>NC_090925.1:1224963812-1227913812 GCF_040938575.1 Ambystoma mexicanum
CCCACCAGGCCCCCACTCATGTTCTCCCCACCACCCCCACCCCCCCCAGCCACCAGGGGCAGCCTCCACCAGGCCCCCCACTCATGTCCCCTATTACCCCCACCCCCCGCCACCAGGGGCACCCTCCATCAGGCCCCCACTCATGTCTCCCACCACCCCCACCTCCCAACAGTCAGGGGCAGCCTCCACCAGGCCCCCACTCATGTCTCCCACCACCCCCACCCCCCAGCAGTCAGGGGCACCCTCCACCAGGCCCCCACTCATGTCTCCCACCACCCCCACCCCCCAGCAGTCAGGGCACCCTCCACCAGGCCCCACCCATGTCTCCCACCACCCCCTACCCCCCAGCAGTCAGGGGCAGCCTCCACCAGGCCCCCACTCATGTCTCCCACCACCCCCACCCCCCAGCAGTCAGGGGCAGCGTCCACCAGGCCCCCACCCATGTCCCCTATTACCCCCAACCCCCCGCAGTCAGGGGCACCCTCCACCAGGCCCCCACTCATGTCTCCCACCACCCCCACCCCCCAACCACCAGGGGCACCCTCCACCAGGCCCCAACCCATGTCTCCCACCACCCCCTACCCCGAGCAGTCAGGGGCACCCTCCACCAGGCCCCCACTCTGTCTCCCACCACCCCCACCCCCCAGCAGTCAGGGGCAGCCTCCACTAGGCCCCCACTCATGTCCCCTATTACCCCCACCCCCCGCAGTCAGGGGCACGCTCCACCAGGCCCCCACTCATGTCTCCACCACCCCCACCCCCAAGACACCAGGGGCAGCCTCCACCAGGACCCCACTCATGTCCCCTATTACTCCCACCCCCCACCATCAGGGGCACCCTCCACCAGGCCCCCACTCATGTCTCCCACCACCCCACCCCCAGCCACAGGGGCACCCTCCACCAGGCCCCCACTCATGTCTCCCACCACCCCCAACCCCCAGCAGTCAGGGGCAGCCTCCACCAGGCCCCCACTCATGTCTCCCACCACCACCCCACCCCCCAGCCACCAGGGGCAGCCTCCACCAGGCCCCCACTCATGTCCCCTATTACCCCACCCCCGCCACCAGGGGCACCCTCCACCAGGCCCCCACTCATGTCTCCCACCACCCCCCACCCCCCCAGCAGTCAGGGGCAGCCTCCACCAGGCCCCCACTCATGTCTCCCACCACCCCCCACCCCCCAGCAGTCAGGGGCACCCTCCACCAGGCCCCCACTCATGTCTCCCACCAGCCTCACCCCCCAGCAGTCAGGGGCACCCTCCACCAGGCCCCCACCCATGTCTCCCCACCCCCCATCTACCCCAGCAGTCAGGGGCAGCCTCCACCAGGCCCCCACTCATGTCTCCCATCACCCCCAGCAGTCAGGGGCAGCCCTCCACCAGGCCCCCACTCATGTCCCCTATTACCCCCACCCCCCCGCAGTCAGGGGCACCCTCCACCAGGCCCCCACTCATGTCTCCCACCACCACCACCCCCCAGCCACCAGGGGCACCCTCCACCAGGCCCCACCCATGTCTCACACCACCCCCTACCCCCCAGCAGTCAGGGGGCACCCTCCACCCAGGCCCCCACTCATGTCTCCCACCACCCACCCCCCAGCAGTCAGGGGCAGCCTCCACCAGGCCCCCACTCATGTCCCCTATTACCCCCACCCCCCCCGCAGTCAGGGGCACCCTCCACCAGACCCCCACTCATGTCTCCCACCACCCCCACCCCCCAGCCACCAGGGGCAGCCTCCACCAGGCCCCCACTCATGTCCCCTATTACCCCCAACCCCCGCCACCCAGGGGGCACCCTCCACCAGGCCCCCACTCATGTCTCCCACCACCCCCACCCCCCAGCAGTCAGGGGCAGCCTCCACCAGGCCCCCAACCATGTCTCCCACCACTCCCCACCCCCCAGCCACCAGGGGCAGCCTCCACCAGGCCCCCACTCATGTCTCCCACCACCCCCACCCCCCAGCCACCAGGGGTAGCCTCCACCAGGCCCCCACTCATGTCCCCTATTACCCCCACCCCCCCCGCAGTGCAGGGGCACCCTCCACCAGGCCCCCACTCATGTCTCCCCCACCCCCCACCCCCAGCCACCAGGGGCAGCCTCCACCAGGCCCCCACTCATGTCCCCTATACCCCACCCCCCCCGCAGTGCAGGGTCAGCCTCCACCAGGCCCCCCTCATGTCTCCCACCACCCCCCACCCCCCAGCCACCAGGGCAACCTCCACCAGGCCCCCACTCATGTCCCCTATTACCCCCACCCCCCTGCCACCAGGGGCACCCTCCACAAGGCCCCCACTCATGTCTCCCACCACCCCACCCCCCAGCCACCAGGGGCAGCCTCCACCAGGCCCCCACTCATGTCCCCTATTACCCCCACCCCCCGCAGTGCAGGGGCACCCCTCCACCAGGCCCCCACTCATGTCTCCCACCACCCCACCCCCCAGCAGTCAGGGGCAGCCTCCACCAGGCCCCCACTCATGTCTCCCACCCCCCCACCCCCAGCAGTCAGGGGCAGCCTCCACCAGGCCCCACTCATGTCTCCCACCACCCCCACCCCCCAGCCACCAGGGGCAGCCTCCACCAGGCCCCCACTCATGTCCCCTATTACCCCCCCCACCCCCCCGCCACCAGGGGCACCTCCATCAGGCCCCACTCATGTCTCCCACCACCCCCACCTCCCAACAGTCAGGGGCAGCCTCCACCAGGCCCCACTCATGTCTCCCACCACCCCACCCCCCAGCAGTCAGGGGCACCCTCCACCAGGCCCCCACTCATGTCTCCCACCACCCCCCACCCCCCAGCAGTCAGGGGCACCCTCCACCAGGCCCCCACCCATGTCTCCCACCACCCCCTACCCCCCAGCAGTCAGGGCAGCCTCCACCAGGCCCCCACTCATGTCTCCCACCACCCCCACCCCCCAGCAGTCAGGGGCAGCGTCCACCAGGCCCCCACCCATGTCCCCTATTACCCCCACCCCCCGCAGTCAGGGGCACCCTCCACCAGGCCCCCACTCATGTCTCCCACCACCCCCACCCCCCAACCACCAGGGGCACCCTCCACCAGGCCCCAACCCATGTCTCCCACCACCCCCCTACCCCCGAGCAGTCAGGGGCACCCTCCACCAGGCCCCCACTCATGTCTCCCACCACCCCCACCCCCCAGCAGTCAGGGGCAGCCTCCACTAGGCCCCACTCATGTCCCCTATTACCCCCACCCCCCCGCAGTCAGGGGCACGCTCCACCAGGCCCCCACTCATGTCTCCCACCACCCCCACCCCCAAGACACCAGGGGCAGCCTCCACCAGGACCCCACTCATGTCCCTATTACTCCCACCCCCCCACCATCAGGGGCACCCTCCACCAGGCCCCCACTCATGTCTCCCACCACCCCACCCCCAGCCACCAGGGGCACCCTCCACCAGGCCCCCACTCATGTCTCCCACCACCCCCAACCCCCAGCAGTCAGGGGCAGCCTCCACCAGGCCCCCACTCATGTCTCCCACCACCCCCCACCCCCCAGCCACCAGGGGCAGCCTCCACCAGGCCCCCCACTCATGTCCCCTATTACCCCCACCCCCCGCCACCAGGGGCACCCTCCACCAGGCCCCCACTCATGTCTCCCACCACCCCCCACCCCCCAGCAGTCAGGGGCAGCCTCCACCAGGCCCCCACTCATGTCTCCCACCACCCCCACCCCCCAGCAGTCAGGGCACCCTCCACCAGGCCCCCACTCATGTCTCCACCAGCCTCACCCCCAGCAGTCAGGGGCACCCTCCACCAGGCCCCCACCCATGTCTCCCACCACCCCCTACCCCCCAGCAGTCAGGGGCAGCCTCCACCAGGCCCCCACTCATGTCTCCCATCACCCCAGCAGTCAGGGGCAGCCTCCACCAGGCCCCCACTCATGTCCCCTATTACCCCCACCCCCCCGCAGTCAGGGGCACCCTCCACCAGGCCCCCACTCATGTCTCCCACCACCACCCCCCAGCCACCAGGGGCACCCTCCACCAGGCCCCCACCCATGTCTCACACCACCCCTACCCCCCAGCAGTCAGGGGCACCCTCCACCAGGCCCCCACTCATGTCTCCCACCACCCCACCCCCCAGCAGTCAGGGGCAGCCCCCACTCATGTCCCCTATTACCCCCACCCCCCCGCAGTCAGGGGCACCCTCCACCAGGCCCCCACTCATGTCTCCCACCACCCCCACCCCCCAGCCACCAGGGGCAGCCTCCACCAGGCCCCCACTCATGTCCCCTATTACCCCCAACCCCCGCCACCAGGGGCACCCTCCACCAGGCCCCCACTCATGTCTCCCACCACCCCCACCCCCCAGCAGTCAGGGGCAGCCTCCACCAGGCCCCCAACCATGTCTCCCACCACTCCCCACCCCCCAGCCACCAGGGGCACCCTCCACCAGGCCCCCACCCATGTCACCCACCACCCCCACCCCCCAGCAGTCAGGGGCAGCCTCCACCAGGCCCCACTCATGTCCTCTATTACCCCCACCCCCCAGCAGTCAGGGGCAGCCTCCACCAGGCCCCCACTCATATCCCCCACCACCCCCACCCCCCAGCCACCAGGGGCAGCCTCCACCAGGCCCCCACTCATGTCCTCTATTACCCCCACCCCTCCGCAGTGCAGGGGCACCCTCCACCAGGCCCCCACTCATGTCTCCCACCACCCCCACCCCCCAGCCACCAGGGGCAGCCTCCACCAGGCCCCCACTCATGTCTCCCACCACCCCCACCCCCCAGCCACCAGGGGTAGCCTCCACCAGGCCCCCACTCATGTCCCCTATTACCCCCACCCCCCCCCCCCGCAGTGCAGGGGCACCCTCCACCAGGCCCCCACTCATGTCTCCCACCACCCCCACCCCCCAGCCACCAGGGGCAGCCTCCACCAGGCCCCCACTCATGTCCCCTATTACCCCCACCCCCCCGCAGTGCAGGGTCAGCCTCCACCAGGCCCCCACTCATGTCTCCCACCACCCCCACCCCCCAGCCACCAGGGGCAACCTCCACCAGGCCCCCACTCATGTCCCCTATTACCCCCACCCCCCTGCCACCAGGGGCACCCTCCACAAGGCCCCCACTCATGTCTCCCACCACCCCACCCCCCAGCCACCAGGGGCAGCCTCCACCAGGCCCCCACTCATGTCCCCTATTACCCCCACCCCCCCGCAGTGCAGGGGCACCCTCCACCAGGCCCCCACTCATGTCTCCCACCACCCCACCCCCCAGCAGTCAGGGGCAGCCTCCACCAGGCCCCCACTCATGTCTCCCACCACCCCCACCCCCCAGCAGTCAGGGGCAGCCTCCACCAGGCCCCCACTCATGTCTCCCACCACCCCCACCCCCCAGCCACCAGGGGCAGCCTCCACCAGGCCCCCACTCATGTCCCCTATTACCCCCACCCCCCCGCCACCAGGGGCACCCTCCATCAGGCCCCCACTCATGTCTCCCACCACCCCCACCTCCCAACAGTCAGGGGCAGCCTCCACCAGGCCCCCACTCATGTCTCCCACCACCCCCACCCCCCAGCAGTCAGGGGCACCCTCCACCAGGCCCCCACTCATGTCTCCCACCACCCCCACCCCCCAGCAGTCAGGGGCACCCTCCACCAGGCCCCCACCCATGTCTCCCACCACCCCCTACCCCCCAGCAGTCAGGGGCAGCCTCCACCAGGCCCCCACTCATGTCTCCCACCACCCCCACCCCCCAGCAGTCAGGGGCAGCGTCCACCAGGCCCCCACCCATGTCCCCTATTACCCCCACCCCCCGCAGTCAGGGGCACCCTCCACCAGGCCCCCACTCATGTCTCCCACCACCCCCACCCCCCAACCACCAGGGGCACCCTCCACCAGGCCCCAACCCATGTCTCCCACCACCCCCTACCCCCGAGCAGTCAGGGGCACCCTCCACCAGGCCCCCACTCATGTCTCCCACCACCCCCACCCCCCAGCAGTGCAGGGGCAGCCTCCACTAGGCCCCCACTCATGTCCCCTATTACCCCCACCCCCCCGCAGTCAGGGGCACGCTCCACCAGGCCCCCACTCATGTCTCCCACCACCCCCACCCCCAAGACACCAGGGGCAGCCTCCACCAGGCCCCCACTCATGTCTCCCACCACCCCCACCCCCCAGCCACCAGGGGCACCCTCCACCAGGCCCCCACCCATGTCTCCCACCAGCCCCACCTCCCAGCCGTGCAATTTGCCTGGGTACGTGTACTTCGGGGTGCGCGTGAACTTCCACACGCGATTTGCGTGGGTACGTGTATTACTGGGGGTGCGCGTGAACTTCCACACGCGATTTGCCTGGGTACATGTACTTCGGGGTGCGCGTGAACTTCCACACGCGATTGGGCCTGTGAGTGTGGGTCACATGTATTCCAGGGGTGGGCGGGAATATTTACCCGCGACTGTGCCTGTGAGAGCGTGCTATGTGTATTCCTGGTGTGGGCGGGAAGATTCACACGTTCGCTTACGACGAGCCGAAAAAGGATCCAATCCTGACACACGTACGCCAGCATGAATCAGGCGTACGTCGACCCGCGCAGCATAAAAGTGCGCGAAAACCACAAACAAGCTCATACGCCAGGATGAATATACCATTCCTAGCAGCAGTGGCCGTGGGTTACCAAAGAAGGAGGAGGAGGATAGTGAGGGCCCGAATTTTCACTCCCATAACAAGCCTTTTTGGGATGCCTGATGACCAGGTGTATGGGAGGTACAGGTTTCCCCCACACATAATACTGGACCTGGTCAGTGAGTGGGAGGATGACCTCACATCACCCACCCTGTGCTCCCAAGCACTCAGCCCCCTGGAGAAGGTCCTCAATGTACTGCACTTCTTGGCCACAGGATCATTTCAGCGGACAAGTGCCATAGTGGGTGGGGTGTCCCAGGCCACGCAGTCACGCTGCCTACACCAGGTCTTGAACATCATCACTGCACGCCCATCAGTCCGTAGGCACATATACCTGCCCAGGACACCTGCAGAAAGGCAGGCTGCCACCCTCAATTTCTACTGTGTGGCACAATTTCCAAAAGTGCTAGGTGCCATTGACTGCACACATGTGGCACTACGCCCCCCCAGGGCATCTGAGCACATCTATAGGAACCGCAAGCACTGGCATTCCATCAACGTGCAGGTAGTATGTAATGCTAAGGGAACCATCACCTCAGTATATGCCAACTATCCAGGGTCCACCCACGACAGTTTCATTTACCGAATGTCTACCCTAAGCCGGGACCTCGAAGCTGGGCTGCATGGTGACACATGGCTGCTTGGTGAGTATGAATGCCACTGCACATGCATGCATGTCAGATGCAGAGTTATGTCACTACCCCACTAATGATACCCATCACCTCCTCACCAGGGGACAGTGCCTACCCTCTGAGCACCCACATGATGACGCCAATTCGGAACCCCATCACGCCTTCAGAGGTAAGATACAACACAGCCCATATTGCAACCCGGGGCATAGTGGAGCGCACATTCGGAGTGCTCAAGTCACGCTTTCGCTCCCTTGACCGGTCTGGCGGGCAGCTGTTATATGCGCCCCCAGTAGTGTGCAGGATCATAGTGGCAGCATGTGTCCTGCACAATGTTGTAACACGCCGGGGCCTGGCCGTGGACATGGTGGTGCCCCCACATCCCCAACCACATGCACGCCCGCTGCGCATGGGAGGGGAGAGGGCACGGGGTGAGGCAGCCCGTACGCAGCTGGTGGCTAATTACTTCACATAGAAATCACACCCCAGTGGCGTGCACACAGGCCTGGCACATACCATCTGATAAGCAATGATGACTCGACCTGACAATTAAGACGAACAAAGGGACTGTCAACTGTCAGAACCATAGCAGCCTGAGATTGTTCATGTGGAAGTGTCACAATGTGTGCATCCCTACCTACACAAACACCACCAATGCAGTGTCATGAAAGGACACTTCCATGCTGCAGAAATGAATACCCACTTGCAAAATACTACATGAAAACAGTGCCATGTCACCCACCCCCTCCACGGCACGGCCACACAACACACCATGGCATGTCATGCAATGTGAGAGGGAAGAAATTAATCCCCACAACATGCCCCAAGTGTCAGCAGCGACAGTGTCCCTAATGGAAACCTGTCCACACATGAAATGCTCACAGTAATGCAGGACCTACAGCCCACATTACCAAATACTTACCAATAATACCAATCACCTACACAACCTCCAACCCACCTTAAACATGACATTACAGAACTAAAAATTAGCTAGCCTCACTACCTGATGATGACAGCCCTCCGGACACTTGCAGGTATACAGTGTTAGCGCCACGCAAGAGTGTAGGTGCACTGCTTACAACATGGACTCCAGTTCCAAGGTGGACCGCATTGTGAAGACATGAGGAATGGACCTGCAAATATGGAGGATGAGATGGATGCAGAGGCACATATAAATACACCACGCAGTGTACAATACAACAACAATATGCACTATGAATGTATACACAGTATTGACTACAGACTGCCCACACAGCTCATGGGAGTCCAATGTCACCATGTATATCAATGTCACTTGGGCACACCCTTTGCAAGCCCATGGAAACGGGAAGCAGGAGGGGTATGTGTGACAAAAACCCAAGCATCTGAACCAAATCCATGACAAGCCTGCATGTGCCCAGCCACAATGCAGCGTATGCCCACGGGAGCCACACAAGGCAACACACTGTCCCAAAAATAAAAAATAAAAATAAAAAAAATAAAAAATAAAAAATAAAAATAAAAAATAAAAATCAAAAATAGCCATTAATGGGCCCGGGGGGGTTGGGGAGGCCGCCCAGGAGGTCCGAGGACAGGGTGCACACCAAAACCCACCTGTGTGGATCTTGCGGAAAAAAAACACCTCCATGGGCTCATGGCCCACACGGCTACCCTATTGTGGGAGTATCACTGCTGTCGCTATTCTCACCCTGTGCAGCTGCATCCGGAGGTGGTGGCACTATGGGAGGCAACCCACGCAAGGCCCTAGTCTGTTCCTCCATGGCTGCAAGCATGCGGGTGTGGTAGGTCTCGTTCTGGAGGATGAGTGTGCGGAGGTCCCCATGCAACAACTCACGGGATGCCCGGACCTCCGCCCTAGTTGCCTGCATCTCAGCTGAGAGCGTACGGGTGAGACGCTCCAGCTGCTATTCTGTCCTTCGGTCTGTTGAAGCCTCAAGCTCAACAAGAGTCATCCTGAGGTGAAGGAGTTCCAGCCTCAGGGCTTCCCTGTGGCCCTGGGACTCTATGGAGATGGCTTCCTGCAGAGTCGCCAGTGCCGCCCGCCTGTCCCTGTTGGACGCCAACATGTCCTCCCTGTGTGACTGGCAGATGGAGTCGGTTGCCTGCTGTAGTCGCTCCATCAGCCTTTCGGGGGGGACAATGGAAGTGGCCACCCTATCCATGGCCTGAGCCATCATCTCTGATGATGCTGCCTGTTGGGTTGCCATACCGTAAATGGATTGCTCCCATGCGGTATTGCCAGGTGGCGTACGGCCACCACGTCGGCGGGCACCACACCTGTCAGGGGCAAGGCGAACTGCGCCTTGCTGTGCCGGCACTGCCTGAGGCTGCAGGACTGCATTCCCCCTCTGATCTGCTGGCCCAGGAACAGGATCAGATGTCGCGGAGTGTGACCCTGCATCCGTAACCACCAAAGGCGTACCTGCCAACACTGACATCCCCATTGAGGGTTCTAACCCTGGTGCAGGTGGGTCGGACAGAACAGAATCCCTCCCAGGAACACTCACCTGCAACGGCACGTAGGTCTCATCATCCGAATCAACACCTGAGTACAGCTCGGGGGAGGTGCAGCCAGAGACACCCCTTGAGAGCACGACCTGCAGCAGTTGTGGGTTCTCACCCACCACCACACCACGTCCCTCACTGGTGGTCGGTCGGCCCTCAGACCCCTCCTGGGTCTGCACCATCTCCACAACCCCAGCAGTATCAGGTGCGTCTTCCCCTGCAAAGACATAAAAGAAAACAAATGGAAACAGGCATTAGCACCATGGCACACAATGAGGGCTGAGAGGCTACAGAAACAGTACTTGATTGACACATGTCCCACATGACTAAAACACTCCCATGCATGCACCGTCACTGCGTGTGATGGGGAGGCAGATGCCACACAATGATGACACCAAGATGGAAGATGAACACATTTGCTGCATGCTGCCTAGCAGTGCCATCACACATTGGCCAGTGATTGGCAGGTCAAATACACATGCCATCACACAGATGGCATGTACCCTAGCCATGAAGTAAAGAGGGAGAGGAGGTCACCAATTGTTCATTCAGTCCAGTTTGTTCATATGATTGATTATTTTCATTGTAATGGTTCTAATGTTTAACATGCAGCTGCCAGTCAAAAATGGTACTATAGCACAGGGACATGTCCAAACTAATCATGTCCACGAAACTAAGCCAGTCCACTGTACCATAGCCATGTCAGACATGTGACAATAGGACTGAGAAATCCCGAGTAAAAGTGGTGGTATGCAAACAATCTGCCTGAATAAGCAGAGGTAAATAAGCAACAGTGTAGTGGCAAGATGACACTCCAAGGGCAACTGGCGTGGTGTTGGGCTGGATGTCTAATGTTGGCCGAAGGGATGCTGCTATACCCAAATGCTGGTGCCAAGAATGTTTAGGAAGAGGCACATGGGTGAGCCGAACCACTCAGGCACACACACCCTCCCCTGGCACACAAACAGAAGCCCTCCCACACACAACATGCACATGGATGACACACACATGCATGTGCACTCACCGGACAATGCCTCGTAATCTGCCACTACTCCCACGCCTTGGATCTGTTCCTCCGTGACGTAGGTCCCAGCAACCTGCTCATGTGGAGTGAGTTCTATGTCGTCTGCTGGAGACCCACCTCCAGTCACTAGAGTTGCGGCATGACTTGAGGCCAGCTTATTCTTTGCCCTGCGCTTCAGGTCATTCCAGCGCTTGTAGCAATCATTAGCTGTGCGCCTCACGATTCCAAGGGCACTTATGATGTCCGCAATGGTCTGCCAGTGTGCCTGACGTTGTGCAGGTGTGGTCTTGGATCCTGCAACAATCACCATTTTGCGGTAATGTGCGGACACATACTCTACAAGTGCATTCAGTTCGGCCTCATTGAAGCTGGGCTTCCTTGACGGGCCGGACTGTGTAGCCGTGTCTGGGGCATCAGCCTCTACTGGACGAGCACTCTTCCTCTTCCGCTTGGAAGGTGGTGGGGATCCGGAGTGTCCTGCGCCGCTCTGGACACTAGGGGCAGGAGCGTGGGATTGCACACTCAGCATGGGAGTTGGTGCAGGCATTATCTCAAGTGTGATGGTGTCAGGGGGAATGTCAGCATGATGGACTTGGACCGACACTGTCCTGGCTGGGTGTGTGAGAGGTGGGGTGGATGGAGCCGCAGCTGCCCCTGCAGCCTCCCCAGCCTGCCTACGCGGGGCAGCAGATGACCTAGCTGCCCCTGATCCACGTGGCCTGATGACACCAACGTTCACCGGCGCACGTGGCCTAGACCTGCTGACCTGGAAGTCAGCCATGGAGTCACCCTGTGCCAGGTCTGGTTCCACAGTGGGTTGGTCCAACAAGGGCTGAGCATGGATGGTGTCAGCCATGGTAACCTCAACCAGGGGGGGGAGGCATGGGTGTCCCTGACTGCTCCTCCACACATGGGGGGCTAGGGGCACCCTGCAAGTCACGGCCACGTCCCCTACCGGATCCACCACGGCCACCACTTGGGGCTCGGCCACCTTTGCCTTACGGCTTGTTCGCCTCCCAGCCATGGCACTGATGTTAGTGTGCGTATGGGAGTTGTTGTGAACTATTGTCCTGGGCAATTGGGGGTCAAAGGGCTTGGGTACCAGATGGTAATCGTACCCTAGTGCTCTAGCAAGGCTGTATGTCACCCCTGGGGAAAGATGACGGGTCACGCAATGCACAGGCAGCCCAAAAAAGGGAAGTAAGGTGCATGCAACCCCTCCTAGACCACCTGCACTACGCTGTGGCACCTAGGAACACAAGAATGAACGTATGCGTGTCACACGCAGCCTAGAATGACCTCTGAAGGGGTACGCGACACACGGGGCAAGCACAGATGTTAGATACGTGCGCGACTCACCGTCTGCCAGGAACAAAAGCGTTGAAAATATGCGCGTGTGCGCGTTGGCAACACCCCCGCCAAAAGAAGAATTGTACGCTGTCTGAGGAGACAGGACAACAGTAGTAGGGAAGCTGTTTGAGGAAACAGGCCCAGGAAAAAGAGGAAAAGAGAAAAAACTGTCAGAGGTAACAGGGAGTACGAACTGGAAACGCCGTGAAGTAAATCGCGTGTGAACCGACAAGAAGTACAGATTTCACCCACTCGCTCTCCACGAAAAGCACGTACAAGGAAATGGCGTCCTACACGTACCTTTTATACACACGTCACAGACGCGCATACGCAATGAGGCCATTTCCACCAATTACGCGCTTTGACACTCGGATGTGTATCTCTTCATTTTTACACGCGCCATTCTCTACGGCCATGCGCGTGACGTCACAGCTGTGCATGGTGGCCTTTGGCCCAATGAAATGAAACTGCACGTCCGAGTGTCATCGCGTGTAATCGGAGGGAAGTGAGCGTACACGCAATTGGCCTGGGTACGTGTATTTCTGGGGTGCGCAGGAAGTTCCACACGCGATTGGTGGAAATCCACGTGTGCTCTGTCATCACGTGTAATGAGGGAAACACCCGCGCGCCTCACGTCACAGACGCGCTCACGCGCTAAGGGCCTTTGGTCCAATGAAATCGCATATGCGTGCTGACGTGCATACGCGCTAAGGGCCTTTCCTCGATTTACACGCAGACGTGCAGGATTTTCACGTGCCAAATCACTCTGTATCAAGCTGGCCACGCGTAAGCACACAGAAGACCACACTCCTGCCCAAAAGGCCGAATTACTGCCCCCCAGAGCCCTGAGCAGCCTCCCACGAGCCATCTGCTGCTGCCTGCCTGCCTGCCTGCTGCCACCGTGCCCTGCCATTTGGTGCCTGCACATCAGCCATCTGCAGGGGTCCATTTGCTGTGTCCACCCCTGCTAGAACAGAAGACTCCCGACTGGGATACCATCGCTCCACAGCCCAGCCCCAGGACCCAGTTGCCCACCCACTCCTGCCTCTGGGGTTGCCATGTCGGGCACTGCTACATCTGGCACAACTGGCAACCACCGGCCAGAGAGGCAGAAGGGCACCAGCTTCAGTGCCACCGAAGTTGGTGTCCTGTCGGAGCAAGTCCTGGGGCAGTATGATGCCCTCTTCGGAAGTAAGCGCGCCAACACGGAAGGACGGACTCGGATCTGGACGGACATCGTGACTGCCATCAATGCGGAGGGGGTGGCAGTCCGCGACTACCAACATGTCAAGAAGCGCTGGGATGACTGCAGGTCCAGGACCCTGTTGAGGGCCCGGCGCCTCGTGGAGGGGGGCCGGGGCCGCATGAGTACCATCCAGATGAGGGTCCTGGAACGCGTAGGCCCAGCGCTTCACGGCCAGATCCTTGAGAGGCAGACCCGTCTGGAGTTGAGCGGTAAGTGGCCAAGCATTGCTGTGTGAGACAGGGCATGTCGCAGTGTGCTGGTTGTCTGATACTTGCCTGTATGTGTGACATAGCCCATGTATGCATGTGTGTGTGCAGGGACGTCATGCATGTGAGACCAGTAATGTGTGAACCACACGGTTGGTGCATGTGTTCAAATGCAACATGGGTTGCCCTATGCGGAATGGCCACATGAAAGCATGCCAGTCTCTGTTCCTGGACATGGGTGAGGGATGGGTGCTGATGCCATGTACATATATGCTGTCCATGTCTGTGTGTCTGACCAGCGTGTCTGTGACTTGTGAATGCCTGGGATGCATGACACATGTCTGTGGCAATGTTCCGGTTCACTGGTGCAGCCTAGTCATCCTTCTATCCACTGTGTCTGGGGTGTACGAGGACAGATGGATGAAACTAGGGTGAAGTGTGTGCATGTGATAGGCATGGCACATGATGCATGTGAGTTCCAAAACAACAGTGTATGTTTAAAGAATAACTTGGACATGTATGCTAATGTCCATAGCATGCGCCATGCCTGTTACCGCATGTTTTTTACCTGCACTGAGCCATGTGTTGTGGAGGGACATGATGGAAGTGATCTTTGACAGTGCCACTCATCTGCTATTGCTTCCTGTCTAGGGGACCATTGTGCAGTACCCTGATGCTTGTGTTCTATGTCTCCCTCTACACAGCGCCACGTGAAGAAGAGGGCGGAGAGGCTCTGTGGAGCGAAGCGGCAGGGATGCCCCCATGGCTGCAGCGGAAGGGGTGGGTGAGCCCCCACAGGGGCTTGCAACGGCGGAAGACGGGGTGGAGCCATCCAGGTTGGTAGTTTCCACAGAGGAGGAGCAGGCCGCTACTGAGGCGCACATGGGGCCTGGTGGGGGCATCCCTGCTGGTGCAAGTGTTGCAGTCCAGGGACAGCGGCAGGAGGCAGCACAGGTCGCCGTGGAGGGGCCTGTGCATGTCACTGTCCCTGACACTGACTGCACCACCATGCACCAGCAGAGATGCCCCATCCCAGGCCCGTCGGCAGGTAGGGGGGATGTCCATGTCATCTGACTCCCCTCCACCTGCGTACGAGGGGACCCCTGGCCGTATGGAGAAGGTCCTGATTGGTGTCGCGTTGCGCACAGGTGCAATTCGTGATGAGGTGCGTGCTTCCCGGGAGGAGCATGCACGTCATCACGGAGAGCACCGTGCCGACGTGGCCCAGTTGGGAACGGCCATGGTCAGTGGTTTCCTACATGTGTCGGCCAATCTGGCGACCCTCTCCTCCTCTGTGGAGACTATGCACCAGTCGTTCTCCATGCCGTCTTCCGGCCCAGATGCCACCAGGGCCCCCTGTGGACCTGCCCCGACCAATGCAGCCGGCTCAGTGGGGATCCCATCCCTGCCACAGTCGGGAGTCGGAGGTCCAGCAGGGGTGGACACACCAGCAACTGGACCCCAGCAGATGGAGGATGTGACGGCATCATCGGGCAGTGCACGTGCACGACGGCGTTGGTGGATACCATCAGCCTGGATGCCGCCGTGCTGGCACAGGCAGTTGCGTCGGAGGCAGAGGCAGGCTCGAAGTGGGAGGCATCATGGCTCGGGGCCATCAACATCAGGGGTGCAGGCATCGGCCGGAGGGCAGGAGAACCCTGGAATGGGAGTGGCTTCCGTGTGGGAGCGGTTGGGCCAGCGGATAGGTGCGGAGCGGCAGCGGGCAGAGGAGGAACGGCTCACAATGGTCAGGGCGGAGAACTCCATGCGGAGGGCGCTGAGGCGGGCTGAGTGCCTCGAGGGTCTTCGCAGGGAGTTGGAGCTGGACACTGCTTTATCCCTGCGAGACCTCGGGGCCAGGGAACATGCCCGCCTCCAAGCCATTGAACAGGAGTTCGATGATGCCCTGGCCCATGACAACATCCAGTGAGCCGTTGGACTAGCCCGCTGCCTATGTAAATAGTTATGTAGTTAGTGTTAGGTTTCCTTTGTTTTTGCTTTATCTTTGGACCTTTTGGACAATGGGCCAAATTTTTGTATATAGTTATTTTTTATTAGGTAGTGTTGTTAGGTTTCATTTCTTTTGTTGGGATCATGGACCCTGGCTTGTTCACCTGTACATAGTTCACTGTTGGATTTTCGTTTCTTTTTAACATTTACCCATGGAGCAATGGCTTTCTATAATAATTTCACATTGGATTTTCTTTTCTGGACTGTGACTTTGGACACCATTCCTTTGGATTCTGATTTTTGGTTTTGCATTTTTTCATGGACATGCTTCTTTTTACTTTTTTTACATTCCCATTTCTGTTAATTTATTTTTGATTCAATTCTTGTTTTCTTTAATACATATTTTTAGATCAAACTTCAATGTGTAGTATCATCTCATTGGTTTCATGCATATCATGATACGGGTTTGGAGATTCACTGACACCCATTGGGTGTATGTGAGGGACATGTGTTTGTTTCCAAACTTGCAATTGCAGTTCTATCATGTTGTTTCCATTTCTGAGTGGGTGGATGCAATACTCGGGTGGGTGTTTTGCATTTGGAAGCTGACCATGGGGACCGGGGATCTAGATTGTGATGACATGTTGGCAGGGGAACATGAGTTGGACATGAGTGGGGGCCTGCTGGCAGGTGCCCCACGGTGCTGGGGGGTGGGGGTGCAGGGGAACATGAGTTGGACATGAGTGGGGGCCTGCTGGCAGGTGCCCCACAGTGCTGGGGGGTGGGGGTGCAGGGGAACATGAGTTGGACATGAGTGGGGGCCTGCTGGCAGGTGCCCCACGGTGCTGGGGGGTGGGGGTAATAGGGGACATGAGTGGGGGCCTGGTGGAGGCTGCCCCTGCACTGCTGGGGGGTGGGGGTGGTGGGAGACATGAGTGGGGGCCTGGTGGAGGGTGCCCCTGCACTGCGGGGGGGTGGGGGTAATAGGGGACATGAGTGGGGGCCTGGTGGAGGCTGCCCCTGCACTGCGGGAGGGTGGGGGTAATAGGGGACATGAGTGGGGGCCTGATGGAGGGTGCCCCTGGTGGCTGGGGGGTGGGTGTGGTGGGAGACATGAGTGGGGGCCTGGTGGAGGGTGCCCCTGCACTGCGGGGGGTGGGGGTAATAGGGGACATGAGTGGGGGCCTGATGGAGGCTGCCCCTGCACTGCTAGGGGGTGGGGGTGGTGGGAGACATGAGTGGGGGCCTGGTGGAGGGTGCCCCTGCACTGCGGGGGGGTGGGGGATAATAGGGGACATGAGTGGGGGCCTTGTGGAGGCTGCCCCTGGTGGCTGGGGGGTGGGGGTGGTGGTAGACATGGGTGGGGACCTGGTGGAGGCTGCCCCTGGTGGCTGGGGGGTAGGGATGGTAGTAGACATGGGTGGGGGCCTGGTGGAGGCTGCCCCTGGTGGCTGGGGGGTGGGGTGGTGGTAGACATGAGTGGGGGCCTGGTGGAATCTGCCCCTGGTGGCTGGGGGGTGGGGGTGGTGGTAGACATGGGTGGGGGCCTGGTGGAGGCTGCCCCTGCACTGCTGGGGGGTGGGGGTGGTGGGAGACATGAGTGGGGGCCTGTTGGAGGCTGCCCCTGCACTGCTGGGGGTGGGGGTGGTGGGAGACATGAGTGGGGGCCTGGTGGTGGCTGCCCCTGCACTGCTGGGGGGTGGGGGTGGTGGGAGACATGAGTGGGGGCCTGGTGGAAGCTGCCCCTGCACTGCTGGGGGGTGGGGGTGGTGGTAGACATGAGTGGGGGCCTGGTGGAGGGTGCCCCTGCACTGCGGGGGGTGGGGGTAATAGGGGACATGAGTGGGGGCCTGGTGGAGGCTGCCCCTGGTGGCTGGGGGTGGGGGTTTTGGTAGACATGGGTGGGGGCCTGGTGGAGGCTGCCCCTGGTGGCTGGGGGGTGGGGGTGGTGGTAGACATGAGTGGGGGCCTGATGGAATCTGCCCCTGGTGGCTGGGGGGTGGGGGTGGTGGGAGACATGAGTGGGGGCCTGGTGTAGGGTGCCCCTGCACTGCGGGGGGGTGGCCGTAATAGGGGACATGAGTGGGGGCCTGGTGGAGGCTGCCCCTGCACTGCTGGGGGTGGGGGTGGTGGTAGACAAGGATGGGGGCCTGGTGGAGGGTGCCCCTGCACTGCGGGGGGGGGGGGTAATAGGGGACATGAGTGGGGGCCTGGTGGAGGCTTCCCCTGGTGGCTGGGGGGTGGGGGTGGTGGTAGACATGAGTGGGGGCCTGGTGGAATCTGCCCCTGGTGGCTGGGGGGTGGGGGTGGTGGGAGACATGAGTGGGGGCCTGGTGGAGTGTGCCCCTGCACTGCGGGGGGGGTGGGGGTAATAGGGGACATGAGTGGGGGCCTGGTGGAGGCTGCCCCTGCACTGCTGGGGGGTGGGGGTGGTGGGGGCCTGGTGGAGGGTGCCCCTGCACTGCGAGGGGGTGGGGGTAATAGGGGACATGAGTGGGGGCCTGATGGAGGCTGCCCCTGCACTGCTGGGGGGTGGGGGGTGGGAGACATGAGTGGGGGCCTGGTGGAGGGTGCCCCTGCACTGCGGGGGGGTGGGGGATAATAGGGGACATGAGTGGGGGCCTGGTGGAGGCTGCCCCTGGTGGCTGGGGGGTGGGGGTGGTGGTAGACATGGGTGGGGGCCTGGTGGAGGCTGCCCCTGGTGGCTGGGGGGTGGGGTGGTGGTAGACATGGGTGGGGGCCTGGTGGAGGCTGCCCCTGGTGGCTGGGGGGTGGGGGTGGTGGTAGACATGGGTGGGGGCCTGGTGGAGGGTGCCCCTGGTGGCTGGAGGGTGGGGATGGTGGTAGACATGGGTGGGGGCCTGGTGGAATCTGCCCCTGGTGGCTGGGGGTGGTGGTAGACATGGGTGGGGGCCTGGTGGAGGCTGCCCCTGCACTGCTGGGGGGTGGGGGTGGTGGGAGACATGAGTGGGGGCCTGTTGGAGGCTGTCCCTGCACTGCTGGGGGTGGGGGTGGTGGGAGACATGAGTGGGGGCCTGGTGGTGGCTGCCCCTGCACTGCTGGGGGGTGGGGGTGGTGGGAGACATGAGTGGGGGCCTGGTGGAAGCTGCCCCTGCACTGCTGGGGGGTGGGGGTGGTGGTAGACATGAGTGGGGGCCTGGTGGAGGGTGCCCCTGCACTGCGGGGGGGTGGGGGTAATAGGGGACATGAGTGGGGGCCTGGTGGAGGCTGCCCCTGGTGGCTGGGGGTGGGGGTTTTGGTAGACATGGGTGGGGGCCTGGTGGAGGCTGCCCCTGGTGGCTGGGGGGTGGGGTGGTGGTAGACATGGGTGGGGGCCTGGTGGAGGCTGCCCCTGGTGGCTGGGGGGTGGGGGTGGTGGTAGACATGGGTGGGGGCCTGGTGGAGGCTGCCCCTGGTGGCTGGGGGGTGGGGATGGTGGTAGACATGGGTGGGGGCCTGGTGGAATCTGCCCCTGGTGGCTGGGGGGTGGGGGTGGTGGTAGACATGGGTGGGGGCCTGGTGGAGGCTGCCCCTGCACTGCTGGGGGGTGGGGGTGGTGGGAGACATGAGTGGGGGCCTGTTGGAGGCTGTCCCTGCACTGCTGGGGGTGGGGGTGGTGGGAGACATGAGTGGGGGCCTGGTGGAGTGTGCCCCTGCACTGCGGGGGGGTGGGGGTAATAGGGGACATGAGTGGGGGCCTGGTGGAGGCTGCCCCTGCACTGCTGGGGGGTGGGGGTGGTGGGGGCCTGGTGGAGGGTGCCCCTGCACTGCGAGGGGGTGGGGGTAATAGGGGACATGAGTGGGGGCCTGATGGAGGCTGCCCCTGCACTGCTGGGGGGTGGGGGGTGGGAGACATGAGTGGGGGCCTGGTGGAGGGTGCCCCTGCACTGCGGGGGGGTGGGGGATAATAGGGGACATGAGTGGGGGCCTGGTGGAGGCTGCCCCTGGTGGCTGGGGGGTGGGGGTGGTGGTAGACATGGGTGGGGGCCTGGTGGAGGCTGCCCCTGGTGGCTGGGGGGTGGGGTGGTGGTAGACATGGGTGGGGGCCTGGTGGAGGCTGCCCCTGGTGGCTGGGGGGTGGGGGTGGTGGTAGACATGGGTGGGGGCCTGGTGGAGGGTGCCCCTGGTGGCTGGAGGGTGGGGATGGTGGTAGACATGGGTGGGGGCCTGGTGGAATCTGCCCCTGGTGGCTGGGGGGTGGGGGTGGTGGTAGACATGGGTGGGGGCCTGGTGGAGGCTGCCCCTGCACTGCTGGGGGGTGGGGGTGGTGGGAGACATGAGTGGGGGCCTGTTGGAGGCTGTCCCTGCACTGCTGGGGGTGGGGGTGGTGGGAGACATGAGTGGGGGCCTGGTGGTGGCTGCCCCTGCACTGCTGGGGGGTGGGGGTGGTGGGAGACATGAGTGGGGGCCTGGTGGAAGCTGCCCCTGCACTGCTGGGGGGTGGGGGTGGTGGTAGACATGAGTGGGGGCCTGGTGGAGGGTGCCCCTGCACTGCGGGGGGTGGGGGTAATAGGGGACATGAGTGGGGGCCTGGTGGAGGCTGCCCCTGGTGGCTGGGGGTGGGGGTTTTGGTAGACATGGGTGGGGGCCTGGTGGAGGCTGCCCCTGGTGGCTGGGGGGTGGGGTGGTGGTAGACATGGGTGGGGGCCTGGTGGAGGCTGCCCCTGGTGGCTGGGGGGTGGGGGTGGTGGTAGACATGGGTGGGGGCCTGGTGGAGGCTGCCCCTGGTGGCTGGGGGGTGGGGATGGTGGTAGACATGGGTGGGGGCCTGGTGGAATCTGCCCCTGGTGGCTGGGGGGTGGGGGTGGTGGTAGACATGGGTGGGGGCCTGGTGGAGGCTGCCCCTGCACTGCTGGGGGGTGGGGGTGGTGGGAGACATGAGTGGGGGCCTGTTGGAGGCTGTCCCTGCACTGCTGGGGGTGGGGGTGGTGGGAGACATGAGTGGGGGCCTGGTGGTGGCTGCCCCTGCACTGCTGGGGGGTGGGGGTGGTGGGAGACATGAGTGGGGGCCTGGTGGAAGCTGCCCCTGCACTGCTGGGGGGTGGGGGTGGTGGTAGACATGAGTGGGGGCCTGGTGGAGGGTGCCCCTGCACTGCGGGGGGGTGGGGGTAATAGGGGACATGAGTGGGGGCCTGGTGGAGGCTGCCCCTGGTGGCTGGGGGTGGGGGTTTTGGTAGACATGGGTGGGGGCCTGGTGGAGGCTGCCCCTGGTGGCTGGGGGGTGGGGTGGTGGTAGACATGGGTGGGGGCCTGGTGGAGGCTGCCCCTGGTGGCTGGGGGGTGGGGGTGGTGGTAGACATGGGTGGGGGCCTGGTGGAGGCTGCCCCTGGTGGCTGGGGGGTGGGGATGGTGGTAGACATGGGTGGGGGCCTGGTGGAATCTGCCCAGGGTGGCTGGGGGGTGGGGGTGGTGGTAGACATGGGTGGGGGCCTGGTGGAGGCTGCCCCTGCACTGCTGGGGGGTGGGGGTGGTGGGAGACATGAGTGGGGGCCTGTTGGAGGCTGCCCCTGCACTGCTGGGGGTGGGGGTGGTGGGAGACATGAGTGGGGGCCTGGTGGTGGCTGCCCCTGCACTGCTGGGTGGTGGGGGTGGTGGGAGACATGAGTGGGGGCCTGGTGGAAGCTGCCCCTGCACTGCTGGGGGGTGGGGGTGGTGGTAGACATGAGTGGGGGCCTGGTGGAGGGTGCCCCTGCACTGCGGGGGGGTGGGGGTAATAGGGGACATGAGTGGGGGCCTGGTGGAGGCTGCCCCTGGTGGCTGGGGGGTGGGGGTTTTGGTAGACATGGGTGGGGGCCTGGTGGAGGCTGCCCCTGCACTGCGGGGGGGTGGCCGTAATAGGGGACATGAGTGGGGGCCTGGTGGAGGCTGCCCCTGCACTGCTGGGGGTGGGGGTGGTGGTAGACAAGGATGGGGGCCTGGTGGAGGGTGCCCCTGCACTGCGGGGGGGGGGGGGGGGTAATAGGGGACATGAGTGGGGGCCTGGTGGAGGCTGCCCCTGGTGGCTGGGGGGTGGGGGTGGTGGTAGACATGAGTGGGGGCCTGGTGGAATCTGCCCCTGGTGGCTGGGGGGTGGGGGTGGTGGGAGACATGAGTGGGGGCCTGGTGGAGTGTGCCCCTGCACTGCGGGGGGGTGGAGGTAATAGGGGACATGAGTGGGGGCCTGGTGGAGGCTGCCCCTGCACTGCTGGGGGGTGGGGGTGGTGGGGGCCTGGTGGAGGGTGCCCCTGCACTGCGAGGGGGTGGGGACATGAGTGGGGGCCTGGTGGAGGCTGCCCCTGGTGGCTGGGGGGTGGGGGTGGTGGGAGACATGAGTGAGGGCCTGGTGGAGGGTGCCCCTGGTGGCTGGGGGGTGGGGGGTGGTGGGAGACATGAGTGGGGGCCTGGTGGAGGGTGCCCCTGCACTGCGTGGAGGTGTGGTTAATAGGGGACATGAGTGGGGGCCTGGTGGAGGCTGCCCCTGACTGCTGGGGGTGGGGGTGGTGGGAGACATGAGTGGGGGCCTGGTGGAGGGTGCCCCTGCACTGCTGGGGGGTGGGGGGTGGGAGACATGAGTGGGGGCCTGGTGGAGACTGCCCCTGGTGGCTGGGGGGTGGGGGTGGTGGTAGACATGAGTGGGGGCCTGGTGGAATCTGCCCCTGGTGGCTGGGGGGTGGGGGTGGTGGTAGACATGAGTGGGGGCCTGGTGGGATCTGCCCCTGGTGGCTGGGGGGTGGGGGTGGTGGTAGACATGGGTGGGGGCCTGGTGGAGGCTGCCCCTGGTGGCTGGGGGGTGGGGGTGGTGGTAGACATGGGTGGGGGCCTGGTGGAGGCTGCCCCTGGTGGCTGGGGGGTGGGGGTGGTGGTAGACATGGGTGGGGGCCTGGTGGAGGCTGCCCCTGGTGGCTGGGGGGTGGGGGTGGTGGTAGACATGAGTGGGGGCCTGGTGGAATCTGCCCCTGGTTGCTGGGGGGTGGGGGTGGTAGTAGACATGGGTGGGGGCCTGGTGGAGGCTGCCCCTGCACTGCTGGGGGGTGGGGGTGGTGGGAGACATGAGTGGGGGCCTGTTGGAGGCTGCCCCTGGTGGCTGGGGGGTGGGGGTGGTGGTAGACATGAGTGGGGGCCTGGTGGAATCTGCCCCTGGTGGCTGGGGGGTGGGGGTGGTGGTAGACATGGGTGGGGGCCTGGTGGAGGCTGCCCCTGACTGCTGGGGGGTGGGGGTGGTGGGAGACTTGAGTGGGGGCCTGGTGGAATCTGCCCCTGGTGACTGGGGGGTGGGGGTGGTGGGAGACATGAGTGGGGGCCTGGTGGAGGGTACCCCTGACTGCGGGGGGTGGGGGTAATAGGGGACATGAGTGGGGGCCTGGTGGAGGCTGCCCCTGACTGCTGGGGGGTGGGGGTGGTGGGAGACATGAGTGGGGGCCTGGTGGAGGGTGCCCCTGCACTGCGGGGTGTGGGGGTAATAGGGGACATGAGTGGGGGCCTGGTGGAGGGTGCCCCTGCACTGCGGGGGGGTGGGGTAATAGGGGAAATGAGTGGGGGCCTGGTGGAGGCTGCCCCTGACTGCTGGGGGGTGGGGGTGGTGGTAGACATGTGTGGGGGCCTGGTGGAGGCTGCCCCTGACTGCTGGGGGGTGGGGGTGGTGGGAGACATGAGTGGGGGCCTGGTGGAATCTGCCCCTGGTGGCTGGGGGGTGGGGGGTGGTGGGAGACATGAGTGGGGGCCTGGTGGAGGGTGCCCCTGCACTACGGGGGGGTGGGGGTAATAGGGGACATGAGTGTGGGCCTGGTGGAGGCTGCCCCTGACTGCTGGGGGGTGGGGGTGGTGGGAGACATGAGTGGGGGCCTGGTGGAGGGTGCCCCTGCACTGCTGGGGGGTGGGGGTGGTGGGAGACATGCATTGTTGATCAGTAGTGCAAGGTGACATGTGGGTTGGCTGGGAGGCATGCCCATGGTGGATGGGCTGCATGTGGGACATGAGCAGGGGTGCAGGGTAGTCCCCCGTGGTGTGGGCTGCCTGCAGGGGCCGTGGAGGTTGTAGAGCGAACACCTGGGAGGACCCACAAGGCCAATTCACGTGTAGTACTCCCCAGAACACCTGAAATACACGTACCCTGCTGAAATCGCGTGTGGAACTTCCCGCGCACCCCTGAAATACACGTAGCCTGCTCGCACGGGGCCAATCGCGTGTGGAACTTCCCGCGCACCCCTGAAGTACACGTACCCTGCTCGCACGGGGCCAATCGCGTGTGGAACTTCCCGCGCACCCCTGAAATACACGTACCCTGCTCGCACAGGGACAATTGCGTGTGGAACTTCCCGCGCACCCCTGAAATACACGTACCGTGCTCGCACAGGGCCAATCGCGTGTGGCACTTCCCGCGCTCCCCTGGAATACACGTACCCTGCTCGCACGGGGACAATCGCGTGTGGAACTTCCCGCGCACCCCTGAAATACACATACCCTGCTGAAATCGCGTGTGGAACTTCCCGCGCACCCCTGAAATACACGTACCCTGCTGGAATCGCGTGTGATACTTCCCACGGACCCCTGTAATACACGTTCCCCGCTTGGCGTTTGCTGTTTGCCAGCCCTGTGAACTGGTCCAGGGTTAGCGCAGCCCTTTGCGATTATTTGGGGATTTTGAAGGCTTTTCCTTGCGCGAGGGCGTTCTTGGGGGCGTAACTGTCGCTGCTGCAGGGTCGCTGCGCCACTCTGCGCCACAGCTGGTTTTGGATGCGAAAATCCATGAATACGCTGTGTGCGGAAATCAATTTTAGCGCACGCGGCTGGCACAGACATTCGCACGGGCATGCTGTGCGACAGTCGCGTGCGCCACTTTTGTGCGATTTTCTATGAATTACCCTCTTAAATCGGTCATAGGTAAACTCATACACCCAGATCAGACAGGATACGTCCCACACAGCAATATCACTAATAATCTACGGAGAATACACCATATAATTGATTGTACTCAGAGGGATACACAGGAGGTGGCAGTGGCGTCACTGGATGCAGTGAAAGTATTTGATTTGGTCAGACGGCTGTGGCTGCTGGTGATCCTGAAAGAATTCGGTATCCGGCCAATTTACATTGAATGGGTGAGGCTGTTATATAACGAGCCAATAGCAAGACACAAAATGGGATCTACGGTATCAGAGAAATGGCAGTTAAGTAAGGGTACGAGATAGGGCTGACCATGGTCGCCAATGCTCTTCATGTTAGCACTGGAACCACTGGCGGTCTATTTAAGGCAGGAGTATGGAGAGGTGGGGATAAGCACACCGGGGAGTGGGCACCTGATCTCGCTGTATGCAGACGATATGCTTTTAAACCTGCAGTACCAAGAAGAGAATTTATAATATGTCCTGAACGTGATGGAACGATATACAGCACTGTCAGGCATAACCATAAACCCCCAGAAGTCAAGTCTGTACCCTCTAGGAGGGTATGTGGAGGGCAAGCCTGTGCACATGCTGCCAGTACTAACGATTAAATGGGAAGCAACAAAGTTCTGATATCTGGGAGTGGATATATACCATGACCCCAAGTTAGAACATATACAAAACACAGTGACGGCAGTAAACAAGATTGAGAACAGCATGGTATTCTGGTCCAGACTACCACTATCCATGATGGTGAGCGTTGCCTTGCTGAAGATGGTGGTGCTGCCGAAACTCCTACATTATTTTGCAAATGTCCCGTTTGCGATACCTAGGAAGTTTTTAAAGAAATTGCATGTTATATGCCTGAGCCTTATATGGCACAACATAGGGTGTAGGGTGGCAGTACCGAAACTGTAGAATCTATATGAGCAAGGATGTATAAAGTTGCCCAATTTTGAGGTATAGTATCTGGCCATTCAGCTGATTGAAGGTTGCTACGTGCTGAATGTGCCCCGTTCTTTCTGAACAAAATGATATGGTTACTCGATTCAAGCGTGGCCTGCGAGAGCCATGATGTGGCACAGAGCATGTCAAGTGATGGGCAACACAACACAGTGTGCCCCTCAGGTACCATTAGTGGCGCTAGAAGGGGCAGATGAACATGTCAGACTGAGTGTGAGGAGGTGGTGGGAACCCATGGGAGTAGCAACAGTGGGGGACATACTTAAGGAAGGGAGGCCCATGGAATTGGAGGAGTTGATGAGGAAAACAGGAGTGCACAGAGGTCAATATATCACATATTCCCGACTCCTGAGGGGCCTCAGGCAGAGATGGCCAGAGACTAATGCGCACCCACAGCCAGATGAGGTTGTAGAGTCATTTTATGTTTCCGAAGGAGGACATGAAGTCTCACGCATATACGAACTGTTGATGTCTAGGATTAAGGAAGATACGCGACAGACAAGACAGAAATGGGAGGCAAATTTAGGGGAACCAATTTTTCAGATGAAAAGTGGAACAGAGTGTTGGGGTACCACAAAAAGGTATTGAGAAATGCGAGTTTGCAACAGATCCAGCTATACATTACCCACAGAGCATATTTGATCCCAAACAAATTAGCCAAGTTTCATCGAGCAGATGTACAGGCATGCCCGAAGTGTGGGGAGGTCAACGCAGATCAAGTACATATGTTCTGGGCATGCGTAGAGATTGGTAAATTCTGGGGGAAGTGCCCAAACACTGTCAAAGGCAGAGATTACCCTGGATGTGGGATCCCCTAAGGCTTGCCTGTTAGGAGGTTTCCCGAGACCTAAGAGAACCAAACAGGTGAACAAGCCTAAGGATTTAGCATATATACCAGCGAAACGCAGAATAGCGATGGGATGGAAAGCACCGACAAGACCGGCAGTGGAAGTGTGTTGGAGAGATCTGTTGAAATGGGCTAATACAGAATCTGAGGTGTGGTGTGGCAGGAAGCGAGAGGGAGAAACCCTGAACAGGAGGAGGGAGGATTGGAGGTTTGGAGGCAATTGTTAGCTGATAGGACCGGCACGGAACAGAGTACTCTAGACTTGGAACAAACAGCGGCATGATTGACAGAATAGAGTGGAGAGGCGGTGAAGGGGAAAATGATATGGAAGGAGGAGGGTGACATAGGTCGGGAAGGGTGGGGGGAGTTGTGAGAGGGATATGACAGTTATATAATTGAATGTGTATTGTGTGAATTTAAGCCACAGTTGTAAGGTGGTATGTTGAAGTGTGTAAAACCAATAAAAATTATTTTTAAAAAAAAGTCTTTTTAACATAAATCTAAACGTTTTTTTTAGAACAGCATCATTTTTATTACAGCAAATTTTTAAATGGCTGAACGTGGGTAGACAACCACTGAGGCAAGTTAGTAATGCATTATTTTGACAATTTCTGTTCATGAGTGAATGGACTACGTATTGATGTCTTTATAACGCTTTAAAGAAAAATAAATAGCCACTTACAATTGTTAAAAAAAGTGGAAGCTTTATGTTTGCTTTTTACTGTATGTACGGATAAGTGTCCAATTGTAATACTGCTCATAGCATGTACATATGCACAAGTACTACTTTTGTATGCTTCTAACTGTATGTATACATAATTTGCTAACTGTAACAATACATATTGCATGTACATATGTATACATACTACAGTTGCAAAATAACAACACACGGTGTTATAATTTAAAAATAAATATATGTACATGCAATTGTGTAAACGTACAAACATAGCATATATGCATACATTTATTTGCGTACAAATATTTCACAACAGTTAGGTATGTATAAATGTACATGCGTACAAATAAAAAATTCTATCAAGGCCATCATCTTTCTCTTGGAAATAATAACTTGTAGTTTTACAGTGCATTTAAAATGTATCTACGTATCAGATTAAAGACATACATTACCTCACATCACATTTTGTTGGTGGAAAATGCAGTACAGATAATGGCCTAAAATATATTGGCAATAAAAAAGCCTTTCTGAGAGAACGAGAGAGGAACAAAAGTATGCTTCGTGTTGCACTGCGCATTTTGCTTGCTGCCATGATGAAAAGTATGTCATGGAAAAAGCAAGATGTAAATGCCGGCATGCTGAAGAAAAGGTTTCAACGGTGTAAAAGTGAATTTCAGACTGCAACCATTTCCAATGCCTTTTTAATTGAATTCAGAGACTGTCTTATCCCTGCTAAAGACATGCTGAGCACTATAATTACATAGGAATTCTGTAGATGAGTGTCAAAAAGGCCTGATTTAATACCTTGAAGACACAAATGTTAGTTAACTATTTCTTCAACTATTGCCTCATTGATGCCAAGGACATTCACAGAAATCCACAGAAAAAATCAGAACTGTGCACATGCAAAACGAGTGTTTTTACCACATCCAAGGGAATTTAGTAGGCACAAGGACACATATTCAGAACTTTAAAACCTCAAGGAACTATTCAAGGATTGCATCACACATGCTATGTTCCTGGATCTCAAGTATAGAAGGACAATCTACTTCCGTGTTACAAACCTGTCATTTGTTTAAATGAGCGTATTTTACATGTTTCATTTTAACCAAAATAATATGAAATGTAGTGTAGAACCAAAGTCTCATTTAAAGTATCAAGGCCCTTTGCCATGTTTTTACTTCACTTAGAATAATGTTGTGATGTATTTACAACTCAAAATGAACATGCACAAACATATTGCTGGATGTAGCTTTGGATAACTCGAAACTGTCTGAGAATTAATCTTTCTGAAGCCTAACCCCAATTCAGGAATCTACACCACAAGACAGAGGAAACACAGCACTATTAAATTCACAGAGTTCAAACGGGTTCTGAAGATTACACCAATAAAAACATTGGAGGGTGGTTAGGGCTGTGAGCTTCAAAGAATCCTGTCACATATTTCACACACAGACCCCCTCATAAAACGCATTAACTAAGGTCATGAGAGAGAGCTTATTGATCTCCATACAAAGCAAAAGAAACCCTTTCTTAACATGTAATCATATCAAGAAAGAGAATAGGCAGGTTTTGACAGCTGCGGGCTGAGGTCAGCACGTCTTCCCCTCTTGGATCTCAATAAAAAGCTAATATTTAAAAACTCATATCTCTGTGAAGGAAGATGTTAGAAACACAAGATTAATTGAAGATTGTAGATACAAAATATGCATTTTCACCCCCACATGAAATCTGCATGGGGTGTCATGTAAGGATTTCGAGATAAATGGGAAAAACTCTTATCCTTTCAAAATGTAACACACCGAGATATTACGCACGTGTGATCATGCACACTGATCTACAGAATCTGATGATCTGTATTTCATTATTTCATTAATCTCGCACAGTTACGTCCAAGGTTACATCCCAAAACGAAATTGCCATTTTACGTTAGCAGTCAGTTTCACCCCTCCCCTTGCAGTCATGGGATTGGTGGAAACTACACCTAGTCACAAAGCTGAGGAGGAGTCAAAGATATCTAAAATCATGCAGACAGAATAGAGGGCTTATTAATTCATTTGGGGGAGATAAACATAGAAGACTTTCTGGATACAACTGGAGAAATAAGGCCGGGAGAACTGAGACTTGGAGATTGACTGGAAGGAAGAATGGAGAGATGAGTAGCCCTAGGTTCCAAGCAACCAGCAGGGCAAGGCCGTTGTTGAGTGTGGCAGCTCAAGAGAGAGGATACAAGCTGATTTTCCCCAAATGAGACACCACATTAAAAAAAGGTAAATAAAACCCCAATGGAACTCTAAATTGGCCCTACTGACTGTCCATGGTACAATCCCGGAAACCATGGTGCCCTGTGTCCCCCATTTACTTTGAATATAAAGTGAGATGTAATTTCTTTAAAAACCAATGAATTTCTGTATAGAAATGCACAGTTAAAAAAACACACAGCGTTTTGGTGTAACTTAAATGTAGAGAGCTGTAACGCTCACCTGGTATCCACGGGGACGTCACTCAGCCTGTTCTGACCTCCTATGACCTCAAACTCTTCCCTGGAGGCTATTCGACTGGAGACTGGGCCTGAAACACAGGATTGGTAGAGTTTAACTTCCTATTGTCTCTGTGTGCTTGAACCCCTTCTTCCCCGGGGTCCAACCCTTCCCTTTGATCCACAGCTCACCTTGTTTTCTTGGATAGTGTGCTCTCTGTCCTGCCTTCAGCGCAGGGGCGCGTTGATTGATGCGTGCTCGTTGCTGCCTAGTTACTTCACTGGCAAGAATCTGACAGGTAAGTATAATGAGTCTTTTGAACAGTTTTCTAACTTCGTTCCTTTCCTTCCTTAGATGATGGCCGGGATCCGGGGATGGCGGCGTGCTGCTGAGATGAGTAGCGCTAAAGGTGAGTGAGAGCGCGATTCGCGATGCACCCCTTTTGTATTTGCATTGAACTAAGTTCTTTTTCTGTGTCTTTTAGGTGCTGCGACGTTTTCAGCGTGGATGCCGGTTATGAAGAACAAATGCGGTGGGTAAGCGCGGTATACAGCGCCTCTAGATGTTTCCACACCAACCTAGAGTGTCTTTTCCCTCTTGTAGATGGATGAGAAGTTCCCCCCAGAGTGGCTGGGATTCAGGTAAGCGTTTGAAGCTCGTACAGTATTTAAAAATAAGAGAAGGTTTGCAGAATGCTTACTAATGCCTTTTTTCTGTTCTTTTCCCATTTCCTTAGGAAGCGGCATGCCGGGATGGGAATGACACAGCTGAAGATGTCCGCAGAACAGAAGGAGCGATGACTGATGGGCAGAAGCGCCGCAAGGTCGTCCACAGCCTACACAGCAAAACTAATTGCACTCAGTCGCCAATTTCTCACCCCTGTAAATTGCATCACCATGGCTATGAGCCCTAATCCTAACAAAACTAGATTACTGCAACATCCTCTTCCTAGAAACGTCCAAAACCAATTTAAACAAAATTCAATTACTACAGAACAAAGCCCTTAGAGCGGCTTTAGGGATGAAGAAATCTGAACATATATCCAGTACTAGAAGAGAAAACCACTGGCTGCCAATTGAAGCAAGGATCATATTCAAAACTCTTAGTATCGTCTACAAATGTACCACCAACAAAGCACCCAGCTACCTCAACAATTCCATTAAAAAAAAATGTCATGCAGGTCGCTGAGATCTAATAATCTGGTCCTCTTAGAAGTTCCTCAATACAAATACAGCAGAGCAGGAGGAAGCAGTTTCAAAGTTCTAGCCCCTTCGCACTGGAACACTCTACCTCTGAGTATCAAAAACGAGGACTCCTTACTAAAATTCCAAAAAGCATTGAAAACCTGGTTATTCAATAAATATTAACCACCCAAGCCCTACCCTCCCATGACCAACTACACTGCTTAGGCAGCCGTAATAATGCAAATAGTGCTGAAACAAAATGGGAAGGGCTAACTGACCAAATGGAATCTGGTATGTGACTACTTGATCTCTTGTAACCTATGTATAAAAAAATAATAAAAAAGAAAAAAATGTATTATTTGTTTTTGTAACTGCAACATTGTATAATAATGAGTGAACTCTCCTGTATCTTTCGCCGTGATACCCTAGGGTCTGGGCGAGTAACAAATGTAATAAATAAATAAATAAAAAAATAAATAAGGCTGTTCCTAACGGTGTTCTTGTTCTTGCAGGAGCTGAGCGCAGAAGAAAGATGCATGCCTACTGAAGACCGATCCGAACATGGTAAGTGTCACGCTGCAGGTGCAGAAAACACAAAGCATGTTTCTCAGCCTGGGTGTGGCTTAAATAGTCTCTGGGTATTCCAGGTGCTTCTGGGCTGAACTACATCCAAAAGACTAGACCACACATGCAGTTCTGGGAACCGAAATATGTGGGGGCATCCATCTTGTCCCCATCAATGCACTACAAGTCCAATCCCCAATGTTATCCTATGGGAGTGAGTGAGTCTGGTGTCACAAGCGCCAAGTCTGACTCCAAGTGGGTCTTTGGAGGGATGGAGAGGCCCTTGAGGGCCATGTAGGTGATCGTGGCCTGGCTCCAGCCTGACATCTTGGAGGGCTGGGGACATGAGGGGCAGGAATCATGACAGCACTCCCCCCCAAGGTCCCTCTCAAGGTGGCTCTTCTGTCTGGTCCTGGTTTGGTTGGATGGTTTTGATGAAATCGTCTAAGCAAGCGAGGTGCATGGATGTACTCACAAGGCTCCCATGTCCTGTCTTGTGGACCATACCCCTTCCAGTCTACTAAGTAGTATAATTTGGATCTGACGTACTTTAAATCTAGGATGTCCTTGACTTCGAATTCTGGCTCCCTGGCGACTACTACTGGCTGCAGTGGCGTTGCTACCCGGATCCCAGGTTGAACAGGTTTAAGGAGAGACACGTGGAACACAGGATGAATTTGCATGTTTGATGGCAAAGCTAGTCTGACCGCCAGAGGAATTATCACGGAGCTGACGGTGAATGGACCCAGGTATCTTGGACGGAAAGTTCGGGCTCCTATAATGGACACGTGTTTAGACGACAGCCAGACTTTGTCTCCCACTTGGTATTTGGGGGCCTTTGCTCGGTGTTGATCAGCAAACATCTTTTGGCGATTCTTAGCTTGAAGTAGGTGTTCAGCTGCCCTTTTAAAGGTTTGAGAAATGGTTGTGTTCAAGGTTTTGACTTCTGGCATTTCCAGGGTTGTAGGAACGTCCAACTCAGAAGTACGTGGGTGCCTGCCATACATGGTATAAAAGGGTGTCTGCCCAGTGCTGGTTTGTAGGGAATTATTATAAGCATATTCAGCTATCCATAATAGGTCGAACCAGCTTCCTTCAGCTTGGTGTAACATGCAACGCAGATACTGCTCGAGCGTCTGATTTGTCCTCTCAGTTTGGGGATGGTGACTGGTGGATAGCCGGATGTCGATCTGGGCCATAGAGAAGCATTTTCTCCAGAAGTTAGATATGAATTGAGTACCTCGGTCTGAGGCCAAAACTGAAGGAAACCCATGGAGCCGTACGATGCCTTCAAGAAATACCTTTGCCAGAGTGGAAGCATTTTGGAGCCCCTTAAGAGGAATGAAATGTGCCATTTTTGAAAATAGGTCCACAACCACAAGAATAGTGTAAAACCCTTGACTGGGTGGTAAGTCAGTAATAAAATCGAGGGACAACGTGTGCCAGGGTGCTGGTGGGATTTCCAATGGTTGTAATAGCCCAGCCGGTTTCTGCTTGGATTACTTGTTTTGAGCACACACTCCACAATATAGGATGAATTGGATAATGTCTTTATTCCACGTGGGCCACCAATAATTTAGTTTTACCTTGGCTAGGGTTTTAGTGATTCCGGGGTGGCCCTCGATCAAGGAATCATGATAACCGGACATGACTTGTTCTCGTAGTTCTTGGTTTGGTAAGAATAAACGATTCCTGAAGTAGGGCAACTGATCTTTTATCATGTAATGGTCTCCTTGTGCACTCCACGCTTGTAATTGCTCCGGACTCATCAGGTTTTGGATTTCTTCATGTAATTCTTTCTGAGTTATGGTTGCTGTGATTCCTAGGAGCTTGTCACTCGGGATGATTGCTATTGCGTCAGGGGTCTGATACCCTTGCTCTTCCACCCCCATACGGGAAAGGGCATCGGCCTTCCCGTTTTTCACCCCTGGTCGAAATGTAATCACATAGTCATATTCAGCAAAAAAAAGAGCCCAACGTAGTTGTCGTGAGGATTTGGCCTTTGCCGTTTTTAGGTACTGGAGGTTCCGGTGGTCAGTTATTACAGTGATTGTGTGTCTGGCGCCCAAGAGGTAGTGCCGCCATGCCTTAAAGGCTGACATAATGGCCAGGGGTTCTTTGTCTATGATAGCGTAAATGAGTTCAGGGGGTTTTGAATTTACGCGACCAGAAGGCGTCAGGGTGTAACTGGCCCGTTTCGGGGTCCTTTTGTGAGATGACGGCTCCCATAGCCATGCTTGAGGCGTCCGTTTCTAACAGGTATGGGAGCTCAGGGCGAGGGTGGCGTAAGATTGGGGCAGATGTGAATCTTGCTTTGAGTTCCTGGAAAGCCTCCTTGGCTTCTCTTGTCCACTGGAACTTTTTGTTGCTTTTCCTTAGTAATGACGTGATGGGATGCACGATTTGCAAAAATCCTGGGATGAACCGGCGGTAGAAGTTTGCAAAACCCAGCATACTTTGAACCCCCTTGAATGAATTTGGGGATGGCCTTTTCAGGATAGCATCTACCTTGTGTACATCCATTCGGATTCCATTCGGGCTGAGAATAAAGCCCAGGAATTCCACCTCGGAGATGTGGAATGAGCACTTTTCGAGCTTGGCGTAGAGCTGGTGTTGACTGAGTTTCTCCAATACGGATCGGACGTGTTTAACGTGGTCCTGCTTTGATGCGGAATATACTAGGATATCGTCGATGTACACTAGAGCACAGACATCAATCAATTCCCGTAGGACATCGTTCATGAAGTACTGAAATGCAGCAGGCGTGTTGCAAAGGCCAAAGGGCATTACTTGATATTCATACAAGCCGTATTTTGTGCGAAAAGCGGTTTTCCATTCGTCCCCCTGTTTTACGCGAACAAGGTGATATGCCCCCCACAGGTTTAATTTTGTATAGATTTGGGCATCTTTGACTTGATCAAGCAATTCAGGGATCAGTGGCAGGGGGTAGCAATTTTTTACGGTAATCTGGTTCAGTGCACGATAGTCGATGCACGTTCTCAAGTCCCCCTCCTTTTTCGGTACGAAGAATAGAGGACTGGCTGCTGGAGACTTCGAGGAACGGATGAACCTGTTGGCTAGGTATTGGTCAAGATAGGCCTTCAGGTGCTGGTTTTCTGGTTCCATGAGTGCGTAAATTCGCCCACAAGGGATTTGTGCGCCGGGTATCAGGTCGATTTGGCAATCGTATGGTCTATGCAGTGGTAGGTTATTAGCCTGTTCTTTCTGAAAGACATCTTGAAAGTCCTGGTATTCACTTGGTAGGGTGCCGATTGCCACAGTCGCAAGCGTGGAGGTTCTGGTGTCTATTGGTTGTTTCTCTTGGCGATAATACGTGTGGGCGCAAGTCTCGGGAAAGGCCAATTCTTTTGCTCGCCAATCGATTCGAGGATTGTGAGCTACTGTTAGGTGATCCCCTGCACACCAGTCCGACAAACAACACAACACTGCTCACATACCCCCAACGTCCCCACCCACGCTTCGAGGCTCAAGTGATGCGGTGAACCCAGAGAACCGACTACTCCGTACCAGCTTTGGTGTACGGGCTCGACTGCAACCCTTTCTGCATTGGCAATTGCCTTGGAGAGCGTATAGCAGAAGGGGCGCTGTTACGTCTCCACGTCGATCACGTGATCCAGCGTGCCGTTCCTCACATGACCTTGTTGGACGTCACATGACCCAGAGACGTCACATGATCCAGAGACACACAGTATAAAGGCCTGAGGGACAGAACCACTCATTGCTTCTCAGCTGTCTTCAGACCCTGTTTGGCGTTACACCTTGCTCCACTGTTGCCTGTGATCACGGAACTCTGCCTCGGACTCCTTTGGATACCCCTTTGTACCTTTGCTTGGAACTGTTTACCTGTTGCCGGATTTTGGACTGTAACCTGACTTCTCTTTGGAACTGCCCTTTTGGTACCTTGCTGTACTTCTACGCCATTCCCCTCCCGGGGATTCGAATCACGCCTCCACGCCTACAGGTGGCAGATCCCATGTCCACGCTAACTCACGGTTCTACTATTCCGGGGACCGTCGCATCATCTGAGTCTCGAACCTCTCCTAGGTTTCCTGGGTTATTCTGACACCAGATAGGTAAGACCTTTTAGATTCTTTGGTATAACTGACTGTACTGTGATTGCCTGATACTTAACCTCATTCCCTTTTGACAGCAGCATCGGTGTTCCAGAGGTTCCGTGGATCTGGGAAGTCATCTCTCACCTGTGGCCTCAAGGGTCGCACAGCGGGTTTCTATTTTGTTCCCCTGTGCGTCACTTGGGGACGGAGGTCTCATCGGTCTACACGACACTCAAGTCAGAACAGACTGAGAAGCCTTATAGTCGTGTTTGACGATGCAGGGATCCACGGAAGAACCCATAGCTGCTCTAGTTCAGGCGATTACAGTATTAAGGGCGGATATGGCCGTTGCGAACGTGGTGATCCGCCAAAGGTTAGACTCCATACAGAGTGTTCAGCATTCCCTTCCGGCAGACCCTGAGTTCGGAGATACTAGTCCCCCTACTACACCTCCTCCCTTGGCTAATATTACGGTCCCAACTCCGGTGGTCCTCCCAACCCCTTTCCCCCTGGCTGCACCCGAACGTTACCAAGGTGACCCCAAGAAATTCAGAACCTTTGTTAACCAGTGCAAGTTACATTTCTTGTGCAGACCTCTGGCCTTTCCTACTTCCACTGCTAAGGCCGCCTTCGCCCTTTCCCATCTAGCCGGGACAGCTGCCGCTTGGGCAAATCCCCTGTTGGAGAATAACAGCCCAGTCCTTTATGACTTTGATTTGTTGGTTCTAGAACTATCTCGAGTGTTTGACACCCGATACAGGGCACAGTCTAGAGATTTGGAGTTGTTAGAATTAACCCAGGGTAGAAGGTCTTTGATAGACTACATCACCCAGTTCAATCAGTTAGTTGCAGAGACATCATGGCCAGAAAGCAAGCGGGCGGTTGTCTTTTATAGGGGGTTGAGTAACACCATGAAAGATGCTTTAGCAGCGATCCCTTCTATGCCCACTCAGTTTCTGGAACTGGTTGATCTGGCCCTGCAGGTTGATGCACGGCGATCGGAACGTAGAGCCGAGTTGGGGGTTTCTTCCCATCTTTCTCTTGCCAGTACTCCTGCTTCCAGTACAGAAGAACCTATGCAAGTGGGAGGTTTACGTAGTCCTGTAACAACAACTGAGAGGGAACGTAGAAGGGTGGATAATGCATGCTTCTATTGTGGCACCACGGGACATTTTGTGAAGGAGTGTCCTCGACGTCCCAAGAAGAACCAGGTTTTTCGGACAGCTCGACCTTAGATCCGGAGAGCAGGTCGAGTGTTCCGTCATCATCTCCGGGTACCCCTCTTGCCTTTGCTCGTGTTCAACCCATCTCGGTTAAGGCTACTCTATGTCCCTCTACAGGCCTTCTGCATACAGTCACAATCATCATTGATTCAGGTGCTACTGGAAATTACATAGACATTGATTTAGCCCATTCCCTCAATCTACCTTTAGTGGTAAAACCCCGACCTGAACCTGTTCAAGCCGTAGACGGCTCTGCGTTAGTTTCTGGTCCTGTTAGACACCAAACTGCACCTCTCTTGTTGACCATACAAGAAATCCACACCGAGACCTTAAGTTTTGATTTGATTACCACACCCCAATTCGGCATCATATTGGGGATACCATGGTTACGCGAACACAATCCGCTGATCAATTGGCAATTAGGCACTGTGCTCTTCGAGTCCGAGATCTGTCAGAACTATTGTCTCCCGATCCATCAACCAACTGACACCCCTTCTCGGGTCTTGGGAGCCTTGGCTCAACTCACGCTGACTGTTGATGAATCAGAGGTTGTGCATTCTCATACTATTGGGGCCTTGGTGTCTGGGATTCCATCTGAGTACAATGCTTTCGCATTGGTTTTCGATCGTGGCTCTTCTGAAGTACTCCCTCCACATAGGCCATATGACTGTCCAATCGAATTACTCCCTGATTCCACTATTCCTTCGGGTAGGATATATTCCTTGTCTCCCTCGGAGGAACAAGCATTGAAAGAGTATGTACAGAACGCCCTTCGTTTGGGGCATATTTGTCCCTCTAAGTCACCAGCGGCAAGCCCTATCTTCTTTGTACCTAAGAAAGAGGGAGATTTACGTCCTTGTGTGGATTATCGGCGTCTTAACGCTATCACAAAAAAGGATAGATACCCAATCCCGTTAATCACACCCCTTATGGACCACTTATCACATGCTTCTATATTCACCAAGCTTGATCTGCGCGGCGCATACAATTTGGTGCGCGTTCGCGATGGTGATGAGTGGAAAACAGCTTTCTGTACTCGGTACGGCTTGTATGAATATCTAGTCATGCCCTTCGGCCTATGTAATGCCCCAGCCACTTTCCAACGATTTATGAATGACATATTCAGGGATATTCTGGATGTATATATGGTTGTATACTTGGACGACATCTTAATCGTTTCTCGTAATCTTGAGGACCATGTACGGCATGTCCGTGAAGTACTATCCCGACTGAGAAAACATTCCTTGTTCGCCAAACCTGAGAAATGTCAGTTCCATAAAACGTCTGTTGAGTTCCTGGGATTCCACATTACCCCTGGGGCATTATCCATGAATGAATCCAAGGTCAAAGCAGTCTTAGATTGGCCAGTACCTCAAACACTCAAATCCTTGCAAGCCTTTTTGGGCTTCGCCAACTTTTATAGACGTTTCATTTCTTCCTTTTCCACAATAGTTGCTCCGCTCACGGCCCTGACCAGTCCTCAGGTACCCTATCGTTGGCAGAGAGAACACCAAGAGGCTTTTGAGGCTTTGAAAACTGCTTTCACTACCGCACCGGTGCTCCAGCACCCCAATCCTGATCTCCCGTTCATAGTTGAAGCAGACGCCTCTTCCTTTGCTCTCGGCGCGGTATTGTCTCAAACTTGTCCTACAACAGGCAAATTACACCCAGTGGCATTCCATTCCCGTAAGTTTTCCAGTACTGAGACTCATTACACAGTTACGGAGAAGGAACTCTTGGCTGTCATGGATGCCTTTCGGGTTTGGCGTCATCATCTTCTGGGGGCTAAACATCCCATCACTGTATACTCAGACCATCGGAATTTACAGGATCTGGCTTCATTGAAGTGCATTAATAGCAGACAAGTCCGATGGCATCTTTTCTTTTCCTCTTTTGATTTTCGTATTATGCATCGCCCTGGTACTGCACATGGTAAAGCAGACGCCTTGTCACGTTCCCCAGGGGGGGTCGAGTTGCCAACCTTCCCCGACACTGTCCTCGGAAAGACTCATGTGATTTGTCTCTGTACACCCTCATTGTCATTATTAGATTCGGTCCGATCCTGGACTAGCAGTCATTCCGACCTGTTGCGAGAATGGGATCCCGTGTATTCTGATGGTTTGCCTTTCGTGCATGAACGTCTGTTCCTCCCCACACCTGACACTCGTAACCTGGCCCTCGAGTGGTCTCATGATGCTCCTTTTAATGCCCATCCCGGTCAAGAACGCACCCTAGATCTTCTCAAACGCTGGTGTTGGTGGCCCTCTATGAAGCGCGATGTAGAATGTTATGTCAACTCGTGCGCGGTATGTGCTCAGGCCAAACATCGGCGAGGCCGACCGGTTGGGTTGCTACTTCCGCTTCCGGTACCTCCTAGGCCTTGGCACACGCTGACCATGGACTTCGTTACCGACCTCCCCAAAACGAAAGGTTATGATTCCATCTGGGTAGTGGTGGATACGTTCACTAAAATGGCTCGTTTTGTTCCTTGTAAGGGGATTCCTTCGGCCCCCGTCTTGGCGGATTTGTTTTTTGAACATGTGTTCATGTTTTTTGGCCTCCCCTCGGTCATTATATCCGATCGAGGATCACAGTTCACCTCTCGGTTTTGGAAATCGTTGACTAAATTGTTGGGCGTTGATACCAGGTATTCTTCGGCCTATCATCCTGAGACCGATGGGCAGACCGAAAGGACGAATCAAACCATGGAGCAGTATCTTCGTTGCCTTATAATGCAACATCAGACATCTTGGTTGGCCGTTTTACGACTTGCGGAGTTCGCGTACAATAATGCGTCTCATTCAGCTACTGGGTATTCTCCTTTCTACGCCCTCTACGGCCAACATCCCAAGGTCCTGCCGATCCCTGATGTTTCCTGTTCTTCGAATCCTGCGGCCACGGCATGTCTTAGGGATCTATCTGCTGTGCATGCTAGTACAGTGGTTCATCTCACGGAAGCAAAGGCTTCTATGAAGGCCCGTGTGGATGGCAAACGTCTGGCTGCTCCTCCTCTGGTGGTTGGTTCTCGGGTCTGGTTGTCTTCCCGTCATCTTCGCCTAGTGGGTTGCAGGAAATTGCTGCCTCGTTTTGTCGGGCCGTATGTGGTATCTCAGGTTGTCAACCCGGTGGCTTTTCGTCTGGTGCTTCCTGGTTCTTGGCGCATCCATCCTGTGTTCCACGTCTCCCTCCTCAAACCTTGTTCCGATTCCGTCCGTCTTCGGACCCCTGTTGCGCCGGTGTCTCTGTCCTCTCCCGATGTCTTTGAGGTGTCGGCCATTTTGGGGTCCAGATGGTTTAGGGGTAGGCTCCAATATCTGGTGGATTGGAAGGGTTACGGTCCGGAGGAGCGTTCATGGGTTTCTGCTTTGGACCTGAACGCCCCTCGGTTGGTGGCCCGCTTCCATAGGGATCATCCGTCCTGCCCACGGGGTCGTGGGCCATTGGGGGGGGGCTATGTTAGGCGATCCCCTGCACACCAGTCCGACAAACAACACAACACTGCTCACATACCCCCAACGTCCCCACCCACGCTTCGAGGCTCAAGTGATGCGGTGAACCCAGAGAACCGACTACTCCGTACCAGCTTTGGTGTACGGGCTCGACTGCAACCCTTTCTGCATTGGCAATTGCCTTGGAGAGCGTATAGCAGAAGGGGCGCTGTTACGTCTCCACGTCGATCACGTGATCCAGCGTGCCGTTCCTCACGTGACCTTGTTGGACGTCACATGACCCAGAGACGTCACATGATCCAGAGACACACAGTATAAAGGCCTGAGGGACAGAACCACTCATTGCTTCTCAGCTGTCTTCAGACCCTGTTTGGCGTTACACCTTGCTCCACTGTTGCCTGTGATCACGGAACTCTGCCTCGGACTCCTTTGGATACCCCTTTGTACCTTTGCTTGGAACTGTTTACCTGTTGCCGGATTTTGGACTGTAACCTGACTTCTCTTTGGAACTGCCCTTTTGGTACCTTGCTGTACTTCTACGCCATTCCCCTCCCGGGGATTCGAATCACGCCTCCACGCCTACAGGTGGCAGATCCCACGTCCACGCTAACTCACGGTTCTACTATTCCGGGGACCGTCGCATCATCTGAGTCTCGAACCTCTCCTAGGTTTCCTGGGTTATTCTGACACCAGATAGGTAAGACCTTTTAGATTCTTTGGTATAACTGACTGTACTGTGATTGCCTGATACTTAACCTCATTCCCTTTTGACAGCAGCATCGGTGTTCCAGAGGTTCCGTGGATCTGGGAAGTCATCTCTCACCTGTGGCCTCAAGGGTCGCACAGCGGGTTTCTATTTTGTTCCCCTGTGCGTCACTTGGGGACGGAGGTCTCATCGGTCTACACGACACTCAAGTCAGAACAGCTACCAACCATGGCATTCCCAAAATCAGCCGGAACTGTGGTGCCTTAATGAGGTTGAAAATGATAGATTCTTGGTGTCCATTCTGGCACAGAAGGGTTAAAGCTGCAGTGCATTGGGATACTGGACCAGAAGCTATTTCCGTGCCGTCGACTGTGGTAACAGTGTCGGTGGTTGATTTAGGGCGTAACGGAAGCCCCATCTTTGCCGCAAGATCCTGGTTGATGTAATTCCCAATGGCTCCACTGTCTATGTACACTCTTACTGCGTGCATCCGAGATGGTTGTTGGTGATTGATCAAGACCACAGATAGTGCAAAATGGGAGGTCCGTAGTTCACTTTCTCCGCTTGACAAGTGGACCCCTACACTTGCCGGGCTGGGGAGTTTTCCGATTCCTTGATGGTATCTTCCTTGTCTGTGGCCCCTACCGTCCTCCTCAGTGGCTTCACAGGGCACTCTTTAAGGAAATGACCTGACCTTCTCCAGTACAGACATAACTGCTGCTGTCTCCTTTTATCCCTTTCCGCTTTAGTCAAGGGGGATCTGACCCCCCCGATTTGCATTGGTTCTCCTGAACCTTCCGTTGTTCAGGCAGTATTGTCCTTTGAATGCACATACATAGGGCGAGGGTCCGGTCTGGTTTGATCTGCTCTTCGGTCCTGCAACCTATGATCCAGTTGAACAACAAGGTCAATGAATTCTGAGCAGTCTTTCAGGGGGTGCACTACTTGTGCGAGAACATCCTTGAGCTCCCCCCGCAACCCCTGATGAAATAACGTGGTTCTCTTCTCCACTGGCCATTCTGCTTCAACTACGAGTCTATTGAACGTGGCTATGTATGTTAATAGGTCTTGATTCCCTTGGCGTAGGGACAGAAGTTCGTTGTCTAATGCCTGCCCATGAGTACGACGGGTGAACAGCTTTTCCATCTCCTGCTGAAAGCCCCTGAAGTCATGCAGTAAAGGATCGTCTTGGGCCACAAAGGGTACAGACCAGCCCGCGGCGCTACCACCCAGGTAGGATAGCACAATTGCGACCTGTGATTGGTCCTTCGGAAATGCCCCTGGCCTACAAAGGAAGTGCAGGCAGCACTGGTTCATGAACGTTGCAAACCTCTTGGGATCCCCCGTAAATCGTTCGGGCGGGGCCAAGGCAATTGCCCCAGGAAGGGTTATCTGAATGGGATTGGCTGATGGCGCTGGCATCGAGGGCACGCTTCCCGGCAATGGTGCATGCCCTGCTTGAGACTGGAGAAGTTGCCGGATTAAATCATCAGTGCGTTCTTTGGCTACTATCAGCTCTCTCCTCAGGGTGTTGGTCTCCTGCCTGGCTGCATGTACTTTGGAACATAGCTGCCCCAACATGTGGGCTAACTGGTCGGTTTCTGACGTTTCCATGATGCCCAGGTGGATTTTGATGTGAGGCTTTGTGTTCTGTAACGCTCACCTGGTATCCACTGGGACGTCACTCAGCCTGTTCTGACCTCTTACGACCTCGAACCCTTCCCTGGAGGCTATTCGACTGGAGACTGGGTCTGAAACACAGGAATTGGTAGTGTTTAACTCCCTATTGTCTCTGTGTGCTTGAACCCCTTCTTCCCCGGGGTCCAACCCTTCCCTTTGATCCACAGCTCACCTTGTTTTCTTGGATAGTGTGCTCTTCATCCTGCCTTCGGCGCAGGGGTGCGTTGATGATGCGGGCTCATTGCTGCCTAGTTACTTCACTGGCAAGAGTCCGACAGGTAAGTATAATGAGTCTTTTGAACAGTTCTCTAACTTCGTTCCTTTCCTTCCTTAGATGATTGCCGGCGTCCGGGGATGGCGGCGTGCTGCTGAGATGAGTAGCGCTGAAGGTGAGTGAGAGCACGATGCGCGAAGCACCCCTTTCGTATTTGCATTGAACTGAGTTCTTTTTCTGTGTCTTTTAGGTGCCGCAACGTTTTCAGCGTGGATGCCGGTTATGAAGAACAAATGCGGTGGGTAAGTGCGGTATGCGGCGCCTCTAGATGTTTCCACGCTAACCTGGAGTGTCTTTTCCCTCTTGCAGATGGATGAGAAGTTCCCCCAGAGTGGCTGGGATTCAAGTAAGCATTTGAAGCTCGTACCGTATTTAAAAATAAGCCAAGGTTTGCAGAATGCTTACTAATGCCTTTTTTCTGTTCTTTTCCCTTTTCCTTAGGAAGCGGCGTGCCGGGATGGGAATGACACCGCCGAAGATGCCCGCAGAACAGAAGGAGCGATGACTGATGGGCAGAAGCACCGCAAGGTAAGGCTGTTCCTAACGGTGTTCTTGTTCTTGCAGGAGCTGAGCGCAGAAGAAAGATGCAGGTCTACTGGAGACCGATCCGAACACAGTGAGTGTCACACTGCAGGTGTTATAATTGCTACAGGACTTTGTAAATATTCCCAATTTAAGTACCCGTAGAACACAGTCACTAGTGTGGAGCTTAGGAAACAACAAAGCAGTGCACTAACCTGAACTCTTTGTCTTCTATTGAAGAGTTGAAAGCTCACCTGTCCCCCTCTCACTGCGCCTGGGAATAGGCAGAATGAGAAGAAGTCAGGGAAACCCTCACGGGGGAAAAAACCCTGTTTTGTTGAGGAGTTGAGTTCCTTCAGTAAAGGCTTTGGTTTCGGGTGTTTGGCGTCCTTGGGCCAGTGGGAGGTACTCAGAATCTCCATCTGTCCGGAACAAGGAATACAGAGTGGTTATACAGGGTATGTGGAGAGTAAACTATTTTTAGTGTTAAGTACCTTTTACTTCGGTTAATCAGCTGTCTGCCGGACAAATGAAAGCGCCGAGTTTGAGGGTCTAAGTTCATTGTGAAAAAACGAGAAGAGAGAGTTAGTATCAGCAAGATAAGAGAATTGCGATGGAAAGAATGGTCTTATTACACAAGCCTACCGCGTGTACATTGCAAACTGACTAGCTTCCGTCTTAATGCACTGCAGGATGGGAAATGTAGTCCCACCGGAGCCAGGAGACTGTATGTGAGAAAAAAAACAGATTAGTATTCGATAGGTGTGCCTGGAGGTAAGGGTCTAATGGAGGAAGAGAGGGAGACGTACTGAACCGGGAGTAAGTGTTTCCTGTCTTTGGAGGTTGAAGGAGCTTGTCTGAGGAGTAGGACCAAGGCGAGCGTTGGCACTAAAGAGAATGAGAGACAGGGTTGAAAGAGATTTAAGACTGAAGTCTTCCTATTAGAAACTAAGCAAGTCTAATGTGGCAGACTTACGAGCGTGGCCTCTGCTAACAGTAGCAACGCGCTGAATCGAAGAGGCAGCTGACATAAATCTGTTCTCTGTAGCAGGGGGCGGAGCTTTCTGGTACTTCCTGGTTTGAACGACTAGGACGCTGCTCTTCCTGGTGTTCTCCATATTGGTGGAAGTAGAGTAAATGCACAAGATCTGTCTCCATCGTTGCCATAGTGACCATGGCTGCGGTCGTCTGCCCAGAGCGACCGTAACAGCAGGTGCAGAAAACACAAAGCATGTTTCTCAGCCTGGTGTGGCTTAAATAGTCTCTGGGTATCCCAGGTGCCTCTCGGCTGAACCACACCCAAAAGACTAGACCGCACATCCAGTTCTGGGAACCGAAATATGTGGGGGCATCCATCTTGTCCCCATCAATGCACTACAAGTCCAATCCCCAATGTTATCCTACGAGAGTGAGTGAGTCTGGTGCCACAAGCGCCAAGTCTGACTTCAAGTGGGTCTTTGGAGGGATGGAGAGGCCCTTAAGGGACATGTAGGTGATCGTGGCCTGGCTCCAGCCTGACATCTTGGAGGGCTGGGGACATGAGGGGCAGGAATCATGACAAGAGCTTTTGTAAAGATAAGCACCATTAAATTGAATCCTTGGCTCATTCTGATACAGAATCACACAGGACATCATGTCTTATGTGCTATCATCCAATAAGCGGCCACTGTTAGTCGAGTAATAAATTAGATGTTTGTACAACTGAAATTAACATACAGAATTAATGTTATTCATAGTGGCTTGTGCAAAGTGTTAAACTCCTGTAAACTATCTGAATTGTGACAGGGGAAGAATGCTATACAATTGTACATTTTTACTGGAAAAGGTTACAACTTCAGCCAAAGCTTGTTGAGCTGAATGAAAATTCATTAGACATGTATTGAAAGCAGCACATATACACATGTATTTAAAGTTGCACACATGTTTATTTAAAGCGACACACACACACATATACATTGCAAATGATCTATACATGTTCAGAGGAAGCTGCACATACATAATCTAAAAAGAATACACACACATGTGTTCAGAGAAGAGTGCACTATTCTGAGAACATTATTTTTTCTAATTCAAACCTGTAGGAGTCAGTTGTAATCCATTATTGTCTACATTTATATGACCTGCATATAACCAATACATTCACAACCTCACACTTATATAGGGAAATTACATTGAATTACTATATGTTTTTAAATATTGTTTGTTCAAGTAACTTTCTCTGATACCATACTTGCCTTGATACTGGAGAAAATTAATTGTTTTGATAAGCAGCAATGTTATATTTAAAGTAAATTGTGTTGCATAGATAGAAGCAATCATAGAAGGAATGTATGCTAAACTCATAGGAAGAGCACTTTTCCAGGTGGCTTATTTTCTCCACACCCCCTGGGCGAATCCTCACCACACTTTGCAAAAGAAGTATATGGCCGGGTATGAATTATTTTGCCGAGTTGGGCGAGGGTTTGTGCGGGTGGGGGGCAAAGCGGGGGGCAAAGTTATAGGGTGGCCCACCTTTTTTTTCCATACACTGAATGGGAAAAAACTTTGCGCACGGCTACAGGCTGTACGGCTGGCCGGTTGTTTGGTGGAAAGCCGACCAGTACTTTTGTTGCAAAGAACTGAAATGCACGTCCCAAAAAATGTGTGATATCTGGGTCCACTCCACTGACCCATTTCCCTGTTCCCTCTGCGGACAGAAGTGTCATTGGCTTGCGGTACAGCGTGCTGTCAGAGAAGTTTGGACATAGCCGGTGGTTGGCTGGAGGGAAGCGTGGTGTGCGTCAACATTTTTGGGAAAAGACGCCATGGTGTACCCATAACAAACACAAAAGCGAAGAAAATCAGACAAAAACATACAACCCAACCAACACCCTCCTCTCACACAACCCAAAAAAAACCCTCCACACCACCTCATGCAGGAGCCTCATCTGCTCCCACTCTGTCCCACAAGGCATCCAAGCTCCCCCCTCCAACCAACATGGGATGCCGAACCACCAGGACGCCCCCTTGAGTCATCTTAAACACTGTAACTTCCATAACTAACAGCGTAGCAAGCAACCAAGGCAACAGTATATGTGACCCCTCGGAGCACCTCCGCTCCCTCGGTCACCCGACCCCACCCCAACCAAAGACCCCCTCTCCCAAAAATAACACCCACAACCAGAACACCCCCAGACCAACTATAGACACAACTTTATATGTCCCCCTCCCCAAAGAACCCCTCACCAGGCCGCCAGGCTCATTTGGGATCCGAGGAAATAAAACAATGCACGGCCCAATCCAGCCAAATTCCTCAAACCCTATCAAGCACGCCCTTTCCTTGGCAACGGGGTATTCAATTTACAAAATGTTCATGCCTCCTGGATCTTATGACAAATCCTCTGATCACTGTTCTCCTCACGCCACCTTGCCACCAGCCTCTTGACTTTGTTCCACAGCCTTCAGCTGTCTGAGCACCTCCCCTGTCACCCTATGAATGTTGTCCTCAGTAACCAGGTGGTAACTCACGCCTTCCCACTCAAAGCAGGGCGAAGGGGTATCCCCATCTACAGTGTGCACCTTTATCCCTTAGCCATTGGGCAAGTGAGGCACATTTTTTTCAAGTGAGGCACATTTTTTTATGACGCATCAGGGTCTAAGCAGAGAGGTCCTAGTATATGGAAACATTTGACCCCTCATATTCAAAGGAGCCCAACCACCTTGCCTTCTCCAGAATGCGGACCCTGTCCGTATAATAATGAAATTTAACCTAGACAGAGGGCGGGCCTCTACCACCTCCAACCCCATCCCTGTGAGCCCTATCGAGCATTATGCGCGAGTCCTCCTTTGACGCAAGAACCCTCGACATAATGTACTGCTGCCCCTGATGTGGACATGCCACCCCCAGAGGATGAGGATGCTGATCATGATGCAGGGGCTGCAGTATGCATCAACAGAGATGATGTCAGGAATGGCAGAATTGCACGCCAGGCCCTCATGGACAATGTTTTCTAACACATGTACATGGCACAAGACATTTACCACTGAGCGAGACTGACTATTGTGAATAAACACGGCTTTGACACAATCAACAATGTCCTCGCATTGATGCAGTTCAACACCTTTATTGCTACCAACTCCCAGCACACTATCCCCCCTGCCACCACCAACTCCCAAGCACACTATATCCCCTCACATCACCAACTCTCCAACTATTACTCACCACACAGGCCGGGGTGTTGAGTATAGGACCCGGAGTGGTTGAAGGAAAGATGACAGACGTACTCCCATGGACTTCTAAAGTCAAGTGCCGTCCTGAACCTAGGCCTCCTCAACTTGAAGGAACTCTTTACTATGACATGCCCCTCTGCTGGGTAAGGAACAGACAGAGGAACCGGTCGAATTAAAGAGCGGGGAAACACATGCACAGCCAAACCACAATGCTATAGGAGGAAAATACCACAGGTTAGTGCATGATGAACAATAAAAGCAATAGTTAACAAGGTTCTTAACTAGTTATAGCTTATGAGCAACTGCTATAAGTCAGGTGATGGATGGCCCTATAAGCAGAGGACAGAATGGATCAACTCATGTGATGCAGAAGCTATCAATAATAACTACAGAAGGTAAAGGCAGTGCAGAGTCTTACCCCAACAGGATTTGAATTCGCAAGTCAAAGGAAGCCAAGACAACAGCGACAGGACAAAATAATAAACAGGGAGTTAGTAGAGGTAAGGAGTCCCGAACGGCACGAGGGTCACACTAGGTCTGGGATGGTGCACTGACAGCAGAGCGTCCAAGAGTGCACTAATGCAGGTACCAAATGTAACTTCCCAAAGGGCTGTTGGAGGCAGGTGAGTTCTGTAGCAAGCAATGGTATAAGGCAGGTAGGGACGGTAAGATGTGATTGTCAAATAGCCGACTAATAACGTCTTGTATCTTTGACTGTATTCCCCAACATGTATGGAAACAATAGGAGAAGAAAACAACGCTTACCAGCAACGGGCAGAATATAGCGAGATGTGCTATGCAGTGTCTGGGGTGTGCCGTGGTACTGGAGAAGGGAGCAGCGCTACCCGGGGAGGCCAGTTGCAACAAACACACCAAGCTGTTCGGAGCACAGGAGAGAGAATGTGTCGTAAAGAAACAACAGGCTGGTTCGGTAACGTGCAGACCAAGGAGGATCAGAGACGTGAAGTAAGCAGCCCAATAAACAGTCCGGTTCGGGATACCAAAGGGTCAAAGAGTCCTGGACGAAAGGCGGTCTGAGTCCGATATAACAAGCTATGGTCAGAATCAGGTACCAAGTAATCAGGAAGTAAATGCAGGAATAACGCTATGAACAGAAGCAGCGTTTTACGTAGCACCGGCTACTTTAAACCCAACTAAGGAGGCGGGCCCTTCTCAAGGGAATAGTCAGTTGACTAGTCATGTGGCATCCTCCGCGCCGTGCAATGGGCTGTCATAGCGCGTTTCCATGGCAAGCACCAGCGCTGCCAGAGGGGCGAGGCCATGCGCCGAAAAGAAGTATAAGACCGTCGTGTAGGTTTCTTAATGAGTTTGTTGATAGAAGACTGCTGCATGAGGCCAAGTGTAACACTATGACACTATGACCCCTCCCTCCTCCCACCACAAACTCACCAGCACATTATCCCCCCTCCCCCTCCCACCACCAACTCCCCAGCACACTATCTCCCATTCTCCCCTCCCACAACCAACTCTCCAGCATGGCCACTCTGGGCAAAATTCGAAACGCCTCTGTCCACCCATGCCAGACACTGGTGATCTGGGGCCCAATTGACGCTGGGACCAGTGCCTGGGTGTGCTCTGCTGCGAGCTCTCAGTGGGTGTCGTGGAACTGGAGGGTATTGACCCTGGCCCCCGGATGTGCTACAATGTGATCTCTGTGCTATGACGGATGTCCTCTGCGAGAGCTGAGACCCCTTCAGTCATCTCCCTGACTCTCTGCCCATAAACAGTGTAAAAGCTCACTCCTCGATTTACACATGCAGTACCAAAAAATATGACACACCCTAATGGGGAATGAGACTAAGAGAACAGGTTGCAAGAGTTAAGTTTTTGTTTATAAAATTGATATCCAGAGAACTCTGCTGCCCCGAGAGCGCTCCGTCAAACATTACAAAATAGTGCTCTTATCAAGGGAAAAAATGTCATCACTGACATCACTATATATGGGATTACAATTTCTTGGGATTGGGTGAATAACATTGATACATATGCGGCTATGGGCGCTGCTTCATCCGGATTGGTTGTTCCATTGGCGGGAGGGAGAGCATCACGTGATCCGGCTGCTAGTGTCCAGGAGGGATGAGAGTCAGGTCTCTGTGAGGCAGGGCAGACACTAACTAAGCTTGCATAAAAAACTACCATTAGACATATAATAAACAATGATCGTTAGTATATTCTTAAGTAAATCCTTTTAAACCTATAAATTGCATGCATACAATCATACCAACACTCATTGGGACTTATATGGAGTACCGGGTTTAGGGGTCTTGGTTAGTGTGATATCATCGGCCATGGGGTGGGTCTGAGCGCATCAAAGCAACTATGGGGCATGCTGACATTTGTTAATTCTAGGGTGCAATATACTGTGACAGAGGTCTAGTTTTAGTAGGGGGCACACTGGGATGGGCTTCAAAGCGGGGTCACACTTCTGGTACATCAAGGGAATACCTCAAGGGGCACATGGTTATAGTGGTAGTAATTTTCCAACAGTAGGGGTAAGAGAGCACAGGCAGGTTTGTGGAGATGGATGAGCTACAAGTCATGGTTCGGGCCGGTTCACACACAGGACAGTTTGTTTGTTTGTTTTATTATTTATAATGCGCAGCATACCCTAAGGTAACAAGGCGCAGCAGTTACATGCATATGCGAAGCTTTGTTACAACAACAAAGTAAAATTTACATATAGGTATTAGTTACATAAGGTATGTACAAATCGTACCCATTTACAAATGGATGGTACCAGAGCAAATATACAAATGAGACAGACATTTACATTAGCAGCGTATGCAAGGTATAGGTGTTAGTGGAATACAGATATACAGTCGATGGGAGGGTAGTTGTAACTGCGAGCAGCAGTGCATCCTAGCTGCTTTCTAAGCAGGAGTTGTCATTTAATGGTCATTCGATTTCAGCCACAAGATAGTGTTGGCCCTGAAATTTTGGTAGGGTTGGTCAGATCTCAGTGTGGGAGGTAGGGAGTTCCACAATTTTGCTGCTTTCACAGGGTAACTGTTGCCTCCTATTGTGGATCGATTGAAGCTAGAAATGGAGAGGCGATCTCTATAAGCTGTTCTAGGTGGTCTCAGGGAGATCTGTTTATGGAATCTGTCGACCAGGTAAGTGGGGGCAGCATTGTTAAGAGATTTGTGGGTGAGTGACAATGTTTTTAGAAGGATTTTGTTATTGGTTGGGAGCCAATTATTCGGTCGGCTACTCTCAGAGATGTGGTCTCTTCTGGAAATGCCTAGTGCCACTCTCAGGGCATTATTTTCTAATGTTTGTATTTTTCTGATAGTGGCTTTGGTTGACCCTACATAGAGGCCATTGCAATAGTCCAGGCGAGAAAGGATGAGGGCTCTTGCCAGGATGGTGCAACTAGTGTCAGAGAGAAACGACTTGCCTGTGCGGATGAGTTTGCACGTGTAAGCCGTGGTGGACGCTAATGAGTTGACTTGTTTGGCAAATGACAGGTTTGAGTCAAGGTTTGAGTCAAGCCTAGTGTTTTTACCTCGTGTTCTACCTTGATACTATTGCCATCAATTATAAATGAAGAATAGTCAGATCCTAGTTTTTTTCGGCTAGAGGGGCTGCCCAGGATGATGAGTTCAGTTTTGTCATCATTCAGACATAGACCATGCATGGCCATCCATGCCTGGATGATGATGTACACTCTGTTCACCAAGGCCAAATCCTTTTCATAATCCCCTGAAAGCGGGAGGAGGATCTGGGTATCATCTGCATAGTTAGTTTAGGTGATACCGAGAAAAGGGGCTTAGTAAAAATGTTGTACAATGTGGGCGAGACGCAAGATCCCTGAGGCACGCCACAGGTGATTGGTATAGGGTTGGCAGCTGCTGTAGGCAAGAAGACCCTCATAGTTCCGCCATTTAAGAAGGATCTAATCCAGGTGACTGCGTTGTCAGAGAAGTGAGCTGCTGTGTTAAGGTGGTCGCATAAAATAGTGTGATCGACCAAATTGAATGCAGCCGAGAGATCTAGGAGGAGGAGTAGGGCTGATTTGCCAATATCTCTAAACTCATCAACTTGGGTCTTAAGGTCAATGAGAGCTGTCTCAGTTCCGTTTTGAGGACGGAAGCCTGATTGTCTGGCTCCTAGTAAGTGGTGTACTTCCAGGTGTTTTTGGATTTGTACATAAGCAACCTTATCCAGAATTTTTAGGAGGAAAGGTACTGTCGTGATTGGCCTGCAGTTAGTCAGCGTGGATGGGTCGAGAATGTTTTTTTTTAGGAGTGGGAGTACCCAGGATTGTTTGAGGTTGGTAGGGATGGTACCAGTAGAAAAGGACACGTTGATGAGCTTCGTTATGAATGGAAATAGGTCTCGGGCTGCATCCTTAATGAGCTGTGCAGGGCAGAGATCACCCTGACAGTTAGAAGGTTTAAGGGACAAGATAATTCTTTCCACTTCGGGAATAGAAACTTTGGTGAAGTTGAATCGGGTGAATTCATCAACAATGGTATTCACAGTTATTTTGGATGGGGGAGGGTAATTTAGGGAAGCTCTTTTACTGGAGATTTTGTTTTGTAGGGTGGATATTTTGTTGGCTAGAGCGTTTTGGATTTCTGAGCACCATTTTTTATCTTTGGTGCATGTTCAGGCAGTGCTATGGGGGCCTCTATTTCAATAGTTCCTTCATATTGGATTTGGCTTGGGAAATGCGCGTGTCGAAGGATATTCGTTTAGCTAGACATATTTCTTTTTTATAGAGAGAGGATAGTTTAGTGAGTTTGAGTTTGTTGGTTGCTGAGGGTAGTTTTTTCCAGGCGGCCTCACAATTTCTTTTTTGTTGCCTTAAGTTTATTTTAGGAAAGGAGTAAACCATTTATTCAAATGAGTTCTAGGCTTGCTTGGTCTGAGTTTGAGGGGGGTGATCAGATCCAGGGAGGTGGTCATGATTTTGTTGTATTCCTCGACCATGATCTCAGGATCCGTGTTGTCTGGGAGCAGGTTGAGGGTGGGAAGTAAGGCCGGGATAAGCCTATCCACAGTAATACTCTTTTTGTTTCTAGTTAATGTGGGTGGAGCCATGATGACGGGTGGGGGTGGGGGACTATTAGTAGAGAGCATGAATGACACAAGGTGGTGGTCAATCCAAGCTAGTGGTGAAATGGAGAGGATATTGGCTTGGCAGTTATGGTCTGCCACCGAGTCGAGTATTCCCCCTTTATTGTGGGTAGGTGTATTACTTCTTTGAGTGAAACCAAGTTCTGAGAGCATGTTAGCTGTAGTTAGGGCAAGCTGGTCTGATGGGTCATTAAAGCCCATATTAAGGTCCCCAAGTACAAGTACTTGTGTGGAGCTTTTGAGATTACTGGACAGGATGGAGCTAATATCATCCTCAAATGTTCCGGGAGTGCCCGGGGGGGCGGTAGATCAAGTGGATATTAAGGGTTTGGGTATTGGTGAGTGGTACTTTAACAGAGAGAAGTTCACCTGAGTGGACGTCGATAGGAGTGGCTAATCTCATAGAGAGGTGACCTTTGTAGATGATGGCGATACCACCTCCTCTAGATTTAAGTCTGTCTTGCCTCAATATGGAATAGCCGTCCGGGACTGCTAGCATGAGCATAGGGCCTGCTGCAGGGTGTAGCCATGTCTCGGTGATGGCGAGGAAATCTTGGTCTTCTCTTTGGATCAGGTTGGCGGTTTCCATAGCATGTGCTACTAAAGATCTGGAGTTAATTAGGGCTCCCTTGATCTGAGGACTCATGGCAGTAGTAGTTAACAAATGGTGGTCTTGCGACGGTTTAAGTTTGCTGTGCTTGGCTGTTATTTATTGACCTGGGGTCAGAGTTGTGACCTAGGTTCATGCTTGTGTTTGTTTGTCTGGGCCGAGTTAACGAAGTCCTTGATCCTATTGTGGTAGGGATGGAGCTAATAGGAGGCTCGTATATTTTGGCTTATCTAGCTCTAAGACATAGGTTTCTAGCTGTAGTTGGGCAGGGGTTACTTGGTAGTGGGATTTGAACATTATTCATGTCTGTGAATAATCTAGTAGTAGTGGTATTATTCAGGTTAATGGAGGGCATCATGGTGGGTGGGTGGAATAACATAATGTAAAGCGAAATGCTTTGTATAAAGGCTATGGTGTAGACAGTCTGGCTGGAGGCTGAGGGGGGCATGCTAATATACAGTGGCGATGTACTTTCTAAGGAATTGGTGATTGAGGTAAGTGGTGCCATGTTCTGGGTGCAGGTTGGGAAGTCAATATAGTGCATATGCAAGTTATATTAGCAAGAGTTAAAGTAGGGCCATAATGCGAGAGCTTAAGCCAACCGTTAGTCATAGATAGTGCGGTGGCCGGCAAAGGCAGGCAATCGATCAATGGGGAGGCACTAGCCACGTTCTTCAAGGCAAATTTGGCTTAGATAGGCAAACAATCAGTTGGCAGACAGGCAGATTTGGCAAGATAGGCAAACAATCAGTTGGCAGACAGGCAGATTTGGCAAGATAGGCAAACAATCAGAGGGGGGCACTCGCCATTGCTGGTAAAAATCGGGCAAGGAGGGCAGGCAAACAATCATTAGGAGGCACTAGCATAGGCAAATAATCAGTTGGCAAACAAGCAGATTTGGCATAGATGGGCAAGCAATCAGTGGGGGGCAGTAGCCACAATCTTCAATGCAGATAAGGGATAGACAGATGGGCAGTCGTTAAAATGGCGCTAATCTTGATTGTGGGCATGTTACTTGCATTAGTGCCGTAAGCTACTCATACTGTGCAAAAATTACACAATTATAGACAAAAGGCGGATATAAGACAGCATCAGGCATAGGTGGGGGTAACTCAACGTATGCATGGGAGTAGGTCCCAGCTGCTAAGGCGGAGACCTGGGCTACACCAGAATCAGTAAAAGCAGGCTATTTCAAAGTACAGATATAGGCAGAGACAGGGCTATACCAGAATCAGTAAAATCAGACTATTTCAAGTACAGACCTTGGCATAATGGGAGGGGATATGCGGATGCTTTGTTATGGAAGGTTAATGTTGCAGATAGCGTTGTGGACAGCCTAATAGGTGGGGACACATACAGTTCAGGCGACATATGTTTGCATGGGTAGTCCAATGTAGGTATGGGCTATTTAGATGCGGAAACAGCTGACCATACACAGGTATAGAAATGGTACAGGCATGAGTAGGTAGGTAGTGGGAATGGGACAGCGCAGTGTGTAGCACAACAGTCTGTGATGGGGAGATTTGTATCTTGGCAATGGTGGGGCAGTATGCCTGAGTACTGTAATGGGCACAGTAGTTGGGAGCTCTGTACTCATTAAATATAATGTTACTGGGATATAATGTGAAGTGAGCAGAATGATGTACGGGTTTGCAAGAGTACTTACAGTGGCAATGTACCAGCAGTGCCAGAGCGGACTTCGGGTTGTTTCCGCGTTGGCCGACGTCCTGCCACGGAAAGGCACAGACAGGCCTGGCCCTTATACGTGGCCCATGTTGCAGCGTGTCTTGTTGCCGGCTCATGCCTTGCGGTTGAGCCTACAGCTGTAAGGTGAGTTGGCAGCCAATCAGGAGGCTGTGTTGCTGGATGTTTATTCGGTTGCTTAGCACCCAGATGTTAACAAAGCGGCAGCTATTTTCTTGGACGCACACAGAATTTCACGCAATGGATTTCAAATATGTCAATGCTCAGGTCTGCTTCTGCACACGACGGGTGCAATGGCTGGGCATGGTGCTTCTTGTAGCAGCAGGGGCAGTGGGTACCTTAGTGAGGTGGCTTCCAGCCTTGGTCAGCGTCGGGCTGACTGCTTCTCTGGAACTGCTGAACGATGGAGAGGGGAGGGCTCCTGCCCTCCACTGCTGACATGGTAGAAAGAATGGAGAGGGAACAGACATGCCTGGCCCTTATACGCGGCCCTTGTGGAGGATTGAGATGTTACATTAGTATATTTGTTTCAATTGTCCCCGGCGTATCCGTGAGAAATGGAGCTGTGAAGCTTTCAGACAGAGTGAGAAAAGGTGGGGGCCATGAGCGCGGAGTGCGCAGTGCTGCAGAGGGGAGAGAAGCTTTTTCGTATTGTCACAGTGAGGCCTAGTCCAAAGATGGAGTCGAGGGCACACAAAATGGAAGCCAAGTGTCCCTCACAACAGCCCCGCATCTGCTTACTGTTTAGCAAGCATGCGGGCAATGGAGGCGTCCCCCACTATTGTACGAGAAAGTGGTCCACATCATGCTGAATGTATGAGGGGGGCTAAACAAACCCTTGCTCCCACACATTCCCCCCCTTTCATTACATCTAAAGTAACAAACTACTCCTTTTTATTATTCTAAGATGCTGTGAGGAAATTGTTGTGGAATGTGAGGGTGTAGCTGGCATCAGACTCGCGCCGGGCTGTGTGACTCAGCACTTCCTACAGGAGAACTTCTCTCGCTGCACGCAGCCGGTGCACACACAAATCACTGCATAGGTAATTCACCATTTTACGCATTTTTCCTAACCACGCTGGATTGAAAGAAAAATTACGATGCAGTCCACTAATTGCGTGCCCTCTTACAGGATTTTATGACAATCCCTCGAGGTCAAGCGGATGCGTATACCGCACCATGCAATTTGAAAACTCCACATAGAGGTAAGCTTATCCATATGCACTGCGCAGTCTTACCAGCGCATAAAATTGACATGTCCTTTCAAAACAACTAATATAAAGGACACAACACTAAAAGTTACTTTTTGCTCTACGATAGAAGTCCTGTGTGTCCAACATAGATGAGAATTCAATGTAAATTCGATTGACAAGTGCTTTCTAAATCATGCATTAGTGTAAATGACACAACACTAATGTTCCTTTTTACTCTATGATAAGAGTCCTGTGTGACCAAAATAGATGAAAATTCCCTCCCTCTACAATCCCTGTGGCCATTTCCTTTCCACAGGTAAGCTGTGTTTCAGTATTTTTACGGGACACACCCAGTGATTCTATCACTTCCTAAATAGATTGATCTTAGCACTCCCCTGACCATACTTCCTCTCATTGTTCACAGCACTCCATGAACACCCTGCGCATACAGACCCTCGTCCTGAAGAAGGCCGTATCAGATATGAGGCACATCTAGCCCCTATAAACGGCTGAAACATCTTGGTGTAGACAAACCCCTTTTTCTAATCAGAGTGTCACCAGTATAGAGGATTTATACTCTGATTTAATGCACAAGCAAATGTGTTGACTTGTTGTCTACGTTCTTGTGTTTTTTCTGTATGACCATAACCCAAAGTTCTGTGATGTTTTATACTGTACTATACTTTACGCAAATTGGTGTGACTAAATAAAAACTACAAATCATCACCCCAGGGTATACCCCAACAAATGTGCATCTTTTTTATGGGGACTGAACAAAGAGGAGTGCATTGGTGAACCACCGACCCTTTTCATTTGTATTCTTGTTTCTCTCTTTTGTGTCCATGCTAACTAACTTACCTGTCTGCTGCGCTGACTGGTTGCTTGGTTCCCTCAGTCTTTCACTGGGTACCAGGCTCTTCCATGACCAGTCTTTCTTGCACTGCCTCCTGGCCCACCGCGCACGTAGGGGCTGTAACTGTAACCCCTACAGCGCCCCTTCCTCCTTGCACTTACCCAGAACTGCGCTGCCCTGGCTGCACTTACACAGAGCCTTACACAGAGCCTTGCGGCACGGATCGCACTTCACCACTTGCACGATGCGAATGGCACAAGGCCTAGTAGGATCGTTTGTCTTGTCTTCCCGCTGTCTTCCCACCCTTGTCTTGTGGCGCCTAGGAACACTTGTGTACAGGTGCGTTATATATGCCATATCATACCAATCCACTAAAACTCTCCTCTTCCCTCTGGTAGTCATCTTGAATACTGGTTAGGTCTCCTATTTGGTCTCCCCCTCCTTTGACACAATCAAAAACCTTCCTAAATGTTGCCATACTTGCAATCTTTAAAATCTTCCCCACTCATCACCCACTTCTCCCCAACACACCCATGGTGGCTGGCTCTGTATGCACAACCGACCCCCACAAAAATTCCCATTTCTGGACTTTAAATCTATTCATAGTTTAGCCGTGCCGGGCCCTTTTGACTGCTTCTATCTCGTCCTCGCACTCTTTGCTGTAGCAATATTTTCAATCTATCCTCCCCTCACCCACCCTGTGCATCCTCTTTTCTGCTTGTCACCCCTACTCATGGAACTCCCTACCCATTAATAGCCAAAACACTACCAACCTTCATGCATTTAGATCAGCGTGAAGCTCCGTCGCTTGCACCTTGATGGTGCCCCCACACTATCCCGACACATCTTGCCCCCATGAACGTCTCTCCCTTCCCTTTATTGTAAACATGTTGAGGTCTTCCTGTACATGCTCCCCTCTGTTACCTTGTCTGTCTTTGTCCCATGTTCAACTACTGATCTAAACCAGTCATCATCCATTTTGTTGACCACTGTTCAAAATGTGCTGTTCGTTCCGCCTTTCGAAATACTATGCTCCTCACAAAACAAGCACAAGAACACATAGAATCAATATTAATAACTTTCTGGCTGACTCTGCCGAAGTGACAGAGCATGACTGGCTCCCGGCCACCACAGGACGCTTCAGTCTACGGTGTGGGGCGTGACTAGGGTGACCAGACGTCCCGGTTTTTGGTGCTCTGTCCCCCTTTCTCAAGATTATGTTTCCATTGGAAACTGCAGTGGTCCCGGTTTTTGGTAGTCGATCTTTATAGTGGACAGGCATGAATGCACACTCTGTCACAGATTAAAAATGCTGTATTTTACAAGTTAAGAGAGTGTTAGTTTGTGATCAATTAATTATAATATGTGTTTATTTGAATAGTAACACTTAAACCCCCTTCCCCTTCAACCTCTATTGAAGTGTAGTGCCTTGACTGACACTTTCAAGAGTTAGTCTTACTTTTATGTTAGTTGCCCTGTCCCGTTTTTTACTTTTTAAATCTGGTCACCCTAGGCGTGACCAACATGGGACAAATATTACAGGAAAGTCCTTGGTGGGTAGCAAGTGAACAATAAAACAGGGGGCAAAAAGGCAAAAATGCATGTCACCAGGATTAAACAAGCGGTGTTTGTAATAAAAAAGCCACTGTATGACTTCATTACAAGTTTGATGGTGTAGGCAAATTCTGGTGGCAATCCGGTGGCACTACTTATTTTGGTGATAACAGAATTACTGCTGATATTACTGCATTGCTAAACTCAGAGTTTGGAGGTGAAATGGTGGATCTACCACCAGCAAACAGCTGAAGGTAAATCCTCCCCTCTACATCCAAAAAACAGCTGATTTGTCATGGCCCAATCACCACTAGCGGTAAATCTGAAAAAAATACCCATGCTGCCTCATGGACTCCAAAAATGGGGATTTACACTGCCTACCCCCACATATTTTGGCAGTATTTCCATTGGACCGAGAGGTAATATGAGCAAAGTAGTTTGGCAGCAATTCTGCAGGAAACTTCAGAATTACTGACAGAAATGCGTGAGCCCCCCATGCAAGGTGGTGTAGAGACTTGAGAAGTGGTAACCAAGGAAGTGAGAGAAATGACTCAATGGAAACGAGGCATGATGTGATGTTAATGGAGGGTGCGGTCAGAAGTCCCATGAAAAAGAGTGGGCCGTAGGCAGAAATAGTTGGAGCTGGAATTTAGGCTCAGGCGCGAATTACAGCATGATTTCCAAGAAACTGCCAGACAGGGATTTGGTGCACAAACCTGTGGAGGGCTCAGATGAATATTGTGATTGTCCTATCCCTATAATGAGGTACTTTGAGTCCGAGTCAGGCTTCCAGGCAAAGAAACCCTTTTCCGGATTGTAGTGTGCCGCTGAGAAGGAGGGCAAGTCTGCTGGGAGTGCTAGAACAAGGAAGGTTACACATACAACTACACCCCAATGGAGTGCAGAAAACTATTGTGACTGAAGATAGAGGTTTGATTGATTGAAGATATTTCATTCCCATTGGTTGTTTGGTTGATTGATTGTTTATTTATTATGCCCTCATACACAAGTGTTTCAAACCGCGACCATGCATGGGAGGGTAAGACATAGGGAAGCAGGGACTTCATTTAGGGGTGCTCAGGGGTCGCAAATGCAACCACTGTAGTCTCACTTGCTACCCCTAAAAAAATAAAATACAAGCTTCTGGGCTATGGCCAGCGCCATGTCGCTCTTTGCTTCTGGAGTGGTGGGCTTTCTTATTCAGGCCTTTAAAAACAAAAAAAACTAAAACAGGGGTTCCACAAGTCTAAGCACCTCATTACGACCCTGGCGGTCCAGGAACTACAGTACCGGTAAGCATGTCGGTACCGTAATTCCCAGACGGCCATAATACGAGTTGTGCTCGCGGGCGCCTGTCAGTCCGCCAGGTCTGACCTGGCGGGCAGAGTGGCACCCGCAAGCACAGCATGTCAGATGCACCGGCACCATTCTGATTGCTGCCGGTGCATCAGACGTCCCATTCAGCCCTATGGGGCAGAATGGGGATGGGGAGTTCTTTATTGCTGGCACCCGCAAATGCGCAATTACCGGGTCCGCCGGACTCGGAATGACCCGGTTCTTGCCCATTCGCGGGTGCTGGTAAAAATGCAACTCCAGCGGCAGCCGTGACGGTTTTGCCGGCACAGCTACCGCCAAAGTTGTAATGAGGCCCTAACACTTTCAGCAGTGACCCTACATAAGAAAGAATAGGAATAACACATTATTTGTCTTTCTGGAATTCTGTACAATAATTGCTAAACTCATTAAAGGTTTATTTCAGGCACACATCAGGGGGCGGGTCACTCATTTAGACTGTTCATAAAAACCTCAACTCAGCCTTTCATTCTTGTGAGGTCGATAAATGAGTACCAACACAGGTTGGGTGAAATTGTATGTATATTTGTTATATGTAAAGTGCCTAAGCGTAAGTGCTATATAATAACACATCATTATCATTTGGCCATGGACGTCTAATTGCATTCACAGTAATTTGGTAATATGGGCCTATACACACACTAATCTTAACGATACATATGGTGATCCATTGTTGTATGAAATGTATATCACATTATAGTGATATCATACCCATATTTTTCATAGTGTTCTTAGGGACAATGCTGCCATGCATTTTCCTGTTTTGTCAATGGGTGAAAGGTCGTGTTCCATCGCTTCCTGTGATATCACTTCGGGGTGGGGTCAAATGACATCATGTCCTGTGATGTCATCAGAGGTCAAGTGTCGTGTGATGTCACTTAAACTGCCCATGGCATTTTGGTGAAATGACAACCCTGCTCATAACAAAAGGTAATGCGTGAAAAGGTTATCTGTTTGTGTTTCAATATTTCACAAATGCAGGCTTCATATATGATGTGAGGAAAATATAACATTCTATCAAGAATAAATACCTTTTTGTGTGTTATGTACGAACATCTGAAATCAATGTAATTAGCTTAAAACAGTTTTGTGTGATGTATTTTAATTGGCCTGGAGGAGTGCGTGGATTTAGGCAGCTCGCTGGTACTTTTTATGTGATTTTTAACACCTTTATTTATGTATCTCAGTGCAACACACATGACATGCCAAGACATATGTTTTCCGCAAGTACCATTTGCTATAACATTTATCCAAGTCCTGGCTCCCAGAGTTTCTGAAGGAGTGTCCTTCGTTGCTGCACTGAGGTCTTTTGTATTATAGGCAACAAACGTAACAGAGAGTTCAACATACACCTATCCAATTATTAACAATAATGAAAATAACTGCCTTCCCAGCCCCCTTCCCCCGCCTCCATTGACATGACACACAAATAGGCATGATTCAGAACTCTTTTCCAGTCAGGCAACCAGGGACGTCATTTCACCAAAATGCCAGGGGTAGTGGAAGTGACGCCACACGACCCTTGACCCCTGATGACATCACAGGAAGTGATGTCATTTGACCCCACCCCGAAGTGATATCGCGGGAAGTGATGGAACACGACCTTTCACCCGTTGACAAAACAGGAAGTGGCATCACATAGCATTGTACACTACGAAAAATATGGTTAAGATATCACTATAATGTGATGTACATTTCATACAATATGTATTATTAAGATCAGTGTGTATAGGCCCATATTACCAAATTACTGTGAATTCAAGCAGGCGTTCATGACCAAATGATAATGATGTGTTCTAATATAGCACTTACGCTTAAGCGCTTTATATAGAAAAAATATACACCCAATATCACCCAACCGGTGTTGGTACTCATTTATCAACCTCAGAAGGAAGAAAGGCTGAGTTGAGGGGTTTAAGAATAGACTAATAGGCCGATTCATGGAATCAATGTGCGCCGAACATATCGGCGCAAGCGGCCAAAAACGTGCGAATCGCAGTGCAAGTGCAAAAATCGCATGGAAACCAGCGCACATCGATTCATGGAAGTCCGTGCACGAGAAAAATATTGGATGTGCGCTGAAAAAGTGCGCGCCGCACGCCGGCGCACAGGTCATCTAACAGAGTGCGCCACGGCCACAGCGAAATCGCACATAGTGCGGCGCACATAACAAAAGTAGGCGTAACACGGGGCGTAACACTCGGAATGGGGAACAACGCGTGAAAATATGGGCGTCACGGGGGAAGTACAGGAGGCAAGTGCGCGGAACGCCCACACGCTCGCCTACAACACGTATTCATGGAATCGAATAGGGCAAACCAGCGCACGGGCAAAGACACGCACAGGCCCAAACACGTCCGTCACAAGAATGCAGGCGGTAGCGTCCCTGCGCCTGAAATAAATGTGCGCCAAAATGTGCGCTAACAAAAAGCACCTATATACAGCTATGATGAATGTCCCATACTGTGGCCCTCTAGGACAAATGACGTGCAAAGGGGTACGCGACAAAAACGGAGACCCGCTGCGTGAAAAATAGCGTGTGCGTGCATTACGGGGTGCGCGGGAAGTACCACACGCGATTGGTCTGGGTACGTGTATTTCTGGGTGCGCGTGAAGTGCCACACGCGAATGCAGCAGGGTACTGTATCTCAAGGTGCACGTGAAGTGTCACACGCGAATGCAGCAGGGTACGTGTACCTCAAGGTGTGCGGGAAGTGTCACACGCAAATGCAGCAGGGTACGTGTATTTCAAGGTGCGCGGGAAGTTCCACACGCAAATTCAGCAGGGTACGTGTATTTCGGGGTGCGCGTGAAGTTCCACATGCGATTACAGCAGGGTACGTGTACTTCGGGGTGCGCGGGAAGTTTCACACGCGATCAAAGCGGGCTACGTGTATTCCGGGGGTGCCGGGGAGTACTACATGTGAATTGCCCGTGTGGGTCCTCCCAGGTGTTCCCTCTACACCCTCCACGGCCCCTGCAGGCAGCCCACACCACAGGGGACTACCCTTCACCCCTGGTCATGTCCCGCAGGCAGCACATCCACCATGGCCATGCCCCCCAGCCAACCCACATGTCACCTTGCACTACTGATCACCAACGCATGTCCCCCAGCACCCCCACCCCCCAGCAGTGCAGGGCACCTGCCAGCAGGCCCCCACTCATGTCCCATATATGTCCCCCTGCACCCCCACCCCCCAGCATCCAGGGGCACCCTCCACCAGGCCCCCACTCATGTCTCCCAGCACCCCCACCCCCCAGCAGTCAGGGGCACCCTCCACCAGGCCCCCACTCATGTCTCCCAGCACCCCCACCCCCCAGCAGTCAGGGACACCTGCCAGCAGGCCCCCATTCATGTCCCCCTGCACCCCCACCTCCCCAGCAGTGCAGGGCACCTGCCAGCAGGCCCCCACTCATGTCCCCCTGCACCCCCACCCCCCAGCAGTGCACCACACCTGCCAGCAGGCCCCCACTCATGTCCCCCTGCACCCCCACCCCCCCAGCAGTGCAGGGGCACCCTCCACCAGGCCCCCACTCATGTCTCCCAGCACTCCCACCCCCCAGCAGTCAGGGACACCTGCCAGCAGGCCCCCACTCATGTCCCACACATGTCCCCCTGCACCCCCACCCATCAGCAGTGCAGGGCACCTGCCAGCAGGCCCCCACTCATGTCCCCCTGAACCCCCACCCCCCAGCAGTCAGGGACACCCTCCACCAGGCCCCCACTCATGTCTCCCAGCACCCCCACCCCCACCAGTCAGGGACACCTGCCAGCAGGCCCCCACTCATGTCCCCCAGCACCCCCACCCCCCAGAAGTGCAGGGCACCTGCCAGCAGGCCCCCACTCATGTCCCACACATGTCCCCCAGCAACCCCACCCCCCAGCAGTGCAGGGCACCTGCCAGCAGGCCCCCACTCATGTCCCACACATGTCCCCCTGCACCCCCACCCCCCCAGCAGTGCAGGGCACCTGCCAGCAGGCCCCCACTCATGTCCCCCTGCACCCCACCCCCCAGCAGTGCAGGGCACCTGCCAGCAGGCCCCCACTCATGTCCCACACATGTCCCCCTGCACCCCCACCCCCCAGCAGTGCAGGGCACCTGCCAGCAGGCCCCCACTCATGTCCCCCTGCACCCCCCACCCACCAGCAGTGCAGGGCATCTGCCAGCAGAACCCCACTCATGTCCCCCTGCACCCCCACCCCCCAGCAGTCAGGGGCACCCTCCACCAGGCCCCCACTCATGTCTCCCAGCACCCCCACCCCCCAGCAGTCAGGGACACCTGCCAGCAGGCCCCCACTCATGTCCCCCTGCACCCCCACCCCCCAGCAGTGCAGGGCACCTGCCAGCAGGCCCCCACTCATGTCCCACACATGTCCCCCTGCACCCCCACCCTTCAGCAGTGCAGGGGCACCCTCCACCAGGCCCCCACTCATGTCACCCAGCACTCCCACCCCCCAGCAGTCAGGGACACCTGCCAGCAGGCCCCCACTCATGTCCCACACATGTCCCCCTGCACCCCCACCCACCAGCAGTGCAGGGCACCTGCCAACAGGCCCCCACTCATGTCCCCCTGAACCCCCACCCCCCAGCAGTCAGGGGCACCCTCCACCAGGCCCCCACTCATGTCTCCCAGCACCCCCACCCCCACCAGTCAGGGACACCTGCCAGCAGGCCCCCACACATGTCCCCCAGCACCCCCACCCCCCAGAAGTGCAGGGCACCTGCCAGCAGGCCCCCACTCATGTCCCACACATGTCCCCCAGCACCCCCACCCCCCAGCAGTGCAGGGCACCCTCCACCAGGCCCCCACTCATGTCTCCCAGCACCCCCATCCCCCACCAGTCAGGGACACCTGCCAGCAGGCCCCCACTCATGTCCCCCAGCACCCCACCCCCCAGCAGTGCAGGGCATCTGCCAGCAGGCCCCCACTCATGTCCCACACATGTCCCCTGCACCCCCACCCCCCAGCAGTGCAGGGCACCTGCCAGCAGGCCCCCACTCATGTCCCCCAGCATCCCCACCCCCCAGCAGTGCAGGGCACCTGCCAGCAGGCCCCCACTCATGTCCCACACATGTCCCCCTGCACCCCCACCCCCCAGCAGTCAGGGACACCTGCCAGCAGGCCCCCACTCATGTCCTCCTGCACCCCCACCCCCCAGCAGTCAGGGGCACCCTCCACCAGGACCCCACTCATGTCTCCCAGCACCCCCACCCCCCAGTAGTCAGGGACACCTGCCAGCAGGCCCCCACTCATGTCCCCCTGCACCCCCACCCCCCAGCAGTGCAGGGCACCTGCCAACAGGCCCCCACTCATGTCCCACACATGTCCCCCTGCACCCCCACCCCCCAGCAGTGCACTGCACCTGCCAGCAGGCCCCCACTCATGTCCCCCTGCACCCCCACCCCCCAGCAGTGCAGGGGCACCCTCCACCAGGCCCCCACTCATGTCTCCCAGCACCCCCACCCCCCAGCAGTCAGGGACACCTGCCAGCAGGCCCCCACTCATGTCCCCCAGCACCCCCACCCCCCAGCAGTGCAGGGCACCTGCCAGCAGGCCCCCACTCATGTCCCACACATGTCCCCCTGCACCCCCACCCACCAGCAGTGCAGGGCACCTGCCAGCAGGCCCCCACTTATGTCCCCCTGAACCCCCACCCCCAGCAGTCAGGGGCACCCTCCACCAGGCCCCCACTCATGTCTCCCAGCACCCCCACCAGTCAGGGACATCTGCCAGCAGGCCCCCACTCATGTCCCCCAGCACCCCCACCCCCCAGCAGTGCAGGGCACCTGCCAGCAGGCCCCCACTCATGTCCCACACATGTCACCCAGCACCCCCACCCCCCAGCAGTGCAGGGCACCTGCCAGCAGGCCCCCACTCGTGTCCCACACATGTCCCCCTGCACCCCCACCCCCCAGCAGTGCAGGGCATCTGCCAGCAGGCCCCCACTCATGTCCCCCTGCACCCCACCCCCCAGCAGTGCAGGGCACCTGCCAGCAGGCCCCCACTCATGTCCCACACATGTTCCCCTGCACCCCCACCCCCCAGCAGTGCAGGGCACCTGCCAGCAGGCCCCCACACATGTTCCCCTGCACCCCCACCCACCAGCAGTGCAGGGCATCTGCCAGCAGGCCCGCACTCATGTCCCCCTGCACCCCCACCCACCAGCAGTCAGGGGCACCCTCCACCAGGCCCCCACTCATGTCTCCCAGCACCCCCACCCCCCAGCAGTCAGGGACACCTGCCAGCAGGCCCCCAATCATGTCCCCCTGCACCCCCATGCCCCAGCAGTGCAGGGCACCTGCCAGCAGGCCCCCACTCATGTCCCACACATGTCCCCCTGCACCCCCACCCCCCAGCAGTGCAGGGCACCTGCCAGCAGGCCCCCACTCATGTCCCCCAGCATCCCCACCCCCTAGCAGTGCAGGGCACCTGCCAGCAGGCCCCCACTCATGTCCCACACATGTCCCCCTGCACCACCACCCCCCAGCAGTCAGGGACACCTGCCAGCAGGCCCCCACTCATGTCCCACACATGTCCCCCTGCACCCCCACCCCTCAGAAGTGCAGGGCACCTGCCAGCAGGCCCCAACTCATGTCCCCCTGCACCCCCACCCCCAAGCAGTCAGGGGCACCCTCCACCAGGCCCCCACTCATGTCTCCCAGCACCCGCACCCCCCACCAGTCAGGGACACCTGCCAGCAGGCCCCCACTCATGTCCCCCAGCACCCCCACCCCCCAGCAGTGCAGGGCACCTGCAAGCAGGCCCCCACTCATGTCCCACACATGTCCCCCTGCACCCCCACCCACCAGCAGTGCAGGGCACCTGCCAGCAGGCCCCCACTCATGTCCCCCTGCACCCCCACCCTCCAGCAGTGCAGGGCACCTGCCAGCAGGTCCCCACTCATGTCCCACACATGTCCCCCTGCACCCCCACCCCCCAGCAGTGCAGGGCACCTGCCAACAGGCCCCCACTCATGTCCCCCTGCACCCCACCCCCCAGCAGTGCAGGGCACCTGCCAGCAGGCCCCCACTCATGTCCCACACATGTTCCCCTGCACCCCCACCCCCCAGCAGTGCAGGGCACCTGCCAGCAGGCCCCCACTCATGTTCCCCTGCACCCCCACCCACCAGCAGTGCAGGGCATCTGCCAGCAGGCCCGCACTCATGTCCCCCTGCACCCCCACCCCCCAGCAGTCAGGGGCACCCTCCACCAGGCCCCACTCATGTCTCCCAGCACCCCCACCCCCCAGCAGTCAGGGACACCTGCCAGCAGGCCCCCAATCATGTCCCCCTGCACCCCCACCCCCCAGCAGTGCAGGGCACCTGCCAGCCGGCCCCCACTCATGTCCCACACATGTCCCCCTGCACCCCCACCCACCAGCAGTGCAGGGCACCTGCCAGCAGGCCCCCACTCATGTCCCCCTGCACCCCCACCCCCCAGCAGTCAGGGGCACCCTCCACCAGGCCCCCACTCATGTCTCCCAGCACCCCCACCCCCTACCAGTCAGGGACACCTGCCAGCAGGCCCCCACTCATGTCCCCCTGCACCCCCACCCCCAGCAGTGCAGGGCACCTGCCAGCAGGCCCCCACTCATGTCCCACACATGTCCCCCTGCACCCCCACGCCCCAGCAGTGCAGGGCACCTGCCAGCAGGCCCCCACTCATGTCCCCCAGCATCCCCACCCCCCAGCAGTGCAGGGCACCTGCCAGCAGGCCACCACTCATGTCCCACACATGTCCCCCTGCACCCCCACCCCCCAGCAGTCAGGGACACCTGCCAGCAGGCCCCCACTCATGTCCTCCTGCACCCCCACCCCCCAGCAGTCAGGGGCACCCTCCACCAGGCCCCCACTCATGTCTCCCAGCACCCCCACCCCCCAGCAGTCAGGGACACCTGCCAGCAGGCCCCCACTCATGTCCCCCTGCACCCCCACCCCGCAGCAGTGCAGGGCACCTGCCAGCAGGCCCCCACTCATGTCCCACACATGTCCCCCAGCACCCCCACACCCCAGCAGTGCCGGGCACCTGCCAGCAGGCCCCCACTCATGTCCCCCAACACCTCATGACGATCCACAATCATGGTCCCCATGCCCCCTCAATACGCCCCCCACGCCACCCCAGTCCGAACACACCACCAGGTATGACATCCACCCCACAAAGAAATCACCACCACATGATGCATCCCAAATGGCTAGTCTGCACATCAACATATATCCGTCAAACACACACAATGAGAGCATGTGTATGATAAAACACACATTGTGACATGCATGAAACCAAAGAGAGAATACCACACATTGAAGTATCAAATGACAATGTATTAAACAGAAAGCAAGGGAATGAAATGGAACAGAAGAAAATGGAAATAAGAAATGAAATCCTGCATGTCCAATAAATGAAAAAGATGCATGAAATACAAATGAAAAGCAATCCAAAAGCAAGTCTGCAAAGTGTTAGTCTGAGAAAATAAATCCAAGGTGCAAAAATAATAAAAAACCATTGATCCATGGGGAAAAAAAATCAATAATCCAAATCCATTGTCAAACTATTTACAAAGTGAACATCCAGGGTCCATGTGCCCAATTCTTTAAATGAAACCTATGAAATAAAACCCTACCTAATGAAGAACTATATACAAGAAGTTGGGGCATTGTCCAACCGTCCCAAAGAAAACAAAACAAAAGGAAACTTAACACTAAAGAAATATTTACAAGGGCAGCGGGCTAGTCCGACGGCTCACTTCTGGATGTTCCGGGCCAGGGCATCATCGAACTCCTGCTCAATGTCCCGGAGGCGGTCCTCTTCCATGGCCCCGAGGGTCCGCAGGGACGACGACATGTTCTCCTCCAACTCCCTGCGGATTGCCTCGAGGCACTCGGTCCGACTCCCGACTGTGGCAGGGATGTGTCCTCCACCAGCCTGGCTGCACGATCAGAGGCAGCTCCACAGGGCACCCAGGTGACAAATGGGTGGAAAGATGGCACGGAGGACGACTGGCGCATAGGGGGTTCAGTTGAGGAGGGGGTCGGAACAAGCTCCAGCAAACGGAGGAATCCGGCCTGGGTGACCTGTCCCAGTAGGCCAACACAGTCAACGAGCCATTCGAGATGACGTGCAGTCTCCTCACGAAAAGACTGCAGGTCACCTTGCATGGCCCGTTGATGCAACGCCACACCAGTCAGGACAGGCTCAACACGTACCTGGATAGCCACGTCCGCAGGCAGAGGAAGGCCAGTTGTTGTAAGCTCATCCCCTGCCTGAAAACGGGTCTGGGCGTAGGCATCCCTGCTGGTGCAAGATGATGCAGTGACAGGATCAGGGACAGGATTGCACACAGGCACCTCCACGGCGGCCTGTGCTGCCTCCTGTCCCTGGTCCTGCACTGCACCACTAGCACCAGTGGAATCCCCACCTCCAGATCCCGTCACTGTCGCTTGCACGGCCTCCTCCTCCACCAAACCCCCCACCAACCTGGATGACTCCGTGCCATCTTCCCCCGTCGAGCCCTGTGGTGTCCCAGCTGCCCCTTCTGCTGCCGAGGAGTCCAACTCCGACCTCCGCCTCTTGGACCTCCCCTCGGCAGCTGCGGCCTGGGACGCGGAACTGGACTCCTCACTCCCCGACGAGATGACAACCTGGGAGGGGAGCCGGGCCTTGCGTCTCCGGCTGGCGGTGCGATCCCTGCCGCTGTGCTCCACAGCACCTTCGCCGCCCTCTTCATCAGTTGACGCTGCAGACAGGGAGAAATGAAACACAGGCATTAGGGCACTGTACAATGGACTCATATACACATGACAGTTGTACATGAGTGGCATTGGCAAACCTCAGACATGCCATCACAATCCCCAACACACGTCATTTCAACTCGCACATATGAGCTATACCACAGCCATATCGCAACAGCCAGCACCATCCATACACATACAACAGCATGAGCAGGCAAAGGTGAGCCAGACATCACATGCAACACAGGGAGTGGACTACACATGCACACACACCACCACACTTGCATGCATGTGTACACCTCCGCCAACTGTCGCAGTGTTGAGATCGGCATCCATGTCACATCTGCCAATCAGTCTTCCACATCCCGGTGTCACATGCATCCATGTTGCTTCACTGTTGCACCCTTGTCAAATACACACACATGCACATGTACATGACGCAGATACATGCAGCTGAAACCAACATCCATGTGTGACATCACGACCATGCCTAGTTACATACACATTCATTCAAACATGTGTGCACACACATCTGCAATTGGCATGCAAGCCTACACACACAAGCACCATCCATGTCTCACACATGAGAGCCCTTGCATGTGTTAGCCTCACGGCCCTGTACACACACACCCATACTTGGCCCCATAAAACCACATGTGCAACCTGCACACTACTGGCACACCACCACACGCACAGCTTACAATCAGTATGCATGTACACTTACCGCTCGACTCCAAACGGGTCTGCCTCTCAAGGACCTGGACGTGGAGCGCTGGGGATATGCGTTCCAGGACCCTCATCTAATCTTCCGACAAGTGGCCCCGGCACCCCTTAGCATCCGCTGCCTTCAAGAGGCGCCGGGCCTTGTTCAGGGTCCTGGACCTGAAGTCCTCCCAGCGCTTCTTGACATGATGGAATTGTCGGACAGCCACCCGTTCCGCGTTGATGGCCGTCACGATGTGCGTCCAGATCCGAGTCCGTCCTTCCTTGTCGGCGTGCAAACTTCCGAAGAGGGCATCATACTGGCCCAGGACTAGCTCCACCAGGACACCAACTTCGGTGGCAGTGAAGCTGGTGCCCCTCTGCCTCTCTGGCTGGGGGTTGCCAGTGATGCCAGATGGTGTAGTTCCCGACATGGCAACCCCAGAGGCAGGAGTGGGTGGGCAACTGGGTCCTGGGGCTGGGCTGTGGAGCGATGGAATCCCAGTCGGGAGTCTTCGGTTCCAGCAGGGGTGGTCACAGCAACAGCACCCCTGGATGATGTGCAGGCAGCAAATGGCAGGGTACGTGGGCAGCAGGCAGTCAGGCAGCAGCAGATGGCAGGTGGGAGCATGCTCGGGTCTCTGGGGGACAGTGATTCGGCCTTCTGGGCAGGAGCGTGGTCTTCCGTGTGCTTACGCGTGGCCAGCTTGATACGGAGTGATTTGGCATGTGAAAATCCAGCACGTCTGCGTGTAATTCGAGGAAAGGACCTTATCGCATAAGCGCGTCAGCACACATACACAAATGAATTGGCCCAAAGGCCCCCAGCGTGTAGGCGCATCTATGACGTTACGCGCACGGGCGTTTTCCATGGCGTGTGGAAAAAATAAGCACATCCGAGTGTCAAAGCGTGTAATTGGTGGAAAGGGCCTCAGCGTGTATGCGCGTCTGTGACGTGCGTGCGCGGGCGTTACCCTGTACACGGGTGCATGTTACACGTCCAATGACTGCACGTCAGAGTGTCAGCTCGTGTAATTGGAGGATAGGGCCTTAGCGCGTACACGCGGAAGTGACGCTGGACGTGTGGGCACGTTTAAAAGGCACGTGTAGAACGCCATTTCCTTGTACGTGCTTTTCGTGGAGAGCGAGTGGGTGAAATCTGTACTTCTTGTCAGTTCACACGCGATTTACTTCACAGCGTTTCAAGTTCGTACTCCCTGTTACCTCTGACAGCTTTTTCTCTTTTTGTCTTTTTTCTGGGCCTGTTTCCTCAAACAGCGTACACTTCTTCTGTTGTCCTGTCTCCTCAGAGAGCGTACAATTCTTCTTTTGGCGGGGGTGTTGCCAGCGCGCACACGCGCGTCTTTTTCACGCTATTTTTCCAGGCAGACAGTGAGTCGCGCACGTATTTAACATCTGTGCTTGCCCCGTGTGTCGCGTACCCCTTCAGAGGTCATTCTAGGCTGCGTGTGACACGCATACGTTCATTTTTGTGTTTCTGGGTGCCACAGCGTAGTGCAGGTTTATTTTTCCACGCACGTGTTCTAGGAGGGGTTGCATGCACATTATCTCCCTTTTTTGGGGTGCCTGTGCATTGCGTGACCCGTCATCTTTCCCCAGGGGTCACATACAGCCTTGCTAGAGCACTAGGGTACGAATTCCATCTAGTACCCTACCCCTTTGACCCCCAATTGCCCAGGACAATAGTTTACTGCAACTCCCCTACGCACAACAAAATCAGTGGCATTGCTGGGAGGCAAGCAAGCGGTAAGGGTGGCAAAGGTGGCCGAGCCTCAAGAGGTGGGCGTGGTGGATACGGTAGGGGATTTGGCCGGGACTTGCAGGGTGCCCCTAGCCCCCATGTGTGGAGGACCAGTCAGGGACACCCATGCCCCCCCCTGGTTGAGGGTAACGTGGCTGACACCATCCCTGCTCAGCCCTTGTTGGACCAGCCCATTGTGGCACCAGACCTGGCACAGGGTGACTCCCAGGCTGACTTCCAGGTCAGCAGGTCTAGGCCACGTGTGGCGGTGCACGTTGGTGTCACCAGGCCACGTGGATCAGGGGCAGCTATGTCATCTGCTGCCCCAAGTAGGCAGGGTGTGGAGGCTGCAGGGGCAGCTGCGGCTCCATCCACCCCAGCTCTCACTCACCCAGCCTGGACAGTGTCGGTCCCAGTCCATCCTGCTGACGTTCCCCCTGACTACATCACACTTCAGCTAATGCCTGCACCAGGTCCCATGCTCAGTGTTCATTCCCACACTCCTAGTACACAGTCCACCGGGGCTCCTGCCCCTAGTGTCCAGAGCGGCATAGGACACTCAGGATCCCCACCACCTTCCAAGCGGAAGAGGAAGAGTGCTCGTCCAGTACAGACTGATGCCCCAGACACGGCTGCACAGTCCGGCACCTCGAGGAAGCCTAGCTTCAGTGAGGCCGAACGTGATGCACTTGTGGAGTATGTGTCCGCACATGACCAGGAAATGTTGATTACTGCAGGGTGCAAGACGACACCTGCTCAACGTCAGGCACACTGGCAGATGATCGCAGACATCATAAGTGCCCTTGGAATCGTGAGGCGCACAGCTAATGATTGCTACAAGCGCTGGAATTACCTGAAGCGCAGGGCAAAGAAAAAGCTGGCCTCAAGTCATGCCGCTACTCTAGTGACTGAAGGTGGATCTCCAGCAGAGGACATTGAACTCACTCCACATGAGTATGTTGCTGGGACCTACATCACCGAGGAACAGATCCAAGGCGTGGGAAACCTGCCAGATTACGAGGCATTGTCCGGTGAGTGCACATGCATGTGTGTGTCATCCATGTGCATGGTGTGTGTGTGAGGGCTTCTGATTGAGTGCCAGGTGAGGGTGTGTGTGCCTGAGTGGTGTGGGTCACCCATGTGCTTCATCCAATACATTCTGCGCACCAGGATTTGGGTATTGCAGTATCCCTTCTGGCAGCAGACATTTAGCCCAACATCACGCCAGTTGCCCTTGAAGTGTCATCTTGCCACAACATTGTTGCATATTTTTCTGTGTTCATTCAGGCAGATTGTTTGCATTCCACCACTTTCACTAGGCATTTCTCAGTCCTATTGTCACATGTGTGACATGGCTATGGTACATGCCATCTGTGTGATGGCATGTGTCATGTATGTGTATTGGACATGCCAATCACAGGCCAATGTGTGATGGCACTGCTAGCCAGCATGCAGCAAATGTGTTGATCTTCCATCTTGGTGTCATCAATGTGTGCCATTTGCCTCCCCTTCATACGCAGTGACGGCGCATGCATGGGAGGGTTATAGTCATGTGGGACATGTGTCAATGAAGTATGGTTCTGTTGCTTCTCAGCCCTAATTGTGTGCTATGGTGCTATTGCCTGTTCCCATTTCTTTTCTTTCATGTCTTTGCAGGGGATGACGCACTTGATACTGCTGGGGTTGTGCAGATGGTGCAGATCCAGGAGGGGTCTCAGGGCCGACCGGGCACCAGTGAGGGACGTGGTGTGGTGGTGGGTGAGAACCCACACTTGCTGCAGAACATTCTCTCAAGGGGTGACTCTGGGTGCACCTCCCCCGAGCTCTATTCAGGTGTCGATTCAGATGATGAGACCTATGTGCGGTCGCAGTTAAGTGTTTCTGGGAGGGATTCGGTTCTGTCCGACCCACCTGCACCAGGGGTAGAACCCTCAATGGGGATGTCAGTGTTGGTAGGACCGCCTTTGGTGGTTACGGATTCAGGGTCACACTCCGCAACATCTGATCCTGTTCCTGGGCCAGCAGATCAGAGGGGGAATGCAGTCCTGCAGCCTCAGGCAGTGCCAGCACAGCAAGGCGCAGTTCGCCTTGCCCCAGACAGGTGTGGTGCCCGCCGACGCGGTGGCGGTACGCTGGCAATACCGCATGGGAGCAATCCATATACGGTATGGCAAACCAACAGGCAGCATCAGCTGAGATGATGGCTCAGGCCATGGATAGGGTGGCCACTTCCATTGTCCCCCAAGAAAGGCTGATGGAGCAACTACAGCAGGCAACAGTCTCCATTTGCCAGTCACACAGGGAGGACATGTTGGCGTCCAACAGGGACAGACGGGCAGCACTGGAGACTCTGCGGGAAGCCATTTCTATAGAGTCCCAGGGCCACAGGGAAGCCCTGAGGGTGGAACTCCGTCACCTCAGGGTGACTTTTGTTGAGCTTGAGGCTTCAACTGACACGAGGACAGAACAGCAGCTGGGGCGTCTCACACGTACGCTCTCAGCTGAGATGCAGGCAACTCGGGAGGAGGTCTGGGCATCCCGTGAGTTGTTGCATGGGGACCTCCGCACGATTATCCTCCAGAACCAGACCAGACACACCCGCATGCTTGCTGCCATGGAGGACCAGACTAGGGCTTTGCGTGGGCTGCCTCCCATAGTGCCACCACCTCCTGATGCAGCTGCAGAGGGTGGGGAGAGCGACAGCAGCGATTCTCCCACAATAGGGTAGCCGTGCAGGCCATGAGCCCATGGAGGTGTTTTTTTCCGCAGAATCCACACAGGTGGGTTTTGGTGTGCACCCTGTCCTCGGACCTCCTGGGTGGCCTCCCCCACCCCACCTGGCCCATACATGGCCATTTTTGATTTTTGATTTTTGGTTTTTGATTTTTGATTTTTGATTTTTGATTTTTGATTTTTTTTTCAGTGTGTTGCCTTGTGTGGCTCCTGTGGTCATCGGCTGTATTGTGGCTGGGCACATGCAGGCTTGTCCTGAATTTGGGTTAGATGCTTGGGTTTGTGAGACACACACCCCTCCTGCTTCCCGTTTCCATGGGCTTGCAAAGGGTGTGCCCAAGTGACATTGACTTACACAGTGACATTGGACTCCCCTGTGCTGTGTGGGCATTCTTTAGTCAATACTGTGTATACATTCCTAGTGCATATTGTTGTTGTATTGTACACTGCATGGTGTATTGATGTGTGCCTCTGCATCCATCTCATCCTCCTGATTTGCAGGTCCATTCCTCATTTCTTCACAAGGCCGTCTACTTTGGAGATGGAGTCCATGTTGTAAGCAGTGCACCTACACTTTTGCGTGGCGCCAACACTGTACAGTTGGAAGTGGTCGAAGTGCTGGCATTATCAGGTAGTGAGACTCCCAATTTTTTAAAATTCGTACTGTCAGGTTTATGGTAGGTTTGAGGTTGTGTAGCTGATTTGTATTATTGCTAAATATTTGCTCATGTGTGTTGTTGGTCCTGCATTACTGTGAGCATTTCATGTGTGGCCAGTTTCCATTAGGGACACTGAACTTTGTGACACTTGTGTCATGTTGTGGGAATTACATTGTTTGCTCTCACATTGCATGGCATGCCATGGTGTGTTGTGTGGCGGTGCCGGGGAGGGGTTGGGTGACATGGCACTGTTCCCATGTTGTATTTTGCAAGTGGGTATTCATTTTTGCTGCATAGAAGTGTGTCTTTTGATGACACTGCATTGGTGGTGTTTATGTAGGTAGGGATGCACACATTGTAACACTTCCAGGTGAACAATCTCAGGCTGCTATGGTTGTGACAGTTGACTGTCCCTTCATTCATCATCATTGTCTGATTGAGGCATCATTGATTGTCAGATGGTATGTGCCAGGGCTGTGTGCACTCCACAGGGGTGTGATTTCTATGTGAAGTAATTAGCCACCAGCTGCGTACGGGCTGCCTCACCCCGTGCCCTTTCCCCTCCCATGCGCAACGGTCATGCATGTGGTTGGGGATGTGGGGGCACCACCATGTCCACAGCCAGGCCCCGGCGTGTTGCAACATTGTGCAGGACACATGCTGCCACTATGATCCTGCACACTACTGGGGGAGCGTATAACAGCTGCCCCCCAGAACGGTCAAGGGAGCGAAAGCGTGACTTGAGCACTCCGAATGTGCGCTCCACTATGCCCTGGGTTGCAATATGGGCTGTGTTGTATCTTACCTCGGGAGGCGTGATGGGGTTCCGAATTGGCGTCATCATGTGGGTGCTCAGAGGGTAGGCACTGTCCCCTGGGGAGGTGGTGATGGGTATCATTAGTGGGGTAGTGACATTACTCTGTATCTGACATGCATGCATGTGCAGTGGAATTTATACTCACCAAGCAGCCATGCATCGCCATGCCGCCCAGCTTCCATGTCCCGGTTTAGGGTTGACATTCTGTAAATGAAGCTGTCGTGGGTGGACCCTGGATAGTTGGCATATACTGAGATGATGATTCCCTTGGCATCACATACTACCTGGACGTTGATGGAATGCCAGTGCTTGCAGTTTCTATAGATGTGCTCAGATGCCCTGGGGGGACGTAGAGCCACATGGCTGCAATCAATGACACCTAGCACTTTGGGGAATTGTGCCACCCCATAGAAATCCTGGGCGGCAGCCTGCCTTTCTGCAGGTGTTCTGGGCAGGTATATGTGCCTGCGGACTGATGGGCGTGCAGTGATGATGGCCAACACCTGGTGTAGGCACCGAGACTGCGTGGCCTGTGACACCCCACCCACTGTGGCACTTGTCCGCTGAAATGATCCGGTAGCCAAGAAGTGCAGTACATTGAGGACCTTCTCCAGGGGGGTGAGTGCTTGGGAGCAGAGGGTGGGTGATGTGAGGTCATCCTCCCACTCACTGACCAGGTCGAGTATTATGTGAGGTGGAAACCTGTACCTCCCATACACCTGGTCATCAGGCATCCCAAAAAGGCTGGTTCTGGGTGTGAAAATTCTGGCCCTGACTATCCTCCTCCTCCTCCTGCGGTATCCCACGGCCACTGCTGCTAGGAACGGTATATTCATCCTGGCGTATGAGCTTGTTTGTTGTTTGTGCGCACTTTTATGCTGCGCGTGTCGACGTACGCCTGCTTCCTGCGAGTCGACGTACGCCGGCTTCATGCTGGCGTACGTGTTTCTGGATTGGACCGTCTTTTTTGGCGCGCTGTAGGCGACCGAGTAAATCTTCCCGCCCACCCCATGAATACACGTACCCCGCTCTCCCAGGCCCAGTCGCGTGTGAATGTTCACGCGCACCCCTGAAATACACGTACCCAGCACAATCGCGTGTGAAACTTCCCGCATACCCCTGAAATACATGTACCCAGCCCAATCGCGTGTGGAACTTCCCGCACACCCCGAAATGCACGTACCCTGCTGAAATCGCGTGTGGCACTTCCCGCGCACCCCTGGAATACACAGACCCAGCCCAATCGCGTGTGGAACTTCCCACGCACCCCGAAATACACGTACCCAGCCCAATCGCGTGTGAAACTTCCCGTGCACCCCGAAATGCAAGTACTCTGCTGGAATCGCGTGTGAAACTTCCCACGCACCCCTGAAATACACGTACCCAGCACAATCGCGTGTGAAACTTCCTGCGCACCCCTGAAATACACGTACCCAGCCCAATCGCGTGTGGAACTTCCCGTGCACCCCGAAATGCACATACCCTGCTGAAATTGCGTGTGGCACTTCCCGCACACCCCTGGAATACACGGACCCAGCCCAATCGCGTGTGAAACTTCCTGCACACCCCGAAATACACGTACCCAGCCCAATCGCGTGTGAAACTTCCCGCGCACCCCAAAATGCACGTACCCTGCTGGAATTGCGTGTGAAACTTCCCGCGCACCCCTGAAATACACGTACCCAGCACAATCGCGTGTGAAACTTCCTGCGCACCCCTGAAATACACGTACCCAGCCCAATCGCGTGTGGAACTTCCCGCACACCCCGAAATGCACTTACCCTGCTGAAATCGCGTGTGGCACTTCCCGCGCACCCCTGGACTACACGGACCCAGCCCAATCGCATGTGGAACTTCCCACACACCACGAAATACACGTACCCAGCACAATCGCATGTGGAACTTCCCGCGCACCCCTGAAATACACGTTCCCCGCTTGGCATTTGCTGTTTGGCAGCCCTGTAAACTGGTCCAGGGTTAGCGCCGCCCTTTGCGCTGTATTGGGACTTTTGATGGATTTTCCTTGCGCGAGGGCGTAACTGGCGCTGCTGCAGGGTCGCTGCGCCACTCTGCGCCACGGCTGGTTTTGGAGGCTAAAATCCATGAATACGCTGTGCGATGGAATGGATTTTATCGCACGCGGCTGGCGCAGTCTATCGCACAGGAACACTGTGCGCCAGCCGCGTGCGCCACTTTTGTGCGAAATTCCATGAATTATCCCGTAAATCAGTGACTCCCCCCCTGAAGTGTGCCTGAAATAAACCTTTAATGAGTCTAGCAATTATTGTATAGAATTCCAGAAAGACACATTATTTGGTATTCCTATTTCTTATTTAGGGTCAGTGCTGAAAGTGTTAAGACTTGTGGCACTCCTGTTCTTATTTTTCTTCTTTTTTTTAAGGGGCCTGTTGAACAAGAAAGCCAGTCACTCCAGAAGTGAAGAGCCACATGATGCTGGCCAGAGCCCAGGAGCTTGCATTACAAAAAAAAAAAAATTAAAACAAAGTTTTTTTTATATCTTTTTTTTTTAGAGGTCGCAAGGGAGACCGCAGAGGTCGCAAGGGAGACCTCAGAGGTCAGAGTTGCGATCTCTGGCGACCCCTAAATGACGCCCTGTCGGCAACGACTGTTCCTTTGTCAGTGTTGCATACTTCTTTACCCCCTTTTAAATCAGAGTACACTCATATTTTTAAGTAATTGTGGTTTGTAGAAGTAGTGTTCTTTGTCCGTGACGTATTCATGAAAGGGAAGCCAAGTCGTCAGGAATTTCTGATATGGCCCCGCTTTCAGCACACACACCTTCTCCATTGCTAATACACCCCAGATTTTAACCCACCAACATGCAACTATAGGGCCCTCTACTCCTTTCTAGTTCTCGGCCAGGGTCATGTGTGCCACTGACAGTAGGTGTGTGATGAGGGTTGCAGTCGCCCCAGTTGCTGCATAGATCCCTTCCACCTCTGCCCCCATGAGTATCACTGTTGGAGATTCGGGTAGTTGTGCCCCTATAATCTTTTTAATGTGCACTAAGATTTCTTTCCAAAATATCTTGGCTTTAGGGCATGTCCACCACATGTGACCAAGGGTACCTATTTCCCCACACTGCCTTCAACACATGGGTGAGTAATCTCTGTTCATCGGATTCAATCTGTGGGGGCTCATATACCACCTATGACACATTTTGAATGCTGATTCCTTTATGGCTGTGCATTTAAACGTTTTCTGGGCTCTTTTCCAAATCTGTCCCCATTCCTCCTCCGTGATATTGACTCCCAGGTCTTTACCCCATCTGGTCATGTATGGCAGAGTGTCTGTATACTGCGTTCTATCTAGCAGCCTGTATATTCTCGAGATCCCCTTTGATGTTACCCCATCACGCATGTTTAGCTCCAATCCCAATGGTGGTCTTGTACCCGCCCTCTTTACCTCTCTCTGGGAAATCCAATGTCTAATTTGGATGTATTTGTATCTCTCTCCCTCCCCTATGTGGAATTTCCTCTTACATTCCTTGAAGAGCAGATGGTTGCCGTCGTGATAAAAGTCCTCTAATCTCAAGCTGTCCCGTCCCTCCCATCTTTCCCAGTAGGACACCTCCATTCCCGGGGAGAAATCTGCATTATAACACATTGGACTGTGGGGTCCTTGTCCCAGGGTTATTTTCCCCCACTTCAGAGCTACATCCCATTTGTGGAGTGAGTCTAGTGTTGCCTTGAGCAGTGTCCCCCCTCATTCTATTCCCAGTATGCAAGGATTGTAGGGCACTCAGGGGAATGGTAGTTACTTCTTGTACTAATTTGCACCAGCACTTGCAGGATTCTTGATTCGACCACCTCAACATGGGTGCGAGTTGGGCCGCTAAAATGTATCTTTTCACGTCTGCTGCTCCCAGTCGTCCGGTCCCTAACGGCCAGAGGAGTACCGCTCTCTGAATCCAGAAATTCTTTTTGTGTCAAATGAAGGAGAGTATCTCTTCCTGTAAGGTTTTAATCGTCTTTGCAGGTATGTTTATAGGGAGGGAACTGGTGACATATAGCAGCCGGGGTATGATTGTCATTTTGACTGCAGCTATTCTTGCAAACCATGAAAACTCCTGTGCATCCCACCTCTGCAGGTCCTCTCTCAACCCTTTCAAAGGGGCGGGATGTTCGCACCGTACAGTTCAGTGTATTTACTTGTTAGTTTTATCCCCAAATATTGTATCTCTTTGTCTTCCCAGGATAGCAGGTGACCCCTACTGAGTTCCTGAATTTCACTTTGGCTATCTGATATGTTGAGGGCCTTGGACTTATTGAAGTTGATCTAAAACCCCGAGACCTTGGCAAATTCCTGGAGTCTCGTCATCACTCTCAGCAGGGTTCGCTTTGTATCCCTCAGAAAGAGTAAGATGTCGTCCGCATATGGGGCAAGTTTGTGTGACCCCTCTCTGGATTCTATCCCCAAGATTTCCTGGTCCTGCCTTATCATGCCTACAAATGGTTCCATCGCCAAAGCGAAAATTAGAGGCGATAGTGGGCAGCCCTGTCGTGTCCCCCTTTGGATTTTAACCTTTTCAGTGAGTTTTCCATTCACCATGTCGCGGGAGGATAGCTCAGGGGCTACATGCTCGCCTTGGAAGCAAGATGACACAGAGCACCACAGGTCCCCGGGTCCGCGCTTAGAAACCGCTGGGTATTAAGCATGTTATAAATAACCTATCATAATATATTATGAACCTTGTCGATGGGAGTTGGAAGTTGGCCAGTACCATTCCTTTAAACGCGGGTCCGCACCCACATTTTCCCAGCACCAGTTCCAAAAATCCTCAATCTAGGCTATCAAACGCCTGTCTCGCATCCAAGGCTGCTACAGAGAATTTCTGTTCCTTTCTTGTGCCTGAATCTATCAGATCTATGGCCCTCCTCATATTGGCATGTGTATGTCTCCCCATTATAAATCCCGCCCGGTCTTCATGCATAATCCTCAGTAATATTCTCACTAGTCTCCCTGCCAAGATCTTCACGTACATTTTTGCATCACTGTTCAATAAATAGATTGGGTGGTAATTAGCGCATTCAGTTTTATTCTTCCCTCGCTTGGGGATTAGTACGGTGGTAGATCTGCCCATGTCCTCCGTTACCGTTTCTTTCTCTCTAATCCTAGTAGTTGTGTTTGAAAGGTTTTATAGTATACGTTTCTGAACCAATCTGGCCTGGTGTTTTTTTGACTGGTAGACTAGTTATAGCCTCATTTTCCTCCTCTGCCTTAATGGGCCTATCTAGATCCTCCCTCTCTTCATCGGTCAGGCATGGCAGTTTCACCTTCCCAATGTAAGTTGTCTGGAGGAGCGGGTACAGCTCCTCTTGTTTTAAAAGGGACGCGTGAAAGCTTTCCATGATCCTTACTTTAACATCCTCCCCCACCTGTAAGTTGCCCACTTCGTCTTGCAGATGTGTGATATACTTACAGGCTTTGACCTTCTGCAGCTTCGCTGGCAGTAGTCGATTAGCCTTGCCCCCCTGGTTATAGTATAATTGCTTAGTGTTCAACAAGGTCTGTGCCGAGCCTTCTGCTATATGTGTTTCCATTTGGGCCCTCAGTTTTCGCAGGGTTCATAATGACTTCTGCGATTGTTTAGTCTTGTGCTGCATTTCTGCCATTTGTATCTCTTTTCCAGTTCGATACAGACTACCTCTCTCCCTCTAACATAGGAGGCCGCCTGTGAGATAAGCTCACCTCTCACCACTGCTTTCCCAGCATCGCATACCACCCACCAATCTACTTCGCAAGGGTTATTCTCTGTGAAATAAGTATGTATCACTTTTTCCATGTGAGCTCTAAGGGGGATATCCTTTAGGATGATCTTGTTCAGTCTCCATTGTTTCTTGCCCACTTTGCTGTCTTCCTGTACCTCGATTTGTACAATCACTGGAGCATGGTCCGTGAGATATTTTGTTCCGATGTTTATGGACATCACTTGTGGGATCAGAGTAGCTGAAACTAAGACAATATCTAACCTCAAGTAGCCCTTGTGCGCGCTGAATAGTGAGTACTCCCTGTCGGTATCATGAAATAATCGCCAGGTTTCTATTAAGTTCAGATCCTGAAAGAACTTACCCAGGGCCTGTCAACATGCCCTTTAGGACCAAATATCTCCCCTCTGGTTCTTTATAGCAAAATTGTGCTTGCCCATACTGTTCCCTTTGGTATGTTCTAAGGCATGTAGTTTCCCCTTATTCCCCCTAAATAAAGTAACTTAATCCCCCCTAACTTCACCAACTCGTGCTTCCCCTGCATTTTCAAACTTTCTAACACATGGTCCCTAAGTATAGACCAATTGGGTTCCTATCCGACCCCGTCCTCAACCCGCCCCCTTCGATCCCTTCTAGCCCATTGTGTACCACTGATTTTCTCTCCTCCGGACAAATTCAGTATCTCTCCGCTCCCCCCGCCTAAATAAGTGAACCATCTTACATATGTATTTTCACAAGCTCGCTTTTGATGCTCTTTCAGGTATCATCCTTGTGTCTTAGACCTCTTCCCCTCCCTTTTGGATAAGGGCGCCCCTGTCGCCACCTTTCTTTCTTGTTTACACGTTCTGTACGTTGTTCTGGGTCTTTCTCCTGAGTGGAGTCTGTCAGGTGTGAGGCATCTTCCTTGCACATCAAGTCTGTCATCTCCTCCTATACTATATGTTATGCCTTGTCCTGGTATTCAAAGAGTAGGCCGCAGGGGAAGGTCCATCTATATCGGATTCCTTTCTCCTTTAACCAACTTGTCACCATTCTGAGCCTCTTTTGTCTGCAATGTAACTTGCGCCATGTCCTAGTAGAATGCGATGCATGAGTCCTGGAATCCGACCAAGTCTGCGCCCTTCGACGCTCTCATTATTTGTTCTTTCACTCTGAAGAAGTGCACTCTCGTAATCACATCCGGAGTCAGGTTATTCTTTTGTTGATAGGCGTTATATACCCTATGCATCCTGTGCAGCATTATTTGATCGCCCTCTGTGTCGCCCAAAACCTGTTGGAATAGTGCTTGGACATACTCATGTAGCTCAGTGTCCCGGATCGCCTTTGGTATACCTCGAAGGCTGATGTTATATCTGATGATCTATTTTCACTATCCTCCTGTTTGGCCACTACCCAGTCCATTTCCTGTTCCATTACGACCATTAGTTTAGCTAGCTCTCCTTGTTCATATCGCTGTTGGCATAACGTCGTCTGCGTTTCTTCCACTCTGTGTTCAATTGCTGACACTTGCTTATTCATTTCTGTAATAGATTTTGCAAAGTTGATGGCACAGTCCTTAATTTCTTTCTTTATTTTCGCCAGCATGTCCTGCAGGTCTGAGCGTTTTATGGGAGGATCTTTGCTTTCTGCAATCCTGTCGGAGCCAGCCGGCAAGTGTATTTGTGCTCCGGTCTTAACTTGTTTCTTTGCAGGGTCTTGGCCCTGCATCATAGCTTTAATATCCCCTGAGAAAGGGCCTTTCGGCTTTCCTGCATTCTTTGCCATTCTATCCAACTGTAACAGCCTCCTCGCCTGTCCTCTTATTGCAGCAGTTTCTGTTCTGTTTCTCTCCATTCACCCTGTCCTCTCTGCCGCTGCTTCAGGCTGCTCCACTACCTTTCCTTTTCACTTTCACCCCAATCAGAGGTTCTAGTGGGGGGGGTTCATACCGATTACTCCAGTCTCTGGCGGTATTCTGTCTGAATGCTTTCTGCTTTTGCTGTATTCTTAGGAGATTTTATTCATCGCCCCTCACGTATGTTGCGTAATTCCAGTTCAGGGTTCTCTGAGAGTGTGTCCCCAAGATTCCCAAGGCTGTGGTCATCAGTGTGGGGGATATGCAGCTGCTTACTTTCTTAGGTATATTGTGGTTTGCTTGGCTGGTATCAGTCTGCTTCCCGCTCGCTGTTCTGACTCTCTCCAAGCTACAGCTGTAATTTTTGCCCAGGTGCCATGAGCCACAGCTTGCTGCTTGTTTCGTTATGGCTAATGGCTCCGGTATGCAGCTGTGAAGCTGCTGTTCTGCTCTGCGCTCCGTACCGTATTTGTTAAGGACTTTCACACAGTTGTATCATATTGCCTCTGCTGCATCCGATCCTCATAGCCTTACATTCTTTGTGTCCACTGGCTGCCTGCGCATGTCTCTAGCCTCCCGTGATGGCTCGTCAGGCACTTCTCACTACTCCCGTGCACTTGCCGCCATCTCCTCCCCTTGCTACTCAAACGTTCATGCTGTAGGCAGGCTTACCAGTTGCAAGGGTTGTTGCTGGTGCGTTCGTTCCTCCCAGGGATAGTCCACGCTGTGTGCTGCTTCGGTGTTATACCGAAAAAGTAATCACATAGCCGAATGATACGTATAATATGTTGGCCAGAAGCGAATCGCATCATGTGACAAACATCGCAATCCGAGAAACCTGAATGTAACCATAGGGAGTCCATTTTGTGTAATGCCGGCCATTTTCTTTTTTGTAACGCTTTGAAAATGTATTCTGTGCTTTAGATCCGCACACGGTGCGAGGCCACTGCGTGAACTCTGAAATGCTAACGCAGACAGGAATGCAGAAATACATTGTTTTCCCTCTCACTAAGTCCTTGAAGCCGCGCAGAAGCCGTGCCTAATCAGTAGCCCAGGTGCCGGTTTGTCTTGCAAGCACTGTTGTAAATGGCAGTTAAACATGAATTATATTCTTCTAGCAGTTCTCCTTCACGTAGGTTGGTATTTTCTGCTTCAGAACTGTCTGACCCTTAGCTCATAAGCTGTAGCAAACAAATAATGTAGTATGGAATGTTTCTCTGCTAAGAACAAGATATCCTTACCGAGCCAGAGCTCCATGTTCCTCATAACAGAAAACTGTCTCTGCATCCTTTGCTAGAATAACTAATGTTTAGACCGAATGAAGACTTGTCATAACGTGTCATAATTGTCAATCACTGAACCCTAGCCTGTATGGCATGTATGAGGGCGGGTCGAATAGCATTAGCAAAGGATGATGTATGATGTATATATATTGCTGCTTGAGCGCTGTTCCCTCTCTCTCGCATCTCACGGTGTCTGGGAACACACGTCGTGAGGCATTGAGACCCAGTCGGCCGACTGATATACTTTGAATAAAACCAGACTTGTTTGGAAAACGAACCTCGCAACTGACAAGTCATTGGGTATATGGTTATTGTGCCTTATTTCCATGTATGGTCATTTGTGGCCTAGAAAATATGGCGCCCAAATAGGGACCCTCCCATTAATGCTCCATCGCATATGTTGAAGTTGAAGGAAGGCAAAAACGAGTCGAGAACGAAGTCGTCGGACCGGGTTCGGAAGGTGTTCGGGGCACCCCTGCAGAAGTGATGAGAGACTCCTCGGCAGATCTGTACACAGCCGATCCCTGATTGACGAGCAGCGCCCAGAGAGCATCGAGGCGAGAGCCCTGGAAATGAGGCAAATTGAGCCAGACACGCGGTTGCGATGATTCTTGGTTGCGTCTGTATACAGGCGAATTGCGTCCTGAGTGACGAATTGGTTGATCAGGTGAGTCGTGCCCCGATTCTTAAACGCCCTGATATTGGTGGAGAGTTGCACTTGCAAGTTCAAACGGGCAGGGTAAGAAAAGGGTAAGAGTTAACCATGCCTGGGAAATTGTCTTCCTGTCTAGTGAGATTTTTTCACTGCGCTAGGCAATCTTTGGAAACTGGCCAGGTCGCCCCACACGAAGGATCGCCGGCACATGATGGAATAGGGGCAATAGTGTTTAATGCGGTTTGGCATAGGCAGACCAGATGTGTAGCAGACCTTCAGGAGCCTAATAATGGGAGCTTTGAATTAGCGCATATAGAACATTTAGAATCAGTCTTGCTATGAAAAAAGGCCCGACCTGCAGCATTCAACGTTGTAAGAGACTGGAGAAAGGAATCTCGTCTCTGTTTGAAAAACAGAGAGAAACACGCACGTAGACATAAAACGAACAGAGAGAAAGCGCTAGACCATGATCAGCAGCAGCAGACAGAAGCCATTAGGAACATGGATTGGGCCTTCCAATTAGACATACAGAAAATATATCCTTCACAAGATTTGCATACATCAGTGAACTGATTAATAAGATATTAAATGAGCGAAGAAATGAACATCAAAGTACTGACCAAGTTGCACCTCCTCCTTATGTACCTCCTATTCCCGTGATTCTATCCCCACCTGCAGTAAGCATTCCCTCTCCCTCTGTGTCCGTGACATCATTCCCTCCACCTCCTTCAGAGCATGAGTTGTACACTTTAGCTGGCAGTTATGCAGCAATGGGGCCTGAAAGAGGAAGTACTAGACAGACTCGTAGTACGATTAGCAAGGGAAGGAAAGACGAACTGAAAGAGTGGGCCGAAACGTATATTGATGATGACAATGAAGCAGCTGTGCAAAGTTCCATATCTGATCATAGAGGCCTTGGTGAACAACGGGTATTGTTAGAATGTATGGGGGATTATCTTGTTAAAATACGGAGTGATTTGTCCTTTCAAATTTGCGAGATAATGCGGCGACAGTACGAGAACATGTAAGGCGAATATTTGTGTTTAAACGAGAACTTGATCGGTTGCATAAATAAATAATGAAGAAAGATAAACCGCATATGTCGTACGCTCAGAAATGTTTTTTGCCGCCGTTGAAACCTGTTAGTGAAGAGATGCGAATTTGTACGCGAGATGCGCTCAGATGGATTACGGATGTCACCATTTCCCCGATTGAAGTGCATGATACGTTTAGTCAGTATACACCAGAAATGCAGAGAAAGGTGTTACAAGTTATGGTGGAGTATTAACAGGATGAATGTATGAAGAATAAGATGTATTGTCCGGCTGACTTAATGACAATTTGTAAAAGAGCATTTTCACCTGATACTGGAACGACTGCTTTTTCTCTTGATATAGCTTTGTTGCTTAATAGACGAACAAAAATAGAATCCCCTACTTTGCAATTACCCATGAGGGAGGTGCCTCCCACGTTTGCCCCAAAAGTAGAGGTTGCTGCCGATGGAGCAATTCCAGCGTGAACGATAGAAGCCCATTATATCGCACAGTTTGTACATGTCCCCTTTTCTAGGCAAGAAGTGAATACTGTAAAGCAGACGGTCCCTGACATTAGGAAAAATCCGGCAGGGCTCTATAAGGAAATTGAATCCGTTTTGAATTCATCTGTTTTACACTAAGTGAAGTATAAATGATGCGCCGATGTTAGGCGATACATGGGAGAATTTGATAAAAATTGATAGTGAGAGAAAGGCTGGAGAAAAGCCAATGCAAGTAATGCTGGCTTTGCCATCGCGAATAGTAGAGAAATTGAAAACTTTAGTGTCTGAAAAAAGAATAGTTTGGGGTAAATTGACTGCTTGGTTACAGGGCACATCGGAAGGAGAGACAAACTATTTTAATCGATTTGAAGAGATATTTGCAGATTTTAGTGGTCCAGATCTAAGTACCGAACCTGGGAAAAGATTGTTTGTTGATAAGTTTGTGCAAGGGTTGTTACCAAAAATTCAGACTTTGATAATGACATCTGAAAGTGCATGGCAAGCGAAATCACAAAGTGAAGTATTACATATGGCCCAATATTATGAGAACAGAGTAAATTCAGAAAAGGATAAGGAAATAAGGGAAAAAGGAGATTTGAAAACCAGAGTATTGTGACAATAGGTAGCGAACAATAATAGAAGTGGCGGGAACGCACCATCTAGAGTCCAATTTGCATTAACATCCAACATGCAAGGGGGTCCAATAGGTATAAATCAATGTGCCTATTGTAGACAAGAAGGCCATTGGTGAGCACAGTGCCCGCATATACAGAATAGAAATGGGACTCTTCCAAGAAGACAGAATAGAGGTCATCCAGGAATACTAGTTCAGAATAGGAATCAAACGAAGCCACAATTTCAAGATAATCAGGGTAATCGGAATCAACAACGGAACACCATGAAGGGTGGAAATGTTTTTGATAACCCGTCTAATGCATATTAGTCTGAAGACTTTACATCTGACGATGTACTGTTCCCCTAGGACAGCCCTGAAACATGGGTTGGAACCAGTCCCTATTCCCGTTGACCAGAAAGGGCCCTACGTAGAAATGAAGGTTGGGAATAGGAAGCACATTTTTTTAGTGGACACAGGTGCACAAAAATGTTCGATTGACCATCAGCGGGTTCCAGAAATACCACTGTCAGGGAATAGAAATGTTTCAATAGGGTTCTCAGGTACACCAGTAATTAGTCCAGTTTCACAACCAGTGCCAGTCACACTAGGTCCATTTACTGAGTCTTGGCCATTTCTTTTGACGAAAAATTGCAGTGAAAATTTGTTGGAATTAAATCTGTTGAAGAAATTGAATGCAGTCATTTATTGTTCTCTTGATGGAGTGTACTTGACGATCTCGCCGCAACAGACACCTGTATCGCAATTTGTATCCATGCCATTGCCGACTGAATTGAGTAAAGTACCGGCTTGTATATGGGCAGTCAACGATAATGATGTTGGATGTTTTAAAGTAGAACCAGTAAAAATTGTTTTGAAAGAAGGAATTACATTACCACGTATTCCGCAATACAAAATTTCGGCTGTGGGCGAAAGAGCGTTGAAATGCGTTGTATCAGATTTGATTGCTAGAAATGTAATTGAAGAAACTTCTGGTAGTATTTGTATTTGTTCCGGATGTGACGACGATTTTGACTATGATTCCAGCTTCCGCATCATATTTTAGTGTTATTGATTTGAAAAATGCATTTTTTAGTATTCCTGTGCATCCAGAGATTAGATATTTGTTTGCTTTTACATTAGGAGGACGTTCATTTACATTCACGTGTATTCCACAAGGCTACACTGAAAGTCCAAGTATTTACAGTAGAGCATTGAAAGAGCAACTAGACATGCTTGAATTACAGTCAGGGTGTGTGTTGTTACAATACATTGATGACCTGCTTATAGCAGCAGACTCAGAAGAGATTTGTAAGGAAAGCATTGTTGCTTTGTTGACACATTTAGCGGCACACGGTCACAAGACATCTTTGAAAAAATGTCAGTATTGTCGACAGGAGGTGGCCTATTTGGGCTACATCCTATCGAAGGAGGGAAGAAGATTGGCACCAGAAAGAATAGAAAGCATCTCTGATATGCCTATTCCAAACATGCAGAAGGAAGGCAGGGCTTTAATTGGCATGGCTTCATATTGTAGGCAGTGGAACACTAATTTCTGGATGATTGTATTTGTATTTGTATTTATTTAGTTTATATAGCGCTTTCATCCAAAGCGCTTTATATTAAACAACAGTATACATAAACAATACAACAGTAGAAGCATATTACAATCATGAATCGAACTAGTAAAAAACAGTAAGTAGAGCAATTTATCTAAAGGGGGAGTGGGAAAGGGAGGAAGGAAGGAGGAGGGAGGAAACAGGAGGGGAATAGGGTGAAAATGAGGAAGGATAAGGGGAAGGGGGAGGGAAGAGAGGATCATAGGGAAGAATCAAGGGAAGGGGAGGGAATGAGAGGTGGGGAAGGTTTCAAGGCGGGGAATGGAGAAGGAGAGATTTCAGGGAAGAGCGGAAGGAGGAAAAGGTAGGAATGGAGCAGATTGAGAGAGGTAAGGCATTCCAGTGCAGGGGGGCTAGGAGCTGAAAGTAGCGGAACCGGGAGGAAGCACATGGGGAAGGGGGGACGGTGAGAAGGAAGTGGTCAGATGAACGGAGGGGGCGGGAGGGATTATAGAAAGAGAGGAGAGAGGAGAGATAGGGGGTCCAGGTCATGGAGAGACTTAAAGACTAGACAGAGGAAATGAAATTTAAGTTGGTAGTGGAAGGGAAGCCAGCCAAGGGAGGACAGTGAAGATGAAATTGAGTCATGCGGGGCAAGGAGACAGAGGGTATGGACAGCTGAGTGGTAGACAGATTTGAGAGGGGCAAGATGAGAAGCAGGTAGTTGTGAAACCGATAGTTGCATTGACAAGGAAGGATGTTACCTTACCTTTGCCATGGAATGTTGAATGTCAAGAAGCATTTGACCTGCTCAGAGCTGCGTTATGTTCAGCTCCAGTTTTGGGCACACCAAATTATGACAAGAATTTTAAGTTATTTGTGCATGAAAATGATGGATGTGCTTTGGCTGTTTTGACTCAGGAGCACGGGGGGGCAGAAATAGACCATGCGGTTATTTCTCTTCCACGTTGGATCCTGTTGCATGTGCTTTGCCACATTGCTTGCAAGCTGTTGCTGCATCCGCCGCGTCAGTAAAACTAACCGAGGGAATGGTTTTAGGTCACTCTTTAACCGTGATGGTACCTCATTCAGTAGACGTTCTTTTAAATAGAACGCAGACGCAACATTTCACATCCGCCAAACTAACAAGGTATGAAATTATCCTATTTGCACCGCATATTCAAATTAAGAGATGTTGCGCTTTAAATCGGCCGAGTTAATGCCCCCTCCCAATGAAAATGGGGGTGAGAAACAATTCTCACATGATTGCTTAATGATTACTGAGCAAGAGACAAAAGGAAGAATTGATTTAACTGATACTCCACAGAAAGAGCCAGACGGAGAACTGTTTTGTGACGGTTCTTGTTTTAAATTACCGAATGGCACATCAACTGCTGCTTATGCCATTATGACACTGAAAACTATTGTAGAGAGCAAACGAATCCCATATAACTCAGCACAAGCTGCGGAAATAATAGCGTTAACCAGAGCATGTGAAATTTCTGCAAACCTCAGTCTAAACATATATACTGACCATCAGTATGCATTTGGGGTGGTCCACAATTTTGGTCGATTATGGGCTGAAAGGGGTTTCCTGGTGTCACATGGAACCAAAATTCAACATGGCACTTTGATAGTGAGACTGTTGTCAGCACTTGCGCTTCCCAAGCGATTAGCAATAATGAAATGTGAAGCACATAAAAAGATAACGTGTAATATAGGAAAGGGAAACGCATTTGCAGACCGAATTGCAAAACAAACTGCCATTGATTTGCACACAAAAATGTATGTCGAAACAACAGAAGGAGTGTCCTGCATGATAGAGGACGGAATTGAAACAGTTAAAGAGATACAAGCAGAAGCCACTCCAGATGAAATAAAACAATGGTCTGAGGGTCCAGCAGAATTAGATTCTGAGGGTTGTTGGGTGAACAAACAAAACAACAGATGGATGTTGCCAAATGCCCATGTGATGGCAATGGTTACTATGGTTCACAGTCCAACACACATATGTGAGAAAAAAAATGTCTCAGCACCTTGATTCTGTATGGTATAATATGAACACTGCTGAAAGATTGGTTCAGAATTGCATGATTTGTTTGCAACATAACATTGGGAAGGGAGCAGTGACACCAGTAGAAAGTTTTGGTCCACCATCTATGCCGTTCGAAGTCATCCATTTTGATTTCATAGAAATGGAGGGATGCCAAAATGATAAATATGTCCTAGTAGTGGTCTGTGCATTTAGCAAATGGGTGGAGGCCTATCCCCTGAAAGATTGTTCAGCCATGTCCACAGCAAAATCCATGCTAAAAGAATACTTCCCCAGATTCGGACTACCCCTTGTCATATGGTCAGATAATGGCCCGCATTTTATAGCGGCCGTGATATTGCAAATTTGTGCAGGCCTCCAAATTGATAAGCGATTCCATTCAGCTAGACACCCGATGAGTGCCTGTTTGGTACAACACCAAAACGGTATCTTGAAAAATAAATTGGCTAAGATTTGCGCAGGGAGCATTCTGAAATGGCCCGATGCATTACCACTAGCTTTGCTGTGCATGCACAAAGCTGTGCAGGCAAGCACTGGCCTCTCCCCATATGAGATAGTAATGGGGAGACCAGCCAATGTCTGGAATGTGCCACGTCCGAAAAGATTGAGGGATGTTGAGTATCCATTGCTTATTGACTACTGTAAACAGTTGACTCAAAACCTGCTTTTGATTCAACAGCAGGTGCAGGAGGCTCTTCGTGTCAGGTATACAGGCCCAGGACATTGGGCCTCATTACCCGGTAGGCGGTGAGCCATGGCGCTATTAGCGCCATGGCTCATGCCGGTAAAATACCGGCACCGCCTTGGCGGAAAGGGGATTTACCGCCCCATTCCAAGGTTGGAGGGGCGGTAAATCCCCTTTCCGCCATTGCCCTTCCCCATTCCCATTTCTGCCCCATAGGGCTCTATGGGAGTGGGGAAGGCGCTAATTACGGCACCGCAATTTTGCGGTGCTGTAATTAGCTCCGAGGTCCCTTAGCGGGTTGGATTTTAACGCCTGCAAAAAGCAGCCGTTAAATCCCCCAACCCGCAAAGGGACCTCGTAGTAAGGCGTAAGGATTTACCGGTACCGGTATTTTACTGGTACCAGTAAATCCTTACCGCCATCCGTGTAATGAGGCCCATTGTCTGCAACCAGAAGACTAGACTTTGGTAAAGAATTTTGAAAGACAATCTTTGCTTGCACCACGCTGGAAGGGGCTTTTCCAGGTGTTGCTGGCCACGCAGACTGCAATCTGAGTGAATGGTCGAAAGCATTGGATCCACGCAACACACACAAAAAGAATTCCATTTCCTTTGCCACATGAGAAAGAGATCGATAATCCTGACATCAAAAGCAAGACAGCCGTGCCTGATCACAAAGACATCATCGCTGAATTCCAGCCGGAATTCCTTCCTGAGCCTGAGAAAGGACCTGGGGAGATTGCAACGAAAATCGAAAGACCAGTGTTGCCTCAACATTGTTCGACTGCTGCCTCATCATCACTTATTGCATCACGATTGGCACTGATCCTGCATCTGGAGATGGCAGTGCATTGTTCATCAATTATACTATACCTGGAGCTGTAAGGTACAATCTACGTTCACGAAATCGGAAGTAATCAGCTTTTGTTTCGCCTTTGTTTCTAGCTCATAGATAGAGCTGGGAACGGAGGCCTTAGGAAAAGGAGCGTATGAGCTGTATCGACTAAGGGCTCTGACACGCGGTTTCCCGGTGCTATCATTGAAAGTGAAGGCCTTTGCAACCTGGTGTGAACAACCTGCGGCAAATGGTACCGACACTATAAAATTGATACTTGCTCCTGCCTTTTTGGAGTTTGCTGCCATCTTAAGTAGGCTGACCTGAATTTGCTTGAACCTTTGCTGCTAACGTGTGTTGCAGTGGAGAACTTTTCCAACGGATGTTGAGAAACCTTTCCTTAAATAAACTTCATAGATGATGCCTGTATTCGCTCCTGCTGCCGCCTGCACCAATGCTGTCGTTAATATAGACATTGACATTAAGTCTGCCCCAAGAAAGACTTAGTTTAGAAAGACTAACCTGCTTTTCATTACAATACCTCTTTGCATTTTAATTACATTGATCCCAATGTTTTGGTACTTGGAAACTATGCATCCCTTAAACACTCTATTGTCAGCTACCAATGCTCCCACTAGGAGTACCCCAGCTCATGTGCTCTCTTATACTCTTCCGTCACAAGAGGTAAAACACAGAAAAGGTTACGATAATAACACCTTCCTACTGTTTATGAATATGACCCATGCTATTTTGAATAGGTCCAATTGTTGGGTTTGTTCCCATTTACCCCAGCACGGGGAAAGAGGAATGGGTTGGTATATACATCCTTTACCGCCTAATACTGCCTGTTATGCATCATTAAGAGCGCTATTTTGTTGGAAAATGGAATGATAGTGTTACTGGAAACTTTGATGGAACGAACATAAATGAATTTGAAAGATTGGTATTAGAACCGATAGGTTGTTCCGTGTTTACAAACAGAAGCAAAATGGATACTGCAACAACAAGTCCAGTAGATAGGCTCTCCAGGCTTTACCAGTCCCTGATTACTTTTAAAATGGCTCCGGTTGGAAACAAAGATGCCATGCCTCCCTCCTATACTATCGATCATAGCCCACATTCTGTCCCATTTTGCTTACAGAAAAAGGGTTCCCACCCGGTGGGAACATTTACTAGATGTATGAATACTGCTGTACTTGAACAAGAAGAGAAACCATTATATATAGGAGGTTATGTTTATTTTGTATGTGGAGATCAGGCTTATCCATGGTTACCTAGAAACTGGGAAGGGACCTGTTATTTAGGGATACTTTTACCTGGTGTATTTCATACCAAAACCTCTGAAATAGCAAAAATATCTAGATCTCGGCCACACCGAGATGATACTGCTGTCATGACCACAGGCAGAGTTTCTAATTCTAGTCCTAGGAAAGTACAGCTTCAGCAAGGCTCTTAAGGGAATTCGGGTTTTGTCCTAGCTGTGTTGTTGTTAATTAAATGATAGTTTCTGGGTTCCTTAATGGCCGCTAGTTTGTGCCTCCTCAGATTGTGAAGCCAGCAGGTCTAGTTGTTCTCCTATTGCAATCTATATAAGCCCCGCCCATCTGGAGGCTCGCGCTTCGCGTCGTTCGTCTGTTGTCAGATGTAACGCTCGCCGCAAATTCTTCAGCCCTCAACCCACAGCTGTTTCCCATCCAGATATTTAGCCTTCCGTTCCGTTTAGTATTTGCAGTATATTTAGATAGTTCTCCTTTCCTGCTGCCTTCGACTACTTCAGTTCGAGTTAAGTACTCGTTAAGTTTTGAATCCTGTCAGCGCGGACTCCTCTCCTCTCTGAGAGAACGCGTTGTTCACACGCAAGTACTATTTTGTTTTTGAAGGATTAATAGATATATTGTCCTCGCTCAATTGCTTTTTATTACTCTTGTAAGAAGGGTTGATTGCTTGTTTAGGAAATAATTTGCAAGTGGACCGCGTGTATGCTTAGTCATATTTTTTTGGTGACACACACGCACTTCTGGTTTTGCTCACTCGTAAAGAAAAGAAGGGAATTTCTACATTTGTTGCCGAGTTGTTTTTCCTGTGTGACTTGTTACACCTTATCTCAGTATTTACTGATTTGTCACGCATTTAATGAAGATGTTTTACACTGCGCAATTTCCTCTCAGTTGTGTGTCATTATAATTACACTCAAAAGAACTCCGTGTCCATGAATTAGTACAGAGGCTTACCCTTATTTTCAGTCACCTTTTACTCCACTCACTTCACAGTTGGGCATACAGGTTTTCCCCTTTTGGTGCTTCTTTACGGCTTGTAGGTTTATACCATAGGGCACATTGTTTTTTCTACAAGCTTAGTAACTCTTCACAGCCCCATTAGTCCTTCATGGTTAGTTTAGGTTGTCACTCTCTTTTATTTACAAAACTCCACAGTTTCTTTGTTTTACTCTATTAAAAAAGGAACTAAACCCTTAGTATAATAGTCCCTCCTCCTGGGCTACCATCTTCAGGACATGCGCCCCTGTAAGAACAGGATGTATAGCTCATCAAATAAGGCACTAAGGTGAGCCACAGTAGTGTTGGAATATCTATTTAGGTTTTCCTATACTAGGAAGTTAACTAAGGAGGGAATTTTGTTATTTTTCCCACAGAAGTTCAGTGTCCTGTCCTAAAGGGAAGGTAGAAATCAGTCAGAGCTCCAGAGGGTCCCCACAGAGTCCAGGTAAGCGTTACAACTGCTGGGCAAATTGTTGGGGATATAGCAACATCGTTTATACCGTTTTGGGGACAAGCAATACACTCATGGAATATATGAAAACTGTCCAGGGTGTTGGAGAAAACAATAAATGGAATCACTGATATACTTTACAATATGCCACTGGAACAAAAAGCAATTAGACTAGTTGCACTTCAGAATAGAATGGTGCTTGATATTATTTTGGCTGATCGTGGAGGTGTATGCAAATTAGTGGGATCAGCGTGCTGTGTATTTGTAAGTGACTCCTCCCCTACGATATTTGAAGCAATTAAGAAATTGCATATCCTAAGCTCCGAAATTCATGTCCCCACAGGTGGTTGAAATCTAAGTATAAGTTCATGGTTCTGGGAACTGTCACGATCCTGGGGATGGAAGCTAATTGCAATCCTGGTTATGATATTTGGGATCCTCATATTCTGCTGTTGTTGCATACAATGCCTGCCAGCCATTTGCTTTCAAATAGCAAATGAGTGTGTACATGTAATCAGTACGAGGGCTCCACCTCATATGATAAATGATGGTGCAAAACACGAAAATTAAATAATTAAAGAATTTATGGCAATCAATATTTCTGATGATGATGATAGCGACATGGGTAGTTCATAATTGGACACCTGGTCAGATGAAGATGCAATGTTTGGCTGATGCTATTGGCTTAAGGCCAAAAGGAGGGTTTGTTATACTGAAAAGTTATCATATAGCCGAATGATATGTATAATACGTTGGCCAGAAGCGAATCGCATCATGTGACAAACATCGCAATCCAAGAAACCTGAATGTAACCATAGGGAGTCCATTTTGTGTAATGCCGGCCATTTTCTTTTTTGTAACGCTTTGCAAATGTATTCTATGCTTTGGATCTGCACACGGTGCAAGGCCACGGCTTGAACTCTGAAATGCTAACGTAGACAGGAATGCAGAACTGTGCAGAAATACATTGTTTTCCCTCTCACTAAGTCCTTAAAGCCGTGCAGAAGCCGCGCCTAATCAGTAGCCCAGGTGCCAGTTTGTCTTGCAAGCACTGTTGTAAAAGGCAGTTAAACATGATTTATATTCTTCTAGCAGTGCCCCTTCACGGAGGATGGTATTTTCTGCTTCAGAACTGTCTGACCCTTAGCTCATGAACCGTAGCAAACAGATAACGTAGTATAGAATGTTTCTCTGCTAAGAACAAGATATCCTTACTGAGCCAGAGCTCCATGTTCCTCATAACAGAAAACTGTCTCTGCATCCTTTGCTAGAATAACTAATGTTTAGACTGAATGACGACTTGTCATAACATGTCATAATTGTCAATCACTGAACCCTAGCCTGTATGACATGTATGAGGGCGGGTTGAATAGCATTAGCAAAGGATGATGTATGATGTATATATATTGCTGCTTGAGCGCTGTTCGCTCTCTCTCGCATCTCACGGTGTCTGGGAACACACGTGGTGAGGCGTTGAGACCCAGTTGGCCGACTGAGATACTTTGAATAAAACCAGACTTGTTTGGAAAACACACCTTGCGACTGACGTGTCATTGGGTATATGGTTATTGTGCCTTATTTCCATGTATGGTCATTTGTGGCCTAGCATCGGAGTTCCACTCGATGTTGTGTGTGGGTCTAGTGCTGGGATGCGGGAGAGCGACATCATCTAAAAGGGGCTCTGCTGGCACGCAAAAAGCAGTGCAGCAGAGCCCCAGGAAGCGGCAACTCATGTCTGTGTATTTCTTTGGGGGCCTATTGTTGCATGGTCATGGCCTGGTTGGCGGCCTTTGCCTGGGTGCCCCCAGTGCCTAGGCTGCTGCTGCTGGGGTGATCCCCAGCCAGGTGAGCAACTCTCCAGTGATCCGGGCAAAGCGGGGTGAACCCTGCTTACCATACGCTGCGTGGTCTCTGTGCAGTGTCGGGTGGTCCCGACATGATCTGTGGTCCGCCCAGGTGACCGGAGGCGGGCCACAACACTCACTATCTGCCCACCATCTTGGATCCATAACGGCGCCAAATTTTCTTTTCTTTTTGTTTCTGCATTGGGAGGATGGTTTATGCTTTCTCTTTCGCGGCTGACATTCTCCGGGTGTTCCGGTTCACATAACTTTGTCCAGAATGTTTGTTGGCATCTTGTGAAGGGTTAAGGGGCCTCAGAAGAGCATGGATGCCGGAGCTCACCGAGAGAGCATGTTCCTCAGTCCTTGGCTAGCCATGCCCCCCTCCCTTTGCATTTCTTAACACGGAAACATTAAGAATGCCTTGTCCAAAACAATGGTCTCTTAAATGAGCCATGACTTATAAATCGTTCCTACTTTGAAACCTCTGCTAGAAGAAAGTAAGTGATAATGAGTAATTATAGAGCCAGATTGGCAGTTGGAAAGGGGAAGCGGTCTCTAGACCGTCAAAGGGGATTGGGAGGTGACACCATGGCCTCACTCTGACAAACAGAAAAGCGAGTCTTGTACATGGAAGCTGCACAGCCCTTCTTTAAAACAATATTAGTTGGTACAGTGAACAGACAGACTACCCATGCCTTGGGCCAGCCTTGTGGGTGTGAGGGCGGGTGGCTGCAAAAACCCTATGGAGAGCAAAACCGTGGCCCATACCAAAGTCTGCGAAGCTGAGGTCTTCACACGAGGTCAAAGCCCTGTGATTGTTTACAGCAGCAGACCGCAGTAAAGAAGATAAAAATACTTGCTTTGCATTTAATATAATCATGCTTTTTGTGATGACCTGGCTTCTCAGCCTCCCCAGCTTTCAGGTTTCCTGACACCTTTGCAGCCTCGAGAGTTTGGGGTTTTATTGCGGTCCAAACCTGCTAGTGTGCAGCTATCCTATTTGTTTGCTTTCTCTGTCCTGAAATAAATGTTAACCCCAATGTAATACAATGGGAAAATTCATCTCTCCCGCCTTCTGTGAGAAAATCTCCCTCCCCAGTGCTGCAAAATGTTGGCATCTATGACATCTGCACAGGACCACATGCACAACCTGGGGTCACCACCAGTGGCACAACAATCATCGGGCAGATTGTGCTTTAGCCCTCCAGCCCCCTGAAATGTTGAGCTATGTTGACTTGACCTGGCTGGCCTACAGAGCCATGGCAGGTCACAGACATTGCGCCTCATTACAAGGTAGAAGGTAGCCATGGCGCTTTTAGCGCCATGGCTACCCCCTTACCGCATTCCGAGTCCGTGTTCCCGGAATAGGGACTTACCGGGTCATTCTGACCTTGGAGGACCCGGTAAGCCCCCATTCCGGGAACCATTCCCCTTTCCCATTCGAGCGCCCATAGGGCTCAATGGGAATGGGGATGGAGCTAATAACGGGCCCGCTATTAGCAGGCCCGTTATTAGCTCTGAAGTCCCTTAACGGGTCCCTTCCATAACGCCTGGTAAAACCAGGCGTTGAGGAAGGGACCCGCTAAGGGACCTCGGAATAGGGTGGTAAGGGATTACCGGCACCGGTGTCCTTACCGGTGCTGGTAATTCCTTACCGCCCACCTCGTAATGAGGCCCATTAAACGGTACCTGCGGCTGCACGGATTACAAAGGCCCATCAATCACCAATGTAAAGCAATACATTGGTAGTAACTGCGTTTATCTGCATACATTTTTGGGCAATTGAAATCGTGATGGGGTGTTAGCACTTGCATGTCAGGGAGGTAGGGGGACATGAGACAGCTTATTCTCATAGCAGTCCTTAAGTGTGTGGTTTCAGACGTGAACGAGAGTTAACAGCTTGTAACACTGAACCTGCACCAGACTAGTCTTATTACAATGTGTAAAGATGTTATAAGTATGTGAGAAACCTGAAGGTGTCTCACCCGCTAGTGCCTGGGGATTTGTCATCTAGGTGGCCAGGACACAGCCATCCCTTTTGGATCCAGTTCCTGGGGGTGGACCAGTGCGGGAGGATCACCTGGATGAGGGGTCTTCGGGGAGTGGAACTGGGACCCTGCAGGGTGAGACGCGGTATCGCCTTCCTTGTAACACCTTTTCCCCATCCTACCACGTAGGATACCTAGGATCTCAACTCCCCACCCCCTTTCCTGACACAAACACTTTCTCACGGACAGTTCACCCTGAGCGACAATGGACTAACACCAGAGCCGGTTACCTGACATGTCCCAACACCATGGTCAGGCAAGGTCAGGCAATTATGGATTATTACACAAAGCTGACTTCCGTCACACTTTCCCACACGGATAAAAGGTGGAGCACAAAAGCATATTCTGAGCGAGGCAAAACACACGAGGAAACAGCAGTTCCAAGAAGGCAGTTTAACGCAAGGAGAAAGACGGCGGGACCAGAGAGGGTTGCAAGGTGGGAAGCTGTCATGCTGCATGTTCTGATCTTGATGGTCGTGCCGATTAAAAAATACCTTTGTCCCCAAGTACCACACAGACAGTAAAATAACCAATGCCTGTGCAATCTTTGAGGCCACAGGTGTGTAGTGAGCCACCAGATCTGGAAGCAGGAACTGCCAGAAGGACCCCTTGAGCGCTGTAAGGCAATGAGTATTTATTCAAGAGATGCAATGCAGCAAATAGATACAGTAAGAAAAAATTGGAGCACCGCTTACCTAAATGGAATGGAAGTACCGCCTAAATGTGATGACAACAGGGGCCAGGGACAGGGACCGTGAGGCAGGTTCCAGGGAGTGTTATGCGATGAACACCTGAAGCAATATGAAGTGCACACAAAAAACGTAGTGCGTGGCAGTCCAGAGTGCACAACCAGGTAAACGCCAGTAGAAGACCAAGAGCCGAGAGTTCTAAGCAAAGAATTATCCGTTAGACAGTCCGATATGCAGAAATCCGAGGTCGGGTACCAGAATAGTCAACAAACGATGTTCAAGGCAATGGAATGCAGGGCAAAGACAAAGCAAATCCGTGTTGCAGTCTGTGGTCGAGAATCAGGGCAAAGGCAAAACAATCCGTGTAGCAATCCGTGGTCGTAGAATCAAGAATCCAAAAATGAACAAAGCGCCAAACAGTCCTGAAATATCAGCTGTGAAGCACTGCTTCTGTGTCTTCCAACGCATTTAAACTGTTAGATGCAATCACGTGGTGTGAAAACACAGAGCGTGGGAAGCGTGAGGGGTTGTCACGTGATACCAGGTTGTTGTGCTGGTCCCATCACGTGATGCATGGATCTCCGTGAACGATTTCGACTGCTCCAAGCAAACGGGAGTCTCCATTTCAGCTGCCAACTGAGGGAAGGTCGGAATACTCCCGGTTTGCCACACAGCGCTCTAACATGTCTGGTGAGAGGTTGTTGTTTCTGCGTGCGAGCCCATGAGTATTGCATGCCCTGGTGGGTGGTGACTGAGACTGAAGGTGGGCTAATTCGTGCACCCGTGGAGTGTGTAGCAGGGTGTATGGTGGGAGACGTGACAGAGCCCCCCCTCAAAGGCCATCGACCCCGTGGGCTGGAAGGAAAATCCCGATGAAAACGCGCAACCAGAAGTGGGGCATGGACATCCCGGGAAGGGACCCAAGAGTGATCCTCAGGACCGTAACCTAACCAGTCCACGAGATACTGCAGCCGACCCCTGTGAAAACGGGAATCCAGAATGGCACTGATCTCAAAAACATCAGGGGAGGACACAGAGACAGGGGCAGGAGGAGCACTGATATGGGTAGGAGCAGGGCAAGGCTTGAGTAGGGAAGTGTGGAATACCGGGTGAATACGCCAAGTAGAGGGTATAGAAAGGTGAAAAGTCACAGGATTCAGGATCTTGGCAATCTTGTAGGGGCCAACAAAACAGGGTAGCAATTTGCGACAGCCAGGGATATGCAGATGGCGAGTCGATTACCAAACGCGGTCACACACATGATAGTCAGGGGCTGCCACACGCTTCCTGTCTGCCTTTGTCTTCATTACCACCTGGGCTTCACGCAAATGGACATGGGTCTGGGCATGAACTGTGACCAGGTCGCGGGCACAGGCATTAGCAGCAGGAGTAGCAGAGGAAAAATAAGGAAAGGGAAGGGCACGTGGATGTTGGCCGTACTAAGAGTAGAAAGGGGAAAAGCCAGTAGATGAATTCCACGAATTGTTATATGCAAATTCAACAAGATGGAGTAAATTAAGCCAGGAGTCTTGATACTGGAGGGTTAAGCAGCATAGGTACTGTTCGAGGGCTTGATTCACCCTCTCGGTCTGCCCATCGCTTTCCGGGTGATAAGCTGAGGAGAAGCGGGTATCAATACCAAGGAGTTTAGTAAGGGCTTGCCAAAAACAAGATGTGAACTGCGAGCCGCGGTCTGAAACAATGACCTGTGGCAGACCAAAGAGACAAAAACTGATTTAAAAAACAATCGGGCTAGTGTTGGGGCTGAAGGTATACCTGTACAAGGTATAAAGCGGGCCATTTTTGTATAGGAATCAACGACAACCCAGATAGTGTCATAGCCTTGTCTGCGGGGTAGATCTGTGATAAGGTCCATAGAGACCCTATGCCAAGGTCTGGGGGAAATAGGTAAAGGTTGGTGCAAACCCAGTGGATGGCCCCTACGTGACTTGCATTGTGCACAAATAGAGCAGGTGTTTATATAATTCTCGACGTCTCGTCTCATCGACGGCCACCAACACCAACGCTGCAATAGTTCCAGAGTACATTGTTGTCCTGGGTGTCCGTTGATAGCGGCATCATGTGATCAAGCAAGTGCCTGATTGCGAACGTTACTTGTGGGGAGAAATAACTTTCCTTGAATGAATGGCAATCCCTCCTGAAGAACCATATCCCATTCCGCCAAGGCATGTGGATGTTGGGAGACCCATCGTCTGATGATAGATAGCATGGGAGGGGACAGAGTACACATACAGATGACATGGCCTTTACCTAGCAATGTGTCAGGGAACAGAGATAAGGGATCTCCCCTAGGAGAACGGGAAAGTGCGTCCGCCTTACAATGGGTAAGTCCAGGCCTGTGTTTCACTATGAAATCGAATGCTGCAAAGAACAAGTGCCAGCATAATTGTCTGCTGTTTACGCACTTAAGTGTAGCCAAATCTTGTAGATTTTTATGGTCCGTGTACACCACTGTCTGATGTTTTGCCCCTATAAGATGGTGTCGCCATGTCTGGAGTGCGTCTTTTATGGCCAGTAATTCTTTTTCAGTAACCGTGTAATGAGACTCGGCTGGTGTAAACTTCCGCGAGTGATATGCTAAAGGATGTAAACGGCCCGTGGCCGGACAAGGCTGGGATAGTATCGCACCTAGTGCGAAAGAGGAAGCGCCTGCTTCCAAGACACATGGGAGTTCTGGGTCAGGGTGTTGAAGTACAGGAGCGGTGGTAAACCTGGATTTGAGTGCTTCAAAGGCTTTTTGGTGTTCAGATGTCCAAGAAAACGGGACAAGAGGACTGGTCAGAGCAGTTAGTGGAGACACGATGGCAGAAAACCCAGCGATGAATCGCCGGTAAAAATTAGCGAAGCCAAGGAATGATTGAAGCTGTTTGAGGTTGACTGGGGCGGGCCATTCTGTGATAGCAAGGACCTTTGACAGATTCATGGACAGGCCTCCGGGTGTTATATGAAAACCCAGAAAGTCCACCTCCTTCGAATGAAACAAACATTTCTCTGGTTTGGCAAACAAGGCATTATTTTTGAGGCGAGATAAGACTTCTCTGACATGGACTAGATGTTCTTCCAAAGAGGATGAAAAAATCAAGATGTCGTCTAAATAGACCACTACGTATATGTCAAGGATGTCAGTGAATACTTTGTTGATGAAGCGTTGGAACGTAGCAGGGGCGTTACATAGACTGAAGGGCATTACAGTATACTCTAACAACCCTTGTCGGGAACAGAATGCTGTTTTCCACTCGTCTCCACAACGCATGCAGACTAGGTTGTATGCCCTCCGAAGGTCTAATTTGGTAAAGATAGAAGCACGTGTCAACCTGTCTAACAGTGTGGAGATGAGGGGAATGGGATACCTGTTCTTTATGGTAATGGCATTCAGTCGTCCATAATCGACACATGGGCGTAGATCTCCTTCTTTTTTCGGCACAAAAAAGATAGGGCTAGCAGCTGGAGAACATGAGGGTCGGATATGGCCTAACCGTAAGGCTTGTTGAATGTATTCTTTTAAAGCCTGTTCCTCTGATTGCGTAAGGAGTATATTCTGCCCTTTGGTATCGGTGCGTCTGGAATAAGATCAATGGGGCAATCATAGGGTCTATGTGGTGGTAGACCCTCTGCCGTGACCTTGTCAAAAACCGTTAGGTAGTCATGATATTCAATGGAGATACCAGCCATTACAGCCCCCACGGTATGTGACGCGGTGACAGTTGGAACTAAGTCTTCTATATGGGAAGAGGCCATAGCACCGAGAATATTGGCGGGAGAGGCAAGTGCCTCGGATTCTGTTAGGCAGAAATGTTGGCATATATCCGATTCAAAAGTAACCTGCCCAGTTCCCCAATTGATCAACGGATTGTGTTGTCTCAGCCAAGGGATGCCCAGAATGATACCAAACTGCGGAGTGGTGATGAGATCAAATGACATGGTTTCTTTTTGGGTGTCCTTGATCACCACTTCCGGAGGAGCAGTTTGATGCTTAATTGGACCAGAAGCAAGGGAGGTGCCATCAACTGCTTGCACTGGTTCTGGATGTTCTTTCTTAATCAAGGGTAAATTGAGATGGTGAGCTAGTGCAATGTCAATGAAACAGCCAGTGGCCCCGGAATCAATCACTATATGTACTGAGTGTGTAATCTCCCTGGTGGGTTTTAACAAGGCCTGGACCTCTATAGGTCTGATAGGACCGAAGATGGGTTCAGTGGGGGTCAAGGAAGTGCTCGCCCGTACCCCCGGTCTCAAGGGCGAACCTTCTGAAAACCCGGATTCTTGTTTTTTGGTCGACGGGGGCATTCTTTCACATAATGCCAATTAATACCGCAGTAAAAACAGGAATGATCTGTTCTTCTACGTTCCCGTTCAGCCTGAGTTATAGGACTCCAAATCCCGCCGATTTGCATGGGTTCAGAACTAGTGGATGCCAAAGCTGGAGACGACTGGTTAGAAAAATTGGTTTCTGCTTTACGCTCAGTTCTACGAGCATCCACCTGCAGAGTTAGATCGACCAGATCTGAAAAAATAGAGGGAAGGGCTGGAACCACAGAGAGAGCGTCTTTCATGGCATTACAGAGACCTCTGTAAAACACAATTGCCTTTTTCTCCTCAGGCCATGAGGTTTCGGCGGCAAGTTGGTTAAATCGGGTGATGTATTCAATCAGTGTTTGCCTACCCTGAGCGAGTTCTAAGAGTTCCAGGTCTCTAGATTGGGCCTTGTACCTGGTATCGAATACCCTCACCATCTCTGGTACTAGAAGATCAAAATCATATAAAGCAGGATGAACATTCTCCAATAATGGGTTTGCCCAGGTGGCCGCCACACAGGATAAATGGGACTGAAGAAAAGCGGCCTTAGTGACAGAGTCGGGAAAAGCCTGGGGTCTACATAAAAAGTGAAGTTTGCACTGGTTTATGAATGTGCGGTATTTCCGGGGATCGCCCTGATAAGGTTCTGGAGCAGCAACGGGGAATGAAGTTGCAAGTAACACTGGAGTGGGTGCTGTGGATGGAGTAGGAGCGGACTGGGCTTGGGGATCGGAGTCTCCAAATTCGGTATCAGCGGGCAAAGGATGGCGTGAGCTTTGCAAGGCATCGAGACGATGGTGGATAGAGGTCGTGGAGGCGGCCATGTCGGTCCTAAGAGCCGCAACAGCCTGCATTAGAGTGGTCACATGGTCCCCGGCGGAGGGATCCATAATCAGGATGACCAGGAAGGCTTCACAGTCTGTTCTGATCTTGATGGTCGTGCCGATTAAAAAATACCTCCGTCCCCAAGTACCACACAGACAGTAAAATAACCAATGCCTGTGCAATCCTTGAGGCCACAGGTGTGTAGTGAGCCGCCAAGTCTGGAACCAGGAACTGCCAGAAGGACCCCTTGAGCGCAATGAGTAATTATTCAAGAGATGCAATGTGGCAGATAGATACAGTAAGAAACAATTGGAGCACCGCTTACCTAAACGGAATGGAAGTACCGCCCAAATGTGATGACAACAGGGGCCAGGGACAGGGACCGTGAGGCAGGTTCCAGTGAGTGTTATGCGATGAACACCTGAAGCAATATGAAGTGCACACAAAAAACATAGTTCGTGGCAGTCAAGAGTGCACAACCAGGTAAACGCCAGTAGAAGACCAAGAGCCGAGAGTTCCAAGCAAAGAATGATCCATTAGACAGTCCAATATGCAGAAATCCGAGGTCGGGTACCAGAATAGTCAACAAATGATGTCCAAGGCAATGGAATGCAGGGCAAAGACAAAGCAAATCCGTGTAGCAGTCCGTGGTCGAGAATCAGGGCAAAGGCAAAACAATCCGTGTAGCAATCCGTGGTCGTAGAATCAAGAATCCAAAAACGAACAAAGCGTCAAACAGTCCTGAAATATCAGCTGTGAAGCACCGCTTCCGTGTCTTCCAACGCATTTAAACTGTTAGATGCAATCACGTGGTGTGAAAACACGGAGCGTGGGAAGCGTGAGGGGTTGTCACGTGATACTAGGTTGTTGTGCTGGTCCCATCACGTGACGCATGGATCTCCGTGAACGATGTCGACTGCTCCAAGCAAACGGGAGTCTCCATTTCAGCTGCCAACGCAGGGAAGGTCGGAAAACTCCCGGTTTGCCACACAGCGCTCTAACATGTCTGGTGAGAGGTTGTTGTTTCTGCGTGTGAGCCCGTGAGTATTGCATGCTCTGGTGGGTGATGACTGAGACTGAAGGTGGGCTAATTCGTGCACCCATGGAGTGTGTAGCAGGGTGTATGGTGGGAGACGTGACACTGCGCCCTTGCAAGCTTTGGCACAAGTGGAAGAACATGTAACATGGTGTCTTTAATTGCCATTTGACGGTCTAGTGTTCTTCTAAGATGGCCACCGCCACTATATTCTTAGGTGGTGACTTCACATCCGTGCGTTGTATCCGTTTCCTGGATTGCACTCTGAGACTTCTTGTCACGTCCCGCCCTTGGCGGCTTTGGAAGAGATGGAGTTTGAACAGTTCTGTGCACTAGAACCATTTTAGCGGTCTAGACTTCTTCCAACATGGCCGCCGGATGTTTATAGGAGATCGCTTCCGGATACTTCCTTGCGTTGTATCCGTCAGGAAGACGCTCCGTGTTTGGCCGTCTCTTGGCTGCGCTTTCATCTTACTCTCTGTGCTTTTCTTGTGTGTTTTCCTTTGCTCCGTTGTCCTTGCCCCCTCCGCTTTCGTTTCCAGACCTGTTTCTACATTACGCTCCTTACTAGCTCGACTTCCCTTTCCTTCTGTTAAACTTTACCCAGTGTTTATTTTTTCCGGTTATTGTTTACCTGTTCTACTTTCTAGTCTTTACCTTATTCCCTGTTCTAAGTTTCTCCTTGCCTTACCATTAGCTTATTTCTACTGATTATTGTTTTCTTTCAGTTTTTTAGTATTTATTTTGTCTTTACCTCTGCTTACCTGTTATCAGTCTCGTACCGTGACTCTGCCCCTTTGTGGGTTGGTGTCGTGGTACACGTGGATTCTTCTCTTGCTTTCATAGACATAAACTATTTCACTTACCTGTCATTCTTACCTGTCTAACGCTGATCTTCACCTTCTTCTGTCTATTTTCTGCGGACAATCAATCTTCTGTTTTCGGTGCTGTTATCCCTCTTACTTTCTTTTCTGTTGCCTCCCCTTGACAAGTCGTATCCTCTCACCTTGTCGTTCTAACGGTAGATTCTTCCATCTGCTGTTGTTAGACCAATTAACCCCCATCTGTACTTGGGTAAAAGACTTTAAGCACTTTGAAGATCTGTGCCAGTTTGTCATTTTACAAGAAGGACTTATTTCAACTAAAGAGGACTGTTCCTATCCTTTTAGGATACTCCATCATATTGGGTTGTTTTCTGCCATTGCAAGGCTTTTTCCCCAGAAAGATTTTGGGAGCTTGCTCCTTGGGGGGCGCCTTGATTCTGCACACTAACAGGACAAGGTGGCCTCCGAGGGAGCTTGTCCCTATTTACGTGAGAGGAAAGAGAAGAAGGCAAAGGAATCCAAGAAGGAGCGAAGAAAGAAGATTGCAGAAGGACATAAATACACCTCTGATGAATCAGGTGAGGAGAGGGAACGGGAGAGTGCCCCTAAACGTGACACTTCTGCCCACAGTTTTTTCAGCCCCCTTCTGTTTTTGCTCTACTAGCATGCCGGTTTCCTACCGCTTCTTTTCTTCCCCTGCTGCTTTCTCTCTCTTGTAGAGTGTCCTCGTGTTCACTGTCTTTCCTTCTACCGGTGTCAGGTAAGTGATATCACACTTTTGTTTTCTACCTTATTTTTCACTCTTGTTTACCTTTGGTGACTTCCTGTCACCTCTCTGTTTCGTTTTCCCCTTTGTTTTCCTTCTGTGCCGCTCATCTGTTACTTTTCCTCTTGGTTTGCCCCGGTGCGGCTCCTGCCCTGCTTTCCTCTTTCCGTTTCAGTAGCCGCTGCCTTTCTCTTCCTATCTCTTGTTCTGGGCTTTCTTCTGTCAGTTATTATATCCGCCATTTGTGGAACTCTTCCTTTCCTTTCTCCCTCTTCTTACTGTGCTTGCGGTTTCCATACTCCTTAACCGTCTTACCGTCTCCTTGTGGTCCCGTCCAGACGGTCCTCCAATTTATTCTCTCCTCTCTCACGGTCTTACTTTTGTTTGCTATTGTAATTCTACCGCCTTCTTTTCGGTTCTATTCATCTGTCTGTTCTCTACCCGGATTACCTGTGGGTGGCGAACTGCTTGAACCATTGCCTGGTTTTATTACAAATTGTTCTGCCAAGTCAGCTGATACTGAAGTTTTCACATACCAACTTCCAGAACTTCTATCTACGCCTCAAAATCCTCTCTTTGTTATCAAGATCATCCCTTGTTTCGGGTCTTGGAGGAAGTTTAAAGACTTTATACTGGACTCCTTCATTGCAACTATTGTGGTCTGATCTTCCTAGACCCATCTTCATCAATAAGGAAGGGATTGGACACCAACATTCCCAGGGTTTTTTATGCCAAGGAGGCTTTTTCCCTGAATTTTGGGGGCTTGCTCCTCAGGGTCCCCCTAGTCCTGGGTGATGCTTTAGGTCAAGGTGACCTCCGAGGGAGCTCGCACTTACCTTCATCATAAGAAGGAAAAGAAGGTCAAGGAATTGCGGAAATCACGCCGAAAGAAAGAATCTGAAGCCCAAGAAAGTACTGTCGAAGACACAGGTGAGGAGGAGGATCGGGAAGGTTCTCCGGGGTTTGACAGAGCACCCTTCACCTTTAAAGACTGTTACTTTTGTTTTGTGATCCTTGGAAAATAAGAATCCAAAGACCACGAAGTAAGGCTGATCAAACCTGCACAGTGTGAAAGCGGGACTCGGGGCTCTCCCACGTCGATAACCAAGGCGGGGAGGAGCGATTGCTGCTGTGGTATTGTCCTTGGCTACTTCAACAAAGCAGCATCAGAAAAGACAGCACAGCCGGTGAGTCGGAGTGACTGATACCAAACCAGCTTGTGTTTTAAACCAAGGTTGCAAGCAGCAACATTGTATGAAGAGATCAGTGTGTGAGGAATTTGGGATGAACGACGCAAATACAATAGGAAGCCAAATTAAATAGTTGAACTTTGTAATTGAACTTTGGGAGGCCAAGAAAAGATACCATGCGGAGAGTGGTCCGGCGCCACGTGGGTCGTCATTCAAAAGTCTCTATTAGGTATCCAACGGATGCTGAGTGTGAGAGAAAGAAATATTGAGATCAAAGTGGTCATGCAACGGGTCAAGCTAAACCCTGTGCACATTTGAAAGTCTCAGATAGTTTAATGTACGTCACAATTGGTCCAAGCCCAGCTGAGGGAGACTAATTGACCAAAGAAAAGGATCTGAGCCCGGCAGAGTGGGATCTGGGGTGAACCAAGAATCACCCAAAAAGGAATTCTCTGAACCTTGTTTGAAATGGATCTGAACCCGGCTGAGGGGTATCCAGGTTGAACACCCAAATTGAATACTGAAGAGAACGTTTGTGTGTTGTTTCTGGTACAGCAGGCCCTCTGCATCAAGAAACTTGTGAGAAGTAATGAGACTTAGACACAGAAGATCCTGAACTGGGAAAATTAAACTGTATCCTTGTGCCGCAGAAGCCAGAGTATGTGCTTTGCTAAAGTGAACCACCTTACTCCGTGCTGAAAACGTGGGGAAGAGAGGCCAATGGCCTGATAATTCTGACATATTATTTTGTGAACACTTTTTTTTTTTCATGAACATTACCCCACATTATTTGTAAATTAGTGGTAAGTATTGGCAATCGTTTCTTTTATTATAGGCCCTTTTATTTTGACAAGACTCCACTAGGACTGCATTATTATTATTTGATGGTCGTAGCTCGCTCCCATCTGTAGATTTAGGTTTAAATAGGTGTTTATCATAACCTTGTGCAAGTTCAATAAACACCCTTGAACTGTGGTCACTTGTGTCTGTCTTACTGTTGATACCATGCCCTCCTTACATGTGGTTTCAGGAATGGGACGTGACTCAATTGAAACAAATTGGGGAACCCTACAATTTCAGAAGCTTAGTCATAGAGCCTCCAACCCCTCAGTTGCCACGAAAGAATCAATAGCCTTCGATATCTGTAGCAGTAGAGAGGCTACTATCCCTCCTGGGAAAAGAAGAATGATTCCCACACACTTAGTTTTGATACCCCCTCTTGGGTCTTATATAAGATTGGCCCCAAAATCTGGCCTGGCCTGGAAGTTCAGCATAGAAGTCCTAGCAGGTATCATCGATCCTGACATCCTGGGAGACATAGAGATTCTCTTACTGAAGCATGGCGAGATCCCATTTGAAGTTCAGCATGGGGACAAAATTACCCAAGGAATTCTCGAAAAAAGTATATTTTCTCGTTTTAAAGAAAGTAAACCAGAAGAAACAGAGAGAGGTACCTTAGGCTTTGGGAAAGCTGATGAACCATCAATCACTGAAGAGAAAAAGGGAGAAGAACCTACCATCTATCCCGACCTAGCCTCCAGCCAGTGAAATGACCTAGCTCTCTCTGAGGCTTTCTTACAAGCAATTCCCGAAGGAGAGGGTGCAGAGAAGGGAAGCCTTTTCTTTTTCTTAAAGCAAGGATTACTGTATAGAAAATAAACATCCACAGAAGGCTTGAGTAAAACCCAGTTAGTAATCCCCAAAACCCACTGAAAGATCGTGGAAGAAATTGCACATTCCCATGTGACCGGGGGACACTTAGCACAATCCAAAACACAGGCACACATCAGCGGGAAGTTTTACTGGGCAGCTATCCTTGCTGATATAAAAACTTTTATTCAGATGTGTGAAATATGTCAGAAAACCAGTACTCGCACCCCCTTGCCTGCCCCTCTGAATCCTTTGCCAATCATAGAAGTCCCTTTTTCAAGAAATGGGATAGACATCATTGACCTTTAGAAACATCTAGACTGGGTAATAAATATGTCCTTGTGACTGTCGATTGCGCAAACCAGCTACCCCGAGGGATTCCCTGTGCGGAACAACATCACTCTGCGAATTCTGAAGCACCTTCTACCCTATTTTTCCAGGGTTGGCTTTCCTAAGGAAATCCTGATGGATCCAGGTTCAAATTTTATGAGCAAGCTCATGGTGGAAGTCAAGGAAATACTCCATATTACCACCTTGCGAACTTCAGTGTACCATCAACAAACAGATGGTTTGGTAGAGAGATTAAATAAAATGCTTAAAATGATCCTAAGAAAGTTGGTAGATAAGGATGGGAAGGACTGGGACTGTATGCTCCCCTGAGCACTGTTTGCAGTGAGAAAAAAAACCCTCAGGCATCTACTGGATTCTCTTCTTTGAAGCTTCTTGACATGCTCCGGGAGACCTGGGAAGAACGAGAAGAGGCACCCATTCCCCTTTCGCAGACCGCTACCTGACTGCGACACCATATGAAACTTATTAGAAATTTAGTTTATACTCATATCGAAAAAGGTCTACTCCAGCAAAAATCCACCTATGACAAAAAGGTGAGCTTAAGATCGTTTTCTGTAGGATAGAAAGTATTGGTCCGCTTGCCTTCCTCGGAAAACAAACTTGTTTCTAAGTGGCATGGGCCATATGAAATGCTGAAACAAACAGGAACCTGTACTTATAAGGAAGCACAACCTGACAGAAAACAAAAGGTACATCTATATCATGTAAATCTCTTAAAAGAGTGGAAGGAAAACCCGTCTGTCACTAATGCTACAATAATATCCTGTTTGGTGCCAGAAGAGATAGACAACTTTGAATTAATGCCTCAAGAACTATCTAGGCAGTAACAAGAAGATTTGAAAGATTTAATGGTCTCATTCCCCGATGTATTCTCAGAGAAACCAGGAAGATTGAAAGACACTTATCACTACATTAGAACACCTAAGGGAAATGTGGTTCATCTGAAACCCTATAGTGTTAACACTACTTCAGTGTGACCAAGTTATCACAATAACAGTTTGAATCAAATGGTAATCTCACCTTAGCAGACTGCAATATTCCATGGAAAGCCAATGCTGAATGCAAGGACAACCCCGACCAACGCGCCACTCTCTGCTCGGAAACAATACCCCGAGAGGAAGTACGCGTCCGTCAGGGAGACCCTCTGGGGTAGAAAACCCTGGTTGGAAGTGTATCCCGGTGATTTGGATGCGGCTTAAAGACAGCGTCACCGATGTAATGGAGGTTCAAACTCGGGAAGGCTTCTTCTGGAGAGAATGACAACAGAGAAGGGTGAGGAGGAGGAAGGAAGTGAATCTAACGATAAGAAGGTAAGGAACAGTAAGATCTTCCCCTAACCTCTGAACCTGTAGCGACGCAAAGAACTGACCAACTTTGTGAAGTATAAGGAGTCACGTGAGCCTCACGCCTTGCTTCTGGCGAACGTGAAAAGACTGGAACTCTGCATTTGGAACTGTTAGTAATGCGATCCGCCATCTTGGAATTACCATTCCAAATGGAGCCACAGAGCCGGTTTCGGGACCATAAGGTCCAATTCTTGGAATGTGTAACAGTATACCCCCTTCTCCTGGGAGGCGAACCCGGCTTCCCAGGATGTAATCTAAAGAATCATCGAACCAGTAGGGGTGCGTGAACCCCTGAAGCTGGTTCCCAAGTCCGTTCGGCCGGAGAATAGCCCTTCCAGTCCACCAGAAACTGTAATCTCCCTTTGTGATACCGGGAATCACAGATGCTGGCGACTTCATATTCTGGGCCAGTATCTGTCGAAATTGGGGGTGGAGGAGTATTATCTGGCCGATAAAACCGGTCTTGAACTGCAATTTTGATCTGAGACAGATGGACTGCAGGATGTATCCTAGACCAGGATGGCGGCAGCTCGAGTTTGACAGCCGCTGAACCCACCAAAGACCGAATCTTGAAAGGGCCAAAGTACCTTGGGGACAGCTTAGAGGGAACCAGATGACGGGGGAGAAAGCGAGAAGCCAACCAAACAGAATCTCTAGGTTTCAACTGTGGGACGTCTCGGCGATGTCTATCGGCCATCATCTTGGCTCTGTCTTGAGCAGTGTGTAAGGATATCTTAGCGAGTCTATGACCTTCCTGGATCTCAGATATGAGGCCATCTACTCCTGGGCAGCATGAAGGGGGACTGACAACAGAAGGTACAAATGATGGGTGAAATCCGTAAGAACAATGGAAAGGACTAGTGTGAAGTGCTGAATGTCGAGCATTATTATAGGCAAATTCAGCGAATGGTAGCAATTCCAACCAATTGTCCTGGGCAGCTGATATAAAACACCGAAGATAACTTTCCACGGTTTGATTAAGGCGCTCGGTCTGTCCGTTAGTCTACAGATGATATCCAGAACTAAGCGGCCTCCTGATCCCCAGGACACGGCATACTCTTTCCCAGAATCTTGATGTGTATTGAGGGCCTCGATCTGAAACCACAGTATCTGGTAAACCGTGTCTGGAAAAGATTTCGGAGATAAAGATCTTAGCCATTCCTTCAGCACCTGGCAGTTTGTTCAAGGGAGTGAAATGGGCTAGCTTAGTCAAGTAATCTATGGTGACCATTATAGTAGTCTTATTATGTGAAGGGGGAAGAGCTACGATAAAGTCAGTAGAGATCACCTGCCAAGGCTTATCTGGAATCGGCATCCGGGTGAGTAATCCCAGAGGTGGAGTCTTAGGATTCTTGGATTGGGAGCAAACGCTGCATGTCATGACATAATCCTGCACATCTTTGCGAACCTTGGGCCACCAAAAGTCTCGTTGTACCAACTCTAATGTGCTTTGAACACCTCGATGACCAGCGGCTCAAGAGTCGTGGCACATCCGTAACACTTGTTGCAGTTCCAAGGTGGGCACCAAGACCTGGGATTTGTAAAAGTAGGAAGAATTATTCTGGACGAGAGGATAAGTGGAAGCAATCTCCCTGCAGAATGCCTGATTAGTTGTGGATGCGGTTTTTAATTCTTGTAGAAAATCGGTAATGACTGCGATGAATTTGGCTTTGGGAAATAAGGGTTCCGAGCTGAATTGAGAGATGGGAGAGTCTTTACGAGAGAGGGCATCAGCCCTTAGATTTTGTTTTCCAGGAAGGAAGGTGAATTCAATTTGAAACGGGAGAAAGAAATATGCCCAGCGTGCTTGTCGAATATTAGTCGTGTGAGCATTCTGTAAGACCTTGAGATTTTGATGGTCCGTTCGTACTTCTACGGGAAAGTAAGAGCCTAATAATAAGTGTCTCCACTCCTCAAAGGCCCTCTTTATTGCCAATAATTCCTTCTCGAGTACCGAATAGTTCTGCTCAGAGGCATTGAAGGTCTTAGAAAGATAAGCGACAGGTCGTTCATCTCCCTGATCTGTGCGTTGTAGTAGAACCGCGCCCAATGCATGATGAGAGGCATCAGTTTCTACAAAGAATTGTTTAGTCTGGTCAGGAGGTACCAAAATGGAAGCAGAAGTGAACATGGTTTTAAGAGTCTGAAATGCATGATTGGTGGAATCATTCCAAAGGTACGGGATCCCTTTCTTTAGGAGTCGAGTAAGAGGTAGTATTATTTCCGAAAAACAAGGAATGAATTTCCTATAGAAATTGGCGAAACCTAAAAAACATTGTATCTCCTTAACGTTTGTTGGTATTGGCCAGTCTATTAAAGCAGAGACCTTTTTTGGATCCATGGAAATACCTTGTGGTGACATCACAAAACCAAGATAGGTCACCTGCCTTTGATGGAATTCACATTTGGAAGCTTTACAGTAAAGCTGATTATTCTGCAAGCGTTCAAGTACGGTGTTTACATGTTTAATATGCTCCTCTTGGGAGGAGGAGTAAATTAAGATGTCATCTAAATACATGATAACAAAATGGATTAGAATGTCAGAAAAGAGATGGTCCATAAAGCGTTGGAACACCGCAGGAGCGTTAACTAAACCAAAGGGCATTACATGGTATTCGTAGTGGCCGAATGGTGTTCTGAACGCTGTTTTCCATTCGTCTCCAGGGGCAATGCGGATGAGATGGTAAGCCCCACGGAGGTCTAACTTTGTGTAGAATGAAGCTCCTCGAACCGCTTCAAGGATGTCCTGGATTAATGGCATAGGATACTTATCTGCCACCGTAATCTTATTGATCCCTCGATAGTCAATACATGGTCGAAGTTCATTAGTATCTTTTTTTGGAATGAAGAAGAGTGAGGTTGCAGCGGGAGAAACCGATTCGGTAGTGCCGTTCTGTAAATTGGCTTGAAGGTATTCTCAGAGGATTTCCTTTTCTCTCTGAGAAAGCACATACATTCTCCCAAAAGGAATGGGTTTATCAGGAAGTAGTTCTATATGACAGTCATCTCTCCTGTGAGGTGGTAGGGTAGGAAACTCGGGAATGGAAAACACAGACTGGTATTTTTGATAGCATTCTGGGATAACCTCCAAGTGATTAATAGTTGAAACTAAAGGAGATCTTGAATTTTCGGGTGGGATGTGTATTCCCACTGACTCTTGAGACAAGCAATGGTTAACACAAAATTCAGAGCCAAGAAAGAGAGTACCAGCAGACCAGTTAATAAAAGGGTTATGTTTCCTTAACCACAGCAGACCCAAGATGAGGGGAAAATGGGCCGCTTTGATTACATCAAAGACGATGGATTCTTTGTGTGTGGCAATCTGGCAAATGACTGGTTCTGTCTGTTCACCGATCAGGCCTGAGCTTAACGGATGACCATGGACCCCTTGGATAGGAGTGATCATAGTTTTGGGTATACACTTTATCCCGTGTTTATTTGCCCACTGGTCATCCACGAAATTCCCTGCCGCTCCACAGTCGATTAATGCCGGTATACTTTGTAAGACCTGTTTGGGCAAGACACTGGTAACAGCAATAACGACCATATTCTGAGTGGTAGTTGTAGTGTCCAGATTTAAATTGACTCGCTTTGGGGAATCAGATTCACGAGTCCCTACTGTTGTTCCCCTTGCGGTAGGGCTTTGTAGTTTCCCGACCCTGTAGCCTGAGTATGTCGGGGAGGGACTAAGAGGCACTCTCTTAACACATGAGACGAGGATCCGCAATACATGCACAAACCCAAGGTCTTTCTTCTCTCTCTCTCAGCAGCAGACAATGGTCCTCTTACTGTCCCGATTTGCATAGGTTCATCAGTTACTACAGGCTTACTAGTGACGGAATGGTGCTCGAGTTGGGATCGTATACCTCGATTTCTTTTCTTTTCATGTGATCGTTCATGTAAGCGGTAATCGATTTGCATGACGAGAGTGATCATATCAGCTAGATTGGCTGGACTGGGAACTTTAGCAACCTCATCTTTTAGATCGTCCGACAACCCCCGCCTAAATAATGTGAGCAACCCGTCATCAGGCCACCCTATCTCAGAGGAAAGCTGCTTGAATAGCGTGATATAACTCAAAAGATCTTTACTACCCTGTTTTAGGTCTAGCAATCTTTCTTGTGTGGATACTGTAATCTCTTGTCTACTAAACATTGATTTCAGACTGTTGGTAAAGGCTGAATACGAGTCCAAAATCACATTGTTTGAAGTCACTAAGGGTGTTGCCCAAGCTAAAGCAGGCCCAGCCAGATGAGAAATCACAAAGCCGACCTTGTCTTTGTCGGTGGGAAAGAATCGGGATTTAAAGGTAAATTGCACTGTGCAACTATCAAGAAACTCTTTTAGTTTGTGAGGGTCACCGTCAAATTTGCCGGTATTTAAACTCAATGGTGGTGAGTCTGAAAAGGCACGAGCGACCTGCTGTCGCAACTGTGCGTCATCATGTTTGAGAGATTGCATGTCTAAGGACATGGTTTGCATAGCTGCAATAAGCTGTTGCATTTGCTGTTCCATTGAAACTGCAATCTGCCACCCCTTATTTCGTGGGTGTCGCTAACTGTTAACACTACTGCAGTGTGACCAAGTTATCACAATAACAGTTTTAATCAAATGGTAATCTCACCTTAGCAGACTGCAATATTCCATGGAAAGCCAATGCTGAATGCAAGGACCACCCCGACCAACGCGCCACTCTCTGCTTGGAAACAATACCCCGAGAGGAAGTACGCGTCCGTCAGGGAAACCCTATGGGGTAGAAAACCCTGGTTGGAAGAGTATCCCGGTGACTTGGATGCGGCTTGAAGACAGCGTCACCGATGTAATGGAGGTTCAAACTCGGGAAGGCTTCTTCTGGAGAGAATGACAACAGAGAAGGGTGAGAAGGAGGAAGGAAGTGAATCTGACGATAAGAAGGTAAGGAACAGTAAGATCTTCCCCTAACCTCTGAACCTGTCGAGTCTCAAATACCTGGAGAGAAGCCGAAGAGGCGGGAGCTACTGAGGGCGTTGGAGCGAGAATCCTGTCAAAGATAGAAAGGTAAGTGAAGCACTAGGAGCGGGAGCCTACGAGAACCAGAGGGATGCTTTGAATTTGATTTGTGGGTAGCACGACGATGGGTGGGGTAACCTTCGGAAGCTGAGGAAAGATTCTGCGAAATAGGTTATAGACAGAGTTAGTATAAGTTAGAGATAGGGTAGGTAGAATCAAGGGGAGAATGGAATAACAATATCTAGGAGCGAACTCACGGAGCATCAGCTAGAACAGTAGCGACGCAAAGAACTGACCAACTTTGTGAAGTATAAGGAGTCACGTGAGCCTCACGCCGTGCTTCTGGCGAACGTGAAAAGACTGGAACTCTGCATTTGGAACTGTTAGTAATGCGATCCGCCATCTTGGAATTACCGCTCCGAATGGAGCCACAGAGCCGGTTTCGGGACCATAAGGTCCAATTCTTGGAATGTGTAACATATAGACTCCCAGATGCCTGCAAATAGATAGTGGTGGAGGAAGTGAATATAATGTTAAGACCGAATATTATCGAACCTTCTTCAAGCCATTGGTCCTTTCCTATCGTATTGGTCACCAACCTGACCATTCCTGGAGGTTTTGCATAGATTTCCGCCAAGTCAATGCCATTTCCGACTTTGATGCTTATCCCATGCCAAGCATCAATGGCCTAATTGATAAACTCGGAAACACGACATTTCTATCAAACCCTAGACTTAACAAAAGGGTACTGGCAGGTCGCAGTATTTGGACCTGATAAAGAAAAAACAGCTTTCTCGACACCCCTAGGATTATTATATTGGAGCGTATACTGACAATATCGTCATTTATAGTAAAACTTGGGAAGACCCCCTTTTCCATCTCTTTGCCATTATGAGAGTGCTCAGAGAAGCTGTGTTAGGACCCGACTTCAGCCCTGGTCTCTACTCGATAGGTGGCGTGTTTTCTGCCAAACAAGACATGGTGTTTCATGTATATTGCCATCCATTCAAGGGAAACGGACATGCCAACCACAACATGCGCCTTCCATCGGATGCCAACCAGCAACAGGGATCAATTCCGCCAACCAAAACATGGCGACGGAACGCCGGTCTGGTCAGAAGCTTTCAGAGGAGGAGCTTCTGGCCACAGACCTACTAAACAGCCATCCGTAAACAGTGGGTCGCGTTGCAACTTTACTTCATTGCGGTAACGCTCCTTTGGTATCTGCCTAGTCAATTCTCTTGCTTACCTTGCTATCCTGCCTTTGCGCCTCGTGCAACCTCTTACTTCAGCCTTACTTTCTTCCTTATTCCTCCTGTTTCTCCGTAATTCGTGGGTCACGACCTGCGTTGGGCTCCGTCCATTTCCCTTGCTTCCAGGTCTTGTGGATTGTGCTTCGTTCCAGAGTTCATGGGAACTTCCTGTTCGCCTACGCGCAACTTCAACCTGGACTACACTTCAGCTTCTGCCACTCTGCTAGCCACAACAAGGTTTGACTCCTTTTTGGGGGGGTTTTCTGCTCTGTACCAGCTGTGCCTGTGTTATATCAGATCATCCTGCCATCGGGGTGAGGAGAGACCTTACTTACACCACAGAAAGATTGCTACAAAAGACTTGGGTAAGCAAAATCCTAAAAAGCTGACCTAACTGCCAATATATCCAAATGCAGACCTGCCTAATCAGCCATGAAATACCTTGGCTTCTTTGTAGGGAATGGTATTGTGCAACCTCAACACGAGGAAGTGAAAGCTGTGCTAGATATCCCTTCATCTAAAACTAAAAGAGATCTCAGAGTATTTTTAGGGTTAATCGTCTATTACCGTAGGTTTATCCTAAACTTCTCAGACAGGACAGCCAGGCTGACAAATAAACTGAAGAAAGCTGAACCCCAGAAAATTAATTGGAATGATGAGGATGTTATATGTTACAACAAACTAAAACAGACCCTCTGCCAGAACCCAATCCAAAAGGCAGTAGATTTCTAAAAAGAATTTGTATTGCTGACAGAGGCCTCCCTTACAGGGCTAGGAGCAGTCTTATCCCAAATTTCTGACAGATTAGAACATCCCATCTTGTTTACAAGTCGCAAACGTTTCCCACGTGAAAAATATTACTCTGTGCTGGAAATAGAGGCCCTTGCCATCAAATCGCCATTATCCATCTCAGATAGTACCTCCTAGAAGAAAGTTCACACTCGTCACTGACCAAGCTCCATTAGTTTGGATTAGCCAACGAAAAGACTGTAACCTTCGACTCATGCAATTGTTCTTAGACCTGCAACCCTACTGTTTCACTGTGGAGCACTGAAAAGGTAAAGGCCAAGGAAAAATTGATTTCCTCTCTCGGTTCCCCTGTGAAACAGATGCAGCTACATTGCATCAGGGAAGGGTATTGAGAAACCTGAAGGTGTCTCACCCGCTAGTCCCCAGGGAACTGTCATCCAGGTGGCCAGGACACGGCCATTGCTTTTGGATCGAGTTCCTGGGGGTGGACCATCACCTGGATGAGGGGTCTTCGGGGAGTAGAAGTGGGACACTGGAGAGTGAGACGCAGTCTACCCTTCCTTGTAACACCTTTTCCCCATCCTACCAGGTAGGATACCTAGGTACCAAAACCCCACCCCTTTCCCAACACAAACACTTTCTCACGGACAGTTCACAGACAACGGACTAACACCAGAGCCGTGTACCTGGCATGTCCCAATACCATGGTCAGACAAGGTCAGTCAATTACGGATCATTACACACATCTGACTTGCATCACACTTTCCCACACGGATAAAAGGCGGAGCACGAAAGCACACTCTGGGAGATGTAAAACACACAAGGAAACAGCAGTTCCAAGATGGCAGTTTAACACAAGGAGAAAGACGGTGAAACGAGAGAGGGTTACAAGGAGGGAAGTACCCTTGACATGTAAAGACTGTTACTTTCATGAATCTTGGAAAGTAAGAAACCGAAGACCAGGAACTAAGGCTGATCAAACCTGCAGAGTGTGTCGGAAGTACCCGGGGCTCTCCCGCATCTATAACCTAGGCAGGCAAGAGCGATTGCCGCTGTGGTATTGTCCTTGGCTCCTACAACAAAGCAGAATCAGAAAAGACAGCACAACCGGTGAGTAAGAGAGACTGATACCAAACCAGCCTGTGTTTTGAACCAAGATTGCAAGCAGCAACATTGTATAAAGAGATCACTGTCTGAGGTGTTTGGGATGAACAACGCAAATACAATTGGAAGCCACCGGAAATAGTTCTCTTTGTAGTTGAACCTTTGGAGGCCAAGAAAAGATACCGTACGCAGATTGGTCCGACGCCACATGGGTGCTCATTCGAATGTCTCTGTTAGGTATCCAACTGATGCTGAGTGAGAGAGAAAGAAATATTGATATCGAAGTGGTCATGCAATGGGTCCAGCTAAACCCAGTGCACATTCGAAAGACTTTGATAGTTTAATGTACGTCACAATGGGTCTGAGCCCGGCTGAGGGAGACTAATTGAACAAAGAAAAGCATCTGAGCCCGGCAGAGGGGCATCAGGGGTGAACCAAAAGTCACCCGAAAAATAATTCTCTGAACTTTGTTTGAAAAGGATCTGAGCCTGGCTGAGGGGGATCCAGGGTGAACACCCAAATTGAATACTGAAGAGAACGTTTGCTTGTTGTTTCTGGTACAGCAGGCTCTCTGCGTCAAGAGACTTGCGAGAAATAAAGAAACTTAGACACAGAAGATCCTGAACTGAGAAAATGGAAGTGTATCCTTGTGCCACAGAGGCCAAAGTGTGTGATTTGCTCAAGTGACCCGCCTTGCCCCGTGCTGAAAACGTGGGCAAGGGAGGCCAATAGCCCAAGCATCCTGACGTATTATTTTGTGAACACTTATTTCTTTTTCATGAACATTACCCTACATGATTTGTAAATTAGTGGTAAGGATTGGCACTTCACTAGGACTGCATTATTATTATTTGATGGTCGTAGCTCGCTTGCATCTATAGATTTAGGTTTAAATAGGCATTTTTCACACCCTTGTGCAAGTTCAATAAACACCCTTGAACCGTGGTCATTTGTGTCTGTCTTACTGTTGATACCATGTTTTCCTTAAAAGTACCACACAAGTAAGTGTGCCCCTCCCCACAGTCTCTAAAGTTAACCCCTCTGCCAACAAAGGGGTTAGCCACCTGTGAGGAATTGCCATCTGCCAAGGATCTGAATGCCCTGGATTTTTTTATTTTGTATTAAATAATGAAATGATGCAGGTAATTTCATCTCTGAAAGGGTAATCTACTGATTAGATTTCCTTTTTATAAGCTCCATGCCAACATTATAGTGTATAACTGTGTCCTGCTGCTTCAGTATCCTAATTTGCATCACCTGCTCTACCAATGGCACAGAGCAGGTGGAGCGGTCACAGCTGCCCATTTTACAGCTGCATAGACAGCCATGTCTCTGCTAAGCAGGGGCTGCATTTAAGATATGCACCCCTGTACCAAAAGTAGGATGATCAGCAATAGCCCATGATGGTGAGAGGGTAATCTCTAAGAATAAAGGTATGCCTGGGTTAAGACAATTGTATTTGTATTTTCTTTAAAATGTATTTGAGATTTTTATAGCGCCTTAATCCAAAGCGTTGTACAAAGCATCAACATAATAAAAGCAGTAGAATAGTATGGAGTTTGAGTAGAATCAGCCTGTTACCCTGCTGGAGTAGATGGGATTTCAGCGATTTACAAAACACAGAATACAAAACACAGAATAGACAGAGATAGAATGTAGAGGAAGAGGAACAGCATTCCAGTGCAAAGGAGCCAGATGAGAAAATGTATGAAAACGTGCATGCGCAGAAGGAGGAAGTGGCACTACAAGATGAAATTGAGAACTGGAGTGTAGAGAATGAGAAGGAATATAGAATGAAACCAATGAGGAGAGATAGTCAGGAGCAAGACCATAAAGCGATTTAAAAACAAGACATAAAAAGTTGAATTTAAATTGAGCTTGAAAAGAGAGCCAGCCAAGAATAACAAGGGCAGAATGGATGGAATCATGTCAAGCCAGACAGAAATGTACATAGGAATAGAGGCATCAAAGACAGATTTTAGAGGGGCAAGTCGGGTAAGTGGAAGACGAAAGAGTGCAGAAGAACTGTCATGCCCTCCTGGAAGCTGTGGGAAAGCTGGAGGCGCCATTAGAGGTTCCATCACGCTTTCCGCCCGTTCTGTTTGCAACGCTCTAGTTGTTTTCTAAGATGGCCGCTGCCAGGTTTAAACACTCACAACAGCGGTACCACTGTGCGTTGTACCTCGGATTACTCCGTGCTACACGCTTGTCTTAGGTTTCGATTGCTTAAGCTCATCTCTGCCCCTCCTGCTCTGTCCCCCTGGGGCTCTACCTTTTTTATCCTCTGACATCCTCTTACGGCTCGTTTCGTTCCTTTTTCACCCTTCCAGTGCCGCTCTCACTCTCTGCTCTATACGCAACTCTTCGTGTTTTACCTGCTTTTCTGTTTTCGTTCTGCTTCATTGCCCTTTCTCCCTCCCGTCCTTCGGGTTTCCTTTCCCTCTCTTTTTGCTCCGGTGTGGCTTTTGCCCTGCTTCCTTCGTTTCCCTGCATCCCACAATACCTTGCTTCCTAGCCTTTCGGTCAGGCCGGACGGATTCTTCCCGTTCCGACTAGCCTTCTTTCCTTCTGTTTTTCGCTGCTTACACTCTGGTCCACAAGTGTAATAGTAATCTGCATCGTTGGATTCTTCTTACCAAGGGAGTCGTTCCAGCAAGTACTGCTTCTGTTTGCCACCTCTACAATATACCTACAACAATAATTCATTGTGATTGGACTCACAGGGTTTTTATGCCCGGAGGCTTTTCCCTATTAATTTTGGGCTTACTCCAGGGGAGACCACTCTGTTGGGGATCTCCCTACACCGACAGAGTGGCATCCCGAGGAGAGAGACCCTATTTACACCAGAAGAGGGAAAGGAAATGAAGTACTAAATAGAAGATTACTAGGAGAAAGGAGAAGAATCCGGAAGAAGACTCTGTTGAGGAAACAGGTGAGGAGAAAGGGAGGGTGGAATCATCTGTCTTAGACAGCGTGCAACGCCAAAGAAAGACTATGGCCTCATTAGAACAGTATCATGAACTAGTTACAGCCATTCAAGGCTTGACTGCAGAGATGCAGACCCCCTTGCTCAGAGATGGCTGCATTAAGACAACAAGTTGCTGCTAGGGAAGAAGGGACCTGGGGTGACTTACCTCCCTACCCATTACCCTTAGGGAAATACGACGGCAACCCGAAGTCTCTAAAAGAATTCCTGGATGCCTGCCTTATGTACTTCACCTTCCGGCCTCGAGCCTTTGAGACGGATAGAGCTAAGGTGGGTTTTTTGGCATCTAATTTAGTAGGCAATGCCCTGGCTTGGGCAACCCCTTTAATAGCCCAATCAGACCCAGTCACAAATGACTATGGGCCTCATTACGACCCAGGCGGTAATCGTCCGTCATTACCGCCATGGCGTAATGAGCGTTTACGCCGTGGGCCGATGGCGTAAAGAGCGCCACATTACGACCCATCGCGCACGAGCATTACGCCATGGCGGTAATGCAATTAACGCCATGGCGGAAAAGGCCCCTACCGGCATCGTAAAGCGAGCAAGGTGCACTTCCGCCACCGTAAGTAGCGGCCACCGTAAGTAGCGGCCACCGTAAGTAGCGGCCACCGTAATTTGCGGCGGCCGTAAAAAGCAGAACGGGAAATAGCGTCATCGCGCCGGAACGGGAAACAGCCCATCGGCCATCTTTAAAAACACAATCCATTGCCATCCTACCGAACAACACCAGACCCAACCCTGACACCTGTCCCAACCTATCACCCACCCATCCAAGTACCCGAAAATGCCTAAAGCTGTGAAAAAGGCATGTGACCGCCAGCGCCAGGAGAGATTCAGCCGGGAGGAACTCTGCATGCTTGCGGAGACCCTGCAAGACAACGCAGGTGTCGTTTTCTCCCCGGAAATGACCAGGACAGCGATAGGGAAGAAGAAGGCCATCTGGGCCCTGGTGGCTGAGCACGTCAGCGCGGTGGGGACCGTACCCCGCACCCCACAGCAGTGCAGGAAGCGCTGGGATGACCTACGCATACGGGTCAGAGCCGTCATCTCTGCAAACCGCAACCTTGCCCTGGGTACCGGTGGAGGGTCGGAATCCCCCCTAAAACTCCAACCATGGGAGGAGATCTGTGCAACTACGATTGGCATGGAATCCATTGAAGGCGTCGGAGGGATGGAAAGGGGAGCTCCGACATCAGGCGATGAAGGTAGGTGCCTCAAACAAGACATGCCATAGTCACTGCAGTCCAATCATGTGTAGCACAAGGTTGCCCTAGAGTGTAAATGCAACACATATCAACACTGCCCATAGCCACATGCAAGCACCACCCTGTATACACTGCTGGCACCCGCATACCTGCATCCACATTCCACACTAAAAGGAGACAACCTGCATGGCACTGCCTGAAATCTGCCTCATCTACTGACCAGAATAATGTCAATCATTGTCATTCCAAAGTCCGCAGACCCATCAATAACGCCCTCCCTCCTTTGCTCCACCACAGGCACAGATTCACACCCAGAGGACCAGGACACCCCTGTGCCGAAGAGAGCCAAGAAGGCCATCAATAACGTCCCTGCACCCTCAACCTCAGCTGCAGTGAGGCAGACCCCACTACAAGCAGGTCCCACTGCAAGCATACCGGACGTCCCACCGGCAAGCACCCCTGTAGGCAGCAGGCCAGCAGCAGCTGCTCCACCTCCACCGACATTGCCTGCCACAGAAGGCACGGGGTCAGCGGCCAGCAGCAACATCGGTGAGACAGCTGCAACAGCTGCATGTTCAGACTCAGACATGGAGCACGAGGTCAGAAGCCCCACTGACCTACTACATTCCCCCTGTTTCTCAGACGCCAGCCCCCATGAGGATCACACACAGGGGCACACAGAGGTAGAGGAGTGGCCTTCCACCCCATGCCCTGTCCACACTCCACAGGAGGGGAGCAGCCCCTCCATCACTCCACCAGCACTGGCCATGGACCATCAGGGCCAGCAGTCCCTCGAGGACATCACAGAACGGCAGCATCAACTGTCCACGGTGCTGAATGAGCATGCCGCGGAATGTGTGGGGGCTAGGTCTACCATTGAACAGGCCACGGAGACCCTAAGGGCCGAAGTAGCACAGAGCACTGCCACCCTGAGGGATGCCATGCAGGCCATGTCCAGGGACATCTGTGCGGAACTTGCCGGCTTGCGTCGTGCGCTCACTGAGCACACCCACACCCTACAGGACGTGCATGCACAGGGGCAGCCAGGGACATCCTCCACTGCCAGTTCTGCACAGAGCAGCCCCGTGCGACGTTCCGGACGTAACCTGCGCTCCACAGCCAGGGGTGCCCCGGGGGCCGGGAGAGGGGGCTTGTAACAGCCTGTGGCCACTGTCACAGGCATCTGTTGACACCTAGAGGGGGTGTGTTGGGGTGTGCAGGGGGGAGGTGGGAGGGGGTGTGTTGGGGTGTGCAGGGGGGAGGTGAGAGGGGGTGTGTTGGGGTGTGCAGGGGGGAGGTGGGAGGGGGTGTGGTGGGGTGTGCAGGGGGAGGTGGGAGGGGGTGTGACACGACATTTCATAGTTTCAATACACTTTTTTCTTTCAAAAAAAGTAATGTGTGGACATTTTCATTGCGTATGTGTGCTTTATTGGTGTACAGTCCACAGTGTGCATGTCCCAGAGACACACAGTGCCCCAAGTGCAGTCTCCATGTGATAAACACCAGCCGTGTGTGCTAGAAGCAGTGGTCGATGATACTTTGGCGCATTGCACGCCCCTCCTGTGCATCGCCTCCTCCATGGGGTGCCGCCCCATCTGCACCCTCCTCATCCTCATCGTCAGGTGGTTGCAGTTCTGCGTCAGGGGGCAGGGGCACATTCCGTCTGACGCACATATTGTGTAGCATGACACATGCCATGACGATCTTTGCCACCTTCTCATGGCCATACAGGAGTGCCCCACCAGACCTGCTGAGGCTTCGGAACCGTGCCTTCAATAGGCCGAATGTCTGCTCTATGACCAGACGAGTACGTGTATGTGCACGGTTGAAGTCCTCCTCGTGCTGGTTCTGCGGGTTCCGGACTGGTGTAAGGAGCCACCTCTTCAGGGGATAGCCTGCATCACCTGTATGTAGGCGAGAATGTATGTGTCAGTCATGTTGTCTGATCAGGAACATGATGTTCCACCATGGCTCGCATCCAACTGTTACTTTGCCTCACTTCTACATGCACTGATTGATTCACACAATGCAACCAGTATATGCTCATGGCTCCCATGGCCTGTTTTGCATGCCATCACCCAATGTATGCAGAGGGGTTGTGTGCATTGTGAGTGCCCATCCTCTGTCTCCGTTCTCTGTGTTACTCACAGCCAGGTGGAGTATGCATCATCCCCCCCCTTTCTGCCAGGTGGAGTATGCATCATCCCCCCCCCTTTCTGCCAGGTGGAGTATGCATCATCCCCCCCCCTTTCTGCCAGGTGGAGTATGCATCACCCCCCCCCCTTTCTGCCAGGTGGAGTATGCATCATCCCCCCCCCTTTCTGCCAGGTGGAGTATGCATCGGTACGTCATTCACCTGCCCACTTCCATGACATTGGACTCACCGAGTAGCCAGGATCTTGGCCCTGCATGTCGCTCCATGTAGCGTGGTATTGTGGAGTTCCTCAGGACCATAGAATCATGGGTTGATCCGGGGAATCGGGCACAACAATGTGTGATGATCTTGTTGGAGTCACAGACCATTTGCACGTTGATTGAGTGGAACTGTTTCCGGTTGCGGTACGGTACCTCCATGGCACGTGGAACCACCAATTCCACATGGGTGCAGTCGATGGCACCAATGCAACCGGGTATGCCGGCTAGTGCATGGAAACCCACTTTGGTGTTTGCAATCTCCTGGGCAGTCCGTGGTAATGAGATGTGGTCGTCTGTGTGCTTGAGGAGGGCATCGAGCACTTGGATGAGTGTTCGTGAGAATAATGGTTGTGAAATGCCATGCAGGTGCCCCACTGTGTGCTGGTAGGTGCCTGTGGCCAGGAAGTGGAGTACAGACACTACCTTCAGTAGGGGGGGATGGCGGTTGGACTTTCTATCATGCTGATGATGTCGTTGTGTGTCATGTCTACGATGGCGGTGATGGTGTCCCGGTCCAAACGGTACAGGGTGTGGATCTGCTCAGCAGTGAGGTTGAATGGATTGGCTCTGATGCGTGGGATTGGGGGCTGCCTGCGTGGTGGCACTGGCTGTGCTGGTGGGGCTTACTGGGCCTGCCTTGCCCTCCTTCTCCTCCTGCGTCTCCTCTGTGCTGCCTGTTGTTGTTGTTGCTGTTGTAGCACATGCATTGCTATCAGGTCCTCCAGCCCCAACATTGCTAGTCGTATTGGCATCATTGTGGAGTGTGACTGGGTGTGGGAAGGGGTGGGGTGTGCTCTTTTTGTACTTCCCTGAGTCTGTATTGCCTTCACCTGTGCTGTTTCTGTGCACCTGTGGCAGCTGCATTCACTTAACATGGCCCTTTACGGTTGGTTCGCGATGGCGTTATTTGCACCATGGCGGTAAGGTACTTAACGGGCTGGGTGATGGCGTTAGGTGCATGTCCGCTTGGGTCAGCATTTGCATACCTTTCCGCCATGGCGCTAAGTACGGTGTGGGCGGTCGCGTGCGCGCACCCTTAGCGCAGTTAGCGGCAGCGTTAACTACGATGCCGCTAATGGCATCGTAGTTAACGGTCACGGGTCATGATCGGACCTGGCGGAAAATGATGGCGGTAACCATTTACCGCCATCGTTTTTCACTTAGCGCCAGGGTCGTAATGAGGCCCTATGCCTTGTTCACCCAACGATTCAAGACCCATTTTGAGAGGCCAGAAGTCCAATACTCCACCTATGAAGCTTTAATTGACCTACGACAGGGCTCACAAGACGTACAGACATATGTCTCAGCCTTTCAGCGCCTGGCGGCTAATGCAGGTTGGCCGGATTCTGCACAACAAACTCTATTCTGCCGTGGGCTCCACGAAGATATCAAGGACGAATTGGCTAGGACAGCTCGTCCTCAAACCTTCCAGGAGCTAGTCACTCTTGCTCTACAGATGGAATTTCGCCTATGGGAATAAAGACTTGAAAGAAGACAAAACCGTACCTACCCGTCACCTCTGCTGAACCCCGCTCCAATGAGTGAGAAGACCGTCACACCTTCGGGAGAAGAGCCAATGCAAATCGGTACAGCAAGAGGACCCTTGACTGCTGAAGAACAAAAAAGAAGAAAAGAACTTGGCTTATGCATGTACTGTGGCTCTCAGAAACATCTCTTAAGGAACTGCCCAGAGGTCCCTCCAAGACGGTCGGGAAATGCTGCTCCCCGAACCTAAACAGAGATAGGTCGGGGGTGATTGCCATCAGTCCCTGTAGTCTTTCTAAAGTACCCAGAAACCCGGATGACAGTCGTCTTATGGTCATAAAGGTGAAACTGTCTTCGGATAGCAAGGAATGGGAAGCTTTAGCTATGCTGGATTGTGGTGTAGCCGCCAATTTTCTCGACATAGGATGGGCTAATGAAAACCTACTTCTGATCCGCCGCAAGATCCAACCAGTTCCAGTGGAAGGCGTTGATGGTTCCCCTTTATCTTCTGGACCCATTGAAAGGGAAACACAACCGATACGAGCAACCGTATTCAAACATCAGGAGGAAGTTGTATTTGATCTCATTACGGCGGCCCATTTTCCCCATCATATTGGGTATGCCTTGGCTGCGTCGCCACAACCCTTCCATTGACTGGGCTGAGAACACTGTGTCCTTTACTTCCTCCTACTGCAGAGAGCACTGCTGAATAATCCTAAGTTAGCACCCCTGCAGGGTGTTCAGGGTGAAGCATTGTCAATTGTGGTCAGTTCAGTGCCCATCCAGTACCAAGAATTCCTAGAAGTCTTTGAAGACAAGATTCATCACCTCCTTCCTCTTCACAGAGCTGAAGATTGTGCTATAGAAACCATCCCTGGAGCCTCCACTCCTTTTGGTAGGATGTATCCTCTTTCTATTCTGGAACGTCAAGCCCTTAAAGACTACCTACAGACTAATTTGAAGCATGGATTTATACGTGAATCAAGATCCCCCGCTGGAGCATCACTTTTTTGATCCCTAAGAAGGGATCCTCTGAGTTAAGACCTTGCATAGACTATCGTGGACTAAACCAACAAACCATCAAGGACCACTATCTCATGCCACTGGTCAAGGAGATTCTGGAAGCTGTTCAGGGAGCCACCATTTTCACAAAGTTAGACTTTAGGGGAGCCTACCATTTGTTGTGAATAAGATCTGGTGACGAATGGAAGACAGCATTTAGAACTCCCCTAGGCCACTTCGAGTACACTGTCATGCCCTTTGGTCTGGTCAATGCCCCTGCAGTTTTCCACAGATTCATGGACAATCTACTTTCTGACTTATTATTTGTGAATGTAGTGGTCTATTTAGATGACATTTTGGTGTATTCGTCTTCCACAACCGAACATCGCAAGCATGTTCGTGAGGTTCTTTCCCGTCTTCAACTTAATCATCTTTATGCTAAACCTGAGAAATGCTTGTTTGAAGTATCTTCCATTTCCTACCTGGGTTTTATTCTTTCAGTGGATGGGATTCAGATGGATCCCTCCAAGATTTAGGCGGTCCTGAAATGGCCCACTCCTAAGACAGTGAAAGACATCCAGCGATTTTTAGGACTGGCAAACTTCTACCGAAGGTTTATTACCAACTTCACTGACAAGGTGTTGGCCATCACTGCTCTGCTAAAGAAGGGGGTCTCATTACAGTGGAATCCAGAGGCAGAGAAAGCATTTAACCAACTCAAGCAGGCTTTCACCACCGCACCCATCCTCAGACAACCTGACCAGAGTCTTGCCTTTTTAGTAGAATCTGATGCTTCAGATAGAGTGATTGGGGCTGTGCTTCTACAGAAAGGAGAGGACGGATTGGAACCCCCCATTGCTTACCTTTCAAGGACCCTTACCACTAGCAAACTCAACTATGCAGTGATTGAGAAAAAGCTGCTTGTCATACGCCAGACTTGCATAGAATGGCGTCACCTTCTACAAGTAGTATTACATCGCTTCTCTGTAAGAACAGACCATCGTAATCTCCATATCCTACAAGAGATGGAGTGTCGCAATGCCCGTCATGCCCGCTGGGTGTATTATTTTTCCCAGTTTGATTTTACGCTTACTTACATACCGGGCAGAGAAAACACCCTAGCCGATGCACTGTCTCGTAGCAAGGGTGACAGGGTGGACTCACCACACAGAGGTGAAAGCCTGCTCGCTGGTAACGAAGTCATTGCCATGGTAAACACTTTTCTTCATGAATTAGGAGAAGGTTCTGTTCCTGGAGCCACACCATTTGTTCAGAAGACCCCTCTTCTTCTTAAAGATGGCCTTTACATGAAGGGGATAGCCTTGTTTTTGCCGACCAAGACTCTCGAAGATCAAGCCCTAGCCTGGTGTCATGACCTCCCTTCAGCAGGTCACAAGGGACAAAAGGAAACTACTGACCTCCTATCACGATATTTCTGGTGGCCAGGAATGCAGAGAGATGTAGCAGTCTATGTTTCTACCTGCCCAACATGTGCATTGGGGAAACATCCGACGAGTAAGCCAGTGGGACTGTTACAGCAAGAGACTCTCCCTTCTCAACCCTGATCACATATTTCTACTGACTTCATTGTGGACCTCCCTAAATCTGATGGATTCACAGCTATCATGGTGACTATCGACACCTTCTCTAAGTTAGCTCATTTTTCTCCTCTGCAAGGTCTTCCTTCAGCCCCTCAGACAGCTGCCCTCTTTCTCAAAGATATTGTTCGCCTGCACGGACTCCCTGTCACCATTGTTTCAGATTGTGGATCTCAATTCACTTCTTCCTTTTGGTCCTCATTATGTCAACAGATGGGTATTCAGAGAGCTCTCTGTTAAGGGTATCATCCTCAAAGTAATGGCCAGACCGAAAGGTTGAATGCCACATTAGAACAATACCTACGCTGTTTTTGTTGTCATAAGCAGGATCAGTGGAGCAGTTGCCTTCCCATGGCAGTATTCACTTATAATAATACCCTCCATACTGCCATAAGGATGAGTCCTTTTCAGTGTACCTATGGTTACCATCCCAGGCACCTCCCCATGAATCTGTAAACTTCCTCAAAGATCCCGTCAATCGAACATCTGCTGGACACCATCAAGGAGACCCCAAACAAGCCATTGAAACACTGGAAGCAAGCAGAAGAGGCTATAAGAAGAATGCCGATCAGAGAAGACAACCGAATCCTTCTTGGAACAAGGACACCCGAGTGTGGTTGTCTACTAGATTCCTACCTCAATGGATCAGAAGAGGAAAGTTTTCTCCCAGATTCATTGGACCTTTCCCTATATAAGAACAAATAAATCCTGTAGCTTTCTGCCTTCGTCTTCCAGCTAACATGAAAATAATACACCCAGTGTTCCACTCTTCTCTATTGCAGGAATACCGACATGATCCTTACCAACGTAAGATTCCTAAGCCTGAGTTTTCTGCTCCACCCAAAGAGGAAGAATACGAAGTCTCTCATCTGGTGGACTCGAGATACAGAAGAGCAGTACCTCAATACTTGGTCCATTGGAAAGGGTACTCCAAAGCAGAACGTACGTGGGAACCAAGGTCTAACATTCATGCCCCTCTTATTCTTAAGAGATTCCACAGGTGGTATCCAGGAAAGCTGGGAGGTCCGCCGAGGAAGAGGGGTTATACTGTCATGCCCTCGTGGAAGCTGTGGGAAAGCTGGCGGTACCATTAGAGGGTCCAACACGCTTTCCGACCGTTCTGTTTGTAACGGTCAAGTTGTTTTCTAAAATGGCTGCTGCCATGTTTAAACACTCACAACAGCGGTACCTCTGCGCGTTGCACCTCGGATTACTCCGTGCTACACGCTTGTCTTCAGTTTCGCTTGCTTAAACTCATCTCTGCACCTCCTGCTCTGTCCCCCTGGGGCTCTACCTTTTATATCCTCTGACTTCCTCTTACGGCTTGTTTCGTTCCTTTTTCGCCCTTCCAGTGCCGCTCTCACTCTCTGCTCTATACGCGGATCTTCGCGTTTTCTCTCATTTTGGTTTTCGTTCCCCTCCATTGCTTTTTCTCCCTCCCGTCCTTCGGGTTTCCTTTCTCTCTCTTTTTGTTCCGTGGTGGCTTTTGCCCTGCTTCCTTCGTTTCCCTGCATCCCAGAATACCTTGCTTCCTAGCCTTTCGGTCTGGCTGGACGGATTTTTCCCGTTCCGACTAGCCTTCTTTCCTTCTGTTTTTCGCTGCTTACACTCTGGTCCACGAGTGTTAAAGTAATCTGCATCGTTGGATTCTTCTTACCAAGGGAGTCGTTCCAGCAAGTACTGCTTCTGTTTGCCACCTCTACAATATACCTACAACAATAATTCATCGTGATTGGACTCACAGGGTTTTTATGCCTGGAGGCTTTTCCCTGTTAATTTTGGGCTTACTCCAGGGGAGACCACTCTGTTGGGGATCTCCCTACCAACAGCTTGGCATCCCGAGGAGAGAGACCCTATTTACACCAGAAGAAGGAAAGGAAAGGAAGTACTAAACTGAAGATTACTAGGAGAAAGGAGAAGAATCCGGAAGAAGACTCTGTTGAGGAAACAGGTGAGGAGGAAGGGAGGGTGGAATCATCTGAGTTAGACAAAAACATTACAACAAGCGTCAACAAATTAAAGAAGATATCAGTACTTTGATAGCATCAAAGGTCAAGAAGGAGCAGACTTTTCAAATATTAAATATATGATAGCAACAGGCACGCAAAGATATAGAAATGTGGTGTTTGAAGGATAGGGCAGTATCAAAGTCAAGTCCCGGATTACAGGCAGTAGATGAGATAGGAAGCTCAGAGGGAGGATTGATAAACTCGGAAACGACAACTTTCGATCAACCCGAGACTTAACAAATGGGTACTGGCAGGTCCCAGTATATGGACCTGATGAAGAAAAGACAGCTTTCTCGGCACCCCTAGGATTATTTCCATTCAAAGTCCTCCATTTTGGCTTACACAGGGCTCCAGCCACTTTCCAATGGCTTATGGACACATTATTACAGCCCTACTCTGATTTCTGTAGAGCTTATATTGACAATATCGTCATTTATAGTAAATCTTGGGAAGACCACCTTTTCCATGTCTTTACCATTATGAGAGTGCTCAGAGAAGCTGTGTGAGAACCCGACTTCAGCCCTGGTCTCTACTCAATAGGTGGCGTGTTTTCCGCCAAACAAGAAATGGCGTTTCATGTATATTGCCATCCATTGAAGGGAAAAAGACTTGCCAGCCAAAACATGGCGCCTTGCATCAGATGCAACCAACAACATGCATCGATTCCGCCAACCAAAACATGGCGATGGAACGCCGATCTGGTCCAAAGCTTTCAGAGCAGGAGGAGCTTACATCCACAGACCTACTAAACTGCTGCCTGTAAACAGTGCGTTGCTTTGTAACTTTACTCCGTTGCGGTAAGGCTCCTTGGGTCTGCCTAGTCAGTTCTCTTGCTTACCTTGTTATCCTGCCTTTGCGCCTCGTGCAACCTCTTAATTATGCCTTCGCTTCTTCCTTATTTGTTCTGTTTCTCCGTAATTCCCGGGTCACGACCTGCGTTGGGCTCTGTCCATTTCCCTTCACTCCAGCGTTTGTGGGAACTTCCTGTTTACCTACGTGTACCTTCAACCTGGACTACACTACAGCTTCTGCCACTCTGCTAGTCACAAAAAGGTTTTTACTACTTTGGGGGTTTTTCCTTCTCTGTGTCAGCAGTGCCTGTGGTTTATCAGACCATCCTGGCATCGGGTGAGGAGAGACCTTACTTACACCACAGAAAGACTGCTACAAAAGACTTGTGTAAGCAAAAGCCTAAAAGCTTGCAATGCCTATCTTTAGACACCAGAATGTTTCAGCTCCAAGAGCTGGTGGTTGCAGTTTAGAATTTATCTCGGGAAGTTCAAACATTGAAAAATGAAAATCTAGTCTTTAAAAAAGCCTTTCAATTCCGGGATGCAGATCGGTGCTGCTCGGTGTCCATTGTTCTCTGAAGAAAGAAACAGACATCGTCTGCAAGGACTCTGTATGTACTGTGCCTCTTCACAACATCTTCACAATTACCCCTTGGCTCCTCCTCGAAGAAAGGAAAACTTCAAATCCCCGGACCTAGAAGGGACCCGGATCTGGGAGCAATCAACCAGTCCCCAGGTATACAAGTTTGTGACAGCTCGTACGACCAATATGGAACCTAAGCAGTTGTTAGTCCTCATAGTATCACTCCAATTACCAGCAGACTGCACCATTAAAGTTCCTGGACTAGTAGATTCAGGTACTGCAGGTCTGTTAATGGATCTCAATTGGGCCTCAAAAAACAACATACCGCTCTCCACCAAAACCATTCTAGTACCTGTGGAAGGAGTGAACAGCAGAGAATTGATTAGTGGTCCTATCATCCACAACACAGCTCCCCTTCACATGTGGATCAATCACCACTCCGAGATCATAATCTTTGACATTATACAGAGCACTCATTTTCCCTTGATTTTGGGTATTCCTTGGCTAATGCTCCACAACCCCTACATTGACTCAAAGGCTCAGACTGTCTTTCTAGGTTCGGAAAACTGTATGCAACATTGTGTTTAGAATGCATGTCCAGTATCAGTGGCGACAGTTACAACTTCAGAGTCTAGAGAAAAGTTACTGGTTTTGTGTACTACCATACCGATTCATTATCAGGAATTTCATCAGGTCTTCCAAAAAACCTTGGTTCAGTTGTTACAACCTAACAGGCCAGAAGATTGTGCCATAAATCTAATGCCAGACACTTCAGTGCCATTTGATCGGATGTTCTGTTTTACACCTCTGGAGAAGGAGGCTCTGAAGACTTATCTTCAGCGGAATTTGGAGACTGGCTTAATCCGGAAGTCAGTGTCTCAAGCAGGTGCCTCTCTTTTTTTTATTCCTGAGAGAAATACTTCTGAATTGAGACCCTGCCTGAATTATCGAGGCTTGAATTCAGTCACTGTAAAAGACAAATATCCTCTTCCACTTATCCCCGATATTATAGATGCTGTACAAAAGGCCAAGATCTTTGCCAAACTAAATCTTAGTGGGGCCTACCATTTGATCCGCATTAAACCTGGTGACGAGTGGAAGACGGCTTTCCAGACACCCTTTGGCCACTATGAGTACGCAGTAATGCATTTCGGTCTGGCGAATGCCCCTGCAGTGTTTCAAAGATACATGGATCATCTCTTCTCTGACCCTTTGTTTCACAGTGTCATAGTGTACTTAGATGACATATTGGTTTTTTCCAACTAATCTACGGAACATGTCTCTCATGTAAAAGCTGTCCTTCATCGACTGCAACAGAACCATCTACAGGTGAAACATGCAAAAATGCCACTTTGACTCCTCTACTGTGCCATACTTGGGGTAAGTTTTGTCTTCAGAAGGAGTATCAATGGATCCACAGAAAGTCTCTGCGATTCTTCAGTGGAACAGCCCGAGGAATGTCAAAGAAAACCAAAGATTTCTATGCCTATATAGGAAATCAATTCCATAATTTTCCCTGGAGGTACTACCCATCACATCACTCTTAAAAAAGCACACTCCTTTTGTCTGGCATTCGAAGGCAGAGGAAGCCTTTGTTTCTCTAAAGAAGACATTCACCTCGGCACCCAATCCTGGTACTCCCTGATCCGGAAAGGAAGTTCATTGTCGAGGTTGATGCGTCAGACAGTGCCATAGGAGCTGTTCTTAAGCAAAACATGCGAATCAGGAAGAACAACTTTTAGCTTATTACTCCAGGACTCTTTTTTTCCCCCTCAGAAAGGAATTATTCTGTCCAAGAAAAACAACAGCTGGCTCTAAAACTGGCTTGCAAAGAATGGAGGCATAATTTATTGGGAGCCAAACAAGAAAGAGAACTAAGGACAGATCACTGCAACCTTGCCCTGTTACAATCATTTGAATGTAGAAACAGTCATCAAGCTCGGTGGGCATACTTTTTCTTGCAGTTTCAGTTTCATCTCACTTTCATCCCGGGCTCAGAAAACACAATAGCAGATGCTTTATCAAGCAGAGATTCCATGTCTCTTGAAAATCTGAATTCTGTGAGAAGATGTTTCCACACAGCACCTTCGTGGGACAAGCATATTCTCCTTCTGACACTACTCTCACCCGATTAACATCAGACCAAGAACTCTGGTTTCATGAATCTGACTTGTACATACCTACAGGGCCATTACAGTGCATGATACTTGAGATGTATCACAGTTCTAGACTTTCGGGTTGTAGAGGCTTCAAATCAACCTTACATTTGATATCACAAAATTTTTGGTGTACAAAACTACGTCTTCAAGTAGAACAATACTGTAAATCGTGCTTGATCTATGCTCAAGTCAAGCCACCCCGGAAGAGACCTGATGGTAAACCTTTACAACCTTTGTTACCTTCAGGACTGTGGGAAATCATAGCCACAGACTTCATAGTTGACCTATCTCCTCCCAAAGACTATACCACCATTATGGAAATGGTAGACACATATTCCTAGATGGCTCATTTCACATCTTGCCCGAAGATACCTTCCGTGATGGAAATGAGTAGAATTTTCGCGACAGAGCTCCTCAAACTTCATTGATTGCCAAAATCTATCATTTCAGACAGAAGAGTTCAGTATACTTCAGCCTTCTGGAAAGCACTGTTTAAAAGCTTATGAATCCATCTTTACATGTCTTCAGGTTCCCATCTCCAAACCAACAGGATCACAGAACGTACCAGTCAAACGTTGGCGCAGTATCTTAGATGTTTTATTTCAGCCATACAAGACGATTGGGTTGACTTTCTACCATCCGCAGAATTTTCTTACAATAATTCCCTGCACAGTTCCATAGGAATTACACCTTTCTATCGTAACTATGGGTTTCATCCTTCATCGATTCCATCTCTTCCAACCAATAGTTCACCGTTACTGGCTGTAGAAGAAACCATTGTGATGCTGCATGAAACCCAGAAAAAAGCTATGTCTTTCTTGACCACGGCACGGGAACAAGCAAAAAGACATACTGATCAGCATTGCAGCCCTGATCCTTCCTATAAACCAGGTGATCAAGTCTGGCTGTCCAGCAAACATTTACCATCTCACCTTCATAAGGGTAAATTCGCTCCCAGATTCTTTGGACCCTTTAAAATATCTAAAAAAATAAATCCTGTTGCCTTCAAACTGCTACTGCCTCCCTCCTGGCATTGCATACATCCAGTATTTCATTCATCCCTCCTCAAACTGTTACGCTCACCTGGTCTCTGCGGAGGCGTTGGGGCACGGTTGGAGCCCTCCCAGGAGTTAGATCACCCCCGTCAGGTCTCTTCCCTCTGCGGACAAGCTGTGGGCGGCGACAATTGGTGGCACTGCTCCTGCGTGGATATGAGAAAACGTGAGTGCACTGATCGGTGACTGTTGTACCTCTCAAACCCTTCTACCCAAGTTGTGATTTCTGTGGGCATGTACCGGCCCATAAGGCTCACCTGTTAATTATTGATGATGAGCTCTCCGTCCTGCTACTTCTGGCAGGTGCGCTTGTTGATGGGATCTAGTTCCTTCACTGATCCCTGGTAAGTAATAGTTCAGTCCAGCTGCGACTATGCTTCTGCTGGTTGGTGGTAAGTGTCTCTCAATGTCTCTTGTCTTTTCCCCTTTCTGTTTTCTGTCTTGTTATTATTACTCTCAATATTGTTGTTTATTCCTGAATAACGTTTTCTCTTCTGTTTTCTTCCCAATAGATGGAAATGCGGCCCAAAAGCAGCTGGGGAGGCGTGGAACGTGGCTGGGAGGAAGATGGATGAAACCGCAATATCCGACCACAGGTGAGTGATGGTTTAAGGGAAAGCGCGAAGTTCGGTGGTAGCGCGACCTTAAACTTAATGGGCCTCATTACAACTCAGGTGGTCCGGAAATAATGGTGGCGGTAAACCCGCCGCCACTGTTGTTTCCGGACCTCCTGATCCCGACTCCTGCAGGCGGGAGGTAATGTTCCCGCCAGGTATGACCTGGCGGGTTTAACACCGCCCGCCTGCAGGCGGACGAGGAAACACCAGCAGCATTACGAGATGCTGCCGGTGTTTCCATGATCCCCATTCCCATCGAGTCCCATAGGACTCCATGGGAATGGGGATTAACACCATTCCGCCTCCGTGATTCCCGGAAAACCAGGGTTGTAATGCCCCGGTAATTCCGGGAATCACAGAGGCGGAATGGTAATACGAGTCCAGCGGTAACCCCGCGGTTTTACCGCCGCGGTTACCGCCGGACTCGTAATGAGGCCCAATGTCTGTTAAATGTCTAACCTTGCCTTTCGTTTTACTTGCAGATGCTGCGGTCGCAGGTGGAGCTTGTCATGCTGCGTTGTCAAGATGAAGATTTCAGCGTCCCGGAAGATTTGCAGATGAGCTGCAGTACCAAGATGAAGATTTCAGCGTCACAGAAGATTTGAAGGTGAGCTGCGGTGCCAAGATGAAGATGTCAGCCTTCCGGAAGGTTTGAAGATGAGCTGCGGTGCCAACGAAGACGCGAACAGGTGAGAGCAGGATCCCGAGGTGGTAAGTATGGAGGCAGGAAACAGGATTTTGAAAGGTAAATTTAATCCCAGGCGGCGGTGAGTGTTACACTGCATGGAAGTGCAGAATAACACAAAGCGTCTACCGTAGGGATTGGAGCAACTTATATAGCTGTGATCGTGGGCACGCCCAGTAGGCCTGGCATGCTTGCCACACCCGGCCACTCCTAGTGAGTTAGCACGTGCAAGGCAACCCAATAGCATCAGCCCCACCCAAGAGTACACGTGGGGCTGCTTTAGTGATGGAAGTTCCCATGTCAAATACACTTTGCACCCAAAATGAGGTGCTATGTTCATAATAAAAGTATTCTTGACCCAAATGAATGTTCTTGCTTATTGTTTTTCATGAGCCTGGCGCCAGGACTGTGTCCATCCGGGCCCCCTGTGTCTGTGACCCTGTAATGTTTGCGTCCTTGGCCCGATGACCATGACAGAACTCCCCCTCAAGGGCCCTCTCAATGGTGGTCCTCCTACTGGTCCTGGCTTGGTGGGATTATTGTGATGGAATTGCTTGATTAAACGTGGAGCATGAACGTGTTCACTGGGTTCCCATGTTCAGTCTTGAGGTCCGTAACCTTTCCAGTCGATAACGTAATACAATTTGGACCGAACCACCTTGGAGTCCAGGATGGATTTAACTTCATACTCCGGTTCCCAATCTAGTAATTCGGGCTCTGGTGGAGGACTAATCCATGTATCCGGTTTCATTGGTTTGAGGAGAGAGACATGAAATACTGGGTGAATCTTCATGTGAGATGGTAACTCCAATTTCATGGCGGCAGGGTTGATTATTGCTTTGGGTATAGGGGCCCAAGTATCTGGGGTGGAGCCCCTTGGTGCTTTCAATGGTATGTATCTGGATGCTAACCAGACTTTCTCCCCAATCTGGTAATCGGGAGCTTCTTTTCGGTGCCGGTCAGCAAACAGTTTTTGTCTTTCTTTGGCCTTAGTCAAGTGTTCTGTCGCTTCCTCAAGAACCTGAGTGATGGTTTTATGCAAGGTTTTTATTGCTGGCATTTCCAAAGTATCGAGTGATCAAACACTGATGTCCGCGGATGTCTTCCGTGCACAGTATAGAATGGGGTTTGCCCAGTACTCATGTGAACAGAGTTGTTGTATGCTTACTTGGCTACCCAGAGCATGTTTTTCCAGGAGTCTTCTGAGTGCTGTAGCATACACCTTAAATACTGCTCTAACGTCTGATTAGTTTGTTCGGTTTGCCCATCAGTTTGAGGGTGATGGCTTGTGGACAACCGGAGGTCAATTTTGGCAATTGTACAACACCTTCTCCAAAAGGTGGAAACAAATTTAGTTCCATGATTCGATATTAATATTGATGGAAATCCATGCAACCGGATAATTTGTTCTAAGAACACAGTAGCGAGAGTCAATGCAGTTGGAAGTCCCTTCAGAGGGATGAAATGGGCCATTTTGGAGAATAAATACACAATGACTAAGATGGTGTTGTAACCATTGCAGGGAGGAAGATCTGTGATAAAGTCCATTGATAAAGTATGCCAAGGTGCTGGCGGTACCATCAAGGGACGTGGTAAACCAGCAGGGTTTTGTTTCTAAGATTTGTGTTGTGCGCAGACACCACAGGTTGCAATAAACTGGGCAATATCTTTTCTCCAAGTTGGCCACCAGTAGTTTTGCTTTATCTTAGCCTGCGTTTTGGCTATTCCTGTATGTCCTTCCACTAATGAATCATGATAGTTTGTGATGATTTGATTTTGCAGTGTCTTGTCCTGGATATATAAGCGTCCTTGAAAATATGGTAGATTGTTTTTGATGGTGCACCAGTCTCCCTTTAAAAGCCATTCCTGTTGTGTTGATTGATTCATCTGGGACTGCAAACTGGTTTTTAAGTCATCTACACACGTGGTGGCAGCGATCTTGGTTTGGATTCGTTCTTCGGGAAGGATGGCCACGGGATCGGATGTTGTAAAAGCCTCTTTTTCTTCACTCCTGCGTGATAATGCGTCTGCCTTCCCATTCCGCACTCCAGGTCTATAGGTGATAATAAAGTTGTATTCTGCGAAGAAGGGCGCCCAACGAAGTTGGCGCGAGGATTGCACTTTGGCAGTCTTCAAGTATTGTAAGTTACGGTGGTCGGTGATCACGGTGACTGTGTGTCTTGCCCCAAGAAGATAGTGTCTGCATGCCTTGAATGCTGCTTTAATCGCCAGTAATTCTTTATCCGTGATCACGTAGTTCAATTCGGGGGCAGAACATTTGCAGTACCAGAATGCAACGGGATGAAACTGTCCTGTTTCTGGGTCCCGTTGGGACAAAACAGCTCCCATTGCTACGTTTGAAGCATCTGTTTCAACCAAGTATTGGCAGGTCTGGTCGAGGTTGTCGAATAACTGGTGCTGTGGTAAATGCTAGTTTCAGTTTCCGAAAGGCTTCTTCAGCTTCTGTGGACCAATGGAATTTCTTATTCTTTCTCAGCAGGGAGGTAATTGGGTGTACAATTTGTGAGAACCCAGGTATAAATCAACGATAGAAATTAGCAAATCCGAGCACACTTTGTACTCCTTTCGTGGATGTTGGTGAGGGCCATTGGAGGATTGCGTCCACCTTTCGTGTGTCCATATGTACGCCATGTGGTGTGAGCATGAAACCGAGAAATTCAACCTCAGTCACATGGAAGAAACATTTTTCCAGCTTGGCATGCAACTGGTGTTGTCGAAGTTTCTCTAAGACGGCGTGGACATGACCGACATGTTCTTCCTTGGAATTTGAGTAGATGTCATGCCTGCGCCATGGGCGCATACATTTACGAACAATATGGACCTTATTTCCCATTTGCGAGGCTTTAACTACACTTACCACAATGCACTTGGCTATAACCATCTTTTCCTGGCCATTCCTATTCGCCATCTTCGAAACTTCAATCCCCAGAAACCCTAGGGATCTCCTCTGCTTCCACCAGCTCAGGAACAGAGAGGGAGGTGGCCGATTGTCTACAGGTGTGCTTAGCCAGGTGCGACCAATTAGCCTGCCTCTGTGCTGGGCTGGGCGGTATAAATGCTGCTGCCTGCAAGAGCTCAGGCTCTTGCACTAGGAGTCTTTCAAGCACCTTGTTGTTTTGAGCTACTGATCTTGTATGCGGTACCTCCTCACTCTGGCTTTGGATCCAGCTACCGCCCTTGCCCTGACGGGCTCTCTACTTTGCAGCCGATCACGCTCTGCTGCCTTCCAGCATCCGCCCTTGCCCTGCCGGGCTCTCTACATTGCAGCTGATCACGCTCTGCTGCCTTCCAGCCTCCGCCCTTGCCTTGCCGGGCTCTCTACTTTGCAGCCGATCACGCTCTGCTGCCTTCCAGCATCCGCCCTTGCCCTGCCGGGCTCTCTACATTGCAGCAGATCACGCTCTGCTGCCTTCCAGCCTCCGCCCTTGCCTTGCCGGGCTCTCTACATTGCAGCCGATCACGCTCTGCTGCTTTCCAGCCTCAGCCCTTGTCCTCTTGTCTCCCTGCTCTGCAGCCTGCCTCACTCCGGCTGCCTACAGCCCTTGTCCTCTGGGCTCCCTGCTCTGCAGCCTGCCTCACTCCGGTTGCCTACAGCCCTCGTCCTCTGGGCTTCCTACTTTGCAGCTGATCACGCTCCGCTGCTTACTACCTACCTTTTTCCGCTGGGTTCTCGGCCTAGCAGCCCTCTACAGTCCTCTGTAACCTTCTACGGTCAGCGGCCCTGCCCCTCAGGGCTCACTCCTTGCTGCCCGGCCCTTCTGGGTTCCTTGCCGTGCAGCCTGCTTTACTCTGCTGCCCTAAGCCCTTTCCCTCTGGGCTCTCTACCTTACAGCCCTGCTCCTGTGGGCTTGCTCATTGCTTTCCTGCTCCTCTGAGCAATCAACCTTGTTCCTTACTGTCCCCTGCTATCCAATCCTGTTACACGACTTTCCCTTCATTTCCTTCTGCTAGTTTGCTATCAACCTCCTTTTCCTGGATTTGTCTGTAAGTATCTTCTCTTGTACTGTTTGTAGACCCTTTTGTACAGAGCTTGTCTGTTGGTTCCCATCAGTCAACCTCTGCCTCTTCCCTTGTCTCGTTTCTACATTACAGACACCCATAGCTGCTGTTCCAAGCCATGAGCAAACAGCGTGGGCCTCTGTTATAGCAAACTGTGCAGAAGGATAGAGTTTTTCCTAAGGTTTGTGGAATACTCTTTTCCTATATCTGCATACACCCCTAGAGGGAATCCATTCTGTTGTATCTTATTCCTTGCTACACTTGACTACTCTTCGTTCTCATTACTTTCAGCTGTGTGTGTACTATTCTGTCCACCTTACTTCGGCACAACCACCCGAAACCCTTCCTGGGTGTTCTGTGCCTCTCCTTTCAGGGTGTCATCTCGTGACAGAATGCAAGAGCCAAAAATTCCTTGTTCATTAGGCAGGAAAGGCACACACAGTCCAAGGATGCTTTCCTCTCGGGTTAAGAAACCTTTACAAAAATCTAATGTTTCCCTTAAGACATCAAACAAAAACATTAGTCTAAAAGACAGTCTCGCCTTAGTTAACAGAGATTTACAAGCACTGTACTACACTCACTGGCTAGCTGACCCTTCTTCCATGTATAATTATTATGACATTTGCGACTATGATCCGCAGTCCTTATCTGTTGAAGAGCTACAGCAAGACAATGAATTCTTACAGATCTTGTTAGCCCAAACAGGGAATAACACTCCTGTGTCTTCTGACAATTCTTCTAACACAGCTACAGCCAAGGATGTAGCACTCATTGCGGGAAACTCTAAACCAGAGTACGCTGTTGCTAGTGTGTTATGCTCAAGATCAACTTGGCAAGCTCCCCAGACTGCTGGAAACCCTCATTTGACAGTACAAGGCACTAAGTATCCTGAGGTTAGTCCACCTGGTCCTGGGTACAAAAGGCCAATACTGACTATCGGTTGTCTTAATACTTCCCCAGTATCTACCAACCATAATAACCTTAAGGTCAGTCTTCCTATTGCTACAACTGAATTTTCTGCTACACCAGATTCTGAAGCTTTAGATCAGGCTAATGGTACATACCTGTTTCAAGAACAACTCCTACGCCTTAGAAGACAGACCGAAGATCTCTATGATGACTTTGTTTATTTACATAGAAAAAATTTAATGAAGGGACACAATATTCCAGACCTTCTGACACAATGTCCTACACCTGATATTCTGTATTTAGAGATCGACATGATAAGGCCTGGAATTGCCACGCAGAAAAGGATACAGACTTATACCAAGCAGATGGAAGACCTACATTTAGCATATGCATCGCTTCTAAAGTCTGACACAGCTCCTTACCCTTCAAACCACAGCAACTCAGGTTGTTGTTCAGACAGTAAAGAATTAACTCCTTCGGTGGGCAAAATCACTCACACTGCCATTACACCACAAGACAAGTGTAATCTTCTGATTAGAGATCCTTCTGAGTCAAAGGATTGTTCCGCTCTTACCCCTGACTACTGTCCTTTACTCTCACTTACAGCCTCTTCTGAAGTGCTCAAATCAGAAATGTACACTGCTTCTAAGAGTTCTTATACCTCGGACCCATTTAGTAATCTGAACACACCAGACTTTGAAGTTCAGCCTTCAGAACTCCTACCCTATCCTGACCCCACATCTGTCATACTGCCTGTTACTGTATCAGCTAACCCAAACTCTGATGCTCCTCCTGTTAACACTTCAAATTCTGCTACTGTTACAGCATCTCACATCATTCTTTCTGCAGCAGAAGTTACAGCATCTCACATCATTCTTTCTGCAGCAGAAGCACCCCCTTCCTCTCTGCCTGCGAGGACAGAACCTGTTGCTGAGTCCGATAATAACTTTTCCTTTAGGACTACAGCTCTGGTTGTTCCTGCTGGTGCCTCTGCAGCACTAAAACTACCAGACTCAACTCTATCAGTCTCAGTTGTGTCACTGCCGGCTGGTTCTTCTACGGCACCTACACTCTCAGTTGCTACAGCATCGGAACAATCTACAGCCATTCATGTTCTCCCTGCTGCTGTGGTTTCTGAACTTCCTACAAATCATGAAGAACCCTCCAATGTGACTCCTAAAATTTCTGCGGCTAACCTCGACTTAGCCATTGCTGCTTCTGATGCCTTGGAAAACCTTCCTAAAGCAACCAACTCTGCTGTACCTCTGGCTCCACCTTCCAACACCTTACTGTTGCCTTTCAAAGTAAGATTTGCCATGGAGCCTGCAGCAGTCTTTCACAGTTCTTCTGAACACACTGTTGAGATTCATGCTCCAAAGACTTTGTTTTTTCGGAATTCTACCTCAAAGGCTCAGAACATCAATACTGTCTCCGTCCTTCAAGACTCCCACCTAACAACCTTAAACAGTATTTGGTGCCTCATGATGTGCCTTTTTGGAATAAGACTCTTTCACGGTGTGACAGACATTCTTCTTGTTGGTCAACTTTCAGGGAGCCTGGAGAGGGGCCTGGAGAGGGGCATACTGTCATGCCTGCGCCATGGGCGCATACATTTATGAACAATATGGACCTTATTTCCCATTTGCGAGGCTTTAACTACACTTACCACAATGCACTTGGCTATAACCATCTTTTCCTGGCCATTCCTATTCGCCATCTTCGAAACTTCAATCCCCAGAAGCCCTAGGGATCTCCTCTGCTTCCACCAGCTCAGGAACAGAGAGGGAGGTGGCCGATTGTCTACAGGTGTGCTTAGCCAGGTGCGACCAATTTGCCTGCCTCTGTGCTGGGCTGGGCGGTATAAATGCTGCTGCCTGCAAGAGCTTAGGCTCTTGCACTAGGAGTCTTTCCGGCACCTTGTTGTTTTGAGCTACTGATCTTGTATGCGGTACCTCCTCACTCCGGCTTTGGATCCATCTACCGCCCTTGCCCTGACGGGCTCTCTACTTTGCAGCTGATCACGCTCTGCTGCCTTCCAGCATCCGCCCTTGCCCTGCCGGGCTCTCTACATTCCAGCTGATCACGCTCTGCTGCCTTCCAGCCTCCGCCCTTGCCTTGCCGGGCTCTCTACTTTGCAGCCGATCACGCTCTGCTGCTTTCCAGCATCCGCCCTTGCCCTGCCGGGCTCTCTACATTGCAGCTGATCACGCTCTGCTGCCTTCCAGCCTCCGCCCTTGCCTTGCCGGGCTCTCTACATTGCAGCCGATCACGCTCTGCTGCTTTCCAGCCTCAGCCCTTGTCCTCTGGGCTCCCTGCTCTGCAGCCTGCCTCACTCCGGCTGCCTACAGCCCTTGTCCTCTGGGCTCCCTGCTCTGCAGCCTGCCTCACTCCGGCTGCCTACAGCCCTCGTCCTCTGGGCTTCCTACTTTGCAGCTGATCACGCTCCGCTGCTTGCTACCTACCTTTTTCCGCTGGGTTCTCCGCCTAGCAGCCCTCTACAGTCCTCTGCAACCTTCTACGGTCAGCGGCCCTGCCCCTCAGGGCTCACTCCTTGCTGCCCAGCCCTTCTGGGTTCCTTGCCGTGCAGCCTGCTTTACTCTGCTGCCCTAAACCCTTTCCCTCTGGGCTCTCTACCTTACAGCCCTGCTCCTGTGGGCTTGCTCATTGCTTTCCTGCTCCTCTGAGCTCTCAACCTTGTTCCTTACTGTCCTCTGCTATCCAATCCTGTTACACGACTTTCCCTTCATTTCCTTCTGCTAGTTTGCTATCAACCTCCTTTTCCTGGATTTGTCTGTAAGTATCTTCTCTTGTACTGTTTGTAGACCCTTTTGTACAGAGCTTGTCTGTTGGTTCCCATCAGTCAACCTCTGCCCCTTCCCTTGTCTCGTTTCTACATTACAGACACCCATAGCTGCTGTTCCAAGCCATGAGCAAACAGCGTGGGCCTCTGTTATAGCAAACTGTGCAGAAGGCTAGAGTTTTTCCTAAGGTTCGTGGAATACTCTTTTCCTATATCTGCATACACCCCTAGAGGGAATCCATTCTGTTGTATCTTATTCCTTGCTACACTTGACTACTCTTCGTTCTCATTACTTTCAGCTGTGTGTGTACTATTCTGTCCACCTTACTTCGGCACAACCACCCGAAACCCTTCCTGGGTGTTCTGTGCCTCTCCTTTCAGGGTGTCATCTCGTGACAGTAGATGAGAATGTCATCTATGTAGACAAGTGCGCAAACGTCCAATAGCTCACGGAGCACGTCATTCATAAAGAATTGGAACGCCGCAGGGGCGTTACATAACCTGAAAGGCATGACCTCGTATTCGAAGAGGCCATACTTCGTGCGAAAGGCCATCTTCCACTCGTCTCCTTTTTTGACTCTTACAAGATGGTAGGCCCATCGCAAATCCAACTTTGTGTAAATCTGAGCGTGTTTCACCTGATCCAGGAGCTCTGGTATAAGTGGTAAGGGGTATCGGTTTTTTACTGTGATCTGATTGATGGCTCTGTAGTCAATACAGGTTCTTAAGTCCCCCTCCTTTTTAGGCACAAAGAAGAGGGGCGAAGAAGCAGGGGACTTGGATGGATGGATAAAACCGTTTGCCAGATACTGATCCAGGTAAGTTCTAAGATGTTGGTTTTCCTGCTCTGTTAGAGCATAAATCCGGCTGCAGCGAATTTGGGCTCCGGGCACGAGGTCTATTTGGCAATCGTAGGGTCTATGCAGGGGCAAAACATTGGCTTGCTCTTTTTGGAGGACATCCTGGTAATGCAGGTATTCAAGTGGTAAAGAGCCTGTGAGGCCCAGCACGATTCCTTTCTTTGGTTTCAGGTTAACAACGTCTTTGTTGTAACAGGTGTCAGCACAGTCTTGAGAAAAGGTCAGAACTCATTTTCGCTAGTCGATCCTTGGATTATGGGTCTCCAGCCAAGGCATTCCCAATATCAACTGGAACTGAGGAGCACCAATGAGATTGAAGGTAATGTCCTCTTGATGCCCGTCCTGCAACAGAAGCTTGACTTTCTTGGTGTATTGTGTCACTGGGCCGGATGATAGCTTAGAACCATCCACTGCAGTGACGATTTCTGCTTTTCTTGGAGAGAAAGGCCTATTCGAATAGCCAGATCTTGGTCAATGCAGTTTCCCACCGCCCCACTGTCAATGTATGCCTCCAAGGCATGTATCTTTGATGGTTGCTTGTGCGTCACCAAAAGTACCGGAAGGACTAGATGTGAGGTCTGCACAGATTCTTTTTTCTCGCTCGACAAGTGGACCCCTATGCTTGCCCGGCATTGGAGTTTCCTGAGTCCTGTACTTCTTTTTCTTCGTTGCTTTTGTCCGTTGCTCCAACTATTTTCTTGGGTGGTTTTATCGGGCATTCACGGAGGAAGTGACCTGCTTTACCACAATATATGCAGAGTTGTTGCTGTCTTCTTTTCTCTCTTTCTGCCTTGGTAAGAGGACTCTGTAACCCACCAATTTGCATTGGTTCCGACTGTTCGTGCGGTTTGGTCTGGTTCTCACGGGGTCGCACATAAACTGTCCTTCCCTCTGTTCTGGCTCGATCCATTTTCCTATTCTGCAACCTATGATCGAGTTGCACTGTCAGGTCTATGTAGTCTGCACACCACTCAGGTGGGTTCACAACTTGAGCCAACACATCCTTAAATTCTCCACACAACCCTCGATAAAAGAGTGTAGTTCTCTTTTCTTCTGCCCAGTTGGTTTGGGCTATGAGACGATTGAAGTTTGCAATGTAGGTTAATAGATCTTGATTCCTCTGTCTGAGTGACAATTATTTGTTGTCCAGAGCTTGTCCTTGAGTATGTCAGCCAAACAGTTTCTCCATCTTGTGCTGGAAATCCCCAAAGTACAGAAGCAAAGGATCATCTTGAGTTACCAATGGTATTGACCAGTCCGCCGCGTTGCCTCCTAGGTATGAGAGTACGAATGCAACTTTGACTTGATCATTAGGAAAGGCTGGTCTGCATAAGAAATGAAGGCGACATTGGTTCAAGAATATGGCGAACATGTTTGGATCGCCGTTGAAGCGTTCACGTGGGGCTAGGGCCACTGCCCCTGGAAGAACCACCTGAACTAGTGTTGATTGCTGTGGTGTGGAAGAGTGGGCTACCCCAAGCAAGGGAACCTGTTCTGCTTGTGCATGTAGCTTCTGTCTTGCCAAGTAATCAGTTCTTTCTCGATTTACAATAAGATCCCTCCTGAATGCACTGGTCTCCTGCCTTGAACCATGTACTTCAGCCCGTAATTCCCCCAGTAATTGGACCAATAGATCTGTCTCTGAAGTTTCCATAACGCCCAGGCAGGCAGAGAGTTGTAGAGGATTTGCGTTCTGTTACGCTCACCTGGTCTCTGCAGAGGCGTTGGGGCACGGTTGCAGCCCTCCCAGGAGTTAGATCACCCCAGTCAGGTCTCTCCCCCTGCGGACAAGCAGTGGGTGGTGACAATTGGTGGCACTGCTCCTGCGTGGAAATGAGAAAACGTGAGTGCGCTGATTGGTGACTGTTGTACTTCTCAAACCCTTCTACCCAAGGTGTGATTTCTGTGGGCATGTACCGGCCCATAAGGCTCATCTGATAATTATTGATGATGAGCTCCCCGTCCAGCTACTTCTGGCAGGGGCGCTTGTTGATGGGATCTAGTTCCTTCACTGATCCCTGGTAAGTAATAGTCCAGTCCAGCTGCGACTATGCTTCTCCTGGTTGGTGGTAAGTGTCTCTCAATGTCTCTTGTCTTTTCCCCTTTCTGTTTTCTGTCTTGGTATTATTGCTCTCAATATTGTTGTTAATTCCTGAATAACGTTTTCTCTTCTGTTTTCTTCCCAATAGATGGAAATGCAGCCCAAAAGCAGGTGTGGAGGCACGGAACGCGACCGGGAGGAAGATGGATGAAACCGCAATGTCCGACAACAGGTGAGTGATGGTTTAAGGGAAAGCGCGATGTTCGGTGGTAGCGCAACCTTAAACTTAATGGGCCTCATTACGAGTCCGGCGGCAACCAGCCAGTTTTTCCGGCTCGGTTATCGCCGGACTCGTATTACCATTCCGCCTCCGTGACTCCTGGAATTACCAGGGCATTACGACCCTGGTGTCCCAGGAATTCCGGAGGCGGAATTCGGTAGATCCCCATTCCCATTGAGTCCCATAGCAATTGGAATGGGAATGGGGAAGTGGAAACACCGGCACCATCTCTTGATGGTGCTGGTGTTTGCACATCCGCCTGCAGGCGGGCGGTGTTAAACCCGCCATGTCAGACCTGGCGGGAACGCCACCTCCCGCCTGCAGGACTCGAGGTCGGACGGTCCGGAATTAACAGTGGCGGCGGGTTTACCGTCACTGTTATTTCCGGACCGCATGACCCGTAATGAGGCCCAATGTCTGTTAAGTGTCTAACCTTGCCTTTCGTTTTACTTGAAGGTGCTGTGGTCGCGGGTGGAGCACGCCATGCTGTGGTGTCAAGATGAAGATTTCAGCGTCCCGGAAGATTTGAAGGTGAGCTGCGGTGCCAAGATGAAGATGTCAGCGTTCCGGAAGATTTGAAGGTGAGCTGCGGTGCCAACGAAGATGCGCACAGGTGAGAGCAGGATCCCCAGGTGGCTAGTATGGAGGCAGGAAAGTTTAATCCCAGGCGCTGGTGATCGTTACTCTGCATGGAAGTGCAGAATAACGCGAAGCATCTGCCTCAGGGATAGGAGCAGCTTTTATAGGCCTGGCTTGCCTGCCACACCCTGCCATTCCTAGTCAGTCTGCACGTGCAAGGCATACAAATAGCAAAAAAATCAGGATGTGGGATCCTTCAAACACAAAATGCGGTTCTGAACATATGAGTTTATTTCAAAACCACAAGTATTATTCTTCAGTTAGTTTACACAGCTTTCGATAAGCACGAAAGCTCAAGGAAACGGACAGGAGTGATTGTATATGGTGGAAATACAAGGTAAGTATCAACCTCTTTGGTATTGAGGTACAAAGCTCCACCTATGAGCACAGTGATATTTTAACAGTTTGAACAACATATATTTAAACAGAGTGCACCCGGGACAGAGGGTGGTCCAGGACGTGGTTAACACAGGGTGTACACAACATCATCTACAGGACATACACGAAGAAGGGTTTATGTAGTTGTGTCACGGGGGATCGACACATGTGTGTTTCGGCCATGGAAGGCAGGATTTTAGCCTGGATTGTGTTGGCCTTCATCAGGATAAACACCAAATGTGGTGCTGTCCGTACAATCTGTGAATAGATAAGGATTTGTAAGGATCTCAGGATATAATTGTGTCATTTATTACTTCATAAATGAGGGCTTAGTGGTGCCGTCTCGAACAACAGCTTACCTGCTGCTGTGGTAGCAGTGGCGATGCTGTATAAAGCCAATCCTTGGATTGTTGCTGGATGGTTGGTGCGGAAATGCACTTAGGGGAAGCCGTGGGTTCCTGATGTATCAATTTCTGTCAGGATCCCAGTGGCTTGAGGAGGGCCTAAGAAGGTCCCTGGTCAGGGTGAACAATATGCAGAAGTTGAGGCATCTGCCCAAATGTCTAGAATTAGAGTGAGGGTGTTGGTGACCCTAGTCTAGTTGCCAATGCTGGATGCGAAGCCCATCCGGCATGTGGAATTTGTGGTGGGTTTCGTGGAAAGTCCAGAAAGACGATATTGTGCCTCGGCTGGTGCCCGTGGGACTAATCCATTAGTTGGCTCATTTTTGAGTGTTCAGGGGCATTTGTGTAATGATGGAAAACATCTATGCACAATCACCCCAGAGTGTGTGGACAATATGGTCTGACATGGCTAAATGTCGTGGACCGCTAACCGCTGTTCCTGAATATATGGTGCGGTTGTAGTCATATGAGAAAACACCCGTGTCCCATATTACAAGTCTAAGTCTGGACTGGTGGTGCGTCCGTGGTATGCTGTTTATACAGTACTCGTATAATTAATGGTGCGGGTGCCCTGGAACAAAATTGCAAAAAGTTGTTTGTGTGCGTGTTCTTATAAAGTGAGGCAGAATCAATTGGAAGTCGTCATGCTACTCATGGTGATGGATGAGTGAAGAAAACAAACTAGTCAAAAGTGCTGTGCCTATAGATACATATTCTTTTGGTGTTCAAACTTACCGCAAGCCGAGAAAAACGTGTGTCGTCGGGGGTTCCGCAGCTAGAATGGTTGCTGTGACATGGGACAGAAAAGCGCCTGCTGATAAGCTGGTCCCTGTGTGATGCAGGGGCCAATGGCGCGGGGGCGTGAAGTGCTCAGACCAATCGGCGTGATCCCTAAGGTTAAAAATGCAGTGCATCCAATCCCAGACGACCCGCAAATGGAAAGTGAAAGTGGTTGCCGGGGTGGAACAGAACTACTAGGAGCGCTGGGAATGCTGGGACATGTGGTTCCAGGTCTGTGGCAGACGGAAATTGCAAGTTGTTTGAGTTGAAGGCCCATGTCATCGTTGTATACATGGTGCTACCATGTTATGTGTGCTCAGGTAGGCATGTGTGGACCACAGGGGTAAAATACTGTGATAAGACACATAGGATAAATTCATGGGTACCCAAAATACACGTGCTCACAGTAGTATTTGAGTGATTGCAAAACTAGTAGACATGGGTGCATACAGTTTAGTGACATCAATTAACTCAAAACACAACCATTGCATATGGGCAATACTTCCAGAATCACGAGAAATGAGTGTATCAACTTGCTGGGGGATCTAGTGTGGCCAGATTGGGAGTATGAGTTAACCCAGCATTAGTGTGCCCAGACCAGGTCGTGTATTTCTGCAAGGGAAGGCACGGTACATGCGTGTGAGCCAGACATGTGTGGTTGAACCTGGGGTACTGGGTGGTCCCTGTTGGTGAGAGCTACGTCTGTGGAACCAAAGAGAGCATGTGGGTGGAGCTTAATCCCAGAAGTGTTTCCACTCCACGGTGATGTTAAGGCTGTGGCGGACTGAGTCTAGTTTATGGACCCACTTTTGTTCCAGTTTGATGAGGGCCAGATCAATGTTGCCTCCGCGTTTCTGTGGATGTAGTTGCTGCAGCACAGTCCAGGTGAATTGTTCGTGCGTGTGGCCTTTCCTGTTGAAGTGCTCGACTAAGGGTTTTTCCTGTACTTGGTTCTTGATGCAGGATCTATGCTCATTGATCCTCTGTTTGACAGGTCTGATGGTTCAACCATACATGCCTGGCTCACACGCATGTACCATGCCTTCCCATGCAGGAATGCACGACCTGGACTGGGCACACTAATGCTGGGTTAACTCATACTACCAATCTGGCCACACTAGATCCCCCAGCAAGTTGATACACTCATTTCACGTGATTCTGGAAGTATTGCCCATATGCAATGTTTGTGTTTTGAGTTAATCGATGTCACCAAACCGTATGGACCCATGTCTACTAGTTTTGCAATCACTCAAATACTACTGTGAGCACATGTATTTTGGGTACCTATGAATTTATCCTATGTGTCTTAACACAGTATTCTACCCCTGTGGTCCACACATGCCCACCTGAGCACACATAACATGATAGCACCCTGTATACAATGATGACATGGGCCTTCAACTCAAACAACTTGCAATTTCCGTCTGCCACAGACCTGGAACCACATGTCCCAGCATTCTCAGCGCTCCTAGTAGTTCTGTTCCACCCCGGCAACCGCTTTCACTTTCCATTCGCGGGTCGTCTGCGATTGGATGCACTGACTTTTTAAACTTAGGGATCACGCCGATTGGTCTGAGCACTTCACGCCCCCGCGCCATTGGCCCCTGCATCACACAGGGACCAGTTTATCAGCAGGCGCTTTTCCGTCCCATGTCACAGCAACCATTCTAGCTGCGGAACCCCCGATGACGCATGTTTTTCTCGGCTTGCGGTAAGTCTGAACACCAAGCGAATATGTATCTATAGGCACAGCACTTTTGACTAGTTCGTTTTCTTCACTCATCCATCACCATGAGTAGCGTGACGACTTCCAATTGATTCTGCCTCACTTTATAAGAACACGCGCACACACAACTTTTTGCAATTTTGTTCCAGGGCTCCCGCACCATTAATTATACGAGTACTATATAAACAGCATACCACGGACGCACCACCAGTCCAGACTTAGACTTGTAATATGGGACACGCGTGTTTTCTCATATGACTACAACCGCACTATATATTATGGAACAGCGGTTAGCGGTCCACGACATTTAGCCATGTCAGACCATATTGTCCACACACTCTGGGGTGATTGTGCATAGATGTTTTCCATCATTACACAAATGCCCCTGAACACTCAAAAATGAGCCAACTAATGGATTAGTCCCACGGGCACCAGCCGAGGCACAATATCGTCCTTCTGGACTTTCCACGAAACCCACCACAAATTCCACATGCCGGATGGGCTTCGCATCCAGCATTGGCAACTAGACTAGGGTCACCAACACCCTCACTCTAATTCTAAACTTTTAGGTAGATGCCTCAACTTTTGCATATTGTTCCCCCAGACCAGGGACCTTCTTAGGCCCTCCTCAAGCCACTGGGATCCTTACAGAAATTGATACATCAGGAACCCACGGCTTCCCCTAAGTGCATTTCCGCACCAACCATCCAGCAACAATCCAAGGATTGGCTTTATACAGCATCACCACTGCTACCACAGCAGCAGGTAAACTGTTGTTCGAGACAACACCACTAAGCCCTCATTTATGAAGTAATAAATGAGACAATTATATCCTGAGATCCTTACAAATCCTTATCTATTCACAGATTGTACGGACAGCACCACATTTGGTGTTTATACTGATGGAGGCCAACACAATCCAGGCTACAATCCTGCCTTCCATGGCCGAAGCACACCTGTGTCGATCCCCCGTGACACAACTACACAACCCTTCTTCGTGTATGTCCTGTAGATAATGTTGTTAACACCCTGTGTTAACCACGCCCTGGACCACCCTCTGTCCCGGGTGCACTCTGTTTAAATATATGTTGTTCAAACTGTTAAAATATCACTGTGCTCATCGGTGGAGCTTTGTACCTCAATACCAAAGAGGTTGATACTTACCTTGTATTTCCACCATATACAATCACTCCTGTCCGTTTCCTTGAGCTTTTGTGCTTATCGAAAGCTGTGTAAACTAACTGAAGAATAATACTTGTGGTTTTGAAAAAAACTCAATATGTTCAGAAACGCATTTTGTGTTTGAAGGATCCTACATCCTGATTTATTTTCTATTTGTATACGTACCCTCCTGGGTAGATCAGGACCCCGCCAGGTGCCCTTATATTTACTTGCAAGTGCAAGGCAACCCAATAGCAGCAGCCCCACCCAAGAGTACACGTGGGGCTGCTTTAGTGATGGAAGTTCCCATGTCAAATACACTTTGCACCCGAAATGAGGTGCTATGTTCATAATAAAAGTATTCTTGACCCAAATTAATGTTCTTGCTTATTGTTTTTCATGAGCCTGGCACCAAAGGCGCCAGGACTGTGTCCATCCGGGCCCCCTGTGTATGTGACCCTGTAATGTTTGCGTCCTTGGCCCGATGACCATGACACAAACCCTTTTATCTAGATGTGTCTTCATATCATCGGATTCGTCCACGTCCTCCTGTATTCTGTGATCAACAACAGGAATACGAAGAGGAACAGATATGTGATTTCCGGTTCCATCAAGGAAAACTTCAATACCTTATCCATTGGGAAGGTTATCCACCCTCAGAAAGGACGTGGGAACCATCAGGTCATGTTCATGCCCCTGCATTGTTGCACCATTTTCATCAGCAACATCCCTGGAAACCGCATATGACTAGGCTTGCAGGGGGGCATGATTTTAGGACCCGACTTTGGCCCTGGTCTCTACTCGATAGGTGGCTTGTTTTCCGGCAAACAAGACTTTTATGTATATTGCCATCCATTTAAGGGAAAGAGACTTGCCAACTACAACATGGCACCTTGCATCAGATGCCAACCAGCAACAGGGATCAATTCCACTAAACCAAAAATGGCGATGGAATGCTGGTCTGGTCCAAAGCTTTCAGAGGAGAAGGAGCTTCCAGCCACAGACCTACTAAACAGCTGCCTGTGAAGAGTGCGTCGCATTGCAACTTTACTCCGTTGCGGTAACGCTCCTTTGGTAACTGCCTAGTCAGTTCTCTTGCTTACCTTGCTATCCTGCCTTTGCGCCTCTTGCGACCTTTCACTTCTGCCTTCCCTTCTTCCTTGTTCCTCCTGTTTCTCTGTAATTCGTGGGTCACGACCTGCATTGGGCTCTGTCCATTTCCCTTGCTTCCTGGTCTTGTGAATTGTGTTTCGCTCCAGCATTCATGGGAACTTCCTGTTTGCCTACGTGTACCTTTAACCTGGAATACACTTCAGCTTCTGCCACTCTGCTAGCCACGATGAGGTTTTTACTCCTTTGGCAGTTTTTCCTTCTCTGTGCCAGCTGCGCCTGTGTTTTATCAAACCATCCTGGCATCGGATGAGGAGAGACCTTACTTACCCCACAGAAAGACTGCTACAAAATACTTGTGTAAGCAAAAGCATAAAAGCTTGCAACGCCTATCTTTAGACACAAGCATGTCTCCACTCCAAGAGCTGGTGGTTGCAGTCCAGAATTTATCTCGGGAAGTCCAAACATTGAAAAATGAAAATCTGGTCTTAAAAAAAGCCATTCAATTCCAGGATGCAATTCCTTCTCAGCCACCATCCACACCATCAGTGGATAAATACTATGGGGACCCAAAGCGTCTAAAGGAATTTTTTCGGATGCCTGTACAGTTCAGTTCTTATTCCGTCAGGCTTCATTGCAGACTGATCAGTCTAATGTGGGAATCAGTGTAACCCACCTGTCGGGAAGTGCACTAGCCTGGGCTACTGCATTGATAGTCAATGAGGATCCCGTTCTAAATACATGGGATGCCTTTATACAAGCTTTCAAAGTGATGTTTGATTGCCCTAATCTGGTTTATACGGTACAGGAAGATCTCCTTGACTTTCAACACAGCAATATGGATGTTATGTCCTATACCACTAAATTCAAACAACTGGCTACTCAAGTTGCTTGGTCGAATGAGGCTTGTATGACTTTAGATCATAGAGGATTATCTGATGAGTTGAAGGATGAAGTTTCCTGAGTTCCTAGGCCTCCTGATCTCAAAGCTCTGATTTGTCCCATCATACAGATAGACTTCTGCCTACAAGTACATAAAGCGGAGAGGCAAAAAATAGGTTGACGACTCCCAGAACTGTTCCCCCTCGGCAGACTTCCTCTGATACCACCTGAGAAGCCCCAGAACCTATGCAGATCAGAGCTGCTCGCGGTCCATTGTCCTCTGAAGAAAGAAACAGGCGTTGTCTGCAAGGACTCTGTATGTACTGTGCCTCTTCACAACATCTTCTACACAATTGCCCCTTGGCTCCTCCTCGAAGAATGGAAAACTTCAACTCCCGGACCTAGAAGGGACCCGGATCCGGGAGCAATCAACCAGTCCCCAGGTATACAAATTTGTGACAGTTCGTACCACCAATATGGAACCTAAGCAGTTGTTAGTTCTCGTAGTACCAATCCAAATACCAGCAGACCGCACCATTAAAGTTCCTGCACTAGTAGATTTGGGTGCTGCAGGTCTGTTTATGGATCTCAATTGGGCCTCAAAAAACAACATACCGCTCTCCACCAAAACCATTCTAGTACCTCTGGAAGGAGTGAACGGCAGAAAATTGATTAGTGGTCCTATCATCCACAACACCGCTCTCCTTCACATGTGGATCAATCACCACTCCGAGATCATAATCTTTGACATTATACAGAGCGCTCATTTTCCATTGATTTTGGGTATTCCTTGGCTAATGCTCCACAACCCCTACATTGACTCAAAGGCTCAGACTGTCTTTCTAGGTTCGGAAAACTGTATGCAACATTGTGTTTAGAATGCATGTCCAGTATCAGTGGCGACAGTTACAACTTCAGAGTCTAGAGAAAAGTTACTGGTTTTGTGTACTACCATACCGATTCATTATCAGGAATTTCATCAGGTCTTCCAAAAAACATCAGTTCAGTTGTTACCACCTAACAGGCCAGAAGATTGTGCCATAAATCTTATGCCAGACACTTCAGTGCCATTTAATCGGATGTTCTGTTTTACACCTCTGGAGAAGGAGGCTCTGAAGACTTATCTTCAGCAGAATTTGGAGACTGGCTTAATCCGGAAGTCAGTGTCTCCAGCAGATGCGTCTTTTTTTTATTCCTGAGAGAAATACTTCTGAATTGAGAAACTGCTTGGATTATCGAGGCTTGAATTCAATCACTGTAAAAGACAAATATCCTCCTCCACTTACCCCTGAAATTATAGATGCTGTACAAAAGGCCAAGATCTTTACCAAACTAAATCTTAGTGGGGCCTACCATTTTGATCCGCATTAAACCTGGTGACGGGTGGAAGACGGCTTTCCGGACACCCTTTGGCCACTATGAGTACGCAGTAATGCATTTCGGTCTGACGAATGCCCCTGCAGTGCTTCAAAGATACATGGACCATCTCTTCTCTGACCCTTTGTTTCACAGTGTCATAGTGTACTTGGATGACATATTGGTTGTTTACAACTCATCTACGGGACATGTCTCTCAATGCTGTCCTTCGTTGACTGCAATAGAACGAACTACAAGTGAAACCTGCAAAAATGCCATTTTGACTCCTCTACTGTGCCATACTTGGGGTAAATTTTGCATTCAGAAAGAGTATCAATGGATCCACACAAGGTCTCTGCGGTTCTTCACTGGAACAGCCCGAGGAATGTCAAAGAAATCAAAGATATGTAGGCCTGGCAAATTTTTATAGGGAATTCATTCCATCATTTTCCCGGGAGGTTCTACCCATCACATCACTTTTAAAAAAGCACACTCCTTTTGTCTGGCATTCGAAGGCAGAGGAAGCCTTTGTTTCTTTAAAGAAGACATTCACCTCGGCACCCAATCCTGATCCCCCCTGATCCGTAAAGGAAGTTCATTGTCGAGGCTGATGCATCAGACGGTACCATAGGAGCAGTTCTTAAGCAAAACTTGCAAATCAGGAAGAACATCCTTTAGCTTATTACTCTGGGACTCTTTTTTTCCCCCCTCAGAAATAAATTATTCTGTCTTCGAAAAATAACCCCTGGCTCTAAAACTGGCTTGCAAAGAATGGAGGCATCATTTATTGGGAGCCAAACAAGAAACAGAACTAAGGACAGATCACCGCAACCTTGCCCTGTTACAATCATTTGAATGTAGAAACAGTCGTCAAGCTTGGTGGGCATACCTTTTCTTGCAGTTTCAGTTTCATCTCACTTTTATCCCAAGCTCAGAAAACACAGTCGCAGACACTTTATCAAGAAGAGATTCCATGTCTCTTGAAAAATCTGAATTCTGTGAGAAGATGTTTCCACACAGCACCTTTGTGGGAGTCATTCAGACATTTCTACAAGAAATCAAACAGGCATATTCTCCTTCTGACACTACTCTCACCTGATTAACATCAGACCAAGAACTCTGGTTTCATGAATCTGAGAGCCATTACCGTGCAAGGTACTTGAGATGTGTCACGGTTCTAGACTTGCGGGTTATAGAGGCTTCAAATCAACCTTACATTTGATATCACAACATTTTTGGTGGTGGAAACTACGTGTTCAAGTAGAACAATACTGTAAATCGTGCTTGGTCTGTGCTCAAGTCAAGCCACCCCAGAAGAGACCTGATGGTAAACTTTTACAACCTTTGTTACCTTCAAGACCATGGGAAATCATAGCCACAGATTTCATAGTTGACGTACCTCCTTCCACAGACTATACCACCATTATGGTAATGGTAGACACATATGCCAAGATGGCTCATTTCACACCTTGCCCCCAGATAGCCTCTGTGATAGAAATGAGAAGAATTTATGCAACAGAGATCTTCAAACTTCATTGATTGCCAAAATCTATCATTTCAGACAGAGGAGTTTAGTATACTTCAGCCTTCTGGAAAGCACTGTGTAAAAGCTTAGGAATCCATCTTTCTATGTCCTCAGATTTCCATCCCCAAACCAACAGGATCACAGAACTTACCAATCAAACGTTGGAGCAATATCTTGATGTTTTGTTTCAGCCATACAAGACGATTGGGTTGACTTTCTACTATCCACAGAATTTTCTTACAATAATTCCCTGCACAGTTCCATAGGAATGACACCTTTCTATTGTAACTATGGGTTTCATCCTTCATGGATTCCGTCTCTTCCAACCAATAGTTCACTGGTACCTGCTGTTAAAGAAACCATTGTGATGCTGCATGAAACCTAGAAAAAAGCTATGTCATTCTTGACCACGGCACGAGAACAAGCAAAAAGACATAATGATCAGCATTGCACCCCTGATCCTTCCTATAAACCAGGTGATCAAGTCTGGCTCTCCAGCAAACATTTACCATCTCACCTTCATAAAGGTAAATTCGCTCCCAGATTCTTTGACCCTTCAAAATATCTAAAAAAATCAATCCTGTGGCCTTCAAACAGCTACTGCCTCCCTCCTGACATTGCATACATCCATTATTTCATTCATCCTTGCTCAAACCCTTTGATCCAGATGTGTCTTCATACCATCGGACTCGTCCACGTCCTCCTCTATTCCGTGATCAACACCAGGAATATGAAGAGGAACAGATATGTGATTCCCGGTTCCATCGACAAAAACGTCCATACCTTATCCATTGTAAAGGTTATCAACCCTCAGAAAGGACCTTGGAACCATCAGGTCATGTTCATGCCCCTGCATTGTTGCACCGGTTTCATCGACAACATCCCTGGAAACCGAGTATGACTATGCTTGCAGGGGAGCATGATGTTAGGACCCGACTTCGGCTTTGGTCTCTACTCGATAGGTGTCATGTCGCCAAATAGGACCTGGCGTTTCATATATATTGCCATCCAATAAAGGGAAACGAATTAGCCAACCACAACTTGGCACCTTGCATCGGATGCCAACCAGCTACAAGGATTGATTCTGCCAACCAAAACATGGCGCCAGAACGCGGGTCTGGTCCGAAGCTTTCAGAGGAGGAGGAGTTTCCGGCTGTAGACCTACTAAACAGCCGCCTGTAAACAGAGCATTGCGTTGCAACCTTACTCCATTGCTGTAACGCTCTTTTGGTATCTGCCTATTGAGTTCTCTTGCTTACCTTGTTATCCTGCCTTTGCGCCTCGCGCAACCTCCTGCTTCTGCCTTCCCTTCTTCCTTATTCCTCCTGTTTCTCTGTAATTCGTGGGTCACGACCTGCGTTGGGCTCTGTCCATTTCCCTTGCTTCCTGGTCTCGTGGATTGTGCATCGCTCCATTGTTTGTGGGAACTTCCTGTTTGCCAACATGTACCTTCAACCTGGACAAGACTTCAGCTTCTGCCATTCTGCTAGCCACAACAAGGTTTTTACTCCTTTGGGTGTTTTTCCTTGTCTGTGTCAGCTGTGACTGTGTTATATCAGACCATCCTGCGATCGAGCGAGGAAAGACCTTACACCACAGAAAGATTTCTACAAAAGACTCAGGTAAGCAAAAGCCTAAAAAGCGGACCTAACTGCCAATACATCCAAATGCAGACTTGCCCAATCATCCATGAAATAACTTGGCTTCTTTGTAGGGAATGGTAGTGTGCAACCTCAACGCGAGAAAGTGAAAGCTGTGCTAGGTACCCCTACACCTAAAACTAAAGGAGATCTCAGAGCATTTCTAGGGTTAATCGGCTATTACCGTAGGTTTATCCTAAATTTCTCGGACAGGACAGACAGGCTGACAAATAAACTGAAGAACGCTGAACCCCAGAAAATGTATTGGACTGATGCGGATGATATATGTTACAACAACCTAAAACAAACCCTGTGCCAGAACCCAATCCTAAAGGTAGTAGATTTTCTCAAAAGAATTTGTATTGCTGACAGACGCCTCCCTTACAGAGCTAGGAGCAGTCTTATCCCAAATTTGTGACAGATTGAAACATCCCATCTTGTTTACGAGTCGCAAACGTTTCCCACCTGAAAAAACTTACTCTGTGCTGGAATTAGAGGCCCTTGCAATCAAATGGGCCATTATCCATCTCAGATACTACCTCCTAGGAAGAAAGTTCACACTCGCCACGAACCAATCTCCACTAGTTTGGATTAGCCAACGAAAAGACTCGAGTCATGCAATGGTTCTTAGACCTACAACCCTATTGTTTCACTGTGGAGCACCAAAAAGGTAAAGACCAAGGGAACATGGATTTCATCTCTCGGTTCCCCTGTTAAACAGATGAGGCTACATTGCATAGGGGAAGGGTATGTAAGAAACCTGAAGGTGTCTCACCCGCTAGTCCCCGGGGGACTGTCGTCCAGGTGGACAGGACACAGCCATCGATTTTAGATCTAGTTGCTGGGGGTGGACCATCACCTGGATGAGGGGTCTTCGGAGAGTAGAAGTGGGACACCGGAGAGTGGGATGCGGTATCCCCTTCCTTGTAACACCTTTTCCCCATCCTACCAGGTAGGATACCTAGGTACTCAACCCCCACCCCCTTTCCTGACACAAACACTTTCTCACGGACAGTTCACGTGAGCGACAACAGACTAACACCAGAGCCGTATACCTAACATGTCCCAATACCATGGTCAGACAAATCTGACTTCCATCACACTTCCCTACACGGATAAAAGGCGGAGCATGAAAGCACACTCTGGGATATGTAAAACACACAAGGAAACAGCAGTTCCAAGATGGCAGTTTAACACAAGGAGAAAGACGGCGAGACCAGAGGGGGTTGCAAGGAGGGAAGTACCCTTGACCTGTAAAGACCGTTACTTTCGTGAACCTTGGAAAGTAAGAAACCGTAGAATAGGAACTAAAGCTGGTCAAACCTGCAAAGTGTGTCGGAAGTACCCGGGGCTCTCCCGCATCTATAACCAAGACAGACAGGAGCGATTGCCGCTGTGGTATTGTCCTTGGCTCCTACAACAAAGCGGCATCAGAAAAGTTTGCACAGCCGGTGAGAAAGAGAGACTGATACCAAACAACCTTGTGTTTTGAGCCACGTTGCAAGCAGCAACATTGTATAAAGAGATCAGTGTGTGAGGTGTTTGGGATGAACAACGTGAATACAATGGGAAGCCACCGGAAATAGTTGATCTTTGTAGTTGAACTTTTGGAGGCGAAGAAAAGATACCGTACGCACAGTGGTCTGGTGCCACATGGGTGCTCATTCGAAAGTCTCTGTTAGGTATCCAACTGATGCTGACTGTGAGACAAAGAAATATTGAGATTGAAGTGGTCATGCAACGGGTCCAGATAAACCCAGTCAACATTCGAAAGCCTTTGATAGTTTAATGTACGTCACAATTGGTCTGAGCCCAGCTGAGGGAGACTAATTGAACAAAGAAAAGGATCTGAGTCCGGCAGAGGGGCATCGGGGTGAACCAAGAGTCACCCAAAAAAGTATTCTCTGAACTTTGTTTGAAAAGGATCTGAGTCTGGCTGAGGGGGATCCAGGGTGAACACCCAAATTGAATACTGAAGCAAATGTTTGCGTGTTGTTTCTGGTGCAGCAGGCCCTCTGCATGAAGAGACTTGCGAGAAGTAAAGAGACTTACACACAGAAGATCCTGAACTGGGAAAATGGAACTGTATCCTTGTGCCATAGAAGCCAAGGTGTGTGCTTTGCTCAAGTGATCCGCCTTGCCCTGTGCTGAATATGTGGGGAATGGAGGCCAAAGGCCCGAGCATCCTGACATTTTATTTTGTGAACACTTCTTTCTTTTTCATGAACATTACCCCACATGTTTTGTAAATTAGTGGTAAGTATAGGCCTTTTTTATTTTGACAAGACTTCACTAGGACTGCATTATTATTATTTGATGGTCGTAGCTTGCTTGCTTCTGTAGATTTAGGTTTAAATAGGCCTTTATCACACCCTTGTCCAAGTTATAATAACCCTTGAACTGTAGTCATTTGTGTCTGTCTTACTGTTGATACCATGTTTTCCTTACAAGTACCACACAAGTAAGTGTGCCCCTTCCCACAGTCTCTAAAGTTAAACCCTCTGCCAACAGAGAGGTTAGCCACCTGTGAGGAATTGCCATCTGCCAAGGATCTGAAGGCCCTGGATTTTATGATTTTGTATTACATAATAAAATGATGCAGGTAATTCCATCTCTGAAAGAGGTAATCTGTTGATCAGATTTCCCTTTTATAAGCTCCATGTGAAAGGTTTAGTGTATAACTGTCCTGCTGCTTCGTTAATCTGATTTGCATCAGCTGCACTACCAATGGCACAGAGCAGGTGGAGAGGTCACAGCTGCCCATTTTACAGCTGCAGAGACAGCCATGTCTCTGCTAAGCAGGGGCTGCATTTAAGATATGCACCCCTGTACCAAAAGTAGGATGATCAGCAATAGCCCATGATGGTGAGAGGGTAATCTCTAAGAATAAAGTTATGCCTGGGTTAAGGCATTTGTATTTGTATTTTTTTTATTTATTTGAGATTTATATAGCGCCTTAATCCAAAGCGTTGTACAAAGCATCAACATAATAAAAGCAGTAGAATAGTATGGAGTTTGAGTAGAATCAGCCTGTTACCCTGCTGGAGTAGATGGGATTTCAGCGATTTACAAAACACAGAATACAAAACACAGAATAGACAGAGATAGAACGTAGAGGAAGAGGAACAGCATTACAGTGAAAAGGAGCAAGATGAGAAAATGTATGAAAACGTGCCTGCACACAAGGAGGAAGTGGCCCTACAAGACGAAATTGAGAACTGGAGTCAAGAGAATGAGAAGGAATATAGAATGAAACCAATGAGGAGAGATAGTCAGGAGCAAGACCATAAAGCGATTTAAAGTGAAGACATAAAAAGTTGAATTTAAATTGAGCTTGAAAATAGAAGGAGCAGACTTTTCAAATATTAAATAGATAATAGCAATAGGCATGCGACGATATAGGAATGTGGTGTTTAAAGGATAGGGCAGCATCAAAGTAAAGTCCCAGATTACAAGCAATAGATGAGATAGGAAGCTGGGAGGGAGGAAATGATATAAAAGGTGGCAGTAAGGGTGAGGGAATGGTATTAGAAGGGAAGAAAAGTACTTCAGTTTTAGCAGTATTAAGTGTAAGATAATAAGAAGACATCCAGGATTTAATAGCCAGTAAGCAAGGTTATCAGGTAATATTATCCCCATAAATAATGTTGTCATACATGTATTCACCGGGAAACGGCATTGGCGACATTATTTATGGGGACAATACATGGGGTAAATGGCAGCGGGGAATACAGGGGTGTCCCCCACTCCATTAAAAAAAATGTGGGGGTTGCATGGTGTCCCCGCAGGTTCCATATGATAATGTTGCCGCAAAAAAACAGCACCATTCTTGTATGGTGATATGTTTGCGGGGACATTATCACATGGAACCTAAGCAAGAGGGTAGTTGATTATATATATCAGCTGAAAAAGAGGAGAAAGATAGACAAGGCTGATCATCAGCATATACATGATATGATAAACCAAAGGAAGAAATAACTTCAGCCAAAGGGGAAGTATAAATAGAAAAAAGAAAAGGACTGAGAACCGATCCTTGAGGGACACCATGAGCAAGAGGAAAATAATCCGAAGTTGTCCCTCCCCATGAAACAGAAAATGTCAGTTGAGACAAATAGGATCTGAACCAGGAAAGAACGTGGTGCATGGCACTACTTTTGATCATTACAGCCACTTCCGATTTGATCTCAGACGTGTCAGCTCTGAGCCAATCTCAGCTGAGGAAGGTGATATGTATTCTGGCCAGATTGGGTGTGTCCGTCAAATGACATGACAGGAACCTGAATGCCCATGCCTCCTCTTTGATCTCTTTGTGAGGGCCGGTAACACCCTCTGCCAGAGAGTCACACAGCAGGCACCTGCCCTGGTCCCAGGTATCAAAGGAGCACACCCATTCAAAGAGAGTAGCCTCACACCAGGGTGCTGCATGTCTCAAGGCCTTTGATCCTATTGAGAAGAGAGGCAGAGGGTTTAGTGTAGCCAGAGAGACATCTGTACAGTTTTGGGAGGATTCTGCCATCTCGATTCTCTCTGCCTCTCTTACTCTTTCTTGTCACCCCCACTTCCTGTGTCAACAATGGGGGTCTGTTCTGACGTGTAGCGTTTACTGGGGACTACTATTGTGCTAAAGTAGACCTGGATTATTTCTATTATGTCAAAATCAGTACATAAACACTTTAAATGTGAAAGATGCACAAGAAGGAATTTCAGACACAGATAGATATTGAGCTGTCAGCACAAAGCACTTTGGGTGTGATGTCAGAAAGGCAAAGTTTACTCCTTTTAAGAACAGGGTTTGGACTCCTAAAGCAGGATAGCGTTCTTCCAATCACCCATGGGCTTTAGCCTTTAAAAGAAGGGGCCTCACACCACTCCTTTGAATAATCTTTTGGACTTTAACCCTTAAAGAAGATTTGGTTTGGACCATGCTGGAAGAGCAGTCCCTTCCAGAGTCCTCACGTTGTGAGGTGAAGGCTGGTGTTCCAATGGAGTGGCAAGCTCTGCCCCTTGAACATTCCTAGGGAGCACTGGGGGTGAACCTGCTGCTGACAAACAAGACCTGCTTCTCTGCCAGACACAGCAGTACCCAGGACCTCACTGTGTTGAAGGACCCATGTAGTTGTGTGCCAGCCTCCCGTGTTTGGGAGCCCGAGAACAAGGGCCCATCTTGTCCTAGAGTCCCTGGAGTGGGGCTCACAGCAACCTGAGAAGTGACCTGCTGCTGAAGCAAGACCTGTCTCTTTGCCAGCCACGGTGGTACCCAGGACCTCACTGTGTTGTAGGTAGAGCTGGGTGAGCCTGGTGGGGCTCTGCTGACCCGAGCCCTACTCAGGGCTATGGCCTGACCCCCCTCTCGGGCCAGTGCCTGCCCAGAGCAGGGGCCAGCCACAAGCCCTACCGGGTCCCCACTCAGGCCTTATTTTTAGCAAATATTTTATTTTTTAAAGATGCGCTCCGGCTGTGCCCACAGCATATATAGGGGCGTGTCTGCCTGACATCCGGTCCCGGCTGCCGGTCCTTCCCCAGACACTCATTGATTGGCTGTGGCAGGACAGGAAGTCAGGTGGCTGGGAAAGGAAGTCAGGCAGACACGCTCCTGTAAGTGCTACGGGCACACCATTCATCGATTGACTGGCAAAACTGCTGTAACACTTTCTGGTGGTGCTGTAATGCAGTGGTGAATTCAGACAGGTAAGTGAGCCCATTTGATGCCCATTAGCTCCTTTTCTCGCCCCTCCCAGTACCCTTTATCCCCCTTTGTTGCCCTGACCCCTTTAGCTGCCCCAGACCCGTTTTTGCCTTTTCTTGACCCAGTCCCATTTAGCCACTTTTGTTGCCCCTTAATCCCTTTAGCTGCCCCTCCCTTGATCCCCAGTTCCATTTACCCCTTTGTTGCCCCTTAACCCTTTGAGCTGCCCACAGACCTGTTTTGGCCCTTTTATTGACCCCCAGTCACATGTAGCCCCTTTAGCTGCCCCCAGACCTGTTTTGCCCCTTCTCTTGACATGTCCAATGTATCCCCTGTTGTTGCCCCTTAACCATTTTAGCTGGCCCAGTCCCGTTTTACCACTTTCCTTGACCACCAGCCCCATTTAGCCCTTTTGTTGCCCCATAACCTCTTTAGCTGCCCCCAGGCCCGTTTTGCCCCTTCCCTTGATCTCTCCCCATCCCATGTAGCCCCTTTTGTTGGCCCTTAACCCTGTTAGCTGCCCCAACCTGTTTTACCCATTTCCTTGACCCCAATCCCATATAGCCCCTTTTGTTGCCCCTTAACCTCTGTAGCTTCCCCAAACCCGTTTTGCCCCTTTCCTTGACCCCCAAGTCCCATTTAACCCCTTTAGCTGCCCAGACCCCTTATGCCCCTTTACTTGACCCCTCGGTCCCATTTAGCCCCTTAACCCCTTTAGCCATCCCCAGTCCCATTTTGCCCCTTCTCTTGGTCCCCCTGTCCCATTTAGACAATTGTGTTGCTCCTTAACCCTTTTAGCTGCCCCCAGTCCCATTTAGCCCCTTAACCTGCCCCAGAGCCGTTTGCCCCTTTTGTTGCGCCTTAACCCCTTTAGCTGTCCCCAGACCCAATTTGCCCCTTCTCTTGATCACCCAGTCCCATTTAGCACATTTTGTTGCCCCTTAACCCTTTTAGCTGCCCCACTCCCATGTATCTCCTTTTGTTGCCCTTTAATCTGCCCCAGACCCGTTTGGCCCTTTTTCTTGACCCAGTCCCATTTAGCCCCTTGTGTTGCCCAGTCCCATTTAGCCCCTTGTGTTGCCCGTATCCCCTTAAGCTACCCCAGACCCATTTTGCCCACTTTCTTGAACCCCTGGTCCCTCTAGCCCCTTTTGATGATCATCACTCCTTTAACTCTGTTTGTTGCCCCAGTCCCGTTTAGCCTTTTCTTGGCCCAGTCCCTTTTAGCTCCTATTCTTTCCACAGCCCGTTCTTGTCCTCTTTAGCCTCCTTTCTTGCCCCAGTCCATTTAAGTCCTTTTTTCTTGTCCCTTTAGTCTTTTTTCTTGCCTCCCTAAACCCCTTAGCTCATTTTTTGCACCCCCCAACCAGGCCCCTCCTCTTTTTTGCATGGCCATTTTCACGACTCTGTTCGTGCGTGGCCCTAAGGGTCAGGTCAGACCCACAAGCTCGGCCCTATCCATAAATTCCCTGGCTCTCCCAGGTTTAGTTGTAGGACCCCTGCAGTGGTGTGCCAGCCTCCCCTGTGTTTGGGAACACAAAAAAGGGACTAATCTTGTCCCTCAGCCACTGGATTGGGACTCACAGAACCATGAGAGACAAGACAGCTGGGATCTTAGTGTTTTTTGCCATTGAACTGCTTGAAGCCGTGCTTCCAGAACTGTTCTACACATTTGAACCACTAGGACCCTCTGTTGCTGCCTTTTGCACTCTCCTGATCTTTGCACAAGCACAAAGAAGTCTGATCTTGTGCTGCCAGACCACCAAGGACTGCAAAAAGGTACTATTGACTGCTAACTGCCCCATGGTCCATCTTTGGGCCTTAGAGACTGGATAGGTCATTTTAATCCCCTTTTTCAAGCTCAAGACATATTCTTTGGAACATTGTTGTCTTTTAACCGCTTCTTCTCCTGTCTCATTACCCGGTGTGCTGCAACTTCTCTATCTGCATATTCTGTACTTTGTGCATTTGTGGGTTTTTGCAGTGTTTCGTAGTTAGTTATTAGTGTACATGGTGTGTTTGATGAAAACTTGCCAACCCTACCGATTTGGGTGGTAGGCTACTGCTTTTTACGCAATCCTACCACCTACAGATTCCAGTTTCCAATCCTATCGATTTCCAGGCCTGCCTGCCTCAGGCCCAGCCAGACCAGCGTGAGCAGAACGCCATCCCCGGAAGTCAGAAGGTGGGCGTGTTAAATGGCCCATTAATTTGATGGATGTATGCTTGACCACAGAGACCACTCCAGGGCCGAAGTCCAGGCAAGTGTTGTTGCTTCAAGGCCCTTCTCCACCCCTTTCAGATTACTGTATAGGGCGTGTGGGGCGTGCTGCAACACCCATGATCTCCTGGTTTGTGATCAGCAGAATTAATGGTCAGTAAATATGCCTTAGAAGCGCTTTCATGTAATATGTGCAAAACGTTCAATACAGTTACGTGCTGAGAGCGTCATTGAGCAGAGTACAAGATGTGCGTTCTCGACGCACTTGCTTGCTAATCTGCATCTTTTTGAGCTGCGTTTGTTTTTCTGGCTGCAAAGTGAGCGAATTCTTTATCTTAATTTCAGGGGCACTTTTTCTGGAACCCAGGAGAGGGTTAAAAGAGGTTTGGAAAATGTTACCTAAATAAAATAAGCTGTACCAATCATTGATGTAGGCAAAAGTATGGAATTGTAGTTAGACACGATTTATTTTTGAGAATGTACATGATAAATCTATACTTTGTCTATGTGTGAAAGGATATGTTCACTGCACTCAGCACAGGTGCCAAGGATTGACTGCCAATGCAGTCTGAGCTCCCCTTTTTCCCTCGTACTACCCTTTTTATAGCACACTTGTGGGCAGGGTGAGAAGCCACAAGCCCTTTCAGGTGGGCTCAGGTCTTCCTGGGGTTTATATACTTTTAAATGGGAGATCGTTGTAGGAATTTACCTTCTTTCAACGATATTGTCTGCTTGTTACCAGGCTTGTTAGTAGTTTTCTTTGTGTTTATGCTTATATTTACTGGATCCTTCTTTACATGCATCATCGTGGAACCTGGAACCCACCAGGGCTGCAGGCAGGCAGGTGCCAAGTTCCACAGTGATGCATGTAAACAAGGATCCAGTAAATATAAGCATACACTCAAAGATAACTACTAACAAGCCTGGTAACGACCAGACAACATCATTGAAAGAAGGTACATTCCTAACACTTCCCTTCCCTCTAACATTCTAAACACAACACACATCCTGAATGCCTTCATAACACCCATCGGATGTTGAAGGATGCCTTTTGCGCTCACACAGCCTGCGGTCATCGAGGCGCTGTTACAGAAATTGTTTGTTTTCTTAGTTGCGTAATTATAGCGCTTCAACACCCAGAGGTTTCTAGGCGCGGCCCCGGGGATCGAACCTGCGTTGCTTTGTGTTGTCTTGCTTCCAAGGCACGCACGTTGCCGCTGAGCTCTCCTCCAGGGAATATGAGGAGGCTTAGGAGGAAGGGTGTGTTGTTTCATTGGGGATGGGGCCTGTTCCAAAGAATTTGAGTCTATCAAACAGGACATTATAAATGCTGCTGTTCTTTACAGTTTTGTAGAAGGTCGGAGGACCATGATTTATGCTGATGCTAGTGATCATGGCTTGGGTGCCGTGATAATGCAAGAGTGTGGTGAGGAGCTGTTGACCATTGCATTTGCCTCCAGGACTTTGAAAGAGGCAGAAGTGAGATATTCCGTGGTGAAGAAGGAGGCCTTAGCATGTACGTGGGCTGTCAGGAAATTTAAAATGTACTTGTGGGGTCGTAAGTTCACAATAAGGATGGATCACAAGCCGCTGATTAATATTTTTCCAGAGGTGGTTTGGAAGGTGTATTCAGAAGGATAATGAAAGTGGGTCAGTAGCCTACAGGGTTTACATTATCAAATGGAACATATCCAGGGGAAAAAACAATGTTGTGGCAGATGCCCTGTCTAGATCTGCAGTTGTTGACCTGGCGGGTGAGGAGTGTGTTGAGAATGATGAGCAAGAAGTAGCAGAGATCTTTCGAGTCCACTATTCCAATGGGTCAAAGCGCCTTTGCAGACCTTCTAGGATGAGCAGAGGGGTCTCGCAGGACGGCAGCGGGCTCAGGGTGCCAAACCTTCCAGCGGGTCACCAGCGGATCTTTTGTCAAAGTGGCCAGAAATGTGTGTGTTAAAAGATGTTTCTAGTAGCAGTTTGATAAGATTCTTGGAACCATTATTTTGGTGGGAGGGCTTTCCCCGCCGATGCCTGTCAGAAAATGGAACTCAGTTGGTGTCAAGGGAATTCAAGCTATTTTTGGAAAGATATGGTATTGAACATGTCACAACAGCTCTCTATCATCCTCAGGGAAATGGTTGTATGGAGAGATTTAACCACACCCTAATGGAGGCTATTAGGATTGCAGTGGCCACTGGGCGAGACTCGGTGAGAGCTGTCATGGAGAGAACATTTCAGTACAGGTTAGCTCCACATGCAGTGACGGGAGTTCCTCTGTTTGAGTTGTTGCATGGAAGGAACCCAACACTCATTTGTGTCCCGGGTGGATAGGAAGGTCAAGCTGTGAGAGTGGATGTGGAATTTGTGAGAGAGAAACTGTTGGTCAGTGGATACAAGTCCAAGAGGAGATTCGATAAGAAAACGTATTGCAGAAGTTTTACCACAGTACCCGGAAATGTGATTAAAGTGAATAATCCTGTGAAGGTGAGGAAGGGGCATTCTGTGTTCTCGGAGCCCAAGGAGGTTGTGAAGGATCTAGGTTCTGCCATCTTGGTCAGAGGTGGTGGCATCTGGAATAAAGAGAGAGTGGCTGTCATATGCAAGTGGAAGGTGCCATATGGTTAGCAGAGGGAAGGGTGAGTGTTAGGATGAGCGCCCATACTTTTTGGTCAGGATGTGTGTTGTGTTTAGAAGGTTGGAAGGAAGGGACATGTTAGGAATGTACCTTCTTTCAACGATGTTGCCTGCTTGTTACCAGGCTTGTTAGTAGTCATCTTTGTGTTTATGCTTATATTTACTGGATCCTTCTTTACATGCATCATCATGGAACCTGGAACCTACCTGCCTCCAGCCCTGGAGGGTTCCATGAAGAGTCAGTTGGTGTGGGTATGCAGCTGGGGGTCGCTGCGGGATGAGACTAGGCTTACCTTGGACATAATAAAGCCTTGTCCTCAAGATCATGATGTGTGCAGAGTGTTGTTTACCATGAACCACCGTTACAATCGGCTGCACTTTTAATGGCAGAGTGTGATCTGTGGAACAAGAATACTATACAGACAGTTTGCTATGAAATGCATCATTTTACACATTATTTTAAAAAAGATTCTTGGGGGACACCCCCACTGAACAACTTATGGTAGATTTGGACTCCCTCGCTACGATATTCATAGGAAATGTTTACACCCTTCCTAGCACACAGATGAACAGTAAATCTACAAAAATGTTGCTCAATAATAACTTTGATAACCCATGAGTCAATAGAAACACAGTCTGCCTAGGCATCCATGAGCAGTGCACTTGTTTGTGCATCACAGTAAGTGCTGCACTTAAACATAGACCAACACAAGCACTGGAATAATGTTGCACTGTTCCATGTATCAATAGAAACACTGCATTAGAATATGGACCACTTACTTCTAAAACGAGTAGCCACATTTGGGAATGCAAAGGGAAGGCGTGTGTAGTTTTAGTTTGGATCCAGGGAGAGTCTGGATTTCATCTTTCTGTGTAATGTTGCAATTTCCAATAGATCATCATTCTAACGCTATTAATGATAATACGACATTTCAGGTGTTTGATATGGCGTAGTAGCTCTAGCTCTGAGAAGCAGTTCAGCACTAAAATAGTTTGTGTCTTTGGCCCCAGTAGAGCGATAATGAGTATTATATCCAGCACACTGCTCCATTTTATGTTATGTCCGGAATGAAGAATACATACAGACACCAGTGAAATTGTTCATTTTTGCATTGTTCAATGGAAATAGTAAATTGTGAAGGGTGAAATATGGAATACGTAAAAAGTCATTTTCTGCTGCCCTGCAAAGCCGCCTGTGAGGAATTGGGAGAATTTAACCCTATGGTAGCTTGGTGCCGTCCTTCCCGGGCAACTGGAGCTGTGCCTCAGCATTTTGAAACCTATGTTGCCTCATTTAGATAGCGATAGTAAAATCTGATGGCACATATAAAGTCATTTTCTGCTGCCCTGCAAAGTTACCTGTGAGGAATTGTGCCAATTTAACCCTATGGTAGCTTGGTGCCATCCTTCCCGGGCAACTGGAGCTGTGCCTCAGCATTTTTAAACCTATGTTGCCTCATTTAGATAGCGATAGCAAAATCTGACGTCAGACTAAATAAAATCTGACGGCACATAAAAAGTCATTTTCTGCTGCCCTGCAAAGTTACCTGTGAGGAATTGTGCCAATTTAACCCTATGGTAGCTTGGTGCCATCCTTCCCAGGCAACTGGAGCTGTGCCTCAGCATTTTTAACCCAATGTTGCCTCATTTAGGTAGCAATAGCAAAATCTGATGGCAAAGTAAGCAAAATCTGACGGCACGTAAAAAGTCATTTTCTGCTGCCCTTCAAAACCGCCTGTGAGGAATTTTGCCAATTTAACCCTATGGTAGCTTGGTGCCATCCTTCCCAGGCAACTGGAGCTGTGCCTCAGCATTTTTAACTCTATTTTGCCTCATTTACGTAACGATAGCAAATTCTGATGGCAGCCTAAGCAAAATCTGACAGCAGCCTATGCAAAATCTGACTGGCACGTAAAAAGTCATTTTCTGCTGCACTGCAAAGCCGCCGGTGAGGAATATTGCCAATGTAACCCTATGGTAGCTTGGTGCCATCCTTCACAGGCAACTGGAGCTGTGCCTCAGCATTTTTAACCCTATGTTGCCTCATTTAGGTAGCAATAGAAAAATCTGACGGCAGCCTAAATAAAATCATACAGGTAAGCAAAATCTGACGGCACGTAAAAGTCATTTTCTGCTGCCCTTCAAAACCGCCTGTGACGAATTTTGCCAATTTTACCCTATGGTAGCTTGGTGCCATCCTTCCCGGCAACTGGAGCTCTGCCTCAGCATTTTTAACCCTATGTTGCCTCATTTACGTAGCGATAGCAAAATCTGACGGCAGCCTAAGCAAAATCTGATGGCACGAAAAAGTCATTTTCTGCTGCCCTGCAAAGCCGCCGGTGAGGAATTCTGCCAATTTAACCCTATGGTAGCTTGGTGCCGTCCTTCCCAGGCAACTGGAGCTGTGCCTCAGCATTTTTAACCCTATGTTGCCTCATTTAGGTAGAGATAGCAAAATCTGACGGCATCCTAAGCAAAATCTGACGGCAGCCTAAGCAAAATCTAACTGGTACGTAAAAAGTAATTTTCTGCTGCCCTGCAAAGCCACCTGTGAGGAATTGTGCCAAATTAACCCTATGGTAGCTCGGTGACATCCTTCCCGGGCAAATGGAGCTGTGCCTCAGCAATTTTAACCCTATGTTGCCTCATTTAGGTAGCGATAGTAAAATCTGACGGCAGCCTAAGCAAAATCTGACGGCACGTAAAATGTCATTTTCTGCTTCCCTGCAAAGCCACCTGTGAGGAATTGTTCTAATTTAACCCTATGGTGGATCGGTGCCATCCTTCACGGTCAACTGGAGCTGTGCCTCAGCAATTTTAACCCTATGTTGCCTCATTTAGGTAGCAATAGCAAAATCTGACGGTAGGGTAAGCAAAATCTGACAGCATGTAAAAAGTCATCTTCTGCTGCCCTGCAAAGCCACCTGTGAGGAATTGTGCTAATTTAACCCTATGGTAAATTGGTGCCAACCTTTCCGGGCAACCAAAGCTATGCCTCAGCAATTTTAACCCTATATTGCCTCATTTAGGTAGCAATTGCATATTCTTGCCGTGGCCCGGAACCTCCTCCCTCCCTTAGTATGTCCTACAGTCTCTTCCTCTGTGTGTTCACTTTAATGGAGGGGCCTCACCTGTTGCACTCGTCAGGGTTGCACTTGTCGAGATCCTTGTAAGTCTCCACGGGTGCTCCTGCTATTCTCCTGTTGCTCTCCTCTACGCTTTTCCCCTCCAGTCTCAGGGCTGGCTCCGGCTGCTCTCCCACTCATAAGGCGCTGGACGGAGAGACAGGCTCTTTGCAAACAAAACTAGCTTAGGTTCTGCAGGCAGATGAAAGTGCCTGAATAGCCTGGGCCTCCCATTCAGGGCCTGACAGAGGAGATGAGTAGTGCCTTTGAAGGGTTGTCTTGCCCAACCTACGTAATGGGATGCTAATGAACCTGCTTGATCCCAAAAACTACAGACCCGTCTCGAACAGCAGATTCCTTGCAAAACTCATCGACCGAACAGCATACTCCCAGCTCAACACCTTTGTAGAAGCCAACAACCTCCTCGACCCCACACAATCAGGCTTCAGACCACGACATGGAACTGAAACCACTCTGACCTCGATCTGGGATGATCTTAAGGTCACTGCAGACTCTGAAGGATGCGCTGCCCTAATTCTCCTTGATCTCTATGCAGCCTTTGATATGGTTAACTACTCAATCCTTCATGACCGTATCCACTCCCTTGAAATCCACGGCATTGCTCTCAAGTGGATCGCCTCCTTCCCCAGCAACAGGAAACAAATAACCCTCCTCTCCCCATTTGTTTCAGCTGCTCGCTCGGTTAACACTGGAGAACCGCAAGGCGCATGCCTATCTGGTCTCCTGTTCAACCCCTATATGACCACCCTTCCCAGAATCATCCGCATGCACAACATCTCATACTACAACTACGCTGATGATACTCAAATCATCCTAAGAATCCCCAATTCAGGTACCAACCCCCAGCACGACCTCCAAGCCTGCCTTTGAGATATTGACCGATGGATGACAATAAACCACCTCCTCTTAAACCCCACAAAAACTGAAATCATTGTGTGCGGCAACACTGCCCTTCTACCTCATCCACTCTCATGGACCCTGTCCCTCAGCCTACCCCCCAGCCCCTCCGACACTGTAAAAACCTAGACTGTACCATGAACTCTGGCCTAATCCTCTCCCGACAGATCAATAATGTGTCAAAATGCTGTCACTACCATCTCAAACTTCTCAGATGCATCTTTCCCTACCTCTCCTTCCCGAGCAGACTTTCCGCAGTTATGTTGAGACTGGACTATGCCAACTCCCTATACATAGGAGTCCCGGCTTACCATTTTTACAAACTCCAAAGAGCGAAAAACACTGCTGCTAAATTGCTCCTTGCCCTGGGTCCAAAAGACCACATGTCCCCAGCTTTCCGAACCCTCCACTGGTTCCCAGTCGGACGAAGGGCCACTTTCAAGACACTGTGCATCACTCACTGTGCAATGCACAAGACTGGCCCATTATACGTGCAAGAAAAGATAAAACCATACCTCCCATCCCGCACGTTAAGATCAAGCACTGCACTCCTCTTAGTCATTCCAACCTCCAAATCTATCAGGATCAGAGGATCCGGCTTCTCAACCTTGGCCCCGACTCCGTGGAACTCGCTTCCCCCATATATTCGACACACCCAAGACTATATGACATTCTGCAAAGCTCTAAAAACGTGTCACAACCTCTGATACGATTGAATTCTTAGCAACTCGATGACTAATGCACAATGAAACTCCCAACAATATCATCAATCAATACGCTCATTAATTTGGCTATTAAACTACTGCAAACCTGAAATGCAGAATAATTTATCTCCTTAGATCATAACTCCACGCAATTCCATTCTCCTTACTAATATTCAGATATCCTTGCCAGTATCCCTGCTGCCTCCTCACTATACTAGACCCTCAACATAGCCTCCGTCAACTCCCTGCCCACCTCAGATACACTTACGAAACAGAGAGTTAAACACCTACCACACTAAGCTATCTTTGTATGACGTTTAGTTAGTGTGGTCAAAAATTGTTTTAGACACTCTCTGGAACAAAGAGTGTTATATTTAGAACAGTTCAAGGTGCAGGGGAGAAAGTTGGCAGTCCTGGCATATGGGCTGTACATACAAACAAAGACAAAGTAAGTTCTCACTTTGGGAACTCCCGTCCCCTGCACACTATTTATGGCTGAAAAAAAGCTCAATGAATTTATATTTCATAAGCGGAAATAAGATACATAAATTGCATTCACTACAAATGTATGTTTTCTTAGAAACACGGCCTTAAGCCTAATAATTAGGGTCCGACTTCAGAGTAAATGTGTTCTTAAAGATTATTTATTTTTTCATGTGGATATGCCCAACGCGTTTCGAGATAAATTCTCTTCATCAGGGGATGCAATAATTCATTCAATGATCAACAATTTGCTATAAATACAAAGGAAATATATACAATTATAACAGAATACCATTTTCAGGAGGACTTATAATCACAAGAAGTATTATTAAGTGGTTTCAACATTATAGAAGATCTTGTTAAACCTTCTAACACATCAATGTTAACTAATCCCTTCAATTCATTGTTTCCTAATCACCAAGAAAACATTTTTTGTTTGTATAAACCTTATGGGGTAGATTTGTTCCACCTTTCAACATCTCTAAGGTCACCAATCATATGAAATAATAATTATGATAAAGGCAAATGCTTACATCTTTATCTGTATGGTGGCGCGTATTGTGCATCCTTCCAATGCCCCAATGTTAGTAAATAACGTAAATCAATCATATGTGCATCTTCTAATAATAGTGTAAGTCACTAGATACAAGATAATCCAATCGGTACCCAAAAGCCTAACCTCATCACCAATATCATTGGTCACTAATAGACGAAACAGTCAGCATTGTACAAAAAATGTATTTATATGAAGCGTACCCTATTCTCCTAATTTGTAGGGATCGTGGAAAATAGCTCAATGATGTGGGTCCGATTTGTGTAATTGAAGTACGATCTCGGTATGTCCTTGATTCAATAATCAAGATGTCAGGGAGATTGCAGACCTTCCATCAAAAAATAGGTAGTAGTATGGTATTAGGATACCATTGAGCACAAAGTTGTATCAGTGTGGACCTAGAAGTGAAGGTGCCACGTGTTAGTAAGAAGGGAAAGAGCATTCCGTCAAGATGTATTAATTAGGCTGTCAATGTAAAGATAACGTGCCTCCTAGAGGCACATCACGTTGTGTGGTGGAAACGAATTTGAATACTTACTGGTATCAGTACGAACGTTTGTAAGGAGAGGAGCCGATCCAGCCGAGCGCTGTAGCATCGGTAAACAATATGGCCTTAATTATATGCGTCATTGTAGTGATGTCATCACGTAGAAACGTGAATGATGTCACAGTTGTAAACAAAGTGTTCACGTCATTGTAATGCGTTCGTGTAAGCTTAGAGCACACGGATAGTGTGCTAACTCACTACCAATTTTGCCGTCACTTCTCAATTAGTGTACCTTCACAGTCTACAAGTCAGTGGATGCGTTGAGGATTAGGAATTTATAAAAGAAGTAAAAAGAAGTATCTCAATGTCTCGTCACCTAAATGGTATAAATCGGTTTATAGTGAAAATGTCGGCTGCAAAAATGTCACAAAAGAAATGTAGAAAAAAAATTTGAATGTGATTTTTTTAATTTATTTTTTAATGGGGGGTTCCCCCCCAACCCCCTGTTTATTTTTACTAGCTAGACCCCAAAAAAAATACAAATAAAAAAAAACACATTTGAATTTTTTTTCGACATTTTTTATTTCCGACATTTTTGCATTCGACTTTTTGCAGTCGACATTATAACTGGACATCGTATAAATCATATCATCTATGTGTCTGTTAGAATCAATCAGGTTCTAGATGTAATAAATAGCAAAGCAAGTGAGACAGGAATAATATGGATATCTAATGTTGTGCTGTTGAGTATTTGTAGTCCGGTGTTGGACTGGAAAATAAGTACCAAGTAGTAGCCTATTTTAATGTCATTCCTAGGTTAAAGGAGTCACATTAGTGATTTATTAGATTCTAAATCATGTCCAATTTCAAACTCTTTATAGACAATAGTTTCCTCTGCTTTCTCAAAAATAGAGTTCACAGTCTATTAAAATCTACTGAGGGCTGCTAACCTTCACAGAATATGGGTACCATGGTGATTTAGCAAACGCTGTCTCTGATTACTGAGTGCACAATCTATGTAAGTATTCACAGACGGTTATTGAAGCAAAAAGGGGATGCATCAGTCACATTTCTATATTTAATCTCTCTGCCAAGTTGATGCTTTAGTAGGGATTAATACACAATGCATACGACATAGACTCAGTTTGTTTAAGGGAGTTGTCCCATTTGTGGGTCTACACGTCCAGACAATCACAGTAAATATAACTCTAGTAACAAGAGGTGGTAGAGTCCCTATTACATCAGTTTATATGTATAATTTTTTAGAGCAATGGGCCCAAATAGAAATCTTCATTTAGACCATGGGGACTGACTGCTTCTAGTCTGTGAATCCAATTAAGTTCTCTCTGAGCTATTCTTTTAGCAAAGTCTCCTCCTCTTGGTAATGAGTGTACAACTTCTAAGATCGCCCATCTCAGTTGTGAAATATTATGGTCATTTTCTTTAAAATGTCTAAATACCGGCGATTTTTCATTGCTGGTCCTAATATTTGATTTATGTTCCGTCCAGCGGTCCTTTGGTTTTCGGATTGTTTTGCCAACGTATTATTTCCCACAAGGACATCTTAGTGCATAAATTACATTCTTGCTATCACATGTTGCATAGTCTTTAAGAAATATTTTTTTTCCGTTGTTAGGATGGCGAATGTATTCTCCTTTGATTATATTTGTACAGTGCTAACAGTGCAAGCAAGTCTAAGTTCCTGGTTTTTGTTTTCTAAGAGATATTTGTTCTGTGGTTTTTCTTTTCTCAGCTTTAACCAGACTGTCCTTAAAGTTCTTGCCCCTTTTGTAAGCCAGCATCGGTAGTTCCGGGAACAATTTATTTAGATTAGGGTCAGATTTTATCAGATCCCAGTTTTTGGTAATGATCCTCTTGATTTGATAACTTTGGCTGGAAAATTTCAAAGTGTGGATTAATCTGGTAGTAGGTCTTTTGGATTTTTCTTCCAAGAGGTCTGGTCTTGCTAGGACCTCGGTTTGTCTCACTGCTTTTTCTAGTGTTTCGTTTGGAAAACCTCTCTTCTTGAATCTTTCCTTCATGTCATTGTATTCCCCTTGGAGTTTTGTAGTATCTGATATAATCTTTTTTAATCTTAGCATCTGACTAAACATGCTGTTACAATCTTTAGGTTTCCTGTAAATACTGGTCTATAGATTGGTGCCTATTTTTTCAATGTTGATGTCCAGGAAATGGATGTGGGGTTGACCTACCTCCAGAGTGAAGGTGATTCTTTCATTGCAACTGTTGAGATATTGAAAAAACTGGTTGAGTTCCTCTCTGGTGCCTTGCCAGATCCCGAAAATATCATCAATGAACCTTTTCCAAAATAGAATCTTGTTTTTTCCAAGGGCCTTTACTCAGTACGTGGGTTTCCTCAAAATGGAACATAAAAGTGTTTGCATATGATGGCGCTACTGGTGAGCTCATAGATGTGCCGGCCGATTGTAAATAGTATTTAACATTGAACCTAAAGTAGTTGTTAAACAGAATTAAATTGATTAATTCTGTTGCAAATACCTTGTGAATCTTGATATCTGTGTGTTTGAGGAGAAACCATTCTAGCGAGTCGATCCCTTTTTGGTGTGGGATCGAAGTGTACAGACTATTCACATCCAGTGTGAAAAGAATCACTGTGGGGTTATTAATCTGTACTTCATTCAAAAGTCTAAGGAAGTGTGCTGTGTCTTTTAGATAAATCAATGTTTTTTGGACCAATGGTTGTAAGGCCTGGTCCAAATAAACCGCTAGAGGATGAAATACACTTTCAGTTCCAGCCACAATGGGCCTAAATGGAGGATTGGTGTTGTTTTTGTGGATTTTCGGGAGAACGTAGAAGACCAGGGTTACTGGAAATTTCTTAATTAAGTAGTCACTGGTATGATCCGATATACAGTCCAAGTCTGACACTTTCTCAACTGTTTTCTTGATCATTTCTTTTATTGAAAGTATGGGATCCGAGTCTAAAACCAGGTAGGTTCCCTGATCATTAAGTAGGTTCAAACAACCTGCAGTATAGGAGTCAGTGTCCATTAGTACCAGTGCACCACCTTTATCTGCTGGTTTTAGTGTTATGGCGGGATCCTCTGCTAGTTCTTTAATCAGTTTGAGCTGGTATTTTCTGATGTTACTTCTTTTAGGGGTGTTGTATTTAAGGCATTTGAGTTCTTTAGATGTTTTGAATTTGAAAAGGTTAATCACCGGATGTGTTACTCACCAGCCGGCGAGTTGTTCGGGCAAGCGACCAGGAAGGTAGTACTGGATGTTGATTGAAGAGCTTGAGATGGAGCCTCCACCTGATCCTCCTCTCTGTTGAGGGAATAAGCTCTTTTTGATGATATGACTCTCAGCTGCACTAAATTACAGCTGAGAGACTGATCACCCAAAAGAGCGGGGAGAACACACCGCCACGGACCCAGCTAAAAGAAAAAGACAATTGGTAAATATTTGGAAAGAGCAAAGATCATCACAAGAGAAAAGCCTTTCAAAAGCAGAAAGTACCTGGGTCACCCACTCTCCTTATCATCGAAAAGGAACAGAAATGGAATTTCCCCAGAACAGGAATTGAAATAACCTAAACAATCCAGATTAGAACAACGGAGGTACAAAACAATAAACAGGAAGGTTAGTAGGGATGTTATACCCGGGCGGCACGAGGGGCGCACTAGATACAGGTAGGTGCACACTTCTCAGCAAGGCGTCCCTGTGTGCACTTTCAGAAAATGAGTTTTTGTGTATAATCAGCAAAGCGTCCTTGCGTGCACTTGAGGGAGCAAATCCCAAAACCTCGGAATGGAGTCCAAATCCACAAAAGAACACTGGAATTGAAGAAGGAACAGTACCCAGTACTTGGAGTCAGCTGGGAAGGTGAGGAAAAACCAGTTGAAGGCAGTGGTAGGTAAATCAGGACAGAAGGAAGGCAATCCAGTAAACAGGGAGCGAGATCTGATACACAGGCGGGCTAAGGACGGTACAGAATCAGGAAGTAAGCAATCCGTAGGACAGGCAAAAGTCCGGTACACAGGTAGGCAGAAAACAGTACAGAATCAGGAAACAAGCAAACCGTAGAGCAGGCAAGGGTCCGGTACACAGGAAGTCAAAAGAGTTTGAGAAGTCTAAAGGCAGTCCGTAATTGGAGAAACAGGAATTGGTACACGGGAAGGCAATGGTTTGGAAGGCACAGAAGACGAAACTTCGGATGCCGGTTGCAACTTTAATAAGAAGCAGCGTCCTTACCACTGCAGTGCCTAATATACTCAGGAGGCGGAGCGCCGTAAGCCCGTCAGAGCTCACGTTCCGAATAGTCGGAACTACACGCAAAAAGTAGGTTTCCTGGGAGTTGTAGGCAAAGGCTAGGTTGTCGATACCTTTGATGTTGTTGAGCCCAATCTCCAGGGTAACCGCCACCGAGAGAAGTAAGGGGCTGAGAAACGTCGGATATTGTGGCGAAGTGTCACAACTTTGGTAGGTACCTTGGTGGTCTGTTTCACCTGGCGTGATGAAGAGGTGCGCAGATCATTCAGACCCCGATGTGTGACAGCATCCACCCCCAAAGGCAGCGACAACCCCTTGCGGGCATGAAAGCGGCGCAGAAGCACCGGAGCTCGGATGTTCACCAATGGTTCCCAGGATCTATCCTCCAGGCCATATCCCTTCCAATCAACAAGGTAGTACGGACGACCCCTGCGCAGCTGGAAATCCAGGATCTCTGCCACCTCGTATTCGACATCACCATGCACCCTGATCGGGGAAGGACGAGCAGGCAAACGAGTAGAAGGCGAGCAAGGCTTGACCAGGAAAACATGAAAAAACTGATGCACTTTCCAAGAAGAAGGCAATGAAAGCCGGACCTCAGCTGGACTAATCACCTCAGTGATGGCATACGGACCCACGAACTTGGAAAGGAGCAAGCGTTTTCCATGGATCTTCAAGTTACAAGTGGACAACCAAACTTTCGTACCCATTTTAGAACTGGGAGCAGGAATCCTATGCTGATCGCATATTCTTTAGCCTTAACCTGAGCATGGAGGAGATGTTCCAGAACAGATTTACGAACAGATTTGAGATCCCGAATACAAGCTTGTGCAGCCGGGTTGTCAATAGGAAGTGTAGGATCCAGGGGCAAAGACCGAGGATAGTAGCCATACAAAGCAAAGAAAGGAGAAACACCAGAAGCCGAATGTCGCAAGTTGTTATAGGCGAATTCGGCGGGTGGCAACATCGCCAACCAGGATGACTGGAAATGAAGACAGAGACAACGCAGGTATTGTTCAAGAGTTGCATTGAGCCTTTCGGTTTGCCCATCCGTCTGCGGGTGATAAGCAGAACTGAACCTGTCATCAACACCAAGAGACGATGTCAACGCCCTCCAGAAGCGGGACGAAACTGAGGGCCGCGGTCCGAAACCACAATGGAAGGGAGCCCAAAGAATCGGAAAACCTGTTTTAGAAACTTGGAGGCCAATATAGGTGCGGAAGGCAGCCCGGAACACGGAATGAACAGTGCCATTTCAGTGAAATAATCGATGACAACCCAAATAGTATCAAAGCCATCCACAGAAGGTAGATCGACTATAAAATCCATAGAGACCATACACCATGGTTTATGTGGCACTGGACGAGGCTGCAATAAACCCACAGGTTTAGATCTAGAGATTTTAGACTGAGAACATACTGAACAGGAGGCCAAGTAATCGATTACGTCGCTGGACATAGAAGGCCACCAAGCACAACGGCGCAAAGAGTCAAGAGTCTTTTGTTGTCCCGGATGAGCCACCATAAGCGAATCATGAGACCAAGCAAGTGCACGTAAACGCGCATCAACAGGAGGTAGAAACAATCTGCCCTGGATGTAGGGCAAACCCTGCACTATATCGAGGTTGAGAGCCTCACACTCCCTTGCATGTGAGGAAACCCACTCAGAGATCAGGGAGCGTAGTGAAGGTTGAGGAGTGCACCCACAGACCACTCTACAGGGTAGCAAGAGAGAGTGGTCGTTAGTTTTACCACCAGAATTAGAAGACAAACGTGACAAAGCGTCAGCACAGGTATTGAATCGGGCTGGCCGATAAGTAATGGTGAAGTTAAATTGTGAATAGAAGAGATGCCAGCGAGCCTGTCTAGCAGTAAGACATTTCATGGACTTGAACGCAAGAAGACTCCGATGATCTGAAAAGACTGTGACAGGATGACGCGCACCCAGCAAATGATGTCTCCATTCAGAAAAAGCATCCTTGATGGCCAACAAATCTCTTTCCGTGATAGGGTAGTTCTGTTCATATTGAGTCAACTTCCGTGAATGAAAAGCAACAGGATGGATTTCACCTGAATCGGGACAACGCTGGGATAGTACTGCTCCAAAGGAAGAACCAGAGGCATCGGCCTCCACTAGATATGGTAAGAGCGGATTTGGATGTTGCAGTACTGGAGCAGTCAAGAAGGCGGCTTTCAGAGCTTCAAAGGAGTGTTGCGCCTCTGGACTCCATTGAAATGCCCGTTTAGAACTGGTCAATGCTGTCAAAGGAGCTGAGATGGATGAAAACGAGTGAATGAATCGTCTGTAAAAGTTTGAAAAACCCAAAAAGGTTTGTAATACCTTGGTAGTAGTAGGCACAGCCCATTCGAGAACAGCTCTGACTTTAGAACGGCTCATTCTAATGCCGTGATTAGTAAGATCGTACCCTAAGAACTCTACTTCAGTAGAATTGAATACGCATGTTTCAGCTTTAACAAATAAATTATTGTCTCGTAGTCTCTGAAGCACGAGACGAACATGGTCAATGTGTTCCTCCATTGAAGAAGAGCATATCAAAATGTCGTCTAAGTAGACAATGACAAATTGATCCAGATGGTCATGACAAATATCATTCATGAATGCCTGGAAGGTAGCAGGTACATTACACAGCCCGAAGGGCATCACCAGGTACGCAAACAGTCCATACCGGGTCTTGAAGGCTGTTTTCCACTCATCCCCCTCTCGTATTCGAACAAGGTTATATGCACCTCGAAGGTCTAGTTTAGTGAAAACTGCCGAAGAACCAAGCTGATCTAAAAGAACAGATATCAGCGGAAGAGGGTATTGATTCCTTACAGTTATAGCGTTCAAGGCCCTGTAATCAATGCAAGGGCAAAAATCGCCTTCTTTCTTAGGGACGAAAAAGAGTGGAGATGCCGCAGGAGACTTAGATGGTCTGATGAACCCGGTGATCAAGGCCTTGTCGATGTATTCCTTAAGTACTTTGTCTTCGGGCAGTGTAAGCGAATACACTCTTCCTGCTGGTATCTTAGCTCCTGGCACTAAATCAATAGGGCAGTCGTAGGGTCTGTGAGGGGGCAAAACATCTGCACCGCCCCTTGTCAAAGACATCCCGGATATCACTGTATTCTGAGGGAACATGAACTTCCTTGGTAGTGGTTATAGCACCGATAAATGCATTGGAGGCTGCCAATGCCTGACAAGAAGACACCGGACACACATTCGAGTCCCGAAAACATTTTTCATTGCAGACCGAGGAAGGAAATTGGACGGTTTTTTCAGCCCAATCAATGGCCGGGTTGTGATAGCGTAACCATGGAACTCCCAGGATGACCCAAAATTGGGGTGCTTTTATCAAATCAAAGGAGATAGTCTCCAGATGTCCGTCTTCTGTTTGCATACGGACAAGAGACGTGTTTAGGGTTTACCACCCAGAAACCAGAGAAGTGCCGTCCACTGCGTGGACCGCCTCTGGTTGGGCCTTATCCAATACAGGAACCTTGTGATTGATAGCGTAATCATAGTCCATATAATTCCCTGTTGCCCCAGAATCGATGATAGCCAGAGAAGAAAAAGAAGTGTCAGCAGTTGCAGTAAATACTACCGGCAAAGTGACAGGGGCGGAGGCAGTACCATGAGAGTCCAATGATAAGATTCCCGGCGTAGGGACTCTGTCTATCGCCGGGATTTGGCATTTCCCGCCTTCTTGTTGGGTTTCTTTGGACAGTCTTTCAGCGGGTGATCGGCTGAGCCGCAGTACATACATAGATTGTGAGAACGTCGATACTCACGTTGTGCAGGGGTTAGAGGGCCCGCACTGCCCCCACTTGCATTGGCTCTGGAGCGGAAGATTATGTTGGCACAGGGTCAAAGGTGGGAGTTAAGTTTGCTTGTGGCTTACGTTCCCCCTTCCTTTCGGACCTTCTGGCGTCTATCTGCAAAACTAAATCCAAAAGTTCCCCAAAAACAGTAGGAACCACGGGGACAGTAGCTAGGATGTCTTTTAATTCCTCAGACAGCCATTTATAAAATACTGCCGACTTCTTCTCCTCAGGCCAATCTGTTTCAGCCGCCAATTGGTTGAAACGAGTAAGGTAGGTAAACAGAGAGGAAGTGCCCTGGCATAGATTCAAAAATTCCAGGTCTGTGGCCTGTGATTTGTAGCGGGTATCAAAGACCCTGTTCATGGCTGTGATAAGAGCGTCACAGTCGTATAGAACGTAACTGTTAGATTCAAGTAGAGGATTAGCCCAAGCAGCTGCCGTCTCCCCCAGATGAGAAAGAATGAAAGCCGCCTTTGTCGTGGAATTGGGGAAAGCAGTTGGGTGGCAAAGAAAGTGTAGTTTACACTGATTAATGAAAGTACGGTATTGTTTTGGATCACCTGTGAAACGCTCCGGGGGGGGCCAACGGGAACTGTGTAGCCATGAGCACAGGGTTTGCAGAAAACCCGGAGGCGGCAGCCGTAGAGGCGCCAGAACCTGAAGCCGTAGCACCGGAGGAATCTATGCCCAGAGTCTGAGGAGTTGGAAATCTCTGCAGACTGTCAATCTTGTGATGCAATGCATCATGCGCTGCCGTCATATCCGTACGGAGTTCGGACACCAAGCGAACCAAAGCGTTCAGAGGGTCCGTCTCATCCATGGCTTCTGATTTTGTTATTCACCGGCCGGCGAGTTGTTCGGGCAAGCGACCAGGAAGGTAGTACTGGATGTTGATTGGAGAGCTCGAGATGGAGCCTCCTCTCTGTTGAGGGAATAAGCTCTTTTTGATGATATGACTCTCAGCTGCACTAAATTGCAGGCTGAGAGACTGATCACCCAAAAGAGCGGGGAGAACACACCGCCACGGACCCAGCTAAAAGAAAAAGACAATTGGTAAATATTTGGAAAAGCAAAGATCATCACAAGAGAAAAGCCTTTCAAAAGCAGAAAGTACCTGGGTCACCCACTCTTCTTATCATCGAAAAGGAACAGAAATGGAATTTACCCAGAACAGGAATTGAATAACCTAAACAATCCAGATTAGAACAACGGAGGTACAAAACAATAAACAGGAAGGTTAGTAGGGATACTATACCTGGGCGGCACGAGGGGCGCACTAGATACGGGTAGGTGCACACTTCTCAGCAAGGCGTCCCTGTGTGCACTTTCAGAAAATGAGTTTTTGTGTATAATCAGCAAAGCGTCCTTGCGTGCACTTGAGGGAGCAAATCCCAAAACCTCGGAATGGAGTCTAAATCCACAAAAGAACACAGGAATTGAAGAAGGAACAGCACCCAGTACTTGTAGTCAGCTGGGAAGGTGAGGAAAACCAGTTGAAGGCGGTGGTAGGTAAAACAGGACAGAAGGAAGGCAATCCAGTAAACAGGCAGCGAGATCCAATACACAGGCGGGCTAAGGACGGTACAGAATCAGGAAGTAAGCAATCCGTAGGACAGGCAAAAGTCCGGTACACAGTTAGGCAGGAAACAGTACAGAATCAGGAAACAAGCAAACCGTAGAGCAGGCAAGGGTCCGGGACACAGGAAGTCAAAAGAGTTTGAGAAGTCTCAAGGCAGTCCGTAATTGGAGAAACAAGAATTGGTACACGGGAAGGCAATGGTTTGGAAGGCACAGAAGACGAAACTTTGGATGCCGTTTGCAACTTTAATCAGAAGCAGCGTCCTTACCGCTGCAGTGCCTAATATACTCAGGAGGCGGAGCGCCGTAAACCCGTCAGAGCTCACGTTCCGAATAGTCGGAACTACACGCAAAAAGTAGGTTTCCTGGGAGTTGTAGGCAAAGGCTAGGTTGTCGATACCTTTGATGTTGTTGAGCCCAATCTCCAGGGTAACCGCCACCGAGAGAAGTAAGGGGCTGAGAAACGTATATTGTGGCGAAGCGTCACAACTTTGGTAGGTACCTTGGTGGTCTGTTTCACCTGGCGTGATGAAGAGGTGCGTGGATCATTCAGACCCTGATGTGTGACAGGATGGTTAATATGCAGGTGAAATGAACTTATTTTTCAATTCAAGGTAGTCATGTTTTTTCTGCTGTTCTGTAGGTTCTGGAAGTGAGTCAAAGAAGACTTTAAGCTCCATTTTTCATATGAGCTTGAATAGGTTGACTTCCTCTTCAAAGTTATTGGTGTTGAAGGTCGGAATAAATGATAGACCTAGGTTGAGAGTGTCAATTTGCGGTTTTGTCAGTTGTTTTGAAGAAATGTTGAGAATAATAGATTCTATTGCTTGTTCTTTTGTCGTGATTTTCTTTTTGCCTTTTCGGGTTTTCCTCTGCCTAAAAAAGGCGCTGTGGAAGTTGTCGGGATAGCTGTTTCCGGCTGTGTAAATGTATCTGATGGTTCTGCTGGAATATTCACTGGTTCAATCTGTGATGGTGGATTCCGAATGTCTTGCTCACCGCTCGTGACGTCACTACTGTCACTATTATTAGTTGGTCCTTGTGGTCCCGGTTGTCTAGGGGTCTTGTTGGTCCTGGTCGGGTGTTGTTATAAAAATCTTACCATGTGTAGACTATATCACGGGCATAATCTAGTGTATCTCGTCTGAATTTTCTGATCTTCCTTTGTTCGATTTCTCTTTTGTGGCTGTCTAGTTTCCTGTTGGTATCTTCTAGTATGTTCTGACTTGAGTGTCGTGTAGACCGTTGATACCTCCGTCCCCAAGTGACGCACAGGGGAACCTAAAAGAACCTTGCTGTGCGACCTTTGGAGCCACAGGTGGAAGATGTTGCTTCCCGGATCCACGGAACCTCAGGAACACCGATGCTGCTGCAGAAAGAACGGGGTTAACTACCAGGCAAATACAATACAATACAAGAATCACAGGGTCTGAATAAGCTTACCTATCCGGTGGTTGGAAAACCCGGGAGACCTCGTGGAGGAGGTTTGAGACTCAGATGAGAGGTAGTCCCCAGAACAACAGGGACCGGAGTCACACATGGGTACAGGACAGCCCACCTGAGCCAAGGGCTGGAGTCGTAGCATGAGTCCCCAAAGGGCAAGGGCTTAGCGAAGACAAACAAAGTTCCAAGGGATGATCCGAAGGCAAGTGAGGGACGGGCCGAGGTTCAGCGATGAGTCAACAGTTCCAAGCAAAGGTACAGAGGAAAATCCGAGGGAGTCCAGGTGAGTGATCCAGAGTCAAGGTAAACCAGCAAAACAAAGTCCAAACGTAGCGCCAAACAGAGTAGAAAGACCGCTGAGAAGCGGTGAGTGCTCCGTGCATCAAGCGTTTTGTACTGGGCGCTTCCGGGTCACGTGACGCCCTCCATCGTCACGTGGGAAACGCCGCCCTGAGTCACGTGAGCGGACGACTGTCCAATGGGGAAGTGTTCTGCCGCCCCTTCTGACGTGTGCTCTCCATGGCAACTGCCAGTGCAGGAAGGGTTGCAACCAGGCACGTACATTGTACCCAGTACGGATTTTTCGGTCCTGTGGGGAAACCAAATCACGTGAGTCTCGAAACCTGGGGGGAGTAGTGTGGGGGCCCGGGGAAGATGTTGTGGGGATGCTAGCAGTGTTCTGATGTACGGAGGAGTGTCTAACATAGTATGGTTTTTAGGTCCTCAGCTGTTTTTAGTTTCAACAGTTGTGTTGTTAAATCCTCTATTTCTTGGTTGATTGATGATAAGGAACCTGCTAGCTCCTCGATGGTTAGAAGGATCAGGTCCAATGAGCATTTATTAAGGATTTGCTCCCACCGTTTAATAAATGATTGGTTGTCTCTACATAATGTGGGCCTGAGGTAGACTCGCAATCCACAAGGGATCTTTTCGCTTTTTTTTTTTTTGGGAAAATTGGTTTTATTGATTTTCAACATGGGTATAGCATTTTCTGTTACCTACAACATAACACAATTTTAGGTGCAATGCGTTCAGTTCAAAATAACATATAGCTCCAATCCAAACTTTACCCCCCACAACCCACCCCGCAACCCTTGAGGCAGCTGTTGATCTCTTTACTGAACTTAGAGCATGGGAGGAGATCATTGGCTAATTCGCTGGGGCAGACATTGATGGATTTTTTATTTTGGGATCATCAACAAAAGCATTCATGGCAGATTAACAGGTTAGTACTTTGGCTATGTCGTGGTGCACACTTAACTTCAGTTACTGTGCTTGGCTCGGAACTCAGACTATTCGGTGTCGATGGAGGTGCGGTCACCGTGAATGGCGGCTGTCAGCCTGTCCATAGTATAGATATTGCGGGAGACATTTATCCACTCAGATTTTGTCTGTAAACTTGCTCTTTTCCAGATGGATGTGAGGCAGGCCCTGGCCGCCAGCAAGAGTCCATGTATCATTTTAGGTACTTTAAGTATATGTTCTTCCGTTTTCTCCAAACCAAACAAAATCAATAGTGGTTGTTTCGCCCACCCTTCCCCATCACGCTCTTTAATCCAGCTGAATACCTCGTCCCAATATGCTTGGACTGCCCTGCAACCCCACCACATGTGCCAGTTGTCTGCTTTCTGGCCGCACCCCAGCCAGCAGAGCGGGCTTATATCTTGATACATCCTGGCTAGTCTCATTGGGTCGTACTGCCATCTATACAGTAGCTTGATCCCATGCAGTTTGTACTGACAGGAAATAGATGACTTCAAGGTCCCTCTGCATATCTTGAGCCATGTCTTTGGTGGGAGATTTCTTCCAAGGTCTTTTTCCCATTTGCATTTCAGGGTGGTTGAGGGGGTTGTGTTAGTACCAATTAGCGCTGTGTACATTGTGCTAATGAGGCCCCTGGAACCCACATACAGGTCTAAAATTCTTTCGAACGGGGTGAGGTCTCTCTGTAAGGCCTCCTTCCAAACCTCTCGCGTCATTACGCCTTTCAACTGCAGATACAGAAAGACTGAAAGTGGGCCAATGCCTAGGGCATCTTCTAGCTCATGAATGGTGATGAATGCATCATTTCTCCGCAGTTGCCCTGTCCTTTCAAGCCCAGCCTCGTACCATGATTCGAAGCTGCCTGGATCAGGGATATCATCCCTGACGCCTGGCGCCCATAGGTGTGTTAGGGGGGAGGGCCATGTCATGACTCCTTCTTTCATTCCTTTGTTTGGTTTCCATATCGCCCATATAGTCCCACGGATGGGGTGGTTTTTAATACTGTTTCGTAATTGGGGTCCCGGTACACATAACTATTCTCCCACAATAAAAGGTCGAAGGTGGTAATTATCTAGACTTATCCATTGGGGTTCTTTCTGTTGTCTGAAGTGCGGGATTAGCACTCGGAGTTGGGCAGCTTTGTAATAAAGCTCTATGTCTGGGAGGCCCACCCCACCATCATCCTTACGCAGGTGAAGTAGGGCCAGGGGAACCCTGGGTTTTCTATTTTGCCACAGGAAGGTGTGTAGGATTTCTTTGGTGGTTGTGAAGACATTTTGGGGTATTTGGATAGGGAGCATCTGGAACAGGTAGAGTAGCTTTGGGAGGATCACCATTTTAATTGTATTGAGGTGACTCATCCAGGAAATGGTGAGTCTTGTCCACCGCTCAATATCTTTCTGGATCGTGTCTAGTATCGTGGGGAAATTGGTTTCAAAGAGGCCGCCCAGGTCTCGGGTCACATTGACGCCCAGATACCGCAGAGTGGTGAGACTGACCTTCATCCCTAGAGATGCAAATCTTTCTACATCTAGGTCCCTGCTCTCGTCGATCGGTAGAAGGACCGACTTCCCAGTATTAATTTTCAGGCCGGCCAGTTGACCATACTCCTCAATTATTTCCATGGCTGCTGGTATCGAGCTCAGGGGGTTGACTGTGTGCAGGAGAATGTCATCTGCATATAGGCCTAGTTTGTATTCCTGGTCGCCTACTTTAATTCCTTCCACCCTTTTATCGAGCCTTAGTTTCTGTGCAAGTGGTTCAAGGGACAGTACGAATAGAATGGCTGATAGTGGACAGCCCTGACCGGTTCCTCTTTCCAGTGCGAACCATCTTGAGTAGCCACCGGTCATGACCACAGAGGTCTTGGGGGTGGAGTATAGAGCCTTGATAGCGTGGGAGAGTTTAGGGCCGAGGCCTATCCAGGTTAAAACTTTCTCCAGGAACTCCCAGTCCACCCTGTCGAAAGCCTTTTCGGCATCAAGAGACAGGAGGGTTGGGTCATCACTCCTCTTTTGCGCCTCGTGTATCAAATGTAGTGTTTTCCTCATCGTATCTGCTCCCTGCCATCCCATTACAAAGCCGACTTGATCAGTGTGTATCGGTTTGGGTAGATGTGTTTCTAGTCTGGCCGCTATTACTCTCGTGTAGATTTTGACATCTATGTTGAGGAGAGATATGGTACGATATGATGCGCAATACTTTGGATCTCTACCTTCTTTTGGGATGACCGTTAGGAGGGCCTGGGTGAAGGATGGGGGTGCTTCTCCTGTGTCAAATATACGGTTGAACAGGGTAACTAGGAAAGGGGTAAGGAAAGCGGTGAACGTTTTGTAGAAGCCGGGGGTGAACCCATCGTCCCCTGGTGCCTTCCCAGACTTAAGGCGTTTGATGGCATCTGAGACCTCATCTCCTGTGACCGGTGCGTCAAGGACTCCAGCCTCAGAGTGTGTGAGTGTAGGGAGACCTGCCCCTCTGAGGTAGGCATCTACGCTCCCCACTGGGGGAGGGGGTCACAGGTATATAGGTCTTCATAGAAGAAGGCAAATGCCTCTTGTATGCCTTCGTGGGTGGATTTGACAGTGTCTACGAGAGTACCATCTGTCCTTTCTATTGTGTCTACCCATCTTTCTGCTCTTTGTGCGCGGAGCCTCGCTGCAAGGAGGGCATCAGCCTTGTCTCCTTTCTCATAATACTTCTGCTTGAGATATTGTAAGGTCTGTGACACCTTGCCCAGTTCCAGAGTTTTTAGCTCGTCCCTTAATTCGTTGACTGTCGTGAGATGTGTGGATCTGTTCTGCAGGGACGTCTGGACCAAGCTTTCTGTGGCCTCTAGTTTCTGTCTAATGTTGGTCTCAATTAAGGTACGTTCCCTCTTTTTCCTTGCACCTTCCCTGATCAAAATCCCACGCCAGGTGGCCTTAGCCGCTTCCCATACGTTCACTTACGTGACTTCATCCGTATAATTGGTAATGAAAAATTGTTTAATTTCGTTTTCCAGTTCCTCTCTGAAGGCCGTGTCCGACCATAGTGTCTCATTATACCTCCACTTCGTGCTGAGGTGGGGGAGATCTTCCCAATCCAGGTCCGCCACAACCATGTCATGGTCAGACCATGTAATGGGGTGTATGTCTGCACCTTGGAGTATTCTCATTAGACCCTCGGAGAGGGTGGCGAGGGTTACAATTGTGTCCCTGATGGATCCAACTATCAGCATGGCCCTACCTTCTGTGTCAGACCAGGAATTCAAAATCTTCATACGGATGCTTTTTCGAATTAAGATTCCCACCCCAGCCTTTTTGGAGATCCCTGAACTCCAGAAAGTGTGCCCAATCATTCTGCTGGGGATCCCTTTCTCACTGCCCCTCTGGTATTTGGTCTCCTGAAGGAACATAATATCGACATTGGACCTCTTGAATTCTCTCGCTACTAGGGAGCGCTTGGTGGGGGAATTGAGGCCTTTTACATTGAGTGTGCAAACACGTAGCCGTTGATGTCTAAGTTTTGTCGCCATTATGATTAACCAGTGTGGGGTGGCACTCTAAGGTTCATCTGCCTCGTTACCTCTATTCTAGGCGCTTGCCATATGCCTGCCTCCATATTAGCAAACTGAGTCTCACCTGACTTTGAGAGAGTCGTTAAGCGTCTCTGGTGTTCAGCATTCAGTGGTTCCAAGGGTGTCTCTCCCGCCCACTCTTCCCAGTACTCATCTATCCCCTCTGACCCTTTAGGTTGCATTATCCCTCCCTCCAAACCCCTGAAACTGTGCGGCGTCCGATCCGGCTGGGTTATATTCACCCCGTTGTTCTCGGACCACCAGCGGGAACCGTACCTAGAATGGTCCCGTTCTCGTGCATCTACAACGTAACCATGAGCCCCCAACTCCCCCCCTGCAATATAGGCACACATTATCAAACTGAACTGCATTTTTACATTTGTTTCCTAAACACGTGATCCTGATTCTGGGCTTCAGACATGTCACCTTATGGGTGATCAATGTTTCTCTGTTACTTTTCGTCACCACCTACGTCTCCGCGTTCCATAAGTCGCCCACACTGTCCGCCCACTTCCACTTTCTTTACTGATCGCAAAAGCGGAATGTCCCACAGCGTGCATGCATACTCTTACCCTTGTCCATTTCGCAAGTGCATCTTCTGCGTGAGGTGGGGCGGAAAAAAGGGGGGGCAATGGTGTGACAACTGCCCGCTGGTGCTCAATAAGCGACCGACCGACGACATCAAGGGCCGCTGGTCAGCCCGGTGTCTGTCGTCCGGTGCACCAGCAGGAAGAGAGGGCGGGTAAGGAGACATGATGAAGTTAGTGTTCGGCTTCCTGAGACGTGTTCATCCTTCTATATTTCCTAGAGCCTTGCATTCTTTTTCTACGTGGGCCTTTCGTGTTCCAGTCTGTTGTCTCAGATCTTTTCACGCTTTGGTTCGGTTCATCTCCCGAAGCGTCCAGTAAATCAGCAATGCAGCACCGGATATCCTTCTCGGTGACCAGCTTTATGGTGTTACCCTCCCACTCAAAGGAGAGTGAGAAGGGGTACCCCCAGCGGTTTCGCACGCCCTTCTCTTTTAGCATTTTAGTGAGAGGGAGGCACTTCCTTCGCATTTCAAGTGTGAGGGATGACAAGTCTTGGTAGATGGAGACGTGCGTCGATCCCAACGTGATTTGCGGGGCATTTCTGGCCTTGTCTAGGACCCTAGCCTTGTCTGCATAGTTATGAAAGCGGGCGAGCACCGTTATGGGACCTCCCGGTCTTCCACCTGCTCTGTGAACACGGTCAATTTTGGGCTTGTCAACCGAGTCATCATTGAAGAGTGTTTTCATTATGCCGTGTAATGTTTTCTTTAGGTCTGACTCAGTCTCGCCTTCCTTATCTGGGATTCCAAAAATGCATATATTATTACGCCGTTCTCTGTTTTCTAAGTCATCATCCTTTAATCGGAATTCCTCCTCTCTGGCTTCAAGTTCGGCAATTCGCACGTCCATTTGTGTCTCCAGAGTTTCAAGGATGATTGATTGTGCTCGACTTCTTCAAGCCTGTCCTCCATTTTATCCATCCTCTGGGTGATTTTATCAATTTTGCCGCCAATGTCCGCTCTCATGCTCCTCATTTCGTTGAGGATATCAGCGACGTCCGCTTTAGTTGAGGCTGCCTCAGGCTTCGGTGATGACATATTTGTAGCTCTATACGGTTGATGGCTATCTCGTGGTGGTGCGAACTGATATGCCGCTAATCTCTCCTTGACATTCATGCATTGTATTTGGTAATATTTGTGCGAGCTAACCTCCCAAGGGTATCGCTAGTAGCTGCTAGGAGGGTTAGTTCATGGTGTTACTGTCACCAGAGAGTGTTTGGTCTTGCCAGTTGAAGGGCGCCGTGTTGGGGGGCCCGGAATGTTGGGGGGGCCAGGGTTTGTATAGCGCCTAAGGACATCAGCGGTCGACCCCACCGCAGCGTTAGAGTTTTGTGGGGCGGGAAGTCCCTGAGATGAAAGATCCGAGAAGGGCACACGCCCTGTAGTGTGCAGGGGCCCAGCTCTCGGTGTAGCTTGCACCGTTAGGGAGGGAGATTAGTCCGTTCCTTGTGGGGAGGTTTCCTCCTGTACTTGAGTTGTGTATCTGAAGGCTATTCCAAGCCGGCTCCCCACTCTCCAATTTATAATGGATGTCCTGCGTGATCGTGGGAGAGGTGATCCCTACGCGGAAATGGGGCGCGGGGCCTTGTGGTCTGATCCGGGCCTGGAGAGTGCTGGACATTGCGCCACCCGGGACGCACAGGCCGGGTCCGGTGGCCTCGCTCCGTCTCCCTTTCCGCGTTGATGGCACCTTACCTTGGGGGTGCGAGGCAAAGTCTGCCCTGGGATCGGAGGCAGGAGGGCGAGGCACTCTGCGACGGGGTTCTGTGATTAGGCTGGCAGGCACGCTGGAGTTCGCGCCTTCCATGGGTAGATGTGGGTTCCAACGGGCGCTCGTGCGGGTCCGCTCCAGATGCTCCAGGGGAAAGCACACGGTGCACGGCAGCAGTGGAGCAAGGGGTATGGCTCGCCGCAGCTGCTGAGATGTAGATGCGGGCCGAAGGCCAGGTTGGCGGGTCGGCGACAAACAGTGGGAGGCAGGAGCTCTGAGGCCTGAAGGGTTTCGGTTCGGTCAAATCCCACAGGCCGAAACTCAGCAAAGCAACCTCCGTTTTTGTCGGGTTTTGGCTCGAAGTGTGGGGGGGGGGCTCTGTGTCCCAGATCAGATCAGTCTCTTACTCCGGGGGGGCCCAGAAGTGGGGGCTCATGCCACTTTGGAGGACCTCAGAACGGAGCTCACGCGGAGGAGCTTACCATCCGTGCTCCCCTTGGGAGCCAGTGCCGATCTTTTTGCTTTTATAGTATTGTGTTGTAGCATGTAGTTTTTGTGATATTTCCCTTCATATCAATTTCTCAAGTTTAAAGATTAATCTCTCTGGATTATCGTCTCCCACTGACTCTTTGTCAGTGTCTTTGATGAGGCCTAAGATGCGATTGGCCTCCTCTTCAGAAAACGCAAAGGTAGTCGCTTCTTTATCGGTGAGTGTGTTAATTTTAGAAAATGCCATACTTTGGTGTAGGTGCTGGTGTTAGGAATATGCCAACCCAAAAAGAAATAACGAAATAGAGAGTTAAACACCTAGCACACTAAGCTATCTTTGTATAACGTTTAGTTAGTGTGGTCAAAAATTATTTTAGACACTCTCTGGAACAAAGAGTGTTATATTTAGAACAGTTCAATGTGCAGGGGAGAAAGTTGGCAGCCCTGGTATATGGGATGTACATACAAACGAAGACAAAGTAAGTTCCCACTTTGGGACACCCCCCCCCTGCACACTATTTATGGCTGAAAAAAGCTCAATGAATTTATATATCATAAGGGAAAATAAGATACATAAATTGCATTCACTACAAATGTATGTTTTTTAGAAACAAGGCCTTAAGCCTAATAATTAGGGTCCGACTTCAGAGTAAATATGTTCTTAAAGATGATTTATTTTTTCATCCCTACTAAACCATCAACTTGGCAGAGAGATTAAATATAGAAATGTGACTGATACATCCCCTTTTTGCTTCAATAACCGTCTGTGAATACTTACATAGATTGTGCACTCAGTAATCAGAGAGAGCGTTTGCTAAATCACCATGGTACCCATATTCTGTGAATGTTAGCAGCCCTCAGTAGATTTTAATAGATTGTGAATTCTATTTTTGAGACAGCGGAGGAAACTATTATCTATAAAGAGTTTGAAATTGGACATGATTTAGAATCTAATAAATCACTATGTGACTCCTTTAACCTAGGAATGACATTAAAATAGGCTACTACTTGGTGCTTATTTTCCAGTCCAACACCGGACTACAAATACTTAACAGCACAACATTAGATATCCATATTATTCCTGTCTCACTTGCTCTGCTATTTATTACATCTAGAACCTGATTGATTCTAAAAGACACATAGATGATATGATTTATACCATTAAGGTGACGAGACATTGAGATACTGCTTTTTACTTCTTTTATAACTTCCTAATCCTCAACGCATCCACTGACTTGTAGACTGTGAAGGTACACTAATTGAGAAGTGACGGCAACATTGGTAGCGAGTTAGCACACTATCCGTGTGTTCTAAGCTTACCAGAACACATTACAATGACATGAACACTTTGTTTACAACTGTGACGTCATTCACATTCCTACGTGATGACGTCACTACAATGACGCATATAATTACGGCCATCTTTTTTACCGATGCTACAGTGCTCGGCTGGATCGGCTCCTCTCCTTACAAACCGTTCGTACTGATACCAGTAAGTATTCGAATTCGTTTCCACCGCACAACGTGATGTGCCTCTAGGAGGCACGTTATCTTTACATTGACAGCCTAATTAATACATCTTGACGGAATGCTCGTTCCCTTCTTACTAACACATGGCACCTTCACTTCTAGGTCCACGCTGATACAACTTTGTGCTCAATGGTATCCTAATACCATACTACTACCAATTTTCTGATAGAAGGTCTGCAATCTCCCTGACATCTTGATTATTGAATCAAGGACATACCGAGATCCTACTTCAATTACACATATCGGACCCACATCATTGAGCTATTTTCCACGATCCCTACAAATTAGGAGAATATGGTACGCTTCATATAAACACATTTTTTGTACAATGCTGACTTTTTTGTGTATTACTGACCAATGATATTGGTGATGAGGTTAGGCTTTTGGATACCGATTGGATTATCATGTATCTAGTGACTTATACTATTATTAGTGATTGATTGATATGATTGATTTACGTTTTTTACTAACATTGGGGCATCAGAAGGATGCACAATACGTGCCACCATACAGATAAAGATGTAAGCATTTGCCTTTATTATAATTATTATTTCATATGATTGGTTACCTTAGGGATGTTCAAAAGTGGAACAAGTCTACCTCATAAGGTTTATACAAACAAAAAACGTTTTCTTGGTGATTAGGAAACAATGAATTGAAGGGATTAGTTAACATTGATGTGTTTGAAGGTTTAACAAGATCTTCTATAATGTTGAAACCACTTAATGATAATTCTTGTGATTATAAGTCCTCTTGAAAATGGTATTCTGTTATAATTGTATATATTTCCTTTGTCTTTATAGAAAATTGTTGATCGTTGAATTAATTATTGCAGCCCCTGATGAAGAGAATTGATCTTGGAACGCATTGGGCATATCCACATGAAAAAATAAATCATCTTTAAGAACATATTTACTCTGAAGTCGGACCCTAATTATTAGGCTTAAGGCCTTGTTTCTAAAAAACATACATTTGTAGTGAATGCAATTTATGTATCTTATTTTTTCTTATGAAATATAAATTCATTGAGCTTTTTTCAGCCATAAATAGTGTGCAGGGGACGGGAGTCCCCAAAGTGTGAACTTACTTTGTCTTCACCTCAGCTACACTTCCCGCCCGTCTGATGTCCCCAAGTACTTCCACCCCTCCCCTTTGCCTTCCCGTGTTGTCACTAGCCCCCATCCCCCTAAGATTCCTGTGATGTCGCTATATGCCCCATCCCCTCCGGTGCACTGTGTAACACTGTGTGCCACCCATGCCCCTTTAGTCCCCCGTGTTGTTACTATATACCCCCTACCCCTGGGTCCCCATGTTATCATTATGTACCCCTCTGTTCCCAGTGCTATCGCTGTATGCCCAGCCCCCTCTAGCCCCCTCGATGTTGCTATGTGCCCCTTTGGTCCCCCATGCGGTCGCTGTGCACCCCAAACCTCTTGCTCCCCGGGTTGTCATTGTGTACCCCTTTGGTTCCCTGTGATGTCACTGTGTGCCCCTTTTGTGCCACGTGTCACGGTGTAACCTCAACCTTCTTGTACCCTGTGATGTCGCTGTGTACCCCTCTAGCCCGCCGTCCTGTCGATGTAACCCCAGTCCTCTAGTGCCTGTGATGTCCCTGTGTGCCCCTACCCCCTCCAGTTCCCGCGTTATCTCTGCATACCCCAGCCACCTCTAGTCCCCCGCTGCGGCCCCCTGTCGCTGTATGCCCAGGCCCTCAAGTCCTGTGATGTCCCTGTGTGCCCCTACCCCCTCTAGTCCCCCGTGTTTTCACTGCGTACCGCCGCCCTCTGGTTCCCCGTGATGTCGCTGTTTGTCCTCAGCACCTCATTTCCCTCATCGTCACTGTGTACCCACAACCCCTTAGGTCCGCACATTTCACTGTGTGCCCAGACCCCCCCCCCCCGGTTCAGTGTGATGCCCCCAGCTTCTCACCTTTTCCCATAAGATATTGCCATCTACCCCATGCCCCACTCGTGTCCCATGTTGTTGCTGTGTGCCCCCAGCCCTCTCTGGTTGCCCTTGCTGTCGCTGTATACCCCCAGCCCCTCTGGTCCCGTGATGTCTCTCTGTACCCTCTGGCCCTTGCATGCTGTTGCTGTTTGCCTCTACCCCGGTTCCGTGCAATGCTGCTGTGTACCCAACCCCTCCGGTCATCGTGTACAGTTCCCAGGCATGACCTCCTGTCTGTGCCCTAGCACCTGCACTGTCTAGGTGTCTCTAGACCGAGTGTAGTAGCTAGTCTTCCCATTTGTGCTGTTCATGCCCTGTGGGAGTGTCTTTGCTTTCTCCCACTTTCCCTCCCTTGTCATCGAACGCCTTCAAAGCGCATTGCGCTTAGGCGCCGTGTGGATGAACCATCATGTCACATCATATCATATAACTATGCTTACTCTCTACTCTATACAATCACACAATAAGAGTGCAGCTATACCCTTCGATAAATGTGGCCTACCTGCTCACATATGAACACTACCCCACAAACACCTCCTCACTCTAATAAAACGCAGCTATATCCCATGACAAACCGGCCTAGTTGCACACATAAGCGTCCTACAGGCCTAACGCAGCCAGAACCCAGTTTGGGTGTTCACCTACCAGACTGCACACATTCAACTGATATCATCTCCACCACACCTAATGCTAGGATTCAGCTACCATCAGGCAATTACATCAGCTGCACACATAACTAGTGCACCCATGCACCCTACATCCCTTACTCTCTCAACTGACCTGAACTGCGGTCCCTGAGGGCGTTTAACCTACCAGCGCTTTGAGGTCATACCAATGATATAAAGAGCGCTATATAAATGGCAAATAACATACCATAACAATAGGGGCCCAAGAGTGTCAGGCTGTTTGCCTAGACATACACCCCAGTCAAAAATGTTGCGCGTCATATAACGGATTCAAAATATATATACTGTATAGCTTATGAATTATATCTTCTTTAGCACTACCAAAGAGTTCTCCAGGCTGAAGTTTCAGAGCACAGCAAAATAGTTCCTACTGAACAGTATGTGATGCTCCATCCCTCTCTGTTACTCCTGTCAGTAAGTATAGATGTACAAGCCCCCATTTGCTTTATTGGCCCACATTCTGTATAGTTGAAGGCCATTTGTAGCCGGAGAAGTTACGCTGATTTGATCGATGTTAACACAAAGAAGCAAAGTAGTAGAGAAGCAATCAAGTTTTACGCTGATTATTTTATTCTTTACAATGAAATATGTGTTAACAGAAAATTAATTGCAAAAGTCGCCAAGAACATTTTTTTGGACAACTTTGAAGCAATGGCACTCAGAAAGCGGTTCGTGCCAAATTCAGGTCAACCACACAAGCCAACGCTGAATGCTCCAATGAGGATGACGTCTCTCAAAGTGTAAAGAGATGAAAAACGTAAGGCTCAACAAAGATTGGGATGCATACAACAGCCTCCAAAATGTAACGTATGACAGCATGAACACATTAATCAATTTATTGGGTATTTATAATGCGCCTATACAGAAAATGGTGTATCAAGGCACATATATTTATAATAGTAATGTGAAATTCAAAATTACAATGTTCATGTCATCACAGTAAGCACAATGGTCTGCAAGTTCAGGCCCAGATATCCAGATAAATCATACAATAAATTGTGAGCCTAATCTCACAGTTCTTAGGGTCTGTTCGCCTGAGGTGCTCCAGCACCCTGTTTCCCAGAGTTCCGAGGTTCTTTTCTCCTTTGTTCTCTGTCCCAGATGCTCGTACAATAATTGGAGCCTGTGAGTGGATTCTAGGTTTATGGGATATTGTTATTCCTGTCCCATTAACTTAGTAAACTTCCACGAACCTCCCCAAACTAGAAACAGTTGAGCTGCAGCTGCTCAGAGGGTGGAGAACGGGATGCTGAGATGCTTACCAACTGCAGAGTGAGGCAGTGAAAGGAAGTGTCGCGGGGAAGCCATGTCTCCAGATGTCATGGGTCCTCTGTCTTTTACGCAGTGGCAGCACAAACTCATGCATCCCCATAGGGTTATGGCACCTGTACTTTAGTAGTACATAGACCACTGTAACCCCTCAGGGATAGAGGGTTAGGGTCCGTTGTATTGGATAGGCACAGGGAGGTAGGGTAACCGGAAAGAGAGTTAGGAAGAGGGTGTTGAAAGCAAGGGGGAAGTAGGGTAAGGAACAAGGTACTTACCTGTAACTGTTGTTCTCCAGCATGGGTCCGACATGCTCATGAATATTCCCTGTCGTCGGGATGAGAATCCTTGGTATGACTTTTGTTTATAAACTGTCTTTCTCCTATAAACCAATGACTGTGCTCTGGGTCATACTGCCTCCAGCCAATGACTGCCCTCTCCCTAAACCCCTCCTCTGGCAGTGATCTTCAGATTTGGTAGCACGTAAAGTGGCAGTATGACCAAGAAGAGCCCCAGAGGGGCAGGAGGGAGGGTTTGCATGTGATTCCATGCCAGACCCATCCTGGAGAACAACAGTTACAGGTAAGTAACTTGTTCTTTCTCCAGCATGGGATCTGGCATGCATTCAGATGCACATGAATAAAGAATACATAGCAGTACATACATACACGACCACTGGAAGTGGCAAGGCTCAACAGAAGGAATTACTCTTACCTCTTCACCTTCAAGCAACCAGGTTGCATAGCACTGCTTGGCCGACTCTGGACTCCTCTCTGAAATCCCGGTCAACGCAGTAGAATTTCGTGAAGGTGTGGGTAGACCTCCACGTAGCAGTCCTGCAGATGTCTAGCAGGGGAACCCCAGACAGGAACGCCATCGTCGCAGCGATCATTCTGGTGGAGTGATGCAGCTGGAGATACTCCTGGAGATGGAAGCCTTTCTCATGAACCATCGGACACGTCCCTTCTGGACTTCCTGGTCCCTGACACATAGGGGCTTGCACTCAGCAGTACTCCCAACATGGCCGTCAAACAAGGAACGCTGTTTACCAGTTTCCGCATCGGACGCATCACGTTCTATAAAGCAGACACACCCCCGCGGCCCTGCGTGTCTCAATGCTACCGCTTGCAGTGGCTAGACGTGTGCTGCCGTAGTTCGCTCTTGCTAACTTCTTTGATTCCTGGTTTCTAGTCCGCTATTATTTCCTCCTCATTCATTCCTTCCCTTTTTGTTCTCTCTTGCATCCCGGATCTCCGTGTATTCGTTTTTCTGAGTACACTCTTCGCTGTTTCCAGGACTTCCCGGACATTCTGAACGATCCAGGAGTCGGGACGCTGAACGCACGCTGGAACCTGAGGACACACGCACAGGGTTATACAAGACCCAAACTGTGCGCAGGAAGATTCCATCGAAGAACTCCAATAAACAACACAGACAGGTGAGAAGGGGAGAAACCTGTGACAGCCTTGGACAAGGCCTTCCCATGGTTCACAGGACCATAGTTAACAAAAAGCTGAGAAGTCATCCGGAAACTCTTTGTGAGGGCCACATCAACCTTCAGCCCTCAAGCCACATCCAGTGACTGCAAAGTCTTTTAAGCCGGCAACGAAGGCATCGGAAAAAACACAGGCAACACCAAGGGTTTGTTGAGATGAAATTCGGACGGAAACTTGGGCATGAAGGAGGGTTGCGTCCGCAGCACCAACCTTGTCTCGTGGAAAGTGAAATACGGCTGCTTGTAGGACAGGGCCTGGATCTCACCTACTCTCATGGCAGAGGTGATGGCCACGAGGAAACCTATCTTCCAAGACAGGAACTTGAGCTGAGCTTTATGCATAGGCTCGAAAGGGGCTCCTGTGAGCCTAGTCAGCACCGGGTTGTGTTCCCACACCGGGGCAGCGCCTTCACCGGCGGGAATGATCGGAACAGTACCTTGATGATCTCCTTGACTAGACAGTGCGACCAAAGCAAAGACTATCCTGGAGCCCTGGTGTAGCGGGAGATAGCCGCCAGATGTACCGGGATGGCGGTGTGCAACAGCCCCGACATAGCCAACGACAACAAGTTGGAAGGACTTGGGGGGCCGTGACCCTCAGAGGGTTAATCTTCTGCGATCAGCACCAAGTCGCAAAACGCTTCCATTTGTGTCTGTAACACTTCGACACCCTGGCCTTGGCGAGGACCTCCCCTCAGTCCGAAGGCAGCTCCTAACCACCGAACTCCAATGCTGCAGGAGCCAGGGCTTCAGGTTCAGTGATCCTGGGTCGTGGTTTAGGATTGCGCCTCCTTCCCTGGCGAGAAGATCTGCAACCACTGGTAGCTTGACTGGAGGGGACGCTGACATGCTGAGAAGGTCCGGGTACCAGATTTGCCTCGCCCACACTGGCGTGACGAGGATCATCCTGCACCGGAGATACGGTAGTTGGGTACTGTGAAGAGGAATAATGAGGTGTAGTTACTAGGGGACTGTGGTGAGGAAGAGGGGGGTGGAGCTGGTGGGGGACTGTGATGAAGAAGAGTGAGGTGGTGGCTAACACTGGACTTGTCCTGGGCATACTGCATTGAAAGCATGATACACATACTATAAGACTGCTGTATACTGTATTGTATTTGTATTGTATTTGTTATTTATATAGCGCTCTTTCCCCACTTGTGTTGCCTCAGAACACTTTTTCCCTTGGTTGAGCGTCCTTGGTGACTGTAGCCAATGTGGTTAGAGATTCTAGGGGATTAGCTTAGATGCGTGTGTGCAATGTTTGCCATTCTAAGACTTGGGTGGCTGGCAAGGCTCGACTAAGCAGCCAGATAGAGGTCAGACACGTGGGTGGGTGCTCTTTAAGGTTAGAGATAGAGTACTGTTGGCAAGAGAGTCTATGTGAAGCCAGCTATACCGGTTCCTTTCAGGTGGTGGTCGTTGTGTGCTAGTGGCAGAGGTGTTGTGGTACGTCAGGTGTTTCAGTCTGGACGGCTATGTGTGAAACTAGGCCGTAGACGTATTCTATCATGCATGGATGTTTGGCCGTGCCTGTGGCGTTGTGTCCACGCTAGTGGTGTGAGCTATACGTACCGTAGGCAGCAAGATTGCTTATTTGTCTGGGTCTAGAACTGAGAGTCCTGAAGCGATGGGCCTAGGCTTCCTACTGTAGCTGGTATCCGCGTATGATAGGCAGTGAAGGAGTCAAAACCTAGATTAGAGGATCTTGTAAAGTGGGAAAAAGGCTTATGTTTAACAGTGCAAAGGTTTAGAGATATGGCAAACCTAGGTCGAGGCTACACCTAGAATTGAGGATTCTGTATAGGATAGAGAGGCCTCGGTATCAAACTGCAGCATGATTCGTCATATAGTAGGCCAACTTGGAGGGTGCACCTAAGATTGAGAATCCTCTATGGTGGGCAGGGGCCCATGTTTTGCATTGCTGGAGGTCTCCACATTTAACGAACAAATGGAGGGGGTTATCCCTAGATTTGTGTAAGTGGAGGGGGGCCTATGCTTGAAGGTTGTGGGTTTCAGCCTATTGTATAGTAGGTATCCGTAATGTAACATTCATCAATGGTTTGCTGTAACTAGCTTGGGGAATAGATTTGTGGTGGGGGATTGCTAGTGTTGGGCGCTTCCCATAATGAGCGATGCGGGTAAAAAGTGCCAGTGAAATAGTTAATGATCTGCGTGTGCTAACCAGGGCCACTTATCTCATTGTTAGTTGTCTCTCATGTGGATTGGTGGGCAGGGGTGCAGTGAGTATGATGTGAGTATAGCCACAGCGAAGGCTGCTGGCTTAGCTTGGGTGCTTGTTGGGTTGGAATGTTGTTGTGGGTGGGTTGAAGGTGGATCCACGAAGCCACAACGAAAGATGCTGGCTTACCTGGAGTTGTAGTCAGCAGGCAGTGTTGTTGAGCAGTATGTGGTGGTGTGCCAGGTGAAACCGCTGCAAGAACTGCCGGCGCCCGAGTTATGATCAAAGGCGGTGGAGTTTATTAGTGGTGTATTCAAGGGTGCAGTGGTTTAGGAGAGTATTGGGAAAAGCCAGGTTTTAAGGGCCTTCCTGTATTTCAGGTGGTTTTCGATGTTGCAAATGTGTAAGGGGATGGAATTCCAGATGATAGGCGCTTGGACGGAGAAGGAGGATGGTGCTATGCAGTGGGATAACTAGGCGAAAAGCATTGCGAGATCTGAGGTTCCTGCAAGGTTGGTAAGGGACAATTTTGTCTCACAGGAATTCAGGGCCAGTGCTATGGATTGCGCGATGCACATGGCTTTGAAGTTGGAGCGTCGAGCAATAGGGAGCCAGTGGAGGACTCTCATTGTAGGGCTGATGTGTTCTCTCGCGGGAAGGTTAATGAGCAGGCATGCTGCCGCATTTTGGATTCTTTGGAGTTTCCATAGTTGGGATGCGGGCACTCCTAGGTAGAGGGCGTTTGCCTAGTCAAGGTGGGAGAGGATGATGGAGTTGATGGCAGAGAAGCGGTGGGCATAGGTGAGGTAGGGGAAAATCTGCCTGAGGATACGTAAGTGAAAGAAACAGGTTTTAGATACGCTGGTGGTGTGTTGGGTGAGGGATAGATCTGAGTCGAATTCACATCCAAGGTTTTTAACCACGTTTGAAGGTGCCAGTGCTTGTCCTAGTGATTCGGGCCATGGGATTGGTTGGGGGATGAGAGATGTTTTCCCGCAGAGTAGGATTTCGGTTTTCCCAGGGTTGAGGATGAGATGGTTGATCGTCATACAGTGATCAATATCAGAGAGGCATGATGACAGGTTCGGGATGATCTGGGTATAGTCTGGAAACTTATAGCAGGTAAGGTTGTACAAGTGGATGATTGTGGAAATGGGTTGTATGTAGAAGTTGAAGATTAGCGGAGACGTGGATGCTCCTTGGGGAACTCCTTTGCAAACTGGATGTGATATGGATGTGATATGGTCGAGGTGGGTGATTTGAGACCGGTTTGAGATGAAGGAGGAGATCCATGAGAGGGCTGTGCTTTTGATTCCTAGTGTTTGTAGCCTGTCTAATAAAATCTTGTGATCGATGGTATCGAAATCTGCGGAGAGGTCTAGAAGGATGCGCAGCCGTCTGCGTCAGCTGTTCTTTTTAGGTCATCCCAGATGGAGACTAGGGATGCTTCTGTTCCCCTTAGTGGTCTGAAACCTGATTGTGCTGGGTCTAGGAGGTTATTGGATTCAGCAAATTTGCCAAGCTGTTTGTAAGCCGCATGGTCGATCAGTTTGGCAATGAAACGCGTATTAGAGATAGGTCAGTAGTTTTGGGGAATGTCAGAACACGGCATCCGACTCATGACGTGTCCCAATCGGGCCTCTCACCTTGCAGGCTGTGGCGGACAGTATCAGCTGGCAGAGCGCTACGGAGGTCTTCGGTTCACCCACGAGGCAGCGCGTACAGGCGCTCACGTCATGGGCAGCGTTACCAGCGCTGTTTTTGGGGGTTGCCATGGCGACTGGGGCAACAAACACATCGTATCCCACGTGATTCTTCACGTTCCGGATCACGTGGTCGCAATATTGCCGGAACACCAGTATTTAACTCCTCCTCCGATTCCGCTCGGCGCTTCTGATCGCTTCATTTCGACAGCAGCGTTTTTCTGGTTGGATTTCCTTGTTTCTCGACTACGGCCTTTTTCCTGATTGTTCTCTCCCTCGCATTGTTGCTTGCTTTTGGTGTACTGACCTCGGACCGTTTTGGACTGGCTTGCAAATTGATTCTTGCATTTTCTGCCCGGATTTGGTATCGTGACTTTGGCTGGATTACTGATCGCTTCCTTGCCTTGAACTCCTCTTACTTTTGTGTATTCTTGTTATTCTTGGACTCTGCCTTCAGACTCCTTCCCAACCCTTCATGAAGATCTTCACTCATGTCATCTGGAAAGCTGCTTACCTCAGGATTGTGTGTTAGGCGTCCTTGTGCCAGCGGTTATAGGATATAGTGCTGGACTAGAGACTGCCTTGGCACTTTAGGCATCCTCGTGCCGGCGGGCATAGGATGAAGTGCTGGACTAGAGACTACCTTGGCACTTTAGGCGGCCTCGTGCCGGCGGGAGAGGCTTCTGCTGGAACCCTACTTCACAGACTTGGATTCTGCCTTCCTATAAACCCCACAGACAAAGCACACTCCGGTAACAACTCCTGTTACACACACTGGTAAGACTACTCACCCTTAATTTCCCTCCTTTCTTTCACTGAAATCTTGTTTACATTAAATCATATTCCTTATCGTCTACAGACTCCACCCTCCTTGGTGGCCGATTATTTTGGTACAACTGACCTCCTTGGCATATTCTGCATTCTTCCTCAGGTTGGTGTTTTGGCTAATTTTGGTATCTGTTTTATGCTGCCTGATACAACTGGTAACCACTCGTTTTTTCCCTACAGCCATCAGGGTTTCCAGTGTGTCCATAACATCTTTTGACCAATTGGTTTCTCAGTCTGTCCTGTTGTACCCCTAAAAATCACATTGGTAGGAAGAACTCGCTTCTTCACGACGAGTTCAACAGTATTCGATTCTTCAGAATTCTGACAGAATCAGAAGCCTTTTCCTAATGAACACTGCAGCTGACCCCTTGGCTACTTTGGTTCAATTAGTGGCTGATCTTCGTGCTGATATGGCAGCCGCACACACTGACACACACCGGCGCATTGATGAAATGCAGGCCGGGTTGAGGGAGGTTACAATTGGGTCCCAACCTCTGGCATCGGCTTCGGGTTCAGGCCCGGCGGGGACCCCAGCTAGACCGGAATCTGTCCCAGTTTATATGGCAGCTCAGTTTCCTCTAGCTCCGTCAGAAAAGTTTTTGGGTGACCCTAAAACCTTTAGAACCTTCATTAATCAATGTAGGTTACATTTCTTGTGCCGTCCTTCTTCGTTTCCTGATGCCACTACTAAGGCGGCCTTTGTTCTGTCTAATCTTGGAGGTATGGCCGCAGTTTGGGCGAACCCTTTGTGGAACAAGGGAGCCCTTTATTGTTTGACTGTGACGCCTTAATTAATGCTATGACTCAGGTTTTTGATACACGATATAAGACACAGGCCACCGATTTGGAACTATTAAACCTTCACCAGGGGGACACTCCTCTCTTGTCTTACCTTGCCAAGTTCAATCAATTGATTGCGGAGACTGGTTGGCCGAAGGAGAAGAAGGCGGCATTGTTCTATAAGGGGTTATCAGACACTCTTAAAGATACTATAGCAACTGTACCTGTGGTTCCTACCTCGTTTCCTGATTTTTTGGATTTAGTTCTCCAAATTGACGCTCGAAGGGCCGAGAGGAAAGGAGAAAAAAGAACAACGCCAACTACCCCCGTTGGTCTATCTGTTCCCATGTCAAGCCATGAGGAACCTATGCAGATAGGGGCAGTTAGAGTCCCTTTGTCAACTGAAGAGCAGGAAAATCGCAGAAAAAACAATCTTTGCTTTTATTGCGGGTCCTCTAATCATTTGCTTCGTGCTTGCCCCAAAAAACCCTCCAAATTGGGAAACGCGAAAGCCCGGCAGTAGAGGGAACCCCTATGCCGAGCTGTCAATCGCAGGGTTCCTGTGTTTCTATGCCTTTTACTGTAAGTACCACTTTGGTCTATCCGCAGGGAGTACCCTGGAATTCAGAGGCGATCCTGGACTCCGGGGCTACCGGAAATTACATTGATGCTCAATATGTCCAGAAATGGGATAGACCTCTTGTCCCTAAGGAATTTCCAGAAGTGGTTAACACTGTTGATGGAACTACTCTTCTTTCTGGCTGGTTACAGAGCACACCGTACCCCTACAATTGACCATTGGTGATGAACATTCAGATGCCATCACATTTGATGTTATTACGGCACCTCAATTTAAGTTGATATTGGGATTACCATGGCTTAGAATGCACAACCCAAGTATTGACTGGGGTACTGGTGCTATTGCCTTTAACTCTCAGCATTGTCTTACTCATTGTAGTCCGGCAGGGTCCGTAGCGACGGGTCCTAGTCAGGCTTTGTTGGATTCAGCAGCCACAATTGGGGGAGTTATTAATGCCACCCTGCCTGTAGAATATGCCAAGTTTAAAGACGTGTTTGATAAAGGAAGAGCTGAGAAACAGCCCCCGCATCGGCCATATGACTGTCCGATCGATCTAAAAAATGATGCTAAGGTTCCATCGGGATGGATTTACTCACTTACGCAAAAAGAGGATGCTGTTCTGAAGGAATATCTGGACAAGGCTCTGGAACTGGGGTTTATCTGTCCTTCACAGTCTCTGTTCGCCTCCCCTTTGTTCTTTGTACCGAAGAAAGAAGGCAATCTGAGACCCTGTATCGACTATTGTGAACTCAATGCGGTCACCATATGGAACCAATACCCCATCCCTTTGATTTCCGTTTTGTTGGACAAGTTGGGTTCTTCAGTGCTCTTTACTAAGTTAGACCTTAGGGGGGCCTACAATTTGGTAAGAATTTGTCAAGGCGACGAATGGAAAACAGCGTTCAAGGACAGATATGGCCTATTTGAGTACCTAGTGATGCCATTTGGACTATGTAACGCCCCAGCCACCTTCCAGAACTTTATTAATGATGTCTTCTGCGACATGATAGATAGGTTTGTCATTGTTTATCTAGATGATATACTGATCTATTCTCCATCACGTGAACTACATGTGCAACACGTCTCTGAAGTTCTACAACGCCTTCGAGACAACCAGCTTTTTGTTAAATTGGAAAAATGTGTTTTTCATGCTGCCCATGTTGAAGCCCTTGGATATGAAATCACTAGTCAGGGAGTTCAAATGAGTAAAAACAAGGTCAAGGCTATATTGTATTGGCCGATACCCCCTACTAGGAAGGCGTTACAATCCTTCTTAGGCTTCTCTAACTTTTACCGCCGCTTTATCAGGCAATTCTCTTCTATTGCAACCCCTCTCATGGAGCTAACTAGCAACAAGAAACTGTTTGTTTGGAACGATAAGGCTCAACAAGCATTTGATGCTTTAAAATCGGCCTTTACCTCTGCTCCTGTATTGCTACATCCTGATGTCAAACAACCGTTCTGTGTAGAAGCCGATGCTTCTGATGTAGCAGTAGGAGCAGTTTTATCGCAGCCCTGTTCCGATTCAGGCGATCGTCACCCAGTGGCTTATCATTCACGTAAGATAACACCTTATGAACAAAACTACACCATCACGGAACAAGAATTACTGGTGGTTCGAGAAGCATTTAAAGTATGGCGGCATCATCTCCTGGGCATGGATACTCCTGTTCAAGTATACACAGACCATAGAAACCTATTGGCCTTGCAATTATTGACTTGTACCACTGCCAGGCACGCCCGTTGGCATGAGTTCTTTTCTATTTATAATTTTGTCCTGACTTACCGACCAGGGGTGTTGCATTCTAAGGCTGATGCTCTATCTAGAATTCATGGAGAGCCTGGTTCACGTATACAAGATGGGTCCCGGATCTTGCCTACACAAGTTGTTTGTGGTTGTGTGTTGCAACCCACGTTAAAGACGGCTCTCCAACGCTGGGTGGCAAAAGAACCACCTGAGATAGAAGAGTACAACATGGACATTGTCCAGAGTCTGCCATATGTCCAAGGCCGAGTATATATGCCCGATAATACTACTCGCTACGCAGCCATTGCATTGTGTCACAACGCTACCATCGCGGCTCACCTCTATCCTTGAAAGACCCTAGAGCTACTTAAACGTTGGTGCTGGTGGCCTTCAATGCTTCGAGACATCACACAATATATATCGGCTTGTGCAATTTGTGCTCAGTGTAAATCAACCTCGGCTAAGCCTATGGGACTACTGCAACCGTTACCTGTACCTGCTAGACCATGGGCCATGATTTCAATGGGCTTTGTAGTCGAGTTACCATTGGTCAAAGGATATGATACCATCTGAGTGGTTGTGGATAGCTTCTCCAAAATGTGCTTGTTTGTTCCCTGCCAAGGATTGCGTTCTGCTCCTAAGCTTGCAGATTTGATCTTACAAAACATGTTCCGTTTTTTTTGGGCTTCCTGAGATAGTAATTTCTGATAGGGGGTCCCAATTTACTTCACGTTTTTGGAGACACTTTATGTCCTCGTTGGGTGTGGACGACCGGTATTCCTCGGCCTTCCACCCATAAACAGATGGTCAGACTGAGTGAGTGAATGCTACAATGGAACAATACCTCTGATGCCTTATACTCCAGCATCAGGTGTCTTGGTTGATGGTTCTTCCCAGGGCTGAATTCACCTATAACAATTTGATACACTCCTCTACTGGGGCATCGCCCTTTTTTGCACTATATGGTCAACATCCTCGCACTCTGCCTTTAGATTTGGTTCTTCCAGCAGACTGTCCGGTTGCACATTCCTGTATCAGTGATTTGTCTGTGGTTCATGCTAGTGTTTTGGAACACCTGGTACAGGCCCAGGCACAGACTAAGCTGTATGCTGATCGTAACTGCAGACAGGCACCCGATTAGGTCCCACGGATGCGTGCTTGGCTCTCTACTAAGAATCTTCATATCCCTGGTCGTAGGTATCTCTTGCCACGTTTTCTTGGTCCTTATGTTATCAAAGAAGTCCTAAATCCCTTGGTGTTGAAATTAGATTTGCCTCGCCCGTGGAAGATACATCCAGTGTTTCATGTATCTCTGGTCAAACCATGTTCAGAACAGACTAGGATTCCTGCTCGTCCTCCCCCTGTAGTAAACCAGGGAGTGGAGGAATACGAGGTCAATGCCATTCTCGATTCTAAAGTCTCTCGTGGGGTGAGACTATTCTTGGTGGATTGGAAAGGATACGGTCCCGAGGAGCACACCTGGGAACCAGAGGCTAACATTCATGCACACCTTTTGCTGTCCCGTTTGCTGGCATCATAGGGTTTAGGGGTACCTTTGGGGGAGGATACTGTCAGATCACGGCATCCGACTCATGACGTGTCCTAATCGGGCCTCTCACCTTGCAGGCTGTGGCGGACAGTATTAGCTGGCAGAGCGCTGCGGAGGTCTTCGGTTGACCCGCGAGGCAGCGTGTACAGGTGCTCACGTCATGGCCAGCGTTACCAGTGCTGTTTTTGGGGGTTGCCATGGTGACTGGGGCAACGAACACGTCGTATCCCACGTGATTCTTCACATTCCGGATCACGTGGTCGCAATATTGCCAGAACACCAGTATTTAACTCCTCCTCCGATTCCGCTCAGCGCTTCTGATCGCTTCATTTCGACAGCAGCGTTTTTCTGGTTGGATTTCCTTGTTTCTCGACTGTGGCCTGTTTCCTGATTATTCTCTCGGATTGCTTTCGCATTGTTGCTTGCTTTTGGTGTACCGACATTGGACCGTTTTGGACTGGCTTGCTAATTGATCCTTGCATTTTCTGCCCGGATTTGGTATCGTGACTTTGACTGGATTACTGACCGCTTCCTTGCCTTGAACTCCTTTTACTTTTGTGTCTTCTGGCTATTCTTGGACTCTGCCTTCAGACTCCTTCCCAACCCTTCACAGAGATCTTCACTCTTGTCATCTGGAAAGAACTGCTTACCTCAGGATTGTGTGTTAGGCGTCCTCGTGCCGGCGGGTATAGGATATAGTGCTGGACTAGAGACTGCCTTGGCACTTTAGGCGTCCTCGTGCCGGCGGGCATAGTGTCAGAACCACTGAATACTTGATATGGAGCGAGTTGCCTCGTAGTGTAGACGAAGAAGTCTTCCAAATAATGTACCTGTCTGATTGTTAGAATTCACAACCAGAATGGTCTATTAATGGAAAGACAGGAGACCGATGACACTGGCGTCGTGGAACTGGGTACAAGGTAGGCAGGAGTACACACCACTGGCGTCGTGGAACTGGACACAAGGTAGGCTGAATTACACACCCCCAGCTGAAGACAAGGCAATAGTCAATATCGTATAACCAGGAAACACAAGGTAACCAATAAATAAGAAGCAGCCAAGTGAATTCACAGAGAGGGGAATCATACATTAGGAATTGGCGAAGGCAAAAGCATGAAAGAGTCAAATTAGCAGAATAACAGTCTTACCGTATTGGACTCCTGTCCGACGGCAAAAACGAAGTTCAAGAGCAACTGACATGCGTGGCAAGTTCCTTGATGGCAAAACGTACACCCAGAAGTCTCTAGTCCGTGTACTTAGTCCCCCAAATACAATCTATTTTCCAGGCACTGTGCAAAGTTCCGTGAAGCAATGAGAGCAAGGTAAGGAAGAGGAAATCAGAAGACAATCCTTTGAGTTTTCCTGGTCAGACAGCGTGCAGGCGGCAAGGTACTTAAACGTGTCCAAGGATTAACCCAAAAATGGGTCCGTGATCAGGCAGGAGGCAGGTAATGAAGAGTTGAGTCGTAATCCAAAGGCAAACAGCAGCGGTCCGTGGTCAGGCAGGGTTCAGGCGACAAAAGGCAGAATCAGAATCCAGAAGCAAAACAAATAGCGGTCCGTTGTCAATTCGAGGAAGGCATGAAGAAAAGGTTACAAAAACCAAACAGCAAAGTTCGTAACGCCACCGAAGGTTGCTCAGAAGCGCCGGCAACTTCAGGGGGAAGGGTTTAAGAAAGATGAATCATGTGACTGCATTGCGTGCTGCCGTCAGCGCAGGGCGGGCCAACCTGCGGTGTAGAGGACGCCAGCGTTGCCAAGCGACCTTCCAAGCGCCAGGCTGCGTTCCGGGTAAGCAGAAAGTTATGCGATTATGGGCGTGCCTACACTTGTATTTCGCTACTGCTCGCACCTTCCCTGCTACATTACCAGGACGGCAGGGAAACTTGACAGTATCCTCCCTCAAAGAGGCCTTCACCCTGCGAGCAGACCAGAACCGGGACAGGAGATCAGGGGCATGTATGTTACTTGCAGGTTCCCAAGTACGATCTTCCGGACCATAACCCCTCCAGTCTACCAAATAAAACCTTCTGCCCTTACGTATCCGTGTCCCCAGAATAGCGCTCACTTCATATTCATCAGAACCGTGAACTCTAATCGGGGGCGGGCGAGATGGAAGTCTAGCAGAAGGATGGCAGGGTTTTACTAGTGAAACATGAAAGACTGGATGGATCCTCCAGGCTGACGGAAGTTCCAGTCGTACAGCTACCGGATTTATCACCTCTATAATTCGATATGGCCCCACAAATCGTGGCAGCAACGCTCTGCGACCTGGTATTCGCAGATTGCGTGTGGACAGCCAAACCTTCATACCCTTCTCATATAGAGGTGCCGGAGATCTATGTACGTCCGCAGACTCCTTCACCTTCGCTTGGACTTGAAGCAGATGTTGCTTAACCATCCTGCGTGTTCCAAATAAGTCTCTCACACAAGCAAGCGCCGCAGGAGTATCCAGCGGTGGGTCGAAGTGAATTGGAAGGGAATGTGGATTCATGCCATACATGGCATAGAACGGGGAAACACCAGTTGCAGTATGCAACGAATCGTTGTACGCATACTCTGTGAAGGCCAAAAGAGAAACCCAAGTGTTCTGCCGCTGATTGATGAGACAACGTAGATATTGTTCCATAGTGGCGTTCAGACGTTCGGTCTGCCCATCCGTCTGTGGGTGATAGGCGCTGGAATATCTGGCGTCTATACCCAGGGCAGAAGTGAGTGCTTGCCAGAACATGGAGGTAAACTGCGAACCACGGTCCGTAATAATGATCTGAGGAAGACCAAAACATCTGAACACCTTATTCAAAAACAAGCCAGCCAAGACAGGAGCAGTGGGAATACCCCGACAAGGAATGAACAATGCCATTTTCGTAAAATAGTCTATGACAACCCAGATAGTGTCATATCCTTCCACCAGGGGTAATTCCACAACAAAGTCCATAGAAATCATTGTCCAGGGTTACTCGGGTACGGGCATGAGTCTTAGTAATCCCACGGGCTTGCCATGCGGATTCTTACACTGGGCGCACACCGCGCAGGTTGCCAAATGGTCTTTGACATCCTTCTCCATACAGGGCCACCAACACCAACGTTTCAGGAGATCCAGAGTCTTCCGGATTCCTGGGTGGGGGGCAACAGAAGAGTCGTGGCACCATTGCATTGCTTGAAGTCTCGTAGAATTATAGGGTAGGTAGATTTTCCCTTGTTTATAGGGTAGAGATTGCACTACCTCTAAACCAAGAGCGGTGATCTCAGTGGGAGACGTTCGGACCCAATCACGTATCGTCTCTTTGAGAGAAGGTTGGAGAGTACACCCACAAACCACTTGATTAGGCAAAAGCAGAACCCCATCCATGCTATTGGGTCCGGGATTTCCATGAGTACGAGAGAGTGCATCGGCTTTAGAATGGAGAGCCCCGGGGCGATAGGTGATCACAAAGTTGAACATAGAGAAAAACTCATGCCATCGGGCATGACGTGCTGTGGTACATTTGATGGATTGAAGTGCAAGCAGGTTCCTGTGGTCAGTAAATACTTGGACAGGCTCCGGGGTACCCAGCAGGTGATGTCTCCATACCATGAAGGCATCTCTCACTGCCAATAACTCACGTTCTGTGATCATATAGTTTCTTTCGTATGATGTGAGCTTTCTGGAATGATAAGCAACAGGGTGGAGGTTGCTAGTCTCCAGGCATTGTTGGGATAATATAGCCCCAAGGGCCATATTAGATGCATCCGCCTCCACAATGTATGGCCGCGTCGGATCAGGGTGTTGGAGTATCGGGGCCGAAGTGAAAGCGATTTTAAGGGTCTCAAAAGCATTCTGAGCGTCCTCATTCCGCCGAAATGCCCTCTTAGAACTGGTCAAAGCAGTAAGGGGGGAGGCGATGGCTGAGAAGTCCTTGATAAAACGCCGGTAGAAATTAGAGAACCCTAAAAAGGATTGTAGTTCTTTCAAATTCAGAGGGATCGGCCATTGCAATACTGCAGATACTTTGGAAGGACTCATTTGCACCCCATGATCAGTGATACTATAGCCCAGGAATTCAACCTCATGAACGTGAAACGTACATTTTTCCAACTTGGCAAACAAATGATTGTCCCTCAAGCGTTGTAATACACTTGTTACATGGGTAACATGGGTTGCAAGATCAGGAGAATAGATAAGAATGTCATCTAGATAGACCACTAAGAACCGGTCCAACATGTCGTGGAAAACCTCATTGATGAAATACTGGAAGGTTGCTGGTGCATTGCACAGCCCAAAAGGCATCACACAGTATTCGAAGAGACCATATTTCATTTTGAATGCGGTCTTCCATTCGTCTCCCTTGCGTATTCTGACCAGATTGTACGCCCCCCGCAAATCTAATTTGGTGAATACGACAGAGGTGCCAAGTTGGTCCAACAGGACTGAGATCAGAGGCAGTGGATATTGGTTCCTGATGGTAACAGCGTTCAATGCCCGATAGTCAATGCAAGGGCGTAGGTCCCCCTCTCTCTTGGGAACAAAGAACAATGGAGATGCTGCGGGGGATTTTGATGGGCGGATGAAGCCAGTTTTTAATGACTTATCAATGTACTCTTTTAGTATTAAATCTTCTTTAGGGGTTAAAGAGTAGATAGGCCCCGATGGTATTTTTGCCCCAGGTACTAATTCTATAGGGCAATCGTAGCTTCTATGAGGTGGCAGGATATCGGCTCCCCCTACATCAAACACATCCTTGTACCCTTGATATTCATGTGGCAAAACCACGTTGACAACCGCCCCCACAATGGGAGCTGAGTCAAGCAAGGCATAACTGGGATTCGATTAATCCAGGCTGGCCTCCAAGCAATTAGTTTCACAATGATCAGAAAGGAACATCACCTCCCCTGTTTGCCAATCAACGACAGGATTGTGTAACTGCAACCAGGGTAGTCCCAGGATGCACCTGAACTGCGGAGCGGCAATGAGATCAAAGGTAATCTCTTCCTTATGTCCACAACCTGTGGTCATACCCAAAGTGGCAGTGCACTCTGTTATAGGACCTGAAACCAGTGAGGACCCATCAACCGTATAAACAGTTTCTGGACAAGACTTGGGTACAATAGGTAATCCTAACTCTCGAGCATAGGTTCCATCCACGTAGTTCCCAGTGGCTCCTGAGTCTAGGACGACCGACACTTCTCTTAAACCAATCTTTTCCGAGGCTAGGATAACAGACAAACGATATGGAATGGACATCTTGGATCCCATAGTGGAAATGCCCGGCAGCTGGACCCTTTCTACTGCCGAGCTTTGGCGTTTCCCTGTTTCCTAGCCGGTTTCTTAGTACAAGCACGCAAAAGGTGGTCTGAGGCCCCGCAATAGAAACACAACCCATTCTTTCTTCTGTGTTCTCTTGTTTCAGCGGACAGGGGACCTCGTACAACACCTATCTGCATAGGTTCAGAAGATCCTGAGGCTTGTATGGGAGAAGCGATGGCAGTAGGAGGGATTGTTCGTCTTTCCCCTTTCCTTTCCGCACGTCTGGAATCAATCTGTAAGACTATATCAAGGAGTTCAGGAAAGGTATTCGGAAGTATCGGAACAGTGGCCAAGGTGTCTTTCAAGGATTCAGATAGCCCTTTGTAAAATAATGAAGCCTTTTTGTCCTCAGGCCATCCAGTCTCTGCCACAAGCTGGTTAAATTTGGCCAAGTATGCAAGAAGGGATAGGTCCCCTTGTTTGAGTCCAAGCAACTCCAAATCAGTTGCCTGGGTCGCGTAACGTGTATCAAACACTCGGCTAATCGCCTCTATTAAGGCGTCGCAATTATAGAGCAAATGACTGCCATCCTCTAACAAGGGGTTGGCCCAAGCGGCCGCAGTACCTCCTAAATCGGACAGTAAAAAGGCAGCCTTTGTTGTAGAGTCCGGGAAGGAAGCAGGCCTACAAAGAAAATGTAGCCTACATTGATTCAAAAAGGTCTGATATGTCTTAGGATCCCCATTGAATCGTTCTGGGGGGGCCAAGGGAAACTGGGCAGTCATGTACACCGGCCCTGTACCGGATACTGCCGGTCCTAGGCCCGACCCAGATGCCAGGTCAGGGGGTGGTACCTGTACGCCAGGAGGTTGAAGACCCACTTGTAGCTCATCAATCCGTCGTTGTGTGGCGGAATGAGCAGCCGTCATGTCATTACGTAGATCGGCCACTAATTGAAATATAGCAGCTAAGGTCTCGTTCGCTTCCATAATGTATAAGGCTTCTGAATCTGTCAGAACCACTGAATACTTGATATGGAGCGAGTTGCCTCGTAGTGTAGACGAAGAAGTCTTCCAAATAATGTACCTGTCTGATTGTTAGAATTCACAACCAGAATGGTCTATTAATGGAAAGACAGGAGACCGATGACACTGGCGTCGTGGAACTGGGTACAAGGTAGGCAGGAGTACACACCACTGGCGTCGTGGAACTGGACACAAGGTAGGCTGAATTACACACCCCCAGCTGAAGACAAGGCAATAGTCAATATCGTATAACCAGGAAACACAAGGTAACCAATAAATAAGAAGCAGCCAAGTGAATTCACAGAGAGGGGAATCAGAAATTAGGAATTGGCGAAGGCAAAAGCATGAAAGAGTCAAATTAGCAGAATAACAGTCTTACCGTATTGGACTCCTGTCCGACGGCAAAAACGAAGTTCAAGAGCAACTGACATGCGTGGCAAGTTCCTTGATGGCAAAACGTACACCCAGAAGTCTCTAGTCCGTGTACTTAGTCCCCCAAATACAATCTATTTTCCAGGCACTGTGCAAAGTTCCGTGAAGCAATGAGAGCAAGGTAAGGAAGAGGAAATCAGAAGACAATCCTTTGAGTTTTCCTGGTCAGACAGCGTGCAGGCGGCAAGGTACTTAAACGTGTCCAAGGATTAACCCAAAAATGGGTCCGTGATCAGGCAGGAGGCAGGTAATGAAGAGTTGAGTCGTAATCCAAAGGCAAACAGCAGCGGTCCATGGTCAGGCAGGGTTCAGGTGACAAAAGGCAGAATCAGAATCCAGAAGCAAAACAAATAGCGGTCCGTGGTCAATTCGAGGAAGGCATGAAGAAAAGGTTACAAAAACCAAACAGCAAAGTTCGTAACGCCACCGAAGATTGTTCAGAAGCGCCGGCAACTTCAGGGGGAAGGGTTTAAGAAAGATGAATCATGTGACTGCATTGCGTGCTGCCGTCAGCGCAGGGCGGGCCAACCTGTGGTGTAGAGGACGCCAGCGTTGCCAAGCGACCTTCCAAGCGGCAGGCTGCGTTCCGGGTAAGCAGAAAGTTATGCGATTACGGGCGTGCCTACACTTGTATTTCGCTAATGCTCGCACCTTCCCTGCTACATTACCAGGACGGCAGGGAAACTTGACACATAGGATATAGTGCTGGATTAGAGACTGCCTTGGCACTTTAGGCGTCCTCGTGCCGGCGGGAGAGGCTTCTGCTGGAAACCTACTGCACAGACTTGGATTCTGCCTTCCTATAAACACCACGGACAAAGCACACTCCGGTAACAACTCCTGTTACACACACTGTTAAGACTACTCACCCTTACTTTCCCTCCTTTCTTTCACTGAAATCTTTTTGACATTAAATCATATTCCTTATTGTCTACAGACTCCACCCTCCTTGGTGGCTGATTATTTTGGTACAACTGACCTCCTTGGCATATTCTGCATTCTTCCTCAGGTTGGTGTTTTGGCTAATTTTGGTATCTGTTTTATGCTGTATGATACAACTGGTAACCACTCATTTTTTCCCTACAGCCATTAGGGTTTCCAGTGTGTCCATAACATCTTTCGACCAATTGGTTTCTCAGTCTGTCCTGTTGTAGCCCTGAGAATCACATTGGTAGGAAGAACTCGCTTCTTCACAACGAGTTCAACAGAAAGATCCCAAGGTGAGTGAGTGGTTAAGGAATGTGCGAGCGACGTTACCTGCACAGGTGGCGATTAGTATTTTCTTGAGTTTGTGGGTGGGCAGTGGGCACGGTTCTTCTGGAGATCCTGAGGGGTGGCTGACTGCTACCAGGGACAGGAATTGGTGTGTGATGGGAGAGAAAGAGTCAAAAGATGATTGTGATTGGGGCTGGGTTTGTGAGGGGTATTTCGGGTGGGAGGGCGCCGGTGGTAGGATTTTTTATTTGGCGATGATGGCGGTGTGTCTTTTATTGGCGGCATTGTAAAAGTGGAGCAAGAGGGTGTCGCATAGGGCTTGGGAGCATGGGATGGTCAGGCGAGAACATGAGGGTGTTTTGAATTCTGCTATGATTTTTTGTAGTTCCTTACTTGGGTTGCAGGCATTTTGGATTGGGTTCCCGTAGAATGATTTCTTGCTTTTTCTAATTTACGATCTATAGGTTCTGGTGGTCCTTGCTAGGGCGATATTGCTATGGTCTGAAGGGTCGGCTCTCCAGGCCTGTTCCAGACGGTGCTTAAGAGTTTTGAGGGTTTTGAGATTGGGGGAGAAACCTCCTTGGCGATGTTCTACATCTCTGTGAGGGACGTTTTGACAGGGTGAGGGGTATGAGGGCATTGGTAAGCCAGAGGTCGAAGGCGTCAATTGCCAGTGGTCCTTCCAAAGCACCAAGAGTGTGTAGGAAGAGAGTAAGAGTAGGAAGAGTGTGTTGTGGGAGTTGCAGAGTGAGAGTTCAAGATCTGGGGTGATTACTACTTTGTTCCATAATGGGAAAAAGGAAGGGGCAATTTGAGGAGGACGTGTTGAGCAGTATGGTGAAACCGAGTGCTGAGTGATCAGACCATGACAGTGGGCGCGGGGGTTGGGTGGATAAGATTGTGGTGCTGAATATTTCATCAAGGGTGTGGCCTCTCGTGTGGCTCGGGGTGGATGTGTGATGTTTCAGGTTGAGTGGATCTAGACTGTCCATAAGTGACCTGGTCATGGGGTTTGATGGTGAGTCAAACCATATGTTGAAGTCTCCTAGGATGGTGAGAGTAGGGTGTTGGATGAGGTTGGCAGCCAGAGCTTCACCAAATGGGTCTGCAAAGTTTTTGTTATAGCCGGGAGATCTATAGATGAGTAGGAAGCTGTGTGAGGTTGATGGTCCGAGTTGGAGTTTTACCAGGAGGGATTCGTAGTCGGTGGTGCTGGTGGAGGTGTCCTTGGTTAATAGCTTGAATTGGTATTTGTATAATATTGCAAGCCCGCCTCCCCTGCGAGATCTGTTCCGAATGGTGAGAGTGTAACCAGGAGGGAAGGTCTCATGTGCGAGAGGTTCGTAGTCGTCCGAGAACCAGATCTCGTTGATGAAGAGGATGTCTGAGTTTTCTTCTGTGATGAGGTCATAGATGTGGAGTTTGTTTTTGGAGACAGACCTGGCATTGATGAGGGTGCAGGATATTTGGCGGGACGCCTTTGTAGGTGGAGGATGGGTGGTGTTTGGGTAAAGGGCAGGGTCGGCTGTGGGATAGGCAGAGTGGTGGTGGGGTGGAGTGTGGCGATGACAGAGTAGTTGGAATGGGTGGACCGGGGAAGGAGGGGAAGAGAGATAAGACTGGGTTGGGTGCGGGCAGTGAGGTTTCGTTCCTATATTGCGGTGGCAGTAGTTGCGACCTGTGGCGGAGAATGGGAGATGCTAGGGGGGCATTAGGTGATTGCGGTCTTGCCTTTTCCTTGCATTATGTGCGGTCATGGGAGTGTGGGAGAGAGTGGGTGGTTCTCTGGTGGGTGGCGTGTTGGCTCAAGCTTCTCTTGCTGCGCTAAGTAAGGGGAAGTGGGAGTTGGGTGTTATATGAGGTTGGTTGGGGAAATGTAAGTGGGCTGTGTCAGGGATTGTGTGTTCTGTAGGTGGGAGCTATCTGACCCGTATCTCCATCTTGCTGCTCTTAGTTGTGTAGAGCGGGATCTACGCGGGTAGGGGAGAGAGGGACAGATTGAGGCTGGGGAATGAGGTTGTGGCGGGTAAAAAAGGGGGGTGAGGAGTGCCAGTTGGATGTGCGCTGTGGAAGGGGGGTGGGCTGTGTGGTAGTGTGGGTAGAGAGTGGGGGTAGAGAGTGACTGCAGTGGGTCTCAGTGGGGCTAGTGGTGTACCAGGGAGCTGCATGGTTGTGGCCAGTAAGTGACATGGTGCCTTGATGACTGTATTACGGAATGAGGGCTACGTTTCACGAAGCAGGTTTAGTGTAAGATATAAAAGGACTACATTTACATGCAGGATTTGTGTACGAAACGGGAGACAGCTAGATTTGAGAGTCCTGTATAGTGGGAGAGAGGCCTACACCTAACAATGCAAATTGAGTACAATACTAGACAGCACGACCTAACAGTGCAGGATGAGTGAAAGACTAAACACAGCTAGATTTGAGAGTCCTGTATAGTGGGAGAGAGGCCTACACCTAACAATGCAAATTGAGTACAAAACTAGTCACAGCGACCTAACAGTGCAGGACGAGTGCAAGACTAAACACAGCTAGATTTGAGAGTCCCGTATAGTCGGAGAGAGGCCCACACCCAACAATGCAAATTGACAACAATACTAGACACCTCGACCTAAAAGTGCAAGAGTAAACACAGCTAGATTTGAGAGTCTTGTATAGTGGGAGAGAGGCCCACACCCAACAATGCAAATTGACTACAATACTAGACACCTCGACCTAAAAGTGCGAGAGTAAACACAGCTAGATTTGAGAGTCCTGTATAGTGCGAGAGAGGCCTACACCTAACAATGCAAATAGAGTACAATACTAGACACGGCGACCTAACAGTGCAGGATGAGTGCAAGACTAAACACAGTTAGATTTGGGAATCCTGTATAGTGGGAGAGAGGCCTTCAGCTGACAATGCAAATTGAGTACAATGCTTGACACAGCAAACTAACAGTGCAGGACTAAACACAGCTAGATTTGAGAGTCCTGTATAGTCGGAGAGAGGCCTGAAACTAACAAATGCAAATTGCGTACAATGCTAGACACATCGACCTAACAGTGCAAGAGTAAACACAGCTAGATGTGAGAGTCCTGTATAGTGGGAGAGAGGCCTACACCTAACAATGCAAATTGAGTACAATACTAGACATGGTGACCTAACAGTGCAGGAGTGAACCCAGCTAGATTTGAGAGTGCTGTATAGTGGGAGAGAGGCTTACACCTAACAAAGCAAATTGAGTACAATACTAGACACAATGGCCCTCATTACGACCCTGGCGGAAAGTGACTGACCGGACCGCCACAGCGTAACTAGCGTTTCCGCCATTGCACGAAGGAGCAAAGTGCGGCCCATTCCGACCCATCGGGCACGAGCACCACGGCATGGCGGAAGTGCAAAGTTCGCGATGGCTGAAATGACCCCAAAACGGCCCACACCGCCGCCGTACGGCGCCCTAGGTGCAATACCGCCACCCATCTCAGCGGACACCGCAGTGTGCGCCTACCGGAAAGTACGGTGACTGGAAATATACGGAAACTGAAGTTAAAACATGGGCCCGGAACGGGAAACATCCCGCCGTACACCCATAAAACCACGAAATCCACACAACCACTATAAACACTACCCTGAGACACACCCCAACCCGTCATCCACCCTAGCGAAACCAAGAAAAATGGGAAAAGTAGCGAAGAAAGCGTGCGACCGCAAGCGGCAGGTCCACTTCTCCCGTGAGGAACTCACCGTGCTAACAGAGACCCTCCAGGAGAATGCCGCCGCCGTCTTCTCCACGCAAATGACCAGGACGGCACTTGCGAACAAGAAGGCCATATGGGCTCTGGTGGCACAGCGGGTAAGTGCGGTGGGGACCGCACCCCACAGCAATGCCGTAAGCGATGGGACGACCTGCGGATACGCGTCCGCAGCATACTCTCTGCCAACCGCAACATTGCCACAGCCACCGGGGGAGGTCCTGAATCACCCATCAAGTTGACCCCCTGGGAAGAAATCTGTGCCTCCACCATCGGAATGGAGAGCATAGAGGGAGTCGGAGGGATGGAGAAAGGAGTGCAGACATCCGAAGATTCAGGTAGGTGGCCCTAACAAAACAATGCCAAATCCACAATGTCCAATCATGTGAAGTACCATGCGTCCACATAGTGCAACAGAAACACATGTCCAGGAGAACGTCCACACACATCGGCCTGATAGCGCACGTTAAAACCCACAATAAATACATAAATAATTAAAAACCCCTAATACACGCACTACACGTGCAGCAGGCACACCCTAACTGCAGGCTGCCACACAACTGCACCCTCACTCCACACACAAATGAAACCACCTCCAAGGCCCCGACCCAAATCACCCTCTGGTACCACCCCAATGCATGTGATACAATGCCATTCCAATTCCCACAGACCCATCAATAACCCTCGGCCTCCTTTACTCCACCACAGGGTCCGATCCAAACGACAAGCTCCAGGACACCCCTACCAGCACACCTGCAAAGAGGGCCAAGACCAACGGCCAAAGACCCTCCACCTCAGCTGCACGCATCAAGACACGGCAGCAGCACAAATCAGGTGCCAGCACACAGGAGGGAACATCAACAGGCACCCCAGCAGCCAGCATGCCCACACCACCACCACCACAGGTCCCCCCAACGGATGCCACAGAAGGCACTGGCTCCGGTGGCAGTAGCACCATAGGTGACACCCCATTGATGGCAGCATGCTCCGACACAGAAGACGGGGATGTCGAAGTCAGATCCATCCATGACCTCTCCCAATCCCCCTGTCTGTCCGATCCCGTACAACCTGAGGATACCACGCAGGGGCACCCACAAGACGACGACTGGCCATCCCCCACAAGCCCTGTGGCAAGGCAACATGAGGACAACAGCCCCTCTGTGACACCCCCGCAAATGGCCATGGCCCAGCAGAGGCAACAGTCCCTCGACCAGTTAATCGTGCAACAGCAGCAACTGGCCACGCTCCTCAAGGACCATGCCGATGAATGTGGGGGCACTAAGGCAGACATAGAAACATCAACTGAGACACTTAGGGCAGAAATGGAGAGAGGTACAGAGACACTAAGGGCACAAATGGAGAGTAGCACCGAGAGCCTGAGAGTCCAAATGGAGAGAAGCACCGAGAGCCTGAGGGGGGAAATGCATGCGACGTCCAAAGACGTATGTGCCGAACTAGCCGCAGTGCGCCGTGTGCTCACTGAGCTCTCACAAACCCTTAGGGACATGCATGGACGTGAGCAGGCAGAGACATCATCCGTTGCAAGTTCCGTCCAGGGCAGCCCCCAACGTAGATCTGGGAGGAACCTGCGCTCCACAGGCAGGGGTGCCCCTGATACCCGCAGAGGGGGCTTGCAATAGCGACTGCCCACTGACAATGAGCATCTTTGGACACTGGTATTTGGGGGGGAGGTAGGAGGGTGGAGGGGGTGTGTTGGGCTCACTTGGGTGGCGGGTCGATAGGGTGTTCAACATGATATCACATATGCCATAAACAGTGCACGATCAACCAATGAGATGTGTGGACATTGATCTTTGTGTACTAGGCCATCATAGGCGTACAGTCCATATTGTGCATGTCCCAGACACACACAGTGCCACGAGTCCCGTGTCCATGTATCAGCCACCAGGCGTGAGTGCTAGAAGCATACATCAATGAGATGCTGACGAATTTCACGGGCCTCCTGTGCCTCGCCGACTCCTTGAGGTGCTGCCACATCCCCACCCTCATCCTGACCATCTTCAGGTGCATGCAGTTCTGCGTCAGGGGGCATGGGCACATTTCTACGTACGCACATGTTGTGGAGCATGACACATGCCATGACCATCTTTGCAACCTTCTCATGGCGGTACAGGAGTGCCCCGCCAGACCTGCTGAGGCAGCGGAAACGACCCTTCAGTAGGCCGAATGCCTGTTCAATGACTACACGGGTACGTGAGTGGGCATGGTTGTAGTCCTCCTCATGCTGGTCCCGTGGGTTCCGGACTGGTGTGAGGAGCCATCTCTTCAGTGGATATCCAGGATCACCTGTATGTGGATGAGAAACGTATGATGTGGAATGCCATTGCTACGTACGCACACCCCCCCCCTTCCTGCCAGGTCATTGCCGAATCACATAGCCCACATTATCATGCATGTAATGAGACTCACCGAGTAGCCAGGATCTGTTCCCTGCGTGTCGCTCCATGTAGCGTGGTATTGTAGAGTTCCTCAAGACCATAGAATCATGGGTTGATCCAGGGAATCGGGCACAACAATGTGTAATGATCCTGTTGGAGTCACACACCATTTGTACATTCAGGGAATGAAATTGTTTTCGGTTGCGGTACTGGGCCTCCATGGCATGTGGGACGACCAATTCCACATGGGTGCAGTCGATGGCACCAATGCAACCCGGTATGCCGGCAAGTGCATGGAATCCCACTTTTGTGTTCGTAATTTCCTGCTCCGAGCGTGGTAGGGAGATGTAGTCGTCTGCGTGCTGCAGGAGGGCATCGAGCACTTGCAATAGTGTCCGTGAGAACAGTGGCTGAGAAATGCCATGCAACTGTCCGACTGTGTGCTGGTAGGTGCCTGTGGCCAGGAAGTGTAGTACAGACACCACCTTCAGTAGGGGTGGGATGGCGGTTGGGCTATCTATCATGCTGACAAGGTCAGCCTGTGTCATGTCCACAATGGCGGCTATGGTGTCCCGGTCCAGACGGTAGAGGGTGTGGATCTGCTCATCAGTGAGGTTGAACGGATGTGCTCGGAGGCGTGGGATTGCGGGCTGCCTGCGTGGTGGTAGTGGCTGTGCTGGCGGCCCTTGCTGGCCCTGCCTTGGCCTCCTCCTCCTCCTGCGTCTCCACCGTGCGGCCGGTTGTAGTTGGTGTTCGTCTTCTTCTTGGAGTTGGAGTACTTGCAGTGCTATCAGGTCCCCCAGGGCCAACATCGCGAGTCCTGCCGGTAGCATTTCGGTGTGGTTGTGGGAGGAGACTGGGTGTGCAATTTATGTGTTTTCAGGCTGTATGGCCTCCACCTGTGGTGATTCATTCCACCTGTGCAAACTGCTCTCCCCTTTGGCCGAGCACGTCCCGCGCACAACGCTGCAATTCGGGGAATGGCATCTTGCTATTGCAATCATGTATTTGTACCCGATGGCCGTGTAACATTGGTTGACATGTTCATTCTGCTGTGGTCCCATTGTTTCACATACTATCTGTGCAGTCGCGAACAGACTTGTGAAGGGTCAGTGGAACGTAGTACTCGAGTAACGGTGGGCCCTCATGCATCACTGTACCGAGTTGCAACGACGGGCGGGGCGTCCCATTTGTGGGTGAAGGCAGTTGCCATTTTCACACACAGCCGCACTCGATGGATTAATTAGTGATTTCAAGCGGCCACAGATGCCTTTTCGCCGTGATGTTGCAAATGAGGAATTCGAAGGGCGGCGCTTTCGGTTATCAGCTAGCGGCGAGGAGATGCCCACAGGTCTGACTGCAAATATAACGTTCTATTGTTCAATGTCCTTGAGACAGGGGCCATGGCGAGGATGCAATGATTGATATGAATAGTTTGGGATGCGCAATAGCGACGTGGGCGATGAGGCCGGCCGTTCCCAAATACATGTTACTTCACAACACTGGAATTACGGGCTGGGGCACTGTGGATTTTGCAGGCTGCATAACGCACAGACTCAATGGATGTTTCTAATGTTATGTGAGTAATTATTCAGGCGTTTTGATCCCGGGATGAGGGAATGATGAATGGATGCATGGGCAGGTGATTTGATACAGAGTTTGCCATGTACAGGGCTTCTTGGGATCTATCCGCCTCCCCTACGCTATGTGATGCAGGGCTGCCATAGTGGGACCATCGTCTATCTGGCCTTGTTGAGCCCTCCCTGTCTCGACGCGCCCTCAGACACTTGTGTCCATGCACGTCAACATTCCCATCTGATGGATTCTGTTTTGACAGACGCATGCACAGGTACACTCGTTTGTGATGGTGTTTGCACCTCGATATAGATGGTTATGAGTCGCTAGTGGTTTTGGGGTGGTGATGATCCTTTGGAGTGGGCTAGCATGCATATGGCTGTGGATTTAGTGTGATCATTGAAGTGAGTTGTTGGAATGTAGTTCTGATGGCCATTCTGTTCTTTTTCTTTTCTTTTGGTTGACAGGTATCTCCTCCCCTTTTGCCACTGCCATCTGTATGCCACTCCTGCAGATGGGTTTTACTCCCGACACCTGCTGCTTCGTGTTAATCAGTGGAGCAGCATTACGATCTTATGGGACGATCGCCAATGGGCCACATGCCCTTACGCAGTACTGGTGGCTCGGAGCAACATTTCGGCCTTTCAGCTGGACTAGTGCCTCCCCATTGGGACGGCCCTGCGGTTCTGTGCGCTTCCATGTTGCCTTTTCGTACGTGAATGTGGCTCTGTGTACCATGAGGGAACAGGGCGTCACACAAGTAGTGGCTGGTCATTTCTTGCGGATGCAGCCCACAATGGTGAAAAGTGTTTTGGAGTTCATGGCCTGATGGCTGTATGGGCTTGGTGATTTTGATGTGCATTAAATTTCTATTCTGATTTGGCCCGTGTAGCGTTCTTCTTTGCAAGTGATGTGGCATATGCCTATTTGGGGGGCGATGTATTGTGAGGAGATCTGCATTGGGTTCCAGCTTCGGAGTTTAGTTGCGTGGTACTGTACTGGGCGCGTTTGCCTACGAAGCCCGTGAGGTCAGGGATGGGGGCTGCCAATATGACAGTTTGAATGTTGTCATGCTCAGGGGCGGGGGATTGGGTTTTGTGTAACAGATGCCGGTCAGCCAGGTGGACTGGTGGAATGATGTGATTCTCGGAATATTGCTGGTCACAGGTGCCTGTGTTTGCGTGCGTTTCTTGGTGGGGGACTGTGGTCATGTCCATTGGGATGGCTTCTGTATTCGTGCCATCTGTGCCCTGCAGCTCCCATTGGCCCCTCTTGTGTTTCTTTTGTTCGTTGCCATGCATGGGTGACTTGTACATTTCAATGGTTGCATTGTGACTTCATTGCACCTACGGGGAGTTGTACTTTGTGGGCAGGGAGCGGTGTACAGGCACTCAGTGGGGCCGTTTACGGTTGGTTCGCGATGCCGTACTTCTCACCATGGCGGTATGGTACATTCCGCCATGCTTGATGGCGTTAGGTACATGTCCGCTAGGGTCGGAATTGGCGTACCCTTGCACCATGGTGGTTTTTGCGGTTTGGCATGGCGCGCGCGCGCGTACTTGGTGCAGTTAGCGTTGGCGTTCACTACGGTGTCGCTAATGGCTTCGTACTTTGCGGTGACGGGTCATAATCGCACCGAGCGCTATTCGATGGCGGTCTTGCATTTCCGCCATCGTTTTTCGATTTCCGCCAGGGTCGTAATGAGGGCCAATGACCTAACAGTGCAGGAGTGAACACAGCAGGAGTGAACACAGCTAGATTTGAGAGTCCTGTATAGCGGGAGAGAGGCCTACACCTAACAATGCAAATTGCGTACAATGCTAGACACAGCGACCTAACAGTGCACGTTGAGTATAACCCTACCCCCGTAGACTGGTCCTACCATGCTAGTCGCTGCTGGTTGACGGCTGGCCACCAGCTTCCCCTGCGGACACCTGCAGACACGATATGGAGTCGCCTCAGTTGGAGCCGCCCTTTGCCTTCGGGCCCTTAGCCGCGGGGGCTGCCGGGCTGAGGGCTGGCCTGGGAGGGTCACTAATGACCGTCAGACACTCCAATCAGGGCTGGTGGGTGGGCCCTGGGAAGGAGGGCTGGGGGAGGGAGACCGCACCGAGCACAAGCAGGCCTGGGGGCACCAAGCTGCAGATAAATTCAAACGGAATTACAGGCCCAGAGGGTCTGCAATGATACAAACACTCACCAGGCTTAAAGGTGGAAGTTGGGAGAGCGCAAGCGCTGTGGGTCAGTAGGCCCAGCTGAATGAAATGAAAACACCAATCAGGGCCGGTGTTGTGAGGGGATGAAGCCAATCAGGGACGGTGGGAGGTGGAAACAAGGAAGGGATAGAGGGCTCCGGAGGGAGACCACACGGAGCACAAGCGGGGCTGGGGGGCACCTGAATGCAGATACATTCAAATGAAATTACAGGCCCAGAGGGTCTGCAACGATACAAACACTCACCAGGCTTGAAGGTGGAAGTGGGGAGAGCGTGAGCTCTGCGGGTCAGTAGGCCCAGCTAAATGAAATGAGAACACCAATCAGGGCCAGTGTTGTGAGGGGATGAAGCCAATCAGAGGCGGGAGGAGGCGGAAACAAGGAAGGGATAGAAGGCCCGGGGAGGGGGACCGCACAGAGCACAATCGGGCCTGGGGGCACCAAGATGCAGATACATTCAAACAAAATTACAGGCCCAGAGGGTCTGCAACGATACAAACACTCACCAGGCTTGAAGGTGGAAGTGGGGAGGGCGCGAGCACTGCGGGTCAATGGCCCAGCTGAATGAAATGAGAACATCAATCAGGGCCGGTGTTGTGAGGGGATGAAGCCAATCACAGACGGTGGGTTAACCCTAACTCTGACCCTAGGATAACCATAACCTTAACCTTGCACAATGTGTTTAACATACTTTCCTTAGAGTTTGGCCTAAGCTTATGGTGCGCATACATGTAACAATAAGCAGGTCCCAGACAGATAATGCACATTTTATATTTTATATGCATGATGACGGACTCTAATCTTACTTTCATTCTCTGGTCATAACTGTTTCCTCCTTACTAGAGTGTCCCTGTGTGTGCAGCTGATTTGTATGTATACAATGTATATCCAGACATGTCTGGTATTTCTTGTTTTATCCCTTGGCACCGACTTATGATTCTACTTGCCAAATCTAACCGTCATTGTTCAGTTTGCACATCACTCCTCACACATTCAATCCAAGCTACCTATCTCTGTTAGCTCTAATGATGCCAACTGTATTGAAAAAAAAACATTATTATACTAGAACTCACCAATTGTACATGGATTTTATGGGGGGCAGAAAAGGGGTCTGTGAACTGTGGCAGAAACTTTGGTCAGGGTTTGTAAAAAAGGGGGGAGGTTGTCCTCTTTTTTGTTATAGAGGGGCCTGAGTCAGGAGGACATTTGCATTGTAGAGAACTGGGAGGGGATTCAGGCTACCTCTTCCTCTAAACACGTACAGGTGTAATACACAATACATGTAACAGATAGTGGTACTTCAGATCTGTATTTTCATTCAGTAGATCACGACCTTTTTGTGGTACAAAACATGCTTTATTTCAAGATAAGAAAAGAATTGGGGTAAAAAACATCCTTTTAGGGATTATTTACATACAAAGGAAAAAAACTTAAAAGCCCCTGCTTTGCAGTATATTGTACAATCATATAATGTTATTGTCACTCTTCTACAGAAAAAGAAGAAACTAATACGGACAGAGTCGCATGGACTTCTAATGCTGGAATACTTAAAAGCAGGAGTTATACCACAAGGTCTGCAAATAAAAAACATACCACATGTTTTCTTGGATAACCCCAAGTTCCAGACATAATTCAGCGGTGTAGGCAATAAGTGCTCAAGAGACTGGGTGATATTGATAATAGACATTGATAAATGATAATAGAGACAGAAGAAGAAGAGGCAATAAAATGCCCCTGCAGCCTTTTATATATTGGAAAGAGCAGACGAGAAATTAGACAGCGCATCTGCGAGCACAGATCGTGTCTAAAAAATGCAGTAGAGGACAAACCTATGGTAGCTCATTTTTCCAAACTAAAACATAAACACACTGAATTTCAGTGGTTTATCATCCAGACCATCAGTGAAAAAGCAAGAGGAGGAGACCGAGATTTGGCACTCAAAAAACTTGAACAGAAATGGATCCACAGGCTCGACACAGTGAGAAACGGACTTAACATTTGCAAAGAGTGGAACCTATTTTTCTAGAAGTAATCCGTTTAAACAACATTTAGATTTTGACCACCTTGAGTGAATGAGAAAAGGTCTTTGTCTAGACATGGCATTGCGCTAAAAGCAGCCCCTCCAGTACAATCTGGTCTCGGATATAGATATACTACATTATGTGATCTAAAATAAACTGCCCATGATCCAATATGAAGTGAATGCTCAAAGATGTATTGCGTCTAAACACAATCTGATATGGGGAAAGGGCTAAAAAGTGCAATATATACACTGGCTATGTTAATAATAGAGTTGAAAACTAGCCATAAGCATGCACAGCACACTACTTGATCAAAAGCAATTTGTGAATGCAAAAAATGCAAAGTGTCCGTACGCAATTTGATATTGACAATGTGTCCAATAGTGCAATGTATCAATTGATCAAGCTGATAAAATATTTGTAAACCATGTGTAAAAATATGTAAATATCGGAAACAGAACTATGTCAAATCTGTGCCTCGCGGGAATGTCTTTTTCGTTGCACGATCGGTCATACTGCACACTTCTCTGTAGAGTGGGTCGTGGTGACTCTTGTAACGAACCATAACAGCTGTTCCATTCCATTCAGTGAAGGATTTCTTGAGCTTGCTAGCACGCACACTCAGCAGTGTAGCACTGTATGGTTGCATAGCAACACGCATACACCATTTTGGTACTTAGATCCATCACGTAGCCTCCATCCATCAGCGCGCATGTGCAGAGGACAGACGGAGGTCTCCAGCGAATACAGCTCTCTCAGATGCAACCCAGCAGCGAGCAGAGGTAAGAATCACCATTATAAAGCACTAGATGCTTGTAGACCCAGCGAAATAGTAGACATACGCGGGCACTCACATCCACTAATGGATTTCCACTATGCTCCTCTTACCACCATGGGTGCCATAGGTGGCGCCAACATCCCCTTTATTTTAATTAACTTAAGTAGCACGGGTACACCAGCATTTTCACGTATGACTATGCAGATTAGACCTAAATACAGACAGGCCATAGACAAAAATCAATTATGTTTGTTGTAGATCAATAGTTGATGACAGCAACTAGAGCCGAGAAGCGCTCACCAATCCTGGCAAATGAGGAACGCCATATTCTGAAAACTCTGTTATTAGTCCCGACTCGTCAGCATATAAAGAGAGGATCAGTTTGTGGGGCCCTATCCTAAGACCTTTTTCCATTAGTTTGGCCCTGAGGCTTGCCACCAGTGGCTCCATTGCGAGCGTGAACAACAGGGCTGATAGAGGACAACCTTGTCTGGTCCCCCTTTTTAGTTCTATGGGTGCTGATTTAGTTTTCCCCAGTGTAATGTTGGTCAAGGGGTGCGTATAAAGGAGTGAGACTAACTGTAGTAAGCGGTTTCCTAGGCCTAATGTTTCCAATACTGTGAAGAGATATGGCCATTCGACTGAGTCAAAGGCCTCCTCTGCATCTAGCAGGACTGCCATCGCCTGGGTCGAGGGGTCTAGCGCCTCAATGGTACCGAAAAGGCGCTGGATTCCAAACATCATGTTTCGCCCTGGTCTGCCAGCACTGGTCTATATGAGGTGCACTCCTCGGGCGGGGGTTCCCTGGTTTATGGCGTACGATAATGTTGGCTTCACGTAGCGTGGTGTAGAGAAGCAACCAAGTACCCCCACCTCAACCACATCGCCTATATTGCCTATATGTTGGGTGCCAGAGTGTGAGACACGTGCAGTACCAGTGGGAATACCAATACCAAAAAGAATCCTGGAAGCAAGGTACCTATTGAGAAAACCATACCTGCGTACAAGGAAATACGATGGTTATTTGAATGAAATCCCAGAAGCAGAGCAAATGAAAGGCCAATGGTGACTCGTGCAGATTCGAGCTGACGTACACAGAAGAGATGCAGAGACAAGATAATGAAGATATTCTATAAGGCATCAAGAAAGAATCAAGGATAAATGACATCTTCGGACCAAGATGAAGAAGCTTATGCCACCGAAATGATGAAGATATCAAGCTGTTTTACACGTGTACAGATGCAGAGAAATGCAAGCAGACAAAGTATTCTTGAGGCTGGCTAAATAGTGAATAGATTGCAGCATGCGCCAACATATATAAATATATATGAATACATGAGTAAAAGATGGATGTTTCCACTACGTGTTATAGCAGAATTGGACTAAAAAAGGAAGGCCTCATTTTCAGTGTGTCGCAGTAAAGAAAACAAATGAATTAAAAGTGAATCTCAGAAAGGCGAGGTTGGATGAGCCATGAAGCCAAGCCAAGAAGCCAAGGTCTTACCAGGCTGGAGTGAGCAGGCATTGGATACAAATCATGTGAAAGAACAAAACTCATGTTCAGAAGGCATGAACTAAACAAGGAACATGTCAGAGATCTATTAGAAAATAGTATTTTAATACACAAGAAGATCGAAATCATGGTCTACAGTCACGTGGACAGATGAAGTTGGACGGACGAGATGGTCACACCTACGCATGAGGGCAGAGCGTGCCTTCACTCCCCTGAATTCTCCAGAGCTAAGAACACTCCCATGGACAAGTTCAAAGTCTTAATTGCCAGCAAACCACTGAGGTGATGATAGATGGCTATGCTAATTGGTGGGAAGCACTGTTTTAGACGAGCTCACCAGCACCTGGTGGTCCAATCTGCGTGCTACTAACATAGGTGGAAAAGTACTGACAAAGGTTAGAGTGCCAACCAATTGTAGGGGACCACATAATTCAGGGTCCTATAGTTTGTGTAGCCAATGGGACGTTGTGTATTTAGTTACGTTCATAGTGGCTATTTTGAAGGGAGGACTTAGTTGCCCCACCTGATGTTGAGAAACCAATTGCCAATTTCATTCACTGTCCCATACTAGTATAGAACGTATACTTAGATATTGTTAGGAACTGCGGGTGGAAGATCTGGAACCGTTGGAGGCATTGACTTGCTCAGTGGTGCATTCTAGTCCTCACTCAACATGGCAGTGATTCCTTTAAGTTCCGACTCCGCCCACAAGCCGGTGCGTTGTATCTGTTTCGCCAGCTTCAGCGCTCCGTAGCCTGTGTAGCGTTCGTACCTGTCTCCTCCTGAGTTTCATCCTTTTGACCTGTGAATTCGTTCCCTCTTTTTCCTCCCTCTTCGGTCTGCCTTTCTTCCCTCTCCGGCCAGCAACGCCTTTGTTGCTAGCCGCATACTCCTTCTTCTGCCTTTTATCTACTTACCTTTCTCCTCCTGTGTCCTTCTGCTCCTGTGTAGCGACGCCAGCCCTTTTCTGCTGTACTGTTCACCCGCCTGGGTTTCGAGCGATTATTGCGCTCCTCCTGCTATACTTAGCCTCCTCCTCTGTGGCACCTGCCGCTCATAAACTTGCCAGAGCCTTCATTAGTTCGGCAAGCCTCCTCTTTCTCCGTAATTCCCTAAACATTAATCATTGTTTCTATTTACCGTGACTATGCACTTACTTACTGTCACTGTTTCCTTTTTATATTTCTGATCCTTATAGCTATAGACTGTCTTTTTACTTTCTTCCTCTTACTAGATCTCCCTTCTCTCTCTTCCTAGCTTCTTTCACTCTATTTCCTACTTTTCTGTTACCTTGTTACTTTCTAACATATCTGGAGTTTAGTGTCTATCAGGACCGTGTATCTTATCTCCCTTTGGACATTGTATTTGGGAACCCGACATCATCCCATCTCTCTTTGGACATTGTGCTTGGAAACCCGGCACCACCCCATTTCTCTTTGAATATTGTGCTTTGGAAACCTGCACCATATCATTGAACCCATCTTGACACCAGGGTTTTTCTGCCTTCAAGCATTTTCCCTGAATTAAGGCTGGCCCCTTGGGTTCCCCGAGGGCAGGTTTCCATCTCTGCCAAGGTGGCCTCCGGAGGGGCCAGACCTTATTTACACGAACGGAAGGTTCGAACACCCAAGGTCAAGACTCCTAAGAAGAAGAAGGACCCCAGAAAGATGGAAGCTGCTCTTAGGGAGCTAACCTCTGAGGAATCAGGTGAGGAGAAGGGGGAGGTAGGTCTGAAGCCTGACAGCATACAACGCCCAATCTCTACTATGGCTTCCTTGGAGCAGTATCAAGAACTAGTAGCAGCTATGCAGAAGCTTACTGCTGAGGTCCAAGCCTTGAGAACGGAGAATATTGCTCTCCGACAACAGGTGTTGCACCGAGACGATCGCAGCGATCTACCGACGATGCTGCGTTCCTTTGGCAAATATGATGGTCACCCTGGAGGACTGAAGGAATTTCTTGACGCCTGCAAAGTGTATTTTGCCTTTCGGCCCCATGCATATGAGACAGCTAGATCCAAAGTCGGTTTCATCATTGCTAACCTCACTGGAAACGCTCTTTCTTGGGCTACCCCATTAGTCACCAATAATGACCACTCCTTGAATGACTACGACCGTTTTGTAGAGGTGTTTAAAGAAAGATTCGACACACCCGAAGTGTTCTACTCCTCTCTTGAAGCTATCCTGCATGTTAAACAGGGGAACACGGATGTCCAAACGTATATCTCCCGCTTCCAGAGACTAGCAGCCAAGGCAGACTGGCCGGATTCGGCCCAACAGACAATATTTACACGAGGTCTCCATGATGAGATCAAAGATGAACTTGCACGAGTAGCCCGACCTGCTTCTTTCCAGGATTTGGTGACGTTGTCCCTCCAAATAGAGTTTCGCTTGCTGGAACGTCGACAGGAAAGAAGACGACTTTGAGGCACCCCTCTTGCTATCAATCTACCTTCTCCCTCACCACCCACTAGGTCTACAACCACTACAGATGAACCTATGCAGATAGGGGCAACCCGAGGACCCCTTACTCCAGAAGAACAAAGAAGGAGGCGAGATGCTGGATTGTGAATGTACTGTGGCTCCTCGAAGCACTTATTAAGAGACTGTCCAGAAGTACCTCCTCGACGGAATGGAAACTTCAGCCCCCGATCTGCTGCAAGGGAAGTTTCGGGGGAACTGCCAAGTACCCCTGCAACAACTCAATAACAATAAACAATTCAGAGGAAAACAGTTTGATGGTGTTCCGAGTCAATCTGTGGTTATCTGAGTCTGGTCCTACGGAGGTTTACGCCATGATAGACTGTGGAGCAGCAGGCATTTTTATGGACTCCAACTGGGCAACAGAACATCTTGTGTCCACAAGACCTAAGGCTACTCCAATCCCTGTAGAAGGGGTGGATGGTAGGCCTTTGTCCTCCGGACCCATTACTAGAGATACTGTTCCCTTGAAGATGAAGTTGGGTCATCATGAGGAGTATCTGGTATTCGTTCAGATTAGAGCAGCCCACTTCCCTTTGGTTATTGGGATACCTTGGTTAAGAAGGCATAATCCTCACATCGACTGGGCGGCTAACAGAGTGAACTTCAATTCGCTGTTCTGTAAATCTAACTGTATGAACCTGCCTCCCACCTCTACCATCCAGGAATTTTCTAAGGAAGGAACCACAGCCCTCAACCCATTAATAGTGGCCTCTATTCCACTCCAATATCAAGACTGTTCGGAGGTGTTCCTGGACACTCTTCCCTGACAATTACCTCCACACAGGGCAGAAGACTGTGGGATAGACTTGATTCCAGATGCAGTAATCCCCTTTGGGCGCATGTACCCCTTGTCACTCCCTGAAAGGAGGGCCCTGCGAGACTACCTTGACACCAATCTGCAAAATGGGCTCATCCAGGAGCCCAGATCTTCTTGTAGGGCCTCCTTATTCTTCATTCCGAAAAAGACTCCGCAGAATTACGCCCTTGTATGGACTATAGGGGGCTCAACAAGGTAACCATCCGGGACCGATATCCCATGCCGCTGATACGGGACATTTTGGAGGCGGTACAAGGGGCAGTCTACTTCACCAAGCTTGACTTAAGAGGTGCTTATCATCTCTTAAGAATAAGGCAAGGGGACGAATGGAAGACGGCATTCCGCAGCCCCTTTGGACTATTTGAATACAGGGTGATGCCGTTTGCTCTTTTAAATGCACCAGCCATATTCCAGAGATACATGGACAAGGTATTTGCTGATATGTTGTTTTTGTCAGTTGTGGTGTATCTTGACGACATCTTGATATTCTCCAAGACATTGTCTGAGCACACATTACTTGTCAGACGGGTCTTCCATAAATTGCTGGTCAAACCAGAAAAGTGCCTGTTCGAATCCACTTCTGTGTCCTACTTGGGGTTCTGTTGTGTCTTGACTGTCGTGTAGCCGAAGATTCCTCTGCCCACAAGTGACACACAGAGAGAATCAAAGTCACTCTCTGTACAGCCTTTGAGGCCACAGGTGGGAGATGTTCTTCCGGAACTGCGGTACTCGTGGAACCCCGAACCACTGTAAAGGAAACACCGGTTAAGTGTCAAGCCAAAACAGAACCAACAACCAATCAACAAGTAAGTGGAATGGTCTTACCAAAGGGCGTCTGTGGAGTAGTGGTTGTACCTATGGGGAAGGTTCCGAGACCCAGCAAGGCTGTTCTTTTCAGTGTGTAGCGATCCCAGCAAGGTTGCAAGTGCCGGGCCCACCTGATGCCAGAATCCGCACAAGAAAGGCAGAACGTAGTAGGAGTCCGTGAAGCAGTCCGTGGTCGTAACGATGATCCAAAAGTAAGTACCAGAGCCAAGGGTTATCCGCTGCCAGTCCGTGAAACAAATCCGAGGTCAAGATCCAAAAAGGTGAGACAGAAGGTAAGTAGCGCCGGTCAGGAATCCGAGGAAACAGCTGTGAAGCACCGAAGCACCGCGACACAGCCGTTTAAATACTGGCGCTGCTATTTCCTCCCAGTCAAATGACCCGTGACCGCATCACGTGAGTGCAGTCCAGAAACACGTGAGCGGAAGGTGGCGGTCATGTGACGCGGAACAAGCCGGTCTAGCAGCCGCCATGGAAGACGCCAAAGGGGCAGACGTCTCTGCGGGCAAACAGCATGCCGACCCAAGCTTTGTGGCAATCGGCGCCGTGGCAACTGGGACGAAGAGAGAACCTGTGAGTCCCGGAACCGGGCAAGAGGGCGAGGGGTATTCGGGGCACGGGGATGAGGAATGGGACCCCCAGAGGGATGAGTGGAGTGCGTGACAGAGCCCCCCCAAAGGCCCACGACCCCGTGGGCACGAAGGATGGTCCCCATGGAACGCGCCACCAGGCGGGGAGCCTGGACATCAGTAGCCAGGACCCAGGAACGCTCCTCGGACCATACCCTGACCAATCCACAAGGTACTGGAGACACCCCCTAGAGACACGGGAACCCAGAATGGGAGAGACCTCAAAAACATCCAGGGTGGACAGAGACACCGGGGCCACAGGAGAGCGAAGCCGTGTGGGAGCGGGACAGGGCTTGAGCAGAGAAATGTGGAAAACAGGGTGAAGCCGCCAGGAACCCGGGAGAGCAAGTCGATAAGACACAGGGTTGATAACACGAGTAACCGTATAGGGACCCACAAAGCGAGGTAGAAGCTTGCGACAACCCACCAAGCGCAGATGTCGGGTGGACAACCAAACGCGGGATCCCACAGTATACAACGGGGCCATCACCCGTTTCCTGTCCGCCTGCGCCTTCATGGACGCCTGGGCCTCGACAAGATGAGTCGACACCTGAGCGTGGACGGAGGCCAGGTCCCTAACACATGCAAGGGCAGCCAGATTGGCTGAAGGAGGCAAATCCGTGAAGGGCAGAACACGAGGGTGCTGACCATAAAAAATGTAGAACGGGGAGAAACCAGTGGAAGAATGGACAGCGTTGTTGTACGTGAATTCCGCAAGAGGCAACACGTTCAACCAAGAAGACTGCAGCTGTAGGGTCAGACAACGTAAGTACTGCTCCAGCGTCTGGTTCAGTTGCTCGGTCTGGCCGTCCGTTTCAGGGTGATATGCTGAGGAGAAGCGGACGTCCATACCGAGCAACTTAGTCAGGGCCTGCCAGAAACGCGAGGTAAACTGCGAACCCCTGTCCGAGACGAGAACCGAGGGAAGCCCGAAAAGACAAAAGACATTCTCGAAGAACAACCGGGCCAGTGTAGGCACCGAGGGGATGCCCTTACAAGGGATAAAGCGAGCCATCTTAGAAAAGGAATCGATGACCACCCACAAGGTATCGAAGCCCCGGATCCGGGGTAGGTCAGTGACGAAGTCCATGGTCAAGGTGTGCCACGGTTTGGGAGGGACAGGTAAAGGAAGCAAGAGACCCACAGGGCGCCCCCTACGGTGCTTACACTGTGCACAAACAGCACATGCGTTGATGTAAGATTCAACATCCTTTCTCATAGACGGCCACCAGCACCACCTTCTCAGCAGCAACAAGGTGCGTTTCTGACCAGGATGACCATGAACCGGGGCGTCGTGAGACCATTCCAAGGCCATGTTGCGGGTGTCTGCCGTGGGCATGAATAAACGATCAGAAACAAAGGGGAGACCATCGTGAATCACCAAATCCCAATCGGACAACTGGCCTGGGTGTGAGGTAACCCAGTCCCGTATCGCGTCAAGTAAGAGCAGGGTTGGAGTACACAAACAAACCACCTTGCCGACGTCTAGAAGGGTGTCTGGAAACGTCGGCAAGGCCACCCCCCCAGGGGAACGCGATAAGGCATCGGCTTTGCCATGGGTAGTACCCGGGCGATGTTTGATCACAAAGTCGTAGGCCGCAAAGAAGAGATGCTTCCTGACCTGCCTGCTGTTGATACACTTCAGGGATGCCAGGTCTTGTAAGTTCTGGTGATCGGAATAAACCGTGACACGGTGCTTAGCACCCAAGAGGTGATGCCTCCAAACGCGGAATGCGTCCATGAACGCCAGTAGTTCCTTTTCGGTCACGGTATAGTGGGATTCGGCATCTGTGAATTTACGGGAATGGAAGGCCACAGGGTGAAGACGACCAGAGGTAGGGCAAGTCTGTGACAATACAGCACCTAGGGCAAAGGATGAGGCATCAGCCTCCACTATGAATGGCAGTTCTGGGTCTGGGTGCTGCAGGATGGGGGCAGTAGTGAACGCTGTCTTTAAAGCCTCGAAGGTCTGTTGATGTGTGTCCGTCCATAGAAAGGGTGTGCGAGGGCTAGTTAGGGAAGTGAGGGGAGCCACCAAAGAAGAAAACCCAGAGATAAACCGCCTGTAAAAGTTAGCGAAGCCAAGGAAAGATTGGAGCGCCTTCAAAGAATCGGGGACCGGCCAATCCAGCACCGCGCGAACCTTGGAGTTGTTCATGGCTAGCCCACCAGACGAGATGTGAAAACCAAGAAACTCTACAGAGTCGGCATGGAACTGGCACTTCTCGGGTTTGGCAAACAAGGAGTGCGTCCGTAGGCGAGACAACACTTCCCTGACGTGCTGTACGTGGTCCTTCATGGTCTTGGACAATATCAGGATGTCATCCAAATAGACCACAACAAATACATCCAGGACGTCAGAGAAGATGTCGTTCATGAACCTCTGGAACGTGGCCGGAGCGTTGCACAAACCGAACGGAATGACCGTATACTCATACAAGCCATAGCGAGTACAAAAGGCGGTCTTCCATTCGTCCCCGGGACGCACACGAACCAGATTGTAGGCACCGCGGAGGTCTAATTTGGTAAAAACAGTGGCGTGTGTGAGACGGTCCAACAGGGGCGTGATTAGTGGAATGGGGTAGCGGTCTTTCTTGGTGATGGCATTGAGTCTGCGGTAGTCCACACAAGGCCGTAAGTCACCCTCCTTCTTGGGAACGAAGAAAATGGGACTCGCCGTCGGGGATGTAGAAGGACGTATCTGGCCCAGACAGAGGGACTTTTGGATGTACTCCATGAGGGCTAGATCCTCAGTAGGAGACAGGGAGTAGATACGACCTGTGGGGATAGCGCTGTCCAGAACCAGATCTATCGGGCAGTCGTACGGACGATGTGGCGGTAGGACTTCCGATGAACCATGGTCGAACACTTCCAGATAGTCTTGGTATTGGGCCGGAATGAGTGTGGAGACCAGTCCAACCGTGTGGTGTTCTGTGGAGGGAATGACGGGATCCTCTAGAGATAATTGAGCCAAGACCCCCAATGCTTGAGTGGGTGTCTCAATGCTGATGGCTGCGGTTAGACAGAAGTGTTGACAGAGATCGGATTCGAAATGCACCGAACCCTCTTTCCAGTCGATTAAAGGGTTGTGTTCTCGTAGCCAGGGTATTCCCAATATTACACCGAACTGGGCATTGAGATGAGATCGAAACTCAGGGTCTCCCTGTGTATAGCTTGTATGGTCAGGAGCATTGGGGCGGTCTGTTGTTTGATCGGTCCGGAAACCAGAGCAGTCCCATCAACTGCCTGTACTGGTTCTGGCCGGGTTTTGGCTAGAAGAGGTAGGTTCAGGGTTTGGGCCAGCGTGATGTCCATATAATTACCTGTAGGCCCGGAATCTATGATAATCGTAACCGGGTGTGTGATGTCAGATGTGGGTTGTAGAATGGCCTGCACATATATGGGTCTGATGCGACCGAAAGCAAACACAGGGTTCGGGGTATGACAAGGAGCGCTCAACCCAGTCCCCGAGTCTAGGGTCGAGCACTCCGAAAACCCGATGGTTTCAGCTTTGGGCGACGGGGACACTCCTTCACGTAATGGCCAGTTAGAAGAGATGTGTGGAAATCAGGGTGAATCCGCCAAGAAGACGGGAGCACAAGGCGGTAGGCCACTGGACTGATGACTCGGGAAACCACATAAGGGCCCACAAAACGAGGCAGAAGCTTCCGACAACCCGCCAAACGGAGATGTCGGGTGGACAGCCAGACCCGGGAACCTACCGCATATAGCGGGGCAGGACTACGTTTCGAGTCAGCAAAAGCTTTCATGGATGACTGGGCCTCCTGCAGGTGAACCACGTTCTAGGCATGGATAGAGGACATATCTCTAACACAGGCAGCTGCGGCTGGGTTGACAGAGGAAGAAGAGTCAGGAACCGGGAGGACACGGGGTGTTGGCCATACAAAGTGAAAAAAAGGGGAAGAACCAGTGGAGGAATGTACTGCATTATTGTAGGCGAATTCGGCAAAGTGAACGACCTGCAACCAGGTTGCTTGTTGTTGCAGCGTCAAACAACGCAGGTATTGTTCCATGGATTGGTTTGTTCTCTCAGTTTGACCGTCGGTCTCAGGATGGTAAGCCGAGGAAAACCGTACATCAATACCAAGCAACCTGGTTAAGGCACGCCAGAACCGGGATGTAAACTGGGACCCCCTATCAGAAATGAGCACAGAAGGCAGACCAAAGAGACAGAAGACACATTCAAAGAACAGCTTAGCCAACATAGGTGCAGACGGAATACCCCGGCAGGGAATGAAACGGGCCATTTTAGTGAAAGTATCAACCACCACCCAGATTGTGTCGTAACCCTGGACCCTAGGTAAATCAGTCACAAAATCCATGGTCAATGTGTGCCAGGGCTTGGGTGGTATAGATAATGGTTGCAAGAGGCCAAGTGGGCGACCCCTGCGGTGTTTACTTTGGGCACATACTGCGCATGTGTTTACATAGCAGACAACGTCACGTTTCATGGATGGCCACCAACACCAGTGTTTCAATAGATCCAGGGTACGGGCCAGGCCTGGATGGCCGTTGAAAGGGGCGTCATGAGACCACTCCAAAGCCAGGTTTCTGGTATCAGTGGTGGGTAGAACTAGGCGGTTCTATGTAGGGTACATATGGCAGCCCGTCATAGTACACTGGGTCCCATTCGGACAGCTGCTCGGGATGCTGCTGGACCCAAGTACGGATTGCGTCCAGCAATGCCAACGGAGGTGTACATGTGCATACAACGTTCTCATGAGACAAGAGAGTGTCGGGAAAGATAGGTAGCGAAACCCCCCTGGGGAAACGAGACAACGCATCGGCTTTACCGTGCGTCAGACCAGAACAGTGTTTAATTTGAAAGTTGAAGGCTGCAAAAAACAAGTGCCACCTGACCTGCCTGCTGTTCACACATTTCAGGGAGGCCAGGTCCTGTAGATTCTGGTGATCTGTAAACACAGCGATCTTGTGTTTGGCCCCCAACAGATGGTGTCGCCAAATGCGAAAAGCGTCCATCACTGCCAGAAGCTCCTTCTCAGTAACAGTATAGTGGGCTTCTGCAGAGTTGAATTTGCGGGAATTGAAGGCCACAGGGTGTAGATGTCCTGTAGCGGAGCATACTTGTGACAAAACTGCCTCTAACGCAAAAGAGGAGGCATCCGCCTCGACAATAAAAGGTAGGTCAGGGTCAGGATGCTGGAGTACAGGGGCGGTGGTGAAGGCGTTTTTTAGATCCTCAAAAGCCTGCTGATGTACCTCCAGCCATTTGAAAGGAACATGTGGACTAGTGAGGGAGGTGAGGGGTGATACTATGGAGGAGAAGCCAGAGATAAAACGCCGGTAGAAGTTGGCGAAACCAAGAAACGACTGTAATGCCTTCAGGGTCTGCGGGGTCGGCCATTCTAGGATCGCTCGAACCTTGGAATAATTCATCGCCAAGCCACCGGGTGTGATGTTGAACCCCAGGAACTCGATATTGGTCACATGAAATTGGCATTTCTCAGGTTTCGCATAGAGCGAGTGTTTTTGTAGCCGGAACAATACTTCTCGAACATGCTGCACATGTTCTTCTAGGGTATGGGAAAAGATGAGGATATCGTCAAGATACACAACCACGTATATGTCCAATATGTCATAGAACACATCATTCATAAAGTGTTGGAAGGTGGCTGGGGCGTTGCATAGTCCGAAAGGCATTACCATATATTCAAAAAGGCCGTATCGTGTACAGAATGCGGTCTTCCATTCGTCCTCCTTACGAATGCGGACAAGGTTGTAGGCACCTCTCAAATCCAACTTGGAGTAGATAGAGGCGTGGGTCAATCGGTCCAATAGCGGAGTGATAAGAGGTATTGGGTACCGATTCTTAGTGGTAATGGCATTGAGCCGGCGGTAGTCCACACACGGACGTAGATCGCCTTCTTTTTTTAGGCACAAAAAAGATTGGGCTGGCAGCTGAAGACGTGGAGGGGCGTATGTGACCCAGGCGCAAAGACTTTTCTATGTACTCTTTGAGGGCTTGATCTTCAGACTGTGACAGGGAATAGATACGACCTGAGGGTATGGAAGCCCCGGGGTCAGATCAATCGGGCAATCATAGGGACGGTGTGGAGGTAGGGTTTCAGAAGAGCCTTGATCGAACACTGGAGCATAGTCCTGGTACTCTGCAGGGATGTTTGCGGTGACTAAACCCACCACATGCGGATCAGAGGAAGCCCTGTTTTCTGTGATACTGAGTCGGGCAATAGCGCCCAACGCTGATGCAGGCGTGTTCTCCTCTCCATTCATGGGGAGACAAAAGTTCTGGCACAGTTCGGATTCAAAATGCACGTGACCCAAACCCCAATCAATGTGTGGATTGTGATACCGCAACCATGGCATTCCTAGTATAACACCAAACTGGGGCATGGCTATCAAGTCGAAGTATATGGTTTCCTTGTGGACGGACTGGATCGTCAGTATGAGTGGTGCTGTTTGTTGTCTGATGGGTCCAGACACGAGTTCCGTCCCATCAACTGCTTGTACCAGTTCGGGTCGATTCTTGTTAACCAGGGGCAGGTTTAAGGCACGGGCTAAAGTAATATCAATGTAGTTCCCGGATGCTCATGAATCAAGGGTGATAACTACGGGATTTGTGATGCCAGGTGTGGGCTGCAAAGTAGCCTGTACTCGGATGGGTCTAATTCTACCGAACGTCGGGATTGGATCCGGGGAGGAACATAAGGAGCTCGACCCTCCCCCCGTGTCTAGGGTCGAGCTGTGTGAAAAAGCTGGTTCTTGGGTTTCGGTCTCCGGAGACATTCTTTCACGAAGTGGCCAGCCAACCCGCAGTAAAAACAGGCATTCTCTGCTCTTCTACGTTCCCTCTCCCTAGACGTGATGGGGCTCCTGATACCTCCAATCTGCATAGGCTCCCCGGTGGTGTCTGAGGTGGACGAAGATATGGCAGGACCTGTGGAATGGGGAAACCCAGCCTCAGCTCTCCGTTCATAACGTCGTGCGTCCACTTGAAGGGTCAGATCCACAAGGTCCGGGAATTGGACGGGCAGGGACGGGACCGCAGCTAATGCATCCTTCATGGGATTACTTAATCCTCTGTAAAAGACCACTGCCTTCTTACTTTCTGGCCATGATGTTTCGGCCGCTAGTTGGTTAAATCGAGTAATGTAATCAATGAGGGACCCCCTCCCCTGGGTAAGCTCGAGTAACTCTAAATCATGAGGCTGCGCCTTATACCTGGTGTCAAATACTCGTGACATCTCTGATACCAGTTGTTTGAAATCATAGAGAGCGGGGTGGTCATTTTCTAATAGGGGGTTTGCCCATGCCGCAGCTGTACCTGCTAGGTGTTACAGGGTGAAGGCCGCCTTAGTGGTGGGATCTGGGAAAGCAAGAGGCCGGCATAGAAAATGTAGTTTGCATTGATTAAGGAAAGTCCTGAGCTTTCTGGGGTCTCCATGGAACCTTTCTGGGGCTGCCAATGGAAAAGGAGATGGCAGAACAACGGGAACGGTCGTGGAGGCAGTCGGAGCCGGGGTTACAGGAGGAGGTGGCATGGGAACTGGAGCAGCGTCTCCAAGCTCCGGAGCCGCGGTCAAGGGATGTTGGGCACTCTGCAACAAATCAAGGCGTTGGTGGATTGCTGTGTTGGCAGCGACCATGACGGCCCGTAATACCGTGATTGCTTGGATTATAGCAGCCATGGGGTCCTCCGCGGTACCCTCCATACCTGACACGACAAGGCTTCACAGACTGTTGTAACTTGAATGTCGTGCAGATATGTGAGACCTCCGTCCCCAAGTGCCGCACAGGGAGAATGATAAATTCACTCCCTATACAACCTTTGAGGCCACAGGTGGAGAAGAATCCGGGACCGCGAAGTACTGGAAGCCCCACGGAAGCTGTAAAGGAAAGCAGTGTTAAGTACCAAGCAAGCAGGGTAAAGTACGGGTAAACAATAAACAGGAAGGATCTTACCAGGAATTGATAGAAGAAGGGATTCCGGGGCTCAAGAAGGCAAAAGGTCCCGTGTAGGAGGCACTTACTGGTAGTCACACCTGACCCCACCTGGAGAAGACCTGCAAGCCGGACTGAACCAAATTGTAGGTAAGGGTGGTGATGAGTCGTAGTTCATACAATGTTCCAGATTCTTTGGAGAGGGGTAATCCACAAGAAGTCCGTGAAAACAATCCAGGGTCTAGAGTCAAGTGTAGCAGTCCAAGCTGACGAAACAATGAAGAGCGGGATCCAAAGAGAAGTCCTTGACAACGATCCGAGGTCAAGAGCCAAGAGTATCAGTCCAAGCCAAAAGCACAGATATAACGTGATCCAAAAGAGTTCCTAGAAGAGTTAGCCGGGTCCAAGATCAATCGCAACACAAGGTGACAAAATGCAGGCCAAACAGGGTCTCTGAGAAAACAGCTGTGAAGCGCGGTACTGAAGCACTCCACTGCTTAAGTACCGTTTGATTCCTGATCACGTGATCGCGAGTCCGGGTCACGTGATCGCGAGTTCCGGTCACGTGACCGCGAGTTTAGGTCACGCGATCGGATAGAGCCAGCAGCACGATGCAAAGAAGCGAACCTGATCTTTTGATGGCTTAATCTCCACGGCAGCTGCCAATGAAGAAACGGTCGCAGTCGTGACTGTGGAGTGGTAGCGTGAAGCTGCTGCTGTAGCTGTGTGCGAGCCGGTCTGGACCGCCAAAGTGAGCCCCGGAGGGTAAGTGGGGGGTGAATCCGGGCCGAGGGGGAACTGGGATCACTGGTGGGTCGGATGGAGGGCATGACAGTAGTCCAGAAACACGTGAGCGGAAGGTGGCGGTCATGTGACGCGGAAGAAGCCTGTCTAGCAGCCGCCACGGAAGACGCCAAAGGGGCAGACGTCTCTGTGGGCAAACAGCATGCCGACCCAAGCTTTGTGGCAATCTGCGCTGTGGCAACTGGGACGAAGAGAGAACCTGTGAGTCCCGGAACCGGGCAAGAGGGTGAGGGGTGTTCGGGGCACGGGGACGAGGAATGGGACCCCCAGAGGGACGAGTGGAGTGCGTGACAGGGTTCATTCTGTCCAGGAGGGGTATCAAGATGGATCCGATGAAGGTTAAGGCGATCAGAGAATGGACGGAACCCGTCAACATTAAGGAGCTACAAAGCTTCCTAGGACTGGCCAACTTTTATCGGAGGTTCATTCCCAATTTTTCTGACACGGTACTTCCTCTCACTTCTCTTTTGAAGAAGGGTGTCAAGTTTGTGTTTGGAGAGGAGCCTCAGAAGGCATTCCCTACCCTTAAGAAATGTTTCTCTACAGCACCCATATTGGTCCAGCCGGATCAAACCAGACCTTACAGCCTGAAAACCGATGCTTCTATAGGCGCGGTGGGGGCCATCTTACTTCAGAAATCAGAAGATGATTACGAACACCCAGTGGCATACTACTCAAAGACCCTTACTAGCAGCGAACGTAATTATTCGGTTCTTGAAAAGGAACTATTGGCAATCAAGTTGGCCTGCCAAGAGTGGTGCCATCTCTTACAAAGAGCTGCTCACAACTTTATAATCAGAACAGATCACTGTAACTTTCGAGTTTTACAGCAAATGGAATGTACAAATGCACGACATGCCAGGTGGGCCTATTTTTTCCTACAGTTTGATTTTGTTATAACCTACATTCCCGGTACAGAAAAAAAGAAGGCTGATGCCTTGTCAAGGAGCCTCTGGGAAGATTCTGGTTCTTCAAAGGCCATGATCTAGTCTTCCCTGGTCTTAAGATTTTGGCATCCACTGTTTCTTTCCTTCATGAGTCGATTTGTCAGTATCAGACCTGCACCGAGCTCCCATCCACGATCAACCGAGAAAAGGAAGGGTTGTATTACCATAAATGGGCTCTCTTCATTCCCACCAAAAAGCTCCAGAAACTAATCCTTTCCTGGTGTCATGATACTCCCTTAACAGGACATCCGGGTATTAGAAAGACATATGAACTACTTCGGAGGGGGTTTTGGTGGCCGAAGCTAAGATGGGATGTATGCCAGTATGTTTCCACTTGTTCGGTTTGTGCCTCTAACAAACATCAGACTGGTAAACCTGGAGGACCACTGCAGCAATATTCCTTACCTGAACACCCATGGTAGCATATATCCACAGACTTTATAGTGTATCTTCCCCCGTCATATGGTATGACTGTGATCATGGTGACAATTGACTCATTCAGTAAATTAGCCCACTTTTCTGCCTTCAAGCAAGTTCCTTCAGCCTCAGAGACTACAGCGATTTTTCTCCAGGATATAGTCCGCCTACATGGGTTGCCCCGGACGATAGTCTCTGATAGGGCACCTCAACTTATGTCTAAATTCTGGGCTTCTCTCTGCCAGATTCTGGATATTCACAGGGCTCTTTCTTCGGGTTATCACCCGCAGAGAAATTGACAGACTGAAAGATTAAATGCCAGTCTGGAGCAATATCTGAGATGCTTCTGTAGTGCACAGCACGAAGAATGGTATTGATTCCTTCCGCAAGCTGAGTTTGCCTATAATAATGCCCTACATACTTCTATTCAGATGAGTCCTTTTTTTGTACTTATGGGTTTCATCCCCAACATCTGCCCTGGCTCAGTTCTCCTTCTACCAAGATCCCTTCCTTGGACGGAGTATTGCAGGATCTAAATGAAGTACACAAACTCGCCAAGAAAGCACACCGGGTTAGCCAACAAGCACAAAAAAGATGGGCAGACAAGAACAGAAGTACCAATCCAAAGTGGGGAACAGGGCAATTAGTCTGGTTATCAACCAGATTCCTACCAAGATGCGTTCATACGGGGAAGTTCTCCTCACGTTTTCTTGGGCCGTTCCTCATTTTGCAACAGATCAACCCTGTGGCCTATAAGCTCAAACTCCCTGACTATCTCAAAAGAGTGTATCCTGTCTTCCATGTCTCCCTTCAAGCAGCATAAGGAGTACCCGTTCAAAAGGCTTGTCCATAAAGGGTGTACTCAAGTGACCCAGGTTCCTGAAGAATATGAAGTTGCCTACCTGGTTGATTCCAGATACCGCAAGGGCCGGTTACACTACCTGATCCATTGGAAGGGATATCCAGGGGAGGAAAGATCCTGGGAACCGGTGAGCCACATCCATGCACCTCGACTAGTGAAGCGGTTTCACCAGCTCCACCCGGGTAAACCCGGGGGTCCCCCGAAGAGACGGGGGGGTATACTGTCAGGAACTGCGGGTGGAAGATCTGGAACCGTTGGAGGCATTGTCTTGCTCAGTGGTGCATTCTAGTCCTCACTCAACATGGCGGTGATTCCTTTAAGTTCCGACTCCGCCCACAAGCCGGTGCGTTGTATCTGTTTCGCCAGCTTCAGCGCTCCGTAGCCTGTGCAGCGTTCGTACCTGTCTCCTCCTGAGTTTCATCCTTTTGACTCGTGAATTCCTTCCCTCTTTTTCCTCCCTCTTCGGTCTGCCTTTCCTCCCTCTGCGGCCAGTGACACCTTTGTCGCTAGCCGCATACTCCTTCTTCCGCCTTTTATCTACTTACTTTTCTCCTCCTGTGTCCTTCTGCTCCTGCGTAGCGACGCCAGCCCTTTTCTGCTGTACTGTTCACTCTCCTGGGTTTCGAGCGGCTATTGCGCTCCTCCTGCTATACCTAGCTTGCTCCTCTGTGGCGCCTGCCGCTCGTAAGCTTGCCCGAGCCTTCATTCGTTCTGCAAGCCTCCTCTTTCTCCGTAATTCCCTAAGCATTAATCATTGTTTCTATTTACCCTGACTACGCACTTACTTACTGTCACTGTTTCCTTTTTATATTTCTGATCCTTATAGCTATAGACTGTCTTTTTACTTTCTTCCTCTTACTAGATATCCATTCTCTCTCTTCCTGGCTTCTTTCACTCCATTTCCTACTTTTCTGTTACCTTGTTACTTTCTAACATATCTGGAGTTTAGTGTCTATCAGGACCGTGTATATTTTCTCCCTTTGGACATTGTATTTGGGAACCCGACATCATCCCATCTCTCTTTGGATATTGTGCTTGGGAACCCGGCACCACCCCATTTCTCTTTGAACATTGTGCTTTGGAAACCTGCACCATATCATTGAACCCATCTTGACAACAGGGTTTTTCTGCCTTCGAGCTTTTTCCCTGAATTAAGGCTGGCCCCCTGGGGTTCCCCGAGGGCAGGTTTCCATCTCTGCCATGGTGGCCTCCGAAGGGGCCAGACCTTATTTACACGAACGGAAGGTTCGAACACCCAAGGTCAAGACTCCTAAGAAGAAGGACTGTAGAAAGACGGAAGCTGCTCTTAGGGAGCCAACCTCCGAGCAATCAGGTGAGGAGAAGGGGGCAGTAGGTCTGAAGCCTGACAGATATTCCCTTAGACCTAATCACTTTCTCCAATTTGTTTTTGTAGTTAGTAGTACATAGGTTAAATGTAATCAATGACGATTTTTTGCTATATAAGACTGCTTTTTTTTGTAATGCATGGAGAGATTTGTGCTGAGATGTCCGCTGATGTCCGTTGTACTCCCTGTTTTAGATAATTGATATTAAAACAGTTATCCTTTTTGCCAACTACCTGAGTTGTTTTGATTATTGTTGTATGAAATAAGTGTGCATCCCCATCCATCTCAAGGGTATTGCTATTCATCTTAAAGGGCTGGATGTCATCCAGTTCAGTGAAAGGAAGGCATCTCTTCTCCAGTGCTTCCTTGTATACTGATTGTAGGATCGGTGCTAAGGTCGGGGCAAACGCTTTATAATATTCTCCCGTCTGGCCGTCGGGCCCGCTGCTTTAGTCCCAGGTAGTTCCTTTATAACCGCCAGTATCTCTTCAAGTTTGATTGGTCTGTTTAAGGACTCCCTTAGGTCTCCCTCCACCCAGTAAAGTTCTATTTCATCTAGATATTCTTGGAGGGCTTCCGGAGCTGTACACATTTTGGTAGAAGGCGTGAAATGCTTCTACTATTTCACCTTCAGTGTGTACTAAGGTCCCCTGAAGTGTACAGACGCATTCTACCTGTGGGGGTCTTCTGTCTGCTGCCAGCAGTCTCACTGGGAGGGCTCCTGGTCTCTGGCCTTCGCCGTATTGCTGTGTCTGGTGGCCACGAGCTATGAACCGGCACCCACGGTCGGCGTTATGTCTGAATTTATCTAATTCTTCTCTGAGGAGGGCTAGTGTTTGAGGGTCTTTTTGATCTGTGTAGGCCTGCTTTAGTTGTTTTAGTCGGGTCTGGTTATCTGCTAGTTCCCTTCTGATGATTTTGAGGAATTCCTTTTTCTTTGGCCATACATATTCCTCTGATATATAAAGTTTCCCATAGGGTCCCACTCAATGCTACAGAATTTAGGTTAGTGGCAAGAAAGGATCTGATTTCAGAAACACTGGGTCCTGGAGTGCTGCTGATTTGAATCTCTAGCTGGGGGTGACTGGGGAGTGGTCAGAGAGTGTTCTCAGCAGGAGTAGACATTCCCCCCATTGGAGGCTTTCCGCCCGGGACACCGATAGGTAGTCTAGATGTGAGCTGGTGTCATGGACCCCAGAATGGAAAGTATACTCACGAGTGTCTTTATGGCCGAGTCTCCACACGTCGACTAGGTCGTAGGCTTCACAGATTTCATGAATTTGAAGACTTGCCTTAGTGGGTGAGTGCGATTTGTCCTGTGCCGGATCCAGTGTGGTGTTCAGGTCGCCGCCCCATTTGATTGTGGCTGTGTCAATTCCTGCTAAGTGTGTCATCACCAAGTAGAAGGGGTTGGCGCTGTCTATGTTTGGACCATATGTGTTCACCAGGGCAACCTTAGTGCCTTCCAGAACCCAGCGGACCAATAGCGCTCTGCTCTCGTTATCCCGATGCATCGACAACAGCCTGAACTTAGTGATCCTGCTGATCAGTGTGGCCACCCCTCTGGCGTAGGATGAGAAGGAGGAGTAGTACCTGTGGCATCCCCACGTAGAGGCCCATCGATTTTCGGAGGCTGGGAGGAGGTGGGTTTCCTGTATAAAAGCAACCTCTACTTTGTGTCTTTTAAGGTATTGTGATATTTTCTGAGTCTTGGCTGGGTTGTTTCCCCCTCTAATGTTCCACGTTGCTATCTTGAATGGGCCGAGATCCTTTGGTATTCATACACGATGTATTCGCCATCTTTAGGTGCTTTAGGACCTGTGCATGCAGGCTTCTTCTGGGTATCGAGGTTTAGTAGTGCGTTTTGTCAGTGGTTACTAGGTCCACGTTTGGCACTTTCCCCTGAACTGTACACTGACCCTGCCAGGGGTTCTCCACTCTGGTCAACTAGTGGTGGTGTTTTCTCTCTGGTCCTCTCCGCGGGGCAACCCCCAACTTGCCCTCCTTTGATCCCTCCCCCCAAACCAAACCAATAACATTGAAACATTGCTGAGCACTGGGCGCTAGTGTCCAGCCAAGTCCGCTGGCTCCCATCTGTGCTTTGTCCCTGCTTGTACCCAGGGGGACCTGGCGTATTGCTTAGTCTGGTGATGGGGTGCTGAAGGTGGACTATTGTGAAGGCCCTCGTGCGTGGGTCACATTGATTCGGGAGTGTGAGGTGTTTATCATGTGTTCCATTTCGTACATACCGTGGGTGCACAGCGCGGGTCTCTCCCACCCCGATCATCTCTTACCGGTCTCGGGTTGTTGTTAGAGGGTCAGCAGCCATTCTCGTCGAGGAAGGTGCTTACGGCTTCGGAGTGTGGTGAAGAACTGCATCCTACCATCGTGCTGAATTTAAAGTTTTGCCGGGAAGAGCATGGAGTATTGGATCTGGTTGTCTCTCAGGTGTTTTTTTTAACTCCAGTGAAGGATCTTTGTGACGCTTGGACTCCCTGAGAAAAGTCGGGGTAGATTTGGATCTGATCTCGTGGTAGTGCAGTTCTCCTTTCTCCCTGACGAGGCGTAGGATTAAGTCACAATCTCTGTAATTGAGTAGGCGCGCCAGGATGGGATGCGGGGTCGCTCCCAGTATTGGACGGTTGGCCAGCACTCAGTGCGCTCTCTCCACCACGAAGAGGCGTGACAGGGAAGTTTCTCCGAACAGTTTCAACAACTTCCTCCATCTTCTGCGGGGTTTGTTTATCTCTCACCCCTACGAGGCGTATGTTGTAGCGGCGGCTTCGTCCCACCAAGTGCTCGTTTTTGCCTGACACTGTTCTTATTTGTACCTGCAGGGCTGACACCCTGGCACTCAGTGCCGTGCTTCCGTCTTCTAGGTCGGATACTCTCTGTTCAGCAGTGTCAAGCCTGTCGCCATGTCTGTCTAGGCGGTGCTGAAGTTGGTCTACTTCTGAGGATAGGTTATTTAACTTATAGTGCAGGTTCCCGATGCCAGCTTTAAGGTCCATCAGGATTTCTCGAATGTCGACATCTGTCATAGGGGGTGTGCCGTTGTTCCGCTAAATGTTCGCCTTTGGGGTCTCTGGTTGGGAGTTGGTGGTAGGAGTTTTGTTGATAGCCCTGGACTCGAAATTCAATTTTCTTTGCGATTTGTCAGCTTTTCCCATTTTTTGGACACATGTGGTTTTTGAGGTGTGACTGTTCCGACAGGGAGTCGTTGACACTGGTCACAGCGAGCCGGTGTGTTGCCAAAGGGGGCGGGATAGGCGTTAGTCTCCTTGCCCAGGGTCTTGGAGCTTTATAGTCAGTGGCCGGGAGCCTGTTCTCTGGTTGAGTAGGACTACTGCTTTGTTCAGTGTGGGTCACAAGTTGCCGCCTGTAGCCCATTACTGTCAGGCCGTACCTCTGTCGAGTTTTGTTCTAGCCCAGTTGTCCAGGTTGTCAGGCTTCTGCAGCAACTCTACACTCCTCAGACCGCACACTCCCACCCCTCTTTTTGCCCAAGGTCGGGTCAGCTGCTGGGGGCTGCCGTCTGGGGGTCTGGGCAGTTTGTGGGGGTTTGCGGTCACCCATTGCTGAGAAGGTGCTAGGGCATTCAGGCTGGTTTGCTCTCGACTCACTATGCTTCTGCGTGGTCGTGGGGTGTGACCTCAGGCGATTCCTAAGACTTTCAGGCAGAAGTGTTTTGATCACTCCCAGCAGGGGTGTACGGCAGCGCCTTTCAGTGATCAAATTTGGCTCTGCTTGCTGTGACTGTGTAGTTCCCTTACTTCTTGAATGGATTTGACGTATTACGGTGGCATGAAAGTCGCTGATCTTCTTCCGTATGAGCCGTTTACAACTCCAGCCTTAATGCAGCTTTATTGGGTCAACAGGCTGATTGCACTACGTGTGGGTGTGCCGTGGTGGTCTTTTCCAGGATGGCACGCTGCTGCGGTGCTGCGGAGGTCCGAGGCTCCATTCGCTGTTACTCACTGTCTAGCGGCAGACCTTGCAGGGTTGGCTGCGTGGTCGCGGGCCTGTCCTCTACCCTTCACGTGACCCTTTCGTGGGGTTGTGAGATTCTGCAAGGGTCGTCTGGCTCGTGTTGGAGGCCTGCAGCCCAGGCTCCTGATAGTTGGTCAACACCAGGCTGCCTGCCCACCTGACCCCCCCCCTCCGGTCCGGGTCGGCTCACACTGTGTGTACTGTTTTTTTGGGGGTGCAGGCCCGGTCCACGCAGGTCGTCAAGAGAGGGGAGAAGGACACTGGGCGGAGGGCCACCACCGGAGCTGTGGACGGGTGTGTTTGCCCTCCTACTCCTCGCGCAGTTATGTCTGGTGAATCGGTGCTGTGGTATATTTGCGCTAGGGCGCTCACCGGTCCAGCTTCAGCACTGATGGTTTCCCAGACACGTGGTTTCGGGAGGTCTGGGGCAGTGCACCATCCAGTTAAGTATACAGCGAGGCGAACCCCGGCTTCGAGACGGGGGGCGCTTGGGCAGATGTCTTCACGGTATGCAGGTGGGCACTGTGTTTTATCGCTGTTACTTTCAAGCCCTCTGTAAAGCTGCCAGCCAGTCCAATGTCATTCCGAAATGACCAAATGGCCCGTTCATGTCAGTACTGCTCTGTCTCTCTCCAGGCTTGGCTACGCTGGGAGGGAACTCGGGCGATGCGTCTCTCACGGAACTTGTGTCGCAGTTGTGGGTCATTCTCAGCAGTGCCGGCGTGCTCCTCCAGGGGCCCCACCGCGACGATGTCTCCTGCGGCCACCACAGTGCACCTGCCTCTCCCAGCAGGCCACCTGGGTGGTGTCTGGTGCTGTCACTTGTTTTAGCCCCTTGCCAGCATCCCGCTGCTGTGGGGGTTGGTGTTACTCACCGGTGAGATGAGTGCGTGAAACCGGAGAGTAGAACCAAAAACCGGAAAGTTGCTTGAAGAGCTTTGGGTAGAGCCACCACCAAAGCCTCCTCTCTGTGAGGGAATAAGACCTTCTAAATGATATCACCTCTTGCTGTAATTAACCAAGCAAGTGGACTGATCACCCCAAAGGGCGGGGAGAACGCACCGCCACGAACCAGGCTCCAAAGGAAAGAACAACAAGTAAGTAATACGAAGGTAACACAAAGGTAACACTTGTCCCCTGTAAGTCTTACTAATCAATGGAATACCTGAGCTTTTTCCCCCCGTTGTATGGAAGTATGGCACAAAACCGGGAATCACCTAGGAATATAACAAGACTTAGAACCTAACTGATTTAAGCTATGACACAAATCAGGAGGTGGACAGGATCTTACCAGTGGACAAGGACTGAAGGATTTGAGGAGTTCAGAACACAACGACAGGGATAAAATAAGAAAAAGGGAAATGTTAGTAGGATACTAATACCCGGACGGCACGAGGGTCGCACTGGTTTCGGGATGGTGCACGGCTGCAGAGCGTCCTTAAGTGCACAGGCAAAACAAAGTTCAATCCAAAAGTTCAGTTCGCAAGGCAGAAAAGTCTTACCACTGGTGACTGAAGAATGAAGGTAACAACCAGACGGGATGGCAGTTCCAAAGTAAGGTAAGTTGAAGGCAGGCAAGGTCTGGCACACTAGCGGACAACGACTATGGCAAAAACGTGTAGAAGAGAAGTCTGGGAGAAATCAGGGTTCCGGTACACGTGCAGGCGAAAACAAAGACAAAAACCTTTTCTTGCGGAGTCCGTGGAAGCAAAACAGAGGTTCGGTACACAGGAAGACAAGTAAGCCAGGGAATTCCAATTGCGGGTCCAGTAAACAAATCCAAGTCGATACCGTAAAGAGACAAAGGGTTTGGCACTCGAAGGAGGAACTTCTAAATGCTGGGAGTAGCTGTAAACAGAAGCGGCATCCTGGCTGCAACCACGGAGTACATCAGTGAGGGAGGCGGGGCAAGCCAACGCGAGGCTCCACAGCCGAACTACCGCACGGAGCTAGGTTTTCTGGGAAGTGTAGTTGCGTTTCGAATTGCTAACTTCCACGGTAGCTGCCACCGTGCATAGAATGGAGCAGCATTATGCTGTATCCCTTTGGGGAGCGCTACAAACCTCCTGACCTTCCTGGTAGCGGTACTTTGGGAACCGACTGCACTGGGAAGCCGAAGTGCTAAGGACGCAGATGGCCGGGTCTTCCGCACAGGACGAGGTGAACGTCGGCCCATAACAGTTGGGCTCCCGCCTGGGTTCCGCTTCAACAATATAACTGGTGTGGGGTCCCACACGCTTGCACCTCAGTCTGTTGGGGTCTGGTGTGTTTCTAGCGGATGCCACCTTCAGTTTGTATCGTTTTAGGCCCCCCAGGGAGGATATTAGTCAGGATTTACGGGAGCTCTGCCTGGAGCTCACAGGGGAGCCGCCATCTTGGTTGACCCTCTCGCACCCTTTGTTAGGCCACATCTAGACATAATGGATCATACACAATAGCCAACAAGTTATTGTGCATCACATGTGAAAGTTATATTTGTGGTGTGCTGTGTATTCATGGAATTGTACGCACAAAGTAATCGTGTTCGCAAGATGTGCCCGGAACGCCCCGGACCCCCGCACCCAAATCCAAAACAGCCAGAAACCACAATATTTGCATGCTCCCCAGACGGGTATACATGCACCCTGTAAACCGTGCATTGGGTCCCCCGCAAGCAGGCCTGCAACTCGGAGGCCCTGCGCAGGGTCCCCTGCAACTGTAAATGGCACCCCAACAACATTTGTAAGATTTTTCTTAACTCGATTATAACTTGGAAAAACCTGCGCGAGAACCCCTGTAAACCCTTCCTGCACACCACTACACTGTGTACACATACCTCAAAGTACGATTGGTACCTTGTAGCTCACACGCACCCCTCAATCCGACATGCCAACTCACCTGCAAAGTTGCAAATCCTCTGCCAAGTACTTTCACCTGCTTCCAGGTGGCATAGAGTTCGAGGGCTTTGCGTGGGCATTACGCAGACAAAAGGTTGCACGTCACATTCATGAATATGCTTTGTCGTGCGCAGTTGCGGGCGTGCTATGGACTACCTGCGGCCCATCCATCGTAACACCCACTTTTTCCCTTGTTCCTCCTCATTTTTTACATTCCGCCCCCTAATCTGTCCTCTGCGCAGGCCTCGGCCAAGCTCTGCGTGGTGTCTCAGGTAAGGCACTCCACCGCTCGCAGAGGCGTGCCGAGCGTGTACAAAATACACATAAGTCCCAGGAAAGTCCTGCGCAGTCAATTCCATGAATCAACGAACAGGGATTAGCGCGGTTTGGTGTGCAAGTCTCTTTTTTCCACACAACTAATTCCATGAATCAGGCCCTCTATCCGCAAGTTAGTACTTATTTTAAAGCACAAAACATTTTAGGTGTATTCTATTAAACTACTTAAACAGTTATTCTGCACCCATTAGAAGCTAAATATTTTTTTTAAAGCCAAACAAATTCTACACTGTTTATAAGTGTGAATGAAAGAATTTTACGATTTCCTACGTTAGATTAAGCAAGGGATTAGGTATTAGAGATAATTCCATTGTTTCGCCATGTACTACAAGGAATAAAGAAGCGCCTACCATAAATAAAAAGGTCACCTCACAGTTCCGTGACCTTATAAAGGAACTGGCCTTAAGCGGCTTGCAATATCTTTGTAAGGTATGGTAGAGAGTATGCTATGCCTTGTATATGTTAACAGTTGGATTTATCAAAAACGTATTCACAAACGTGATTAGAGATTTGGAATCGCTTGCTCCTTGAGGAGAGAGGGTGTAACAGGTTAATCTTTTGCTGTCATGTTGGAATGAATGATGTGTGGAATGTAGAAAACAGGAGCAGAGCTTCTTGTTCAGTGTTTAAAATGAAGCGGTTTCCAGAAAACACGCTTACAGAAATCCGTGTTTGGCAGTTACTAGATAAAGACGTGGCGACTGGGTAATAGTTTTCAGCTGAAATGCACGGAAACAGCGAGGGCCGAAAACTTCAGAGAAAATGCCAAAACACAAAGCATGCGGTTGCATGTTATGTTCATAGAGTCCGTAAATAAGCACTCTGGAGCCTGGTTTCATTCAGGTAACTTTAGTGGGTTCGAGGGAACAAAGGTAAGTACATTAGGAGTATCACAGGTTAAGTTCATAAGGCAGAAGCACCCACCGGTCCCCCTCTGCCCAGATCATTTTCCAACTGGCAGAGGGAGATCATAACATTACATTCTGAGTAATTCATTCTAAATAGAACGCACTCCCCAAACATTCCAGATTCAACTTCACACACATACAGGGAATGGCCACTAACTAGGGAAAGATAGGACATAACACATCTCCCCCCTTCCTAATAACTCAATTAAAATAGATAAATAGGTAAATAAATGAATTGAAGGTTTAAACCTCAAAACTAACCATCCTAAACCATCCTGCAAACCACAGAAATAATATGCTATTCCCTACTCAGATCCATATAATAGCTAGATATAGCCAACACACTCAAAACACTCACCACCCTCATAGTGGCCACTTATGACGCTCACCTACAGGGACCAGCCCACCATCATGACACAATCTACACCACCTACATCCTCCAGTAACCCTGTATAGTCCAATCTCCATCCTCAAAGCCTCAAAAGAGAAACTACAGGGTCGAACCCCTCTAACTGCCTAAAGCAACGCAATATATATCTCAACTAGAAATGTAGTTGGGCATCAACCACACATAGGTGATGAGAACCACCAAATTCGGTACTGAATCAATATCAAGAATTGACACCCACAGCGTGCCAAACAACACCAGGTCCATAACCTGGCCATAGACCATGACCGACCAATGCTCAACTGAGCATTTACCTATGACTCTACTGAATGCCCGCCGCAGCTGAGCACAAGACATAGGCACCTTAGTTCTGATGCCTGATAGCATTGCAACTAGAGTGCACCGCGTGCCCTCACACACTGACACTCAGACAACCATACAACCGCAATCATTCAGGTGGTCAACTTTAATTACTCACACAGTTACTCCTAAAACGATTAATGAACGAATTCAGAATGACTTTTGGGAATATAAGACATTGTAAGTAAATCACCATAGCGAGTCCCAAAACCATTCTTGCAGAGTCCACTTTTCTTTTAAAATTCCTGTGGAAACAAAATTAGGTTGAGAACAAACATTTTCAAGTGACTGTGATACAGATATGCAGTTCTCCCAAAACACTCCCAAAATCCATATAGTTACAAGACGAATTCAGCATTACAAATTTTGAATATCCGGAATTTTAGTTGTGCACAATAAGCGTTCAAAATGTAATGCTTGCAGAGTCTTTGTATTAATGTGCCTGTGGAGAGAATTCGGATTAGTGCATAAAGAAAACAAACACTTGACATTTCATAAGGTAACTTTTCTATTGGCTGCCTAAATTCAATATAATCCAAAACATTTTGCCAAAACCACTTTTGGCACCATGAAATACTTTAACCAGTAGTCACTACTGACTCTAAATGTAGTGGCACCCTACCACAAATGCCACACTGGGACCATAATAAAGCATTGCCTTGAATCGCTAATTGCCACGTAAAATACAATTTCCCACTCTTGGGCAACAACAATGCCTACACTATTGGCACCCACCAATAACCATACTGGCAGCAATCATGAACACCAAAACACATAACCGCTATAGAGCAACACACATGCCCACAACTATAGCACAACAACCGGAAATTATTTTCCCAAAATAATGCCAACACCACATTGGTATCGTGATGCACCAACACTAATTGACACCACCAAACATGGCTACCTACCATATCTATCTAGGCCACTAATACGGGAAACACTTTCTCATACAACACGTCCCCAACCTATATTGGGACAAACTTAACCAAAGCCTAATCATGTCAATTGCATGTGCACAGGGCGGATCAGCTTGCTTGGTTCACCATTTATGCCCTGCTGCTCATAAAATAGAGATGAACTGGTTGTCGTGGCAATAGAGCCATAGCAAATGGCTTTAACCCCTACATGTTGTAATTCAAATACTGCAAAAAGAAACGTTAAGGCAGTACCGCATGCATTGTAAGCTGCAACAAATGAAAAGATAAGAGCTCAATAGAAACAAACACATCTACATTGACAGTATGCTTCATTAGTGCACAACAAGTAGGTTTTGTTTTCCTTTGCCAAATAGGAACAAAAGCTCCGAACCCGACTGTTTTCTCACTGTCTAATGCAATGTTGCATAATGCTGAGCATACTTCCTGGACGTTCCCTTGAAGATTGATGCATGTTATTGGACGTTGAGGGGTACTATGCTCTGAGCTCCATTCACATGTTCTTGTTGCCGTTCATTAAAATGATCTGACTGCGGAAGATTTCGTTAGAAGCGTAATCTTCTCCTTGACACCTGAGACAGCAAACTTCCATTGGGAAACTTCCATGCGTTGTAATCAACGGCGTGTAATAGTTCATAGTGTGTGGACGTAATGAATCATCAGACCCGGAAGAAACGCACGCTTTGAGCACGTTGGAAGGTGCGCTTTTGTAAACCTCCTCCTGACTTCTATGATGAGAGATTCCGCGTCGCACAGTCTCAGAACGTTGATACGTACTCTCACTGACACCCACAGCCACTCAGCGACGTCATCACAATGATGAACAGGGCCATGAACGGAGCTCTGGATGTCAACCGTCACACACAGGATTACTGTTCGACGCGGCAAATTACCTTTGGACTAGTCGAGCGGAGCTGCTCCCAAACTGAATTTCATGACGGTAATCATGACAGGACACAGTTTGAATGTACAAAATCTCTCCGATTGCATTTAAGTTGCATACATGAGGTGCTGTTGCCTTTCTTTGTACTTTTCCCCCAGCCCTTTGCGCGCTTCCATGAGTGACTGAACAGCAGTCCTTAAGTCACTCAAAAGCCTATGCCAAGCCGCGCAGCGCAGTCCCTGGATGCCTTATTTAAGCCTGTCCCTTTTTGACAGTGAAAGGGTGCGCTTACCTTGGGGCCAGGGCGGGGGCCGGTGGGTGCCTCTATGGTTCCTCCTTTGTGCTGGTGGCTACTTTCCTTGCCATCTCTTCTTCCCTGGTACTTCCTTTTAGGTTGCAGCTCCTTTCAGTTTCCATCCCATCCTCATCGCCAGTGTTATGTTCATAGAGTCGGTAAATAAGCACTCTGGAGCCTGGTTTCATCAGGTAACTTTAGTGGGTTCGAGGGAACAAAGGTAAGTACATTAGGAGTATCACAGGTTAAGTTCATAAGGCAGAAGCACCCACCGGTCCCCCTCTGCCCAGATCATTTTCCAACTGGCAGAGGGAGATCATAACATTACATTCTGAGTAATTCATTCTAAATAGAACGCACTCCCCAAACATTCCAGATTCAACTTCACACACATACAGGGAATGGCCACTAACTATGGAAAGATAGGACATAACATTGCAGTATCGAGCATTGTTTCCATGTAATGTGTCAAAGGGAAAATTGCCAGGAGGCGTTTGTTTCACCTTCAGTACCACAATGGAGTCGGATAATTCTAAAAGCTGTAAGTGTGTATGTCACTCTTGCTGGAGAAGTGAGTATGGGTCGTTTCCTTCCTTATGTGGGTGGTTCTTATGTAAACGTTAAGTGTAGTAGTCTTTCGCTCGTCACGCAGCGCTGCCTGCAGCCTCTGTTACAGTACTGGGCGCCGTAGGAGGTGATGTGAAGTTCTGAGCAGAATGTTGTCTGTCCTTTTCCTGCAAGAGTTGTCGCGTTATCCCACCGCAGAACCCTACTGAAAAATGCTTTTAAAAGGGCTAGGATGCTGTCAGAACACTGTCAGAAAATGCAATCCTGAATGACTGATTGAGCATGCGCAGACACACCGCGCTGCTTAGTCAGCAAAGCATTTTCTGACAATAAGCTAAATCCGACGTTACACTTGCACATAGTATCACTCGAGATACTCCAGCAACTGTTTCCTGCACCTAACTCTGAATGCAGTGTTCCAGCATCCCAGAAAGAATCACAAGGTAGTGTTAGACTGCTTACGCTGCATGGGGAGAAACGTGTAAGGCACGTGACGGAGACACGTTCTAAGTGCTTTCCTCTAATGGGAACTTGCAACCCTCATGCTAGCTGCTGAGCAGGGCTGCTGTTACAGCTGTTCACTTGTCAGGGTGTTTTCCTGTGTCCTGCTCGGTGTCTGACAGCAGTTTGGGAAACGTGGGTAGTGTTCAAGAAGAACCTGTGCACTTTTCCTGTGTTAAGGCTGGTAAGGTCATGCAGTTACTTTTGCATCAGAAGGGGGCAGAGTGGATATGATCTGTGTTCACTGCATACATAGTTTTATGCCCCAGTAGATTTATAGCGTATTTGGCTTTGCGCTGAGAGGGCTGCACATGCAAACATTTCGTGCCTCGCAAAACACACTGATTTTTCACGGTATGGTCCTGACTTCCCCTTTTATCAAATACTCCTCCTACTACCCATATTTTGCTTTCAACTTTTGTTAGCTACAGTTTTAACAATGGCACACTAATAATGTAATCGCTTTAATACTTCTCAGTTATGCACGGTGTTGACTTTAGGCCAATATCGTGCCAGCGACCAAGCGCATTTGGAAGTATACAGACTTTCAGAACATTTGTCAGTTAATAGTCTGACTTATAATACATTATTAGTTGCTGTGGTGGGAAGGCCGTCTCACAAGTGGTTTTAAACTAAATTGCCTCAGAGACAATTCAGTTTCTGTAGCGTATTGTGTAAATGAGTGAGGTTGACGCTGTGAACCGTATCGTTTCTTAATGATTCTGATTATGGTATTTGAGATCAAGAATGCAATGTAGTGGAGTAAAATAATGTCCACAGGTTCACACACAAAAGTCGGGTGACAAAGTCGGGATTAGTAAACTGCATAAACAAGCAAATAATTAATTTATGATATAATCACTAGGTCAAAGATAAGGAAATGAAAAATACTATGTACATGTCGGATTATTTTGGGCTTCTCTGACCTATTTCAGAAACATGCTAACTTTTCCAGTTGGTGCATACATCATGTCTCAATAATTAACTAGATTGGCTAAATAATTGAGTCACTGGTGTCGAATTAAGAGAGCATGCTGTAAGGTTAAGCGATTTTTGATCACATGCTTGGAGTGATTTGAGTGGCAGGATTTATTTTATTTATTTGGATTTATAAAGCGCCAGCAGCCCTGAGGCATCGTGGCGCTGTTACAAGGAGATTTGCTTGAGGATACAGTTATTTATACATTAGAAGGCACATTTCGATTTCAGAGTACAGTCCTATCTATCCAGAGATAGATTTACATGGTAGTTTAGTATATAGTATATTTACATGGTGGTTTAGTATACAGTATACAGAAGAGCAAAAGGTGTTGAGCATTACATCGTTCTCTATAAGCCAGAGTGGTACTGGGCAAGTCAAGAGGAGGAGGGGGAGCATCTTTAGAGTATTATTGGAAAAGTTGCGTGTTGAGAGCCTTACGGAAGGATCAAGCCCTGGGCCCTTTAAGGGGGCGTAACCTACACAGGTGTGGGGCCTAAAGGACAGCAGGTGACCCCCGCTAGGCAGCCCTTTGCAGCGATCATCAACCTCCCACCCGGCGTCCGAGGGTGGTAATCACTGCATCTCTTGGTTAATGGGATACTTGGCGAAGGCTGCACCACACCTTTTCCTCCTTTATTGTGTTGCTGACCTCCACCAGGCATTCCTTTAACTAATATGCAGGGCTCATGATCCTCATACTTCTAGGTGTGAAGGTGCTGAGTTTAGCATCCCTTGATTAAAGGGATGCCTGGTGGTTGTCAGCACCACTACTTTTCTTCCTTAATTTTGGCAGCGACCCCTGCCAGGCATCCCTTGAAGAGGTGCAGTGGCGACCCCTGCCAGGCATCTCTTAGTTAAAGGGCCGCATGGCAGAGGTCAGGGCTACCATTACGGAAGAAAAGGCAAGGTCACTAGAGGCCAAGGCCTTTTTTTCTAAAGCCTGAAGGTCTTGTGCATGAACATGAGATTTTAATGGGGAGAATTTGCTTCTTGATATGATATGGCATTTATAATGCGCCGATACACAAGTGTTTCAAGGCACAATTATCACTACATCCTCCATGTAGCGGTGGAATAATTACCCTATGATTACAGGTCATATATTGTTCTGCTTCTTCACGCTTGCGTTTATTTGAATGTGCTCTTTATCTTGTTGTTCACTTTCCTAGCAATTTCATCCTTTCTATGTGTTCTTAATGGAGGTGTTAGTTATGACTAGACAGCTTTCCTTTGTTTTTTGATAGTTGATTACCCCTTTTATATTGGTGTTTCAGGATCTATGTTAATTTGGATAGGTTGCGTTCTTTCTTTGTTGTGGTTGTTCATTTGGTAGCTTTGGTTGCTCCTGTTGCTGTGCAAGGGTTGTGCTCTGCAGGGTGGCAGGCCCGAGGTCTAGGTGTGGCAGGCCTGGACAGTAGCAGCTTCGTGTTTTGTAGGTTGATTGCAAGCGTGTTAGTGATTGCTCTGAAGCAGGTTTGCGCTCAGGCGTGAGATCCAGGTGTTTGCAGACCTGGGCAAGAGGAGAATTTTTTAGCCTTCCTTAGGGTATCGTGGATCGTGTTTGTGGGTAATCCTAATTATTTTGGTTGTGTGTCTAAGGTCTTAGTCTGCCTCTATGGTTTTGTGAGTATCTTCCTGTTTGATGGCTGCAAATGTGCGTTTGGTGGCACACCTTGCACGGTGGCGCACATCCTTCCTGATATGTTGATTTTGAATCCTTAGGACTTCTGTATGTTCCTTTTGGTTTTGAATAGGTTGTTCAGCGTGTTTGCATCTTGGTGAGAGTGCTAGGCTTTGGTTGTTGGGCTTCTTTTTTAGGAAGGGAGATGTGTGGTATCTTGTGTGCATGGGCTGTCTGTCTTGTGTGCATGGAGTTGCTTGGTGCTAATGGAATGCCTGATGGAGATGCCAGGATTGACCTTTGGGGATCAGACTGGATGGGAGCTGATACGTGGTGGTTGTCTTTACCTTATACTCCTGCTTAACTACCTACCAGTTGCCTGTATCATAATAAAGATGTTTCCTTTTAAATAAAACATGGTTCCAGCGTTGTCCCTGCTTGCTGTTCGTCTTGCCTGCTGTTCAGGATATATCAGAAAGTATCGAGTGAGGAAGCACGGATTACAATTCCAACCTTGGCATCTAGTCTGCACCTCTTCCCTTCATTTTCCTCTCCGATCTTATTGATTTAATATAAAACTTTGATATGGAATTTGATTTATTTCCAAATGTTCCACGGTTGATAGATAAAGAAACTGATGCACAGGAAGTTGGATTGATCTGTCCAACATCACTCAGTTTTGGTCAAGTGGACAAGCCGCTACATGCAGATTCCAAATCTCTCTGCACGTCTTTTTGCATTTAAATAGTGCCCATTTTCTCTAAGTATTCAGAAATCTAGCAGGTAAAGAAACTGAAGTGCAGGACAAAACAACAAGTTGCTCATGTTTAAATAATTTAGCATGGAATGCAACCCAGATATTCTGCTTCCAAAGTCAGACCTCTTCTTCTTCTTTTCCTCTTCTCCCTTTCCCATCCTCTTCAATTTTTGTCCGCTGCCCTCATTTCTCTCTTTACCTCCCCATGCATGATATTAGTATGGTTTGTGGATGGAAAGAGGAATTATCCCAGTGTAGTCTGTATGCAGGTTGGCACTTGCACTGGATAGAGATGTGCTACTTGGGGATGGAGGAGAGGCACATGTGTGGCTGAACAGCAATCCTCTTACATTTGTTATGACTGGGGTGGATGCTGATTGGGGAACATGCTTGTGTGGGTGTGTGTAATGTATAAATATGCCTATTGAGGTTTGGTGGGTGGCGAGTGGGGATGTGCCTGTTGGGCTAGTCATGGAGAGTGGGCTATGTCTGTTGTCGGGGAGTGATGAATAATGGCTATAAATGGGATGTCTGAGCAAAACGTTGCCCATGGTCTAATATGAATGTATCGTTAATTGCATCATATATTCAAGAATGCTTATCTGTCTAAGGTAATAATTGCTAATCGTATATGGTCCTTATTGGTAATATGGCCTGATTTAATATTGTTCATCCCGCATTCCCTCCTAATTTAGTAATTTCTCTTCCAGTTAGACATATGGCAAATTCCTTACAATCCTTGTACTTGCTCTTAATTACTGCTAATATGGCCTGAGTTCATTATTCATGAGCACCCTGCCCTGATTGCTTGTTTTTTCACAGCTTCTTGTCTACTGGTCATTATTGCTTATCTCGTTCCTGCTTAATATTAGTCATAATTCTGCACTTGCAAACCTTTCCTAAGGCATTATTAGTCTTCGAAAGTCAATGATTTTGATGTGTGATGCCTCTTGCATAGACAAGGCCTTGATCCATCTTTCAGGAGGTGTAGTTTTTGATTTGTCGCTGCACATGCTTGTCCATATATCCAAGATTACATACATTACTATGTCAGAATCCCAACAAATTCAATGAGTAGCAACCATGAATACCCTGCACCCTGATCTTGTTAGCCTCCTCGACAGGTGTGCACCAGTGTTCACAGCCCAGCTGCAGCTAGCTGCAAATTTAGTGTCTTACTTAATAACTGGTGAAATGTGTACACTCCATAATTCACGCTACTATTTCTCATAGCATGTTGCTGATCACCTTGTCACGTTCATGCTGTCGTTCTAGTCACATGGTCATTCAGGCCTTGGGGCAAGGAAAATGTAACAATAGCATTCACCTGTGCGTCTTTCATTCACCCTTAAAGTAAATATCCAGGTCACAATAACCACCTGTAAAAGCAATACATATCCTGGTGGGCTGAAATGGATGCTGGGCTTAATGCAAACATTGGTACGTTTTGACCATTTGATAACTTGGAAGTAGCACCTCCAAAATGTGGTTAGTGACCTGTTTGTAAAGTGACTTTATTAGCGCAGCTTCCCACCATCTAATATCCCGATGTTTTGGATGCCCCCTTTCAGATCGCAGACATTTTGAAAGCGATTAAGGACCTCCCTTCCTCAAAGGCCCTTGGGATTAGATGGGATTACCCCGGAATTCTTTAAAGAGTACGGCTCCAATGTTGCCCCTTACTTGCTCCAAGTATGGCAGGAAGTGTTACAAGCTGGGTGCCTGCCTCCTACGATGCGGGAGGGAATTATCTCCATGATTCTAAAGCCGGGTAAAAACCCAGTAGAATGTGCCTCCTATAGGCCAATCTCTATCCATCCGTATGGATACAAAGATTTTTTCAAAGATACTGGCTGATAGATTGCGTCTCTTCCTTACCTCTATTGTACACTTAGATCAATCTGGCCTCATCCCGGGACGCTCGACAGCGCTCAACTTACGTAGACTGTTTGCGATATTGACACCTCTAGATATGGAGAGCGCATTTGATTCAGTTGCGTGGGATTATTTGTTCTTGGTTCTCAAGCAGGTGGGTGTTCCTGAGTATTTTTCGAGATGTGTTAGAATTCTGTACACCGGAGTAACAGCAAGGATCGGTCTCTTTGGTAAGCATTCAGATCTGGTTCTGCTGGGGTGTGGACGTGGCAAGGGTGCCACCCATCGCTGTCCTTGCTGTCTTTTGCATTTGTAATGGAGCCAATTGCAGTCTGTCTGCAAACGGTGCACCAGCACCAGGGGCTATCGATGGGTGGAATTGGGGAATCAATATCATTGTATGCTGATGATGTGATTTTGTACATGAAGGATCCTGACCGCGACTTTCCCCCGTTCATGCGGGAAGTCAAGGCATCCGGCGAGATCTCATGTTTGTAAGTCAATTGGGCGAAGTCTATTTTACGAAGTTACTAGGAAACCCCAGGGCAGGGAGAGATTTTGCTTGGAACAAACCACTGGGCAATATTTTGGTGTGAAAGTGAGTAGGGGCTGCACTCATTTGCTAAAAAATAAGTACTTAGCTTACTTGGAGGTAATCAGGAATAAGATTGAGCGATGGTCCTCTCTTCCGATTTCTCTTCTGGGCAGAGTAGCTATTATGAAGATGGTGATTCTACTCAAACTCTTATACTTGTTCCTTAACGTGCCTGTATGGCCTGGGTCCTAATATGTTAAACAACTCCAAGCGTGCCTGATTAGGCTAGAGTGGAGCCCCAAAACACCTAGAATTAAATGGGAGACGCTGACAGTGGCGTGTGAAGGTTTGAGTGCACCTGATATGGAACACTATTATCTTGCAGCTCAGGTCACGTTTGTTTCCTACTGGATGCTGGGATCGCAGCCTTTCCCGCCCCTACGCCTGGCAAGGCGGTTTGTCCACCCTTTCTCGCTTCAGGGTGTTATGGTTTCCATGAAGATGGACCATTGCACAGGAGCTCGGTGAGTAAGCAGCCCCCTCCAGGAGCACCAGCTTTCTCTCTTTTTGGCATTCATTTAAGGCCCCCGAGGCCTCTCTGTGCCCCCTGCAGCCAGGGTCCACCCACTCGCTCTTCCTGCTTTCCCCCTTCCCTCCCGCCTCCTGACCCGACCAGGCCCGCTTTGATTGGGCCAGCGGACCAAAGCCACAGTAGGCCAGCAACGCGCTCGCTCACCGGCTCCATTTGCACAGGAGCTCAGTGAGTAAGCAGGCCCTTCCAAGAGCAGCATCTTTCTCTCTTTTTGGTATTAATTTAAGGCCCTCCGAGGCCTCTCTGTGCCCCCTGCAGCCCGCATCCACCCACTCGCTCTTCCTGCTTTCCCCCTTCCCTCCCGCCTCCCGACCCACCCAGGCCCGCTCTGATTGGTCCACCCACACTTCATCACTGGTCCTCCCAGGGCAGCCCTCTGCCCAGCAGCCCCCTGCGGCTAAGGGCCCCAAGGCCAAGGACGGCTCCAACAGAGGCGGCTCCAGGAGGTGTCAGCAGGGGAAGCCAGTGAACAGCCGTCAACCAGCAACTACAAGGACCTGTAAGGTAGGAGTGGCCTGGGTCAGGATTAGAGCAGCTACTCTACCCCAGACTCCGAACCACTTACCATACCCAAAGAAAGAAAAAAAAATCTTTTTTATTGTACTGATAGGCCTCTCTCCCACTATACAGGTCTCTCAAACTTAGCAGGGCTTCTGTCTCCTAATTGCATTGTATGACGTTTTGGTTGCACTGATAGGCCTCTCTCCCACTATACAGGTCTCTCAAACTTAGCAGGGGTTCTGTCTCCTAATTGCATTGTATGACGTTTAGGTTGCACTGATAGGCCTCTCTCCCACTATACAGGTCTCTCAAACTTAGCAGGGGTTCTGTCTCCTAATTGCATTGTATGACGTTTAGGTTGCACTGATAGGCCTCTCTCCCACTATACAGGTCTCTCAAACTTAGCAAGGGTTCTGTCTCCTAATTGCGTTGTATGACGTTTACGTTGCACTGATAGGCCTCTCTCCCACTATACAGGTCTCTCAAATTTAGCAGGGGTTCTGTCTCCTAATTGCATTGTATGACGTTTAGGTTGCACTGATAGGCCTCTCTCCCACTATACAAGTCTCTCAAACATAGCAGGGGTTCTGTCTCCTGATTGCATTGTATGAGGTTTGGACTGCACTGGTGGGCCTCCCACTGTACATGTCTCTCAAGTTTAGCAGGGGTTCTGTCTCCTGATTGCATTGTATGAGGTTTGGACTGCACTGGTGGGCCTCTCTCCCACTGTACAGGTCTCTCAAGTTTAGCAGGGGTTCTGTCTCCTGATTGCATTGTATGAGGTTTAGACTGCACTCATAGGCCTCTCTCCCACTGTGCAGGTCTCTCAGGTTTAGCAGGGGTTCTGTCTCCTAATTGCATTGCATGATGTTTAGGTTGCACTGATAGGCCTCTCTCCCACTATACAGATCTCTCAAATTTAGCAGGGGTTCTGTCTCCTGATTGCATTGCATGATGTTTAGGTTGCACTGATAGGCCTCTCTCCCACTATTCAGGTCTCTCAAATTTAGCAGGGGTTCTGTCTCCTGATTGCATTGTATGAGGTTTAGACTGCACTGATAGGCCTCTCTCCCACTATACAGGTCTCAAGTTTAGCAGGGGCTCTGTCCCCAAACTGCATCATATGATGTTTAGATTGCACTGATAGGCCTCTCTCCCACTGTGCGGGTCTCTCAAAGTTTAACAGGGGCTCTGTCTCCAAACTGCACTGTTTGGTGTTTAGATTACACTGGTGGACGTCTGTTCCCACTGTGCAGGTCTCTCAAACTTAGCAGGGGCCTTGTCTCCGAACGGCACTGTGTGATGTTTAGATTGCACTGACAGGACTCTCGCCCACTATACAGATCTATCAAATAATCTGACTGCGCTTAGTTCAGTACTCTACCAATCCCGGAAACCCTCCACTACCTAACCCAACTAAATCCCATACCAGCAGACCGTTAACACCCTAACCCCCCGCCCCCCACCGACGGTGCACCCTTAGGAAACATACCCTACCCACCGACAGGAAACAACACTGAGCCAGAGAACACCCCAGCGGAGCCAGAGAAGGAAAACCGAGGTCACTGTGACCGCATAGCACAGGACCAACTACCATACCACACCTGCACTTAGACTGGAAAATGGCCTGTACCAGAAAAGGACGCAGAGAAAGAGAACAAGATTGTGCAACAGGAGACGCGAACACACAACACCGACAGAACCCACAAGAAACAGCCCCCACTGGAAGAAAACACGCCTAAAACAGCCACAACCGGAGCAAAATCCACAAGAGAAAAATCCTTATACCTCACACCTTACCTCGCAACAATCATGGTACACCGACACCCCAACACGGAAACCTCTAAACATGCAAAGAATTTCCTGATGCACGCGGAAAAAAGACGGGGAGACTCAACAAGAGAGTGGGAGGGCTCCGACCCCATTAAACCTTACATTACAAGAACAGAGGGGCAACATCGAATTCCACTAAATCCCGCACAACACGGCGAACTACCAACAACCAGCAACGCCACCTCCCACCCAACAATCAGACCCAATGAAGAAGCCACCGCTGATCGTCATCCGAGTAGCATCACAGCAGAAACACCAAGACTAATCAGCCCTGTTATCAACTTACTAGACCGCTTCAATGAAGAAGCAGCTGTCGCCGTTCTTCATCCCACCGACATCAATGCGGAAACACCACGAGCAGACAATTACAAACTCGAGCAACAAATAACCTAAAAACAAAATCTCACCCAGAGAATCCACTGTAATCTAATAAACGCAAGGTCAATGTCCAAACACTCAACGGAAATATACGACCTCCTGTCAGAATGAGGCATAGACATCCTATTTGTAACCGAAACATGGCTAGACGACAACTAAAAGATCACCCTCAACAACTGCCTGCCTGAAGACTTCAAATGCATCCAAACAAACAGAAAATCCAAAAGAGGGGGGGACTAGCGATCATCCACAAGGAACAACTGGCCATCAAAATGGAAGATCCACTAAACATCGATAAATGCAAATCCTTAATACTACGACTTTCAGTAAACCCCAAAACCTACCTGAAATTCATACTGATATACAGACCACCAACCTACGATGCGACCTTCGTAGACGCTTTCACTGAAGATTTCACCACCCTATTCATCAAGTGCAATCATCTGATCATCCTCTGAGATTTCAACATCTGGTTCGACGAAGAAACCACAACCACACAAAAATCCTTAACCGCCCAACTAGCAGCCATGAACCTACAACAACTAGTCAAAGGAGCAACCCACTCAGCAGGGCACACACTTGACGCAATCTTCGCCAACAAGGACCTCATCACGACGGCACCCCCAATTCAAATACTTTGGAACGACCACCTCATTATTCCGTTCATAATCACAACGGTCGCTCCGACAAAAAAGCAACAAGAAAAACAACCCATCATGATGAAAAGAAATTGGAGAACCATTAAAAAACTCCAACCTAACCGAGCTCCTAGAACTCAGCAAACCGCAAGCATCAACCGTGGAAGAAGCAGACCTAGACAAAAAATTTGCCATACTTCATACCTGGATCGCAACAACCCTTGACAACATCGCCAAAGAAAAGCCCTTCACCCCGTCACGCAAGAAAACTACAGCAAAATGGTTCACCCCACTACTCAAAACCATGAAAAGGAAAAACCGAAAACTAGAATCTGAATGGAGGAACAACAACACCACCGCAAACAGATTGAAATTCCTACAACAGATCCACGCATATAAAAAGGAAATACAAAAAGCGAAGAGGAAACATTACGACAACCGTATCTTCAGAGCACCAAACGCTCAAAGAGAACTATTCAAAATCGTAAACGAAATAAAAAACCCACTGGCCTGCAACAACACGCCAATACCATCGACGAAACTTTACGAGGACCTCGGAGACCACTTAAAAAACAAAATAACCTCCATCCAACACACCATACAAAACAGACCAAGCGTACACAGCTCAAACCCCACCGACACAGACGAGGAACACGCAAACAAACTACGAAACTTCCCAGAAATATCAGTTGAGGCTTTCGTCAAACTGGTAAACCAAAGCAACAAATCGGGCTCTCCTGAAGACCCTTGTCCCCCGGACATATACAAAACAATTCTCAAACAAGGAACCCCCATGTAATACCACAGAAACCTCCTCAACCTCTCAATCTCAACAGGTAAAGTACCGCAGGCCTTCAAATCGGCTTACATCAAGCCCCTACTCAAAGACACAACTGGAAATGTAGAGGACTTATCTAACTACAGACCCATCTCCAACATAGCCAAACTACTAGAAACGTACGTCTACCAAATAACCCAAGAATTCATAGAAGAGCATTGCCTACTAGACCAGGCACAAGTTGGCTTCAGACCTATGAGAGGAACAGAATCGGCTCTCCTCTCAATATGGGACGACCTAAAACAAACACAGACTCTGACAACAGCACCGCCCTGATTCTCCTTGATCTGTCTGCAGCCTTTGACACTGTCAACCACGCCATCCATAAAGAGATTAGAAGGACTAGGGATAACAGACACTGCCCTACTATGATCAAATCCTTCCTAACAACCAGAACAGAAACGATATGGATGAAACCTTGTAAATCCAAACCCAGAGTCTCCACGTGCGGAGTACCACAAGGGTCATCCTTCTCCCAGCTTCTATTCAACATCTACATGTACCTATTAATCAAACTCATCAAAAAACACGGCCTCACATGCTACAACTACGCCGACGATACTCAAATAATCTTCAACATACAAGACACCCGAGAAGAAAACACCACACTAGAGAATTGCCTTCGTGACATATTCAACTGGAGGAACCTCAACCATCTCAAAATCAACCCGGGCAAAACAGAGATAATGATTGTCTCAAAAAAGGGAGGAGACATCAACTACATCCCCTGGCCAAGAGAGCTCAGCACCACACCAGAACCATCATCAACTGTAAAAAACCTAGGGGTCCTGATGGATAACAACCTCACTCTGGAGCCACAAGTAAACTCAGTAATAAATGTTTCTTCCTCCTGCGAGCAGCAAAAAGGATCCTACCGTTCCTGTCATTTGCCAACAAAACACTTACCATCATCGCTCTGATCATGTACAGAGTAGACTATGCCAATAGCCTATACCTGGGCATGCCCGAACGACCTCTAAAAAAACTGCAACGCATACAAAATGCATCAGCCAGACTCCTCCTCAAGCTACACAGAAGAGAACACATCACACCCGCGCTAAAAATACTACACTGGCTACCACTGAAGCAACAAATAAAGTTCAAGGCCATGTCCATCACGCACAGAGCAATACACAAACAAGACGCAGAATTCCTAAGCAACAAACTACGCCTACACCAACCGACAAGAACACTAAGATCAAGCACCGACATACGCCTGGAACCAAAACCCTACAACAGAAAAAAACTTGGAGGATCGTCTTTCTCTCACCAGGCACCCAAAACATGGAATGACCTACCCAAGAATATACGGAATACAACAAACCACCTAGCATTCAGGAAACTCCTCAAATCATGGCTCTTCAAAGCGTAACCACAACGAAGACGCACTAGAATGCCCAGACATTAAAACAATGACGAAATAACTCAAACCCGACCACTCTCAAATTGGACAAACACTCAAACGAAATAACCAACCAGTCGCCAGAGCATAAGACATCATGGAAAATAGCCAATAAGGAAGGCTGCAGATACTGACCACATACCTAGACCCAGACAAAGGCCCCATGTGACTCCCCCAATCATACGTACCGGACAAACATATCCAGACCGGCAGACGCATCTAGATAGACGTTGGCCTGCGTCGCATCTGGATAGGAACGTTTGAAGGATACCATGCCCGCGCCCAGAAAAACGTGAATGCTAACATGTGCCATGCCTAGAATTGTGAACACCAGCCTGCTTGGCGCTCAGATGGAGTTGTGAATGCTAGCATGCCCAGACCTGGACGGGTCTCTAGACACTAGCCTGCGTCGCATCTGGATGGGGGTGTGAGGGTTGGCACGACCACACCTGGATGAAGTCCTAAACATTGGCCTGCGCTGCGTCTAGTTGGGAATGTGAGGGCCAACAGGTGTCACACTCAGACAGAACTATGAATGTTAGCATGGTAAAGGTCCGGTAACCCACTAACCAATATAAGCTCAAACTCTCCATACTTATCTCTCTCAAAAAACTCACACAACCATCTCTCGCACAACAAGCCGCACGCACTTCACAACAATGCAACAACACATAATCTGGAACATCAGCACACGCGGACTGACTCCGATCCGATACCCGCACCAAAGCTCAGCACCCGGTGTTTACTGAGTTGAAGCTGCCAACAGAACACCACTCCTCTCACTATCCTACTCCCTTCTTCACCTTACTAACCCATCCCACCGTTACCGTTTACAGATCCGCCTGGGCGCCTGGGGACCAATTCCGTTGGTGACGGTGCGTGGTACAAATACCTTTAACATTTAACATAAATGCCCCTGTGAGCTTGTTTCGTGTATGGTTCATGCGTGGAGAAGACTGTGTCTCAGAATGCAGGTGCAGTGGTTCAGTGTCCGTACGCCACAGAGCTCAATGTATGGAATGTTCAGTGTCTGTCCCCAATGTGCAATGAGACGATACAGAAGCCATGGTCATGATTCGGGGTCAATAATATGTTTTATTTTTACTTAGATAGCCTTTTTGTGTCTTGGGTGCTGGTTAAGGCTAAGTTGGGAGGAGCGTTTGAATTAGCCTTCCAGTATCTCCGACTCTGGCCAGCATTTGACGCCTGGTCACTGTGCTTCCCCATAGAGCCAAAGGTGTTCCCGTCATTGAAATTCTTTGTTCCCTTGGCCAACTCAAAGTGTACCAAATGGCTTTGAGCTCGGTTCTTGGAGTGGCCTTGAAATGCAGGTGACAGTGGGCTGCGGATGTTGGTGGGGAGATAGGGGATAAACTATAGCGGCACATGTGCATGCACACGCGGAGGGTGGCGATTAATTCCAGATTCAAACTTATTCAATATAACATTCTCCATCGTGCCTACCTCTCTCCAGTGATCCAGGCAAAGTTTGATGGGGCAGCTGATGGGTGCTGTCCCAGATGCAGAGCGGAAGGGGTTGGGTTTTCTCCACATTCTCTGGGAATGTCGTTCATTAGCAACGTTTTGGCAGCAGGTGACAGAAATGACAGGTCGCATGATTTATCAGGATGTTCTGAGATGTTTTGTGCTGCATTTTTGGGTGGCTCCCGGGTATTCCAAAGGGTGCGAGGAAGCTGTTGTCTATTTGTATGCTACTGGCTAAGAGGTGTATCTTAATCCTCTGGTCTAGCCCTGTGGCACCAACCCCTGAAAATGGCAGAGACACCTAGCATTCTGCTGTGATCTGGAACTAGAATATTTTACATTGTTGTCAGCTGGAACTAAGCCGACAAATATCTGGGACCCAGTTAAGATGTTTCTCCAGGCGAGGGAGACGGGGGAGCAGTGGAAGAGGGGAGGCGGTATGGTTGATGTTACCAGGTTGCAGTGTTATTTATTGGTTATTTATATGGCACATATACAACAAGACAGGCAGTGTATGTTGTCAGAGGGACATTATTAGTTGAAACTTGCTTGTTTCTCATGTCCTGTAACCCCCTTAGAACCTCCGACTGGAATTCTGAGATTCCCATATGTGTTTTGGTACCCACTTATCTAATTCTTGACTTTTTTTTCATTGGTTTTATTGCTGAGAACAATGGCTGTGCTGTTTGCTTGCCGCTGCATACCAGTAATCAGTACCGCAGGACCTCGGGGCTGTGGGTGCGTTTGCCTGTTACCCGCCAGGCGTCGTTTGAATCATTGGAGCAATGGACAGAGGGTCCACCCAGACACCTGGCCAGGCTGGGCTGACCGGTGTCCATGAACACAGATATTCTCTTCTCAAGTATCAAAGAGCCAATAAGGCTATTCATGATACACTTGCAACTTTTGAACTTTTGATGATCCTTTTGGGAAGAGATAACTGGGAAGTGTGGAGAAGTGTTTGGCGGTGTCGGCCGGTGTTGCTTCTGCCTTACACCTTTAACTGGATTACTCAGAATCACGCCGTCCCTCACCTGGAGTCCTTAATACTGCCTCCCATAGCGGAAGCGAGTGGAATTGTGGAGAAGTGTTTGGCGGTGTTCGGCAGAGGGAAGGCAGCATTCCAAGTGAGTCTTCTAGGATCTTTAGAGCTTGCGGCTGCGCAAGCACCCTGGGTCTAGCTGCGGTGTCTCATGTTTTTTCCTTGACATCAATTAATGTTTGACTCATAATCTGCTACAATAGACTCTGCAATACACCCTGCTGTGCTTGTCCTTGATGATGGGACCAGGCGGAGTAGAGACTGAGCTTCGCAAAGAACACTCTAACCACATTGATACATATTGATACAGTTTGGACTGTTTTGGGAAGCCACTGCGGGAAAGGGTGTTGATGGTGTTGTCCGGGCTTAGTCGTGGTGCTATCCCTGAGGCACGCGTGCTGCTATCACCATGCCCCACCTCCGTGAGGATATATGGGGGCAGAAATATTTCACTGCATTACCCGCATTGTGTTCTTGGTTTCCGGTTTAAAAGGACTAAAACTCACAGCTTGCTCTTTCTTGGATTCAAATTCTGATCAAGTTGCGTCTCCCTGCACAGTGAGATAGTTCTGTTGAACTGTTTGCTCGGGAGAGCACTTATTAATCAGACTTTTGGGTGAGGCCTACCGATCACCGTGGATGATATGAACTGATGCTTAGGATCAAAGTGTGTTCCAAGTGGCTGTGGTGCACTGTACCTGGCGGGTGCCCTCTTTGTGACGTTTTTGCAGCCCCATGTTGCCGAAAGACCATTGTTTACTCCACCATTGGGTCCCCTGAGGGCTGCGAGCCTGTTCCCCCTCACGGTGGCCTGGTGGTTAACAATAAGGCACTCTGAACCAGGTCGCTCTGTGGCTATCTTTGTGATCTAGGGACCTGGGGTCCCAGTTCTGTTGGAACACGTGCACCTGTACTTACACCAAGGAATGCAAACCTTGCCCATTAGGAGAATAGCCCCAGTTTACATTATTTTAACTTAAAGTAGCAACCTATCTGTACTGTCCCCTGAACATTGCACATGGCGCCTCTTTGCTTCCAACCTTGGTTTTTACCTTCCAATGTTGATTTTTATGAACTAGGAAATTATGAATTGTATTCATCTTCAATGTTTAAGTCTTTCTATATTCTAATCAATTTTAATTCAGATTTTTTAAATTGAATTTGTGTTTTATTATTAACATTACAACCTCCCATCCCCGTTGTTGGCAAACCAAGGGCACTATAGGACTGGTAGGGGAGTATAACTGTGTGTGTGATGTATCAACCATGGTGAAACGCAAGGCACTACTAGCCTCCTTGCTACTCAGGGCTCAAAGAAAGTCAGAAAGGCGAAGGATAAAGATAATTCCCCTCTGCTGGAGAAAGCAGTAGTACTGGAGGGTTTACCTGGGGTCCCGCAGGGCTCGAAAGGGGGGGGGACTCTGGACTCCTACCTTCACAAATTAATTCAACTAGATGAGGAGATCAGGGACAATCCTCTCCACAGGTAGACGGGCCACCATGCGTAAATCCACCCCAGTAGGCACACAAGGGACAACAAGTACAGCCCAGAGGGACAGGGTTGATCTCCTATGATGGCTCCTCGCTTGTTGCCTGGGCTGGACTGCGCACCTATAGTCCAATCGCTGATCACAGCAATAAGTGCCCAGGACCAGGCTGACCAGCATAATGTTACCCAGGAGGGCTTGAGCAATAACCCCTCCTTAGGGGCAATGGAATTGGCAAGTACCCAAGGAGGGTGGGCGGTTGAGGGTCCAAGTAACGACTGTTACAAGTATTGTTAGCGGTCATACATTTCCTGGTGACCATTAACACAGACATTAGGAATACCATGTCGATCTTGGACGATCAGGTTAGATCATAAAAAAAAATGAGATAGAGGTGCTGGGCAATCTGGTAGAGCAAAGTCTGTCCTGTAACCCATCTGGGAGAAGCACCAGAAAGAAATGCGGGAATAAATGGGGAACAGGCCAGGGGTAAAGGATCCGTGTGTCCCATGGAGATAGATCTCCCTCCAGGCCATCCTCCCAGCCAATGTATGCTCGCTCAGGTGTCAGAATGTTCCCAACCATTACCTCTGTGCTTGAAATCCCTAAGTACCCTAGGTGGAGAACAAGTTATAACTAGAAGAACTGCTGTACAGGAACAGGATAAGGTAGACCTAAGGCGATATCCTCCGCAGTTGCCACCAGAAGCACTACCCCTGGTGGGTGTAATATTAATTGTACCCACTTTGGGAGCAGGTTGTACTGTAGGTCGTGGGGCCCTGATCAACAAATCGGCTCAGTGGGTTAACTCACATATAGAGGGAGAATTTATAGACCCACGTATGATTCTAACGGCCCAAAGAACACCATGGGTGGGTATCAAGGAGAAGTCATTAGCTGGTGACGGTGTGGTGCTGACTTTTAAAAATGCACAGGTGTCCAAGTACTTGGTTGAGTCCAATCTGGGTACTCCCAGCCACAATCGCAGGCTTGGTGTTGTTAAACATCTTCTACCCTCAAGATGGGGAGAAACAGGGACAGTATATAGAGGTTTGAGCTATTCTCATCTAAATGGGCTCACAGCCCTTGTCGGATCCCGCCCCAAGTGGCTCAATTCCTATATGGTGTGTCTCATAGTGAAAGGGGGGGGGACTGGCCTGGCTGGTTGAGCACCGGACCCAACATTGTCTAGGAATCAATTTGCTTGTCTCACTCACATGGATGATATTGAATGATGTCGGTCTCCGGGGGTGGTCGTTCAGAGCGTCCCCAGTGTGGAGTCTATGGATGGGGAGATACCCTGAGTCACAAAGGGTACTCAGTGAGGTAGACATTGTGTTATTCCAAGAAACATGGTCCCGGGGTAAAATTAGTGTTGCTGGTTTTGTCTCAAACCAGTGGGCGGCGGTGAAAAATATGAGGTGAAGAAGTTCTAGTGGGCTGTGTATCCTGGTTAAAACACACTTGGAGAGTGGGTAGATGGTCCTGACAACTCTAGTGCCCTTCATACTGGTAGTTCAAATCTGCAGGCCAGGCCAAGTGGACCTTTTTAGTAGTGAATTTTTATAATCGTCCCCATAAACCATATGAGAAAAATGATCTTCTCATTCTAGCCCTTGTATTGGAGGAACTCTCTGTGAGGTTCCCCATGGGCAGTGAGTGTTGGATACTTGGAGGTGATTTCAATGTGAAACTGGGGGGTGGCCCGGTGGACAATTTATGACAACGCAGAAGATGCTGTGGCAAGGATACCTGCACCCACTATGATGGACACCAGCCTTTGTGTGGAAGGCTTGCGCCCTTGGCACTATCTTTATGAGTGGGGACTACAGTCCACAAATGGGCGATTGGTTGGGGACATTCCCGGTAGAGTTACTTTCTCTTCGGCATTAGGTAGCTCCACAATAGACTACTTTTGTGTCGCGGTCATGCACTGGGGACTTATAAAGGGGTTTGAGGTACTGGTCAATATCTGTAGTGATCACTTCCCCATTAAACTCTGGATTAAATCAGCCGTAGGGGTAGATATGCTGAACCAAGCTTATCTGCTGGAGGTATCTCTTAATACCTCTCGGCGCAGACTCAAATGGAAGGAGGACAGGAAAGAGGAACTAATAAAGGCAGTAGTCTCAAGTTCCCGTGAACTTGCTGTCTGGGAACCTGGAGAGCGAAGGCATACTTGAGGAATTTCGGAAGTATGCTGACCCAGCTCTCTCAGGCGTTTTCCTGCCCTCCAGGTAAACAAGAAGGAAAAAGAAGGGGATGGGTTTGTTTGATTCTCATTGTACCAGAGCCAGGAAGAACTTATTACACGCGATCATAGGTGCCAAGCATGGGAAGCCTGGGTGATGGCCACAAGGGACAATGATTCCAAATTATTCTGGGAAATAGCCCAGAAGGGCCCTTATTACAAATCCACTATGGAGACCCTGATTAATAATGTCACAGACCAGGCTTGGTTGGACCATTTCTCCTCACCTTGTAGGGAGCGGGGCGGTGGCAGATTGACAATCAGAAAGGTGCAGGCCAGAATGTAGCAATGAGAATGGCACTGAGGATAGTATCTTGTTCACAGTGGATGAAATAAAGGCGGCCATTGGCTGCCAACGATGCAATCACGCTCTGGGCCCAGATAACATTCCGACAGACCTATTCGTTATGGAGCCAGATCTCTGGGCACCAGTGCTTACCCAATGGTTCAATGCTATATGTGTGGGGGGAGCTATTCCACTATTATGGTGCATGGCGGTAATCAAGCCTATTTATAAGAAGGGATCCTGGGCTTCCCCTGTTTCGTACAGACCCATCTCACTGGATTCAATCTTCAAATTATTGGGTCGGGCTATATTGGCATGACTGGAGCACTGGGTTGTGAGTAGTGGAGTTTTTTCCCTGTTCAGTTGGGATTTAGGCCAGGGCTGGGTACAGCAGAAGAGGGACTCAACCTCTACCTGGTGCTGGCACACTCACTTTATCTGAAGCAGAAGCCCCTATATCTGGCATTCGTGGACCTTAGCACGGCATTTGACAAAGTTAATCACGCCAAGCTCTGGCACATGCTCAATTCCATGTACTGCCCGGGTGCACTGGTGGACCTTATGGCAGGGCTACATGGTACCACGCATGACTGCGTGAGGAGTGGTGCCAATGGGCGTTGCACGAGTTCCTTCAAAGCAGAACTTGGGGTGCGCCTGGGATGTGTGCTGGCCCCCCTTTGATTCTGTTTATATATAAATGGTCTTTATAAGCACCTACTAAATCCCTCTCCTGATGTCCCAAAGTTGGGTGGCTGCCCACTACCAATTCTGGTGTATGCGGATGATTCTGTACTGATGGCCTGTACTCTAAGCTCCTTGCAGGCACTCATTTCGGAATATGCAGTTTTCATGGAGGGTGTGGATCTGGTTGAAAATGCAGCTAAGTCGGTGTTGTTGTCTTGTTGGAAGGGGTGCCGAAGGATTCATTTCTGGGCGATGTATTGTAGCAACACTGTTGTCCCCAGGGTTGACCACTTTTATTACTTGGGCGTTAGATTTTCTGCTAACATGGGCGCGATGGACCATGTAAACAAGCGGGTCCTGCAGTGCAAGCAGGCTCTGGGTGGGGTCTCTAGGGCCATGTCCATGTTAAAAGCAAAGCCAACAGCCCCTCTGCTTCAATTGTACAAGGGGAAAAGCAGCTTCGGTTGCTAAATTTGGGATGGATCTGTGGGGTCATTCTAATGTTGACGCGGTCCAGATCTTGGAGAACCAATTTCTGAATAATCTGTTGGGGCTCCCCACTTCTGCTCCTAATTTCGGAGTACTGATGGAATTGGGTTGCACTCCAATTATTGACACAATCTCCCTTCAGCCAGTTATGCACTGGCTCAGGATATGGGGTAATAATAGGGCGATACTTAAACATGAATTGATTACCCTCCTGATAGTCAAAGACCCAGGAGATCAGATCCCGTGGCTGGCCAATATCAGAAAACAGATGAGGGGGGATACACTGCACACATTTGTATCCACCTAGTAGTGTGCTCTCCATGGGAGAAATCAATCGATGGACTGCTTGTTTTTATGAGGCTGTGCAACTTGATAGAGAAAGCAGTGAAATTATGAAGCCTAAAAATCGAGGGTTGATGACCACCAAATTTCCGGGAGTTCAGCATTATTTACTATGGGCAGAATTCCCCAAGGATCGTGTACTTGTATCTAGGTCAAGGTTTACCTGCATCCCGCTAAAGGATGTGGTGGCAGCATGGGCCAGAGTGGGTGCAAATAGATCTTGCCCAACTTGCAAAGCCCCATATGAGGACTTGGCACATCTGATTCTCTTTTGCCCTGCATATGCTCAGGTGAGAAAACTGCTTATATGACCACTATAAGGGGAAATGGGTGCTGTTCAATATAGGCCAGCTCCAACTTACCTGTTATGGGCAAACTCGCCACAGGTGGGCTGGTCGCTACTCTCGTACCAAAAAAAAAAATAGCACTCTGTTATAGGAAACGACTGCTGACTGTGTTTTTATATACTGATTAATGAACTGAACTCGTAATGTGTATCTTTCTTTTCTGTTGGTTTTCTTTGCTGTGGACTTGACATGGTATGTTTTTTTTATGATCTAATTGTATGTATTTTGCAATGGTTTTATGGATTGTTTTTATATACAAATCCAAATAAACTTGATGATGATGAATGACTCGATGTTCTCCGCTTGTATTGATATTGTACTAGTCAAGTTTGTCTTGTTGTAATGTGACCACGTTCATAAATAAAGTTTAAAACAAAAACAAATCCATATGTTACAGTTTAGTATGTGCCTTGAGTTCTCGTACCTGTGTGTAACTCACCGTACTAAAAGGACGTCTGAGGGTGCACCTTCACAGTGTCCTCTCTTTCATTCCCCTTTGCTGATGTTTTTGTCACCTCCCATTTATTCCCATAAAGTTTGTCGATTTTTGCATCTCATCCTGTGGATCTATCACTTACTGTACTATAGTTTAGTTGCTTGCTGGTTGAGCACCAAACCATCCCTGCACAATGTGAACAGATTGTAGGCAGAAGGCCAACTTTCCCATAGAGTGGGGTGTTGCAAATGAGGCTGCCATGAGTCACCTTCCCTGCGATATCCCCCGCCCATTATCTGTCACTAATGTAGGAAAAGTGGTGCAGGAAACTGAATATCGAGGTAAAAATTGAAGTCAAACATGGTCCCCACCTTCTTTATTTGCCTTCGTGCTTCTTTCTTGAGGTCATCATGTTGTGTGCAGGGGTGTTTGGTGAAGGGTGGTTGTCTGCATGAAACAATTGGAAATGTGTGTGATCGCACGCTTCTGTGTTAATACCCTGGAATATGTGAGTAAGAGTGAGCAAGGCTTTGTGGATGGGTGAGAAGGTCTGGAGTACCTTTGTTAATTGCATGACGAATGCTACCCCTTTTTTCGTCGTCAAAACAGAGATTTTTATTGGTGTACCATTGGTTTTTACCAAAGACAGCGCAAAATAATCACTTACATAATACAATGTATACAAATATTGAAACTATTTCAAACATTAAAGTAAGATTAAAGCTCATTTTCTCTATATTCAGATCCTACCAACAGTTGGTAGTGAGTTTCTGGTTATGGTACTCTTATTACCAGTGCAGTGGAATCATGAGTGCCCAACCATTTAGGAAAGTGTCTGAGTGCAGAATAAGGGCTGGGTTGTGTGCACAGTGGCCATCGGGCATTGAGCGCTTCAGCTGTGCATTAGCTGTAAAGGAGGTGTGTGGCATGTTCAAACTGTAGCCCACTGCCCTGCAAACGTTTTCAAATCGTAGCACACTTCAGGACTCATTATAGTTTTGCAGCACACTTGTGTGCCTACTCGCAGTTCGGAAGCATTTTATATATGCATTTAAAAATGAATGGCCATCATTATTGCTCGGAAAAAGAAAAAAATATGACTACAGTATAATTTCTTTTAATAATGGCAGTAAGACTGAGATCTTCCTCGGCACACCCGCTCCCTCCTTTCCCGTCACTCTCTGGCTGGCCTCTCTTGGCCCTCTTCCTGCTCCCACCTGTGAGGCTAAAATCCTTAGGGTCATCGTTGACTCCAAACTCTCCTTCTCTCCTCACATCTCTGACGTCTGTAAGAAGTCACACTACCAGCTGCACCTCCTCAGAGGTATCCTTCATTTCCTCTGCTTCCCCCAGAAGCTCACAGTCTCCAGAGCTCCGGTTCTCTCTAGGCTGGACTACTGCAACAGCCTCATTCTAAATCTGCCTGCCTCTACTCTGCTCCCTCTGCAACTCATCCAAAACAGGACTGCAAGACTTGTTCTTGGCCTCAAGCCCATATATCGTATCTCTCCAGGACTGAAATCTCTGCACTGGCTCCCAGTGGCGGCGAGGATTAAGTTCAAAACCCTCTGTATTGTCCACAAGGCCTTCTCGGACCTGGGGCCTCAATACCTTCAACTCTCTCTCCCAAAATATCTATCTTCTCGGGCTATTCACTCATCCGCCTCCAACTCCCTCAGGTTCAGTCGCTTCTCCTATAACGAGTTGGTGGTAGATCTCTTTCTTCGGCTGGAGCCTCCCTCTGGAACACCCTCCCTGCCTCTCTGAAAATTGAGGAGAACCATCTCCAGTTCCAGAAGCACCTCAAGACCTTTCTCTTGCTTCTGCTTTCTCTCCTCCTCTTCCCCTGTTGAACTCCTGGCTGAATCTGAAACTGCACTGGTCACCTGGCTACCCTCTATTCTCGGGCCCAGGTCCCCTCCCCGCCAGTTGCACACCCACACTGCCCCTTGGCAACACTTGCACTCTGGGGCTATTTATGTATCCTTACAGCCCCCTACCAGCACTCGACAGCTGATTTCAGCACTTACCTTGCACCTGCCACGAGCTGGCTGCACCTCTTATTGTTCTTATTTATTTACTGTCTATCCTATGTACTGCGCTCCCCCCCCCCCTCCTCCCTATACCCCTCTTCACCCCTCCACTGCACTTGTGCGATCTCAATGTCACCTGGCCTAGTAATATTGTTGTCTGTCTTCCCTCTGTTCCCCTCCCTTGCCTCGTCCCGCTTTGAAACATTTGTGTATAGGCGCGTTATAAATGCCATATCATATCATAAGATAGTAAGATAGGTAGGTGCGCTTGTGTTGTAGAGCACAAATGTTTAATCTATTGCTCTAAATCGGAACCAGCTACTTGTAGTTCTTACTCCAACCCAAGTAAACTTACCCTCTTGCTCTTCTAAACTGATGGTAATGGTAAAAAGGTCACAGAGATATGTTGTGGAAATGGTAGCATTATCAAAGAGCTTTACCGGTAATTATTGGATATTCTTGTTTTAGTTGAAGGTAAAAAACACATTGATTGGTACATTTTTAGAGTTCATTTGTAAACTTCGATTGCTTCTGAAGTCAGCTAACACTTCTTGTATCCCAAAAGAAAATAGTTTTAATGAGGTTTTAACACATGCCATAAATGCATTTTTTCCTGGATGATGATCCAATGTTTCTCAGCTACATGTAGAAGCTTATGCTTTTTGTATTTTTCAACCTTCTGTTTCTGTTCAAACTTCCTGAGTGAGCCATACTTTTCTTCATCGTGCCATAACTTCAATTCTGTTTTTAAATTCATTCAATTTGTCAATTGAATTGTGAGTTTTTATCAGGATCTTGCACTTCATTTCATTTGTGTCCAAAAACCTCTGCAAAAGGAGCAAACTCAGCCAACTACAGATTATCATGAAACGATTTTATATAATTTTCCTGCTGCAAGGGTGCTGCTGTCAGTGCCTTGGTGGAGGGGGGGTGGTTGGGTGGTAATTGGGGCATATCTATAACCGAGACCCCAGTCAGATACAGCTTGACACTTGATTTCATTTCCAAGAACTTGTGCTTGCCTTCCCTTACCATTGCACCATCCCTTGGAAACTGAGAAACTGGGAAACAGAAGTGGTAAGTACTGTTTGTTGGATGCCCAGACCATATATGTGTTAACCAGAGTTTTATTTCCATGTGACGCAGCGCGATTTAAGGCTTAAGACCCTGTGACTGTGGCAGCCATCATCTACAAACCATCGGTTGATTATTAACTATTTTATGAAAATTGCTCCACCCGCTCATTTGCACAACTTGCCAATTTTCGCAACCTGTTAGATTTGCACAAAATGCTCATTTTGCACATTTGCACAATCTGCAATTTGTACGTGTTGCATTACTTTGCACAGTTCCGCTCGTTTGCACAAATTGCTGAGCTGATAACTCTGGTTTATACAACAGCAACAGTTTAAAGTTAATGACAATAGGCAAAAGGAAAGCGGCCAATTCCATCTCGCCAGCGGAAGGCCATAAAAGACTATTTAAATAGACAAAACCCATTGATGATGTCAACATACTTGCAACAGACATTCAAGACCTTTTAGGAGATATTGCAGCTATTGACACTTTGATGTTAGGAAAGGTGCTACTGAGGCAATTGGTGGGCGAACTTTAAATTCTTTTTTAGTATGGTTTCTAATGCACCTGATTTTACGTCAGTATCCTTGAACCCTGTTTTGCCCAGAGTTATTGCTAATCCTGCCACAGTGTGCTGACATAGTGCTGCTAAGTTAAAGAAAGTAGCAGACCCACTAGAGATGTATAGGTTTGTGAACCCCCTTGATCAGAAAGGAGTAAATAACTATCTGATCCCAATCTTTGCGCCTAATATTTGCCCGGGAAGAGGCCCTATTGAATGTCACTCATTCCCTATGTCAGCGCAAATTGTCAAGCAGTGCATAGCGGGTGCCGTGGGGGGGGGTTTAGTGAAAGCATCGCCCCCGAGTTAGTTCTAGCGAGGGTGAAGAAGTTATCCCCCTGAACCCCAGTTACTGGACGATTATGTTCAGTTATCCAAGCCTGTGGAGCAGTTGTCTTTGTTTAATCCCAGCGGCTCTTATGAATTTGCTATTCCCACAGTTAATAGCTTTGGAATTTTAAATAAGGAGGGCTTGGTTCAGGAGGTAGATGAGGCAGAAACACAGTGGTCCCAGGGAGGGAGAAAGAAGGTGGGAAAGAATGGTTGGGAAAAACACACCTGTACAATTGAGGTAGAAATTTACATTGCTGAGCCCAAGCCCCTGAGCTCACTAAGTTGTAGTAAACCCCCATATATAGCTAGTGTCTGCAGTGTAGTGGGTCTTAATGATGTAATGGTTGTTTGTTTTAAATACCATCACAAAGGAATTAGAAAACCTGAAAAGAGATGTGGCTAAACTGGTGAAGGCCATAGAGTTGGGGGTTGTAGGGCAAGTTGCCCTAGTTCATGATAAAAGGAATGTGACTGTTACTGATCATTAGTGATGGGCGACAGAGAGCTGCTTGGTAATAGGGATGTCCAAATTAAAGCTGTAACAGCGAAGGAAGCCCAGTGACCGGCAAAGAGGTCTAAGGGTCTGGGTTACTTTTATTAAAGGAGCCGAGAGCATGGGTACTATTAGGCCAACTATTGGAGCTCTTCGGGCACTATTGGCAATTCCACCAGCAGATAATGTGTACAGGAACAGAGGCACCAGCTGGCAGACTGAAAACCCCTGGGGTGCCCATAGACAATTACTCTACCCGCACAGGAACGGTACAAATTCTAGTGACTGGAGTGGTGATTTTAGTACGGGGCAGAAGAAATGATGTGTTTATGTATGATGTTCCCCAATTGAAGGTAGGCTGTTATTTATATATTTATTTATTTATTTATTTGTATTTTTAAAGCGCACAATAGCCCTTGGGAATCGTGGCGCTGTTATAAAATATTGGCTGGTTACAAAAGGAGGTTGATAATGATTACAGGGCATTTTGCTTTACAGTAGCATTTTTTAGTTCCATAAACTGGCAGTACAGACATCAAAACGTTAAGGTACAGTTCATGTCAGCAGGGGGAGGGCGGAAAGATTATGTAAAAAGAGTGGTTTTCAGGGATTTGCCAAAGGAGTACAGAGAGGGTTCAGCTCTGAGAGATTTGGGGAGATCGTTCCAGAGCTTGGGTGCTATGTGTGGGAAGCCAATGCCTCCAGCTTTGGCTCTTCTTTTGGTAGGAACTTGGAGTAGGTTAGCATGGTGGCTTCTTGTAGGACGGAGGGAAGATTTCCTGGTTATGGTTTCTGTTAGATAGGAAGGTGCAGTGTGATTGATGCATTTGTGTGTGAGGGTGAGTATTTTGAAATTGATTCTTTCCTTGAGCCAGTGAGCATTTTTTCGAGCCTGCGATACATGGTCAAATTTGGGGATGTGTAGAGCAGCACGGAGCGCATTGTTTTGCACTATTTGGAGATTGTTATGAGGACCAAGTGTCATTACTGAACACATCTACACATTGGCTGTACCACGTAAGAGGCTGCAAGTCTGTAATCCGGGAAGATATTGTTCATTGTGGGAGATGTAAGATACCCATGGGTAACTGCAATTTTATTCAGGTAACATTAGTCAGCCCAAGTTTGGCTTTGGCTGAGGGGCTATTGTTGGTTGAGTTCAGATCATGACCCCAGCTTGTACCAACATTACCCTACGCCCTAGAGTTCCAACGTCTTATTACCCCTCCTCTGGTGCCCTTAATAACATTAACCTGCCACAGAGAGTTATGTTTGGGAGTGATGAAGGGTTGGACGAGATTGAGTCACTGGCTGGGACAAATAATACAACTCTTCCCAGTGCAGTAGATGAGTCCCAGCAGATCCTCCAAGTGGCAGAGATCCCCGCCCCAAAGGAACTGAGGGTGTTATCATGGAATGTGGCAGGGGTGCATAAACTGATGCTGGACTCTGAATGGGTTTGTTTTATTGACAGTTTTTATATTGTCTGCCTTCTGGAAACGTCAGCCATGGCAAATATAGAACTACCTTGGTTTAGTTCCTTTAGCCTAGGTGCAGCAAAACGTCCTTGAGGTAGACCTAAGGGAGGGGAGTCAATATTGATTAGGCCAGCATTCGTTTTGACAGTTAAACTGCTGCTGACTGGTTCAGTTGATTTGCAGTGTCTCAAGGTGACCAATCCAAACGGGAAGTATACATTGATTTTCAACATTTATAACAGGCCAGGCGGGAGTGCACCCATGGAAAGCCTTAAGACCATGTGTTACATGTTTATGGAAAGACAGAACGTTGATAAACATCAACCTCTTATAGCTATGGGGGATTTTAACGTTCAATACGAACCCATAGGAGAATTGGATGGTTTCTGGGATGACCAGGATGTAGCGCTTGGCATTCCCAAATTAGAATCTGTCAGACCCAGTAGACTCCATCTAGGTGCTATTGATGTCACCAGGTTATTGGGTGATGCAGGGCTGCGCTCTTCCAACGGGAGGGTCTCTCTGGACAAATCTGCAGTAGCTACCTGGTTGGGCTACAGGGAAGCTCTCGCATAGATTACATTATGATTGGTGCAGCTGACTGGGACATGGTCACCAGAATAAAAGTACTTAAGTTACATTCTTTGTCCTGAGTGGGGAGGGAATGACAATTCTGGAGGGTGGTGGAAGTATGATCACTGTTGCTGGTAATGCGAAGCAGGTTGTGAAATGGTCATCATTAGACCAGAGCCTGATCCTGCCAAGCCTTTATGCAAGTATTGATCCCTCTGTAGTGGACATTTGTTGTTTGGATTCCATGTCCCTTATTGTGTGAGAATTATATATAGACATGGTGAAGAAATTGGCATCCTATTCTTTTAAAACCTGCAAGTAAAATCAGGAAGTATAATCTGGCCAAAAAAAGGTGGTTTGATGAAGATTGTTCGTCAGCCAAGCAGGATCTAAATGAACTACTTTAAAAATGTGGTTATGATTGACAAGTTCCACCTGAGGCACCTTCGGGGCAAATTACGAAGCTGTGGTGGCCCTTTAGAAGTCATAATACTTTATGAACAAATGGGATGAGGTATTGGCCTGTAGTGTGAATGGTGATCATGTTAATCTTTGGAGGCTGGTAGGAGGAAATGAAGTGCAGTCGGTGGGTTCCGTCTGTAGTCGCTATTCTCCAGCGAAATGATTTAAACATTTTAGCAAACGTTATAAAAAAGGACATAAAGAGCCACTTGCATACTTACATCAGTTAGTTGGGGAGAATTGTGATGAGCCTCCATTGACGTTCTCAACCACCGAAGTGGAAGAAGCTATAGTTGGGTTAGGACGTGGGAAAGTGCCAGAGCGAGATGGAATCGCGATTGATTTGTTAAAAGAAACGCCATCCATTTGGGCACCCCTTTTAACACAAGTGTTCAATTTTGTTGCACAAACAGGGGAAGTCCCTCAATCGCGGCATGAAGCAAACCTTTTCCCCTTGTACAAGAAGGGAGACAAAAGGATCCAGGTAATTATAGACCGATCTCCTGCTCGATATGGTGGTAAAGATCTATGCAAATGTATTACTGGCCCCCCTGCAGTGTTGGGTTCTTGAGGGTAATCACATAAACCACCTGTATGCTGGATTTTAGTCCGGCATTGGCACAGTGGACCAATGCCTTCGACTGTATGCAATTTTGTACAAATAGGATCTACGCTGTATTGGTAGACCTACGCACAGCATTCCACTGTGTCTCGCGATGCAAGCTGTGGTCAGTGTTAAGTTATGTTATGCGGAGAAGTAAGGGTATTCTAGGGCCACTGCATTTTAGTATTCAATCGCTTTATACCAATAATGGAGCTTCTGTAAGGTGGGGTTTGGGTGGTGAGACCACCGAAGCGTTCTCGATAGAGATCTTGGGTCAGACAAGGGTGTGGGTTGGCCCCCCCTTCTATTTTGTTTGTATATAAATGTGATAATGGAAGAACTGTGTGTGGTCGTGACCCGCCCCCAAACTTTGTTTTGATATATTCCCAGCTTTTTTTTGCAATGTTCTTATCTACTACGCCTATGGGTTTGAGATGTTCAGAGGTAATTTGAATATTTTTGTTAAAATGTATAATAATGGTGTTCGGTCGCAAATGTAGCAAGAAAATAAACATAAGGATTTTAATTGATGAGCAGGTTTGTTTTTATAATTACCTGGGGTTAGGTTTGCGGAAGATTTATCATGGTCTGCGCACTGCACTAAGACTGTGACCACCTTAGAAAAGTAAAATAGTGGAATGCGCCGCTTTTTTAGTACACATGGGAGAGGAGCAATTTCTCCTGCATTAAAAGTGTATAAGCCCAGGGATGGGCGTCAACGCTAGCTGTGGGGCCATTGCACGTGTACCCGGATCAAGGAGGCTGATAACTAGTTTTTGAGGTCGCTACGCATGCAACCAAGGGAAGCCCCATTGGCCTGTTTGCGCAGGGAATGCAATCTCATGCCCCTTAGTGAAGTAGCAGCTAGCAAGCCATTGTTATTTTGGACCAGATTGTGGTGCATGCCTGAACTTGCTAAATATAGGGTAACGTTTATTAACCTACGGAATGTGCCTGGGTCGAGTTCACTACCATGGTTCAAATCAATCTATATAGGGTTAGCAGATTTGGTCTTGCCAAACCTTTGGTCCAGCTTAGAGGGGCTGCCAGTTGGTTAAATAAATGTGGTTAAATCCAATGTTGTGCGCTATAACAAGGAGCATGAAAAGGGCATGTGCTGTCTTAAAGTCTGGAGCAACTTATTGTTGAAGCAGACGAGGGCTTTGAGCCCTAGTTGGACTGTGGGGCCCCTGGGTATGCACAAGCTTTGTTTTTTCAAATTTGGCCTAATACTCTTAAGGTGCTGGCCCCCTCTGCAGCCACCAGACGCCATCCACCCTTTGTCTAAGACACGAGGCACTTTGCCATTCCAAGATGGCTGCCTCGAGTGCCTCCACCTCCTCTCCCCTTCGAATTTGCACCTACAAGCCCTGATTGGCTTCCTCTTGTGGTAAGAGGCCAACAGGACACCGTGCAGGCGTGAGCCGGCCTCAGTGAGAAGGCACTGTGAAAAGGCTCAGGTCCTGACTGAGCTGACCGAGCTGCAGGCTGCACCAGGACACTAAGCCCCATTACCACTGGTCCTGCCCACCACCCTACATGGCCCTGCCCCCCTGGCACCCTACCCCACAGAGGTAATTTACGTGACCACTGAGTGCTTGTAATGTGTAATTGTGTAACCACTTGCAGTAATATTTCATCAACTGCTCCCAAGACTGCCACACGCTACCTATACCCAGCCACATGCTGTTTCAACTGGTAGCCATATTCATTGTATTGCCCTATTGGGGCACATGCATTTAGTCACTTGAAAGTGCACTACCACTGCAAGCTGCATCTAGCCTGCCATCACACTGTGTTTCCTAGTTGCCTAGCCTGCCATTATATTATGTTTTTCTAATTGCTTAGCCTGCCACTATTCTGCACCTTGATACTGTACCCAGGCCAAATCTATACTGTGCCCTGATAGTTGCATCCAGCCTGCCACTATACTGGCCTGATAATTGTATCTAGCCTAAAACTACATTGTATCTTGATAGCTGCACTTAGCCTGCTACTATATTGTGTTTTTTAGTTGCGTTAGCCTGCCACCACATTGTGCCTTGATTGTTGTTTTCTAAACTAAAACTACACTGTATTTTGATAGTTGCATTCAGCCTGCCACTACATTGCGCCTCAATAGTTGTTTCTAGCCTAAAACTACATCGTATTTTGATAGTTGCATTTAGCCTGATACTACATTGCGACATGATAGTCACACTCAGCCCATTAGTACATTGCTGCTTGAATTGCCTCAATACCAGGTGAACATCTAATGCATTGTGCACTGTACCCGCCAATAGCTCTACAGCTACCAATGCCTACTGTGTCACCCCTGGGCTCCTGTGCTCTCAGCCTACCCATCTATACGCCATAGTATATGGTATAACACCCTCTACGTCAGCAGAATGCTAATTAGCATGACCCTATCAACATACGCCCCTCTGCTGTTTCTACAACTAATACTGGTAACTATGGACCAATTTAATTCTGCACCCTGCCCTACTCTCCATAGAAACGCTAGGCTTCGCGCTAGACTTTCCACCCTCTACGAACCGCAGGCACCTGGCAACGCCTACTTGAACCGTCGCACCATTCCAAAAAACCAGACTAGAATCTTAACGCATCCCAAACCACAATTACCTGCTAGCACCATAACGAAAGAACCCATCCTAGTCACCTCTAACACCATCTGTCTTCCCAAAAAACCTCCATAACAGGAGCACTGATCAATGCTAGATCAGTCGTGGCCCACGCCATTGAAATAGCCGACCTCCTTACATTAGACAACCTTGACCTCCTAGCAGTCACAGAAACCTGGCTACATGACGCAGCAGGCCCAGCCCTCTCCCTAGCAATACCCAAGGAGTATCAACTACTAAGACAAGACCGCCAGAACGCCAGAGGCGGCGGCTTAGCCATCCTCTCCAAATCTAACCTGAATGTAAGATTAACACCAACGCCCACCCTAAAATCCTGCGAACTCCTGACTGCTAAATTACTGATATCCCCATGCCAAACCCTAACTATCTATCTCATTTACAGGCCACAAGGGCCTCTAGGCCTATTCGAAGAGGAATTATCCAGCCTCTTAGCGAGCAACACAAAAAAGTCATCCCAGACAATGATCCATGGTGATCTTAACCTAGGTCTTAATGACCCAGATGACAAACAAGCGCAAGCTATTGCCACCATGCTCGAGGGACACGGACTCACCCAAAAAGTTCCCACCCCTACCCACGACAAAGGTAGAATATTAGACTGGGTAGCCACCTCCAACTGCCCTACTACCATCACCAAAATTACACCCCAGCCATGGACTGACCACTTCCTCATCAACTTCTATCTAACATTCAACAAGATGTTCAAGATTGAAAAATGTATGGCACCATCGGTACCCACGAGATCCAGAAAAAATATCACACCTGACAATATTACCCCTGCTCCTACCAACCATCAACGCCCTGCCAACAGATTCTGACCCAGATACCATGGTCAAAATATACAACGACACCATGGCCATAGCCATGGACACCGTTGCCCCACTGAAGAACTGTAAAAGTAAACAACAATCCCACCTCAATACTTGGTTCACCCCCCACCTAAAAAGAACTGAGATTGGAAAAAAGGAAGCTTGAAACTGTATGGCGACACATCCCTACAGCTGAAAACAAATTTAAACTCAAACTATGCGCTACTAACTACAAGAAAAAAATCATTCAAGCTAAAAAAGACGTCTATAACGATAGAATCTCCAACACATGCTCCAATACAAAGGAGTTATTTGCAATCCTGCGAGAACTTGAATCTCCCATACCACCACCCGATAACGTACCCAAAGACAAGCAATGGTGTACCAATATCCAAAACGCCCCCGCAAATAAAGTAAAAACATTACAATCCAAAATTACCCTAAAAAAAGCCTCGCTCCCTCTCAGCGAAACTCCCAGTATGCCCACACTTACAACCACTCCCAATCCTAGCTTAACACCTTTCAAATTCAGTAAAGTTTCCACTCATGAAACTGAAAAAATCCTTGCCTCACTAAAACCCTCAAACTGCAAAGGTGATCACTGCCTGGCCCAGATAATTAAGAACGCCGCCAGAGACCTAGCCCCGTTCGTCACCAAACTTATCAACGCCTCCTTCTCATCTAGCACAGTCCCAAGTAACTTAAAATAGTCCTGGGTTCTCCCCCTCCTAAAAAAACAAACCCTGGACCCCTCCATCCCCACCAACTACAGGCCCATCACCACTGTCCCTTTCCTCCTGAAGATAATTGACAGAGTGGCTTATCTCCAAATCCAAAAATACCTGGAGACCAACCATCTCCTTGGCACTCGTCAATCTGGCTTCAGACCTCAGCACGGCACTGAGACTGCACTCATAGATCTCAAAGCCCAAATTGACGAGTTCAACGACAAAGGAAACACAGCTATGCTACTCCTCCTTGATCTGTCGGCGGCCTTCGACCTAGTGGACCACGCAGTACTTTGCAAACACCTAGCATCAGCCGCCTATTTCTCAAGTGAAGCTATAGCCTGGGTACAATCCTTTCTCGACAATAGAAGTATGCAGGTCTTTTCTACCTTGGACTCTGCAGACCCTATCCAGACAACATGTGGAGTCCCACAGGGCTCATGTGTCTCGCTAACGATGTACAATATCTTTACTAAACCTCTATTCGACAAATTGGACAGACTGGGTGTCACCTACACAAATTATTCAGACGACGCCCAGATCCTCATCCCCCTTTCGGGCAATTTCGATACGGATACAGCTTTAGTAAATAAAATGTACACCCTCATTCAGGCATGGATGGCAACCCATGGCCTCTGCCTGAATGATGAAAAAACAGAGATCCTCATTCTAGGCTCACCTGACAACCTAAAAAAACTCGACTCTAACTACAGCTCTTTCAATATCGACGGCAATGTAATCCCCGTCGCCAAAGAGGTGAAGACCCTTGGTTTCTACTTGGACTCTACCCTGTCCTTAAGAAAACAAGTGAACTCCCTGGCCTCATCCACTGCCTATACCGGTAAACTCATTAAAGCATGCAGACCCTTCCTCTCACCAGCTAGCTGCATTATCTTGGCCAATGCACTGATCCTCTCAAAACTGGATTACTGCAATGCACTTTATGCAGGCGCTAACAAATACATCATCAATAAACTCCAAACCGTGCAAAATAACGGGCTCAGAACGGCCTTGAACCTCCCAGTCAGAGAGCACATTTCAAATGCGCGTAGAAACCACAACTGGCTTAAAATTAGCGATAGGATGACCTTCAAAATCGTCACAATAACATTCAAATGCCTGAATAATGCTGCCCCACCCCATACCTCAGGGACAGAATAATAAGAAAAACCTCTGCACGACCAACCAGAACAGCCAACTCTTTCTGCCTCCAAACCCAAGATTCCGCCTAAAAAAAAAACCAGGGGGCAATAGTTTCCCCGTGCAAGCAGCTCAGTACTGGAACGCCCTACCAGTTGAACTAAGAAGGGACCAATCCTACAACAGCTTCAGGCACCATACCCGCACCTGGCTCCGTCGTAATGACCTTTGAAACCTGCGACCATGTGCTTTGTGTATTGATACCATACGCACCCCTCCACGCTCTCATGTAAAATGTACATAATGTATCTACTGTTTATAATATGTTACCCTCTATTTCTACATGTAAAAGTAAAGAATGTATATAATGTAATTACTGTATATAACATATGTTACCAACAACCTGTAATCTGTAACCAAGTTCTAAGTATTCTTGTTACTCTGTGCGCCCAGCAACCCAAGGGTTTTCTGGCACCCTATAAATAAACAAATAAGGTGGCTAGCTTTACTGCAAAATGGACCAGTTCCCTAGACATACAGAGTTAAGTTTGTGGTAACTCAGAGGAAACGTTAACATTTCCTTTACTTATCTGCCCTGGTTACCAGAGTTTTAGTAGGTGCTATTTGGTCCCCCTCTTTAGTTCAAAGAGTATTCTGCATACAGAAGAGGCCCTGGAATATGTAAAAGTTGCAGCAATGTGAATGAAGTTTATTATGTCACAACATTTCTCGAAAGGGCCTGGTTAAGAAAATTGATATTCTAAGGGTGTGGAGCTTATTTTTATGACGGCTTGTTTTTATTATCTGTTGATATTAATATTCCTTTCTCTTTTTATGTTTGATCTTTGTATTGATGGTATGCAGTAATGATTGCTATTTGTTATTTATGAATTGTATTTTTAAAATTCGATTTTAATATCTAATACATGCATTGATGCTTTTATGATATTTATTGTCAAATAAAGCTTGTTCGAACATATTTGATTCTTTTCAAATTATCACAAATTCTTTAGTGTCATTTGAGCTCAAATGTTACCGATACAACTTTTACTAGAACAACCAGTGTACCTCAGTATGAAGTATCGTAGAACGAATTTTAACTTCAATCTATTCAATAAGAATGTTAATGTATGAGAATGTAGAGCCTTTGGTTTGAATTAAGTTAACAATGTTGACACATTGATCTAATACTGATGTGAATTCATTTGGCAAACTCTTGCCTCCAAATGCTTCAGAGACTTTAAAGGATAGTTCTGGGACTTTTTTTTATTGTCCCTACGGTTCGGCCATGTGTTTATAAGCATAAATCGGTAGATCGTAGAAAACTTTCCTATGGACCTTACCCGACTTTTCGTCCATTAACGCACTCGAAATCAGCCGCCATTTTCTGATAATCGTATCATTTCCCCCCATCGCCCTGGCTCACCTGCTTTTGCGGCACTAAATCAAATCCCCCGCCCCTGAAACAGACTTTATCAAAACATTCATATTCCCCGCCTCTATCCGTGACGTGACTGTGCTGCGTAGGCAAACGCGCCCAGGCGTCTTCTACGCGACTACACACAGAACCCGGAAACCAACACAGATCAGCTCACAACACAGCGCGCCACAATTGGGAATATGAAACTGTACTTTTAAATCAAACCGCAAGATTGTAAATTTGGTAAAGTACATTTATTTGACATCAAATGTTTAGAGAATATTCAGCGATTTGCATTTTTATTTGCTCACGTTCCAAAAAGTTTGTTTTGAGGCACGCAATGTTCCTTTGCTGTACACAGGGTCTTAGATCATCTCACAATACAGCGCCACAATTCGGAATATGAAACTGTGGTTTAAAAGCAAACGGCAAGATTGTCCATTTGGCAAAGTACATTTATTGGACATCAAATGTTTAGAGAATATTCTGCGATTTGCATTTTTCTTTGCTCTCGATCCAAAATAGTTCGTCTTGAGGCAAGCGATGTTCGTGTGCAGTACACAGGGTGTTGGTTTACGATAAAATAAGCTCTTCGGTCGCACTGATAATCGCATGGCTGTTCCAACAACGAGGCACTAGGCCACCACAACGGTCTGTATGTTGCATCTAGCCGTTAGTACCGCGTAAGGGCATACTTGTACTTGGCGATCGTCCCATAAAATGGTCCGGGTGCTAACGTTGTTCACGCGGAGAAGCAAATGGCGGTTAAAAAAGCCATCCGCCGGTGTCTGGTACTCGTGACACATACAATAATGAAGGATGTACCTGTTTTAAAAACATAAAAAATGAAATTAGTCTCACCATCAGATCTTTATTAAAATTATTCATTTTATATATTAGGTCGGGAAATTATTTCATAGCTAGGACAGTGCAACTGGGTATTATACGTCAAGGGGGGGCTGTAGGATACTGAGACAGTCCCCCAGTGCAGGGGTTGACAGGGAGGCAGTGCAGGTGGAGAGTGGAAGGGCCCAGGACCGAGGTCGCAGACAGTGGACCAGTTGTAGCAGGGGAGAGGGAGAGAGAAAGCAGAAGCAAAGTGGAAGGTTTTGAGGTGCTTCCGTAAAAGGAGATGGTTCTCCTCAAGATAGTGCGCGGTACAAAACAATATGCCACATAGAACGAACAAGTACAACTTAACCCGTCTTTAAAGCTACTGTATAGTAATTAAATTGCGGTATAAACTCATCTAAAGAGTTACTTAAATTATATTTGCATTTTCCATTGTGTCTGTGCGTAGGGCAGCCCCGAAATACCACTCCTTCTATGCCGACGTTATTTCTTCTAATGAACGAACATTAAATGGCTTTCGTTTCTGAAATTATATTCATTATCGTTTACGTTATTGCACCACACCCCCAAAAAGAAGTCTTTCGGGATGGTCCCGGCCTGTCAAGGTCAAATAACAATAGAACCTTATACTGAGTAGTGGGCCATTCCGGCACCCGAGCAAAAAATCAAAGCAGCTGACCTTCACTTTGAACGAGCACACATTCCTAGTTAGCTACATTCAGTGTAAGGCCATCTCACAGGACTTGAAATTTACACTCCATCTTTGCATTTTGTGTGCGTGTATTTGCAGCCCCAGAGAACCATAAATACGGAGACATTCTATATATTTTGAAAAATGATTTATATTACTGTTTGGTTTAATTCAATGCGCAAATGAACAAGGTTGGAGAGACACATTGCATGTACACTGAGCAATCACTTTTATTTACACAATACATAGCTACACATATTCAATGGGCCTGCGACATGAGGAGACTCGAGAGCAAAGTCACAGGTGACACCCGGGTGGTTCGCACTACTGCACGGTGAAGGGAGGGGCAACGGTGGAGAGACACATTGCATGTACACTGAGCAATCACTTTTATTTACACATTACATAGATACACATATTCAATGGGCCTGCAACATGAGGAGACTCGAGAGAACAGACAATCAAATTACAATCATTTAAACCGCGATGTGTATTTCTCAATGAGCTCTGCTTTAGGTGGACATGGAACAGAGGCAATGTTGGGTGGCAATGCAGTTGTCCCCTGCACAGGTTCGTTCACAACTCCATGTATGTGCCTATCTAGGACATCAACAATAAGTCTCTCAATAAAGTCATATTGCATATCCTCAAACACTGGTTTGATAACCCATTGTTTACTTCTTTTTGTGAAGGCCTTATTGTAGCGAAGCATCCCTAAAGTTCCGGTCGTCCTACTTTGTTGACGGCCAACATTATGGTTATGTGCCAAGACCGCTAGAAGAGTCCGATTTATCATGCCCTCCATGCCAAAATGCAATCGTTTTGGCCTGTACTTTAGGCACATATTGTGGAACACCTCCAAATCTCCTGTGTGGCAGAATTTCGTGAGTCCCCTCAAATCTCTTGTTATAGTTTTATCAAATACAATCTTTTCAATGGCTTTGTGAGTGGGTGATGAAGGAATCAACCACTTCTTCTTCCGTGCCTCCTCTGTGGACAAATGGCCATGTTCACAATTGTGGAAATGTTGGTTTGTGGTCCAGCGGTGAACGTTGCTACAGTGTAACATTACTGACCGCCATTTTTCCAGTAGAATTTCCAACGACCCTCCACATGTTTTTGAGCTCCACCAAAGATGGTTGCTGATTGACTTGGACCACTGTGAAATACCTTGCATATCTTTTTTTTTTACCCGCAGCCAACATTTTTTTATTGATTGTTTTTGCAAGATGCCAAACGTCAAATTGGTGATTTATATTTTTGTACTCTTCTCTCATTGTCTTGGCAATTGAAACGTGTCTGTCCGTGGCTATCAGGTCGATCACCATTCCCCGCGATTGTAGTTCTTGCAATGATGCTACAAAGCCAACTTTCTCCATGGCCACTGAGGATGTACTTTGTGACACCTGCACGACCACCGAACTCACATTTTTCTTACTTTCCATGTCCTGAAAGTGGTAGGTGCAGTACTTGGCTGAAAATCCTGGGCTGTCGCACTGTCCATCACCGGCTAGCCTGAACCGTTTGCCCGCGAATGCACTATCAATAGACATTTTTTCCATTCTCCAAGCTTCGCTAATGGCTGGAAATAGATAATCGGTTTGGTATTTGTAGAACTGAGTTTTCGCAATGAAATGGATTCCCACAAACTGAAAGAAAGACTCTAACTTTTTAAAACTTGAACCACTAAAAAGTGCAGCCGCTGCACAAAGTAGATTGCCTGCTGGCAGTTGCCCCAGCATGGGTTGTGCAGACCATGAGAAAGGATGATATTTTGTACAGGTGGCATGTATTTTAAGGTTAGTGCCTCGAATTGCACGAGTCACATTAATCAATGGCTCCCCACATACTTCCCCACCAACCGAATGCCCACATTTCATCCGAATAATAATATCAATCAAACAACTATCGAATACAATGAATTTGGCCTCTTTCCTTATACTGTCACTCTGAATCCCAGCTGGTTCGGCCTGTAACGTTGAGGACATGTCACTCACATGAAAGGTAGAATCTCTGATATCGTCTTCCGCTATGTTCAGTGATATTGATGGTGTTTCATTGTCGTCCACTTCATTCTCTTCCATTGCAACATCTGTTCCTTCTCCGGCGATGGGTGGATAAAACAATTTCTTCAACTTTCTCGCGGTCTTAGTTTTTGCGGGTGTGGATTCTGTGAATTGATCTCCGACTGCATCCGAACTATCAGGAGGACATTCACTATCAATGGCTGGATGTGGTATAGCTCCGTTGTCAATCACTTCATATTCTTCCCATTGGCACGATGCATCTCCAGTCTCAAGTCCCTGCCAAAAGGTTTGACAAGCAACATCTCTCGTTCGCTTCACTGTCTGTGTAGATCTAGTTCGTACACCCACTCGCAACTAGAGGACAGATTGGAAAAGGGATGTTCAGTTTAAACACAACTTACAGTATTGAACTATTAACAGTGAAAAACAAGATAATATAGTGACCAGGACACTAACCTTTTTTTGCTTTCTTTTCTTTGAAACTTTCTTGCCTCGAACTTCAACATCGGGACGCTGTTGCTCCGACTCGTGTGTGCATGTCTCCACTTCCTCTTGCGCTGCAACGACTATATTTTCATGATAAGCACATCCATCACGCACTGACGCTCCATCGACTCCCTGAAACATAGAACTTTCATTAGTATGTATAATAATATTGAAAACACAAAATGTACTTGGGGACCAATACCCACGTACATCTCAATAGCAAAACACGAATGAACACTTTGTGTAGAAAATTCAAACGACAATTATTCACGCATTGTTGATCTAGTTAGATGGAACTGTCAAGATCCATACCTCGGGCTCCTCATAGACTTCCATTGATGATATTATTGAAGATGATGCTTCAGTAACTCCCTGAAACACAGTAATTGCATTAGTATGGTTTTCTATTTTGTTAAAAAGAACATACACTTTGTGCAGGCGTCAACGGCTCATCTAAATAGACCTGCACAAATGATCAGTTGTCTAAAATAAATAATGGATATCTAAATATGATTCGATTTGCTCGATCGTTGTAAGTGTCACCACCCAGATATCTGCATCAACTACTAGGGGTGATGTTCTTGTAGAAGAAGCTCCGTCATCTCCCTGAAACATAGTACTTGCGTTAATAAAGAAGGAAGTATAGCAGATGTAATCACGTCATATGATTTCGCTTGATCGAACTGTCAGTATCCATACCTCGAAATGCATAAGAACATCAAGGGACGATGTAACTGCGGTGCACACTTCTGCAAGCTGTTGCGCCGACCCGTAACTGCATGCTCCCCCTTCTTCTTGGACTAATGCTCCATCGACTCCCTGAAACATAGGACTTTCATTAGTAATGAACACAATATTGAAAAAAGAAGACACATAGGAGGGCGACGACAGAAGGACATATCAATGGCTAAAAACGGAAGAAACATTGTGTGTAACAATCACGCTACAAGAATGCAAGATCTGATGATCTCCATCGATGGAACTGTCCGGAAACGTACCTCGAGCATCTGAGTGACATCAACGGTTGTCGTCAATACGTTGGACTCCTCAGCATCTCCCTGAAAGACAGTACTTGCATTATTTTGGATAACAATAATTATAACTGAAAACAAAGACTAGAGGACGAGTACAAGGGTGTACCATTAGGTAAAATAATCACATGATAAATTAAAACTATTGATTTACATGCCTAAAACAAGTCAGTGGCAGAATAGCTAAGTAAGATTACCCGATAGGCGCTTGAAGTGGTTGATGACTGCAATAACGACACGGATGGAGAATCTTCCGCCTTCATATTGAGTGGATACATAAATGGGGAAATTATTGTTAGCTAATGCTACACACTACCGCAAGGCCGAGAGATAAATACGTAAACTTGACTCACCAGTGGAGGGATGTGGACGAATAGAGTGGGAATAGCGGTTGAGAGCAATTTTCGCCTCGCTCGTGGTGTGTTCTTCTTTATTAGCAATGATGTGGAGTACATGTCTGAGCTAAAGTGCCTGCTGCAGATGCGGTATCGATCACCCCTCTTGTCCGCAAAGACTTCTAGGACTCTACTTTCAAGCTCAGACGGTGGATATTCGCAATATCGGACCCATTCTCTTATCTGATCTATTGTCTTAGGGAAAACATGCATTATGTACCTTCAGATTTATTATGGGTCTTCGAAGGGCAACCGCCAATGGAACAGGCAGGCATTGTGGAAAGTTCTGAAAAGTAAAGATCAACAATTCTCTATGAATACCAATGTGTTAAAAAATTAAATGACACATAAAAGGTTCAATGCAAGGTTCGTTTTGGTTCTTGGAACTATACACGTTATTCACATGCGGATAAGTATTTGAATAACTTTAAAAAAATAGAAAGATAATTTGACTAAACTCAGAACATGTGACTAGTTCCTTGCATGTACTGTCTTGAACGAAAAGAAATTGGACGCAAAATGATTATGCTACATGGCCTTACCTTGACGAACAAACAGTTAGATGCAGGGATCAGAGTAGTTTCTTGTCGTAGAACAGGGAGCAGTTCACAGGTTGCAAACTGACGAGTTTTCTCGAAGTGGTCACGGAAGTTCACAGAGACGAAGAGCAGATAACCAGCACCTTCGCGGGTTGACTAGCAAAGCACAAAGAAGTTCTCATTAGAATATGAAGTGGGTTATAAAGAATTCGAAACGGGTGTGTTTGTGAATGAATGACGTGTATATGTCGTGGCATTATGCGGTTTGCAGGGGGCCGTCCAGCGTGAGGGGCGATGCTTGGCAGGAGACACGGGGTCTGGAGGTAGACATGGGAACAACAACCCATGCTCTATAGACCACTTTGAAGTGTACATGGTCTTTGGCACCTCTTGGCCTTTATCGCTCCCTGACAGCTCCACTTGCCAGCACAAGTACCCCGGTGCGAACTGCCTTTGATAGGGCGGGGGGGGGGGTGGATTGGGGCGGTGGTCGTGCAGAAAAGACACAGGAAGACTCGTGAATGGAGACACACTTATGTGGATTGCAGGGGGCCGTCCAGCGTGAGGGGGGATGCTTGGCAGGAGACACGGGGTCTGGAGGTAGACATGGGAACAACAACCCATGCTCTATAGACCACTTTGAAGTGTACATGGTCTTTGGCACCTCTTGGCCTTTATCGCTCCCTGACAGCTCCACTTGCCAGCACAAGTACCCCGGTGCGAACTGCCTTTGATGGGGCGGTGGTCGTGCAGACAAGACTCGTTTGCCGCAGGGCCTCACCAAGGAGAGGCCATCTAACTGCATGTAAGAGGCAGGCTGCAGGATCTAGTACATGGAAGGCAGGGGTGTGAGTTTATAAATACCTCACCCTCCCAGGAGAGTATATGGGTGCAGTTCACCCTGGAGACCCTGGATGCCTAGGCAGTTAGTCAGCAGCAGGCTGGCCTGTGGTGGCAAGGCGGCACGGGCCAGAGGGGGTCATCTCTGTACCCGATACCCAAAAGGATGATTTATTATGATCAACCATATGGATTATTTACCTATAACCATGTTTTGTATCAATAAAATCCAACGGCCTTCCTTTTATTGCCAACGCTTGAACAAAGTGGTGTGGTAAGTATTTTTGGGGGAGGAGGCAAGGCCGGGAGGCTTGATGCCAACCCGCAAAATAACATATGTATGTCTGCTGCATATGGGTTCAACGGTTATGTGGATTGAAGGTGGGCGGCCAGCGTGAGGGAGGATGCGGGCCGGAGACATGTGGTGTGACAAGACAAGGCACAGGAAGACTATTCAATGGAGACACACTAGATTCATTTAAAAAATCAAAACAACCATTGTTAAAATATATGTTGGGTTTTATTTTAGATCTTAATTTCAATTGAACATAAATAATAAACATTACACATTGTAAAGTTCCGGTTGCAGCACATCCAGGGAAAATCCGCGGTATTGTCCACTGTCGCTGGGGAAATGTTGTCTAATGACAAGTACCGCACAGGCAGGTATTACTCTCCGAACGCGGTGTCCGAGCCTCCCGTGAAGCCACCAAGTGAAGCAACGATAGGCCACCAGCCTGTACCACCTGTGAAAATGAAAGATGCAAACTGGTATTAAAATGACAAAACTTTCTTATCACTGTCGATTCAGGTAAAAAATGTCATTCTGCTTTGAAAAAAATTCTATCTAGAAAATGCACAATATGGAACCAATTTACATGCATTCGAATGATATGTAGATGTAATTTTATATGTGGGAGACGACCATGAAATAGTAGTGGCATCACTGACATCACAACCAGAGTATACTTACTCGTTACTCGGATTACGCGGACGAACAGTGCCGCGAAGTTCGTGCATAAGCACCATCATCATCCTCAATACGGTCCGTGAGAGGCAGGCTTCCCTGAACTCTGGCAGCTCGGTGATGCATTGCGGACTTGGCTCGCCTTCCGAAATGTAGGCCAAGCACCCGGAATTTTCACGGCAGCAGCAGTTCTCCTCCTCAGTTGGCATTAGCTCGCACCGATTGCACGTGCACCAGGTGGAGACGCCGTCCATGCGACATGGTCCAGGCTCTTCATCCGTTGACTGGTCCTCCCAACTGCCGTCCGAATCCCCATCGTTTTCGCGTGCTTGCCTTTCCAGTAGTTCTTCCTCGGTGTACTCGGGCTCGTACATATATGGCATTATTGTAGCCATTGTGTGGTAAAGAAAGTAAAATAATTTACAGAGATGGTACAGGTGTTCACAAGGCCTAGAAGCGGCGAAGGTAGCTGACCAGAGCACAGAAACGAGTCACAGAATACTCAAAGTAACACAGAGAGAGTAATGGAATCGAAAATCTGCTGCTGTGTGTTGTGAAACGGTGTGTTTATACTTATAGAGGAAAGAGGCGTCCTGCCATTTCCATGGCGACACTTCATTAGCTGAGGCGCAGCGATTGTTGACACAAAACGTGCTTTGGCGTTGGGAAATGGGCGGTACGCGTCTGCTGATGTCAGGCTCAGGGGCGGGGGATTTGATTTAGTGCCGCAAAAGCAGGTGAGCCAGGGCGATGGGGGGAAATGATAGGATTATCAGAAAATGGCAGCTGATTTCGAGTGCGTTAATGGACGAAAAGTCGGGTAAGGTCCATAGGAAAGTTTTCTACGATCTACCGATTTATGCTTAAAAACACATGGCCGAACCGTAGGGACAATAAAAAAAAAGTCCCGGAACTATCCTTTAACCGTTACAATTTGTTTTTTGATATTTGTGATTAAACCTTTAATACTGCTATTTCAGCAGCCCCGTAGTTGCATGCGCTTTTTCAGTTTTTCCATCCAGTTCCTATATTTTGCATGAATTAATCCATGACTCGAATAATATCTTTGCCAGTTGTTTGCTCAGATAGTGATTTACAAAAACCACAAATATTCTTTAATGGTGCCCTGGCAACAAAACCCACAATAACTATTAGTTGGGCTTCGTTTGTGATGTCTAGTAACTAATCAATTTGTAAACTTCAGTAATATTTAGGCCACTGGCAGTGCTCCTTGCAGCAAATTGTTGGTGGAGCACTGCTGTAGCCAATGAAGAACATGAAAAATGATATTTGTGCCATGTCCCTGTAAACCTTTCCTGCCTATTTGCATTGGTGGAAATGACCAATAGGTGGGGAATTTTATGTCAGTGCACCATTCGTAGGGTTCAAAATTGAGGGGAGCTGGGAGCTATTTAGCTCCCGCTTGAAGCCTAGAAGAGCCTGGTTTGCTTGGCATCAAAGGCTACCAAGAGCTGCGTTTGGCTCCCCAAGCCATCTGATGCAGAACAAATACAACTATAAGAATTTAGCTCTGTGCTTTTGTGACCAGCTATAAATAAACATAAGGACACCTATCTATATGACATTTGAAGCATAACGGGTCCGAAATAATGGACACAATTATACATTTTCATCTTATGTGGAAGTTAGATTTGTGGTAACGCTATGTGCTAGCTCTTGGTTCCCCAGGCTTGGCCCCTTGATGACTGGATAATGCTGGGTGCCCAGGAGATGGTTTTAGCTCCTGCTCCAACCTTTAATGTTGCACCCTTCATTGGAAGAGACGCCACGTTAGTAAGTCACTGCATTATCGCTCATGTTTTATGAATACAGTTTCTATGTGGTTTGTAGTACTGTTCATAACATTAATGTGATGATTCTGCATTGGTACATTTCCAAAAACAACAAGCTGCACTTATACAAATGTTTTATGGACTTATACAGTAGCCTTTGTCGAGGAACAATACTTGGGCACATTTTGTTCCACCTAAATCGGAGTTCATGGTGCTTGCTTTTATTGCAAATGGGATCCAAAGGCAAATGCTCTCAAAAACCTGTTCTTCCCTGCCGGAATACTACTTTGATGTACTTTATAATTCAGTGAAAAAGGCAATGCAAAGCTTGGTTTATCGGCTCAGTGGGGACACATGTTCTCTGTACTGTACAGGCAAAGCATCTAACACATGGTGAGATATTATATTACCAGAAGCATCTGTAAATAGTAGTCCCTAACGTGCAACATGCACTATTTATTTGATGTCACTGGTTTATATGATGTTATGCTGTCAAAATAACCTTTTGGCAAACATTTTAAAAACATAGTATTTTCAGATGAGCCTGCGCTGATGTCCCTTGTCAGCTGCCTAATGTGAAGAGGCAATCGGCTGCATAATGTGAACAAAGATTGTACGTGCAAAACATACATTTAAGTAGGTTAATGTGGCCATTGTAAAATAATTTGTGAAAATAGTGCACAGGCATATATTCCTGATTTGTTTGATCCAGCTCCATGTATGAAGCTACGGAATATCTCAGATCAAGCGAATGGAAGACTAAATTACAATACACGGACAGGTGATGTTCGCATTTTCATTATTAGTGATCCCTCTTATTCTGACTGACCATAAAAACACAGTATAACATTCTTTAAATAGAGATTTTTAAGCTGCAAACAGGAATGAAACTATGTTTATCTGCTGGATCATCATAGAACAAAGGGCCCAATTTATTTTTAGTCCCAGAATTTAAAGCAGAGATGCATCATTTAAGTAAAGTAGGTCAGTAAGTAGCTGAGTGAGCATAACACAATTTGGCATAGACCTCTCACATTTATTCACAGCACATTCTTAATCGTCTACCTTTGTGATAAACAGAAGACTATTTTGAGAACTAGGCTCAGGTGTAAGAGGCAAAATACAAGCGATGATGCACTAGCGCAGAGCCTCCAGCTGAAACCTACGAAACTCACTAAATCATGTATTGTGCATATTTGGGTTTGAAGTTTAAGCTATTTGACAGAAAGTGAAGGGATAATTTAGGCCGCAAACTAGTGTGCACAAATCTGTCGGGGATAAAAATGTCAACATGCAAGCTACTACGCAGACATAAAAATTCACCCGCCACTTCATTTCTATACATACAGAAAGCTCTCAATTTCTTACTCGCCAAGTGTCACTTATCACTAGCAAGTGGCTAGTGGTGAGTACACATTTTGCATCCTGCGTATTTTCATCAATGTTTGTTACAGCTTTTGCATGTATTGATGTCATTTTTAGAAACGTAACTTTTTATTTTCTAGATGGCACCCATAATTGATGTTGTATCAAACATTTTGCCACTGGACCCTTGGTGAAAATGATATTATGGAGTCCCAGGTCTAGTGCGCTTTTTAGTTCTCTGTCCTTATTTTCTTCTGCTGTCTACGCCAACCAGAAGGTTACACCACAACCACCATTTGAAAGGTAGTGTGTACAAAGTCACCTTGGTGTGTGTATGGATATGAAGTTTAGAAGGGGGCGTAATGGTTATAAAATGGAGAAAGAAACTGGAGAAAGAAACTAAGAATATCGGTGGTGCAATAGGAGTCTGAAGTGGTATTGTTTCAGGTAGGACAACAATGCTGGTTGATGGGAAGATCGGAAATGATTGTGACCCTTGTTTTAGCACTTTCTCATCACAGGTATTATTTTTATTATTATAATATTTTATAGTGCAAACCCAGCTCGGGAGCAATGGATAGTCAGTGCAGGTCATAGAGCAAGACATTGGTAGTGAGACTCTAACAAGCCCTTGAGAAAACATTAGCAGTAATTATCACAGCACAATAAGTATGGCGGAGTGCGCCGGAATCCTGGTTACACCAAGGTGTTGTTGGGAGAGCGAGATCGTCAGTTGTTTCCTAAACTGAAGGATACTTGGAGCAGTCCGAACTCACAACGGGATTAAATTCTAGATGACTGGAGTAATAGCATTAGAAGGAATGGTTCTTAATGGTTTTTCTTGCGAGTTAGTGTAGTTTCTAGTCTGGAGATGGTCTTACTGTGAGATGACTGTATTCCATCCAATGTTTTCAGTTTGCCATCTGTAGGAACTGAAGAAGAATTCCCACAGTCTTTAAATGTTAACATATGAAGCTCAACCTATCTAAGACCAGTCAATTGGGTCAATTATCCATCCAATTTTTAAAGAAGGCCAGAGAGATTCTCCCACCTCTTATAGGCTAATCTCATTATTGGACTTGTGTAAAATATTTGGGTGACTTCTACTGGTCAGATGCGAACTATGGGTGGCCAATAGTAAGACTCTGGAGAATATCAACTGGGTCTTAGCTCCGGAGTTGGCACCAGCAAACAAGCATTACAGCTGTGCATGATTGTCACCAACTCCCTATATCTAAAGCAAGAACCCATTTATCCGGCCTTCATGGACCTGAGTACGTCCTTCGGCATAGTTAATCGAGAGATATTTTGGGCCATGCTCAAGTCATTAAACTGCCTGGCAGAACTATTAAAACTGCTGATTACCCGCCAGAAAGATACAATGCCGTGTGTGAGGAGTGTGAAGTTTGGCCACTCTACTAAATATTTTGAGGTTAAGGCGGGTGTACGTCGGGGATATGTATTGGGCCCACGTTTATTGTCACTATTTAAAAGGGCTCCACGAGACACTTAAGGTAGTTACTAGAGTTCTACCTCAATCTGAATTTTGGTTAACTGTGATAAGAGCACCATCTGTTGAACTAATGTTGTTGGTGATATATTTCAAGAAATCCCTGACTCAATGAAGGAGTTACCCTATGTAGAGATTGGGGCCATTCGGTATAATTTGTCATTTCTATTAATGTATATACGCAAATAAACATTAAAAACTTGAAAACATTACCGTCACACGTCATGGTAGGGTAATTCCAGTCTCGTTGTAAAAGCCCCTGAGATGGTTCACCTAAAATGTCAATACATGTCAAATAAATTTTTACCATGTGATATATAAAATTAACATCATTTCCTTTCATTAACATACTCCACAGGAGTGACCTATCAACACAGTTCATCATGTTATTATACAAATTCATATATTTATTTCAATAACATTAAGACTCTCACAATGGATCATATGTTCTATGGATTAAATCTCTGTTTCACCACACAATCGACACAGATGCTCTGACAGTTGAAGACCAATTTTAGCACACTCAATCTCTAAAACTTGAGTGATGTTACATTTTTGCAAAAGATACTCCCGTGTTATGAAACTGCTGGGAAATGCTACTATATAACTCGGCATCTGTCCACGGGTCATCCAGTATTGAATAAAGGGGTCGCTGTTTACATTGGACGCCAACCATATAGTGTCTGTCTCTCTGCTATACTCTCAATCTCCGCTTTATCCATCTTTTACACGCTAGGTGAGTGTATCCATGAATCATTTTGTCAAACCCTGACAACCAATTGTTACGTTTGGCAAATAGCCTACCGAGGGTACCAAACCGCAAAAAATTATTCAACCCTCTGAATGCACGGAAAACATCAACCATTATTAAGGCTCACTACTTTCTTGTAGCACATTGCCATTTTGCAATTGAATTCTACCATGATTCTCTTGTGATCAAACTCCAGACGTAAGTATTCCAATGGTAGCGCCTTTGGTATTCTAAACAATAGCTGAAAGATTTATGCTTAACGTTTGCCCAATTTTGCTATCAATTTGTCTCACCACACTTCAACATTACAACATGCAGGGAACAATTTGTGCCGAATACAGTAGCAGAATTGTCTTTATCGTGCAACCTCCCTGTCTGTTAATAAATGAGCTCAAAGCATGTGCAATTCTCATACAATTGGTCGTGTTCTCCTCCCAATGTGAGGTCCATTTAAGCCTATTGTTGACTAGTATGTCCAGGTATTTATTGCGCCTTACAGTTTTAACAGGTTCCATATTAATCTTCCACACAAATTTAGGGTTGAGATGTTTTTTTCACTGTAAATGCCATGATTTTTGTTTTACCAATGTTGTTGTTTTACCAATGTTGATGCATAACTCATTGGCTCTGGCATAGTCTCCCAAAGCATCAAGCATGATTTGGAGCCCCTTTGATGTATAATCCAATAGGAGCAGATCATTTGCATAACCCAATCAGCCTATTTTTAAGGCTCCAACGTTTACTGGGCAAGCAGCAGGCATATTTAATACATCTACAAAGTTCGCAAGATATACATTAAAGAGGGTCGAGGCCAATATGCAACCTTGCTTAACGCCCTTGGAAGTTGGAAACAAGTTAGACAAACTACCCTGCCCATCCAAGCGCACTCTTACACTTATATTTTGGTGCAGCAGCATTATCATGTTTAACAGGCCATGAGAAACTTTCCACGCTGTTAATTTATTCCATAGACGATTCCTCATGACCGGGTGGAATGCCGCACTAAAATCTATTACTCCTACGTTCGTCCCCTTTCCTCCATACTTATGGGACATCTCTCCGTCCTGTGGGACGGGACTGGAGCACTTTGTAAAAAGCATCCAAAAATGTTGCAAAGATGTTGTCCTTCCTCTCTTTCTTGCGCGGGGCCCGGCACGTGGCCGTAACCCCGCCCACCTTGGCTCTGCCCCGCGCATCGCCCATCAGTCCTTTTCTCCGCTCGTTCGGGAATGGACGCACTTGCATCCGCGGAAGTCTTTCTTCCTTATTTTCCTCTCTGGCTCTCGCTAGTGATCGTGTACTAGTCTGTCTATGTCGTTCAAACTAGTCTTTCCAGATTGTGTTCACCGTGTCGCTGACGTTTCGCGAGGACGGATCCCCATCCTCTTTGTCTAGAGTGTTTGGGTCCGGATGACCGCTGGGACTCCTGTTTTTGCTGTGATTCCCCTTCGGTCCGGGCATTTCAGCGCCGGTTGGAGCGGTGAGAGGAGGTGTTCCACCGGACTCCTCCTCCGCATTTTCAAGCGTTTATCGACGAAAAGAAGAAACGCCCGGTAAGTTCTTTACTTTTCAGAGCACCCCGGCCGGGAGACACCTTCCCCGGTTCTTCCCCAGCCGGGAGGGGCGTTGATCACACTGTCACCGAGGATTCCCCTGAGGTGCCCGTTGGGCCTAATAATTGTACCAGAGTTTTCTCCGAGGGTCTCCATAAGGGGCCTGTGGATACCGGACTACGTTCCGAGGCCCGTCCTGTGGGGGCTGCTTGTAGATCCAGTTCTACTGAGTCGTGGGGTACCAGAGCTTGCTCTGAGGCCTTTCTACCGGCTTCCCTCAAAAATAATACCAGGGTTCGCCCGGAGGCCTCGGTGGGGCTTGGTGTTACCAAACAGATGTTAGAGGCCCGCACTTGTAAGGCTGTTACCGGACCTGGGTCTGAGGTCCCTCGTACAGAGGCTAAGGTTACCAACATTTCTGAGAGGCCTGACAAGGCCTTGTCGGTGAAGGTTGTTTCTCACCGTTCCAGCTCTTGTGGCGACGCCAGATCTGTTGAGGGGGCAAAGAAGGAAAGTTCTTCTTTTACCGGCAGTGCCGAGGTCCTTCCTGGGAAGGCTAATTTGGCGATTGGTATGTCGCAGAAACATACATTCCAAGCCGAGGTTCCTTATGTTAAGGCTAAAGTTAAGACCCTTGATCCATCGACGGGGACCCCTGCCTCACTTACTCACGTGCCGCAGTTCCCCTCAGGTGATGATAAAATGGCGGCCGTTCCCGCCACGACCACGGTGGCCATTTTGGATGCTACCCCTACAACTACGCCATCGGCCTCAGGTGTAGGGTTTGGCTCTGTGGGTGAACATAGGGTTCCTTGTGCGCATCCTTATCAGCCAGTCTGTGATTGGAACGCTCGGATGCCCCTTCCGCACAATGTTTCGTTGCCTGCGGGGTCGGCACCTTTGATTTTTGTGGATACGTCGGGTGATGGGCCGGTGTGGCACCCTTCCCTGTTACATCCCTGGAATTATCCTCCTCATGAGAGGCCTCCTCCGGTTCCACAACGGTCCCCGGAGGACGCCTTTTTCGGCAAATTTCAGACGCTCATGCGTACCGACCCCATGAGGGAATATTTCAAAGGGCTTTTTAGGGAGATATATCCACCCGCGCCTCCGGCTCCACCCGTTCCTCCGGTGGTCCCGCCGGCGTCTCCCTTGCCCACGGTGCCTTCCCCGACTCTTCCGCCTTTGCCCCCATTGTCCCCCGTGGACAAGGCAGTGCCCGACACGGCTCAGCAGGATCCTGACCTGTCGGATGACGCGCAGGGCGATCAGGACAACGAGGATCTGCCCCGCTCTATTAGAGCTTGCCATAACCGGGTACTGGACATGATGTTCTTCTTGGATGTTCCGGTGCCTGAGGCACCCGCTCCGCAGGAGGGCATGCTTTCTGGGGCGTTCACCCTGTCTCCTTTGGAGCGTACCGGCCTGTTCTTGCAGAAGGACTTTCTGGCCGAGGTCCGTAGGGTTTGGGAAAAGCCACATTCTGGACTTTTTGTCGATAAGAAGATTGACGCTCGATACAGGCTGCATTCTTCGGAAGAGGTGGCTTTGTCGTCTTGTCCGCTCCCCTCATCCGCAATGGGGGCTGCGGCTACCTTACAGTCCAGGCCTGCAGCATCCTCTTCCACAACACCTACTCAGGTTCTGGGAAAGGAGGACAAGCTTCTTGACTCCCTTGGGAGGAAGATTTTTGCTAACTCGGCCTTGCAGCTCCGGCAGGCCAATGCCGAACTAGTGTTAGCGGGGGCTAATATGTGGATGTGGAAAGGTCTGTCGGAGTTTGAGGAGTTCATTCCGGTCGAAAAGCTGGAGGATTTTAAGGCGGGATTATCCGACGCTAGGGTCTTGGCCCAGGATCTCCTGGAGGCTGCGGCTCACCGCGTAGGCACCTCGGCACGGGGGCCTTATGCCGGGGGTTGATACCTCCTGACAGGCGTGGCTGCATGCCGCCAAATTTTCAAAGGAAGTACAGGACAAGGTGTTGAACGCTCGCACGAGACCCCAGTGGGAGGACGCATTGCGTCTCATTGGGAGGCGTGGCAGACCATCACTGAAGACAGATGGGTCTTATCAGTCGCACGGGCGGGCTTCCGCTTAGCCCTACACCACCCTCCAACCCTCCTTTTCAGCTGTGGGGATCGCCCTCCATGAACGCCGAGGTGCAGAAGCTGCTGAACCTCAGAGCGGTGGAACCCGTTCCCCCTCGGGGAGCGAGAGGAGGGCTTCTACTCCCAGCTGTTTAGAGTGCCCAAACCCAACCAGGCTGGCCTGTGCACCATGCTAGACCTTTCCCAGTTCAATCTTTTCCTACCCCAAGAGAAATTCAAGATTATCACGCCCAGCCAGATACGGTCTTCCTTGCAGATGGGCGATTGGCTCAGCGTGGTGGATCTTCAAGATGCGTACATGCATATTCTGATTTGGAATCCACACAGGAGATATAGCCGTTTCTCTTTGGGAGAGGAGCACTTCCAGTTTCGAGTGCTTCCTTTTGGCCTCAGCTCGGCGCTGCGTGTCTTCACGAAGATGATGTCGGCGATTGCGGCCTATCTTCATCTGCAGGGTATCCATGTGTATCAGTATTTGGACAATTGGCTCTTACGCAGCCCTTACCCGTTGAAAGCTGCGTGCAATCTTCAGTCTCTCCTACAGCTCCTGTTCCATCTTGAGCTGTTGGTGAACTGGTGCACATCTTCCATGACGGTCTCGCAGGACTTGATTTTCCTGGGTTTTCGCTGGAACACGATCGACTGCAGAGTGTACCTGACCGGGGACAGAATGGCAGATCTGTTAGCCACGTGTCAGATGTTTGCGCAGTCGGAGAGCATGTCGGCCTGGTGGTTCCAGAGGCTTCTGGGCCTCATGGCCTCATGCGTGTTGGCTCTTCCTCTTGCCCGTCTCAAGATGAGGCGAACTCAGATGGCTCTTAAGAATTCTTGGCGTCAGGCTGTGGATCCGGATCAGGACTCCAAATTGATAATGATTCCGGCTTCCATGAGAGTGGACCTGGAGTGGTGGTCGTCTCTCAGCAACCTGTCGGTGGGTGCGGGGTTTCAGGACCCAGCCCCTACGGTGACGGTCACGACGGACTCCTCCCTTCTAGGGTGGGGTGCGACGTTGGATCTTCTTCAGGTCTCGGATCTTTGGTCGCCTCAGGACAAGCTCCTCCACATATATCATCTGGAGCTCCTGGCGATCTTCTTAGCGCTCAGGGCGTTCAGACCGATCATTTCCAACAAGGTGGTCCACATACGCACGGACAATGTGGTGTCGATGTATTACATCAACAAGCAAGGGGGAACCAAGTCTCCCCCTCTCGTGGACCTGTCCATCCAGATTTGGGAGTGGGCTGTTCTTCATGGTGTCTGGCTGCTTGCAGTGCACATCCCGGGTCAGCTGAACGTCACGGCAGATGCCCTCAGCTGGCGGACGATGGTCAGCTATGCGTGGAAATTGAAGGTGGAGGTCCTCTCATGGATTTTCCTGCGTTGGGGCACACCGGAAGTGGACCTCTTCGCTACAACGGCACACAAGAAGCTTCCTCTGTATGCCTCCAGAAACGGGCTGGGAGCTTCATCTCTGGGGGATGCTCTCGAGATTCCATGGCACAACATGAGGTCTTATGCTTTCCTGCCTCTGCCTCTAGTTCACCGGACAATTTGCAAATTGAAGAACTCGATGAACTGTTCTCTTCTACTCATAGCCCGGTGGTGGCCGGCCAGGTTTTGGTTCTCAGAACTTCGACACCTGTCGGTGTATCTTCCGATCAGGTTACCTGTGACCCCTGATCTTCTTCACCAGGGGGAACAGCAGCTGTGGCACCCCTCCCCACAATCGCTCAGCTTGGTGGCATGGTGCCTGAGTTCAAGTGTTTAGAACATCTTAATTTGTCTGAGGATAACGTGTATTATCCAGGCAGCCAGAAAACCTTTGACTAGGTTCCAGTACAGAAGCAAATGGCTCAGGTTCTGTCATTGGTGTTTAAGCAAGCAGTTGGACCCAAGGGGGGCTACAATTGACACAGTACTGTCCTTTGTGTCCTTCTTAGCAGAATCGGGCATCCATGTTCTGTCATGCAGAACTTATCTTTCAGCAGTTTCCGTGTACCTTTTTCTACGGACCAATGCTCTTTCTCTCTGTGTAACCCAGTGGTTAAGAGGCATTTTGCAGGCTTGACGCACCTTTATCCTCCGATTCGTAGTCTGCACCCGACGTGGGATCTAAATGTGGTCCTGACGGCGCTGTGCCATAAACCTTTCGAACCGATGGCCACGGTGGACCTCAAGCAACTGCCATGGAAGGTGTCTTTTTTTTTTGGTCACCGTTACTTCCGCAAGGCGGGTGAGTGAGCTCCAGGCTTTGTCGGTGGAGCATCCCTTCTCCAGCATGGGGTCTGGCATGGATTCACATGCTCATGAATATTCCCAGTCGTCAGGCTGTGAATCCTCGGTAAAGAAAAAATCAGTATCAGTTTCCTTTCTGATCTGTGTTTCTTAGGAGTAACCAATCACTGGTCTCTGGGTCATACTGCCCCCAGCCAATGACTGCCCTCTCCCTAAGCCCCGCCCCTGGCAGCCATCCTCAGATTTTTACCGCACGTTCAAGTGTTGGGAGTCCTTGTGCTATAGCTCTCGAGCTTTTACTGCGTTTTGCATTTTATCAGGGAGTTTAATCTAATTTTTTCAGTCAATCGAGCCTCAAGCTCCACCGTTTCTACTTCCGATCAACAGGGACCCGTTCTGGAATTTTTTTCTACGCCCCTCAAGGGCGAAGTTCTCGTCGAGTTACGCTTCTTGGAGGATTCCAGAAGATCTGAGGCCTACCTCGTTGACATGGCCCAGGACAAGGGAAGCGCAACACCCGGCTCTAAGCTGTTCAGGAACTGCCCTTGATGCGGATTACAGAATGTTTTCAAGGAGGATGAGCATTCGAGATGTCTCTACTGCCTTCACGAAGACAAGATGCACGTGGAAAAGGACTGTGCGTTTTGCAAGAACCTGTCAGAACGGACTATGAGGGATCGTCTGACCCGCCTCGCCAGCTGGCTGGAGAAAGGCCCAGCAGGTGAGAAGAAAAAGTCTGAGCGGTCTTCTAAGTCCTGTGAGGGCGCCCCGGTGACGGGGGCTCAACAGAAGGCAAAGCACTGGGAGTCTGCGGGCACCGGGAGCGCCGAAGGGTCGGGCTCCTTGGCTGCCACGCAGGGCGCACTTTCACCGACGCCATCAACCACGAGCCAACGCTCTAGCTCGGGGAAGAGAAAATCTGAGAACCCAGCTAAGCTTCTGGAGGGGCCCCGGTCAATCTCAAAGGGATCAGCCGAGTGGGAGCAAGGCAGTGACCCCCTCCCCCAAGGTGAAGGCCTCAAGCGCCCCCAAAGTGGTGAAGGCCTTGATTCACCCGGTGAAGGCCTCTATTGAGGGAGTCGCGGCAGCCCTGGCGAAGCCTGTGGAGGTTAACCCAGTGGAGGAGACCTTGGGGCTCAGAGTTTCCATGCCGCCACGGAGGGAATCCTCTTTTCAGCCCATTGATAAGAACCCCCGTGAAGACCCCGGTGGAAAAAGAGGGGGGGGGGTGGTGGCCGTCACAGACACGGATACAGCCTCTGAGGAGGAACTGGTTGAAGTCGTGAAGAGCCTCAACAAGAGGTCGAGGAGGTCCGGTCCCACAGGGGGAACCCCAAAGAGGCAGATGAAGAGAGCGACGGTGGCGCTGACGAGACTCCCGTGGAGGAGGAACAACCATCGCGCCCGTCGCAGCCAGTGCCGAGCCTCAGGACAACTTGGTGGCCATTTTGATGGCAATCCAAACCTTATGCATGGAGATAAGGACAAGATTGCCCCTCACCCCAATGTACGACCCAGCAGAACTGGGCCTGTCAGGAAGGCCTCCAAACAAGCAGAGGAGAGTTCATCCCTCTGCTTTTCCAGCCCTCGTGTCCCGCTCAGCCTTCATCTCCTTCCCCTGATCCTAGGGATGACACGGGAACGGATACGGCCACTACAGGGCCGAATGACGACGGTGGTGACGATGAGATGGGCCTTCCATCACCACTCCCTCTGGCCTCCCCGCCCGATGAAATTGGCTCCTTCCACGCCATGATTGCCACGGCATCCGAGCTTTTTCAGCTCTGCCCTGAGGAACAGAAGGAAGGTTTCCTTTATCAGCGGCGTGAGGCCAAGAGGAAGACTGTCCTCGCGGTACCATTGATTGACAATATCTGGGAGGAGGGACTTGCTCTCCTGAAGAACCCATCCACAACGCCTGCCAAGAGGGATTGGTACAAGAAGTAGCACCGGGTCCCCGATTCCGCCCCTTTGTGCCTTAAGGCACAGCCGACCCCGGATTCGGTCGTCTCAGCGGCGGCCAAGAAGAAGGCGGCAGGGGCGTAATCCTCAACTTTGACCTCCCCACCTGACGGCGAGGGAAAGAAGCTGGACGCCATGGGCCGACGAGTCCTCTCGTCTGCGGCGGCGAAAATTAAGGCGGCCAACACCCTAGCGATTGTGGCCCGCTACGACAAGGAGCTGTGGAATTCCTACCAGGCGACAAGAGGTCGGAGGCCCTGGAGATCCTGCAGGAAGGTGAGGTGGCATCGGACTACGCCATAGCGGTGGCCATGGATATTGCTGACACCGGATTCCGCCAGTTGGGCAACGGTGTTTGCCTTCGACGGCAGGGATGGCTGAAGGCAACTAATTTCCGCCAGGACGTACAAACCAGAGTTTTGGACATGCCCTTCGAAGGGAACAACCTGTTTGGAAAAACAGTGGATGAGTCACTTCAGGCCATCACACTTGGGAGTGTTGCAGCAACGACGGCCGCCCTTTCGGAATGCCGGAGGCAGACAGGGTGCCTCCAAGGGATCCGGCGGCAGCTCCTCGATGTACCACCAGGCGGCCCGCTCCTCGTCACTGGAGGCCTACCGAGGACACGGCAAGTCAGGAGGATCTCGTCACCAAGGAGACCAAGGCGCAAAGGCCGCCTCCAAGCAGGACTGAACTGGCCGTAGCGTCGGGCCCCCACCAAAACCCCCCTGGTGGTAGGCAGGCTGATGAAGTTCATCAGCGTGTGGGAGTCCATCTCCACCGACCGTTGGGTGCTGGATGCCCTGGCCCACGGGCACACTCTCGAATTTCAAAGGAAGTGCACCTGCATTCCTCCCGTGGCCAGGAAGGAAAATCACGTCCCTCAACTGCTGTTAGAAGTAAGGGCGATGCTCAAGAAGGGCGCCATCGAGCTCGCCCGAAGAGGCTCCGGGGCTCCGGAGTATACTCAAGGTACTTCCTCGTCAGAAAGAAGACAGGCGGTTGGCGCCCCATCCTGGACCTGCGGCAGTTAAACAAATACATCAAATACATCAAGGCACAAAGGTTCAGGATGGTCACCCTCTAGCACGTGCTGGGACAGCTGGAGGAGGGCGACTTCCTATCGTCACTGGACTTGGAGGATGCTTACTTCCACATCCCCATTCTAAAAGGACATCGAAAGTTTCTCAGATTCGTAGTCCAAGGGTGGCACTACCAATTCAAGGCCCTGCCATTCGGGCTGAAGTCGGCACCCAGGGTGTTTACCAAGTGCCTCGCACCAGTGGTGGCGCGGCTGCGCCTGCGGGGGATCCACGTCTACCCCTAGCTGGACGATTGGCTCATCTGTGCAAGGGCAAGAGAACTCGCCGTCGAACAGACAGCAGAGACCGTCCAACGTCTCACAGAACTACTCGAAATCCCACCTGGTCCCGTCGCAGGTTGCACTGTTTCTAGGAGCCAAGCTCAATATAGCGGCGCGATTGGCCTCGCCGTCGGAGAAGAGGACGAAGGCCATCTTGGGCAAGGTACAGCGCCTGCTGGCCACGGGGGTGGCCAGGGTGAGATCCATCAAGTCCCTGCTCCGAAAGATGTCCTCGTGCATCTACCTGGTCGACCTGTGCAGGCTACGGATGCATCCTCTAAAAGAGTTCCTCGATGCCCGTTCGATGCAAGCGACGGGCAGCTTCGAAGACAGGATCCCGCTCAACAAGGTTTTCCGCCAAGTGATTCAATGGTGGGGCACCTGCGCGCATCTCGCGGAGGCCAGGACTTTCAGACCCCGGTACATCAGGAGACAGTGATGACGGACGCCTCCCTGGAGGGATGGGGAGCGCACACCAGAAATCTGCATGCAAGAGGCCTTTGTCTCCCGGAGGAGAGGTCCACATCAATATCCTGGAACTCCGAGCAGTGTTCTGGGCCCTCAGGTCGTTTCTCCCGTCCCTCAAGGGCAAAGTGGTGAGGATCTTCACCGACAACACCACCACCACTATGTTCTACATCCGGAAGCAGGGAGGCACCGGATCTCCAGCCCGATCCAAGGAGGTCCAGGATCTGTGGCACTAGGCCGTCGCCCTCGGGATGTTTCTGGTGCCCTTCCATCTAGCAGGAACAAAGAACGTCATTGCCAACTCACTCAGCAGGGAGCTGCGCTCGTGGCAAGAGTGGGAGCTGCATCAGGATCAAGTGGATCAACTTTTCCAACGATGGGGCAAACCCCAGATCGACCTGTTTGCGACAGCAACGAACTCCAAGTGCCAGAGGTTCGCCAGGAGGTTTCCCCAGCGCAGGAGCATGGGTGATGCTTTCTCATTGCTCTGGGACGGCCTGTTCCTGGATGCGTTCTTGCCGTTGCTGCTCCGACTCATCAACCAACTCAAGAGGTCCCGGTTGCACAATGATCCTCGTTGCACCGGCGTGGCTGAGACCGATCTGGTTCCCAGACCTTCTGGACTTGTCAGCGTCCCCCCCCCCAGTCAGGCTGTCGACAGACGCAGATCTTCTCTCCAGAGAAGGAGGCGCCATCCTCCATCACGACCATGAGTCCAGGCCTGGCTCCTGCAGCAGTAGATTTTGGAGGGTACAATATCCCGGCAGACTGCAAGGAGGTGCTTGCAAAGGCCAGGGCGTCCTCAACTCTAAAGTGCTACGGACACAAGTGGAAGAGGTTCACTGTCTTGTGCTGTGCACAGAAGATGAACCCTCTGCGAATTACGGCCCCTCAAGTGCTGCCCTAGCTGCTGTCGCTTGCCAAGGCGGGGCTAGCTCACGCTTCGATTAAGATCCATCTTGCAGCGATTTCCCGTTACACCAGAACTACAGGCCGGTCATCCCTGTGGTCTCATCGCCTGGTGAAGGAATTTATGAAGGGACTGTTCTGATCGTTACCACCGGTGAAGGCTCTGGCCCCGGCGTGGGAGCTCAACGTGCTGCTGACCAGGCTCATGGGGCTGCCATTCGAGCCTCTGCACTCGGCACCGGTGAAATTTCTCTTGTGGAAAACAGCGTTTCTTGTGGCCATCACCTCCGCACGACGAGTGGGAGAGATCCAGGCCCTATCCTGCAAGCCTCCATACTTGACTTTCCACGAGACGAGGGTGGTGCTGAGGACGCACCCCTCCTTCATGCCCAAGGTGCCGTCGGACTTCCACCTCAACGAGCCCTTGGTGTTGCCAGTTTTCTTTCCATCGCCTTCGTTGCCAGCCAAGAAGACTTTGCACTCGCTGGATGTAGCTAGAGCGCTGAAGTTCTACGTCGACCGCACGAAGAGTTTTCAGAAGACATCACAGCTTTTTGTGAACTTTGGACCTGTGAATCAAGAGAAGGCCTTCTCGAAGGCTTCCATTTCCAGATGCTCTCCTGCTGCATCATGCACTGTCACCGCTTGGCAAACTGACCGGTGCCCGGCCGTCCGAGAGCCCATTCGACCAGAGCAATCGCTGCTACTACGGTGTTCTTGTCTGGTATGCCCCTGCTGGACATCTGCAGGGCTGCTACGTGGAGGTCGACGCACACCTTCACGAAATTCTACTGCGTCGACCGGGATTCCAGGGAGGAGTCCAGAGTCGGCCAAGCAGTGCAGCGCAACCTGTTCGCCTGAAGGTGGGCCGGGTGAGGAGGTAAGAGTTGCTTAATGTTGAGATTATGTAATTCTTAATGTTGAGCCTTGCCACCTCCCATGGTTGTGCATGTGTGTACTGCTATGTATTCTTATATTCATGAGCATGTGAATCCATGCCAGACTCCATGCTGGAGAAGGAACAAGTTACTTACCTGTAACTGTTGTTCTCCAGCATGGGTCTGGCATGGATTCACATGCTAACCCTCCCTCCTACCCCTCTGCGGCTCTTCAGTTGGTCATACTGCCACTTTACATGCTACCAATTCTGAGGATGGCTGCCAGGGGCGGGGCTTAGGGAGAGGGCAGTCATTGGATGGGGGCAGTATGACCCAGAGACCAGTGATTGGTTAATACTAAGAAAGACAGATCAGAAACGAAACTGATACTGATTTTTTTCTTTACCGAGGAGTCCCAGCCTGACGACGGGGAATATTCATGAGCATGTGAATCAATGCCAGACCCATGCTGGAGAACAACAGTTACAGGTAAGTAACTTGTTCCTTCTTAGTTTTTCACAGGGATAAGGTGGTCCTATAGACAAATCCTGCTTTCCTGCCAAAGTTCCATCTGAACCAGTCGATCTCCCTGCTGGTCTTTTTTCCGGACCCTGCCTCAGAGGCTGAAAGGGTTCTGCATTGTCTCGATGTTAGAAGGGCTCTTAAGTTCTATCTGGATAGAACATCTGAGCTTAGGAGCTCTTCTCAACTGTTTGTGACCTTCGGTAACCCGCAAAGTAGGCAGGCGTCTAAGGCGACTATTTCTCGGTGGATCGCCGCCTGCATTACGGAGTCTTACACCGTCCAAGCCTTGAAGCCTCCTAAAGGTATTCACGCACACCTGGTGCGGGGCAAGGCAGCCACGGTTGGCTTTCAGAAATATGTCCCCTGGGAGACCATCGCAAAGGCGGCTACTTGGGCCTCCCCATCTGCTTTTTGTAAGCATTATTATCTAGACATGAGCTCAAGATCTGATGCTCAGTTTGGTCAGGCTGTGCCGAAGAACCTTTTTCAGTAAGTGTTTTTTTCCATCCACCCATAGTTCCTATAAGGAGTGCTTGGGAATCTCCATAAGTATGGAGGAAAGGGGACAGGACGTAGGAGTATAACCAGGTTACTCACCGTAGTGACCACCTTACTCCTAGTCCGTAGTCCCCTTTCCTCCATACGTTCGCCCGCCGTCCCCTCTAATAAGGTTCCTCTGTTATTGCTAAGAGGTCTTGGACCTGGCGATAGACAAGGACTGATGGGCGATGCACAGGGCGGAGCGAAGGTGGGCAGGGTTACGGCCGCGTGCCGGGCCCCGCGCAAGAAAGAGAGGAAGGACAACATTTTAGCAACTTTTTTGGATGCTTTTTACAAAGTGCTCCGGTCCCGTCCCACAGGACGGAGAGATGTCCCATAAGTATGGAGGAAAGGGGACTATGGACTTGGAGTAAGGTGGTCATTACGGTGAGTGTCCTGGTTAGTAGGCACCATAAACCGGAAGCTGGCGTCTGGACCAGGCATATTGCACAGGAGATACTAGGATGAGCAGGTCATGTACAGTCCCAGAGCTCTTTCTAAGTCCAGTCTGATTGGTTGGTAATATTCTATTGTCTGCTATCCATTGATTTGGTTCATTTAGTAAAACTCCAGCAAATATTTTGGCTGGGATATTGAGCATTGCTAGCATGAGATAGTTGGACGGATTCTTCCAGCATCCTTTTTTATGTACAGGGAGGATGTTACTCATCCTCCAGGTAGATGGAACCTGGCCATGTTTCCTGATATTCACAAAGAGTATATGCAATGCCTGGGCCCAGATGTTCGGAAATAGCTTAATCAGACCAATACATGATCCATCGATTTGGGGTTGAATGACCGAGGTAAAAATGTTCGGGGGAGAAAAGACCGAAGATTATTTTTTCCAAAATAACCTTCAGTCTTTTCTCCCTTGAATATTTCAGACTTGGCCAAACCCCCGCCCCCACCCCACTACTTACCTTGCCTCTGACTTGCTGGTCCCTGCAACGCTCGTTCCCTTTCACTTCCGTGATCGGGAACTGACGCAGCAGGGTCCTTTTTTTCTTTTTGTTCAGGTCGGCTGCATGGGGGTCCCCCGCAACCCCTGCTCACTGTACTGTATAGTATAGGGAGCGGAGGGTTGCGGGGGATACCCCTGCAGCCCTTTTTTTTTGTCGGGGGGAGACTGCGGGACAGCTGCGGGGGACACCCCTGCAACCTCCGCTCACAGTATAGTAAGGGGGGGTTGGGGAGACACCCCCGCAGCCCTAGACCAAATTGAAAAGACCTACCCAACCAAAAGTCAAACTTTTAGAGGGTAGAACATTTGGCAGTACCCTATTTCGGACTTTTGGTTGGGTAGGTCTTTTCACTTCGATCTTTTGGACGAAACCGATCCATCTGGGCCAGCAGCCTGTGTGGTATTCAGCCTCTGAATTATTCTAGTGATGTCGGGCACCAACAATTTACATGTCCACATTTCATAGGTGCTATTTCCAACAGGGTCTGCTGGTTCAACAGCCCCCAGCGTATTGTCTACATGAATATGAAATGCCTCCTCAGACACACTATTGATGGATAGAGCTGTCTTTTTGCAGCTCCTCTAACCATCCTCCATATTCCTGTTATCATTGGTCCTGGCATAGTTTTCTAGTTGTTTCCAGACCTCAATCTCACAACTCATGTGGTGGCCTCTCAACCATCCACCATATCTCGATTTCTGTGTTTTAATATTCTTTTTCACTTTTGCTTCTGTCAAGTTACTTGTAGCGTCATGAAGTACCTCTGCAATATCATTTTGCAATTTTATTTTGGCAACTTGTGATCATAACTAGCCGGTCCGATAGCACAGCGAGTAGAGCGCTTGCTTTGACATCTGTGCAGAGCCTGCTGACGCAGGTGGCAGTCACGGTAGGGCCAAACTCAGCCTTTCATCCTTCCGAGGTCGATAAATGAGCACCACACACCGTGGGTAATAATAAGCAGCGCTCAGATGCCTGATGGTTCGTAGCGCCATACAAATGCTAAATTATTATTATTGTTATAACGTCGGCCCTTACCACTGTTATGATTCGCATACTCTTTATTTTATTTTGAGTAACTCCCTTAATGCAAGAGGTCAACAGTGAGAAATCATTCATAAGTGAAGGCCCACCACACCCATGACCATTCAAACATCGCTCAATGCATAGAGCAGTTTCCCTTCCAACCGTTATCCTGGCCTTGGCTAGGTTTATCGGGTTCTACTGTACACGGTTGGCACCACTATTGATAAAGATATCATCATTCAGGTCAAACAGTCGACTGCTTTCCTGGGATGGTAACATAACACTTAATGGCATGTGGTCACTCTCCTCTCGAGTTAGTATGGCCATGTCTTCCACCAGGTCAAGTGATGCGTCATCCACAAACACATAGTCGATGGTGGAGACACTCCTCCCACTTATACGTGTAAAGGCTTTCCGGGCATCACCAGCCCTGTATCCATTTAACATGGTTAGATGCTGGGAATACATCAACTCAGCCCAGGCCTTTCCCTGTCAATTATAAGCTGATAGATTAACTGGAACAGACTCAGTCAAGACTGGAAAACCTTCTAAATGTGTCCTTATCCTTGCGTTGAAGTCACCTACAACCCAGGTTGGGGTATTGGGGTCAGTTTGATCTAGGATCTTCCCTACTGTTTTTATATTTTGTTTCTATGCCACTACATTGGGAGGGTCATATATGTTAATAACAACCATCTCCCTTTGCTCCACCGGGTCACATCTGATTCTGACTATTTGGACCATGGTCATTGAACCATTTGTCTCCACAATTCTCCATGGGTGCCGAACAGAAACCAAAAGCTCCCCTTTTAGGTCATCTAATTGGACCCTTTACGGACATTATCTGCGAGGTACTTCTGCCATCCATTTCACATGCCTCTGTCATCCAGGTTTCCTAGAGAGCAACTATACTAAATAGGTTTAAATTTGCTAGAAGCCCGTCGTCGGCAGGAAGATGAGCAAACCCCCTGGTATTCCAGAAGCATAACATTCTATTGTCACTGAGATGTATTCGAAAAGTGGGTCTTGAAGACCTTAGGAAGCCATTGCCAATAGCCGTCATTATTATCAACCTCCTCATTATTGATCTCTTTGTCACACATCTCGCTTCAGCCTTTGTTTGAAACTACTCTCTCATCCGATCTATACCTCTTTTCTCCTCCTGCCCTCAAGTTGGGAATGAAGGCCTCATTATTATTTGTCTTTCTGCTCGGGGGTGCTGATCTATTTTAAATTATCATCATGTTCACAATCACACAACTGAAGCCAACCCTAAAGAGATCATCCTCATATTGTAGAATATAATCTAATGTGGCTACAGATCTAAACCAAATATTTGAGGTAGTAGTTGTTATGTTCTCCAGTTGGTCCTCAATCTTTATATCTTCAGTGGTAATAACACTAAGTGGGACCACACTATGCAGAATGCGCAACACAGCCGCTCGATTTTAAAGGGGGGGGGCGATCAATGGAAGAGACTGACTTTGATTGTAAGGCTCTTGTCTCATCTACCTCTTACAATTTAAGTGACATTGCTCATTCATCGTAGTTTGGGATGCAGCATTAAGTAACCGTGATCCACCCACCTCTTTTGTCACAACACCATCTTTCAATTTGATACACAGATGGGGTATCCATAACTTCTTCCCCATCCACAAACAGACATTGCACATCCACCAGCACACAGTCTTCAGTACCAAAACACACTCTTTTTCTTCTTTTTACGTGCCTTACATTGGGCGGCACCACGAATGTTGCCACCTTTGCTATTCGGCTCAATATACTCTGTTACAGGTTCAACCAAGTAATTGCAAAAGTCGCTCCTTTGTTTCTCACCCCTTGGCAAGGACAATCTCCGTGGCGTGTCACAATGATGGATCTCTATGACCTTGTTAGAAGCAGTATTCCCCTATTGTACTTGCTTAACACTTTTACTGTTCGATGTTATTGTCACCTTATTAATCAGTGGACATGGTGCACCACTAGTATCCAATTCTACAATATTTTGTCTGTTATTGTCGCAAAAGTAATGCATGCATTCTTAATATTCGATTTAGTCTGTTTTGCATACATTACAGCCTGTGAAGTTTTCCGTTTTCTTTTTCTCATCTTAGCCCCATTTTCCAAAGGATTTTTCTTAATTCGAACTGAGACAAGATCTATAACTTCATTCTGTGTACTCACATCTTCCACATTTGGCCGTATAGCTGTGGATCTTATAGTAAATTTGACTTTCTGAGGAATATCAGCATTGGATCTTAATATCGCCTGGTCGTCCTTCTTTTCATCCAAATTATAGATTTTTGGCTAAACTCAATTTCAGTGTTTGAAACTGTTCCCTAAGAGCTTTCCTATTTAGATGAATACTTGTGTAGAAGAGAAGAGGCTGTATTTCAAACTTATTCTCCAATCCCTCACACCTTTCAACCAAAGTGGTCAGTAACTTTTCAAAGACCTCAAAGATTGCCATAGATGAAATACTTGTAGTACTAGGTTGGAATCTTGTGTAATATCCCTATTAGTCTCCATCATTCAGACCTCCTCTTGTCCCATAGGCTCATAACAAGGTTCACATAGTAATGAAGGCAACAGAGGAACCTCACCAATATCACTGGCCATGTCCCCCAATACCACATCTAACACAAATTGTGAGTCTTTATAGGTATCACACAGTTCATGGAGCGGAGTGGACGCTGTGTTTTTCCGGGCATCCCAATAGCTTATATACATTTTCTTTGTCAGCTAACATGTCCTCTGTGCATTCATTTATGTTGTTCCCAGCAGGAACACAGCTGTCCGCTGCCAACTCACCAACAAGTGTTGCATCCCTGGACACGAAGGACACATCCCTTTCCTGTTGAGTTGGACCAGACCCACAATTTTGTCTACCATGTGTCAACACTGCATTATTTTGAGTCCGATTGAAGTCCTCATTACTAAAATCTACACATGGATTTAAATCTTGATACTCCAAAATACATGTTTTATCTGATACAAGTAAAAGGACAAACGATCCTCTTAATTAGTTTGGAGCCCCAATAAACAGCCATGTGTCATAGAGCTCTGGTCCAGCGCAGAAGCAGCACGAACTCCTACCTCCCCTTGACGGTCTTGGCACCTGGGACTTAATGCACACAGGACACCGCGACCACCACAGGGAAAGAGGGTTAAGGTCCACGGATTGGATAGGTACGGGGTAGTAGGATGACCGGATTGAGGGTAAGGGACCAGTTATGGATGGATAGGGGGCAGTTAGGGTAACATGCTCCTTGGCTCTTGTTTCGTTGTTGATAGGATGCACTATCATAGTGTGAACTCTTGATGCTCCTTAAACACTCACACAACATTTGCATGTATTTGTGCATACATACAGAGCCTCATTTGAGGTTTCACCACTCAGTTGTTAAATTGCACTGAGTTATCCCCCAATGAGACCCTCGTTAAATTAAGGCTGTGCTTGACTTCTTGACACAGATTCAGAAGCCTGCGGTCATGATTGTGACATTTTGTCTACACGTGAACCCTCAATGGGAGGTTACTTCAAAAAACACTTACTCCAGTGCCTACTTTGTCAGCAATAACCAAACATGCAATAGGCAATAGAACAAGGGCGCATTTTGTGCACAGTTTCTGGTTTTGTACTGGTCCCAATACCAGTTTTCACATATACACAACAGTTTTTCAGAAGTAAAACAAGTAGCACTTAGCTTCGGTGATTTGCTGGAGTTCTAAGCTTGTGTCTGGCACCAACGGTTCTTGAGTGTTGTCAGCTGCGTCTGTCAAATGAAAAATGAGTATGCGCGTTTCTAGAGTAAAGCGGTTCTTCCTAGTAGTTCACGCACTTGTTCGCCTGCGTTTTAGTTTGCATGCAGTTTTAGTTCCTTGGGTATTACCAGCGCTCTGTGCTCCGGTGCGCCTCAGGACTCATTTCGTGACCGGGTGCCCCCCGTGCCTCAGCCCGTGTCTCAACCCTCCCTAGCTGCCATGCAGTTAGTATTGGATTGGCATGCTCGAGTTGCAAAGTGATAACAAAGTACTTATTTTAGAGGCTGCGGGGCCGAGAAGACTGTTTTGGCCGAGGTATGGCCCCGCAATGCATTTTCGCCTGCTCGGAGCTCTCCGGGGTGCGTCCGCCCGTGAGGAAAGTCGAGCGCGAACAGGTGCATAGAGTCTGCGCATGTGCGATCCTGGTTCGCGCATGCGCGTAAGCTTGGGCGTTTCCAGCAGCGTTTGTAGATCCTGTGTGCCTGAATCTTGACGTGCTGCCTTAGGGACTGTTGGGGCTTGTAGTCCTGAGGCAGTCAAGTACTTCTGCTGGCCTTCCTGCCTTTTTGGCCCAGCAGATGCCATCTTCCCCCACCTGGTATATCTGCAAGAGGGACAGAGATGGCATCTGCTGGGTAAATAAGTCCCCCATGAGGTGGTAGCCACACCTGGACCCTGGCGCTTTACGACAGTACATCCCCTCCCTTGCAGAAGGGCCTGGTTTGGCGGGGAAATTGCAGTGATATAGACGTAAGAGCCGAGGAGCATGTATGTTGGAAGCTGGTTCCCAAGATCGTTCCTCGGGACCTTAACCCACCCAATCAACAAAGTAGTATAACCTCCCGCCTCGCCTACGTGAGTTAAGAATGGCTTGTACTTCATATTCGGGATACCCTTCTACCAGGGTCGGGGTAGGTCTTACCATGAGTATGTGGTGCTGCAGTTTTCAAGAGGGCAACATGGAACACAGGTTGCACTTCCATGTGGGTAGGCAAATGTAATCGCATGGCAACTGGATTCCCAACATGAGTAATGTGAAAGGGACCAATAAAGCGGGGCTTACATTTCTGTGATCCAGGCAACTTGAAATGCCGCGTTGACAGCCACATCTTATCCCCGACCTTGTAATTGGGGCTTGCTCGTCTTTTTATGTCAGCGTATTTCTTACTAGCACTTTTTGCAGTGATTAGATGGTGATGTACTTTTGCCCATGTTTGTGTCAAAAGATTAATTTGTGCTTGGACCGATGGTAGGGCCTCTGAGGTCTTTTGAGAGATGGAAGGTTGAACACGTGGATTGTAGCCATACGTGACGTAAAAGGGTGAATATCCTGTAGAAGTATGATGGGAATTGTTGTATGCTAATTTGGCTAACCAAAGGACTTCCACCCATACCCCTTCAGAACTATGAGTCTAACAACAGAGGTATTGTTCTAGTGTCTGGTTCAAACGTTCTGTTTGTCCATCGGTTTCGGGATGATAGCTGCTTGACACTTGTAGGGTGATTCCTATCCTTTTGCAAAACAACCTCCAAAACTGAGAAGTGAACTGAGTTCCTCGTTCGGAGACAATGGAGGTCATTCCGAGGTTGGTGCAAAGGGAACAACGATGCCGGTAAAGGAATACCGGTATCGATTACCGTTACGGCCCATTCTGAACTTCCCGACTGCTATTAACGGCATCGTAAAGTACGATGCCGTAAATAGCAGTCTGGGCGCTGGCACGCGACCCACCATGCCGGCAATAGCGGCATGCCGTAAAGTTGAGTAGATCGCAAGGTAAGTGGACATGCAAATTACGGCTTCATGAAGGCGTAAAAAGTGCCTACAGGCATGCCGTAAATACCGGCATCGCAGACCTACCATAAAATGCTATGTGCATTGATCCAAAATGCCACAGGAGCACACAATCAGCACAGATGTGGGCAATGGAGTTTGCCCCACTACAAAATGAGCACACTCACACACCACACCCCTTACCACACCAAGATAAATACAACAGCATCATCAACACTTCAGCTAGAGGGCATGCATGCATTCCAACACCAGCAACAACAGCAGGCACCACAGAGGAGACGCAGGAGAAGGAGGGTGAGACAGGCCCTGCATGCCCCACCAATGCAGCCAGCATAACCACGCATGCACCCTCCAATCCTGGACATCATAGACAGTCCCTCCAACCCAACCCCGCAGCACAATCACACCCCGTAGCGTCTGGACCGTGACACCATCAACACCATTGTGGACATGATATACGACTGCCAGTATCATTGAAATATGCACCGCCACTCCCCCTCAACTGAAGGTACTGTTGGTGCTCCACCCCAAGCACACAACGGAATACATTTCTCCACCACTGACTCCCCAGGAGATACCAGAAACAAAAGGTGGCCTCCATGCCATGGAGGTGGTTTAACGCAATCACAAACTATACCAACACAAACAGGTGGAGATGGAAGGTGACGCAAACAAGATCACACATTGTGGTGCACACCATCCCGCATCAACCACAGGAATGCTGCATGTCACCATGGGAAAAAGCAGCGCATAATGCCAAAAAATGCAGAGGCAACTGCCAACGCTCACCATCAGAAAATCATACACAACACAACTAATCAGCAAAGTCACACAAACATAGCAATATGCGCACACAATGCATGAGTTACAATACGACAGAGCACACCGTGTATCATCATGAAGATGCTACCCACACCATTATTCCATGGCACAGGACACATTGAGGGCCAAAGAATTGCTTGCATATAACCAGGGACATGTGCATGTGACCAACGATATACTGCCGGCAAGTGTGACTAGTACAGCTGTCCAACATTATTCACATGACAATTACCTACAATTGCTTCGCATGCAGCTGATAGTGGCTATCCCTTGAAGCCGTGGCTCCTCACCCCTGTCCGTAAACCACAGAACAGGCACGACGAGGACTACAATTGTACCCATTGCCGTAGCCGTGTGGACATCGGTCTTAACTTTTGGCCTGTTGAATGCATGATTTTACTGTCACAGCAGGTCGGGTGGGGCACTTCGCTACAGGCATGAGAAGGTGGCCAAGATCAACATGGCATGTGTCGAGCTGCACAATATGTGCATCCGCCGGAACGTGACCCTGCCCCCTGATATTGAACTGCTACCACCTGTTGATGATGAGGGGGAGGAAGAAGACGTGGCTGGACATCATCGCGATGGCGATGCACAGGAGGCCCGTACTGTGCGCAAGTCCGTGATTGCACAATATTTGTGACACACATGGCAGCAGAGGGTGACATGATGGTAGGACAGAGGGCACTGGGTGTGGGCGTACACCTACACCATGCACTGTAACAGAATAATTGACACATGCGCATTGATGAATGTCCACTCAGGTATTTTTTTTTTTAACAACCTGTGTATTAAATGTAAGAAAGTAAACTTCAGTGACAAAACCCTCTACCAAACTCACCCCCTCCCCCTCTCCCTCCCCCCCACAACTCCCTCACCTCCTCCCCCTCCCCCCACAACTCCCCCACACACCCTCTTCCCTACCCCCACAATTCCCCCACACCCCCTCACCCCTCTCTCCCCTCCCCCCACAACTCCCCACACACCCTCCCCCACACAACTCCCCCACACAAGTCCCATTGGGTCCCCGAGGCCTACATGAGGCTGCCATAACAATTACTCCGCACTCCCTGACCTAGGGGGCGGCATGTCCTGTCGGCGCTGTGTACGGGCCGACCTGCACAGCGGACTCGTTTGTGTTGAACTGCAGGACGACGGTAGGGCTGCCTGCTGATGTTGTGTGGCCGGATGCCCTGCCTCCATTGCATCCGCGATGCGCCCTAGCACCTGGCGGAAGGGCCGAGACTCCTCGCAGAGGCAGCTGGTGTTGTCCGAGAAGGATTGCACCATGGAGGCTGTGTTGTCCGAAATGGACCTGCCTAGTGCAGCTAACTCTGTACGCCACTCCTCTCTGGCCTGACGGTTGTCCTGTACAAACTCACAAACTAGTGCAGTGAGCAGGTCTGCCTGCTCTGGCCCTGCGGGTGCACCTGTGGATTTGTTGGGCACCTGGCTGTCATGCCCAGCCTGCTCAGACTCCCAACACTGAAGACTGGACTGAGATGTCCCTCTGTGTGGTCATGGGGGGACTGCTCTGGGGTGGTGGCGTTCACGGTATCAAATGATGATAGGGGTGGGAGGTGCGGGGGGAGGATTGCAAGTGGGGATGGGTTATGGACCACATCCATTTGATCGTCCTCCATGGTGGCCCAGATGTCCTCCTGGGTGTCATCCACAGTCGGGTGCCGTGCCTGCCACCTCCCCCGCCAAACTAGACTCCTCCGAATGTGTAGTCTCACATGTGTCTTCTGGCTGACCAGTGGGTTGAGGGGGTGGTGGTGCAGTGCACTCCACGGGTCTTGGTGGTACAGGTGCAATGTGTACCTACGGTGGCTTGGTTGCAGGGACACGGCACCCCCTGACTTGTCCACGGGAGGTTGACGGCCGGTTGCTGTCCTCCTGGGACCTCTTCCCGGCTTTGGCCTGTGCAGGGGTAGCGTCCTGCCCATCGCTGTCATGGTCACTGCCTCTGGGGGTGGAAGAGAGGGATGGCATGAGTGATGTTTTGATAGGCATCATACATACATTGGGACAATTGCTCATCGACACAATTGGGGGTAACAGGCATTTGTGTTTGGAAGGGCACCTCATTTCATACATGGTTGGTAAATGCAGGCATATGTCGTCGTCACTCATGTTGGCCAGGAACAGTGCTGTCTGACATGCATACTATTTTGGTCATGCACGCTGTGTGCCTTGTGGAATTTCCTACTTTGTGTGGTATGTATCATGTACGATATTGCCTTGCACCAGACATCGGCATGTGTTTCTGATGCTTCGGCCTACTTTACGGGGGGGGGGCGGTTAGTACACTGCACTAACCTTCTGGGCAACAAGTGTCCAGATCTCGTTTTTTGCGTATCACTGGCTCTCTCCTCATGTTGCTGGAGAAGACTGTGCCTGCATGCTCGTGGAATGTGTCCACAATCATCTGGAGCTCGTCCTCATTAAATCGTTCCTTTCTCAGGCGTGCAGCTCCCTTCTTCAGGGCCTTTGGCATTCTTGTCTTGTAGCAGGAGGTATTCTGACAATCGGCATGTACCAGGGGTCCTGTGTGCTGAGGATGGCATTGGATTGTGTTTTTAAAGATTGCTGCCGTGCTCCTTCCCGTTCCTGTGCGATGACGCCCTTTCCAGTTCCACTTATTTGCAGTGACCGTAAATAGCGGTGTCCGCTAATTGCGGTCACCGCTATTTACAGTCACCGCTAATGACGCATTGGACTATGTCGGTAGTGTTATCTGCGCTACACTTGATGCCGGTAAGGGCTTTTTGGGAGCCTTTTGCGGCATGGCGCAAAGCTCGTGCCCACGAAGTCGTAATAGTCCTCTATTAGCGGACTGGTGCCAGCACAGACACGCTATTTGCGCCATCTTGTGCAACCACCTACAAAAAGCTGCCCACTTCTCTCAAGAAGCAACCAACTGGATCCAATCCTTCCTCAATAACCGCACGATGAGAGTTTTCTCATTGTCAGCAGCAGCCGACCCTACACCTATCACTTGCGGCGTGCCTCAAGGATCTTGCGTCTCCCCTACACTTTATAACATTTTCACGAAGCCCCTTTTCGATGATCTAGACGATCTGGGTATCACCTACACTAATTACGCCGATGATACCCAGATCCTCATCCCGTTGTCGGGGGATTACGACAAGGATTTGGCCTTCGTTAATAAAGTGTACCTCATCATCCAGGCACGGATGGCCTCACACAGTCTATGCCTGAATGATGACAAGACGGAACTCCTTATTCTAGGATCTACACACTACCTCAACAAACTGGGCCACAAATACTCATCGTTCATAATTGACAACAACAAGATCAAAGTAGCTAAGGAGGTTAAAACCCTCGGCTTCTATCTAGACTCCACCCTCACCTTCAACAAACAAGTGAATGCAATGGCCTCCGCCACCTCCTACACTTGCAAACTTATTAGGGCAGCCAAACCCTTTCTCTCCCCCACCAACTATACCACCCTGGCCAGGGCGCTGATCCTGTCAAAGTTGGACTACTGTAACGCTCTATATGTAGGTTGTAACAAATATATCTCAAATAAAATCCAAATCCTCCAAAATAATGCCCTTAGAGCGGCCCTCAGTATCCCAAAGAAAGCCCATATCTCAGTTTCCAGAAGATCTGTCAACTGGCTATCCACCAAGGACAAGATATTCCTTAAATCGGTATCTCTGATTCATAAATGCCTCCACCAAGCAGCCCCTCAATACCTCATCGCCAGATTTACTAGACCCACCCTCTCTCGCCCCTCGAGAACGGCCAATTCCAACCTTCTTCTGGTGCCCAGGTTCAAACGTACAAGGTCTGGAGGTAATAGCTTCCCAGTAAAAGCAGCGCAATTCTGGAACTCCCTTCCTCCTACCTGCACGGAGGACCTACCCTACCATCAGTTCAGAGCCAGGACTGTCCACTGGCTCAAATCTCTCGACTCATAATGACTTCCGATACCCAGATGCGCCACTACCATGTGGCTCCTTACCTCATTGAATGTAAATTATGTATATAGTACAGCCTACAATGTTTATGTCCTACCCTTCCTATTTGGTGTGATACGTCCGGCACTGTAACCACAGCTGGACCTCACCCTACTGTATGTAACTAAGCTTTGCAACCCTCTTGCTGCCTTTGCGCCTGGCTAACCCTGGGTTTGGTGCGCATTATAAATAAATACTAAATACTAAATACCTCCAAACTCGGAATGACCCCCAATGTGTTGTGGTACCCCATGTAGACGCACTACATGCTGCAGGAACAAATCCACTAAATCACCATCAGTCGGGGGACCCTTGCAAGGAATAAAGTGGCCTAACTTAGAAAAGGATTCACCACCACTAGTATTGTTGTGTAGCCTTGGTCAGAGGGTAATTCCACTATAAAGTCCATTGAGATGGTGTGCCATGCACCCAAGACTCTACACACTCCCCACAACCATCTGATCGATAAGCAATACTACAGGTGTATCCATTGCTGTGACATGCTGCGGTGATTGTGGCCAGGGCCTAGAGTCTTGGAAGTATGGCCTATGGCCTACTACCATGCATCCAAGACTCTAGGCCCTGGCCACAACCACCGCAGCATGTCGCACCCATGGCGGCGTATAAATCAATAGCACACCCATAGGAATTTTCTTTTTTTCAACTACGGCATGTACTCCATTTCACTGTTCGATAACACCACGCGTGTCCTTAGAACAATTTCAAGTTGCCTGCGCACAGCACAGACTGAAGTACCACCCTTACGAGACCCCTCATTTTCTGTACTTAAAAACATCCCGAACAAGGCGGGCCTAGGGAATACATCATTAACACCTACCGCATGAACAAATACAGTTTTTCACCCATCTCTTACTGCCTGAACCTCCCCAAGCACTCTGACACAGCAAAACAGTTTCCGAAATAGCATTTTGCCACTGGTCGCCGCTGTGCTGTCGGCAGATCCAAGATGTCGGGCGCATTCAAACAATCTGACGCAGAACACGGCTCACTGCAGCCAATCGGCGGAGACGTTGCGTGTCCGCGGTCATGACTCCAGCCCCTTAGCCAATCGGTATCTTGTCCGCGGAGCGAACAGGGAAGTGTGACCGCGGGAGCTGACATAGATATCACTAATTTTTTGATACCTACTTTTTGGTCATTTTAAAGAAAACTACTGCACGGATTGTCACCAAATTTACAAAAGCACGCTTTCGGGACCAAGCCCCTGCCCCTGCCGCAAATTTGGTGAAAATTCATCCAGCGGTTTGGCCGGTAGGCGTGCGCAAAGTTTTTCCCCCATTCAGTCTATGGGGAAAAAAGACTTTTTGGGACCCCCCCCCCCCTATAACTTTCCCCCCCTGGACCAAACATCACCAAACTTTGCAAGAAAATTCAGAGTGACCCATATACTTTTTTTGCAAAGTTTGGTGAGGATTCATCCTGGGGGAGCAGAGTTATAGGCCGCCCAAAAAGTGCTCTTCCTATGGAAACAGCAACTTAACCATAACTACACAGCCACTACTGTGGCCATGTAATATAAATATATAAAATCGGATGAACAAAGTACATATCCAGCTGGCACTTTTCCAAGCATAGGTTGTGCTGACCATGAAAATGTGTTATGTTGTGTGTTATTTCAAGTTTGTGCCAATTTGTGATACCTAAGTTCCTTGCTAAAAGACAATATACTACAAATAAAATTTGAAAATACTTAGCAAGATCACGTTGAACACTTGGAACGTGTGACGTTTTCAGCATATATATTTTACATTTCACCTGATAACCTTCAGAGATGACACATGGAGTTGAAGTGATCTCATACTGCAAAACAGTGATTAAAACGTTGCCTCCCATATTAGTTTGCGCTGTAACATTTTCATTTTAATGTATTCTGCTTTCGGTAGGAAGTTAAAGGTTTTTAACAAAAACAGAAAACTTTCATACAGCGAAAAAGTTACATGCATTTCAGTTTCATAGTAGGTTTTTGGAGCGATTTTACTTTCATTGTTGCACGTTTATGGGCGATAAACACAGCAATGTTGTTGATTTAACTTTTTGCACTTTTCTAACAGTATTGTAAATGTTTAGAAAAATAAAACACTTATGTTAATATCAAACCAAATAATGTAGATCACAACTACCAATGTAACGCAAATTCTAACTACGCATACCTCATACTCTGAACCAGTTTCAAATGAGGAAAGTATTGTCGTCAAAGTTCCAGAATCCGCCTTTAACATCCTAATTGTTTTAATACGGATGTAAAAACAAAAGAACAAAGAAAACATCAGATGCAGACGATGGTCCATATTGAGAGGCACTCCGACAAGACACTTCTTGTCAAAAACAAATATACATCATAATCTTCAATAAGTTACAATTCGAAGTAGGCCACATACATGTATTGTTCAGTAGCATATAAAGGATTAGTATAAAATGATTACTTGATAGGTGAGTGATGTTGCTATTGGCTCCTGAATAGTGATCGATGATGATATTATCAAAAAAGAGTCCAATTGAAAAGGTACATTAGTATTATAAATTTGTCCACATCCAACGCTCAAAAACATTACTACGTGCATGTGGCTTGGCCTCACCATGGGATAATCGACGTGTCTGTGGTTTCGTCATTGGTGAAGGTCTGTACGTCCAGCTTTGAGCTCTATGTAAAGAAAAACATGTTAACCAACACATTTCATTCAAAAAAATGAAGCGAAGTGGGGATAGAGAAAGTAGTCTAAAGAGAACAATTTTAAAAGTACAGTGCTTTGAGTCATGAGCACAACTTGTGTAATATAACATTGATGCAAATATTCCCCGAAAAGTCAAAAACGGTCATCATGTTACCTTTTCCCCACACTCATTTATAAGACATATGTACAGAGAGCACTCTTTTTATATACCAACATACATAACAAATTCTTTGTCCAGTACTCACCGGTGATAGCGTGTGCTCAAATTTAATTGGAACTGCATTGGGAAGTAATTTGCGAAGGTGGGATGCTTCGTACATATCTTCTGAGAATTGCTTGCTGGAAATGTACTTTGTTCATCTGCTTTGCTGTTCAGTGGATCAACGTTCAGTAACATTTCAAGTTTCTGGCAATTTGTGGGACTTAAAACTACAATTAAATGTGCTTGACAATTAACTTTCTTTTAATGAATGTTTTGTCCAAGGAATGTACCACTGAAGCGGTCGAAATGGAAGAGGCACATAGAACAGACCAGAACAGACCTATACATAACCTAATTTGAAGTATCATTTATAATCACATCTGATTGGCATTGTAATTTCTAATATGTTCCAATGTTTTACATATGTAAAGTAGGCTCTATTTGTAGATATGTACATATGTTTCTTTGAATGGAAAAGAAATTTGCTGGGTTTATACATCGTAAAAATGCTTTTTTTTCAGCTTGGTCTTGTGGTGGGCACAACAAAGTCCACTGTTTCAAAGGAAGTAAAGAAAACAAGGGTAAAGAGCAAACCAGTTTGTTTAGGAGAAGTTTTTAAGCAGATATTTTGCTGATATGTTTTTTAGTTTTTAATTCGTATATTCTGTATGTGTGCTATAAATTGAGCACATTTTTATTTTAATCTGTTAGAGGCCCAGGAGGAAGAGGAGCATAAAGACTCAGACAACAACAGAAACTAAAGATGTTGCTTGCCAAACGGATGTCACTATGGAACAACTACTTTTTGAGGCACAGCATGGTCTAGTCAAGGTTCAGAGTCGTGATGCAGATGTCCAATGGCCGGAATATGAATGTAATGTCACCAGCGAGCCAAGGAAAGTAACCACGGATCATTGCTACATTGCCAAACGCCACCTAGATGATATTGAAGGCAAAGAAGATATATAGGAAATGTTTGCAGACCCAATGTCAATGGGACCTGAGATATCCTCGTCAGAGAGCGTAGTTTCTGATTCTCCACCCACCCCTAGCTCCTCACCTTCTTCTTTCCTTTCCGTACCCTTCTCTCCTCTTCTTCTAGGTCGCTCCTTTTTTTGTGTGCAGATAAGGATGGCCACGGAAGGAAGCCACTGTGCTACCCAAAAAAGGGTGCCCGGGACCACCCTCCGGGAACGCCAATAAGGGGAAAATGCCCTAAGGCACAAAAAACCCCTGAGCGACCCCTGAGATGTAGTCTTGAGACGGGGCCAAGCAGAAGAGATGGTCGGCGGAGGAAGGCAGTCCAAAGGAGAAGGATGATCACTTGAGGAAACAGTAGTCGGCAGTCCAAAAGCAGGCCAGGGTCTGGTACACTGAAAGCAACTGTAGAAGGTGTCCAAGCGGTAGAGTAGACTATCCGAATTAACAGGCCAGGATCTGGTACACAGGGAATCCAGCAGGAAGATGAGAGGAAACAAAGGAGGGGACTAGTACTGGAGAAAAGGTAAGGAACACAGAGTGAAGGTAAGATGGGACGGGGGTGGGCTAGAAGACTGGAGGGAGAGAAAAAGGGTAATAAGAGGAACGGAAATAACAGGGGGAAAAGAGCTAAGTGCAAAAGGAAACAGGCTAGAAGGAGAGAAGTAAGGAACCCGATAGGGATCGGGGACCTACGGAGAAAATAAACGAGCGTGAAAGCTGGGAAAAAGCACAGAGCGTAGAGCACTCTCGGAAACAAGGAAACCGGAAGCGTTGCAACTCGTCTGCGATCCGGAAGCGAAAGGCTTTAAGCTTCCGAGTCGCGTCTGCGTGCAACACTAGAACGGTGCTAAAGGAGTATGTGATGGGTAAGCAGAGCGTATGATGTGCTAGTATCTGCGCCGCCAGCAGCTCCACAGGCTCCACCAGCCTCGCGGCATGACACCCAATGACACAATCTACACCCTCCTAATAAAAATGTCCATCGACAAAACATTCAATTATCCCTGTTTCTCCAATTCATGCAGAAATAGCATAGCCCGAATGAACTGAAGCATCTTTGCAGTTCATTGACGAATCTGCTCATGACCTCAACTTCAGTATTCCTGCTTTGGGGGAGTTGTCCACCACCATCGAATCACAAACCACAGTAGTGCAGGACAATGCTTTTAAAGGAGCAGAAATACCTTGTATTCAAATGCTGCCTGCTAGAGATTATACAAATGATTAAATGTGGTCATAAATTACATAGGAGGATATGGGGGGAGCCTTTGGTGAATTTTGTTTGTGTAGTCAAAGGCACCAACCTGAAAATCCAGGCCAGCTGTGTCCACCAACATAACACATTTTCATGGTCAGCACAACCTATGCTTGGAAAAGTGCCTGCTGGAAATGTGTTTTGTTCATCTGCTTTGCTGTTCAGTGGATCAACGTTCAGTAACATTTCAAGTTTTTGGCAATTTGTGGGACTTAAGTTCCTTGCTAAAACACAGTACTACAAATATCAGAAGGATTTCTTGTTCCCCGCTATTAGCCAGGCCTGGAAACCCGAACAGATATGACAGTACACTCGCTGGCAAAAGGGTCATGCTTGCTGGCGACGGACAGTGCGATAGTCCAGGATGTTCTGCTAAATACTGCACTTACCACTTTTAAGACAAGTAAAGTAAAAAAATAGTGAGTTAGTTCATCATGTAGGTGTCTGTATGTACATCATCTGTTGCCATGGAGAAACACGGTTTCTTTAAATCAATCGAACTTCTGGAATCCAGGGGAATGCAAGTAGGCCTGATAGCCGATGACCGCCACGTTGGAATAGCAAAGGCCATGCAAGAGAAGTTCCCACACATACAGCAACAATTTGATGTATGGCACGTTGCAAAATCAATTTCTAAACTAATTACAGCTGCCGGTAAAAAAAATGGTACAGAAAATATATTAAAGTGGTCTCAGTCTATCAGCTACCATCTTTGGTGGAGCTCAAAAACTTGTAATGGATCTGTAGAAATTCTACTTGAAAAGTGTCATTCATTGATGCACCATTGTTCCAATATACGCTCTTGGAGAGAAAACTAACATTTCCACGAATGTGTACATGGACCTTTGACTAAGGAGCAGGAGCATAAGAAGAAGTGGTTGGTGTCTGGTTCCCATCCTCGCGCAGCACTGGATAAAACTGTGTACAACAAAACGCTTTCAAGAGACCGGAAGGAACTCAACGAATTCTGCCACACTGGAGATTTGGACGTGTTCCATAATATGTGCCTAGAGTATACTCCAAAAAGGTTGCATTTCGGCATAGACCGTATGGAGGCCGGAACGAGACTGGCTGTACTTGCGCACAACGAGAACGTTTGGAGGCAACAAGCAAAAACTGCAGGAACCTTTGGGATGCTTCGTTACCACATGGCGTTTACAAAACAAAGCAAACAGTGGGTGGTCAAGCCAATATTCCAGGAAATGGATTTTGAATTTGTGAAAAATCTGACATTGAATGTCCAGGCCATGCATACGCATGGAATGGATCCAGATTTTGTTTCCAGGGCCTGGATTATGCCACAGAACATTGCAAAAGAGGCTTGACCTCCAAAACTTGAACTTGTTGAGAGGTTGACTTCTAGATTTAAATGATTTGTAGCTGTCTTCACAGATTTTTCACAAGCCAGTTTCAATATGTTGCGCAATGTTCAGACACTATCGATTTTAAAAAATAATGTCATGATATAACACTTGCAATGTTAATGTTCAATTATGTATTTTTATTTATTTATTTTTGGCGATGTAATCGTGTTAAATATGCATACATGTTTTCATTTTACCTTTGGTTTCTTTATGTTGCCTTCCCTCTGTCAATGTGTGTATATATATTAAAACCTAAAATGTCAATGGGATTATTTGAAGTATGTGCCTTTATTTCAAAATCATGGGAAGGTTTTTGGGGATTAAAATCCCAGAGACATATGCTTTTCGATTCTCTAAATATTTTTTATAAGTCTGTGTGAAATGTTCATTAAGACAAATCAAAAATAATCTGTAAATAATGTGATCACGTCTTTGAATATTTACAATACAACAGAAGTAAGATGTAATATTGACATTGTTAAAATGTATCGTGAATACAGAATAATCGTTGCCCGGCCTCCACATCGCTGACACCAACCTCAATGCTGCTTCCAGGCAGACTGTCACATACATCCTCTTTCACTCCATCTCCAGACATATGAACTACCCACATGGTCTCTGTCCTCTACCGTTTCTCTTCATCGCCCATTAATAGTAGCACCAGATGGGAACTACTGTTGTCTATCAGAATGGGCCCCTCTGCTTGACCCTCGCCACCTGCAATTCATGCAATTACTGGTACTTGCGCTCATGGCCTTCCCTTGGCAGTCGCCTAGCCCCTGTTGCCGTCCCCCCCCGCAACACCCTCCCATCCCTTGCACCTGCACAATCTACTCTTTACCCCGCACTTCCCTTACCAAACTAGCACTCTGCATTTAGCCAACCGGCACTCAGACCCACACCTCTTCCTCGCACTTCTTATTAATAAACTTGCACTATCTGAATTTCAAATTAACTAGTAGGTAGGACCACTATTGTTATCTTTATCCTTGTCCCAAACTGCTCCTCCCTCTTGTCTGTCTTAGTTGTATAGGCGCATTACAAACATCAAAAGAAATGAATGAAAACAAATACAATTCAAACAAGGATCGACGGAACAATAACCATTAGTTGTGTGGTAGATCTGAATCAAGCAATCTTACCAGGCACAAGTCGTAGGGGGGGCTAATGTTTGTACGTATGAGCCCAACTGCATTATCCCACATAGCTCGTTGACCATTTGCTTGCGACTCACCACCCGCCATTGCCCTGATTTGGTTCACATGTACATGGTAGATAACATTTATTTACCATTCATTTTATGCGATACACGAGAAGAAGTTGTGGTTGTGCACTTGATGGTAATTGTATCGATGGGGACCGGCCAAGAACAACTGAGCTAAAGACACTCGGTGCACTTGACAATTATTGTACAGGCATATGGCCCATTGTTCTAAACTTTGATGCATATTTCCAATCATGGAAGCATAGGTAACTGTGTGTAATGTCATCCATGGATACTGCAATGTTGAAGGAATAAGTATGACCAATACAAGTTTTTTTTTTTTTTATCTGTACGAAGTGGAGGTGCATCCCTCCTAGAGTAAACGTTTTCTGAAAGGGCCATGGAAAGTGGTGAAAAGGATGGCATCCTAGATGCGCACATTCAGATTGTAATTGAACAAAGGCCTATGTTACTAATTGCCTCATTGGGACACTTGTGCCCGCTTTTCCTCCTACCCTGTGCCCACCCTCTTTGGGCCATCTACCCCAACCATCTGGTGAGGCACAAAAACTTTGGGTCATCTTCGACTCTGCTCGCTCCCTCACCCCACACATGGACCCTACCAAGAAATCCCACTTCCAGCTCCACCTCCTCAGAGGCATTTTTCCTTTTCTCACCTTCCCCCAGAAGCTCAATGTCTCGGAGCTCTCGTCCTCTCCAGGCTGGACTACCGCAACAGACTCTCTCAATCTCCCTCTTTCCTCCCTTAGACCCCTCAAGCTAATCCAGAATATGGCTTCAAGACCTATGTTTGCCCTCAAGCCCAGGTACTGCATCTGTCCAGCCCTAAAACATCTGCACTGCCTCCCGGTGGCTGCAAGGATCAAATTCAAGACCCTCTTCATCATCCACAAGGATGTCTTTCGCTTTCGCATCATCCCTCTTGCGTTTCACCTCTAATCACCCCACTGCCGGTGTGACCGCTGGCCTGATCATCATGAATCTGACAGGATCCCAGGACCATGCTCCCAGTCAATACCAGCACCCCTCCACCTCACTTCACTGCCCTGCTGTCCCCTGCTTGATGGCTCACATACCACCCTTGAGATCTGCAAGTATTAGCACTAAGCCCGAAGTTCTCCTCCTTGGCTCCCCCTAGCACTTCCCTCCCGGGCCCTCCTCCAGCACTTGTCCACCCCTCTGCTTCTCCTTCCATCCCCTTAACCAGCACCTCTCCACAATGCACTTGCATGGGCAAATGCCACAAGGCCTAGTAGGACGACCACAGTATATTACTGTTTTGCCATTGTTATTATTTCCCATGTTCTGTTCCCATCGAGCATTGTGGCGCTTTGAAATACAATTCTGTTGTGTAAAGCTCCTCACAAACACTCAAAATAAAATAAAAATGAGATAAATACACCACATTGTATTCCCGGCTAGCAGAAATGGTCACAAGTGCAACAAAAGGCTAGAGACGCAATAGTTATGAGTACACAGTTTTTTAAAGCCTCAACTCGTGGTTGTGTGGCTACTTGACACGAGAATAAACACATGGGAGAACTAAGTAGTGTGTGCACGCAATCTCACCCAGTATCGCCTGATGGTACACAGGGCTGCTTCAGGTGTGCAAGTGAGCATGAACGGACATACATGAATTATAGTAAGTGGCGCACAATATATGCCAGAAATGTAGGTAGCGAACAAACGAATCAAGGGTGGAACAGGGACTTAGTAATGAAGGTCTGTAGGTTTGTAGGAGACTATGCGCAGCGGCATGCTTTGGGCATCAAAGAGTGTGAGACGAGCGAGAAGGGAGTATGATCTTCTATTCTTACAGCTCAGAGATAGCCCTAAATGTAACAGCAATACATAATTTTCGGTTATGTTTTTGCTTCCCTCTTGAGGCATATATTGTAAATCGCTTTTTTTAACTGTCCTTAGTTTTCTAAACCACGTGTCAGAAGCAAGGTCTTGTGCTGTAGTAGCATTATTTCTCCAAAACGTCACCTACCCCTCGCTTGGTTAGATCACTGAATACAGGCTGGCATTGTTATTTGTCCTTGAATGAAATGCACTAACAGTTTGAAGGACACAATGTGTTGAATAGCCACAAAGAACTGATAACATTGACTATATTGAAAGTGGACATGCAAAACTTCAGTTTCTATTTTTGGGATCTGTTGTCTGGAGCAGTTGTTCCGCTTGACATCAAGAGAAGGGAACACCCTGAAATTATGTAAGCGTGACTTTACATAATATTTGGGTGATTGACAATGGCATTTGTGCTGTGCGCTTGATGACCAACTATGTGACGGACAAATGTACTTTTTGACGAAAAGAATGAACATTGTAAGTTATGTTGAAGAATATTTATACCGTGCACTATAACCGCCCGAGTGTTGCGCTTGCAGTGTGTTGTGCCTTTCGCAATCATATATTCTGTGCAGAGTTGTGGGTTGTTAGGTGGGTTATGTTGTAATGATGATTCCTCCTGCACCCACAACCTGTACTCAGGCTAATGATGTCTATACCGCTTTGTGCCGTAGCATATCCCGGTGTGCAGCCACCATCGCATCCCTGGGCACTGTTAAGGCGGGGGGACAGAACCTTTTCCCTGTGCCCTTTCTGACCAATTTTCCCCTTTTAATAGAGCTGCGATTAAGTAATTGACGTAATGTACACACACTCATCTTATTAAAGCCATTCTCGGAGAAAGAAATTGGACAGCCATGGAAAATAAATCCATTAAATTGAAAGGCACTGTGGGTGCCATTGATAACCGCATAGCCATCTAAAAAATGAGACCCCACTTTAAGTTCCCCGCTTGTCAAAGCATGACGGATGGTGTTTTTTTCACAATGTTCCAAATACATGACCCATTGATTCACAGGGCTGAGAATCTCTTTTGTTGCCTCTGGTAGTTATCCTTTGGGACCAGCTATATTGTATAAGGTTTTAAAAACCAGAACCTGTACATCGCCATGCAGATTGATGTTAGAGTAATATATTGAAAGGATCTATGGTGTCCATATACGCAAATTCATTGTGTTGGCCAGGGCTTAGGATACACAGTTTTGTAGTCATTTTCATGACACTGTCTCTAAATCCAAGACCCACCTCTCTTAAAATGTTCACATCTTGGTGACCATATTGTGCTAGTTCTTTCTGGAAATCAAAGATTTTCCGTCTTCTAGACACGTACCAAGTAATAAATTCAAAAATTGCTGACACACTCTAGGGCAGAAAACTCCCAAGACGGCTCATCGTGAATTTGTCTAGCATACATATAATTGGACTCATGAATGGTGTTTTCCTGGGGACATTCCATATCATAACAAATATAATCATAAGTTTTGTTTTGGGCAGTGGGCCTGCACATAAAACATAAATGCGAACCAAAAGAAAACACCCATTCTTTACAGAACCCGCATTCCAGCCCCTCATTCATGACTTTTAGGTCCGTAAAGGCTGCACAAATCCATTTTTTGGTGCAGCACTCTACTCTCCCCTGCAATACTAGCTGTTGATGCTGTTCTAAGGAGTCCTTGGACCAGCAGAGCAGTCTACATTGCGGACACCTGCAGAACTCTTTAACAACATTGGCGCAGCTGTCTGTTATACACGCCTTGCAACAATCAGCACAATAGTGGTTGTATTTGTGTGCATGCAGGCAGAATGACAATAATCGCATTAAATATCTAGCTCCAAGAAATGTGTAATGTCTTTAATACCATAAAAGTAGTTGTCACGTAAAAGAACAAAGAGTGTTTTGATGTGTCTGGGGTTGCCGGTGGTGAAAAAGTCCCAGCCTCCTTCATGGTATAGTTCTTTAATTGACACTCCTAAGTGATCTTCAAATGATTCAATGTCTCTCAAACTGACCAGTGTATCGGGGGCAATATTTAGGGCGTTGTGAATTTGTTTGTCTTTTGTGATCAGAAACTGATCAGTAATTTGACATTCTTCCAAAAGACTCTCCAATCACCCTGGTAGGCAGAAATTGCCATCATTGTTGTTTAAGTCAACCAGCCATCTTCTTTTCGGTGATCTTGCAGAACGATACTGTGTTTATAAAGTTACGAGTGCCACCATCTCTACCAAATCACGTTCACAATCAGTCTTAGGTTTTGAGACCCCAAAATCCCAGCATTGCTATTCAGCATATTTACAACCTGGTAATTATGATCAGTGAACTGCGCCAATTTTACAAATAATACATCAAACAATTGAATTATATTTTTAATTCCATTCCACAGCCTGACACGTGTTTCGAGCAAAGCTCTTCCTATGAGGCCAAAAACCTTGTCCAAGGTGAGTAATCAATAGTGTGAAGAACTGGTTCTCCCTTGGATACAATTTGTTGCCGGAAGGCTGTTCTGGAATTGTTCCCTAGAATTATTCGCACTATTGATTACTCACCTTGGACGAGGTTTTTGGCCTCAGAGGAAGAGCTTTGCTCGAAACACGTGTCAGGCTGTGGAATGGAATTAAAAATATAATTCAATTGTTTGATGTATGGCGCAGTTCACTGATCATAATTACCTTGTTCCTTACTGAGGGTTCTTGGTCTAGGCACCCTCAAATTTCCAGTTGAATGTTGCCGTATTTATAATCATATTAACTGGCATCAGCGCTGGTGGTCATAGTGGCCTTCTGGACCACCTTGTTCTACTATATTTACAACCTGGTTTAGGAAATCTGAGGCATTTAAATCTTGACACTGCCGTCTGAATGTGAAAAATGGGTTAAATTAACTTATACGACATCATTTGGGCCTATGTCGGGAGCCAGTCTGTCCAGGAATTCTTGAATGGAATTGTGAACGTGTCAGTCCAGAAAAAGTAGACACCCCTCAATCATGAGGCAATGTACTTTGTTGGCCGAAGACCAACCGCCTCATTTGTTTAGTATTAGAAATATATAGCCATAAGCTTGACTATAAAGTGCAGCCATTTTGAACTGACTGAAATCGCCATGTTGTTTTCTAACGTTTGCCTTTTTCTTTCTGTTAAAACTGCTTTGCTGGAAACTTCTTCTGCTCCACTAGTACATTATTGTTCATGCATGACGCAAGGCCGCGAGAGACTTGTTGAAACATAACGCAGCAACCCAGACAGAAATTCCCAGTCTCCTCCCTCACAAGTCCTTGGAAGTAAGCAGCGAGGCATTTTAATCAGTACACAGGTGCCAGCTAGTCTCGTTAATACAGTAGAAATGTTAGAAACGAACAATTAATGGCTTGAATTATGCTCTCCTTTACGGCTCCCCTTTCCTGAGCCCTGTAGAGCCCTGGAGAGCAAGCTGACCCCCAGCACACAAATAGAAACTAGGAGATGACGAGGCCTGGAATGTGTGTCTCCCCTGCACGCAGCTTGCTTGCAGAGAACAGAAGCAGTGTGTTCTTATAACAATGAATTGTGTCTGCAGGCTCATGAAATTGTAAACTGTTGCTTAATAAATATCTGAAGGTGTCATACTCGTCACAATTGTCAATCATCGTACCCAATTCAAAGGAAATACATTATGGGCGGTATTGAATGTGTCACCACTGATTGTAAGATGCCCGTTTTGTATATATGTAACTGTTGTACGATTCTCTCTCTCTCTTGCGTCCCCCGGGGTCTGGAAACACATGTCACGGGGCGTGGGACCCAGTTGGCCAACTGAGACTATTTGCTTTGCAATAAACCCTAGCTTTTGGGAATACAACCTTGTGTCTGGCGTATCAGTTTGTGTGTGGTGATTGTGCCTTGGTTCCATACGCGAGGATCCCTTCAAGATGGCACCCGAATGGGGACCCTCCCCCACTTGTTCCATCGTGTATGTTATAAAATAAGGAAGGCGGAGAGAACGGTGAGGACGGGCCGATCAAGCTTGGATCAAGAGGTGTTCGGTGCGCCCCTGTGAAAGTGATGAGAGACTCCTTTCCAGATCTGCACACAAATGATCCCTGATCGACGTGCCCGGCCAGAGAACAAGGAGGCGAGGGTCCTGAAACGAGGCAGAGTGAGCCAAGATACGCATACACAACGTCATTGGTTGTGTCAGTATACGGACGAATCGCGTCTTCAAAGACGATTTGAATGATCAGGTGAGTCGTGCCCCAATTCAAAGTAACCCTGATATTGGTTGAGAGTTGATGATTTCGCAAAATCAAACACCCAGTGTAAGGTTGGTTAGCCGAGGGTAAGGTTAAAACATGCCTGCAAGATTTTTCCGCTGCGGTAGACAATCTTTGGAAACTGGCTAGGTACGCCATCCGAGGGGTCACCAGCGTATGAGATGTTTGTGAAGTACGGTGTAGGGGCAACAATGTTTTGTGAGAATTGGCATAGGCAAACCAGGAAAGAGGAAGATTGTTAAGAAAAGCGTCTCGTAGGCGCTGAGTACCTGAACTTCCAGTTGATGGTCGTGGTGAAGTAGCCAGGCTGTCCGACTGATGGTTGCTGAATGTGTAACGCGAGGAACCAGCGCAACACCCACCCTGAATTCAAACAAGGTCAGTGGTGAACCAGCTCCCAACGCCACGGATGCGCACTTCCCTGATTTGCGTGACGTCGGGACAGTGCAAGCACTGACGGGGAAGGCAGGTCTTGACTGGATGGAGAATCCACAGCAGGATACAACAGCTTGGCTCCAGAAGTAGCAGTGGATCGATGAAGAGAACCGAAGTTGGCAGGTGCAGAGGAAGGATGAGTAGGCAGAGAACTCTAGAGATGGCAGGAGGCAAGGCACAGAACCAACAGGTAAGGCACAGAACCAACAGGTAAGGCACAGAACCAACAGGCAAGGAGGCAGGAGGGACTAGGAACCCTGGGGCAGAACAAGGGGAAGAACTGGAAGGCAGGAAGGGAGCAGGGAAAATGATGGCCCAGGGAACCTACTGGCAAGAAAGTAATGAGGCAAGAAAACTCCCAGAGGCAGACAAGGAAAGGAAACACCAGCAGGGAAGGACTAGGAACAAAAGGCTGGGAAGGCTGACAAGGTGCTACTCAAGAGTAACACAGGCGAGGACGCGATCAGGAAACAAACCGCGTTGAGACGCGGTTTGTTCAAGCAAACTGGCCCTTAATATAGGGCAGGCAGCACCCGGGAGGCTTGGAACGCAAACCGTGCTGTCCCCGGGTGCTGACGCGCCCAAAACGAGGCTTGGGAAGCAAGCTTGCAACTTCCCGAGCGCTCTGTGGACGGCACATGCGCGGAGGGCGAAACACGGCCTTCCGCGCCTGCGCGAACCACGTGAACGGGAAAACCCGGAAGCGGCATGAGCCGCATATGACCGAGGTTCCCCCAACCTGTATCGGGGGTATATGCGCCAGGACGGGAAGCACCGGGACCTGCAGATGCGCCCCCCACCCCAGGTAAGTGGCATGACACTATGTCCCCTCCCAGAAAGGCCAGGTGCCCCAGGTTTCCAAGGGAATCGGAGGTAGAAATCGCGAACCAGACGGGGAGCATGCACATAACTGCATGGTTCCCAAGTGCGATCACAGGCAGGGTAACCCTTCCAGTCCACCAAGTACTGAAGTACTCCCCGTCGTATGCGCGAATCACAGATTTCCTGTACTTCAAATTCGGGCACTCCGCGGACATCAACAGAGGCAGGACGGGAAAAAGATCGCTGGAATGTGTCAACCACGTAAGGCTTCAAAAGGGAGACATGGAAGACAGGATCAACCCGCCAGGACTGTGGCAACTGTAGGCGATATGCTACAGAGGACAAATGCTTAGTAACCTTGATTGGGCCAAAATAACGGGGAGCTAGTTTGGTAGGTAGATTACGCACTGGCAGATTCTTAGAGGACAACCAGACTAAATCTCCCACATGGAAAATTGGTTCACGAGTGCGCCCTTTATCAGCCTGTTGTTTCATGCGCACCTGTGCCTCTGCAAGAGTTCTGCGTGCCAACGAGTGTTGCTTTTGGATGGTGACGACCAGATGATCAGCAGATGGGACTGCACTGGGTGGTACAGGATGAAAAGGCACCAATTTAGGATGTTGACCAAAAGAACAGTAAAACGGACTGAGTCCGGTAGCGGAATGTTCTGCATTGTTATAAGAGGCTTCAGCAAGAACCAGATGTGTTTTCCAATTGGTCTGAGTGGCATTAGCAAAGCACCGAAGGTAGTGCTCCAAAGTTTGGTTAGTTCTCTCAGTCTGGCCATTAGTGTGTGGATGATAACCCGAACTCAGGGCTCTGTGAATGCCTAGATGATTACACAACTGACGCCAGAAAGAGGACAGAAACTGGGATCCACGATCGGATATGATCTTTTCTGGTAATCCATGTAGCCTGTAAATTTCCTGGAAAAATGCCAAAGCCATCTGGGATGCCGTGGGTATTCTGGGAAATGGGACAAAATGGGCAGTCTTGGTGAAACAGTCTACAACCACCATGATGCAGGTACATCCATCAGATGGAGGAAGGTCAACGATGAAATCTGCGGCAATGGTATGCCATGAGTAGGGAGGTATCTCTGTGGGATGAAGTAACCCCAATGGTCTTTTCCTTGGGATCTTGGTCTGGGCGCACACAGGACAGCTCTTGACATACCGCTCAATTTCTTCGGCCCAACCTGGCCACCAGAATTGCCTGGATATTAGTTCTTGGGTGGCCTTTATGCCACGATGTCCACCAACTCGGGAATCATGGAACCCGTGAAGTACAAGAGTCCGAAGAGAGACAGTGGGTATATATAATCTGTTCCGATAAAAAAGCAACCCATTGCGTTCAGTGATCTGTGGTCGTTTCAAGAGGCTTGCCCGAGCTGGATCTGTTATGGTGTCCTGTACAATCGTCTGGAGATGAGGTGAGAGCGTAAGTAGAAAATGCTTCGGAGAGATCAGTGGCTTGTCACTACAGTCGCTCTTAACGTCTCCTTCCAAAGAACGGGATAAGGCATCAGCCTTCAAGTTCTGAGCACAGGGAATGTAAGTTATGTGGAAGTCGTAGTGAGAGAAAAAGAAGGCCCATCGGGCTTGGCGAGAGGTACGGCACTGAAGAGAACGTAAATACTGTAAATTGCGATGGTCAGTACGAACTTCCACCGAATGCCGTCCCCCGAGGAGATGATGCCTCCATTCTTCAAATGCTGCTTTTATGGCCAACAGCTCCTTCTCAATCACGGCATAGTTGCGTTCACTAGGAGTGAGTATGCGGGAGAAATAAGCCACAGGATGTTCCATGCCGGATTCGGATTGCTTCTGCAGGAGAACAGCACCAACAGCGAAGTCGGAAGCGTCTGCTTCTACGATGTATGGTATCTCGTCATTGGGGTGACGCAGAATGGGTGCTGTGCTGAAGGCTTTTTTCAAGGTGTCAAAGGCCATGGTGGCCTGCGAATCCCAAAGAAAAGGTACTTTGCTGCTGGTTAGTCGAGTTAAAGGAGTCGTTAGCTGTGAGAAATGGGGTATGAACTGCCGATAGAAATTGGCAAACCCTTAAAAACCGTTGCAGGGACTTCAGATCGAGAGGTTGGTTCCAGTCCTGAATGGCTTGTACCTTAGCGGAATCCATGAAGATGCCTGATCCACTGATCACATAGCCCAAAAACTCCATGCTTTCCTTGTGAAAAGAGCACTTCTCTGCTTTTGCGTACAGTTGATTCTGGGACAACCGTCGAAGCACCTCTCGGACGTGTTCCACATGTTGTTCCTGGGTAACTGAGAAAATGAGAATATCATCCAGATACACCCAAACTGAGATGCCAATCAGGTCACTAAAAATGTAGTCCATAAAGCGCTGGAAGACGGCCGGGGCATTACACAAACCGAATGGCATTACCCGATATTCGTAATGCCCAAATGGAGTCTTGAAGGCCGTCTTCCATTCATTGCCTTCCTTTATCCGGATCAGATGATAGGCTCCACGGAGATCCAACTTGGTGAAGACTTGGGCTGTTCGAAGTGATTCCATGATATTCCGGATCAAGGGCAGTGGGTATCTGTCTTTTCGCGTGATGTCGTTCAATTGGCGGTAATCTATACAAGGACGTAAAGTACCTTCCTTTTTCTTCACAAAGAATAAAGGAAAACCAGCAGGGGATTTCGAAGGTGATATGTATCCCTTCTTGATGCAGTCATCCAGATATTCCTGTAAGACCTGTTTCTCGGTTAAGGACAAGGCGTACACCTTCCCATGAGGTATCACCGAACCTGGTATCAAATCAATGGAACAATCGAATGTTCTGTGAGGTGGTAGAGGTATATCCCCTGGCTCGGAAAAAACCATCCGAAAATCGTCGTACACTTGAGGGATTGGGAACAATGAGCAAAGACCAGGTGGACTATTGCTTCTTGCAAGAGGTGTGGAGATGACGATGTTCTGAGGCCTGCCAGGCAAGCAACAATTCCGGAGGCAATGAGCGGAAGCAAAAACCAAAGTGCGTGCTTCCCAATCGATAGTGGGATTGTGGCATAGCAGCCACGGTAAACCCAAAACTACTGAATATGAAGGTGATTTGATGACGTCCAGAGCGATTCTTTCACCATGTTCCTTGATCTGGATAAATAGACCCATGGTATGTTGACGTATTGGCCCCGAGGATAAAGGAGTCCCATCAATCACCTCCACGGGCAGAACATTCTTCCGGGAAAACAAAGGTATACCATGCCTTGCTGCGAAGGTTTCATCGATGTAATTACCAGAAGCTCCACAGTCCAATAAGCCAAGAGCTTCCACCTTTTTGTCTAACCATGTCAGTTTGATCTCCAAAACTAACAAGACAGCAGGTTGCATGGGCTGAAACAAGGAGCAGGGTCCGGAAAGGACTGAAAGTGAAGGGAGACCTGTCGTTACCTTTCCTATAGACGACAGGTCTTCTAGTTTTCCGACTTCCTTTGGGGGCGTAAAGGACAGGTACCCAAGTAATGCCCGGCGGCTCCACAGTACAAACATAATCTTAGCATTCTTCGGCGTTTCCGTTTTGCTTCTGATAACGGACCCCTCACAGCACCCAACTGCATGGGTTCTGCACCGGAGTCCGAAGACCCAGGAATCCCGGTAGACGTGTTTGCGGGTCTGGGAAACAGCCTCTCAGCTCGACGACTCTCTCCTCTTCGTTCTGCCAGTCTGTGATCAATCCGCAAAACTTGTTCCACGAGTTGCTGAAGGGTGTCGGGCTCTGGAATGTGTAATAATTCATCCTTATATTCTTCTCTTAATCCCCGACGAAACAGAGTCTTTTGGGTTACTTCAGGCCACTGGGAATCGGTGGCCAATTGTCGGAAGCGACCAATATAGGCTATTATGTCCATGGCTCCTTGCTTGAGGTCCATCAATTGATTCTGTGCCGCAGAAGCCAGATTGGGTGATTGAAAAACCTCTAGGAACGCTTTTTCGAACGCTGCAAAGTCATTGAGAATGGGACTATTGGCAGCCACCAAAGGCGCTGCCCAAGCAAGTGCGTTCCCAGTCAAATTACCCAGAATATACCCAATCTTGGCTTTGTCTGAGTTGAAATAGGAGGACCTGAAGAGGAAGTGTATTCTACAATGATTACAAAACTCGGCCACACGTCTTGAATCTCCATCGAATTTGATAGGTGCGGTATGAGCCATTGCACCTTCGCCCTGAGGTGTAGCCCCGGTACCTTGTGCCACCATCTGTCTTAGACCAATGTTCTCTTGATGGAGCGCAGTCATCTCGGCTCGAAGGGCCCGCATCTCTTCCCGAAGTTCCTGGGCTTCATCCATCTCGGAGTCAGAAGGTAGGCGTCTCAATCTGTTAAGAAAAGCGTCTCGTGGGCGCTGAGTACCTGAACTTCCAGTTGATGGTCGTGGTGAAGTAGCCAGGCTGTCCGACTGATGGTTGCTGAATGTGTAACGCGAGGAACCAGCGCAACACCCACCCTGAATTCAAACAAGGTCAGTGGTGAACCAGCTCCCAACGCCACGGATGCGCACTTCCCTGATTTGCGTGACGTCAGGACAGTGCAAGCACTGACAGGGAAGGCGGTCTTGACTGGATGGAGAATCCACAGCAGGATACAACAGCTTGGCTCCAGAAGTAGCAGTGGATCGATGAAGAGAACCGAAGTTGGCAGGTGCAGAGGAAGGATGAGTAGGCAGGGAACTCTAGAGATGGCAGGAGGCAAGGCACAGAACCAACAGGTAAGGCACAGAACCAACAGGTAAGGCACAGAACCAACAGGCAAGGAGGCAGGAGGGACTAGGAACCCTGGGGCAGAACAAGGGGAAGAACTGGAAGGCAGGAAGGGAGCAGGGAAAATGATGGCCCAGGGAACCTACTGGCAAGAAAGGAATGAGGCAAGAAAACTCCCAGAGGCAGACAAGGAAAGGAAACACCAGCAGGGAAGGACTAGGAACAAAAGGCTGGGAAGGCTGACAAGGTGCTACTCAAGAGTAACACAGGTGAGGACGCGATCAGGAAACAAACCGTGTTGAGACGCGGTTTGTTCAAGCAAACTGGCCCTTAATATAGGGCAGGCAGCACCCGGGAGGCTTGGAACGCAATCCGTGCTGTCCCCGGGTGCTGACGCGCCCAAAACGAGGCTTGGGAAGCAAGCTTGCATCTTCCCGAGCACTCTGTGGACGGTGCATGCGCGGAGGGCGAAACACGGCCTTCCGGGCCTGCGCAAACCACGCGAACGGGAAAACCCGGAAGTGGCATGAGCCACATATGACCGAGGTTCCCCCAACCTGTATCGGGGGTAGATGCGCCAGGACGGGAAGCGCCGGGACCTGCAGATGCGCCCCGCACCCCAGGTAAGTGGCATGACAAAGATCTGCAGTGGCCGAATCACGGGAGGTTTGAGATTATGAGGATAGATTACTTGGAGAAGGTGTTGATGGAAAAGAAAACACGTCCTGCAGCATTTGATATCCTTAGGGACTGGAGAAGGGAAGCTATGCTTCGTTGGAAAAGTAGAGAGAAGAGCACGCGCAGGCATAAGTCGAAAGCAGAAAGAGTGAAAGAAAAATAGCAGGAGGAATGGAATGATAGTTTGAGAAAATCAAATAGACATGGTCAGTTGAGTATAGATAAAATATACCCACAACAAGAGTTGCATTCATCAGATTAATTGATAAATAAAATATTGACTGATACGAAGCAAGGCCCAAGGGGAGAGACTAAAAAGACCGCGCCAGTGACTTTTGCTCAGTCCCTCTCTACTGATCAAATTCCAACACAGCCACAATCGGCGCCTCCCATTAGCCAGCCAGCGCTGCAACAGCCACTTCCGGTTCCCGTTGTCCCATCCGCACCTCCCTCCCAAGAGATTGTTTCTGTCTCATCTGCCCCTCCAATAATTGAACTTGAACTCATTGAAACGAGAGAGGGGACCGGACAAAGTGGATGCGCGAGAGTGACCCGTAGTGCGATCAGCAAAGAGAGAAAACGAGAGTTGCAAGAAAATGCAGAGATGTATATAAAAGGGAATGATGAAACGACAACGCTAGTTTCGATGTATGATTTCAGGAGGAGCAATGAAAGACAGGTATTGTTGGAATGCATGGGGGAATATTTAACGGCGAGATGGAAACATTTAATTGGAAGGCTACCGCCGCAAAAGTTGTTGGATTTGAATGCATTAGCACGTTGTAGAGAGAAAGATGAAGAAATAAGGGAGCATGTAGACAGACTTTTTGAATTTAAGAATGAATTGATGATGAATATGCTGAAATGTTTGCCACACGGGGTATAGGAGTAAAGATAGTAGGAGAGAAAGGAGGGAAGCAGTGACACCATATATACAGCATCGATTTTTGTCGTCGTCAAGACGGACAAGTGCTAAACTAAAAGTATGTATATGAGAGGCGTTAAAATGGATTTCAGATCCTAGTATTCCCACAATGGAAATACATGAGATATTTGATGAATACCCCTTGCCAATGAAAATAAAAGCATTGCAGACAATGGTTGAATATTTGATAGACAAAGATATAGATGAGAAGAAAGCCAGCCCCCCTGAAATGATGGCAGTATAGAAGCAAAGCACTACGAACAATGGTTGAGGTGCTACTTCAAGTGGCGGGACACAATAGAGGGAGAGGAAACGCACAAGGCAGAGGTAATTCGAACATGAATGGAGGGCCTCTGGGACTAAATCAGTGTGCGTACTGCAGAGAGGAAGGTCACTGGCGAGCGCAATGTCCACATTTACAAAATAGAAATGGGTATGGCCAGAGAAGACAGCATAGGGGCATCCAGGAACAAATGGGCAGAATAGAAACAACATGCAGCAGCACCACAATAGCCAAGGAAATGGTACCCAGAATCGGAACCAAGCATAGAATCAGACTGCTTTTACTCAGAATCATAGCCAACAGAACACGCAAAATGGAAATAGAGGAAGGGGCGGGAACATTTTTGATACCCAATCAAATACGTACTATAGTAATAGTAGCGATTACACATCGGATGATGTGTTATTTCCTCAATAGGACAGCCCAGGACAGGGGTCGGAACCAGTGTCTATTCCCGTGAATCAAAAAGGACCCTACGTAGAAATGAAAGTCGGGAATAGAGAGCATAGCTTTCTCGTAGATACGGGGGCACAAAAATGCTCGATAGACCATCACTTGGTTCCGAAAATACCACTGTCAGGGCAAAGAAATATTTCAGTAGGGTTTGCAGGTACCCCAGTGATCAATCCAGTGTACCAACCAGTACCAGTAACATTAGGTCCATTCACTGAATATTGTCCATTTCTCTTAACAGAAAATTGTGGGGAAAGTCTTTTGGGGTTAAATCTATTGAAAAAACTGAGTGCAGTTATCCATTGCACTCCAGATGGAGTGTTCTTGACAATTTCGCCACAGAATGTACCAGTGTCTGAATTTCTGTCCAAACCTTTGCCAGGAGAATTGAGTGAAGTGCCAACTTGTATATGGGCGATGAATGACAATGATGTGGGATGCTTGAAGATAGAGCCAGTAAAAATTGCTCTAAAAGAAGGAGTAACGTTACCGCGTATTCCACAGTACAAAATTTCAGCAGAAGGAGAGAAAGGATTGGAAAGTATTGTTTCTGATTTGGTAAAATTGGGGGTGATTGAAGAGATTACAGGCAGTGCATGTAACAGTCCCATTCTCCCAGTGTATAAGAAAGGAGGTAATGAGGTACCATATTGTTTCATAATTGAATCTGCGCGCACTAAACAAGGTAGTAGATCCTCAATTCCCATTTGTTCCAGACGTCACCACAATTCTGACAATGATTCCTGCCTCGGCAGAGTACTTTAATATTATTGACTTGAAAAATGCCTTCTTCAGTATTCCAGTACACAAGGAAAGCAGCTATCTGTTTGCCTTCACATTAGGAGGGCGATCATTTACATTCACACGCATTCCACAGGGCTACACAGAGAGTCAGAGTATTTACAGTAGAGCATTGAAAGAACAGCTAGATATGCTAGAATTACCGGCAGGTTGTGTATTGTTACAGTATATAGATGACCTATTGATCGCTGCTGATACAGAGGAGATTTGTAAAAAGAGCACAGTTTTACTGTTAACACACTTAGCAGCGCATGGCTTAAAGCAATCTTAAAGAAATTCCAATATTCCCGAAAGGAGGTGACTTATTTGGGCTACCTACTTTCGAGAGAGGGGAGAAGACTGACGCCACAGAGAATAAAAAGTATTTCTGGTATGCCTATTCCAAAAACACAGAAAGGATCAGAGCCATAATAGGCATGGCTTCCTATTGCCGGCAGTGGATTGTAAACTTTGCATTGATTGTGAAGCTAATGGTGGCATTGACGAAAAAGGATGCTGTGATGCCCTTGCAGTGGAATGAAGAATGTCAGAGAGCATTTGATCTGCTCAAAACTGCATTGTGTTCTGCTCCAGTTTTGGGCACATCAAATTATGAGAAAATGTTTAGATTGTTTGTACATGAAAATGAGAGCTGCGCGTTGGCTGTTTTGACACAGCAGGAACAAGGTAGAAGGAATAGGCCATGCAGCTATTTTTCTACCGCGCTGGACCCTGTAGCGCGTGCACTACCACGTTGTTTGCGAGCTTTTGCAGCGGCTGCTGCGTCAGTGAAACAAACCTAAGGAATGGTATTGGGGCACACCTTAATTTTGATGGTGCCACATCCCATAGACGTGCTATTAAATAGAACACAGACGCAACACCTCACCTCTGCTAGATTGACTAGATACAAAATTGTCCTTTTTGTGCCACACATCCAAATTATGAGGGATAGCGCTTTGAATCCTGCAGAATTAATGCCACTGCCCCGAGAAGAAATAGGTGAGAATGAATCACCTACCCATGATTGTGTAATGGTTACTGAGGAAGAAACTAAAGGAAGAATTGATTTAACAGATACCCCACAAAAAGAGCCAGATGGAGAACTGTTTTGTGACGGCTCCTGTTTTAAATTACTTGATGGCACATCAACTGCTGCCTGTGCTATCACTATGTTGAAGAGTATTGTAGAAAGCAAAAGAATCCCCTACAACTCTGCACAAGCCACAGAGATAGTAGTGTTGACTAGAGCCTGTGAGATATCTGAAAATCTGAGTATAAACATATATACTGACAGCCAATACGCCTTTGGCGTGGTTCATAACTTTGGCCGACTCTGGGCTGAGAGGGGTTTCTTGACATCACATGGAGCCAGGATTCAACATGGCCCTTTGATTGTACGGTTACTGTCTGCACTTACGTGCCCGAAGCGCCTAGCAATAGTGAAATGCGAGGCGCATAAAAAAGTAACACGTAAAGTGGGAGAGGGAAATGTATTTGCAGACAGGATTGCGAAGCAAACTGCCACTGATTCGAATACCAAAATGTTGACGGTACAGTCTGAGGAAGTGCCCTGCATGATAGAAAATGGAATTGCTACTGTCAACGAGATGCAGGCAGAAGCCACTGCTGACGAAATACAAGAGTAGGCTGAGGGCTCTGCAGAATTAGATCTAGAAGGTTGCTGGGTAGACAAGAAAAGTAAAAATTGGATGCTGCCCAACTCTTATATAACTGCAATGGTCACGATGGCCCACAGCAGCCCTACACACATTTGTTCCAAAAAGATAGTTCAGCATCTAGCTACAGTATGGGAGAACACGCACATAAAGAAAAATGCAGAGAGGCTGGTCCAGAATTGTATCACGTGCCTACAACACAATGTGGGGAAGGGAACGGTAACTCCAATAGGTAGTTTTGGACCTCCCTCTATGCCATTTGAGGTAATCCATTTTGATTTCATTGAGATGGAGAGATGCCAAAACTTGAAGTACGTCCTAGTGGTTATATGTGCATTCAGTAAGTGGGTGGAGCATATCCATTAAAAGACTGCACCGCGATGAGCACTGCAAAAGTAATGTTAAGAGTATTTTTCCCGTTTTGCTCTGCCCCGTGTCATATGGTCAGATAATGGCCCACATTTTGTGGGCGCAGTGATATTACAGATTTGCACAGGTCTCCAGATTGACAAGAGATTCCATTGTTCTAGACACCTTGTGAGTGCCAGTCTTATTGATTATGGATTCCTTGAGAGATCGATGGAGGGAGGGGCGTTTGGGTTCCTGCAGCTGAGGGCACTCAAATGCATCTGGACTTCTGGCTTAGAATGATTTTTTGCCAACTCTATATGTTCAAAAACAATGTCATTAACTGTGAAAAATATTAGAATTAATTATATTTAAAATGCAATCCATCTTGGAGTCCCCCATTCTCGGTCTGATTGTGCCTTGTTTCCATACGCGAGGGTCCCCTAGGGGCCCCTTCAAACAGGTCTAGTGCTTCACATATAGAACCAGTAAGGTGCAAATTTACAAAACTAAATTCTTCCAGTAGTAAGGGAGGAATGAGGTAATGGATTAAACAACGACGGGCTTGACGGTAAGTAACCATTATTCAAATCAATATTGCCCTGTATGTTCCTTACCATATTTGTTAAATGCTTCATTCTTTTGCCTAAGCGGCCTCTGATGTTTTTAGTCTTCAGCCATTTTTTTCTTTTTTTTTTTGTCAGACCCAGCTGCAGCTTTGGGCATTCTCTTGGACATTCGTCAAACAAGATGGGCCAGGGAATCAATATGGGTCTGTGCTTGGGTAGTTGCGGCTGAGAGCGCAGATGCTGCTTTTCGCTGTATCTGTGGCAGTTTTACACAGGATTTAAGGTCGATTAATTCCTGGCCCAGGCCAGCAATACAGTGGTTGTGAAAAGCAGAAAGAACTGCATCGCTGGTTTAGTAGAGGTAAAATTCCACAGCCTTCAGTCAAAACATATATTTCCAGTGTGTTTAAGGCTCCTGAGCTCTGATTCCTATTCATATTTGGCACTGAGACGTCTGTGGCTGACTGAACTAAGCCGTTGGGTTGGATCTCAATTATAGACATACGCTGTTAATGATTGAAAGCAGAGTAGCTGACAGGTGGGGAGATAGGACTTGAGTGTGGCAAGTTCGGAGAGTGAACCGGGGCTGCTGCAGTGGGGTTCAAATCAGAAAATCCTAACAGTGGAACCTTTGATTTGTTTTCTGTTGCATGCAAAAAAGATTCAGAAACTTCTTCCTGATCAATATTGACAAGAGAAATGATGTGCTGATTGGGAATGGCGTTTCTCAAAACTGGCGCTGGAGTTTGCGGTCTTGGCATGTGTGTAGCATTAGTTGGTGTTGTGTGTGTGTTCTGTGAGGGTGCAACAGAATTGCATTGTGGTTCTAGGGCTGCGTTGTGACGCCAAGAGTCTGGGGTGTATGTCTTTGAACCGCTGCCTTAGGAGTGACTGTTTGCGGTTCAATAGGTTTTTTTTGCAGTAGTGTTGAGAAACTAATTTGTGCTACTAGCAGCAGCGTTCTCTGAAAAAGAAAAAAACATGCATTTTAGGATTAAGTACTTTCAGGGAAAGGATCTTGGGGGGAATGGGGTGGAGGTCTTCTCTCACATTCAAGGAGTCAGGTAGGGGCCACTAGGGAAGTGTGTGGTGCTGAGACTGTGGAAGAATATAGCCAAGCAGTGTTTGAAAGACATTGGGCCTCATTCCGAGTGTGGCAGTCTGGAAATAAGCGTGCCGGTCACACCATACCGGCACCCTTTCTGGATGGATGCAATGACTCCTCGAAAGCAGAGTTGTCGGAGAAGCACTGGCACCGTTGGCAACAGTGCTGGTGCTTCCGTGTCCCCATTCCCATGGAGTCTTGTTGGACTCCATGAGAATGGTGACTTACATTTTCCGCCGCTTGATATCCCAGGCCGCCGGGACAAGTCCCGGCGGCCTGGGATATCAGGCGGTGGAAATGGTGTTATGAGTTCAGCGGCAACCGTCCGGTGGCACCAGCAGGTTACAGCCACACTCGTAATGAGGCCCATTGACTATGGGGTTCTTTACGTTACGTCTTGTAGTGGATTCCTTGAGAGATCGATGGAGGGAGGGGTGTTTGGGTTCTTGCAGCTGAGGGCACTCAAATGCATCTGGACTTCTGACTTAGAATGATTTTTTGCCAACTCTTTATGTTCAAAAACAATGTCATTAACTGTGAAAAATATTAGAATTAATTATATTTAAAATGAAATCCATCTTGGAGTCCCCCATTCTCGGTCTTCGGTATAGGGTACGCCCGAAAAAGTCATTGCTGATCCTTCAAGAGGCTGGTACACCGTTCTCTCCAAGAGGCTGTAGCTTCATTCTCCTCAAAGGTCTGGGGCATGGAATCTTCTGTGGATGCTAACAAAATGCTGGATGCACCCTCTTATATACTGTGAGCTATGTATTTTGTCAGGAACTTAACTGGTGACTGCAATTATTTGGGGCTTTGATCGACATCCCCCCCCCTTATTACATCACTCAATACAATACCTAGGACCATAGGCACACAGTGATTGGAAACATTAAATATTCAGGCACTTTCATGATGCCTTTTTTTACAGCGCAAAACTACAGAGCCTGCTGGCCCCTTGTGGTGGTCCGGAAGGTGCCGAGACACCAAACATTTTATAAATGTGCTGGAAAGATCATATTCTCATTTGTAGAAGCACAACGGCTCTATGTCTTACTACAACATCTGTTTTTCATACATAATAAAACACTGAAACAGTGCCTATACACAAGTGTTTTAAGGCGCGATGAGGCAAGGGAGGGGAAACAGAGGGAAGACAGACAGCGATCCTACTAAACCAGGTGACATTGAGATTGCGCAAGCGCAGGGGAAGGGGAAAAGTGCAGGGGGAAGGGGAGGGGGCAGTGCAGTACATAGGATAACAGTGAAATAAATAAAGACAATAAATAAAAGTGCGGCCAGCAGGTGGCAAGTGCAAGGGTAAGTGCAGGCATCAGGGGTCAAGTGCTAGTAGGGGCTGTAGGGATACAGAAACAGTCCCAGAGTGCAAGGGTTGCCAGGGGGGGGGGCAGTGCAGGTGTGCAACTGGTGGGGAGGGGACCTGTGCCCGAGATCAGAAGGTAGCCAGGTAACCAGTGCAGTTTCAGATTCAGCCAGGAGATCAGCAGATGGGAGGAGGTGAGAAAGCAAAAGCAAAGAGGAAGGTCTTGAGGTGCTTCCGGATCCGGAGATGGTTCTCCTCCAGTTTCAGAGAGGCAGAAACACAATGTTAATTGAATACCCTTTTTTATTATTTAATACACACGCAGTAACAAATAAAACACATATCCAAAAGTGTGTATATAATTACAAAATCATATTGTATGGGGTGTTTACATTCAAATGTAACCATTCAAGAGCTTGCACTTATTTGACACCATCTTTTTTAAAATTATACATATCTATACAACCGCTACTTGAAAAGCCAGGAGCTTCATTGTTAGCGCCCCATCTATACCGCGTTACCACTAAAGACCCTCCAAACGTTTTATAAATGTGCAGGAAAGATTACATTTTCATTTGCAGCAGGAGAATGGCTCTAATCCTTACTATAACATCTGTTTTCAGACATACTAAAACACTGCAACGGTTGATTGCATGTAAAACTCAATAAAAAGTCACCCAATTAATTAAAGACCATTTTCTTTAATTTTTATTTATTTATTACAGTCGATATGCATGCAGTACCAAATAAAAAGTATTTCTAATAGTGTGTCTATTATTAAAATCGCAATTAAAGCATTTTGAATGGGTTGTTTACAGTAAAATGTAACAGTTTAAGCATTTGCACTTGATGCTGTGACAATATTTGTACTTGTCAAATGAAGTACAAGATTGTAAACTGTGAGACAAGCGATTCTCAGGTCTTTGCAGGTGGCTCCGATGCTGTTTTACAAACATGGTGACTAAATCGTCATTTTTCATCAACTGCTTTGAATACATTTGTAAAATATCTTTATACAGAATACCCCTACAGCGGTTAAAAAAAACAGAATAAACAATGTGCTACACATGTGAAGGACGTATAATTTTGAATCTGATCTCTCTGAAACAAAAGGCTATTAGCAACGTTTAAAGAAAATAAACAAATCTCCATATGGAGTGTGGGTACAAATGATTTTTGGGTGACTGTCCATAGGAATCAAAAAACTCGGCAGTCCTCTCTTTTTAAAAAAAACTGCTTTCTAGCATAGTGTTCACTGCCAAATGTAGAGGTCTTTGCCGGTAGTGGCTCCTGATTGTACATCCCTCAGTGCCAACACATCTGCCACTTCCGCCAATTAACCCGGTAACAGATTTACATTGTGTTTTGCTTAACACCCGTTCACTAGTCAAACCCGCTACAGAGGTTGCAAATTATCTCGAACATAACAGCATTGGCATTAGCGTTGTGTCCGAAACTTGGGGATCGGAATCTGCTGGGACTAGTCTCAACCTAGCAATTCCTATGGGTTATGTTATGATACGTAAAGATAGACAGGAAAGTAGAGCGGTTGGGGTAGCATTAATCCTAAGAGACTCCCACTCCGTATGGGAAGTGCCAGGCAAGATCTTAAAAGAAATTGACTCTTTATACAATAAAATCGGTATGAATGCTGAATCCACGTTAGTATTCTTCTCCTCTATCGCCCCCCTTCTTTGAAGGATAATTGGATGGAAGCACTTCATAACCTTGTACTTTCCCGCCTCAAACCACTTTCTCACTTCATTATCCTGGGCGACTTTAACCATTGGCTAGGCGATCTTGAAGATCCTCATGCCCTTCAGTTACAACAGTCATTATCAGATTTAGTACCTACCCATGCACTCGGTCACACCCTTGACGGGCTAACTACTCTTAATATCACTTGTCATGAGGTTTCCATTACACCATGCCCCTGGTCAGATCATTCGTTAATACAGTTCTCTCTCTCTGTTCCGTTTCCTCTCAAATTGAGAAACCGTACTAATGGACACTTGCTCTCATGTAACTTAAAACGTCTCACAAGGGACAACATTGTGCCATTACTGGACAATTATATAAGCTTCTTGCCTGACACCACTTTTCATATCATGTCGGCAAATCTAGCTCTTAATATGTCCAATATCTCTAACACATTAGTCACCTTGAGGCTAAAGACACAGAAGAATGAGGAGTTGAAAAGTCAACCTTGGTTCACAGTTGACTTTAGAAAGCTTAAGGCTTTAGTGCTCAAGGCCTTCTTCCTATGGAAATCAGCTCTAACCCCTGCCCTTCTGAAATCCTATAAATGCTTAGCAAAGGACTACAAATAAACAATACTCGAGGCCAAACAGAATTTCCACAACACTAGAATAGCTAATGCAGCCTCAGACGTAAAGGAAATCTTTAAAATCCTTAAAGAACAAGAGACAGTGCCTCTTCCACTGGACCAATTAGAGACTAGAGATGCTGCATGGTGTCAGAAAATACAAGATGGCATGCACAATAAACTCCTGGGAATAACAGCAGGGATGCGGGAAACAAAGAAGGATCTAACTGTAAAAGCTACAATTAAATATCAGAAGCCCTGACTATGCCGGGTCGATGATTCCTCAATTTGAGTTTCACCCTGTCACAGAGGAGACTGTACAGCAAGTCAAAGAAAAATTTAAATCCACTCGGTGCTAAGGGGACTCTTGAGTCTCATTGATAATAAAAACATGCCTTCTCCGACTTATAAAGGCAATCTGTACTTTTGTCAATGGGTCATTGTGTGAAGGAATGGTATCTGATCACCTGAAACAAACTGGTCACGCCCATCCTAAAAAAACTCAACTAGCTAGGGACAACCCACAAAATTTATTGGCGATCTCAAACACACCTTTTCTGTTGAACATCTTAGATAAGGTAGCATACGGTCAGATTTCCGAACATTTAAATTTGCACCCCATCCTGAACAAACATCAATCAGGGTTCAGACGTGGCTTCAGTACCGAAACCTCCCTATTGGAGCTAAAACCTAATGTTGGAGCATATTGATAAAGTGTCTGTCTCTCTCTGCTGGTCTCGCTCGATCAGTCTGCAGCATTCGACCTGGTCGATCTTTCATTCTTGATGTCCAGACTCTCTGAGGTCGCTAATTGTTCTCCTTTGGCGGTCTCGTGGATCGCATTGTTCCTTGAGAACAGAGTTGGCAGAGTATGTTCAGAAATAGCTGAGGCCTCTCCCATTACGATCCTCTTTGGGGTACCAAAGGGTGCTAGCACATCACCATGCCTCTACAACATTTTCATGACTCAGTTTTTCTCTAAGCTAGAGGCGGAGGGAATTATGTTCAGTAATGATGGCTTGCACTCCAAGGATGAACTTGAGTTGAACAGAATCTTCGAATCAATAGAGAACTGGATGCTTAATAATAATCTGGCGCTTAACAGAAATAAAAATGAACTAATGATTGTGGGTAGCACTGCCACCATAAAAAAGTTGGACAGAAGTTTTTGTTCCTTCAGGTTAGGAGCCAACCTTATTGCACCAGTTCTTAAGCTAAAGATTTTGGGCGTAACTCTTGGCCAGTCTTTATCCATGGGTCCTCATGTCTCTAGCATAGTTACTGCCTCAGCGTATTATATGAAACTGCTTCACCATCTTAAGCCACTTATTACCCAGGCGAGTGCAGAGACCATCGCTAGAGCCATCATTGGTGCGAAAATGGACTACTGTGGAAGTTTACTGGCCAGCATCAGTACACATGACATGCACAGACTACAGACCATGCAGAATACGGCGGTGAGAGCAGTTCTGCGTCTCTCAAGAAGAGACCATGTAACGTGCGCCAGGCGGTCTCTTCACTGGTTTCCAATAGAAGCACGTGTCACCTAACAATTAAGTCAAGTGCAGACTGGGGATTATGCCAGCATACTTGCAGGACTCCATCACAGACCAAGCCAATGGAAGAGAGCTAAGGTCCAGCGGACAGAATCTGCTGTTTCTCTCCAGAAGCAGAACTTCAAAAGCCGAGAAGGGAGCGCTCCATTTGGTGGCCCCCAAACTGTGAAACAACCTCCCCAAATACCTAAGATTTCAGAGTTTGTTGTCAGGTCAGGTTTTTAGCTCTTTCTTAAAAGCCATCTGTTTGCTTAACCCTCACTTTCCTGCCCTGCTCCTTACTAGTGCCTCTAATCACATTTTACCATGTGACAATTGTTATTTGTAAAGTGTCTGTCTAATTGTCTGCGCGTTTATGCCTGAGGGTCCACAGTGCGCTATACAAATGCCATAAAAAAAAGTCATAGGCAATTTATCACACACAAAACCCCCCGTAAAGAATGCTTAGCTACCAGATCTTTAGAAGGGAATCGCTCAAGCTGCAGGATATTGTGTATAAGAAATGTGAGGCGAACAACATTATAAAGAGTTTTCAACTTTAGCCATTTCATTAAATAAACCGATTGGATAAACGACTCATCTCCCTACCGTCAAGAGGAGTTTCCTGCCTACAATAAACTAAAGGGAATACTGTGACAAAGGGATATCTAACCCTCGCACTAACAAGCAAAGTAAAAAGGAAATGTATAGCAATTTTGTTCAACATCAATATATAAGATATGACCTGATTTATAATATGGTCATTGTCTCTTGTTATGACCTGGGTGAACGTCCCTTCCCCAGATCCAAATAAGGGTTTTCTCCACAGTTCAAAGGAAACAAGGAAATCCGGTTACAACACAAAGCTCCAATGCAGTTTTTAAGTTCTTGTACTCAAGTTCACAAAGTTATGTTGCTTCAATAAAGCATCTCAAGAAAGTCATAAATTCTCACTCCTACTGAAATGAGAACTGTCTCACATTTGTAGTAACAAAAACATCTTGGTCATGATGGTTTACCACAATTTTAGCTTCAGAAAGAATTGTAACGTTTCTCCAACCAGCTTTCACAATTATTCTCCAAATGTCCCAACTCAACATATGTTGTTTTCTATTAGTATCGTTCTTCAGCACTTGCACCTTCTACTACCTGGCTTACCTGTCACCAGGTTCTTCTGGGCAATAATCTCTTGTCCCACGGGTATACTCGCCTGCCTGTCTACTTCAACAACAAGTACATAAAAGGCTTAAATGGTAACTTCCAAGAACAAGTACTTCAATAGTCTTCTCCAGCCTAAGACTTTAGACACGTTGTGGGGGAAAAAGGAACCACAGTACTACTCTTTAGGATTCCTGGACAATTCTGCTACTCTCCCTCTTCATAAAGGATTATCCAGAGGGAGAGGAGTAGAATTGGGGGAGGACCCCAGCCTATTTGCCACATTTCTTTCCACTTTGTAACAACAGTAACATAGTGGTAAGGACAACGTCTTATTCTACTTTTGCCTTGTTTTTGGTACTGTGAGCTTAGGTCAGCCAGAGTTCTAGATTTCTCAAAACAGAAGTAGCCGGTCTTACAATCTGTTTGCTTTTTACCAATCCCCTCTGGCTCTTGGCAACACTTGTTGGATTGGGATGGCTCAGAATTTACTCTCTTTTGGCTTTGACATCGATTGCACAATTCAGTTTATAGCAGGAGTCTCCCACCGGGTTGTTTTGCTTACCATAAACTCGCAAACTGGCTTTTATAATGACTTTGTTTCCTTACATGCCACTTTTGTTGCTTTCTGATAGTTATGTATTCAACAATACCTCTTTTGCTAATAAGAAAATGAACCTGCTGGCTGGGAACACGAATACAACAACGAAACACTGCGGGGTCACTCACAGACAGTGGACTCACCGGGTAAATTGTTTTCCTCCGTTCGATGTTCGCAGAACTTCAGGACTGTGGCTCGTCTCAGGGGAAAAAACCCTTTTGGTCCGCCTTAAAGCCGCCACGTTAAGCTGGAGGCTTAAACGCTCTTAAGAGTCTCTGGTGCAACCCTGCAACCAGAGATCTCCCGGGTACATTTACCTCGTCTCATCTCATGGATTCCTCTGACTTCCCTGAGCCTTTTCCCCTTCCGCAGAGCACCACCTCCAAGGTCAGGATCCAGAAGCGTCTGCCTTTCTCTGGCCACCTGGGAGGGGACTTTAGGCAGGGTTTCAGTGAGTGATGCATATGATTCGTCACTTTATTAATTCTTTCACATGTAGTCGAGCAACACATCCCACCAGTTCTTCACTTGGATGATGTTTTGAAATACATTGTAGATCAAAACATTTACAGTAGCTGGTAATGCATTTCTGAATCTTAATTAAAAACGCAAATTCATGCTTTTTTCGGTATCTAAGTGCCCTCTGCATATGGTATCGGCGCATAGGCCAAATGTTATTGGGGAATATCCAAGTGTATATTGTTCCCCATCTACGATCAGGTGGTCTGTCCAGGCATACATCCCAATGACCTGAAGGAGAACAATATATTCTGTAGCCACGTCCCCTGCTGTGTGATCGCCAACAAATGGCGTGCCGGGGTTCTGCACCCCGTCCATGGTCAACAAACTGTAGGAAATGTTGTTGTGTTTGGAATTGAAAGGATACTTTTAATATGATCCTGAAAAAGGCATTGTTATCAACCCAAACTAGAATAACAGTTTTTAGTAATTGCCCCATAAATATATTTTCCTGGTTAGCTACCCAACTCCCGGCTGGGATGCTGAAGACTTTAATCTCCACCCTTTCAGTAGGGTATTTTGCTTTACTAGTCAAGAGTGTCTCGGCGTGTTAACTCTGGGCTGACTTTGACACGCTTCACAAAAAGAGGCCATACAGGTTGTTGCTTAGTAATGTTCATCAGGTTCTCCGCTCACCGGACAGAAAGTGTCTTTATTTCTCATCAATTGAACCTTTACATCAGCTGTATTCAAACTGTGGGGAGTGACTTTATGTCCAGGGGGTTGCACACCCACAGTCCGAATTTAAAAAAACGTAATGTTTTGAATGCCTTGTTTTTGGGTGGTGGGGGGGTGTCTAGAATCTAGACTGCAGTCTAGATTCTAGAGTTAAGAAAAAATCTGGTCTTCAGCATTTACTTTCATACGGCTATCATTACACTAAATTTCTGGACAGAAAGAAATATAGTGTAATGATAGCCGTATGCAGGTAAATGGTACCATTTTGCAAGACATATTCATTGCATGCTGAAGACCAGATTTAGCATATAGTATAATGGCCACAACATACAGTATTGTAGCTTTCTACACTATTGGGCATTGGATCGTGCATGTTCTGTTAAAGCATGACATTAGTTAAGTGTGATATTTAAAATGCAGACGAATGGAGGCGATTGCTTAGCAAGCTAAGGGATTTGCATCCGTAATAGATGTTTCTACAGGATACCCACCTTCATATGCTTGATCAAACATATTTAGGGCTTCCTGTTTGTGTTCTTATTCTTCTTTAATTCTCGGGCTGACATTTGTTCAATGCTTTAAAAAAATTTGAAATCTGCTTTGATAATTCTTTCCGTCCCAATAAATGGCAAGCAAAACAAGCTTTGGCAAAGCCACTGTTGGCTCTTTTATAGCTATTAGATAGTTTGCCAACCACTGTCATGCATATGCTCAGGTACTCACACGATTCACCAGCCGTCGCCATCTCATGGAAAGATACCACTGTTAAGGCAGTGCCTGCAAAGACCTATCCCCTTTCCACACAAAAAACAAAACTGTGGGCGTTATCACTACTTGTTTAATCATGTAAGCTTAGGTTTGTAAAGACATGCATGTTACTGCATTGTAAAGGAAAGAGAAAGACATTTATTAAATTATTCATTCAGTTAAAATATTTGTGAGTTTTATAGTGTACCTTAATGTCGCCAGCAGTCAATTCATAATTGTGTTTTATATATAGGTGTTTTATAAGGAGCGATATGGTGCCACACGTTCATTTCATAGCACAGGGCACTTGCTCTCTAGGTGTCCTATGTACACAATAGGTTTAGTGGGGCTTTTTCCATTGGAAATCAGGGAGGACTGTTGATCATAATTGGGTGCAACTTTAATTTCTCCAACAGACATTTCAAAGGCGAAATCTGGTCAGGCACATCACTATTCATCAGGTGGTTTTTACTGAAGACAAATGATTTCAACTCACGCCAGAGAGGACATGTCCACTGGGGGTACTGAAGCAAGTGTGCCTGGTACCAAACGGGACACCATCAGTGCAATGCTCAATGGTGACACCAACTACATGACTACAATCGGTTAACCTCACACAGGACATCAGTATTGCAAAATTTAAAGGTGACAATTGATGCAAGACTAAAACAAGGGCAGAAGTAAAAGTGCCCCACAGATACCTCAGCCAGAACATAACATGAACAATAGAATACTGAATAGCGACCATCACTGAAGGATTGAAACAAGCCTACATCACACAGGCATAGATACCAGCACTGCAATATTAAAAGGCGATTCACACTGCAGGATTGAAACAAACCGCTCAACCAGGACAAACCATTGGTATTAAAATATTAAAATGCATCCTTAAGTGGTAGAATGACGCAAGCACACCTCACACAGGACAATGCCACTGCAATATGCAAAGCTAATCCTCAGTTGGACTGACACAAGTGCATCTTATATATGACTACTGCAAAGTGACCAGTGCAATATTACTAAAACAAGTACCATCAAATAAGGGAGGAATGCCACTACTGCAATAAATAATAGTGATGATGGCTGTGGGTATAGTGTGGAAAAAGCACATCATTCCGGACATGGCACCATCACTAAAATACTGAACTATGTCTGTCATTGCAAGAGTAAGACAAGTGTGCCTGACACAGGAAACACGTTTGTATTAGCCCTACAGTGAAGGTACCCTTTTCGTATTGAAATGGTAATGACGTGTCTAATGCTAGGTGCTTGACAGTCCAAAGGCGAGTGTGCAGATACTGAAAGAGTACCGTCATTGCAGGTTCAAAACAAGTGATCCTAAATAAGGAAACATCCACCCTGACACCTGCAGAGTTTTGTACACATGTTGCTTCTTCTTTCCTTCTACTGCCTCACATAATAACACTTGTTCTATAAAGACTTGGAAATAAGTTTTAGCGATGGGACGCAAGAGTGGTAAATTGGAGAGTTAATTTAAAATGTCTGCTCTAAAATGCAGTATTTTAACCCATAATTTTAAAAGAAATTCTCATGGGGAGAAGCCCCCTAACCGCCCTAAACCCCCTTCATTGGTTCAGGCTCCCTCACTACGCTCGGTTGCTATGGCATATCTGAGGGAAATATTTATGCCCCTGCACTTAAAAAATTCAGCAGCTGCCGCTGGCTGTAGGACTATGCTGGGAGCAGAATGGGGAGAGCCCAGGTCTGTGGTTGGGTGGGGTGGGGTGTGGTGGGGAGAGCCCAGGGACTGGGCTAGGAGTTGGATGAGGGGGTCCATAGACTGTGATGGGAGCAGGTGGGGGAGCCCAGGGACTATACTGTGAGCAGGGTGCGAAGACGGCGCACGATAGTTCATAGCAATTTGGATTTACTGTCCATTTGGCATTTTTGGGGGGTCCCGGCCTGGCCACATTTTGCTCAAGCGGGCCCAGGCCAAGAACATTTGAAGACCACTGCTTTAGACCCAGACCATTTAGCAGAAACGTCTCTTGGAAAAACAAATCTCTGTGCAAAACAGCTGATGAGCTCCACTTTCTTGCTTTGGGACGTGGAGCACGATCTGTTCTTAAACCCCTGATTTGCACCATTGATCACTTTAGTCTCGAGCCTGCCCCCGCCATCTCTGTAGAAGAGACCACCTGAAAACTGCGTTTTCAAAGTCTGGTCGCTGTAATTCAGTATTGTCTAAATTTGCTCTGTAAGGGTATGAGATATTTGATTGACTGATGAGCTGATCTCTGAGACAGATGACCAACTGACTGAACATCGATGCTATAGGACACGGAACAAATGCTACCTTAGCAATCGCCTGTAGGTAAGAGTCATCTTCTTTTGTTATTTTGCAGATAAGATGAAGCAGTTTTGCTGAGAGGTCCAAGTAGCCTTCTGATGCACTCCAAATAATTCTAGGAAACTGTATCAGAAAGTGCTGAAAGAGGCAGCACTTCAACGTATAGCAAGCTTTTGATGTTTGTTTGTGCAGGTGGCACTTGAAACCGACCGAGTTCAGAAAACCGATCGAGTTCATATTTTCGCACATTCCTGGGAATCGCAGTGAATAAAGGCCATTAATTTCAAAGTATATATCTATTAGAGGCGCTTTCCTCGCGCCTCTTCAACAGTTTACGGATTCTCTGCATGGCTTGCCCACAACGCTTTCTTCTTTTGAGAGGTGTGGAAGAGCCCCGTAAGCGCTACCCCCCCTTTTTTCTTAATGCCCCTTTTAAGGTAAATTAACCCTGAGCCTTCTTGTTAATATGCCCTGTAACATCTTTGGCAATATTTGTAGCAGCTGTTTTAATTTTCGGTTTTACTATTTGACAATCCAGTCTTAAAAGTGGAACTCCTTTTCAAAAGAGACTTCTAATTGTACTGCTGATACCCACCCCATACATAAACGGTTCTCTTGAAACCCTGGTAGACCTAATCTGGCTTGCGTTCTGTGGTGATATCTGTAGACTGACGCGTCCCCAAAGGCAATTATGCTAATATGGATCTATTCTGCATGCGCAAATGTAAAGCTCCACAATCCGCTTTCTGATGTCAAGCCTAACGTGTTGATTCCGATCGTCCTTCACCTCGATTGCTATGGTGTCAAAATGTCTTTTGTTGACTGTTATATTGTTTGGTTTCATGTAAATAATGTTTATCATACAGTTATTTTACCTGCACTGTCCCCAAGCCTCTGATGTTCAATGACGCCGCAATATACAAAAAGGGCATACAATCCGGCATGTACATCAGTGTATGCCTTGTCCATTGTTGAAGAGTGATGGACGTGCTGTGGAAGTCCTAACACTCAACCCAACTTTTCACCTACTAAAATACCAAAGTCCTGTATTCCTAAACGCTTCTTTTCTCTGTCGATGTTCACACATTAATCTATTACTGATTACTTTATTAATCCCTTCTATAACATCTCGGATGTTGTCATAATGCCCTGGGGGGAATGTCAAAGGGTGCGCAGATATCTCCTTGCACATTTTTGTAAACTTGACATCCTCTTTTTCAAAAGTGTGCCACGTATGCGGGCAATTGTATTTCAGTTAGCAAAACCTTTGTCCCTCTTTAGATCTATGGGTTTTGCTCATTTTACCGTAAAGTATTTGGTTGTTAGTAAACATATTGACGAATGAGTTGCTCGGGAGGGTTGGATAAAAGGACCCTGGTTCCATGATGGCTTTGGTATCCTGATTACGATGATCGCAGTGTTTTTATATTCCTTAATTTACCTGCCACTTCCCAACGGTTACATTTCTCAGGCCAGCCCTTCCATTTAACTATGTACTGTTGTAGAGTAGGTCCCAGACGTGGCTTGCACCCCAGCCCCCCCATTTTGAGGTACCAGGAACATACTCGCCAAGGTATGTGACGTATGAGGAACAAATGAACCAACAGAGATCAGAACTAGGCCTCTGCCCAGTACCCATCAGAAGAGCAATACCTGTTGAAGTGCCTATAACCAGACAACCTTAGGCAGCCCGGTACCCTCTGAGACAACCGTACCAGCAGTTAGCACAAAATGAAGACTACTTGCAGACTGTCCCTGAAGAGACCCATAGAGCCTTAATGGAAGGCGAGTGGTGACGACACACGGGCCCGGACAGACTCACAGATGAACGAAACGACGACACACAGGACGAAAAGTTATGAATAATGGTGTGACAGACTTAAAAGAAGAAACAACGTTGCAGCACGAAGAACGTAACCATGAAGGAAGGATGAAAATACGCAACTGACTAAATGCCCGTAAATAGGTTTGGAACGCAAGAAGCCAAGGAAACGGTACTGCTTGCAATGCTTAATAGAAGAATAGAGCGGCAACCGCCAATTATATATCTACCTCAATGAAGCACATTATACAAGTGCGACTCCATTTTGTAAAAGCAGAATTAAGCCCAGGCTGCAAGGGGCCAACCAGGCCGAGATTCATATTCTAGTTAAAGCCAGAAGGAAGGAGTGGAATCGAAACTGAGCACAAACCAGCTCATGCCTGGGAATTCGAGGTCAACTCCAAGAAGGGAGAGGAGCGGCCACTCCGAAGAATCGAAACTTCAGAGCATAGCAGCCAACCAGTGAAGGTCGAGATGAGGACGCCCCAGGCAGGTGGCGAGGCTAAGAAAGAATCAAATACACGAAAATAAGGAAAATTAAGCAGATTCACGGTGAACAAACACGTGACGAGCCAAGCGCGGAGAGGTGCCAACGTTTGATGTCACCCAGAACCGGAGGATGTCATAACTTTTCCTGATAAGAAGCTACAGTTTCAAGGCCATCCTCAACCAACTAATTGACACATAGCCCTAAAAGTACTGATTGATGGAAGGGAGGCAGGGTGAATCTTGGGGCACAAGGCACCTGGGTGTCCATTCTTCATGCTGCTAATTAAAGTGGAGATTTATGTCTAGGGGTGTAACCTACCCAATCACAATGGACCAAATAATCTAGGGTCCTATAGCTAGTAGAACCAATGAGACATTGTACTTGTAGTGACATCTACCACGAGTGTTGTAGAGGGACGGGCATAGATGCCCACCCGATAAGAGTTATCCAATCCTCACGCTCTGTTAACATATACAGAGAAAGCACCTATACTTAAGTTACCTTTCCCGACCAATAGAATTGCATGACAAACTTTGTTAAACGTCAATGATGACGAGAATGTACTATAACTATTGCTGTCTGAATGAAGAATGGGGGAGTTGACGCGAGACAGAGCCCCCTTCGCATCACTTTTGATTTCCATTTATTTCCCCGTTTTTTGTACTTGTCATTAAACGGAATCCCTTTGCCAAACCATTGACTTGTCCTTCTTGATGTGTGTTGGAGTAAGAGGGGGTCATTACGAGGTTGGAGGTAACCATGGCGCTATTGGCGCCATGGCTGCCTCCAAAACCTCACCGACTCCGCCCTGGTGAATGCAGCTATTACCGCCCCATTCCAAGGTTGGCAGGGGCGGTAATTCCCCATTCACCAGGGCACTTCCCCATTCCCATTTGAGCCCCCATAGGGCTCAATGGGAATAGGGAAGGCGCTAATAACGGTACCGTAAATTGCGGTACCGTTATTAGCTCTAAGGTCCCTTTGCGGGTCCTGTCCTTAACGCATGGTAAAACCAGGTGTTAAGGAAGGACCCGCAAAGGGAACTCGTAGTAGGGTAGTAAAGGATTACCGGTACCGGTGCCCTTACCGGTACCGGTAATCCCTTACCGTCCGGGTCGTAATGAGGCCCAGAGAATCCTGCACCCCATCCTCCTCAAGGTGCAGCTATCTCGTCTTAAAAGTACTTGAGGGTGAGCTCTGATCCCATGGGCCTGTCAGAGGTCGCTCCGCCCTATTGTATAATTGGTAGTGGTGAGGATGGTTTTGACCATGAATTAGTGAATATTGATTATTGATAAGACACCTATTGACCGTCGACACAAAGTAACTCTAGGTCATCGGCAATATCACGAGTCCTTCGCCATTCGGCTGAGTAGACTGAGAAGCTTCCCGTGGACAATGATAGTGTAAATTCATCAAAAACTGCAGTGGGTCTGAAGGAACCTGCCTTACAGAGCATAACCCTTCTCATTCTTACGGGCAGCCGATTGGACGAAAAGACCGAAAGAGGCGGTAAAGGAGAGGCGGTGATCCCGAGGATCCAGAGAGGAACCATGCGAGCGGTGAGTGAAAAAAAAAAATTCAGTACTTTGGCAAATGTCTCATAGGCATTAGAACAAGTAAGGGAAAAGGTAACGGAGGGTGGCGGAGAAAACAAAATAGTGAGAAGTAGAGAAGACTGTGGGCCTCATTACACGGTAGGTGGTAAGGGTTTACCGGTACCGGTAAGGGCACCGGCACCGGTAAACCCTTACCACCTTACTATGAGGTCCCTTTGCGGGACCCGACCTTAACATTTTACAAATGGGGTAGTTCACAAATTAGTTAAAGCCTCATAGCACCTATTCAACTAGTTTCTTTCTGCTGGTCGTATATAGAAGACCTGCATCCCGTGCACCCCCCCGCACAGGGGTTGTGATGGTCGCCTCCCTACACCTACTAATCTAAGTAGAGAGCCCCCACTGGCACCACTATAGGTGCTATGAGGCTTTAACTAATTTGTGAACTACCCCATTTGTAAAATAGGCTATACTGTATAATACTTACCTCCTGATGAATGTTCCACACTTTGTCCTATGGAACAGAAACATGTCTGGACTGTAAACAGGGATTATATTTCATGACATATTGATCCATATGTGAATGGGTACCACACTTTTTGCTTGACAAGTACCCACAGTGTTCGTATTTTTCTGGTAACATTTCTGTAAAATGGCCATATAAGCCTGTTACGTATTCCCTATTGTTGTTTTTGCACATTGGAAGTTATATATATTTTTTGTCACTTGGACCAATCTATTTAATTGGATGTTTTAAACTTGACGATTTCTTCGTTATTATTAAAATTTGACACTATTTTTTAACTATATCTGGTCCTTCTATTGTTTTGCTTAGAGTGTTAATGCAAGGCACCTCCAGTACCTGTTTTTTAACTTTGTCTCCTTATACATTGACTATTATCCTCCCGGATATAGACAAAGCATACACTGCTAATTTTTTATTAGACAGTAGCATACCGGGTTTCCTCCCCTTGTAAGTAGTAGCGTCACTAGATGCCACCAAGGCCTTCGATTCGGTGAGATGGGAATGGCTATATGCCACCATGGTTAGGATGGGGATCGGACTTGCCTTCCTTAAATGGACCCAATTGGTCTACACCAATCCCACTGCCAGAGTGCGCACCAATAAGACCTATTCAGAGAAATGGCCCCTTTACAGAGGCACACGGCAGGGTTGCCCACTGTCCCCTATGCTATATATTATTGCCGCAGAGCCTGTAGCTGCTTATCTCCGGCAGGAGTATGGAGACGGAGGCATTAAACTAGACGGGGGGAGACACCTCGTCTCTATGTATGCAGACCACATGCTGCTGTACCTGAACAATCTCGAGCACCTCCTGCCCTACATTTTAGAGACTTTAGATTGTTTCCACAAACACACAGGCATTCAGATCAACAAAAACAAGTCTTATCTCTACCCCCTTGCTGCATTGTATAGTGAGGAGAACAGATCCCTGCCCCCTCTTGACCTTCAATGGCATGTGACATCTTTTAGATACTTGGGTGTTACCATACACCGTAACCCTAGCACCGAAAACATTCTTAACACCGTTAGGGCTAAAGATGCCCTTGCAAAGTCCATGGATTTTTGGGGTAAGCTCCCACTCTCGGTAGCGGGGCGGGCGGGTCTCCTCAAAATGGTGGCACTCCCCCGCTTACTGCATTGCTTTTCCAACGTCCCCTTTAACATCCCCCGCTCCTTTTTCAGAGACATAAACAAACTCTGTAGGGGATTCCTTTGGCAGGGAGGTAGGCACAGGGTGGCGCTGGACATTCTCCATAGACCCTATGAGAGGGGGGGATTGAAGGTCCCTAATTTCAAACTATACTCCTTGGCTAGCCAACTAAGGCATGTGACGCAATGGATGGCAGATGAAACCACCTCAGACATCCGACTTCTCCAACCAGCTTGGCCTCGACTGTTACTCCGAGACTTACTATGGGTTGAGAAGGGGGCTCTGAGACATTACCCATACCTGGTCAGGCTTGGAACCCAGCTCTGGAAGCGGGCCTGTAAAACAGTGGGGGCGAAGGACCAGTATTCCCCGCAGATCCCCATTGCGGCAGTCATGGCTAAGCTCTCATGGGGGGACACAGAAACACGCACCCAGTGGGAACCCTATGGGGTGTCAGTATTAGGAGACCTCACTTACGAACAGGAGCTCATGACATTCACTGACCTCAGCGAGTCCACAGGCCTGCCCACAGGCCAGTTTTTGTTCCACAGAGCAGTAACACAGGCCATGAAGAACAGATGGCCAGAGGCCACCGACCAAGTCATTGAGAACGATATCATTGAGTCAATGCTGGACACTGTTGAGGGGGGCCACACAACCTCCAGACTATACGAAGCCCTACTGCAGGGCACGACCAAGAATGAACTTAAATGCAAAGAGAGGTGGGAGAGGGAATTGGGCCTTGAATTTGAGGACAAAGCATGGGAGAGAATAACCCATTACCATAAAAAAATCTCTAGAAATGCCCATCTCCAACTCATCCAGCTGTACACTACCAACAAGGCCTACCTTACACCTGATGCCATATCGAGGTTCAAAGGAGCCACAACCCAGACATGCCCCAAATGCAACGAGCCGAGGGCGGGAATGACCCACATGTTCTGGGGCTGTCCGACGGTCCAGAGGTTCTGGGCCCAGGTGAAAGAGAGGGTAGCAAACGCGGGGATTGAAGTGGAAATTCGCGAGCCAGCAGCCTGCTTTTTGGGAACTTGCAAGCGAAACAGTAAGAATAAGCCCCTAAATAAACTCATAGGCTTGATATACATAACAGCGAAAAGACGTACAGCCATGGGATGGAAAAGCGCCGGAGGCCTTAGCGAGGCCCTTTGGTGGGGTAACCTCAAAAGATGGATAGCCGCTGAGACCGTGGCCTGGGAGATGGCGATTCAGGTACAGAGGCTGGACTCCAGTGATGAACTACTCCGTTGGGTGGCGTTAACAGTGCCATTGCTCCACCCAGCGGCTCAAGACAGCGCCTCGGTCAGTTTGGACAGTCCCGGCCAGGCACAAGGTCCAGAAAAAGACTGTGGATGTAACTGAGGTCTCGGAGGGAGGGGGATGGGGCAGGAGGGTTGGGAAGATTATATTATGTTGTTTTTGAATTATGCATACTGCATTGACTAATCAATGATCCTTTGTTTGTTACTATTTGTTGAAAACCCAATAAAGAAATTAAAATAAATAAATAAATGTATGCACGGAGGGGGGTGAGACACCTACCGTGCCACCAGCCCCGCCTGAGCCAGAAATCGAGGGAAGTAAGTCAGAGGGACTCTACCCACTAAGAGAGCTAAAGGCAGCTACGGGGTATTGTAACCCCGCATATGAGTCACCTATGTACAGTAGTGACGAAATTGAGGGGAAGGATCAGGAAATTAATCTTGCCTCCGCAATCCCGAGGGACAAGGAGAGCCGTGATGATGAAAGGAAGGCTCAGGCACAGATTAGTGCACCTCTCGATAAAGAGAGAGAGGGAAAGAAATGGAAAGGGAATGAAGACAGAACTGATGAGATATGATTTGCAAAAGACAAATGGATGGGAGGACAGATATTGTTGAAACTCGATGGTAAAGGAAGTGATGATGTGAGACCGAGAGAGAAGTCTGATGAGGCACAGAGAAGGGAAAAGGAGAAGGATAAGGAAATAAGGGACGAGAGAATTAAAAAGAAAGATAGACTGAGGCGAGAACAGCTATAAGGCGAAGAGCAAGGAAAACCGCTCAGTCGCAAACAGTGCGCAGCCTATGATCAGTACAGACAGAACCTGCAAAGGTTGGAAAAAGAGCAAAGAGTACGTGAAAAGAGAATAAAGAGATGGGAAGATGAGGAAGTTAGAAGGGCATATGAACGTAGAATTGAAAGAAGAAGGGAACAAGATAAGACTAGAGAAGAAGCGAGGAAGCGCAAGGAAGTCGATGATGATATAGAACGTAAGTGTAGACAGAGGGCTCGGGATCTCGAATATTTGGAGCGGGAAGTTAAAAAACCCAATCCTGTTGTAGAATGGGAAGCCATTGAAGAATTCTTTCCTGCATACAACTCAGTACCAGGCACGAGTGGGGCGAAGATGACTTCGACACCAGAAGCATCAGGGAAACGATTGATAAAATATATGATGAAATGAGGTTGGAGCCAACATCCCACGGGGGAAGGGAAGACGAGCGCTTGGAAAGCACTCAGCTGTATGACACAGAGGATGTTACCCGAAGTAGTGGGAGCAGGGGACTGTCCCTGGACAGGCTAGAAATTAGTAAGAACAACGAAGATGCAAGGAGTTGCGTGAATTGGGAACAATCAGTATCCGACTCCAGGGAGGAGACGGGGGACGAGACAAATGAAGAAGGGAGACGGCGCTGAAAGTGGCTCCCAAGGGACAAAGGGGTACGATGGTGAGACGCTAGCGAGTCCGCACCCAGGACATCAGAGTCTGCCGCGCAGCCTGACCGACATGTAGAACACCCCACGGTCAGAGGGGGGTGTCAGCACCTGCCTATGTAGACAGATTGAGGACATTGTCAGGTAGACGGCAATGCGGGAATGTTACCCCGGCGATAGACAGGAGAGCCATGGGGAAAGAGAAGGAAGACTGCGCATTCCAATTCCCGCTGCTAGAAAAAGGGGAGGAGTAAGACCACAATATATTCCATGGCCACACATGGATCAAGAGAACCTGAAAAACAAGCTTCCGAATCTGACATCGGGAGCTGGGAAGTGGATACACGAGTTGGAAAAGATGACAGGGGTGTCACGTTAGCTATAGGGGGACATTAAAGGAATGGTTCACCCAAAAATTATCATTGGGCAAAAAGATGGGCAATAAAAAAAAGAATAACTTTTTTTTTTTTATGTTCCTATATAAACTTTGGAGCAAATGAAGCTCAAATTTTACAAAAGGAAGCACATGGGGACATCCATTTTGTGAAATGGATGCCCGCCTGTGCTTGCTTTTGCGGCACTAATGAAGGAAAAGCCAGCCAGCTGTAGTAAACAAAAGCTACCACTGGCTGGCTTTTCCTTCATTGGTGCCAGGACTCGGAGGACGGAGACCGGAGACTACAGGCAGAAAAGCTGCAGCTGCATCTCGGTAAGTGCTATTTTTTTTTTTTTTAAATATACACTAGCTGCGTTTTTTTTTCTAAGTTTTCAGGGCTGGTGGATCCCGGAAAACTTAGAAATAAAACCGCAGCTTTAAAAATGTTGTATTTATGTTTGCGGTAGCTTTTGAAGCTACCGCAAACATAAATACAATGTTATTGTGTTTGAAAACGCTGCGGTTTTCCTTTCTAAGTTTCTCAGGCTCCTCCGAGCCGGAGGAGCCTGAGAAACTTAGAAAGAAAAACAGCAGCGTTTTTGAAACACAACCGCGTTGTGTTTCTGCCTCCCGTGGCTATCACTTTAGATCTCCGGTGCTCCCCAAGGGGAGCACCGGAGACCCAAAGTGAAAGCCAAGGCAGGTAGAAACACAACGTGGTTGTGGTTGTTTTCAGAAAAGCTGCAGTGTTTCTGCCTGCAGCTGCTTTCCCATTTGGGGCTCTCGGGCCGTGGGGAGCCCGAGAGCCCCAAATGGGAAAGCAGCTGCAGGCAGAAACAGAACGCGGTTGTTTTCAGAAATGCTGTGGTTTTTCTGCCTGCAGCTGCTTTCCCATTTGGGGCTCTCGGGCCGTGGGGAGCCCGAGAGCCCCAAATGGGAAAGCAGCTGCAGGCAGAAACAGAACGCGGTTGTTTTCAGAAATGCTGCGGTTTTTCTAAGTTTCTCAGGCTTCTCCGGCTCGGAGGAGCCTGAGAAACTTAGAGAGAAAAACTGCAGCGTTTTAAACATAACAACGTTGTGTTTATGTTTGCGGTAGCTGAGGCTACCGCAAATATAAATACAACGTTTTTAAAGCTGCGGGATCGCCGCGGGAGACAGAAACACAACGCAGTTGTTTTTCAAAAACACTGCTGTTTTTCTTTCTAAGTTTCTCAGGCTCCTCGGGCTTGGAGGAGCCTGAGAAACTTAGAAAGAAAAACCGCAGAGTTTTCAAACACAATAACATCAAAAGCTACCTCAAACATAAATACAACGTTTTTTAAAGCTGGCTCCTCCAGCCCGGAAAACTTAGAAAAATAAACGCAGCCAGTGTTTCTTTTTTTTTTTTTTTTTAAATAGCACCGAGATGCAGCTTTTCTGCCTGTAGTCTCTGGCCTCCATCCTCTGAGTCCAGGCACCAATGAAGGAAAAGCCACCCAGTGGTAGCTTTTGTTTACTACAGCTGGCTGGCTTTTCCTTCATTAGTGCCGCAAAAGCAAGCACAGGCGGGCATCCTTTTTCACAAAATGGATGCCCCCCATGTGCTTCCTTTTGTAAAGTTTGAGCTTCATTTGCTCAAAACTTTACATAGGAACTTAAAAACAAAAAAGTGTGAATATTTTTTTATTTTATTACTGCCCATCTTTTTGCCCAATAATAATTTTTGGGCGAACCATTCCTTTAAGGGCCTCCTAATCGCTATACTTGGTGAGAGAGCAGACGAAGTGTGGAAATGGACAGGGTACCCTGGTGTAACCATAATTAACACTACCCATGACGGAGCACCATTTAATAACTGTAGAGCAGCAGTGTGGAAAGCGCTACAAGTGCTGTACCCAGACACTTCCGATATGGGAGCTATAATGACTCGAAAAATGAAGGAGACCGAAGATCCGTTGATTTATATCCAGAATTTCCAAGACGTGTGGGTGCTCGAAACACATGAATCTTGGACAAAATCTATCCCTGTATTCTACCATATATTGTGCCAAGGGTTGCCAGAACCGGTGCAGAAACAGCTCAAGAAATTGGTAGGAGTAGAAACTAAACTGTGGGCCGAAATACAGATGACTATTGCACATTACTGTAGATTGTTGCAAGAAAAGAATCGAAAAAGGAGGCAACTCGTAAGGGTGAGGAAGCGAAGCTGGTGCAAAAGAAATGATAAAAGTATGCTCTCGAAGGAGCCATGCTGACAAGCCCAGCTGACCCAAACGTACAACAGGCGACTAACCCGCCGCAGAACAACCAGGGTAATGCAGGGTTTTACCCGAGGGGAACGGGATTTAGAGGAAGAGGATGGCAGAGTAATCAGGGAGGGTTTCAAAGTAATCAGGGAGGTTTCCAGAGTAACCAAGGAGACTTTCAAAACGTGCAGATGGGCAATCCAGATATGTCGAATGGACAAATAGCCTGAACACCGCCAGTGTGTTGGCTGTGTGGAATGACGGGGCATGTGGTGCACTTGTGCATAAGCCAAGGCGCGTGGCAAAATGGCCAAGGAATGGGAGCAGGCATGGTGAATCCGACTGCTATCCCACATCAGGGTGGTGCACAGAATCACACAGTGCAGCAGAAAGCACCACGCTTGCAGCAAGGTGCACAACAAGGGGTTCAACCCCTGAGCGTGGGGAACCTGCCACAAGGGCAATCCCAACAGGCACCACCGCAAATGTCTCAGGGCACAAACTCCGGAAGGAGAGGCAACCCTGGGAATGGAGAAAATCCACAAGTATACAGTGGACCGAACTTATATATGAACTAGGACAGCTCACTGGGAACCCGGATTTGCTCTATCCTATCAGTGACACCAGACCCTAACAAGGAACCAAGGGTGAATGTCGTCATAGGGGGGAAAGAATATTCCTTCTTAGTTGACATGGGTGCAACACCCTCGTGCATACGAGAAGGCAAGTTTTCCTTGTCCGGCCAGGCCATAGATACTCAGAGTTTTACAGGAGCTCATAGTCGAGTTTCCTTTATGGACAATCTCCCTTTCTCCATAGGAGAATGTGAGATGAATGTGCTTTTATTATATTCACGTCAGACCCCATTGAACATTTTGGGTCGAGACTTAATGACAACATTGAATAGGACGATCTCGTTCACGGAGGATGGCATAGTATGCTCCACTCCAGGAATGCATTATTCAAAGGTGTGCAAAATGATCAGAGCATACTCCGGACGCATAGCCATGAGAGCTATACCGTTAGAACCAGAAGTCTTCGCATATGGCATACGTGTGCTTATGGCGGGATTGCCAGGTCTTGCAGATAGAACCATGAGAACCCCTGACGAGTTTCTATTCAAACCCAGAATACCCATGCATGAAGAAGGAGGACAAGTATTTCCCTTGACGATACATATTGCAGCAGTACGAGGGAAAGTAGCATTGGTCGAAGGGTACGATGACGAAGGCAGGCAATGGTGCGCGATTATCGCCATTGAAGAAGGGTATCGAGTGACTGATGTCACCGATGACGATCTGTTCGAAGAACACCCTGACTTAGAAGAGACAAGGGTGGAAGTAAGTCTCACATTCTGGGTCAAAATGATCAAACGAAAAGTGCCTCAGAGAATGATGTTGGCACTGAAGCGTCCGGAATATTTTGATGACGACATGGCCCAAGTGCCTGTCTCAGTATGGACTGCAGGACCCTATGACGTAGGCCTCCTGAAGGGGGTGGGGGAAGTGAAAATTAAACTGAAACCAGGAGCCATTTTACCAAGAGCGTGACAATATCCCATCTCCAGAGAAGCGGATGAAGGGATCACGAAGACAATTGCCGCCATGATGGATCAGGGCATCCTAGTGACGTCATAGTCACTCTGTAACACGGTGATCTATCCTGTCAAGAAATCAAAAGGAGGGTCTTGGCGTTTAATCCAAGATTTAAGAGCACTAAACGATATTGTTGAAGCTGAGTTCCCTCTGGTCCCTAATCCATCTACGATCCTGTGTAACATACCGATCGAGGCGAAATACTTCACGGTGATTGACTTGAAAACATTTTTCTCAATCCTGTTGCACCGTGACTCACAAGATCTAACATCATTTACTTTCAGACAAATGCGTCTGAAAAGCATGAGGTTGCCACAGGGGTATTGTGAATCCCCGTCTATTTTCTACAGAGTCCTGCAAATGGACCTAAGCAATATTGCAGTAGACAGTGTTGTTTTGCAGTATGTGGATGACATTCTGATCTGCATCACCACTGAAGAGCAATGCAGGCGCGATTCTGTCCAGCTATGGCTGAGAAAGGATATAAGGTTGACAAGGAAAAGTTGCAATATTGTCAACAAGAGGTGCTGTACATAGGCCAGTTAATTTCGCATTAGGGCAAAAAGGTAACCCCAGAAAGGGCTGAAGCTATCATGAACACGGCTCAACCACTCACGATAAAGCAAATGCAGAGTTTCTTAGCCCTGTGCAATTATGTTAGGGCATGGATCTTCGATTACAGCTCATATACCAAGCCCTTGCTCCAGGCCCTAAAGAAGGCCCAGGCGACAAAGGAAAGGATTGAATGGACTGAGACAATGGAAAAGGGGTTTACGGAACTCAAGAGAGCGATTTGTACTGCTCCAGTTCTCGGGATTCCTAATTATGCAGAGGAATTCTACCTGTTCTCACATACGAATGACAGCGTTATGACGGCAGTGCTCACCCAAAGAACCTTGTTGGGGTACAAGCCCCTGGCGTATTACAGTGGGAATCTGGACCCAGTAATGGGAGGCCAATTCCCAATGCAAACAAAGCTTAGCTGCCGCAGCGTTCGTCATAGAGAAGGCGACAACCATTGTAATGGGATGCTCCATGACGTTATACGTCGAGCACTCATTATTTGCCATCTTAGAGAAACCAAAAGGCACATTGACATCTCAGAGAGCTTCTGCATATGAAGTGATCATATCTAATCCATCGATCAAAATAGTTTGATGTAAAACAGTAAACCCAGCTACGTTCATAGCTGAGCCAGTCACTGAAGGCTAGCCGATACATGACTGCGCGAACTATGAAGAATTATATGATGAAATCCCCAGGGTGAAAGAAAATGCCCTGGCGGGAGGTGAGATCGCTTTTTTGATGGGTGTTTGAGAATCGACCAAGAAGACGGACAAAGATATACAGGCGTGGTCGTAATAAAACATATAGCAAACAGAGAATTTCAAGTACTCGTCAGTGCACGAATATCATCTCATTATTCAGCACAGGCTGCAGAACTATTGGCATTGATACTCACCATCGAGAATCACGCAGACCAGGAAGTAACAGTATACAGTGACTCCGCCTATGTGACGTCCACAGTGCACGCAGGCTTAGCGCGCTGGAAAAGGCGGGGCTACCTCCGAGCAGACGGCACGCCATTGCAACATGCAGCCTTATTGGACATGCTGATAAAGGCACTACAGCTCCCTGTGGGCATAGTGCTCGTAAAATGCGCCGCCCACACAAAAGGGACAGATTTCGTGTCACGCGGAAACCATGCAGCAGACACGGAAGCCAAGCGTATGGCGTCTAAAATTGAGACGATCATGGAAGTATAAGTGGCACGCACCCATGAACGTATGATGGTAGCACAAGCCACACCAGAGTCCTATAGTAATATGGGGCAGATTCAATTGATGGAGCTCCAAGGGGAGGCACCTCAGGATGAAAAAAACCTATGGAGGCATCGAGGGTGTTCCTTAAACCCCTCTGACGGATTGTGGCGGCAAGACAGCACTGGTAAACCAGTAATGCCTGTAGCCCTACTAAAAATAGCATTAGAACAGTTGCATTACCCATGTCACAAGTCAAAAGAAAATCTGGCAGCAACGCTCGCAGAAGACTGGTTTATACCGAATTTAGCTGAGCATGTTGCATTCTTTATGGTGAACTGCATAATCTGTCAGCAATTCACCACTGGGCACACATTAAAAGTTATGAGAGGAATCATCCTCCGGCCAAATGGGCCCTTTCAGCACTTGCATATCGATTGTCGACATGATTCAAGTGTGTAACGGGTACAGGTACTTAATTGTAGTGGTGTGTCCATTCTCTAGATAAAATGAAATGATATTTTATTTATATCGCGCTCGTACACAAGTGTATGGATAGAAGCAGGTCCCTGTACACACCCAGACTCAACCTGTGCTGCCAATTCCTGGTGAGGGAAGTGTTCCCTAGATGGGGGGTGTGTGAGGTGATGAGGTCAGACAATGGGGCTCATTTTGTTAACGCAGTCTTTGAGCAGGTCAGCTTGCTGCTTGATATAAAGCACAAGTTCTCGTCAGCGTATCATCCGGAAGGTAATGGTATTTGTGAGAGGCTCAACGGCTTGTTAAAGGAAAGGATAGCCAAGTTGAAGCTTACTCTAAAGAAGGGATGGCTGCACTGCCTTCCGCTGGCATTGTATGCTCTTTGGAACCAACCCGGCTCCGACCATCATCTTACGCCGCACAAGATAGTCACAGGAAGGATAATGAACAACCCCTCCATTACCCCCAGAGACAGAGCTAGCTGTGATGCCCAGTCAACCCGAGAGGTCTTGGGAACCGAGCTGCAGGAATACCTGACCTGCATGACATCAAGCCTTACGGTTATTTCAGACCAACTACTGTGACGACGAAAAGGGTGCAGCGCAGCACAAAACGCAGCAGGAGATGCTGAAACAGACGCAGTTCAAGGTCTATGCACGCCACTCATCTTCCTTGGAGACGCTGTGTTCGTAAAAAACCACACACGGAAAATATGGGACGAGCCAAGTTTCAATGGCTCTTTTATCGTAGAGGATTGCACTCCGTCAGCGGTCAAACTGCAAGGCAGGCGAGCATGGATCTTTCTAAATGACATTAAATCCTATATCGGAGAGATCCCTCTAGCTGCACCCCACCACGAAGAAATCACAGACAACGGGGAAGAACCTCAGCATGTGCAGACAAGATCCATGACGAGGAAGAAGGACGTATGAGCAGCAAAGCCATAACAAAAGAATCCGTTTGCAAGTTGTGGTTTAAACTGGACATTTCCTGTAAGCAAAAAAGGGGATAAGGACATAACGGACACTCTGTGCATCATAGCTGCAGGGTGAAGAAGAGAATTGCGCATCTAAGCCACAACACATGGATAATATGAACTTTTGAACCAAGCCACACTTAAGCATTGTTGGAAAACACGACTCTGATAGACTGTAAGCAAAGACTTTTCTTTTAAGAGCTTAACACAGTGGCCTGAATCAACCAACACCAAGACTTTGTTTCACAGAATTTATGGTATCTCCCAGCAGAAATCTCACAAGGGATGTACTCGACTACGTCCAGTTAGTAGTAATATCATATCCGTCACTTGTAGGGAGAGAAACCTGTGTCACAGACTTTGTTGAAGACCCTGCCAACAAGAAAGTAATCGGCAACTGCTGACTGTCATCACGGAAGCCTTCGCTGTGGTACCCAAATACAGTGATAAGGACACAAATGCTTCCACCGCAGGTGATTATAGATGAACTCACTTATATGCTTTTCTTTCGTATCCTAGAGGAATGCCCAGCACTCGTCGGGAGAACCACGGACACGCTTACATACATTAGAGATCCAAGAAACACTGAACATTTGAACCGGCTGTGGGTGAAGCTCAACTACGTGGTCGCAATCCACACAGCAGGAAAGTGTAGAGACTGTTCACGTCAAAAGAAAGGCCTGTGATCCAGAACCCAGCAAAGCTGGACAAATTTCCCTGTCGCCCAAGGACAGCCGACTGGTGCACAACGTCCTGTTTCGCCTAGTCACTGACTTTCCAGAAATGGTGGGGAGACCTGCCGAGGTTGACGTCATCACCTTCATCAGAGATCCAGCTAATGTCACGCATATGGGAACGCTCCACCATGGCATAATGCTGCAAGTGGAGCTGTCTAACTTTCAGAGAGTCGACATGAGGAGATTCCAGTGAAACCTTCTGCCGAGGGACAGATCCAGGAGACGGAGACAAAGCACTTCTTCTTTCTGCCGAGGGACAGATCGAGAGAGCTGAGACGAGAACTTCACCGTCTGTCTTATTTTTTTTGTAATTTATTTTGTAATTTTTTTTTTTACTTTGTTTTGGAGTGATTGCTATTTTTTCTATTTTTTCCATTGAACAGGATCCCGCATGTCTTCAGGGCTGAAGCAAATTCGGGGGGTGGTCTGGGAATTGACCTATTTTGAATATACTCAATGAATGTAACTTACCAAAGGTATTAGTCTAATCTTTCTCCATAGTCTAGCAAGGGAACTGTTTCGCACAACCAGAGACAATCGTCACCCGCAAGAGGGGGAAACTTACGAAGCACAAGACACTTTATGTTACAAACTTTCTGAGAAATAATAATGGAGTAAGTGAAAAGAATAGAACTTTAACAGTTGATATGATTCAGATGGGGGCCCAGAACAGTAACCTGATCCTCCCACAAACAGAGGGGCGCCCGCTTCCCCGGAAGGAAATGCTGCCAACTTTCATACCGCTCGATTATGTGTATATACATAGTGATTATCATTGTTTTTCTGTCTTTAACAATCAGAACTCCATTCTTTATTGGCGCACGAAGCGTTCCAAATTTAGTGCACCCACCAGATATTGTACACATGGGTCCCACAAAGGCACCCAGGCCCTATATAGTTTTTCTGGTTACAAGAAAACCTGATGGTAAGGTAAATGAACTAAAATTTAATGTAATTAGTAGTGATTCATACACACTTGCGGTAACGAATGAAGAGAAAAGCTTGAGACAGGGTCAGCGCGGAATGAATGAAAATTTAGCACTGACTACTACACACGTGCACACACACACTGAATGCACACGAACAAGGGCATGTGTCAATGGCTACAGAACCTCGAACGAAGACCACAGAGAGTACGAGACTGCCTACCGAACAACCAGTCCCAGAAAATAGTAAAGGTGACCGAAAAGAATCAAAGGAAAGGCTGACTAAAGAAGATATAGCAAAAGCCCTCAAGAAGACAGAAGCGGCTACGGGAGAATTCAGTGCAAGGACGCAAATGCTGATGGATCATTTATTCCTGTTTATAGCTAGAGGAAGGAAACTACATCAGGAACTGAAAAATAGAACCACAGAGACTGCAGTGATAAGCACACCAGTTCCAACACAAACAACAAGCACCAGGCCCACGATGCAGTCTTACGTCAGGCTGATGTCAGATGGATGGTGGGTAAAGGCACTCTACGAAAGAATACAAGAGAGGAACAGAAATGCAAAACTGCCTCTTAGCACATCGATGCAGGTGAAGAAAACTGCTTCACCGACCAGAATGCCCGAGAGTCCTCCAGCAAGGAAAAGTCACACAGACGCATTTAGAGATGTAGTTATAGCTAACTACAGAAAGACACTAAGAATCATCAAGAGAAGCCCACACGAAGATAGCAAAACTAAACGATTACCTGGACAGCACAGCACATCTAGGAAACAACATTTGGTACCAACACATGAAGGAGGTCGGAAGAAGAAAATCAGAAGAAGAATGCTTTGTGCACTTCTACCGTACAGCATGGGAAAATCCAAGATCTTTGTGGCTGTATAAATTGATGTCCAGACAGCACACTGTATGTCACACGTAGCAATGTGCAAGACGAGAGGCCAATTCATGGGCAGTGATGCCTCCCTGAAATGGGCAACTGAAGCAACTGATCCTGACGAGGATGATTATGTTCAAGTCATGAAGACAAGAAACAGAGCTCCTACTAAGAATCATGTAATCAGGTACAAGAACCCTGGAGTAAAAGGGGCTGAAATTAGATGGGAAGTGAATCAGAAGCTAAATGTCGAAGGAAAAACTCCAGAGGAGGCTCGAAGTTGGAAGGACAGAGGCCTAATGCAGATTTGGGGGACAGTGCTTTCACCAGATGGATGGGAAAAAGGAGTAGTGATCTGCAGAGCCTGGATGGTCATTGGTCAATATAAACCTATCATCAACATAGTGCGGAACGGATGCAAGCCATTATGGCCAAAACTTGCAAAACTACTCACATGGGTCGAAGACAGAGGAGGACCCTTGCAGATAGGGCCACTAGAAAACCCAGAGTTCTGTTTCAGAAATAACGGCACAAGGAAGGTGGGAGAGAATCAGAACTGTGGACGAGTCTTCGACGCAAGAGAGAGATTGGTAATCACCATGCACACCCAGTCTTCATATATGTTTTCTTGTAAGTAAAAGAATGGCTCTAAGGGATTAGTTCAAAAGTATAGTGCTGTTTGAGGTGCAGGGGAGAGATGCTCAGCCTTGGTATCTAGGCTGGGGAAGATACATGGGAAAATGGTTTCCAGATTAAGGAAACCCGCGTCCCCTGCACACTATCAACAAAGGCCGTAGCCTATATGGAATTTTATAGGGTACTATTGGTAACCTAATTGTTTTTCACAAGAATTGTTTTACAATTTCAGTAATTTTCTTTGCTTTGCTATGACTGCAAAAGTGTTCTGGAATCTCCCAATTAATACTTGACAATTTCATCTGTTTATCAGAAAAAACAGTGATTTATTCAGATTTTTAACAAAAGACATTCAAAAAAATATTTATATTTATAATCTGGCCCAACGCGTTTCGAGTATCAATTTTCACTCTACATCAGGGGCAATGTGTTCTGAATTCTTTACATTAAGTTTAAACTGGAGAAAAAATAAATTAAATTGATAATCTAATATTCATATTCATGTTCATATGTACATTTAGAACAAAAACAAGGTTCTTCATTAATCAGTTAGAGGCACTTATAAATGTTACTGTATACACCATTGATTCATTCATTGAAATCTATACCAGTTACATTGCTCTAAACAAAACCATTAAAGTAATGAGATTTGCTAATGCTAGGAGCCTATTAAGATAACAGACAAACCCATCTTAATCAGGGAAATGACTTTGTTCCAATTGTGGTTAAAAAATAATTGATTTTGGTTTAGAGCTCATGCTGTAACACACACTTGCTTAAGGAAGTAGACACTCTATTGATAGCTTCTATGATAAAAAATGGGAACTTAGTAGTGATGACTAGTGCAAGAGGTACTAATAAGAAGGTAGAACTTACTTATGCAAGTAATGTAGGACTCCACAGGCATTCATCTAAGGCTTCTGTGTGGATAGGATGTCCTATTCTGTTAAATAAAGTGAAAAGGAGAGGATATATTGTGAAATTGAGCGAACATTGGCTGTGAGGCTCAATGTAGTGACAGAGTGGCGTACTTACAAGTAAAACAAGATGAAAAAGCAGGCTTCCTGTAGTGATGGTCACTGGAGACTCTCCATCCGCTTCCAAAATGAAAATGGAAGCGGATCGAGTATTTATAGTCGCGGGTGATGTCACCCGCGCATGCGCGTGATGACGTCACACCGAGCCATTTTCTTTGTTTACATGTGCGGTATGTCTAAATGCTGAGAAAGGAAGAACATAGTGAATCCAACTAAAGATAGAAATTTGTATCTGTATAGCGTGATGACGTAACACGGCCGTCATTTTCTTTGTTTACCTAAGTGTGTGATGTGTCTAAATGTTGGGAAGAAAAGAACATAGTGAATCCAACTTGAATTAGAAATTAGTATCTGTACAAACGGTCTGACCGGGTATTAAAAGTAACATGGTAATGTTAACCATTTAAACTCGTGGTAACGGTAATGGTAAAGTAGTATGTATCAGACCTAATCGTGCTATACCTTAGTCGAAAAGGGAAGATAAAAGAAATTAGATAAGCTAAAAATAGTTGGAAAAAGAGGTCAAGACCTTAAAATGTTTGTCTTAAATTCAAAAGAAGCTCCTTTGCCAAAAACAATCTCGTAAACATTACAATTTAGGCTTTGAATACAGTTTTATCTAACCCATTGATTGGTGTACAATCTTATTGTTAAATCATAAACTCGAATAGTCTCTTATGTATTCCCTCTGAATCTTTTAACAAAGAATTTTACATAGGATCTTAATCCTGTTAAGTGACAATGAGGTATAGTTTCAGACATAACTCTGATATGTAAAAAACTCTACTTTAGGTGATCTCTAAAAGACAGATTAAAACCAAGGGTGATCATTAAAAAAGAGATACCATGGCTATGTTTGCAGACATGTCCACATGTTCACAAGTATGGACCTAAATAATACTCCTCGTTTAGCCCCAAAGGGTGCATTGCATCTAACTTTTGTATCCAATAAAGTTCTCTTTGCGCTAAGAGTTTTTGAAGGTCACCTCCTCTTGGTAATTGATGAACTACTTCCAAGACCACCATTCTCATTTGTGAAATATTATGTTTGTGGTCTCGATAATGTCTGTAGACCGGTGACTTTACATTCCTAGTTCTTATGTTGGACTTGTGTTCTGTCCACCTTTCTTTCACTTTCCGATTTGTTTTCCCCACATAATGCTTGCCACAGGGGCAGCGAATTGCATAAACCACATTTTTAGTATCGCATGTTGCATATTCCCTCAAAGTTATTTTTTTGCCTGTGTTAGGATGTCTCACATGGTCTCCTTTTATGATATTATTGCAATGTTGGCTTCGACGCTCCAGGAATGGTACATGGAACCGCAGTAATTATGGATCATTACTGGGCTTGTGGATCCAAGGCATACATAAGACTGCCGAAAAACTGGGGAGGCATATGTACAATAGTGAACGTCCACGTTCCCGCACTTGTGATCCCGAAAAGCGACCTGAATATTGACAGTTTCCCGAAGGCAGATGCTCACCTAAGGAAGAGGAGGTCTGTGGAACTGGTAGCCCGAATGAAGAGAGAGAATTACTTTTCTGCCAAATCAGAAGAAGCATTTCATGCAATCGCATATGAACACAGACTGTTTAGCCTCACCTCATCAGTATTCACAACGATTTTCATGCCTCACAACCAAGTTGGAGTAAATATGAAATGGTTGCAGATAACCAGATGGGAGTTATTGCAGACCATCAACACTACCATAAAAGGATACAACACAATCAAAGAAGAACTAAGAGCAATCCGATTGATGACCCTCCAGAACAGATATGTACTTGACATGATCACCGCGATGGATGGAGGTGTTTGGGCAAAAATCGGAGAATCATGTTGCACATTTATACCTTCGCATGATGAAGAAAATGGAACCTTAACAGAAGCCATAAGTATGCTGACAAACCTACAGAACCAGATGATTGATGCAACTGACGAAGTAGAGGATGACAGCTGGTCTGGAGCATTATTCTCATGGGTCCCACAATGGATGGCAGACATATTCAAGTTTCTGGGAGCCGTGCTATTGATGATACTACTAGGATTTTGTGTTATCAAGATAATCATCACACAATGCCAGAAAACTGCGAAGAAAGCCATTGGGATGAAGATCATGATTGATGTCAAACCAGGATGGAAGTCCAGAGACTTGACTGATGAAGAAATAAGAGACTTTGTGAAGGCCAGCGAATTTGTACCGGAAGGAACAAAGTTTGTGTATCCCAGAAAACAAAGAAAATATGAAGGAAAGTGGATCTACTGCAGCCCAAATGGACAATGCCAGCTAATGACCCGGAACAAAGATGAACATGTAAAAACAGCAGGAAGTTTGAAGGGAGTAATAAAAATATGGACTCCAAAGAAGCACATATTCACACCATCATGTACAAACCCAGAAGACGATGAACATGATGCAGAAGAGCCAAGTAAGACAAATCCAAAGGAGGAAGCAGAAGCCGTTGATGAACCGACCAGAGGGGGGAGTGTAGAGGAGGTCCCAGACATGGCCTGCACCCCAGCCCCCCATTTTGAGGTACCAGGAACATACTCGAAAAGGTATGTGACGTATGAGGAACAAATGAACCAACAGAGAGCAGCACTAGGCCTCTGCCCAGTGCCCATCAGAAGAGCAATACCTGTTGAAGTGCCAATAACCAGACAACCTTGGGCAGCCCAATACCCACTGAGACAACCGTACCAGCTACTTGCAGACTGTCCCCGAAGAGACCCATAGAGCCTTAATGGGAGGCGAGTGGTGACGACATACGGGCCAGGACAGACTCACAGATGAACGAAACGACGACTAAAGGATGACACACAAGACGAAAAGTTATGAATAATGGTGTGAGAGACTTAAAAGTAGAAAAAACGTTGCAGCACGAAGAACGTAACCATGAAGGAAGGATGAAAATATGCAACTGACTAAATGCCTGTAAATAGGCTTGGAAGGCAAGAAGCCAAGGAAACGGTACTGCTTGCAATGCTTAATAGAAGAATAGAGCGGCAAGTGCCAATTATATATCTACCTCAATGAAGCACATTATACAAGTGCGACTCCATTTTGTAAAAGCAGAATTAAGCGCAGGCTGCAAGAGGCCAACCAGGTTGAGATTCATATTCTAGCTAAAGCCAGAAGGAAGGAGTGGAATCGAAACTGAGCACAAACCAGCTCATGCCTGGGAATTCGAGGTACACTCCAAGAAGGGAGGGGAGCGGCAACTCCGAAGAATCGAAACTTCAGAGCATAGCAGCCAGCCAGTGAAGGTCGAGATAAGGAGGCCCCAGGCAGGTGGCGAGGCTAAGAAAGAATCAAATACATGAAAAGAAGGAAAATGAAGCAGATTCACAGTGAACAAACACGTGACCAGCCAAGCGCGCACAAAGCAACGTCTGATGTCACCCAGAACCCGAGGATGCCATAACTTTTGCTGAAAAGAAGCTACAGTTTCAAGGCCATCCTCAACCAACTAATTGACACATAGCCCTAAAAGTACTTATTGATGGAAGGGAGGCAGGGTGAATCTTGGGGCACAAGGCACCTGGGTGTCCATTCTTCATGCTGCTAATTAAAGTGGAGATTTATGTCTAGGGGTGTAACCTACCCCATCACAGTGGACCAAATAATCTAGGGTCCTATAGCTAGTAGAACCAATTAGACATTGTACTTGTAGTGACGTCTATCACGAGTGTTGTAGAGGGACGGGCGAAGATGCCCACTCGATAAGAGTTATCCAATCCTCATGCTCTGTTACCATATACAGATATAGCACCTATACTTAAGTTACCTTTCCCGAACAATAGAATTGCATGACAAATTTTGAGTGTTAAACATCAATGATGACATGAATGTACTATAACTGTTGCTGTCTGAATGAAGAATGGGGGCGTTGAAGCGAGACAGGCGATCGCATCACTGTTGATTTCCATTTGTTTCCCCGTTTTTTGTATTTGTCATTAAACGGACTTCCCTTTGCCAAACCATTGACTTGTCCTTGATTTGTGTTGGACTAAGAGAATCCTGCACCCCATCCTCCTCAAGGTGCAGCTATCTCGTCTTAAAAGTTATTGAGGGTGAGCTCTGATCCCATGGGCCCGTCAGAGGTTGCTCCGCCCTCTTGTACATGATGACCACATCCCCTATGCTCCAGCACTTTCTCTACATGAAACTCCCGATCTTGGTCGGGCTTTACTTTTTGCAACTCCTCTCTACAAAAGAATCCCACAACCTCATCCCCAGCATAATCTTTCAACTTGAAAACTGTAACACCCCCGAGGGTAGAGTGCTTATGGACAATAAATATTTTGTCGCTAAATGACTGTTCATCCCCCTTTTGAAAAACACCTGTTCAGTCTAGATATCCTAACGTGATCCACTTTTTTAGAACAAATTATTATTTTCTAATAACCACAATAATAATAATAATAACAATAATAATAACAATACAACAACATTTAACCGTTTTCCCCTAAAAACCTCGCCCTCTGCCTCTCGCACTCCTCTCCCCTTCCCACCCTCCCCAACCTGGGATAAACTTGCCATAGTTATCAGAGAGTTCCTTATCATTGTTCTAAGCCCTAGTTGAAGTTCAATAGTTCCAGGTGCTGGGGTGCCATTGCTGTCTGTAGTCCTCTTTCAGGAAGGCCAGTCTTCCCCGACCTCTCCCCTTCCCCCCCATTCCTAAAATCACCTTCTCTGTGGGCACCCCACCCTTTTCCCACAGGGTTGACCTTAGTGCTCCCTGGACCTCTTCACAAAAGGACGTCGGTCTGGGGCATATCCATCAAATGTGGTCCCATGTCCCGTTTTCCCCACACTCCCTCCAACACTCCTGCGAGGTCCCTGCATATATATTGTGTAGGCGAGTGGGGGTGTAATGCCACCTGAAGAGCATTTTGTACCAGCATTCTCTTAATTGTGTTGCCTTCAGTATCTTCGAACCTCGCCTCCACAACCTCTCTCACTCCTCCCTTATTATAGCCCTCCCAATCGTTCTCTCCCATTTCCCCGAATACTCCCACGCTGCCCTGGGGATGGCCTCGTCCAATATCTTAACGAGTTGTGAGAAATTTCTCGAATGTTTCTCAGCCCCTTGATTTCTGCCTTCAAGACCCAATATCTAATCTGCCAATACTGCATTCTATCCTGTTCTGCCACCCCAAAACTCAATGTACATTCCACAAAAAACCTGATTGTCTGGCCCTGGAATATATCCCGTATTCTCCGGGACCTTCCCTCCGGCCACCAAAGAAAAGCCCTTTGTTCCAATTCCGGTGTGAAGGCTGGGTTGCCAAAAATTGGTGTGAAAGGGGAGCAAAATCGTGTGATACCATATTCCTAGACAGTCCGTCCCACGTATCCGCCAGCTGCTTGGTTATGGCACTCGCATAAATACGCTGTGGTCTGTCCTGCCTCTTGAGCCACAATATCTCCAAGAGCTTCTGCCCCACTAATGCCCGGTCCATGTCGACCCATAATTACTCTCCCCATCTGCACTTCATTCTTTTATCGGCCTAATCTGAGCCACCTCATAGTACACTTGAAAGTTGGCAAGTGCTAAGCCCCCTCCCTTCTTGGGGCCATCAACAGGGATCGATTAATCCTCGGCTTCTTACCCTCCCAGATGAAGCTTCCAGTCTGCTTCCTAAGTTCCCTGAAGAAACTACCCGGCACTGGCACAGGCAGTGCTTGAAGGGTAGAGCAGCGGAGGAGAGACCCCATCTTCACTGCTTCATCCTAAGAGTTTTCCATTTGCGAAGGTTTGCCGTGATGGAGGCCAGGCCAACATGGGGGAGGAGGGGTAGTTTGTTGCATACCACCCTGTGTGTCGCAGTGTTATGTATATCCCCAGATATCCAGGTGAATGGCGCCAAAGCCCTCAATACTGCCACATCCCTACCCCCTACCGTAAGGTTTAGAATCTCTGATTTTGATTCATTAATTTTTAACCCCGAGGCAGGCCACCCTGTACTCGGTGAGGATCTTCCTGCACTCCCCAACATCTCTTTCGGATGAGTAAGGTCCAGGAGCATGTCGTCTGCAAAAACTGCAACCTTGTGCTATACTCTCCCAAACAGGATTCCCTTAACTGCTTCTGACTCCTGCAGTCTCTGCAGAAGAGGCTCTAAATATATCGCGTAGAACAGGGGCGAGAGGGGGCACCCCTGTTTGGTGCCCCTAGTCAAGTAAAAGCTTCTAGAGAGAGTTCCGTTGAGAAGTAGCCTTGCTGAAGGAGTGTTGTAATTCGCCTGTACCTTACTAATAAAGCCTGTTCCCAACCCCATTTTCCCCATTATTCGGAACAGGAATAGCTATTCCACCCTGTCGAAAGCCTTCACAGCGTCGAGGGGACAGAAGGACTGCTGATGTCGAGGTCTTATAGACTTTTTCAATCAGGTGTGCTATTTATCTTATATTATCAAATGTTTGGCATCCCCTTACAAACACTGCCTGATCCGTGTGTCTCAATTTCGGGAGAAGGTTCTCTAATCGGTTAGCCAGGATTTTAAAATATATTTTTGCATCCACGTTAATTAATGCTGTTGGTCGATACGGGCCGCACTTAGTGGGGTCTTTCGAAGGGATTGTGTCCTCCGACGTATTCCTTATCTTAGATAGAAATCCTTCAGCTTTGCTGGCCTCGGAAAATTTTTTCGCCAGAGGGCGCTGCGCGTCGATGATCGCCGAGTCGATGACCCTCGACGGCCTCCGTGCCGACGTCGACGTCATCCTGCCTATAAAGGCCGCGCGCAGCGTCCGTTGCTCAGTTCCGTTTTTCCGCGCTTCGTTGTGCCTCGGAACACCGTTGCTCAGTTCTCGATATAATATCTAACCTCGATATCGATGGCATCCTCCTCCGACCCGACGACCCCTCGGTCCGGTTTCAAAAAGTGCCGAGACTGCGGGAAGAAAATGTCGTTGACGGACCCTCACAGGGTCTGTTTGTGGTGTCTGGGAATCACGCACCAGAGTTCGGAGTGTGAGGAATGCCTTTCCATGACGGCGAAAGCCTTGAAGGAGCGTAGGGGGAAGCTCGAGAGAGGTAGGTCAACTTTAACTTCCTCGAAAGCTTCTTCGGTAGAGTCGAGACGTTCGTCTCCTCACCATAAAAAACACTCTCGTTCTAGATCACGAAGTGGCTCCCACCACTCGTCGACATCGAGACACTCGAAGAAGAGACGTAGGAGATCCCCTTCGTCATCTTCGTCGAGTTCTCCTGAGAGAGTTCATTGCCCCACAAAACGCAGCTCGCAAGCTGAGTGGGAGGAATTCAGGAAAAAGATGCTAAGCGTCTTCGAGAAAGCGGCCTCGTCCCCCTCGAAGACAGCTGAGGGTGATACCCCGGGTAAAAAACCCAAAAAATCTAAACGCCGCGAGTCGCAGTACCCGGCGGAAAAGTCAACCCGAAAGCGCCTCGAGCCATCGGGAGATAAAGCATCATCGACGCCATCGTCGAAAACTCCTTCGAAACAGAGGTCGGCGCCATCGACGCCGTTGTCGAAGGATTCATCGGCGCATCAGTCGATCGAGTCGACGCCGACGTCGACGCCGATATCGACGCCGGTGAAGGAAAGAACCACGGCTACTCCACAGCCAACGGTTAGACAAAAGACCTCCGACTCGACGCCGAGAACGTCGACGTCGTTCTCGAGCAGGACTCCGATCCTTTCGAGTTCCTCGAGGCCTAGTACACAATTCTCGACGCTTTTCACGGCGCCTTCGAGTACTTTCACGTCGGTGTCGACGACATCGACGTTTTCAAGGCCTGTGATGATGGCTCCTTCTGCATTGGAAATGGGGTTTATACCATTCCAAAAACCAAAGTATCCCCCTTTAACCTCGATTTTTGAGGAAAGGGAGGATTCAGACCAAGATATTGATTTACAGAGGACCACATCACCAGAGCCAGAGACTTTCGCCTCTGAGGAAAGAGGATTAAAAAATCTTCAGGATGCACTTCAGGAAGCTAGTGGCTTGGACACTTCTCCTGAAGCAGAATTTATCAAACCAGACCCAGGAGAACATGCGGAGACTCCATATAGAGCTCTGATGTCTAGAATCATAGAATTTATGGGTTGGTCTGCACCTTCTCCTGCCTTTCAGCAGGATGACCTCACTGACATACTGGACAAGGGCCCACAGGAGGATCCTGTGGTTCCATTTCACTCTGCTCTACAGAGAAGGATTTTGACAAACTGGGAAACGCCGGAAATTATCCCGGCAGTAAATAAAAAACTGTCAACAAAATACAGGGTGGCTAGTTCTGACCCTGAATATTTGTCAAAACACCCTACTCCTGAGAGCTTAGTTGTACAGGCTGCAACCTCATCAGGCAGCACATCTGCATACCCCACTGCTCCGCAGGATAGGGATGACAAAAAGTATGATGCCATGGCTAAGAAGGTTTTTTCTGCCTGTAGCATGGCGTTAAAGTCTATTAACGCGACCTGTACGCTCGCTAGGTTCAGCCACACCCTTTGGGAGTGCGCTTCATCAGCGGCTGACTGCCTCCAAGAAGGAGAGGAAAGGGACGCATTTTTAAACATCATCAGGGATGGTAAAGATGCGATGTGCGAGACCCTACAAACTGGCCTAGATTCTGCTGACAGTATCAGCAGGGCCATGGCGGCAAGTACCACAATCCGCAGGCATGCGTGGTTGAGGAAGTCTGGTTTTGCCTCTGACGTGCAGACCAGGCTTTTGAATATGCCCTTTGACGGTTCTACCCTCTTTGGAAAGAAGGCGGATGACAGTTTGGAGAAACTGCAAACGTCCAAGGCAGCAGCCAAGTCATTGGGAGCTGCTATCCGTCAGAATACCTTTCGTCCTTCGGGATCATCGTGGAGAGGACGGTCCTTTCGTTACTATTCCTCATATGGAAAGGGCAGAGGACGACCGGCTCAAAGAGGCCAAGGAAGATTTACCCGTGGTGGACGGGGTAGGGGAAAGAAAGCCGCACCCGCAGGAGCAGGAGCCACTTTACCTTCGGCAACTGCATCAGCCGCTTCAAAACCACTCTGAGGTCTCCCCTCACAGAACACCAGTAGGGGGCAGGTTAACTCACCATCTGACGGAATGGCAGGCTATTACGTCAGATGCTTGGGCTCTGGAGACAGTGGCCCAAGGTTACTGCCTGCCCTTCCTACATATCCCTCAGAGTCATCCACCGGGGAACAACCCTTTGAAGCTTCCAGATCCGCTCCTCTTGCAGGAGGTTTTAGACCTGCTAGAGAAAGGTGCCATAGAACTGGTACCTGTAGCGGAAAGGAACAAGGGTTGGTACTCCCCCTACTTCATAATACCGAAGAAGGACGGAGGACTGAGACCCATCTTAGACTTACGGGAATTGAACAAATTCCTCCGAAAGGACAAGTTCAAGATGGTGACTCTCTCTCAGATCCTTCAGGCCCTCCAGCTTCAGGACTGGTTGGTATCTCTAGACCTCCAGGACGCTTATTTCCATGTGCCGATCCATCCCAGGCACAGGAGATACCTGAGGTTCGCAATTGGCAGCTCTCATTATCAATTTCGAGTTCTGCCATTTGGGCTAACCTCCGCCCCGAGGGTCTTTACCAAGCTAATGTCGGTTGTGGCTGCAAGTCTAAGGAGGGAAGGGATTCATGTCTACCCTTACCTAGACGATTGGTTGATCAGAGCTGTATCTTCGGAACAGGTTCAGAGACAACTAGATTATGTTTGCCACTTCCTTCACAAGCTGGGCTTCTCCCTCAATTTAAAGAAGTCACAGATGATACCATCACAGAGACTCCAATTCATTGGAGCAGTCCTGGACACTTCCCTGGGAAGAGCCTTGCCACCAGAGGTGAGGGCTCGAGATATTCTGCAGATGGTCATCAGATTTCAGAATGCCCAATATCTCCCAGCCTACGACTTTCTGAGGTTGCTAGGCCTCATGGCATCCTGCATATTCCTCGTGCCGGAGGCTCGCCTGAGAATGAGATCCCTCCAGTGGGCACTGAGAACTCAGTGGTCACAGTTCTCAGGAAGGATGACAGATCTCCTTCGGATCCCGGTCAAAGTAGCCCGAGACCTTCAGTGGTGGGCCTGTCGGGAGAACATCCTGAAAGGAGAAATGTTTTGGCAACCATGGCCGGAGATAACAGTAGTCACGGATGCCTCACTCACGGGGTGGGGAGCTCACGCCAACGACTTGACCATCAGCGGTCGTTGGTCTCCATCGGAGTCCAGACTACATATCAACCTGTTGGAGCTGAGAGCCATCAGACTAGCGCTGAAGGCTTTTCTGCCGTCTGTACGGGGAAGAAACGTCCTAATAATGACGGACAATACAGTGGCCATGCACTACCTCAACAAAAGAGGAGGCGTAGGCTCACTACCACTGTGCAGAGAGGCGATGCAGCTCTGGTTTTGGGCAATTCAGGAAGGAATCTCTCTATCGGCAATTCACCTAGCCGGAGAGAAGAACTTGACAGCGGACGCTCTGAGCAGGCAGAGCACAGTCTCTCACGAGTGGGAGATAGCTCAGGAAGTCCTTCAAGAGATCTTCGCCCTTTGGGGAACCCCTCAAGTGGATCTGTTCGCCACCAGTATCAACAGGAAGTGCGACAGATTTTGCTCAAGGGAATTTCCCCCGAGAGGAGCTCTAGGAGATGCGTTCGTAGTGGACTGGGAGTTCCCACTTCTGTACGCGTTCCCTCCGGTCCCTGTCATTCCTCAAATGATCAGGAGGTTGAGAAGGTTTCGGAAGACCATGATCCTAATTGCCCCGGATTGGGCCAGGAGAACGTGGTACCCGGACCTTCTAGACATGTCCATCTGCCCTCCAATTCGACTGCCATACAGAGAGGATCTTCTCTCGCAGAAGGAAGGTCAGGTTCTCCATCCAGCCATCAAGACCCTCAACCTTCACGCTTGGTGTCTGAAAGGTTGAGGTACAAGGATTGGGACCTTCCGGATGATGTTATGGAGGTGTTGCTTTCGGCCAGAAGGCCGGCAACTAAAACTCTATACCGCTGCCGTTGGAACAAATTTTGCAGCTGGTGCAGAGAAAAGAATATTGAACCCTTTTCTTGTGGTACACCTATGGTGTTGTCATTCTTACTTTACCTGGCTAATTCAGGCCTACAGGTTGGCACAATTAAGGGCTATCTCGCAGCGCTATCAATCTTTAAGCGCACTGCAGAGGAGCCTTCATACTTCAAAATTCCATTGGTAATACAATACCTAAAAGGATTAACTAATGTTTATCCCCCGAAACCTTTTCAAGTTCCCTTATGGGATTTAAACCTAATTTTAAACTTCCTAAAGGGTGCCCCTTTTGAACCACTACACTCTTGTTCATTGAAGCTTCTCACCCTCAAAACTGTTTTGCTAATAGCATTGACATCTGCTAGAAGGGTTAGCGAGTTGCAAGCCTTATCGTGTAAACCTCCACATACAATCTTTTACAAGGACAAAGTTGTTCTTCAGGTGAAGCCTAACTTCCTCCCGAAGGTAGTCTCGGAGTTTCACATCACTCAGAAGATTATATTACCTTCTTTCTACCCTCCTCCTCATCCGGGGAAGGAGGAAGAGAGACTGCACAGGCTGGACCCTAAGCGAGCCTTGAGCTTTTATATCAGCAGATTGGCTAAGATCAGACAAGCAGACCAACTCTTTGTAGGTTATGCAGGACATAAGTTGGGCCTTCCAATAACAAAACAAACCATCTCCAGATGGATTATTTTAGCCATTCTGGAGTGCTACAAATTGGCAGGAAAGGAGCCTCCTCAAAATCTAAGGGCTCATTCTACCAGGGGTATCGCAACATCCTCAGCCCTTCAAAGAGGGGTGCCAATTCGAGATATATGTGCGGCTGCCACATGGTCGTCCGCACATACATTTACCAAATTCTATAGCCTGGATTCCTCCTCTAGTCAAGAAACTAGATTCGGCAAGGCTGTGTTACACTCTGTCCATTCTGGAAGGGTAACATAACTTTTATTACTCCCGCCTCCAGTCACAATACCACTGCTATGGGAGTCTATCTAAGATAAGGAATACGTCGGAGGACACAATCCCTTCGAAGAACTAGTTACTCTTACCTTGTAACGTTCTTTCGATGGGATGTTCCTCCGACGTATTCCTTATCGACCCTCCCATCCATCCCCGCAGTATGACTTCCTGTGGGTTTGCAGCCTATGCTCCTTCAAGGTGATTAGTCTAATCCAAAAACATTACTGGGGACTACAAAACGGAACTGAGCAACGGACGCTGCGCGCGGCCTTTATAGGCAGGATGACGTCGACGTCGGCACGGAGGCCGTCGAGGGTCATCGACTCGGCGATCATCGACGCGCAGCGCCCTCTGGCGAAAAAATTTTCCGAGGCCAGCAAAGCTGAAGGATTTCTATCTAAGATAAGGAATACGTCGGAGGAACATCCCATCGAAAGAACGTTACAAGGTAAGAGTAACTAGTTCTTCTTTGACTTAGGGATAAGGGCAATTCTGGCCTCCTCCATCGATGCCCAGATGTGGCCGTTCACCCAAAACTGATTAAACAACCCTGTCAAGTGGGGGGGGAGGGGCTAGGATGCCCGCAAAGGTCTTATAAAAAGCTGCCATGTGTGGGGTGTGGCTAGCCGAGGACCTGAGCGGATGGCTCCTCGGTGTGCTCCGTGACTTCTATCGGCCCCATAACCCCTATCCCTAAAATAATGCGTTATTGACAAGGCAAATCAGTCTATGGGGAGCTGAACCCCATGGGCACCTGGTGGACTGGAAATCGGACGGCCCCAGACAGTATTTTTGAAGCAGCGAGCAAGTCAAGGTGGGACCCAGTGACGGCGCTCGCCTAAGATGGTGGCTCCCGCGGACTCCGTATGATGAAGAAGGCTGCAGAGTTCCTTGAACGGGGGACCCAGAATACCCTGAAGGCCTGCAATCACTCCCCAGCTTTGTTGGATGGCCCGGCGGTTTGATGCGGATGCTAGGGGAGAGAATTGTTAGTCCTCCCTCTCCCTCCTAACACGTACCAAGGGTTGCAGACTCGAGTCGTGGTAGAGGAGGCGGCATACCCCTGGACCGGAGGCAAGGCTCGGTTGGGACTGCCGTGATCGTTGGATCCCCCCTCCCAACAGGAAGGAAAACGTGGCATAGGGTGGGGGATCCTGCGCACCAGCGGCCCAACGTTAACCGGAGGTGAGCGGGCCAGCGGAGGAAGAAACTAAGGGTGTCAACGAATGCCCGCGCCGGAAGGTGGTCGGGGCGGCGGCGACTCCCACAAAGGCCTGCTGGAGGAATGCAATTTCGAGTGACCGATACGGAATCCCACAGGATCCTGTGTGCCTGCAGCTGCTTCCCAGTTTATTTTGATGTCCCGGTTGTCAGATACGGATACGTAGGAAGGGGCCCGTTAGATCTCGCCCCCTGCCAGATGCATACTGGAGGCCGCAGATCTGAGCCGCGGTGGGAGGAGGCGGCATATCCCAGGGCCTGAGGCACAGCTTGGCTGGGCCCGCCGTGACCACAGGACCCTGCGGTAAGGAAAATTACGGGGCAGAGGACCCTGTATGCTAGCGGCCCCATGTTAATCACCATTAATCAGAGGTGAGCGGGCTGGCTGGGGAGGAAGTTAACTGTGGCGACGGGTGCCCATGCTCAAAGGCGGCGGCATCCCCCAGATTCCTGGGGACAACGCATGCGGTCAGGGCGGTGATCCCTGCAAAAGATCGCTGATTGAGCTCCCTCAGCCGCAATAACACTTGGGCTGACCTAGTAACGCACTGCCACATACTGCCGTACATGTTTAAAACAGCCCCAATAAGGAGAAAGAAGCACACGGAGCGACACTGGCGACAACAAACACGAGAGAGGAGGTGAGCCGGCTAGTGGAGGGAGAAGCAAAGGCTACAATTTGCGAGGTCCGGCCTGGGGAGCAGTGCAGGGGTTTATAAAACGTCCAGGCACACTCCAAGCATCCCTAACAAAACAAAGAGACACTCATGGAACGGCCTGTATAAAGATTTCTTTGAGTACGCTCAGTTGAATCACATCAAAAGTTGGGCAGTAGCCTGCACAGAGGCAAGGGAAGACACCAGGCTACAACACAGACTCTTGGGCTGGGGGAGGTCTGGGATACGTTGGGGGCTTACGAAGACAGCAATAACCGCTTGAGCCTGAAGGAATCCGGTTAAACCCCAACCCACGGCATGAACATTGCATGGACATAGACATATATCTGGCTTTATAAAAGCTCCAAAAGAGGCGAGAGGCCGAACACCCACCCGAGGGCCACTGGAAACGAGCAACAATAACCTCAACTCTCCAGACCTAATCCAGTGTGGCAATCAGAATATTACGCATAACCCTAGATGTCCAAGCAAACAACGAAAGCTAAAAGTCAAGGCTCTGATGATATCAAGGCCATGCTACAGACAGCAGATACCTAGAAACGCAATCAAGTGCAAGCAATGGCCCAAGAATGGGGTCTATCCCCTTAGGTTTTAAAACAGGAAAGTCAATAATGAGAAGAAAAGGTCTCATATCTGGAGATATCTACACTCTAGCATGACTGTTCGAGAAACAAGGATACCACATACACACTGAGCGACATGAAAAATAAGGGGGAGGGGGAAGGGGGTGTAAGAAGAAGTCCGGAACCCTAACTTCCCGGGTGAGTGAAACCCGGTGATTTATTGTGAATACACTATGTTGGTAAAGTTGTTTGGAAATTTTAGTTTAAAAGTTGGGGGTGTGGGGGAATTCCATCTTTCTATTTCTTGGTGAAGAAGTAAGCAGCACATATGCAACATCTACAATAACTCTAAATTGGATCATAATGAAAGGATTCAATAGCTGAAATACAACAATGGCTGAGTTAACATTTGTCTCACTGAATGTGCAGGGGCTCAACTCCCCAGTTAAGTGGAAATCCATGTAGACCAGGCTGTCTGATATGCATGCCTCGGTGGTATGGCTGCAAGAGACACATTTACTCCTAGAAGATGAGCTGAGGCTGAAACATATAGCCTTCCCTATACAATATCTGCCGTCTAGTGGGACCAAAAAACGGGGAGTGGGCATTCTAATAGGGAAAAACATTAGCTTCGAGAAACGATTTGTTAAAAAAGATCCGGAGGGTCGTTACCTGATGCTGGGAGGGAAACTAATGGGCCAACTTGTGACCTTGATCTCGATCTCGATCTCGATTTACACCCCCAACTCGAAACAAGACCAATTTCTACTGAATTTGTTACCCAAAATTGCGCAATGGGGAATAGGGAAAATCCTATTTGGAGGCGACTTTAACAGGGTGATGGATGCAACAATGGATAAAACACTTCCAGCCATCCCCAATGACCACACATTTAGACAAGCTCTGGCAACACTTTTAAGGGAACTGCATCTTCTAGAGTCCTCGCGCTTCTTTAACCCACAAGAGAAAACATATGCTCCCTACTTAGCAGTACACAGGGGTTATTCCCATATCGATATGATACTTATCTCTGAAACAGTCGTCCCACAAGTCACAAGCTTAGAAATTGGGCTACGCTGCCTCTCAGACCACACTCCGGTATAGAATTAACCTGCTCACTAAAACAACCACACAAACCCTGGCGTCTGAATGAGGCAATACTGAAGGACCAAATGTTCTGGATGAGCATTGAACAAACCCTACAGAACTATTTCCGGGAAAATAGGACGCCGGGGATAGATTGGTCAACTATTTGGGACACCAGCAAAAGCGGTGGTACGGGGTGAATTTATTGCGCAAACATCAAATTATATCAAAAGTCGGGAGAGGGTGAGACGCAATATGGAAGCCAATAGACAAAAGGCGGAAGGAGTATATAAAGGCAAAGGTTCAAAGAAGGCTTGGCGGGAACTAAAAAAGGCCAGAGCGATCCTAGAATCTCACCTAGCAGACGATGCAGCACGGCTTCTAGTACAAACAAAACAATTTTACTACATGCAAGGGGGCAAAGCTAATCGATTCCTTCCTGCTAAATTAAGACACCAGAAACTCCGGAATCGAATAACCCAACTTCGTAATGACAAAGGGGAAGTAATGAGGGGAGAGAAAGAGATAGAGGACGTGCTGATCTCATACTATACAAATAATCTAAAAAGGGAAGACCTAGATAGGGAGGAGCAGATTACGTTCTTAGATCAGATAGATCTACCACAAATGAATGAACTAGATAGGCAACAACTAGAGGGCCCCATAACAGAAGCCGAAGTAGGGGAGGCTATAGGAGCACTAAAAGGACATAAAACTCTGGGCCCAGATGGGCTAAGCAATGCATACTATAAAACCTTTAGAACAATTTTAACAGGTCCCCTAACCTGTCTATTTAACTTCATTAGAGATAAGGGACGTACATATGGGGACATGGGTCCAGCAACCACGATATTATTGTTGAAGCCAGATAGGGATCCACTGGATTGTGGCAAGCTATCGTCAGATCTCTTTATTAAATGGATATGCAAAGATTTACTCCATGGTACTAGCCTGGAGACTAGCACTGATACTTCCTGAAATAATCCACTCAGACCAAGCAGGTTTTGTGAAGAGACGGCACACATATGACAATATTCGTAGAGCCATAGATACGATAGACTGGGGATGGAGGATGGGCCAGAAATTCTCAGTAGCGGCCCTGGACGCCTCCAGAGCTTTTGATAGTTTACATTGGGGGTTCTTACGCTTAACCCGTGAAAGGTTCGGATCCAATATTCACACGTATGGTAATGGCCAACTTCACAAGTTCATCCACTAGACTAATGGTTAATGGAAAGCTCACAGGGAGTATCCCCATTCAGAGAGGCACAAGACAGGGGTGCCCACTGTCACCCCTGATCTTTGCCATAGCCATGGAGCCGTTCGCATGCAGGGTCCGTAACCACCCAAGAATCCAAGGGGTTGAAGGAGGCACTGTAGGCTCGCAAAAAGTAGCGCTCTTTGCAGATGAAATTCTCCTATTCCTAAAAGATACCGCAAATTCTTTACCAGCAGCCATACAATTATTGGGAGAATTTGCTAGCGTCTTGGGATTCCACATTAATTATCCCAAATCCAAAGCTCTCAACATTACAGAGAAACCGGAGCAAATCCCGATTTGGGAGAACTAATACCCCCTGAAGTGGGAGCATAAGGCAGTAAAATACCTCGGAGTAAAATTGACCCCCAAATATGATAGGTTATACGGAGCTAACATCCCGGACCTCCTGAAATCACTAGCAAAGGAACTAAAACGTTGGCAATTGCAGGAACTGTCCTGGCTGGCACGCATTACAGCGGTTAAAATGACTCTGCACCCTAAATTCCTATATGTAGTCGACGCCCTTCCAATAAGAATCCCAAGCCCAGCCATCCAAACATTGAGGAAAGAAGTGATGAATTTTATTTGGGGGGGGGGAACCAAGAGTCCCCAAAAGAGTACTATTCAGACCACAGGCCCTGGGGGGTCTGGGAGTCCCGGATTTCCGTAGGTACTTATGAGCAGCACAGGTTGCCCCTATGTTGCAATGGAAAGCTGGGGAAGCTACAAATCAATGGGTCACACTTGAAAGTTCGTCGACCAAAATAACCCTGAGGAATCTTTGCTTCCTCGCTACACGACATAGGGAAAAAGGGGGCCAGCTATTGGAATCAACTAGAACTACTCTGTGGTACTGGGACAAGATCCTGAGAAACAAGAAGATCAAAGGAGGGGACCTTTTACGCCAGTAGTTTATAATAATAGAATTTTCCCCTGGAACACATGCTAACTTCTGGACAAACTGGGGGGGGGCAGGGAAAACAACATGGTCCTAAAAGATCTTAACGTGGATGGGACACCTCTGTCGTTTGAGGACTATAAAACCAGGTTTAACATACCGGAGCGTGAACGATACCATTATGCTCAACTCAGAAATTGGATCTCAAACACGAAGGTGAAAGAAGGGGCAAACAGAAACCCTACAGGAGTGGAACTAACAATACAAGTAGGCCAACTAGACAAGGGAATAACTAGACTATACCGCCTGGTGGGGAAATGGGATCCTGCGGAGAATCTTACCTATAGGAATTGCGGACAACCTGGGATCCTTGTTCACATGTGGTGGTTCTGTCCACTAGCAAAAACCTACTGGAAAGAGATTTTAAGTCACATTAAGAAAAATAACTGCCATGGAGCTCCCCTTCGATCCGCTAGTGGTGCTCTTGGGGGAAGCAGTAGAGGGATGCTACGCAAACTCAGGGCCGACAGCCACTCTAATTACACATATGTTGAGTGCAGCCAGAATCACAATTGCGCAAGCGTGGAAGTCCAAAGATGGCCCAATAGTGGCCATGTGGTGGGTACGGCTGTGGGGGGTAATGGCCATGGAAAAGGTGACAGCAATAGCCCACGGCTCTTATTCAAAATACCTGAACATTTGGCTACCACTACAAAAATTCACAGATGACAAAGAGCAGTTGTACTTTAAACCCAGACTACTCCGTGCAATACCTGTCGTCTGATGAACCCAAGGATCAAGATGGAAATGATCCACCTGGCTGAAGTTTTAAGACAGAACACTTCTTCACCTTTAAGTTTAAAAGAGGCTTGGGAAAGGGGAGTTTGACATTTATTTTCACATGGTTATTATGTATGAGCATTGGCACTGAACAGTACTGAAACCCCATAAGAGGGTAAAGAAGAACCGACATGTATAAAGCAACAGATATCTGTTTTAATTGTCCACTGATGTATACATGTCTATAATGCTCCAAAACTTAAATAAATTTGGCGAAACATTTTTTTTTTTTTTTTAAAGCTGCCGTGTACCCATCCGGGCCCAAAGCTTTGTTGAGGGAAGGAGTGCTTTTATGACATTTCTGACCTCTTCCTCAGCTATGTCTTTTCCTTTCCTAGATGTATCCTCTCTTCCTCTCCCAACATTGGTAACAACATTCGTCAAAAGGTTCTCCTGCTCTTGTGTCGACAGGGCTTGTGTCTTGTACAGCTTCCCGTAAAACTGCACAAAGCACTCCTGGATATCTCTTGTGAGTGTGTGGCAACGACCTGTATGATCCACGACTGCTATCACAGTTTTCTTAGTCTCCTCCCTCCTCAACAATCTTTCTAAGAGCTTATCAGCTTTGTGTGCTTTCGCATAATTGAGCTGACGTTGCGATAGCATGGCCTTTCTGCTTTTTTGGTTCTCAGGACGCTCAACTGGCCCACTGCCTGTCTGTGTACCCTCATGTTTTCTCTAGTGTGTTCGCTCAGCAACCTATGCCTAGCTTCCTCCACCTCTGTTTCCAACTGGTTCTCCAGTAGTTTCATCTGTTTGTCCTCCCTGGCTTAGGCCGCAATGAACTCTAACCTAATCGTTGCTTTGAAAGTATCCCAACATGTCGGCACCCTTGTATCCTGCGCCTTAGGTCACTTTGGCCTCCATTTCCTGTCTAAGTAACAACTGAATTTTTCAACTCTGAATCCCGATCATCCGGTTCGCTAAGTGCATCGTCATTGAGACTAACTCATGATCTGCTATACCCATGGGCCCCAACTCTATCTCCTTAACTTCCCCTATGAGTGACGTTGATACCCAGACGTAATCAATCCGAGATTGCGATCCGTGAACATATGAGTAGAAGGTGAGGCCCTTCCTCTCGCCATAAAGTCCCCTCTACGTGTCCTTAAGGCCTAATATTTCAAAGCTTTGCTGCAGCGACTTGGTTGCTATGCCACCTTTTTATAGCCCCCCCCCCTCCTGCCGATCTGTCTAGTGTCTTGGACCAGGCCAGATTAAAGTCCCCCATCAATATTTTGTGACCGCTTGCTACATCCTCCAGGACACCCAAGAAGCCCTTGAGAAAAGTCTCCTGGACCTGGTTTGGCGCGTAGACCGAGGCAATCGTGCATAACACTTCTTTATATTCACCCACAGCTATAATTTATCTTCCCCCCTTTGTCCACTGGATGTCGACCCCATCTCTAAAGTCCACTGCCACCCCAGCATTTTACTCGAGCTGGCTGCATGGTATATTCGACAGAAGCCACATAACTGAAGCCTCGCTTGGTCCCACTGCAAGAGATGGGTCTCCTAGAGCGCCAGAATATCTGGTGCCGTCTTCCTCATAATTATTTTCCTTTTCAGGGGGGAATGTAATCCCCATACATTATGTGTTGCCCATTTAATGCTGCTACTCCCCTCTCCCTCGCTCTTTACTATCCCATACCACTTCCTCCCCTCCCCAGCCTCCTGTTAGCACTCCGACGCCCACCTTGTCCCGTGCCTGGATCTCGGTACCCGATTTCCTCCCCTTCCCACATGCTTCTCTTCCCCCTAACCCCAACATAGATCAACCCCGACTCTCGATGCTTCTCCCCTCTCCCTGACCTCCCCTACTTTCTGCCCTTCCCCTTGGCACATCCCCCAACTTTTGGATGTGCCCCCCCATCGCCTCCCTCCCTTCCCTCCACCGCCCCCCCCCAATAAAACCACCAGCCGCTAACGCCCTCTCGAAGTCCAAGATGGAACGATCACAGCCGCTCTTAATGCCTGATTATGGTCCCTGCTAAATCCACCACCCATATCCCCGCTAAATTGCCCACTTTAGCCCCAGACTTACCTCATTGTCTCGTCCCATCTCCTCCTCCCTTTGCCCCGTCAGGTCGCGCTTGGTGGTGGCCTCCGCCTACGTTTGTTCCCTGCTGTCTCCCATCCCCACCGTCTTGGTCCAATGCAGTGCTCAGTCTGCCTCGGAGGCCTCTCCGGCCCGTTTTGGTCCAGTTCCAATTGTAAGCGGTCAATTCCTTCCTGCACTGAGGTAATGCTCCTCTGTGTGCCTTCCCACTCGAACGCCGAACTGAAAGGGAAGGTCAATTTTTAACGGATACTTTTTCGGGCCAGTTCCCTGACCACCAGGCCCATCTGTCTTCTCTTCAGGAGTGTGGACCCCGTCAAGTCCTGGAACAGCTGGATTGGGGTGCCATTATATGCCAAAGGCTCTTTAGGTCACGTAATACTGCCTCCTTCTGGGTGTACTGCGTAAAGGCCGCCAGCACATGACAGGGTCTCTGCCTGGTCCTTTCATGCTCCGGCATCCTGGGCAACATTCCCCAGGATTCCTGGGAATATGCCTTGGACTTGTACCTTCAGATCTCTATCCGCCACCGTTTCTCGCAGATTTGTTTTTTTTTTTTTATTATAAATCTTTATTTGGTTTTGTTAAACAGAGAACAAAAAAGAAAAAGTAGCACAACAACATGATTACACAAGGACATTAGAAGACCTGTCATCGATGTCGCAATAAATAGCAGTACATAACATTGCTTTCGACGGTGAAGTAATGCGACGGGGGGGGGGGCAGAGAGTCCGCACCGCCCGTCCGGCAGATGCCCTGGGCGTCTCGGGTGTCCCTTGTTCTTGGCCTTGGTGTTTTATAGTTCCCATTTCCCCCATATTTTCTGGAATTTACGGGGGGATCCCCTTGCAGTATAGATGCGCCTCCCTGGAGAGGCGAATCTGTCCATTTCATTGGACCATCTGTCCATGCTTATCCTGTCTCCCGAGCCCCATGGCTGCCGTTAGTCTCTTTCCCGCTCCAAGTGCTATTCCCAGAAATATTTTTTCATGTTTATTAAGGTCAGTTTCGCCTCCTATACCCAGCAGGATAAGTTTGGGGTCTCTCGGGATTGTGGTGCCAAGTATTCTGGAGAGGCGGAGTAAACATGCAGTCCAAAATTCCTGCAGCACCCCACATTCCCACAACATGTGGTAGAAAGTGCCCTCCGCCCTTTTGCATCAGCCGCATTCCGTGTCGCCATCCTCTTCCCAACTGGCCATTTGCATTCTGGAGTAGTAGGACCTGTGTAAGATTCGAAGCTGTATCAGCCTGAGTTTGGCATCGATACCTATTTCCCTAGGGGACATCAGGGCTTCCACCCACCCTTCCGCCTCCAGTGGCCCCCGGTCCTGTTCCCATTTACCCCTGAGGTTGACGAGCTCCCCGGATCCAAAGGAGTTAATTGCCTGATAGAGGGTGGAGGTTACCTTGTGAGGGATACGTTGCAGGAGTATGTTTGTTTCCAAGGGAGAGCAGGTGGGTATGCCGGTCAGGTTTGGGAATTGGGTGTTAATGGCGTGTGTGAGTTGGAGGTCTCTAAAGCGGTCCATGGGTGACAGCCTGTGTTTTGTTCGCAGGGTTTCAAAGTCTATCAGTCGCCCCTCCTGGACAATGTCCGCCAGTGTGGATATCCCTTTCCTCTCCCAGATTTCAAAGTGGCCCATTTTTTGGATTTCGGGGAGGTGTGCATTACGCCAGAGTGGTTGGATCAGGGTTGGTCTGTCTTCCCAGCCGATGTATCTATGTATCTCCCTCCAGACCCGCTGGATATGACGGGACCCGGTCAGTGCTGTTCTTAGGTTCTTTGGGCTATCATATAGTATGTGCAGGGGGGAGGTTGGGCCGGTGTCCCCCGTCTCCACTAGGATATGTGGTAGCAGCGGGTCCCCATGTAGCCAATCATTTGCCACACCAGCCTGTGCCGCCCAGTAGTATGTACGAATGTTCGGCAGTCCTATACCCCCTTCCCATACAGAGCGGTAGAGCGTTTTTAAAGCAATGCGCGGCTGTTTCCCTCCCCAGAGTAGTGTACGGAGGGTCCCGTTGATATCTGCGAATGTTGTGGCCGGGATGGGGAGCGGGGCGTTTTGGAGGACATACAGGAATCTCGGGAGTGCCAGCATCTTGAATAGTGCCGCCCTCCCGAGTAATGAAAGTGGGAGGGAGTGCCAGTGGGCGACATTGTTCTCAAATTTTTCCATTATCGGGTGCAGGTTCACTTTGGGGAAATACTCTTGTGTCCTGTTAATTCGTATGCCAACGTAGGTGAAACCCAGTATCGAAACAGAGTATGGGCATGGATCTGGGATTGCTTCTTCCCCTCCTTGTACCGGGAAATAAATTGTTTTCTGTGTGTTGACTCGGAGTCCCATGAAGTGTTGGTATTCCTCCAGAGTTCTGGTCACAATCAGGCAGGAGACTATAGGGTTACTAAGATATATCAGAAGGTCATTCGCGTACAGCGAGACCCGTTCCTCCCCGCCCCTTGGCCAGGCAAATCCTGTCCATTGTGTATCAGTTCTCAGCCGGATTGCCAGAGGCTCAATGGCGAGGAGAAACAGGGGAGAGAAGGGGCATCCCTGCCAGGTCCCCCTACTCAGCAGGAATGTGGGAGATGTTTTTCCATTGATTCTTACGGAGGCCTCGGGGAGGGAGAAAAGGAGCTTAACCCATGACATGAAATGTTGTCCAAAGCCCATGCGTTCCATTATGGCCCACAGGGCATCCCACCCCACTGTGTCGAAAGCCTTCTCAAAGTCCACCGCAAGGAGGGCTAGCGGGGATGCGATCACGTCTGCCCGGTCGAGGGCGATCTGGACTCTACGGAGGTTCGTTCGTGTGGACTTACCGGGCATAAATCCACACTGATCTGGGTGGATTAGAGATCCAATCACCGCCAGCAGTCTGTTAGCGAGGACTCTGGCTAGTGTTTTGGCCTCCCCATTTATTAAAGAAATGGGCCTGTAGGAGGCGCATTGCTCAGGGGGATTCCCCGCTTTGGGGATCACCACTATTGTCGTTTTTCGGAGGTCCGGGGGGAGGCTGTCCTGTTCTCTGCTGCGGAGGAACATGCTATGCATATGTTTTGTTGTCGTTCCGCTCAGTCTTTTCCACAATTCCACCGGGAACCCGTTGGGGCCAGGGGTCTTTCCCGTCTGTAGCTGTGAGAGGGCTTCCGCTACCTCGTCTTCGGTGATGGCTGTGTCTAACTGTTCTATCTGGGGTTCAGAGAGGCGGGGGATCGTAATCGCGTCCAGAAAGTTTGGGGTGTTTGTTGGGGGTTCTCGTATTGGTGGAGAGTATAGTTCTCTGTAGTAGTTTGCAAAGGCCCCCGCTATCTCAGCGTCCCCCGTTAGCATATCCCCATCCTGGGTTTGGATGGCCCGTACTTGTCCTATGCTCTGCTCCCTGCGCTCCAACCAGGCTAGTGTTTTAGTGGCTTTGTCTCCCCTCTCATATATCTGGCTCCGGACCAGCCATTGGGCGGTTCGGGCATTATCTAAGGCCCTGTCTTTCAGGATTGTTTGGGCTGTTAGCAAGGCCTCATGTGCCTCCTGGGTTCCTTCTTCGAGTAAGTGCTCCTCCCGTCTAGTTACTTGGGCCTCTGCTTCGGAGATTGCCTCGTTGTGCTGTTTGCAGTGAGCTGCCACCAAGGATATTACCTCCCCCCTTATAACGGTCTTGTATGCCTCCCACCTTATTATTGGGCAATCCACTGCCCCCTCATTCAGGTCGAAGTATTCCGACGTTTTATTCTCGAGCCCCTCCAGTATTTCGGGTATCCCTAAATAATAGGCATTCAGGTGCCAGGTGGGTTCCTGTTTTGTTGTTAGACCCTTGAGTTTCACCAACAGGGGGGAGTGATCAGAAATCCCTCTCGCCAGGAACTCTGCGGAGAATAGTCGATGGCCCATGTTTTTAGGGGTGAGGATATAATCGAATCTGGATAGGGACCGGTGTGCGTTGGAGTAGAACGAGTAGCCCGGTCCATTAGATGGGCTGCCCTCCATGTGTCGGATAGCCCCATTGCTTCTGCAAAGGTGCGGAGTTTGGTTGGGATGTCCGTCGCTCTGTTGCCTACGTGTGTTCTGTCCCGGGCTATCTCCATGACCTCTTTGAAGTCCCCCCCTATTGCCCACGAATCCGCTCGTTCTTCTAGTATTATGTCTTGGAGCTCGGCAAGGAGTTCCGCTGTAAGCGTGGAAGGTGCATATGCTGCAACGAGGCACCAGGTTTCCCCCGCAATTCCCCCAGTACCATCAAAAACCTGCCCCGAGGGTCTGCTTTGACTTTTCTTGCGTTGAACGGAAATCATTTATGTAGGAGGATCATGACTCCCCTAGAGCCTGCCCCGAGGGTCTGCTTTGACTTTTCTTGCGTTGAACGGAAATCTTTTATGTAGGAGGATCATGACTCCCCTAGAGCCTCTGGAAAACCCAGCAAGGTATGTGTGTGGGTAGTTAGATTTCCTAAAGAGCCCGCTGTTGGTACCGATCAGGTGGGTTTCTGTTATGAATGCAATGTCTGGGGAGTGGCGATTAAGGTATCTATCTTGTCGGCCGTCCTGAGGTGTAACTGACGCCTGAGCCAGTCTGCCATTCTCATCTTGTGATCGGTTTTGTGTAGTTCTTCTGCAAACTCTAAAACCCTAAACTGTGAACCGTAGGCCATGTCCGTGTGGATGGGTACGTGCGGGCCAGTGGGGGGGACGTTTAGGTCCCTCCCATATCTTGTGCAAGGATTTCTCTGGTCGTCTGTTTTGTTGACCTTTATTGCTGATACTTGTGACATTAAGCCTTTCCATTCCCTCCCCGGAAACCCCGAACTCCCCCCACCCTGCACTTCCCCCCAACCAGAAGTACCTGCTCCCCTAACCATTCAAACTACCAGAGGGACAGAGGCCCCAACTCAGGGGGGGGGGGGGGGGCGTCAGGAGGACCCTTCCCCGCAACTCGTGTGGTTCGAAATAACCACTGAACGTGAAACTTATAACTTGGTGAACTTAAACTTCCTCGGGGTCACCCGGAATCGGGTGGTAACCTCTGCGGGGTCACCCGGACTGCGCTTGAGACTGCGGTGCCTAGACGGTGGCGGCCGCGATAGTGTAGTTTCCGTGGTATCCCGTGGCGAGTTCAGTTCTGTGATGCCCAGACCTCATCCGTTTCCTGTGGTATTGTTGGTGGGACGCTGTGGCGATTCGGTTTCCGGGTCTATCTGAGTGAGGGATGGCGAACTCTGCCCAGGCCCGGGTTTGCGAGTAGACGGTCCAGGGGGCGAGCATCAAGCCGCAGGCAGGCCCATTGAGGATCTGTGTTTCAAGCCAATCCCATGCTTCTTTGGGGTTGTGGAATAGGTGGGCCGTGCCCTCGTGTTGGACCTTGAGCATCGCCCGGAAGAAGAGAGCGAACCTGATTGACAAGGAGTGAAGTTTCTTCTTGACAGAGTCAAACGACTGGCCGGCCTTTTGGACCTCTTTGGTATAGTCCGGGTAGAACCCTACCTTGTAGCCGTTGTATGTGATTGGGCCGGAGGCCCGTGCCATCTGCAGGATAGCGTCTCAGTCCCGATAGTTGAGGAGGCGTGCAATTATAGTTCTGGGCGGGGCTCCTGGGGCAGGTCACCCGGTGGGTACCCCATGTGCTCTTTCGATAGAGAAGAATTTCGACAGTTTCTTGGGAGCAAAGATGTGGGTCAGCCAGTCTTCTAGGAAAAGTTCGACACTGGGGCCTTCCTCTTTCTCCGGGATCCCAAGAATCCTGAGGTTATTGCGACGTGCCCTGCCCTCGCTGTCTTCAGCTCGGTATTCAAGTTGGTTGACTTTTTGGGCAATTATGGCGAGTTGTTGTTCCAACTGGCGGACGTTATCTTCTGTGTACGACACTCTTTGTTCCACTTCTCCGACCCTGGACGATAAGTTGCGGAGATCTTGGCGTAGGAGAGATACTTCCGTGGAGACTCCGCCTATTTTGAGTTCCAGTGATGTTCTCGAGTCCCAATTGCCTTCATTAAGTCATTCAAGGAGAATTGGGGGTCCTGAGTTTCTTCCCTGTTGCCAGCTTCCGCCAGGTTTTGTGTCTCCTGGCGAAAGAGGGCCTCCACTGTGTAAAGGTCCATTTTACTCTGCAGGGTCTGCCGCTTGGCCTTGTCCTGCCCATGGTAGGGTCGGTAATTTGTGCAAGGTTTTAGGCCCAGGTGGGTCGTGTGGATGTTCTCAGGGATTGTCGTGGAGACCAAGTTGGGGTGGGCTTGTCGGGCGTCTATCTTTCGCTCCTCTGTCCCTTTTCCTGAGCCCCGGCGGGGCTATGTAGGTTGCTGAGAGCCAATCCCCTGTTCTTGCTTGTAGGAGGGTCAGGAGTCCACTGGGTGGGGTGTCTGTAGCTGTTTACACATAGGGACTGTGCCCGCAGCCTCGACTGTGATTTGATCCTGAGTGACGTGCAGAGGGCAGCCGTCTCCGGTGCCGGTCTCCGACCCCCCGCCACGTGCACGACCGTATGAGTAGTTTCTCCCCAGGGGCTGTTGATTGTAGGGCGGCGGCGCGGTCCCCCAGCGGTAGTGGTACCCAGAACCCCTGGTCTGGGGCGGTCCAGTAGGGCTTGGGGGGGTACCTCAGTGCGTGATCCCACCAGCAGTTATTCCCCCCTTTTGTGGGGTGTATGTCCAGTGATTTATGCCTGTGGGCCTATGTGCTCTGCATCAAGGGCCTTTGCTTCCCCAACAATCACGCCCCAAAGATGGCCAGTCCTCTGGGCCTTTAAGCAGTTTCACGGCGTGGGGGTGAGGTTGCAGGCACCGGCACCAGTGCTGGGTGCTTATAGAGGTGGGGGGGGGGAAGGGCACTTTCAGTCCCCGCCGTTCGCCCCTGTAGTTATCTTGGGGTGTGCCGCCTCCTTCGTGTGGGTCGCTGTCCCGCAATTCGCCGGATTAGGGGGGGGGGGGAGGCTGCCCGTATCCTGTTGGTGCTGCTGGGGGAGCACAGCACCGCTCCACCTGTGTCTGCGTCGCAGCTCAACCCCAGTGCTGCAGTCTCGCTGATGGGGGGGGGGGGGAGAAAGGAGGGTGGAGGGGCTCGCAGCGCGGGCAGGTGTTCTTCCCCAGGGAGTGGGGAGCGCACTCAGCCCTCGTATGCCAGCTCCTCCGCAGGCTGGTCTGCCACGCTGCCGGGGAACGCGGGAGAGGAGCGCCGCTCCCCCTGCGCAGGGACACTGCCCAGTTTGTTTGCAGGTTGGCAGGAGGGCTGCACGTACCTTGTGTTGTCGTGGGGGGGTGCAGCACCACGCTGCCCCCAGCCTTCTCTCCTTCCCCGCTGTGTCCCGGCCCCAGGTGTTGCAGTCTCACTGATCGGGGGTGGGAGGAGCCTGTTCTGGTTCAGCTGAAAAGGCGCCCCGTGTAGACAGATCCCAGTCGCTCGATGTGCAGCGGATGTCTGGCCGTCCTCCGCCAGGGGATCGGGTCGTGGCGCCGCAAGTGCGGGATGTCAGCCGCGGTTGTGCCGCGATTCGAGGCTGCTTCAGGCCGCCTTTTCTGAATTACAGCTGGGGGGAGGGAGAGGATGCCCCCCCAACGATGGTCCGTTGGCGTGATATCGCCAACCGCGGTCCGAGGATCGCCCATTTCCCAGGGCCCCAAGGCCGCGGCCGCTCGAGGGGGGAGGGGCAGAGCAGCCGCTCACGTCTTCCCCGCAATGGCGGCAGGACTCGCATTGACTGCCTCCGGGTCGTTACCCGTGGTCCCGGGTCCGATTCTGCACCAGGTTGCAGGAGACGCTGCCTGGGTAGGTCCGCTGCCTATGTCTTGTCCGGGATCGGATGTTTCCTGACAATTAGGGGAGCTTTCCAGGATATATTGTTGCGGCCGCCGGTAGCCGATGCCGTTAGCTCCTAATGCGCGGCTTGCGCATGCGCAGTCGTTTCTCGCAGATTTTTTAATCCTTATATTGATAATGCGTGACCTGCTTTCTATGTCCTCCACCTGTAATTCAAGATTCCTAGTGGCCACATTCAGCCGTTCGATGGCTTCGCTATTCCCTGTAGTTTCCAACTCCAACTCCTGAAGGCCTCTTTCCAGCTGGTGGGTTCTATCTCCCAGTTGCCCCACTTCTTGTCTTATTTCAGCCAGTCCCGTGTTGAGATCAGATCTCGTTAGTTGAAATTGTTCTTGGGGACATTAGGTCATTGTGCAGGTCCTGCTCTAGTAAATGTTCAGGATGTGTCCGCGTGTTGGCTCCTTTCTCCCCCTCCTTGTTTGACACATTCCTGCTTGTGTCGCTCCTATCCATGGGCCCCCAAATTGTTGGGAGCGGGCCTGTCAACCTCCCACCCCCCGTTTGCATCTGCTTCACTCCTTTAGCTTTGGCCTTTGACATCCACCCACAGTCCTGTCCAGGGGCTTGCCCTGGCTCTTGTCTTGTCCAAGGGGGAGGGGTCCATCCCCACTCAAGGACCACCCCACAGTTCTTGCATTCTTTTTTGTACAGCCAAATGTATCCCTGAGGGGTGACCCAGTGCCAGCATCCACTCTTAGTCTTTGAAATTGCTGGTTCAACTCTCCCTCCTCGACCCTCCATAGACTCCTCTATCCGTCTATGGCTGGAGGCAGACCCTGGCGTGATAGGGTCCGGCTTTGGTGTCATCCACTGGCTTTGGTGTCATCCACTGGAGGACCCCCATTATGGGGTCCTCCTTAGACCACTTGTATACCCCGGGCAGAGTGGGATGGAGGGGGACACTGATCCCAGATGGGGCCTCGCCCGCTCCTCAGTAGGCCTGTTGGGGGGGTGGCACAGCTTCCCAACTGGTATCTGTCCCTCAGTGCTCCCCCAGGGTGGTCTCACCTCCGATCTCTACTACAGGGGCTCCTCCTGTCAGCATCTCCTGCTTTCTGCTCCTCGTCCTCCCTAGGCCCTCTAGATCCCAGGGGTCACCTCCTCTGTGGTCCGCTCTCTTGCTGCAACGTCTTCCGGTGTGCTTCCCCGGGGACATGGACCCCGTCCGGCAGTCCGGGTCCTCACCAGGGCATCTCTAATCCGTGGGGGGGGTGCCTGCAGATGTCCGCACAGGTCTTCCTGGGCGCTAAGCCACTTATAGATGCACAGATCCGCTCCGGGCTGCCGGGTGCGCCCTGCTCCAAAGGCAGACACTCGCCACTGCTTTGTACCCCACCTGATCAGGAGTTGTGTCCTTCTGCTGCCTGCAAGTCCATTCCCCTGACGGCTCCCTGTTTGTGGCTTCTGCTGTCGGCACTCTGCGCCTCTTCTCTTAATGAAGTATCGGTGGCGGGCGGCCGTCGCCTTTTCTTGCTCCTTCCCGGTGTTGCCCCTACCAGTGCCTGGGCTTGTCGGCCGTTCCGACTATCGGATGTTCAATGAAGCCTGTCCTACCCATTCAGGGGCCATGTAAACTGCTCCTTCGTTCCCAGCAGCTCCTCCAATGCCTCAGGACCTTTTTTTGAGTGTCCGGTCTTCGAGGCCCAGCTCGGGGGCCCAGCCGGGACTTTCTTCATGATCGTGCCTTCGCCCCCTCACCTTGGCGCCGGGGCACCTAATTTGCTCTGCAGGTTGTTAGAACCGCTGACTCCCCCTCCACAGCTCGCAGCAAGGTGGATAGCTTTCGTGGTGGTGGAAAGCGTCTTTAATTCCTGCGGGCTGTCGGAGCGACCTCCGGCACGTCTACTGTACGCCGGCAGCCATCTTGGAATCCTGTGATCCCCTTTTTTAATGCCTTGTTTAGGAGCTCTTCCTTTGAACACATGTCTGTATTCTGTTCGCCATACTGTCAACGGGTTTTCGGGAGTCACATCCACTTGGGCCATCTTTATGGTTCTGTTATAGCTTTGATAGTAGCTGTGAATAAAATATTTTAAGTGATCTACGTAGCGGAATGTGTTGTAGGTGGTGAAATACCTCCAGGTTTGTGTCTTAATAGTTCTGCTGAATCTTTCAACGACCGCCGCCTTTACTTCATTGTTTGTGAAGAAATGCTTTACTCCATACTCCTTTAACAAGTGTCATTGAAAGCCTTAGGCACCTGATTTGTCTTTTAAATTGATAGCAAAAGCACGCTTTGACAAAACGCTATCACGGTTAATTTGTATTTTGCACCCCCGTTAATCTTGGCATAGTCATCCATATCTAGCACTATCCACTATCATTAGCAGGCAGAATGATAGTTTAAATCTGATACCATAGTTATCCGTCTATTAAAACGCTTCCTGGCTGATTTGTGAAAGTTATTTGCATCCTTTATATAGATTACAACAACATTCTTAAAACCCCTGAAGATTAAATCTTTTACGATAGACCCCGCCAAGACTTGTGTAACAGCACCATGTTTATTTTCTTAGCGGTTAGACGGTATCGGTTTAATATGTCCTCTTCCCTACTACCTCTCAAAATCGCATGACGAACAAATTGCAACACACATTCATCAACTTGAAAAACTGACACTTTCATTGGGGTTCCTATGGAGCAAAATGTGCGCATAATATCATTATTTGCACAGTGTTCTAACTTGTAAACAGGTTGCATGTAAGTCTTGCTTTTATCAAAGCTATAGAAGCCGTGGCGGTATTGTTCTCATTTCATTTGCAATTTTATCAATAATTACACATTTGTTGTGACGCATAGCAGTAGGCTGAAAAACTGGTTTGGGATCCAGCATCTTTTCTGTGATCAAAAAATAGAAGGCGTCTTCAAGGCATTTAACTCCTGGTCACACCCCGGTTGGCACCAGGTGTTGAAACGTGCACTACTAAAAAAAATACATAACAATTGCCACCTATGAAAAATGATTATAAAATAATTTCTTCATACTTGATTGCTGCATTTTATATTTTCTTATAAAACACCTGCCCCACTCTTAGAACAGCAAAACGATACTTTGGCCTAAAATATCTTCAATACTGCTTACGTAACTTCCGGGTCCGGGTTCTTGTGTTTTAATCTCCCTTCTTATACTTGTTTTTGACTACTTTAGGTGGCTCCCTGGATTTTTGTATGCTCCTTAAAATATTTATTACGTTCTTAAAACATTCTGGGGGCTCCTTTACTTCCTTGACTCTGTATAATGCTTGTGCAGCTTCCATAAGCTTACCAGGATCAGGTTTGGGACAGACGCCTTCAGAACATAGTCATCGCTCATTATGGGGCAATCGTGGTGCATCTGACTGCGAGTCATTGATTTCACAACCCTTACAATCATTGTACCACTCGTCCCTCATGTACAATTAAAAAAATTGCACCAATCACCGTTCGTAGAACTCTGTACTCAACTAAGTCCGATTAAACATTGCTTCCATAGTTCTGTCTAAATGGCCACAAGAGCTGCTTCTAAGAGTTATTGACAGTTTTTCTGCTTCGAACAGCAGACGCAGGAGAATGTTGGCGCTGTGGGTGTTGCTTCCATAGATGTGGTAGCGTCATCGTCCTGTCCTCTGTTTCTGTCTTTTGCTGATAAAAATGTTTACCCCAACCTGTACTTTTTTTGCACCCTACGGTGATTGTTTAACGCAAAAACCCTTTAGGCCGCCCCATATGTTTACAACATTTTAAAACATGCAGAATACTTACTTTTGACAGGGCTCCTTTGTTTTCTTCTACATCTATATCAAACGACTTCTCCGAGTCACTTTCGTCCTCTACGCTAGATTCCAGCTCCATATCATCGCTGACCTCAATCTCACGTATGCCTTCATCATCATCACCCACCTGCAACTTGCATATCAGCCGTTGGTCTTCGATGTTAGATTCATTGTTCTCCTTGTTTTACAACCTTTTCCATATCTGCAAAACCTTCTGTAGAACGTTTCTCTGAAGCCTCTCTCTAAAGTATTTGTTGCTTCTTCTCTTCGGTTTCATGGGTTTTGTCTGTGCTTTCTGAACTGGTTATTAGTGATTCCGAAGTCGCGTCAGACTCCTTTGTCGGTGGAAACAGCAACTGTCAAACAATCTTTCACAAGATCCTGACTGGTGCTCTCAAAATTACAAGCCATTATTTTAAAGATTTTTCAGAAAGCTATTGACTCTCAGTATTGCATTAGTTTCTACTACAGCACTCCAAAACCCTTATATTGGGATCAGACCGATTCGCCACTCCCCCATCCTACCCGTGGGTCAAATTTCATTATAACCACTCCCACTGCTTTTTAGGCCCACTTTCAATGTACATACCCTCTGGTTTTTCGGCTCTGTGACAATAAAAACCTTGGACATTCTGCATTTTTTATGAAACCATCAGTACATTTTCTATTGAATGTTTCACAAGACCCCGTTTGCAGGAAAAACATTACTATACAGACCAATCAAACTCTTGTATAGACTGCTTGCAATCCTATATGGACCACCTACATTCTTATTTGTTGCTCCTAGAAACACTTGTGTACAGGCACGTTATAAATGACTTATATCATATGGACCGCTGGTACATTGCCACCCCCCAAACCCCCTGCGGAACTACCTGTCAAAACCAATTAGTGCACTTGCATGGTGATGAGTAGCATACAACCTATACCACAAATCTCTGTAAAGGAAAATTCCAACTGACTCACAAATGTGTTTTGTTCATTGTACAAGGACAAATAATGGGTACTCCATTAAATATTAACAGCAATTTCACATGTTATACCTGCAGGTCAGCGGGGTGCCATGGAATTCTTTCTATTTAAAAGTATTTAGGTCATATTAAAACAATTTGATTTGCTTTGGACACAGTAACCTGTGTGAGTAAAATGTCTCACCAACAATAAACATTGAGCACATATCCAAGTGAAGAATAAACAATATAAATAAATCCTTCATGTTTACCAAGTGGAAAGCAGGCTGTGCCGGTGACATCTCGTACATTCAGTTTTGATTCTATATATGCTTTTTTTAAAAAACAAAATTCATTTAAAACTCCTGACTGCATATTCTACTGACACAGAGAAATAATGCAGTATGTGCTGCTCATAGTAGAAGAGCATTGTCAAAATGATGCATTGAAATCAGTGTGTGCTCAGCATGTCTAATAAATACATTTTCAACTAAATAGAGCGTTTTGATTGATTGATTTATTTATATAGCGCTTTATACCAAGGCGCTGTACAGTGGAACAACATAATACAAAATAACAACAACATTTAACAATGAGAGCAAAATTTACATCATGAATCATTCAACAAAACAGTGCAAAGAGCAATTAACTTAGGTGGGGGGGTGGAAAGGGGAGAGGGAAGAGGTGGGGGGGAGTAGGAGATGGACAGGGCGAGGGAGAATGGAAGGGGAAAAGAGAGGAGTAGGAGAGGGGAGAGAGGAATCAGATGAGGGTAAGAAGAGGGGGTGGGGGGGAAGTGAAGAGGGCAGAGGAGAAGTTTTCAAGGAGGGGAATGGAGGAGGAGGGATTTAAGGGAAGTGCGAAATGAGGTGAAGGTTGTGGTAGAGCGGATTGTAAGAGGGAGCGAGTTCCAATGCAGGGGTGCAAGGAGTTGGAATGAGCGGAAATGAGAGGAAGCGCAAGGGGAAGGAGGAACAGTGAGAAGGAAATGGTCAGCGGAGCGAAGGGAGCGGGAGGGGGAGAAGAAGGAGAGGAGGGATGAGAGATAAGGAGGAGCAAGACCATGGAGGGATTTGAAGACAGGGCAGAGAAAGTAGAACTTTAGTTGTGAGTGGAAAGGTAGCCAGCCAAGGTGAGAGAGCGAGGAAGAGATGGAGTCACGGGAGGTAAGGAGACAAAGGGTACGGACAGCAGAGTGGTATATGGATTTTAGAGGGGTAAGCTGAGATGCGGGAAGTCCAAAGATTAGAGAGGAGCAGTAGAAGAGGCGGGAAAAGATGAGAGAGGAAATTAGGAGTTTTGTGGCGTGGAATGTGAGGGAGGGACGGATTTTGCGAATATTGTAGAGGTGGTATCGGCAGGAGCGGGAGGTGAGTGAAATGTGTTGTGAGAAGGAGAGAGAGGAGTCAAAGAGAACGCCTAGATTACGAACGTGGGGGGAGATAGGGAGATTGGAGGGAGGAAAGTGAATGAAAGGAGGAGGGGAGGGAGAAGAGAGTTAGAGGGGAAGAAAAGGACTTCGGTTTTATCCATGTGTGTGTTTGCAATGTGTCAACCCCAATAGTAAGTAGATTAGAGCTGTTCGGACCTATCGCTTGCCTTAGCTCTAACTTGCAAGGTGTACAGACCCTGCTTACATAAAATATGCTATAATTGATTCCAAGATGGCCGTCGGACTGTGAGGACGTGCACCTCGGGTCCTCCGTGCAGACAGCAACAAAAAGCAGTAATTCATAGCCACAAATACCGAAACGAAGTTAACCCAGGCGTTTGAAGAGGTCCATAGCACCTAGAACAGAAAGAAGCCGTCAACCGCGGACCGTTGAAACTCCCAAACACACTCTGCAGAGCCAAGGGGGGCTGGACCAAGTTGGCCTGGAGCCTGCAGGACGAGCTGGGCAGACAGCACATAGCGGACCAAAGCCCACGCGAGCAACAACGCAAAGGTGGGGTGTCCCGGTTGATGTACCCCCCAATTCCCCTCTGGCCTCCGGAGTACCATAGATGGATGCCTGGGCCCCTGAAGGGACGTCCACTGCGATATCCGGAGCAGACATTGATAATAGTAGCCTTGGAAGATATATTGCGGGCACCTGTAAGCCACGGACGTCCCCCCCATGAGTGCGGGGACCCCACTAGGGAAGTCGCCATCCCAGTACAACAGTGCCACGTACGTGGGGCACTCTCTGCCTGAAACTGCGCAGGCAACAGGGGCGCTGTAAACGGCGGCTTGACCCTCCCTGTGAAGAGCACCACAGAACAACTTATCCTGTGTGATGGCAGATATGAAATGGTCTGATCCAGCCTGAGGCCCAGCGGAGCCTATGAGAACAGGCAAGTAACAGAAGTTGGCAAGCCCAGAACACCAGGGCTAGGATACCTCCCAGGCTGAGGTGCCTCAAGGCGCGGGTGTACATAGCCGCTGGCCCCGAAGGAGATAACAGCAACCCGCATTGTAGACCTCGCTGCGCATACTACCTGAGTCAGCGCGGTTCGGCAGAGAATCGGCCTCGACGCAAGACACAGTGAGAGAAAGATTAGACTGAGAGATAGTTAAGCCGAGCCAGAAGCTTGAGAGGAGGGAATAAGGAACAGCACTAACGGCCAGATCGCAGTTTCAAAACAACGGCTGATGGCATACGAATGTCACACGCAGGGACGGCTGGCGTATGTGGAGAAGCTAGCGCCTGGGCGGCCATTAGACCGGGCCGTCACGCCTCCGCGCTCCTCCGTCCGCGGTCTAGTCTTTTGCCGCTCGGCCACCGGCAGTCCTTTTACGGGGGCCAACCCGGAAGCCAGCGCGTTGCAACCTATTCGCGTTAGGCTTCTGGGTTGGTATGCTGTGTTCTCTCTCCTCCTCGGCATTGCGCCGCTTGTGTCTTTCTCTCTCCTCTGCTATCCCGTTTGATAATTTTCCCTTGTTAGTCCTCCGCATGTTATTGTGCTTACGCCGCTCCTCTTCCGGAGTTTGTTGCCTGAAGCTATTTTTACTGAGCCTTTGCCCATTGCTGCTCTTACCTATTTGTACTTGCCTTGCTAATCCTTGGGTAAACTACCCCTTACCTGAGTATACACATCAGCTCAGAAGTAGGTTGGAGCACTAGAACCGCTCTGACATTGAAGCCCTTGGAACATAACACTCGGCTCTTCATTGTGGTACCAGATTGTCTAACCCAGCGCAGGAAGGTTTTTTTTTGTGCCTGGCGGCTTTTTCCCCTAGCCTGGTCTGCTCCGGTACGGGGGCCCCCCTAGACCCCGAGCCTGAGGGGCAGGGTGGCTTCCTTCCGAGGCAGATCCTATCAGCGCTCTAGGGAGAGAGCCCTTTGGAAGAAGAGATTTGGAGTTGAAGCAGAGCCAGAAACCACAGGTGAGGAGGAAGGGGAGTGAGGTGACCTGTATACAGGGGCTAAATTGTCTGAACCTGGGAGCTCGCTTGTCAACGAATAACCCGAGACCCATAAGTGAAAGGAAGGGTAGCCCGGAGTGGACAAGGTCGGACCCATCATCCCCATAGAAGATGTACAATTGGGCTCGGTCGGGGCCTTTCAGCAGCATGCCATAACAGACTTCGGGAGAGAGTGGCGGTCCATCAGAAGGGTATGGGACGGGTGCTTTGAGTGCCGCCGCAACACCCCTCCTCCTGCCAAAACTGTACAGCCCGGTCCTGCAAGACAACCGGAGAAGGCAGAGAGGGGGGCCGGGAGTAAACCTAGCCCATGAAAACGAAGAACAGGGGGCATAATCTCCCTGCACGGCCCACAGACGACGCTGACAGTGAGAGGAATAGAGGAAGCCGGCGCAGGTGGTGCAGATGATCGATAGACATTGCCGATGAGAGAGGGAGGCCACTGGTAATACCGGAGGCTACAACAAGCACATCCCAACACTGGGTTCAAAAGGACTCCACTGAAGGAGCAACGGGCTAACAGCTGATCCGAGAGTTAGGGTGCGCAGTGTCTTGCATCAGTGGACAGTTGCTCCCCAAATAACTGATAGTCCCCCCGGAACTACCGGCCAGAACGCCAGGTCCCTGGACCCAACGCATATAAAGGAAAGTGGAGGCCCTGCAGAACACTGCTCGAAAGTATAAGCCCCTCATCGGTGGAGGACAACAGTGGAGGTGGAAGGGGAGAAGTGGTAGTAAACATCCGCTATAAGATTTACACACAGAGCGTCGACCACCAAAGTGGCGTAACATGAAGCTGCATAAAGGCCAGGACAAACAATAGACAGCTGAAGGCGAGACGATGGTGGAGCAGTGAAAGGAAGGGAAGCCAATAAGGGAGTAAAGGCCACCCAACTGGTGTACAACTGGCACAGCCACCCGTACCCGGTCCGGTCTCACCACCCCCGGTTGGGGCAACCCAGATGCCAGGAACCAAAACAAAGTCAGGCCCATCAAGAGCAAAAACTCTGGTTAGAACCCAGGAAGGCCATTTGGAGAAGTGCTGGAGACAAAGGCGACAGACACACACCGCATCACCTTTTCCTCCACCTGACCTTGTAGCCCAGGCAAATATCACTCCCCTAAACACAATGGGCCTCATTACGACTCAGGCGGTAAGGGGTTTACGGCGGCGTAAACAGCGCCGACCCTTACCGCCTGAGTACAAGGTCCCTTAGCGCCATGGCGGACTTAACACCTGCTTTTAGCAGGTGTTAAAATCCATGGCGCTAAGGGACCATGGAGTTAATTACGCCACCGTAATTTACGGTGGCGTAATTAACGCCTTCTCCACTCCCATTATGCCCTATGGGGCAAAAATGGGAATGGGGAAGGGTAAATGGGGATTGGGGACTTACCGCCCCGCCAACCTCGGAATGGGGCGGTAAGTCCGCCAACCACCATGGCGTAAACATAGTTTACGCCATGGTGGTAAAGTCACGGCCCAGGCGGTAACTTACCGCCTGGGTCGTAATGAGGCCCAATGACTTCTGATAAGGAGGAACTTTTAAGCTGTCTGAAGGGAATGAAAACCAGACTAACAAGCACGTTCTAAAACCAGTAGGAACAAATTACGGAAAAAACTGAAATACTCCTTGCAGGAGGTCAGTAAGGAAATGGTGGAATTGAGGGAAAGAGTGGACGTAGTGGAAAACGGACTCTCATGTATGGCGGGGGAAACAAAACAGAGTAGTGTCCTGCTGGATCAGCTGGCCAATGCAACAATCTAGAGCTCCAGGCGGAGGACCTGGAAAACCGCTCAAGAAGATCTAACATCAGGGTCAAGGGCCTAGCAGAGTCGGTGCTGGATAAAGACCTAAAAGACCCCATGCAGCAATGCTTCAGCAGCCTGATCAGTGATACCCAACCTGAGAAGATCGGGTTTGACAGAATACACTGTGTAGGCCCCAAGAGGAACAAACCAGGAGCGAGGCCAAGGGATGTGTTCATAGCCATGACGTCCTACTGCCTGAAAGACAACATCCTGAGAGCGGCAACAACCCACACTGACCTCACGATCAATGGCAGCTGCATACAATTATATCAAGATTTAGCGTTGGTCACCCTTCACAAAAGAAGGCTAATGCAGCTGGTCATGAAAGCTCTTCAGGCACAGCATATACAGTACAGATGGACTCACCCATTCGGCCTATCATTCACATGGGCGGGGAAACGGAGGAGATCAACACCTGTGAAGAAGGCCTCTCACCACTAGAACTGGAAGACAACCAAACATGAACCGACACCAGGCCACAGCGAACCCCCCCCAGGCACAGCAGATAAGCCAGGGGAATGGTTGACGGAGAAAAGAAGAAGACCGAGAAAGGTAGAGAAATCTAAGGACCTTCAGCAGAGTCAAGAATGACCGGGCCGACGGGGGTACACACCGGGCGGCGACCCATAAAACAGACATTTGTAATGAAACAGACCACGACGCAAAGGCTGTACAAATTATAATAGAGGCGTCTGCACGGAGGTAAGAGGACATCACATCTTGGAATCTGAGTCAGGATAAGGGTAGATCCTGGCAGTCCGAAAACTTGGAAAGGTTTATGGCCCAACGCCCGTATGAGACCGGCGGATGGATTCTCAGGAACCCAGGCCTCAAGAAATCCCAGGAGGGGGGGAGGTGGGTAGGGGGGGAACGGAAGGGGGGAGGGAAGATGCAAGATGCACAAAAGAAATATATGCCTAAAGTCCAAGAGTTGAAAGGAGATCCCGAATTGGAGGGTAAGTGAAACCTAGACCGGAAGCAGGGAGAGAGACAAAAGGGCTGACCTAGACCACTGTACGATGGAGGAAGTGACAATAGTATCACTTAATGTGCAGGGGCTGAATTCCCCCACTAAACGTAGAGCAATTCTGGGTAGACTGGAAGCGATCACGTAGCGATAGCAATCCTTCAGGAGACACACCTCCTCCAGAAAGATGAAAAGAGAATGCGATGCAAGACATACCCTCAAGTGGCAAAAAATCAAAAGGAGTGGCAATCCTGTGCAGTCGTGACCTAGGATTCCAAAAACAATACATGATTAGAGATAGTGAGAGTAGATACCTGGGAATCAAAGGCACAATCAAGGGCCAAACATACACAATTATAGTGGTATATGTCCCCAACGAAAGACCAGACTTGTATATCACCAAACTGCTCCAGAAAGTGGGAGGGTGGTGCGAAGGCCAGCTGATCATAGGTGGGGACTTAAACTGCGTGATGGACCCGAAGTTGGACAAAACGCTCCCCCCTACGGCTGCAGACCAAAAGAACAGACAAGCACTGGGTAAGCTCTTTAGGGATTTGGGGCTGACTGAAACATGGCGGTTCTTTCAGGGGGAAAACAAAGAATACACACACTACTCGGCTGTACATGGGGGTTACTCTAGAATAGTTATGGCTTCTTTAATCCCCCAAGTTACAAAAATAGAAATCTGAGTGCAATACCTCACTGACCACGCCCCAGTGTTGGTCTGCATAGAACTGAACGGGTGGAAACAGACCCCGAATGCAGTGGAGGCTAAACGAGATGATCCTGAGGGATATAGCGCTCAGAGCACACATGGAAAGTACTATAAATAATTACTTTAAGGAGAATGACAACGGGGAGACAGATTGGAGGGTAGTATGGGACGCAGGGAAATCGGTAGTGCGAGGGGAATATATTGCACAAACGGTGGTAAACTACAGGGAGAAAGCCTTCATAACACAAAAACTAGAGGAAGAACTGAGGGAGGCAGAAAAGCAACACAAGCCCCGACAGACAACAAAAATATTACGGGATCTATGGAAGGTTAGAGCCAAGCTAGAGAATCATACTGCAGATAGAACGGCACAGACATTGCTGAGAACCAGTCAATCCTATTACACACACTGACGGAAGGCAAGCAAATTCCTTGCAGCCAAACTAAGAAAACAAAATGCTCGCAATAATATAGCTAGGCTGAAAAACAGAAAGGGGGAAATGAGCACGGTAGATGAGGCGAAATTAGAAATAATGGTACAATTCCATGAGGAGCTACTGGGTAGCGAAAACTTGGATAAAGCTAACCAAATAACCTACATGTCTGCAATCCCAATGCCAAAATTTACAGAACAAGACAGAAACATGCTAGGGGAACAGATAAAAGCTCAGGAGGTCAGTGATGCGATAGCATCCCTGCCGGGAGAGAAGACACCTGGCCCAGATGGCCTGGGAAATGGCTATTACAAAACATTTCATACACAACTAGTAGCCCCCCCTCACCCGCCTTTTCAACGTGATTAGAGACACAGAGTCGGTCTCGGTAGACATGGGGAAGTCAGCCACGAGATTAACCCTAAAACCAGTGAAGGACCCGTTAGAATGTGCTAGCTATCGCCGTATTGCTCTCCTAAACACAGACGCAAAACTTTACGCAATAGTTCTGGCAAATAGATTCTTGAAAGTTCTATCAGAAATCATATACGAGGACCAAGCCGGTTTTATAAGAGCGAGGCACACACAGGATAATGTGAGGCGGGTTATAGATGTCATCGGCTGGGGTACAAGAACAATCAAAGATTTTCGGTAGCAGCTCTTGATGTCAGAGGAGCTTTTAACAGTGTAAATTGGGAATATTTAAGGTTGCTTCTGGAGGGATTCGGGTGCAGGGCATCTTTCATCAAGATGGTGTTGGCAAACTACCAGCCCCCATCCACGTACATCCTGGTAAATGGCCATAGCTCGAAACAGATCAACATTAGGAAAGGCAAACTCCAGGGCTGTCCCCTCTCCCTGCTGATCTTTGCAATGGCAATTTAACTATTCGCAATATGGATAAGAAGAGACCCAGATATCAAGGGAGTGGGAGGCGGGAGGACTACACATAAGATTGCGCTTTATGCCGACGATATAATGCTCTACATGGCAGACACTAGAAACACGTTACCCCGGGTTATAACAGAACTACAGAAGTTTGCAGACGTATCAGGATTCTCAAAATATTATTCAAAATCCAAAGCATTAAATATCACAGAAAAGAGGGAAGATCTAGCGCCCCTAGAGAAAGCATACCCCCTAATATTGGAAAAGCAGGCTCTGGAGTACTTAGGGATCCACATAACTAGAGAAACAGGGAACCTATTCAAAGCAAACATTGTGCCCCTCTGCAAGCGACTTCAAGAGGACCTGCAAAGATGGGACGTCCAGAAACTGTCATGGTTTGCAAGAATAGCAGCAATAAAAATGACTTTACTTCCTCTGTTACTGTACATAGTGAGATTGATCCCTGTCGATATACCCTCACGGCTAACCAAGGAACTCCAGCAGGCTATATTTACCTTTGTTTGGCAGAACAAAAAGTGGAGGATCCAAAGACAGATCTTGATGCACCTGGTGCTCCTCGGGGCGGGGATGGGAGTCCCGGACATTGGAGGTATATATTGGAAGCTCCTATGACACCAATGCTGAAGTGGGTGGGTCAGGGCCCTTCGCCTGGGTGGAGTAAGATAGAACAAGCATCTACTATGATCCCACTAAAAGTACTGCAATTCTTAAACCCTGTCGCCCGCGAGGGAGGGGGAAAACTGCTGGAGGCCACCAAAGCCGCACTGCGCAGCTGGGATCAAGCAATCCGGGGGAAGAAAATGCAGCAAGGAACTAGGCCCACTGTCCCCCCTAACACATAACGCAGACTTCTCACCAGGACTCTAGACAATCCTGGGATGGATGGACGGGAGCTGAAAAACTGTCTTTAAGGGATATGTACCACAAAGGAGTCCCCATCTCATTTGAAGATTGCAATAAGACATTCGGAATAGGAGAAAATCAAAGATATACATATATGCAACTCCGACACTGGATCTCCCACTCAGCAGTAAAAAAGGCTGGAGTAAGAACTCCGTTGGGCCTGGAACTAACAATGCAAGAAGTGACAACTACGAAGGGGATAACTAGATTATATAGACAACTGGAGAAGGCACAAGCAGCAGACAACCTCCCATATAAGAAGAACTGGGAGAAAGACATAGGGGAAACGATCACGGAGGAAGAGTGGGGCCAATATGGTCGAGAGCGCACAAGTTGTCTAAACCACGACAATCAAGGAATCGGTGTACAAACTCTGCTACAGGTGGTATATGTCCCCCTACCGCCTACACAAAATGAATGCCAAAAAAAACCCCGGAATGCTGGAGACAATGTGGGGGGGAGAGGTGACCTGTACCACATGTGGTAGACGTGCCCAAGGGTGATAACATACTGGAAATAAATTCTAGGGCTCATCAAGGACATAACAGGAACGGAACTGCCACAGTCACCAAAAATCATCTTATTGGGGGCAGTGTCCGAGGGAAGATATGCTGTATCTGGAAATAAGGCAGCGAGAATGACAGTAGTCCAACGCTGGAAGACGAAAGAAGGTCCTACGACGCCCTGGTGGTGGATCAATGTCTGGGGAGTCATGGCAATGGAAAACATCTGTGCCATAAAAACAGGGAAATATCTGAAATTCCTGTCTATCTGGGACCCCTTCCAGGACTATGTAGAGGAAAGGGGAGCCCACTACTTTAAACCTTGAATACTCAGAAACATCCATATTCGTTGAGAAACTTCGGGAGCTCATAACTCGCATGTCGGTCCAGGGAGAAGACACAGAACGAGACCAAGGACTTTTTGGCTAAAAGGGGAAAAGGAGGGTGAGGGGGGGAGATGAGAGGGGAGAAGGGGGAAGGGAGCCGTGGTTGAAGTTCAACATTATGGAAAATTGGAGACATTTCCTTCGCTCTTGACAATGTTAAATTCTGAACGCAGACTCTAGTACTATATTATAGAACAAAGCATAACTGTTGTTGGATGTATGCCTCCTTTGAAAATAAAACTGGTTAAAAAAAATGCTATATTTATCTGTTGATTACAGGTAAAGTGTGGTGGGGCATTTAAAACCACCCTGACGCTGCAAGTGAACGGAAGAACATCGCCTCGCATTGGCGGTTCACCGGGAAAGGCTGGTTTTTGCACACTGGCCTTCTTATTTTGAGAACATTCTTCGGTCCTGTGTTAAGCTTTTGTCATCACATTAACACCTTTAATGTGAAAATGATTTTTCCTTGTCACTGAACCCTTAGGGCTCTGTGAGGTACACACAGGCAACTAGGAGCTAGTAGCACGTATACATTTGTGGTATACGTACCTGGAGAACCATGGGCAGCCCAACGGAAATAAATCTGCTTCCGGCTGCACAGAAAGATTCACGACTTGCCATTATTAATAAATACCTAGCACTATAGGTGGATGGGGCCCCCTCTTCCCAGGCAAAAATTGCTGTTGACATGGTGTTAAATGGGGACCTCCAACCCCAAGTTCATCTCAGAATTTACAGTGGTCACAAAACACTGACCAAACTAGCATATGTGATATGATATGATAGGTTATTTATAACGCGCTTTATACCCAGAGGTTTCTAAGTGCGGACCCGGGTTTCAAACCGGTGTTGTTCCGATTGTCTTGCTTCCAAGGCGAGCACGTTGCCCCTGAGCTATCCTCTCGAGCCCGGATAATAAAGACTCAGTACCTCCTGAGACAATAGTACTAGCAGACTTAAAGCCCAAAATTCATGCCTGTATAAAGGAAATAAGGGTGCTGTTTGACAATCCTCAAACTACGGGTTCCCCCTTGAAATCTGATTGATGGCCTGGCTATCAAAATTGCCTTATTCAACACAAGGTATTTAAGTAAACATCCCCTTGACATCTAAGACTAACTTACCCATCATGTTCCGGACAGCTTATGTCTAACAGAAACATGGCTGATAGAAGCAAGTGGCCCTATGATTGATTATGGCTATCCCAAATGGGTACTTTATCATTTGTAAAAAACGTGTTGTAGGCCATGGGTGTGGAGTTGTGGTCATTGCCAAAAATCGATTTCATGAAAGTGCTTGTGATAACTGTGAGATATTACATCTGAAACTTACTCCAACCTCCTGTACCTGTTTCATTCTCATTGTGGTTTACTGTGCACCATGTGAGATGGGCAATTTTAATGAGGATTTCATTCAGCTACTAAAAACCACGACTGGTCCGAACTGTTCGGCTTTAAGAGTAGATGATTTTAAACAATAGCTTCATGACCCTAGGGATAAGGAAGCTGTCTTTCTGTGAGAGGCACTCCTGGAAATTGACTTTAAGGTCGAGAATGATGATGAACCCACAGCTAAATTAGGCAATATTCTGGACTGGGTGATCTCGAGAAACCTGAAGGTGGAATAAAGAACACCTCCCGATGCATATTGTGTAATTGACTTTACAATACTCTTAGAGGGCATTCCTATAAGGCCACCCAACCCAATCAAAGTGGTGTGTAATCGTAATTTCAAAAATATTAAATACCTTTACCTTCAGCGCTGTCTCCATCATATCATGACTATCACTGATTGTTCAGATCTCTCCCAAGTTCCTAGTGCAGACATATAACAACCCTCTGAATAAAATGCTGGATGAAATCGCTCCTATGCCAATCGTAGAAAATGTATATCACTGATCTTTTATCCTGAAAAAACAGAAAAGGAGTGATGAACAAATCTGGTTAAAGCATCCCACTGCCCCTAAAAAGGTGAACTGCAAGTCTCTAGAGCTGGCTTATAAACTTAAAATCATCAAAGCCAAAAAGAATGACTTCAGTGAAGAAATATCTGGGGCCAAATATATCTCTAGGAAGCTTTTTTAGATCTTGAAGCTTCTTGAAAGTCCCAAAGCTCTTGTACCACTCATCTACCCTACAAATCAGGACTGTGAGGATATCCAGCAGGCCTTTGCTAATAACCTTAGGATAGCCCATGATAGAATCGAAAACGATCTGACAAACTGCTTCATCGCCCAGACCTTGCCTCCTCCAACACCAATACAAAACGAAGGGCAACCTAAATTCTCCTTTAAACATGTTACTCATTTTGAGATGGATATAATCTTGACCTCAATTAACCCCACCTCCTGCAGAGAGAATATTATCCCTGTCAAAGTAGTGTTGGACAATGAAAACGTTTTAATTCCATTTCACACTAGACTTGTCAATGCTTCATTTGACCACAATTCTGTGCCGGAAACAATCAGTTGTTACCATCACGCCTCTGGTGAAGAAGGCTGGTCTGGACCCCAAAGATGCTAATAATGTAAGGCCTATTACTAATTCAAATTTTCTGTTGAAAGTTTTGGACAAAGTAGCTCCTAACCAACTGCAGGCCTATTTTAAATCATCATCTATACTTCATAGTAAACAATCTAGGTTCAGAGCTGACCATAGAACGGAGACCACTTTATTCGACCTACAGACCAACATGCTCGGGTGTTGGACCAGTAAGTTGGGATCCTGGTCCTTGTCTGCAGCTTTTGATCTGCTTGATCGTGGCTGCCTGATTCTCCCTCTCCCAGATTTAGGGAATTGTGCTCTGCAATCCACGAGTTGGGTTAAATAATTTATATCTCACAGACCATCCTCGGTATACCGGGAGAGTGCATCGTCAAAACCTGCTCCCATTCTCTGCGGTGTCCCTCAAGGGGCTTGCATTTCGTCTACGCTCTTCAATTTGTATGTTAGACACCTTTGTAGTCTTTTAGCGACTTGAGGGATCTCTTTTACAAATTACACAGATGATACATAATTGCTCCTGGAAATCGGTGGGGATCATGACAGACACCTTGAATGTGAATTCCATCTATGGTGTTATTGAACATTGGATGACGAAAAATGTTCTCTGTCTTAATGGAGCAAAAACGGAATTACTGCAATTCGGAAGCCCCAGCCCCAGTGCCAGAGCCAAACTGGGGAAGGAATACATGTGCTTCAGTATTAAAGACTGCCCCATCTGAGTGGCTGGAAAGGTTAAGAGACTGGGTGTCTTTCTGGATTCTTCCCTTGGTGCCGAGACTCAGACTAGGTCTATCTGGAAAAAAAATTCACAGGCAATCTCTACTTTGGCTCCTTATCTCTGATCGGATTCACTTCAAGACAGCTTCCATAGTGCATAAATGCCTCTATGGCAAGGCACCTGCTAACTGAAGACCTGCATTTCATTATACTAACCGGAACGCATTCAACATTCTGCCAGTCTTGGACTGATTACCACCCATAAGTTCAAAAGGGCTAACGGTTTAGGAAGGGCCTTCCGTGCGCTGGCAACGCAGGTATGGAACTCCCTGCCAAGTACCTTACGACTTGATAAAACATTTGAAAACCTTCCACTCATCATTGCAAACTCTACTTTTCAAATAACATCTTACTCTTCCTCCAAGGGTGATCCTGTCATTGACCAGGAATTAATCTTGTTGAGTCCTGTTCTCATATGTTGGTCTTCTCGTGTGCTTTTGTGCCCAGATGTCTGCGGGTCACTGGTGCAATACAAATAAATAAAATAAATTAAAAAAACATTTCTTGGGTGCAGACACCCTGTAATAGTGTGGATTAGGTGGGCAGGACTTGGGTACTAAAGCCCCAGGAGGGCCAAGGGTTATTTTGATTGGCTTCTCCATCATGACAAGGTTTCCCAAGAATTAAATTGTGTTTTAGTTAAGATCCCCTAAGAAATGACCAGCATTTTTCCAACCAGTTACCAAGATCCTGTGACCATAGTTGGAGTGTAAAGGCCACATGAAAAGAGGTTTTGGATGAACAGTGTTTTATTTTCATGTAAACCATCTTTGTGCAGATGATAACAAAGTTGTGTTTCACCCGGGTTCTTTGTCGTGAATCCTTTTTGCTCAGACTCTTTTGCTCATTCAGAATGTTTTTAATAATTATATTTTGTAATGTCCTGTCAGGAACATGCAATCACATCCCAAGTGCAATTAACTTAACTGCATTCTGGAAAAGTTCATGAAGGTAATTTGTTTTTTCTAAAGGTACTTTGTGAACTTTTGGGCACAAGGCCCCCGTCAATTTAGTGTTGGACTCATAAATATAGGGATTCTTTACCTGTTGACTGATTATACAATTGCCTAACTACTTACCTTTCCTTTCAGATTTAATGGTGAATTGTATTCATTGTATTAACCAACTGTGACTGTGTATATGTTTTATATATAAAGTGTTTAAGATTACCTGCTTGATTAATTTTTATAGTGTTTTTGGGCCTATAATAGAGTATTTTAGTACTTACCTGTCTAAGTGGAATCATTATGTATTTCACTTTGTGGACCCCTGACCCCACTCACTTTCCCTGAGACATAGCCTTGACCACTCTTTCACGCTTCCCTTGATTGGTTTGGCTAAACTCCAAGTGTTCCCCTGTTCACTATAACTATGATGGCCTCCTAAAATCTGTCAACCAGGCTTGATTTTAGAAATCCATTTTAACAATGACCTACTCCTATGTCTGAGCATCGTCAATCAGCATATAGCAGCCTTGGCTCATGGTTGTAGCAGTCACTTTGCATATCTGTTTTTCACCCATGTCATTCTGTACAGCTGTTTTTGCAGAGCTGGGAAATCTTGTACTTTGAACCTCTCTGTTTTGCCATCTCTTCTCCAACCCCCTTCACCAAATTCTACACGGAGTGTCTTGAAATGTCCTCAACAAGTGTATCCTACAAATGGTACATTTCCTATGGTACAGTGTCACGGTACGTTTGTCTGAGGATGGAAATAGATCTCTAGCCTGTCCCCTGGGGTACACATACCCGCCCCCAAACATAGAAAACACTGTGGCCACATTGCCCTGTTTCTTTCTTCTTGAAAATGACATATTTCATGCCTCTGGAGCGCATGCACTTGCTCTCCAAGGGGTCAGGACATGCCCCAGTCATTTGCTATAAGCCCATTTCAAATGTTTTTGAAGCATATCTGAATACAAGCTGCTAGCAGATCAAACATTTTTTAGGCTATCTCGGGCCAATCATTTTGTATTTTTTCAGATTTGGGTTTTTCAGACAGGTAACCAATGGTTGAAATACCAATATGCTTGTTTTGGTCCACTGTTTAAAAATTATTAATCACCAAATTGGCTCAGATGACCACTTGTCACTCAACTTTGGTTTTATTTCATCGAGGAGTTTTTACGGTATTTGAGAGTAAATCCCTTTGGGAATTTGACTGCAAATGCCCGAGGCCCTAACCACAGGCCACCTGATCTGTCTTAGTGCGAGCCATTAATTTGGGGAGCCATTTTAACAAATGTTTTTATGTAGTTACCCCCAGGTTGGCAATCCCGACTTCTTGGTGCAAGACTAATAAATTCAGTGCACAAGATGAGACAATACCATTGGCCAATCTCCCTTCTTGATACCCATGCAAATCATTTTGCCATGTTATTGATTGTGAGATTTGGTCAAGTTGGCTATATAAAATAACATAATAGCCCTCTCTCGTCTGGGTTTCCAATTGAGGAAAGAAGGACATTGATCAATGCACCTGTTAATAGCTCAATCAAATGCATGGACAATGGAAAAGCTATGTTTGTCATTTTTACATCTGAATGTGGAAGGAATGGTAGATATACCTCCTCCTTTCCATTCAATTGCAGAGTACGGCATGGCTGCATGTTGTCCCAGTTGCTATTTATGCTATATGCCAATGGCCCGAATAGCCTTCTCCAAAACCAGCTGTGGATGTGCCTACAATTAAAGGGAGGGCAACTCTGCTATTGATGTTCTCAGATAATGCAGTTATTAAAGCAAAAACAATGTTGTCACTTACATTTATTGTATGCCTTCTTTGGATTCTGTGCAGCGCATGAACACGTCATAAACGCAGATAGTCCTATGCGCTGATTTATGCTAAATAATAATGACTTGGTGTGGAGGAAGATCTTCCATTATCTTTTTTTGTCAAGCATTGTGAGCTTCTAACATGGGCTTCCCTAAATACAAGGGTTGAACATATGTTGAAGCAATTGTCTGGGATACTTGGCTCTTTATCGAAATACAGGTAGCATTTCCGCCAAGGTTTTTGGGGAAAGGGCATCTGCCCAGGCACTAAATGAAGCAATGGGATAGAGCCTCAGTGCAGGCTGCTAGTTCGACTGCGTAGAAAATGCATTCTTAAAAAAACCTGCAAGTAGTCCTAGATTAGTTACGAACATAATCCACCACAATGCGACCAATGTAGATTTGGTTCAATGATAAGTTCCTTTTTGTCAGGGCAAGGCCTGGACTAAAATGTGTTTGGCAGATACACTTTTGTGGTTTAGGGTTCTTGTGGTGGAATATCTCCCATATCAGGTAACTAATAAAATCAAGTAGATTGCCGATATGAGGAAGGTTATGTGTACAGTTGAGGAGGAGGATTGGTTTTTGGTACCAGCAGATATTCCATTCCAAGCAAAACAAATTTCCCAGACGACCGAGGGGCAGGAAGTTCATTGGTATAACTCTGTTCTAAAGCCACCTGTGAGGACTCGAGAGTATTCACCTCTTCTCCCCAGGGAGGAGCCACCCCCTTTGAGGCTACAGAGGTACGCCCACTCTGCAAGACCCTCTCTAGGGGTCTGGGCAAGAAGGACCTCACTGGGAGGGACTCCCATTTAGGCAACAAGGACTCTTGTTCCCACAAGGAATTCCATGTACTAGCAACACTATCTGCCTATATGGGATTAAATTTCAGTAACAAGTAATATGCCTCTATTTTATTGGCTTCTGGTAATGCTGGATCAAACATGACACTGCAAGGAAAAGGGAACTCCCCTTTGAGTGTCGACTTGTATGTAACCAGGACGCGTCTATCAGAGAAGAAGAGGGAGGGCCATACACAGGGGAATCCCTCTGACGTAGCTATGCCTTGGAGGGGCGGAGCAGTGAGGAGCTGCAGAGCTGACAGCAATCCGAGAAGGTGAGAATGCCAAAGTAAGACACCGAAGGCCTGGTGCAGCGAACAGCAGGGAAGACGCTGTCAAGACAGAGTCTGGCAGACCGTCCGAAGTGGTGGCGTGAGCACGGACAAGCCACGATGGACATGGGGCCCGATCAACGACACTGAGACCAGAGGAAACGGGAGTCACAAAACCTCCCATCTGCAGACCTATGCTGAGTATGCCAGCACAGTGGGACGTGGAAAGAGTCTGCTGTGAAACCAGGAGAGAGGAGACCGACCGGTACGGATGACGAGCCCCGAAAAGCCACCCGTGTCAAGAGAAGGTAACTGGGAGGCACTGAGAAGGGGTAGACAACCGACCACATTTATTAGTGAAGAGGAATCGCAAGGCTGTGTGATGAATCCTACAGAGTCATCACTGATTCCCCTGGTGATGATCTCCTCGCAAATAGCCGGCACCTGATCTTGACCCCGGGGGTTGCAGTATGAGGGAGGATCATGTGGGAGGGGACGACTATCAGGAGTAAGTGATGACTCAAGTGGAAGAGACACAGTATTCTCCCCACCCCCCAACCTCCTTGAAACTAAAACCTCTGAAATACTGATGGCATATTGAGCAAAATATATTTCTCACAGTTGTACATAATGCTCCCATAAAACCTTTAGTACTAGGACATGGAAGAGGAGAAAGGAGTTAATGTGGAGCGGAAAGCACACCAAGCTGAATGTATAGACTAGTTGTTGTGATACCAGTCAGTTGTGCGAGACATTTGAAAATGGTGTGCCTTTGAAAATGCAGTGCAGACGGAGAGCAGAGGTGCAGAGTGGGTGCAATGGAAGCAAAACCGGAGGCAGACACACAAGCAAGCTATGCTGGAGGAGGCAGGCGTTTCCTACCAGAGAGAAACTGGGAACGGCATAGCAGGTGCAGAAAGGGGACCGCTGAAGAGCCGGTAGCAAGGAGAAGGCTGTCGGGAGCACGGTCATGCTGCTGAGCAACCATCCCACCTTCGAGTGAGAGAAAAGCCAGTGGAAGGCCTGGAGAAATGTCTTCAGAGAGGGGAACTCTTTCCCACTGCACCAACATCGTGACAGCAGTATGCGAAGGGTCTGGAATGCCAGAAAGCAGTGGCGAGTCTGCCCTGGAGTATTGGGAGGCCCGGGGCACACTGACGGAGTACAAGCAATTACCAAGCTGTTTGAATACCCACCAAGTAACATTGAAAGACAAAGTTTACACAAGTCTCCATATAAAGGATGGCAATATGGGGAAAGTTGGAGTAAATGTTGTCAAAAGCAAATGAACATTAATAATGAAGTAATTGAAAGGCACGAGCTGTACAACTCCTTGTATATGAAATGTCAATATGGGGAAGATTGGAACACGTATGGCCACATGCCAATGAACAGTACTAATGCAATTAAAAAACAAAACTTGAAAAAGCCTCAATATAAGGGATGCCAGTATGGGGGAAGTTGTAACAAGTAATAACTGAAGACAATGGAGTATAAAACAGCTAAGAAGTAAGAACTGGGTTATACTCAAAAGAGAAGGAGAATTGAAAGGTTGTTGCAAGACCTGGTGAAGTTGTTGCATTAGGCAGTGGGCCTTTCGGAAAGGGAAGATAGCTGGCAGGAGAGTCCACCAGGGGATCTTCAAAGCCCAGAATGGGGATTCATGGCAGGGGAGTACACCAGGTAATCCACCCACAGTTTGTAAACCGAAAGACATTGTGAAAAGGGTTCCTGACGGGGGAGTATACCTGAGACCTTATTTTGTTGAATGTGACACTTTTACCATCCTTACAAATCACAAAATCTTTGGAAAATACATTTTTCACCATCTTGAGGAAGTATTACATGAAAGAGACATTTCTACCACTCCTAAAGAACTATTGTCTGAACCGAACACTTTCTATATTGTACCTGAAACAGTTCAAGGCAAGGGAACCATCCCCTGGATGCAAGGATTGTTCTATTAGATTTATATACTCAGAATTTGCACTTACTTTTTTGAGTTTAAAGCAGATACATTTACCTTGCACATTTTGTTGTTCATTTTTAGTGTGATGGTCAGAAACGTTTTTGACACAAGGACAGTTTGCTTAAGTTGGACGACAAGACGCAGACCATTCCCTAGTTTTGATTTCATAGGCAGGGAAACTAGTTTGGATAGGGATAGAAAGTCTTTTATCCAAACCCTTTTATTTTAATAAAATGTCTAATGTTGAAAACATTACAACTTTGTGCATGTCTCTCATTTCTGACCCCTCAGAGCTGCCTCTGGATCAGTGAGAAAGCATGACTGTGCATATTGAGAAATACCAAGGAGTGTTGTCAGCAATATGTAAGACATTAAGAAAGTTACTTAGTATCAGTGCTGGTGAACATTGTAATCCATTACCAAGAAGTTGTGAAAGGTGTACTGAAGTAAGTCCCAGTGTCAACACGAGAAATCTAAGAAAGAGAGTCGGGTACCCAACAGAGAAGTCCAGGAGTGGCAAGGCCACACCATTATTAAGAGTATATCGAACCCCAGCCGAAGGAGAGTTGACTGTAAATTTGAAGAACTAAAAGTAAGAGGACGAAATGTAAGAGAATACATTCGGAAACACAGTAAAGAGGATATCGAGGACATTGATAGGTCTTGCACCCCATTTAGGACCAGACCCATGAACATCTATCAGGAGCTCTAGTATCTCATGAAAAAGGCGTTGTGAATTGAGAAGAATTATCTCGATTTGGCTTGATTCCAGCTAAGTGGCATTATCAGACTTGTTGCATTTGGATAAAGCCCTGAAAGTAAGCTCTGGGACCAAGAAGAGAGCCCTTATCCAAGCCCGCATCTCTGCGGCATCGAACAATTCGGCCGAACTCTTTAAAATCTGCAAGGAGCTTGCCTCTTCCTCGGCCCAGTGTTTGTGTAAAAAGGGGGCGGGGTGGTGGGGGAGTTGGGACATTGTAGCATCCTAAAACATAGGATGGGTTGGATAAACAAAATAAGGGGAATACTGCATCTCACCATCGCCTATCTCACCGCCACTCCCTGAAGACCCATCACCCAGGTGATCCTCCCGCACTGGTCCATCCCCAGGAACTGGATTCAAAAACGATGCCTGTGTCCTGACCACCTGGATGACAAGTCCCTGAGGTCTAGTGGGTGAGACACTCTTTGGTTTTTCACACCACACACTAAATAATTGGATGTTTACTGAAGTTGGGACATTTCTTTGCTATCCTAATGTAGTCATGGATCATTGCTTAGGAAGCAAGTATTGGCACAGTAAAGAATTAATAAATGCCAGCTCTTCAGCAGCATAATATGCGAGAAGAGCAACACTGATCTATTGAGACCGGATGCTGGTGGAGGTCAACACACATTTGTTATTCTTCTGCACCTGGTATAGAGACCTTGGAAGGTGTTGGCTAGTGCTTATGCTCTGGGACTCAAGATGTTTAATATCTAGGGAAACTTTGGATCGTCTCCTGAGCCTGGATGAAAACCTTGTTTTAAGGTTGGCCTAATTTGTTCGAAAAGCTCAGACCAACTGAAAGAATAGGTGGAATATCTAGAGGGAAGCATCATTTTCCAACAGGTTCACCTTCCAGTGTGAAAGCACAACAGCAGTACATGGCAGTTGGCATAAAAAGGTGTATGTCTCTGGCATTGAGTGATGTGGCGATCCTGTTAGGTCACTCTTTCTCATTTATGGTATATAAGTAAAATTGCTCATTGGAATAGTGTTCTGTAATCACCACTTTAATCATGTTTGTGGTCATTGTTTGAGGTTGACTTTCACATGTACAAGCTATCAATTATTAGATTGTTCGAATTATATTAGATGAGATCACGTTATATATTGTTCCGTAATGTGTTTTATTACTCTGTTTGTAGTATACAATATAGCATACCATTTTCTCATTTTTATAAGGCTATAAAGACGGACCTATTTTAATTATTATTTATTGGTAGGATTGTATATGGTACTTTGCCATTACTTTATTCTTTTGATAGTTTTGTATATGTGTTTGCAATGATCCGAAATGAACATTGATATTATCTGAAAGGAAATGCTACTTTTTTCGTTAAATCTTTTTATTAAACACCAAATAACATAATTGAAACATTCTGATATATAGGGTGGGCGCATGAGACAGCACTTTGGTAAAGATTGAGCATAAACATAGCATTTATTACTGTTATCACATATGGCAGTGCTGAAGATTGGTTGCCTTGTCCCTTCCTTTGATCAGGGCTATCATCCCACCACCCCCACCCCTCCCTCTCCCTGTCTTCCCGTAGGATCCCGCCCACATCACCCGTTAACCTTACCATCACTTGTTTGTCTTACCCTGTAAATATTGATTGTTGAATGTTAAATACTGCCCTATATTTTAGTGCTGCTGATCTGGGCCATGCATCCCCGGGTTTGTGAGTCTTGCGTGACGCCCTTGCCCCAGATGTTTTATTTGTGATATATGAGTGTGTTATTGTCTTCCTAACTGGGTCTGTCGGCTTGGTGTCCCCGTCATCTGCTTAGCGTCTATTAGTGTTTCTTAGTTATGCACAAAGCCTGTTGATTGCTTATCGTGTTATGTTCAAACCAATCATATAAATGCCTCTGTTAGTTCTTTAAAACGTGCAGCTTGTGCTGGTTTTGCGTGGTGTTTGTTGGTGTTGTATTCTAGGGAGCATAGTTTGGAGAGCAGTGATTGCCACATAGAATTGGTGCGTGGCTTGGCTGCTTTCCAATTAAGGATCAGAGTTTTACTCCTGCGATGCATGGGTGTCAGAGTGCCAGTCTTCCCACTGTCCTTCCAGAAGTAGAGCCTGGGGGTCCTCATAATCTCGGTCCCGTCAATGCATGAGATCTGTCTATATACTTTGGCCCAGAATGTCTTTAACTTCGGGCATGACCATAGAATGTGTCCTAGGGTACCCTGTCCCGCACACAGTCTCCAGCAGTCCGGCGATTGTGTGAGACCCATCTGAAACAGCTTGCTTGGTGTATAGTACATTCTTTGGATGAGTTTGTGTTGGATGTCCCGATTGCGGATGTTCGCCGAGACCATTGGTATGGCTTCAAAACAGTCATAGAGATCACCTGGGTCAAACTGGGATCCCAGACAGATCATCGGACCATTGAGAAGTGAAGATGCGGATGGGTATTAGCTTATTTGGGGTGCACATTGTGTAGAAATTGCATAAGTGCGGGTATGTTGTCGTGTTCTGCTCCATTTCTGATTATCCTGGTTTTGGGGGGGGGTGCCGTAAGTGATTGTTCTGTGGTATGTTGGCGTATCACTGATAGTAAGGTAATGTATTGTAACCAATCTGATTTGCCCAACCCAAGCAGTCACCTCCCATCTGGGAAGCTAAGCAGGGATTGATCTTCGTAGAGTTCCATTATCCTGATATGTTTCCACTGTGTATCTTGATTGGGATGTAGCCTGTGGTTTAGCCCATATGACGATAATATCCTAACAATACCTTGGGCTGCCTGCGTTGAAGAGCCTAATGACGCTCGGAGTCTATGCCATTGTGTAAGCGTTGGACCCAGTACAGGTGCTTTTTAATTTTCGCCTGCAGTTTGCACAGGGGAATAGCCAGGACCTTGGTCGGTGTAAGCAGAGTCAGTAGGGACATTTGCATAATTTTCCAGTTGGTCAGGTCTGCTTTCATGAGCCAATGTTTCACCCAGCATACCTGTGCCGCCTGGAAATATGTTCTCCATTGTGGAAACGCTAGACCGCACTCTGCCTTAGCGTCTGAGCCGTGCTCTTTTGCCCCTCCAGATAAGTTTGGTTATGAAGGAGTCTAATTCTTTGAACATCTGGTTAGTAGGGGAGAAGGGGAGCATCATTGCCAAATCAGTTTTGCTAAGGAATTCATTTTGAAGGCATTGATCCTTCAATATAGGGACATGGGAAGCAAGTCCCATCTGAGTAGATCTTGTTAAACTTTTAGTAGGTTCAGGGGGTAATTTAGAGTATTTAATTCAGGGTCGGACATACTTTAACCCCCAGGTACGTGATATGGTGGAGTTGGAGTCTAAATGGGGCCACCCTGCCTGGGTCCCAAGGGATGTCTAGTCTTAGTGGGAGGTACTCAGACTTTGTCCAGTTTATAACATAGCCTGCCATGGGGCTAATGTATTGTAGTAATTGATGCAGCCTCAGGAGTGCGGTCTTGTGGTCACTTTAACATAGGAAGAGGTTGTCCGCAAAGTAGGCCACCCGATATTCCTCTGTCTCACGTCGTATCCCTGTCCATCCAGGGTCTGTTCGTAGTTGGATCGCTAATGGCTCTATTATAAGAGCGTATGGGGGCGGGGGAGAGAGCATCCTTGTCGGGTACCCGAGTGAAGGCCGAAAAGACCAGAAGTTATACTATTCATCACCACTGCTGTTGTGGGGCCTGTGTTTAGCAGTTTAATGAGTTTGGCAACCTCTCGTGGGAAGCCGAAGGTGTTCAATACTTGAAACATAAAGTCCCATTGGACCTTATCGAAAGCCTTCTCTGTATCGAGTGTTAGGATCCCCTCATCCGGGTTTGTCCCCCACCATGATTTGTAGGAGACGACGAACATTGTCGGTCGAGTGTCTACCCAGAAGGAACCCAGTTTGGTCTTTGTGGATAAGGTCAGAGAATAAGCCTTGGATGCGATGAGCTAAGAATTTCGCTAAGATCTTTGCATCAGCGTTAATTGCCGATATCGGGCAATATGATCCGCAGCCCACTGGGTCTCTGCCCTTCTTATGGAGCACTACTATATTAGCTGAGAGCATGTAGCGCGGAAGGGGGCCTCAGTATAAAAAGCTCTGAGGGTGGGTGCTAGTTGGTCGGCTAGTGATTTATAAAAATCGATGGGGAGTCCATCGGGGCCTGCAGCCTTACCTGCAGAGAGGCATCCGATCGCTCAAAGGATCTCCTCTGCAGTGATTGGAGCGGTCAGGGTTTCTATATGGGTTGTCTTAAATTTTGGGAGCACAATGGTAGTTAGGAATTAATTAATATGTTGTGGGTCTATCCTGGCTGGCTTTGTGTATAGTGTGCTTTAGAACTGTGCGAACCGCTACTGGATACATTAGTCCCTCTTTACCGGGTTCCCGTCTGTCGTTGATGGAATCATTAATTTGTGCTGCCTGCCGATTGCGCAGAGCAAGTGGCATGAGGTGAAGTGGTCGGTTACCCTCGCAGTAATACGTTTGTGACCAGCTGGTGAATGATTTCTGAGCCCGTGAGGAGGAGTCCGCTTTTAATTCTGAGCGAAGCCCCACCAGTTTAGCATGTGTTTGTGGGTCGTGCAAGCTTTTATGATCCCTTTCCATGATCAATATGTCGACTGTTAGTTGTGCTTCCTGTTTCCCCCATGTTTTTTGGTTGTGAGCCCAGCATGATATACATTGTCCTCTAATGTATGCCTTATATGCGTCTCAGCATTTCAAAGCAGTAAATTCACGGGGTATATTGGTGAGCCAAAATACATCTGTGTCCTCCACTAGGTGTTCGAGGAAGGCCGGGTAACCCAGGGCTCTCAAACTGAGGCGCCACCCCGGTCTTTTACGTGGAATGTCTGGAAGGTCTACCTGTAGTGGTACAGGTGAGTGATCCCAAAGGGCAGAGGCCAGTGTTTTACACACTCTAATCAGGTGAGTGGAGTTAGAGGGGAGAAACTAATAGTCTAATCTGGAGTAGCTGGCGTGTCTATTGGAATAAAATGTGCAGTCTCTGTTGTTCGTGAGTGATCCGCCACGCATCTCAGAGACAGAGCTCCCCAGGAGAGATTGGAGGGTGGTGAGTTTTCAAGGGATCAGGTGTGATGTCGTAGAAGCGCTTTGGCGGTCAATTGAAGGGACTAGGGCTACATTGAAGTCTCCCCCAATCAGCGGCGCAGCGCTCATATATCGGGTGCAAGCAGAGGCAGTGTGGGTGAAGAAGAATGGCATGTTGGTTGTGGGCCAATATATTTTTTTCATTTCCAGGTATTATCCATTTGCGCCAACTGGGCTTTTTAAGATTTCCAAATTGCTTTCTCTACCAAGTTTCCATTCATGCTTTCAAAGTTGGTTTCAAATAATAGTTCTTCCACACATTTTAGATACAAAATAAGGATTTATTTTATTCCACACTTATTGTGTCTCTTACACACTTATTTTTCTCTCTCTTTCTCTCTCTACATGTGTTTCACCCCTTTTTTTTATAGAGGCTCATCAGAAGAGAATCTATAATAATGACAAACAGAATAAAATGTATAATAACTCAAAAGGATCCTTTACATTTGTAAAAGTTGTAATGTCTTTATTTCTCAAGCTAGGGTTATTCACTCACCCTTTGGTATTCCCAAAGTGTTGCAGGAGTTTTCAAAATTGAAAAAGCATTTTTTACTTCCTCCCAAATGGATTTTTTTTTTACTTCTATCAATGATTTAAATGCTTTGAGCAGATATGGAGAAAGAGAGAAAGCAAAAGAAGAACTATATTTCTTTTGTCAAAAAATATTGAGCGGATTCTTTTGTCTAGCTCTAACATTACTTTTAAGGATGCAGGTTAATTTGTATTTTGTCTATTTATAACGCGCAAACCATCAAGCCCGGAGGCATCAGGGCGCAATTTGTACAAAAATGCATATATACAGACATAAAAATTACAGAAATTAACATGAACAGAAATATTAACAGGGTTCCTATCTACAAATATTACAGTGGTTTCAGTGCTGCTAAGGCTTAGCAGTGGCTATACCCATAGGGTGTACAGAAAAAAAGTACCGGAGGTCGGTGGGTCAGAGCATCTAAGACAGGGGTGCTGAGCATGTCTTAAAGTTGGTCGAACAGCCAAGATTTGGTATTGGCCTTGAATGTGTTGAATGAGTCTTCAGCTCTGATTGTAGCGGGGAGGGAGTTCCATAGTTTAGAGGCTAGGACAGGGAAGCTCGAGCCCCCCGCTTTTTGCAGTTTAAACCTAGGGATCGATAGACAGTGGGACTGGGCAGTTCTTAGTGGTCGGGAGGTCGAGTGGCGCGACAGCCGACTGCAGAGGTAGATGGGAGCTTTGTTAGCCAAGCATTTGTGCGCAAGGGCGAGGGTTTTTAGTGAAATTCTCTGCTTGACAGGTAGCCACTTTAGGTTGGTTCTAGATTCTGAAATGTGGTGGTTGCGGGGGATGTTTAGGGCAGCACGGATGGTATTGTTCTGGGTTGTTTGAAGTTTATTCAGGTTCTCTTGGCTGGTCCCTAAGTAAAGAGCAATACAATAATCAATTGTAGCCATAATGAGTGTTCTAGCTAGTGTGACACTGTTAGGGGTGGTAAGAAACGGTCTGCAAGCTGCAATAAGTTTGCAGGTGTATGCCGAAGCAGATCTGACTGCATTTATTTGTAGGGATAAAGATAGGGTGGCGTCAAGGTAAAAACCTAACATTTCAGTATCTTTCGAGACTCGCATGGTGTTACCGTCAATGGTGAGTGATTGATAGGACGGCTCTAGTTTGTTGAGGCGTTGGCGGTGCCCAGGATCAGGAGCTCCGTCTTGTCATCGTTTAGGCATAACTGATGTTGGGCCATCCAGGCTTGAATGACCAGGTAGACGTCGTTAAGGGCCTTGGTGTCAGCTAGATAATCACCTGTGATGGGAATGAGTATCTGGGTGTCGTCCGCATAATTAGTGTAAGAGACGCCCAGATAGTCAAGCACATCAAAGAGAGGTTTCGTGAAAATGTTAGAGTGTAGGTGACACGTAAGATCCGTGAGGGACGCCGCAGTGAATTGGGGAAGGGTCCGCGGCTGCGGATGGGGCAAAGACCCTCATGGATCTATTGCTCAAAAAGGATTTGATCCAGGCCGCAGCAGAGGACGAGAAGTTGGCAGCAGAGTGGAGGTGCCTCCATAGGATCTGGTGGTTGACCAAATCAAATGCGGCTGAGAGGTCGAGAAGTAGTAGCATTGCTAGTTTGCCCTGATCCTTCAATACCTCAATTTGGGTTTTTTGGTCTATTAAAGCAGTTTCCGTCCCGTGTCTGGGGCGAAATCCAGATTGTCGTAGACCTAGCAAGTTGTTAGATTCCAAGTAATCTTGGATCTGAAGGTATGCTGCGCGGTCTAGAATCTTAAGCAAAAACGGAACTGTGGTAATAGGTCGGAAGTTAAATCGGTATTAAACACTCTAGGGATAGTATTGCTTACCTGTTTTTAAGATGAGGATCCGATTGTCCTCAGCTGCGTGCTGCCAATTCATGACACAGATCTAAACAAAGTTGGGCAGTGTTTTTATACCATTTGGAATTGCCGCGTGATGTCATTACACCCACGTACGTTAGTGCAATGATGTCACGTTTTTGTGTAGAGTGCCTATCTTTTTCCATCATAATCTCACTATTCATGGAAACTGAAGTTTTATTTGCAGTGGTTGACCTTACATTTTTGGTAAAAATGTTTTGGGGTGTATCATGAGTGATACATTCAGGTATAGGAGTTCTTCCAAAACTTTATAGTTCAGCTTATGTATTGGAGAATTTTAATTTACACATTCAATTACATGCGTTATATTACACATCTTATTACAAATCATTTTTCATTGTGAATAGAATTGGGTAGTTCTTAGTATTAATATATGTATTATAATGTTTTAACCAAATCTTTATCGAGTACCTAATAAGTTTAGGATTTGTTTAAATTTCAAGAATTTTTATTTTACTCTTAATTTTAATAACAAGTGCTAGGGAATCATTCTTTTAGTTAGTTTTATAACCAATATTTTGCTATACAACATAACAATTTTTCTTATATATCTAAATTCATAACCAGTTAAACATCTAATTGTCACAATTTAAACCATTTTCCATGTATCCATGAGACAGATCCATTTGGCTTCCTTTTGCCTCAAAATGAATTCTCAATCTCCTCCCCTGGGTAGTTCTTTAATGCTATCGAAACCCAAAAATCTTATATAAGTTCAACTTTCCTTTCTGGATGCTCTGTACAGAAATGAATGGCCATAGGATAACTGAGGGCTTTGTTCCTAATTGCTCTCATATGCTCAAAGATTGGTATTTTCAGTGCCCGAATTGTACTGCCAAAATAACATTTCTCGCAGATGCATTTGATTCCAGAGATAACATATTTAGTGTTACAGTTTATAAATTGTTTTAAGTGATTTCAAATGGCATGAGCTGATAATGTTTTTAATTGTTGCAGCCTTTCGATAGCATATTCGTGGTGTATGATCTAGATGTTTTCTTACATTTTCATCATCTTTAGAATATGCCAATACTTTTAAAGAATGTTCCTCATGGTATGGGCCTCTGAGCTGTATGTTGTTATACATTTTGTTGTAGTCATCTGAGTTTTGATTCTAGGTTTATCCTTTAGTAATTATTCTCTTGAATTGGTACCAGCCTTTTCAACTGCTTGGTGTAGTTTCTTTGAGTTGTATCCCCTTTGACTGAATTTGTTCAGTGTTTTCTATATATTCTCCTGGTAGACTGCTTCAGAACTGCAGTTCCTTTTTAACCTTAAAATGTCCCCATAGGGACCACCTGGTGGAGTATATGTCACTGTATCAATACGTATCGGCCTTTGTTATCTATCAGCGTGTTAAGGATCTGAAATGGGACCCGTTGTGTATTAGAATAGATACTCCACTCTTCCTGTGGCATGGGGAGTGTACCGCCGTTCCAACCCATCCCTGAGAAAGTTTCTCCGAATTGATTGAGTTGAGATGCATTTCTTCGGGAAACAGTGTGTCTGTTTGTGTATCGCGCATGTAGTTGAGCATTCGTTTTCTCTGTATGGCGTGGCCTAGACCCTGGATATTAAGGGTGATACAGTTGCAGGTAGTCATTGTAGTTTGTGGGAGGGAAAGACTCCCTCCACGTTGTAAGGGCCGTTTTTCTCTTCCCTAGTGTGTGTCTGTACTGGGGCCGGGATTTTATATTGAGGATTGTACCCCTAAACATACCCCAACATTTAAACCATGAACAAACAGTGTAACAATAAAAACACTGGGGACATAGAACTGTACCCCAGTAGGAAAAGATGACCACCCATGCGTGGGGGTGGCCAGGGGAGGCCCAAGGGTCTCCTCCACTTTCCACACATACCAAAGTCCCTTTCCTATGGGTATCGTTTTTTGCCATGAACTCTCTTTATCTTCCATTCTCTGATCGCACACCAAAAACAAACAAAGGGGGAGATGAGAGAACCAGTTAAGAAAGAGAACGGGAAAAAAGGGAAAAAAACATGCGTGTAGTAGATGATCTTCGGGTGACGGGTGATGCAGTGGAGCTGTAAACGACATCTCGTCTATTGTTTGAAGAGAGGCAGAGATCTGTGTCCCTAGAGCTCAGTGACGCATCAGAGTCTGCTTTGAGGGAGATAAGAGCCAGCCCCTTCTGGTTGAGGCCTTTTAACAGGAGTTCAACTTTTAAGTGTATTGCCCACGAGAACGATGTAAGTGTAGAAGGCCGGGTTCAGGTACAATGTCTATGATATTCATTTCGCTGGGAGTTCTTGCCAGCTTCCCTGGTCTATTGGATATCTGTCCATTTTCCTCCAGTGACCTTGTGGTCTGTTACGACGTTGAGGTTGAGGTGGAGACGGCCCATGTTCTGAGCGAGGGTTGCCTTTCCTGGGGAAATCTGTGAAGACGATTTCTCTTTGCCGCAGGAAGTGCCATGCCACCATCGGATCTTCAAATGAGTGCCATTGTTTGTCCAGCTGGAGGCACCACACGGCCGGGAACCGCAAGTAGAATCTGCGGTCTGTGCTCTTTAAGCTTCAAAGATCGGGCTAAACACTTTCCTGCGTTTTGAGACCTCAATGGAAAAGCCATTGAAATGTTTAATATCAGCGGCTCTTTATGCCATCAAGATGGGTAGTTTGTGTTGGAAGTTTAAGAGCGGCATTGTTTTGCGGTTTCACGGTTCTTGAATCTGCAGCTTATCATGGAGGAACCCATAGTTATAGGCTGCCACGTCGGGTCCCTTGCTGTGTTCCGGCAGGCCCACCAGGCGTAGGCTATTCCTCTGGACCTGTTTTCCTGGTTCTCCATGTATGCACCAAGTCTTTGGACCTCTCTAATCAGGCCATCGATATCAGTGGTGACCGTCTCGACATTGTCTTTGAGGGAACTGATGCGTGTGTGTTGTCGGCCATCCGGTTAACTTGTGCAGAGAGTCTTGTGTTCTCTGGCCGATGGCTTTCATCTCCGGGAGTATTGCCTTTAGTTGGGTCTGAATTTGGGCTCCATCGTAGGCTGTCGCCGGGTAGAGCAGCGTAGTGATGCGTTGGTCGAGCCTTTTTCCGTGGTGTCGTCTGTAAAGGGATCTGGGGTCCTCTGTATCATTCCAGGTCCAGGTGGGCGCAGGTTTGGGGCGGGCCAGGTTGTTGTCAATTCGTATGATGTGGTCCCCACTAGGCAGTATCACTCCTGTAGGGGCGCACAGACTGTCAGCAGATCTAGTAGCGTGAAGCGCTTATCACGGGTGAGTAAGCAGATGAGCAGGCCTCTGCGGTTAGAAGTCTGTGATAAGAGGGTTCCTCCTCCGGGTCGCCCTCAGTCGCAAGGGTAGTCTAGGGGAGGGGGTCCCAGAATTCGGCGGATGTCCCACCCCTGGGTCCCTGCTTTGGGCCTCAAGCAATGTGGTCTCATGATGTTCCCGGCAGTGGTTATTCTCTTGGCTGCGGGTTGGTAGCTGGATGAGAAGAGCGCCTAGGGAGTCAGCAATATTTGACCACGTGTTAAGGGTGGTTCATGGAGGAAGAGCGCAAGTCCCAGCGTTTTGCGATTCAGTGGGAGTGATGACCCACCATGGTCACCGGCCTACTGGGGGTATCTGCATTTGTAGCTCCTCATGGCCCGCAAAGTCATGATGCCCCGTGTGCTCGCTGGTGGGTCACCTCTGTGTCAGCAGGTCGTTGTGGTGCAGTCTGCTCCCTCTCCGATCTCAGGGGGAGGCGTCCTCCGTGGCCAGCAAGTGCAGTGTGTCATTTTCATCTGTTTTTGTTTATTGTAAACAGTCGAGATTATGACGGGGAAGCTCCTCTGCGTCAGAACTCCGTCACCCAGTCGCCATCATGCTCGGGCTCTCGAGCGCCCCCCAAAATGCTATTTTTAAGACATCCCTCTAAGTTTGACATTCCTTGAAAGAGTTTGACAAAATGTTCCCAAAGAAATGCTTATCAATGGCACTAAAGCTACTAACATTTCATAAAGTGCTCTTTGTATGAGAAGTCAATAAATCATAACTACAGAGCTGTCATCACTGAGTTGCTTTAAAAATATAGATGCAGTATACTGGTTTTCTTTATGTATTTGTAGGTACTGTAAAATTCTAATTTGTTATTATGGCTTTGGGGAAGTTACAGATTTGGCTGCATGAATGATCTGCGACCAATGGGCAATCTGAGTTAAAGGGACCATTAAACCTGGCACAGCTATTATTGTTTCAATTGAGCTTTAGGAACGTTGGGCTGTGGGAGTGCAAAGCACCAGCTTTAATTGAAGCTCTTTCAATCACAAACGGCCATTGAAAATCTCTGGCAAAAAGGCTGCACCGTCACATTTGAAAATGCTCTGAAATGAGATTGACATAACTGCCTTTATGGTTATGTCCTAATCCATAATGAGGTCATCTACTAAAAGCGATTGGTTTAAGATAGCTATAACAGACTGCAAAATGTGCATAGGGGGCATATGGTGGTATATAAAAATAGTAATCAGAACAACGCATTAGAATGAACATGTGCCACGTTGAATTAGCAAAGTTATGTACGTTATAATGGTGGCGATTTGGAAAATAAACGGCACAGACCTTAGCAATGGAAGCTGGTTTCCAGCAGGGCCAAGCGTGAACATGCTACATTCTTAAACAACATCAGGAACTGAATTGAAAGGGTTAAGGCACCAGTTTTCAACCTTTTTTTAACGGTTTTTATTAATTTTTAAAACAAACAAACAATACAAACCAAACTGGCAGCGCTTATGCAACAATCACATGAACATCAATTAGTCAAGACCACTGCCCCCCCAATCCCTCCCCCCTCAAGAACTTGTTTGTCCTTCACTTTCCGTATCTGCTACGTGTGGCAGGGTATCACCTCCTTCTGAGTCTGCAGAATCTGTTATTGTTCCAAACAGTCCTGCTATTAATACTCTCCATGCCATCAGGGTGCCCACTTCTTCTTCCCCACACGTGCTACATGCCTCCTGCCATACCACCGTTTCAGCCTCCTCCCATTTCTGTAATTCCCGCCACCACACCTCCACCCGTGGTTTATGACACTGCTTCCATCCCATGGCAATCCTTCGTTTTGCGATCACATATGCCAAGTCCTTCAATTTCCCAACATGTTTAAGTTTCCGTGGTCTGGGAAACCCTCCCAACAGGCAGGCCCAGGCCGTATCTATAATGAGCGTGACCCCTTTGTCCGCTAGTTTTTGCGCCACTTATCCCCAGAAACTCTCAATCACTGGGCAAGACCAAAACATGTGTGTCATATCAGCATTTTCCTTATTGCACTTTGGGCACGCTTGTCGTCCCGCATTTCCGAACTTGGATATTCTCATCGGGGTCATGTAAGCTCTGTGCGTTATATACAACTGTATTTGTTGTAATCTAGCATTTCTTGACACCTTCTTGTGGTATCCCATAGCACGCTCCCACATCCCATCCTCCATCTGTGCTCCCACGTCTGTTTCCCAATCCAACCTCAAATGCGTCAACTCCTTCCCTACCCGGGTCATCACCATCTCATACAATCTAGAGATCTCATGCCCCCCTTCTGATATGTCATATATTGTCCCCATAGTGGCGTCTGGTTCCTCCGCCAATACAGTCTCTGGCCAGATTTTACGAATATTCTGCACCAGCCTTAGGTACGTGACATACTGGCCCCTATGCAAGCCCGCCTCTTCCCCTAGTCCTTCAAAATCCCTAATGGTCCCCTCTTGCCAAACATCCCCCAATGTAACCAGCCCGACCGACTCCCAGTAGGTCCTGATTATCATCCTTAGTTGCTTGTCTTCCCCTGCCAAAGCAATCAGCCGCACCTGCGGGGAACACGAGTACGGGTCCTCCATCATTCGACATACTCTACGCCACATCTTCCACCCCAGCAACATCATTCCCGGGCGCTCCTTCATTTCTGAACTAGGCAACCAAATAATCTCCTTCAGGTAAAACGGAGTGCAGTCCTGTCCAAACAGCCTAAATTCGGGAGTTACCTCATCAGAGAGCCATTTGACCACATATTGCAACTGACCAGCTACATAATAGGCCTCAAAATTAGGCAGCTTAATACCCCCCCTCTCATAGAAATTCTGCAACTTCCATAGCGCCACTCTATTCCGGGTGCCATGCCATAGGAAGTCTCTGCACATACTATTCAGCTTGGCCAAAAACTTCTTAGGTATCATATACGGAATATTGCTGAAAAAATGTAAGAGCCTAGGCAGGACCACCATTTTAAGCATCGCCCCCCGTCCCATCATCGCCAACGGCAACTTTTCCCAAAACTTCATGCTTATACGGATTTTTCTCACAGCCACCTCGGTGTTATGCAAATGTTCCTCCCCTACCGTGTGATACACATCTATTCCGAGGTAGCGGAAAGAACCAACTGCCCATGGTATCGGCAACACTGGCAACCGCTCTGGAAGGGTTCCTCTGTAGCTACCCAATGGGAATATGCTCGATATTTGGGGCTTCACCGCTATGCCAGACAGTTCCGCATACCTTTCCATTACCTCCAGAATATATTGAAGATTTTCCTCTGGATATTTCAAATAGAATAGCAAATCGTCAGCATACAGGGATATTAGGTGTTTCTCTCCCCCTACCTCGATGCCTATCATGTCATATTGTTGCCAAAGGTACACTGCCAGGGGCTCCAGGGTCAGAATATATAACATTGGGGACCAGGGGCACCCTTGTCTGGTGCCTCTGCTAAGTTGCCACCTCTCGGATATCACCGCTCCTGTACGTACCCTAGCTAGCGGTTCACTGTACAGCAACTTCGCCCACCTAATGTAGCCCGGCCCCATCTCGTATTCCCTCAGGGCCTCCAGCAACTACGACCACCTGACTGAATCGAAAGCTTTGACTGCATCTAAGGACACAACCGCCATTTCACCCTCGCTCTTGCTCCCCTATTCAACCACCCGGTGGAGTCGCCTGTGGTTGTGGGTTACATTCCTGTTGGGGACATAACCTGTTTGGTCCAGATGTATCAATTTACTAATAACTCTCCGCAATCTATTAGCCAGGACCGCCATCAATATCTTGCCCTCCTGGTTCAGCATTGACAAGGGCCTGTAGGAGCCGCAGCTATGCCCTGGTTTGTTGGGCTTAGGGAGCGGTATTATAATCGCTTCTCTAAGCAATTCCGGCAACCGGCCCACCTCAAACGATTCATTAAGCATTTCTAGCATGGGGGGGGGGGGAAGTCCGTCCGCTCCTGGGGTCTTACTGGTGGGCATCTGCCTCACCACCTCCTCCAATTCCTCCAAAGTAATCGGTGCATCCAGCTCTTCTCTTTCTTCGGCACTAATCTTAGGTAATCCAGTCTCTCTTAAAGTTTCCCTTATCTCCTCTCGGCTGCCCCCCCTTTGTCCTCATATAGTGCCCTGTAATAATCCAAGAATGCCTCATTGACTGCTTCTTGGGTGTCCGCTTCCTCTCCATCCTCTCTGGTTATCGTCCTAATCGGGGGGCCTAGGGGTTTCACTCTTGTATAGCCACGCCAAGAGGCGGCCCGTTTTATCCCCACCTGCATGCTGCCTCTCAACATACTTCTTATAGTTAAGGTTGCAGAGCCTTTCCAGTTTTCAACCTTTAAGAATTCTATGTCCGTCTGCTAGTCAAAGGAGGGATGTGGCATGCAAGCCGCTTCCAGAAAAGGGCGGAAGGCTACAGTTGGCCTGGTCTGCTTTAACGTATTCCTTCTCAGATTGCAGACATTGGGTTTCGACAGTGTAAATTAGGACATTTCTAACTGCCCTTTTTAGCTCAAGAGTGCGAAAGGTGGAGTTAAAGGAGTCCACTATAGAGGAAGGGACTTAAAGAACGGAGCAGAAGAGCTGAAATTCTAACCTTCCCTGTGTAACAGGCCTTCCCAGACCACATAACGTGAGATTCGAACATACAAAGTTACAAAGATCTTAACTCTCGTACAGGGGGGAACATGTGACCTAATAACTTTTAAGAACAGATCTTAAGATGTTCCAACTAATTGGTCACCATTTTTGTTAGCAAATTACATATATATATAGGCCAGGCCAAGAGTCACACACACACGAGGTCAGCAGTCTTGTTCGGCCGGCGCGAACCACATTATGAGTCTGGAGGGCTAGGGAGAGGAAGACAGATGGCAGTAGACTGGATCTCGTAGGCGAGGAAATCATTTATTGTACAGCTTGTTTGTCTTTCTTTCTTACATAAGTACAATGGCTCTTGCTGAGGCTGTGTTTAGTCTGGTTGTGGATTACAGGGGAAGAATGTGTTTTCCATACATTTTAAACTACAATTAATGTTGCATTGTTCTTACTCAACATGTTCATCGCTTATATGATAGTTGGGATTGATGGCTTGTTATGACTTTCGCTATTCTTGATTTTAGAAAATAATGGGTTACCTTAAAATACATTCTAAATAACCCCAGTGTCCTTTTCATTTGTGCAATGACTCAGAGCTGTCATCTCTATAAGGTGTTTTCAGACTCCATAAACTATGCTGGCTGGTTGTGTTTTATCATTCTAAAGGCACAGTAAGCTAGGCCACCTAGATGCATAGCGCCAGCATCGTGCTTAGTTAGCTTTAGGCATGAATGACTGTTTACCAGGAGCCAATGACTTCTGGTAGCTCTTTTTATACAGGAAATCAAGACAAGTGACAACAAGTGTTATAATGATGCATCATTTCCCTTACTAAATGCTCTGTTCAACGCAATACGATTGAGTACTCTTTCTAACAATGTCCCGATATGTCCCAAAACAAATAAACCAATACACAGAGGTCGAAGTGAGTGGGAACTATTGGGAGAGAATTGAAAGCGGTCATGACCCTGTCATACTTCTGTTAGACAGAAGGAAAATTGGTATTGACCAGCAAGTAACTTATGACGAACCATAGATAAAGGTAGTAGGCTAGTATATAAATGGACAAGGCTGGACCTAGACACTATTCTACCACAAGTCTACATAGATGCTGGTCAGACCTTTTTTGCGAGTCCAGTTAAGTTAATCGTTGCATATTTGAGAGCACCCATTAAATGTATGACTTTTAAGCAAGCCAGAATCCATCCATGGTATGACAAGGATTGCAAAAGTGCAAGGCGATCGCTTGTGGAGGCAGTTAAATGATAGGAATTTGATTGGGCCCTGAAGGAAAGGTTATAGAGATATGATCAATTGAAAAAAGAAAAGAAGAAACAGTATCACTGTGGAGGTATTTTATGCAAGCTTTTAAAAATAAAAACCAGACCAACTTCTGGAAATTAGTGACACCGGTATGATCAAAAAAATACGTCATGACGGAATTACAATTAGCAAATTTAGCTGGTATAAACTCTTTTAAGATGTATACTGCTGGGACGAGCCGGAAGACTACCCGTACAATATAACAACTAGCATAATTTGTCACAATGCACATTCAAAACCCTTTTTTCTTTCAGAAAAGTGGCAAAGCATCAGGGCCTGATCACTTGCTTACCAAATTCTTCAAGCATTAATCACCCATCTGGGCCCCATTATTAGCAAAATTGTTTAACTGCATTGATCCGGAATGAGCCACAACCCTTCTGGAGGGAAGCAACAATCCTATCCCCCTTTAAAAAGGGGGACCATACTGACCCCGGTAATAAGACTGATTATCTTCATTGATACCCTGTGTGAAGTATATAGTACTGTGTACGGTTAAATACTGAGGTTGAAGACAAAAACATAATCAATTACGCCCAAGCAGGTTTCAGAACAGGAATAGGGACATTGACAAAGCATTCAGATTAGGCCTGCTACTTGATAAATATGTGATCGTCAACACTAAATTCCCTTATATCCTTTTGTTTCACATTAAATCATCTTTCGATGGAATCAACTGTAATACGTTGTGGTTAACCCTGGGTTAACTAAGGATGAGCCCTGAGATTTTAAGAGCTATTATTTCATTTACGAAGGGAGCACTGCAGCTGCCATATGGGGCTCACATGGTGAATGTACTAAACCATTCAATGTTAACCAAGGAGTGTGCCATGGGTGCGACGTTGCTCCATTATTATTCACTCTTTTCCTGAACGACTTGGCATTAAAACTGAATACCTTCCGCGTCGATGCCCCAAATCTTGATGGTGAGAAACTACCCTTATTACTTTATGTAAATGATGCAGCCATCGTCTCAAAGACGGCAGTGGGTTTAAAAAAGGTGTTTGCACACTTTTCAACTAGTTGTGAGGGAAAAGGCCTTACTATTAATAGTAGTTAAACCAAAGTCATGCCATGCTGTAAGACCAAAAACAGGTCAATTAATATTGGATATTAGGGAGCTTGCGACATAAGGGGGACATAAAAGCTTGTGCATCATTTTGATTACTTTGTTGTGCTGTTCAGTAGCAAGGGCACATTGGGCCACTAAATTGACAAAAGCATGGTCGCTTTGAATAGATAAGCCGGTGTTGCTCTGTCATTGTCAAAGCAATGTGGGGGACGAATTATAGTTCTGAGTCTGGAGATCTACAGGGCTCAGGCAAGAACAGCCGTGCTTGCATGTCAAACCCCTCGCAGCTGGCAAAAACATATTTTTGAAAAAGCTGCTTGCATTTCCTAACTGCGCCCCGAATTTAATGTTGCAAATGGAAGACTGCCATATAGGCATAGAGTGCACTGCCCCCATCTTTTATTGGCTGCATGTATGGGTATCATCTGAATAAACTGTGTACAAAAATGCCATGTTCAGGGTATGCGTTCCGCCAGAGGACCCACATGGGCTTTGGCTAGACACGTCTGTCAAACATTTACACAATTTACCAAAATTATGGTTAACCCAGAGAGTAATAACTGCACCCACGCCCAGAAGGTTAAAGACTCATGCTATGAAAATAAAAACCGGACCTACTTCTGGAACCTCAATAGAAACCCTCTCACCGTTATTTTTATATATGCTGTGCTTAGGTATACGAACGGTTGAAAATTGCACTAAGAGTTCTAGCATAGTATGCACGTTATGTTGGCATTCTATCGACGACACAAGGCTCTTCTTACTTTTGGGCCTTGAATTGGCAAAGCCGAGAAGACATCAGCTATTGCCATTATCGAGGAAGCACAAAGCCAATCCTGTGAGAGCGGCATATAAGCTGTGTAAAGATACCACAAAGAAAGATGCATTCACTGCCTTAGCATTTTATCTCGATGACGTGGAAAATTAGATTAACTGGAGAGTCCAACTTTGCTTATCAACTTTTTTCTTTTTTAGTAAAAATGTACTTTTATAGTTAGACATTATTAACTGAAATAATGTTATGTGACCTGATAAACAAATTCAACTAACATGTGGTTTTCCATATTGGGTTTGGGATCCAAGACTGCATTACCATTTAATGAATTAGAAACATGTAATTTAGTATGAATTTGTTAATTTAGTTTACGACCCTTATGGTTTTGTCATTAATATATACATTGCATTGACATGAAATATGCACCATATTGAATGCCATTTTATGTCATGCTGCTTTTATGGGGGTTTATCCTAATAAAGCTTATCAAATCATACAGAGGTCGAAGTGAGCGGGAAATATCGGGAACTGAGTTACACTACTTTTATTTTTTACTACAGATTTAATTACATATTACAGCTATCTTTACCATTCTGGAACTATTATTTATAAAGTTAAAGCATTCCTGGATGGGCTCTAGATGCCATCATCTTAGCCAGAAGAATATGTAAGTGCTAACAATAAGAAGGGTTGTCTGTTCACACGCATCACACCCTGACTTTTGGCAAATTTGCTAAGTTGTCATCTTGCGTTAAATGTCAACTTAGGTAGAGGCCATTTATAAGGGATGCTGTTTTAATATCCGGTAGCTATGCAGCGATTGTTCTTCAAGCCATAGACAAGTGTGCAGTTGTTGTCAGAGCCTTTGTGGCTAGTTGCTTAGACTACTTTAAAGCACTCCAGGGCCATACTTCAATTAAACCTCTTATTAGACTCCAGGTGGCTAAAAACGGATTGGATAGGATCCGTTTTCCTATATCAAGAAATCAACCTGCACACAGGCACCTGCTGTGGCTTCCGGTAGAGTAGATAATTCAGCTTAACAATATCTGCATCATATTTCATCCATGAGGTTGTTCCTGCTAACCTTAAAGATATCACATGCTATATTCCAGAATGGTAACTTTGGTCAAGGAAGGATCACAGACTATTCATCCTTAGGGCAGTACAGAGGCGATAAGAGTTTGTTTGGGGACCCAGGTTTTTAAATACATTTCCAAATTCTATTAATGACAGTGCAAGTTTTTCTAGTTTTGTTCCCCTGTGGAAGCAGCATCTGTTCAGGTAGGTGTTGAGTACAGGTCCAAGAGGAGTTTTAAGAACAGTGAGTAGTGGAAATTGATTTCACGAAGATGATCGAAGGCAAATGACCTTCTTGGAGAATAAAAAATGAAAAACGCTGTAGGAGACCTTTTTTCCTTGTTCTGCCATTTTGCTGTTGGCCTGCCCATGTGCAAAACTTCTGTCACTGCCAATAGTGGTGAACCAGAAGTAAGACTCGTACATGGTTCAACTTATTTTTATTTAAAGAAAAAGAAAATGCCTTACTAGCCCTATTGCTACGAGGTGTTTTCCTTCCTAACAAAAATAAAACTAAGGTGCTAGCCAGGATGTCAAAACTCAAAACACAGCCCTCCGTCCTAACTTGTCCAACTAACTGGTCCTACAACTAGACAAAAAGAAACCAAATAAAGGAAAGGGCTTTCAGTCTGTGGTTTGGTCAACACCACTTCGCTGACCCTCTCTTCTTCATACAGTCTTCAAGTAAATGTTCATACCAGGCCATGGTTCCTAGCCTGGGTCACCTCTGCAGTTCACACAATGAAGACATTTTAGAAAGTCCTGGAACAGTCTCTCTCATTTCCTCTCATTAAAAGATACAAAGTCACTCAGTCAGTGATAATTCAGTTTACCCAAACTTTCATGTCTTGTATCCAGTGTGGTACTCAACATATTCCCCTACAACAATAATCATGCGGCCCACCTCACTCCCTGTAGTCTTCACACTCCAGAGTAGCGCAGGTGTTACACTTTTCAATTCAATATTCTTGTTTTCTTGTGTCTCTCGTGATACCTCAGCCCTCCCTGTGGCCTATTCAATTCTTCTCTAACCCGTGCACTTCCATTTTAGCTTTCTGCCATGCTCTGTGTCCCTTTCTCCTGCTGGGACTTGCCATTTTGATTATCTTGGCTTTCTCTGTCAGTATTCTTGTTTTCTTGGATTTCCTCATTGTTATCAATTCTGGTGTCACTGGGAACACCTCCTCTGCCCTCTTGTAGGTTATTTATGGATTTCCTGATTTGATATGGCATTTATAACGCGCATGTACACAAGTGTTCCTAGGCGCGACAAGACAAGGAAAGGGAAACAAGGGAGGATAAAACAACTATCTTACTAGGCCTTTTCACATTCAGATTGCGCAAGTGCAGGGAGGGGGAGGGAAGAAGTGCAACAGGTGGCTAGGAGTAGTGGAGAAGTGCAAAGGGAGGGGCGAGGGAGAAGTGCAGGTAACGAAGTGCAGCTAACGGTGGCTAAGTGCCAGTAATCGGAGGATGCAGCCAGCAGGTGGCTAATGCGTGCAGAGAGTGGGTGGACTGTAGGGTTACAGATACAGACCACAAGAGCTAGGAGGGCCAAGAGTCAGTGCAAGGTGCAACTGGACAGGCATGGTCATGGTCCCGAATTCAGAGGGTGGTCAGGTAGGCCAGGTTTGTGGAACAGACAGTTCATGAGCATGGGAGAGGAAGAGAGAAGACAGAAATGAAGAGAAAGGTCTTGAGTTGCTTCTGGAACCAAAGATGGTTCTGCTCAAGCTTAAGAGCGGCAGGGAGGCTGTTCCAGAGGGAGGCCCCAGCCGAAGAAAGAGATCTGCCATCAACTCTCGGCTTGTAAAAGTGTCGGACCTTCAGAGAGTTGGAGGTGGATGAGCGGAGAGCTCGAGAAGGGAGATACTTAACTAAACTAAACTTAGGAAGAGAGAGTTGGAGGTAGTGCAGGCCCAGGCCCCAGAAAGCCTTGTGGACAATGCATAGGGTCTTGAACTTGATCCTTGCCGCCACTGGGAGCCAATGAAGAGATTTCGGAGCTGGAGAGATACCATCCCTGTGCTTGAGGCCAAGGACAAATCTCGCAGTCCTGTTCTGGATGAGTTGTAGAGGACGGAGAGCAGAGACAGCAAGATTTAGAAAGAGGTTGTTGCAGTAGTCCAGCCTTGAAAGGACCAGAGCTCTGGAGACGGTGAGCTTCTGGTGGAAAGTGAGGAAGGGAAGAATATCTCTGAGGTGGTGCATCTGATAGTGTGACTTCTTAGAGACTTCGGAAATGTGAGAAGAGAAGGAGATTTTGGAGTCGAACATGACCCCAAGGTTCTTAGCCTCACAGGTAGAAGGAAGAGGACTCAGAGTGGTTCATCGAGAGGAAGGAGGAAGCTGGTGTACTGATGAGGAGGATCTCCGTCTTACTGGCATTGAGCCAGAGATCATTAGCGGTACACCACTCCTGAAATGCAGAGAGACGGACAGGAATGAGAGAAGGAGTGGAGGAGGCCAAGGAGAGCCTGAAAGAGAACTGAGTGTCATCTACATAGCACTGAAAGTTGGAACAGAGAGCAGCTTTGTGATGTGTGAGAGGAGCCAGGTATTGGTTGAACAGCCAGGGAGAGGTTAGACCCCTGGGGAACACCACAGGTAGAGTCAGAGAGAGAGATAGAAGAGTGGAAGGATTCCAGTTGGACCTGAGAGGGTCGGTCAGTGAGAAAGGAGGTCAGCCAGGCCAGGGTCTGATCAGTGATGCCTAGGTTATCACAGAGGCACTTTAGCAGGATTGCATGCGTGACCGTGTCAGAGGCAAAAGAAAGATCAAGGAGAATGAGGACAGAAGGAAGGTTAGAGTCAAGGTTGGAGAGCAGGTCTTCACAGATGTTCAGGAAAGCAGTTTCTGTGCATCTGGCTGGCTCTGAAGCCAGACTGATGGTCATGGAGACAACCAATACATTCAGTGTGAGAGTTAAGCTGGGAGATGGCCAGCTTTTCCAAGAGTTTGCCCAAGAAAGGAGTTGTAGAGATCGGGGCGACAATTAGCCGGAGAGGAAGGATCGGCTGAGGGCTTCTTGGGGGGTGGGAGGTGCACAAGGGAGTGCTTCGGAAAGGGAAGGGAATGTTACGGTGGCAAAAAAGTGATTGCAGAAATCAGCCAGGGCCGGAGCAAGAGTGTCGATGTGGTCCTTGATGATTTTGGAAGAACAGGGGAGAACCTGTTTTGACGAGACTTTCATGGATTGGACTTGTCTAGAGACATCTTCTTGGGTGAACAAGGGAAAGGAAGGTAGGAGGAGAGGAGGCCACAGACAGGCCAGGTGTGGGAGAGGAGGAGGAGGAGGAGGAGCAGAAGAAGAAGGAGGAGGAGGAGGAGAAAGTAGAGAGGGTGGACAGGATGTCCTGAGTTTTAGAGATGAAAAGAGAAACCAAGGCTGTGCAGAGGGCCTGGGAAGAGACAGGAGAGGTAGAGACTGCAGCAGGGTTGGCCAGCTCCTTGCAGGTTTTAAAGAGTTCGGCCGAGTTGTTAGATGCTGCAGAGATGCGGGCTTGGATGTGTGCTCTCTTCTTGGCGAGGACAGAGAGTCCGTACTGCCTTTGGAGCAGGCGCCAGGCCAGTTTGTCGGAGGGTGCGCCAGTAGCCTACCACTTCCTCTCAACCACCCTGCACTTGCGTTTCAGGGTGACGAGGGGGTTGAGTCGTACCAAGATTTGCACTTGGTTTCAGGCTTCAAGCGGATCCTCATGACAGGGGCAAGTACATCAAGAGTTTCAGAGATGGAAAGATGGAGGATAGAGAGGACTGTGTCGGGATGTCAGTCGGTCAAAGGGGCAGAAGGAGGAGAGAAAGTAGCGGCGAAAGCCTCAATTGACGCACGCTTCATGGGTTGAATGACCGTGAAGGTATGTGGCAATGCTGGGGTCTGCTTGGCCTGTGGAGTAGAGAGCGAGAGAGAGAGAGAAAGATGGGAGGAAAGGAGAAAGTCACTCCAGGAGGGAGGAGTGGTGAGAGGGGGAGGTGTGAGGAGATCAGAACATCCAGAGTGTGCCCTGAAGAGTGAGTTGGGCCAGAGGGAAGACTAGAGAGACAGAGAGAGTCGCAGAGGTTGCGAGAAAGAGTCCTGCAGAAGGACAAGAAGCATCAAGGTGGATGTTAAGGTCTCTGAGGCAGAGAATCTGAGAGGTAGAGGCGAGGAGGGAGGAGGAGAGATCCGCCCACTCAGGGGAAGGTGGCTACCTGGCCGGGTGGCTGGTAGATGAGAGAGAGAGAGAGAGAGAGAGAGAGAGAGAGAGAGAGAGAGAAAAAAAAATAAGAGGAGTAGTCCTGCGCAGGGATCCACTCTGGGAAGATCAAGGCTACACCCCCACCGGGACGGTTGGTTCTGGGCGCAGAGAGGATCTTGTAGCCATCAGGAAGGAGAGTGTCAAAGCTTGTGACAGAGCTGGCCATGAACCATGTCTTGGTCAGACCCAGGACCTCCAGATAGAGTTCTTCCAGGAGACGGCAGATGTCAGAAGAGTGCTTGACAGTTGAGCAAGAGTGGCAATGTGGAGCAGGTTGCCACCTTTCAAAGACTTCTGTGGAGGGGTATAGGTCAGAAGTACTCTCTGAGAAAGTGTTGGAGGCGCCCGAGGGTAGGCAGAGCAGGAAGGGGGAGAGGGCAAGGTAGTCAAGAGAGGGAAGGTGGGTGCCAAAGGGGTTGCAGAAGGATGAGGCAACAGGGTGGCCAGAGAAGCAGCAGGGACAGCCTTAGAGGTGGCCGAGGAGGAGGGAGGCAGAGGAGCCAAAGAGGGGAGAGAATGGACAGCCTGAGGGCCATGGACCAATACGGTGCCATTTCGGTAAACATGGATTGTCTTGGAGGAGTGGAAGGGGGCAAGGAGGGCCTCCCATTGGGGGCCACCATTAATGGGTGAAGAAGAAAAACGAGAAAGAACAGAGGCCATATGGAGGGTCCATAGGTATGGAGAGGGAACAACAAAGAGGATGTTGGTAAGGGTCTATCTGGAGGAAGCGCTGCTGTAGGTATCAGCAATGCTAAGGCCTGGGTTGGAGACTAGGATGTCCCTCTTGAACTTCTTCCTACCAGTCTTGGTGAGAAGGATAGAGTAGTCGATAGAGAAATAGTTAGAGAAGATAGGAGAGACCAAGTCCACCATATAGGGTACAGAGGACAGAGTGGCGAGAGGGAGGAATAGTGAAGAGAGGAGGGGTGGGAGGTGGGCTAGGGGGCAGGCAGGAGTGGGAGAACACTAGGATGGCGGGAGAAACACTAGATTGAGGGGAGGACACAGAAGGAGGGGGGCACAAGCGGACAGAACAATGACCAAGCTCAGATACAGATATAGACAAGCAAACAAGAGCAAAAACGCAGCTAGAAAACAGAACAATCAAATAGGGAATGTGAAGGAAGGAAGGAACAGCAAGGTGTAGGCAATAAAGTGATGCAAACACCAAGGGGGAAACAAAAACCTCCAAGAAGAGCAATCAACCAGGGAACCTAGAAGGAAAGAACAGCAGGGATACAATGATGCAAACAACCATGAGCTAAAGATGCACAAAGACAGAGCAATCAACCGGGGAACCTAGAAAAAGAAAGAACAGCAGGGAAACAGCTACACAATCAACCAGGAGCTACAGAATGCGCAGACAGAGCAGTAAATCGGGGAACCTAGAAAAGAAAGAACAAGGATGCCGGCTGTACGATGTAGGCAAGCAATCCTGAATAGTACACAACCCAAGTCAGGATGACTGCCAAGGGAACCTAGAGGGAAAGAAAACAGGCAACCAAGGAGAACAATATCACAGAGTAAACAGTAGGTGGAGCCAGGTACAGATCATGGAGGAACAACCACACAGGGTTACAGGTCCCGGAGGAACAGCACAAGTGCAAGGGTGAGAAGGGGGCACCAGTTCATGGGGTTACGTGGAGTAAGCAAGCTAAGATCTCCCTGCAACTTCTTACCTGGCAGCAGCAGACAGGAGGGTGAGTCGTCCGTGCTCACTGTCTACGCCGCATCCCCTTTGCCATCAAACACCTGCGTCGCTCAACACTGCAGCCTTGTCCTGCGAGGGCTTTGCCGCAGAGGGTCAGTTCCTCAGTTATTATAGGCGCAAATGCGTGGATGTAGCAAACGTGCTATGTTTCATTGGGCAGCGTCTCCTGCGCACCGTTGTCGCTCAACACAGCAGCCTTGTCCTGGACTTCTCTTGTAGCTTTCTGCAAGGATTTTTGTCCCTTTCCCCTGCTGGGACAAAGCAATCTGTTTCTCTTGACTCTCTATCTACTCTAGGTTTGTTCTGTATCCCTCTGAACTCTTCATTCCTGACTCAGAACATTCCATGGCTCCTTGGCCGGTAAAGTACTTTGGGTTTGGGTTTGTCCCTTGCAGCAATCATCCGACCGGTTCCCTTCTGCCTGTGTGGCCTGCATACATGGTTTCTCGTGGTGCTTACGATTTGGTGATTGGTGATGCTGTTCTCGGCGGCGTCTGTCTCCACCTGACGCGTTACTACTTCTTGCCCCGATGCCCTTCTCTGGACCTCGCTGGTCCTAGTCGTTCTGTGTCTCTTTATCTCTCACTCTGGAGGTTGAGGAGGTTTTGCTCCAGCATTCCTCGATTCAGCAGAGCTTTGCAGGCTACTGGCCCACCACGTCCTCTCAGTGGTACTGCCTCCAGACTGCCTTAGTTTCGGACTCCAGCAGCAGATCTGCGTGTCTTCTGCTGCCGTTCAAATGTGCATCAGGAGGACTTCAGTTCTTTCAAAGTAGTCTCTGAAACGAGTGGTAATGGGTTTCTTAGTATTAGATGTCGAGTCAGAGGATGGTTCAGCCGTTCTGTTAGTCAAACAAATGGGTCTACAAAGTAAGAGAGGTAACGTGCTTCTGACTATAAGAGATTGAGTTTGAAGACGGTTCAGCAGTAATGTCCATAACACAAAAATGTCTTAATGCATTTCTAACTATTGTGGTACCCATATAATACAGATTGTACAGGGTTCTCATCCTATCCTGGGAGGCCACGTCCCCCAAGGGGGAGTTCCTCCCAGTGAGGTCCTGCTTGCCCAAGCCCCTAGCGAGGTCTTGCGGAGCAAGCTCACTTCCCTAGCCTCAAAGGCAGTGGCACCCATTTGGGGAGAAGGGACGAATATCCTTGATTTGTCACACAATATATGCATTACTTTAAAAAAACAAGTACATCTGAGAAAACAGTTGTGTACACTTAATGTTCTTTTTTGCACACTCTTCAAATCTTGTACCATTTACATTGTGTCATCTGTTTTTTAAATGAGTAGTATCTTGCATCCATTTTCTTTTAAAACATTGATGTAATCATCTGCTGCACCTTCATGAAAGATAATCCACTGGATGTAAATTTAGCAACTAAATGAGCAATCAAATTGAATCTTGTGGTCCACTATTTTAGAATGAATATTTGCTACTGTACAGCAACTTTTACAAATAACAATAGGTTGATATATGGAAGTCTGATATTGTTCAGCGGAGGCTTCATCATGTCTGAAATGAAACACAAGGCTGCATTGTATCGCTGTACTAGTGAGAGAGCGTTATACATTTTAATTAGACATTTCTTTTTCACCTATTGTCAACTATTTACTTCAGGGTTACTGTGGCCCTGTGTTTACTTTCAGAAACTGAAGTGTGGCAAATCCAGGGATCCACATAGCCCCCACCCACCAATAAGGGCGAGCCACCCCATTTGGGACTAGGGAGTTGAGCCCGCAAAGTTTAACACCCCATAATGTACAGGGCAAGCAGGATCCCACTGGTAGTAACTCCCCTCCCCTTAGAGGACAGGCAGTCCCGAGGTAGGGAAGGAATATGGGTTATCCTCCCTTGTCTCAAGAATCCCATATGCATGTTGGCTACATGGAGATTGACACATGCAATGGGTTTTCAAGGCATATGTATAAAGGTGGTGTGGTTCCTGACACACTTCAGACACTGTACTCTTATCGACTTGGAAAATGGGTCAAAAGCCCTCCGCCTGGCTACAGCAGAGAAGTGCCCATCTGTGTTGTTGGAACACCAGAAAGAAGCCTGCAGAGCCAGATGGAAGAGTCTTAATGGGAGGTGTGGTTTGGCAAGAGGAGACCCCACCAGAAGTGGTGCTTGAAACCGTGGAAGAGCCAGCAGAAGACTCGGCCGACGAGCCGCAGCAGGGAAGAAACCTATCCGGTGGAAGCGACCCAACGGAAGGAGCTGGAACGGCCAGACCAAGAGGAGTTGCAGGACCACTACCAAGAACACGCTAAAGACTGGTTGTAAGGGAGCAACCACTCTGACAAAGCCAAATGAGGAAGACTGGATGAAATCCCGCTGCCTTCCCAACATGCCCAACAGGAGTAGCATTGCTTGAAGGCAGAAGGTACTCGATTGCTCGGGGTAGTCGGGAGGTGGCTGGTACGGTCAAATCAGGCTCCAAGAAGGGGTGAGTGGCAAACAACCCCAAGCAGGGGTAAAGGGCAGACCGCAAGACTGGATGAGAGCCAAACAACCCAGAGAAAGGGTAAAAAGCAGATGACCCCAAGATGGGGTGAAACGCAAGCAACCACAAGGTGAGGTAAGCCGCAGTCAAATCGCCAAGGCGGGGCAAAGGAAACTCAGCACTGAAGTGGGCCAGAGAGAGGGAAACGGCAATGTGGGGAGGAAACCCCAATACCCTGCGTGGGGCAACCACCGGCAACGGGGGAGAGGACATTAGGTCAAACCTTCAAATGCAAACACTGTAGACTGGGAACCGAATTTACCAAGACTATGAGACCCCTGGAACTGATACAAAGTATACAAAAAAGCTAAAAGCCTGGAAAGAAAGAGAAAAGAAAGGACACTGACATAAAGAGAACTTTCTACCCAGTATGGGGCGGTTCAAAAAGACAATTGAGTTGACTGAACAAATGGGCCAAGGACCCCTCTTTGAGGAAAAGACAGAACAGGGGGGTCAGAAGCCAACCATCTTTGGGGCAAGAAGCCATTGCTTTGTTTCAGTTTCTTTTCTGGATTAGTGGTAGGGCTAGGAATCGGTATAGGTTAGATTTTTCTGGACAAGGAGCACACCTTATGCTATTGGCATCTAGACAAGCACTTTTTTTACTTCTTTTTTATATTTAGGGTCAGTCCTGAGTAGTTATGGACTTTGGTGAACCAAAAGAAGGACTCTGACTACATTGGGCCATGTTAACAAAGTTTTTTTTCAATAAAAATAAAAATGCCTAACTTGCCCTATAACAATCTGAGTTTCCCAGCCTAGCAAAACAAGAGCTAAGGGAGCATGTCCAGTCCAAAGTAAAAAGTCTTCAATCCGAATCCTAAACAACTAACTGCCCCTAAACAACTAACTGCCCCTAGAGGGCACTAGAGGGCCAACCAAGATGGTGGCTCCCCTGTGTGCTCCACAAAGGCTCCAAATTAATCCCGATAAATACTCCTTCCAGCGGATAAAAGCTGACTTGTTCTGGTACCCAGCCCCACAGAAAGCACTGGAGAGCGCACAACTAGACCAAGTGGGGCAATCGCAATTCGGGGAACCCGTCACACAGCAACTCGCAGCAGTTGGGGCGTATCATTGGGCTGCCCCGGACCGCGAGCAAGGCAGCCACCCACGGCCGCTGCAGCCGGGCGAGATCCTGGGTGAAGGTCACAGAGAACCACAGTCGGCGCAGGCTGGCCGACCCCCGCACCGAGGCCACGAGAGACTGGCATTTCCTGCAACATCCATCGGAGTGGTGCTGACCCAGCAGCGGCCCAGACGTCGCCGGAGCCGCCCACTCTCGGTCCGCCGACGCAGACTCCGCTCGAGCTGGGGTGCCCCCCTCGGGCGAGGGCGGTGCCATCGGGCACTCTCCAGTCTACCCCACACCTGGCCGGCGGGCCCTGCAAAGAGCCGAGGTTCGGCGCACCAGCCCTAACCGGCAAGTAACTGCGCAGCAGGCACCGGACGAGGAGCACGCAACGGACGTCCTCACCCTGCCGAGCGGGCCTCAGGCGCAGTGAGAGGTGAGGAGGGAGTCGCCCCCGACTGTGCATCACCTCCCCTTCTATATCGGCGGAGCCCGGGCCGGGGTGGGCGACATATCCATCTAGCACTGTAACGGCAGCGGGACAACCAACCACTCCAGCGGCGGGGGTGAGTGGCACCCCTGGGGGAAAACAAAGGTGGCACCACGACCAGCTCAGCGCTCCCAATCCATGGCGCACAACGGCACAGCAAAGAGCGCGCCAAGCGGCATAGCGGTCACAAGTAGCAAGTCAACAAGATTGCAGGACTGCACCCGGGTGTCAGTATAGTGCCCACAACCAAAGTAGCAAGCGAACAATCAGTCGACCCCAAAGGTGCGTAAAACAGTGAAGGAGAGAGCTCCTGCCCCGTACCTTTATCACACCAGACAATTGTCAGCAGCCGCTCCGGCCCCTGCCCTGCCTACTTCCACCTCAGCGGGCTGAGGGGCATATCCCCCCGCGGTGCCTCTGCCTCGCTGCAGACAGACCCGCACACCCCGCCCCTCGAGCCACACCCACTCTTGGTTCCAGCCGTCGGCCCTCCCTGGGGGGACACGCCACACTGGTGACACTCATCAAGACTAAGTAACTCTGAATCCCTGCCCGTGAACCGCCACAGCAACGTGACCCACACACAGCACATCGGAACTCTCAAGTACACCAGCTCAAACCACACTCCGACTGCATGCTGGAAATTATACCCCTCCTGGATTGTGCTTTTTAAAATAACCGCGGAGGTGGACCACCCAACACCGCTGGCTGTCCAACGGTACACTGAATTTACCCAACACGGGCAAAACCGACATATCCCAACTGAAGCTTAACTTTGAGGCAGGGGCAGCACCTAAGACCCCCAAACCCGGCGACAGACCTGAATCCCCCGCCGAGGTCATAGAAGAGGACGAGGCACCAACTCTATACATGGACATTAGAGAAATCCTACTGTATCTGAAAGCTGGCATTGGCAACCTTGACAATAAAATAGACGCCCTGTCCTCTAAGGTGGACCTACTACAACATAGGCTAGACAAGCACGGCGATGGGCTTGACACAGTGGAGCAACGGGTCTCAGTCCTCGATGACCGCTCGACTTCGCTCACAACAAGAGTCTCTACGCTGGAGGGACAGATGAAGGCTGTCATTGCCAAGAATGAAGACCTGGATGGACGCTCTCGCCGCAACATTAGGTTGGTCGGAGTACGCGAATAGCAAAACCTCCAAAAAATGGAAGATCTGGTAGAGAACATCTGCAGAGATCTTTTTGGAGTGTCAGCGCTCTCGCAACTATTTGTGGTCGAGAGAGCCCACAGGGTCCCCGTGGCAGTCCGGTGCCTGGAGCCGCCCCAAGACCAATTATAGCCAAGCTCCTAAATTATAAAGACTGTGATACCATTCCACGCCTTGCCTGGGACAAAGGCGAACTCCACTATGATGGCGACATCATTCAGCTGTTCCTGGACTTTTCCCCAGTGGTGCAGGCTCAGAGGAAGTTCTTCGCAGGGGTGAAGCGCAGACTACAGGACAACCAACTGCTCTACTCCATGTTGTTCCCAGCTAAACTTTGCATTCAATACGACAGCAAAGCCCAATTCTTTAACTCACCAGAAGAGGCGAACTCCTTCTTAGATAGGGTCGGCTGTAAAGCAGCAAACAATAACCCACAGCCACCCAGGAGAGACCGAATGAGGAAGAACCCACCCTGAACTCACTATCTATCCTGTCCGACTCCACTTTTCAGAGCTCGGTACCACATGCTGGAAGACTAATCACAACGTACAAAGAGAGCCTTATTCCTTGGAAGGCCGTTAGCGCCCCAGTGTTAAGAAAGGAAGAAGGCAATGAATATGGCAAGGGAAATGTGCACGGAATCGCACAGTGAACAACTTTGAATCTAACAACGTGCAAACAATACCCAAGACTCGTGTATACTAAAACCCAGGAGTGCAAATAGAGTGAAACAATAATACCAATATATGAAAAGGGATGTGGGGTAAGCACTTAGAACCTCCTTATGACCGAAAGGAATGTCGGCAAACTCCTTACCCACTATGCTATTACAGATACTGACAGCGCTAAGCCCACGTAGAGGGCAAGCAAGGACAGGATCTGTGAGCTGACACTCTGGATGATACTGAATAAGGAACTTAGAAACAGTACTCACGAGGGCCGGAAAGACCACTTGAATGTCAGTAAACCCACAAACCCAGTTGATCAAACAGGGACCCAGAAGGCTATAACAGCAATGGGTGGAGGATAACTAAATACATAAGACCCAAGTCAAGGGGCAAGTAGGAAATGTGATTATAGAATAGTGAGGAAAACAAAAGGCATTCACACAGGGACTAGTTACAACAGCACCCCACACCTAATAATCAATGGGAAATAAATGCAGAAGTGCAATGGAAAACATGGAATGGATCCCAATAGAAAGTAAGGATCAGGAGCAGGGAAAATGATATCACAAAAGGAAACCTTTCCCACCCATCCAAGGAGAAAAGGCAGGAAGCTAAATCAATAAAGGGAAAGACTAATGCATCAAGTTTTTCAGTAGCAAAGGACAGCATCAAAGAAACAGAACACAGGCAAATTGGGCTGCATCAAAGGGTAAAGCACAGAGAAAGGCTGCCTGCAGACAGAGGAAGACAGAAAGGGAAATCCAGAAAGCAGAAATCAATTAAGCACATAAATCCGAAATCCAGGGCAGAGGAACAAGAAACAGGAACTAGGAACTAGGCACAAAAGCTAGGAACAAGGGACCAGTCACAACAGGAACACTGCAACAATGACCAGCGCTGGACTGAAGCAAACTGAGGCTTTTAAAGCTGCTTAAGGAGCACACCCCTCAGGTGTGCCGCCTGCTGCACCTGCAGCCACAGGTGTTGCCTATCCTCCACCCAACCTTGTCCTGCAAGGGAGGAGGTGAAGCAGTGAGCCAAGCATTCTGGGAAGCATAGTTATTAGATTAAAGTAGCATGCTGGCTGCCAAAAACCTGGAATGGATCCGGAAGGGAAGTAACTTGGAAAATAAGGTTTTAGCGCTCCCAATTCATCACAGCACTGTAGCATAAGGTTCGGAGGAAATGTCCAGTAGGGAATAAACCCCAAACCATGCCCCCAAGTGGCAGGAACGGGAGCGAAGGGAGCGAGCCGTGACACCCAGGCACAGCAATAAACCCACTATGTTGTTATTAGGGAGGGGCGAATTTACAGGCATGTTGGGGGTTGGCCGTGTAAAAGGGAGGGAGAACAAGGGTGAGTTGGGGGTTGCCCTGATGAGAAGACACACAGTTCCAAAAATACACCAACCGAAGTCCAGCTGCCAACCACCCGACCCAGCCAAAACCCGCCGTCCCCCGCTTACTACGGACCATCCGAGTGCTGGCAACCCCTGTTCAATGCGGAGGTGTCCCACCCGAACCACATCCGAAGAAAACAGTAGAAAATCCGCCAAAGCAATAGAAATCGACCAGCAAGTTCAACCTAGCCACATGGAACATTAGAGGAGGCAACCAGCCAACCAAAACTTGTAAATTAACCCAATACTTACGAAGGTGTAAGATTAACGTTGCGTTCGTCCAGGAGACACACCTACCGAGCTCTGAAAGTGGCTGGGCCCGTGAATGGGGATGTCAGATATTTTTCCTCATACTCCTCCTATATGCCAGACTAGTCGCTATCTTGATTGACAAAAAAACAAAGTTTAGATAAATATCAATGGAAAAGGATCCGGAGGGCAGAACACTCCTTGTTTGAGGGATCATAGAGAGCCAAGAAATCATTCTAGTGAACTCCTACGGCCCGAACACCAACGGACCAAATAACTTCGACTGGGTGATGACGCGTAGGGATACCGCTGGATCGGCCGCAATCATCTGGGGTGGTGACTTAAACACACCACTAGATCCTACAAAGCACAAATCCCATAACCCGATGCCCCTCCCCCCCTCAAGGCTAGTCTTCAAATTACTGAAATATGTAAGGCCTACAATCTGAGACCTTTGGTGGCACGAGCACTGGGAAGCTCGTGAATATACATATTACTCATGGGTCCATAAGACTAGCTCGCGACTCGACTATCTCCCCGTGTCCTCACAGAGCCATTGGCACTGGGGGTATAGCCAAATCCTACCCAGAACCTTTTTGGACCACTCGGCTGTATACCTCGAATGCACTGTACCAAGCAATGCGTGGAACAACTCTCACTGGAAGTTCAAACCAGGAGCCCTTCAAGATCAGGTTTTCGCAGATGAACTACGAACTGAAATACTGTCCTTTGTTGAAATAAACCAAGGATCTGTAACGTCGGCAGGCACACTTTGGGAGGTGCTGAAGTGTTATATCAGGGGGATATGCATGGCAAAGGAGAACGGGATATTGAAATTGATCAGGAGAGATCTGTCTTTGAGCAAAACCCGTCTGAAAGACCTCGAGCGGGAGTGCTCAAAGTCAAACAACCCCTAGTCCCTGGCAGCACTCAAGACAAAATTGGAAAACTTTAGACCTGGAGCCGAGCGAGAGGTGAAATTTCTGAACAGGAAAGAGAAGAGACCCAGAGCCCTCCTAGCATGACTTGTGGTGGTTGAAAGGAAACCAACCCTAGTCGAACAAATCTGTGACCAAAACAGCAATATGCTGTATACCGAAGCAGAAATAGTTCAAAGAACCACTTAACTCGCCTATCACCGTAGAAAAAATTCTTGAAGCAATAAAGGGACTACCCAACACCAAAGCTCCTGGCCCAGACATCCTAATCGGTGAATTCTATAAAACGTTTCCACAACTGCTGGCCCCACTTCTTCTGCAGGTGTACGAGGAGGCACTAACCGCTGGGACGCTACCGCCAACCCTCCGTATGGCTAACGTAATCCTCCTCCACAAGCCTGGTAAACCAGATGAAGACTGCGCCTCATATAGATCTATTTCCTTAATAAACCTAGACAAGAAGATACTGGCGAAGATCCTGACCTCGAGCCTACTTCCCCTGATGCCTGCCATGGTGCTAGCTGACCAGGCGGGCTTCGTACCAGGCCGGAACACGTCTTTTGGCATCAGAAGGATGTTAGGAGTGATGGAAGCCCTTGACCCGGAAAGCCAGGTGGCGGCCATCCTGCTAGATGCCAAAAAGGCCTTCGATTCCATCGAGTGTCCCTTTCTATTTGCCATTTTGCAGCGCATGGGCCCAGGCAACTATTTCACCAGATTAGTCACCCTCCTGTATGAGCGCCCGACATCCAACATCATTCTGGGAAATACACGATCATCAGACATACACCTGCAGAGGGGGACCAGGCAAGGCTGCCCTCTATCTGCAATATTGTTCACACTGGTTATGGAGCCTTTGGCCTCCAATTTATGAGGCCGCCATTTGGACAGAGGCCTCTCCCTCGGCCCACACAAACTAATTATATCCCTATACGCTGATGATGTTGCTCTCTATCTTCACAGCCCCTCAGAGAACTTGAGGCCAGTGATGAGAGCAGTGATCGAATTTGGTAACTTCTCTGGGCTGAGAATTAACCACTCAAAGTCCGTAATCTTCCCCCTGACCGCCAACACCCAAAAATTCACTGATGATTTTGGATCCAGTGGCAGAAGTCGAAAGTCAGATACCTGGGCGTTCTGCTCTGCAGATCCAACCGTGATGTCATGCAAGAGAACTACGAAAAAACAGTAGAAGTAATCCAAAACAAAGTAAACGGGTGGAAACTCCTCCCGCGCACCCTGTGTGGGAGAGGTTCCCTAGTTAAAATGGTAATTCATCATAAATTCCTATACTTATTTTCGAATATCCCCCTGGTGTTGCCACAGCGTTACCTTCAGCGCATCAGAAGCCTAATCCTTGATTTGCTGTGGGCAGGCAAGACGACTAGAGTGGCCTACACTACACTGGTCCAACCTGTGGCGAAGTGAGGTCTTGCGCTCCCAGACCTAGAAGTAACGCTTACCTGTGACTCTGCGGGGACGCCCTTGAAAAACTCTCTGGAACTTCTGACAAGAAGGAACTTCTGTAACTATGACAAGGGAACAATTTCCCTTCTTAACTACTGCTCTTTTTCTGAAAACCTCACACCATTTGGTGACTGAAGTAACAACAACGATAAAAGCTCACCTTAATTTTTAATTGTGAGCGCTCTCCATCCTGCGCCACGCAGGGGCGCATGTCCTGAAGAGTGGAGACGAAGGAGAGAACAATAGGGCACTCTGATATAATATGACTGATGTGGAACCTAGCTGAAGGGGGGAATATAGCGAATAACCAAATGGTGCCTAATATACTGAGCGGCTGGTAGCGACAGTAATTTCTAACATGTTTTAACGATTGGAATGGAGATTAAGGCTCTAATAATCACTATCTCACTAAATACCTAAACTAAATATAGAAAGGGAAAAAAAGGGGGCAAGAAATAACTGAGCAATGTGTGACGAGACCTAAGCAGAAGGCAACGTTATACACGGCGTGAGCGGAGCACCAATAATGCGCACACTACGGCAATGAAAATGTAATTATAGAAATACCAACAACCTCTGTGACAAATAGATCCAACCTCTCACGAGTGCCACCCAAAACATCTAAAAAACACTCAAAACAGTACTTGCGTGAGGAACAGCAATTTTCAGTCAGGACCTCTGAGGAGGAACGAGGGGCGAGTGACAGGAAAACAAATAAACGTAAACGGGACAGGGTGCAATGAAATGGAAGGGAAGGATAATCACAGAATAAGGACAAGACTTCGGAGACTAAGGAAAATATGGCAAGGGACTAAAACAGGAAGGGCTAAATGCTGTGACTGGAATTCTGTGACGACCGCGGGAAGCGTCTGTACTGCGGGGCAGTCAGCAACGCGAAGCGCGAGTCCCCTCAGGAAATGACTACTTATAGCAGAGATCGGTCAAAGACTAGACTAGTAATGTTAGCTTTCTCAATGGCACAACCTGGCGGCCATTGAGGGAAATAAACTTCCATTACTTTCAGTATAAATCTGACTTAACAGCAGGACCTCTCAATACCCTTAACAAGGTTAAACCTAAGGACCCATAGACTTAATTTGGAGACTGGCTGGTGATCATGACAGTACCCCCCTCAAAAATTTGCTTCCCGGTTTGGTAGGGTGGTTTCGATGGAATCTCGTTAGCAGTCTAGGGGCATGAATGTTCTCTACGGGTTCCCAAGATCTATCGAGAGGACCATAACCTTTCCAATCGACCAGGTAATATAATCTGTGACGCACTATTTTGGAGTCCAAAATTTCCCTGACCTCAAATTCTGGTTGATCGTCTTCAATTTCCACTGGGGGTGGAGCTGGTAGTAAACGTGTCTCTGATTTTACTGGTTTCAATAAAGAAACGTGAAAAACTGAATGGATTCACGTTTTCTTTGGAAGTGTCAACCTCAAGGCCACTGGGTTTATAATGGCTTCTATGATAAATGGTCCTAAATACCTGGGAAGACATTTTTTTCGAACCTTTTAAGGCCAGATTTCTGGAAGACAACCAGACAGAGTCGCCGACTTGAAAACTTGGGGCAGTACTTCAGTGTCGATCAGCGAACTTCTTTTGAGATTCTTTAGCTGCCACTAAACTAGCTTGAGCCTTACTAGTTGCTGTTAAGATCTTGTCATGTACGTTCTTTACTGCGGGCATTTCTAAAGGATCAGGAGGGTCAAAGGCAGAAGTTCGGGGATGTTGACCATGTAAGGTATAGAACGGCGTGAGTTCTGTGGACGAATGGATGGAATTGTTATAAGCGTATTCTGCCACCCACAAAATATCCAACCAGGAGTCGTCGGTCTGATGTAGCATACAGCGTAAATATTGCTCCAGGGTCTGATTAGTGCGTTCCGTTTGTCCGTCGGTCTGTGGGTGGTGACTCGTGGATAATCGTACATCAATCTGGGCCAGATCACAGCATTTCCTCCAGAATCTTGATACAAATTGACTACCTCTGTCAGAAATTATGGTAGAAGGAAACCCATGTAATTTAAAAATGTTTTCTAAAAAAGTCTTTGCCAAACCGGCAGCGGTGGGAAGCCCTTTTAAGGCCACAAAATGAGCCATCTTTGAAAACAAATCTACTACCACCAGGATGGTGTCATAACCCTCACATGGCGGAAGATCTGTGATAAAATCCATTGATAAGGTATGCCATGGATTTGGTGGAATATTCAAAGGTTGAAGAAGACCGGCCGGTTTCCTCTTGGAATTCTTGTTCTGTGCACAATTTCCACAAGTCTGAATAAAAAGAGTCACATCCTTACGCCAAGTTGGCCACCAATAGTATCTTTTGATCTTTTCCAAAGTCTTGGTCACCCCTGGATGACCTTCCATTAAAGAGCCATGGTAGTTGAAAATGACTTGTTTTCTGAGTGCCTCAGTAGGTAAATACAAACGGTTCTGATAATAAGACATTTCTTCTCGGACACTGAATGGATCTCCTCGATTAACCCATGCCAACAGCTCTTCCTGAGTAAAGGTTCCCTTTATCTCCTTCTGCAGGTCTTCGAGGAATGGTTCTCCAGTGTGCAACAACCCCAATACTAGTTCTCCTGCGATGATATTTGTAGGAACAGGAGAAACAAAGGCTTCTTCTCCATTGCCAATTCGAGATAAGGCGTCAGCCTTGCCATTGCGCACTCCAGGTCTAAAGGTGATAATAAAATCATATTCAGCAAAAAACAGGGCCCATCGAAGTTGCCGAGCTGATTGAGCCTTAACAGAACATAAATACTGTAGATTTCGGTGGTCAGTGAGAATTGTAATGGTGTGTTGAGGTAATGTCTCCACTCCTTTAAGGCACACTTGATGGCCAATAACTCCTTGTCCGTGATAGTGTAGTTGCGTTCAGCTGGCGAGAGTTTCTTAGACCAGAATGCCACCGGGTGTAAGATCTGAGTTTCGGGATTGCGTTGTGACAAAACAGCACCCATAGCGACATTAGAGGCATCAGTTTCCACAATGAACGGGAGGTCAGGTTGAAGATGTTGTAACACCGGAGCCTCAGTGAACTTGGCCTTTAATTTTTTAAAGGCCTCACCAGCCTCTTCGGACCATTCGAATCTCTTATTCTTCTTCAGCAAGGACGTGATGGGGTGTACCAGTTGCGAAAAATTTTCCACAAAGCGGCGATAGAAATTAGCAAACCCCAAAAAACTTTGGACTCCCTTTACAGACGTTGGGGCTGGCCAGGTAAGTATGGCATCCACCTTCCGCATGTCCATCTTGACTCCCTGAGAGGATAGCACAAAACCTAAAAATTCGACCTCGGAAACATGAAATGAACACTTTTCCAGCTTTACAAAAAGAGAATTTTCTCGCAGCTTCTGAAGAACTGCTGTAACATGCCTCACATGTTCAAGGGAATTCTTGGAAAAAATCAAAATGTCGTCAATATAGACTACCACGCAAACATCCAGTAGATCTCTTAAAACATCATTCATAAAGCATTGAAATGCTGCCGGAGCATTGCACAGTCCAAAGGGCATCACTTGATACTCAAAAAGACCATATTTGGTACGAAAGGCGGTCTTCCATTCGTCGCCCTCCTTTATTCGAATGAGATGATATGCGCCTCTGAGATCTAATTTGGTAAAAATCTGGGCACCCTTGATTTGATCCAACAAATTAGAGATGAGAGGGATGGGATATCGGTTCTTGACAGTAATTTGATTTAGGGCACGATAATCTATACAGGTCCGGAGATCTCCTTCTTTCTTCGGTACAAACAAGAGTGGTGAGGCAGAGAGGGATTAAGAAGGCCTAATAAATCCATTAGCTAAATACTGGTCTAGATACTTCTTCAGGTAACCGTCCTCCTTTTCAGTTAACAAATATATCCGATTGCAAGGAAGTTGTCCTCCTGGAAGTAGATCGATCTGACAATCGTAAGGACGATGGGGAGGTAAGACCTCAGCCACTTTTTCTTCAAAAACCTCCTGAAATTCTTTATACTCAGGGGACAAACTTCCAATTAATCCAAGAGTGGAGTTAGAAACTACTCTGTTTGGTCCAGGTTTCTTCTGGTTACTTATTAAATTACAAGAATCTTCACATTCTATGGCAAAGGTCAGAGATCAGGATCACCAATCGATAATAGGGTTGTGTTTCTCAAGCCATGGCATACCCAAAATGATCTGGAATTGTGGAGCACTTATGAGGTCGAATGTAATCCTCTCTCTGTGTTTTTCCTGGCAAAGCATTGTAAGATCATCCGTGCGTTGTGTGACTGGGCCAGAAACTAAAGGAGTACCGTCGACTGCAGATACATTTTCAGCTTCAAACTTGTCTACGAGGGGGAAAATCCAACTTGTATGCCAGTTTTGAATCCATGTAGTTACCGACCGCACCACAATCAATGTAGGCTTGTAATGCATGCATCTTAGTGGGCCGCTCTTGACTAAATAAGATAATATGAAAAACAAAGTGTGAGGTCACAACTCTGTGCTTCATGCTCGACAAGCTGACCTCTACACTTGCCGGGCACTGGAGTTTTCCGAAATCTGGTCTTTCTTTTCCTGGTTGACACCCCCAATGGGTCTTCGTGAAGGTTTTACAGGACAATCCTTGAGGAAATGTCCAGGTTTACCACAATAAAGGCACAATTGTTGTTGCCGCCTCTTGTCCCCCTCTGCCTGTGAAATGGGACCTCTGACACTAATCTATTGAAGGTTGCAACATAAACCAACAACTCTTGGTTTCCCTGCCGGAGTGAGAGCAACTCATTATCCAGGGCCTGACCTTGGGTAGGGCGCGCAAATAATTTTTCCAATTCCTTCTGGAACTCCTGAAGATTCCTCAGAATTGGGTCATCCCTATTGACTAAGGGAATGGACCAATATGCAGCATAACCCCCCCAAGTACGATAGAATAAAGGCCACTTTAGCCTGATCTGTGGGGAAAACTCCTGGACGACAGAGGAAATGTAGCCTACACTGATTCATAAAAAACGCAAACTTCTTAGGATCCCCAAAAAGTGTTCAGGAGGCGCTAAAGGAATATTTCCAGAAACTATCACTTGGACTGGAGTAGGGGGTGAGACAGGAGGAGGGACTGATGGATTAGCTGCGGGTAAAGGGACTTGGCCAGCCTGTGTCTGCAAGAGTTGGCGTGCTAACTCTTCTGTACGGTCCCTATTGACAACAAGCTCCCTATGCAGTGCACTGGCCTCTGAGCGAGCGGCATGAACCTCCGCTCTTAATTCCCCCAATAACTGGGCCAACTTGTCCACCTCAGGAGTCTCCATGGCGCCTGGGCAGAGTAATTTTCAAAAGGGCGGCTTCGCGTTCTTTAACGCTTACCTGTGACTCTGCGGGGATGCCCTTGAAAAACTCTCTGGAACTTCTGACAAGAAGCAACTTCTGTAGCAATGACAAGAGAACAATTTCCCTTCTTAACTACTGCTCTTTTTCTGAAAACCTCACACCATTTGGTGACTGAAGTAACAACGGCGATAAAAGCTCACCTTAATTTTTAATTGTGTGAGCTCTCCATCCTGCGCCACGCAGGGGCGCATGTCCTGAAGAGTGGAGACGAAGAAGAGAACAATAGGGCACTCTGATATAATATGACTGATGTGGACTGAAGGGGGGAATGTAGCGAATAACCAAATGGTGCCTAATATACTGAGCGGCTGGTAGCAACAGTAATTTCTAACATGTTTTAACAATTGGAATGGAGATTAAGGCTCTAATAATCACTATCTCACTAAATACCTAAACTAAATATAGAAAGGGAAAAAAAAGGGGCAAGAAATAACTGAACAATGTGTGACAAGACCTAAGCAGAAGGCAACGTTATACAAGGTGTGAGCAAAGCACCGATAATGCGCACACTACGGGCAATGCAAATGAAAATGTAATTATAGAAATACCAACAACCTCTGTGACAAATAGATACAACCTCTCACGAGTGCCACCCAAAACATCTAAAAAAACACTCAAAATAGTACTTGAGTGAGGAACAGCAATTTTCAGTCAGGACCAATGAGGAGGAACGAGAGGCGAGTGACAGGAAAACAAATAACCGTAAACGGGACAGGGTGCTATGAAATGGAAGGGAAGGATAATCACAGAATAAGGACAAGACTTCGGAGACTAAGGAAAATATGGCAAGGGACTAAAACAGGAGGGGCTAAATGCTTGCTGTGACTGGAATTCTGTGATGACCGCGGTAAGCGTCCGTACTGCGGGGCAGTCAGCAACGGGAAGCGCGAGTCCCCTCAGGAAACGACTACTTATAGCAGAGATCGGTCAGAGACTAGACTAGTAATGTTAGCTTTCTCAATGGCACAACCTGGCGGCCATTGAGGGAAATGAACTTCCATTACTTTCAGTATAAATCTGACTTAACAGCAGGACCTCTCAATACCCTTAACAAGGTTAAACCTAAGGACCCATAGACTTAATTTGGAGACTGGCTGGTGATCATGACACTAGAGTGCTATTATTGGGCTGTGTAGGCCCAATTCCTCGGTCATTGATATGCCGACCACTTAATCAGACCCCACGTCCAGGTTGAAAGAGCCCTGGCGGCTCCCTACCTCCTCCAAGCTGTCATCTTTGGCCAACTACAGGTATCTCACAACACGATGAACATCGTCCACAACATGTACACCATCTGGAAAATAATTGCTTTGAAAAGCAACACGCAAACTAGATTTTCTCCTCTCCCCCCTGAGAGATTCATTCCAGGGATGCCCATAACTACAGAGAGAACCTATCTACAATGGACTGACAAACTGCAAATAAAATCACTAAGCAATCTCTTTATCGTGGGCAACCTCCTATCACCACAACAAGCCAGAGACAGGGGTTGTGACAATGCCCTAAACATGTTCATCTATTTTCGGCTGCGTCACACCCTGCAAACTAGCCTTGCCACCTTCCCACGGCAACCACCTACTTGGTAGCTTCTTCATGGGTTGATACAATCTCAAGGCAACGGACGACTAGTATCCGAAATATAAAGGTCGCTCCTAACCGAAACAACACTCCCATCCACTAACCCTAGAAGGCGATGGGAGAAGACCCTCAACGTTTCGATAGCAGATGAAGACTGGAATTACATATTGCGACTGACCCAAAAGGTCTCCCTTAATACCAGTTACAAGCAAATACATTTCAATTACCTGCACCAAGTCTATCGCACACCAGCGAAACTCCACTCGCAATCAATTTCAGTGGCATGCAGTCGCTGCGGAGCCTCAGATGCAAACTTCTTACACCTGGCGTGTCATGCCCAAGCATCTCTTCGTTCTGGAAAGTGGTACTTGAGAAAATCTCAGCAATTATAGGCACGCAACTGGACCCTGAACCCACTCTGGCACTCCTGGGTCTAACCAGGCACCTGCCGGCATATGGAAAAATTCTGGCTAACCTACTACTGGTCCTAGCAAGAAGAAGAATCGCAATCAACTGGGGACACGGACCTCCACCAACTCCTCAGCATTGGCTAAATGATGTAACCTATTGCCAAGATATATCAACATGTTTCATATAGACCTTACCTCTGCATGCCCGCCCCCAGATATTTGGGGACCCTATACATCATATCGGATTGCCTCAGCAGACACAGCCTCTTCGCAGACATCATCCCCGGGCGCGGACCAATGATCCCCAAACCATTGAGAAGGGTCCAGCGAGATTACGTAACCCTAACCGTTACCTAAACGGTCTCAGCTTGGTTTGAACTGTTGGGAGGGAGGGGGCAAGGGGTGGGCTGATTGGGGACTTCATTGAGGCCGGTGCATGGCCTGTTTGTTACTTTATTTAAAAACCAAAAAATAAAGTTTAAAAAAAAACACTATCCCTACCACTTTAGAAAGCACCTAACTAAAAGGAAAAGGCGAGGCTTGCACACTAGCCCTGGTAGGGCTGTTGCCTGGCCCAAACACTGCTAGACTTATTTTCAGTCTTCAAATTACCTTTTCTACTGCAGGATATCCTTCCCAGTCTTTGTAACAATTTATGACTTTCGGTCTCTCCTTTTAATAGATCAAACTGTCTCTTGTTGGAAACATTTCCATCCCTCCAGGATTGTTTGGAAATAAGAATTTTCACCTTCGAGGCATTGGGACTCTCTCAAAGTCTTGAAGTCCATGTACAGGTTATTTTTTCTTTCACTTAAGTTATTTCATGTAGGGCAGCTGTCCACCCTGGTTTGTAAGACTTTTTATTGCTTCCATGGCTTTCTCAGCTCTAATTCAAAGTGTTCATGTTCCTTTTTTCCCCTTACATAGGGTATTTGTGCACTCTGGTTTCTCAGGCTCCGGTAATGTTCATATCCCTTTCCATCTCCTTTGCATAGGGTATTTGATTGTTTGGGTTTCTCAGACTCCTGTAACCTGGATAGGCTTCATAGCTGTCACTCATAATATTCATACCTGTAGCGGTCTCTCATAAACTTGTCTGCCTTCCCCGCTGCTACTTGGATCGGTAGCTGCGGTCTGACGTGTGGAGCTCCGGGCCTCAGGCTCCATCAAACGTTCTGGTCTCTGCATCCTGTCTCGGCTTACCAGCCCGCCACTGCTCGCTAGTGGTTGCGTCATCCAGATGAGAAGTGGGGATTCCCATCTCAGCTCCCTTTCCAACCTTGGTTCCACGTACGGTTAGAGTGCCACCTCTTAGGCGTTCAGCTCGTCGCTTGCTCGCATTCCTTGCTGCCACTGGCTCTCTGGCCCAGCGTTGCTTTGCCCCTCCAGGACGTCAGCGATGCAGAGCCTCGCCTCTGCGTAGTGGTTCTCTCTTCTCCGTAGGAGTCTCTTGTCTTATACACGTAAGAGTCTACTCTCTTATACACATCACATGAATAAACCGAACGTTGTCCTTCTTCGCTGATCATGGCGTTCAGGCTGTGTTCAGCATTGCCTGTAGCCAATGCATGTAAATTAGAACCTTTGTGACCTTTCTGGGAGATTTTGGATATCACGGTTTTGGGATTAGTTCCGGACATTTGGAACAATGGACATTTTAGAGAGAACTTTTTTGTGGCATGGGGTATCCCTATTCTTTGGAATATTTTGGTTAGGAAACGCAGTGTCCGGAATCCTCACTTTAGGGGCTGACTTTTGGAAGCATTATTTAACGTTTGTACTTGGCAAGTATCCTGACACTATATCTTTTGATTGCACAATTGTAAATAAACACTTAAAAAGTATCCTTTTGTCGGTCTCTATTTCTAGTAGCACAGTTGACGAGGCAGTGAGTCCACAAACCACATGATGGAGCCTTGCCACAATGCCCATTGGAGTCCATGTAAATGCTCATTTAAATTGGGGGCTCATTTACATATAGTCTGTTGCCATTCAGCAGTGTCCCTCTCGGTAATTTCTTCAGTCTTTTAAATTATGCACAATATGTATATATTAAAATAATTCTGTAAAATAAAGCCAGCACATGCACAATTTGCTAGACCAAATGATGCGTCCCATTTCTTAAGAAATCAGTTACCCAGTGTATCCCGAAAACAGACAGTCTGACATCCATTTTCATCTGCTTTCCAATTTAAGTTGTTCCTTTCACCCCTTCCCTGCCGAATTGTGGTACTTTTGGCAAACCATCTGCTTCAGTGTACCAGGTGCAGGTTTGCAGATACAGCACATACTATGGCAAGAGTCGATCAGGCCTTGAGTGTGCTTTTCACGTGAAGACAAAAAATTATGCATTTCGCATTGAAGCACGTTTTATAGACTGTATTGGTCTTCTGTCCATAGTCATCTGCAGCCTTCTTATAAGTTAAGTTAAATATAGTTGATATCATTTTCTAGACATTAATTTGTAAATAGGTGATCAGTGTTGAGGTTTCTCTTGCAACAGAACACCACAATTCTGAATGCAACAAGTCATCCTTTTTTGTGTTTATAATGGTATTTTTCTTTATTTCACAGCTGTTGATATTGCCACGATGGAGGAACGGACCAACTTAATGAACATGATGAAGCTCAGTATAAAAGTATTAATTCAATCTGCTCTAAGTTTGGGCAGAGTATTAGATTCGGATTATCCTCCCCTCCAACAGTTCTTTGTGGTGATGGAACATTGCCTTAAGCATGGGCTGAAAGGTATGTCTTCATTAATGTATTCAGCTCTATTTTACTTTGTTTGCCCAGGACGACTATACCAGAATATTTGCTTTTTAGACCTGTCTAGAAAGTGCCTTTACATTAATAAAGTCTATCAGTCTGTAAATGTGTTTGGAATGGATTGTGTTCTCCAACGTATTCCTCATATTTTGACACATGTTGTCTAGCATCAGCTGCTTCGGATAAATAATTTCTCGGCAGAGGGCACTGTGCGTCGATGGCGTTGACTGGATGTCCCTTGAAGACCTCCGTCGAGGATGTTTTCATCGAAGGCATATAAAGCCCGCACAGAGCCCATTGGCTTCAGTTCCGTTATCTGCGACAGCGATAGCTTTGAAGAAATACGGCGTGCTTCTTCTTGTGATGTCTTTGCTAAAGTTTTGAGATCGAGATTTCTTAATCATCGACACCTATGACTCCGAAGTCCGGTTTCAAAAAGTGTCGGGATTGCGGGTCCAAAATGTCCCTGACTGATCCCCACTGAATCTCTTTGTGGTGCCTCGGGCGGACCACGACATCTGACTGCTCCAAATGCCAGTTGATGACTAGAAAGGCCTTGAGGGAGCGTAAGGGGAAGCTGAAGGTAGGCAAAATCCCTAAATCCCCAACCCAATCCATGATACCTTCGACCGACCAGTCGAGAGGTGACTCTCCTCAGAGGAAGAAGGCCAAATGGTCCAGATCGAGGAGTGGCTCACACCACTCTTCTTCCTCCTCCAAGAAGTGGAAGAGAAGGCACGTAGGTCGCCTTCGCCGCCTTTGTCATTGGACGATTCCCCAGAAAGAGTTGCTTGTCTAACCAAAAAATCCACTCTGGCTGAGTGGGAGGCCTTCCAAGCTGAGATGCTTAACATTTTCGAAAAGCAAAAGCTAAGCCATGCTCCTAGCGCACCTTCGAAAGAAGCCGCGAAGGAAAGGTCTTGACCTAAATCCCACACGCCTTCGAGCCCGGGATGAAGGCCCAATCCACATCGTGAGGCCTCGATCCGATGTGACAACGAAGGATCACTCGAGCTGTAAACACAATTCGAGGTTGTAAACGCCTTTGACACCTTCGCCGTCAGCGAATCCAACGCCTGCCAAATCCTCGACGTCTACATCGACGCCTAAGGCATCGACGGCAGCTGCACCATCTTTGCCAGCTGGGCCATCGATGCAGAGCATTCCAGTCAAATCAATGGCACCAATAAAGAACGCCTTGACAACTACTCCAGCGTCAAAGTCATTACTGTCAAAACCCATGATTCCTGACAAAACTATCTAGGAAAGAGGTTTTTAAGTCTCTTTCTTCTATCTACGACGATGAGCAGTCTGATGAAGAGGCAGAGGAGATTAGGATGAAGGAACTCTATGATAATCTGCAGAGTGCAAGTGGGTTGGATACCTCACCTGAACTAGAGTTTGGGAAACCAGAGGCTGGGGAGCATGCAGATGCATCCTACAGGCAACTCATGTCGAAGGTAGTGGATTACATGCGTTGAAGTAGGCCTCCATTACTGTATGAACAAGATGACCTTACTGACATTCTAGACAAAGGTCCACAGTCAGATCCCATTTTACCATTCCATATCGTCTTATAGAAAAGGGTGGCGGCGAACTGGAGAACAGCAAAGACCAATCTGTCTGTTAATAAAAACTTGACAATGAAGTACCACCCTTCCAGTAGTGACCCCGACTACCTGTCAAAACACCCCACTCCGTAGATTCTGGTGGTGCAGGCAGCTACTGCGACATCAAAACAGGAGGCGTACCCTGCCATCGATCCTGATGGGGATGACAAAAGCATAGATAGATGGGCAAGCAAGGTATTCTCTGCAGGGAGCATGGTACTAAAATCTTCCAACTCCACTTGTGTCCTCGCAAGATTTACGTTCACTCTATGGAACTGCATTTCCATGGCGGTGGAGCACGTTCCTGAGGGGGATGAAAGAGACGGCTTCTTAGCCATAGTTAGAGACGGCAAAGAGGCCATGTGCGAGTCTCTTCAGTCGGGTTTGGTTTCTGCTGATGGCACCAGCAGAGCCATGGCTACGAGCACCGTTATGCACAGGTTTGTGTGGTTGAGGAAGTCTGGTTTTGCACTGGACGTGCAATCCAGACTTCTCAACATGCCTTTTAACGGGTCTCCCCTTTTTGGCAACAAGGCTGACGAGAGTCTTGAGACGTTGCAGACCACAAAGGCAGCAGCCAAATCTTTAGGCGCTGCTATTCGGCAACCTCACCCTTTTCTACCTAGTGGACAACCTTGGAGGGGTAGATCTTTTTGCTACTACTCCTCAGTTGGAAGGGCGAGAAGGAATGGCTAGTCAAAGGGGCCAAACAAAATGTACTCATGGTGGACGAGGAAGAGGTGCAAAGCCAGGTCAAGCAGCATCTTCCTTACCATCGGCCGCTGGGTCAGCTGCCTCAAAACCTCTCTGAGGTCTTGAGTCACAGTTCACCAGTGGGTGGGCAGACTGTCTCAGTATCTATAAGAAGGGCGAGACATTACTTTGGATGTTTTGGCTCTAGAAACCATAGCCCACGGTTCCTGTCTTCCTTTTATAAGGAGACCTCAGAACAATCCACCGGGGAACCACTCTTTGAGGATTCCGGATCAGCTCCTTGTGCTGGAGATTTTAGCCCAGCTAGAGAAAGGTGCTATAGAACCAGTGACAAGGGATGGTACTGCACTTATTTTCTAATACCCAAGAAGGACAGAGGACTGAGACCCATCTTGGACTTGAGGTGTTTGAAAAAGTTCGATGGGAAAGAAAAGGAGTTAGGGGGGCACTAATTGCTCATTGAGATTTCATTGTTCTATTAATTTCATTCATGTATGTAGACTCGTATGACTTCAGGTGCAAATGGGGGAAATAGAGTCTCAAGGCCACCTGAGACAGGGCGATAAAGAACTAACCACAAGCCAATTGTTGCCAACCGGCACCGCCTTGATGCACTCCTAGGGGGTAAATACCCCACGTTTCCAGGTTAACAAATGATATTACAAATCGGTGAATGTATAATGTAGCATACCGTGTGGTATAAAATTACATATAATCAAGTAAATGTACATCTTAAGTAAAAAAAAAGTAGACAGACACATATCAATCTGTTTCTTAAGAGAGGGTGTAATTGAATACAGTTTCAGTGGCTCACTGGCAAACATAAATTCATAACCAACATAAAATAATATAGGGAACGAAATTCATGTTACTTCACAAAAGATAATTCAAACTGGGTAAACAATTCTGTTACTCTATCATGTATTCATCTCTACTTCCAAAAAGGTATTGGTACATGAGTCTGGTCACATATAGTTGTAGCTCCTAATACTTTCCAGTGGTGGTAACAAGAGTATGCCAACGCGTTTCGGATAATAGCAGAATCCTTCTTCAGGGCTTGAAAGTACTTAGTTTCCTAGGCTTGATACAACGTAGTTCCGCAATATATCTACAAAGTAATGCACGTCAGTATAGCACTCAAAAATAAATGTACATTTGTGAAAGAAAAGTTAAATAGAAAGTAAAAAAACTGACCTTATTGCCATTTCCTAGTGACTCACAAGATCACTCACTAGACCTACAATTAAAGGGAATCATTCAATGAGCAGTCTAACCTCTGAAGTCCAATCGAAATATAACATAATTAGAACCCTAGTAATGGTAAATCCTTCAAATAAAACCAATTTAGCACTTACCCAACAAAGGGTCGGAGAAAAGTGAAGTCAGTCTGCAAAGATTGAGAATAACGTGCTCTGGAGGGTGGAAAATAGTCTGTGGGAGCGAAATCATATGGAGTTGGACACTAGCCTGCGGCAGAGCCATCCGCCATAAAGGTATGTGTGCCCATTTCCCCATATGTAACGGGAATGAGGCAGAGGTTCAAAGAGGACTAAGTCCTAGTAGCACGGGCAGTACACTCACCTGCTGTGTAGAGCCAGTGCGATATGCAGCACAGGGTCTCCCGATTGCTGCTCGATCTGACCCCAGGTTGTTTATGGCATCGCCTAGGGATGCCTGCGCATGCGTGGTGTCTTAGCAGAGGCGTTGGCCATCTTGGTGGGGGCATGTGGATGCGTTGTCAAGGTAACTGTGGGAGACGCAACGTGTCTCGTTGGGGCCCGCTTAGTCGTGGGTAGGAAAGATAAATGCCAGGTAACAAAAACATGTAAATCCTGTGGAAAGGGGATAAGAGGGGCTGCAGAGAACCTCTGTTCAGGTCGACTGTAGAAAGAGCAGTCTGTATTGCTCATTTATAGTAATGCTGAGGTCTATGGGCTGATAGTGTCATGGAGGATGGAAAAAGTGTGTCACACTTCGTCTAGTCCCCAAATTTAGCAGGGGGGGGAGGAGCAACTCAGCCAGAAAAATTATCCGGTCAGGTGCCCCAAGAACCCCCAGCCTGTTGCAGTTTGTACAGATGATAAACAAGTCCCTGGGAAGATGACAAAAGGGACAGTTGCTCTATATCATATAGATGCCATAAAAGTGTTCTAGTGAAGATATCTAAGTCTTATGTACATTTTGAAAAGGTAGAAATACAATTGTACATTGGGTTAATGAAAGAGTACATCATCCAGTACATGAGATGGGTCAAGAAACAGTCCATTATACAAAGCACATCAAGTCCATTTCTGTATTCATGCCCCTTGGGTGTATGGAATCTAACAAGTCTATCCATAAGACCTCTCTCTGTAACAGTTTCTTATGTAGGTCACCACCTCTGGGGCCTAATCTGACCTGTTCTAGAATCACACATTTGAGTTGAGCTACCGTGTGTTTACTTTCGGATAAATGCATTGCCACTGATGATTTCAAGTTGTGGGTCCGAATGTTGGACTTGTGTTCAGTCCAACGTGTCTTTGCTTTCCTTGTGGTTATTCCAACGTAATAAAAGCCACAAGGGCATTTCAGTGCATACACCACGTTTGTAGAGTTGCACGTGGCTGAGTGTTTCAAAAGTAGAGGTTTACCAGAGTGGGGGTGTGGAATGCTAATGCCCTGTATGACATTGTTGCAATGCTGACGGTTATGGCACGGCAGCGTGCCTTTGTATTTCTGTGGGTTCTCTCTCTTCCCTGTGGTGTTCTCTGCTTTAATCAGACTATTGTGTAAAGCAATGTTGTTGCGGTATGCAAATGTCGGTAGTCGGGAAAAGAGTGGCTGAAGTTGTGGATCCATTTGTAGCATCGGCCAGTATTTTTTAATGATCCTCTTAAGAATGGGACTCTGAACCGAGTGGGTTGTAACATACACTAGAGTTTCCTGTTGTTTGGGCGGTTTAGGTGTCAGAAGGGAAGCCCTTTCCATCAGTTCCACTCTATACGCAATGTTTGTTAGTTGGTCTTGTTTGTAACCTCGGTCCTTAAACTTTCGTTGGAGGATATTGGATTGGTTTCTGTACTCCTCAATGTCTGAGATGTTATGTCTTTTCGTTCCCTATATTATTTTATGTTGGTTATGAATTTATGGATGGCAGTGAGCCACTGAAACTGTATTCAATTACACCCTCTCTTATGAAACACAGATTAATATGAGTCGGTCTACTTTTTTTCAACTTAAGACGTACATTTACTTTATTATATGTAGTTTTATACCACAGGGTATACTACATTATACATTCACTGATTTGTAATATCATTTGTTAACCTGGAAACGTGGGGTATTTACCCCCTAGGAGTGCATCAAGGGGGCGCTGGTTGGCAACAATTGGCTTGTGGGTGTGCTTGAACAAGTTCCTCAGGAAGGACAAGTTCAAGATGGTCACACTTTCTCAGATCCTTCAGGCCCTCTAACTCCAGGATTGGTTGGTGCCATTGGACCTTCAGGATGCTTATTTTCATGTGCCAATCCATCTCAAGCACAGAAAATACCTGAGGTTTGGAGTTGGCGGATCTCATTATCAATTTCAAATAACAGTAGTGACGGATACCTCACTCACGGGGTGGGGAGCCCATACCAACGATCTGACAGTCAGCAGTCGTTGGTCTCCATCGGAATCCAAACTACATATCAATCTTTTGGAGCTGAGGGCTATCAGACTAGTGCTGAAGGCCTTTCTGCCCTCTGTACGGGGAAAGAATGTCCTGATAATGACAGACAACTCAGTGGCCATGTACTACGTCAACAAAGAGGAGGTGTAGGGTCACTACCACTGTGCAGAGAGGCAATGCAGCTCTGGTTCTGGGCAATTCAAGAAGGAATCTCCCTGTCAGCAGTTCACCTAGCCAGAGAAGAGAACACAGCGACGGATGCTCTGAGCAGGCAGAGTACAGTCCCTCACGAGTGGGAACTAGCTCAGGAAGTGCTTCAAGAGATCTTCACCCTTTGGGGAACCCCTCAAGTAGATCTGTTCGCAACTGGGGTCAAGCGGAAGTGTGAACTGTATTGCTCCAGGGAATTTCCCCCCAAGAGGAGCACTAGGAGACGCGTTCGTAGTGGACTGGGAATTTCCACTTCTGTATGAGTTTCCTCCAGTCCCCCATCATTCCTCATGTGATCAGTAGGTTGAGAAAGTTCGGGAAACACATGATCCTCATTGCCCCGGATTGGGCCAGGAGGACGTGGGACCCGAACCTTCTGGACATTGCCATCTGTCCTCCAATGCGTCTTGCACAAAGAAAGGTCCTTTTCTCGCGAGAGGAGGGTTGGGTTCTCCATCCAGAGGTCAAAACACTCAAGCTTGGTTTCTGAAAGGCTAAGGATTGGGATTTACCGGATGACGTAATGGAGGTTGTGCTTTCGGCAGAAGGCCAGCAACAAAGTCTCTGTACCGTTCCTGTTGGAATAAATTCTGCAACTGGTGCAGAGAAAAGAATGTTGATTATTTTCTATATAAAACACCAAATGTTTTATCCTTTCTGCCTTCTTTAGCCAATCTGGGGCTCCAGATTGGTACTATTAAAGGCTACTTGGCGGCGCTGTCCATCTTTAGGAGCTTGTCAGAGAAATGTTCCTACTTCAAAATCCAACTGGTGGAACAGTTTCTAAATAGGATCACCAATGTGTTACACCCCATCTCTGTTCCAGGTTCCAATTTGGTACCTTAATTTGGTTCTAAAATATCTAATGTGCGCACCTTTCGACCGTTACATTCATGTCCATTAAGGTTGTTAACCTTTAAAACCATGTTATTGATAGCTTTAACATCAGCCCGTAGAGTGAGCGAGTTTCAGGCACTTTCATCCAAGCCACCCTTTAGATGACCAACTTTTCATTGGATATACAAGTCATAAACTGGGTCAGGCTGTATCTAAACAGACCGTATCCAGATGGATGATTCTGGCCATTACAGAATGTTATAGGTTGGCAGGAAAGTAACCTCTGGAAGGTTGCGAAAAGCCCATTCCGCCAGGGGCATGGCTACCTCTACAGCCCTGCAAAGGGGCATACCAATTAAAAACATTTGTGAAGCGGGAACGTGGTCTACTATCCACACATTCACAAAGCATTATTGCCTGGAATCTTCCCTCGGTCAGGATGGTACCTTTGGTAAGGCAGTCCTGCACTTGGTCCATGAAAATATATAAAATCAAATTCTACTCCCTGCTCCAAACCAAATACTGCTGTGTGAGTCTGTCAAAAGATGAGGAATACGCGGGAGTCCACAATCCATTCGAAGAACAGGTTACCCCTGGTAACGTTCTTTCGACAGGATGTTCCTCCCACGTATTGCTCATCGCCCTCGCATCCTACCCCTCAGTAGAATTTCCTTTGCTATTACAGCTTCCGTTCTATCAAGGCTGAGTACGGTCACTCTCGTCTTTTGCTGGTATTTCTGCTGTTAAAGGGGAAAAACAGAACTGAAGCCAAAGGGCGGTGCGCGTGCCACATATGCCTTAGATGAAATCATCCTCGACAGAGGCCTTCAAGCAACATTGAGTTGACGCCATTGGCGCACAGCGCCCTTTGCCTAGACATTTTTTGCCGAAGCAGTTGAAGTTGGACAACATGTGTCAAAATATGAGGAATATGTGGGAGGATCATTCAGTCGAAAGAACGTTACCCGGGGTAAGTAAGTTGTTCTTCTATGTAATGCAAATGATTATAAATAAAAAGAGGGACATTCATCTCTAAAGCCCATGTAGTAGCATATTAGTCTGCACAGGGGGCACATATTTGTCCTGTGTTACACATGTACTCTGAGACTAATAACGAACATCCTCTGGTTGTGGTTGGGTAATGTAGTAGCAATCCGTAATGCATATGTTTTTTGTGAATATAGTAAAACAGCTTATTTAAAGGTGTACACCTTCAATGTTACTTTTCACGAACAAGGCAATTTTTCTTTGATATTTAATGTCTTTTCATTTAATTACAAAGATATTTTTGTCTATCTTTTTTTCAATTCTTTTTTTTTTTACAAGCTGTAGTTTATTGGGTCAGCAGAGAATACAATAGTACATAAATCACAGGTAACTACTGATTGCAGTCTGTATGCCACGATCCCTTTTCCATAAATCCCACGTCCTACCCACATACCACTCGCACAGTAACACCAAGAGCCTTCATACAAAGATTTTTTATACAAAGCACACCCACAGTGCCAGAGAAATACATTAATGAATCGTAATAACATACTCTTAATCACATGCAGAAATATATGTCTGGGCAGGAACTGCTCAGAGCACAAACGCAGACATCCAAGAGTGGACAAAAGGTTCCAAAGGATTCAATGAAGTGGTTGAACACCGTTAAATGGAAAAATATGCAAAAGATTTAATGTCAACAATGTAGGCAAAAGAAATCTAATATTAAGTTAAAGAAAACAAATATCAAATTAGCAAAAACAAGAAAAGATTCTTGATGCGACACTTAATTACCCTCTAGGTATGAGCCATGGTGTCATCATGGTCTCAGGCTCACAAAGCCTTGAACGTAGGAACTGTACACAATAATGTATCATGAGTAAACAAAATGATTCATAAGCAAAGCGCAATTTAGTACAAGTAAAGTTTGACAAAGAATAAGGGCAAAGATGTAGCTAGTCAGACGTGTTTCAGGGCCCATATGCCCTATCCTCAGGAAATTACCCTCTATTCTTTCTGTAAATAACAAGAGATATTATAGCGTGCTAGAATTTGTCTCCAATTAACATTCAAGACTGACACACAGCCAAAGTAAATAGCCAAATGCCCAACTTTAGCGCTGTGTCTCTAATTCCAGACGACACCGTTAAAAAGGTAGAAGACCACAAGTAATTCAAAACACAGCCCGGAGTGTCTTAGAATGCAAAGATAAATATTTTGTAGAGGCGTTACTTAAAGGAAAGTCCACCATCACCACACATACACTGCATGGCAAGCACATGGAAGTACCTGAATACTAGTTGCAAGTGGGTTACTTTATAAGGGTGCCAGGCTGGGCAGAACGAGTGTAGATCCACAACAGATTCAAATAATAAGCTAGTTGTAGAATACTAAAGGATATGTACATTAAGAAAGACATAGCATCCAGTAAGAAATCCAGTACTGATACAAAGGGACAAGGTATCCACATCAAGTGTGCCGCCATACTTGCCACTCTGACTGCTAAACGCGATGTTCCCAAAAATGCTGCAACATGGTTTGCCTGGCAGAATGATTATAAAAGCACTGCACGGTGAACTGAAGGTGATGCTTATGTCCGTGTCTGTAGTCAGTAAAGCTTATGGAGACAGGTCTGCCATATTAGAGTGGGGGACAGAGGTAGTTGCTTTATACTACAAAAATAGGAGTGCAAGAGAGTACGATCTTATGAAAGAGGAAGAGGGAGGCCCAGTACCAAGACCGTTATGCAGTAGAGGAACATGCACCTGAAGCCAAAGGGCGGAATAAATGGCCCGCTCAGGTGAGGCTAATGAGAACGCCTGTGGAACGCTTGCAGGAGTAGCCAGAGGTGAAGCCAGGGAGACACGTGCCTGAAGCGCCTAGGAGCTGCAGAGGCGTTGCAGCAGAAGCAGATTGTGATGGGAGCATTTGGAAGGTCTCCGGTGGCAGGGCTGGTCTGCCTACCTCCTGGAGTCAGAGAGACTGCCTCTCTCTTAACCCGAGGCGGCAGAGATCTTGGAAGAGAGGCGCACTGAGCCTTGAGCAGCGACAGCTACACAGAGGCTGCCAACAAGGAGAACAGCACCTGAAGACAGCGTACCTGGTGAGTCAAAGAGGTCTGAATGACTCCAGAACGCTCTGAGTTTCTGCAGGTCAGATCGCCCACGAGTGAGCGAGGGACCGTTTAAGCAATCGGAATGCCGGTCTAGCTTGAAATACAGATGATTGATAACTGCGATAACCTGAAGACTGAAATAATTGAAAGGGTTTAATGAATACCGAACTGTAATGAAATATAACTAACCGGGCCAGGGAAACAGTGAACTTTTAAATTGTGAATAAGCCTGTGAATAGGGTGAAAATTCCCCGCAGGAGAGTAAACTGGGAATTTGATGTTGCTTTATTCAATGTGACTGATTGGAATTAAATTAAACTTTGTTTGAATACCGAAAGAAAGCATCTGTGATTGAATACCAATTGGATTGAAAGCAGTTGGTGAAGTTCCCTGATAAAAAGCAACAGTGAACTGTTTAAACTGAAGAGAACAAGCATTGGCAAGCGCCATAAGAATAATAGGAACTGTGTAATTTGAAATAATAATCAGTGGCAAACGCACTGAGAAGATCTGATAATCTAACAAGTGAATGGTGGCAAAACAAGTATTGAGAAATCTGCAAGAGCATAAGTCCAGTACCACTGTGAAACTGAAACAGTGGCGGTGTAACTGTGAAGGAGAAGCAAGTAAGGTGTGTCGGTTGCGTGACCTTCAATGGGTTGACCATGTGGTCTGACGACAGTGCCTAGACCGAGTACACCCACCTAACGGAAAAGCCACATAACTCATCTGTAAGTTTGTAATTGAAAGTAAAGAAATACGTATGTATTCTGAATTTAAGGAACTAAACTCTGTGATTATTGGTGAAAGGCACCAAAGCCTGAAAAGCGGGGAAGTATCCTAAGGAATTGTGTTGTTTTGGAACATTGAGAAACTTGAAAGCTTGGGGAAGAGAAGCCCTCTTTTTGGTAAAATGAATTATCCTGAATCCTGGGAAAGGGAAAACTAATTTCCAACCAAGAGCTGGAAGAAGTTCTGAACTTTTATTTGAACACTTATCGTTTTGACGCTGACATCCCTACACATTATATACAAGTAGATGTGAGGGCAAGTATAGGTTTTGGACACAGACAGACATTTACTTTGGACTTCCTGACACAGACTATCATTAGTTTCAGTTAGGTAGGGAAATGCCACCTATCACCTACCTATAGGGCAGGTTTGACCTTTTCCCAACCCTCTTTTGTTTTAATAAACGTGTGTAGCCCAAGCTTTACTCGGTTGACTGTGTCTACTTCCTGATGCCTTCACAATTGCCACTGGTGAGTGTGGGGTCTGAGTCTGTATCTGAGATTTGTGCTCAGTCCATCTTTGTTTGGCCATGCCAATGTAGAAAAGCCCAGAGGGACCTTTTAAACAATCTACAACATTTGTTGAGTCACATGTATATGCAGATTTGAGTTTAATCTTTTTACCAGAATAAGGGTGAATGATATGGGAATCTTTGATGATGTTCTAACAGTGTTGGCAAGAGTAGCATGGAAAGTACCAGATTTGGTAGACCTCGACTGTTCTGAAGTCTCACGTTCTGCATGGACCAACGATTTAAGCAAAGAGGTTTTGTTTTTGTAAGCAAAAATTGGTTTCTATGGGAATAGGTTGGCAGTAATCTCATCATGCTGAAGAATGTCCAAGTGCTTAGATACTATTTGTTTAACTTGAGCACTCTGTCTTGAGTAGGTGAATGTATAGACCAAGTTGGTCGATTCCCAAGAAGTTTTTTTTTAAAATTATTATACGTTTGGTTAATAAATCTTAAGCACATACAATGAAATAATCAAAAGCAGCTGCTGATATAACTAATGACTGCGCCCCGTAGATGGCACTCCAGAATTGATCCGATCCAATTCGGTCTGCATTTTTCACAAAACCAGTATAACCCTTCAGATAAACAGATTTAAGAGTGGGACACTGAGTTAAAATGTGGTGACTTGTCTCCACTTCAATACTGCAGAGTCGGCAAAGCCTCTCACCATGGAGCACTTTTCCCCCATCCCCTATGTTTTCAAAGATCAGTAATAGATTAAAACGTAGATACACATTGAACCTTCTGAGATCGGCTGCACACGTTTTTGTTAAATAAGTACAAGGCGAGTCCAAAGGAAACCTTAACAGCAATACTTTTTGAATCTCCTTTTCTCATGAAGCCCACTCATGGTAATAGCTCTATCCCAATTTCTGGTCTTGATTTTCAAGATAGAATCAAAGTTCGGCAATTCCAATGCCTGGTCAAAAGATAAACCAACATTCATCATATGAGACGCTGTTCAGATATGAAGCTATCTCAGAAAGGGATTAAGGTTAGCCTCAGTGAGAATTAGAGCCAATAACCCCAATAGTGTTTTTGGATTGGTCCTAGATGATAAAAAAGTTTTAAGTACCAAGTAGCCAGAGAGACCTAAGCATAGAGAGGCCATATTCCATTCTCAATGCCTCGACAGACACTGTACTTGCTAGACCAAAAATAGAACCTAATATTTTTCCTTCTACTTTTTCAAACCAAGTGACAAATCTAGTGGAGAACACCTCTAAGATGTACAGCAGTCCAGGTATTATGTTAGTATGTATATAGTTAGCATGCTCTCCACATTGGTGCCTCCCTTCTTGGTGATCTATCACTTAATTACAAGCTACTTTTTCTAGATCTTCTGTATTATGTATTCTCTGTAGAAAGTGAGAGCGTGATTTAGTGTGATCGGGAACACCAGAGATATATATCTCAACCACCTCCAATCGGTTGTTATTTAACTTTTATACAAACGTATGTTTCTTATTGGACTTACCCCCAAAAAGCATATTTGTAGTCTTGGAGATGTTAATTTACATGCGGTTATTAGTGGCAAAGCGAAAAAGAGCATCCAAAGAATGCTTGAGTCCTATTGGAGTTAGGTCTAGGAGCACAGTGTCGTCTGCATGAGCCAACTATGATATGAGGATTTGATATATGATGTGATATTTATGACATGCCTGCACACAAGTGGTTCTAGGCGCCACAAGACAAGACAAGGGAGGGGAGACTGAGGGAAGACAAGACAAACAATCCTATTGGGCCTTGGGACATTCGGATCGTGCAAGTGCGACAACGAGATGTGCAGGGGGAAGATAGAGGGGGAAGTGCAGGTGAAAGGTAGGGGTAAGTACGATCAGGCCAGCATAGCTCTGAGTAAGTGCAGCCATGGCAGCGCAACTCCGGGTAAGTGCAAGGAGGCAGGGGGGCTGTAGGGGTTACAGTTACAGCCCCTAAGTGCACATTAGGCCAGGAGGCAGTGCAAGGAAGACTGCTCATGGAGGAGCCTGGTACCCAGTGAGACTCGGAGGATACCAAGCAACCGCGAGAGAGAGAAGGCAGAGGAGAAGGGGAAGGTTTTGATCCGCTTCCGGAACTGCAGGGGATCCAGCTCAAGTTTGAGAGGAGCAGGGAGGTCTGCAGAGGAGAGAGATCTACCCCCCACTCTCTGCTTGGAGAAGCACCTGGCCCTGTGAGACTTGGAGGTAACTGAGCAAAGGGCTCTAGAAGGAAGGTGTTTAGGCAGAGAGCCTTGTGGAGGATGCAGAGGGTCTAAAAACTTGATCCTTGCTTCCACCGGTAGCCAGGGGAGGGATTTCAGGGCAAGAGAGATACAGTCTCTGTGCTTGAGGCCAAGGATAAGTCTCGCTGTCCTGTTCTGGATTAGTTGCAGGGAGCAAAGAGCAGAGTTAGGAAGATTGAGAAAGAGGCTGTTGTAATAGTCCAGCCTGGAGAGAACAAGGGCTCTGGAGACAGTGGGCTTCTGGGGGAAGGTGAGAAAAGGTAGAATACCTCTGAGGAGGTGCTTCTGGAACTGGGCCTTCTTGTCAAGGTCCGTGATTTGAGGGGAGAAGGAGACAGTGGAGTCGAAGATGACACCAAGGTGTTTTGCCTCACAAGAAAGCGAGGGAAGAGGGCTCAAGAAAGGGCGGCCAGAGTGAGAGAGTGAGAGGGGGAAATAGTGAGTAGGGGTCCCAATGAGAAGGATCTCAATCTTACTGGCATTAAAGCAGACATCGTTCGAGACGCACAAATCCTGAATCGCAGATAGACAATCTGGATTGAGCGAGGGAGGAGAGGAGGCTGACGGAAGCATGAAAGGGAGCTGAGTTTCATCTGCATTACACTGAACGTTAGAAGAGAAGGTGGAGATCAGGTGGGCCAAAGGGGCCGGATAGACATTGAATATCCAGGGTGAGAGGATAGAGGCCTGGGGGACACCACATGTGGAAAGAGAGGTGGTGGAGAGAAAGGACCCAAGTTGGACCTTGGAGGGTCGGTCCAGGAGGAATGAGGTCAGCCACACCAAGCTTGATCTGTGATGCCCAGGTTATCACAATGTCGATTGATAAGGGTGGCGTGATTGACCGTATCAAAAGCATATGAAGGGTCAAGCAGGATGAGGACAGAGGGCGAGCTGGAATCAAGATTAGAGAACAGATCTTCATGGGTGTCCAGGAGGGTAGTTTCCGTGCCTTTAGCTGCTCTGAAGGCAGACTGATGGTCATGGAGACTACCAACACATTCAGTGTGTAGAGTAAACTGGGAGATGGCCAGCTTTTCCAGGAGTTTGCCAAGGAAAGGAGTGATAGAAATCGGGCGATAGTTTGCTGGACAGGTAGCATCGGCAGAAGGCTATTTTAGGAGGGGGTGCACAAGGGAGTGCTTGAGGAGAAAGGGGAAAGATCCAGTGGCGAAAGAATGATTACAGAAATCGGCCAAGGCTGGTGCAAGGGTAGTAACATGGTCCTTAATAGTTCTGGAGGAGCAGGGGCACACCTGTTTGGACGACACTTTCATAGATTGGACTTGTCTGGAAACATTGTCAGGTGTTGTCAGAGAGGAGGAGGAGAAAGGAAGAGGAGAGGGAGAGGTGGCTAAAGGGGGCTTTGGAGAGGGAGAGGGAGAGGGAGAGAGAGAGAGAGGAGGAGGTAAGCGGGCCCGGATGTCCTGAGTTTTAGTGGTGAAATGAGATGCCAAGGCTGTACAGAGGGCCTGGGAGGGGAACAGGAGAGGTGGAGACCGCAGTAGCATAGGCCAGCTCCTTGCAGATTTAAAGATTTCAGCCGTGTTGTTAGAGGTGGCAAAGACACAGGCCAAGGACAAGTCTCGCAGTCCTGTTTTGGATGAGTTGCCGAGGGCAGAGAGTAGAGGCAGACAGATTTAGAAAAAGGCTGTTGCAGTAGTCCAGCCCAGAGAGAACCAGAGCTCTGGAGACCATGTGCTTCTCGGGGAAGGAGAGGAAAGGACGAATACCTCTGAGGAGGTGCAGCTGATAGTGTGACTTCTTAGAGACGTCAGAGATGTGAGGAGAGAAGAAAAGTGTGGAGTCTAAGATGACCCAAAGGTTTTTGTCCTCACAGGTGGGGGCAGGAAAAGGGCCAAGAGAGGCCGGCCAGAGAGTGACAGGAAGGGAGGGAGCAGGTGTGCTGATGAGGAGTATATTAGTCTTACTCGCATTAAGGCAGAGATCATTGGTGGCACACCACTCCTGGATAGCAGATAGACAGTCAGAGATGAGAGAAGGAGAAGAGGTGGCAGAAGGGAGCCAGAAAATGAGTTGTCATCTGCATAGCACTGAAAGTTGGGGCAAAGCGCAGCCATGCGGTTGGCAAGAAGTACCAGGTATTGGTTGAACAGCCAGGGAGAGAGGTTAGACCCCTGGGGAACACCACAGGTAGCGATAGAGATAGAGGAGTGGAAGGACCCAAGTAGGACCTGGGAGGGTCAATTGGAGAGGAAAGAAGTCAGCCAAGCCAGGGCCTGATCGGGGATACCCAGGTTATCACAGACGGTTGAGCAGGATGGCATGGTTGACCTTGTCAAAGGCAGACGAGAGAACGAGTAAGATGAGGACACAGGGGGGTGTTGGAATTAAGGTTGGAGAGCAGGTCTTCACAGATGTTCAGGAGAGCAGTTTGTGCTTCTGGCAGCTCTGAAGCCAGACTGATGGTCATGGAGACAACCAACAGATTTGGTGTGAAAATTAAGCTGGGAGATGGCCAGCTTTTCCAGGAGTTTTCCCAGGAAAGGAGTGATGGAGATTAGGCGACAGTTAGCTGGGCAGGAAGGGTCGGCAGAGGGTTTCTTAAAAAGAGGGTGCACAAGGGAGTGCTTCAGGGAGGGGTGGTGGGGGGAGACTCCAGTGGCAAAGGAGTGGTGGTTGCAGGAGCCAGGGTGTCAGTGTGGTCCTTGATGGTTTTGGAGGAACAGGGGTGAACCTGTTTTGATGAGACTTTCATAGATCAGACTTGTCTAGAAAACGTATATGGGGAGAACAAGGGAAAGGCAGAGAAGGTGGGAGCAGAGATGGCCAAAGAAGGGCCGGGGGAAGAGCAGGGAGTAGAGGGAGGAGTGGGAGAAGAGAGAGAGGACAGGATGTCTTGAGTTTTAGAGATGAAATGAGAAGCCAGGGCTGTGCAGAGGGCCTGGGAGGGGACAGGAGATGTAGAGACTGCAGCAGGATTGGCCAGCTCCTTGCAGATTTTAAAGAGTTTGGACGAGTTGTTAGATGCCGCAGAGACGCAGGCTTGGGTGTGGGCTCCCTTCTTGGTGTGTACAGAGAGCCGGTATTGCCTTTGGAGCAGGAAACAGGCCAGTTTGTCAGAGGATGTACCAGAAGCACGCCATTTCCTCTCAGCCACCCTGCACTTGCGTTTATGGGTGACGAGGTCTGAGTCGTACCAAGAGTTGCACTTGGCTTTGGGCTTCAAGCGGATCCTCATGACCGGGGCAAGAACATCGAGAGTATGAGATATAGCAGAGGGAAGCATGGAAAGGGCTCCGTCAGGGTGCGTCAGCCAAGGGGGTTGGGGGGGTGGAGATGAGAAGTGGCGGCAAAATCCTCAACTGACACACACTTCATGGGTCGGATAACCCAGAAGGTAGGTGGCAGTGCTGGAGTTGGCTTGGCCTGAGGGGTAGAGAGGGTGAGCTGGGAGGAAAGGAGAAAGTGATCACTCCAGGAGAGAGGCGTGGTGAGAGGGATTGAAAGGGGAAGATCTGAAGAGATCAGAGCATCCAGAGTGTGCCCTCCAGAGTGAGTCGGGCCAGAGGGGAGGATAGAAAGTGAGTCCAGAGGAAAGACAGGAAGCATCCATATGGATGTTGAAGTCTCCAAGAAGGAGGAGTTGAGTGGTCGAGACCAGAAGGGAAGAGGAGAGGTCCGCCCACTCCGAGAGGAAGGAGGAGATCTGACCAGGTGGCCGATAGACGGTAGCCACAGTAAGGGAATGGCCAGGAGAGCGAGAGAGCCTGCAGACGAGGCATTCGAAAGATGAGTAGGCCTGCATAGGAAAGGCAGAGGCAGGAATCCACTCAGGGAAGATCAGGGCTACACTCCCTCTGGAATGGTTGGATCTGGGCACTAAGAGGATCTTGTAGCCATCAGGGAGGAGAGTTTCAAAGCTTGTGACAGAGCTGGCCGTGAACCATTTCTCGGTGAGACCGAGGGCATCGAGGTCAAGTTCCTCCAAGTGGCAGCAGATGTCAGAGGAGTGTTTGACAGCTGAGCAAGAGTTTAGAGTGGCAATATGGAGAAGATTGCCATCCTTGAAAGACTTCCGGGGAGTGGTACAAATCAGAGGTACGCCCTGCAGAGGTGTAGAAGAAGCCTGAGAGGGGGGCAGAAGAGGAAGGAGGCGAGGGCAAGTTAGCCAAGGAGGAGACAGCAGGGGGAGGTGAGGAAGCTGTGGAGGGGAGAGAGGGGATAGCGGGAGAAGAAAGGAAATTGATGAGGCGCTGGAAGCGTCTATCAAAGAGGAGAAGGTTGGTTTGAGGGCCTTGGACCAAGCTAGTATCAGTCAAGTAAACATTAATGATGACCTTAGAGGAGGCCAAGAGGGACTCTACCGGGTGCCACCATTAATGGGAGAAGAAGAGAAAGGAGAGAGCACAGAGACCATATGTAGAGTCCATAGGTCTGGCGAGGGAACGACAAAGAGGATGTTGTGTGGGTTTGCCTGGAGGAGGCACTGGTATAGGTGTGACAAGGATCAATAACAGTTATTGGATGCATTACAATGGGAACATGATATGTCAAACAATGGATGCATCAGTGAGTCAAGAAAACCTGTTTTTTCATATAACCTTCCCCTCCCATTCCCCCACCTCCTCCCTTTCCCTCCCATTCCCCTACCTCCTCCCTCTCCCTCCCTCCTTCCCCCAACGCATCACGAGGAAGATTAATATAGCATGAAGTATTGATTAAAAAGATCCACTTTTAACACTTACGTATCACTCATCTGCACCACGCACTAATGTAACCTAGTCCTGGACCAGTCACATTCTCATAGTCCCCAGCTCTTAGAGGAGTGAGTGATAAAGACGCTGCAAAAATTTGATGCAGCCAGCTCTGAACTCCGAAGTGTCACTTGCTAAGGTGCGACCAGTAAGGATTCTCGATCAGTTACATAATGTTCTATGAAGGGGAACCATATCCGGTCAATGTGCTTTCGTGAATCTTGAAGGGCAGCGGTGAGACTCTCCATCTCATATATAGCATGTGCTTGAGTAATCCATTCCCTTTTTGATGGCAAGGTCGCACACTTCCACCTGATCATCAGAATTACCTTGGCTGCCAAGAGAAGGTTGCAAGGCATGTGCGTTAGCAATGTGTGTGTCTTCCCATCTGATTCAATGCCAAACAGTACCAATAATGGAGAAAGCATCCTGGAGATCCCGTCTACTGCTCGAATCCACCCTAAATCTTTGCTCCAATAGGTCTTCACATGCACACAGTTCCACCTTTGGTGCCAGTAATCGCACACTTCCCCCACACCCCTTCCAACAATACGGGGAAGCCCCTGGGTACATTTTGGAAAGCCTCTGAGGTGTATAGTGCCATCTTAACAACAATTTTACATTGTGCATTTTGTATTGCATGGAAATAGATGAACCTCATACTCCTCTATGTATTGCCTGCCATACATTTGGAGAGTCGTGAAGTGCAAGGTCTGTGGCCCATAGGTTTCAGAGGCGTGACGTGTCAGATGGCCCCTAGTGAGGAGTGCATTATATAGGTCGGCCATCAGTCCCCATGAGCCTCGCTTCTTTGCTAAGACTTGTTCAAATTCGGTACGGGGACGACACAAGGAGTCGCCTCATCGAGGGTCGTGGAGGGTACTCTTGAGTTGCAAATAAAGTAAGGGGTGATTGAGATGCCATACAGCACATTTTCTAGCTCTTCTTTCGAGAGGTAAGCCCCCTTCTTCCACATTTGCCGGCTCTAACTAAACCCTCTTCGTATAACGGTTGGAAACAGGGGACTTCACTAAGGTAATCGCGTATTGGGGGGGACCAAATACAACTTAGAGGAGATGTCCACATCGTTATTCCCTTCATGGATTGTGAGGGGTGCCACATAGTCCATAGCACGGTCAGGACCTGTTGTTCCCAGACCCTGCGGGGCATGGAGGCAGGTGGAACCCACAACGATTCACCTAATGTGACTGGAGCGAAGAGAGTGTTCTCCAGGAAGACCCAGTGTTTTTCTGGGTTTTCCCAGAGGTGGTCAGAGAGAATCCTAAGTTGGGCAGCTCTATAATATTCTGAGAAGTCGGGAAACCCTGTGCCTCCCTCATGTTTTGGTAGGATCAGAGTCTTGTATGGAATTCTGGGCTTACAGTCTGCCCATAATAAAAACTAACAGTGTTCGCTTGATTTCTACCAAAAACATTTCCGGTACGACGACTGGCAGGGACTGGAAGAGGAAGAAGAATAGGATGTCCTTTTAAACTTCTGCCTACCAAATTTAGTGAGGAGAGCAGGATAGTCGATAGAGAAGCAGTTAGAAAAGATAGGAGATACAGAGAGCACCATAGAGTAGGTAGGGAGAGGAGAGGAGAGGAGAGGAGAGAAGAGGAAGGAATGGAGTGGCAAGGGGTGGGGCAGGTGGGGATGTGTGGGTGGGTGGGGCAGAACACTAGGCAAGGACACAGGGAGGAGCGCAAGCAGACAAAACAGAGACAAGACTAGTAGACAATTGGACAAGACGACAGGAGCTTAGATAATGGTAGAAAGTTCGCTAGATGAATGCTAGGAGGCAAAAACCACCGGACGGCACTACTTTTGCAATGCAATTTAAATATCAGAGAAAAATACACCTAAGTCTGAGAGTCTATGTGGCCAGGTTATTAGAGTAGAGTGAAGGCTGTATTCCTAACCCAGGCCACTCCTACCTTACTTCGTCGCTGCTGATTGACGGCTGGCCACTGGCTTCCCCTGCTGAAACCTGCAGACATTTGGAGGTAGGCTTCAGATGGGGCAAGGATGTCCATGGTGTTGGAGATGGAAAGATGCAGGTTAGAGAGGGTGTGTCAGGGTGGGAGTCAGCCGCGGGAGTAGGAGGAGTAGAGAAATGTGAGGCAAAGGCAGCCACTGACACTCGCCTCATGGGCCGAATGACCGAGAAGGAGGGTGGCAGTGCTGGGGAGGGCCTTGCCTGAGGAACAAGCAGGAGAGCAGAAAGTGGTCAGTCCAAGAGAGAGGAGTGATAAGAGGGTTAGAGGGGGGGTTGTCTGAGGAGATGAGAACATCCAAGGTGTGGCTGGCAGAGTGTGTCGGACCAGAGGGTAGAATGGAAAGAAAGAGAGTCTCAACGGTTGCGGAAGAGCCCGGAGGAGGGATTAGAAGCATCCAGGTGGATGTTGAGGTCTTTGCGAAGGAGAAGTTGAGAGGTAGAGGGAAGTAGAGAAGAGGACAGGTCATACCATTCAGAGAGAAAGACGGTGATCTGGCCGGGTGGCCTGTAGATGGTGGCCTCAGTCAGAGAGATGCCAGAAGAGATTGAGAGCCTGCAGACCAGGTATTCAAAGGAGGAATAGGCTTGCATAGGAATGACAGAAGCAGGGACCCACTCTGAAAAGATCAGGGCCATTCCACCTCTAGGCCAGTTGGTTCTGGGGTCGGAGAGGATCTTGTAGCCCTCAGGTAGGAGAGTGTCAAAACACATGACGGAGCTGGCTGTGAACCAAGTCTCAGTGAGTGCAATGACATCCAGGTCAAGGTCTTCAAGGAGGTTTGACAGCAGAGCAAGAGTTGAGAGTAGAAATGTGGAGCAGGTTGCCACTTTGGAAAGACTTCCTGGTGGGGTACAGGAGTGAGGTACACCCAACGGAAGCAGCAGAAGGGCCCGAGAGTGGGCAGAGGCACTAAACTGAGGTGGCATAGGGGCCAGGGATGGGGGATGCCTGAGCGGAGGCAGAGGACGAGGATGGGGGTGGCAGAGGAGCCAGAGAGGTGGTAGAAGGAGTAGCAGGAGAAGGGAGGAAGTTGATAAGATGCAGGAGACGCCTATCAAGAAGGAGGAGGTTGGGCTGAGGGCCTTGGGCCATGACGTCCCATTTTGATAGACATTGATGATGGTCTTGGATGATTGGAAGTAGGCCAAGAGGACCTCCCACCGAGTGCGACCATTAATGGGAGAGGTGGAGAAAGGAAAGGGAACAGGGACCATATGAGGGGTCCATAGGTCTGGAGAGGGAACGACAAAGAGGATATCAGTGAGAGTATGTCTGGAGGAAGCACTTATGTAGGTATCCGCAATGGGAAGACCTGGTTGGAGACCAGGATATCCCTCTTGAACTTTTTTTCTTCCATATTTAGTGAGAGTAATAGGATAGATCCACATCTTACAAAAACATCTCATCAAAATCACTCTTCAGGAGCTTCACCCTTTTCTTTCAGGTAAGTGAAAGGGGTGGGGGGGGTGCAGTGACTATGGAGGGGAGGATGTCCCTCTTCAGAGCCTACTCTAACTGTGGCCTAAAAAACCTTTTTGAGGGGGACAGGCACAAATGTTTTTATTACCTTCACCCACACCACTCTGCTGAAGAGTGTGAAATATATAAGACCTTGAGCACAAAGACGCTGAAAGACCAAACAAGACACCTGGTATGGTGGCTGAATGAAGCCATCACCGACCTTCGGAGGCAGAGTCCTCAAGAAGCCTAGCAATACCCAGACGCCCAGAAAAAAGGCAATCTGCCCCAAAAAGGTCAAAGTCTGAAAAAAGGGCCAGCAACGAATCACTGCTAAAGACCAGGCCTCATCATCAATAGAGGAGGCGGCAGGACAGCCAACGTCCTCGTTGACTCCAAAAGGGGGTCCGTCCACAGAAGAACGGTCAACGACAGAACGACTGACGACGATGAACCACATCAAAAAGAGGTTTCCCCCACCGACGAGCTTGATGACGGAAAAACATGCACCCACAAGCGAGTGCTCGATGCTGAAGAAGCACTCGTCAACAAAGCACTCCACAACCAACAAACACTTGTCAACGGACAAGACCCACTCGTCGATGGACAAGAAACACATGACGACGCACAGTGACCGCTCGTCAATGGACAGAGACCGCTCGTCGACGGAGAAATCATGTCTGCCAGCGGTGGACAAAAAACAATTGTCTACAGGGAAAACAATAACGAACTGTGGAAAAAGAAAAGCACAGGCAGGAGCCTGCAAATGCTGAATCCAGACAACTTCCACAAGCGGAATTGGACCTATCACGGGTGCGAGAAACAATCAAGCACCACCCAATCACTGCACCAGTCTCTCCAATCCCGTACTTGCAGGTCATGCCCGAAGACATCCTGCAGTACGAAGTGGATTGCGAGTTTGAAGCGCAACACGCGGCATCGCCAGTGTTCTGACTCCAAAGAGTCCACAACCATGGGAAGGCTCTTGCAGCCGCCTCCACTGTTAAGATCGCCATGTCTCCCGCAGCAACCGCGACATAGCCCCAGGGAACTAAGGGATATTCCTGTGGCACAACCACAAGAGCCCCTTCTAAATCCGCAATCTCTTCTGACTGCAGGTTCTGTCCACCCTCCAGAATTTGCTGACTCAACTGGACACTAGACTTCCAGCTGGACCACAAGCCCCAGTGGCTACACAACCACCTGTAGGACCTCAAAGGCGCCCAGAAACGCCAGGGTATCCGGCCATAGATCCATTGGCACTTACAAAACTCTGACACAGCCACAAATGACCATCTCTTCCCTGTAAAAAAAAAGCGGACAAGAAATGAAAACACAGAGAGAGATTGCTCTCCCCATATCATCGCAGCCCTAAAAGGCAAGCGGCATCCAGGGGTACAGGCTCTAATACAGCAGAAATACGCTGCACAGAACAAGAGGGAGGGGAGCTTACAGATACAGGCACCACAGGATGATGACCAGTGGGACACAGACGACGATCAGTTGGATGACCAGCCGAAAGGAAGCCCCAAAACCATCACTGCCAGACGAGATTGGCCCATTCCACTCACTCATTATAAAAGCTTGCCAGGTGTTTGGCCTCATCTCCTCTGAGGAGAAAAAAATGCTTTTTGTTCGATCATTTGAACAAAATAAGAAACTCAGCTGTGACATTTCCAGTCCTCGACCACGTGTGGGAGGACCGGAGTCAGTTTTCTCAGCGGCAGCCAGCAGGAAGTTGCACACTCAATCACGTAAATGTACTGTGCCACCAGAAACAGAAAGCCAGAAGATGGACGCTCTGGGAAAGAAGGTACTTACGGTGGGGACACCAAAGTAAAAGCTACCAATGCGCTAGCTATCATGTCCAGGTATGACTGCAAAATGTGGCATAGATTGGCGCCCATTCTGGAGCGCTTGCCAAAACAGAAGCACGCTGAAGCAATCACCATCTTGAAGGAAGGAGAGGAGACTGCGAACCATAGTATCAACATTGCAGTTGACCTAGCCGAGACTGGGTTCAAACAAATTAACAGGGTAGTGCTCAGAAGGCAAGGATGGCTCCACTACACAGATTTTAGACCTGATCTACAGCAGAAGGTCCCGGACATGCCTTTCCAAGGCGACAGTCTGTTTGGGCCCAAAATCGATGAGGCACTGACGGAGATTAAATCTGACACAATCCACTCTCACACCACCCTAGAAACAAAACTTCATTTCTCTAGGTTTCGGGGAGCAGCAGGAAGATCAAATTCATTGGGAAACGCCAAAGGCTCCAGGCAGTACTGGAACGCCTCACCCTATTCACAGAGATACAAGAGACCATCCCAATAGTACCAAAGAGCAAGAAAATACAGGCAGCAACAGCACAGGCGAGGATCTTCAGGCTCCCAAAGGGGTAGAGCAGAACCTCAGGCCTGACTGCGCAGCTCGGACAGCACCTGTGTGGGGAAACGTGGTGCAGCATTTACATCGGTAGCGACAAATAACAGTGGACAAGTGGGTATTGCAAGTAGTCGAACAGGCCACCTGCTATAGTTCACCAAACATCCTGCTGTTGAAAACCTCCACTGCACATCTGAAGGTGCTCAAACAGGAAATAAAACAAATTTTAACAAAAAACACTATAGAAAAAGTACCAAAACAACAACCAGGAAAGGACGTTTACTCTCGATACTTTGTGGTGCAGAAACCAAACAAAAAGTGGCCCCCGATACGAGATCTGTGCAAGCTAAACAAATGTATCAAAAAGCAGCGCTTCAAAATGGTCACGCTGCAACAAGTCATACAGGCGGTACAACCACATGACTTCCTGGCGTCTTTGGACCTAAAAAACGCCTACTTTCACCTTTCGGTGCACCGGAAACATTGACAGTATCTACGCTTTGCGGTAGCAGGTCAACACTACCAATTCAAAGTGTTCCCATGTGTGCTAAAATCAGCGCCACAAACATTTACCAAATGCCTTGCACCGGTTGCAGCATCCCTCAGGAAAAAGGGCCATCACTTCTATCCATATCTAGAGGACTGGCTAGTGCCAGCACAAACTGTGAGAGACACTCACGCATCAATTGCAGAGATGAAGGTCTCACTGCTGCAGTTGGGATTTGAGAAGAACTTAAAAAAGAAAAATTCCCTCTATCGCCATCCAATAGTCTGGTGTTTCTAGGGGCCCACTTCACAACTTAAGAAGCCCTAGTTCGCCCCTCGCGAGACAGAATAGAAACGCTGAAGGCAATGATTCCTCTCTTCAAACCAGAAAAGTGGGTATCAGTAAGGAAATGCATGAGTCTCCTAGGGACTATGGCCTCCTGCATTCCCCTCATGCTGCACTGCAGACTGAACATGCGTCCGCTGCAAGATTTCCTCGCCAGCAGATGGTCCCAGGTCTCAGGGTTGTGGGACGACAAGCTGCACGGCAGATTACACCACAACTAAACCACCAACTACAGTGGTGGACAAAATCAGACATCAGCATTGGATGCCGGTTTCAAGACCCCATTCCGCAGAACACGTTGGTGAAGGATGCCTCGCTGTCGGCTGGGGAACGCATGTGGGCTCTCTCCACATAAAAGGGAAATGGACAGCAGAGGAAGCCAGACTACACATACATGTCCTGGAACTCAGGCCAGTGCGCTGGGTCCAGAAATCATTTCTACCACTTCTACTACACTCTACTGTTCGGGTATTAACCAACAACACCACAACCGTGTACTATCTCAGGAAGCCGGGGTGGAGGGGGCAAGGTCCCCAACCCTTTCCCAGGAAGCACAAAAGATTTGGTATTGGGCCATCACCAACGGGATAACGCTCCAAGCGTTTCAACTGCCGGGAATAAACAACAAGGTGGCAGACAGCCTCAGCAGGTACACCAGCCAGTGCCATGAGTGGGAGCTATGGGGGCATCCAGAAGTCGACCTATTTGCAACAAAGCAGCATGCGAAATGTGCTCACTTTGCCCTAAGAACATGAATAAGTGGGGCGCCGTGCAAATTGGACCACAGAGGAGGAGCGGGAGAGGGCAAGGGGGAGCAGGAATGGAACAATGAAAATAGAATTGAAATTCTTTAAAATTTAGCCCAATTAATTCCAATAGTATGCAAACGTTCAGTACTGCTTAAAAGGCCCAGAATGTAGCAGCGATTCATGAATGGACTGGACTGTTTAGGTTGCAGTTCCTCCAAATTAGCCCACTTCCCTAAGGGCAAAGAGTCCTTTCTTCCAGGTTCTGCTCCATACAATGAAGGGGAAGGGGCCCTGAATTGGGCTTGGGTCTTAGCATGGAAATGCTGATTGAAGGAATGTGTATGTTGTGAATATAATTCACCTGAAAAATTGTCAAAATGAGTATTTGCGTTATGCTGATGATTATCAGATGGAATAATGGGGATACAGCTGATTCCTGATGCTCGACTGCTCTTGGAGAGTCGGGTTTGCACAGCGTTCCAGTGCAATCAGAGGTACTTGATGTGGTACAACGGAAAAATCCTTTATGCCTGAATTGAGTGGTGCAACCATCCAGTCATAGTGCCAAAAAACTGCACCTGCCACTCCGTACCATCCTCCAACACTCTTGTTACTGCCATTTTATATTTTGACATTTGTTCCGCTACCGCAATAGTGTTCCGCTCTGAGTTGGTGTGCTTCATTTTATGCTTTTGTCTTTAGGTTGAGTGCACAGCGCCTCTGATTTCGGTTAGGAGGCAATGAGGGAATGGGGTCAGGAATATCAGCTCCCTTGTGCAGAATGCGAGAGGGCTTAGGGGGCAACAAGTCCCATTCGTGATCCAGTTCTCGCCGTGATAAAGCTGGAGAGGCCCCCCTGGACTTTGCCATCTAGAATCACCTTCAATTTCCAATGTGATTATTGGTGGTGGCTGAGCCGATGGATTTTGATTGAATGTCGGTTGACGATCTAAATCAATTATTTCAGTTTACTCCACACTGGGGGTGACGTAACTTTCCAATATCACGTCAACCACCCGAGCCACGATGCGTTTTAAGTCCTGTTGTTCATTAACAATGTTAAAGCACTGTGCAAACAGGGCTTGACGCTAGAAGCTGTTGCATTTAAACTGGGTATTGAAGTGACTTCTTCTAATGAAGAGTTAGTTTAGTGAGGGAGAGCCATAATCCTCATCGGTATCACTGTCGGAACTATATGAAGAATAGATCAGGTTTTTAAGAATCGGGACAGCAGATAATTGAGTCCCTATTATGTTGTCATCAAGCTCATTTAGAAGAGTGGCAAAGTCCACGGGACCTAAAGAGTCACGTTGCTAGCCTATGCACATATCGAGCAGCAAATTATTGTTGTCTATTGTAGGAGATGAGTTGGAACCTGGTTCCTCGCTTTGTTCATAAAAGCGCTGCAGCGTTGTTGCCTGTACTACATCTCCCTCCGCCGTGTAACAATCATCGTCGTCACACCCAAAAAAACAGGTGTATGCTCTGTTTTGTCTTTCTTTGGGTTCGGGATTTCAGATGTTTGACTCTTAGAAGTAATAGGGCTATGCAGCCATTTACCCAGACGTGCAGAGTTGCTTCACAGTCCTTATTTACGCACTGCAGTTGCCTTCATGTTATATATACAAAAATCTAAATGATGGTCGCCAGTCACAAGAGATATAAAAAGCTCCCCGCGCCCTTTGCTTGTCTCACTCCCCGCTCGCAGCCAGACTGCAAGACACTCTTCTCCACACTCCTCATCGCATGCAGGGAGAGCTTCTTGTAGAACAGGAAGTCAGGAGATGGTGTAGCAGGCCAATCCACAGATGCACAAAGACTTGACTAGGCAATCCCAGAGCAAAGTTCACGTAGCAAAATTATTGGCAAACGTAACGTTGTAGCGCTGGGCAGTGTGCGCTGCAAGACACTCTTCTCCACACTCCTCGACACCAAGGTTTTTCTTGGAGTTATGTATCTCGTGTCAGTAAGGAAGCCTTAGTTTTAGCAACAGATAAGACACCGTCTTCATAGTATCTTGCTGTAAACAGTTCCAGCATCATAATACATTGTTTCTCATATTCGATTGGGGCAGAGATGATCCGGCGTAATCTTATAAGTTGACTGAAAGGTAACCCTTCAATAGTACTTGAGAGGTGAAAACTCCTGGCATGTAAAAGGTTGTTCCTATTGGTTGGTTTTGTTTGTAACGATGTAGTAAACTTCCCCTCACTAAATTGAGCATGAGTGACCAGAAAGTGAATTGCTGTCTGATCTGTTCAAAAGGTCAATTTGATGCGATCATGTATGGTGTTCCACTCCTCCAGAAATGAAGTCAATTCAGTCTCTGAACCTTGCCAGGTCCCAAAAATATCATCAATGTAGCTTTTATAGAAAACTAGTTGTAATTATGCCTTCTCAGTTGTCTGCATCAAACGCTATTTAAAATAGTGCATGAAAACATTAGCATAGCATGGAGCCATGCTAGCTCACGGGTGGTTTGGAGAAAGAACTCGCTTTTGAAATGAAAGAAGTTGTTATTCAGCAGTAGTTTGAGTAGTGTAAGCAAAACTGTCTTTTCAGCACCTACGTTGGCATGCTGAAGAAGAAACCATTCCATCGTACTCAGTCCTTCTTCATGCAGAATTGATGTGTATAAACTGGTCACACCACTGGTAAATAACCAAATGTTAGTTTCAGTCAATTGCAATGAATTCTGTTGCCTCAAAGTCCGCTCTATACTTTAAAAAATCAGTGGTTGTATAATCTGATCGATGTATTCGGAAAGTGGCTCGAATATGCTGTTAGTGGCAGCAACAATCGTCCATCCCGGTGGATTCGTTGGAGATTTGTGTACCTTTGGGAGTATGTAAAAGAAAGGAGTTAGAGGATGGCATGTTGTCAGGAAGTTATTGGTTTTGGAGGAGATAAGCTTGAGTTCTGCCTGTTCTAGAACCTCTTGAATGAGTGCTTGAATAGCAGGTATCAGATCACTTAGTAGTGGTATATAGGTATTGGTGTTTCTCACATTCACGTACATAGTCGACCGTGTTTAGTATAACAAAGGCACCCTCTTTATCGGTCGGTTTGAATGTGGTTGCTCGATTATCAGCTAGACTTCTCTGAACATTTCTCTGGTTTGCACTCATGTTGCCCTTCCTATTAGAGATAAAGTGAATATTATTGAAATCGTCCAGGAACATTAGGTTGATTTGATTATATATTTTTGGAGTAATACTCCTGCCAAGTATAGAAAATGTTGGATTTATACTCGAGGGTGCCTCTTCTAAATGGTCTCAATTTCCTAGCTTCTAGGTACCTCTGATAGCTTTCTAGTTTGATGTTAATGTTCTCCAAAATCAAATGGATTTCTTCCCAGCTAATCAATTGTGATGGGCTTGTTTTAATAAAATAGCTTTTTATTTAGTCTTTTTTTTTTTTACAAGCTTTATTTTATTGGATCAGCAGAGAATACAATAGTACATAAATCACAAGTAACTACCGGTTGCAGTCTTCATGCCAAAAATACCTCTTCCCCGCTTTTCATGAGTCCCACCCCCACAAACAACTCACAATAACACTAAGATTCCTCATACAAAGGTATTTTTATGGAAAGCACACACACAGTGCCAGAAAAATACATTACTGAATCATAATGGCCTACTCTTAATCACATCTAAACAAGCAACTGTATCAATTTAATTTGCCAGCATGCCAAAACCCTGATATGGTGTGATGCCCATATAAATTTCTTATTGTGGAGCTTGGGTTAACTAAGGGGTATAAATTCGGTATCTTCTATTTTTCCGCTGGAGGATGGACCAGAGTGTGATGCATTTTGGTGCCTTTAAGTTGGGTGCAGTACTGTGCGCATGGAATAGAAAAAGATAGCAATGCCTGTTCTTGGAATAGTCTGCTCAAAGTAGTAATTGGAAAGGAATACAACAATTAAAAATTTCTCAACAAATGTGTTAGGGTACAGATTGTTTGGCGTTCTGTGTACATTTCTGTTGCTAAACTATTGCAGGGTCTATTGATTCTTCAGTAAGAAGCATGTTTTGTTGTCCTGGATACAGGAACTTGTGCAGGGTACCAGTGCCAGCCTTTCTAACAGTATCTGTTAATATGTTGAGAAAGCACGTTGAGAAAAGATATCATTTTCTGTGTGAGCTGGCTATAAAATGTGTTAACTAACCTGTCATTTCCAGTGAGATTAAGGAGATACGCCTTCCATGTCCCATACTTGCCAAAATTCTGTGACCAAAAAGATGTAGGATTTTTCAAGTTTCCAAAATAATAATTCCCATAACGATGACATCACAAGAAAATACAAAACATACATTTTTGGTACCATTGAAACATTCTAAAATACACAACCCATCAAACAGCACATCATGGAAAGATGTTGAAATGTTAAAAATGTATAATTTTGAATGGTAAGTTTACACCAAATTCAATTACCTAACTTCACAGAAGGTTATCACACAGAGCTGGTAGGCAATGTTGGCCACTGCTCTGTAGCAACAGGCCAGGCAGTACATATTTATTGCAAGTTGAACACTACAGGGTGACTGATACCCCCCTCAGTCTGATAGGCAGATGCTGTCTGGTGGTGTTACACTCTGCCACTTGCCTTCACTGGTGGTTCACCTAAGGGTTGCCCCGGCAAGAGTGCAGGACAGAGCCACGCAGCTGTCAGGTCAGTGGATTGGTCTGAGCCCAATCACAGTAATCACCTACCAGCCCACTGCACAGACAGACTAATTAGTGTGTTGCATTTTTTGTCCTAGAGTCTGCCTCAGAGTCACATAAATTACTTGCCACTGTAAAAAGCAGTAGGATCTGTCACTGAAATCTGTAGGCGGTAGGACTGCTTAAAAAGCAGTAGTCTACTGCCTAAATCTGTAGGGTTGGCAAGTATGATGCCCCATGCTTTTAATGTTAAAATGTGAAAAACTCGGGGGTGTGGCCAAGATGAAGGGGCTGAGCAGATGTGGGCAAAGTGAGCTCTCTCCTTGTATATTAAAATATAAAGTGGATTACCACATCTCCCACAAGTGGTTGATCCCTGGTGTGGGGGAAGGCTGTGGACCGAATGCGGGTCCTGAGAGAGCAGAGGTGCGGCCCGGAGAGAACGGACTGCAGGTTGTGAGAGGCAAGCAGTGCTGGGAAAATGGCTGGCGACGAAGTGTAGGAAGGCCAGGCGAGGTGCGTTCCCGGTGCGATCTGAACTGTGCTGCACTTGTGAGAGGGGAGAAGCAGCAAGCCAGGGGTCGGCGTTCGCCACATATTGTGGCACAGCCGGGCTGGTAAGAGAAGCTGGAGGCTCACCGAAGACCGGCAGTGAGCTCGGTAAGGGGAACGTACAGCACGGCGAGGAGGAGCTGGTTACCAGTCCCTCGGAGCAAGCGCCTGGAACGAGAGGCGGGATCAGAGCGACAGAGGACTTGCCGCAACTGTCCACTGCCGTGCCGCACGGGATCAGGGTGCAGAGTGGAGGGGCTCTGTGTCTGCGTGGCGGAGGCAGGACAAGAACTGCATGGAGGTGTTGACGGTGGTGCTGTGCCCGCAGTGAAGGACGGGTAGGAGCGGGCCACTGAGGGACAGCAGGAGCGGGCGCGGAGGGAGCCCTTGGGAGCGGCAGGCGGTCGTGGAACTCAGGAGGCCAGGCAGTGATAGAAGAAAGAGCAGAGCGTGGAGACACCAGCTGCAGACTGTTAACTGGTCTGCAGAACGGGCAGGAGTGGCCCAGTGAGTTAGCCCTGTTGAGGATGCAAGGCCCAGGGAGCAAAAAGAGGAGGGCCTGGGCGATTGCAAAGTGCCGAAAGAAGCGGAGCAGGCATTTGATAAGAAAAGAAGGCACAGAAGTGACGGAGAGGGCTGTGGACTACTCATTAAGGAGGAAGGTACGAGTGTGAAGGGAAAAACCTGGCAGCAAGGCTGAAAACAGCCTTGGTTGGGAGAGGCAGAGGCAAGAAGGAGCCTTTTACTCCATGAGAAATGGGTGCCATTTGGAGCATCAAGCAGGTGCGCCAGTATGGGTCTGTGAAAGGGAGCCTACAGGTGTTCATGCTCTACTGACTGCCGGTAGCTAGGAAGGTGGACAAGAGCAAAGGGCTCAACCTCATCCATGGCGGGGAGACCAGTTTAGGAGCGCACCCACCAGCCGGGAAGACACCCAGGTGCTACGGTGGATAGTCAGAGAGGGCCAACAAGGAGTGGAGAAGTACTGTATTGTTTTATTTATAGAGCGCACCGGGCTGTTAGGTAACTGGGTGCTTATGAAGTCTTAGGTTACAGTTACATCTTAGGTTACATTTACAGCTGAGGTTACAGTTACATCTTGGGTTATATTTACATTTACATTAACGGCTTAAAGCAACATATAGGAGTAACAGTAGTATGCAGAGTAGAAGGTTAGCATTAGTATGTACATGTGCAACACAAGCAAGGTTACGGTTACATATATAGGGTTTACATTTGCAGTTATAGGCAACATATAAGGAGTTGCAGAAGTATATAGAGAAGAGAATTAACATGGGTATGGTGGATTGGTGCGTAGAGACTGGTCAAATGGTTATGTGTCAGCAGTCGTTTGTGTGTAGGCAGAGTTTAACATTGGTTTTGAAGGAATGGAAGGAGGGTGTGGCTCTTAAGGAATCCGGGATTGAGTTCCATAGTTGAGTTGCCAGTACTGGGAAGCTTGAGCCTCCATTTCTTTTCAGATTGAAGTTGGGGATTCTGATACGGTTGGCTTGAGCCTTTCTGATGGGACGTTCAGATGTATGCTTAGTGAATTTCTCTGAGGTATGCAGGTGCTTTGTTATTGAGACAGTTGTGTGTAATGTTCAGTGTTTTAAGTTTGATTCTGTCATTGATGGCCAACCCTTTGGCGGATCTCCTTTGGTCAGATATGTGTTGTCCTTTGGGAATGCCTAAGGCTGTTCTAAGGGCGTTGTTTTGCAGGGTTTGGAGTTTATTAGTGTTGTGTTTACTAGTGCCTAGGTAAAGTGCGTTACAGTAGTCTAGTTTCAATAGGATTAAAGCCTGTGCAATAGTGTTACTGCTATCAGTGGTCAGAAATGGTTTAAATGCATGGATTCGTTTGCAAGTGTAACTTGTTGCTGATGCTGTGGCATTTACTTGCTTGTTAAGGTTAAGAGCTGAGTCTAAACAAAAGCCTAAGGTTTTAACTTCCTTGGCTACATTTATTTTAATACCATCAATGGTGATGGATTTGTACATGTGGGAGAGTTTGTTTAGTTTGCTGGTGGACCCAATGATTAAAAGCTCGTTTTTTTCGTCGTTCAGACATAGACCGTTGGTAGCCATCCAGGTTTGTATGATTTGATAGATTTTGTTTATGAGGTTAGTGTCGTTGTCGTAGTCTCCCTGGATTGGGATGAGATTCTGGGTGTCGTCTGCATAATTAGTGTATGAGACACCCATTTTGTCCAGAATATCAAAGAATGGCTTTGTAAAAATATTATACAAAGTAGGGGGGACACAGGACCCCTGAGGAACGCCACAGGTGATGGGTACTGGGTCAGCAGCTGAAGTGAGCGAAAATACTCTTATAGTTCTATTGTCCAGGAAGGAGTTTATCCACGCAGTGGCCTTTGTGGAGAGGTTGGCAGCCGATTTGAGATGGTTGCATAGTACTTTATGGTCGACCAAATCAAAAGCGGCTGACAGATCTAGGAGTAAAAGAATGGAGGTGTCTCCTCTATCTTTACACTCATCTAGTTGGTTCTTGAGATCGAGGAGTGCCGTCTTGGTTCCGTGTCTTGGTCTGAATCCAGATTGTCTGTTGCCTAGTAAGTTATTAATCTCCAAGTAGGATTGAATCTGTAGACAGGCAGCTTTATCTAAGATTTTAAGGAGAAACGGAACTGTAGTTATGGGTCTATAATTCATTGGGACACTAGGGTCTAGGTTAGGTTTTTTTAAAAGGGGTAGTATCCAGGCATCTTTAAGGTTGGTAGGCACAAAGCAGAATTTAAAGGATGAGTTGATGAAGGAGGTGACGAAAGGAGCTAGGTCTTGTGCAGCTTCTTTGATAATGCGGGCTGGGCAGGTATCGCCAAGGCATTGAGAAGGTTTAAGTGATGTGATGATATTCTTAGCTTCTGCAATGGAAATAGACCTGAAGTTGAATTGGTTGTGTGGTTTAGTTTGGTTGATGGCGAGTTCTTGTAATATGGCTTCTTGAGTGGAGAGCGCAATGTTATGGTGGGAGGTTCTTTTGGCTGATATTTTGTCTTGTAGCATGGTGATTTTATTGCCTAAGACATTTTGAATGTTTGTGCAACAGGCTTTGTCTTTGGTACATGAGTCTACGGGTGCGATAGGGGATTCTAATTCTCTGAGAATAGAGAAAATGTCCCTAGTGTTTTAGTTTTCCTTTGTAATTCTGTCATTGAAGGTTTCTTTTTTTGACTGTATAATTTGCTTCTTATAACTATTGGTGAGGGAAGTGAGGAGATTTTTATTTTGGGGAGAAGGATTTTTTTGTTCCCACAGGCTTCTGCTTGTCTTTTTTTCTTTGTGCAGGGCTTTTAGTCTTAGGGTAAACCACGTGTTAAGATGGGCAAGAGGTTTAGATTTGCTCAGTTTCAGAGACGCAATGGCATCTATGGCTGTTGATAGTGTTATTATACAGGTCATTAGGGTTGGTGATCAGGTCGGAATGATTGGTGATGGGCTGAACCAAACGAAGGAGATTCATGACTGTTATTTTTTTTTTACAGCGGGTGAGGGCTGGTGGTGCTAATAGTTGGTTATCTTAGTTTGAGGTAAGTCCGAAATGGTAAGCGAGATAAGGTAATGATCAGTCCATATGCACAGTTCAGTGGCTGTTATGAAGGAGGCACAGTTGATATCTGCCACCCAGTCCAGGGTGCAACCTTTGGAGTGAGTGGGGCCGTTGTTCCTGATGTTAAGGCCGGCTTCCATAAATCGTATTAGCTAGGACAGAGGCATTAGTATCTTTAGGGTCATTGAGGCCTAAGTTGAAGTCTCCAAGTAGGATAGTTTGTGTCCCAGGTTTGGCATTAGTATTCTGAAGGGCAGTTATGTCTTCTTCAAAAGGTCCTAGTGGGCCAGGAGGTCTATAGATTAGGTGCACAATAATAGTGCGTGAGGCAGCGATTCCTAATTTTAATGATCGTAGTTCCGCTGATGGCATAATCATATGATCTATTTTTTTGATGGTGAGATCGGCTTTGCAGATGAATGCTATGCCGCCTCCTTTGGAGGTTTCTCTGTCTTTTCTAAAGATGGTGAAGTTCGTGGGTATAGCTAGCATTAGGGCTGGACCGGCTGCTTTATGCAGCCATGTTTCGGTAACTGCTAGGAAGTCAAGTTGGTTGCAGGTAATGATGTCAGCAATTTCAGGTGACACTATCAGAGATCTAACGTTAATGAGGTCTCCCTTGAGATCATGCGTTTTTTTTATGGTATCACTGGTGTGGTCATTGTTGATTGAGATTAAGTTTTCAAAGGATTTAGTGCAGGGCTTCTGACCAAGGATAGGTTCAGTTTTAGAGGTGTTGCAGGAGGCTCGTGTTGGCTTCATCTTGGAATGGCCATGTGACTGGTAGGCTGGGGGTAATTTAGGCAGTCTAGATCCTAGTCTATAATTTCTCAGTTTGGTAGGGCAAGTCTCGCTAGGGTAGAGCTGGGTGGTGGAATCCAGTGTCCGTTGGGTTGAAGGCAGGGCTTGCATCTGGCTACTCGATTCCCTTGCTGTCGGGAGTTTATAGTAGAGGGCTGCCATCGTAGATAGGGCAGTGAGTGTCGTAAGGATGACTAGAGAGCAAGTGGTTGGATTGGACATAGGAAATGTCATATCGGTAGTGGTGGAGGTATTAATCTAGTATGTGCAAGTGTAAAGCGTAGGTCTGGGCTAGTTCAAAATGGCAACAGTAAGCATAGGGCCAGGCTAGTTCAAAATGGCAACAGTAAGCATAGGGCCAGGCTAGTTCAAAATGACATCAGTAAACATAGGGTCAGGCTAGTTCAAAATGGCAACAGTAAGCATAGAGCCAGGCTAGTTCAAAATGGCAACAGTAAGCATAGGGCCAGGCTAGTACAATGAGTGGCAAAGTGCTCAGGTGTGGTTATTTCAGTATGATAGAAGAACAGTATGCAATGTTTAGATAGATTCCAGAGGCAATAGTGTGCATATATGGTAGTTTGCTAGGGCACGTATTTGGGCAATAGGCGCAATAACGAGAACATTAATAGGCAGTTTAGTTGAAGTTATACCACTATGTGGGTGCAACTGTCACCCGGTGACGCATTAAATGCTAGCATGGGCAAGGACAGCAGAATCAATTAGGCAAGCACATGAGGCAGCTAAAGCAATTTAGGCGCAGCAGGTGGTAGGTCAGCTAAAATGTGGCTTAGCCAGCCCAGGAAATCACATTCGAAGCAATTAGGGTAATGCGGGCAGGGCACAGGCAGCAGAATCAAATTGCACAACACGTTAATGTGAACTAAGAGATAATTAGCAAGGTCTGTAGTGAGCCAATTAATACTGTTTGTAGCGTCACGTTAGAAGCAGCGGAATTCGTATGTTATAACACTTAGAGGCAGCAATATTTATGTTGGCACTGCATGTATAAAACCACTAAAGACAGTTTAAATTGATATGATACGTGTAAGTGGATTAGGGATAGAGCAAATAATGTTAAGCATCAGTAATAGATATTTGCATCTCAGTACTCAGCTACTTATAGACAACAAGTAACGCTATACAGTGACATAGTAAGCAAGTAATATAATGGCACGTTCAGTTACAGGGAGGGGGATGCCGGTTGAGCACTAGGGAGTGAGAGTGGCACGCAGCAACAAGTACAGCAATTGTAAGTGTCTCACGAGGATGTCAGTGGCAGTGTTTACCGGTGGAGTTGGTTATTAGGGGTAGTGCAGAGAGCGTCAACAAGGAGTAGAAGTTAGGCTGGGCAGGAGTTGATGTGGATCGATGAGACCGCTTACCAGAGGTAGCAGGGACACCACAACGGGAAAGCCAGAAACGTTGATGAAGGGGTGCAGGACTCCTAGCCCTAGGCTTGATGGCTCCTGACAGGCTCACGACAGGGAAGTGCCTTAATGTGAGTGCCTTTGTGTGAAGGGCCGGCTCGAGCCTGCCAGCTCACGATTGGCTGATAAATCGAGACTGACAACCAAGATGGGCAGGAAGCTGTTCCTGATGTTATGGTTCACAGCAATAAGGAAGAAGTAAAATGGCAAGCGGCCATTTTGGAGGGGCTATACCTCGTAGCAAACAATGGAGTATTTTGCACAAAAGTGTAAATGCGGGCTAATTCATCAAAAACAAAGTTTGTAGAGGGGCATCCAGGGAGCAGGATTGAATTATGGATGGGATCCTGCAGATAGGTAATTATTTTACCAAGGACGAGCTGCACCCTCCAGAATGCTGCATAATAAGCCAGATGGCTTACCTTCAATACAGGTGCATCTTTGAAGCACCTCCAGGTGGCGCACTGCTCCTGCAGTGGGGGGGGGGGAGCTACAGCTCCTTCTGAGGTCCAAGCAGCAAGTGAACCTCCAGGCTCACGAGAGGGAAGTGCCTTGGAAGTAGCGGACTGCCCCTCTAGAAGTGATGGAGCCAACTAGCGGAGACTGTCTGGAGGATGTAGATGGAACCAAAGAGGAAAGGCACTACACTTGGAGCTCGGGAGCAAGAGAGACAGCAGCGGGGCATGCTCAGGTCACGCTCCACTTTGAGAACCAGACAATGTGCAGCAGGGAAGAGATGGCATTCACCAAGGAAGATCTGCATGCTGCCCTCGCCAAGTTTATGGGGGAGATAACAGAGACGCTCAAAACAGAGGCAGCCAGTATCAGGGAGGAACTCTCGCAGGCGATCACAGCGAATCACAGAGACATTGACGCACTGGATGAGCGAGTGATGGAAGTTGAAGGTGACATGAAGGGACTGGCCGAAAAAGTACCTGAACTGGCACAGCAGGCAGGCGCAAAGCGCAGATTAACGGATACGGGCCTTACACGAGAAGTGCAATGATCTGGAAACCAGATCATGGAGGGACGATATCCAGATCAAAGACCTTAAGGAAGGGGTAGAAGGTTCGGACCTGGAGGGCTGCATCCAGGAGATGTTTGTAGATCTCGCAGAGGGGGAGCAAGGCTGACATAGTGCACAGAGTGGGTAGTCGGAAACCGGAGCCTGGGGCCAGACCACGGGATGTTCTAGTGAAAATGCACAGTTTCAAAGACAAATTACAGCTTAGGAGTGTGGCCAGGGGGAAAGGGATACATGCAATTGAGGGGGAGTAAAATTCAACTATACAATTATTTGTCTCAGATAACACTGCTGAGGAAAAGGCTGTTTAAACCACTTATGGAGGAACTTAATAATAGGAAGATGAACTACTAGTGGCTCTTCACGACAAGGCTTCAGTTTCGCATGGGGAATGAGGAAAGGATTGTTTCTCAGGTGGACGATGGCTTGAGAGCATTGGGCATGTGTCCCCGAGACTCTATGGAGGAGGGGACGGAGAAACTGCAAGGGGGAGCCTCGAGAGCAGAGCAAAACAACCTCCAGGGGTTTAGCTCAAAAAAAAGGGAAGAAGGTGTGAATTGGCCATATTGACCTAGGAATGGTCTGTATCACACATGCCTGCAAGCCTCGCTATTGGGGACAGAGAAGGCTAGTGCTCAAGATGCGGAAAGGCAAAGGTGTGCGGGGGGAGCAAGCATTGCACAATGTTCGTATATGGGGGTCATGACTAGAACCTGGTGAGAACCTGGACGAATGATCCGAGGGATAGTCGTGGGTTGGATATATGCTACTAGTCTAGGGGGAAGCGAGGTAAAACATGGTAAAAGGGTCTTGGTCTGGGGGGTGGTGTCCGGGGAAGTAGGAGCACCTACAATCAAAGAGAGATGTATAGTTTAGACTCATGGAATGTGAGGGGACTGAACCGCCTGAGCAAGAGAGTGACAGTGCTGTGGGAGATTAGGAAAAGGGGTGCAGGGATATTATGCCTGCAGGAAACCGATCTGATGAAGGGGGATGTGAGGTATCTCCATAATTGGAAATATCAACTTCAATACCATGCTGATGCGGGATGCAAAAGGGCAGGGGTGGCCCTCCTATTTCATAAGTCAATAAAGCTTGAAGGGGCCATGGTGAAACGAGATCCTTAAGGGAGATTTGTGATGGTGAAGGGAAGATTGGAAGATCAGATGCACACATGGGCATCGTTGTATGCACCTAACCAGGGGCAGCATAGGTTTTTGAAGGGGTTACTGGCTGAATTTGGGGAGAGTGAGCTGGTGATGACAGAAGGTTATAATTTAGCTATGGATCCGAATATATTCCCAGATAGATTACATTATGGCAACGCAGAGGGAAGTGCAGGCAGCCGCAAGGGTGCACATAGGGTGCATGACGATCTGGACCACGCGCCGGTCACATTGGAGTGGGATGGAGGAGATCTGCAGGAGGGGGGAACAAGGGGTGGCGACTGGAAGAATACCTCCCTAGGAATCAAAGTGTACAGCTGCAGGTGCAGGCCGAGATCCATAGGTTCATGGAGGATAGTGGGGAAAAGAGAGGAGTAATGGGAGGGCAGTTGGACTCGTTCAAGAGTACGGTCAAGAACCGACTAATAGAAGCATCAAAGAGATGCTAGAAGGGAGGCAGAGCTGGTTCTAGAAAAGGAAATACAGGAGCTATAGACTGCCCACAAGAAGAAGGGTACAAACAAGGTCACCAGGCAATTGGCCCATGCGAGGGGGCAACTTAAGCAGCTTGAGTGCTAGACTCTGCATAGTGAAACAATGGAAGCAAAAGGATCCACCATCCATTATACAATGGTACTACTCAATCTGGTTAGACGTGAGAGGTAGATAGTAATAATCAACAAATTACAGACATATTTCATTAAATGGTGCTGTAAAACGAGTAATTCATTCAATATTTAATATTCGGATCTATTAGAAAAACACAAAATAGCTTAAAAAAGCGGTGGGTATATCCCATTCACTTGACATAAAACAATAGTACGTTGTACGTTCGACCGAGGTCCCGTGAACTGTCTGAGACAGCAACTGCCCCCCAGACTGATCACTGAACCAAAGTCCTGCCACCGAGACGGAAGTTACCACTTCCCCATGGCCCAGTTTAAGTGTCAAAACAAAAACTGTTTGTAATTTTAAACAACGTACTATTGTTTTATGTCAAGTGAATGGGATATACCCACCGCTTTTTTAAGCTATTATGTGTTTTTCTAATAGATCCCAATATTAAAAATTGAATGAATTACTTGTTTTACAGCACCATTTAATGAAATATGTCTGTAATTTGTTGATTATTACTATCTACCTTTCACGTCTAACAAGATTGTATCCTCGATATAAGGTAGAGTAACTACTCTAGTAGTGAAAATTGGGATTCCCCCTCTATAGTATATTGACTACTCAATCTGGGACACTGTCAGTGTGGAAAGAATTATGGCGATGGTACGGGGTAAGATGGGGAGGTTTGGCAAAGTTTGGTCGCCCTTTTTTACCTATAAACTTAAAGACTATACTCGTTTATAAAACCTGAAGGGACTGCGAACACTCGGGATGTTTACCGGAGGAAGAGGATTGAGCCATGAGGGGAGGATATAGGGGGACTGGAATCGCATGAGGGAGGTTTGGCGCAGTTATTGTTAGAAACATTGGTTGTTGGTAAGTTCATGTGAGACGAACCAGGCAAATGTCATATTACTGTACTTGTGTATGTTCAGGTGCTGATAAAGATTTGGTTTAACAAAAAATGTGAAAAACTCCTCTTACTCCAGTTGGCAAGGGGTGATCAGCATAAGAGATGAAATTAACCGCCGAGGAGTCACGCAGCGTTCCCAGACTGTTCAAATGAATACAGTAAATGGAGGTCCAGAAATCAATCTACATTTAAAGACCACCTTACTGATGGATCATAATTGGGAAACTCTGCATTAGGGGCAGTAGACTCTTCTATGTCAATTAGAACACATAGGATACCACATCCAGCAGAGACAGAATGTATGTGCCACTAAACCAACAGTAGCACTGTAGGTCCTGAAGAAAGTAGCATCAACCTTCGCAGCCACTGAAACAGGTCGTCCAGCCTCAAAACCAGGGATGTCCCAATAATGACGGATCACCCGTTCTAATTAGTCATAATAAATACTATGTGCACCTTCTTGGTTCACATACACACTTTAACCTTTGTGATCAAACATACAGGAAAATGAAAAGTAATTGTGATTCCTGGTTTGAATACCCTTTTTAACATATTGCCATTTTTTCATATGGTTTTTTATAGCTGAACAATCGGGTCAGTCTCTTCCCTGTCCCCTCATCCTTGAAAAGCGACAGACCACCGATATCTAGGGCAAGCACATACTTGAAGGGACAGTTAGTTTGGTTGGAGAGTTGGTGATTATTTTATACTGCCTAAATAACTGTAGACCCGTAGAATTATGTGTGAATAAATATAGGGAATATGTACTGGTTGTTGTAACCCACCCCTGTGCCCCTTGTGTTTATTATAATGAAATGATCAAAGATAATTTTGATCATCATTTAGTGCAAACATTAGTTTATTCTAAAGACATTTATAAACAACATTGCATTTATATGTTCTGGTAGCTGCATTAACATTTTCATTTTCTTATGCCTACTTTCTACATGGAACTTTGCCCTTTTTTGGTCCATTTTAATGGATGAACATCTGTGGCCCCTTTGTCAGGGCAGATATATTAAACCAATTGGAGCTTTTGGTTTCATGGATATATTCAGTCTGAATTGTAGTACACAGAAAGCCAGAGTGCAAAGAAACCATATTATCTAGTAGAGAAAAATTGTTGTTTTATATCGGTATGCATTCTGTTAAAGGCATGGTCTAGTAAAATGTTTTATTGTCCCTACGGGTCGGCCATGTTTTTTTAAGCCTAAGTGGCTCGATTTTAGAAAACGTTCCTATGGACCTTACCCGAGTTTTCGTCCATTAAACGCACGTGAAAACAAGCACCAGGGAGCCGCCATTTTCCGATAATCCTATCTTTTCCCCGATCGCCCTGGCTGACCTGCTTTTGCGGCACTAAATCAATTCCCCCGCCCCTGAGCCTGACATTATCAAAACATTCATATTCCCCGCCTCTCCCTGTGACGTTACTGTGCTGCGTAGGCAAACGCGCCCAGTCGTCTTCTGCGCGACTCCACACAGAACCCGGAAACCAACACAGATCAACTCACAACACAGCACGCCACAATTCGGAATATGAAACTGTACTTTAAAATGAAACAGCAACACGGTACATTTGGTAAAGTACATTTATTTGACATTAAATGTTTAGAGAATATTCAGCAATTGCCATATGAACTCCGGAAGCTATTTATTTTCTTTTATCTGTATCCGCAATAACTGTTCCGTTTCATCTTGAGTCACGCGCTGTTCCTTTATGGTACACAGGGTGTTCATTTTCGTAAAAAGAATCACTTTGGAAGCACGGTGAACCGCAAGGCTGTTCCATCAACTAGGCACTAGTCCAGCCTAAAGGTTGTTATGTTGCTTCTAGCCACTAGTACAGCGTAAGGGCATGTGGGCCCTTGGCGATCGTCCCATAATATGGTGATCGTGCTCCAGTTGTTGACACGAAGCTGCAGGTGTCTGCTGAAGAATCCATCCGCCGGTGTCTCAAACAGATGGCAGTGGCAGAATGGGATCAAATACCTGTTATGAAAACAAAAAAATGATAATTAGTCTCGCTAGCCGAACTTCATTAATATTACTCATTTTATTTATTACGGCCGATCAGAAACTATTTGCTTGCAAGGATAGTTCAATGGAGTATGTTCGTCTTTAAAATCAATGCGAAAAGTAACTAGATAAATCGAGGCCAACACACAATGATAAACGACAGTTAGTCCACATGCGTGAGGAATGATATGATATATGATATGGCATTTGTAACGCGCCTATACTCAAGTGTTTCTAGGCGTGACGAGGCAGGTGGGGAACAAGGGCAGACAGACAACGATCCTACTAGGCCAGGTGTCTTTCTGATCGCGCATGGGGAAGGGCTGTACATGGTTAGTTGAATACAAATTAAATAATAGGGCCAGCTGGTGGCAAGTGCAAGGTAAATGCCGGGAGAAGGGGCTGAAGGATACAGAGACAGTCCCGTAGTGCAGGGAAAAGTGGCTGGGCCAAGGACCGAGATCGGTGAGACCAGTGGACCTACATGCCCATGTGCCCACTACGAACAGTTTTACTTGTTTTTCCTAGCTCTTCATTCATTCATTTATTCATGCATCCATTCATTAAATCTTCATTCCGGTATAAAAACGTGTAAAGATTTACTTACATTATATTTGAAATTTCCATTGTGTCTCTTCGTAATGCAGTCTGTAAAACGGACCGTGCTCTTGACAACGATTTTTCGTATACTGACCTAAAATGAAACTCGGTCTAGTTTCTGAATTTTCTGCCTTATCGTCTCTTACGTTATTGCGCACTCCCTTCAAATGTAGTTCTTTCGGCATGGTCCCTGTCTCAAGGTCAAAAAACAATAGACCCTTATACTTCCAGTGCGACTTGTGGGCCTCATCTGGGCGCTGTCCTTCGCATTCTTTATTTGCAACATCACGTAGTATAGGCATCTGTGAGAACTTGAAGTTTAGAATCCGTCTATGTAGTGCGCCTTAATGTGCAAATGCGAACTGGCTTCTCTCCCAAATGCTACGGCCCGCTTGGCTGGTGCGTTCTAAGTGCCCCAATTTTGTCCCCGTTGTCTGCAAGCTTTGCAGCCCAAATTGAGACATTTCATTTTTGGTGGAAGGTCAGGGAAAGTATAAAGTACCACAGGAGTTGAGTTAAAAGTGAGATTTATTGTTTGTTTGTTTGTTTTATTATTTGCAATACGCAAGCCTCCCCTCCGTTAACAGTGTGCAGCATTTACATTTACATGAGATGAGACATGAGAAAAATATATACATACACATATGTGAGGTGAATAGAGAGAATTCAAAGATGACGCCCAGCTTGTTCGCCACCCATGATGGTGAAGGTAGGGGTTAGGTTTACAGGTACACTGTACAATAACATTTATTTACAAAAAGACAATCGTATTGCAATTATTTAAACCAGGATTTGTACTTCACAATCAGCTGTGCTTCGGGTGGGCATGGCACAGTCGCAATGTTCGGTGGCAATGGATCACTGCTCTGCACAGAAACATCCAAAATTCCATATCTGTGCTTCTCTAACACAGCAACAATAAGGCCTTTCACAAAGTCGAACTGCATTTCATCATAGACTGGTTTGATCACCCATTGCTTTCTTCGTTTTGAAAACACCTTAGTGTAGCGAGGCATCCTTACTTTACCCCTAGTCCTAGATTGTTCACGTCCGACATTGCTGTTATGGGCCAAGACCGCTAGTAGAGTGCGATGTTTCATGCCCCGAAAGCTGAAATGCAAGCGCTTTGGCCTGTACTTTAGGCACATATTGTGGAACACCTCCAAATCGCCTGTGTGACAGATTTCTGTCAGTCCTCTCAAATCTCTTGATAGAGTTTTGTCGAAAACAATCTTCTCAATGGCTTTGTGTGTCGGTGAAGATGGAATCAACCACTTCTTCTTCCGTGCCTCCTCTGGGGACAAAGGGCCATGTTCACATTGGTGGAAATGTTCATTTGCTGTCCAGCGGTGAACGTTGGTACAGTGGTGCATCAGTGACTGCCATTTTTCAAGTAGTATTTCCACTGACCCCTCACAAGTTTTTGAGCTCCACCAAAGATGGTTGGTGATAGAATGTGACCACTGCAAAATACTTTCAAAACTTTTTTTTTCCCTGCAGCCGAGATTTCCTTATTGATCGATTTAGCAAGATGCCATACGTCAAATTGATGTTTAAAATGTGGGAACTGCTCTCATTGTCTTGGCAATTGAAACGTGTCTATCCGTGGCTATGAGGTCGATGTGCATTCCCCTCGATTGTAGATATTCCACTGATTTTATAAAACCTAGTTTCTCCATGGCCACTGAGGATGTACATTGTGTTACCTGCACGACCACCGAACTCACAATTTTCTTACTATCCATGTCCTGAAAGTGGTAGGTGCAGTACTTGGCAGAAAATCCAGGGCTGTCGCACTGTCCATCGCTGGCTAGCCTGAATCGTTTGCCTTCGAATGTACTTGCTAGAGACAATTGTTCAATTTTCCAAGCATCACTAATGGCCGGAAACAGATAATCACGTTGGTATATGTAGTACAGCGCTTTAGAAATGAAATGGAGTCCCACAAACTGAAAGAAAGCCTCTAACTTTCTAAAACTGGAGCCACTAAAAAGTGATGCAGCTGCACACAGTTGATTTGCCTGCTGGCAGTTTCCCCAGCATCGGTTGTGCAGACCATGAGAACCTATGATTTAATCTACAGGCGGCATTTATTTTGACGTTACTGCCTTTTATTTGATGAGTCACATTAATCAATGGCTTCCCACATACTTTCCCTCTAATGGAATGCACACATTTCAGCATACTTATAATTTCCATCAAACAACTCTCTTTCATTAGACTGTCATCCTGCGTCAACGTTGTTTCGGCCTTTGACGTTGTGGAGATTTCAACACATTGGAAAGAAATATCGCTGATATCAAGTTCTGATGCGTCTATGGATGCTGCGGCTGGTTCATTCTCTGTCAATTCAACATCTATTAATTCAACATTGATGGGAGAACACAACAATGTCGACAGGTTTTTAAGTGGCAAATTTTTGGCGGGTGTAGATTGTGTAAATTGATCTGCAACTACTTCAGAGCTATCTTCAATACATTCAATAACATCTTCTTGTGGTGGTGCGGTCGCACTGTAGCTATGGCCCAATGCAACTTTGCTGTAGTCTCCAAACACAGTTAATTCATGTTCTGGCCATTGGACATGAGCATCTCGAGCCTGAACACGCCTCGCCTCAATTAATAGTTCAACCATAGTGTACACGGTCTGGCAAGCCACATCTCTCATTCGCTTCACTGTCTGTGTGTATAGTTCTGACACCCACGGGTAACTGGAGGAGAGATTGGAAAAGGGATGTTCAGTTTAAACACAAGATGGAGTGTAGTAGAATTGACTGGAAAAAAACATAAAATAGTCCCCAGCACAAACATTTTTTTAAAGTTATGAACTGTTTGTAACTAACCTTTTTTTTTTTTTCTTTGCAACTTTTTTGACTCGACCTTCAACATCTGCACGCTGTAGCTCCGATTCGTTTCCGCATATCCTCCCTTCCTCTTGCGCTGCAACGACTATATTTTCTGTATCCGCATAGACAGCACGGAATGAGGCTCCATTGTCTCCCTGAAACATAGTACTTTCATTACTATGTATCAAAATATTGTTAGCATAAAACACACGTAAGGACGAACACACAGGTACATCTCAATAGCCAAACACGATTTAAACATTGTGTGCAACAATCAAACGACAAGTATTCGACCAGTGATGATCTATTTCGATGGAACTGTCAGTATCCATACCTCTGGCTCTGCATGGACTGCCATGAATGGTTGTATTGGAGAGGAGGCATCCGCATCTCCCTGAAACACAGTACTTGCATTAGTATGCTTTTCAATATTGGAAACACAACACACACTTGGGGTCGACGGCACAGGTACATATAGAGAGATAACCGCAAATGATGCATTGTCCAAAAGAATCAAGGAAAATCTAAATATGATCACATTTCATCGACTTATTTCTCTGATTTATTTACATCTGAATCATCTAAATTGGATGTTGTGATTGTAGTGGAAGCTTTGTCGTCTCCCTGAAACACAGCACTTGCGTTAATTGGGAAGAAAGTATAGCAAATGGAATCACGTTATATGATCATGCATGATGGAGCTGTCATTATCCATACCTCGTGCTGCTGAAGAATATCTATGGATGTTGCAAATGTAGTGCGCACTTCCGAAAGCTGTTGCGCCGATTCGTATACGCATGGTCCCGCTTCCACTTCCCCTGGAATTACTTGAATGTCAGGCTCTGCATCAAGTGCAGGGGTTGACGCTCCATCAACTGCCTGAAACATAGTACTTGCATTAGTGAGGATTACAATAGTGAAAACATAACACACACCTGGGGTCGACAGCACAGGTACATATCAACGGCTAACCACAAATGAAACATTGTGTAGAACAATCAAACGACAAGAATTCCAGCTCTGATGATGACGCTCGATGCAGCTGTCAGTATCCATACCTCCTGCTGTTGAAGAACATCTAGAAATGTTGTAGATGTGGCGGACGCTTCAGCATCTCCCTGAAAGACAGTACTTGCATTAGTCTGGATAACACTAATTATAACCGAAAACAAACACCAGTGGACGATAACTAAGGTGTAGATCAATTGGAAAGCACTAACCAAACATTCGGTAAAATGATTACACGATAAAATAAAAATATTACTTGACATGCATAAAACAGGTCTGTAGCGGATTAGCCTAGTAAGATTACCTGATATGCGTTAGAAGTGGTTGATAACTGCGACCACGTCAAGGATGTAGAATGTTCTTGCTTCAGATTCAAGGGATAGTCAAGAAGTTGTAAAGGTAAATTAATGATTGATAATGAAATGCCAATATTAAAAATAGCCATGTAAGGCGACAGAATACTTGTAAAATGCTCAATACAGCACAGTTCCCTGTTCCCATATATATACATTGCGTTTGTGGGTTATGAAATCGAAAAAGAATATATTGGTAAATGTCATTATTCAAAAGACTATACAATCATATCAATATCGAAATTATTACAAGGGATATAACACCTACAATATCAATTAATCCGTTCGGATACCTACACACTACCCCAAGGCCTCAAGCTAAATCCGACACTTGACTCACCGGTGGCGGAATGTGGACGAATAGAGTGGGAATAGCGTTTTCGAGCAATTTCCGTGTCGTTCGCCGTTTATTCTTCTTTGTTACCCAAGATGTTGTGTACATGTCCAAGGAAAAGTGCCGGCTGCAGATGCGGTATCGATCACCCCTCTTGTCCTGTAAGACTTGTTGGACTCTACTTTCCAGCTCATCCAGTGGATATCCGCAATGACTGACCCATTCTCTTATTCGATCAACAGTTTTCGGCAATACATGCATTGTAGTGCCTTCAGATTTCACATGGGTCTTCGAAGGGCAACCGCTAATCGAACAGGCAGGCATTGTTGATAAATCTGAAAAGTAAATATCGACATTATTATACAATCTTCAAGAATAAAGATTTGATACAAAAGTAAATGAATCATACAATGATCAATGCAAGGTTTGTTTTGGTCGCAGGAACTATACCAGTTCATTATGTGCGGCTTAGTATTTGCATAAGTTGCAGAAATGTATAAAAGATGTGACTAAAAACTGAACATGTGACTCATCCCTTGGATGTTCTGTATTGCACAAGAGGGAAACATGCTTACATCATAGACTGGACCCCCGAAGGATGCAATTCGATGACAATTGACACAGATGAAAATAAATAGATCTATTGATAGCATAGCAATGGAAATTCAAGTCAATTGCAATGAGACCAATGAACATAGCACTATTGGGTACTCTACTCGCAAATAGATAGAAATTTAAAAATCTGCGAAATATGACCAGGATACATGGCCTTACCTTGACCAACAAACAGTTGGATTCAGCAAGCAGAGCAGTATGTTGCAGGAGAATAGGTGGATGGCCACAGGTAGCGCACTGATGAGTATGCTCGAAGCGGTCACAGAAGTTCACAGATAGCACGACGACGAGCAGATTAGCATAGATCTCAGTGGTTCCCAGGTAGCACGTTCAGGAGTTGACTTGCAAAGCACAAAGATGTTCTCATGAGACATATCGAGTGGTTTTTAAAGTATTAGAAACTGGGGTGTGTTTGTGAATGAATGACGTATGTATGTCGTAGTATTAGGGGGGCGGCCTGCTTGAAGGGGAGGCCTGCATGGAGACACGGGGTCTGAGGAGGCCATGTGACCGATGGCCTCTTGGCGTGGGACACCTTTTAAAGTGTACATGTAGTTTGGCACCTTGGCCTTTCGCGCCCCTGACAGCCCCCCATGCCAGCGCTCATCCACTGGCGCGAACCGCCTTTGATACAGGGGGGTGGGATGGATGGCCCTGGGGCGTGCAGATAAGGCACAGGAAGACTGCTAAATGGAGACACACTTATGTGGATTGCAGGGGGGCGGCCTGCTTCAAGAGGAGGCCTGGCTGGAGACACTTGGTCTGAGGAGGCCATGTGACCGATGGCCCCTTGGCGTGGGACACCTTTTGAAGTGTACATGTAGTTTGGCACCTTGGCCATTTGCGCCCGTCACAGCCCCCCATGCCAGCACGCATCCACCGGCGCGAACCGCCTTTGATACAGGGGGGTGGGATGGATGGCCCTGGGGCGTGCAGATAAGGCACAGGAAGACTGCTGAATGGATGGAGACACACTTATGTGGATTGCAGGGGGGCGGCCTGCTTCAAGGGGAGGCCTGGCTGGAGACACGGGGTCTGAGGAGGCCATGTGACGGATGGCCCCTTGGCGTGGGACACCTTTTGAAGTGTACATGTAGTTTGGCACCTTGGCCTTTCGCGCCCCTGACAGCCCCTCATGCCAGCGCTCATCCGCTGGCGCGAACCGCCTTTATATCAATATATAGTATATCGCCTTTATATCAATGATAGTATATCGTTGCTTATCAATAACAAATGCCACATACCGGAGATTCTTGTGAGCACAGACCCACACTTCAACCGGTGTATTATAGTGGTCAAGACCCTAAGACCTGTATAATCCAATGGTAATTGTTAGTATAGATATATGTGTGACTTTTATAGAGACAGAACCTACTGAAAGACTTTGAACAAGTGTTATTTAGTGCATGCATTATCGAGAATATGTTATGTTAGCTTAGATAGATAGTGACCACCCTGCTTCACAGCGACCAGACCTTCACCCATTCGAGCACAGATGTCTGACGTCCATCCTTGAATGGAGACACACTTGATTCATTTAAAAAATCGAAACAAACGTTGCTACAGGTCACCATCCACTTCCTCATCCAGTTCACCCGAGCGGGTCACTTGCACTTCAAAATAGAATACCCCAGCTCAGTGGGAGGAATTTATATTCCATATGATGAAGGTGTTCTTGAATGGGGCCTTGCTCCCCCCTAGAGGCGATGCTCCAATGGAAAGGCCAAGGAAGCATAAGAGCTGTAAGTCTTTGGACCTGCCCAGTGAACCTCCTCGAGAGCAATCTCATCCCTCGAGTCGAGAGAAAGCCTCCTCGAAACATAAAAAATCAATGTCATCAACGCCAAAGGAAACCCATACGGCTAACCCGAAAAGTGCGTCTTCGACACTGTCAGCGCCGATATCGACTGAGAAGCCATCGACACCTCGAGTATAGACCTCCTCAACGTCATATATGTCAATACCTTCAACACTATCGTCGAAAACATCAATGACATCGTCGAAACCTTTGAAGCCATCGACAATTTTGTCAAGGCCATCAACGTCAACTTCGAAGATTTCAACCTTGTCGGCTCCCATTATGACTTCAATAGCGCTTCAATAGCGCCTTCTTCATTTGAGAAGATATAAACACTACAACCTCTCTCAGAGTATTTTAAAACACTCTCTTCAATTTATGAAGACGCAGAGGAGTCATCTGAAGAAGAAAGACCATTTGGACTTCAAAATGGGACACCTTCTGTACCGGATGAACTCATATCCGAAGAGTCTTGCATGAAAAACTTGCAGAAATGTCTCCATGAGGCGAGTGGTATTGACACTTCTCCTGAAATTGATTTTGGTAAGGCAGATCCAGGAGATCATGCCGAAGTGACGTGTAGACAACTCATGGCAAGGGTCATGGAGTATATGGAATGGGCCAGACCCACTCCTCTTTTCAAACAGGACGCTTTAACAGACATATTGGATAAAGGGTCACAGGAGGACCCAATTGTCCCATTTCATCAGTCTTTACAGAGAAGGGTGGCTTCCAATTGGGAAACACCCGAGGTTGTCCCGGCCATACATAAGAAGCTTACAGCCAAATAAAGAGCTTCTAGTTCGGACCCTCTGTACCTATCAAAGCATCTTACACCAGAAAGCCTGGGAGCGCAGGCGGCCACTTCTTCAGGAAGACAGAATGCCTAGCCCACGATACCGCAGGACAGGGATGATAAACGCTATGATGCCATGGCCAAGAGGGTTTTCTCGGCCGGCAGTATGGCTTTAAAATCTGCCAATGCTGGGGGGCGTGGCCGGGAGCCGACTAACTGGCATGGCTCTGTGAACACTCCTAACCAGCCTCACCGTAGAAGCGGAATCTTGCAGTCTGAAGTGCACAATGAACCCTATAAACCTCTCAGGAAAGGCATGAATACTTGCTCCCCCGATACGCTGCGACTTGAACATCGAAACGTTGTCCCTGGATCAAAAATCGCACCGAAAATCTCATCCGACCGGTGTAGAAGAAACCCAGATGGCGATCGTAGGACTGGAATGCCTGCGGCTGCGGAGGGGGAGGGGCCACACTCTTCTTAGCAGCCCGAACCTGTAGTAGACTGCATATATCAATAAACAAACAAAGAAAGAGGGGGGGGATTTGCCCCATGAGCAGAAAAGGAGGGGACAAAAGACCAAAATAACACCGTAGAGAAGATATATGGACGGTTCTTAAGGTAAACAGTTCTTCCTTCTCTACACAGAACAACCGTATCCTCTCAAACTCTAACTCCAATATTCCTAATGACAGGTCTGCCCTGTTTACCTTAAGAACCGTCCATATATCTTCTCTCCACTAGTACTCCATTCCTTTTTTACTTCTTCTTTGTGACTTTACAACAAAGAAGAACCTATTTTAAAAAATATTTTTTTCTGCTTCTCAAAAAAAGAATAATTGATTGTTTTCTGTTCTTTAAACAAAATTGTGAATTACAACTGTGAGTGTTTTAACAATTTCTGTTATACTTCTTTGTTATTACAACCTTTATGCTCATCAGGATTTTCTTTGTCTAAATAATAAACTTTTCAAATAACTTTCTAGAAATTTGGCCTTTTTGTTTTCAGAGAATTTCATAAAAATGCATGATACCAGAGTTTGGTACTTTTTTGAACAATTTAATCATGTTGATTTTGATACATAGCAGTAAGGGATCTACGGTGTTATTTTGCATATATCAATGGCAAACTATCAGTAAAGCCGCCAAATGTTCCATACTTGACACCGCCGAAACAAGTGCTCCGAAGAGGATCACCCGCTGCATGCCCCACACAGTTTCCCAACAAACCACGTTCCGCTCACCATGAGCCCCCAGCAGCCTGGAGGCTGAGGATCACCTCCATCTGGTGAGTCACCCGCTGCTGTGCTCACGGGCCTCCCCAGCCTGCTACAATCACTGACCGCCCCGGCCCATGCAGCGCTCCCAGCACCATCACACCCTCCGGTAACATCTCTCCTGCCTGCTGGAGCGCGGCGTCTCCCCAGTTGGCCCGCGGTCTCACGACCAGCAGCACAAGCGAGAGGACTTTGCATTGAGGAGGGACCCCCCCCCTCCTGAACTGTGAAAGCTGGACGCACTGCCTGAAGCTGCAGCAACCCCATGGGGGGCCCGCCTCATCCTCACACACACTGCTCTGGGCCAGGAGCCCTCTGGAGCCACACCGGATCACCAGCAATCCCTCTGGTAACAAAAGCACTTCTGCAGCATTCAAAGCAGATGGGCGGCCTGAGAGCCATAACAAGGCACCACTCGCCAGGTAGACCCAGACACCCCACCACCCCAGCACCTGCTCTACCAATGTGCATCATCACCCTGGGTTTGGGAGCGCCACGAGCTGATAGCTCCCACCAACCCGGCTGAAACACACTCAGAGGCGAAGATAGCTACCACACTGCGGGCCGAGGTTGTAATACTGCAACACCAAGATATGGAGCCATAATCCGGCCACACCTGGGACACAATAGCCTGCTCAACCCGCCCAGAGGGGAGATTAGGAGATCAAAACGGAACAGAGGCCCACATCCAACCAGCGGAACCCCCACATCACCAGGACCCAGCATGCAAAGTGAGTGGCTTCTATGGGGCCCAGCCCAGGATTCAGGGAGGGGCTCACTGACATGACTCCTGAATCTCGACCTGTGTCCGAAGCGGACCCACTCAACCCTGGAAGTGCCGCTAGACCTCTCAGTGGACCAGGAACCCCAGGGAGCAGCCAGCCCATCACAAGGAGACTCGAACAACAAGCAGCGCATACGTTACCACCTCTCTCCTACTCTGAAACAGCCGGAGCACTACCAGGGAGTTGAGCGGCAGAGCCCCGCCACACAAAGTGCAAATATCATCACCCGAGAGCATACCTCAACCAGGCGCCCGCAAGCCCGGAGCACAACTTGGAAGCCCTGCTCCGCCGCAACTGACCGTCCCCTACCGAGAGTAACATGGCGAAAAGTGGCAAAACAGCAAAGCAGGCGGACATTGCAATAATGATGAACAATCCTACTCGGGGTAAGGCGGGTGGGCCCGAGTGGACAGCAGGAACAGCACCAGGGAATACTCACGCTACGGAGGAGTCAGAAGCTGGCCAATTCGCCACTAAATCAGATATCAACGGCTTAGTGGCAGCGCTCACCAAAGAAATCCAAAAAGGCAAGGACGAGGTAACCAGGAAAATCTCTTCACTTAACAATCGAGTAGAGGAAGTGGAAAAGCGCACAGAAGAGGTTGAAAACGGCCTATGCGAAAAAACACATTCGACATGGAGCGCGGCCTGGACAGGATAGCAGCTTTAGAAGCCAGATGTGACGCTCTCGAAATCAAACTGGAAGATGCGGAGAATCGGTCACTTCAAAACAACATCCGCCTCCGTGGGATCCCTACCTCGATAACCGACCTCGAGGGCTTCACCAAAGACCTGTTCAGGTTTATAATTACATTACCAGACAGTGCCCCCTAAGAAATTGAGAGTTCACCGCACCGCGCCGAGACAAGCAACAACTTCTCCACCCACATCCACTTCATCAAAGTCAAGGAGGAAATAATGAGAAAAGCTAGATCCTCAAAGTAAATCATCTTCAGAGGAGCAACCATCTCCCTATATCAGGAATCAGGACCTAGCGAGTATAACGCTCCAGAAGCACAGAGCCCTCCGAAGTCTAACAGAATGGCTACAAGAACGGAAAGTGCAATATCGATGGAGCTTCCCCACAACCCTAAACTTCGATGGGAAGGGACTCGCAGGCATATCCGCAGCCTGAAGGAGGCAGACGGGTTCATGGGGAAAGGACCTCCCGATGACGACTCCGAGCCAGACACATAACCTCAATCCCAAAACAGATCACCATCAACTGGCCCTTGGTCACATGCTGGCAGGCGCCGCAAGCTCAGTGGCCCTCGGAAGCACCCTGATCCGAGCTAATGCTACTGGAATCGACAACCTCATCTTCGTCGCTATGGAAGGTTAGTTCCATACCTCTCTGGGCACCCACTGGACCAGGGATTCTTACCCCATAGGGTCCAGAGTCAGATCCTGGAACAGGGAGGGGAACATGCACATGCCCACGAGGGGGCACCTACACACCAGATAGGAACATAAAACCAGGCCCCCCTAACCGAGGGATATCTAAGCCTAGGACTTAATCAACCGGTCCCTTGCTCCACGGGGGTCCCGGATGGAATCTTCACCACTCTTAAACTAAAACTAGTCGATGGCATGGTTGGCCAGCAACCCCGCGGATGAGCTTCATGGTCTCATCCCTACTGTTTTTGTGGGGAATGAGGGGGGGGAATATTTAAGGTATCCTGGAGCAGTTTAGAATCCCGAACCTCTTAGTTAATAACCATGTTTTACTTACAGACATCATTAGATGCAACACAGCGACAAGCACACAAGGGATCCCCTCTAAAAAGTCACCACCCAACTGCACAGCCCCGAAGCTCCGAACCAAGCGACTCCCATGACCACTGAGCAAGGACAACGCTAGGGATGTTCGCATCCTGACCTGGAATGTCCACGGTCTCAATTCCCAGAGGAAGCGCAAATCAGTGGAGAATAGGTTAGCGGCGCTAAGTGTGGACATAGTAATTCTCCAAGAAACTCACCACCTGGAAGCTGATGAGCATTGAATCAAATTTAAACACTTTAAACAGGGCTTCTTTGCCTCCGGAGGTGAGAAAAAACGAGGGGTGGCGATCCTACTAAGCAATAAGTTCCCTCTGCGCAATCCCTAATCAAAAAGGACCCAACAGGCAGATATCTCCTATTACGAGGACAACTCGCTGATCAACCAATTACTATCGCAGGGATTTACGCCCCCAACGCAAACCAGGACAAGTTCCTACTGGAACTACTCCCGACATTACTAACCTTCACTGTAGGATATCTCCTCATCAGGGGGGACTTTAACACAGTTCCTGACCCCGCGCAGGATAAAACGCTGCCCCCATCCAACCCAGACTTCACTCGGGTGCTGGGCCTGGATACTGAGAGAGTCAGGCACGGTCGACACCTGGAGAGTAGCTAACACAGAGAGCCGCGACTACACCTACTACTCAAGTGTACACGGGGGACACTCCCGGATAAACCTCATATTAGCCACAAGCACATTATGCCCCTGCCTGAGCAAGATCGAAATTCACACACGCATGGTATTTGACCACGCACCTGTCTCAGCCGACCTCTCGATTCTAGGGGGCCCCAACCCACCCCCGAGGTACTGGAAGCTCAATGACTCCCTCCTGCTGGACCAGGTGATCAGAAGTGAAGTGGAAGGCACCCTGGTTAACTATTTCAAAGAGAACACCAATCCCGAAACCACAGTAGGAATAGTATGGGAGGCTATGAAGCCGGTAATAAGGGGAGTGCTCATCAGCTCTACCAGCGAGCAATTCAGAGTCTCTAAGCTCCACACACAAGCCCTGGAATCCAAAGTCGCCACACTAGAAAAAGAATTAAAGGCCCAGTACTCTAGGGGGGCGGACAGGGAATTAAAAAAGGTCAGGAGAGCCCTGGAAATGCACTGGGCCGACCGAACCGCCAAAGCACTTGCATACACAAAACAATTTTAGTATCACAAAAGCAATAAGGCAAACCGAATACTAGCATACAAACTACAGAAGACACACATTAGGAACAATATCATCTGCCTTAAAGGGCTGGACGGGAAAGTCAAATACACCACCCTGGATATCACTGAGATTTTAGTGAGCCACCACAAATCTATTATGCAAGGACATTCTCTTGTAATTAAGGAGCCTGTTTTGTTGGGTCACTACCCCAGTGGACCTCAGCGCCCAACTTAAGGATAGTTGACTTAAAAAGTCACGGTCGCATGACTGAGTAACAACAGAGATTGCTGGCTCCCTTACTCCGTTCGAAATCAAGATGCAAAAAACTATGTTACTGTTAGCTAGTATCATGCGCCCTTATCATGTAGGAGAAAAAGAAAGACAACCACTGTCTTATTATTCTCCAAGTTGTAAGCTTAAAGCTTTTAATTGTGCATTAATTCGAAAGGTTGCCCTTTAAGATTACACGTGTTTCGACGTCTGCGCCTTTTTCAAATCAGGGCTGATTAAATTCCATTAACAAAAATATCATATTCATTACAGATGTAAAAAGAAAAAGAAAGGGAAATAAACATTGTATACATGTTGTAAATCAAACACAAACAGTTTTATGCACATGTGTTAAAAGATGGCCATTGAGGGAGGGGACCAAGAGGAGGAGACCTTGAAGCTAAACTGCGGCAAGAAGAAGCGAAATTAATTTGTAAATTCCGTGCAGTGGAAAGAGGCTTGAACTCACATCATGAGATGGCCTCATTTCTTTAAAGACAGTTGAAAGAACAATCTTTCTTTTTCTCTTAAATGATAAGGGCGCATGATACCAGCTAACAGTAACATAGTTTTTTGTATTATGCAAGGATCGCCCTCCTCTGCGGAAGGAGATATCCCAGCAGCACCACTATCTCCAGCCATTTCACACGCCAGCTATTGCCACCCCCCAGGACTCCCTGGAGGCCCCCGATCTCCACAAGAGATCCTCAAAAAAAGGCTTTCAAATAAAGGCTTTCAAATAAAGGCTATGACAACCACCATGTAGAGCACGTGAACAGAGTTCATTCTAGAAGCCATAAAATCCTTAAAAAATACTGCCCCAGGGCCGGACAGCCAGACGGCCAAATTCTATTAAACATTTGCAGGCGTCCTAACCCCCCAACTAACACTACTATTCAACTCCTTCCTGGTCACTGAGAAAGTAACTGTCACGACCCTCGCCCAAAACCCCCTCTGGCAAACCCATTGGCCAGGTGAAGTCAGGACTCGGGCCTCTAGAGCCTGGCATCTCTTCAAAAGCCCTCATGGGGCCAGTCCTGGTGCCTATGGCGCCAGGCTCATACACCATGAATAAACAATGTGCTTGGGAACTACTTTATTATTGTCAGCCAACATGGAGGCATCCACATAGCTTGGTTCCTAAGAACCAAGCTATGCAGTCTAGTGTTTTGGGTGTGGTAGCCTAGGGACTATTTTTCCTGGACTATTTTACTGGGGCTATTTAAACCACACCCGAGCAAGACAACACGCTTCGCGTTACTTTGCAGCTTCGCAACGTGACGCTCACCGTCTCCAACTATTCCCTTGAACCTCGGAGAAGCCGAACCTGCAAGGAGACAAAAGGAACATCATTAGCAGCAGCATCTCACCTGCAGTCTTCATCTTTAAACACTTGCAGCTACTGAGAACAGCTTCCTCGAATCTGCACGCCTCCCGGACAGAACAACCTGAAAGAGGAAGATAGAGGCAACCTTAAAGAAAGCAGTAGAGACATTTACAAATTACGAACTGCTCAAAAGGCTTACCTGGCTGGTCGCCTCTCGGCTGGCACCACTCCGGACATTCCACTTGCGCTGAACAACACCGCGACCTACAAGGAAGGAAAACACAGGTTAGCAAAGGCAAGACTTCCCAGCGCTGCGCATAGCGCTTACTTACCGCATCATAGCACTCATAATGCACCAACATTTACCAGCGGGGCTCAACCAAGCCAGTTCGCGCGCTGAAGCTCCGCATACCTAAGGGAGAAAAAAGAGACATTTTAAACAAAGAAAGGCATGCAGGATAGCAACAAAACTAAAGAACAGCAATAAGACCTACCTGAACAATATCAAACGGGCCGGCGTCAGTGAAGTAACTGGACCACACTCGTCCATGAAAGACAACGCACCCCTGCAAAGAGGGCAGGACGGAGAGCACGCCTAATTCTACCACAAGGCAGAACCTTCCCTGCAGACCACATCAGGGCAAAGCTGTGAAGCATACAAGCGAGTAACCCAGCTGTGTGGCGTCCGTGTGAATACCAGGTGAGCGGAACAGTAACGAAATCCATGGCCGTATCAATCACTATCCTACTCCAGAAACCAGGGAAGGACCCCGAACAGGCAGCCTCATACAGACCCATAACGCTCATGAACACAGAGGGGAAAATGTATCCCAAGGTGCTAGCAGCCAGACTGGGAGGGATTCTCCCTGAACTAATAGCTAAAGATCAAACAGGGTTTATACCGGGTAGAGGGACACACAATAACATCAGAAGAACACTAAACATTATAGAATCCGCCAATAGACTAGGGGCAGAGCTACTGATTATCTCCCTAGACGCGCACAAAGCGTTTGACCTGGTAAAGTGGGATTATATTCAAAACACTCTGACACGCATGGGACTGGGCCACAACTTCATAAAATAGACCATGGCGAACTACACAACACCATCTACACAGCTCCGAATCAAGGGCACAAAATCAGAGGCCATTCCCATATCCAGAGGCACCCACCAAGGCTTCCCGCTATCCCCCCTGATATTCGCTATGTCTATGGAGCCATTCGCTGAGAGGATCTGACAAAACCAAAAAATTGAGGGGATTACCGTGGGTGGGACAGAATACAAAGCTGCACTCTATGCGGACGATGTCCTACTAACCATCACTAACCCGGACACATCTCTGCAGCCCCTGCTAGAGGAGCTTGAAGCATTTGGGGCAGTCTCCGGGTTTAGAGTAAACTACGACAAGTCCTCAGCCTTACCGATCAACCTAACAAAGCAACGGAGCCCTGAAACCCCATCCCATGGGCCGAGTCCCCAATTGAATATCTGGGAGTCCACATCCCCAAAACCAGCGCCCTGATTTACAAACATAATTTCCCACAATTATTCAAAGATCTCCAGGCAGATCTAAAACGCTGGAATGAACAGAAAATCTCTTGGTTGGGCCTAGTAGCAGCATTAATAATGAACTTGCTCCACAGGCTACATTATCAGTGCCTAGCGCTCCCAACACACATCCCAGAGGGGGGCCCTCACCTCACTGCAGCAGGAAGTCATGAAGTTCATATGGAGGGGGAAAAGACCCCGCATCGCAAAGAAAATTATGACCCGAAGCCGCCAACTGGGTGGACTTGAGTCCTGGACATATCCAGGTACAGGCGAGCAGCCCAATTGTCGCATGCCTTTGCTTGGGCCCGCACCGAAGACCGCCCATGCTGGCTGCAATTAGAAGAAGCATGGTGCAACCCAGCCCTATCCGGCTTACCACATATCCAATCCTTGAAAGCCACCCCTATCACAAATCCACTACCAGCAACAACGTAACACGGTGGAAAGCTGCCGCCAGGAAATGGGGAATCATGAGCTCATTGGGCCCATTGACGCCTGTTTGGGACAACCCAGGATTCTCTCCAGGCCTCTGCAATCACAGCTTTGCTAGCTGGAAGGCTGGCGGCCTCCATAGGATATCGGACTTCCTGGTGGGAGTTCAGCCCCTCTCGTTCGAGGAATGCAAGATGAAATTCGGAGGTCCCGAGGAGGAAAGATTTCACTACTCACAGATCCGCTATTGGACCTCCCAACGAGTCATCAAAGAGTGAGGCTCTAGAAAATGAACACCCCTCGAGCTCACACTAACAACTTCTCCTCCGAGGGGGAAAATCTTCACCCTCTACAAACTCCTGGAAAAGTCAAACCCAGAAGTAAAGGAAAGATATATGACCAACTGGGAAAAAGACCTGGGACTCCCATTGGACCCAGAGGCATGGAACAGAATATGGTCGAGGCTCCACAAAAGCACCCAGTGCATCACCAACAAGGAAGGAGGGTATAAAGTGCGCTGCAGATATTATATCACCATCGTCCCCCCGAACTGCTGGAGAGGATGCCCCCAAGAGGGATCGCTGTTCCACCTACTCTGGGAATGCCCGAAAGCAGCGCACTACTGGAGAGGAGTGCTGAAGCATATCCAAGCAATCACGGGTCTCTCCATCCCATGGGATCCTGGAATCACCCTACTGGGGGATACGGGGGAATGGGGACATGCCCTTATTGGGGAACATAGCCCAGCTGTGCACCCAACTACTAACAGCGGCTAAAATAGCCCTCGCCAAACTCTGGAAGCACCCCGAAGGACCCTCTATAACTCTGTGGTGGTTGGGACATTGCCATAGCGGAAAAGATCACAGCGCTTCGCATGGGCAACCCGAACCCCTTCCGGGAACACATGGGCCCCATTCATGAATTACGCAGAACGCTTCTCCGCACTCGCATAAAGGCCCCCAATCACCTGCTGGCTGGACTAACCGCAGAGGAACAATCACCAGGCAGAGACTGCACCACTCCCAGGAGGGACAACCCCACTCCCCTAGGTCCTGATTATTCGAGAGCCAGCCTATGCAAAGAATCAATTGTGCTATATTATATCTTGCTAATATTGATGTCTTTTGTTTTGTGTTTTTTGTTTTAAAAAAAATTGAATAAAATATCAATGTTGGAAAAAATAAATCTGCCAATGCCACGTGCACGCTAGCGAGATTTACCCACACCCTTTGGGTATATATTTCTATGGTTGCTGACCATATCCCCGAAGAGGAGGAGCGAGACGGGTTCCTTAACCTTGTCAAGGATGGTAAGGACGCTATTTGCGAGTCCGTCCAGACTGGTTTCAACTCTGTTGACATCATCAGCAGAGCCATGGCGGCTAGTACAGTAATCCACAGATTTGCTTGGTTGCGGGAGTCAGGATTTGCTGCAGACGTACAGTTCATGCTTCTCAACATGCCCTTTGACGGTACGCATCTATTTGGAAATAAAGCTGATGAAAGTTTGGATAAGCTGCAAACTTCCAAGGCAGCTGCCAAATCCCTTGGAGCTGCAATAAGGGAAACTTCAAACCGCCCTACAGGTGCGCACTGGAGGGGTAGGTCCTTTCGCTATTAATCCGCATTCGGAAGAGGCAGAGGACAGCCAGCTCAAAGAATACATAGAAAATTCCCCCATGGTGGACGGGGGAGAGGTACTAAGAGCGCAACAGGAGCGGCTGCCTTAACCTTCAGCCACTGTGTCAGCTGCCCCAAAACCTCTGAGGTCTTCATACACAAGACTGCAGTAGGAGTCAGGTTATCACAGCATCTGACAGAATGGCAGGCTATTACTTCAGATGCTTGGGCATTGGAAACAGTTGCCCATGGTTACGGTCTACCTTTTCTGCAAACTCATCAGTCATCCACCGGGGAACAACTCTTTGAAAGTTCCAGATCTGCTCCTTATGCAGGAGATTTTAACCCTGCTAGAGAAAGGTGCTATAAAACCAGTACCTGTAGCAGAGAGGAACAAGGGTTGGTACTCCCCATATTTTCTAATCCCAAAGAAGGACGGAGGATTGAGACACATCTTGGACTTAAGAGATTTGAACAAGTTCCTCAGGAAGCACAAGTTCAAGATGGTAACTCTTTCTCAGATCCTTCAGGCCCTCCGGCTTCGAGATTGGATGGTATAATTGGACCTTCAGGATGCTTACTTTCATGTGCCGATCCATCACAAGCACAGAGTACTTGAGGTTCGCTGTTGGCGGGTCTCATTATCAGTTTCGGATTCTGCCATTTGGGATGACCTCCACGCCCGAGGGTTTTCACCAAGCTAATGGTGGTTGTGGCAGCGAGTCTCAGGAACAGGCCCTGGAACATCTCAATTCCACCTGTCACTCCCTTCACAGGCTGGGCTTCTCCCTAAACTTCTAGAAGTCCCATGTGATACCATCACAAAGACTGCAATTTATCGGAGCAGTCCTGGATGCATCCCTGGGAAAAGCCTTGCCACCAGAGGTGAGGGCTCAAGACATTCTGCAGGTGGTGACAAAATTCCATAATGCCCAGCGTCTACCGGCCTTCGATTTTCTGAAGTTGCTCGGCCTCATGAAATCCTGCATTTTTCTGGTGCCAAAGGCTTGCCTGAGAATGAGATCTCTCCAGTGGGCTCTCAGGACCCAGTGGTCACAATTCTCAGGAAGGATGTCAGATCTCCTACTAATCCCAAACAGAGTTGCACTGGATCTTCAGTGGTGGGCCTGTCGGGAGAACATCTTGAAAGGAGAACCGGTTTGGCAACCATGACCAGAGATAACAGTAGTGACGGACGCCTCACTCACGGGGTGGGGAGCCCATACCAACGATTTGACCATCAGCGGTGGTTGGTCTCCATCAGAGTCTAAACTACATATCAACCTTTTGGAGCTGAGGGCAATCAGACTAGCGCTGAAGGCCTTCCTGCCATCTGTCCGGGGAAAGAATGTCCTGATAAAAACTCTCTTGCCTCCGAGGACCTGATGTATTCAAAATAACAAACAAAAAGTTCCTTTCCAATGTATGTTGGGGGATGACTTCACCCCTGGGTCCCCCTCTTCTGGGCTCAGACCCTTCTCATATGTTTGCCTCCCTCCGTCGGGTTCCCTATGGCATTCACGTGTCTTTGGATGATGGCTTTCCACCCCTGGATCCCCCTCTTCCGGGTTCAGATCCACAAAAAGTTCCTTGTGATATCGGGACCTTCGGGGTTTAGGTATCTTGCTTCCCAGGGCCTGGTATGCTCAAAATAACAAAAAAGTTGCTTTCAGATTGCGCTTCTGGGTCCCCCTTTTCCATGATCAGACCCTCCTCGAATATCAGCCTCCCTCTGTCCTGTTCACTACGGCTTCTGTTGAAAAGACTTTCTCTGCTGTTCACGTTTCGGTGGGTGATGGCTTTTCACCAATGGCTCCACCTCTTCCGGGCTGGGACCCTTTTCGAATGTTTGCTTCCCTCTGGCATGTTCACTACAGCTTTTCACAAAACACCTTCTCCTGTTATATCCAGAAGTCTTAATGTCGTTTTAAACAACACACTGTGGCCATCCCTCTATCAGGTTCACTGTCATCCCAATGTTCTTTAGGGCATCATGCTTCACCCCTTCCTGTCAGCATCCCTCCGTCGAGTTCATGCTTGCCAATTACACAGTTCCTTCTCTTTTCACACTAAGCAGGATTAATCTTCCTTAACTTTCCAATGGTTTGTCGGTCAAAGACTTTCGACTGTACAGAGGATTTTGCTAGACCCGTGTAGGCCCCCTTTGACCTTTTCCTTCCGGGCCTTCTGGTATCGGTGGTTTCAGCAAAACGTAGGATCAACCAGTTTCTCTCAAATGGGCACCCACATGGTGCCGGACCTCTCTGCAGCTGGTTTTCCCTTTATGTTAACAGTTCTCTTTAATGTGCCACTTTGCGACTTTCATTTCAGTTTGGTTTCTTATCCGCTCTCCCCTCGACTCACCGGTTGTGATGAACTGCTTGGCTGTTCTTGTATCTGGAGTCAACAACGGTACCACAGTAGCAGGCTTCTCTCTCTGTCCTGCTCATCGGCATAGGCATGCTACGTGTACCGTTGTTCTCTGCTGCAACACATGCTGGCTGTTGTTCGCGGTCTTACGATTGCTTTTTCACAGGCTTCGCGGGTCGAAGTTGGAAAGGGCAAGGTTGCTTTTCTCCTTTTCTCCTTTTCGCCTTTTCGCCTTTTCGATTCTAGTCACCTTTCTCCTCCTTTTGAACTGTTGTGTTTGGATAGCTGTCTCGTCGTACAGTCCACCTTGCCCGTAGTGTGCTCATGTGTGCCACCTTTTATCCCTGTGGGGACGGGAAAGGGCTGTCAGGTGTGTGTGGTTCTGGTCAATTGCCTGACTCTTGTATTGGGACATGTCCGGTAAATGGCTCTAGTTTTAGTCTGTTGTCTTTTGTGGTGTAAGAAAGTGTTTGCGACGGAAAGGAGGGGGTAGAGTGTCTGAGTATCCTGCGTGGTAGGCTGGGGAAAAGGTGTTGTAAGAACAGGGATACTGCGTCTCATCCGTCAGTGTCCCGCTTCCACTCCGAGGACCCCTCAACCAGGTGATCCTCCCTTACTGGTCCCACCTCCCCCCGCCTCCCCAGGATCTGGATCCAATAGCGATGGCTGTGTCCTGGCCACCTGGATGACGGATACCCGAAGACTAGTTCGGGAGACACCTTCAGGTTTCTCACAAAGCGTATAGTGAAGCCATCCTCTCTTGGAGAAGCACCGCCCCTCATTTGTTCAATCGTGTGAATCACTTCCATCTCTGAAATTGGGGCGTCGAGGGCAGCGGATGTCTCCTGTGATATTCCCGGTATGGGAAGAGCCCTCAGAAATGAGTCCACCCACGATGTAGCCTCCCCACATTCTGCTGTATAGAGCTTCTCATAAAAGGCCCAAAACTCTTCTCCTATCTCTTCATCAACATAGGTCAACGGTCCCTGGTTAGATCGCAGTGCCTACACCCTTTTAGCTTTCCCTTGTTCCCTCAGCCACCAGGCCAGGATACTGTCTGCCTTCTCCCCTCTCGTGATATTTCTGTTTAAGGAACAACAGTATCCTTTCCATTTGATGGAGCAAGAGCACCTTCAACTGGGTCTTGTACCCTTTCAGACGTTCCAGATCCTCTGCCGGTAGGGATGTGGCGACCCTCCCCGCCGGTGGCAGGGCACTTATTTCCCCCCTCAAGTTGGGTTCCCTCTTCTTGTTTCGTCTTTTTATGGGCTCCCATTTGCATAAGATCCCTCCTAATAGTGGCTTTAAATGCGTCCCATACATACGGGAGCCCCACCTCTCCATTATCGTTAAGTAAGAAGTATTCCTGGATGTTGCGCAAGACTCTTCTGGGCGACCTCCTTGTCCTTTAGGAGGAGGTCGTCGCACCTCCACCTGCCCTTTCCCAACCCCTCCAGTCCCCTATCACCGTTCTGACCAGGTCATTGTCCGACCACGGAATGGGTTTGGTCCCTGTATCAGTGACCTGCCCCTGCAACTCAATGTCCATCAAAATATAATCTATCCTAGAGTGAGAGTCGTGGATGTGAGGGTAATACATGAAAGGCGGGACCACCCCCTGAACCATTGTATTGGCATCCTTCACCCCAATTCTTCATTTGTCTGTCCAAAGCAGAGGACTTGAGCAACCTGGAGTTGAGAGGAAGCGGACCCAGACACACTTGTGCAGTCAGCCATGGGATCCAAGGCCATGTTGAAGTCCCTCTCCGCCCCCCCACCACCACTAGGTATCCCTCCACAAAGAGCTGAAGCCACTCCGCAACTTGGTTCCAGAACTGGGTTTGGTCCTCATTCGGGCAATAGACGGACCCCACCATCAAACCCCAGCCCCTCACTTTCCCCTTCAAGAAGAGGAAGCACCCCCGGGGTCTTTGAGTTCCTTCTCCACCTTCATCCCCAGCTTGTTTGCAACTATAATCGCCACCCCCTTTTTTGGTTGTGTCCGAGGCGCATATACCTTGGTTCTTGCTTCATTGCCCTTAATCCAGTGGGTTTCCTGACCAAACATTATGTCTAGCTTAAGTCGATTGAACTCCCGCACTGTAAGAGAGAGTTTAAATGGTGAGTTTAATCCATGCACATTAATGGATCCCACACCGAGGGACATAGTTGTCTCAATCATTGAGTCACCTGTCAGATGTCTCGTATTCCAAAAACTTGTACCAAGCCACCCTTCGAGAACCTGCCATTCCTAAGCGCACCAGTGCCACCTCCTGTGACTCCTTGACCTCATACATGGTGCCTTACAACCTGACCACCAGTCCCTCTCCGCCTTCTATACAAATTAAACACGCAAGTCAGTTTCCTGAGCGCCCCGCCCCCAAACCTGACCGTTACATTTTAAAAGCAGATGAATGTGGGTCAAGCATTATTGTAGCCCTAATGATAAGTAATTTATAATGCGCGCGCCAGTACACAAGTGTTTCTAGGCACGATTCGTACATTTGGCAATATCGTTATTAATTGCACAACAGAACCTATCACAGTGGTGTATTTTAATTAATGTCCCAGATGAGTGTACGGTAAAAGGATATCCAAGGCAGGGGATAATGATGTCCCATGTGACAAAATATGAGCCAGACCGTCATAATTTAATAAGAGGTTTGTCATTCTTTCTGTAACACCAGCTGTATCTCGCTCTGGTATCTACTAATCTTGTATTAAGTAACGCCTGCCTTGGGACTGTTTTTATTTTATTTCCCTACATCTATGAAAAATACTTAATTAGCAATGATGTGTTAATTACAGGGAATTGCGGCAGGAACATACCTCTGCACCAATCTATGCTAGAAACAGACTAAGAGTTTAGCTTGAGTTACTAGTCCTAGAATGCAATTGTCAATCACAAAATCGACGTTTTTATTTTGCCTGCTCAAATGTCTGTATTCTGGCCAAGTCTTCAAGCTAGAACTTCTCACTTGCAAACTTGTTAGTTTTGTGGAGGAGTAGACCTTTGTAAGGTCTTGCTTACTGAATGGAAAGCTCTGTAAATACATACTGCTCTCTATTTTCTCCGTGGGTATGTATTGGTGTCTAACGTACTAATTAAGTCTCCCTATACATTGCCTACACAATCTTGTGTTTGTCCCCCATTAATTTCCGCCCTTTGTTTACTATGCTGGTGCAAAATTTCAAGTTGCAAGCCAGGCATGAAAAGTCACTTGCTACCTCAATTCTACACATACACACAGCACACCATTTCCTGCTAGTCAGGAGTCAATTATCACTGGCCAATGGCTAGTGGTGAGTGCGCATTTCGAGCCCTGCTACGTATAAGTTGATGTACAGCATTTCTATTAGGAGTGCTTTCATTACCAGATAAATATAATTAATGGCAAAGCCAACAGTTTTGACTTTTGTTTAGACATGGGATCTATATTGACCAGGCAACGCCATAAGGGTTCTACCTCGGATAAGGTGACAACAGCTGGCAATTATTAGTACCAGGGCATGTTATGGCAGTATCTGGCAAATGCCTACAAGAAACAAGTGTTCCGTTTGGCAATGCTTGTATTTAACATGAATTCGGTGCAAGGAACAGATACACGAACATATATACTGCTTATAAATCCAGTGGCTGAAGGCACAATTGGTTAAGACATTTTTATTACAACAGGAGCTGTATTATAGATGCAATTAAGCCATTACCTTGAAGAAGACTCCTTAGAAAGCACAAAGCTAGCTCAAAGAGATCACAGATGGATGTATTTTGGGCAGCGAGTGGTTTGGAATGACCACAGGGACTATCATGGGGCCATGATGATGAATGGGTGGGGGGAAAGCCAAAGAATTTGCACAGTCTGTGTCCCTCTTCTCATCCCATCTCTCTACTCGTTTTACTTCCCATGATGATAGTTTTGGCCTATTGGCAGTGCTCACAGCACGACCTAAAAGCCAAAACTAAAATATATATTTTTTTTAATTGTCTTTATGCATATCTCCGTCATTGGCACTGACTGAAGTAAGCTTTCCAAACGTCTTCATTGCAACATTTAAGGTCTTCAGGGGCCTCCCATGTCACACCATGTGAATGGGCCTTGGGCCATTCATCCATCTCTCAAATCATATCCTTGTAGCATGCTGGCCAGCTTGCAAGTGTGATAGTTAATATTTAGTATCACTTCAAATGCATTCAGGTGAAACTCGTTCTTGGAATGCCAATAGCTGTACTCTTTTACAATCACAGCCTCCTAAAATGTGTTATCAGACAGAACCAAAATAGAAACAAATGTGCTGGAGGGTGAAATATCAACTGCCGGCCCCAGATATCACTGGATCTTTTTTGCATGTAAGAATATCATCAGTGGTGCAACACCATACAATTTCTGACAACCATGGGTATCCATCAGCAAGGCAGTATTTCAGGTTGTCGGAGAAAGAAATATTAGGATCTTGGCATTAACTGGTATAGCACTCTATTTTGCTTATAATATTGTTATACACTGGCTGCATTTGAGCACCACACGATCTTGCTTCCTTTGGGCATTGTTGTAGTAACCCTTTTCATTCTACAATTTGCAGAAGCATGAGATAAAAGACATAGCATACTGGGCAAAGTAAATGTAAGACCCTAATGTGGAGTTAGTGAGTGGAGCAGTGCACATAGTTAAAAAAAAACAAAAAAAAACGTACAGAGGTGCAAGTCTAATGGGTTTTTTCCATACACCATCGGCAAGGTTGACCACTCTTGTGTTCTACAGTTCGTACAAACATTTTCTGAAGAATGTTCGTCTCATTCACTGGTGGTCTGTGTTTTATCTCCAATATCGACCATGCATGTAAACAATCAATCCATATTTTGTCACATGGACCTCATTTTGGATCTCCTATGGCATTCAGGCACCCCCTGCCCCCTCTTCCAACCCTGCAACATCGGTCTGTTTTTGTTAGTTGGCATAAATGTCACACAGAACATAAGCAAAGCAGCGGCGGTTACATGGATTCCTATGAAATCCACTTGATTCTGACGTGTAAAAACATGAGTATTCCATAGAAATCTAAAGCAGCTCCATAGTCTTATGGGTTGTGATGCTGCCGTATTTGTGAGGTGGAATGGATGGGGGTGGTGAGGGTGATCCTTTTTTAGCTGACTCTCAAATGCACCAGAATCACAGAGTAAAACCATGTTTGAAACCATGTTCTCATATATGTAATAGGGTGCAGAGAAAGAAATTGTGACACTTGTCCAAAACAGCCAGACTCATTTCGAACCATGCAGTCCCTGTGCAAAAACGGCAAAAAACATGCTTAAAACCTTGTACACAATTTTTACTCTTCACGTGCAAGGACTGCATGGTTCGAAATGAGCATGGGTGTGTTTTGGACATGCGTTGCTTTCGTTTTCTCTGCACCCTATTACACAAGGACATTCATTAGCGCAAACAACATATTTCTGTACAAATTGCACATGTCTATGACTAAACTTCATTTTAAGTGCTTCTCAGAGAATTTAAGTCGCTGGAAATTCATTCAGGTTCTATTGATCTAGATTAGTGGTGCACAACTGGACATCAAGCCTGCGAATCTGTCAGGTTTTTCACCTTACCACTGAATATTTATTTAATTCCTGTCTGGATCCATTGGATGCAAATTTACCTCATGAATATTCCTGTTGGTTAAGTTGGAAATCTATCCTGTTGTGGGCCTCGTGGTCTGGAGTTGTGCATAAAGGAATCATGGTAAGCAGCAGGTAAGTGCAACAAAAGACACTTTAATGAGTACCATCCTCCAGTTGCTTTTATCTATAACTCCTGATCTCCAACACCAATCCGAGGCATACTTCTAGAACAGTTTAGATAGCCTTTCCCCATCTCAAAAAAATTCTGAACGTTGGTGCTTGGTCAAGTTGAGCTCCATCTCATAACAGTCATCTCCTGAAAAGCTGCCTCCCTTTTTAAGCATTATTCCATGCTCACACAACTCAGTGATGCAGATTTTTCCATTCTAAGAAATACATTTAGGATTGTGGTTTACCAGGCAGAGTTCCTGGACCACATCTGAGCAGAAGAAGTAAGGCCTAGGGTGGGAATTTTAGATGCCTGCTTTGTCTGTTCTTGGTTACCAGAGTATTGTTTGAGATAAAGATGTATCTACAAAAGTGGAACCAATAGTTTGGTATCAAAAGCTTCACAGATCTGACAATACTCTGCTAGCCTTATGAACAACCACTAATGACAATGTGTGTTGCAGGTATTCCCATGTGTCCACTTCAATCCTATATTTTCCCTTTTGAATGCTTCTTTGAGTTGATTGTTACCCTCTGACTTACCATAATGTTTGTGTTGGCCCTTTCCACACCATAAGACCAGCCTAAAACAACACTACATGATCAATGGAAACAGCTTGCAATGCATATTTCTGAAATATTGTAATGGCAAGTGCTAAGCAAACTATATTCTACAAAAATGGAAGCCCCCCCAAAGGAGTTGTAGAAAAGGCAAGATGGTGAGGATCCTTTGCCATCAGTACTTCTACTCTGAAAGCAGATCTACAACACTAAACCTCTCCAGTCCTCCAGGCATGCCTCCCACCCCCTCTAAAACACTGGGTGAATGTAAATTCACACAAGTGGCCTTGTTAAGATCCCTTAAGTCTGCCCACGCAACCACATTTTCCCCAACAATGTTGTCGCCGATACAATGGAAGCCAGCCACTCTGAACTCTCACGCTCCCCTAACTCCCTCACTCAGTAACCCCTTTCCCACATCATACTGACACTTGTTAAGCAGGTTCCAGTTTCACTATAGGAAGCTTGGGAACGTCATCACTTTTAAGCACTATCCTATGCTTAAATACTCTGCCCTTTGTCCAACGTATTGGTAGAAATCTAATGAAGCCCCTCACACCACAAATCTTGACCTTCCCTGTTAATCCTCAGATTCTCTGTATTCAGATCAATTCTGAACTTTAATTCAATTTATCTCTATCCTTGCAGATCCAAATCATTCCTAGCTTGCAGATCCAGGCTTTAATCTCCCAGCCCTTCAACCAAATCTATTCCTCAATGTGTCAGTAATGTGGATATGGAGAAAGCAAAATTAACAAACTGTGGGGTTTGTGTCCACTTCATCCAGTTGTCCCACCTTCACGCCACAAACCTCTTCCTATGCCTCATCTAGACTAGGTTGTATGTTGAGCCCACATGCACCACAGAGTATGTCGTTCAAAGACTGCATTTGTTCTCGGCCAAGATTATGTTTCAACCTTTCCATCTGATTCTCCTAACAATCTTTTTGTTTACTTCTCCTCTTCTAAATAGTGCAACCGTTGACCCCTACAATTGTGAAAGTGTACTGCTTGCATATAGAAGGATGTACATTTCTCCCCAGATTCCCCACTCCCATAACTACCAAATGTGCTGCCCTTCTGCTTTTTGCACTGCATAGTGGGTTTCACCTGGTTTTACTTTTAAGGATGAAGTGACAGCATTGTATTAAAGCTCACTTGTGTAGTCTGTGGACACTGCTCTTTGATCCAACTTAAGCTGTATCTCTCTAGTTTCTTAGTCTATGCATATGCTCTCTGTCCAGGTAAAGCTTACACTTTTTCATTTTTTGGGGATTTCACCAGTAAAAACCGTGCACAGTCACTTCCACATACTTAGTGTTGCAGCCTGAAAATCCTTAATTTGTTAATTTGTTTATATGCATCCGGCGGAATTCTCCCAGGTCCCTCTTGCGACCTTCGTTTTAGACACATAATGGTGGTTCCTAAAACCTTAGTTCAAATTCCTCCCTCAGTCCTTCAGACTGCCTTCCAAACATTAGGAAGTGGGAACCCTACACTGATTTGAGGACCCTATTTTTCGGTTCACCTTGGAATGGCTGCAGTTTCCCCCGCCTTTGCAACTGTGGCACAATCCAACCAGATCCGTATGCCAGTCACCTCGGACACGTTTCATTACACACTGGTGAAGCGTTACTGCATGCAACCTGTGAAGCAGGGATCCTCACCTGCATCTTACCTTGAAGCACATTCTCGCACCTATGTGGACACCCTCAAAAGGGCCTTACTTGTCCCCCACTAGACCAGAAATGGAGCATTACCATTAAGGCTCATCACCAGATAAGCAGAAGATACAACTCTCCCATGCTTTCCTCGCTCAACTTTGCATTACTCCTACCTTGTCGTTGTCTGTCTGGTCCCCGCCCGGGCCTACTAAGCATCACAGGGAGAATGTGATAGTCTAGGGAGTATGGTGCCTGCTGGCATCAGCGCAGTGCTTGTCATCAGTGTAAAGTAGTCCCACTAACCATTGTGATGAAACCTATGGAGTCATCACTGATCCACAGCCTGAGATCTCTTCCCATGTGGCCAGGGGATGGCAGCCACTACCTGATCCTAACCTGGGGGTGGTATTATGAGGGAGGATCACATGGGAGGAGATGGCTGTCGGGGAGATGTGGTGACCCAATTAGGTGAGACACAGTATTATTCCCTCCTAAATGAAGAAGAGCCTATAATTCCTAAATTCCTGATGGCATGTTTTCATTATACAAATCCCTCCATTTTCAAAACCATAAAATCCCTTCCTACCAGACATTCTAGACCATTTACCATTTTCACCTATTATGTACATAACATACACATAACGTCTCCGGTCTCTGATGGTTTTGTGCTAACCAAAAATCCCAAACAAAAATCACATCAAAAGTCCTATAAATCCTCAAGTACTGGGACGAGGAAGAGGACGAAGGAGTTACTATGTATCAGAAAAGGCACTAAACTGAATACGCAGGCTAGTTGTTTTGATGCGGTCCGACTCCGCTGGATCTTTAAAAATGGTGTCCGTATTTACCATAGAGAGAGAAACCGAACAGAGGCAGAAGGAAGCAGAGCCACGAGAGAAGGCAGAGGCTGCAGGAACAGATTGTGCTGGTGGGCGCAGTTATTCCCAAGCTGCCACTTCTGGGCAGTACTTACTGGAGAGACGCTTGACCATGGAGATAGCAGCAGGCACTGTAAGAGTACCAGTGGTTAACCGGCAGTAGCAATGAAGCTACTGACCACGCGGTTGAGTATCGGAGCAGCAGGCTTACCGGCAGAAGAGCTGAGAGAAGGTCTGCTCAGAGGAAAACACCACTGAGGTGAAAGATTCACCGTAGCAATGTGCCACAGGTAGGAGACAGTGCCGGACACTGTTGAGTCTGCCCAGAGATGTTGGGGGCCCCGGGGCATTCAGACCGGCATGTAAAACCTTAAGAACTCATTTTGAATGTCGAGTAAATAAGAAAACAAAGACATAATTTGCCCAAATTGTCATGTATGAGATGTCAATATGGGGACGGTTGGAGCAAGTATTACCACACGCCAATGAATGTTAATGAAGAAATTAAGAGACAAACTTGAACAAATCTCCGTATACGAGATATCAATATGGGGAAAGTTGGAGCAAGCATTGCCAAAAACAGATGAGTAGTATTGAAGAAGTGAAAAGGTGGATCTTGACCAATTCTCCATATATGAAATGTCAATGTGGGGAAAGTTGGGAGAAGTAATACCTTAAGCCAAGAAAGTATGTACAGTGAAGGAATAAAACTGTGGGATACTGAAAGACAGTAGGAATGTTAAAGAGAAGTCCTTGTGAAAGAAGTACATCCGACAGTAAGCATTTGGGGAGAGGATACCTGGCAGCACAGTATACCAGGGGATCTGCAGACCCCAGAAAGGGATTCCTGGCAGGGTAGTATGTCTGGTAATCCACTTAAAATAGACATTGTGGGAATATACCTGGCAGGAGAGTATACCAGGGAATCTGATGAACTTACTAAAGGCTTTCTGGCAGGTCAGTATACCAGGAAGTTCTGCGTAAGGAGTGATTGTTTTAAAAGAGACACTTTCATCATCTTTAAGAAACTCGTTTCAACATCCTTAAGGAACTGTTGTTTGAAAGACACTTTTGCCATCCTTAAGAAGTGGTTGCTTTAAAGAGACATTTTTGCTGTTTTTAGGAAGTAGCTGCTGAATAGACACTTCTGCCCTCCTTGAGAAATGTGTGAGATAGGCATGGTGTCAAGAGAGACAGACTCAAAAGTAACTGTTGAAAACCTTTATTTTCAAACTTTGTGGGGTTGGTGTAGTGCCTACATGGCCCTAACGCTAAGAGGATTGTTCCCTCAACTGATGCTTCTAAGGGCCATCGATGTCCGTAAGTCCAAAACCAAAGTTAGTCTGTGTCCAAACCTATGCTTGCCCTCACTCTTAAACCAAATGTGATGGGGGGATCTGCTTAAATGAAAAATGGTGGTTAAAAAGGAAATGTAAACCAGGTAGTCTTACCAATAGGTATAGTTCTGCCAGTTCAGAAATGGTTCACCTCAAAAGGGTTTCCCTTGGAACCTTCCACTTAGGACTCTTGCTGTAAGTCAATAGAGTTCACTAGGTCTCTGGGTCTCTTGGGGTTCCCTTCCCCAAGCTTCGATCCTTCCAGTTCCAAACAAAAAGACACAGTTCCTGTTAGGCCTCTCAGGGTTCCCTTCCCCAAGCCTAGGCCCCTCTTTACAAAGTTCAACAAACAAACAAAAAGTTCCTCCTCTCAGGATGTACTTTTTAATGTGGAGTTCTTTCATGGGGGTAGTATCAGAGACTTTCGAGAACGTTGGGTTCTTAGCTCCTCCCAGGCGCGACCACTCTGATCTCTTACCCTCTCCTTTTCTCTATTTGTCTTTCTCTCTGCTCCTCCTTACAGGTGCCTCTTCACCCCTTTTTACCTCATCTGTATTTCTTTTACACACTTCCTGTTTTATGTGCACCTTCTTCTTGCTTTGCTTTCTTCTGGATGCGCCTCTTGAGCACTTCTCAATTTGATGTACACACTTGCACCTTTCTCGTTGTGCTTTCGTGTCTCTTGCACCCTTTTGTTGCTTTTGGGTCACTTGCACCCTTTCCTTTTCCTTCTATTCTTTAAAGTTCACGTTCCTCTTATCTCTCTTTACTTCTGCAGTGCTAGCCCATCTTTCTCCAGCATGGGGTCTGGCATGGATTCACATGCTCATGAATATTCCCCGTCGTCAGGCTGGGAATCCTCGGTAAAGAAAAAACCAGTATCAGTTTCGTTTCTGATCTGTCTTTCGTAGTAGTAACCAATCACTGGTCTCTGCGTCATACTGACCACAGCCAATGACTGCCCTCTACCTAAGCACCGCCTCTGGCAGCCATCTTCAGATTTTTACCGCACGTTCATGTGTTGGGATCCTCGTGCTATTGCTCTCGAGCGTTAGTGCTATTTTTTCACGTTTTTTGCTCAAAAACTTAGTTTTTTCGGTCAAAAGAGCCTCAAGCTCCACCGACTCTCCATCCGATCAACGGGGACCCGTGTCGGATTCGTCTGCGCCCCTCAAGGGTGAAGATTTCGTCGAGCTACGCTTTGGAGGACTCCAGAAGCTTCTCAGGCCCGGACATGGCCCAGGAGAAGGGAAGCTCGACGCCCGGAAAGCTGTTCAGGGTCTGCCCTGGATGCCAGCTGCAGAACGTCTTTAAGGAGGACGAACACTCCTTTTGTCTCTACTGCTTACATGAGGACAAGACGCACGTGGAGAAGGACTGTGCGTTTTGCGGCAATATGTCGGAGCGGACCATGAAGGACCGCCATCAACGTCTCGCCAACTGGCTGGAAGGGAAGAGCCCGTCAGGCGAGAAGAAGAGGAAGAAATCCGAGCGGTCTTCTAAGACCTTTGAGGACGCCCCGGCGACGGGGGTCAAACACAAGGCCAAGCACCGCGAGTCCGCTGGCACCGGGAGCGCCGAACGGTCGGGCTCTATGGGCGCCAGGCAGGGCGCACCCTCCCCGGCACCTTCAACTACGAGCCAACGCTCTGGGTCGGGTAAGAGGAAGGGCGAGCACCCGGCAAAGCTCCTGGAGAGGCCCCGGTCGAGCTCGAAGGCCCCATCGGAGGGGGAGCGAGGCAGTGTCCCCCCCTCAAGGATAAGGCGGTGAGCGCACCTAAGGTGTTGAAGGCCTTAATCCATCCGGCCAAGCCCTCTATCGATACTGTCGCAGTGACCCTGGCTCAGCCTGTGGAGGCTACACCAGTGGTGGCGACCTCGGGGCTCAGAGTCTCCCTGCCACCTCGGAGGGAGTCCTCTTTTGTGCCCATCGATAGGACCCCCGTGAAATCCCCGGCGGGGAAGAAAAAGGGGGGGCAGGGCGTCGTCGTAGATTCGGCTTCAACCTCGGAGGAAGAGCTGATCGAGGTCTTAAGCCACGGCCTTGGCGTGGAAGAAGACCGGCCCGTCGGGATGGATCCCGACGCGGGTGACGACGACATCGTCGAGGGTGCCGACGGGGCCCCTGATCGCCCGTCGGATTCCCCTCTGCCAGCGCCGCAAGACAACTCGGCGGCCATTTTGTTGGCTATACAGTCCTTATGCTCAGAGATAAGGACGAGACTACCGTTGCCGACGGAGGAACCTCTCCCGTCGGGGGATCCTGAACCGGGACCTTCTGGCGTTCCCCCGCCCAAGAAAAGAAGGATTCACCCTCCACCTCCTTTTCAGCCGTCGTGCACCGTCCAGCCCTCCTCCCCGTCCACCCGAGGGGATGATACAGGGACTGACACGGCAGCGACGGGTACGGACGACGAGGTATACGACGAGGATCTACCGTCGTCACCTCCCACCAGGGCTTCTCCGCCCGACGAGATTGGTTCGTTCCACTCCATGATCGCCAGGGCATCCGAGCTTTTTTCTCCTGGAGGTAAGGGCGATGCTCAGGAAGGGCGCCATCGAACTCGTCCCAAAGAGGCTTCGGGGCTCCGGAGTTTACTCGAGATACTTCCTCGTGAAGAAGAAGACGGGAGGATGGCGCCCCATCCTAGACCTGCGACGTCTGAACAAATTCATCAAGGCGCAGAAGTTCCGGATGGTCACCCTCCAGCACGTCCTGGGTCAGCTGGAGGAAGGAGACTTCCTGTCGTCGTTGAATTTGGAGGATGCCTACTTCCATATTCCCATCCTAAAGGGGCACTGAAAATTCCTCAGGTTTGTGGTCCAAGGGCGTCACTACCAGTTCAAAGCCCTCCCCTTCGGACTACGGTCGGCACCCAGGGTATTCACCAAGTGCCTTGCACCAGTGGCGGCGCAGCTGCGCCGCGAGGGGATCCACGTCTACCCCTACCTGGACGACTGGCTCATCCGGGCCAAGACGAGGGAGCTCGCCGTGGAGCACACGGCAAGGACCGTCCAACTTCTCACGGACCTGGGATTCTCCGTGAACTACGCCAAGTCCCACCTGGTACCCGCGCAAAACGCACTGTTTCTGGGACCGAAGCTCGACACAGTGTCCCTTCTGGCCTCCCCGTCGGAGGAAAGGACCAGGTCCAGCCTGGGCAAGGTACAGCGGATGTTGGCTTCCGACGCGGCCAAGGTGAGGTCCATCAAGTCCCTCCTCGGAATGATGTCTTCTTGCATCTACCTCATTCCCATGTGCAGGCTCCGGATGCGCCCGTTGCAGGAGTTCCTGGACGCACGCTGGATCCAAACGACGGGTGGCTTCGAGGAGAGGTTCACACTCGACGAGAGTTTCCGCCGCGCGGTCCGGTGGTGGGGCACCCGCGCGCATCTGACGGCGGGCATGGACTTCCAGACCCCAGACCACCAGGAGACAGTGACCACGGATGCCTCCCTGGAAGGGTGGGGAGCGCACACCGAAAATCTACACGCGAGAGGCCTTTGGCTCCCGACGGAGAAGTCCCTCCATATCAACGTCCTGGAGCTCCGTGCAGTGTTCTGGGCCCCAACACTGTCCAAGGAGGCGCAGGACCTGTGGCATTGGGCCGTCGCCCAAAGTATGTTTCTGGTGCCGTTTCATCTGGCAGGGATAAAAACCCCATCGCCGACTCACTCAGCAGGGAGCTGCGCTCGTGCCACAAGTGGGAACTACGGCAGGATCTAGTGGATCGCCTCTTCCGACGGTGGGGCACACCCCAGATCGACCTGTTTGCGACGGCGACGAACTCCAAGTGCCGGAGGTTCGCCAGCAGGTTTCCCCAGGCGAGGAGCATGGGCGATGCTTTCTCGTTCCCCTGGGAGGGCCTGTTCCTCTACGCGTTCCCTCCTTTGCCACTGCTAATCCGGCTCGTGAACCAGCTCAAGAGGTCACGGTGCAGGATGATCCTCGTCGCACCTGCGTGGCCGAGGCAGATATGGTTCCCGGACCTTCTGGACTTGTCAGCGTCCCCGCCAATCAAGCTGCCGGTGGACGCGGATCTACTCTCCAGGGAAGGAGGCGCCATCCTCCACCACGACCCGAAATCGCTGAACTTGCAGGCCCGGCTCCTGCAGCGCTAGAGTTTGGAGGATACGACATACCGGCCGACTGCAGAGAGGTTCTTGCAAAGGCCAGGGCGTCCTCGACTCTTAAATGCTACGGACACAAATGGAAGAGGTTCTCTGTCTGGTGCCACGCACAGAAGATTAACCCTCTATGGATTACGGCTCCCCAGGTACTGCCGTACCTGCTGACGCTGGCCAAAGCTGGACTGGCACACGCGTCCATCAAGATTCATCTTGCTGCGATCTCCCGATACACCAGAACCACGGGGCGGACGTCCTTGTGGTCTCATCGTCTGGTGAAAGAGTTCATGAAGGGACTGTTCAGATCGTTCCCGCCGGTGAAGGCTCCGGCCCCGGCGTGGGAGCTCAACGTGGTGCTGACCAAGCTCATGGGACCTCCGTTCGAGCCTCTGCACTCGGCCCCGTTGAAGTTTCTGTCGTGGAAAACAGCGTTTCTTGTGGCCATCACCTCCGCACGATGGGTGGGAGAGATCCAGGCCCTTTCCTGCAAGGCCCTGTACTTGACTTTTCACGACACGAGGGTAGTGCTCAGGACGCACCCCTCCTTCATGCCCAAGGTACCGTCGGACTTCCATCTCAACGAACCCTTGGTGTTGCCTTCGTCGCCGGCTGAGAGGACTTTGCACTCGCTGGATGTGGCTAGAGCGCTGAAGTTCTACGTGGACCGCACAAAGTGTTTTCGGAAGACGTCACAACTCTTTGTGAACTTTGGACCTGTCAATCAGGGGAAGGCTCTCTCGAAGCTTCCATTTCCAGATGGCTCTCTGGCTGTATCATGTACTGTATCATGGCTGTATCATGTACTGTCATCGGTTGGCAAACCGACCGCTGCCTGACCGTCCGAGAGCCCATTCCACCAGAGCGATCGCAGCTACCACGGCGTTCCTTTCTGGTGTGCCCCTGCTGGACATATGTAGGGCTGCTACGTGGAGGTCGACGCACACCTTCACGAAATTCTACTGCGTCGATCGGGATTCCAGGGAGGAGTCCAGGGTCGGCCAAGCAGTGCTGCGCAACCTGTTCGCCTGAGGTGAGCCTGGTGAGGAGGTAAGATGCTTAATGTTGAGTTTGATGTAGTGCTTAATGTTGAGCCGTTGCCACCTCCCGTGGTTGTGCATGTGTGTACTGCTATGTATTCTTTATTCATGAGCATGTGAATCCATGCCAGACCCCATGCTGGAGAAGGAACAAGTTACTTACCTGTAACTGTTGTTCTCCAGCATGGGTCTGGCATGGATTCACATGCGAACCCTCCCGCCTACCCCTCTGCGGCTCTTCACTTGGTCATACTGCCACTTCACGTGCTTCCAAATCTGAAGATGGCTGCCAGAGGCGGTGCTTAGGTAGAGGGCAGTCATTGGCTGTGGTCAGTATGACGCAGAGACCAGTGATTGGTTACTACTACGAAAGACAGATCAGAAACGAAACTGATACTGGTTTTTTCTTTACCGAGGATTCCCAGCCTGACGACGGGGAATATTCATGAGCATGTGAATCCATGCCAGACCCATGCTGGAGAACAACAGTTACAGGTAAGTAACTTGTTCCTTCTTTATGCTTTCTCTCTTGCTTTCCTCTCTTTACATTCTCTCATGCTTTCTTTACATTTGTGCCGCTTTTAAATCTTGTCTGTTTACACTCCTTCTCCAGCCACCCACACACTCCTGAGTTTCTCTTGTCACTTTTACAAAACTCACTGAGTACACAACACTGGTGAGCCGTCTCTTCGGAATACACTGGGCTGAAGTAAGGGTCTCCCCACCTGCCCCTCAGACGCCCTTGGGACCGGCACACGTCCCAAGGGAACAAGCATCTCTCTGGACTCGACCAGCAGGTCACAGTCTACCTCACTGTGGCTATCTGGAGACACGGCTCCCTAGCCACGCTGCAGCCCCTCAAACACACCGGGCCAGCGTCTCGGCACACCGCTCTCCTCTGGACTCTCCAGGCTTCTCCTACTGCAGCTCCCAGCTCCTTGGCTCTCCTGGTCCTGTCAGCAACGCCAGCTCTCTCTCTCTGCTTCTGGCAGAACCACCCTTTTTATACTGCAGGTAAGTCAATTGGTGTCAGGTGTGCACAGTTGTGGCAAAGTGCCTGACCTTGTCTGACTCTATTAGTGGGACAATTCAAAGGTGTTACATGGTAGGCCTCACTGAATTCCTATGTTGTTTCTATGGGTTATCCTCATTGCTCCTGATCGCCTCTTCTTCATCTCAGTACTTATTGCAAATGGGGAGGTGGAGATGGGGTGTGATTGGAAATACCCCATTAAGGCTGAGGGAGAGTGGGTTGGTGTTTAATTGAGAAAGAGGAATACCATGTCTCGCCCTTGGGCATTCTTCTCCCAATCCCCCATGACCCTCCATTCAGGTGATCCTCCCTTGCTTGTCCACCCCTAGGGTCGGGATCCAAAAGCTATAGCCCTTCCCTGATATGTTTTCCATCTTTAAGAAGCCGTTATTTGAAAGAGACACTTTTGCCATCATACTTGAGAGATCCAGGGGAAGGGAACCTCCTGGCCCCCTCTGGATCGAACGATTATTTTGTTGAATTTATCCATTTGCTTTTTGAACACTTTCACCAAATTTCTATCAGACACACGTTCCTTACACACTTACTTCAATGTTAGTGTGAGGGTCAGATTAATGTTTTGGACACAAGGACAGTGTGTATAATTTTGACGACAAGACACAGACTGATCTTTATTTTTTGTTTAATAGGTAGGGAACTCTACTTACGATAGGGTCAGATAGACCTTTATCCAACCCTTTCCTTTTAATAAAGATGTCTGATTTTGAAAATACTACCATTTTGTGTCCGCCTCTCATTTCTGACCCTTTGCACCATTAAGTTTAGAAGAAGTGACTTTAATGATATCATGCAGTAGGCTCAGCCCCTCTCCTACCGCTGGCCCCAACTGCTCCAGCCAAACTCCCCCACATAACTGGAAATCAATAGTGAATTCCTGACTATTGTGCATCCCTGACCTATATACATAATCCATTGTCCCATTTTATGTAGGCTCCTCTGTTGTTGCGGGGGAAGCCTGTTACAGAAAACAGACCGGCCAGACATGCAACTTTCTCAACACCTTTTTATTTTAGATTTTCATAAAAGGGTGACTTAAACTACATAATCTCGATCTTTCTCAGGATACTGATTCTACAAAGTCCCTCAGTCTTTTCTCTTTCCTCCCGCACGGCATTCAATTTTGGTATCAGAGAAGAATCCTCCCAGGGCCTGTTACTTCTCACCAGATGATGTGAGCAAAGTGCATCTGCTTGCTGAAAGAAACTCAAACGTATTTAAAGCAAAGGTCTCTGGATACCTCTTTAACACTCGCAATCTTTGCAGGAAATACGCTCTTGAACTTCTTGCTTTCTTGTTGGCTTCTTTAGATGGCTTGATTATGGTGGGGAGAGCTCCTTCTCGATTACTTGGTCTGGAGTGGTGCACGCTCGCTGGCTAGATGCACAAAGGCTATGTATGAACTTGACTGTCGTATAACCCAAGTTGTAGACAGACAGGCCATGTTTGAACTTCGACTGGCTGTCCCCTTGGCTGCTCACCCTTCTTCCTTTCCCTCTCAGATCCACCTTCCCTTCCATTTCCTTCTCAATGTTTCCCCATGTACTAGTACGTATGGGGACTTCCTTTGTTGCTTTCTCCTTCTCATTTCTGCCCACACTTCAATTTTTCACTGCATTAACATTCTAACTAAGCCTCTCTATTCCTTAGATCCTATCATCCCAGGTTCCCCTGGTCAGTCTCAGGGTTCACTCTGTCTCCACTATTCGCATTATAGAGCTTAATTTGTCTGTAAGTCTTCGCTCACTCTACTCGATTTGCCTCCAGATGTTCCTACTCTCTGCCTTTCATTTTCCCTCAACCTCTTGCTCCTCCTCCTCCTCCTCTCTTCTCACCCCCTCAAACGCTCTACAGATCTGAAGTTCTCCTCCTTCCTGGTTTCCTGCTCTTGATCTTTCTGCTCTGTGTTCCAGGATTCTCCAAAACTACTATTCCATACATCCACAACCCCTCTGATGAAGGGAAATCACTGTGAGTCACTGCGCAGCCTGTCACAAGTGCCTGTGCATCTGTGAATCACTGCAATCCGCAACAAAGACTAAAATTCCACCAACTTTGGCAAAGCTTCCACAAACTGGAATATTTGCTATTGCAGGCAGCCATTGCCTAACTTCATTGGGCCTTTATGCGAGAAAGGGGCGGGTCTTAGACCACCTTTATATATATTCTGCTGATTGTAACACCTCATGGAAGTGAGAAGACCGGGATTAAATGGCCCGGGATCAGAAGGGGCCAACCAATGGAGGAAATATAGGGATGATCGAGGACCCATCAAACAGAAAGGTGTGAGTTGTTCAGGTGAGGTCAGAGGAGGTAGAGATGGACCAAGAGACCAGAAGGAGGAAGGACAGTGTAGAAAAGAGTGGACGCAGTGTATAGAAAAGGTGGGGTATTGACTGGTGCGAGAAAGTGGTACTGTGGTAGAAGTGTACCTCTACGGGAGTGAGTGAGATTGTTGTAGGAGAATAGGGATTGAGTGAAAGAAGGGGGATTGAGGAGAAGGTGTGGATGAGTAGCAAAAAGTCTGGAGGTGGGGTAACAGTGGTGTGTTGGTGAAAATAGTATTTGTCTGGAAGTGGGAGCAGTAGTGACCCGGAGGGAGTAGTGCGTGGTAGAGTAGTAGGGGTGCAGAGAAGGGAGTAGAAGTGGTATGGAGAGGGGAGAATAGCAGTGGTGTGGAGAGGGCAGAGTAGTGGTGCAGGAGGGGAGAGTAATAGAAAGAGAGGAGAGAGACCCCAACAGTAGGGCAGGAAGACTTGAAGGAGCAAGGCAAGGGAAGAGAGTAGCACACACAGCAGGGAGAGCCTGGAGAGCGGGTAGAACATCAGAGAAAGGAGTAGAAGGGCATGGAAGACCAGGAGACTTCCTGTAGCGATTGAAAGACAATATCCAACAGGCAAGGCATCCCTGATTGGTGCCTCCTAGATTGTCCCCAGAGGAAGTCTACGTAGATAAGGCATTTCCCTTTAGACCATCGCAAGAAGCTACATCACCTTTAGATAGCTAGGGTTACTGGTCACTAGTACCTCCCTTGGGTCGAGAGATGCCTGACTTAGGGTGGGGACTTAGGGTGGGACCATCTTTCCCTAGGTTGGATGGAGGGATTGCTGTTGGGCCTTTTTTGATTAAAAATAAATAAAAACCCTTGAACTAAATCTGGGATTTGGTGTATTCTTGAGGCCATATGTGGCAGCACAGTATATTACAGTCTTTAGTGTGTCTGGCAGTGCTGCATAGTTTGTGTTCTGCTGTACAGTCGACCAACCCACCTCCAAGGTCCTCCATGCATTCAGAACTTTCATTATACTGACCAGGGACTTGAAAATACATTGCTGTTTCATGAATCTCTATCGCAACTAACAGACTCACTCTTTCACTTATAGAGTTGCAGGACCTGGCACTTTCTATAAATGTTTCCAAGGCCCTTCACTGGCATTGGACTGACACTGCACCTGCCCCACCAGCATCTCGGAGGCAACGGATTGTTGCTAGACTCACTCCAAGCCAGCCCTATCAGCTCCCAAATATCAATAGCCTCACAAGCGTCCAGAGCCCTCTGTGAGGGCCCCTGTCACACCTCACACTCTGCCCTTTCCTCTTTGGGTGTGGAGAAATATAGGCCTTATAGGAGCACTAGTCTAATATGTAGATGATTGTACAAAGGGACCAGTCTGACATAGACTGGTCCACAACATGACTGCCCCTCCCATGATTGACACTCTCATCCATTCCTGACTTCCTGGGAGCACTCTAACAAGGTGTTTGTTTTCTTCCTTTTCTCTAGTCGCCCTCATAACTGCCCCATTTAACACAGTGTGCAGTGGCAGGTAATTGATTTTTGAATTTTGAGGGTCGTAGATGTTTCCCAGAAAAATAGGTCGAACCAACCAAGGAGAGGGTTTGGTGGGTTTATCCCCCGAAACCATTTTTTAAATAATGGGTTAAAATGTTGCATTTTACAGCATACTTTCTGTGAAAATGTGTGTCAAAAGCCACAGTTTATATTTGCATGTGTAGGGTAACACATACAAAATATAAACGATCCCCAGTCTTAGATAAATACATTAAGAGATTTGGTTTGGTTTTTATTCAGGAAACCATGCTGTGGAGTGACCTCCGGTTGATGGTTGTATTACATGTTGTCAACAAACTGTTCAGGGTGTCCTGGTCGTGGGGGCAGGCCATCTAAAGATTTATTCATCCTGGTTAGATCAAGTGTTAATTATTCCATCAGCAGGTTCTTAGATAGCCTATTTCTAAGTTAAGTACATTTCTGGATTCCTTGGTAACCATTATTATGGAATGTTTGAGTAATGTAGAAATGGATCTAATTTTACTAGGAGGTGATTTAAATTCTTCTTGCCCTTGCCCCAGGGTGATGATAATTCCATGTATCAGGAGTGCCTCCTCGCACGAGCAAGTGGGAACTTTAAGAAGCGGCATGGATGGAAGTGGTCTTCCTGCCTAGTAGCTTTGGGACTTTGTATGCTTAATGGCTCATTAGAGGGGGATCTTGTGAGACAACCTGTATGGAAGAGAGGAGAGAGTGTTTCAGTGTTAGATAATTTTGTTGTTGTTTGCAGCCTTTTTAACTTTTTAATGTATGTATTTTGGTATACCTATTACAGACCGGAGTGATTATAACATGCTGGTATCTGTGTTTGAAATGGATCTGATGGGAGATAAGGGGGGAGCACCAGTAAATTTGAGTGTGAATCCAACCGGCAATAGAATTGTTTGGGAGCCAGATGGAGTAAGCACCTTTTAATGCTAAAATGAATTAAATTATTGCTGAGACTCAATTTTCTTGGAAACTGCACATGTTTTTTAGCATGGATAATTTTGGGACATTCATTCATCAGACGCTCCAGGACCAGTTAGGTAGGAATAAATGCTTTAAATTTAATAGTCGGAAATCAGTAAAATACAAGCATGCCTTTTAACCCAATTGTGGCTAAGGAAAAGCGTATTATGAGGGCTAATATTAGAGTAGTCCATAAGAAATATTTGGACGGCCGAGAGAAGGTGTTTGCAATTAAAAAGATTAGACTGAGTTTGAAAAATTGGTCTAAGGGTCAGAGGGCATGCCTGTTACAAAAGGATGCCGAGTTACTCCTAAATAGCTTAAAGGACAATGATATTGGAAGTTTTTGGACACTGGTTAATTCCCGGGTTAGGGATTATGGTGAAAAATAGTTAAATGGAGTTTCGGAGAAAGAGTGGGTTTGCCACTTTAATGAATTGTATTTTGCAGTGTATGCGCCTCAAGCTATTAATTCCTTAACTTTGGGTCTGTGAATTGTGAGTATGAATTGTTTTTTGATCAAGATAAGATTCAATAACAAATTGTTCGATCAAGCAATTCACGTGACCAAGGCCCCAATAAGCTGAGTAATCCGTTATTTAAGGGTGATCGACAATCTGGGTGTTTACCCTATATTTTCTATTTAAGGAGATTGTGACAACAGGTCGATACCCCTCCACTTGGAGGATGGCGCTTGTAATACCAATTTATAAAAGGGGTCTTGAAGGAGCCAGGAAAAAGATATGGACACAGAGTTGATAGTTTTGGTTATAGACTTTTATTTCAAATGAAAAGGGGGTTGGAAAATGCCTCACTGTCCCTACTCTAAGAGGCATTTTCCCTACCTAAAACCAAAATGAAGGGTCTGTCTGATGTCAAGATGTCCAAAGCAAAGTGTCCTGTGTCCAAAGTTCTATTCTGTGCCTCACATTCTAAAAATAATTTCTAAGATGAAAATGGTCTTGGCCTTGAAAGTGTACACAAATTCGAAGTTCTAAAGGAAAAAGGTAACTCTAACACAAACGTTCCCAATAGGATGATTTTTTCAGTTCCAGCAGATTGTTCCCTTGCCCAGGGTTTCCTCTTAGATGTCCAAATTCCTAAGGGTAGAAGCCTTCCTTAGACTTGTCTGTTAAAAAAAAAAATGTTTGTATGTTAAACAACTTGGCTGTTAGTCTTAATTTGTCGGATACCTTGTGTATTCCTTTGCCAGGTTTCTTCTACTCTTAAATGTAATTTGAACAGTCTTTGGCTATTTTATTTATTCAGTTGTTTTTTAGTTCTATATAAAGGAAACCTTTAAAATGATCTTTATTACATTTCATCATTTCACATGTTCATTATATATAAACCGTTATACACTCACATGCATTGTTTTCAGTATTTCTGTAGTACATAACAGTTAGCCTCAAACTTCAAGATCTTCTCTTCCAGATGCAGGGTCAATATCATTGCTTCTCAGATCAAACATTTTTAAGTAGTCACCTCAATGTTCAGAGGCACAAATCTCCAAACTCTATATAGAGATATATGCATGGATTCAGATTGGGTATTTAAACACCAATTCCAGAAATCATCAGACTGTATATAATTCATATTGTGTACATAGCGCTCGTAATTCAGCATAAACTGACTTTGCATTTTAGGAAAACTGGTCAACACATGTCACATAGTTTCAAGATTGTTTGCGTTTATGCACATACGGCAATATAGTTAGTTTTTGGGTATTTTCCATTGCGTGCCATATGTAGCTTTCACTGGCAATTGATTGGTACGCATCAAAAGCCTAAATTTGTGTACAATTGGGTCTGGACAACGTATCAAATACATTTGGGGACTTAGGTAGTTGTACTTCATCCCTGCAATGTATTCGTAATTATGAAGCTCACTCATTCATATGAAATTCTACTCCCAGTCTTTCACTTAGCCTTTGCCTTAAATGCGGATTTGATTGATTCAAAATGGCCACAACAATTGCGTTCAACCAACCATTCCAGTTCTTGAAAGACCAGATGGCATGTGATGTGATATACCTATTTGAATGGTCAACTTTCTAAAGTTGTATAACTGTAGACCCAATGATGTGAAGCAGGAGACTTTCGGGATGACAGATGGCTTTCAGGTATAATAGGCCTCGTTGTTTTAATACAATTGATTTCAATGATTGGAGCTGGAGTTCCACCCTGATGTATTGAATAGGGCAAGAAGGGGGCAGTCCCAAAATGTTACGCCAAAAAAACCTTGTGTTTGGTCCATCCAGATAAGATTTTCCATTGTTATCGCCTTTAAGCCATATGTTGTAGTTGGAGTTAACCACTGTCTATAAAGCATCAAAATCCCTTTTAGGGAATACCCAGCATAGTTATCAGCAAAGCTCTTCACCAGCATTGTTATTTGCTTTGCTTGTCTGATCATATTCTCTATCAACAAACTATACCCAAATATATTTCGAGGGGATTGTGTCCTCCGACGTATTCCACATCTATGACAGGTAATGACCACAGCTGTGCTGCTTCGGAAATATTTTCGGCGTAGGCGTCCTGCGTCAATGACGTCGACATGTTGTCCCTTGAGGGCCTCCGTCGAGGGTCGACGTCACCGGATGTTATATATAGGACGCACAGTGCCTGTAGCCTCAGTTCTGTTTTTTCTGCAAACGTGTTTGCTTCAGAATCTCGGCACGCTCGATTCTTACTTTTGGATACGATGTCTTCATCTTCTTCTGTGATCCCGAAGTCGGGCTTTAAGAAATGTCGGGACTGCGGGTCGAAGATGTCCATCACGGACCCGCACAACATCTGCCTTTGGTGCCTCGGCGAAAGCCACGCCACCGACGATTGCGATGACTGCCAGTCCCTGACATCCAAGGCCTTGCGGGAACGTAAGAAGAAGTTAAAGGTAGGTAGGGTGTCTAAGCCCCATGAGTCAAAATCTGCTAGCCTTTCGACCGATGATTCGAGAGGTGACTCTCGGCGTCACCGGAAGTCCAGGGGGTCTCAGAGTGGTTCCCGCCATCCCTCTGCCTCTTTGAGGCATTCTAGGAAGCGCCGTCATTGGTCTCCTTCCTCGTCCTCGTCGGAAGATTCCACGAGACGGTTGACTTGTCCTACCAAGTCTTCGTCGCCGGCGGCATGGGATGCATTCCGCCAGCAGATGTCGATTTTCAAAATAGCAAGGCACTGTTCCGCCCGCGCCTTTGAAAGAAGCCGGCAGGGAACGAGTTCGGTCCACTGCTCGCTCGCCTTCGGGCTCGGGTGGTCGGCGTGATCATCGGGAGCCATTGAGGTCCCGATCGGACAAGGAAGATCGCTGTAGCCGTGCCAGATCCAGGTCCCGGTCCTCAACGCCCTTGAGACCGGTGGATCCTGTGAAGTCATCGACTCTGTGTCCGTCGAGGGACACTCTCGGGGCTCCGTCCTCGAAGAGGTTGTCGACGCCGTTGGCGCCTCGCTTGACGTAGGCGCCGATTCCTTCGGCGCCTTTGACGCCGTTTGTTGAGGCATTACCAGAGCTGCTCTGGGGGGCTGTGGAACCTCTGAGAAAGGCTCTTAGTAAGTCAGTGAGGCCTATTGTTGAGCCCTATTCTGGTCCTCCTCCCAGAGATTTGTTCCAACCCTTGGATTATATTTCTGAAGTGGAAGAAGGGTCTGAGGAGGAGATGGTTGTGCCTCCTGCTGTCCCCAATGACTTGTTGTCGGGGCACAGTCAGATGGAAGAACTCTGTCAGTCCTTGCATGATGCCAGTGGTCTGCACACCTCTCCGGAGGTGGAGTTTGTCAGGCCTGAGCCTGGGTCGCATGCCGAATCTTCGTATTGGCGTCTTATGTCAAGGGTGACTGAGTACTTGGGGTGGTCTGTTCCACCTGCTAATTTTGATCAGGATGATCTCACGGACATTCTGGATCAGGGTACACCCACTGACCCGGTGTTCCCATTTCACATGGCTTTACAAAGGAGGGTGGCAGCGGCTTGGACTGCTCCGGAGAGTCTCCCGGCAGTTAGTAAGTCGCTTCCGAAAAAATACGGCCCAGCCAGTAGTGACCCCTGCTACTTGTCATCGCACTCTACTCCGGAGAGTTTGGTGGTGCAGGCAGCTACGGCCCCAGCAAACCAGGCGGAGTACCCTACCATCCCTCCTGATAGGGATGACAAGTGCTTTGATGGTTGGGCAAAGAAGGTATTTTCTTCTGGGGGTATGGCTTTGAAGGCAGCCAACTCCATTTGTGCCTTGGAGAGATTCACTCGCACTCTGTGGAACTGCGCATCGTTGGCGGCTGAGCATATTCCCGAAGGGGAAGACCGAGATGGTTTTCTAGCCCTCGTGCAAGACGGCAAGGATGCCATGTGTGAATCAGTTCAGTCAGGTTTGGACGCGGCAGACTGTGTCAGCCGGTCCATCGCTGTTAGCACCGTGATACGCAGGTTTGCGTGGTTGCGGAAGTCGGGGTTTGCTCCTGATGTGCAATCCAGGTTTCTCAACATGCCCTTTGATGGTGTCCATCTGTTTGGCAGTAAGGCTGACGAGAGCCTTGAGAGGTTGCAGACCTCCCAAGCTGCAGCAAAGTTTTTGAGCGCTGGAGTTCGTCAACCTCTGCCTTTTCGTCCTAGGGAATGGGGGAGAGGTTCCTTTTGGTACTAATCTACCTTTGGTAGATCGAGAGGAGCTGCCAGTCAAAGGGGCCACCTAGGAGTACCAGAGGTGGAAAGCAAGGTACTCGAGGTGCCAAAGCCGCTGGGGCAGTTGCCTCCTTGCCCTCAGGCACTGCCGCATCAGCTCAGTCATGAGGCCATGTCCCATGGTTCGCCAGTTGGGGGAAGACTTGCGTAGTATCTAGGAGAATGGCGTGCCATTACTTCAGATGTGTGGGTTCTGGAGATCATAGCCCACGGCTACTGTCTTCCTTTCTGGCAGAGGCCTCACGACAATACACCGGGGAAGCTGTCTTTGAAGCGTCCGGATCCGCTCCTTGCGCAGGAAATATTATCCCTGCTGGAGAAAGGCGCCATAAAACTGGTGCCTGTAGCGGAGAGGAACAAGGGATGGTATTCCCCATATTTTTTGATCCCGACAGGGGAGTGAGACCCATCATGGACTTGCGTGGTTTGAACAAGCTCCTCAGGAAGGACAAGTTCAAGATGGTAACTCTTTCTCAAGTCTTCCAGGCCCTTCAACTTCAGGATTGGTTGGTGTCCATCAACCTCAAGGATGCTTACTTTCATGTGCCGATTCATCCCAAGCACAGGAAGTACCTGAGGTTCGCCCTCAGTTTCACAGGATCTTCTGTGGTGGGCCGTTTGAAGGAAATCTGATGAAGGGAGCTCCGTTTTGGCAACCGTGGCCAGAGGCGACGATCGTGATGGACGCATCCCTCACAGGTTGGGGAGCTCATGCAAACGAGTTGACAGCCAGCGGCCGTTGGTCTCCGTCGGAGTCCAGACTCCACATCAATCTGTTAGAGCTGCGGGCTGTCGGGCTAGCCCTGAAGGCTTTTCTGCCGTCTGTGCGGAGGAAGAATGTCCTAGTTATGACGGACAATACAGTGGCCATGCACTACCTCAACAAAAAAGGGGGGGGCAGGGTCACTCTCATTGTGCAGGGAGGCGATGCTGCTCTGGTTCTGGGCCATCCAGCAGGAAATTTCGATCTCTGCAGTTCATCTGGCCGGAGACGAAAACGCGGCGCTAGACACTCTGAGCAGGCAGAGCACGGTCTCTCACGAGTGGGAGCTGGCTCAGGAAGTTCTGTTGGAGATCTTCGCCCTTCGGGGAACCCCACGAGTGGATCTCTTCACCACCAGTGTCAACCCGAAGTGCGAAAGATTCTGCTCGCGGGAATTTTTCCAAGAGGAGCCTTAGGGGACGCTTTCGTAGTGGAGTGGTCCTTCCCGCTGCTGTACGCGTTTCCTCCAGTCCACATCATTCCGCAAGTGTTGCGGAGGTTCGGTTCCCGAATGATCCTCATTGCTCCGGTATGGGCCAGGAGAGCTTGGTACCCGGACCTTCTAGACAGGTCCATCTGCCCTCCATGCCGTCTTCCCTACCGAGACGATCTGCTCTCACGGGAGGGGGGTTGGGTTCTCCATCCAGAGGTCTAGTCTCTCAGCCTTAATGGTTGGTATCTGAAAGGTTGTGGTATAAGGATTGGGACCTCCCAAAGACGTGATGGAGTTGTTGCTTTCAGCCAGACGGCCCGCAACGAAATCCCTGTACCGTTGCCGTTGGAGAAAGTTATGCGACTGGTGTAGGGTACAGAATGTGGATCCTTTCCAATGTTCCATTCCTTTGGTTTTGTCTTTTTTGCTTTCCTTAGCCCACAAGGGACTGCAAGTGGGTACCATTAAGGGTTACCTGGCGGCGCTGTCTATATTTAAGTGCTCGTCTGAGGAATGTTCTTATTTTAAGGTGCCCGGATGGGATTTGAATTTGGTTTTAAAGTTCCTGATGCAAGCTTCGTTTGAGCCCTTACATTCTTGTCCGTTACGACTGTTATCCTTTAAAACTGTATTTTCAGTTGCAGTTACTTCCGCACGCAGAGTGAGTGAGTTGCAGGCACTTTCCGCCAAGCCACCCTTCACTGTGTTCCATAAGGACAGGGTTGTCCTTAGGGTGCGGCCCTCTTTTCTTCCGAATGTTGTGTCGGAATTCCATTTGGGCCAGAAGTTAATTCTTCTGGCATTTTTTCCTCCTCCACATCCTGCTAAGGAAGAGGAGGTTGAATCCTAGGAGAGCTTTCAGTTTCTATCTCTCACAGATGTCCCGGGTCAGAGTGGATGATCAGCTATTTGTTGGTTATGCTGGAAGGCGTTTAGGTCAGGCTGTTTCCAAGCAGACCTTGTCCAGATGGATCATTTTGACGATCTCTGAGTGTTACCGTTTGCGGGAAAGGACCTTCCATTAGGCTTATGGGCTCACTATACTAAGAGTGTGGCTGCCTCCACTGCTCTACAGAGGGGAGTTCCGATTCGCAATATTTGCGAAGCAGCCACATGGGCCTCTGTCCATACTTTTGTGAGACACTATTCATTGGACTCCATCCATGGGCAGGATTTGACCTTTGGTAAAGCAGTCCTCTATTCAGCAATTTGATTGGGCATTCTAATATTCTAAATTTGTTAATTCTTTTCCCACCTCCATACGTTGGTACTGCTTTGGGAGTCTGTCATAGATGTGGAATACGTCAGAGGACACAATCCCCTCGAAGAACAAGTTACTTACCTTATCTGGTAGCGTTCTTTAGATGGGATGTTCCTCCGACATATTACACATCGTACCCTCCCAGCCTGCCCCTCTACAGAATTTCTTATGCGAATGCAGCTTACGTTTCCGCAAGGCTTTCTGCAGTCATACTGGTAGGAGATTGGTGCCACACGTTCTGGGAAAAAACGACAACTGAGGCTACGGGCGACGTGCGTCCTATATATAACATCCGGTGACATGACCCTTGACAGAGGCATTCGAGGGACAACGTGTCGACATCATCGACGCAGGACGCCTATGCCGAAACATTTTCTGAAGCAGCACAGCTGTGGTCATTACCTGTCATAGATGTGGAATACGTCGGAGGAACATCCCATCGAAAGAACGTTACCAGATAAGGTAAATAACTTGTTCTACTAAACCATACACCAAGATATTTGCAATTGTCAGTGTATTCAATTTGTCCCCAAGAAACTGCCATTTTCAGTTTGCTTTTTTTTTTTAATTGGAAAATAACATTGTTTGCGTCTTTTTTAGATTGATTGTAAGACAATATTCTTTGGCAAAGAATCCTAGTTCTTCGAGCATGGATTTCATACCCTTATTCGTATGGTCAACAATGACCAGGTTGTCCTCGTATAAAAGGGCAGAAACCATTATCTCCTCAAACTTAACTGGGCAATTGTCCTTTTTAGTAAGTCAACGAATCAAATCCGCAAAATATAAGTTAAACAGGTGTGCTGCTAATAAGCATTATTGCTCAACACCCTTGTTAACACTTTAACTGATTGTGAAAGTTGACCATCATTATCAAGGCAAATTTGCGTACTGTTATTAGTGTGTAATTTAATTATGATATCAAGTAACCAACTGGGGCAGTGTAACTTAGATAAAGTCTCCCAGAGTTTAGCTCGATTAACACAAAAGCGGGTTTATGGTCGACAAAGGTTACATAGACAGAAGGGTTATTACTCACTTTGGCTCTAGAGATTATGGTATCAAGTACTCAAATATAATGAGTTTTACTTGTCCCTGCTCTAAATCCAGATTGTAACGGATGATGGAGAGAATTAGTTTTGACCCAGCTATGTAAATGCTCCAAAACTATGGCCGCAAACACTTTACTGGTGGTATCCAAGATGGATAGAAGGCGATAGTTTTCTGGCATTTCCCTAGCTCACACTGATACACCGCTCCATACAATTCCAGGAAACCAAAAGTCGCATTGCCCCGATGGGCAGGTATGGTGTGGGGCTCCCTGGCCGGGGTTGAGGTGACACTTGTGAACACATTTGTCCCAAATGTGGATGATCCCCAATTCTATGAACAGATTCTTGATCTCCTGCTTGGCAACTTTTGGAGGGGGGGGGGCGATTTCAACCTCATACTAAATTGTGTGTTAGATCGCTCCAGTGACTCGCAGAGGGAATTATCTGCAGCTGGACGGATGATGTTGAGTGTACTTAACTGACCCTTGGCGCAACCGCAAACCGTCCAAACGCGAGTACACGTTCCACTCCACCATACATGATGCCCATTCCAGAATAGATTTCTGGTTAATACCATCCTCACTTATGTCCCATGTGGCAGACTCTGCAATCCACTCACGCACCCTCTCAGACCATTCACCCATCACGTTATCCTTTTAGTGGTCAAACTTGCATGCTGCCTCCATCCTACCTGTCGGACACAGCACTCACTGAGCACTTTTATATACCGAGTCGGAGGGATTTTTCCATAGAAATGCTGCATTGGTCTGATACGCGAGCCCACTGTGGGAGGCTTACTAGGTGTGGGTTAGGGGGGAGATCATCTTCACGGCCTCCGGGTCATTACGGGAGACCAGACGCTACCTCGCAGAGGTTGAGGCTGACATAAAATAACTGGAGGACGAGTATGCACACACACGTGACCGGGCATTGCTGGGCTGCATAAAGGGTAGTCTTTTGAGGTTTCGAGAACTAGCGGACAAAGAGGTCCGCCTGCTATACCAACCTATTCAGGCGAGGATACGGCGAGGCTGACCGCCCTGGGCGGCACCTGCCACGGGCGGTTGGCATGGAAGTAGGGACACAGCACATCACTGGGATCCTAGACGCTTCGGATAACGTCTTAAATACCCCCTAGGCTGTAAACGCTGAATTTTATGGGTTCTATAGAACACTGTACTCCAATTCCGACAGATGTACCCCGGCGGAACTGGAGGTATACCTCGACTCAATAACCCTACCAAACCTGAATGAGCAAACCCGCCAGACGCTCAATCTCCCTCTCTCTACGGAGGAAATCATCTAATCCATTAAATCTCTTCCATCTGGGGGGCGCTAGAGAGCCCGACCAATATGGGCGTGGGTATGTGAATTTCTCCAGCGCCTGCGGACATCCGGACGAATATCCTGCGGTCAGCTGCTCTGAGGCAGCATTCTGAAGATTTGTATGAGTGGCGGACAGTGCCGTGCCCCCGGGGAGTGAGAGCGGAGTGGATCCGGTGTCCTCTTGCCGGCGAGCGGCAGCAATCTCCGGCTGCTGTGGAGGGCCACGTGGTGTGGAGGAGGGGCTGTTCGGCAGCCCGGTGGTGAACGGGGCCGCAATTTGAAGTGCCGGCGGGCGGAGTGTTGCGGACGCGTCGGCCCCTTGGCGGCGGTGCAGCAGGTGCAGCAGGAGGAAGTGCGGGGTCACTTGGTTGGAGGAGCCCCGAAGGTTTGCCTAGTGACTACACGGCGGGGCGACCCAAGTGACTGGTGAGGTGCCACTACCGGGTTGAGCTGGAAAGACCTTTGGGAAGGCGGTAAGCCCAGCTGGCATCTGGAGGCCTGTGCCTGGTGCTCCTCTAGGCACACCCGGCCTGCCGAAGGGGCGTCCGTGGTGCGGTGGAGGTCGCTGCTGGGAGCGACCTGCTTGGAGATGGGGGTCCTCCTCTCACCTGCGCCTCCTCGGCAGAGGTGAGAGGAGGCTGGCGCTGTGAGCCTTCATTGCGCCGTCGGAAGTGGAGCTGGCACATTCTTGGGGAGCCCTGAGGCTGGCAGTGGCTCCGAGGAGGCGGATTTCTTTTTTTTGTTTTCTTTTTGTTGCTTTTTCTGCGCCCCGCCGATGTGCTCCTGCTTGCAGACTGCGGAGTGTTGATGCGGCAGAGGGGGCTGGCACATTTCCGGAGTCGGTGCCTGCGAAGTCTCCTCCCTGGTGTCCTTGATGGTCTTCAGCTAGCACACAGCCCTGCATATAATCAAGTGAAGAGTGCAGGATGGAGGAGTATTGCTTCAGATCCGATGCTAATGGGCGGATCCACCTTGGAGCTGTTTTGTATCTAGAGTTGCGCTGACTGTTGTGCCACTTGGTGCTGCCCATTTGGCGAGTTTTCTATTCGCCTGCCAGGGAGCTCCATGTTATAGTGCCATTGATCTAGTGCTGCTATCGCCCTTAACTATTGGCGAGGCCTGGTGGGCGAGAGGTGGTGGACTGGAAGTTGGGGGCAGCATTGGATGGGACCAGTAGCCCGGAGTGTTGAGTATCCTTGGGCCCCTCCTGTTTGGTCCCTCTACCAGGAGAACATGTCGAAATCAAGCAAGGGTGGCAAGCAGCAATCTAAGCTACACTTTGAGGTCAACTCAGTCTAAATCCAATGGGGTAACGATGGATGTGCCCAACTCCCAGACCTTGGAACTGGAGGCGGATCCTACTATAGCCTTTCGAGATATCAAGGTCATGTTTGTGCAACTGCAGTCAGGGATACAATCTCTCGATGGGAAATTGGATACGTTGACATGTAAGGTTGACCACATGCAAGTCCGTCTGGATAAAAATGGGGAATGGTTGGATGAGGCGGAGGGCAGGATATCAGGAGTGGAGGATGTTGCGGCCTCAGTGTCGGGGGAGATGGCTGGAATGAGGAAGGCCCTAAAGGAGCTTAAGTAGAAGCAGGAGGACCTCGAATCGAGGTCGAGGAGTAATAATGTTAGGATTGTAGGCCTGGCTGAATCGGCTGATCAGAGGGACATGGAGGCTTTGGTGGAAGGAATCCTGAAGGAGGCGCTGGGTCCGGAGGGGTTTTCCCCTTTGTGTGGTGGAGAGGGCACATAGAATTCCGGGTGGAAAGGGGCCGGTCCCTGGAGCTCCGCCGAGGCCATTGATAGCCCGTATGCTAAATTACTGGGACCGAGACACTGTGCTCAGGAAGGCGAGAGAGAAGGGGATCGTCGCCTATAAGGGGAGCACCATTAAGTTCTTCCTGGATTTTTCTGATAGGGTGCAGGCGGTCAGGAAGACATTTTTGGACGTGAAAAAGCGGATGAGACAAAAATTTGAAGTATGCGATGTTATACCCGGCCAAGCTCTCAGTGGAGCATAGAGGCAAATCGCTCTTTTTTCAGACCCCTGAAAAGGCTGCATCCTTTTTGGATTTGTTACCAGATGCATCTGAGCAGCCGGGGGACGATGGTGCATGATGGGGGGATGCAAAGGGCACTTGTACTCCGGGCAGGATCCTGTGGTTCTGTCCGGGCCTGTCTCTTGTTTCCTTCTTCTGAGCAGCTGTCAGAGTATTCGGGGTGAGGTGCTGGAGGGTCGGGCTTGTAGCTAACCCCGGTGCGGAAGCTGGTTAAGTACATGTTGTAGGCTGTTGGGGAGCCGGAGAGTTGAGGTTACCGGCGTGAGTGCAGGGTTGGTACGGGGGAGGTGGGGTGGGGGGAGGGGTGATGTTGCACTGACTAGTTGGGGAGTTGTTGGTAGGGGAGGGGGGTGGGGATCAGTGGCATGGGATGTCCAATTCATTGGCAGGCCAGTTAGTACACGGATAGTAAGCTTTGAGATGCTTGGTAATGGCAACACTTACATTCCTGACCTGGAATGTTAGGGGCCTTAACAATCCACCGAAGTGCCGTAAGGTGCTGCAATACCTGCGGCGTCACCAAATAGGGGTGGCCTTTCTCCAAGAAACCCATCTAACGGTAGACTCAGAATCTAAGTTTGGTAAAGGTTGGGGGTGCCATAGATATTTTTCTTCATATTCTTCCTTTTCCAGAGGGGTGTGCATTCTGGTCCACAGTTTGGTGGGATTTCAAATGACCAAGTTGCTAAGGGATAAGGAGGGGAGAGCGCTTATAGTACAGGGGGTCATCCAAGGGAGGTTATATACGCTCATTTGTTATTATGGCCCTAATCAAGATACGACGGAGTCGTTGGAGTGGGTGGAGAGGCAATTGGTGGACATACCTAAAGGGGAGATTGTGTGGGTGGCGGATTTTAATGCGGTGCTGGACCCTGCTAGAGACCGGATGGGTCGTCATCCGCGCTTGTGCAGCAAGAACTCTGTTAAAATCCAGGGTATGCTGGCGGTGTGGCGGCTGGCAGATATTTGGAGGGTGCGGAATTCAGCTGTACAACAATACACACATTATTCAGCGCCGCATTGCTCGGCTGCACGCCTGGATTACTTTCTAGTGTCCAAGGGTCTCATGGACAGACGGCCGAGGTGGAGGTTTTGGCCCGTACTCTCTCTGATCACTCCCGGGTTTTATTGGCTATCCATTTGAGGGGGCGAGCTGGGGGGAGACCCTTGTGGAGATTTAAACGTGCTGAGCTTACAGACATGGTTTTTAGAGAAGAGTTAGGGAAAGCCATTGATAGTTACTTTGAAATGAATGAGGGGTCGGTATCGTTGGTGGGTGTCTTGTGGGAAGGGTTTAAGTGCATGATCCAGGGTGAGTGTATAGCTAAGGAAGCAGGTATATTGAAGAGAATACGCAAAGACTTGGTGGATAAGGAAGAGGAGATGAGCATTTTACAGACGGCGGCCCCTGTTCCCTCTGTTTCAGCAGGGAGTTGTAATGAAACACCTTCATGAATTCCACGCGCTGGCTCAGCGGGAAATTAAATATCTGTGGGACAGGTCGGCCCCTCGGAAGTAGGGTGGGGGTCAAGCTCCGGGACGGTCGCTGGCAAAGGCCACGCGATTGAACACCTCGGGGGCAGAGTAGCGGTAATTGTGGATGAGGGAGGAACAAATCATTTTGAGTACGAGGCGATACTCCGCGAGTTTCATGCATTCTATACTCGTTTGTACGCTACCCAGTCCCGTGTTACGCAAGCGGATATTGAGGCTTATCTTGACCAGGTGGGTTTGTTCTGGTGTTTGGAGGAGCAGAGGGAGTGGTTAAACAGGCCGGTGACGCTGGAGGAGGTGAAGGAGGCCATACGATTGTTGCCTAATGGGAAATCCCCGGGTCCGGATGGTTTTACTTCTGAATTTTATAAATGCTTTGTTGACAAACTGGCGCCTTATTTGCTGCGCGTATACCAGGAGGCAGTGACTGTGGGCCGGCTACCACATTCTCTCAGGGAGACTCTGGTGGTGGTGATGTTGAAACCGGGGAAGCCGGAGGGGGATTGTTCCTTGTACCGCCCGATATCCCTGATAAACCTAGATAATAAGATCTTGGCCAAACTCCTGGCGTCGTGCCTGGCACCACTGATGCCTACACTGGTTAGGGCTGATCAGGCAGGCTTTGTCCCGGGACGGTTGACGTCATTTGGTCTGAGACGAATGTTTGAGCTGATGTCTGCCCTGCCGAGCACAGAGCCTGCTGTCGCAGTGTTGCTAGATGCCACTAAGGCGTTTGATTCTATTGAGTGGGCGTTCCTATTAACGGTCTTGCGTAGATTGGGCCTGGGGAGATTCTTCTTGTCGTTAGTGTCACTTTTATATGATAGGCCGGTTGCAAGGGTCAGGGTCAATGGCAGACGACTGCGTTAAGCCCGCTGGAAAGGGGGACGCGCCAGGGGTGCTCTTTGTCCCCCTTATTATTCGCTCTGGCGATAGAACCTTGGGCTGAGAGAGTGAGGGAGTTGCATATTCATCTGGGGATTCAGTTGTTCACCCACAGGGTGGTGATTTTGTTGTATGCGGATGATATGGTCCTGTTCTTACGCCACCCTGAGGTCAATTTAGATCCAGTTATGGTAGACATTCAACAATTTGGGGAGCTCTCCGGGCTAAAAGTGAATGCTGGCAAGTCAGTGATATTCCTGTTGACGGACAGGCTGTCCCGTTTTCAGGATGCGTGGGGGTTTCAGTGGGATATGCTTGGCACCCGATACCTAGGAATTACCTTGCCTAGAAGTGCGGAGGAGGTGTTCCGTTGTAACTATGGAACTGCGCTTCGGTTGACTAAGGAGGCGATGCAGAGATGGTCTTTGCTTCCGCTTAACCTGCATGTTAGGGTTTCTGTAGTCAAGATGTCCATTCTCCTCTGGCTTTTGTACGTGTTTCTTAATGTTCCCATTCGGATACCCCAAAAATATTTTCAAGACCTCAAATCAGCAGTGATTCAATTTCTCTGGGCTGGGAAACAAGCGTAGGTCGCGTGGGATAAGCTCATTGCACCTGTCCGCAGGGGGGGGCTGGTCCTACCCGATTTTGAATTATACGATCATGTAGCCCAAGCTAGTTATCTGAGATACTGGTATGGGATGGCGGCTGAGCACAAGCATGTTGAGAGCGGTCAATAGCATCCCCGGCACTACTGAGATAGGTTATCCTGATAGCTCGGGTTCGCCCGAAGGCTGCTCGGAACATAGTGGGGTTGACGTGTAGGGCTTGGTCTCTACTGGAACACGAATTGGGGGGGTAATATACTGTATTCGCCAGAACTCCCGGTCATGGTTATTCCAGGGATTCCTGTGACTAGTGAGGCAGGTTATGTCGGCATGATGAAGCGGATGGGTGTTGCCAAATTCGCAGATTTATTCCCGGATGGCCAGTTCATCACCCTTGATCGGCTGAGAGACAGGGGAGCCCTATCGGCGTTGGATGTATTTCTATACTTTAGACTTCGGGTGGTGCTGCAGAGGCTCCTCCCGACATTCCCCGAGCAGCCACCAGTGGCAGGATTGTTGGATAGGGTGATAAAGGGGGACTTGGATAGGAGGTTGCTTTCAGAACTTTATGCACTGGCTCTGGAGGGTAGATCATCGCCTGCAATGTCCTCCTCGTGGAATGGATATGGCTGTACTGTTGGGAGGGCAGTAGGAAGGGAGCAATCAATACTAATTTTAAACTTGTCCATTTCAAATTCCTGCATCAGTATTATTATGCTCCAGCTCTGTTGCATCGGTACTTTCCTCCGAGATCTGCGGCCTGTATTAGGTGCGGGTTTGAGCCGGCGGGATTTCTCCATTCACTTTGGGGTGGGGTAAGAGGAATGCCCCGACAGTTGCTCAATGGTCTTGGGACATTCTGTATTATAACGACATGGAATTGAAATGGGACGTAATGCAGGGGAAGGAATGGGGGGACTCTAAGATCTGGGATGCATACACGTCATACCTTCTCAACCAACCGGGTAGCTGGGGGATCAAGCCCCTGCTTGTCGCAGGAACTTCCGACTCTGTCACCACCGGACTGAATGGACCAATGGGACATGGGGTTCTTATTGTAATTTGGTGGCCTCGGATAACTGACCAAGGGGGGTGGGGGAGAGAATATCTTGTGATGTGGCCCTCTTCTTCTGATTGCGTGTTTTTTCTTGTTTTTTTTTTTGTTTGTTAGTTTATGTCGCTGTATGGCGTATGTTCTTCACTGTTACACTGCATGGGTTGTGGGCCGTGTGCTCTGGTCTGACTTAGGGTGGGTGACCACCCACGTGCCACGATTGGGAGGATGGGGGGATGGATGGGGTGGGGAGCGACCGGCCGGGCGTTGGATTGAAATTGTTGTTCATATGAAATGTCAATAAAGAAAGTTTAAAAAAAAATCTCTTCCATCTGGCAAGGCCCCTAGACCGGCAGACTCGGGATTGAACTGTATAAGGAATTGAATGCGGTCTTGGCTCCTAACCTGCTCTGCACATGGGAAGAAGCGATACAAACTGGGACTTTCCCTCCATCGATGTCGGAGGCATTGATTACCATGCTACTGAAGCCCAATAGACCCCCTGAGGACATGGGCTCATACAGGCCCCTCTTTAATTAACTAGGATACTAAAATCCTCGCTAAACTACTGGCCGCTAGGCTCCTCCCGCACATGGCGGATTTTGTTCACCCTGAACAGTCGGGGTTCACCCCAGGCGGACAACGGCATGCAACATGCGCAGACTCTTCGGTATGTATACTCGCACAAATTAACCCTGATGCGCATGCGGTTGCTGCCTCATTAGATGCCGAAAAGGCGCTTGATTCTGTCTCATGGCAATTTTTGTTCTCGGTTCTTCCCCGCATGGGTCTGGGTGAATTCTATATTCAGTGTGTTTGTCTGCTGTACTTTTCACTGACAGCGAGAGTCGGGACGGGCTCCACCATATACCCTATATTCCTACAGGCACGAGGTCTCAGCAGGGATGCCCTCTGTCACCGTTACTATTTGCCCTTACTATAGAACCCCTTGTCTGCATCTTGCATCTCTGTCATATACATCGGGGTCTGCGTATGACGGGGCCCCCCGCACATAATATCTTTATATGCAGACGACTCACTATTCTACATAAGAGATCCAGCAGTGAACCTTGCCCCAATACTTTCAAGAAATGTCAGGATGTACACTCCCTGCCCAGTGCTGCTAGTACGGGCTGACAGGGTTACTTGGGCACTCCACTGAACAATACCAGGTTGGTGCGTTGGTGCCGCCTCATCAAGGATGTCTCCTTGAATGCCAGGCACAGGCTGATTCAATAAAAGGTACTTAACAGGCTCCACTATACACCTGAGAAGATCTCCAAATTTGCTCCAACAGTAAGTGCAAACTGTAATAAGTGTAATGCTACCCCGGCTGATGCGTATCATATGTACTGGTCCTGTCCTATGGTGGTACGGTTTTGGTCTGAAATAGCTCAAATACTAAATGAATGTACTGGTGTCCCCCTGATGGTAACATTCCCCAAGTATTTATTCAGAGATATAGGCAAGGTCTTGATTAAGAAGAGACGACTATTTAATATAGGTTGTCTAATGGCTAAGAAATGTATACTGCTCAAATGGAAATCTAATGCCGCTCCAACAGTTGATATGTGACTAAATGAATTGACTCATGCTAATGAATGTGAGGAAGTATACATATTGTTAATCACTTCGAGGTGCAGACCTAAGCATATTTGGGAGCCATTCAAATACTTTTTGGGCAAGCAGAAGGGCTGCTCTGATTTAGTCCACTTATTTTGAATATACAACTGAAATTTGCATTTGCTGTGAAAATTGGGTATCAACGATACTGTATAACAAAACATGATTGTATTCAAACTGCATTCTGTCTCTGTAGCTGGATGTATTCCACTGTTTAGATTTTTTTTGTATAGACTGATATGAGCCACTCCACCTCCATGTATATTGTAGGAGATGCAAGAGAAGGTGAACTGGAATAAATCCTTCACTAGGTCCAGACAGTGATATCTTCACCTCGGGCCTGTAACTCGATCTATGTCACATTCTGCAATTGCTTGTAATTTGTATAAGCTCAATGTTTCCCTACACACAACAGATATATCTCCTTCCGAGGTGGAGGTGGAGTGGCTCATATCAGTCTATACAAGGCAAAGACATAACAAGATCTTTGTTCAACGTCCTGAAGAAGGTCGAGAATCAGAGGGCTGTACTTGTAGTACCCGATAGAAGGCCGAAACATTTGTCGATTACAAACTGCTCAAAATGAGAATGAACAGTGAGCAACACTTGTCTCTATGATAGGGTTGAAAAATGTATATTGAATATTGTAACAGTGATAAATAGTTGTGATATTACTGGAAAACTGAAAAGAGTTATTGCCAATGTGGATAATTTTGGGAATGAATGATTGACTGAGAGCAGTATGGTGTGAGTTGTACTTTGAATGTGAGTGGATGATTAATGTCAGTAGGAATTGGTTAATGTATTATGCAAATTGTTTTAAACATATAGAGATTTTTGTACTGTGCTGAATAAAAATTATTTTTAGAATAAAGTAAGAGATTTTCTTGTCATCCGGTACACACTAGTTCAAACCCACATATGGGGCCTCATTACGAGAATCGCGGTAAAAACGCAGTCCTTACCGGCATGGTTTTATTAGCGCGTCCGTGTTCCCTTGATACCGCAAATAGCGGCTGATTACGTGAGCTGCACAGCCATGCAGCTAAAGACCCCCCAAAACCTCTGATACGGAACCCGCCAATACCGCCTCCGCCCAGGAGCAACCCCTTAATAACGGACCTGGCAATACCATCATGTAAATACCGGGTTCGTAATACCGGACCCGGAAGTAACGTCATTGCGACGGAACGGGGAAATGCGCCAGCGGCCATCTTAAAAAAACACAATCCATTGCAATCCTCCTAACACAGCACTGGTACAGAGTGGAGAGCGGGCCCAATGTAGCTACAATGTCCAAGGCTACTCGGAAGTCCACCCCCCACATGCGCAAGAAGTGCTTCTCGGACAAGGAGCTGAATATGCTAGCGGACACGCTGGTAGCCCATGCCGATGAGGTCTTTGCTAATGAACTAAAGCGTGCAGCTCAACTGCGCAAAAAAGAAATATGGGAGGAGGTAGCACGCAAGGTGACTGCGGTTGGCACCACCACCCGCACGGTGAAGGATTGCAAAAAAAGGTGGTATGATCTACATCTCCGGGTGCGCAACATACTTTCAGCCAACCGCAGGGAGGCCATGGCTACAGGCGGCGGCAGCGACCACTCACCCACCAAATTGTAGAGATGGGATGAGACCTGTAGCACCACGATCAATATGGAATCGATTGAGGGCTTCGGAGACATGGAGACAGGTGTACCGTCATCGGCAGATGGAGGCGAGTGTCCCCACAAAGCCCACATAACCAAAGCATGACGTAGCATAACAGATGTGAAAGTGAACCAAGCCAATGCATGGCCCATCATACACACATATACAGATCCATGTCCAGATGGTGGCCCAAACCCTGGCACAATAAATGCATGCTGCGTGCCAATCCCATTACCAACAGACACCCAACACACAGGGAGAAATCACATGTCACACATCACGCAAACCGCAATACAACGGTATGCCACCTAGTACACATCAGTCCAGAAAGGAGACTCCACAACGTATGCCAATATGGCCCCCCCATTGCAAGAACCCTGTGCGTCCCACCTAAAAGAATGCAATGCATGAAACGTCAACTACTGAACAGCCCCAAATCATGCATCTTGCACTTACCACCAGCACTGATGCCCTGCATCTCTTGTTCCCCCACAGGCACAGATGCAGAAAGTGAAGGCCAGGAGCCTGCCCCAAAGGCCAGCACATCCTCCAAGGGATCCAGGGCCAGTCAAGCAGGCACAAGACCTTCAAGCTCCAGGGCAACACCGACGCCCAGACTGCAACACAGGCCAGCACCAGCAGTAGAGGGCAGGCCAGCTGAGATGGAAACAACATGTGAGACACCATCCAACGCCACTGCCACAAAGGAGTCGTCAACTGTTGCAGAGGCAGAGGGTGATGGCACGCAGTCTGCTGCCACCAGTTCGATTGGGTAGGTAGCCGCCTCAGCCCCCTTAGTGATGTGGAGGGCCACGCCGAGGAATTTTTAGACATGGACAACAACCTCCATGTGGTATGTCCTCATACCCCGAGCCCCCAGCCCACCCCACTGCACTCCACACAGGGCACACTTGTCAGCTCCATGCAAGTACATGCTGTAGTACTGGGGAGTCCCCATCTATCGTCCCCATCAGAGGGCAGTCCAGATTTGGCCCGCCCTGCCACTGCACCGTCCACCTCCATAGCCACCACCAACATGGAGCCCCGCTTGACGAGGGTTGAGGCCCGCCAGAATAGCATTATCGAGATCGTCCGGCAGTATGTGGGGGAGGGGGAAATGACCCGCCGTGAGATACGCGAAGCAAATGCGGCTAACATCATAGCCATGAACACCAACACCATGGTGATCCGCAACAGTTTAGCTGCTGTAATCCAGGTCCTTGGCAGGATTGTTGAACATTTGCAGCAGCAACAACCAGCACTGACGGTCCCACAGGCATCCACCCCTACCCCATCCACCACACCTGCCAGCTCGACTCCCGCAAGCCCTGTGTGCATGACCAGGCACAGCGCACACCACATGGACATGCTGCCCCCAGACCCAAAGAGAGGCTGCAACTAGCAGGTCCACCCTGCATGCTAACTGCCACCCGGGGAAAACCATGATTGGCACATCATGTGTGGGATGACAATGGGTGAGGGGGGAGGTGTGGGTGTTGGGGGGTGGGGGTTTTGGGAGGTGGTGTTGGGGGGAGGTGGTGTTGGGGGTTTTTGGGGGGAAGGAGGAGGGAGGGTGTGTGAGAGGTGGAGGGTTCAAGCACAATAATGTTAAGTATCCAGTACACCCATTGTTTCAAAATCATATCATGACTGGACATTGTTAATTTTGTGTGTGTTTATTCAACTCATAACGGCGCACAGTGCCCAAATCCCCACACACCCTGTGTCCATATGCACACAATCCCAGTGCCCACTGTAGTACTAACACAGAACCATCAGCATCCCTGTGGTTCAGAAGAAATCGTCAATCAGTGATTGGCGCACAGCACGGCCATCTTGTGCATCATGAACTGGCAGGGGTGCTGGCTATTCTTCATCATCATCCTCACCTGGTGCATGCAGGTCAATGTCAGGTGGTAGTGGTACGTTTCGCTGGATGCACATGTTGTGCAGCATGGCACAGACCATGGTGAATGGTAACCTTTCCCACCTTCTCAGGCCCATAAAGGAGTGCTCCACCAGACCTGCTGAGGCAGCGAAACCGTGCCTTCAACAGGCCAAAGGTCTGCTCAATCACAACACGGGTATGGGTATGAACGCGATTGTACTCCTCTTCATGCCTGTTTTGCGGTTGCGTACAGGAGTAAGTAGCCACGGCTTTAAGGGATAGCCACCATCACCTGCATGGGAGCACAATGAGGCATGTGTGAGTCAATATCTGACCTGACACCTTTAGGAATCACTGCCATGGCTGCAGCTATTTGGTGTTGACATGTCCCTGGATGTATGCACACGGGTTCATTTGACGCTATGTGTGCTGTACTATGATCTGCTGGTGTGGATTGCATTGTCCAGATGATGCAGGGTATTCATTTGCATGCCGATGCACATGTACTGTGGATGCGGAACAATATTTTTCCACCCATATTGGTGATGTATATTACTCTGTATGTATTGCTACTAGTGGCATTGCATATGTTTCGAAGGGGGGGGCACTCAGGGGTGGCAGTGGTCTGCCCTCGGGGTAGCGTACCAGTGAAGGGCTAGTAAGACTTATATATACAACAAAAGGGGTACTGGTAACGTAGGGGACGACCCAAGAAAACTCATAGGGAGTTAAGTCCTGTATGGGTCCTATTCCCGAAATAACCACATTGGTTATGTAGAACACTACACCCATTTGTATATTTCAAAGTCATAACCTCACATAACAATTGAGTTTTGTGTAAGATAAAAAACATATTTAATACGAGATATTTGTACATACAATTAAGTCAAACATGTAATACACATACATAACAATAAGTGAAATCATTGAAATCATATATTAACTGGTTGAAGCCATATACTACACATATATATAACAATAGGTGAAATCATTGAAGCCATATATTAACTGTCAAATCAACACTTTTAACCAAACAAGGTCAAAGGGCAAAAAAAACAAAAGAAAAAAGAAAAGGGAAGATGCCGGACCAAAGCCGGACATTAGTAGGAGTTCTTAAATTGTTTTTAAGCTAACACTATTACTTAAAAACAATAAGAGTTCCTAGAATACATAGTCCTTTGAAAATGAAATCCCAGGTTGAAAATATTAGGAAGCTAGGATTGGGTCTGCCAACGCATCAGAGGGGGGTTTTAAGAACCCAAAGTAATAAGTGCCACTGCTGCGTGTCCTTAGCAAATAAAGCACAAGAGGCAGGGTTTGAGACCCAAAATGGGTGAGGCGTGTTAGTTAAGAGCCTCCAATGTCCTCTGATCAAGAAAGTGCGTTTCGGCGGTGGTAACAGTGCGGAGAAAGTGGAATCTTCACAGTTGAAAGACTATTCCGTCTTCGTCAGGGCAATGAGTAGCAAGACCCTGTTATAGTGAGATGAAGGAAAAAATAGAAAACAAGTGCATGAGGGTATGGAAGAAAAAACAAATTGCTGTCAATAGAAATACAATGTAAAGAGGTTATGAAACAAACATATACAAACTTGAGTTTCAAGTGTAGGGAAAATACGCAAATGTATGTGTGCAAGTATAAGACCATGGTCCTGCATGCACTAAACTGTTAAGGGCCATGTAAGGTCGAGCCTCTAATACAGGGGGTACTCTGACAAATTGCAGATGAATCCCTGTCAGGTAAAGTATGAATAATGGCCCTTGGTCCCTCCCAGGGGATCCTAAACCACCCAGGGCCCCGGCCCACTACATGTATCCCCAGGTAAGCCCCATGGTGTGAGGGCACGGAGGGAGGCGGGAGAGGGGGAATATCCAATCATGTGGGGATCAAATATAAGGGGGTGTAGCTTACCTAGAGTGGTACCAGGAGAACTCGCTGTAGATAAATCGGTCCTCATGTACGCAAATGAGAAGATGGGATGTGAGTCGAAACCAGCTGACAAGCTAAAGATAGCCGTTTAGAGAGAGCAAACCGTAATTGTGGGAAAACAAGCGCGACTGGACCTAAAGAAACCGACAAAAAATTATTATTGTATCGTGAAAGGTAAGCACTCCTGTGCCAGAGGAGCAAGAAATACATACAAGGTACCCCGATGCGCTGAAAGTGGAGGTTACCTTGAAATGGATCCTCAGCAGAAAGTGTTGGTGCGGGAGCACGCTCCGCGCAAAGGGAGCGTCCGTGTCTTTCATAACATGGAAGCTGAGTCTCAAATCATGTAAGAGCACGTTCAGATGTGCTGGCTCTGAAGTGTGGAGAAAGAAAAAGGGAGACTCTATGAGGCAGTGAAAAAAACGCATCTGCTATAAGCTAAGTACATCGCCGTCAAGTTCGTGGAGGACCTGCAGTGAAAAAAAAATATATATATATATGTGCGAGAGAGGGTGAAATACCTGGGAGCGGGTTGGGAAGTAGCTCCGAGTCGTCTCGAGGGAACTGCAGCGGCTGTGAATGCCGTCGTGTCCCGTGCGCTGCATACGTGAAAATGCAGCTTCAGACTGCACTGAAAAAATGCGAGCTGACGACGTCCGTTGCTATAGCAGCGACGTCACGTTCGGGAGGGCTCGCAAAACGGGGCCCGTATTGGTTGGTTGGAAAGGTATCCAATCCAAGGTCCCTCTGGGGTTGCCAGGTCCGGGGGTGTGTTGTGGATAGCCAGTCAGAGTGCGGCACGTCCAAATGTCGGAAGTGAGGCTTCAGAGGTGCCCTAAAAAAGGGGGGGAACACAGGGAGACATGAAGCCGGGATGAATCAGGAAACAAAAGGCTTGGTTCTTCGTGAGTACCACATCGCAAAATCTAAAAAGGAAGTGTGTATTCTATGAGCACTAAACTATATACACGTGAAAGTGCCTATGGGAAATGCCGTCGCCCTCTACATCAGACGGTGTTCCTATGCTCGTACGTCTGGGGCGCATCCCGCACATGATGACAGTGTTGGAAGGAGGAAAAAAAAGAGAAGAGGGGGCCCATGTGTAACGTGACTGACATCGTGGGAGGGGAGTGTGGACAGCGTGTGAAAGGCGGACATCACCCCCATCCACTATCGAAGTAAAGAAACCCCCGAGCGGTGTCTCAAACGAAAAAATGGAGGGAAGGAGCCGAGACCACTAGTGTGTAGTTATGGATAAGTCAAAAGGCCCACAATCCCTAGTTAAAATGGAGATTGCTCGTTGAGACCATTATCCAACGAATCCAATCTGTAGATCCATCACTTCTCTAGTTCCAAAAGTCTGTTGTGAATATTGGGACCTGTTTGTATCCAGTCCAGAACCCACCAAAAGATGTCATCAGGGGAATGTTGATGGGATAGATAGTGTGTGACCAAGGGGGAAGTGGTGTTCTTGCATCGGATTCTAGAATGATGTTCTGATATTCGGGTGCCAACATTCCGCATGGTTTGGCCGACATAGCGCAGACCACATGCAATATACTGCTTGGCTGCTTTTGCAATTGGATTGATTGTTCAGCACCCATTGTCTATCACCAATCCTAAACGTTTGGATTTTCTTGGTAAACTTACATACCGAGCAGGCCCCGCAGGGGTAGTGGCCGGTAACTTTGAGCAGGTTCCAAAGACCTGTACGTGGTGGTATTCGTGTAAATGAAGAGTGAACAAGGTGTTCCTTAATATTTCTCGTTCTTTTGAAGGCAAACCGAGGAATGGGTTCGTCCACGAGCTGTAGTTTTACAATAGGCCAATATTTTCGAATCACCTTTTTCAAATCAAAGTTGTTGGGGCCATGTGAAATCACACATGTGAGTCTTTCCTCATTGGATTCATTAGTGTCGGTTCTGGGTGTTAAAAGGAGATCTCGATTGGTAAAACGAGCCCTTTTAGTGGCATTATTAACCAATTTTTTGGGGTATCCACGACTTCGCAGGCGTGCACACAATGAGTTTGCGTTGTCGTAAAAGTCATTGAGAGAAGTGCAATTCCTTCTAATTCTGAGTAATTGACCGTACGGAAGATTTTCTTTGATGTGTTGCGGGTGGTTGCTCTTATAATGTAGAAGTGTGTTGCGATCCGTGGTTTTTCGAAAAAGGTTACAAACTAGTTTATTATTAAGACCTAAAATTTCAAGATCTAAAAAGTGTATCTGTGTGGCACTGGATTCCATAGTAAATTGAATATTGGTGTTCCGTGTGTTTAGCCAATCAAAAAATAATTGGAGAGATGTCTTGTCTCCGGACCAAATGAAAATGATATCGTCTATGTAGCGATGCCAGTGGGATATCTTCGAGAGCCATAGGTTTGTTTGGCTGAAAACATGTTGTTCTTCAAATGTGGCCATGAATAAAATTGCTAAACTGTGTGCAAAGGTAGCACCCATGGCCGTACCCTTGATCTGTAGATAAAATTGATTGTCAAACGTGAAAAAGTTTTTGCCTAAGGCAAAGGTTGCTAGTTCTATAATGAATTCTGGTGGCACCCGGGGTGAACCAGTGTGAATTGCCTCTTGTGTCAAATGCTCATATATACAGTCTATCGCTGCATCCTGTGGGATAGATGTGTACAGGGCCTTGATGTCCATGGTTACTAACAGTTGTTCTGAGGAGATGAAATCCAACTGTTCGAATACTTGAATGGTATGCATTGTGTCCCGTAGGTACGACTTCGTTCTAATGTTTAGTGGTTTGAGAAAGTAATCGATAAATTGGCCTATTGGTTCTAAAATCGAGCCACAGCTGGAGACGATTGGTCTCCCCGGTGGGTCCTCAGCATTTTTGTGTATCTTAGGGAGGGCATACAAACAGGGTGTGCGACCCGAAGATGTGGTCAGGAAATTAGCCTCCTTGTCAGTGATCCAGTCCCTTTCACGGGCGTAGTTCACCATTTCAGAGATTTCTATTTGCATTTCTCTTGTGGGGTCCTTTCTAAGGGTTTGGTAACTGACACCATCTTGTAGTAGAGTCATGATCATATGAGTGTATTGATCAATGGTCATAAGCACAATCCCTCCTCCCTTATCGGCTGGTTTAATTACCAGATTGCGATTACTCGATAACTCCTTCAGGGCTTTTCTTTCACCCGTGTCAGATTCTGATGAATTTTGTTTTTGTGCTTCTTAAGCAATCTGATATCTCGCAAAACACACCTCTCGAAGGTGAGCAGGTCGTTAGGTACCTGGTTGTACCTGGTTGTCTGAGGGTATGAAAGAAGATTGTGGATGCAAACCTGTGTCTGGAAGGATATCTTGACCATTATGATCCTGGAAAAAGACACGAAGTCTGAGACTACGCAGAAAACGGTGTATCTCCATTTCTGTTTTATACCAATCAATGTCGCTAGTGGGTACAAAGGCAAGACCTTTAGTTAGAAGAGAGATTTGGCATGGAGAGAGATCAAATTTTGCCAGGTTGAAAATCGGTAGTTGATTGTTGTCCACGGTCTGATTTATCGTCTGCGCCTCCTGGGGCGTCGTCGTTGGCCTTGATAGGGGGTGTTCCAAAATGGGGGACCCCATCCTTCTCCCTGTCCTCCTCTGCCTAAAAAAGGGAAAGATGGAGGGTAGGGGCCCTGAAAATGTGGTTGTCCGAAGTGTTGGGGCTGGTAGGGCGGGATGTTCTGGTATGGGCTTCCCCCTGAGGACCCAGAGCTACTTGATCCTGAGAAAGAGACTTTACCTCGTCTGCCTCTCGCTGGTGATTGGGGTGAATTCCCTTGTTTTTTTAAAGAATCAATGTAGCCGTCTACCGTATATGGATAGATAACTTCAGTCTTAAAATCTTTAAGGTCGTTGTTTAATTTGTTTGTTTTCTTGGTCAAGGTGTTAGTCTTAAATTGTTCAAATTGTTTAGTAATGTTTGAGAGTTGTGTCTCTATGTCCGTGAGTAACGTATTATCCTTAAATTTTGTTTCTTCTAATGTTAAATTTCTCTGTAGTTCTATGCTGATACGTTGCGCAGTGGTAATAGTGAGGACCATCAGGTCCCGACTGCATTTGGTAGCAATGAAGCTGAAGTTGGAAGTGTACTCTTTGTCTTCTAAGAATAACCTGGGTTCATTTCGCACTATGAGTCCGCTGGGTATAATGTTTTTTTTCAAATATTCCCTCAGGAAATGCCCATGGAGTTCAGTGCGAAAAGTCTTCTTTTTCAATTTCAATAAGTCCTCAGCTGTGCTAGATGAGGTGGAGGGCTGATAAGGGTCTGGAGGGTCAAATATAGAGGGACCGCGAGTTAACTCAAGGGTTTCCTCTTCTGAGTAGCTTAAGGTTGCATTCTCGGCCATATCCGTGTCTCCCGACCCTGGGGCTGCGAGCACACTCAGGTGGAGGGGCCCAGGTGGAAGGAAAAACTGGTGGGGGACTGGAGTAGTCTAACTCTGGAGGGGTAAGGCAATGACAAGGAAAGAAATGCTTTACTTATAAGCCTGAGTGTGGCTATAATATATAGGTCGGTGATGTCCCTGACCTGTGGGATACCCGACCACTGGAACAACCGTGGTTGTCTTGTAACATATGTTTTCGAAGGGGGGGGGGCACTCAGGGGTGGCAGTGGTCTGCCCTCGGGGTAGCGTACCAGTGAAGGGCTAGTAAGACTTATATATACAACAAAAGGGGTACTGGTAACGCAGGGGACGGCCCAAGAAAACTCATAGGGAGTTAAGTCCTGTATGGGTCCTATTCCAGAAATAACCTCATTGGTTATGTAGAACACTACATCCATTTTTGTATATTTCAAAGTCATAACCTCACATAACAATTGAGTTTTGTGTAAGATAAAAAACATATTTAATATGAGATATTTGTACATACAATTAAGTCAAACATGTAATACACATACATAACAATAAGTGAAATCGTTGAAATCATATATTAACTGGTTGAAGCCATATACTACACATATATATAACAATAGGTGAAATCATTGAAGCCATATATTAACTGTCAAATCAACACTTTTAACCAAACAAGGCCAAAGGGCAAAAAAAAACAAAAGAAAAAAGAAAAGGGAAGATGCCGGACCAAAGCCGGACATAAGTAGGAGTTCTTAAATTGTTTTTTAAGCTTACACTATTACTTAACAACAATAAGAGTTCCTAGAATACATATTCCTTTGAAAATGAAATCCCAGGTTGAAAATATTAGGAAGCTGGGATTGGGTCTGCCAACGCATCAGAGGGGAGTTTTAAGAACCCAAAGTAATAAGTGCCACTGCTGCGTGTCCTTAGCAAATAAAGCACAAGAGGCAAGGTTCGAGACCCAAAATGGGTGAGGCGTGTTAGTTAAGAGCCTCCAATGTCCTCTGATCAAGAAAGTGCGTTTCGGCGGTGGTAACAGTGCAGAGAAAGTGGAATCTTCACAGTTGAAAGACTGTTCCGCCTTCGTCAGGGCAATGAGTAGCAAGACCCTGTTATAGTGAGATGAAGGAAAAAATAGAAAACAAGTGCATGAGGGTATGGAAGAAAAAAGAAAACGATTTGCTGTCAATAGAAATACAATGTAAAGAGGTTATGAAACAAACATATACAAACTTGAGTTTCAAGTGTAGGGAAAATACGCAAATGTATGTGTGCAAGTATAAGACCATGGTCCTGTATGCACTAAACTGTTAAGGGCCATGTAAGGTCGAGCCTCTAATACAGGGGGTACTCTGACAAATTGCAGATGAATCCCTGTCAGGTAAAGTATGAATAATGGCCCTTGGTCCCTCCCAGGGGATCCTAAACCACCCAGGGCCCCGGCCCACCACATGTATCCCCAGGTAAGCCCCATGGTGTGAGGGCACGGAGGGAGGCGGGAGAGGGGGAATATCCAATCATGTGGGGATCAAATACAAGGGGGTGTAGCTTACCTAGAGTGGTACCAGGAGAACTCGCTGTAGATAAATCGGTCCTCATGTACGCAAATGAGAAGATGGGATATGAGTCGAAACCAGCTGACAAGCTAAAGATAGCCGTTTAGAGAGAGCAAACCCTAATTGTGGGAAAACAAGAGGGACTGGACCTAAAGAAACCGACAAAAAATTATTATTGTATCGTGAAAGGTAAGCACTCCTGTGCCAGAGGAGCAGGAAATACATAAAAGGTACCCCGATGCGCTGAAAGTGGAGGTTACCTTGAAATGGATCCTCTGCAGAAAGTGTTAGTGCGGGAGCACGCTCCGCGCAAAGGGAGCGTCTGTGTCTTTCACAACATGGAAGCTGAGTCTCAAATCATGTAAGAGCACGTTCAGATGTGCTGGCTCTGAAGTGTGGAGAAAGAAAAAGGGAGACTCTATGAGGCAGTGAAAAAAACGCATCTGCTATAAGCTAAGTACATCGCCGTCAAGGCCCGTGGAGGACCTGCAGTGAAATAAATATATATATATATATGTGTGAGAGAGGGTGAAATACCTGGGAGCGGGTTGGGAAGTAGCTCCGAGTCGTCTCGAGGGAACTGCAGCGGCTGTGAATGCCGTCGTGTCCCGTGCGCTGCGTACGTGAAAATGCAGCTTCAGACTGCACTGAAAAAATGCGAGCTGACGGCGTCCGTTGCTATAGCAGCGATGTCACGTTCGGGAGGGCTCGCAAAACAGGGCCCGTATTGGTTGGTTGGAAAGGTATCCAATCCAAGGTCCCTCTGGGGTTGCCAGGTCCGGGGGTGTGTTGTGGATAGCCAGTCATGAACTGGCAGGGGTGCTGCCTCTCCTTCATCATCATCCTCACCTGGTGCATGCAGGTCAATGTCAGGTGGTAGTGGTACGTTTCGCTGGATGCACATGTTGTGCAGCATGGCACAGACCATGGTGAATGGTAACCTTTCCCACCTTCTCAGGCCCATAAAGGAGTGCTCCACCAGACCTACTGAGGCAGCGAAACCGTGCCTTCAACAGGCCAAAGGTCTGCTCAATCACAACACGGGTACGGGTATGAACCCGATTGTACTCCTCTTCATGCCTGTTTTGCGGTTGCGTACAGGGGTAAGTAGCCACGTCTTCAAGGGATAGCTACCATCACCTGCATGGGAGCACAATGAGGCATGTGTGAGTCAATATCTGACCTGACACCTTTAGGAATCACTGCCATGGCTGCAGCTATTTGGTGTTGACATGCACATGTCCCTGGATGTATGCACACAGGTTCATTTGACGCTATGTGTGCTGTACTATGATCTGCTGGTGTGGATTGCGTTGTCCAGATGATGCAGGGTATTCATTTGCATGCCGATGCACATGTACTGTGGATGCGGAACAATGTTTTTCCATCCATATTGGCGATGTATATTACTCTGTATGTTTTGCTAATAGTGGCATTGCCACAGGTTTAATCATGTTTTGTCATCCATCGCTTGACATTCCCATGGTGGCCTGCTTGTACGTCTGGCATATTGTCATTGCAGTGCAGCACTGGTTTTATGTATGGCATTGATGTGTCATGTTCAGGTTGGGATGTTCAGGGCAACAGTGTTTAGCGGTATGTGCATTGTCCACTCACCACCCAATCCCACCCAGGTGGAGTATGCATCACCCCCCAATCTCACCCAGGTGGAGTATGCATCACCACCCCAATCTTACCCAGGTGGAGTATGCATCCCCCCCAATCTCACCCAGGTGGAGTATGCACCCCCCCAATCTGACCCCCCCACTACACTGACATGGGCCTGTCAGGCAACGTACCGAGCAGCCAGGCACGTCGTCCAGCATGTTGCTCCATGTAGCGGGGTAGCGAGGAGTTACGCAGCACCATAGCATCATGTGTGGATCCGGGATATCGGGCACAACAATATGTGATGATCTTGCTTTAATCACATACCATCTGCACATTCATGGAGTGGTATTGCTTACGATTGCGGTACACCCCCTCTATGGCATTAGGGACCACCAATTCTACATGGGTGCAGTCGAGGGCACGCCTGCCAGTGTGTGGAAGCCAACTTTAGTGTCAGCGAGCTCCTGGCCAGTCTTCGGTAGGGATATGTGGATGCTTGCGTTCTTCAGGAGGGCATCCAGTACTTGGGTCAGCATGCGTGAAAAGAGAGGTTGTGATATGCCATGCAGCTGCCCCACTGTGTGCTGGTAAGTGCCTGTGGCCAGGAAGTAGAGCACAGACACTACCTTCAGTAGAGGGGGGGTGGCAATGCGGATTTCTATCAGGCTGACTATGTTGTCGTGTATCATGCCCACTGTGGTGGTGATGGTGTCCTGGTCCAACCGGTACAGGGTGTGGATCTGCACAGGGGTTAGGTTGAATGGACTGGCTCTAATGCGAGGGATTGGTGGCTGCCTACGTGGTACCACTGGCTGCACTGGTGGGACTTGCTGGGCCTGTCTCACCCTCCTTCTCCTCCTGCGTCTCCTCTGTGCTGCCTGTTGTTGATGTTGCTGGTGTAGCAGTACAGGCATGTTCTCCAGCCCCAGGATTGCAACAGCAAGCGGGATCATTTTGGTGTAGGAAGGGGTGTGGTGTGTGGGTGTGCTCCTTTTGTGCTGGGGCAGACTCCATTGCCTCCACCTGTGGAGATTGTGTGCATCTGTGGCAGTTGGGGACACAGCAAGTTGCTATTTACGGGTGATCCGCGATGCCTGTAGTAGCGCCATCATCCAGACCCTATTTACCGCCTTCGGGATGCCGGTAGGTGCATGCCCGCCTTACTTTTGATGTCCTCCTGTTAGCGGCATCCCGGTATTGCCACCGCCAAGGGCGCGTGGACGGGCGCATGCCGGTTAGAAAGGGCACGGTACAGGCGGTGACGGTAATGCCGGGTTTTATGGCTCGTAATGGCCCGGACCGGTACTCGATGCCGGTATTACCATTCCGCCTTCCTTTTTTCATTACCTCCATGCTCGTAATGAGGCCCATAGTCTGCTTGATATTTACCTGAGGAACCAGAGAGTAAATAACGGGTAATCCCTTTATGTTTGTGTACTGGTTAGTACAGTCTACACAAACGAGTCGTAGAATACCTCTTCTCTCAATGGGGTTTCCCCCTTATAGACTTATTTACCACAAGTGAAAACAGTGAATGCCCATACTTCACATCCAGGTTCCCCCAGCCAGGCTCCAAGGGGAACGCCCTATGGATGAACTGGTCAGGGAAATGTGCTTACGCTTTTCCCCCCCAACACCTCTCATGAGGAAGGTGGTGAACAAGATACACAAGGAACCGATGACGCGTATCCTAGTTGCTCCTATGTGGGCAAGACAACCATGGTATCCACATCTGCGCAAACTGGCGATGTGCGATCCCATCAAACTCCTGTGCCAGTACAATCTACTCACTCAGCACGAAGGATTAACAGTGCAGCCGCAATCAATGAACTTGGCAGCATGGCTTCTGAAGTCATAGAGTTCGGACATCCTAACCTGCCACAGAGATGCATGGATATATTGAAAGAATCAAGAAAACCAAACACTATGCAGTTACTTTGACAAATGGAGAAGATTCGTAATTTGGTGCCAGTCTAAACAAATCAACCCCATAGAATGTACTCCATCCCACATTCTAATGTATATGCTGCATTTACTAGATGCAGGGTTAGTATTCAACTCCCTAAAGGTCCACCTGGCGGCTTTGTCGGCCTACACAACCACTCCTAATAAGGTCTCATGGTGGAAAGTACCGGTCATCAAAGCATTCATGGAAGGAGTAAAGGGACTCCACCCTCCAATTTCTAACCCGCCGCCAGGTTGGGATCTCAATGTGGTACTCGCTAAACTCATGGGACCCCCTTTTGAGTCTATGCACAAGTCTAGTCTCAAACACCCGACTTATAAAACTGCCTTCTTAGTGGCTATCACTTCCATAAGAAAGGTTAGTGAAATTCAAGCATTGTCAGTGCAGGATCCTTTCTTTGTTGTACACAAAGACCAGATGGTTTTACGTATTCACTCTTGGTTCTCCCCTAAATTCATCTCCACATTTCATGTAAACCAGTCAGAGCTACCAGCTTTCTTCCAGGAACACAACAGCTCAGCTGAGGTAAAACTCCACACATTAGATTTAAGGAGAGTGGTCCTCTACTACGTAGACAAGACCAGACCGCTAAGGAAAACAGATCAATTGTTTGTCTCCATAGCAGAGAAGGTGACTGCATTTCTAAGAATGCCATCTCTAGGTCAATAGTCATATGTATCCAACTGGGCTATTCCCTATCAGATAAAACACTGCCTTTTACACCTAGGCCTCACTTCACAAGAGGCACAGGAGCCACTCTGGCTTTCATTGCAAATGTCCCCTTAGACAATATTTGCAAGGCAGCTACATGGAGCTCTGTACATACTTTCACTCAGCGCTACTGCATTGAAATTCATTCCAAGACAGATACACAAGTGGGACAAGCTGTTCTAAGACATTTATTCGCTCATGAACCTTCTCACATTCCACCTCCTTCTACCACTGCTCGCTAATCTATGCACAGCATGTGATCTAAGCAGATTCCCCAAGCCTCAGAAGGGATACATCACTCACTGTCATCATATTTCTGATGCTTGTATCTGCTTAGATTAACATGCGACCCACCATTCCTCCCCTTGGAGAGAAGGTGCATGGATGCTTATGAGCTTGTCTGATACGTATCTGCTTGGATACAACTGTACTCAAGCTACAACTCATACTATCTCATGTCAGAAAAATAACAATCTGAGGGACCTCTATGCATGAGGGATCATGGGTACAGTGGATGTCACACTAGGGATAGTATTAGTGGCACGCCCTGCTGATGTCCCTTTTCGAGTTTCGAAAACAACTGTAATACTCTGCAGCTTCCACTAAATGTCAGCCTATGCACAGCATGTGAATCTAAGCAGATACAAGCATCAGAAATAGATTTACGATGAGTAATGTATCCCATATATGACGCATAAACAGCAGGTTCATGTACGACATCAAGTAAAATCAACTAAGATTTAACAACAGTAGGACAGCTTCCAACCAGCAACTCCAGAAGGCAGAGGGAACATTAGAAGTAATGCAAACCATCCCAAACCATCACGTTGGGCCCTCTGAGTACCCGCTACACTCTCGTCTGTCCATAGAGGGCCTCCTATGATCTCTGCGTCTGCTCTAATCTGACCGTGCCTTGTACCATTTGGTGCTGGGGACAGTATGTTCAGTGCCCTCTTGGAGTTGCAGCTCTGCGTGAGGGTTCTTCAGTACCTCCAACGCAGCTGCCAGTGAAGTGAAATGGTGTTGGATTCCTTCATAGTTAAACAGACTACAAAAGGGATATCCCCATCTATATTGAATGCCTTTCTGTTGCAGCCATTGAGTTAGTGGCTTAATTTGATGGCGCCTCTGGATCGTTCCCTGTGCCAGATCCTGAAATATTTGCAGTTCAGCTCCCCTTAATGTGATTCTACGCTGTGCCCTAGCTTTATGGAAAATAAGCTCCTTTTGTGCGAAAAAAGTGGATCTGAGATAGTACATCCGGAAAGGAGATTCTGGCGCTGCTGGAAGTTAGAGTAAACTCGGTGAGTGCGATCCAAAGTTAAGTCGGCTTCTTCTTCCACCAGAATATCCCGAAAGAGATCACTAACGCACGCCTCCAGATCCCGGTCCAGGATTTCCCATGGGACCCTTCGAATCCAGAGATAATGTCTTCAGGATCGATTCTCTGTATCTTCCAGCTGCTCATCTGTGACTGCTTTATTGTTGGTGCGGACCAGAGGCCTGGGGCTTGCTGCGTTGAGGGCCCAAGAACCCTCACCCCAGACCAATGGAGGACTCGGCCAAGGGCAAGTTTAACTGTTGTTTATTACAAAAAGCCGACAGGGATCATACAGGACAATCTGAATTCTTCGTCATCACCTGAGCCCTCCCCCAAAAATCTATCTCCCCTCCGGGTTGGATGCTTAGAGTGGTATCATCTATATCTACCCCACTTACAAGTTATTCTACTGGTTCTCGCATGTCAGGTGGTTGACCTGCCCCGTCCCCAAAAACTATCTATTACATTATTGCAGGGTTGTGGTCTTATTATTGGCTTGTGCCCTCTGCCATCCACCCCGGGATTTCTGTCTCTTGATTGGCTGCAGCTGATCTCACCAGGCCTGGGACCCAGCTCGGTTCTCAGCCACTTCAAGGTGATGTGAAATGACTGTCTGAATTGTATCTCGTAGTGGACTACCTTTTTCCTGTGAGAGCGTGTTTCCACATTGCAACACTCGTTTCAGTTTTCGTCTGTATCGCGGAGAATGGCTCATCTTCCCACCACAGGTGAATGCCCATTGTCTAGTTTGGCTGCATCACGTGGTTATAGACCACAAAATTGAGCTCTTCGTGTCTGCATTTGATGATTTATTTAATTTTTCTGCAGCTGGTCCCTTGTCATCTGGAGCTTGGAATGTGACTGCTTATCTCTGACTTTAACTGTGCCTCGGTCTGCGCTTCGTGCCGCCTGAGCCTGCTCCTCTTGTCTCGTGTTCTGTGGCTTGAGGACTTCTGGGATTTTCCTTAGACTTATAATGTGATTTCTACATGATCTGGCTGTGCTAGGTTTCCTATAGATTAGTCGTACGTGGTACTACCAGGCTCCATATATGCTCCGGTAGTTCCATATACTTAAGTGCCATAAGCATCTGCAAGCTTGCTCAGGATCTATTGTTGCCTTGCATTTCAGCGTTACTGCATTTGGCTAATGAGGAAAATAATAAAAGCTTTGACAATATATATATGTATCCGTCCTCTGTCTACAGAACTGTGTAAGCATGTTCTTTGTGTATGCAAATGTGTGTTTGTGTAATGCAGTGCAGGGCTGCTAATGTGCTTCATGACTACCGCTGCAACGTCATGGTGTCATTAGTGATGTCAGCCAATGTTCCCTCTAAGCTGTGCGCATGTGCGCTTGCCCAGCTTCCTTCTTGGTGCCGCTCAGATTTTTAGCAGCGCACACAGACAATTCTCACCTATTCAAAAATATTTAATAAGGCACAAGCCATAGCAATTAATTGAAATTTGATTTCTCTTAAAATATGCTAGTTTTGATATTCTGCTTATTTGTATTAGACTAATATGCACAGGTGACCGTAAACACCTAAAAACCCTAACAGCAAGATACACACATAAGAGGTTAAAAACTAATATAAAAAACTGGCTCCATGAAAAGAAGAATCTAACCAAGATATGCCTGCACACATTAACCAAATAATGTCCCCTCCCCACCCATGACTTTTAAGCTTGATTCTACCACACTTTGACCTTATGACTCTAACTTCTGCCCCAGAGCACATTAAGATAGTACTGGACAACCTTGACGCCAACACTCTTAGCTTTGCGAAAGGTTAGCAGACGTATACCTACATCCACCTGTTTTATGTTTGTTGTAATATGAATAACATTCACATGCCAGAATTTCTGTTACTCATTGTGCCTCACCAAAAAAGTCACCCGCACGATACAATCGCAATATCGGATAATGACTGTAAGTAAGCAGGCTACCTGGATGTGTAACTTATCCCATACTTCCTCTTCTTTGTACATATGTCATGCAAGTTGTCTGAAGCGGCCCCCTTGCAAGTTAACGCATTATAAAACTCAAATATTCATTTGCCCTGTAAGGATTTTGAGAAGACCAATGAGATGCTCAGTATCTCCTACCTTAGCATTACTAACATTACTCCATAAGTGGAGAGCAACATTGCAATATCATTTACTTTAACTACAAGGGATAATGGATATGGACTATGCCTGGGATTACTCGTCCATAGTATCAGGGCACCGGATATTCAGACAAGAGAATGCTTTTCACACAATCTGCCTCGTTTCCAAGCGTCAAAGTTCCTTTGGGCATATACCGTCACATATTATATGGTAACTTGCTGCTATGCAAAAACTTTCACTGAGCACTGTGTAATCCTACACAATGATATAAGGGTGGGTTATGTTGCAAACAATCTTGTATGCACTGCAAAAGAATTGCGTACATGCAGTCATGACATTCTTAAAATGCACATAATGGTATTAAATATGCCTTGCTTGCAAAGCATTGTGGGTCTGCAAATATCCCAGACAGTGTTTACTGCTACAATCCCTCACTTTTTACAGTGCTCTATCAACTAGTATTGGAGGCTAGCACAGGGGCCAGGGAAGTGTATGGGTGGAAGAGCACAGGTCTTCACTCCTTACGGGTGATGAACAAAGCAGCACATTTCAAAAACCAAGTCAGATATTTTTTGCGACAGTATACTGAAGGAAATGTGTTGCTTGTTTGCTAAAGGATATGAAATTCTAGTATCTGTCTAAACAACAGCATCTTCTTTTTATTTCTATGCTCAGCTGCTGAGGGCTTTTCAATATAACCATGTGCTCTGTGTCGTCTTTAGCATCTCCCTGCATCTTATTTAACTTAGAACAAAGAATTACAGACGAGGGATCAATAGTTACAGAAGAAGGGACTCAATCTGTTGTATCTCTTCGGATTTGATGCCATTAACTTAAAATGCATATGTATGTGATTTTCTTACACATGGATCCATAATAAACCTCAATAAAGCTCTTCTTTAATTTGTCTAGGCTCTGGTGGAGAAGGGTGGACAAAACTATTAACTACATTATTTTCCCTGTTATTTCACTTTCTATGTCAGGGTAACAAGTAAGGCTCTAATCAGATTTTGTTCCCTACTGGAGTCAAATGATTTTTATGGGAGTAAAACAGTTATTAGCTTTGCTAATAGGGATACTTTCTGCTTATTAACAGATGTTCTTCCCCTTAAAATTCCTGTTGAGAACAGGCATTAATATTATTAGAGTTACTTCATATGCCACTGCTCTACTCGTCACTAATTCGAACAAATATCAGTGGGGCTTTGTGGGTTGAAGCAACAAAATGTTCATTGGATGGTGTATATGTCTCTTAGCTGTAAAGCTAGTGTTTACACTACCCAGGACAACATAATGTTCATTCAAGTCGCACTTGAACTCCTATCAGCATGTTTTTTGACACATTGCTTTTAATTGCCATTAATCTATCAGCAAATGTTGTATTCTGTATGAATTTCTTGACAGCCACATCAGTTTATGACAAGAGATATTTGTGTTTTGTAGTTCCCATGAGTGAATTTCCAGTCGCATAAAAAGTTTGTAAGGTCTGAAGTCTTGGACTGGGTAATGAGTTTTCTGTTTAATCACATATGACATATTCACTGCTGCGGGGCAAGGGTGCGGTGTTTGGCGCCGCAGGACCTCCAGCTGTTTCCTGATTCCCAGGCCACGCCCCCAGGCACATAAACTCTCCTCCACGGCCCTGCAGCGGTGAAGCCCGCGGCGGGGCAAGGGCGCAGTGTTAGGCGCCGCAGGTGTTCGGCGTTCGTGGTGGGAGGCCCTTTCCAGGTGCGGCTGGGGAGCAAGTAAGTGCAGGGGAGTGCTTACTTCTGTGACTGTGCCCGAAGGAGTAAAGGAGTAAAAGCCCAGAACTGTTTTGTGCTTGAGGTCTTGGCTCGGGGGGATCCGCCATGCGCCTATTAAAGTCATTAAGGTCCCACAAGGGCCATGTTGTACTTAAGAAACCCTCTCCCACCTTGCCTCTCATCTCACTCCCGTACTGCTCTGAGCCCGCCCCATCAGTATTGAGCAGTCACCATCGCGTAAAATTGTGGTTATTAAGAGACTGAGCCACCAAGGAGGAACAACTGGAGCTAAGGCCCTTACTGCGGTCTCCTCGCTCATCGACACTGCCCCTGTTGTCGGGGGAGTGACTTCTTCTAGCCACCTCACTTCTCTCTCGTCAGAAATAGAAGCCCAGCAAACTCTCCAAGTCATAAGGGACAGTAAAACTGATCTGGAAGGTCTTTGTGTTGGTAGTGATAGAGAGGCTGGTGGTCAAGCTGGCCTGTTTCACCTACTCGGGGGAAGAGGGGGGATAGCAACTAAGGTGGTAACCAAGGAGCCATCTCTAACCTCAGAAGTTACCACGGATGGACGGCTGAGTTTGAGAGACTTCGCAGACATAGCCCCAAACAAGGACGACACGTCAGCTTGTGCAACCCCGCTGCAGGGGAGTTCCGGGCCCCCACTATGACATCTTGCCCATCATTTCCGCTTCCTGCCTTTGATGAACCATGCCCGGGGACGGAGGGGGAATTGGTTCGGCATACAGAGTTTACCAGTGGCTGTCAACCATCCAGCCTCTCCCTTGGCACTTCCCCTGGTACCTCATTGGGTGCGCTTTTTCCTGAACTTGCACTTGCTTTGGATGTTGTAGAGGATTGCGATCGTAACTTTGGCTCTGGAATGGTTGTGGGTTTGTCCAGTTCCTCCCCTGCCCCCGTTCCCACCGAGGAGGGACAGTCTATCGACAGCTCCATCCATAACCAACCCCTCCGCTCTCGCAGCCCGTGTAATGAGCAAGGGTCTTCATCCTGTTCAGTAGCCAGCTCTTATCTCCATCTCTCCCCACTTAGCACCACCGATCGACAATGTTGTAGTACTAGCATTGACATTGGAACAGGTATTGACACCCCAGTCGGGGGTGTCTTTATACCTAGGGGGGCCGGCTGTAAATGTAATCAAGTGCTGGTGGAGCTAGCAGCCATCAGAACTTTGCTATCATCCCTCTTAGAAACTAAGGGGTGGGCTATGAGGGATGGTGTGCCTCTGATCACTTCAAACATGGTCAAGGCCCCCCCCCCCCGATCCTCCATGGGTATATCAGGGGGAACAGGCTACCCTGAGCCCTGTAACTGTAGTTCCTACAATCGCCTCCCTTAGCTTGGGGCTGGGGAACGCAGGACCAGCAATTGCCATCAACCCCAGTGCAAGAAGTGCTAAATTTAAAGAGCCTCACAGGACGCCCGATCCCAAGGCAAAGCCTACCCATTTGCGGGTATATGTTCCACAATGAGAGGGCCCACAATGAACCTACCCAGGGAAAAAGAGAGTGTATGGGCCACGGGGTAGTGGGGCTTCCTCCCAGCCCCTACCTCAATGTCAGTTCAAACACGCTATGGTGTTCCTTCATGGGGTCCCCAAACTGGCGAGGGATGTGTATGAATCAAAGGATGCCCTGTTAAATAAAACTTTACACTGGCTACGGTCCACTAAAGGTTGTGCCTCAGTGCATAGGGAATCCATGGTGGGTTGTGTCAGAGTACTTAGTGGGGGGAATCAGCTCTGTGATACTGTGGAATTGGCCTTTAGGGACCAGAGTGTGGCAAACAAAGTCCTGGGACAACGTGAAGGAGCTGGCAGGACGTTCAGGAGTGGGATTTCAATTAGTCCATATCTGGATACAGGGTCCGGATTCACCTGGTGGGCAATTGTGAGGTCATCTCCATTGTCCGGCGCTAACCTTATCCCTTTAGGTCGTGATCGATCAAGCACCTTGGTGGAGAGGCCACCGTAAAGGGTCATTTTGGGACAGAATTAGGGATTTAATGAACTGTGGAGGTATTGTTTCTATTTGGGAGTAGTGATTTAATTGCCTATTTGTGATGTTTTTGCATTTTTTTTTGTGTTTGATGGATTTCTTTGAAAATCCGAATAAACTTGTTTGACTGATATTCTATTTTAGCCTATGGGTTTTGTAAGATTTGTCAAGAAATGCGGTGGCTGGGAAGAGGAAATTCCTTTCCAAACCCTCTTCTGCAACGGTAGTTCACTAAATACGCATGCTCACAAAGTGGATTACCTCATTAGTTGCACACATGGAAAATAATATGGCACAACAGCAAACCAGTTCCGCACATAGAGAAAAATAATTAGAGGGAACATTGATGTCAGCACAGTGGCTTCTTGGCACTTAATCAATGCAGCCCATTAAAGTGTTTGGGTCCACGATCTCCGTTGGGTTCTCTGGATCTGGAAGAATATGCACTGGATATGGTTGGAATGGCTGCCTGAGGGAATACCTTTCTGCATACGTGCTGGCCAGTGGTGCACTTGGGGTTTGTCCAAAATAGGATGAGTGATTTTGAGCGTTCCTGGGTCTTCGGCCTGTGATGTTCATGGGGTTGAGGGGGGGCATTCTTGGGACCCTCTCTTCACTATACTTCTCCGACGCTGCCACACGTTGCTCCAGCTGATCATGAGAGTTAGCTTGATCACAAAAGGTTGTCTCGATCATTCAATCGATGTTCTTCCCGTTGGACTAACTCAACTCCTGGAATTATCCTTTCAGCTGTTGCAGAGTGGATGCCATCTCCTTTTGAATGGACTGCAGGAGCTGGGCGATGTCGCCCTTGGTAGCTGGTTACGAGTCGTGATCTGATGCGGAATGCGGTTCCATACCCCCTTCCGATATGGTTGGCCTGGCAGATTGTAGCAAGTACTTAATCGAAGCCGCCGACTCCTCCCTGGATTTGCTGTATTTCATGTTCGGAGGATCTTCGCACCCCCCCCCCCCACACCACCCTCCTAAACTCACTTTATATGAACCTGCTCACCACCATCACAAGCCCAGGGCCAGAAGAGGGAGAGGTGTTAAGTCCACTGTCGACCAGAGGGCACTCTGAAGATCCCTATGGACCCTGGAATCACGGATTAGGTCTGCAGAATCAGCCTAGGGCTAAAAGTTAAAAGATCCAATACTGCACTGTTTCCTCAGCAGAAATAGGGGGCACAAGCGGGTGGAAGCGCAAACCATATAGGGGGTGAAGCAGGTGATTATGCCGTCAGAAACAGCAGGAGCAGAACATTAAACAAGAAGTATAAGATAAACTGTTGCAAAGGTGCCCCCTCTCAAGTGGATTGCCAAAATCCTGCCTTGTCAGTGGAAGAAGTTATGCAGCGCCAACGTGAGTGAAAAAAGCAGTTTGCTATGTATGCTGGGTCAGTTGCAGCTCCCTGTCAAGAATCAATGCCTGCAGCCTTGCTATCGAGCGACCCAAGACCGCTATAACAGTAAACCGGGCTTCCCGCTTGGCAGTTACCTGCAGGATCCAGGGGCAGGGGGGAGGCAGGCGGCCAGACCACAACCTCACCTCGCCCCCAAGGTCGTGGGATTAGGTCAGTTGCACAGCTAACCCCAAAGCTTGCTGCTGGTTACAGGGGGTTTGGTTGCACCCTGCAGCGCCTTTTCCTCTCCTCGATCGCTCGTTAGGCACCTGTTGCCTTCACAATAGGGGATCACCACTTCCAGTTCAGGCCACAACAAAGGGATGTTAATGCGATTCGACCGCACGGTCAGGCCCACCGGCCCCCACAGCACAATCCAGTCCTTATAACGTTGCCTTGCCTCACAGTTGGACGCTGCTGGGGACCACTGCGCTTCCTCTGTCGCTCGCTCTCCTGCAGGCGGTTAGCTGGACACCTCCATCTTCTCTGAATCCAGTCCGCGCTCCAGAGGGGCACGCTAAAATCCCCAGTTGCAAGTGTCCATGCAACAGCAGAACTTCACCAAACCTGCACCAGGGTCCCCTGAAGTGGGGCCTGCTGCTTATAAAACACCAGATAGTAAAGTACTACAGAGCTGTATATATAGTGGCAGGGCTGAGAAGCTCACGGGTCTAAGACTCCATCAGCCACTGGCCAGACCATGCCCCATATCCTATTAATTTGTAATACAATTATTTTGAAATTAACTGTTCATTCACATGTTTTTGTCAGAAATTTGTAGAATTCTACAAACACTTTAAAAAATATATATTTGTATAGCGTCTTCTTCCATATGTAATGGCCCTGAAGTGCTGTAGGATGCAGACCATAGTGTAAAAAGACAAGAGAGGAGCAGCGCAATGCATGACGCAGAAATGGTAGTTTAGGCACTCTATGGAAAAAAGAAAAATCTAGTGTGGATAGGTTGGAAGCTGAAGAGAGGATTGAGAAGAGGCAAGGTGTCTATTGAAGATGGTAGAAACTGTGACACCTGGACCGAATTTCTTTGTGGGATTTAGTTTTATAATATAGGGTGAATTCCTATAAGAAGAATGTAGCAGGAATTAAGTGTATGAACCCCTAGGGCAACTGTCTATAGTTGAGGGATCTGCTACACTATGTTTTGGGTAGAGACGATGTGACGGCTGGAACACATTTTTGGTGGGACTCCCCTACACAGTGAATGATATGCCATCATATGCAGTAGAAATTGAGCAGATCTCTTACCTTTACTCTGCAGTGCAGCACATCTTATTGTGGATTTGCAACAACGGTATCACAGTAGTCCCCATGTGCATGTGTCAATAGCACTGGCAAAGCAGGCCACATATGCATGTGTTAACATCACTGGCAAAGCATATGAAATAACTTATATATATATAATTCCCCTAAGACACCAAACACAAACAAAGTGGATGTTACGTGTGTCCACTTGTTCAGAAAGCCCATTATTATAAAACCACAACTTCACATGTGCCTACTTTACTACATTGTTAACTTAATTCGGTATCAGGTAATATTGTCCCCATGTATGTAGTCGCCAGGAAACGGCATAGGCGACATTATATATGGAGACAATATATGGGGTGTTCCCCGCTCCCTTTCCCTGTCAGGGGTTGCAGGGATGTCCCCTACATGTTCCTAATGATAATGTCTCCACATAAAAAGGCACAATTCTTGCATGGTGACATTTTTGTGGGTACATTATCACATGGAACCCTTAATTCACGGTCTATAACTATTTTGTACGGGAAAGCTGCCCTATTTTTATTACAGATTTGAACATACCATGTTATTTTGAGTAGAATTACAAAGGGGTGTGGCAGCCCCTCTAATGAGAACAAACGTGGGATAAAAATACCTGGTTCTATGGAATTTCTTCCACTTTTAGCTCACTGCACCCTTCACAGAGAAGAAATATCCATTTGCATATCAGTCTTTGTCCCACCCACAAGGGCAGTCCTGCACTGAAATGCTAGGCAAATCTCCTCTGAACAAGAGTACCATCAGCAACCCCAGACACGTGTTTAGGCCTAGTCGGGCCTCATCAGCGAGGTGAAGCTGAGCCTCTCTAAGACACAGTGAGCAAGGGGTCCACAGTAAGCAAGTACAACACCCAAATCCCGTCTGTGTCGTTTAGGCTTAGGAAAACTGCCCAGGAGCCTGAATATGCTTTAGTTCTTTTCACTACAATTGTGTTGGCAGTACTGAATCTTTACCTTCCCATGTGTTCATATAAAAATCATTTGTTCTACTCAAAAGTATGTATTGATCCAAATCAAACTATTTTGTGAAAACCTGCAAATGAAACCATAGACTTTAGGTAGGTGCACAGTACTATTACTTTACAATCTATTACGGATTCTGGGTGTTTTTTTAAAAACTTGACTGATAGAGGATATGCCATTTAAGTGTCAGACCAAAGTTTAGGTTGCATGTTGAAATCCTTCTTAACATTAGATGGCTGGCTGCTTCGAGAAACCTGAAGGTGTCTGACCCGCTAGTCCCCGAGGATCTGTCACCCAGGTTGCAGGACACGGCCATCGCTATTGGATCCAGTTCCCGGGGGTGAACCAGTGCGGGAGGATCACCTGGATGGGGTGGGTCTTAGGGGAGTGGAAGTAGGACACCGAAGGGTAAGACGCGGTATCCCATTCCTTATGACACCTTTCCACATCGTCTCCATTAGGATACTTAGAAACTCTACCCCCCCCCCCTTTTCCCACACAAAAACTTTCTCCGACCGTGAGCAACAACGGACTAATACCAGAGCCGTTTACCTGATATGTCCCAACACAAGGGTCAGGCAGAGTCAGGCAATTGCCGACAACTACACACACCTGACTGCCCTTTCCCTTCCCCACTGGGATAAAAGGCTTAGCACAAGAGCACACTATGAGCAAGGCCAAACGCATGAGGAAGCAGCTATTCCATGGCAGCAGTTCAAACTGAGGAGAAAGGCGGCGAGACGTGAAAGGACATCAAGGAGGGAGTTGCCCTTGCCCCTTTCAACCCAAACCAGCGACGCCTCAGACCAAAAAAAACGTAAGACTGGGAATCGCAGCTGGCGAATGGTGTGACTGATGTCAGCGATACTTGGAACCCTCCCACACTGATAGCCAGGGCGGGGAAACAAGGTTGCCACCGCGGTACTGTACTTGACTCCAGCGGCAAGAGAAGCGGCAACGAGTTCAGCACAACCAGTGAGTCGGAAGAACCTGACAATGGGCCGGGCTGTGTTAGACTCAAGGTTGCAGTGGCAACATTAAGAAGATTAAGAGACAGAGGAGTTTTGTGAACGAACTTGGTACGAGAGATAGAGTGGTCCGACGCCACGTGGGCACTCATTCGAAGGGCTCTGGCTGGTACCCCGCTCCTGAAGGTAGTACCCAAATTGATCGTTTACAAACGATTGTATGGTAAATCTGGCCAAATTCGGCCAGTACCATTCCATCATTTGTAAACGATCAATTTGGGTAATCGCTACCAAACATAGGGTTGCAGGGGTTTCCCCTGCTCCCCATGTTTGGTAGTGATGGCCTTTGAGGGTAGCAGGGGTGTCCACTCGCTTCTGGAGGTTTGGAGGCGGGGGAGGAAAAAAAAAGAAAAGCGGACCCTGCAGCGTTGGATCCGACTGCATAGGAGGTATGGCCCTGATGCCGCAGGGTCAGAAACAAAGCGGATGCCAAAAAGGTAAGTAGGTGGTGGGTGGGGCCGTGTTTTGGGGTGGTGGGGGGGTTCCATTTGTCCCGATTCGGCCAAAGTGGTCTTTGCGGTCGAATTGACCACGGTCAATTCAGCCGCGAACAAATCATATACATCACGATCAAATCATATACATCCCTCCTGATCAAGGAAAGTATTCAACTGAAAGATGGTGAAACCACAAGTATCAAGAGGCCATAGAGAAGGCGGCCGTGAGGTGTCAAGGTAGTCATACAAGGGTCAAGCCAAACCCCTTGTACAATTGAAAGTCCTTGACACGTTGTAGAAATTGTAAACTGTGGAAAGCGTGAACCTGACTGAGTGAATTATGAAACTGGCGTTTGCACCCGGCTGAGGGGAACGCTGTATGAACGGTGATATTGTGAAGCACGCACTTGCCATAGAATTACAGAGTGACCCAGCAAGACGTTATCGCTCTTCGGAAGCCTCTATTTAAATTGACAAGTGCTTTGAGAGGCTGACCCTGAAAGAAGGATTGGAGCCCAGCTGAGGGGCATCCTAGGGTGAAGAGTTATCGCCCAATGTGTAGGTTAGCAGAAGGAACTTTTGTTTTGTTGTTTTGGCATATCAGGCGCTCTGAAGCAAGAGACTTTGCATGAGAGGAGACTTGGGCACAGAAGGACCTGATATAGAGAAAAGGAACTGTAAGCTTGTACCAGAGAAGCCCAGGAATGTGCTGTGCTCAAGAGTCCAGCCTTGTTCCATGCTAAAAACGTGGGAAAGGGAGAGCCCGGCCATAACATCCTGCCTATTATTTGGTGAACACTTCTTTCTTTTCTTGTGAAACATTACCCCACACTATTTCGTAACATACCAGTAAAGATTGGCAATATTCTGTTTTTTAGTATAGGCCCTTTTTTTATTAGACTCTACTAGGACTGTATTATTATTATTTGGTCGTAGCTTGCTCCCATCTTAGATTTAGGTTTAGATTAGGTGTTTATCTCACCCATTTTACAGTTTAATAAACACCCTTGAACCGTGATCACTTGTCTGTCTTGCTTTGATACCATGCCTTCCTTACACTGCCCACATCTCTATTTAAAATGTCACTTTATACAAATTTGATCCATTGGGAATAATTCATGCTTGTAAATTATACGAAAAATGTAATATGAACACATGGTAAGGATTTTATATTGCCAACACAAATATACACAAAACTACTATTAAGTGGTATAGTTGTTCAAAAAGAAAACCCAGGAGATTTGGTAGATTATGTAATGTTGTGACATCATTGCATGGAAGATAAGGGCAGCCCTCCTGTTGGAGAGTCAGCGACCCATTCCATCATGGCCGCCAACAACACACATGACATTGCTTTCGTCTGTGATGTCCGATAAACGCTGTTCCGTCCTTTTATCCCAGAAACATCGGAACAGCAAGGCATTACAACACTCTGCACTTCTGAAGCTCGCTTGTGTTATTCCAAGAATCTTTCCTGGCTCCTGGTTCCTAGTCCCTTGGCCTTTTTCCTCCATGATCCTTTAACTTTCCTCGTGCCTTTGGGGTTCAACCATACTCTTACTATCTCCATTACGCTGCTGTCCTCCTTAGGCACCTTTACATTCTATTCTTCTACCAGCCTTGCTTGCATCTGGGCATGGTCTTCTCATGGACTTTTCTGAGTAGCTTCAGCTCTTTGCCTGGATCCTACCTATTCACCATCAACTTTTTCTGATTCTGCTTTTTCCTCCCCGCTAACACAGCTCATCTGAGAGGGCACTTGTCCGATAGGTTTTAACCTTCCTGGAAGGCATTTTGGCTGCCTGGAAGGACTAGCCTTAACTCGCCTTGTTTTCCTGGCTCCCGAAAGAGAAATTAAGGGCAGTTGCTGAAATCTTTTAGTTTTTGGTATGATTGTGTTTACAATACGTAATCCTTACCATGTCTCTCTATAAAATCTTTCATACAGTTTACAACTATGCATTAAGTTCTATGTCATTTTGACGATAGTTGTTTCAATGGAATTTTTACCGAATTTTTTTTTTATCGAAAAACACATCGAAATATTTTTTTTGAGGGGGGTTTCCCCCAGCCCTTCACTTCCCTATATTTGTATACCTACCACAATCCCCTCCCTACACTTTTTAGCCCCTCACCCCACTCTATATTTTGATGAAAAATTCCATCGGAAAAACTCCTGTCAATGTTACAGTGCGATACCATGCATTTTTCCTAATGGGAAACATTTGTAGAAACCTTGAAATTCAGCCGGAGGTCTGCAGCTAATTTTCAAGTTTGTATAATCCGTGTCGGAAGTCATTACTCTTTTTGAACTCGTGAAAATTTAAGTAGTATGCTAATTTCCCAAAGAGACACATACACCAAATTGTGACATTACAATTTTCGGAAATAAAATATTTCCTTTCTGTTTGTTGCGGCACACACACATTTCCAACATGAGGTAGACATAATTATTCAGGAAGTATGAAAATGTTTGGTAAAACATCAGTAACCTCAAGGGACAATGGCAATGTACAATTTAGAACCCTTGCATTTAAGAAATGTAATAAAATGACTAGGAAAAGCAAGAACCCTTCCTTAGAAGAATAGCAGTTACATTGTTTAGCTGAAGAAAAACAGAGGTACTCGCAGTCTACACAGTCTTCGGCAGTCTATGGCAGTCTGCTTTCCATTTCCTTTGCTGGTCAGAGGCGTGACCAATTCACTCAATAAAACCTCACTCGAGCTGCGCAGCGGCCGTGGAACTGCTTGCTGAGGTACTCACCGTCTACGGCAGTCTGCTTTCCATTTCCTTTGCTGATCAGAGGCGTGACCAATTCACTCAATAAAACCTCACTCGAGCCGCGGAGCGGCCGTGGAGCTGCTCGCTGAGGTACTCGCAGTCTACGGCAGTCTGCTTTCCATTTCCTTTGCTGGTCAGAGGCGTGACCAATTCACTCAATAAAACCTCACTCGAGCCGCGGCATGGCCGCAGAGCTGCTCTCTGAGGTACTCGCAGTCTACGGCAGTCTGCTTTCCATTTCCTTTGCTGGTCAGAGGCGTGACCAATTCACTCAATAAAACCTCACTCGAGGCGCGTAGCAGCCGCAGAGCTGCTCGCTGAGGTACTCGCAGTCTATGGCAGTCCATGGCCGCCCCTCGGCTCGCAATTAGGGGAAATGCCTGCCTGACCGACGGGTGATGAAGGGCACTAGCTGAGAAGCCAGCGAGCCCGGAGCGAAGACAGCGGCCTGGAGCGCCAGAGCCTGCTGAAATCGCTGGCCCACTCGAGAAAAGTGCCCCCAAATCCAGAAGATAAAACATGGCGCTCCCGCAAACTAAGTGAAACTAAGGCTCAAGCCTTGTGCATTGAGCACCAGATGTACGGCTCGAATGGCTCATACGAACCCTTCCCAACAACATCGACGTTGTCTAAAAACTGCAAGGCGTTTGACTTGGCCGTACCAATCACGGACTCCCTCTCAGAAGATTCTCATCAGTATCGTATTCGGCTCCACAAATCCTCAAGAAACTTCCACCTCAAACATGGCTACCCACGTATCTGATCGGGTTGTTACAGGCAAGGACGCATTCAGGGGAGCGAGGGATGACGAGGTGCCGAACACGGCCCCATCCGATCTCCCAAGTCTGTCCATCCTTGCATCGCGTGCCCTTCCATCTGGCCTGTGCAATGCCCATAGCCGGCAGCCTGTCGCGGAGGTGACGAGCGGTCCGGTTGAATGGGGACGGGCCGCAGAGAAGGAGAGGGAGGAGTCGGGGAGGAGCGGCGGGACAGCTCCAACGAAATCCTCGGCGATAATGCCGACAGAGGAACACATGAAAGTCGGAACCTGCTTTGGAGGACTGCTCCAACCTCCCTCCGTAGCGACATCAAAAACCGGGGCACGTCCCCTCCAGTCAACTGGACTCTGAGAACCCGAACGATTTACCTGAAGTGACGGTGGATTAGAAAATAACTCCCATCACACAGGAAGGACTTACAAATCCCCCGCCTCCTTGGAGAACTGACTCCCTGGCCCAACAAGCTCTACCCTTAGGCAAAGAAGCAATCAAGGTAGACATCCACCAGGTCCCCAGCCATGAGGATTTAGCCAGCCCTCCTAACAACAGTGCTATGGACCCAGCAATCGATGACTGTTCATACTCTACTATAGAGTATTCAGAGGACGAAATTGAATCATCAATGTGCACTTCCAAGCTTCAGATTACCCCCCAAAGGCAAATCACCTCCAAGGGGCAACATTCTACGCCGACAGAAAGCGTACTCACAAGCCATCATAAACCAACATTGGCTAGAGTGGACCAGCCTCAATTCCACGCAAAACCAGACTGTAAATTTGGCAATCAGCAAGCCCGCAAAAAAACTTTAATGAAAGACAAAACGCAACCACGTCCATCAAAGGCACAAAAAACACCAGCGACGGGATCCATTGCCGAATTCTTTTCCATGAAAAAAAACCAGTCCCAGGCCGAAGGGAAAGCCGAGATGTCAGACGCAGACCTATTGGAAGGAACACGTCAGGAGTTGACACAGGAGACCGAGAATGACTCATTGCGCAAATTAGCATTTCTGAAGAGATGGCATCTAAAGTCAGAGAGGTCGACGGAAATTGGAACCCTCTCACAAGTGAAAGAGTCAAAACCCATATCTAACCAAACAACAACCTTGACATATCAAGAAATAACACATGACTCTCTTTCTCCGAATACGATAGTAGAAGATCCTACGTCAGGAGGCACAGAAAGCCCCAAGAAGAAGCCAAACTCGGCAGAATTTCTTGGTCCGTAACCTGAGAACTTGACTGGTCCAGAGGCTTCGAAAGGTGACACCAGCTGATCCCACTCTTCTCAAGAACCCGATAAGAGAGACGCCCACCAACCCAGCTTGATCTACAACCGGAAATACCACGATTACCCTAGATGCCGAATCTATTCCAATTATATCCAACACTCTGAGGAAATCATCAAGATCAATTGACTCTTTGGGTGACATGGGCCCCTCTACTCCATCAAAAAAGCTCGACCTCTTCTTCATTATGTCATGCCTAACAATAGCACTTGTCCCTTTTACTAAGCTTTACGAAGCTCTTAACGACACAGCAAAAGACCAAGTAACAATAATGGCATACATCCAAAGAAGATTTTTTTTCATAGAAGGATACATTACAGCAAAAGACAGGAACAAACCCCTCACGTTAGAGGCCTCCTCCCAATCGTATCAGCTAGAACCTGTAATAAAACGTACAACGGCTACACAAACAGAAGAGACGCCTATTAGAACCTTTTTATTCACAGGAAGCATCACAAAAGAGTCTGAAAATACGGCAGCCAATACAGCTACAAACGTGCCTCCGGGTCAGAGCCAAGCAAAATCAGCAGACGCTAATCCTTCTAATTCGCTTATATCAAAATCAAAGCAAAACGGCCTAGCTAACACCAGAAAGCCCCATCTTGCGGCTACTGAGCACACAAAGGCAAGCAAATCAAAAAGTTTGACGCAAAGCCACTAAAAAATTGATGCGCCACATGGTCCACTGACTCATCGATCCAAAAAGACAATGAAAAATCAGGAAGGCCCTCTAAGATGACTCTGAGCAGACGACCAGTCAGAATAAAAACCAATGAGCCTAGCCTGGCATCTACGCTAAAGCAAACTCGTCTAACTTTTAAGACTAAATCCATCAACCTCACCTTGCTCCCCCAAGCCAGCAAGCGATCAATTTCTTTTGATGAAGATCAGGACTCGGAAAACACTGTCCTATCAATTACTGAAAGTGAATTGATGGAGGCAGCATTAAACGGGACCACCGTCCCTGAGGATACGGACGACATGGAGTGGAAACAACCACAAAGAGGCAAAAGAAACGCTAACAGACAAACTCCCTCCCAAAGCGCTGATGAACTGGAGCAGAAAACCTTAGCCTCAGATTCGCCAAGCCCCACTTTTCTCACACTGGAGGAGAAGAAACTATAACTTCTTGCAAAGAACAAAGACTCCAGGCCGATTCAATACCCAGCAGCAAGGAAAGCGGAAAAGAAAACACACCGGCCTATATTTGAGCCACGCTCCACCAACAGAATGACTCAATGAGAGAAGTCACCCATAATTTAAAGCACGAACGACTGACAAGAAACCCTATACATTGGAGCTCCAGAGTCCATTGAAACAGATGCTCGAAAAACTGTTCGACTTCACGAGAACGGAACTCTAAAAGTCGAACAAAAAATCACCAAACTGAAAGATCGCCCACCTCAACAAGAAATCACATTTATACTAGTCCGAGAGGGCCCAGAAAATCGAAATATGAGAATTCGACCAGAGAGCGAAGCAACGATCGTCGAGCTAAAAGAGTAATGTTAAAACGCTCTGAAAGAACTGCAAGGACCCGCAGCTTCCTTCTGAAAAGCATTTGGAAAGAAGACGCTTCATTTATTCTCAACAGAAAAACCATCCTAAAGATTCTGCACCTGGTTCCATCGCTCAAGTCCCTCTCATCAGAAGAGATTACGATCGTAGAATTCCTAGACAAAAAATGGGTGGACAGTGTCTACCTCCACATACAATTGGCTACAACAAAGACCGTATTAATTGAGGCAGAAAACAAATTAAGATCTCTAGGATACGACCTAAGAGAGTACAAATCCAATGATCGAGGAAATCATTTCCTCATGGAGACCAAGACAGAATACAAACAAAGCAGCAAAATCACAGATCGGCAACTCCAAGATCCACTTCCAACTATCGAAGCAGAAACCACAACAAGAAATATCTCCAAACTAAGGAGCGAATAAGCAAAAGACATTCTTCATGGTATAAACACAACGACCGAGCCGCAGAGTCTTCGGAAAGAAGACCTCTCGATAGAAGAACGAAAGAACCACATGGCAGAAAGAATCGAACTCCGACCCATCGAACTTCACCACGTTTAACTAGACGTAACCAAACGTCACTTTCAAGAGCTCAAAACATTGATCATCATCTAAGTTCCTTGGAAACCGAAAGAGTGCCACCAGACCCACAAAAGAATTGGCCCATCACAATCGACCATGAGATCTCCAAGAAGGGAAAGGCGGATCCAGTATTTGAACAGAATCAACGCCGTCCAAAAGTAGATCCAAACCGATGGGCCTGGCTTCCGGAAGCCCTAACAGCGAAACAGAGATTTTAGCAATCAACAGCAAGACAGAGAAACAAGGTTTGCTCCACTACTTCATCAAACATGGAAGACGTTTCCTATCTAACTCTGGGCTCATGGAATACCTGAGGTTTCTCTCACTTGACAAACACCTCTGATATAAACCTCAGATCATTCGACATTTTGTGTCTTCAAGAAATATGGATGCTCAAAGAACCGGCGATAGACGGCTTCGAGATTGCCTTCTTCACAGCTCTGAGAGGAGCCACGGGTCGACCGAGGATGGGCCTACTGACTGCAATTCGCATAGGGCTCAATCTTCAGCTGACCAAGGGCTTAAAAGAAGACCCTCACATCTTGGCCACCTTGATCCAACGATGCATTTTGGTAAATGTTTATTGGAACCCGAGGGAAACCCCAACAGAACTATTTTTCTCGAAGATCAAAAACCTGCTGGATGAAGCAAGAATCAGTGATACAATTGACAGCATAATCATTTGTGGGGACTTGAATGCCAAAATAGCGCTAAAAAGAACTGAAAACTCACTGAGAAAACCTTTGCTTAACCCCAAGACAAACACCATCGCTACGCCAGGAAACTCTTTGTACAGCGGAAAGAAATGGGCCAATTTGATGACATCTCACGACCTGAATAACACACACTCTCTGAGAAAAACGACTGACCCGGTCATTCCGGCCTGGGAACTAGCTGGACGACATGCCATCCTAGACCATGTATATCTCTCAAGAGATATCCTGACACGGGTCACAGGTTTTGAGGTCACGCGAACACTCCATAGTGACCACAACCTCTTGAAAACAACTTGGGCAATCCCCACCTCACTAACGTCTCCTCGTGTGCATTCATGCCTACCAACATCGCGACCAACGTCAATGCTACATGTCTAAGACTGACAGACTCAGCGATAACTCTACTAACAAACAACTATCGCCAAGCTAAGACACTGAATAAGCAAAAAGACGCTACAAGCCTTACGGATTATTGTCCATTATTGCTACCTTACCAGGTGAAAAAAAAATGGAGGCAAAACCCTGCATAAGGCCAGCATCACAATAACCTTGTCCTCAGAGAAAAAAGACTCACCATGAGACGAGCAAAAAGAATGGCCTTACGATTCCCTTCTATCACTAACAGTGAGGAAGCACGGATAACCACCAGCCGATACAAGAACTGGTAAAAAGGCTATAAAATCCAACTCTACCAGGAAGATTCTGAACTAATGCTGAGAACACTCAGTGGCAAGCAAACAAAGGTTTTTTGGTCACTGATATCATCCAAAGGCTTCCCAACTCAAGGCAATCTAACAACTAACGTCTCAGAAGATTCATGGATTACTCATTTTTCAGCTCTTTTTGATTCACCACTGTATGCAACCGAATTCCGCGGGGGATCCATCAACAAATGGGACATAGAACTTAACCTATCCAGCATCGAAACCAAAATCAAAAAGCTAAAATCATCACAAGCTCCCGGACCAGATGGGTTTTCCAACATGGATCTAAAGTCTTACCCTGCGAGCTGGTCGATCTTTGTGGCTCAAAGCTTCGAATCCTGCGCTTCAACAAGATCAATTCCCTTGTCTTGGAAGACAGCCAATGTGGTGCCGATTTATAAATCAGGTGAAAGAGGCGATCCTAACAACTATCGCCCCATCGCATTACTCGATAGAATCAGAAAGCTTTTTGGATCATTTCTTCTGGACAGTTTCAAGATCTGGGTCTCCTCATCGGAAGGCTGGGATCAATTCCAGACTGGCTTCAGAAAAAATCTAAGTACAACAGCCAATATATTTACGCTCAACATCTTCAAGGCCAGAGTACTGGAAGGTGCCCCTCCTTTGTCCCTGGCCTTTATTGACCTGTCCAAAGCATTCGACAAAGTCAACAGAGCAAAATTGTGGGAAAAACTCGTCAACTGGAATTGTCCTCACTCGCTGTTGGAACCCATACAAGAACTATATTCCCAGACATCCATGAGAGTCCGACTCAAGGGCGCCGGCTACTCGCTACCACTATTCCGTCAAGCTGTGGAGTGAAACAAGGATGTCCTCTGGCCCCAGCACTCTTTAATGCCTACACAGGCGATTACCAACACTTCAAAAAAAGCGTCAAAGCATTTCCACCGACCTTGGGCACCGAAAAGGTCAGCAGGCTGCTATACGCGGACGACATCATTTTAATTGATCAAACTAAGATCGGGCTTCAGAGAAAATTGGACAATCTGAACGAATATCTTAAAATCAACGATCTCGAAAGCAACACGATGAAGATCAAAGTGATGCGACTGGTTAAATCAGCCAAACGGAAAGCCCACAGTGCTTGGTTCCTTGACGGTGTTCGCTTGGAAGAAGTTGAAACCTTCAGATATCTGGGTATCCCCTTCAGTAACAAAAACAAAGAGCAACCGATGCAAGAAACCTTAGTCCTCAAAAACAAAACCCTAACCAATCAAATGATCATGATGGACAAAAAATGTGGTCGCTTTTCACACAAAGCGGCAATCACCTTTTATAAGTCGAAAGTGGTCCCAGCCCTCACTTATGGAGTGGAAGCCATGGCAAACATCCGGGAAAACATCTGGCCCAAACTGGAAGGCTTTCTTTGTAGAAAGTTACTCCGCCTTCCAGCCTCCACTCCAATGGCCCTGATAAGAAGAGAGCTCAGTCTTACCTCGCTTAAAGGTATGGTGTCTCTCAACAGTCTGATGCTTTACAGGAAAATAACATCGTCCAAAAAAAAAAACTTTACACTCATCCATGAAGAAATGGAGAAAGGCACAAACATAATGCTCCAAGCATGGACTAATAAAAACCAGACAATCCTGGAAGAGATAGGAAGTACAGAAGAGGAACTCCTGACCAATCCAACAAAGACCGCAAAATAATTCAAAGAAACATATTGGTGTGATACACAGTCGAAAGCGCTGAGCTACAAGTCTGTAGCTCATTTACCCCCCTTGGCGCAAAAAATAAATGAGCCCATCAGTTACCTACTGAAATTTCCAAACAAGAAAATGTGTTCAACTTTTCTGAGAGCAAGACTTAACATCCAGAAAACAAACTAGGTACTAAGAATCCGTGGTAAAATAGAGACCAATTCTTGCCTCTTTTGTGCGATGCCAAACACAATGGAAAGCTTGAAACATCTGATCCTCGATTGCTCAGGTACAACCGCCAACAGAGAAATCCATCTTGGCCATCTATATTCAAAATTCTCAAGGTTGGACGAAGACCACAGATGAACGTTCTTGATGAATGGGCTAAATCGAAGACCAGTCATCGCAATGGGAAACTTCCTGCATAGCCTTAAATTGGATTCCCTTTCTTAGAAGGCGAAACACTAAAGGACTTAGCACTCGCAAGCCAACCCAAAGAAACAAAATGAAGAAATAACACAAAGCTAACGAGGAAACGTGTTGTTTTGTAAAAATTGTCGACACACTTAAAACAAATAAAATCATTTAAAAAAAAGAACTTGCAAAGCATTGTGTTTTTTGTTTTGAAAGTTTTTGGGCAATCGTACATCTTTAATGAGCATGATTAATGTATGCAATGGTGTGCATGCCACTATGCTAAGAAAAACAAAATATGTCCAATCTGTGGTCGATAAATCTTTATTTCCCCAAAGGAGATTGCCTACACACTGTCCAGGTTTAAAATTTTGAAGCCCATCTGAGATCAATAAAGTTATATGTTTCATTGAGGAAAACTGTAAAGTAAAAAATTACTGGTTTTGCTTTTACTAATGACCACAATTACGTTGAAGTATTTAATAGAACTATTCATGTGTTTTTAACTATTTCTCCTCATCCAAGCAGTGACAATGAAACAAGTTCTTGTGACACATGTGTACAAAAATGTGACGTGTCATATTACAGAAGAAACATAAAACAGGTTTTTTTCGAAATTTGTTTCCAAATATTTGAAGGCAAGCACAATGGCAAAAATAAAGCTACTGCAGAATATTGATGATTGTTCTATGCCCCATTCATCTAAATTGCCAGGAGACCCCATTTCCTGGTCATCAAGAACATTCTAAATATTCGTATGACTATGAAATGACATATCCCTTTAAGAAAAACACCTAGCAGCCTTCCTAGATTGTCGTAATATTACTGAAATGCTGGCGAAAAGTCTGCATTTTTGTTTGTAGATTCATTCAAATTTGTTATAGTGGGAATAATATATATTTTTGAATAGTACAAATGATTTTACACAAACACATGGTAAGCATTTAACATTGATGGCACAATTATAATAAGTACTAATGCGTAATCTGGCTAGTCCATGGGGTGTTTTTCTTAAACCTAAATGATACAGGAATATTTGATTTGAGTGTTCTTATAAAATGTACACTGCATGTCAAATTCATATTAAAAGTAGACTTTATTTTATTTATAGTTTATTAAAACTTTAACATCTGAAAATAGTTAATCATATGCATAGTCACAAGACCATCAAGTAATCAATCATTCCTAAAATGTAATCAGATAAAAGCAATTTCTTAACTTCACAATTAACAATCCCGAATAAATCAATTAATTCTTGTAGATAGTTTCCCTGAGAAGAGCATGAATTGCTATTAAGCAATGAACTAGTGCAATGGTTAACGAGTTCTGGTTTCCATTCATCAGTCTAGCCCAAAACCCTTCTCGTACAAGATCCTCTATTTTATTTACAAATTGACCAAACAAAGTAATTAACATTGTAACCTTGTGTTTTCACCTCTGACTACCTTATGTGGATTGCTAAACATCTCAACATGCGCTGTAATTTTTCACATTTACAGAATGCTGCTCGCATTGGAGGCGGGTCCTATAGCTTTCAACAGACATTTGCCTTTGGACTATTAAGAAAGCATATGAAACAACAATTACTGAGTGAAATCAAACTGGATTTTGTTTGCATGGGCGGACTGCAATTTGCCACTCGTTGTAACTCACCCTAAAGTGTTTGAATTGTGCATGTTTTTGTTGATATTATGTACTCCATCTTTGCAAAGAATTTTTTCAAGTTGGGAGGTGGGGGATAACTTAGTTTAATGACACTGCCTATTTTTAAATAACTTTGAGCTCCAACTTAAAATACAGACTTATGAATGTTTGTGCTGTTTTGGGACAAAATCACATTTGTTTTTTAATGTAAAAGGTTACAAAACTCATTGGCAGGAAAAAGACATTTCTGATGCATTGACTGCAGTAAATTGTTATTGCTTACAGACATGTACAAAATGACATGTATACAGCACTAACTTAATTTGTTTTATATTAAATTAAATGGTTTTCAAATATTTAACTGTAAATTATAAATATAACTCTCGAAGTAAAACAAATTGTGTAGGACTTAAGGTTCACAGTGCAGAGCAGGTATTTTATTTGCATGCCAACTAATCTTTTGCACACTCTGATTCTGTTGGGTTTGGAAGAGTACATATTGGGTATCCATTGAGGCATATGTTCTTTTTCGGGAAGTGGGCTGTCGTTTTGTGGGAGAAACGCAAACACATTAGACAGACCAGTCAGCTGCCTTTTGGATGGGGGGGGGTGTGTGTGTGTGTGGTCTAGAAGAACATGTTGAGTGTAAATGTGTGTGTCTTTTTGTTTTTTTTGTTTTTTGTGTCTAAACAAGAACCTAGTAACCAGGTGATACTTCAAGGGATTTGCATGTTTCAGGTGGCATAGGCAAATGATACGTATTACTGTGTGTGCTGTATTCCCATCTTCATTAAGGGGAACATGAAAGAAATTCCAGACCTTATAATGTAACTTGTCAACAAGGGTCTCCATGGTAGGACATTTCTGTGGGCCGGGTGTTGTGTGGGTGTTCACTGTAGCATGTTTAGTGAGTGGTTGTGTTTTTATGGAGGTAATAGGTCTTGTTTCATGGATGGGGAGTGGGTGTTGTGGATGTGCAGATGTGTGTTGCAGTTTCTGAGGGAGTGCAGCAAGTGTTTGAGGTAGTCTGTGTCTCTTTAGAATGGGAGATTATGATTGTAGATGGATGAGATGGTAAATGTATATTTGTGTGTGTAATAGTGGGAGTAGATATGTGGGGAGATGCGAGTGGGTGGTAATTCTGAGAGTTCTGTTAAGGGCCTTTTGATGTTTGTGGAGTGAGTGGTGCAGTTTGAGTACTTTTTCGGTGAGGTTTTCTTTTCTTGGCTTTGTTTTTCTTTATCCCTTCAAAAAGCAACCAAAACAAAATATCAGCTTAGTATGTTGTCATATGTAAAATCTTGTTTGTATTTCTATATCTTTCTTACACACCCTTCCAAAGTTGTCAGTGATGTATCCCCCTTGTTATTGGTTTGTGGTTGAAGATCTGTCATGTGTTTTTCTTTTCTCCATCAATCCGTTCTGCATATATGTGTTCTTTTCTTAATGATTGTGAAGTTGTTTCTTGGAAATTAGTATGTTTGTTTGGCATGGGGTTACTAACACTTTTAATTTGCATTTCTTAAATTAACAAGTTCATAATGTATCTTGATCTTGCTAGTCATAACATTGTATGATTTTACTAATGGTTTATATTTGTTATAGTTTTCAGGCAATGTTCTAAAATGTGTTGATTAGACAATCTTACTAAATTTTTATTTCCTACTTACTTGGATGGTGATGTTCTAATGGTTGTCTGTTTCTTTTTATGTCCTTTCTTTGTTGGTTTGGTTGGACTGCAGACGCGTTGAAGAATGTTTGTGCATCTAACAATTGTTCTACGCTGTGGATTTTAATTACACCTTGGTCAACTATCATTTACATGCTTCTTGAATTACTAGCCTAAATTTAATAATTCATCATTTATCTGACTTACTGCTGAGATGATGTACAGTGGCCTTGTCATGAAAGATAAACCATATAAACAGTGTATCTTTTGTAAATGGAAAGTCAGCTGACTCATTCTTTTATTTTAATTTCTTTTACACATTTCTGATGGAGATTCTTCTGCTACCAGTATGTATGGAGACGATTCTGCTACCAGTATGTGCTTCTAACAGAATGCCTAAAATATAAATGTGAATAGGACCAGAAATAACAGATGGTGTAATTCTTTGTATGTGTGGACCCATGTAGATTTTATGTACTAATTGAATAGATTGAACCAACTTCATTATTCCTATTTTAAATGACAGGGGAATACACACAGGTAGATGTCCCACTTATATAGTATTGTTCTCTAATTAGGAATGCATTAAGTTAGTAGTTTGTCATATTACCCATATGTTTGCGATTTTGCAATGACAGTAGAAGGTTTTGTATTATGCAAATGTTGGCACTATACCATGTGCTCATATTTTCATATTTTTCTTAGCAGGCTAAATGTCCTACGATTTATATGCTTACGAAATAATGACTATGCCTTTCAAAAAACTATTAAAATACCTCTGCAAGTCATAATACTGGCTGTTCATTTGAAATCAGATTAAAGGTTTGTGGCCATGATGAAGCATGAAACATACATTACTGTTATTTAAATAACATGGGAATCGCTTCCTTTTTTCACAGTGCTTACATTTGATTATGAACAGTACATTCCTTGTAATTGGTTGTCAAAAAAATGTTAATTTTCATTATGAGCAGGCCACTGGGAAAGCCAGTCCTAACTATGAGGGCGGGGGGTGTGGTCCCAATTTCAGTTCACCCATGCTTTTGGTGCCAGTATGTTTCTGTGCAGTCCACCTTTGACTGAAGCAATACCTTCATTACAACATGCTTTCCGATGTTTTTTGTTTCTCTGTTAGAGGTAAGTCGTCAGAACAAGAAACCAAAAAGCATCACAAAGTGAATCAGGAGCCAGTGTGCTGCATTTCCGTTATGAAGCCTGACACCCAACCACCATCAATCAATACGGATCAGAAAGGAAGCACAGAGAGAAGAAGAGAAGCTGCATCACCCATGTAGTCTTACACCCCAATATTAGGCGAACCTGAAAAGGAGAAAGAGAGCATCAGAGAATAGCCAGGCCCATAAGCGGATAGTACGAAAAATGCACAGAGCTTCCGGGGTGATTACCAACAAGGTCGTGCAACCACTTAGAAAATCCGTAGACCACTGGGGCCAAAAGTGGGAGCACCAGGAACACCTCACCAGTGCACTTGAAACAGGAGCACACATACTTGCAAAAAGTGGCCGAGGCTTAGCCTGCTACTTACTGCTTTTCACTAATATAACACGTGGGGGAGACAAGACCAGATTGGTCAGGGAAAGAAGACCAATACCAGGAGAGAAGGAGGGGACATAAAAAGGCGACAGGAAGCAGGAAGCAGGAGGCATGGGTTATTTGTGTGAGGTCAGAGAAGGAGGAAGAGGTGAACGACCAAGAGAACAGCAGGACGGAGCAGCGGAGTGTGGGGGTTTTCTGGAGAAGGTGAGGTATTAGCTAGAGAGTGAGAATGGCACTGCTGTAGGAATGTGTGTGTTTGTGGGGCAAGTGGGGTTAGAGGAGTTAGCGTAAGGAGTGAATCTAAAGTGTATGATATTGAGTGAAAGAAGGGTGATTGAGTAGGTAGGAGGGTGGATTTGTAGTGTAGTGTGGAGGAAGGACTGGTAGCATGCAGGAAGGAGTGGTGGTGTAGTGTAATGTAGTGAAGAGCAAGATCAAGGGGTGGTGGTGTAGCCCAAAAGGAGTGGAAGACATCGAAGGGTCAGAAGTTTGGAGGAGTGAGAAGTGGTGGGGAGAGAGAGAGAGAAGGAAGTTGTAGAGGATGTCCCAGACATGGCCTGCATCCCTTCCCCTCATTTTGAGGTACCAGGAATGTACTCGCCAAGGTATGTGACGTATGAGGAGCAAATGAACCAACAAAGAGCTGCACTGGGACTCTGGCCAGTATACATCAGAAGATCCATACCTGTTGAAGCGCCCATAACAGACAACCCTGGACAGCACGGTACCCTATCAGACAGCCGTACCAGCCGCTGATAGGAAACGAAGAGTACCTACAGACGGTCCATGAAGAGACCCAAAAAGCCCTAATGGAAGGCCAGTGGAAATGACTCAAGGGCCTGAACAGACTTGTGAATGAACAAAAGCAGCTATCGAAGATAGCACGCCAGTGCGAGTAACTACGAAAATAAATGTAATGGACAAAGAGAAGAGACGATGTTAAAACGTGAGGAAATGTTGCTACGAGACAAGATGGAAGTAACCAACCTGTTAAACGTGTGTAAATAGGCTTGGAACGCAAGAGGCTAAAGATATCGATACTGCTTGCAATGCTTAGTAGGAGATAGAGCGGCAAGCGCCAACCGTATATCTACCTCAATAAGGCACATTATACAAGTGCGACTCCATTTTGTAAAAACAGAAATGTACTCAGGATGCCGGAGGCCTGACAGGCCAAGTTTCGTAACCCAGCCAAAGGCAAGAGAAGGAGCGGAATCGAAACTAAACAAAGAGCGGCTCATGCCTATGAAATCGAGGTCAACCAGAGAAAGGGAGGAGAGCGTCAGCTAACAAGACTCAAACCTCAGAGCATACCAGCCTGCCCCATGAAGGTCAAAGTAAGGGGGGCCCATGCAGGTGGCGAGGCTGAAACAGAATTAAATGCACTAAAAGCTGGAAACTGAAGCAGATTCATGGTGAACTAACACGTGACCAGCCAGGCGCGAAGAAGTACCACCACCTGATGTCATCCAGGACCCGAGGATGCCATAACCTTTCCTGATAAGAGACTACAGTTTCGAGGCCATACTCAGCCAACTAATTGACACATAGCCCTAAGATACTGATTGATGGAAGGGAGGCAGGGTAAAACTTGGGACATCAGGCACATGGGTGTCCATTCTGCATGCTGCTAATTAAAATGGGGATTTATGTCTAGGAGTGTAACCTGCCCAATCACAATGGACCAAGTTATCTGGAGTCCTATAGATAGTAGAACCAATAAGACGTCGTGCTTGTAGTGACCTCAATCACGTGTGGTGTAGTGGGATGGTCATAGACGCCCACCCGATAAGTTATCCAATCCGCATGCCCTATTATCATATACAGATATAGGACCTATACTTAAGTTACCTTTCCTAACCAATTATATTGCATGTCGAGGTTTTGTAGAGTTAGACGTCAATGATGACGAATATTGCTTATAAGAATTGCTGTTCAACTGAAGTTCGAGGAAGTCGGAGCGAGACAGGTGATCGAAATGCTGCTGATTTCCATTTGTTTCTCTGTTTGATGTACGTGTCATTAAACAGACTTCCCTTTGCCAACTTACTGAGTCCTCATTATTGAGCAGTGTTGGAGTAAGTGAATCCTGCACCCCCAGTCCTCACATGGTGCAGCTATCTTGTCCTACAAGTTCTAGAGGGTGAGCGCTGACCTATGGGCCCGTCAGTGAATTCCTCTCCTCCTGAACAAAGTGGTTCAGCTTGATAGAACGGGTAATGAATCCAACAGCTTGTCTGTAAGGGACAATTCCTAAATCCCTAATAAAACACGAACAGGTGGTTTTTGTAGGGAATGTTGTGGGATTTTAGGTAGAAAAGGCAAGTCTGCCTATAGGTCATCATCCCTAATACAAGACAGAAATTGGACAATAGGGGGTCGACTTTCTGTATATACCAACCCGTGGGTTAGAAACGCCTGGTGTAGGGAGGACGTGCTGAACAAAATGAAATGGGAGCGGGACAGCCATGCCCAAAAATATCAGTAAAAACCCTTGAACCACCTCTGAGTTGGAGTGATTCTTGTGCCATCTCTGACATTGATGACATTAAGTAAAATATTAAGCAATGGTTCCTGGTCTCCTTCTCCTACATTTTGGAGGTAATAACCTAGGATTTTGAAAGGTGCTGCGTTTTAGAGACTGATGAAGAGAGACTTGATTTGCTTCATGGGGAGGCATCCGCAGTGTCATGTTTTTTAAATGTAGTACCTTGTAAAAGCTTGGCCTTTCTGATAACTATCAATAATACGATTGAAAAAAGCAAGACATAATATTAGGGACAGAACGTTTTATCAATAATATGCTTTTTTAAAGTAGTTTATGTTCCATCACATGCCATGTGGTTTACTGCTTTAAATCTGTTTTTACAAATGTGTTGGAAGAGTTTCAATATGGATCATGGGAGACTAATGGATCCACTTAGTGTAGGAGTATGACTTGGAAGGTGGGTTTGGTTGGAATGTAATGCTGGATAATTTGATCATCATTTTGTATGTTCTAAGAAATGGTCTTAGGTAGGGTATCGTAGATTATTGCTGTCTGCGAATTATGAGGACTGAGCCGATACCTAATATCCTGGTGTTCAAAAAATGAAATACTTAAAAGGTGGGCAATTATTTTGAGTGATATGTCAAGACTGGATTCTTTTTTTTATATCTATGATTACCCACATTGCCATTTCATGTTTTCCAGCATTAGTGCACCAAAAATGTGGCTGAACAGAACCGTGTATAACAATCAAATTGATAGATATTGTGCTCGGTCAATTGGCACATTTGTGGAATGCTCTCCTATTATGTCCATAGTTGGACACAACAACATTCAGACAAGTGATGTGCAATGTTCTCGATGCACTGGGGATATATAAAGGTGACAGGAAGGAGATTTGCATTATTTGGGTGGGGTCAGCGAAGGTGGAAGAGCAGAACAACCAAGAGACCAGAAGGAAAGAGCAGTGGAGTGTGGAGGTGATTTCTGGAGTGGGTGCAGTATTAGCTAGTGAGAGAGTGGCACTGCTGTGTGAATATGTGTGTTTGTGGGACAAGTTGGGTTTGAGGAGTTGGTGTAAGGAGTGGAGCTTAAGTGAATGATATTGAGTGAAAGAAGGGGGGGCCTGTACTGGTGTCCTAGTACCTCTGTCTCGTAGTTCTTAGTGTCAAATTTCACCCTGCTACGTTCTTCTCGTTATTTGTAATAAAATAATGCATTTTTTCACATGCTTTTGTTTGTTTGTGGTACATGTAATAAACGATTATATATGAAAACGTTCAGCTTATCGCCTACAGGTACCATTTGGCGTACTGATGTATCTGCACAGAAAATTAGTTGTATTTATTTTAAGTATTTATTACCTAGCCATTTCAGGGTGGATGAAGCACATGTATCATGGTAGGGTTAAAACTAAGTGAATGCTGGTTGCGTCACATGGGTTTTGCTACGGTTGTTTTGAGCTGCGTAAATCTTGGAGAATTTTCTTGCAGTAATGTTCTTTCATGGTATATTTAGGGTCGTATTGATTTTCTTTTCATGTTTTACACTTAGTTTTTTATTACTCTTTGCATTATTCTTCCATTCTTTCATTACTCCTTCGTTCTTCTTTCTGCCATACCCTTTTGAGCTATTACTTTATCACTCGATTAGACGTTCATCATCGCGTTCACTAAATAATTTCATAAATCTGTGTTCATTTCATTTTATTCTTTATGTTCACTTTTCAATTTGTATGCTTTGCACTACATTGCCACTGGCACATGTTTATCTCTGTCGAGCGTCCTAACAATATATCCCACAATGATTATTTTCCATTGCTATACATCGTATGTATTTAACAACATATTCAAAGATGGCGCAGAGATTTGCCATCAGTCCATTACGTTCCTCACGCTTCACACGCTACATTAGCGGCTTGCTACGGGCCATACTTCTAGATTGGGATCATAACACACTGGAGACGCTGGTTTTCCTGTCAAGCTGGCAAACCACTTGGGACTTTCCTTGCCTCTACTCATCAGTTTACTGGCTTAAATACGCGATACTCCAGTAAGCCTGTATTCACCTATTCCGTTCTAACAGCTATTACTACATACCTCCCTATTACAAGAACACCACGTTCTTTATTTTCATACATTTCAGCTCCCATGTAAAATGTCTCTAGCATGATATCGAGTGAGGAGTTTTCATGCATCCCGTTTGGACGTGCTATAATCCATGTCATGGTAAATACATCTGCACCTTCTAGGACTATAGGTAACTATCCTATTCAAGCATTAGACGTTCCATGCCGTCTAGTCTTATTTTATTTTGTTATTATTTTTCCCCTTTATTTTTCTCCCTTCTTTTCAATTCCATTTATTCGTGAATTTTTATTTTTTAGTTTTATTTTTAACTTCTATCTTTTTTAACTTTCATTATATGTTTGATATAATGTAAGACTATTTATTTTTTTATTTAATTTTATTACAATTTTTACAAAAAGAAAAGGACTAAGCGTCCCTACATAAGATTCCTTGTTCCATTTTAAATTCGGTATTCATCCCTACTCCGTCTGATCCGACTTGTCTCTGACTCTAAGAAAGTCCAAAGTTTCTCTGTGAAGAGAGCCACAGCGATCGTCCACTTGGTTTTTTCCCCACTCATGAGCTGTGTCCACCAAGTTTCTTCATCCTGTGTGCTGGCTGTTTTCAATGTTTTCATTAGGTAAGTATCCCTTGCTCCTAGCGTGCCAGAGCATGTCAACAATAGATGTCGTATTGTCTCTACCTGCTTTGTATTACAAAAGCGATATTTGTTGGTAATTGATTCCGCTCTGATTGCCCGGATCTCATTTGTTCTCATCACGTTTAATCTAGTTCTCAAGAAGGCACAGCTCCATTTTTTGTCCGGGACCTTTCCAGATAGCCTCTCACTTCGTTGATCTTCATCGGGTTTATTGGAAGATTTGTTGTTGACTTGTAAGATAAGGCCACCTCTTGCGTTCTTATCCAGTCTAACCCAATCAGTTTCTTTGCCACCTTATCTGGATTTCTTATGAGAGTGTCCTCCGTCAGGGCTACTTCATCCAAAAGGTTGGTGTTCCCCGCCGCCCATGATGACAGCATTTTGTTCTTTCCGCTGTCCAGTTCTTTTTTTAGGATTTCAAAGATTTTTGGTCTGGGCTCCATGATGATTTTCCTGTACAACATCATAGAGTTTTGTGCCACCATGCCCCCTCAAAGAGGGTAAACACAGTTCTCTCCTAATTAGGGCTATCAGCACCGATTGCGCAAGTCCGAGCACACGTCTCCAGAAGTAGCCTTCGAGTTTGTCCCAGATTTGTTTTGGGATTCTTGCCATTGCTTCCGAGTCATAAGTTATGCTAGGGACTACTTTTGCCTTAAAAAAAATTATCACTGGTATGAGAGAAAATCATCCAAACTTCCTGTCCACTACCTTTGCCTGGTAGGACAGTGACAACTTTTTTTGTCTCAATATCTCTTGCATTGGGACTTCAGTGATGCTATTGCTTAACATTACGCCAAGATATTTGAAGCTTTTGATGTTTTCCAGTTTTTCTTTTGAAACATACCATTTTCCGTTTCCCCTAGTTCTGGTCGACCTTTCAAGTGTCATTATTTTAGTTTTCGTCTTGTTCAGTTCCAAATCGTTAGTCTTCAGATATTCTAACAGACTTTCCAAATCTCTTTGCAGACCGACTTCAGTTTGATCTAATAAAATGATGTCGTCTGCATACAGGATTCGCAACACCTTGGCTTCGCCTATAGTCGGGGGAAAGCTTCTGATGTTCTTTGCCCATTCCTCGTAGTCGGCCATATAAGCATTGTATGAAGCCGGCGCAACCTTGTTTCACTCCCCGGAACGTCAAGATTTCTTTTGATAAGTCACTAGCTCTGTTCGATGAGATTCAGACTGAAGTTCCTTCATACAGCGCTTTGATAGGTGCCAAAATTTTGTCTGGTCAATCTTTGAATGCTAGTTTCTTCCAAAGGCGATTCCTATTTACTCTATCAAAGGCTTGCACGAGGTCCACAAAAGCCATGAAGAAGTTAGGGCTTCCTTGTTGTACTTTAGCTTTCAGGCTGCTCAGGAGCAGGAAATTTGCTGTACTGCCAATATTTTTACCAAATCCTGTCTGATATTGTTCGATGGATTCCGATTCTTTTAACCAGCACTGGAGTCCATCCAGAACACATTAACCAAATAGCTTGCAGAAAACATCGAGGAGTGCTATTGGCCGATAGTGCCTGGGATCTTCTTGTGCTCCTCTTTTGAAGATGGGGACGACGTTTGAGGTCTTCCATGATGGGGGACTCTGTTGTTTAAGTTGCAGTTCCGGAAGATTTGACTGATCAACGGAGCCCATGCACCCACATTCTTCTTCAAATCAAGGTTCGATATCCCATCGGGTCCTGGGGCTCTGGCGTTTTTGATTTTTGTAATTTTAGTCGTGATGGTGTCAATATCACATGGAATTTCGCATGCTATTGCTGTTCAACAACTGGTGTTGGAGTTATCGGTGCCTTATACAGATCTTCAAAGAACTTGACCCACCTTTCTTCGCTCACATTATTTTGGAGAACGTTGTTTGTGCTCTTATTTGTTGGTTTAATTAGTTATTGTTATTGTTATTTTGCATTTATATAGCGCCTTATATACCATTGGTATGGTCTGAAGGCGCTGGTAGTTTGAACGCACTTGGGAACCGAAGTTCAGATCAGTAGAGAGAGTAGAGAGAGCCAAAAGGTGCGTGTGAGCACCGAGTATGTGTGCAGCTCATGCAGTATTCGTGTAACAGCTGCTTCTTAGCGGTAGGTGTGGTGGTCGAGAGATCAGGAGTATGTGTTCGTTCTGGCAGGATTTAACCAGACCGGATGTGGCTGCGTTAGGCCTGAGGAGAACGCCTGGCTGGGGGGTGTGTAACCAGCAGTGTTTACTTAGAATGATGTGGAGTGAGCGGCAGATGTTGATATAAGAACAGTTATATCGAATGGTGTCATAGTATCTCTGTGTTCTAGTTGAGTGGTGATGTAAAGGAGAGAGTAAGCGTGGTGGTGAGATATGATGGGTTATATGCTCTTTCAAATGTTCTCTGCATTCCAACCCATACTATATACGACACGTAATTCTATGCGCTGCGGTCCGTACCATGCACTCCTATCCACTCATGCATCCCAGTCAGCTCCATGCACTCTGGTCTGCTCCACGCATTCATGCATTCCCGCTCGTCCCGCGTGCTCGAGTCTGTTCTGCGCGCTCCGGTCCGCCATGCGTACTCCAGTCAGCTCTACACATGCACTCTTGTCTGTCCCTCTTATGCAGTCTTGTCTGTCCCTCGCATGCACTTTTGTCTGCCTCACGCATGCGCATCTGTCTGTCTCACGTATGCACACCCGCCTGCCCCACGCATGCATTCCTGTCTGCCCCATGCTCTACGCATTTGGCAGCTCTACATATTCATCCATTCTATGCACTCATCAGTATTGGATGCAATCTGTGTTCATTCGTTCTACTTACTCGTCCACTCTAAGCAACACGTCCGTTCACTCTGACCACTCGTTCGCTCCAGGCACTAGTTCGCTCCAGGCATTCACCTGTTTTATGCACTCAAACGTCTACGCCCTCACCCCCTCAACGCCCTCACCCCCTCTATGCAGTCACCCCCTCAATGCGCTCACCCCCTCTACGCATTCATGTACTCCCCGTGATTTATTATTTTTAAGGACTCGCGCTTTCACGCATTCAGCAGCAATATCATGTTCTATATATTCATCTCTTCACTGATCAGTTTTATACCTTCATCCGTTCTATACACTTATCTACTTCTCCGCTCTATCCACTCATCAACTCATCCATTCTATCCACTCATCTGCTCTATCCACTCATCCACTCAATCGCTCCTACTCATCCTCTCTATTTACTCATCCATACACCTATCCACTCCTCCGCTCTATCCATCCATCCGATCTATCCACTCAACTCATCCGCTTTATTCACTCATCCGCTCTATCCCCCTATCCACTCATCCGCTCTATCCACTCATCTGTTCTATCTACTCATCCTCTGTGTACACTTTATCCACGCATCCTCTCTATCCACTCATCCGCTCTATCCACTCATCCTCTCTATTCACTTTATCCACTCATCCGTTCTGTCCACTCATCCGCTCTATCCACTCCTCCACTCACCCACTCATCGATTCATCCACTCATCCATTCTATCAACTCATCCGCACATCCACTCACCCACTCATCCATTCATCCGTTCTATCCACTCATCCGCACATCCACTCACCCACTTATCCATTCTATCCACTCAATCTACTCATCTTCTCTGAACACTGTATCCAGTCATCCACTCATTTGTTCTATCCACTCATTCGTTCTGTGCTCGTCCGCTCCATCCACTCGTCCGCTCCATCCACTCGTCCGCTCCATCCACTCGTCCGCTCCATCCACTTGTCCGCTCTATCCACTCATCCGCTCTATCCACTCTAACCACTCATCCGTTCCATGCAGTCATCCGTTCTGTATATTCGACCGGTCTGTACATTCATCTGTTCCAGCGATCTACACACTCTCCACACTTCCATATTCACCCGTTATCCACACTCATGTGCTCTACATACTCATCCGCTCGGCATACTCATCTGTTCAACACATTTATCCGGTTTACGCTCATCCGTTCTGGACATTCATCTGTTTTGCGTACTCTTGCATTCTACACGCTTCTCTGTATTTGCGCACTTATCTGCGCTACACGCTCATCCGTTCTACGCATCCAGCCGCTTTACACCCTCATTGACTTAACATGTTCATCCATTCCATACACTCACCTGATCTACAAATTCACTCGATTTCCATACTCATTTGAACTATATAGGTGTCTGTTCTTCCACTTATGCATTCTTCCACTCAGCGCATTCATTTGTTCCACCTGTTTTATCCATTCTAACTAATTAATCCACGCCATTCACTTCGTTCACTCTGCATGCATTCTGTCCATTTCAGGAGTTTAAATCTCTTTACTGTTTCTGTATGATTTATTTACTCTTATGAGCCATTTCACTGCTTTGATGTAATGTATTTGTTTAATTCTGTTTGTCCTTCTAGTTTATATTAGGGGTTATTAGCTGTCAGTTTCTCGCGTCAGGTGGTTTGATGTATAGGAGTCATTGAGTTGCTGTTGGTCTGTTTGGTTAGTTTGGTACGGGTTGGTTTTAGGGAACAAGCCAGGTTTTCAGTAGTTTGCGGAAAGACATTAAATCCTCAGGCGGATGTGGGGTGGGAGTGAGTTCCATAGCGTGGGGGCCAAGGCTGAGAATGATGATCCGCCTAACCTGCTTGAGTTTGTCTTCGGTATGACTAGGAGGCCGGCTGAGCTTGATTTTAGGGTTTGTGGGGGGTGGTAGGGTTTTAGTTTGTCTTGAAGATATTGCGGTCTGGTTTTGTGCAGCGCTCGATGGGAGATGCACAAGGTTTTGAAAGTGACCCTTCGGGCTACTGGAAGCCAGTGCAGCGTCTTAAGGGCTGGGGAGATGTGGTCTCTTGGGCCGAGTGCAAGTAGCAGTTTGGCTGCAGCGTTTTGTGCCCTTTGGAGTTTATTCAGTTGGTACACGTGGACTCCGAGGTGTAGTGGGTTTGCGTAGTCCAGTCTTGATATAACGATTGATTGGACCGCGGAGAGTCTGTTGGCAAAGGAGAGATATGGAAAGATGCGCCTAAGGGTTTTAAGGTGGTAGTGGCAGGACTTTGATACGTTGTTGACTTAGTCTTAGTGTTAGGTCGGAGTCAAGGGTGCATTCAATTCAAGATTTTTCACAGAGTTGGAGGGGGTCGGTGAGTTGCCCATGGCGGATGGCCAGGGTAGTGGGTGCGGAAGAAGTTTGGAGTTGCCACATACCATGATTTCCGTTTTGTAGGGGTTTAACAAGAGGTGGCTTTGGGTCATCCAGAGTTCTATGTCACGGAGGCAGGAAGCCAGGTCTGGTCGGGAGTAGTTGTAGCACAGGGACCAAAAGTCTTTAGATATTTTTGCGCTAAGTATGTGCAACATTTGTTCAGCGTCCTGTTGATGAAGGTTTGCTTGTTGTTGTCGGATCCAGTTTTTATAGGACCGTTCAGCCTTTTTTAATTTTGATTCCATTTCCAACGAATTGGCTTTTTTTGCCATTCGTTTGGTTTTCCTCAAAATCGCTCTCTGAGCAACCAGCTGGTGATTATAGTTATGGTGGCAAGTTTCTCGAATTTTACCAGCTTGTATCACAAGGGTCTGAAATCTCCTCTTCCTCCAGAGAAGACTCTGTCGCCCCTCCTTCCCTTTCCTCCTCACCTTTAGCTTTTCACTTGGGGTCTGTCTTTTCTTCCTTTCAGACTGGGCTTCTCCTTTTTTTTGTGAAGATTGGGGTGGCCACGGAAGGACGCCACAGTGCCACTGAAAACAGTGGACGGTGGTCGATCCCCCGTGACCGCCGGGAATGGGGAAAAAGCCGGAGGCACAAAAACCCCCAAAAAAGATGTGAGATGGCAGAAGGCTCGAACTGCACCCAATGAATCGTAAGTAGGACAGTAGCTTGTCGAGGGTGAATAGATAACACACTGAAAGGCCAGCAATGCTTCCAGGAAAACACTCTGAAAGAGACAGAAGAAAAAGAGGCAAAGCGGTGAATGCAACAGAGGCCGGGAGTAGTAGGCAGCGACAGGCAAGCGAGCAGGAGAATGGAGGAAGAAGGGAGGCCACTCGGAGAGCGTTAGAGAGAGAAGCGGAAATAGAAAGAACACAAGGGAACAAAGGGCCAGAGGAAACACAGGTAAGCAGGCGGAACCCCGCAAGAAGAAATGATACGGAGCGGTACAACACAGGAGGAAACCTAGAAAGTTGCAACGTGTCCGTCACTCGGAAGTGGCTGGTAATAAACTACCGGTGACTGATGAGAAACAAAAGAACTAGACCGGCAATGATACGCAGGGGGAAAACGTGATGGAACTATCAATGGCGGCCTCCTTTGCAGCGATCCCAAACGCGCCACTTGCTGCAGGGCATGACAGCTTGTGACTTAGTTACCTGGTACACTGTCAGTAGGAGCACGTAGTCCACCTCCCTGTTTCGGCCTGTGTTTGTTGTTTCCTTGTCTTTTTGTTTTACATTATAGGCCTGTCTCAGATTATTTTGTCAGACAATTTTAGGCGGTTGCCCCGAGAACAGGCTTCTTGGTCACATATCATAATTTTTTTTTTCAGTGGTTGCTGTAGCTGCCAGGTTGTTACCTATATATTATGATCACTGTTCTCCTTTTTTACTACTTTGAATGAGTCAATTATGGAAAGTAAGTCTTTTGACACAAAGATGTGGTTGATTGTTTCACGTTGTTCTGCTCTTTGCCATGTCGGTACCTTTAAGTTGTTCTTATTTCTCATCCAATGAAAGTTGTGTAGGTTCCATTTTTCCATGAGACTCTCCCACCTCTTGCCTTTTTCTCGGGCCAATTGGGCTTGTTGGTTATTAGGCCTATCAGTTTCTAGGTCCAAACATATGCAATTCAAGTCACCATTTATAATTAAGTGGTTCACCTGGTGTCGGTCGAGTTCTTCTTCCAGTAGCTTATCTACATCAGATATATATTGGTCATTCGTGATCTCCTTTGCGTTCCAATAACTATTTACAATAAGGGTGATGACTGGTCTTCTTTCAGACATCCTTGCGTTATGATTTTGCCAGGAAATTATCGAGGCTTGCAGCAGGGCTGAATATTGAATTTGAGTTCGGAGTTCCACGCCACTGCCTGAACGAATTGCAGTCAGGAGACCCGCCCTGGGGTGCCTGCCAAGCACCTCTGTGCCGGTGTGAATGTGATCTGTGCCGGTGTGAATGTGATTTTGTATCCATCCAGAAAGGGCTTGAACATCAGCCAAGTCTCCTGCGGGCATAAGATGTCACATTTTCCAACGTTCACATCACTGGCGACGGTCAGGTGACTGAATCCTCTAGTGTTCCATGAACGCATTATTTGCTTTGTCCCCTGTGATGTTTGATCCATCACTGTGTTTATCAGGCCGGTGGGGGCCGTCGATGGGACTGGTTGCTAGATCTCATGTGTTTTTGCCAAAGCTTCTGGGATCCATGCCCATTTTTGCTGATATGCTATAGGTGTATCTGGTTCTTTCGCCACCGCTGAGCGCAGTGACTTCTGTGTACAAGGGCTTTGGTCAAGTGTTTTCTCCCGGTCCTTGTGACCACCTTTCATAATCTTGTACGAGTTCAATTTGCTTCTCCGTGTCAGGGGAAAGGGATCTTCGCTTGTCCTTCCCCTTATCCCAGGTTTTTTTTTTTGTGTCGATTTGGTCTTTTTGCACCTTTTGGGTGTTGGTTCTCTTCCGACTTTCTCTTCTAAGCTTCTTTGTAGGTGAGTTGACGTTAGAAGGTGACCTATGGTTACCTTCTAGTTAATTCTCTCTTTTTTCTGGTCGATCATACTTTGTAGTTTTGGCACGGTTGGAATCGTCACTCTTCGTTGCCTCACTCCCTTGATCAAGCTCTCTCAAGTCATATCCCAGGATCAGGAGGTTTTCAGCCTCTTTGATTAGGATGTTCCGCACGATTGGAGAGGCTATATGTATGTATACACAGTCCCTTCGACCGTTCTCACAAGGTTCAAATGTCCTCAAATCATCTGAGGTAAGTTGTGGTAGGTTTGGCACGTGGCTGAAAAGGCTTAGCGTGGTGTTCCTGCTTAATGTTATTCTGTCTTTTGTGGCTTGAACCCTTTCCAGCCAAAAGACACAGCGACTCTTGATACGCTTGTTAGGTGGCTCCTCATTCCTTGTCATGCTTCCATTATTCCTGTTTCTACCTTGAGTCCATTGACCCTCGTCGTGTCTCTGGCTCTGGTTATTAAGGGCATCAGGCTTCCCACTGTGCTGGTCAGCCAGGGCTGTAGTCTTGCGAGCCAGCGGGGGACTTCTGTGTTTTATCCCTTGTAAGGAATGTTGATCCTCATTCCACTTCTTTGGGGCCGAGATGGCAGCATTAACCATGATCATCCTCTTATCTTCCATAAATGGTACTGCAGTTAGCTCTATTGTTCTAGATTTTTTTGTAGTCTCTCTCGTCAGGCCTGGTTGGCCCCCTTCACCAGCCTTTCATTTTGCTCCCGTCTCTGGTCTAAGTTCAGATTCTGATTCTTCTACCGTATAGGTGCTTAAGTCCATTAAGTCGACCACAATTTCATCGTCTTCGTCCACATTTCAGTCACACTTATATTTTTGCTTCGTTGTTGATTCCTTATTCTTTTATATATCCGGTCAAGTGGCACAGCGAGTAGAGCGTTCGCTTTGACATCCGTGCAGATCCTGCTAATGCAGGTTCGAATCCCGGCAGGGTCAAACTCAACCTTTCATCCTTCCGAGGTCGATAAATGAGCACCACACACCGTGGGTAATAATAAGCAGTGCTCAGATACCTGAGGGTTCGTAGCGCTATATAAATGCCTAATTATTATTATTATTATTTATCTATCGCTAGGCTTGGTTTTTTGACTCTTTGTTTAGTCTTCTTGCCGAGAGGTTTGTCCTGTCGTTGGACCTTCCTTTCCACATTTCTGCGTTTTAGGGTTGGAAAATATCCCAAATTCTTGTTGTTTTGAGCGGCTATGGTTTTCGTTTTCCTTATTGGTTTCTCATTTATAGGGCAAAAAGTTATTTTCAGTGGCTCTAAAATTATGCAAACATTGTCTGACACGCTGTCGATCTTTCCTTGTTCCTCACTTTCTTGGGAAGTTGCTTTACTAACAGAGTTAAGCCCTCTTCCCCGTTCTTCTGACATAACTCCTTAATTGCTGTTCTGGGGTTGATTTATTTTGATCTTGATGCCTCTCTGTCTTATATAGTACGCTCCTTCTGGCGGTTAACCGGTACTTCTTCCAGAACCACCAGCCCCTTCGGGAATCCAGGAGATGTCGCTCTGTCAGAAGATGGTGGACTCTCGACTCTGTTCGATCCCCTCGCAAGCAGGCAAGTTGTTCCCTGGTCTATTGTGTTCTCTTTTCTAGCTTCAGAAACCATTAGGCGTTTCTCCAAGTAGGATAACTTTGTGTGCATCAGGGCTATTGGCGTAGATTGGTCTTTCAGGGTTTCGTTCATCGATTCATAGAGTTTACTGAAGGGCGCTAAGACAATAGTCACAGTCGACATTATAGCCAGTAAATCAGCCTTTTTTTGTGGTGTTTCCTTTATAAGGTCTGAGGGATGTCACTCTGCCTTTTTTGGTGGGGAGGAGAGAGAAAAACCTCCGACATTCTTAATCTTTTCTCTTGTCTCTGCTCACTGATTTTTTTTTTAGTTAAGGGTGTTTGTCTACGTGGGCTCCTCTCCCTTTTCTTATTTAGGGGCCTTTTGTTACTCTAGGTTCAGCCAAGTTCTTCTGCATCTCTGACGTCTCTAGCAGGTTGGGTTCAGTTAAGGTGGCTTCGCTGGCTCCACACTCAATCTCTTGCGATTTGCCTGGGGAACCCACTGTCAGAATTGAAGTGAATGCAGGCTGCCCCCGTCTAGGGTCCAGTGGTGTTAACAGGGGGGCACTTGTAAGGGGAGGTGGTGGTTTCCCAAAATGCCATTTTAGCAGCGTAGAGGTGTTCTCCGGCACTCTTGCTGCCTCCTCTTTGTCCTGAGGGCAATTCAGCTTTAAATAAGGGATGTCGTTGGCAGCCTCCGCCCCGACCAAAAGCTCAATATCTGAAATATCATTCACTTTCAAAACTTCATTAATTTCTCTTTTATTAAAGAGGTTCAACAGGGGATTACTCCCCCTTTGGTTGTTAAGTTGCAGATCTTGCTTTTCATCAGGAATTTTATGAGATATTTCCCCTGTAATAAGGTTTCCGATACACTTTGCCCATTTTCAACTCAAGTTTAGACTGTGTCATTGCTTTAGGCTGGCAGCCTGTTTTTAATTTGCCTTTTGGTTGTTTTGGTCCATCTACCATGGTCCTGAGCTGTTGGATGTCTTTATTGACCTCAGTGTGTGGGTTCCAATATAAGACTATGTTGTGTCTTTCATGTAACACATGTGAATATTATTTTAAGACTGCTTTGAAATTCATCCTGTGATCTAAAGAATGACTATGTGCTGCTGCAATGCCTGTTGCTTACATTTCATCATGGTTTATTTTTAATGGACACCAACAAACATTTTGAGACAGTTATATTTATGATTCTATTGGCCTGTGTTTAGACATCCCAGTGTTTGTGGTGATGGTTTTGCATTGATTCTTCAACATATCTTATTGTATGCCATAGCAGATAAATGTATGTTTTATATTGACTAGGTTGATAGATTATAATGACCCTGATGACGGCGGCCACGCCGAAACTAGTTGGTCTTCTATTCCTTCATCGTCCTATCTAGCCTTGATATGTATTCAGGCAGATTTTATTACTATATGTTTTGTATAACTTGGAAATGTATAGTGGTGGTAGCCTTTTGGGTCATATATCAGTGATTGTTCTTTGCAATGCATTTCCAATGGTTCCATGTGATAAAATCACGGCAATAATTGCTGTGTTAACAAAATATCGCGGCAGAAATGCAGTGGTTTTTGCACCGCAATCCATGTAAAACATGCGGGGGACACCCCTGCAACCTCCGGACCCATTATACCATTTGAGGGGAGCAGGTGACACCCCTGCAACCCCCGCTCCCCTTAAAGGGTATAATGGGGCACACTTTTACTGGGTCAAACCACAGCATTTTGCTGCTATTTTTTTTTTTTTACTGCAACATTTTTGCCACGATTTTATTACCTGATACCTTTCCAATGTGCTTAAACATCTGAATACAAGTGCACCACTCCAGCAATTGGTTAATTGTGCTCGTCTGTGCAATTCTTTATATAATACGAGATCTACTTTTTAACCATACTACTTTTGTTCATATCACTCATTGTTTTTCAGATATTTTGTAAACAGTGTGACTCTTTAGCGTATATATTATATGCTAATTGCTGTGATCTGTTGTATTTTGACCCTTGAGTATCATTTTTAGCTTTTGATGGTGTATATATATAGCAATTAAAGGAGTGCTGTGCTGCACAAAAAAGGAAGGATGGGAAGAGCAGGCAGAAGAGAGTAAGCGGTAAAAAGGTGCTGCAAGGTTATCACTGAGCTTAGAGTTTTTCTTGAGAAGCAGGGTTGTACTGTTCCTTCCTGAAGTGCTGGAAAAACTGGGGCAATCGAATGAGCGTCTGTTATTCCAGCATCTCGATGCATAACAGGAGTGTAAAATCAAAATCTGGTAACTGTACTGCAAACGAGATAAGACCAACAGACACGGAGATGAGTATAAAGAGAGTTTATTCGCTTCAAGCAGACTCGGGTTCTACCCAGCAGTAGCTGTGCAGAAGTGAGCAATTTACAGAAAAAAAATCGCATCCTTTTATGCACCCCAGTTTACACGAGTTCTGCTGTGAAATGCCTTGCCATAGATATAGTTTACACCTCCATGCTACGTATGGGTTTTCTGTGAAAACATAAATACGTACATTTTGTCAGTGATTTTCATGCTTGTACATTATAACTTAAGACCTTACAAGACAATAGACTGTTCTCACTGAAAGGAAAATATTCCTTCCAACATTATATATTGCTTTCCTCACTGAGGGTTACTGTACTGTGTAGCCGCATGTTTCTATAGTTTGTTTAGGATAACCCTTTCTTGGTAAGAACAGAACATCTCCTGTGTCATAAACTATCATTATTTGTATGTGCATTTGTGAGACCCAAGCAATTAACAGCTGCAGACAAATATATTTGATCGTGCTTGGTCCGGCCTCTGCAAGATCCAAGTCTGTGTTAACAATGAGCTAATTTCTTTGCAACAGTAAACTCCACACTCTTGTGCGGCGATTCCTTACAGCTCCAAATAGGAGATTTTGCAAGATGGAGTGAGTGCATGAAACAAAATAGGGGAGCTTAAGGCTAACCTGAATAAATGCATATTCACATGAGAAGGCCTGTGTTCTGGTTGCTTCCTTGTTGCATTCCTTAGATTCCATTATGGTGATGATGAGGCACCGGGTGCTATTGAAGCCTGCAGCAATGGTATTTTATTTTCAGCCAGGTTGGATGGGGCCATTACCATTACCATTGTCTTGTATGTGAATAAGGCTGTTTTTAAGATGGTGCAGGCTTGGTGAGAAAATGTGTGTATGTCTGAGGGTTGGGATGATGTGATTGTATTTCTTCAGTCCAGCAATGGGATGAGCTGAGGCATGCTGTACAGCTTTCAGTGGGGGAATAGTGAGGAGGACAGGACTCTAGCAACTAGAGTGTTGCCCAGATTCAGTTGGGAAAAGAGCATGGCATGAATGATTTCCAGAAGGTGAATAGCGCTGGTTCTTCTTTTCTTTGCAATGAAAGTCTTGAAGAAAATTATGCCTTCTATGATAAAGCAGAGGGATTTAGTTCTGGACACAGTGGTCTGGTCGAAATGGGTTGGAGTAGTGCTCATCTACTTTTTTTTTTTTAAAGTGTTACTGTTCCTATACTTTTATTTAAAAAAGAAACTGATCTGGAATGGTTCAGTTTTAAAATAAACTTGTAGGAAGAAGACAGGGGTGGTGATTGAGAGCCATGCCAAGATGCCCACTCCCAAACTACCCGCTGTAAATCCGGAAAATATCCTGTGCCATCTGCTAACTAGCACCCCGCAGTTTGTTTGGTGCGACGTTGGAGTGACTTGTGGGCTGCCTACTGGAGTCCCGCTAACCTAGGGTTACCGGCAAGGAGCTGGAGACCGGCCAGCCTGTGGTGAGGCCTGATGAGAAACAAGCCTGTGGAGCCAGTATTAGCTACTGCATGATTCCCAGCTGAGGCTCGACCAGGCGAGGGAGCCGAAATCCTCTGCTGAAGCGGGTCACTGGAACAATATCTGTCGGTGAAGCAACATCATTCTATATGCCGGCGTCCCGCTGAGAACAGAGTCTGTACCCGCTGGAGCACGGAGGCACCCGATCCGGGAGGTGCGAGCCACTCTGAAGCGCGGGCTTCCATGAAGTGGTAGTCGTCCTGTGTAGCGGATCGACTGCCACGGAACATAAAGCACGGGCGGGGAGCATACCGGGGTGCATAGTGTGGCCCATGCAGGGCGCTGACAGGTGCCAGGGCACACGGAGACCAAGATAAAAAATTACTCGCCCCATGTGAGCAGGCTGGGCATGGTGCAATAGTAGTGGCTGTGGCCCGGAGGAGAAATAAAACAGCCTGATCCTGCGACTGAGAGGCCTGTGCCCGCTTGGAGGGCTGCAGCCAACTGTTGGCAGCATCTGTGGCTCGGGCTGGAGGACCAGATCGGTGGGCAGTGTTGCAGCGTTCTGCCGCTCTCCACTGACCCCCGAGCCGAGGTGGAGTGGCTGGAATCCGATTTGTGCAGGGATTGGCCGACCCCCACTCCTCAGCATGTGCAAACATGGGCTGTTGAGTGGGGGGTGAGCGGACCTGCTGGGGGAAAGCTCTTCGAATGGAGTAGAGGCAGCAAACCCTTCTTTAACATTCGATCCGGCCCTGTAAAGCTCTACAACTTTTCCTGGCTGCGGGGACCGGCCTTTTGCCACCATAGTTTAATGCCAGCATTGGTTAGGGAAGGATTGTATGTCTGGCACTGGAGGTGGGCCTGATCCCACCCACAGGGCGTGCTCAGGAGGGAATAAACGGCTGGGCAGCGGCAGCTCCCCGAAAATAAGCTTGCCAACTTTTCCTGGCTGCGGAGACCCACCTTTTGCTCCCATAGTTGAATGCCAGCATTGGTTACGGAAGGATTGTATGTCTGGCACTGGAGGTGGGCCTGATCCCTCCTGCAGGGTGTGCTGAAGAGGGGGTTAAATTGCTACACTTGGTGGATCTAATTTGGGGTTGTTGTATGACAGCAGCTTTTTTGCTGGCACAGGGGTAGCCTGCTCGCCGCTGCAAGTGGGTGCAGAGTCCACTTAGAAGTCTTTACAGCCTCCTGTGAGACCACTTCAACTTGGAACAGAATTGGGAAAGCTGATGAAACACAAACCAAGCTTCCTTATGCCACCCCCTCACAGCGCAGGCACAAAGCGCGTGGGTCTCAAGATATGGATGCAGTGGGGGGGGATCTGGTGTAGAGCCTTCCTCTGACACTTTGCAGGACATAAAGGGCATTCTAACACAGTTGCAAGCCTGCATTAGCTCATTAGATAACTAACTGGATACCCTTGCCTGCAAAGTTAACCATATTCAGGTCAATCTGAACAAACATGGAGACAGACATGATGAGGCAGAATAGCGCCTGTCCACGGTGGAAGACGGGGCCGCTACAACTTCTATCGCGAAATGATTCAGTTAAAGAAAGCCATCAAGGAGCTATTGGAGAAGCAGGACGACTTAGGATCAAGATCCCATCGTATTAATATTAGGATTGTCAGGGTCCCGGAGGCGGCAGATAAAGGGCCCATTGTGCTGTTGGTGGAGGCAAAACTGCAGGAAACGCTGGGTGAGTCTGACTTCTCCACGGAATTTGTGGTCAAAAGAACTCATTGCACACCAAGCAGAAGACCTCCTTTGCGGGGCACGCCGCCCACGCCCATCATCGCCAGGCTTCCTAATTATCTAGACAGAAACTTTGCATTGGGGCGATCTAGGGAGCTGGGCTCCCTCGGGTATGATGGAGACCAGATCTGTCTCTTCCCAGACTTCTCCAACAGGGTGCAGAGTCCAGGAAAAACTTAATTGATGTGAAGAAGAGGCTCAAGGCGAAAGGGTTCACATATGCTATCCTTTTTCCTGTGCGGCTGCGAGTCGAACATAATGGAAAAGCCATGTTCTTCCAATTTCCGGAGGAGACAAGTGAATTTTTGAACACCGTGGACAATGGTGGAGGGCCGGCGAAGAATAGAAATGGCCAGGGCAAGCCTCAGGCCAGAGACCTTGGCTAGCATTCCTGTAGCACAGTGGTGCACCTTTGCATGTTGGCTACTGTTATAGGCTGGGGTAGTCTTCTGTCGAGGCATATTCTGTCCTATGCGGCTGGTGAGGGAGGAGTGCTGAGGGGGGGGGTGGCATTTCAGTTTGGTTGCCTTGTTTTTGTTAGGTTGTTGTTGACAACTTACAGGCCACCGGCCTTAACTCAAAGGCAGGGGATACTTCTACTTGGGAGAACTGGGGGCATTTGGAGGGGAGGGGGGAGGTATTTTCCTGGCTTCGGAAGCAGAACATGAGCACTATTTCATGCTGGGAGGACTGGGGGGGGGCTGTGAAGTTGGATCTCGGGCTCAATCCAGCGTGATTAAGGGGGGGGACAGGTATGGTTTTAAGTTACGGGGAGGACTGGTGGGGCTCCCCAGATGTAGCTCCGGATCGCAGGGATGGGTGGGCCCCCATTCCACATTTCTGTCATGAATGTTTCTTCTTAACTCACATGGCTAGCAAAGAAGTCACATGCATGACTTCAAATGTGCATGGTCTGAATTGCACTTCTAAGTCCAGAAAGGTTTTGCTGTATATGCAGAGGCACCAAGTGGATGTCGCTTTCTTGCAGGGGACGCACCTTTCACCTTCTAGGGAGGCTGTTTTTGCCCAGTCCTGGAGCTGCCATAGGTACTTCTCCTATTAGTCTGATTATTAGCAGGGGGTTTGCGTAGCAATAAGGATGTATACGAATTGTTCGAACTACAATTGTTCGAATCACAATTGACCTTTGCACAATTGACCGAATTGTGAAGGTCAATTGTTACATATCTGCGGGGGGAAACCCCCCGCAACCCCCATTATCTATATATATATATATATATATATATATATATATACACGGTCAATTGTGCAAAGGTCAATTCGGACCCTTGACTTTCGATCAATTGGGTCATTCGAACAATTGTGTTCGAACAATTTGGGTAATACCAGCAATAAGGGGCACGTTTGGATTTCGGTGCTTGGAGGTGGTGAGGGACACCGGATGGAAGGCCTTGATCCTTACAGGCTTGGTACAGGGACAGTGGTTCACGTTTGTTCATTATTATTGGCCCAACACTGATTCGCTGGAGACACTGTAGTTTATTGAGGAGCAGCTTAGGAGACATCCAGAGAATATTGTGCTGTGGGCAGCGGTTTTCACTGCTGTAATGTGCACCACAATGGATAGGTCAGGAGGACCCAGTAGGGGGGACTGCGAGGGCCACACTTAGATTGTAGCAGATGTGTGCCACCTAGGAACTCGCAGATGTATGGAGGGATCGTCATAAGCAGGGTGCAGGATATACATTTAGGTCCTCGGTACATGGCTCTGCGTCAAGGCTGGATTATATTTTGGTTTCTACGAGGGGGTCTGGGTGGGTCAAAGACTGCAATGACCTGGCACATACGCTCTCCGATCATGCCACAGTGGTCGAAATGTTCAATATTGCAGGGAAATGACAGGGTGGTAGGAGTTGGTTTTTCAAGAATGAGAGCCTGTGAGATTCGGTCTTTTACGAGGTGGTTTGGCAGGGTATAATTCACTCCTTCCAGGACAACAAGGATCTGTGTCATCTTATTCTACACTTTGGGAGGCCTTCAAGTGCGTGATTCTGGGGATATGCATCGCAGAAAAGGCAGGGAGTTTCCAGGGTATATGGGCTGAGCTGACCGCCAGTAAGACAAGGCCTGTCTGAGGGGCTTGGAGGCGGAGATGGGGTTCCTCACAGATTTTGGGGCCCAGATGCATTTCCATGAGGACTTGGCGAGGTTCAGGAATGCAGCCCAGAGGGAGGTGATATTTCTCAGTAGACAAGCAGCAGTACAGTAGCATGGGGAGGGGCAAAGGCCGGGGAGACAGTTGGCGCGAATGATAAGATCGGAAACTGTAAGGTCACATATTGCAGCCATAGTCTCTATCAGAGGAACTCCTGCAGACTGATGAGAAGATTATGGGGGTGTTGGTGAATTACTACCGGGCGCTATATTCTTCCAAATCCAGGGTCACCCAAGAGACATTGAATAATTATCTAGATCAAGTGGGGCTATATTGGTTAGCTGAGGAGGAAAGAGATCTGCTGACCAGGCCGTTGACTGAGCAGGAGATGCATGCAGCCATAAAAGCACTCCTCGCGGGTAAGGCTGCAGGCCCAGATGGGCTCTCGGCTGACTTTTATAAAACATATGCACCAGTTCTGATCCCCCGTATGTTAAATATAGATCAATATGCGCTGCAGGAATGCTCTCTTCCCCGAGTCTATGCGGGAGGCAATGGTTATTCTGCTATTAAAACCTGGGGAAAACGCAGAGTGTTGCTCGGCCGATCGCCTTGATAAACCTTGACAATAAGATTTTGGCCAGGGCGCTTGCAAACAGACTCCCCCGATAATGCCTATGTGTGTCTTGGCTGACCAGGCATGTTTTATAGCCGGGAGCTCTACATTGTATCGGCTGCGCATGATATTCGGCTTTCTTTCAGTACTGGAACAGCAATCCTGAGTAGCGGCTGCCCTTCTTGATGCTGAGAAGGCGTTTGACTCAGTAGAGAGTAGCTGTGAATGAATGACAGAGTATCTGATCCCATCATGATGGGAAGAACAAGGCAAATGTGCCCGTTGTCTCTTCTGTTCGTGCTTGCGGTAGAACCCCTAGCAGAGCTAGTCAGATCCAAGCACCTATTTAGAGCAATAAAGTTGTTATCCCATAAACTGGTGATTTCAATCGATGCTGATGACTTAATATTGTTTATTAAAGATCCCAAAACAAATCCAGCACTGGTTATGGCTGATATATTGGATTTTGAGTGCTTCTCGGGGCTCAATATTAATCTGTCTAAATCGGTACTATTTTCCCTAACCAATAGAACAGAGAGCTTCCGGGATCAGCTGAACTTTAAATGGCTTTCTTTCTGTACCGTTATCTTGGAGTGATGATAGTGCGGTCCCTTGAAGTGCTATAGCAAGTAAACTATGGGGTAAAATTAGTGCAGACCGAAGCATCCGTTGGGTGATGGATGACTTTTGCCTTTGTCCTTATATGGAAGGATAGCGTTAATAAAAATGATCTTACCCAGGTTCTTGTACACCTCCTTTAATGTGCCCATAGCTGCCCCCTCTTCCCTCTTTAAATTATTGAGGGCTTTAATAACAAGGTTTGTATGGCAAGGGAAGCAGGCACTTGTGCGCTGGAGCAAGTTGGTGGCCACATTGGAAAGAGGGGGCCAAGCGCTTTCCAATCTTGAGGTCTTTTGGGTTACAGCATAGGCTTCATTCCTTGCTTACTGGTGTGGCCTGGTCCCTAATAGGGCTCCTGTCCAAATTGAGAGGGCGTTAGTTACTCCGTCGCTCCTGAGGGTAGTAATTCTTACCTTGCTGCAATGTATGACTAGAGACTGTAATGCAGTTGAGACCACGTGCAGCATGGGCAGAGGATTGAGGGTGGGACATGACGGGAGGTTCCGTATTCCCCACTTCTTCCCATCACGCATGTCCCGGGGTTCCCATTGACTGGGGAGAAGGACTATCCGCAGTGTATGGTCAGGCTGAGCCTCTCGTGCTGGTGCGATCATTTCCCAAAGGGACACTTTTTAAGGCTTGATAAGTTTAACGCGAAAGGCGAGGTGTCAGCGCTTCACATTTCCATGAATGTTAGTCTGCGCATTGGGCTGAGGCACCAGTTCTCCTCCTTTCCCCAAGAACCACCCATTCCCCCGGAACTGCATGAGGTCATTAGCTTGAGAAATCGGGCCAAACTGGTTTCTAGGTTCTATGCCAGCTTAATTGACAAGTTGGAGAGGTGGGCGGATGATTCCCGCGGTAAGTGAGAGAGCGCCTTCCGTAGTCCCATCTCAGACAATACGTGGAGGTTCTGTTGTGCACAGATGAGGAAGATCGCTGTCAATAGAAGATTCAAGCTGATCTACTTCAAATTTCTTCACCAGTTTTACTGCACTTCAGTGGACCTCTATAGGTTGTTTTCACAAGACATGGGACTCGTGCAAGAGGTGTGGTGATTCACCCGCTACATTTCTGCACCTAGCATGGCTCTGTCCACGTATACAACTTTTTTGGTCACAAGTCTTTGGTACTGTTGGTGGGATTGCCGGGGAGGTGATGTCACCGGCTCCGTTTGTTGCTCTTTTGTAGTACAAGTATGAGTTTCCAAAGCATCTAAGGTGCCTTCTAGATTTGTTGTTGCTTGCTAAAAGAAGGGTTGCTATGGTATTTCAATTTTCGATTGTCCAGTTTATAAAAGCTAATAAAGAGTTTTTAAAAATACCAAAAAATTCAAAAAATGTGCAGGAAGAAGTTAAAACTTGCCCTTAAGTGCACTGCCCTGAACGTTCCCTTAAACATCAGGTGTGTTTGGGGGGTTTGGATTGTGGTTGGGAGGTGGCGTGGTGATGGGGTTTGTGGGGAGCGGGGCAGGCCAGCAGGGAACATAGTTCCACTACCACTTTTCGTACACTTCGACGACTGACTAGATGTGAGTTGAGGAGAAAAGCCATAAAGTTTACTTTCCATCGGACCCTTAATCACATTTGGAAGAGCCCTCAAGAAGCATAGATTCTGCCTTTATCAGGTTCAGTTTCAGGTTGCTGCTTGAAATCAAAACTCGAAAATGGTAATTAAAAATAAAACATTTTGGTTTTCCCCCTAAAATTCGAAGTACACATTAGCAATATTGCAGGTCATTGGATCCCTCATACACCATAGATAGCCCGAGAGCCTTTTTCCCGACCCAATTCATTTGTTTTAACATGAGCTGCCAACATTGCATTTGCTTAATCCCAAGTGGTGATTGAGAAATGTACTCTATGGTGTGTAGTAGGTCAGAATTGCGAGCCGGTCAGGGGGGCATTGTGAGCGATTATATTTTTATTTTTCACCAAAAATCTGAACTATCCCTGTGCCTAAGATTCTATCCTAAAGAAAAGAAAAGGTGCCCAAAAAGGTGCTTGTCAGGATGTCAATAGAAAACTAAAAGTCCTCTGTCCTAACCTACTCTAACCTACACTCTGTCTCTACCGCTATTACAAGAAACAAAATAACTCAACATAAGATATATTTACACCCTTGGGCTCTTGCTCTAGCATGGTGGTTGGTTTTTGACCCCCACCCATGTGTGTTTCTCTCAACAGGGCTGCTTGCCGTTGCCCGGGAGTCTACGCTGGAGTGTCTGAGTCCATCTTTTTTGTTTTTACGTGGTTGCAACCATTCCGTGCAGGTGTCTTTCTTCCTGTTTCATCCTGTCTGTCTCCTTTTGTCTCCTCCTTCAGGAAGGAGGGGTGTCCTTGGTATGCTTTACCAGGTGAGCCCCAGGCGTTCCGGCCTGGGAGGAGTTCCTCGGAATTCAGGTGGCCTCACACTTTGGTTCTTCTCACCCCATTTTCAGGTATATGTTGTGCACCCCGTCTTGGTGTATTGTGTCCCTCTACCCAGCCAGGGTCTGGTTTTGATCACCATGCTTAGGGATTTGGTTTCTTGTACCCCGTCTTGGGTTGGTGCTTCTCTCATCCCGATTTGGGATGCAGCGTTCCTCGCCCTGCCCTGGGGTATGCTTCTGTACACCCCTCTTTGGGGTATGGTTTCAGGCACCCTCTGTTGGTGTATGATTTCTAACAGCCCGCATTGGGCTTTGGCTTCTCTCACTCCCTCTGGGGGCATGGTTACTCCCTCCCCAACCTGGGGTATGGTTTCATGTACCATGTTGTGAGTATGGTTTATTGCGACCCTCATTGAGTTCGGGCTTTTCTTTGCCACCTCGAGGGCTTTGGTTGCCTTCAGCCCAACCTGGGTTATGTTTTTGTGCACCCTGCTTGGGGTAGGATTTCATGCGACCCGCATTGGACTATGGCTTGGCTCAACCCCACTCTGGGGTTGGCTTGGTTTCACCCCACCTTGGGGTATACTGATCTTCACCGCAACCAGCACCTTCCAGCAACTCTATACAACAAGCCCGTTTTGGAAGAAGCCAGAAGCTGTACTGAACAAGCATGGACTAATCAAACCCTGCTTTATACTTATGGACCGCACAAACTAAGGATCCACCTAGCGCAATTACCCTGAAGGGAGACCTACTTCAGGCCCAAGAAGAAGGCACCTTGCCGAAACGTCTGAGGACCAGCAGCCTATTATGCATTATTCGGCCCTCCCAACTTTTTCCAACTACTTGATTCACATCCAGACATCGACCATGTGTTAGGTCACTCTCTAGCCTGGCTATATACAACCAATTGTGACACTACTAATTGCCTTCTGTTTGGTTGTAACCTGTACATACTCTGTCACTAGTCACTAAAGGTGGTGGATATACACACATTTCTAAGCACAAATCTGTTATTAGCTTTGTATAATTAAACTTTGTTGCCAATTCATTTGCTAAAGGTTTTTGAACGTAAGAAACAAACCACCCTCAGTAAACAGGATTTCAAAAAAATTCAAAAAAACTAAAAACGAAAAAATACATGAACGTGAAATGCATGAACAGCTAAATAAATAAAAGCTATATTTATTTTCTATTTTTGTCTGCGCTCTCAATTGCTTTGGTACTATTACATACAGAATGAATTGGAATGTATGATACATGACAGAATAGCTTTAGGTTTACAGCAATGAGAAAGTAAACCTTAGAAATACAGTTGTCAGGACACCCACCTTGTATCTTGTTGGGGCATACTGAGTGCTCCAATTAAGATTTTGAAGTGGAAGTATTTTGCTCCCTATTTTTTAAAGTTTTGGAGTAAAATGATTTTCTAGGGAGTAAAAAGTAAGTTTCATTCCCAATGGGAGTATTTTCTAGACATATAAAAAAAATGTTATTCTAAAACAGAAATATTTTTGTAATAAATTCTTCTTTGCACCTAGTTATCCATGCACATTAAAAGGTAAGATTTTACCGCTTCAGATCAGGCAGAAATAATAGTAGAGCTTCTTTGTGTGACTGTACATTTACTGCTGAGCTGAACATATCTGCAAAGTTGTTTAGGTGAACATGGGGGACAGGCTCCTAGGTGTCAGTTTCCTATTTTTTGTTCGGAATATTTTTACTCTCTATTTTTCTTTGTTTAGAGTATTTGCCTATTTTTAAGGGGTAAAGGTGGCTGATAAACACCCTATCTGTAGGGCAGGACCGTATACTTGGCCTTTGCCTCTCTGGGAGCCACTGCATACCTTCTAACTTTCTTGCGGTCCCCCTCGGGTAGCTGGGGCTCTTTGGCGTAGACGTTGCCATCTCCTCTGTGTCTTGGGTGCATTTTGTCGATGTGGGAGATTGCGTTTCTCTCTCTTGGTTTTCGAGGGACTCTTGGCTTGAGTCCAACTCTGCTCCTGTTTGGGCGTTCCTGGCTTCTATCACGCTATGCTTGTCAGGGTTCTGCTGGCCAAGCCTTGCTTGGGCATGCCATGCCTTGATGTGAGCTCTCTTCCTCCTGCCCCTTCTCTAAGGAGGGAGGATACTGCACGGCAGATCTTTCTTTCTCTCTCTCTCTCTCTTTCTTTCTCTCTCTCTCTCTCTTTCTCTCTCTCTCTCTCTCCCCATTTTTCTTGTGCCCTCCCACCCGAATCGCTCTTTTTCCACCCCTTTCAGGAAGTGGGATTTTCCATAGCTTGCTAAGTCCCAGCTGACTCGGAACACACGGAGGGTCAGAAACCATCCTTACAGGTGTTTTCCAGTCATTAGATACTTCAACTCCCATGTAGCCAACAAAAGTAGTACTGGAATCTTGGGGATAGTGAGGATGACTGCTTTCCCATCTTAGTGACCTCCTGTCTTCTTATCAGGGCCACCACATTGGGATCTCGGTTTCCCTGTCCCCTAGGGGGTGTTAAGCCTATCGGTCTCACCTCACTACTCCCAAAGGGGGGTGGCTGCCGCTCGGTCTGAGGGGAGACAAATTCCCTGGATTCTTCAATGGTGCTTTCTAAAAGCATGATCAATAAATCAAACATTTTTCAATCAATGTTTGCCATTTGCTTTGTGCCTATATTCCAAGAAATCAAAATGCTTGTCATCCTACCAGTCTTGCTACTAATGTTGGACTTGAATAATGGAATGTGCTTTGCATCATGTTATTGTTTTTCTTTACAGTTAAGAAGAGTTTTATAGGACAAAATAAGTCCTTTTTTGGTCCATTAGAACATGTGGAGAAATTGCATCCAGAAGCATCTGATTTAACTACAAGTGTTAAAAATCTTCCTGAGTTAAAGTAAGTGTGAACATATTAAAGTCTGATTAAAACATTGTGATAGAATTCTCATGCCTGATATGAAGTACCCTGCTATTATGTTCTACATGCAATAGGCCTTCAAATGCAAATGTTAGAAAGTAAAACGGAAAAAGTGTAAATAAGCTATTGTTCATTAAAGCAGTTTTTGAAAGCTGTGTATCCAAACAACCATCAAACTAAATCCACAGCATGACTTAACCCTAGCTTTTGCAGACTAAGACTACATTTTCACCTGCTATTGGCAAAGAAAGGTGTGTGGCTGAAGATGCTTGGTTGAGTGGGTGTGTTTGCTGGTTCAGTGGTAGTGTTTGCAACAGCCAACACACAAACTAGCACTGGACCCCAGGAACCAAGAGAGACTCTGTGTGCTTGGGGAAACTGACCCAGCAATGGTTTTTCGTTACTACACATTAAACCGGTGAGTCAACCAAAAGGAGTTGTGGGGGGGGGGGGGGGGTGGGACACGTTATAAAGTAGAAGGACACTCAGGGAGGCATTTTGAGTACCAACCAAGTAGAAAAGAAGGGCAAAAAGGATACAATTCTCCTCACACGAGATGCCAGTTTGGGAAACCTGGAAACTCCATTGCCACGATCTAAGAGACTTTAAAGAAGAGACCAAAAGGGCAAAGAGGGTGCAATTCTCCTAATGTGAGATGTTGATGTGGAGAAACCTGGAACAAACATTGCCACATGCAGAGAGACATTAACAGTCATCTGAAGTGGAAACCGTTTCTGGCAGGCGAGTAGACCAGGAAAGGAACAGTTGTGTGAAGTAGAAACCATTCCTGGCATGCAAGTGAACCAGGAATGGAACAGTTTTGTGAAGAAGAAACCATTCCTGGAAGGCGAGTAAACCATGGAAGGACCAGTTGTGTAAAGGTGAAAACCTTGGCGTTCGTGTTGTGGAAAGAAAATATATTATCCTGACAAACTATTGTACAACAAGAGACATTTGCTTTGCCATTCTGACAAAAGTGTTCTATGAGAGAAACTCTTACTTTGACCTCCTGAGAAAAAACTTTGGTGAAAGAAACACCTGTATTAAGATCTTGAGAAAAGTATTCTACTGAAAAGACTGTTACATCTGCCAAAGTTATCATTTTGACATCTTGAAAAGAATATCTTGTGAAAGAAACAGTTGCTTTAGTTTTGAACAAGTGTTCTATAGAAGAGTCGTTTACTTTGCCAATTTGAGGAACGTGTTGGATGAAAGAGATATTTTTCATTGAACTGAATAGTGTCGTATTGGAACAAAACGCTTTCAAAAGTCTTCGTGAATTTATTCGGGGAGAGGAATCAAACCCTGAACACAAGGATTACTTTGTTGGAACTATAATTTTGAACCTTTGCACATTTTTGTTGAACGGGAAACAGATACATTTATCTTACACAATTTGGTTGTATATGTTAGTGTGAGGGTCAGATATTTTTGGACACAAGGTCAATTTTCTTTAGCTTTAGTTTGCAAGGTAGTAACATTCTTAATTAAGATAGGGACAGATAGGCCCTTATTCCATCCCCCCGTTTATTTTGAATAATCATGTCATCAAGGTTGAGAAAACAACAACTATGTGTCAGTGTCTCATTTCTGAACCCTCACAACGGGTAGACATTTCAAGTTGCTAGCTACTAGCCAGGCATAAAGTATACGCCCCTCAATTTTCTACATGCACACCGCACTCCATTTTTCTCTCAACATAAATGATGTATCATTCGCAAATAGCTAGTGCCGGGTGTACATTTTGAAGCCATTTTGAAGTCTGATATATTATGTGTCTGAACATTACACTAGAATTAAAAAAAACGATGCATTGAGCTACTTCCTGAATTATTTAGCTGAGAAAGGTGCAATATTTCCCACTCTCTTGTGCCTGATCTCTGCCAGCCTCTATCGTTGATGCCTGTCCACTCCTCCCCTTCCTCCTGTGTACTGCAAAGCATTGTATAGTGCTATGTAAAGCACCAATCATTTTAAAAGATAACCTTGTACATTTTTATTAATTTATTGAAAATGAAAAATTCTTCACCAGGAAACGCTGTACAGAGGGTGTACTGATGGTTGGAGCAGCACCATTTCAGGGTGCTTTATAAAACTTTAAAAGTCATGCTATAGTAGTTCAGACACTAAACCAGCTGGTGGTGGGGGAAGGAGCTGAAAACTTTAATGCTACAGCACATGCCAGACTTGCAATACATTTTTCAATATTTACAAATAAGCAATCCAGTGGCGACAGTGTTTGAGGATCATTAAGGTGGGTTGACATAGTACTTTATGGCTCTGGGCCATTTAATGTTAACACATCTGAAGTGTATTCTTCCAGGTTCCTATTTTGATGATTTGCATTGTTTTTTTGCTAAGTGTTAAGATGGATTTTCAGAACAAGCCCCGAGCGAGGTTTCATAGAGGCCATTCTATTATAGTGAACAGGGAAAAGACACTTCGATCTAGCCAAACTCAATCCAGGTAGGTCGTAGAGTACTAGGGCATATACCTCAGGGACAGCGGGTGCTATTTATTTAAAAAAATATGTATTTTTATTTGCATTTGTAAATAAACATCCAGTAATAGTTTGCAAACTACAGCAATCTTATTGTAGTACTGTTCTTATAATGCTGGTAGTTAACAACAATTAAACATAGAACAAGAAACAAAAAGTTTCTGTCTTCATTACCATAATTAGATTATAACTGTCCCTGTGTGTGTGAAGGTGTGGTTCAGGGTCCGCGGAGCCACTTTTAAGGGTGTCCCCTCAGGGGGGCAACTCAGCGCTCATTCTATGCTGTAACTCACATGTGTAGTGTTTTTTATATGGTACCAACGGATTAGGCACATAGCCAAAGGGAAATGGGATAACTGGCCGGAAGAGCTGATACCAAACCCTTTACTCTCATAATTCTCTCTCATAATTTGACACTCCTCTTTTAAACACAGACAGCAGTGATATTGACAACTGTCTGTTTCTTTTTGGAAATGTGGTGGCAGTGCTGACAGAGATGTTTAGCCCAAAGAAACCTTTTAAATTGATTATACCATAGAAATGGTTGTTGTGATGTAAAACATACAAAGTGTTTTTAACTGTTTTAGCCGTTAGCAGAACATACCGCCACACCCCATTGTTAAAGTAAAGTATCTACCAAAATATTCCTCAGAGAGACAGCTGTCCAAATCCTACCGGAGTGCCCGTCGGGAGCCCCAGCTCTAGCTGTACTTGCATAGCTTTTGCACATATATCGGCATCTGTTATGTTCCATGGTTTGATTTAACATATGAGACTAGACGCCAATTTTTAGAGCTCTGTCGAAACGAATATCCACCTACACTTTGAACAATTAACCCGTCTGACAGTGTCTGTGTTTTTAATTTTACTCTGTCTCCTGGAGCAGAGGGCTGTGTGGGCTTGTTCTTGGTTGTTTTCTTTTGTTTTCTAGTAGGGCTGGTTTGCAGGTAATCATTAGTTGATAGTCATAACTTTTTATGCTCGTCTGATATGTTTGGTATTTGGGGTATTTCAGGATTGGGTGTTGGCAGAGATCTGGAAATACTAGGCCCTGCACATTTTTGTGAAATATCGCCTAGACAGTTGACTGAAAAAGCCTTGATGGCTAGTGTGCTGTGTTCAACAGCTGAAACCATGTCTAGTGCTGTAGCGGTCTGTGCATCTGTGAATGTTTCATAAGATGCAGCACACAACTGTAACTGATGTGTTATGTTGAACAACCGGACCTTCAGCTACCGTCATATCGCACTGCGGCTAATTCATAAGTCACTGCAGCCGCTAAGGCATTAGTATCACCCCGCAAATGTTTTATTAGCGTCAAAACAGCCCCTTACACATTTTCAAAAGTGCTTTGGACCATTCATTGCCTAATATTTTTCTTTTTGCAGTACGGCTTTATAATTTTGAAAAGGCTAAGCCATTTCTTATCATTTTGTTTTAAAGTGGGCTTCCCCATCTGATTTGTATTACTTTTTCCCAATCTGCTGTGGTCTTTTCTCTTTTTGTTCTTTTGAATAACACTTGTATGCCCGTATGCACCCTCAGCATCATCTACAATAATAACACTAGTGCCAAGGTCATTTGAAGTGTTAATGATGTCAGCACTGTGCCCTGACCCCACATTATGACCACCTCTATTTTGAGTGTCTGTATCACTATCAGTATCCAGAATTAGGGTGGGGTTATTAGGAGCTGTTTCAACAGCTGTATCGCTGTTACTGTGCGATGTTGATGCAAACTCAGGGGAACATGGGCCTGTGGTTGAACACTTACCACCTGGTCATTTGTAATATTAATAACATCAGCATTGTACATCTCCCCATCACTGTGCCCACCCGCCTCTTGAACATCATCTAAAGCAGTATTAGACACATTGGCATTGTATGCCCCCCCCCCATTGTTAACCTCCTCTCAAATAGCAACAGGAATAGTATTACTAACAACCGCGTTGTATACCTCCACATCATTGTACCCACCTTCCTCATGGAAATCAACAGCAACAATATTGTGCGGGGGATCAGCATCTTGGCTCTTAACACTTATCAATACATACGTCTGTTTCATCAGTGCTATTAACAATGCCAGCATTCTTGAGAATCGCCTCAAAGAGTAAATGGTTGCTAGTAGACATAGGGCCTCATTACGACCCAGGCGGTAAGTTACCGCCTGGGCCGTGACTTTACCACCATGGCGTAAACTATGTTTGCGCCATGGTGGTTGGCGGACTTACCGCCCCATTCCAAGGTTGGCGGGGCGGTAAGTCCCCAATCCCCATTTACCCTTCCCCATTCCCATTTTTGCCCCATAGGGCATAATGGGAGTGGGGAAGGCGTTAATTACGCCACCGTAAATTACGGTGGCGTAATTAACTCCATGGTCCCTTAGCGCCATGGATTTTAACACCTGCTAAAAGCAGGTGTTAAATCCGCCATGGCGCTAAGGGACCTCGTACTCAGGCGGTAAGGGTCGGCGCTGTTTACGCCGTGAATTTATTCGGGGAGAGGAATTACGCCTGAGTCGTAATGAGGCCCATAGTGTCTGAAAACTCGGGATGTGCTGGGTTGTTAGTGAGTTGTGACCTATTCCGCTGCATAGCGATTATTAGCGTTTTCAGCTTCTTTAGCGTGTCATTATGAATAACAAATGCCCCGCCCGGTAGTACATAATCCATACCTCCCTCATTCACTACTGCCTGAGTGTCTTCCTGCAAATGCATTACAAGTGCGCCTAGCTGCAAAGATGAAGGATGCATAGATGAGTTCTCGAAACGATTTACTGGTGCATTAGTTAAGTTATCAAAAATGTTAACACTGCCTGAGCTGACAATATTATGCCCATCTTTGCAACTAGCAACATATACATTAGCAGAATTATTTATCAGTATATCAATCTCATTGTCGCTAATAACAAGCAAGTCGTTCATGGTGAACCCCTGATGCACACAACTGCTTGTATTGACCACATCTTTCTGCACAGGTGCAACACCTGGTGTCTCATCCTTGGAATCATTTTTCTTTAGCCACAGTCAAGAGCCACGGCCCTGTGGTTGTTTTAAGACATAGAAATCATTCTCAACATTGTGCAGCGAGTTTTTCAGCTTGAAGGATTCAGAATTTACATCACCAAACTCCTGCCCCCACTGCAGACTGCGCCTGGCCGGCGGCTGTACATTTTTAAAGGAGGATTCTACAGAGAAGCCATCGAGAGGTAAGTTTAAATATGATGACGATATAGGAACTCTCACTCCTGCACTGGCATGAGATGTGAGCATTTAAATGGCTTGTAATATCTGTCACAGCCCTTGAGCCCAGCATTTAAAACCAGAGCATCACCTATATTGCCCGAGGGCTGCCGACGTGTTAAATTAGCTACTCCTGTTACTCGGTCCTTTGAACTGGTAGAACTCAGCTGACAGCTTGCATGATTAGAAACCCTGTTAGAAGATCATTTGTCATGCAATTTCTAAGATACTGATTGTCACCGGCCAATGCGGGCACAGCACATAGACCATGATGTTTTATCGGACCCCAGATATTGCAGCGCATGATGCAAATAATCCGGAACCAACCAGACCCATTGATGAATTCACTAAAGAACTCTGTGGCGTTGGACCCCCTGGAAATCCTTCGAGCCTTGCTGCTGCAGCAAAAACATTGGACCCCATCATTGGGTTGTTAAAACATTCAGGATTTGTTGATCCAATAGAAAATAGGCTGCCCCATTCCTGTGCCCTCGAGACATCCAAGATTTGATGATTCAACCTCAGAAATATTCATAAATGCATTGAGTGCCTGTTGCTGTGTTGCACAATCCACATCCATAGAGCCTAGCATCTGGGGCATCATCCAGTTGTTGAAAGACATTTCTATTAAATACCTATAAAATATACAATCAGTATAAAACATATTTTACACATTAAACATCAGCATATCTCAATATTCAACATCCTAAACCCTTGTAACAACCAAGCTCACCTTGTGAACGTGTAACACACTGATTCTTGTAATCTTTGAATATTTCAAACTCTTTGTACAACACTTCAGCACATGTCTGACCTGTCACACATTGGAATAACTCTCAATATTTTATAAAATGCAGTATAAGTTGTAAATATATTTTAAATTCATGGCACACAATTAAGAAAACACACTGCACCTGAATCCTATGAGCCCAAAGTCTAAATCAATATAATGTCATTATTAGAGCAACATAGGCTGCAATAGGACCAAAGACAGCCCATTTATAAATTGCACTCTCCCACCAGGCCCAGTGTCTAAATTAATATAATACATCAACCTAGAATTCTGGCTGTAAGCACGGCCCTCATCAAAACTTGCATAAAATATATTATCTGCGCACACTACATTCAAATGTATATATTCAAAGCAAACATTACTTCAAAATACATTTGCTGTCAAATGAAACCCTGGTTGTAACTTTCTCCATTTATTTCTGCTCGCTTTAAGCACACTTCACTATGCCATATGAAAGGCCAGGGATATCAACTTTGTAATTGTCTCTTCCTTATAAACTGTGTTCGTGCAAGGCCCAACCCTGAATGTACTTGTAACATTGTTCAAATAAACATTTTAATTTTGCTTGTGTAACTAAAAAGAAAATAACTGGCTGGACTTTTCTTTTCCATAACATGTATGCTGTTTCAGAAAGAATCCTATTCTATATGTGCCATCTGTCTGCAACTTCTCAGTGCTCCTATATATTGTGTACACATCTGCTTTCACAGGCCACCGAACAATGTGCACAGTTAGTCAGGCCTCATCATAAAAAAAACTTAAATTGTAGGTTTAAAACTGTAATTTAAAAGCTGTGGCATTATGACATTATGGTGTGTGCAGCCCCTCTAAACACGCACTGGGTAGCAAGGGCTGTGCACTATCACAACCAAGACATTTTTCAATCTTCAAATAAGGCTAATCACTGTTTCTGCAGGCTGCCAGAGCCCTATACCGCATAAAGGTTTATACTCTGAGCCTACCTTATCTCTCCAGGGTCATTCCAAAGGCAGAATGTGAATATTTCTCCCATAGTTTAAAATACATATTTACGCCTGCTTGCATTGTAAAACTGCTGTAGATTTAAATATTGGCACAGGCCCATATAATGACTAAGTAAAATTTTCTTCATGTTTGAAGCTTTCATATATAGAAATGCTGGCTGGCACTTAATCCATCCTGCACACGTGTCAGTAATAGTGCTTTGCTACAGGATTTGTTAAACAGTATGTCACTTTTTGTGCTTTTTAACCAGTTCCATACTTAAAAATACAAACCGAATTCAGCACAATCTAGAACATAAACTTTTTAACTAAGCCGACTTTCCCACCAAGCAACTCTTTTAAAAGATATTATGCAGCGCCATAGCACTTGTACCATGTTTAAAAATCAACAATTTCATCCACTTGTATAAAAATACCGGCTACACTTTTTCCACAACATGTATGCTGTTTAGCAATGAGCGCAATTTCATCTTGCATGACCTGCCACACCGGTGGCCTCACAAAGCACCTATCTTCGAGCAGTGTAGAATTAAATAAGTGTACAGAGATATAAGAGAGGAATTTAAAACCCTCATTTGGACCGCATGCTTGCTTTTTAAGCTTTAACATTTAAGTGATAGACTATTAAGTAGCTTTGCTATACACACTTGCAAACATTTTTACACCTTATTCTAGCCAGCATGCAAAGTCAGAAAACACATGTTCGTGCCTTTTAGAGCCTTCTCAGCACTAGAAAAAAATCCTCTTTACATTTAAAGACCATCTCAATATTACACACTTATAAGCACATCTACATATTATCCTAGCCAACCTGCAATGGCACAAAACACATATTAGCGCCTATGAGCGTCTTCTCAGTACTAGAAAGATAATGCTCTTTACAAGTAACCCTTTAAGTGCCATGGGTATTATGCCCCAGTGCCAAGGCCTTTTTTGGTGATTTTGGTATGTCGCCATTCAATGCCTTGTAATTTTTTTGTCACATGATATATCTTGGCCAAATGTGGCCCTTTTTTCCCCACATGTAGGCGGTCGTAACGCCACCCAGGAATCCTAGGTTGCTGTAGGGGGATGAGAGAAAATAACCAAAAAGGGGGAAATGTTTTTTTTTTTCAAAAAATGCCAATAAAATTATGTACAAAGAAGCCTGTGGTTTTTTCCTTGTAAGAGCTAGGAAGAAATGGTTTGCTGTGCTGAATTTCACAATTTCCTGGCTTTCAAGAACAGGTTGAGTGTAAACAAAAAAAAATATTTGATGCAGTTATCAACCGTTTTGTGAGAGATAGGCGATTTTGGCCATTTTTGCCAATTGGGCATGCGTGGATGGAATGGAAGAAAAGGGTAGGAAAGCCGAATTGGAGGACCGAAAGGAATACATTTCTGAAATGTAGACAACATTCTAAGTATAGGAAGGGATGATTTGCACAGGTCAGGCAACAACTAGGTAGGGGAAAATTCCATAGTTTGGGGAAAAAGTGGGAAAATTACTGAAAAAAAGGTATGTGGTGGACATGGTTGGCTTGGTACGGCAATGGCTTCTATGAATTTTGAGAAAAACAATGCTGCACTACATTCCCCCGACTCTTGCAGTTAAGCAATCACACATTTTTTGTAGCGTTTCACAAACCAAGCAGTACCACAAGCCAAACACTGAGCCATGGTACACAGTAGTTTTATGCTAACGGCCTGAACAGACGTACTTGGCATGTGTAATCAGGAAAACCAATGGGGTGAGGAACGGCAAGCATACATTTTTTGAAAGCGCACCGGCAGACCTTTTCAAGGGTAGGTTACTTGTGCAGGTTGCAAAAGTGTATGGTGCCTAAAGGAGCGACTAAATGTAGGGCACATTTGGGAAATGAAAGGATTGTGTGACAAAGGGCACCAGCAAATGGGTCAACATGTTATGAAAAACCACACAAACACAACAAATGTCATACCTTCCCGCGTTTCCACAAGTGTCCCGATGAAAACAGTACCTCACATGTGTGGGTGCACACACCTGGGCGCAAAGGGGAAAGCCTAAAATACAGCTAACCCCAGGTCTTTTCCGACAGCTGAATTTCAGGATTTTTTCTGAAGCTCACCCCATACAGATATGGGCCTAGGTTGTTCAAGCCACCAAGGAAAAAAGGGAACCCCATACATTTCTGAAAAGACACTGTGGGAATCCAAAGATGTCTGACTTCTGCAAATCTCCCCAGAATGTATTACCCACAAGCCCATCCAAAGACCCACATGGGAGAAGGATGCCCAAGGCCAGGGACATTACCGCCGACTTTGCTGGAGCTCTCGCTGGCCTGTGTTACAGCTTCTCCCCACCAGGGAGTCCCGGCAGTGTGTCAATACCTCCCCGAAGGGAAAAGCTGTAATGCAGCCCAGCCGCAACTCCAGGACGGTTGGAGGCGATGTCCCCGGCCTTGGACATCCATGTACCATTTCGGTGTACCATCCCCTAAGCACAGCGGCGGCTCCAGGGAGCCCCGGCAGGATCCCCATTCCTCCCCGGAGGTGTCATCTGTAACGTAGCACAGCCAGAGGTGCAGCCTGGGCTTGCAGACGGACCACCCACATGGGAGACATCCGCTCTCAGGGCAACACCAATGTTCTGCTGGCATGGGGGGCAATTTGTGGCCTGCCCCTGCAATTGTGTCCCAGCCCACCAAAATATCTGCCCAGATGGCAATTCCCTCCCACACCACCAACAATCCAGCCCCAGTCCCACCCACCCCACTGACAGTGGGCCCTAACCGTAGAATAATTAAAAACAGTACTCAAATAACGTTGCAGCTGCTCGCGTATAAAAAGCTGTAAATGAAACAAAAAACATGTGTTACCTACGGTCACCCCAGCATAAACAAATCAACACTCATGCCCCCCCTTGCATACCATCCCTGGTGGCCTACTGAACCTAGCCACCCAGTGAAAACACATTTGCCCCTTCCTACGGGCAGAAATCTGCCCCCAGGGAGGGCTGCATGAGGTGCCCCCCCACACTCCATTTGGGGTGGGGGAGAGTCTACCCCAAAACCTCAGACAGGCCCCCCAATGGATGGGGCAGTAGGTTTGGGCACCCTGGGGGTAGATTGGCACACCAATGTGCCCATCTGTAACAAGGGAAGTTAGGTAAACAAAGAAAAAAACTGAAAATGGTAGGCTGCACTTTAGGGGGGCTGAGGGACACCTTAAACCGCCAGGGAATTTTGAAATGTAAAGGGGGTGCACCTCTCCATCCCCACCCCAAATGGAGGGGCGGGCCATTTCATGTAGCGATACCGGGGGGCAGATAAGTGGGGGGCCTTTCATGCACTCCTCCCTGGGGTCAGGTATCTCTTCCTAGGATCAGATATCTGCCCCCAGGAAGGCTGCACGACATGGACCCCACTCCATTTTGGGTGGGGGGGCAGAGGGCCACCACCCCATCCCATTAAAAAAATCACAGGCGCTTTACCCCCAAAATGCTGTCTACCATTTTCACTTTTTTGCTTTGTTTACCCAATTCCCCTTGGTGCAGATGGGCACAATAGTGTGCCATTCTGCCCCCAGGGTGCCGTAAACCTACTGCCCCTCCCACTGGGGGGCCTTTCCGACATTTTGTGGAGGCCCTCTCACCCCCACCCCAAACGGATGGAGGGGGCACCTCATGCAGGCCTCCGTGGGGCTCCGTCGAATGGCTGCATGCGGTGCCCCCCCACCATTTGGGCTAGGGAGACAGGGCCACCAAAAAACATGGAACAGGCCCCCCAATGGGTGGGGCAGTAAGTTTAGGGCACCCTGGGGGCGGATTGGCACAGTAATGTGCCCATCTGCGCCATGGGAAGTTTGGTAAACAAAGAAAAAAACTGAAAATGGTACACTACACTTTAGGTGGGGCTGAGGGGCACCCTAAACCTCTATGGAATTTTCTAATGTAAAGGGGGGTGGCCCTCTCCCCTCCACCCCCCACATCAAATGAAAGGGGGCCATCTCAATCAGACCTCCCTGGGGGCATATAAGAGGGGGCATCTCATGCAGCCCTCCCTGGGGTCAGGTGCCCCTTCTTAGGAGCAGTTAACTACCCCCAGGGAGGGGTGCATACCATGACCCCAGTCCATTTTGGGTGGGGGGGGAACACCCCCTTTCCATAAAAACAATTCCCTGGTGGCTAGTGGCTCCGAGACCCACTCCCAACCCCCTGTTCTGTGTTTACTCCCCCCCCCCCAACTATCCCCCACCCTGGGGGCAGATGATCATCCATCTGCCCCCAGGGGGGGCCTAACCTTTGGGGGGCCTGCCCACTTATTCCTGGTGCCCCCCCTCCAATTAGATGGGGGGGCCACCTCATGTACTCCTGCCTAGGGGCAGAAATCTGCCCCCAGAGAGGGGCTACAATGGGGGACCCCCTTTCCACTTGGTGTGGGAGGGGGAGGGCCACCACCCTTTCATGTGCTAAAAATATCCCTGGTGCCCAGTGGCCCCCTGACCCCCACCACTGAACAACATGCCGAGCTATCTCGTCCTTGGCAACCTGGAGGTAATGTCAAGGACCAGATACCTCGTCCTTGGCACTTAAGGGATTAAAGACCAATAAATATTTCATACTTACAAACACATCTATACATTATCATAGCCAGGCTGCAATGTCAGAAAAAACAGCTATTTATTTTAAAAGTAAAATTACTTCACACCCCTGTGCAGGGCTGCAAATAAAAAAAATTAAAAAGTTTATAAGACATGTCCCCGCTGCTCTCAACCTTTAAATAGAAACACATCATAGAACTGCATAAAACATTTTGTCGCTCATTTGAAATGTGAAATCCATCTTACCTTATTGTTCTTTCTAAAACCGAGAAAAGGGTGGGGGGCTCTTTTGTCACAGGCCTTGCAGACAGCAGATCCCCAATGTTCCAGGACACAGGGCAGCCGCAGGTTTTGCAATTCTTCCAAGAATCCAGAGCAATATTGTTGCCTAACTTCCAAAGTCTGCTTTTAAAGACCTCCATTAGGCCCCCGCACCCTCTGTGTCCTCTTATCAACCGCCTAAACCTTGCATATTTTGCAAAAGAGTATGACTCGGCCCTCTGCAAGTCCATTATTCATGCTTAATCTACACAAGGAGTGGGCTGATCAAAATGCATTTCATAAGCGCCATGCTTACACAACACATTGGCACTTGGAGATAACATTTCCATACGCACACACCCATGCACATGTGTTTTTTTGAAAAATCACAGTTTCAGCATTGCATCATTCTTCTGTCTGTGCTACAGCATAGCTGAACGGCTAAGTGACGCAGCGAATTTCGACCCATTCACAGCTGATGGCATAGATAAAAACACTGTCTCAGCTGTTGTGTAACCCTGCCAGCCACATGTGTATAAGTATTGCTATCAAGCATAGCAAACACTGTGTTTTAAAATAACAAGAATGCCATGTGTTTGAAAGACCGGCCGCATTTTTCATTTGAATGGTCTTCATTTAACTGCACCATTATTGTCCGTATCTATTAGTTTCGACTTTTGTCTAGGCTTGTTGAAACCAGCCCTTGTTTCGTCATTTTTTTTCTGGCTGCACTGTTTTTTTAGAATGGTAAGCATTATCTGGAGCCTAAACCTTACTCTTCTTTTTTTTTTAAACTCTATTTGCATTCTTATCAAGTATATTGTTAGTAGAATATATATTCTATATTATTTATTTCGTTTTTTTCATTTGTAAATCGCACAAAAACCTGATGGCATCGAGGCTCTGTTGCAGGAACCAGTTACATTTGGTAGTAGAAGAGTTACATTCAAGTTGACATGCATACATACAGGCCCATCATAGTAGAAGGTCATGCCAGGTCATATGTGGCCAGATCAAGCAGAGCTCAGTATCTATAGGAGGCTCACTCTCATCCGAATTAAAGGAGGGAAGGACAGGCCCAGGTGGAGATATGCTTAGTTAAAGAGCCAAGTCTTTAGGGCCTTAAAGAATACCCAATAAGATTTTTCTGCTCTCACCGCATGAGGAAGGGCATTCCATTATTTAGATGCAATGGATGGAAAACTGGCACCTTTGGCTCGTTTCACTTTATGCTGCACTAGTCTATGGGGGTAGGGCGTTCTTGTAGGTCTGGAGGAGAGGGTCTTGGAGATGTTTTGGGTCAGGTAGGGTGGGGCAGATTTGGAAATGCATTTGTGGGTGATTGGTAGGGTCCTGAACATAATCCTCTCTTGGATTGGAAGCCGGTGAACTGCCCTGCGGGCTCCAGAGTTGTGTTCTGTTTTCGGGATGTTTAGTGCTGCTCGAAGGGCATTCTTTTGTATTGTCTGTAGTTTCTGCAGGTTGAGTGCTTATTTGCCAGAAAAGAGAATGTTGCAGTAGTCTAGCCTAACCCATACCACAACTCGTGCAATCGTTAGGCAGCTGTTCTTAGAGAGGAAGGGTCTGGCGGCATTGATCAATTTGGTGGTGTAGGCCGCTGAGGAGATAGCATTCACTTGGCGTGTTAGTGAGAGTAAAGCATCAAGGTATACCCCTAGAGTCTTTACTGCAGGGGAAACCGAGATCTGGGTGACATTGATGTTAAAGGCGGAGTACCTAGGATCACGTTTTTTTTTTAGTACTGTTGAGGGTCCGACAAGGAGGATCTCCGTTTTCTGTCATTCAGACAGAGTCCATGGGTTACCATCCAGGCTTGGATTGTTGTGTATTCAGCGCTTAGGGTGTCAGTCGTTAGGGTAGTTTCCAGATATTGGGAAGAGGAATTAGGGTGTCATAGGCATGGTTTGTGTGGGCTATGCCGTGGGAGTCCAGCAGGTCGAAGAGCGGTTTGGTAAAAATATTATATAGGGTAGGAGAGACGCATGAACCTTGTGTGACTCCACACTTGATTGGGGCTGACGGTGAACCTGCATTTTCGGCGAATACTCTCATCACTCTACCTTTTAAGAAGGAGGCGATCCAGGTTGTAGCTTCCAGTGATAACGAGGCTGAAGTGGTTAGATGGTGGCAGAGGATTTTGTGATCGACTAGGTCGAAGGCAGCGGAGAGGTCTAAGAGGAGTAGCAGGGCAGGATTTCCTTCATCCCTGATCTCATCAGTTGGGTTTTTAAGGTCTAAGAGTGCGGACTCAGTGCTGTGGCCTGGACGGAAACCCGACTGTTGGACTCCTAAGATATGGTTGGTTTCCAAGTGGTGCTGAATTTGGATATAGGCTGCTCTGTCCAGGATTTTTAGTAGAAATGGGGCAGTGGTTTTTATTCACGCTATAGCTCCGCTTTGTCATCCTATATATTCAATGGTTTCATGCCTGCTTATGGGACATGAAGCTGTGTTTTTGTGAATATTGTGTTTTTAAAATGGCAAACATGCACCACCAGAAAGCATTCTGTCATTTTGTTTCTGACTACACAGGACTGTTTTGCAGTCATGAAAGCATTAGATCTCCACTTTTTATTTTTTTAAAAACCCTTCTGGTTTGTTGGCCTGCCCTAAATTCTGTTGCTCTAGCCCCTGGCCTTGGCGCTGTAAAACTACACTTTACACTGCCAAAGAAGTACCCTATTTTTTTCTTTTTTTTCTTTTTTTGCCAACCCCTATTTTCATTCTATCAAGTTTAGTGAAGTAGCAGTTTCTATATTTGTAGTCACACCATGCAACTTAAATGTTTTTATTTATACCCATAGCTCTGCTTTGTCATAATATATTTTCAATGGTTTCATGCCCACTCCATATCTGGACATCCGGATATCCGGGCATGGCCGCCCCAGCTCAACCTATTATGAAAAAATGTTTATTCACATTTTTAAATATTTAATAATCTTTTATCCGCTTTATAGTGCCAAAACCATCCCAAACATATTTATAGCTCAAGCCTCTCCTTTACATTTTAAAATTATGACGTTGTGCCTTAATAAACACAACCTCCTTTTTATATTAAATCTATATACAAAGTGTTATAAAATCGTGATGTCGGCTAGTGCGCCTAGATTTATTTTAAATCTATATACATTCATGACGTCGGCTATTGTTCTTAGATTTATATTAAATCTATATAAAATTATAACGCTGGCTCTATATTTAAAAATCCCACTCCCGAGTCATTGCTGTGTCACCACAACAAACCCTAACATTCACAGTCTCGATCTTCACAACTCACTTCGCCCTCAACCAGCCAGCGCGCGCACACACATGCTACCATGCAACATTTTTATAGACATTATATATTAAAATATTTTAATATAAAGTTTATACCTTTTGATATAAAACTACAGAAACACTTTATATCAAGAAATATACATTTGATATAAAATAGATATCTTTGATATCAATTTTATATTAAATGTGTATCTAGTTTATATCAAAACCATATCAAAAGGAGGTTGGGATTAAGGCCAGAAGCAGTGGGCATTCCCACCTGTCAAAATCTACTTAACTAGGAAAGGGGTCCCCTATAACTACTCATGCTCTCTCTAATGCCGGTTTTGCAAAGCCCAGATTTCTCACTGGGCTTGGCTAAAACATAATTTGGACCCCGGGAGCAAAAAGGCTGCCTAATACTTGGTCAACTATATGTAGAAAACAAGCCCTTATTTGAAAGTTGCACAACTAAATTTGACATAAATGAGCAAAGCAGTTTAGATATACACAATTTAGACATTGGTCATCACAAAAATTAACAACCAGAACAGCCCCTCGATTACCTTAAGGCTTGGAGTTGACTTTTAATGAAGGTCTCACAAAAGGAGGTTTGCTACGATTTACCAACTCTTGATTGAAGACCTTTACACTGTTTCATTTCTATACATGAGGAAATGGGCAGAGGAACTGGGAGTTACAATTTTGCAGGAAGACTGTTAGTAGATGGCCAATAAATCCTCCAAAAGCACTTGAATCAAAGAAAACATTTACAAAAATGTGCTTCAAGTGGTACTTAACCCCACACAGAATAAGCAAGAGAAATCAAAATAATTCCCCATTATGCTGGAGAGGGTGTGGCACAATAGTAAACTGGGCCACATATGGTGGAGGTGCCCAACAATTCAAATTTTCTGGAAAAAGGTTCTGTCGTACATTAAAGATATAACAAAGTGGGTACTTCCATGGGATCCACTAGTAGTAATATTGGGCAAAGTGGACCCTGAGGTGCACAAGCCAATGTCAGGGTCAAAGTCTACACTAATAGCTCATCTACTTCAGGCGGCAAGGCTTACAACAGCTCAACAGTGGAAAGATTCCTTGGTTTCTAAAATAGCAGTATGTTGGGTTAAAATCTGTGAAGTCCTAGCTAAGAATATAATCAAGAGTTAACAACAAGAAAATTCTCCCAATTTGTGGAAGGGTCGCCACTTATATTATTTTTTATTTATTTTTTATTGTTTATGGTTTACAGAAAACCTTTACAAATTCAAAGTAAAATAACACAGTTGAATAAGAGTAATACCAAATCATAAAATAACGCAATTTCATCTTAGCTTAAAAAGAGAAATCATCCTTAAATCATATCACAATTAATCTCACAATCAAATAAGTAAAAATATATTTAACAGTATCATTCATTAAAGAAAACACTTTGAAACAGAATTATGTTCACAGTGAATACAAATGCAGGGAATTTAAAAACGCAACTATATATAACCCATCCTTAGTATTCTCGGAGTTTAAGCACCTTTTCCAGAGGTTATCCTCATTCTGCTAGTCAATTTTCACAAACAGTTTCTCCAAATATACTGATCTGACATTCAAAGCACTATAGTGCATAATCAAGTTCTTCACAGTCTCTTTAACATTGGTATCATTACAGAGTCTGCATGTTGCGTCTGATTGAGCAATCTGCCCTCTGCTTAAAAGAATGTCTCTAGTGGGCAGAAGATTCAAACGGAATTTTAGCATACGCGGTCTAGAGAAGTGATTTGGAAACAGATTTAAATAGGAGGGAGTAGTGCCTCTTGTTTGTGTTCATGTGCTAGATTTTCCAAAGAAGGATACACATAGGAGTCAACTACAATCATTGTCATAGAGGGCATTTTTCACATGTTTTGAATAACTTTGTTTTCCTCCCACAGAAGAACCAGTGTCCATAGAATTGTTCGGATCAGAGTATAGTGTACACTCTGAAGAACCAATAATACTCCTGTTCAATGAAAACGGCCTCCAACTCACTCTAACTCTTATTGACAATAAGCCCAGCTCATATCGTATAGCCGATAACAGTACAGATCACTTTTTATTGAATTTGTGAAAGACAAAAAATGTTATTATTTCAGTACCTCATTAGGAACTTTTCAATATTTTTTAGATAAAATGAGGAAATCGGTGCTTTGTGTTCAAAATGTTGTCATTGCAAGGCAAGATTATTGATGTCCGAATATCCTTGTACTCTTCTGATCGCATACCGGTGTGATTTCCTTTTGTTATGCTGTTGTTTGAATTTTTTCCCTTGATTATACAGAATGAAAACCCTTATAAATAAAGCATTGAAAATAAAGTTTATAAAGCATTTCATTGGGACTTGCTTAGTATAAGTGGACATCACATCTCCACCCTCTTCATTTATTTTGCCTAGACTTGCCGTTATTTAATGCTGATGCAAGAGTGGATCAGCTTTGCTTCCTTTAACCTTTTTGTACCAAATCTGGTTTTACAGAAAGCGAAAAGCATATATGGAAGGTACCTCCTCTGATGCCTTTATTATTCCAGGCCATGCGTTCAGCTGTGGCTGCCCAAAAAAATCCATCTACGTAGGTGGTATTTTGCCATTCTTTCACTTCACTTATTGAAATGCAGATTCCTTCGAATATTGTGACTTTAACAAGACCCAGGTCTTTCAAGTCCCTCTAAGATGTACATTTTGAAAAGATTATGCTGGCCAAAACCATTTCATGTCATTTTGTTGTTTCTTGGTTTACATTGACCTTCTTGTCGGGCTTCTGTGTATTCACTGCCTGAGTTTCACCCAAAACAGACCATTTGGGCTATGCTCATCTTTTCTGGGTAAGGTTTGTCGCCTTCCAGGATGACAGAACTCCCCCCAGCGGGCAGGAAGAGGTCCAGTGCTTCAAATGCAGGCTTTGCCAGGGCAAAGGAAATCCCTCTAGGGCAGTAATTAACAGAATCATTTTGCTGTATTCAAACAAAAGAGGGTTGAGTTAGAGTAACCCAGAGAGAAGCATTCATCCACAGAAAGGCCTCTTATAAGGGTCCCAAACTTGCACTACCCTCTTTCCCAGTTCCTGTAAACAAAACACTCTAGGTATGACATCAAAAAGCAGAAGATTCTGAAACAGCATCCATGATTGCACACTTTACAGAGGGCTATAAGGATACCAATCTGATATAGAAGATTGTCTATTTAAGGGAATGAACCCCTCCTCCCTGCCGTAAAATCATCTTTGAAGATCTGAAGAATTATTTAATCTGGAACTCTGTTGAGAGTACAGTATGTGGCAAAGCTCAATCCCACAGTTGAAGACAAAGAATTTTCCCTTAACCATCCCATAGGAATATTTGGGGTGGTCTGCTGGCTGGACAAGGCCTATTGCAACTGAGAGATTGGTACCCAAAACCTTCTCCCTGAAGGTGACATAAGCCTGCAGGTGCTCTCTAAGACCTTCCGGCTGGGAAGTGCAGAAGAACAGACTTGCTTTGGCATGTTGACCCTGGACAGGGTCCCAGAGAAATCAAAGAACTAAGGAAGTGACCCTTGGCTCTTCTTGCATCCCTGAACTGTTGTGATGCCAGTTTGGGCACCTTAAATGCCATCCAAGCTGCTGCAAGGGAACCGCTAGTGTCATTTTTCACCTCTATGCTGGGCCATCTCATGCATCTCTAATTTTGCTGACAAGGAAGCTCTGCTGTTTCTGTATCAGAGACCTGGCTTATCTACTGTCCCCAACTCAACACTATGTGACTGGTTACCAGCTTCGTCGAGCCCCAAGTCGTTGCTGCTGCAGTACCACAAAGGTTTGTTTAGCCAGCTTGTCACCAAAGACAAATCATTGCTTCTCTGATTCAGAGGCTGCAAAGTATTCTAGCGCCAGCGACCTGACACCACCTACTGTTTCGCAGCATCTTCAACTTGCAGGCTGTCACCGCTGGCGAAACACAATGTCATTGGATACCATTGACACCGCTGCATGGCGATTTTGTCTCGGTGTTAAAAGGTCCAGACTCCCAGGATGATGTTGCAAAGCCTGCAAAACAAAAATAAAGGTACTGACGGTGGTTCTGTCCCCCTATTCTGCTTTAAAAGGCCCTAGTAACATTTTAGACCCTGCTCCTTACCTTTTTAAGACAGTACTTTGAGCTGGAACATTGCTGAAGAAACGGTTTGCTTGGCTACCCCTGTGTTTCAACCCAGAGTGCCCCTTTGTTCCAAAGTCTGCATTCTCTGTGTTTTCCCTTAAAGGGCTGGGTCATTGGTGTTTTTTCTAGTTGTACCTTTTTTGTTTAGTACAATTAAAGATGCTATTTTTATAGATTCTTAGAAATTTATTTAGCACATTATTGTACTAGCTCACATCCCTCCTGAAGAGTATAGCCTGCCCTTGGCCCATGTTATCTTAATAAGTGAAGTCAGTATTCATGTGGGCTAGGGCTGTTCTCGTTTCATTTTATGATTGGATTACTGTAGTAGTAGTACAGGGTTGGGCCAGAGTTTTATTCACTACTCATCCGTGTACTCTGGCATAGCCATTCTTCATTTCAGCACACAAGGGTTCAAGATGGTAGAGATACCGGCTGAGGGCCCAAACGAAGAGTCACAGTGGGGGCAGTGAGGGAGCTCTTACCAGGGTCCATTTTGGGAGTGATGGGAAAGCTCCTGCACAAGATGACAACACGTTTTTCCTCCCGCCTACTCCCGCAGGGCCTGAAGGAAATCCGCAGCAGACACTGGTATTGTCAGCAGTCCAGATTTGATGCACCATTCGGCTGAGTAGAAAAGGTGAACAAGATCGATCGAGACCCCTATCCTCATAGTTCTAGTGGTAAGGAGGCTGCAGTGAAGAAACATCTGGTCTGATTCCATTGCAAGCAAATGGAATAGGCGATAAGGGGGACTTTTATGCACCAAACCAATGGGTGATGCACCTGGAGTTTAGCGATCTTCACTACTGACCACTGTCTTGACAACTTCATTCAGAAAGGTAATAGTGGTGATTACTTCATTACAGACCACATTGGATGATGTGCTGGTATCGATTTAATCTGTGGAGGTATGTCTGGAAGGCAAAGAGCGTCTAATCTGATGGACAGGGATTTATTGTAGTTGGAATCCTGAACATTGAAGTAAGAGTGGTTACATCTGAGAAGCACACGCAGAGCATATTGGAAGTGAAAGGGCGAATCTCGAGTCAAAGTTCTTCCTCGACAGTCACAGAAGACCATTGACATGCAAGGAATGTATGAGTCGTAGGGGTCGTAGAGTGGAGACAGATTAACTTGTAGATAGCCTATTGTCTCTGCTGGACTGGGTTATGGGATGCCATGAAAAGAGCGTATTTTCTTCCTTCATGGAGGTCCAATGTAGAAAGGATAGTTCGCAGCTCTTAGAGATTCATATTCCACTGACGAATTGCTGAGGAAAACTGCAAAAGCTGTATGTCATGACGCAGGGGGTTTTATTTTGTATAGTTCAAATGATTCAGAATCCTGATGGTGTGCAACTGAAATGTGGCACTTGAGTTGAGTCAAGGGAATTTGTCCCTTCTCCCCAAGGGGGAGCCTCCGCCTTTGATGCTAGTGAGGTGAGCCTGCTTTCCAAGACCCTTTCTAGGGGTCTTGGCAAGCTGAACCTCACTGGGAGATACTCCCCCCTTGGGGACAAGGACTCCCGTTCCTGTGAGGAACTCCCCAAGTCATAACCCATGATGGCATACTTGGTCTATCAGAGGTAAAGAACAGTATACAATCCAGTTACTTGGCTGAAGACAAAACTAAAATATACAGTTGCAACCAAGAAAGAGAATATGTCTCTTTAAACAGAAATCTCCAGACGAGGAGACTGAAAGACCTGTTTCATTCCCAATGCTTTTGGTCAACTTTGTACATAGAATTGTGTGTTAGCATAACTAATACAGTTTCAGGAATCATTCAATGCATGGATTTCTACACAGTGATTACTCGTTCGTATTTTAACAATGTGATTTAAATACATGGGCCATTGTACACCAAGTGCAGTTATATTATCCACACAGTTCACTAGCTTTATACATTTCTCTTTGCATATATTGTACAGTTTTGGAAATCATACAGAACATTCAAGTAACAGATGCTAAATATAAACTTTATTCTTGTAGTGACTTACATAGAAGCTATCCTCACCTATATGAAGGGACATCTATCCTGACTACATCCTTATATTGGATGACTTTACCTGACCCTCTAATTGATCATAGCCACACCAATCCAGACTATGTGAGTAGGTGAGTAATTTTCACCCCTACTCTTTTTGATATTTAAGAGTGATCTCAACTGTAACACACTAACAGACATGCCTTTATACTGGATTTCATTTGTACACATAGATACGACTACAAACATAAGATGGTGAATTCCAGTACCCGACACATTTTCCCTTTTGGATCCCGGTGTCGACTTACACTGAGGTAGGCTCATCTTTATTAGCCTAAGATGAGGCTTAACTTACTCAATACTTAAGTCTGCTTCAAGATTAGTATTAATCATTGGAACTATCACATTAGGTCGAGCCTACACCTCGTCCCTGTGTATCAACATAAGAAGACCCTCTCAGCCAAGGTGTCCGCGTGCAATCATTGAGGTGAATTCCAAAGGCGCTTTTAATAGACCAATCTTGAGATTATGCTGTAAATACATTGACACTATTCTTGGCTACAATTCTTTGTACTCATTGTTTTGCTTTTCGGACACGTGCAATAACCTCAGAAGTACTCACAGACCAAAGGTAATTGGACTCAGGAAGGCAATAAAACACACTTAGACCAAGGAATGAAATATAATCATTACAGGCCCCTTTATTAATAATTCATAACACACAGATACCCATGGGATAAATGCAATTGGTTATACATAAACACACAAACAAGGATAGCTATAAAGGATATACATCACGGTTAGTGCGGTTGCAGGAGACAACTACATCTCAGCCATGACAACACTACCCTACTCAGTCCCAAGGCAGTTAGGCAGAGAGATCACACATACTAACGGGGTCTGGGGCAGAGCGTCCCCCCCTCAGCGAGACTTCATCACACGGGGTTCCAATCCTCTGTCTCATCGGGCTACCTCTCTTCTTAAGGGGCACAAATCCCACCCCTCATAAATTGCAAACTGCCCCCGGCCAAAGGCCAGGCAGCAAGCATGGGAGGCAAAGAGCGGAAAAATCCAGACAGTAGTGGAAAAACCCAGCTCGTCTCTCGCGCGCTCGTTCCCAGCACCCTTCATCAGCGCACCACATCCGACTCCCCTCTCGGCTTGTCCTTGGGCAAACAATACAACAACTATCCTTCGTAGTGAGCTCATCTGCTTCATAATACAATATTGCAACTGTTGCAGAACTCATGTCTGCCTTCTAACTGAGATCACAGAAACGTAGACTTTCAGGGTATGATTCACAGAAGCGTTTTATAATGGCGCAATCCCATAGGAAAACGTTCTGTGAATCAGGCCATCATTGCAGTATGGCTGCGCACTAGGGCCATATTTTAGCTCATTTTCGTACACGCATTACACTGATTGAAGTTTTTCTACTTACCTTTGTAGACACATGAAGTTTGAAGACTTATTGACACTACTATTGTAAAAGAGTTTCTGCTCTCGATGAAGGGATATACTTTCCGAAACGCATAGTGCTCATCAATGCTTATTATTATTACTATTTCTTGTTTATCACATCTGTAATAAAAAAAGACTGACATTTGTCAGCACAATATAAAACACTGAAATTGAATCTAATTGTATGAAAATTGTTTATGGGACACTACTTCTCTCTCAATACACAGTAGCAACTGCCAGAGTTGCTTTTTTTCTCCCCAGCACCCAAAGTTAATTCTAAACTTGCAAGAATACACACAGTACCTGACACTACTAATCCAATTTAAGGTTTGCGCACCATCAAATCTCAGGTGCATTGGGTGATTGACAGTAAAACCTTCCAGATGTAACAAGACAAGTATGGGGGATGAGTCGGGGGCCCTCCGAACTCCTTCACATCACCCCTGGGCAGGACTGCCTCTGGTAAAAAGCCTGGCCCACATTGAGAGGGGTCTCTATCCCCCTGACACCGTGGGTCAAATCCCTGACCCTGTCACATGTGTCTGTGGTGGTGATGGCAAGCAAATCCTTTTTTCTGGCTGCCTTCATAACCAGGAATAAAGTGCTGGAGGTTCGAAAGTGTCAATTGGATGGGGATTCTGTGGCATCGCTGTAGTACCCACCAAACGTATTGGTCCCTCAAGACAAATGCTTTGTTTTTGTGGCACATGAGGCTACAGAGAAAAAAGGCAGTTCGCAGAGGGGCTGGGGGTTCACCATTACAGTTATTGTGGTCTACAGACTGTGCTGTAGGACCATTTGTTGCAGAGAAGCAATTTCCTGGTTGCATATCTGCAATAATAGGGGAGGGGTGGTGTCATGAGGGATGACTGCGATCAAGAGGTGCGCCAAGATAGAAATGTAAGAAATTTGGACTTTTATTTGGGGGTAAACTTAGACAGGATTTGCCAAAATAATAAAGTGGGATTAAATGATTCATGGATCACTCAACACCTGAGGCTAAGCACCTTCCATGGTTTAGGGTTTCTTGCTCAATTCCTCACATCTCTCTAATGAGAGGATCTGGTTCAAGGCGTGCTGGTTCCCTGTGGAATACATGTGGGTTTGGTCTTTTCAGTCTCTGGCACACTTTGCCTTTCCATGGTTTAGGGTTTGTCCAACCCATCTCATAATGCCCCCCTGATTTAATGTTTTCGGCACCTTCCTCCCAGTGTCTCCTAGCTTGAGGATTCCTCTGTACTTCAGGTTTCTTAGGTTGTTGTTGTACGAGTTGGCCTCATGGCCTTCAGCAGAGCCATACAGGATGGGAGGGTCTCCAGTAGTCGTTAGAGGCAGCTTTCCCCAGACCTGTTTATCCCCACCTCCCAAGATCCGGATCCCTACTTTGCCTCTCTGCTCCTTGTTTAGCTTCCCTGTTGTGTTCTTGTTCCTCCTCCCCCTTGAATGCCCGCCTTTTGCCAATCAGCCTCTCTCAAACCTTCCTGATTGGTCTTTCTACAAGTATCTTTCCTGGCTCTTCCTGGTGTTTTCTGGCTTCATTCCCAGACTCTCCTGCTTCTGCCACCTCATAATGCTATCCCATCTCCCCCTTTTGGTCTACTTCCCCAACTTGTAAATCTCTCAACAACCGCCCTGCAGTAGTCACTGTCCTTCTGATGGTCTCTGCCACCCTCCTCATTACTGGTGCCAAAACTCGTTATGGTTTCCCAACCTCTTCCTCCCATCACTGACAACTTCCTGATGTTCTCTCACAGCCTCTGAATTATTTTTACCAACTTCCTCCTCCTCACATTCGGATCTACCAATGTCTTTTCCTCTCCTACAATCTTCTTTCTTCCTCCTCTGTATACTCTTTGTGCTCGCAATGCTGTTCCAAACACTGCCCTCCAGCTCCTTCTCAATGTTCCTACGTTGCCAGACTGAGCCTCTGTATTTTCATAGCCCTTTCTTTGCTCCCATGCACCAAGATGGGCTACTTGTGAGGGTCTGTTTGTACGTGTGAGGTCCTGGAGTTGGTGTGGGGCTGAGATTGGCTGTCTTTAAGAGGCTCACCTGGACCTGCTCTAGCATTTAGAGGCTGGATCAAGCCTTTATTTGGCCTGCCTGCAATCTTGGCGTTTTTCCCCTCTTCTTTATTTCCCAAAAAAGGATTTCTGAGTGGTGCACAGTCTAGTCTGTTCAGTGTGGGAGAAGCTGGTACATGTTTGAAAGTGCTTCTGAATTTTGTGCATTTGAAGGTAGAGTTTTTCACCCTTGACAGATAATCTATGCTTTGGTAACACTGTATCTCTCAAGTATGGAAACGCTATAGGTGCACAATGAATTGGCAACATTGTTTCACATCCTAGTATTCAGGTGCCCGTGAAATCCTCTCTGTGCCTTTTATGTAGGTTCTGATAGGGCCCTTGGGTACAATAACGGAATGGAAATATTGGAAATGGGGAAAGTTGATGTGAATGTTCTCTCTCTGTGTATTTGAGTCTTGCCAATCGGCATTTCAGGCACCTTTTTGAGAATGGGAGGTGGCAAGGGGCTCTGCATATCTTATATTTAGTTTTGCCCAGAAAAGAGATCTTGCTTGCTCTTAAGGCCAAGGACTGATCTGGTTGAGTGGGTGGACGAGTTCAGGGTGCCCTAGCAGCCCTAATGTTTTACCTTAATTGGCCATCATTTGGAGTAAGATTGCTCTTGCTACTGACCCCTGCCACATGACTGGGTTTAGTGGGGGGGTTAGCAGTGGATCCTCCACATGCTACCCCGTGCCCATCATCCCCGGCCTGAGAACATATCTGGTCCCCTTTTTAACCCCCTTGAAATTCACCAGAGCAAAGTGGGTAGTAGACATGCGGGTCAAATCTTGCAAAACTCTATTTTTCTTATATGGACATTCTTGTTTTTACCTGCTTTGCTTGGTTCCCTTTTCCTATTTCCTCCCTTTCTCTCCAACCTGCCTGTCAATTGTGCTCTCTCCTTGCCTTCCTTTCCTCTAATTTCCCCGTACTTTTCCTTACAGTTGTTTTACCAATCTCTGTCAGTCACTGGTGTATTGACATAACATCTTCAGGGTGTTGCTTATCTGACTTGGTGGCTTGTTTTACAGATTTCATGTTTAGGTAAGGCTGATATAAAATCCAATAAATACAAGTTGAAACTGTATCTCCTGATTATTATTTTTTCCATTTTGTACTTGTTTAATAGAATAGACAATACTTCATAAAGTTATTGCACTTGCAATTTCTGTCATGAACCATCGTGGACGATGGTCTTTGTGGCACTGGTGGAAGCACTTACCGTGTGGTTTTCTGTCTCCCATGCTGGGTGTTCTTGACATATCTTCTGGCCTTCTGTGTAACTGTGTAGTGTTTTCCACGCTGTGTGCTACTGTTGACGTATCTGTACGTCGGATCCCGCCCAAGAATTGCACAAATGCGACAAAGACACAGAGACCAAAGCGCTGCTACTCTTTTGGCATAGACACTCCAAGTAAGTTCCCTTAAGACTCTTCCTGTGCTACTCTCTGCCCCAGCTCACTGTTTTCCTCTATACTCTCTCAGCCTGAGAACGCGTGTTGGTTCCGTTTGTCATCTTCTATGCTCCAGTGTTTGTCTGCTGTCTCTACTGCCTGGTCCTGCTACGCTGGTGCCTGTGAGATCCTCTTCGTAGTCCAGTCCCGCACCGCTGGTACACCTGAGAACCTGTCATCAAGGTTTTTTCACCCAGATGGTTTCCTGGGGCTACTTCATTCTCTATTCTTTCCAATAAGAGGACAAGTGACTCCAGGGCGTTCCTTACTGCCTTCTGCTGTGGTACCTATACCAGTCCAGGTTAGTGTAACCAGGCATTGCATGACAGTTAGCAACGACTACTTCTTTAATGGACCAAATGCAGCAGTTGGTAGCCGGAGTCCAGAATTTAACGGTAGAAGTGCAATCACTAAAAAATGAAAATGCTACACTGTGCCAATTGGTGGCCCGTGCCCCTCTGACATCCCTCAAGGACCCTTACCTCTGCGAATGTTTGATGGTAACCTTTGTAAATTAAAGGAATATTTGGATGCCTGTACCATCAAATTAACTTTTAAGGCCACCTACTTCCCAATGGAACGTGACAGAGTGGGCTACATGATTTCAAATCTTTCTGCTAGAGCTTTGGCTTGGGTAACCCCATTGGTGACCACCAACAACCCTATTCTGGACTCGTATCAAGGCTTTGTGACCAGTATCCGATGTTATGTTTGGTCGGCAAGAAATTACAGTGTCAGCCCAAGAACAACTAGACTTCAAGCAAGACCCAATGGATATTTTAACCTATGTTACCCGTTTTATGCAAATGGCTGCTGATGCGAATTGGCCAGACGATGCCCTTGTAGCCATCTTTAGAAGGGGTCTTACCGAGGAGCTTAAGGATGAAGTGTCTCGTGTTTCCCAACCGCTAATTTGGCTGAGATAATCACTCTAGTAATGCAACTAGTGTATCGACTCCAAGAACGCCACGCTCAATGCAACAAAAGGATGCCATATGCGTCAGGCAATCGATCTACCCCGACCAGTCGTCAAACATACAGAAGATGAAGAACCCATGCAGGTTATGGCTCGTGGTCCTCTCTCTTCTGAGGAAAAGGCCCGGAGAAGTACCCAGGGATTGTGTATGTATTGTGCTTCCAAGGAGCACTTGGTGCAAGACTGTCCCATAGCTCAGTTGAGGCGGTTGGGAAACATTACCCCCTGGTCGTACAGTGAAATGCGATGGGATGGCCAGTTCAGTTCCCCAGCACAGTCTATGGTCGTCATCCACACTGCACTGCATCCCCCCAGCCGTGACGTGATAAACATAACAGCATTAATCAATTGTGGTACTGCAGGACCATTCATAGACAACCAATGGGCCCAAGAAAGAAGTATTGCTAGGGTCATTAAAGGTCTCATTGTGCCCGTGGAAGGGGTTGATGGTTGTCCTGTGATTTCAGGTCATATCAGGGAACAAAGCTAGCAATGAACCATGTCCATAGCCTCCCACAAGGAAAAGATTATATTTGATCTCATCAAAGCCGCCCATTACCCTGTCATTCTGGGTTTACCATAGCTGCATCGTCATAACCCTTATATTAATTGGACTGCAGGTTCTTTGTTTCTTGGTTCAGAGTTTTGTAGCTCCCGCTGTTTTTCAAAGGATTCTGTGGGGCTTCGTTTTTCTGCAACAACGGTGCCACGTGTGACCTATTCGCCCTAGTTGATTGAATACAAACCTTCCCTATACCTTATCAATGCTGCCAAGAAGTATTCTCGGCTCTCCTGTATAAAGAGTTACCCCTGCACTGTGGTGATGACTGCAGCATCGATTTGCTAAAAGACAAACCAGTACTGTTCGGTCATATGCACATTCTCTCTGAATCGGAAAAGGAAGTGCTCAAGGAATATCTTCAAACTAACCTCTGAAACTGACTTATTGCTGAGCCCAAATCCCCAGCTGGAGCATCTTTGTGCTTCATACCAAAGAAAAACACCAAGCAATTGCATCCGGGCATTGACTTCCGTGGGCTTAACAAGATAACAGTACCCGATAGATACCCCATGCCTCTCATTTCCGATATCCTTGAGGTCCTCTGGGGGGGGCATCCATTTACACCAAGCTCGACCTCAGGGGAGCCCATCATCTCTTTGGCATTTGTTCCCGGGATGAATGAAAAACAGCCTTCTGTACTCCATTCGGACGTTATGAATGCCGAGTTATATATTCTGGTGTTTTCCTGAACAGTAACGGACCATGAACAACATGGGAAAATAGTATTGCAGAGAGTCTGAGACACTCATCGCTGTCAAATTGGAGAAATGTGTGTCCCACCAGCCAGAAGGCACCTATCTATGATGCATCCTGTCGGCACAGGGCACGAAGATGGATTCTGACAAAGTAGAGGCTGTTATTAACTAGCCAGTGGCATTATCCATAAAAGAATTGCAATGTTTCTTGGGATTCACGCATTTTTACAGGAAATTAATTCTGGGGTTTTCTCTCAAACTCTTGCCTCTCACCGCTCTGCTAAAGAAAGGAGTGAAGGTATGGCAAAACATCTAGGCTGCATGTGATACTCCGAGTTCCTGTTACTTTGCACCAACTCCTTACTCCTCTTCCTCGTCTCAGTACCAGAGCGATTTGGAGTAAAAAACAAAGGGAGTTGGAGTCCATGGATGACATTGGATTTTCAACTCTTATTTGGTTTTCATCCGGATTTTACATAAGGGCATATCAGACAAAGGTGTTGTCCATGTGTTAAGCCTGAAGTGTTTTTTTCTTAGGGTTCTCGCATAAAGGCACATTAGAAAAAGATCGTATGTATGTATTGACTCTTGACTGATTTTCTTTTTTTTATAGGGATTTTTCATAACGGTATACCTGAAACAAAGGGTGTCATATGTGGGTTGTGGGTTTTTGGGTCAAAGGTGGAGTTCTGATCAAAGAAGTTTAGAGAAGAGGTTTCTTGGCTTTCTCTACAAGGGGGAACTGTTAGCTGACAGTAGGCTATTAAGGTCTTGGGTGTCAGATGATCTTCTTCATGGGGAAGGGGTGAATACCACATATTCTCCAGCAAAGTCACCAAATCTTCCTGGTAGTTGTCTCCTCCCATGTGATCCACCCTCAGATAACCACCCCCAGGGTGAGGATCAGGTAGCGGCTGCCTTCCCTAGCCACAAGGGAGGAGGTCACTGCAGGGGAAACAGTGATGACTCCACTGGTTTAATCACACTCCCCAGTCTGAATCCAATCCAGTCTTTCTGGCATTGCTGTTCCTGGGCCTATAGCGTCCCACCTTCTGCCTTCCTTAGTGGATATCATTCCCCTGGCTCGCTTCAACAGTCTTACTAGCATTATATCTGGTCCCTGCTATCATCTGTCCCCTAGTCCTTCAAAGGTCCTTTGCCTCTGTATGGATTCTTCAGCTAGGTTCTGGATCATTGAGGCTCTTGGAGCTGACCCCATTGACCTGGCCATCGGCACCCACCTACTTCTCTGTCCATTACCTATAGAAGAGACGTGGGATTTTGATCTTTGTTGTCGGCCTTTGGAAGACTGATTGAGCTCTGTGGAATTTACCATTTACTACCTCAAGTTGATCCATTTGCGGAGCTGGTAGCCTCACCCTGGTACCAAAATGCAACGGCTGGTATTCAAAGCTCTTTGAGGCATTATACCTTCTGCCGCAAATGCTACTAACATGCTGAAGAGACTTTTTGCAGGAAGGCAGTGGACTGTAGCACACATTCTGCTGGTTGGTCCGGACATAAAAACCTCTGGAGAGAAATATTAGTACTAGTAGAAGTTAACTCCCAAATGTAGCCATTCTCAATGCCCCTGTTTCTGCATTGTTGACAAATGGATAAATCACTGGTGAAACAAAATATGGAAATCCTTACCGCGTGAATGTCACAAGCATATTGGCATTCAATCATAATTATGTAGAAAGACATTTTTGGTAATAGACCACCATACTGTGGCAAAAGCTCGCTTTTTAATGTTTAGAGTGAAGGCATGAGCCTGCATATCACCATGGATGTATTCTCCTTTCCAAAGTCGAATACTAATGAGTTAACGCTTTAGCTTCAAAGTCTGGATTCTGAACATTTGTTTTGCTTTTCAGACACATGTAATGACCTCAGAATTACTCACACTATTACACGGACTAAACGTTGTTGAACTCGGAAAGGCAATAATGTACGCTTAGACCATTAGTTGCAAAATAATTGGCTCTTTACAGGCCCTTTATTCACACTTCATACACACACATATGACTAGGGAATAAATGCAATTGATTATACGTGAATAGATGAACATGAAAGAACATAACAAGAATAGATCACCATTAGGGCAGTTTAGGACAAAGCTTCATCTCAGTCACGACAACACTACCCAGTCCCAAGGCAGGTAGGCAGAGAGATCACGCCTCAACTAACAGGGTCTGGAGCAGAGCCTCCACCCTCTCAGCGAGACTTCAACACCTGGGTTTCCAATTCTCTGTCTCCTCATAGGGACCTTCTCCTCTTAAGGGGGCCAAATCCTGCTGCTCATAGGTTGCAGACTGCCCCCAGCCGAAGGACATAGAGCAAGCCTGGGAGGCAAGAGTGGAAAAACCCAGCTTGTCTTCCGCACTCTCGTTCCCTGCACCCCTTATCAATGCACCAGCACATCTCTCACTCCTCTCTCCGCTCGCCCTTGAGTGAACAATACGCAAATTATTCTACAGTGTGAACTCATCTACTTTGCGCTAAAATAGTGCAACTGCTGCAGAAATCATGTATGCCTCCTAACTGAGCTTGCAGAAACATAGACTTTTATTGTGGTTTGGGAGTGAATGTCTGAAATGGCCGCGCACCAGCGCCATGTTATTCAGCTCATTTTCGTACTCGCACGACAACATTCTAGTGTAAAGTTGCAAATGATAAACTGTGTACAGGTCCCTTTCAGCGTGGTGGTATGCAGAGGATTGGCCTCAGTGCGTCAATATGTTTATGGGAAAGAATGAATTGCAATATGCATATAGATGTTATATTGTCGTCCCCAAAATGTCTTACATATTTTTAATGCAATAACATTCTTTTTTAATACTAGAACATCAGTAGGAAGAGGAAGAGCTTGGCTTCATCTTGCCCTTATGCAAAAGAAATTGGCGGACTACCTGAAAGTCCTTATAGACCACAGGGAGCAATTAAGGTAATGTAACATGTTCTATGATCTTTATAATATAGAAACAAGGTAATGATTCTTAAACAAACTTGGGTTAGCATTTTTCTCTGCTTCTGTTGTGTTCATAAATAAAGTTTGCCACTAACAAATCTCTGGAAAATTGAATGTTTGATTTACAATAAATCAAAAGAGATTTCTAGCATGGTTCTTTTACACACCATGCACCCGTTGCTGTAATACAGGACCCTTTGTCTCAACGAGCAGCTTCTGAGACATGGATTTCTTTTTCCCCGTTGTTGAGGGGCCTAAAGGCAAGCTAACTGCACCTCTCCCCAGTGTGCATTATAACCCATGAACTACTTCACCTGCTGTACTCTTTTTCTAATACTGCACAATGCTTAAAATAATCTTCCCAGAAATGTGTGCCAATCTGAGGACTATCCAGCGTTTTATGTGGTTTCTGTTATTCTGAAAGCTACAATATCATTACAATTCCTTTGGTGTACTGTTTTGCACCTGTATGAGATTGATTCCATTTTAAGGACGACGATGAAAGTAATGTGACTCAGCTCAATCTATGTTGTCCTGAATTCACAGGATTCATGTTACAAACGGAGGCATTTACCATTCTCTGGAATCTCTGAGTTGAGAAGGGTGGATGATTTGGTGCCCTGAATGGATAAGACTATGCTTATGTGAAGTGTTGATGTACAGTATGTGTAAATATTTTTGGGAAGCCGTAGGTTCATCGTCCACTGAGTGGCTATAAACTGAGGAGTGAAATGTAACCTTCTTTTTTTTTGCTATGATTGTATGCCTTGTTTATGTGTAATACAGTGACGATATGTTTTTGTTACGCTCTAATCAATCAACTTGAGGGAACTATGATGACAAAGTGAGACTGTTACATGCAAAACAGTGGCTCAAGACAGGCAAGAACATCATAGAAATACTGTTCATGGACGAAACATCCATCACGCTTGATTGGCTCAACACAGTGGCATTACTGAGGTGTCAGGCACTGGTCTCCACAGGAGCAGCAGACACTCATTGACACCTGTGGCGAGCCAGAAGAGGAAATCAGACCAGAGTACATTGTTATCAGTTGGTTTATTTAACTTAAAAGGAAAACACCTCACTATCCCTACAGCTAAAGGGGGTTTTCCCTTCCTATCAAAAACTTAGCCAAACTGATTGTCAAAGTCCAAAATTAAAATAGTAATCTGTCCTAACCTATCCACTGAACTGGCCCTACCACTTAGAAAAAGGTAAAAGAAAAGTAGGAAGAGTGCATGTTACTCTGAGTTGTTCATCTTGATCTCTCTTGGGCGTCCTGGATCCAATAACTAGCCTTAGATACCAGTTCTTCTTATTTAACAATTATTGCCAGTCTATATAAAGTTCCTCAAAAGTTTCCTACGTGCAATAAAGAAAGTCTCAAGCCCCTGTAAAACAAAAATGTCCAAACGTGGAGGGATAGTTCCCTGATCCCTCTACACCACTTTGGTGGATCCCTTCCTCACTTGGTTCACAGGTTGGATAGCTCTATGCTCCTCACGTATCTGCTTTTCACTTTGTTTATTGGGCATCTCTGGCTCCTTAGGGTTCCTTTGTCCCAATGTCTCACTTATCTCTCTGGGGTATTGGTAATCCTCTTCTCTTGTAGCTCTCTTATCTCTTGTTCGCCAAGTTTTTCAGGCTCCCGTAACCATTCTCCTCATCTCCCTTTGGGAGGAGGGGGCGAGTCTCGCCCCACTTGGTTCTCTGGTTGCATGTTTCTGTTTTCCTCTTGTATCGGCTTTTTACTTTGCTTACTGGGCCCCTTTGGCTCCCTTGGGTTCCTTTGTCCGAATGTTTTACTCATTCGTTTGGGGGTATTGGTAACCCCTGTTTCCTGATAGCTCTCTTACCTCTTGTGGGTCTTTGCGACCCTTCTCAAGGTTTGTTGTACGCTGGTTTCTCAGGGTCCCATAAGCACCCTTCTCTCCCTTCTTTCTCTCTCCCTGGTCCTCTGTGACCCTGATGTGGGCTTAGGGCAATTCTTCCTTCTTCCATACTTGCTCTATCCCCTCTCCACCTCCCACTGAACTGGGCAACCCATGCACCTTGTCTGTCGCTGGGTCTGCTCCAGTGAGGGTGTGTCTCCTCTGTAGCAGTGGTGTTCTCCACAGCTTGCTGTTCTTACAATCTGTACACCAGCGGGTTATGTGTTCTGCTCGTCTTGGCTTGTTCAGACTCTTTGGCTCTTGCGTTGCGAGCAAGGGTTTACACCTCCCTCGGTCCCCGGCTTCAGTGGCAATTCGAGGGCACTGGGCCCAGCACGTCCTGTGCGTGGTCACACCTCAATGTAAAGTCTGCTTTGCACAGTCGTTCCTTCTCCGGCTCTGTGCGTTGCTATTCCAGGTCGGCAGCGTCTCTCTCCGGTCTATGCTGCTTTCCACACTACAACCGGCTCCGCCTTTCACCGACGTGTTCATGTCGGAGACTCGCCCTACGTATGGTTTCTCTCTTGCCATTCAAGGGTCGCTGGCCATTTATTCTTGCTCCTATAACGAGAGGTGGCATATTGTTCACCACATGTTGTGAAGCATGTGGAAAGTTCAGCATTACCTTGAGCCAAATACACAGATGTATTGTCAGCATTACCTTGAGCTAAACACATAGATGTATTGTCAGTATTTACTAGTCTCATGTAGGCAGATAATACCTTGTGTATAGGGAGTTCCCCATGGGAATGGGAATCCTTGTCCCTTAAAGGGGAGTCACTCCCAGTGAGGTCTCACTTTCCCAACCCACTAAGGAGGGTTTGGCTGAGCAAGCTCACCTCCCTTGCCTCAAAGGGGGTGACTCCCCCTTGGTGAGAAGGGACGAACATCCTGGATTCGTCACAGACCCCAGAACCTGTTTGAGACGGTCTCACTCTCCTGATCTTATCCACAAGATATGAGTGACAGGCCTTAGACAGGAGGGAATGGAACCAGCAGAAAGGTAGAATAAAAAACAACTGTATTCTATTGGATTTGGCACAATTTCCCTCTACCTTTGGAACTTGTCCTGAGCCTCTCGCCTGAATCAAAGAACGTGTTTACTTATAAAACACCTCGGCAGCATAACTGAAGAGCTTAGAGGTGACTTACACCCATTTATTTAGCTGCTGTTGCCCCAGAGGGTGAAGAACTGCATCATGCGTAAAATGAAACCCCTTTTTCTCACCCCTAAGAATGGTGTTAGTTTGCTTAAATATTTTCTCATGAAAGGCCCTTGGTACTTTCTTAATATAAATCTTTGTGTGATCGGAAAACATTTTCCTTGTTTATCGTCAGAAATGCATGCAATTCAATGTCATACGCCTTGTATTGTACCTGTGTGCTGTGTTCTCCTTGCCCCAATTGCACATTTGCTCCAACATTTCTCAGAATTCATTCAATTAGCATTCTTCCACATCATGTCTTCACACATTCTGAATATGCACATGAATTTCCACCAGGGCCTTTTGACTCTGCATGCTGGGTATACACTTAGCACCTTAGTAACTCACTGCTCATTGATTTACCCTCAGAAATGCCAACGATTTGCAGCAATGTGTGGTTGCACTAAAATAACTAGTCAGTTTCCAGAGTCAAAGAGCTGTACACTTATGTGTACGTGGAACTGTACGTTCATGTAGGCACATAATGTCTAGGAAGGATTCCACTTGATGGAAGCTCTGCCACTTGCTTCTCATCTATGTTATCTGCTGATTCACGAAACGTGGCCTCTGTTGCTGGGCTGACATAAATATTGTCATCTAAGATAGCTGCACGTCTGCCCTCAAATATATGGGAAGATCTGTTACAAATGGTTGAAGGACAATTACTTATACAACTGTGTGTAATGGAAGTTTCCTCTGTCGACACATGATGTGTGTTACCTATGACTCATTATGTGATAGTACGGGGAAATGTGATTTCTTACCTTGAATATGTTGGATATATTAAGATGACTTTTTTTCTTTTCCTCCCCTTTTTTGTCCTGATCAGTTTGTTTGGTTTTGAAAACCTATTAAAAATCGTTTTATTAAAAAGAAAAAAAGAAAGCAGAAAAAAAGATAGCTGCATGTACGGACCTGTGCCACAACAAGAGGTGATGGCTGGAAGGTTTAGAATTAATCCTAACCTCTGGCATTGCTCTGGGTAACCCTCCAGACCATTGTTCTTTGCCTGCCAAGCCATTGCAAAAGGGGAAAGACTGTATGCAAATCAGCCCTGGTCCCATCCCAAAAGGGGCAGTCCAGCCCAAACTGCTTGGGCACATCCCTTCTGCACAAGACCACATGAATCCCCAAACATGTTTCAGCCTTGCTGGGCCTCATTAGTGATTGGTAGCTTGGGTCTCTAGGCCCCGCAGGCACGGGACCCATGTCTGGACATACCCGTCCCACTCGGGTGACTATAGCAAAACAAGAGGTGATGGATAGAAGGTTTAGAATTAATCTTAACCTTTGGCATTGCTCTGACATGTGGGACATGGAGTCAAGAAGCCTGATCTCTGCAACCAAATATGATAGAGAAGTTTGGGTTCTTTGTGATTTGGAGAATACAAATTGAAGGTAAGTCCAACGCGCAAATCCTGGGTATTATTGACGTTAGTCCAAGTTCATCTTGAAAAAATATTCTTTCACATCATATCTTGTGTTATGACAAGTATAATCTTTATATTTGTTTCAGATATTGTGAAGAACCAGCCGACACGTGTTTCGTCCGTCCTGGTCATTAGCAAGGCCTAATGCTGAATAGCAGGTAATCAAAAGGTATATGTAGAGAAGTTATGTTGGTGTGTGGCACTTACTCTACATGGAGATGGGGATTGTGCCCCTATACTTTGCGGTACAGCAATTATTGCTTTACAGGATTTGGACTGCTAACAAACCAACATAACTTCTCTACATATACCTTTTGATTACCTGCTATTCAGCATTAGGCCTTAATAACGACCCAGAGGGTCGAAACATGTGTCGGTTGGTTCTTCACAATATCTGAAACAAATATAAAGATTAAACTTGTCATAACACAAGATCTGATGTGAAAGAATATTTTTTCAAGACCAACTTGGGCTAACGTCAATAATAATACCCAGGATTTGCACGTTGGACTCACCTTCAATTTGTATTCTCCAGTTTGTGTCCTGGTATCTTCTAGGGGGCCCCAGTGGAAGTGTACTGACGCAGAAGATCCTATTTATACAAATTATTTCTCAGCCTTTGGCGGTATTAACAAGCGCACTGTCTCCTAACGACCCCTAGGTTTTTTTTCACATCCTTTGTGATTTGCACCAATGCTCTATTCTACTCTTGCCGATCTGTCCTTCCACACCTGAATCCTGACTCCTTGATTCTTTCTATGACCCCTGCATAGCTCGCACATAAGGTGGTGCTGAAATCACCTCCATCCTCAAAATGCCCTGCCTAGTCCAAGGCTTGATGTGGTGTAGGGGGTTTGAGTTATGGGGTGCGCCTGTTTTGCCTGTACCCTTATCTAATGCTTATGAATGTTGTGCTAGCATTGGCTGCCTAAGGGTCTGATAGAGTCTGATTGTGGCAGTATTCCCCCAACCCCAAAACAGATACGCACCTGTTACTTGGGGTACTTGGAACCAAGACCAGAGGAGGACACAATGTTTGCGTGGAGCTGGAAGCTGTTTTCATAAGGAAAAACATACATGGCCGGCGAATTGTCATATAGCCAGGAAGCTTCCTGCAATAGGCCATCACTTGTGGCGGAAACCTATAAGGTCCTATGTATCATGGCTTAAGCTTTGGAGAAGTACAGATACTGATGTGTTGTGTTGAAATCAATACCTTTTAGCCCTCCTTAAAGCAATTCAGGGACTCTGTTTTGTATCAGCAAATGTCTTGTTACTTAGAGTTTGCTATATAGAGCACATTCCTGGTTCACTGAAGGGTGGCAAACACATCCCTTTTCAGGGCTTACACTGCCACAATTGGGGCTTCTCAGAAAGGGTTTGATAGAATCACCCAGGGATGAAACCCAGAACTGTGATAAACTGGAGACTCCCATAGAAGCATGCACAGCATTGTTTAATGTGAATTCTGTGGAACAGAGAGAATGCCTGATCACTTTCTCCTCAGCTGCAAAGCATCAGAGTATTGCTCCCGAGTCTGATTGAGTCGCTTTGTCTGGATGAAAGCTTGTAAATAACTTCACACGAATGCCTAACAAGGAACACAACTCCTTCCAATAATGAGACATGAATTGGGAGCTCTGGTCCTATAGTATTACCGGGGACAACCCATGAAATTGAATGACGTTATCCTGTTGCCTGTTCCAGTTGAGGCAGTGTGGGAACCCTCTTCATGGCTGTAAAATAGCCCAATTATGTAAGAGTCTATGACCACTGGGATCGTATCATAGCCCTATGCATTTCCTATAAAATTGAGCTTTTGGGTGTGCCAGGGTTCTGAAGGTGTGGGCAGTGGACACGGGGGCCACTGAGGCATTCTGTGCTCTTTGTTCCTACTCTAGCATATATATCGCAGTCCTTAACTGTGAAAGCCATATATTGTCATGAGACAGGCCACTGAATGTATCTCTGCAGCAATTCCTAATGTTTTTTGTTGATCTGGATGCCCAGGTAAACATGAGTTATGGCCTCACTGGAAGGCTGGAAGACAGACAATTTGTTGAAGGAATGTACACACTGTCTTGGTGGTGTAGAAGGCCCTTCTTGATACTGTGCAAATAATATGCCCTTAACTATTTCTGGGGATCTATTATTTAGAACGGTGCAATACACTTCTGGCTGATCTCCTCAAGAGTGATGTGGTATCTGCCCTTCCTTTATTATCAATCACAAACTTACGCTGTCCCTAGATCTAAGACTCTTGGCCCTATTCTTTAGAGGCACTATAAGAGGGTGCTCATCAAGACAAGTTACAAAACAAGAAAGTCCTCTGTCCAGAAACCTATACTAACCTGAGTTCCGTTCCTACCGCTATAAAAGAAACCTAGAAATCAAACACAGGTACACTTAGGCCCTCGGCCTTAGCAACTCAATGGTGACTGGTTTCTGACCCCGACCTTGGTATGCCTCTCTCAATAGGACTCCTGGCCCCCGATACACAGTCTAAATCAGTAGGTGGATGGCCTTTTCAATCTCTCTCTACTGTGAAGTTCAATCAAGTCCCAGAAATGTCTCTTGGTGTTTCTTTTCTCACTGGGGAACATCTGGCTTGTGGCTTGCCCTCTTTGTGAGGGTGTTCGGGTAATCTTTACCAGGAAATATCCTGGCGTTCTCGCCCTTGAGGCTGTTCTTGGTTTGTACCCTGCTTTGGGTTGTAGTTTCTCTTGCCCCAGCTTGCGATTGTGCTTCTCCCCACCTTGTGGTTTCTGATTTCACCCCACCTTGTGGTTTTGTGTCTTTCACCCCAACTCAGGTTTTCACTTCTCACACGCCGCCTTGGGATTAGTTCTGTCTATCGTCCTGATTTCTCTCACCCGGCCTTGTGGTCTCACTTCTCTCGCTCCACCTTGAGGATTTGCTTCCCTCGCCTCACCCAGGCGTCCTTTTCTTCTCACCCTATCTTGGGATCTTGTTTGGCCTTGCTTCCCTTCTCCCAGTTCTAGGGAGCAATCATGTACTTTTGATCTCGTGATGGGGCTCCTCAAAAGACTCTGGGAGTTTGGTCAACACCTTGCCACTTTTGTGACTTCTTGTCGGGGCTCTGCTCCAGGCAGAGCTTGCCTCCTTTTCCTGCAGGCTAACTGGCACTCTCTCAGCATGGTGATTGTCAGGTAGCTTGTGCTCTATGCAGTTATTCTCTTGGCAGGGCTGTGAGCATTCCACTGGCTCTGCCGCAGTCGGTTCTGCCATGCCTGGTGTATGCTCTCCGTCTCTTGCCACACCTTCCAGGAGGAAGATTCCATGCCTCTCCAGCTCGGCAGCTGTGGCCTTCCTCATGTTCTAGTCCTGATTGGCTCTTTATCCTTCCGTCAGTTAGGGAGTGGGACTTTCCACTGTTCTCTCTTTCCTCCTGAGTACTGTGCATAGAGAGGGTTATGAACCACTCCAGCCATTCTTACAGGAATTTTCAAGTCATCATACAATTTAATGCCCAGGTAGCCGACAAAGATATTGGGATCTTTGGAATAGGGAGGACAATTTATGTGCCTTTGTAGGGATCTCCTATCCTCTAACGGGGGGGTAACCCCCAGTGCAATTCAGCTTGCCCTATCCCCTAGCGGGTGTTAAGCTTAGCAGACTCACCTCCCTAGTCCCAAGGGGGGTGGATCACCATTGGGGAGAAGGGAAGAAATCCCTGGATTCATCAGTGGTTTCCGCAACAGTTTTTCTAGAGGTACAATAAATCCGGTATAGGTTTTCGGTTCCTGTTTTACTTCGGTGCCTGTCTCTACTTCTCGCACTCGCACAACTACAGGACACTGCACGTCCAGCCTCTCTCTTTAACCAGCGTTCAAGTCTTTTTGTAATATGCTGGTTCTTCCCTCACATCTCCAGGCTCCTCCTCTTTCAGGAATTAGGTTGTGGGGCTGCCCCGGTGCAATTCTTCATCCCTTTCTCTCTGTTTCCAGGGGCTTCTCTTCTCCTCCATTTGTCATCATCTTCCCAGTGGAATAGGAATTTGACTTTAAAGAAAGATTGACCATTTCCCCTGTTGACAAGAACACGTGCTGTTTTTTTATTCGCAAATATTTTCACAGGAAAGGTTTGAATAGATTATTTTAGAATGTTCTCTAGTGAATTCCTCACATGAATGGTAGTCCTTGTCCCCAAAGGGGAGTCTCTCCCAGTGAGGTCACACTTGCTTCTACTGAGCGGTCTCACCTACCTAACCTCATGAGGGGAGGGGATTCCTATATTTCATCACAGGTTCCTTACTAATAAGGTCCTCATCACTGCACCTATTCCCCCTCCCACCCGTGGATAGCACCTCCTCCACTTTGAACATGACACTATTCTACTCATCCCCATACTCCTCTCACTTCTGTGACTCTATTAACCCGCCATGCTTCCCAATTCCTTCTTCCCCGATCTGAACCTTATTTTTGAGTCAGTTCCCGCTGACATTCCCATTGTCATGCTAGGGGAATACATCCTTTGCAAGCCCTCCACAGCTACAAACCTTGAACTTAAATCCCTCCTATTTGACCACTTCCTGCGTGACCAGTATACCCACTCTGCTGAGATCTCTTCACCTTGTACTAACTCTCCTCTTACCCCTCTCTTTCTAAGATCATTTAATTCTTCTCTTTAACTTCTTGGTCCCTCCAACATCTATTCCTTCTTTCCCATCTTCAGTGATGAAGAGGAAGTTCAAGTTGGACTCTCTTGCCCTTTACCTTGATGATGCGAGGACCTCTTTCCCATGTCTCTCCCCTATTGATGCCTCTTCCATGGATCATGCCTTTTCTAACTTTAACTATGCACTTATGACCCCCTTTGACCAACACTGTCCTGGGATCTGTGAGTTTCCCTGCAGGTCTTTTTTGCCAAAGCCCTGTTTACCGGGGTCCTGTGGGTAAAACTCATATATGTGTGCTATCCCCAATGCCCCATCTCTTGTGCGGGGGGATCTACATCGACTCATTACTACTTCTCCCCTACCTAATTAGCCATCATCCTTCGCAGTGCTGTCCCGCCTTGTGCTCCTCACGACCTGTTTGCTCCCCAAACTGGCCAACGCTTAGTCTCAATCACTTATCCTCATTTCCCTGAGCTCTTTAACTTCTATCTCTGAGTTGGACTTTTCCTGCCTCCCTCGAATCTGCAACTATCCCACCCCTTTTGAAGAAACCCTCTACTGAACCAGCCTTCGCCACGAACTATCGTCCGGTTTGCCCCCCACTCCAAATTTCAAAGATACTTAATTGGGTGTCTTCATCCAGATCACAAAGATCCTTGAGGATAATAACCTTGGATAGCAACTTTAATCTGGCTCCTGTAGTAACTGCTCCACCGGGGCTGGACACCTGCATGTCTGCAACTTTCTCTCTGATGCTCACCATTTTTAAACTCTCTTCTATACTAATCCTTTTGGACCACTCTGCCACTTTCCGCGCTGTCAACTGCTCCCCTCTCCTCCTTACTCTCTATGATAATGGCTTTACCAAATCTGCTGTAGCCTGGATTGCCTCATACATGGAAGGTTGCTCCTTTAAAACCTCCCGAAACAACCTTTTACTGGCAACGGTCAAATCTCTCCTTTCCCTTCTTCACCCTAGCTATCTCAGAAAAGATTACCAACTTTTCCACTGTAATCCCTCACAGGATGGCATTCCTTGCCTCATTCTCAACTCTTCAAAAAATTGATGTTCTCTTTCTCTTGGCTTCTACTTCCATCCTTGGCATCTCCATACATTGAGAGAGCTTGACGACAAAATAAAATTGGCATCGCCCTTGATTTCTTCCCTTAATTTGGTACTTTCAAAACGAAGCTGGAAACCTGGGACGTAAATTGTATGCAACATCCACAAGTAAAAGCATCATCAGTAACAACCGCACCAATTGACTAATAAGAAATGAACATGGCTAAATTAGATGAAACTGTAAATAACATCCAGGCTGTCTATGATTCAGCATTGACCCATGACGATTCAGTTTAGAAAACCTGAAGCAATAAAATATGCCTGAAATCCTCAAATCCTGCACGAGCCCGAAACAAACTTCAACTCCAAAAGAAAACCAATAATCAACAAAGGAGGGGCATTAACCAGAAACCTTCAAGAAAGTTTCTGTGCTCCCTGCAAATTATTGAAGATAATCCTATCTCTGGAAATAGTATTGAGGTTAACAAACCAAATCCAGCATCAATCACTGAGTAGACATGAATTCTAATCAAAGTAACAAGAAGGCAAAAAAGAAACAAAAGACCAAACCTTTTATAATTCTCCATCTCAAGGTGCAGCCTGTTGTGGGGGCACTGAGGATGGCGCTATGAAACATGAAAACCATAATGTCAGCCAAGATCAGAGATTCTTGGCCGAGGTTGTCAAAAAGACAGCTCTGTGTAGATCAGAGCTGAGACATAGCAATCGGTGCATATTCTAACAAATCAAATGGCCCAACCATCCCCCTATGCAATTTAGTTAGTTATATTACAGAGGAGCAAACAGCCAGGACCTTGCCAGCGCCAAAAAGAATAATGGACACTTAGGAAATGGTGCCAATAATTTCCATTTGACAACACTTATTACTAGAATTTGTAAAAACAAATGAATCACTGATTACACATAATAGATCTAATATTCTTGCCCTCCTGAATGAGGTTGCTTCGATTTCAAGGCTTAAATAAAGGGCTAAAAATATTGATCTGGTTGACCTTATTTATCCAGTTAGCACTGATGATGTTTCAAAATGCGCTCGAAGATGGTATATGAGATGATTTTGGCAGAAACTGAATCCTTTCGTCAGATGATTATAACCTTTCTTCATATCACAACATGGCGGAAATCACAAGCATCGTACAGTTCACCTGCTTTGAAGTCAAAACTTGACCAAGGTTATTCATTCAGACTGGTCAAGGCTACCATCAGCTCATAAACTGAGGGATCCAAAACCAGTCAAAAAGATTGACTTTCTTTAGTAATAATCGCTCGTTATAGGTCATCTCATGGAATATGAGAGATCATTACAACCTAGTAACCAATGTCCAATTATGGCCCAAACTAAGGGAATATTCTGTTATTTTCTTACAAGAAGTATGGCTCCTGGCTCCATTTAGTTTTGATGGTTAACAAGTAATTTATCAACCAGCAACGAAAAGCTACCTGATATGTATCCCAGCATTTTGGCTTTAAGAGTTAAGAAACATAAAGAACCGTGAACCAGAGATATTCTTCTAATTAACGTGTATTGGAATCCTTTTCACTTCCTACTTAACGTATATCTTGTAAAGGGTGACATTCTAAATAGGAATACTTGGCACAGGGACAACTCTCATTCCCGCATATATTACATTTTTTGTGACCGCTTCATTATTCCACAGTGATGTGTTTGCCGTCGCCCTAGGAGGAGAGGTTGAGAGCCACACAAGGCAAATTACAGCAATTGTCGTGTAACGCTCACCTGATTCCCGTAGAGGCGCCGGTCTTGACTGGGCGTATACCGTATCTTCAAAGGTGATGTGTAACACACGGCTGGCTCTTTGGGCTGGACCTCTGTGCACTGTATGTCTGGCTCGAAGGGTGAGATGTCTGCAGATAGAAAATGTGGGATTAATCAACTGGGTTATTGAATGTCTCTCTCTTCTTCCCTTTCTCTTCTCCTGTAGAACCCCAAAGGTTAACGCTCTCACCTTAGGTAAGTGAACGCCGTGCTCTCCATCTGCCTCGAGGCAGGGTGCTGTAACCAGTTTCTTCACTGGATAAGGGGAGCAGGCCTCTTGACTTCAGAGGACTGCTGTCCGTCGTTTACTGCACGAACGGTGAGTTTTGAGTAATTCTAATGTCTTTAAAGTCTTTAGTAATGATGTCTCTTGTTTTGCAGGGTTCCGGCGATGGCGGATGGCGGGCTGAAGTGAGTTGAAGATGGAGCCCGTGTGATGAATAGAAGCGCCTGGAAGCACGTAAGTAAGCGCTTGTTGCCTGCTTCACGATGCGCTCTAACTGTCTTTTTATTTTGCAGGTACAAGTTCGGGGCGGCTGCAGGGTGCCGGAATACCCACTGGGTTAGATGTGGAAAGGAGTAATGGCACATGAGTATTAAAGTTCCCCAATGTCTTTAAACGCACCTTGTTTTGTCTTTCAGATGCGGGATGCAGCGCCGAAGGCCTCCGGAGCGTGCGAAGAGTTGGTAAGCTTTTGTCTTTCAGATGCCGGAATGCAGTGTGAAGACCTCCGGAGCGCACGAAGAGTAGGTAAGCCTTTGTCTTTCAGATGCCGGAATGCAGCGCGAGGCGTTGGTGACAGCCGATGGACCAGGTAAGTGAAGAGCTGTCACTGAAGACCGTAATGCTAACCTGTTCTTTCTTGTCTTTATAGGTGTTGCTGAAGACTGGATTCAGAATGGTAAGCCTTTTTCCTTAGGCCCAGGATCATATGCAGAAGACACGATGAGCGTTCTGCTGCTGAGGATGCAGAATAACGCAAAGCAAGATTCATCCATCGGGTGTGGTTTAAATAGCCTCCTGTAGTGCTTAGGTGTCTCCTTCCACAGCCACGCCTAGGTAAGAAAAGAGTTCCTGCTTTCCAGAAGAGTTCCAGTGTTCTGAATCTAGGGAGTGGCTCCTGCCCCACCCAACAGGAAAAGTAGTTCCAAACAGAAGGGGATCAGAGACTCAACTGGCAGGCAAGTAAGCAGCATGGTCTGCTGCAGGTAAGTCCACCCAAGCATTATGAGCCCGGCGCTTCCAGTGCTGGGATTGGGCATATTTATGAGCCTGGTGCCACTGGCGCCAGGACTGGGTCCAAAAGGTCCCAATTGGGACTGGTTGGCACTCGGAACCTCGGTTATGGATCTGCTTCCAAGGGAGTTGGGAAAACCCTGACCTTTTGGAAGCAGAGATCATGACATGTCGTCAGTGCAGACAGCGATGGTGTGGTCCATCATTTTGCTACTGGGAATGATATTCTCCTGCATTAGCCTTGTTCACCTGTGTAGACTTCACATGAGACCTTTCCAGGAGTTCCTGGATGCAAGGTGGATGCAGGTGTTGGGGAACTTTGCAGACAAGATCTTGCTCAACGAGGAGTTCCATCAGGCGATTGATTGGTGGGGCGTACAGCCACATCTCATCCAGGGAGCTCTATTTCAGGTTCCTCCTTAACAGAAGATGATCATCACGGATGCCTCTCTATGGGCATGGGGAGCCCACACCGGACAGTTGCCCGCCAGAAGCCTCTGGCAACTGGAGGGAGAAGGACCTCCACATAATCGTCCTGGAACTTTGAGTCATATTCTGGGCCCTCAAGTCTTTTCTCCCGTCTTTGAAAGGCAAGGTGGTGAGGATCTTCACAGACAACACAACCACCATGTCCTACATCTGGAAACAAGGGGGGACCAGCTCACCAGCACTTTACAAGGAGGCCCATGACCTGTGGCGCTGGGCCGTTCGTCAAGGCAGGTTCCTTGTCCTGTTTCGCCTAGCGGGAGTCAAGAACATCATTGCGAACTTGCTCAGCAGGGAACTGTGTTCTTGCCACGAATGGGAACTTCACCAGGACCAAGTGGATTTTTCTGTTCGGCAAATGGGGCCAGCCCCAAATCGACCTCTTCGCGATGGCGGTGAACACCAAGTGCCAAAGGTTCGCCAGCAGGTATCCTCAACTGAGCAGCATGGGAGACATGTTCTCGTTCCCGTGGGCGGGAAGATTCCTGTACCCTTCCAGCCGTGTCCACTCCTCTTACGTGTGATCAACACACTCAGACAGTGCCATTGCAAGAAAATACTTGTTGCTCCGGCGTGGCTGAGGAAAATCTGGTATCCGGACTTACTATGGCTGTCAGTCGCCCCGTCCATTTGGCTGCCGCAGTCCATGGACCTTCTCACCAGAGAAGGGGTAGGGGGGATTCTGCATCACCACCCAGACTCTGAACCTGAGGGCATGGCTCCTGCAGCCCTAGAGTTTGGAGGTTATGCTTTACCCGCAGAATGTAAGGACATCCTGGCCAGGGCCAGAGCCTCGTCAACGGTGACATGCTACGGACATAAATGCAAACGCTTCTCTGTGTGGTGCAGAACTCAGAAGATTACCCCTTTGCATGTCACGGCTCCACAACTTCTACCTTACTTACTTTCCTTGGCCAAAGCGGGACTGGCTCATGCCTCTATCAAGGTACCTCTCGCGGCCATATCCAGGTACACCAAGTCCCGGGGCAGACCTCCGCTGTGGTCGCACAGGTTCGTCAAGGAGTTCCTCAAAGGACTTAAAGGCACCTGCCCTGGCTTGGGAGATCAATGTTGTGCTAGCTAAACTCATAGGAGCGCCCTTCGGACCTATGATTCAGGCCATGCTCAAGTTTCTCTGGTGGAACACAGCTTTTCTCGTGGCTATCACCTTGGCCAGGCGGGTCGGGGAGATTCAGCCCCTGTCTTGCAAGCAGCCTTACTTTTCTTTCCACGCATCAAAGGTGGTACTGCGTACACACCCCACCTTTATGCCAAAGGTACCGTTGGAATTCCACCTCAACGAACCTTTGGTGTTACGGATGTTTCGTTGTTGCCAATAGAAAGGGCTTTGCATTCACTGGACATTGCTTGTGCCTTGAAGTTCTATATGGCATGAACAAAGAATTTTCAGAAGACTTCTCAGTTGTTTGTCAACTTTGGGCCTGTAAATCAAGGAAAGGGCTTGTCGAAGGCTTCTATCTCCAGGTGCTCTCCGGCTGCATCATGCACTGTCATCGACTGGATAGCAGGCTTCTACCAGAGCCATTGCAGCAACCACAGCGTTTCTCTCTGGTGTACCCCTGCTCGACATCTGCAGGGCTGCTACATGAGGGTCCATGCACACCTCCACAAGGTTCTACTGCGTCGACATGGATTCCAGGGAGGAATCCCGAGACGGCCAAGCGGTGCTATGCAACCTATTTGTTTGAGGTGAGTCTGTTCCAGAGGTGAGTGTTTATTGCTGCTGTTGAGCCTTGCCACCTCCTGTGGTTGTGGATATGTACTGCTCTGTAATCGTTATTCAGAGCATGTGAATTCATGCCAGACCTCATGCTGGACAAGGTTTAAGTTACTTACCTGTAACTATTGTTTTCCAGCATGGATTTACATGCAAACCGGCATGGATTCACATACGAACCCTCCCGCCTTCCCTTCTGTGGCTCTTCTAAGTTCATACTACCACTTTACCTGCTTACCAAATCTGAAGATGGCCACCAGGGGTAGAGCTAAGGGAGAGGACTGTCATTGGATGGGGGCAGGATGAGCCAGAGGACAGTGATTGGTTTAGAGGGGAAATACAGTTTTAAAGTGAAAGTGAAATTGTTTTTTTTTTACCGAGGATTCCCAGCCTGACAGGAAATATTCATGAGCATTTTGGAGAACAATAGTTACAGGTAAGTAACTTAAACCTTCCTGATACTGAAATGACTGGCTCCAAATGCGTTGTGGCATAATTCTAGTAATAACTGCTGTACAGGGCGAGTGGGGTTCCCAAGTTTTTGGTTCTGGAAAAGGAATTTATTTTTCATGATGGTTGGGATTCTGTTATTGGAAATGTTGTGTCACTTCGGGAGTGTAACATGATTGTAATAGTTCTTGATAGAGGTCCACGAGCCCCTGCAAAAGCATCAAGACCTTTCCTTCTGGAAGAAATTGAATACCTACTTCAGTTCCAAGATCGTCTTGTTCTTTACTAGACAATACATCTGCATGTGTATTGATCTGGGCTTGTATGTAACAATACGATTAAAATGTGAGAAACAATTGTTCCACCTGATTTGCCACAGGTTGATGGCTCTGGCTGTTTTGCAGAGCCCCAAATTACAGTGGCCAATAATAATAAGAAAGTGGTGGTTGGCTCTTTCAGGGAGATGCCTCCATACCATGAACACTTCCCTGGACGTTTTTGAAAATATTATTTTTCTCCACTGCATTTAGGGACCTAGAGTGGTATGCTACTGGGTGGAGCTCCACTTGTGTTCTGGTCTTTCTGGAGAAGTAAGGCACCCAGTGCAAATCTGGAAGCATCTGTTTCTGGGATGTAGTGTGAATTCAGTTTGGCTAATGTCAATATCTGTGCAGTCGTGAGCTTCTCTTTCAAGAGTTAAACGGCAAATTGAACCACTTCATTCCGGGTTTAACCAACCACATTTTTCAGGCGATCAGTGATTGGCTAAAATGATGTGGTGATAGTTAGAAATAAAATGTATGTAAAAGTTGGCAAACTATAACCTTAACAATCTTTGTAACTCCTTTAGTTTTCTAGGGCTGGGCCAATCAATCACGGCATAAATATTTCCGGGGTCCATCAAAACTTCACTAGGGGTTAGAATATACCCTAAATAAAACAGCACTTGGACCATTTAGCTTGAAGTTTGTGGTGGCAGAATCGGTCCAGAACATCTGTCATGGTGAATACGTTGTTGGGCTTGTTAATTAAATGACAACAAATACATCCAAGATGTTTTTTTTAATAATCTTTTTATTGATTTTCAGATATAACTTTAATCAACATCAGGAACTCCCTCCCACTTTCCCTCCCCCCCTTACCCTCTCCCCCAAAGTCCCTGAGACTCAAGGCGACCAAACATGGTTGACCCACTGCAGAAATCAATACAAAAATACAGTTTTAAAATACGGATATTGTGGGGGCACCATTGAAGCATATAGTCACTCTGCAAATATTGGAGTATCGGACCCCAGTCCACTAGAAAGTTTTCTGTGGCGCCCTGAAGCTTGCATGTCGTCCATTCCATTGTAATAAAATGCCACACCTTCCTGAGCCATTGGAGTTGTGATGGCGGGGACTGTTGCTTCTAGCCTTGGGCCAAAACCAACCATGCAGATCCCAGATGTTTTTAAACATGTAATTCAGTAAATGCTGGAAGGAAGTTGAGCATTGCATATCCCAAAGGGCATGATGTTTTCAAAATGTCCAAAGCAGATGCAGGAGGCTATCTTCCATTCATCCATGGGATAGATTTTGGTGAAATCATAAGCACCTTTGATATCCAACTTAGTATAGATGTGAGCATGGTCCATGAGAACTCAGATTAGAGGTGAAGGAAATCTGTTTTAGATTGGAACAGCATTTTGGTAATCGATGCAAGGGTCTAATTTCAGTATGGTTTTTCTTTGGGATGAAAAACAGTGGAGCTCCTACTTGTGTATATGAATGTTGGGTCAACCTGCAGGCTAGTTTGTCTATTATATACTGCTTCAGAAGCACATGTTCTTTTTCATTGAGCTCATGTAGCCTCCCGTAGTGGATCTGGGTCCCAGGTAGTCGTAGGTCAAGTCAAGGTCCAGTCCAGCATTTATAGGACCTACGTGTAGACAATGTTTCTGCTTCTTTGACATTAAAGACATCTTGGTCATCTTGCTATTCTGGGTATATTCTCTAAGAGAGCAATATTCCTTGTGATCCATTCTGTTTCCTCTATTGGGTCCTAGATTTCATTGATAGATCTTGTTCTGCGTATGTAGAGGATTGGTCAGGACATGAATCTTATCTTCCTTGCATGCCAATCTATTTGTGGATTATGAAAGTGTAGCAATTACATTCATAAAATAAATTGAGCACTGATATGTTATCAAAACTGATTTCCTGATGTCTCCGGGAATATAACATGATAATGAGAACAGTTTGTTGTGAAATAGGACCTAAGAGACTGGAGCTCTGTAAACCGGACATATGGGTTCTGACAGACACTTGGTGACCCTTATTTCTGGATTAGGTGCATATCGATGTAATTTTCTGTCGCTCCACAATCGAGAAGAGCATGAATATCATCCCATTGTTGCCAAGGATTTTGTAGGGTGACAATAATATACATATGGAATAATAAGTCATATCCTGGGCCAAGGAACTGAGTGCAGGGCTAAAGAACTGGCCATTTTGGGCTCACAACTGTAACCAGACTAAGGACGAGCCGGTAAGTTTCCAGTCTAACTATACCCTTGTCATACATAGCCGTAGTGGGGTGCCTGGTTCTCCATAATACAAGCCGAGATTAAAATGACGTCATCTTTCCTTGTTCTGGAACCACGTCTCCTCATAAACCTTCCCAACTAAATAGGTTTTGGGCCACTGACTGAATTTGATGGCGCTCGCTTGTTTTTTAACATGAACTTGCCGTTTTCTCAGATCTTCCTTTCTCTTTTCCCGTCTCCTGATCTACCTAAATGACCAGGTTTATTAGGTTAGCAATCTTATCTGGAGGATGGACCAATTGGCTCAAAGCATCCTTTAGAACATCTTTTAATCCTCTCTAAAACACTGTGACATCGACAGATTCTGGCAAAGAAGGCAGTTGCCTGCATGCTCTAGGAAAATTACCCCCTCTCGAGTATCACTGTGGTATGGTACTAGTGTGGGATTGGTAACACGTGGTTAGTCTCACCAAGTTTAGTTCCTCTTTGCAAATATCCTGTTTCCACACAGGACATCCATAGGTTCCAAATTATAGATTGATGCTTGATTGTTTCTCACTCATAATCCAATGTGGCATGCACAGAGGTCTGAGATGTGAAGAATCCTGCGGATCCGTCACTAAAACCCTGCCTAAAGTCTCCACCCAGGTGGCCAGGGGAGGGCAGACGCTTCCTGATCCAATCTTGGGGGTTGTGTAATGCGGGAGGATCACCGGGGTGGAGACCAGGCCCTGTGTAGTGAGGAGGTTTTGTAGGATGAGACACAGTATTTTTCCTCCGAAGGAAATACTTACCACTATGCCAGAGAAGGTAAGAGCTTATTGTTGTTTTAAAATATCCAAACCTCCTGTTAAAACTAAGTTGATAAAACCCAAGGTGATATCATGTAACCCTATTGTACAAAAAAAAGGTATCCTTTGGTTCCTGAATGTCCTACTCAATATCAAAGGTACACTGCAAAGAATAATGAAGATGGTGTCTTCTTTAAACCAACTTCCTCTAATATAGTTAACATGTATGGCCACTCTATTACAAATACAAAGGAAATTAAATTTGCCCTTAAAATGTTACAAAAAGTGAGAAATCCTAATTTTAGGAAAATCAACTACATGTCCCAGAATCCTACTGGGACTGTGCCGAAGAAGAGGGCTGAAAAGGTATGTACATATAGAGGACAGGCAATTAGGCTTGAAAGCCTTTGCCAGGGTCAGGCAATTAATGCTAATAGCCTGCATCTGAAAGTAAGAGGCATAAAAGTCTGCAGCAGGATGGGAAATGGAGCAGGAGCCGGGATGTCAGCAGTAGTAGTAGAAGGAGAAGAAAACAAGGCTGTCAGTTCATGAGGAAGTGTGAATACTTAAGGGACGCTGGAATAGGTAGAGGGCAGATTTCACCTGCAAGTCCTGAGGGAGTCCTGTGTCTACAAACCCTGCTTTGCCGTGGCTGCACTGAGAGAGACGTTGAAAGTAAAGGTCTTCCCAGATGCGCCTAGTGGTGTGATTACAGAGCCGTGCCGAAGCCCGAGGTCTGTAGCAAGAGGCAAGCCGAGGGACGAAGGAGTGCAGGAGACTCCCAAGTTGTTGTGGCAGGACCAAAGAGACCTGTGTTGCAGAGGGTTGTAGGTTTCCAGAGGGCCTAAAGCCGTAGAAGCAGAAGCCCTGAAGTCGAAGCAACCCACATCTGTAGTGTTTCTGGAGCTGGGGAATGAACCTCTGCATTCATATTCACTATTAAGCTCTTGCCAGTAACTGTAACCAGCTTTCAAGTGGCTCGCGTAAGAAGGGGAACAAGTAGAAGTTGTTTGTCGTTGTGGAAATTGTTCTGCACCATGGAAATGTATCACGCGCACTTTGAGTAAGAGCTACAGTGCTCGCGTATGATGAAAAGCCTTTTTTTTCCATTGGTGAATGTTTTTATATATTTTGAGTGGTCACATGTCTCCAATTAAAAGGGAGAACCTTTTTTCGAAAGTCTCTGAAAGCTCTGAAGCTAACTTTCATAAGTGTTACTTTACTTTACGGCATCAAAGGAAGGTCGAGAGTGACCAATTAAGATTCGCTGGCTGGAGTAGAAAGTATCTCTGTGTAATATCTAGGAATACAAACTCTTACAGACAATTAAAACCGAAGATCTACCTGAAAGAGTTGTTGCACATTCCTTAAAGCATTTTTCCTTTGAAGACTGAGCCGTGTAACTCTAAGAACGAACATTCTTTAAAAAACAGAAGTGGGTGCATACATAAACATGCATTGCCCAAGCTAAGAAGCAACCCCTTTCCAAATTGAAGAAAACCCTGTTTGAAAGCAATCCAACTAATGGGAAAACTCTTAAAGGTCCAGTATCCTCCGATACAAGTGAGATATTGTTATCTGAAGCTAGTAGTTTGGCAATACCGCTTCATGCTAACGGCTGGAACCAAGAAGTTGTATATAAAGCTGGGGAACGGAGTTGGCTGCTTGTAAGTAGATCAACCAGAAGTGGCAGTAAAGCAGGGTGAAGAGGCTGCCCTTTTCGTAGATTATAGAAAAGAAGAGTGCCTTGCCTACCTGGATAGGTCAAAATGTCTTGTCTTTAACATGCCTAACTATTCTCATATTTAAAGCTAAAGCAGAAGTACCAGCACTGTGGTTGGTTATAAGACTGTCAGCAGATGTCATATTGAAGTTGATGCTGGTAGCGGTACACTGTGGAACCAAGGAGTCGGTTTCCATAGTGGAAGTAGTAGAAAATTGAGTTGTAAGAGGAGTACAAAAGCCCAAGAAGCAGCATCCTGACAATTATACCAGCTACACTGCAGAGGTTATGAACAGTTGTACATTGGTAGAAGAAGTGGCTAATCTATTTTCTGAACTGTAACAAAGCTGTCCTGAAAGGCCGACACCCAGGATTACCATTGGTGGTGTTTCCTTGGCTGAAATGGGAAAGTGATCTTTTTCAACTGGAATCTGAAGGACTGTTACCAGTGGATTTTTGTTTGGTGAACTTTTGGTTTATTCTGAACTTTCAAGAACTGGTGCAAGACTTTATTCTTTTGTTTAAATATTTGAGAAGAGTGACTCTGAATAATCATGGGGAAGGGGATTTAACAAGGACAGGCGAAGGTCATCCAAATCACTGGTTGTTTCTTATCTGTTTTTTTATGTTGTTTATATGTTTTGTTGGTTAGTGTGAGGGCCAGTCTGTTTCTGTTAGGAGTGATTCCCTTAGTTCTTAGACTAGGTAGGGAAATCCCTGATAGAGTACGTTTAGCAAGGATTTATTTACATCTTTGTTTTCTTTTAATAAAATGCTTAATATTGAGAACCATACAAGCAGTTGTCTGCCTCGCATTACTTACCCCCCACATGGATTACCACTAAGAATATTCCCCAGAATGGGGAGGATAGGAGGGTTGATTAAGGTAATTTCTTTTCCTAGCCATCTAACTCAAACTAGCTAATTGAATGTATCTGATTTTCCCAAAAAACTTGTCCATAGCATTAGTTCAGGTTTGCTGAAAGTTTGAAAAGATGCCATCTGTCTGATCGCACGTCTTTTTTTAATGCATTTCTGTCACCTCTTCTGTTCATTTCCACACGCAGCCGGTGTTGTGCCTTAATTCTGGGTTTCCTCATAATTTCAAAATGCTTAGCTTCCGGTGTGGCGTGTTAGCGACACAGGAACCCTAAAGTGATTCTACTCTCTGGATCTATAACTTAGCACGTACAATATATCTGGACAAACAAAGCCACCGGAGTTTCCAGGAAGGGAGATCTGCAGCAGCCATTGAGGGCAAAGTCAATCCGTGCCTGGGTCGAGGAGTATTTATTACACTTCCTTGCTTTCTGATCCAGAGTTGGGGAAACTCCGGCTTTCGGTTTTGATTTGCCAGGTATAAAAAGTGTCTCAATCTCATTCAACAACAAAACCATTACACACAAAAAAGCAAAAATTGCCCCAAGAGTCATTATTAAAAATTAACATGAGTATTGAATCAAGAAAAATATAAAAATGCTAATGGCAGCAGCAACTGTAAAACATTACACATATGCTACTTACACAGTGAGGAAGGGGCATACAGTAACTTGACAGGCTATGTGAATCTTACACCAACCCACTCGCTCAGAAGGAAAACCTTTAATTTTTAGATGCAAGATTACACTACACTTAATCTCTTATTCATGCAGTTAAGGACACTTCTACTGATCCATCTAGGGCAGCTAGGACGATCTCTAAGCAACCGCTAGTTGATAACCTGATGATACAATTCAGCTGTTGTCATCTGTTCAACCTGTGATGTTCGGCTTTCAGGTCTTTGTATACAAGCTTGGTCTCATGCAGGCTTATCCAGTGTCTATCAGTGATACTGGTGAGAATTGGCAGTTAATAGGTTCAAGTCAGATCGAAAAAAAACAGTCACCTTCATCTATATAGAAGATTAAATAGCTAGCATGCAAATTTAAGGTGTTGTTGATTACTTGCCGATAGTAACAAACAATGTCAGACAAAGGCAAATAATGATGGCAGGAAAAGGTTAAAGGCAGAATAGCCCCTCTGTCATATGCACCATGTAAACAGTTGTTCAGCAGTATAGGTCTGGTAATCCACACTCAGTGCAACACAAATTGAGGAGATACTTCAGGTTCCTTTCCTTTCTGTGCGCCTGCTCCTTAGTGTTATACAACAGTAAGGCTATATTATAAATGCCCAAAACTATTATTTAGGACTTGTGAGAAGTGATGATTTATTGTTCATTTTGTTCGCTTTTTAACGCTTTTGCTGGTGCACACCATCTTCGACTTTGGATTGTAATTTGGAATATATTGTGTAGAGACCCTTATGAGTAGTTTGTGATGTGGTCCCTTGATGAGGTTAGTAATGCTCTGCAATTCAGTTAGGGGCACTGGCTAGCCAGTTATCGTGGTTTAGCCATTTAAAGACCGCCCTATGCATAACTGTCTCAGCAGGCATTGTCACTATTAGTCAGCACTGTTTTGTAAGTTGCTGTCCTTTGTTGCACTCGAGGTTCAAGTTAGCATAATGGTGAAAAGACCAAAAGAGTAAAGTGCCTAGGTGGATGGATACAACTGAAACTAGTTGGATAGTAATAGAGAAAAGAAATTGGGTCCGTACAACTAGTAGGGCCTAGATAATTATTGAGGTCCTCTTTAGTAAAGGACATCCATTTACTGATCCAGAAGACTCTGTATTAAGTATCTATGTTCCCTACCTCTTCAGCTAAAATCTCTTACCGAAGATTCAATGCCTTCTAATGGGAACTCTGATTGGTGTTCTGGATAAAAGCCCAAGGGAATGGTAAGGATAACCTATAATCAAAGAAAGGGCTTTTAATACTTTGCTTATTCTTTAGTTTAATAAAGTCATATTTTTTAGAATCTAAAACATGGGTTGCCCCAAATGGCCAACAGGGCTGCCGAACTGTTCCCCTGTTTTTTTTTCTTTCAATGTTATTTATTTTTGCAAATGACCTGCTCCTAGAAATAATTTGACAGGTAAATAACTGTACTTTACTTAAACTACCCACTTGATAAAGGCATACGTTTGCAGTATCTAAAGTGTACTGTGTTTTTTAATTATTTGTATTTTCTGTTGATGTGAAATGTGTAAAAACAGATTTATATTATATATTATTGGGAAAAAATGGCTTAACTCATTTGTTACGAATGTTTCATGCACGATATTCACTGCATATAACTTCTTTTTAGTGAATTTTATGAAAATGATGCCTTAATGATGGAAGAAGAAGGAGCAGTGATTGTTGGTCTTTTGGTCGGACTGAACGTCATTGATGCAAATTTATGCTTGAAAGGAGAAGATTTGGATTCTCAGGTACATGCTTAATTTGTATTTAAAATGCTTGCCTGCTAATTTACTATAAATACCTGTGTTTATCACTTGGGGACTTGGAGCACTGACAATATGGTGATCCCATTTATTGGGGATAATGGTGCCTTAATCCATTTGATTATGAGCCATTACACAGTATTGGCTTTTATATCACAGTCAGCTGCTGATTTCTACGGTCCGTTGTTGCTATTTGACCTGAAAAAGAGGCAGGATTTGATTGAGGTATAGAGAAAAAAATACAAGGTAGTTGTGCTGTTGTGTTGGTGCATGAATGTCTGAAGTACCTGGGTTTGGCATATGGGTATGTTTCCAGGTTGTTTGTTTAGATGGTACTTGAGGTATTTGTATCCAGGCCGGTGTGTGCTTAGTGCAAGGTGTGTTGATTGGAACTGTTGGTGGGAGAGAGAGAGAGAGAGAGAGAGAGAGAGAGAGAGAGAGAGAGAGAGAGAGAGTTCCACTGGAGGCAGGGCTGGAGCTGCTTCGTGCTGCACGCATTTACAGGACCTCAATCGGATCTATGTAGTGTTGCAACAGTTGTTTGCCTTTGCATTTGTGCCCCATATATTGCCCATATATTGTACTAATCAGTCATTGAATATTGGCTCCCATTGACCTTCCCTGAATACATCTTGCTTGGTCCTGGTGAACCAGTCTCTGCCTGTGTGGAAGAAGCTATACCCCAGGACTTTGGCCAATATCATCCCATCTCTGTTGATTGCAGTGCATTTCAAGGAAGACTTAACCGACTTCATTAGCACCATTATTTTAGCAATTCACATTGTTTCCCGGGACAGAGCCACAGTTGATCCTGCTCTGGAAACAGAAAATGCATCACATACCCCTGCTCCCAACGGGTCCACCCCTGGATTCTTCAACTATGTTTAAGGCAGTTACACCCACCATTATCGTGGTTATTTCTATTGGATTGTCTAGCGCCACCATCTCTTCCTCAATTGGGCTGGGCTCTCCACCTAAACCAAATATTACTACACCTCCTCTCCCAGAATTGGGACAGATTGAGGCTAAAAATACTTAGTTGATCGCTTGACCCTCTGTTTACTTTTTACCCTTCTCTCCATTTCCTGTCACTCCCTGCAAATTTGTTTAATTTTTTTATAGCAAACTCCAATATTTCACTGTTGTTTCCCCTGGGGCGTACCTCCTTGCTACCACGTGTTGCGCTGTAAATTTAACTTCCTGAGGCTCTTCTTCATAGGAGCTTGTTTTTTCCTTTCCAAGTTCCACCAACACCTTCGGATCAGGGGAGTTGTCATATTTTAATTTTTAATTGTTATAACAATTTCTCAGCCTTCTCCATGTCTGTTCTTTTTGTCCTAAGAGTGCTGTATTCCCTGGCTAGGGATATCCTCCCAGTACACCTTAAACACTTACCATGTTTGTGGAGCAACCTCCCTATCCAATTAATGTTGTAATAACTGTTTTATATTATCTATCACTGTGGCTTAAGATGGTATGTCTTCTATGGATTCTGGTTTTAATTTCCATGTTCTCTTTTTCCTAGGACCCTTATAGCTATAGTGTGGTAAGATGATCTGATAATGCTTTTGCTAAGTATTTGCCTTGTACTAGTTCTTCTAATTATGTGCTAGTCATTACAAAATATTCCAGCTTGTACAAGGTGTGTGTTGCAGCAAAATGAGTAGTGTTTGGTGTCATTATTTCACACACTCCACAAATATATAATTCAAATGAATTGTGTCCTCCTACATATTCCTCATCTTGAAATATATCCTCTTCCAGCTTTAGCTGCTTTGGAAATTTTTTTTCAATAGAGGGGCTGCACGTCGATGTGGTTGACTCGATGTCCCTGGAGGGCCTCTGTCTCAATGTCAATGTCACCACTGGTATATATAGCGTGCGCAGAAACTGTTGGCTACAGTTCTGTGTTTCTGCGAGAGCTATCGCTTCGGAAGTACGGCACGCTTCGGTTCTTTCAAAACCTTCAAAATTGTCGAATAGTATGGCTTCGTCTTCAGCTTCGTCGACCCCTAAATTGGGTTTTAAAAAGTGCTACAACTGCGGTTTGAAAATTTCCCTCATGGACACCCATCGGGTGTGCCTGTGGTGTTTAGGCAACTAACCACAAGACGTCAGAGTGTGGATCCTGCTTATCAATGACTAGTAAAGCCCTGAGAGAACGTAAAGGAAAGTTAGCTGCAGGTAGGTCACATAAATCTCCATGAACGACTCTGTGGAAGAAGTGATCCTCCGATGAGTGAAGAGGTGAATCTCCTCGGAAGCAAGCTCAAAAACGTTCCCGCTCCAGGAGTGGAACCTACCACTATTTTTCATCGTCTCGGAGACTGAAAAAGAGATGGCATAGATCGACATCTACTTACTCTAGGTCCACCCCTGAAAGGGTTACTTGACCTACAAAATCAGCATCACCAACTGAATGGGAGCAATTCCAACAGAAAATGCTTTAGACTTTTCGAGAATGCGGCCTCGACCCCCTTGAAAGAGAAAGTCAAAAGTCATGCCCCTGTCACGGTTGAACCCGACAAAGAAAGGGGGAAAGGCAAACCCTGTGTGTCCTCGAGCCCGGGTTTCGAGCTGAAAATGCCTCAAACCTTCGAAGGTTCACTTGAGTCGGGGATCTAGCCTTTCGAGAGCTAGGGTGGAGTCAAAGTTGTCATTGACTTCGAAATGGTCGACGCCTTCTTCTCGTTCTTCGATTTATGACGAGCATGAACCTACAGAGGAGGAGGTATGTCCAATTGGGTTAGAATATGGGACACCATGTGTTGCAGTAGCACTAATATCATAAGAGTCAAGAATTAAAGGATCTTTATGAGACTCACCAGTCTGCCAGTGGAATAGATACCTCTCCTGAATTTGAATTTGGAAAACTAGACCCCACAGAACATGCAGTAGGGTCATATAGACAACTAATGTCAAATGTCATTGAATTCCTAGGGTGGAGCAGGCCTGCACCACCGTTTGAGCAAGATGATCTAACTGACATCTTAGATAAGGTACCCCAGGAGGACCATGTTCTTCCTTTTCACAAAGCCGTGCAAAGGAAGGTGAATGGCAATTGGGATTCGCCAGAATTAGTTTCTGCTGTGAATAAGAATCAGTAAAAAAAATATAGGACCTCTAGTAGTGATCCTTACTATTTATCTAAGCATCCTACGCTGGAAAGCCTGGTGGTACAGGCAGCCACCTCAACTTCCAAACAGACTGCCTACCCAACAATTCCAACAGACAGAGATAAGCGCTGTGTAGAGTGGCCCTTAAGTCGGCAAATGCCGCATGTGCATTAGCTAAGTTCATGTTCATCCGATGGGACTGTATAGCTATGGCGGCTGACCATATTCCCGAAGGGGAAGAAAGAGAAGGCTTTTTAAAGATGATTGTAAAAGATGGGAAGGGGGAAGGAGAATATGTGCAAGTCCCTTCAAACTAGTCTTGACTCGGCAGAGAGTATCAGTAGAGTACTGGTGGCAAGCACTGTGATGCACAGTTTGTGTGGTTGAGGAAGTCTGGGTTTGCTCCAGATGTGCAATCTAGACTGCTCAACATGCACTTTGACGGCACACACCAGTTCGGCAGCAGGGCTGACAAAAGCCTGGAAAAGCTGCAGACCTCTAAAGCGGCAGCCAAATCCCTTGGCGCTCCTATAATACAGCCACAACCTCGCCGCAGTGGAACATCTCGAAGGGGCAGGTCCTTTCATTTTTATTCCTCAGTTGGAAGAGCAAGAGGACTGGCTAGTAAAAGGGGTCAAAGAAGATTCCCCCGTGGTGGACGGGGGAGAGGTGCCAAGTCTGCCCAGGCAACTGATGTTATGCCCTCATCCGCTGGTTCAGCTGCCTCAAAACCTGTCTGAGGCCTTAGTCCACAAAAGCCTGGTGGGAGGCAGACTCTCACAGCATCTGCAAGAAGAATGGCAGGGTGTTACTTTAGATGCATGGGCATTAGAAACAGTAGCCCAGCGTTAATGCCTTCCCTTTAAAAAAAAAGGCCTCAGGATCATCCACGGGGGAACCACTCGCTCAAAGTTCCGGATCCGTTCCTTGTGCAGGAAATTTTGAGATTGCTAGAGAAAGGTGCTATAGAACCAGTACCTGTAACGTAAAGGAACACAGGGTGGTATTCCCCCACTTCCTAATCCCAAAAAGGGCAGGGGATTGAAACCCATCTTGGACTTTAGAAACGTGAACAAGTTTCACAGAAAGGACAAGTTCAAGATGGTTACCCTTTCTCAGATCCTTCAGGCCCTCCAGCTTCGGGAGCAGATGCTGTCATTAGATCTTCAAGATGCTTATTTTAATGTGGCCATGCATCACAAGCACAGAAAATACCTGATGTTCGCATTTGGCGGCTCTCACTGGCAGTTTAGAGTTCTGCCCTTCTCAAACTAATATGGACAGGTAAACCAGCGAGAGTAGCTCATAAAACCCTCATTCAACCAATAGCAAAAGGTGGATTAGCGCTACCTGACCTAGAGCACTACTACTGGGCCGCACTGTTATGCCACCCAATTTATCTGCCCACACGTCCAAATTAAATGGGCCCTGATGACACCCAATCTTCTACGAGCAACAGTCATAGGAGAACTCCAAGAACTCTGAATGTAGTTTCGATCATGTATGAAATATGGAAAAGAATCGCACGAAAAAGTAATGTTGTGGTTAGATTCTCTCCTCTCCTCCTGGCAAGATTTATCCCTGGGATACCGCTTACGACTGAGAAAATATACCTCCAGTGGGCAGACAAGCTAAAGATAGACATACTAAATGACTTGTTCGTAGACAGACATTTTTTGATGATCCAACAGGCACGAGAACGAGGTGCCGACTCAGCCTTGGACATCTTTATATACTTCCGACTCCAACACACGCTTAAAGGGATAGTCCAGTAAAAAATGTTATTTAAAAAATAGATAGGCAACATTAAAAAAAATACTAGCACTTTTTTAAAAAAATTCCTATGTAAAATTTTGAGCTATTCGAGCTCAAAATTCGCAAAAGCAAGCACATGGGCGCATCCATTTTGTGAAATGGATGCCCGCCGCTGTGCTCGCTTTGGCTTTTGAGGCACTAATGAAGGAAAAGCCAGCCAGCTGTAGTAAACAAAAGCTACCGCTGGGTGGCTTTTCCTTCATTGGTGCCGGGACTCGGAGGACGCGGACCGGAGAACAGAGCAGGAAAGCTGCAGCTGAATCTCGGTAAGTGATATTTATTTTTAAAAAATAAATAAGCACTAGCTGCGTTTTTTTTTCTAAGTTTTCTGGGCTGGAGGAGCCCGGAAAACTTAGAAATAAAACCGCAGCTTTAAAAACGTTGTATTTATGTTTGCGGTCGCTTTTGAAGCGACCGCAAACATAAATACAACGTTGTGTTTGAAAACGCTGCGGTTTTTCTTTCCAAGTTTCTCAGGCTCCTCCGGCTCGGAGGAGCCTGAGAAACTCGGAAAGAAAAACCGCAGCGTTTTCAAACACAACCGCGTTGTGTTTCTGCCTGCTGTGGCTATCACTTTGGGTCTCCGGCGCTCCCCCAGGGGAGCGCCGGAGACCCAAAGTGAAAGCCAAGGCAGGCAGAAACACGACACAGTTGTGTTTACATGCTGCAGTGTTTCTGCCTACAGCTGATTTCCCATTTGGGGCTCTCGGGCTCCCCACGGGGAGCCCGAGAGCCCCAAATGGGAAATGCTAAATGCTGCAGTGTTTCTGCCTAAATCTGTCTTCCCATTTGGGGCTCTCGGGCCCCCCATGTGCTTGCTTTTGCGAATTTTGAGGTTGAATAGCTCAAAATTTTACATAGGAAGTTTAAAAAAAAAGTGCTAGTATTTATTTTTTTAATGTTGCCTATCTATTTTTTAAATAAAATGTTTTACTGGACTTTCCCTTTAAGTCATTATTCCTTTCATTTTGCGACACAACTGCCCACATGGCAACTCCTACGCGGAGTGATTCAAATACAAGGAGAGTGTAGGCTGGTATCCAGTATCTATAAAGACCTACTGACAAACACCACAGGCCAGCCGACCACTCCAAAGGAGAGGTGGGAAAGAGCACTAGAAGACACGATAGTGGAGGAGGATTGGACATACACACTGTGGCAGACACAGAAAGTTTCCCTAAACTCGAGATACAAGCTAATTCATTTCAGTTTTGTCCATCAGTGCATCATACACCAGCCAGACTGCACAGACACCATCCAACCATATCAGCGGCCTGTGAGAGGTGTGGCGAGTCCCTAGCGAGATTTCTACACCTAGCCTGGGCATGCCCGACAACCAGTCAGTTCTGGACAAGAGTATTGAACAAGACCTCAGCGATAATAGGAGAACAACTCGAGCAAAGCCCCAAGGTGGCGATGCTGGGATACACTAAAGACCTGCAGCCCCTGGTGAGGAAACTTGCCAGACTATTGATGGTACTTGCACAAAGACGTATAGCTATATCTTGGGGGGAAAGGTCGTCCACCTAAACTACTATTATGGCTCCAAGATGTAGCGTACTGTCACGATATGAAGTCAAATTTCATCAGAACTCTACCCTTGCACGCAAGACCTCCAGACATATGGGGACCCTATATTAATCACTTATTAACGGCATCGGACAGAAATCTGGCAAAATACCCCTGTTTCGTTACTTTAGTTTCAGAGCTCATTTCAGCTGCTGTGTACAACTTGTAATGTAAACGCATGTTTGACGAAAAACTCTTTGCTCAGATTACAAGGGGGGGGGCGCGTAATGGGGCATCACGCTGCGCAATGTTGTAGTAAGTTAATGTTATGGCTAAAATGACCAAAAATAAAGGTTGGAAAAAAAAGAACTTTCACACATGGTTTCCGGGAGGTGGAGATATAAGGATTGGAACCTTCCGGATAACGTAATGCAGATTTTGCTTTTGGCCAGTAGGCCAGCAACAAATTCTGTGTATCACTGCCGCTGGAATAAGTTCTGCAGCCGGTGCAGGGAAAAGAATGTGGACCCTTTTCTGTGTTGTACACCCATGGTGTTATCATTCTTGTTGCATTTGGCTAATCTGGGGCTCCAGGTTGGCACAATCAAGGGGTTTCTGGCGGCGTTGTCAATTTTTAAGCGCTCGTTTGAAGAGGTTTCTTTTTTCAAATTGCTGTTACTCATACAATTCTAAGGGTTTAACAAATGTGTTCCTCCAACTCCTTTCTAGGTTCCTGCTTGGGACCTTTTAATCTTGTTCTAAAATTCCTTGTGTGCTCCTTTCAAGCCGCTTCATACTTGTCCTTTAGGATTGTTATCCTTTAAAACTATTCTGTTAGTCGCACTAACATCACCCCGTAGGGTGAGCGAACTTCAGGCCTTGTCTTGCAAGCCTCCTTATACTATTTTCTTTAAGGACAGAGTAGTTCTTTAAGTTAAGCCTACTTTTCTGCCTAAAATTGTATCTGACTTTGATTTGTCTCTAAAGATTGTACTACTATCTTTTTACACAGCTCCTCATCCTCGCAAGGTGGAGGAAAGATTGCATAGGCTTGACCGAAGGATAGCACTTAGATTTTATATTTCCAGGACGTCTAAGTTGAGACAGGATGACCAACTTTTCGTTTGGTACACAGGCCATAAATTGGGGCCGGCAGTTACAAAACAAACCTTATCTAGGTGGATTTTAGGCATTACTGAGCGCTATAGATCGGCTGAAAGGGATCCTCCGGGGGGGCTTAGGGCTCACTCGACTAGGAGCATGGCAACATCTTCTGCTTTACAGAGGGGGGAGTCCTAATACATAATATTTGTGCGGCGGCTACATGGTCCTCCGCTCATACTTTTAGAGGCATTACTGTCTTGATTCTTCCTTAGGTCAGGAAGGAGGATTTGGGAGTTACTCTGTCCATACTAATCCATAAGATCTTTCTAAATTCTAACTCCCTCCTCCAAAACCAATACTGCTTGTTAAGATGAGGAATACGTGGGAGGACACAATCCATTCGAAGAACAAGTTACTTACCCCTGGTAACGTTCTTTTGACTGGATGTTCCTCCCATGTGTTCCTCATCGCCTCTCCCAGCCTACCCTGCAGTAGAATTTCTGTGTTTTACACTCTACACTCTACATTCTCTCAGGATTAGATACTGTCTAGCACAATGTACTGCCGTATTTGCTGAGGGAACACGTAAAAATGGATCTGAAGCCAACGGTAGCTGCATACGCTATATGTACCAGTGGTGACGTCGACATCGAGACGGAGGACCTCGAGGGACATTGAGTTGGCATCATCGACGCGCAGCGCCCTCTACTGAAAAAATCTTTCCGAAGCAGCTAAAGCTTGAAGAGGATATATCTTAAGATGAGGAATACATGGGAGGAACATCCAAATTGAAAGGGGTAAGTAACTTGTTCTACTGTAGAAAGGCCAGTGCGCAAGTATGGACTTGGCCAATCTGAATTTGGTAGCTGATCTGGTGGCGCTTCTGTCCAATTTAGTGTCAAGGACCAAGTTCTGGTCTCCTCCAATAGTAAAAATGTAACCTTTTATACTTTTGATATAGTGTAAAGACCTTCAAAGAAGTCAGGGAGATCTATGTTCAGCTCACACCTATTTACCCTGATATAGTGTTTACATTCAATCCTCCCATGTATCGGCACTTACCTCCCCTTCAAATCTTCTTTGGAATTAATTCAGCAAAGTCCCATGTGCTTGTGGTCAGATGTTACCACTCCTCTCAAGGCCACTAAAGGATAAGGAAAATTAGAGTTGATGTCCCCAATCCTTTGCAAGCGCATCATAGCCCTTAGAGTTTAAGTGAGAGACTGTCTTGGGTAGATCAAGGGCAGTGGATATGGCCAAGGAAATGTGCACGAGAGCACACAGTGAGTAATACTTATCCAGCATGGGGTTTGTCATGGATTCACATGCTCATGAATATTCCCTGTCGTCAGGCTGGGAATCCTTGGTAAAAGAAAAAAACAGTATTTCTCTTCTAAACCAATCACTGTCCTCCGGATCACACTGCCCCATCCAATGACCGGCCATGCCCTAAGCCATCTTCAGATTTGTACGGCACGATCATGTGCTGGGAGACCTCGAGTTGCTCTCCGAGCTATTTGTATGTTTTTTCATTTTTTTACGAGAAAAGTGTGATTGTTGTTCCAAAGAGCCCATCTGCTCTTTTCCTCATCTGCCGGCAACGGGGATCCATTGTCAGTGAAGTTCTTTGCCCCTCAAGGGCGAAGAATCATCAAAGTTTCTAGAAGGCCATCTTGGGCCTACTTCGCGCACTCTGACCATGACGGGGGGAGAAGGAGGGAAGGACCCTCTTCAGGACCTGCACCAAATGCGGGCTAGGGAATGTGTTTGGGGAAGACAAGCACCTACAATGCCTGTACTGCCTATACCCAGACCACAAGGATGTGGAGTGCGAGATATGCCTAGGTTTCTCAAAGAAGACGACGAAAGACAGGCATAGTAGGCTGGCGGCATTGGCTTAACTCGAACAAGGCTTCTGCCCCGTGCTCTGGCCGGTCTGAGGAGCGATCTGCCTCTGGAAAGAAGTCTAAGTCCTTTGAGGTCACCCCATCCGTTGGGCTCCAAGATAAGGCCAAGAGCCTCAAGTCCACTGGGTTTGCCGCTGCCGTAGGTCCCAATTGGATAGGCCGCGATCACCATTGCCTTCTGTCTCCATTGTGAGCCTGCCATCGAGCTCTTCTTCAAAGAGGAAGTCATCCACCCCGGCTAAGCTACGGGAGAAATTGAATAAACCCTCGGCGGAAGAGTAGAAGAAGGCTGCGCAGCCCAAGCAGACTCAACCGGCACTGACAAAGTCCTCGTCAGCGACTTCATCAACATCTACTACGACTACAGCAGCTATGGGTGCCGATCCTATGCAGGGGGCTCCCGCAGCGCAGAGTGTCCCTACCCCCCCATGGTGCGACACCACTGCAGAGGCATCTGCGAAGGCTGCAAGCACTCCTGAGGGGATGAAGACACCGGCCCAGGTCCCGGCTCAGAGCCTTCAGGGGGAAAAAATAGGGGGAGGGGGCGAGCAGGCCCCGAAATAGTCCTCCAAGGTTGGTGTTCGACCAATGGAAATTTCATTCACGGACGAAATCGAACAAGAGTCCGTTCATACAGTCCATGAGGACGAAGACTATGGCAGCGCAGGGCCTAGCGCTCCTTTGTTACCTCCTCAACCAAAGGACATTTCTATGGACATTTTGTCGACTCTCCACACCTTGGTGTCAAAGATTCAGCAGAGGTTGCCCCTGGCACCGGGACCCATAGTACCTCAGTCTCCGGATCATCCTCCGCCTAAAAAGAGGAAGCGCCATCCGACTCCCCCACATCAATCTCCTCCCACGTCAGGCCCCAACTCCTCAAGCGGCCCCGGAGATGGGTTCTGGGACGGATACGGCCACAAGTATCGATGAAGACGAGGACTTCGTCCCAGCAGACGATTAATCGCTGCATTTGAATACTTCTCATAATCTCCCCACCGGACGAGGTAGGATCATTCCACTCCATGATCACCAGGGCCTCCAAGCTATTCCAGCTGGTGCCAGAGGAACTCAAGAAGGATTACTTCTTGTATCAGAGGCGAGAGGCCAAGAGGAAGACTATCATGGCAGTGTCTTTTCTGGATGACATTTGGGAGGAGGGCCTAGCTCTCCTGAAGAATCCATGCACGGCCCCAGCCAAGTGAGACAGGCTGGAGAAGTACAGGGTGCCATATTCCGCACCCAAGTGCCTGAGCTCGCAACCATCACCGGACTCTGTAGTGTTGGCTGCCGCGAGGAAACGTTCGGCCTACCCGGCCTCATTGTCGTCACTTCCCCCAGACAGCGAGGGAAAGAGGATGGGTGATGGACGCCATGGGAAAGAAAGTGATTTACACAGCGGCGGTCACAATAAAGGTGGCCAACGCCTTGGCGATCCTGTCCAGGTATAACAGGGAGTTGTGGTACAAGGTGGCGCCGATCCTGGAGTCCCCCCCCCCCCCCACAGGGCAGGGCGCTGGCACCCAAGCAAGCCTGAACCAAGCAAGATGACGGGCCCCCACTCATGCACCCCGTTGGGAGGCCGGCCGACTAAGTTTGTCAGCGACTGGAAGAAGATTACCACCGACTGATGGGTGCTGGACGCTCTCGCCCAGGGGCACCTCTTGGACCTCCAACGAAGGTGTCCTCGTTTTCAGCTGGTTCCCCGTGAGGAGGAGCACATCCCTCAGCTTTTGGAAGAGGTACAAGCCATGTTATGAAAAGGGGCGATAGAGCGAGTTTCCCAACAGCTCTGGTGCTCTGGAGTCTATTCCAGATACTTTCTAGTCAGAAAGAAGACAGGGGGCTGTAGACCCACCCTGGACCTGCGCCGTCTGAACACATATTTTTAAAATTCCAAAAATTCAGGATGGTCACGTTGCAGCACATGCTCGGCCAACTGGAACGATTTTTTTTTTTAAAAACATCATTGGACCTGGAGGGCACCTATTTCCACGTCCCCATTCATAAGAATCATTGAAAATGTCTTGTTTCATGGTGCAGGGCCAGCACTACCAGTTCAGGCCCCTACCATTCAGCTTGAAGTCGGCCCCAAGAGTGTTTACAAAATGCCTGGCACCAGTGGCGGCCCATCTATGTCTGCAGGGCATACACGTATAACCATAGCTGGAGGATTGGCTGATACGTGCCGGCTCTCGGGAGCTGGCTGACGAACACACGAAGGCGACCGTCCGACTTCTGATGGATCTGGGATTCTCTGTCAAGTATCCGAAGTCCTGCTTAACGCCATCGCAGAACGCAAAGTTCCTTGATGCCAGACTCAACACAGTGGCTTGTCTGGCGTCGCCCTCGGAGGAGAGACTAGCAGCCATTCAAGGAGAGGTGCAGTGGCTGTCGTCGGCAAAGATAGCTACAGTGCGGGCCAACAAGTTGTTACCGGGCGAGATGTTGTCCTGCATCTACCTCGTACGTCTTTGCAGGTTGCAGCTGTGACCCCAACAGGAATTCTTCGATGCCCGTTGGATACAGGTGTCTGTAAATTTCACAGAAAAGATCCCACTCAACAAGGAGTTCAGGCAGGCGATAGTGGTGGGGGGGGCCCGCACCCACATCACCCAAGGTAAAGGATTTCAAAACCTCCCATACCAGGAGACGATCACCGCGGACGCCTCCCTGGAAGGTTTGGGGGCACACACCGGATGTGTACATGTCAGAGGCCTGTGGCTTCTGGAGTAGAAGGATCTGCACATCAAGATCCTGGAGCTATGGGCAGTGTTCTGGGCCCTCAAGTCTTTCCTACCATCTCTGAAGGGCAAGGTGGTGAGGATCTTCACAATCAACATCTCCACCATGTTCTACATCAGGAAGCAGGGGGGTACTCGATCCCTAGTGCTCACCAAAGAAGCTCAGGACTTGTGGCACTGGGCCATCGTACTGGGGATGTTCCTCGTCCCTCTACACCTGGTAGGCGGCAAGAACACCATTGCAAACTCCCTCCACACGCAACTGCGCTCCTTCCACTTCGTCAGGATCATGTGGACCGCCTGTTCGTCAAAAGGGCAGACCCCAGATCGATCCGTTTGCCATGGTGGCAAACTCCAAATGTCAGACGTTTGTCAGCAGATTCCACCAGCCAAGGAGCTTGGGGGGGCGCATTCTCCTTTCTGCGGGAAGGTCTGTTTCTGTACGCTCTCCCGTCGTTCCCTCTCCTGCTGCGTATCAACACACTCAGAGTGTCAATGCAAGATGATAAGCATCGCCCTGGCGTGGCCGAGGCAGATTTGGTATCTGGATCTTCGCGGCCTGTCAGCGTCGCCTCCAGTCAAGTTGCATGTGCTTCTGGATCTGCTCACCAGAGAGGGAGGCGCAATACTTCATCACAACCCAGGTTGGCTGATCCTGAGGGCTTGGCTCCTGCAGCCTTAGAGTTTGGAGGTTATGAGTTACCAGCTGACTGCAGGGAGGTCTTCGCCAAGGCCAGGGCATCGTCAACTCTGAAGTGCTACGGCCATAAATGGAAGTGTTTTGCTACATAGTGCCGGTCACAGACGATTACCCCTCTGAGGGTCACAGCGTCACAGATTCTTCCATTTGTGCTGTCCTTGGCAAACACTGGGCTGGCTCACTCATCCATCAAGGTACATCTGGCGGCCATCTCACGCCACACCAGATCCCTAGGGAGATCCTCACTGTGGTCCCACAGACTCGTCAAGGAGTTTCTCAAGGGATATTTCCGATCTTTCCCGTCGATGAAGGCTCCTGCCCTGGTGTGGGAATTCAACGTGGTCCTGACAATGCTCATGGGGGCTCATTTCCAGCCTATATATCAGGCCCCAGTCAAGTTTCTCTCGTGGAAGGCGGCGTTCCTTGTGGTCATCACTTCTGCCAGACGTGTGGGTGAGATCCAGACCCTATCCTGCAAGTAACCGTATCTGACTTTCCACTATTCATGGGTAGTACTGCGTACACGCCCCTCTTTCATGCTGAAGGTTCTGTCGAAATTCCACCTCAATGAGCCTTTGGTGTTACCCGTTTTCTTCCTGAAACCTATGTCGCCGGCGGAGAGGGCCTTGCATTCGCTGGATATTGCTCGTGCCTTGAAGTTCTACGTAACACGCACTGAGAGTTTTCGGAAGACTTCTCAATTGTTTGTGAACTTTAGTCCTGTGAACCATGGGAAAGTCTTGTCCAAGGCTTCCATTTCAAGGTGGCTCTCCAGCTGTATCATGCACCATCATCGGCTGGCGAACCGGCCTCTGCCGGCTGCCCGATAGCCCATTCCACCAGAGCGATTGCTGCGATGACGGCGTTCCTTTCTGATGTGCCCCTGCTCTACATCTGCAGGGCAGCAACGTGGAGGTCCACGCATACCTTCACAAAGTTCTACTGCGTCAACAGGGATTCCAGAGAGGAGTCCAGAGTCCGCCAGGAAGTGCTACTCAACATGTTTGCTTGAGGTGAGTCTGTTCCAGAGGTAAGTATTAATTGCTTCTGTTCAGCCTTGCCACCTCCTGTGGTTGTGTAATGTTGTACTGCTGTGTATTTGTTATTCATGAGCATGTGAATCCATGCCAGACCCAATGCTGGAGATGGTTTAAGTTACTTACCTGTAACTATTGTCCCCAGCATGGGTCTGGCATGGATTCACATGCGAATTCTCTCTCCAGCCCCTCTGCAGCTCTTCTTGGTCATACTGCCACCTTACGTGCTTACCAAATCTGAAGGTCGCTGCCAGAAGCGGGGCTTAGGGAGAGGACTCTCATTGGATGGGGGCAGTATGACTCCGAGGACAGTGATTGGTTTAGAGGAGAAATACAGTTTTAGAGTGAAAGTGAAACTGTTTTTTCTTTTAATGAGGATTCCCAACCTGCCGATGAGGTATATTCATGAGCCTGTAAATACATGCCAGACTCATGCTGGAGAACAATAGTGACAGGTAAGTAACTTAAACCTTCCCAAACAACATACATCTTAACCCCAGGATGTGCAAGTGGAACGTTATGCAAATATATGAAAAGGGATGTGGGGTAAGCACTAAGAAGCTACTTGTGATTACAAAGAAATTCTGAAACTTCCTCACCCACAATTACTTTTACAGGTACTGTTGGCACTACACCCTATACAGGACAATCAATGACAGGGTCTGTGAACTAACACCCTTGATGGTATTATGGAAGGTAACTGGTAAATCAGACCTAGGAGACGGACGGACACAAAGACATTTTGATTCTGGTTGGATGTTATTAAAGAAACAAAATGCCTATCTGCCCCTACTTCTACTGATGGTGGTTTCCTGTGCTTAAAAAAACAAAGAATGTGCTAGCCAGGATGTCTTTAAAAAAAAAAAACAGCTGTCCGCTGTCCTCAACCTTGTCTTCTCCTATTGCCTGCCTTACACTAACAATAACGAAACCCAGATTAGCCTAGGAAGTGTTGTGCTCCCCTCTTGTTTGGATGGGCGGCACTTGACCCCCACCATGTCTGTACTTCCAGTTTTTTGCTCCCCTTTTGGGTGGAATCACAGACTTTGCATATAGTCTGAAAAATAAGTCTTTGATTTTTATATTTCAGAGAGAAGGACTCTGCTCCCCTCTCAGCTATGTTAGACTGAGTAAAAAAGAAAACAAATTAAACTTCTATATACTTTTGGTGCTCTGTTTAGACGGGACCTATGGAGCCCTTCAACAGGAGTCTTGTGACACACAAAGTACTCTTACATCCCATCCCCTTTCCTCCATACTGTATGGGTGCCACTTCCTTGTGACGAGAGACGGAATCTTTTTCACCAGAAAAGCCTTCTTCCCCTTTAAATTTAGAGGCACGTGGGGGTTCGGCCCTGGGAGCATGCGCTACTCTTACTCAGCCCACTGGCGCCACTGCCCAGTCCCCTTTTCCACCGCGACGGTAACGGTCCAATTTCACCAGCGCTCCTGGGTTTGGCCTTGCCATATAATTCCATGCGCTCTTCCCCAGATTCTTCTCCTATATTTTTGTCTTTATTTGTCATCTAGGTACTTCGTCTTCCGGCATCATGCTCATCCCCGGCGCATGTCGACTTCAGCGGGTTTCAGCAGGTGTCCAGCCTGCGAGGGACTCTTTCCCACGCCTGACCCCCACACTCTTTGACTCCGCTGCCTTGGCCCTGACCACGGCTGGGAGGGTTGCACTCCGTGCGACTCTGACTCCACGCGCACTGAAGAACAGGCTAGCCAGGTGGAGAGAACTCTTCGAAGCGTCGCCTCCAGAGGACTTGAAGAAGTTTGTCCAGCAGAGATCGAGGCCCAAGGGAGGGATGTTATTTTCCATCGCACCCTGTAAGAGCAATTCCTTCCTGAAATGCCCAAATGGAAGGAACCGCTCAGGTTCTTTTACCAGCACACGCACTGAGGCTAACCCAGCTACCGGCCTTACGGCCGGTGGGTCTCCAGACCCTCCCGGTATCAGTGCTGAGGGGCCGCAAGGTTCTTCTACCGGGTCTACACCCGAGGGGCTACACCCCAGTACCGGCTCCATGTCCGAGGGGGCGCCTTCACGCAGCTCTACCGGCGACAATGCCGAGGGCGATACGCCTTCCAGGGCTAGACCTGAGGTGTGGGATAGGCCTCATGCTCCAACACCAAGAGTCTTAGGCGAGGCTGTGTCCGGAGGGCCATACACCACGACTCTGGCAGGCAGCCCGACAAAATGGCCGCCACGCTAGACAACATGACCGCTTATCCGATGCCACTCCTAGGAAGAGAGCAGGTGGGTGAACGAGTGTCAAGGTGGGACTGGTGTCAACTAGGTATGTGGCCTACAGTCTATCCATCAGTAGCGCAGGGCAGGTTCCCTCTGCAACCCAGACTGAGTGTTCTCTGGACCCAGCAGCCCCGAAGACAGGTTATTCTAAAGGTTTTTGGGGCTGATGCAGATGGGGGCCATCTTTAGGGATGCAGTCAGTCACTCCATCGGAGCCCATAGTCATTCCTCCCATGGCTACGGCTACGGCACCACAGGATCCAGCACAGCCCCCGCTACCAGCTCCATCAAACCCACCCCCAGTGCAGCCGGTTCTGAGCCAGCAACCGCAGCAACCTCTGGCTCCAGGCTCCACACCGCAGCCCACGGCGCCCAACAACCCTCGTCCCATGGTGGACCAGCCTGACACCCAGATGGATACAGATGAGGAGGAGGACCCAGACACGCCTTCTTCGGCGAAGGCCTTTTACAACAGACTTGCAGATTTGGCAGAATATCTGTGCTTTCTTTGTCCCGAAGTAGAGCAGCCTGAGGAGGGGGTCCTGGCAGAGGTCCTCTCCCTGAGACCCCCTATCAAGACGGGTGTCCCGATGCAGAAGGACGTTGTTGCTCTGGCCAAAAAGGATTGGCTAAAGCCACACTCGGACCAACCTGTCAATCAGCGCCTCGATGCCAAGTATAGACAGATGGAGGGGGATACACTCTTGCTCTCAACGCACCCTCGGCCGCACTCATCAGTGATCGCTGCAGTGTCATCCCTACTCTAAGGCTCAGTCGTCCTCGGCCACCTCGTCCTCGGCGCTGCTAGGCAAGGAGGAGAAGATCTTGGAGGCGTACGAGAAAAAGCTGGACTCCCAACAACCCCTTGCACCAGCGTCAAGGCAAAAGGGATGCCATATTTGTAGTGGCTAACCGGAGGTTGTGGCGGGAAATATCGAACTTCCTTCCCCTACTCCCAGCGCAGAGCTAGGCACGCTTTAAGGCGGGTCTAGGAAAAACCAAGCTGGTAGCGCAGTACATCATGGAGTCCACAGTGGCAGACATCGACACCTCTTGTCTGCCATCTGCATCGCCACGGACATGAGAAGGACAGCCTGACTCCGGCTACAAAGTTCAACCCCGATGTCCAGGATCGCAAGTCTTTATCTATTCTTATGAAAGCCACGTCCAAGGCATACAGCCAGCCGCATCAACGCTCCGACAAGGGGCAGGCGTTTGGAGTGTTCCAGGGATTCCAGGAACGGAGGTCGACACAACCTGACCGATTGCCGAGTCAGCACCAGTGCAAGCAACAAAAAGGGGGGGGGGGAGCAAGGGCTTCTTCCAGTCCCCCTCCTCAGCAGCAGCCTCAGAGAGCAAAAAGGCATGATACTTCTCTCTGGGTCCACATGTCTCCAGTGGTGGGCAGGCCTGCCTCTCACGTGCATTTTTGCCGCCAGAACTTCATGGACTCGTGGATCCTCTCAGTAGTATCTATGGGTTACTGCCTACCTATACCTCCCTCTCCTCCTTCCTCCTCTCCCCTCCCACAGATTAGGACAGCAACTCTGTTGGCAGAGATCTGGTCGCTTGTCGAGAACCAGGCATTGGAAGAAGTACCAGCATCCCAGAGAGGATTAGGCTTCTATTCCATGATTTTCACCGTACAAAAAAAGAACCAGGCTGGCCTGAGAGTTGTGTTGGACCTCTCCACCGTCAAACTCTCCCTTCTGCTTCAAAAATTCAAGATGGTTACGCCCTGGATCTGAAGGACGCTTACCTACACGTATCCGATTTGACAGCTCCATCGCTCCTTCCTATGTTTCAGTATCATGGGCTGTCATTTCCAGTACAAGGTGCTACCCTTTGGCCTCAGCTCAGCTCCCAGGGTGTTTACCAGACTCATGAATGCAGTGGCAGCCCTCCTCAGGGCCCCCATGTCTACCCGTACCTGGACTTGTGAGGGAGAGATCCCTGGAGGGGATGGTCCACACCTCGTCTGCGCTTATGAGTACACTCCACGACCTGGGGTTTACCATCAACTTCAAGAAGTCTTGGCTGCAGTCCACGCACAGCCTCACCTTCCTGGGCCTCATCTGGGATACAAGCTCCGAGAAGGTATTTCCCTCGGAGGACAAGATTTTGGCAATCAAGAGGGCCGCTACGCACTTCCTTACCATACCACTGACTTCGGCTTGGTGGTACCAGCACCTACTGGGTATCATGGCAGCGGTCCTCCTGTTCGTGCCACACACGAGGCTCCGGATGAGGAGACTGCATCTGCACTTCTCAGCCACGTGGAATCCAGAGAGGGGCTCCCAAGCGGAGCTGGTCAGCATACCGCCCTCTCTCCACTCAGACCTCATGTGGTGGTCCAAGGACTGCAATCTGCGGACGGGCAGGCCATTCCGACAGCCTACTCCGCAGATCACCATTACTACGGACTCCTCCCTAGAGGGCTGGGTAGCCAGCGTGGACAGCCACATCGTCCATGGAGCCTGGACCTGGCGGGGGCAGGAGCCGCATATCAACTGCCTGGAGCTCAGAGCCATTTGGCTAGCCCTCAGGACCTTCCTTCCGCTCATCAAAGGCAGGACCGTCCCGATACAGACTGACAACTCTACCAGCATGTACTATGTCAACAAGCAGGGGGGTACCAGGACCCCTCCGCTGTGCAACCTAGCGGTCAGCTTGTGGGAATGGGCCCTGGAAAACATCTACATCAGGGCAGTCCACCTCCCGGGGGAGGCCAACTTGGAGGCGGACAGAATCAGCAGGCTGGGAGCGGACAATTACAAGTGGCAATCAAACGACCAAGCGCTGCGGATGGTTTTCAACTCATGGGGCCACCCTCAGGTGGATCTGTTTGCCTCCTGGAGGAACAGGAAGTGCCATCAGTTTGCGTCTTGGCAGGGACCAGGCCCTGGCTCCCTGGGCGACGCCATGCAGATTCAATGGGAGGGCATGTCAGCCTATGCTTTTCCGCCCACACCCCTGATCCCCAGGGTACTCTGCAAGATAAAGGAGGCTGTTCACCTTAGCATCATAGTGATTGCTACTTGGTGGCCAGCGAGACCGTGGTTTTCCAAATTGCTCAGCCTCTCGGACCGACCACCCATTCACCTTCCGCTGGGCCCAGCTCCTCTCCTGTCCCAGCAAGGGGGCAGGGTTCTCCACCCTGCTCCCCAGAAGCTAGCCCTTGCAGCGTGGTTCCTCAGCAGATCACCCTCAAGCACCTGAATATCGGGCTAAACTGGAGATCATCCAGGGCACTAGGAGCAAGGCCACTAGGAGCCAATACAGGAGTAAATGGAGCAGGTTCTGTCACTGGGCAGATTCTAAGGAAATCAACCCCCTGACATGCACACTGGACAATGTGCTCTCTTTCTCTGCACACCTTGCCCACTCAGGCAATGTCTCTACCTCCTTCAGGATCTCTGGTGCTCTCAGCCTCTCGTGGGCTGCTTGACCTCACAGGCCGTGAGTTGCAGTATCTCTAACCCCTTCATGGTCTCTGGTTCGTTAAGCCTCTTGTGGGCTGCTTGGCATCACTGGTCATGTGTGAATTGCAGTGTCTCTAACCTCTTCGGGGTCTCTCTGGAGTCCAACCGCCTCTCTCGGTTTCCTCCGTGCCATCCGCTGACCTGGTAGTCGGTGTCGTCTTTTGGGATTGGTGGCAGTGATTCCCTTGACTGCGGAGCTGCAAGCTTGAGCTCGTTGTCTCTCCTGCTGCCGGCCGTTGCTTCTGCTTAGTCACTTGGGGCCGTGGGCGTGTCAGCTCCCGTCGGGTTCGGTCCCCCAATCTCAGAAAACCAGGATCTGTGGGGAGTCCTGCCCGCCTGTGCTCAGCAGTGTTCTGCAGCCTCTTGGATTCTTCCACCCACCACGTATTGGATGTGGTCCCGCCCCCTGGTATGATCCGCCCTTCTTCATGGTAAAGGCGCAGCCTGTGTGCAGGCTGGTTCATCTTCACTGCTCCTCCTCTCAAGGTACAATCCTACTTCTTTTTTATTCCGCTGTGTAGCAAGAGAGAAAACAGGATTGGTTCTTTGTTTCTTACACAGGGTCCAACGGATTGGGGTCCGGAGCAAAGCCATTCCCTATTAAAGGGCTTTTGCTCTTATAACATGTCTCAACTCTCATATAACCCATACACAATGGGGGTTCACTCTTAAAGGGAGGTGTAACCATATCCATGTTTAGGGCAGATGTGTCCTCTAAGGGTGGGCGGGTCATCCCCACTGAGATCACACTGTCCTGTACCATAAGGATTGTCCTGCTCACCTCCATAGTCCCAAAGGGGGGTGGTTCGCCCTTGAGACTCAGGCACGATTTCCCTAGATTTCTCACATAACTTAGATATTACACGTGAGGACGAGAAACACCACCTGGAATGTCAGCGAAGTCCATGAACCCTGCTGATCAAAAAGGGACCCTGAACGGCTATAACTGCAAAGGGAGGATAACTTAATACACAAGACTTCTGACAAGGGACAAGTAGGAATCTTGCTTACAGAATAGTGGGAAAAACATAGGCATTGACACAGGAGCTGAATACAACAGCACGCTACCCCTATTAATAGGGGATGAAAAGAGAAGTGAAAGGGAAAACCAGGAACAGACTGCAAGAGAGAGTCAAGGACCAAGAGCAGGGAAACAAAATTACAAGCCCAGTGTTACGCTCACCTGGACCCCACAGGGGTGTCGATCGGACCCGGACAGCTGCGGTCTCCGTCAACGTGATGCATAGTGCAGAGATGACTGTCTGGACTGGCCCGCCTAGTCTTATCTGTTGGACCCGAAGAAGTATTTTCCTGCAAGTGGAGACAGGGATTAGCCACCTGTGGGTTTTAGGGATGGCCTCCCAACTGTTCTCGCTCTCCCCCACTAATCACCTCCGATATCCCCTTAGTAACCTCACCTTATGTTTGTAAAAGATGAGCTCTCCATCCTGCGTGTCTTGCAGGGGTGCGTAGATACCAGTTACTTCACTGGTTTGAAGGCATTGGGAGAGTTCTGGTAAGCATTGACTGAAGTCCCAGGCGGGATTGGTAAGTATCAAGTTCAAAGAGTTCAATGTGCCCGATGTTCACTCTTGTCCCCTTCCTTCCTTAAGTTGCAACTGAGTTTGTGAGAAGAAGGTCTCGTAGCTGCTGCTGGCGTTCAGGTAAGAGTCTGTGTTACCCAACGCTGTCCGGTAACTATTGCCTGCGTTAACATGTTGTTTTTCTCCCTCTTTACAGATGCGGCATATGAAGATATGGAGAATAATACCGCCGGTGGTAAATCAGGCAAGTCTATGGTGGTAAGAGGTGTTTGTTGATTCCCTTTGCTCACCTTGATATTCTTGTGCCCCTAGGTGCCGGAATACGGCGAAGAAATGATGGAGACACTGCCGGATCGAAAGATGCTGTGAGAACTGGTGAGTATGGTGCTGTACTGGAGCTGGCGAAGCGACACATGCAGGACTGATGTACTTTCCAGGTCGGGAGATGAAACGGATCCGGAATCAGGTGAGGAATTTGAAATAAGTTTGTTTTCTAACCTTGTCCTTTTCTTCCTCTTTATTCTAGGAGCTCCGGATTCGAGGCGGGCGTGGCAGAAGACTGGATGCTGGCTGCAGGCACGCGGGCGTGGCAGAAGACTGGATGCTGGCTGCAGGCACGGTGAGAGTCACGCTGCTGGATGCAGAATAACACGAAGCATGTGCTGCTGTTCGGGCGTGGTTTAAATAGCCCCCAAAGTAGTCCCAGGAAAGAAGTTCCCCAGGACCACACCGGAGTAAAAAATAGTCCCTGTAGTAAAATAGTCCCATCCAGGCCTCACGTTGGCTTGGATTTATTTGTAGCATGGTCTGCATGAGGTAAGTAATGTCTATGAGCCTGGCGCCTATGGCGCCAGGACTGATTTTTATTATGAGCCTGGTGCCTACAGCGCCAGGACTGAACCCAGACAGCCCCTAGCTGGGGCTGCTGGGGTTTTTGTAAATGTCTGGATGCCTGCTCCCGGGGCTGATGGGCTTGATCCGGATGCCCGGGGGTAGGCATCATGACACCCAGCTCCTCCCACCCTCCTCACCCAGGGAAGAAAAGGAAAATGGTACAAAATAGGACCTCTCTGAATGAGGGGTATCTAAAGGAACAAGGTTACACATCAGAGCAGAGCCAAAAAACATAGAACACAGACGTGCTGGAGTGCACAGGAAAAGGAAATAGGATAGTGCCAACTGCAAAACAGAGGAAGACAGAAAGGGAATCCAGGAAGCAGAAAATTCTAAATTCGAGATCCAAGAACAAGAAATAAGGAACCCGGCACCAAGCATAGGAATGAGGAACAAGGGACCCATCACTAACAGAAAACACTGCAACAATGACCAGCACTTGACTGGAGCAAACTGAGCCTTTTGAAGCTGGCTAACGATCACACACCTCAGGTGTGATGCTTGCTAGCACCTACAACCACAGATGTTCCATATGCTCCACCCAACCTTGTCCTGCAAGGGTGGAGATGAAGCAGTGGGCAAGGAATAGTCTTTTGAATACAAATGTTTACTGCCTGCCAAAATCCCAAAATTGATCAGTAAGGGAAGTGAAATTGAAAATAGGTGTTAAGACCACCAAAGTGAGCACAGTACTGGGTCATAGGCTTCAGAAGATAAGTCCAATAGGGAACAGATCCCAAATCATGCCCCCAAGTGGCAGGAGCGAGAGCGAAGGGAGCAAATTGTGACAGATACTTGAATCATGACTATTACCTTGCTGTCTCATAAAATATGCCCAACCTTTTGCTGCTTTATTTATTGTTTTAACCTTGCATATTCCATATGAGGACATTTACTGTTGCAATGCTATTCCCTCTTAGCACTACTCCACATGTACAGTATAGAAACAGAGAATGTGTGATTTAAAAAAAATGAAATCTGCTCTATTTCCCCTCCCCCCACCCCCCCCAACACCTAAACAACCCCAACTGTTAGGAGGAAATGGCCACACTACCCTAAGAAACCAAAAACGAATAATCCCATAATACCTCTCCTGAGAGAATACTAAGCCAATCATAACACCAACCCACTGCTGACATGGAATTTGACAGCTAATGTTTCCCGCCCCTCCTGTCCTAATCGTCAAGTTGGCTCTTTGCACTCTATAGGGTCTCTCACATGGGGCACTGTGTTTCAAGGACTGCCTGCTCTCAGCACAGTGCAACTAATGCTTTGTTCCAATTATCCAATTACCCAACCCAACCCACCCCTTTATCTCACCATGTCATTCTTATGTTGTTTTGTCGGCTATCGAGTGTGTCCTCACTTCACCCAGGCACAACCTTAGCATTTTCCGATCAATAATTGCTTCATTACCTTGCATTTAGTTGCTGGACTTCAACCTACTAGCCCTTAGATTCAGCTCACCCTCTGTCAATATCACTGTTGCACCCTCTGAGAGGTCTGTTAACTGGGAAGTCAAATCTCTAAGTCAAGTTGCAGGTTTCTGCATCTCATTCTGCTTTTGTGTGTGTTAGGGAGAATTCTCATAAATGGCTGATTTCCCTTACCTAAAGAGTCCCCCAGCAGCTTTGCTGGATTTCTAGTGTTTATTTTTTCCACCTGGTAAGATTGTGAGCCTTTTTCCCACTCTTACATGTGTTTTGCTGTGTGTATTTTCGCTGTTTCTACCCAAACTTTCCTACCGCGATTATATTATATAAACGTGGTATTGTTCCAGGCTATTATAGTAGCCTCGAACATAAACCTGCTTGACCAAATACATTTTATTTTGGTTCCGGCTGGTTAATTCACCATTTCTTTTTGTTAGTCTTTCTCATGTTTTTCTCTGCGCGCCAAACCGGGTACGATTCCTTTGTTCGCTGTCTTTTCGCAGGCTTCTGCACCAAAGCCCTCCTTAAGGCGCCTGATAGTCTAGGTAGGAAGGATGTGAGGGAGGGATTTTCGGACCCCTGCCATGGGTTGCCTTAGTAACCCATGTCACACTCTTGTCTGATTGGCTAAGGGGACAGGCCTTGCCAGGCCAGCCACCCTGCTGTGTGATTGACAGCCAGGATGTGTGAATGGGGGAAAACTGCATAAAAAGCAGGTCTCTGGGACTGGAAGAGCAGAGTCGCCACTGGAACGAAAGAACCAACGAGGAACTGGAAGAAGAGGACCCCTACAACGACTGAACCGCCCGGTGAAGCCCTGCTGGAGGTCTGAATCTCCAAATCCGACGACAGAGAAGATCCTCCAAGAAACTTCTTCCCTTGAGCTGGTGGGACCAACCAGTTCACCCAAATTACAAGCCAGGACCCCTCGTCTGGTCGAATTCGCTGTACAGAGCTACAGTGGGCCGGATAGCCAGGAAGGTCGGACACTGCTTGGGTTTTAAAGAGCGCACCTTTTATTCGTTGTTTTGCTCTGCTGCTTATTTCTTCCCTGGGTGGCACAGGACCCTCCAGTCTTCCTACTTCGTGTCAGTCCGACAGTCGCTTCAGGAACCGTGAGCCTGCAGGAACCACCAGGAACGTCCGCCTCAGCTACAGTTCCCTCTCCGTTTTAAGGTACTGTGCAAATCCGGTTGTGCATTTTGCTCAGCCACGGTGAAAGTGTTTGAAATCTTTCTCCAATCCGAGGGCTAGTCCTTCTCTTCTCTTTGAACTAACTTTTCTACCAACCAACCTCGTCCGGAATCTGTGCCACAAACTTTACTGCGAACTACATTGAACCTGTTATCTTCAGCAAAAGACTTTTGAACCATTTACTTTGGCCCTAAGCCTTTTCTATCTGATTTTACCCCTGTAGTCTCTCTTGTTCAGTTGTCCTGCTTACTTACCTGTTGGTTTTACCTAATTTCTAATAACTTTGTCTTCCCCTCCCTTTTAAATTGCTGGAGTGCCATTTTGCTCCCACTTAATTTTGTGAGCTTAACTTGTCTGAAATTTAAGGGAAGTGGTGTGGTGTATTTATGATTGTGATTTTTGACTTGCTTAGAATAGTGAAATGTTATACAACTGTTGACTAAAAAATATATATTCTTTTACTCACATACCTTGAGTCAGTGTTTGCCTAAATCATAGTAATTGCTGTCCTTTGTGTAACTATTTGTACTGCTCACTTACTCTTGAGATAAGTCTGGCTTCTCTGCTACTGATACCACTATAACTGTAGTACAGGCTTGTACCAAAGGTGTAATTGTACTGTCACTTGTAGTCTTAATTGTGTGTAGTGTTCCCAAAGGGTAATGCATATAATTCTGCCTAACAGTGTTTCCTTTTTGTTACCTGTCTGCTTGGTGTGTGGTTGATTGCAGATGGCTGACTTCTAGCACTCTGCAATCCGATGGACGAATCCTCACTGAAGTAATTCTTGATCGTGCCCTATTTCCTCAGTTTTGGGCAACTCTCCGATCCATGGAAGAAATGTGACTTGTCTCCATAGCTCTTAGGTTTTGTATGCATTATTGACATATAGGATTACTTACTTATGCAAATGATTTTTGTAACTAATTCTCGTCTGACCATAACAGACATCTCCTTTAAAGCGGGCAGCTCTTGGGTTGAAATTGTGATCTCTGTAATTTACCAATTGGCTAGGATCAGTCTTGGGTTCCCTCACCCCCATGCTCTCTTAACAAAAGTGGTGGCCAAGTTCTTCCTTTTTTCTTTCTTTACTCTAAGTCGGGATCTGCTGCGTCCCTCCTCAATCTACAGACATGGATCTAGTTACTTCCACTGTTTCTAGCAACAGGTGTTTTGTTAAGCGAGTTCATGTAAAATATATAGGTGCCTGCATCGCAGTTGTTGCCAATGCGGGTTTGCAGACTCCCGCGGTGCAAAGGTGCTCCTGTTTTGAAGGTTGCTAAATCCTTTTCTTTACTGGCCTTGTGATTCCGCCTGTTTGGGCTATAATGTCTGCATAGCCAATTCTCCTTGGAAGCATATACACCACTCACCCTGAAAAGGCCATTCTGGTAAATCTTGGGACTTGCTGTCCAGACGTTTCTCTTCAGGCTTTCATCCATTTGACTGTGGCAGGATTCTTGACAAATCCAAAAGTGCTACTAATGTTATTTGGAAAGGAACGATTGGATGGACCTATTTGCTTTTAATTTTGATAATGTTTTTAAAATCTATAAATCTACTTTCCACCAATTGCGCAGAAAACCTATTTAGCTTCCATGCCATTTTGTGCGCTCAAAATACTCTATTTTACTGGCCATAGAAAAGACCAACCAGGATGCCTGTACCTGAAGGGGGTTAAGCTCTCAGCTCAGTAGTTCCTGGTGTGATGATATCCTGGATTCTTAATTTCCTCAGATTCTCCCCTTGTTGGAATTTTTATCCCCTCTCATCTGTCAGTGAATGTGGGTCTCCAACTCACTCCCCCACCACCTCTTTCTCACCTCTGACCCCATTTACCTGTTGGCCACAACTCGGTCCCTTTTTCATGCTGCAAGGTGGCCATCTTCTTAATTTTTTTTTAAAAAAAAAAATGATTTTGCACTGTCACAATGCACCCAATATATTGGCACTGCTAATAGCGTTCTGCACCGGGCTGGGGCAGGCTAACGAGCCAAGTCGAAATGGTGGTTCTCGCTTGGCTTGGGCCGACCATGGCTCTAGCTCATCGCCATTTACCGGCCAACCCTGTCCTGTCAGCCTGGTGCTTAATGCTGCATTTCTATCCTACACTTATGGTTCTTAATTAACCATTGGGCAGTGGGAGAAGTGAACTGACTCACCCCACCCTGATTGCCTGTATTAGCAGGTAGAACCATGGCTTATGGGCATAGCCGAGTATACTGCTACATAAAAGAAGGGGATGGACTGTGGTAAGTCATACACAGGAGACAGACAACTAGACATGGTTCTAACCAATTCACTTTATTAAAATAAAGTAATAATGATAATGATGTGTTATTTATATAGCACCTTAATCCAAAGCGCTTTACAGAGCACATATTTACATACAATTAAAAAAAGTAGAAATCCCTCTCCTAACCCTACTGCTACGATGAAGGTTCCCTAATATATAACTAATAAACACTAAAAACACTACCACTAATAAAGGAAAAACAAAGCTTGGCCTGGAGAAATGTTCCTCCTTCCCCTTCTTGGCTTGTGCTGGTTGGTGCATTATCCCTCCTACAATGTCTCTCTCTCTCTCTCTCTCTCTCTCTCTCTCTTTTTCTCTCTCTCTCGCCTTTGCCTGCTCGTAAAGTCTATAAAGGTCTCTGGGCTCCTCGTTGGAGCTTCAGGCCAAGGGCCTACTTATACAGTTAAGAATTCCAAGTCCCTTACTTTTCTCCACATGAGGGGTCACCTGACAACTTTTAAAGTCTTATTCAAGGTAAATAGTTCTTGTCTTAAAACAGCAATTGACTCCTGCAGGTCCATCAAGCTCAAGGTAACCCCCTCGGAGTGGCGCTCTCTCTTTAGCAATCCCAGTCATCCCTTGTGGGTTGTGGGTCTCCCTTTCACCCCCTCAAAGTGTTCTCCTGTCTGGTTGGTATTCGGTAACCCCTCTAGCCCATCGTAGGTTATTCCTTTGAGGGTTCTCTTTTCTTGTTGGTATTTGGTAACCCCTACTGGGTTATTATCTTTACCTTCTCTCCCTTGGAGAGTCCTTCTCTCTTTCTGGTATTCAGTAGCACCTCGGAGGGATGAGGGGATTATGTTTGCCTGCACCCTATTAATGGTTGTTCTCTTCTGCAGGTGTTTGGTAACCCCTTGTGCATGATTATATTTAGCTTCGCCCCCTTGGAGTCTTCTCTCTTGTGGATTTCAGTAATACCTCATGAGTTGTTGTTCTCGTTTTCACCCCCTCTGGGTGTTCTTCACTCTTGTGGATATTCGTTAACACTTTGTGGGTTATTAAACTCACTTTCACCCCCTTGGAGTGTTCTCCTCACAGATATTGAGCAACCCCTTGTGGGTTATTATTCTTGTTTTCTCCCCATTTGAATGTGCGGTTTAGTCTGTGTTTTTATAACCCTCTTAGTGACATTTGGGATATTTACTTCGTTTTTAGCATGTGAGGGGTTTTCTAGACGGGGCGTATGCAATGCGCGACCCCTCTCCTACTGGCGTTTTCCTACTGGTCTCCTTGTTCTTAGCCGGTTCGTCTCATCCACGTAGGGGTTTTGTCCTAGCGGACGGAAACATGTCTTATTAACATTCACTGATTTGCAGAGTTACAGCATGAGAGTCATTACATATATGAACTTTGTCGAATCTGTGAGATGTCAGAACTGGAACTACTAATGGAATACTACATCAAGTTGTGTGATTTGAACAGACAATATCGTCAGTCTGCAAGCCTGCCATAATACACTGGGCGACCCTAGATTACATAAAATAACCAGGAATTTTTGCGAATGTCTTTATAAAGGTTTTTTCTTTGGAAACCTGTTGAGTCACATCATTTTGTTCGATGCACGTCTAGTTTTTCTACTTCAGCTTATTGAGTCTATGAAATTGTTTAGTTTATTCAGTGTTTTTTGATGTGTGTGGAGTAAATTCACGTTATATGAAATAATCAATGTACAGTCATTTGTGACAATCAAGGGCAATATTACATTATTTGGTGGGAGTATATTAAGCATGAAGAAGATGACCTTGTGTAGGATAATGTGCCAAGCATATGACCTGTTTCGGACAAAAAATGAATCCTCATCGAACAACGGGCTTGGACTGGCCTATAGGGCAATAGGCCAATGCCCGAACCAAAAACACAAAATGCTAGTGTGGCCCAGTTTGATAAGTTACTTCACCATGTGACTAGTAGTTTCGACCAGTGTTAATGAATAAATATTCATTGCATCACATTTTTATCAAAAACCTCCTAACCCTTAGGTACTAATCAAACAGTCTGTCAAAAAAGTAATGAATTGCGATTAGCAACTGTGGGCCACTTTTTCATTGGTGCACGAGACAATTGTATGTCCCAGCCCGACCCTGTCTAACATGACTGCCATGGAAATGGAAGGGTGCTCCATGCGTACTCCCTCTTCCATTTCAATGGCAGCCACTGCGAGTGGCGAGGTGCTGCGCTGCGGAGCTGCACCACAGACACCGAGATTCTCCCATTGTTTCAACAGAGTCAATTACTTTTTGGTAATTAACTTTGTTGCAAACACTTTTGAATTTGGTACATGCATTTAAGTTTTATGGGGTAAAACGGGGGTTTAAGGGTTTGGGGTAGGGGTGGTAGTGAAGGGGAAGACGGTGCATGGGTGGCCCAAATAAAATAATACATTTGAAAAAGAATTTGAAGTGATTGCAACAAAGTAAATGACCACAAAGTAATTTACTTTGTTGTAATAATGTACCACCACAGAGGGATGCGTGTGGGCTGGGAGATGGAGAAATCAACAGGACGAGGGAGGGAATATGGCGGGTGGGAGCCAGCAGCAGAGAACCCGCTTAGGATGTGGGCTTGGATCAGGACATTCCGACAGTGTTCTGAGCAATCCGATTAGCTGCTGCACCCGTCCAGGGTGCTAATATCCTAATCGAAACTCAGCTGTCCATGCTTATCATTTAACAACTCCTGGGTAAAACATTGTCAGTTCAAAGTCGTCTTACTAGGAATGATCTAACATTCTCATTTAAGTAACAAGCAATCATTACCATCCTTAAGATACCCTTAATCAAGGTTATATGAATACATGGGAGGAAGATCTAGGAGGGGAAATGAATGAGGAGGCCTGGAATCATATCTGGACGCGGAATCGCAGTGGCTTGAGATGTGTAACTGACAAGGAATGCCTGCTAAAAATATGCTGTAGGTGGTACAGAAGCTGCATAATATAAATCCAACGTACTTCCCGCACTGCTGGTGAGTATGTTCGGAGGTGGGGCCCCTGATCCACCTACTTTAGATATGTAGGAAAGTGAAGCACTTTTACAAGGAGGTGTTAGCGCAATTGTATTTATTTATTTGCATTTATAAAGCGCTCACACAGCCCAGGGGCATCGAGGCGCTGTTACAGGAATATGTCTTAGTTGCAACACAAAGGTGGGTGATCGGTTATATTAGCCCGCATACATTTATTATTCAAAATATTTGTGTGACTGGCTTGATTACAATTGCCCCTTCATTGGCAATAGTAGGCAGCACGGTTACATTTGAGCTGCGGTCATACAGAATCAACTTTTAGACAAACAGTCTGGTTTTCAATGCCTTGCGGAATGCAAGGTGAGAAGGTTCACTTCTGATGGAATGAGGCAGTGAGTTTCAGTGTCGAGAGGCAATGAAAGGGAAGCTAGCGCCACCTGCCTTGCACGTTTAATTCTAGGGACCTGCAGTAGGTTGGCATATAGGGTTCTAGTGGGTCTTGCAGCCGGAGGCAGGAGGCCTCTGTGGGAGAGGTAGGGAGGTGCGGTGTGGTGGATGCATCTATGTGTGATGGCAAGTGTCTTGAGCAGGGCGCGTTGGCGCACAGGTAGCCAGTGTGCTTGTTGTCTGGCTGCAGAGATGTTCCCTTTTGGAGATGCCCAGTGCTTCTCGGAGAGTGTTATTCTGATTGGTTTGTAATTTGTTCACGCTTTTTGCTGAGGTTCCTGTATAGAGTACATTACATTAGTCTAGCCTTGAGCCTATGATGACTTGCGCAATTGATAGAGAGTTGGTGGTGGATAAGAACGGTCTGGTGGCATTGAGGAGTTTCGAGTAGTATGCTGCAGAGGTAGCAATTGTGCTCACTTGTCTGGACATAGGTCGGTTAGTGTCTAAGTAGACTCTGAGAGTTTGACTGACTGGGAGACTGGGATGGTGATGTTGTCAATGGTGAAAGCTTGGTATTTAACGTCAAGGATGATGCGCGAGTCAGTAGGGGCTAGCAGTAGTAGTTCCATCTTGTCCCCGTTCAGGCATAGCCAGTTTCCCGCCATCCAAGTGTGTAAGGTGGCATATATGGAGTTAAGGGTGTTGGAATCATTCTCGTAGTTGCCGGAGAAAGGGATGAGGACTTGAGTATTGTCGGAATAATTTGTGTACATGATGCTGAGCGAGTCAAGTAGATTGAACAGGGAGATAGTAAAAATGTTTTACAATGTGGGCGTTAGGCAGGAGCCTTGCAGTACTCCGAAGAGGATGGTGTCTGGGTTTGCAGCTGCTAGGTCTGAGAAGACACGCATGACTTTACCTTCAAGCAAGGTAGAAATCCAGGTGATTCCGTTCCGAGAGAAGAAGGCTCAGGAAGAGAGATGTTGACATAGTAGATTGTGATCCACGAGGTCAAATGCTGCCCATAGATCTAATAGGAGGAGAAGGGCAGGTTTGACATGATTCTCTGATATCATCTGTTTGATTTTTAAGGTCCAGCAGGACCGTCTCAGTGCCGTGACCAGGACGGAAGCCGGATTGCCGGGTGCCTAGGATGTTCTTTGATTCTAAACTTGCAGGTATGTTGCTTTGTCCAGAATCTTAAGCAGGAAGCAAGGGGTTTATAGGTCTGTAGTTATTGGGATTGGATGGGTCAAGTGAGTTTTTTTTATTAGAAGGGGGCGAACCCAGGCTTCTTTAATGCTAGGAGGAACTGATCCTGATGTAAAAGAGGCATTGTTGAACGCTGTCATGAATGGTGTGTACAGGTCTGCGCATTCCTTGAAGAGGGATGCAGAGCAGATGTCCCCTTTGCACGTGGATGGTTTGATGTTGTTCCTGATGGCAATGACTTCTCTCTCATTGACGTCTCTGAACGAGAAGAGAGTAGTGTCAGTGGTCTGCTGGTTGGATGTGGGTGCTTGAGTTGTATTGGAGAGGAGTGGATTAAGTTTGTTCGCTCTGATTTTGTTCTGCATGGTGTCGAGCTTGAGGAGCATGGCTGCTTGTATGTCAGCGTACCAAGCTTCATTCTTTAGTATGGCTGATGGGGGAGGCGGGAGTTTCTAGTTCCCTAAAGATGGAAAAAATGTCTTTACAGTTGGATTTGGCATTGTCTATTTTATTGCTGAATGAGTTAGCTTTGGCAAGGACAATAGCTTTTTTATATTCATTAGACAGTTTGTTAAACTCAAGTTTGTTCTAGTACAAGTTGGCTGGCTTGCCATTTGGATAGGGCTGCGTGCTTTTTGGTGCGTAGAGCGGAGAGTTCAAGAGTAAACCAGTTGTTGGTGTGTTTAGTGTGTTTGGCTTTGCGATTTATAAGGGTGCAATGGCATCAATAGCTTTTGCTAGAATGGTGTTGAGTGAGAGAGCCAAAGCCTCAGGATCTTTGGAGAATGGAGCCTCAAGGGCTGGGACCTTGAGATAGGGTGCTAGCCTATCCCTAGTGAGGAGGCGTGCACTTCTAGTGGCTGCTGAAGGGAGAGGTGAGGTGGTGGCTTTTTAGACCTTCGGTGTGGAGAGTGTGAAGAGGATGAGGTGGTGGTCTGTCCAAGGAAGAGGGAGTTTGGCTGTGACATCCGGGGCAGAGTTTTGGTGGGCTCGCCAGTCAATGGTGCAGCCCTTGTTGTGGGTGTGATTGATTGAGTATGAGAAGCCTAGAGGTTCTAGTGCTATAGGTTTTTGGCCGGAGTGTCTTTGGGGTTGTGAAGCCCTAGGCTAAGGATGACCTTAGAGAATGTTTTGAGATGATCTGAGACAAGATGCATGATGGAGGAGTGGAAGTTAGAGGGCCTGGTGGGCGATATACAATGTGAAATGTGATGATGCAGTTGTGTGAAGTGGCGAAATTATAATTATCCCCGGGATAAGCCTCTCAATGGATTTGCGGGTGGTGCTCCTGGGTGATGGGGAGTTTCCCATGACAGGGACCATAGCTGTTTTACTGACAAACTTACTATTGCTTGTAACTGGAAAAACCTCGGATCCGAATGTGGTGGGTAAAAATATGGGAACTTTTTGTGGCAGATAAAATCACTGCTCTAAGTGCAGAAACATATGAGAAGTACAGGTATATATGGTTGCCGTTTATAGCATACTCTGAGAAAATACCGGCGGTGAACACAAAACCCCCTCCTCTCTTGCGATTCCCATTACTGTGATGTGGCTAGTCGGCTAGGAATAACATGTGAGGCAGGTATGCCTTCTGGGGACGGGTTTGGGTACAACTGAGGTTGTTGCAAGCAAACAGATTTATTGAATATGTTGGATGTCATGTCTCTGTAACCTTTAATGATTTATGTTGTGATGCTGGATTTAATGAATACCAGTTTGTCCATGTGTGGTGCAGTAATAAAGTACAAATAAAATATTTTGGTTGGAAAAAGAATATCCTTAATAGTCATAGATCCTCTTGTTAGTCTGTCATTCCCCCTCCCTTCTGTTTATGTTCTTGACATTTGGGTTATTGCTTCAGAGGCCATTTTCATTATACATTGTGATTGGGTTATGTGCAATACCTTTGGACAATGCTTGAGAGCGACATACCTCATTTCATCAGATGCAGATTACATTGTTTTGCATTTACGATTGAAAAGTGCTTTGTGTACTTTTGTCAAGAAGAAACCTTTGACTTGGACATTTCAATGAGGATTTTACTTGCACAGTATCCAGGGAATCATTCAATATAAGACAACAATGTTTTCGGAGCTGTTCCGTGTGTACACACTTTTTTTGCCCAAAAGCTGGAAGTATTGAGACCTATTGTTCAATTGTTTGTAACTTTTTGTAATTATGTTTTACCCTACAAAAGTAAGCTTTTCACAAAGAAAACAGAAAAAAGGAATACAGAAGTTGAATTCAAAACATAACATATTTCATCAGTAACACAGCAAATATAGCTTTGTTTGTCCCTAAGCGAACCAACATTTAAAAATAGAAGATCATTCTATTTTCCTCAGTAAAACACATAAAAAAGCATGCAACACCAAAATCAATTTCACAGGGTTGCCCCACATAAGCCTAAGCCAAAACATATCAGTCAATAGCACTGCACCCAAATAGTGCAGCTGCGGTTTCCCAAACCCGGGGCAAGTCAAGATTATGTGTTTGAGGGTCTCTACTGTGGTGGATTTACAGAATCTGCAGTTGTTGTTTGCTAGTGATTATCTCACTTTGACATCCTTTCCAAGGTTGCAAATTGATTTAGGCAGAAACGCAGATAGACACCCTGAATCTTTGGGCAGGGAAATAGGGACACATACATCAGGCTCACCCCTCGCTTCCTTCTAAACCTTGCGTATTCCCTATAGAGTGATAGACTGCCCAATAAGTCAGAGGTTTCAGGCCAGTCAGCTATGAATAGTTTGCGCTTTACCACTCCAGGCACCGCCCTCAGCTCCTCCGAAGAGGAACTGATTTGACTAAGTATACCACACATAGTCAACTTGAACTGGATCAGTGTGGAAGCTGATTGAGTTTGGGACGGTTCGCCCAGAGGTTGATATAGGGAGTTGTTCGGGGAATTCAGCATTTTGGCGTATTCAGCAAACTTTTTCCATGAAGCTCTAGCCGCTAAAGAAACAAGTCCCAGCTCGTTCCTAGCAACAGCATTGGGCACAGAGTTGTTCAGACCCAAGGTTCTCTTCCCGCGAAGCCCCTGAAGGGTATTAAGTGAAGCTCACAAATCAAAGGGGACTATACCCAGACTGTAAAGAACTACAGGTTTGATATTTTGGAGATAGAATCTAATCAGGGGAACCAGGAATATACAATCAAATCATGGGAACCAGTGAATAGCGACATAATTGACAGTAAATTTGCTTCCTATTGGCAAGTTGTTCAGGACAGCATAGTGGAAGAATAGTGTCAATTTCCGGTGGAGGCTGATTGTTGTTTTATCAAAAAGGATGATATCATCCGCGAAGCCCACCCAGTTTAAAACTAGGTTGCCCATCTTAACTGGGTTGGTGTTTCCCGCCTCCCAGAGGGCTGCAATATCTGAAACATAAAGGTTGAAGAGGGTTGGCGTGACCACACAGCCCTGCCTAAGCCCCAGAAAGGTAAGGACGGGGCGGAAGTCGCCCAATTCCTCGTCAAACTGACCCTCAGAGAAGATTCTCTGTGTAGCAGTGCCAGAATCTGAACAGTTTTAAGTTGGACCTTCCACTCAAGGAGCTTGCTCGAGAGGGTTTCTCTGCTAACCATATCGAAGGCACTTAACATGTCTATAGAAGCCATATAGACCGAGCCCACCACCCCCTTTTTTACGGCTGCAGAGAGGTGTGAAATTATGGTACCATTTAAAGAGGTGCCCATTCCCGAGCGGAATCTCACCTGGTATTTGAACAGAAGAAGCGATGCAAAAATGTTGCTGGAAGCATCAAGCAGGGCAATAGGTTTTTAGTTCTTTGGGTCGGATACGTCGCCCTGCTTGTAAATAGGAATTATGATAGATTGCTTCCAGGTAGAGGGCTAGTAGCCTCCCTGTAGATGTTGTTATAGAGAGTCAGCAAAGGAACCATCCATAATTCCAGTTCCTGCTTAAATAGCATAGGCGGAATGGCTTCAGGGCCTGGGGCCGCAGATGCCCTAGCCCTCCCGATAGCCCATCTAACACCTCCCTCCCCTCGTCCCAGGGACACGTCCCCCAGTCTTTGTTACCCATGTTAAGGGATGAGCACCCACGCTCATTAGTGAGACAAGCACCTTTATTTTGCAAGTAGCCCACCCAGACATGCTCTGCTATATCGCAGCTCTTGTCAACAGCAGGGCCTTTGGAGGATTGCCTTATAGATGACCAAAACGTAGCATGATCATTCCCCACCAGAGTTTTTATTATTGCCTGGTTGGCTGCGATATGGGCTTGTCTTCTATTGTGAATAATCACGGCGTTGTAGTGGGCTTGAATTTGCTTCTTGGCAGCCACTTATTGTGATGTAGGTAGAGGGGTTGATCGAAGGGAACGCTGGGCCTTTCTTTCTCTTGGAGTTCTTTGCTAAAGCAATATTGGCGTCATGTTGGAGAGCATGCTTTTTCCCAGAATTAAATTTGCCCCTGGCTGCCAAGGAGGTCAAACAAGTTTGGGTTGTGGTGTTAAGAGGTTACCCCTAAGTATCTCAGACAGCCGTTTGAGTTAACATTTGGTTGAGGATGTTCAGAAATGTCCTGCAATTAGATGCGTTCCATTTGACTGTCAAGCTGTAATGCTGGAAATGCATCGGAGGGACAGGGCCTCCAAATCCTTGTCCTTTATTTCTTTTTATCATGTGTTCTGACTTGTTTTCCATGCATGAGTTCATGTGGGACTCCGGGCGGTGAGGCTCTTCTTGTATTTGGTTTGGTGAACAGACCCTTGGGATAACCTTATGGCACCCATGGGTGGGAGTACGACCCTGTACTCCTAGTGTATGTTTTTGGGCACCTGTGTGTGGCCCACAGAGCAGGGTATGGGCTGGTGGCAGCTTTGTACTGAATTGACAGGAGCCCTGAGTGTCCTCCATTTTGGGATGCCCAGGCCCTGTCATTGGAATCAGTGGATTCCTGATAGGAAACAAGATGGCCCCTGTGACCTCTTGCTTTCTATCGCCTGTTCCCTTACTTTATCCGAAGTCCGGGAAGCCTTGACTCTGTCCCTTCCCCCTGATTGGCTGTTAGGGGGAAGTTCCATATATGGTGTTGTGGAGAAGTCCAGGCCAGACTGGCTGGAGCCTTCCCAATGACTATGTTGTGGGTACGCCCATGGGGTTGGACCTGGGTGAATGGAGTCTGTGACAAATACGTATTCTGTGTTATGGGTGTCTAGTATCTGATGTTTGACACACTGACTGAGACAGCCCTACCCGAAACTGGTATGAATGCAGTGTGTAGTGCTGAATGGCAGAGTGCTTGTCCGAATCCACATTCTGTGTTGTGAGTGTCTGGATGGGGAAGAATGGCCTGAATGCACTGTGTCTGATTGGCTGCCTGGCTGCCTGAATGCCCTTCTGAGTGATGGGTTGCCTGAGTGTGACGCAGCAGAATGAATGAGATATTAACTAGTATATCTGGGGGCATCTCACTGCCAGAAATCGTTCAGAAGCTGAAGTTGATCCTTTATGCTTACTCTCGAAGCCGAGCCGAAAGAATGTGAACCGCTGTTCCCTTCCTTGCAATCTGAAAGCTGCCGTGCCTTCAAGAACTGATCCAAAAGAGGACCTGGCTAGGAGACCTCTTCCTGAGCTACGACGGACCATCGTGCACCAGCTGATCTTTGAAAAAAGCTCCCTGGTAGACAGACCTACGAAAGGCTGCCGACCGGAGATGGGGACTGCCGAGGAGAACGAAGAAAAGCACCAGACAGTCGCCCACCATCGACGACCACCATCGCCGACCGGAGACGCAGTGCTCCCTTTGCCTAAGAACATTTGATCCAAGGACTCCTTCATCCTCGCCGACCACTTTCGTCCTGCCGGAGAAAGTCAAGGCCGCCGACGACAGAGGAGAATCCGCTAGTGAGTTTCCCGCCACCCGAAGACCTCAGACGCCGACGAAGCTACGGAAGCCAGCCGTGGTCACGTCCCGTTCGCCGACGACCCGACACCCATGGTGGGCCAAGTTCTTAATTGACTCTTTGCGGCAACGAACACTCATCGTCGAGGTGCACCGCATGCCTCTTCTTGACAGGACGTTCACAAGCTATCGTCAACGAGCACCGCGAAGATTGAAGTTGCTCCCTCTATGACTACGTTCACCTTTTCTTCATCTCGGAAGTTCGACGACCCGTGGCTCCTGCCTGAAAGGGAGCACACTCAAGAAGGGCCTGTCAGTTCCCTGACGAAGACCTCTACAACACAAGGTACATTTGGGATGCAGAACTATAGAAGATAAGAAGGCTTGTAGTGCATCTTCATTTATAGGTTGCCCAGGTGGAGGGATCCTCATACAGAACTGTGCCTAGTGGTAGAGGCCTAGTATTCTGCCAATTGTTTAACTTGTTTTTGTCCTAAGTCTATGGTCGATATTGTTTTACTGTATTGATTTGTATGCTATTTGAACTAAGTACAGTTGATGCATTTTAATGGAATTAGAATAATCGTGGATAATACCTAGAACTGTATATATTTACCATTTTAGAAATGTTGGAGCACAAAGTGTATTATCGTGGTTGTGTATATAACCTTGAATCTTATTTATATAAAGACTGTGTTTTGACTAATACAGTGTGTGGACATTCCTTTGTGGGGCCCTGAGGACTACACTGTACTTAAGAACCAGCCCGCATCACCTCCTGCGAAGCTAGGCCTTGATTGCTCGACCATAGCTACCCTATAGAGAATCTTGGCTTGGGTCCTCTGTGCCTCGCCTCTGCCATATAGAGAGCAAGAGTACAGACACCCCCCTCCGGTCCTTTACACTGGTGGCAGTGGTGGGATGCTTATGGTTTTAAGAATCAGTGTGTAACCTTGCCACTTACAAAATATCTACGCTTTGTTAAATTGAGGTTTAGTTGTGTACAAGAGAACTACATTACAAGCAATGGAATCTATTGTGAATGGTAAATTGACTCGGATGAGCTTAGAGGCTCTCCAGAGTGCTTGTAAAGCCAGGGAGTTAGACTTTGTGGATAAGTTTAGGGTTGAGCAGATAGCTGCCCTGGTGGACTACTAAACTGATTGTGAAGCTCTTGAAAGGGAGAATGCAACCAATGACGACTATGCCCGTGGGGTTGTTACTGAATCTGATTCTGGGAACGCCTCCATTCCTGCTGCCTCTTCCGAACCCCAGCACTGCTCTTCAGGGGGAAGCCCTGAAGATTGAACTTTTAAAATTGGAGCTACATTGGGAACAGTTAGCCTTTCAATACAAAAAGTTGGAAACAGAAGCTGAGTTAAAGAAAGAGGAGTTGGCACAGCAAGTGATAATTAAAGACAGAGACACTGAGCACCAGAAAATTCAGCTGGAGAAACCAGTTGAATGTCGGGTCCCCAGCCTCCAAGTTTATGAAAGATTTGGTTGGTGTGTATGTGGAGGGTTCCGATATCTTCCAATGGATTGAAGCATGTGAGATGGCTTGTGCAATTCATGATGTTGATCAGAGATTGGGCTAAGTGTTTGTTAAGCAGAGTGCCTCAGACTGGATATGACTGTATTCTGACACTGAGTGTGGAAGAATGGGGTCAGTATTGGTGCATGAAGCCTGCTTTGATTGCCAAGTCTGGCAAGACACCGACCCAATACCTTAAAAGGTTCAGGGAATTTAAGAAACGAGAGAGTGTGTCTTGGGTTGACTGGGTGAGTGCTGCGCACGTGAACATGATGGGGTGGATTGATGGTTACAAAGTGAAAACGTTTGTTGAATTGTCCCACCCTTTTGTTTTTTTTAGCATTTTTCGGAAGACTGTTCACCAGAGCTGCGTCAGTATGGTGCTGACCAGAAAATATTAGATCCCTTTAAGCTGGCCAGGCTGGCTGACAAGTGGGTCTCCCACTGGGTGTCTATGGACTCCAGTGGGAAAGACATGGACAAAGAAAAGGGGACCTCTCAGAAAGCTGAGGAGTCCCAGAAGCAGTCACAGTCTGGTAAACCAAAATCTTCCTCTCCTAAGACCCCACAATCTAGTGAGGATAAGTCCTATGTGGGTAGGAGTAAGAGTAGTGTTCCACCTGCTGCAAAACAGGCTCCCAGTGGTTCCAGTACCGTACGTCGCATTCCTGGCACTTGTTGGGACTGTGGGGTTCTGGATCACAAGAAGAGTGACCCCAAGTGTAAAAGTAAGGCACTTGGAGTCCAGGCTGTCAGCCTAACCTACCCTTACCCCATGTTTGAGGTGGAGGCGACTGTCCTCGCCTCCTCTACAGGAGTCACATTCGGTTCGCCTGTAGAGATTTCCCTAGTGTCGGTTGGGGCCTGGCACAAGTAGGCGGAAGTACTGGCGACAATCCCACAGAACACCCTTAGGTTTTTTGAGAAGTGTCCTCTTGAATGGCCAGCCTTCTACTGGTTTGAGAGACACTGGGGCAAGCATGACAGTGGTGGATAGGACCCTGCTCATGCCAGAGGACTATGTAGGTGCTCCTCTGAGAACTACCAGGTTAGCTGGTGGGCCTCCCAATTTATCGCCTGTAGCCTTAGTCAGCATTATGATTGGAGACAAGTTAGCGAAGCTTTCTGTCCTGGTTCAGGACAACGTACCTGCTAACATTTTGTTAGGAAATGATTTGGTAGAAATGGGGATGATCTTGGATGGTCTACCCGTGTCTGCTGCGGCAGTCACCCGATCACAGGTCACACCGGGTTTGGCTGCAAGTCCGGTACCCTCGCTGACGGGGAAACCCAAGGCTCGATGAAGAAGGAAGAGCAAGAAGGTCTCCTCTGCAAAAGGGACCCCTTCCCTTCCTGCTGCTCCCACCCACTGGGATTCATGCTCCGGATGGGCTGGATCCCGAAACTCAACTCCTGAAGGAGACGAGGCAGAAGACCCTCCTGCGGGAGAGGTACTCAACCCAGAGGACCACCCCGACCTTCAATGCCTGTTGGCTGAAGGGGGACCCTCCCGGGTGGAATTCTGTAAGGGTCAGAGAGAGTGCCACTCTCTCGAGGGTCTGAGGAAACAGGCCCTGTCCCAGACACAGGGAGAAGTGCCTAGGACATTCTGGATCTATTGGGAGGGTGGGCTCCTTGTTAGTGAGCCCACTAAGCCTGAACCCGGTCCCCTCAAGAGGTTGGTGGTACCCCAGGTTTACAGGCCCTTTCTGCTGCAGTTAGCGCATGAAGTGCCCTTGGCTGGTCATCTTGGTACCAAGAAGACTAAGCAGAGGCTCTCTGCCCATTTCTTCTGGCCTCGGATGGGAGTAGAAGTGGAGTTCCTCTGCAGGACCTGCCCAACTTGTCAGTTGTCTGGCAAGACTGGAGGCAATGTAATTGCCCCACTGCAGCCATTGCCAGAGGTTGGCACACCGTTTGGGAGCGTGGGCATTGACATTGTCGGTCTCCTTGACCCTTCCATTTCAGGTGGACATCGGTTCATCCTGGTCTTGGTTGATCATGCCACCAGGTACCCTGAGGCTATACGCCTTCGGACTATTGCTGCCACAGTGGTTGCCAGGGCTCTCCTGGGCATTTTCACCTGTGTTGGATTTCCTAAGGAGGTTGTCTCTGACAGAGGATCCAAATTCATGTCAAGTTACATGAAAACCATGTGCAAAGAGTGAGGGGTAACCTACAAGTTCTCAACCTCTTACCATCTCCAGACCAGTGGTCTGGTCGAGAAATTTAATAAAACTCTCAAGTGCATGGTAGGCGCTTTGTAAGAGCCTCTAAGGAGGAAAGGGGGTCTTCTCCTGCCATGCCTGCTGTTTGCTTACAGAGGGGTACCTCAAGAGGGTGTTGGTTTCAGCCCCTTTGAGTTACTCCTTTTTGCCATCCAGTAAGGGGGGCCCCTTGCCTTGATCCAAGAAAGTTTGGAAGCCACCCCTCCAGGTCCTGCTAAGCAAGTGGGGGACTATGTGTTAGGCCTCAGACTGAGGATGACACAGATGATGGGTCCGGCAACAGCTAATCTTAAGGCCAGCCAGGAATTGAACAAATACTGGCATGACCTTAAAGCTTCACAAGTCGATTGGACTCCAGGACAGGAGATCCTTGTGATGGAGCCTACCAAGCCTCAAGCTTTGGCAGATAAGTGGACTGGACTGTTAGGCAGAAACCTGTGCAGTTCCCTTAGGGAACACTGCAAAAGATTTAAGACTACAGGTGTTGGCAGTAAACCCACTTGGTAGCAGTCTGTACCACCCAGATTTACCTGGTAGCTGTGGCTGAGCAGTCAGACTTCTCTCAAGAAGAGTTAGGCAGTATGCAAAGTATACACAATAGGCACTCAGATACAATAATACAAGCAAACACTGACCAGAGCTTTGGTATCAAAGTATATAATTATTTATTTTAAAACACACTGTTTGAAACACTCCAGCACTCTTATTGTAAAATATTCTAAACACAGTTACTATTGTAATATATACACCCCTTTTTCCTTATCAGATAAGTCACATTAAAACACCACTTATTTTCATACAGAGGTGAGCGCTTAACTAGATGGCACTCCAATAAGTTTGTGAAAAAGGGAGGGAAAAAGACAGAATATGGAAAGGTACACCACTCTAAGGTTCAGGAACACTGTTAGCAAGGCAGAAGAGCAAAAGTCACTGGTGAGCCAAAGTCCAAAGGATGGGCCCACTTAGAGAGAGCAGAGCACAAATGCGCCCAAGATCACACAGTTACACTAGGCTTAGAAAGTCTTGCAGAGGGTTCAAAAAGAGTTTAGAGAGGCTTAGGAAAGTTTAGCCAGGATGTCCCAGGCTAACCCAGGTTCGAAAGCCGGGGGCTAAATCTACCCCGTAGAGTCGGTAGCAAGGGAAGCCAGGCGGGACACGGTACCTTAAGTGGGAAGGATCCTCCAGCGGTGGCAGTTGTTCAAGGTAGTGGGTGCAAGTTGCGTCGTCGTCCAGGGGAAGAGAAGATCTCGACTTGGAGGAAAGATGAAGGTCGTTGCACTACCAGGGAAGAAACCAGCCGCAGAGTTTTCCGGTTAAAGGTGGTACCTTTGTTTCGCGGTCGTGGTAAAACGTGGTATCCCGGTTGCTGGGGTGCTTGGCATAGGCAAGGCGGCCACGAGGTACGTCGGGAAGGCGAAAAGACGGTGAAACTGGTTATCCCCACCAGTCAAAGGAAGAAGACTCTCCGGCGGGAGATCTCCTCTGTCGTTAGGAAAAGTGGTGAGGCGGTCCAGCAGGGCTCCACCGGTAGTGGTGTCGTGGCAGGTCGGCTCAGCTTCTCCCTCGTCGGATTCTTAGGTCCTGTGGCGACTTCTGAAGTTCCAGTCCCCAAAGCCCTGCTTTTATGCAGAAAACCCCCATTCACTCAGCCTAGCTGTCACTCAAACATGCTAGGTGGTGAGCCGGCCGGCTCACCACTTGGGCCAATCAGGATGGAGTGCGACTTGAGTTGCCTAGGCAACTCGGTCCAGGGTGCCTAAATCCCCCTCCACCCCTCTTAAGTACCCCAGACAGAGTGGCACCACTTTGGAGGGCTTCTGTGGAGAAGCCCGCCAATCAGTGGAACAAAGTGCTCGACTTGGGTTGGAGTCACAGAAGAGCACACAAACGCCATTTTAGAATCAGATTTTGGCAAAAAATACCAACCGGAGAATTAATATTAATTAAATGAACCGGCGGTATGTTCGAGGCTACCGTAAATAATTAAATAAAGATAGTAGCCTAAAACAATGGGAAATCCCATAGGAAAATATTTGCGGTTGGTTATAAAAAGTAGTACCTATTGCCACCAGCCAAAACTCGATCAGGGGGGACGGAGATCTGCCCCCTCGACTAAGAGACCCTGGGGCAATTGAATTGTCCCAGCCAGTACGTCCACAATATGATGGTTTGTACTGGTTCTGTTCAGAATTTATGACTAGTAAAGTCAATGGTGACTTTACATGCCCTGGGAGACAGTAGTCAGTCCCAGGGTATGGAGTCTATACTGGGGGGTCACTATGACACCCCTGTGTCACTGCACTGAGGGTGCTGTGTAACACACATCACAAAACACATGAAGCCCTATGGGGTAAAAGACCCCATAGCCCATTAAACACATCTAGATTCAAAGAAACACACTCAAATCATGCCCAAGAGTAAGGGTAAAAGAGTCTCACTCTTGGCAGGAGAAAAAAATAAACCCCAAAAATCCAGCAAAGCTGCTGGGGGACTCACTAGGTTAGGAAATTCAGCCTAAACAGAGAATTCTCCCTAACACTCGACACCCCCAGACGAAGGGACAGGAGGATTTAATCCACTCCTGGATGAACCTCATACTTCTAGTCGATGACATACATCCTAGAGAGTCCATCAGCATTTTGATGGTGACACCCTGACCTGTGCTCAATGGTGAAATCAAACCCTTGCAGGCAGATTGACCATCTCAATAGTTTTGGATTTTCCCCCTTCATTTGCATTAACCATCTCAAGGGTTGGTGGTCAGTCTGAATGACAAAAGTAGAACCATACAAGTATGGCCTAAACTTCTTCAGTGCCCACACAATAGCAAAGCATTCTCTTTCTATTGTTGCCCACCTTGTCTCAGGATCCTTCAGCTTACGGCTGATGAAGCAAATGGGGTGTTCCCTACCCTTCTCATCAAGTTGGCTTAGAACTGCACCTATACCTACATTGGAAGCATCATTTTGTACAATGAAAGTTTGGTGGTAGTCAGGAGCTCTTAATACTGGAGCTTGGCAAAGAGCTTTCTTCAGTTTTTCAAAGGCCTGATTGCACTCCTCATTCCATTTGACCTTTTTAGGGAATTTTGGAGAGGAGATTACATTCAGTGGAGAAGCTATGGTCCCATAGTTCTCAATGAAATTCCTGCAATACCCAGTGAGGCCTAGGAAGGCTCTCACTTGGGTTTGAGTAGTAGGTGTTGTCCAATTTTGCACAGCTTCAATCTTGCTGAGCAAAGGCCTTATTTCTCCACCTCCTACCTCATGCCCAAGGTAGACCACCTTACTTTGACCTATCTGGCATTTACTTGCCTTGATAGTCAAATTGGCCTGTCCAAGAGCCTGCAAAACATGTCCTAGGTGGTTCACATGATCCTCCCAGGAGTGGCTGAAGACTGCAATGTCATCCAAGTATGCCATGCAGAAGTCCTCCATCCCAGCTAGAACTTGGTTCACCATCCTTTGGAATGTAGCAGGTGCATTTTTTAATCCAAAAGGCATGACCTTAAACTGGTACAAGCCAACTGGGATGGAAAATGCAGTTTTCTCCTTGGCATGGTCTGTCAAAGCTATTTGCCAATAGCCTGACGTAAGGTCAAATGTGCTGAGGTACTTGGCTGCACCAAGTTTATCCACCAACTCATCTGTCCTTGGTAAAGGGTGGGCATCAGTCTTGGTGACTGCATTAAGAGCTCTATCGTCCACACAGAATCTCAAGTCTTTGGATCCTGCCTTTGGTACTAACACAACTGGGCTAGACCATGGACTCGTAGAGGGTTCTATTACCCCGAGATCAAGCATCTTCTTGACCTCCCCCTTAATATGGGTTCTCACATTTTCTGACATTTGGTACCCTCTGCTTTTGACTGGCAGACAGTCACCAGTGAGTATCTCGTGCTGTCCCCAAGGGGTCAAGCCTGGTGAGAGTGAGAACAGGGAGGCAAACTGATTTAACATAGATTTGCACTCCTCTTGTTGCTCAGGTGTCAGATCTGAAGAGAGATTGACTCCTTCAATTTTTTCATCTAAAGGTACACCTCTGAGGAGATCAGGGGGAGACTCGCTCTCTTCTTCCTCTGCTGCTGAAGCTAGAAGCAAGGCTCCTACTTCAGGTCTGGAGATGTACGCTTTCAGTCGGTTGGTGTGGAAGACTCTAGGAGCTTCCCTGGGTCTGCCCAGATCCACCAGATAGTTGACCTCTCCAAGTTTTCCCACAACTTTGAAGGGTCCCATCCATTTGTCTTGCAAGGCCCTCTGCCTTGTTGGGAGCATAACGAGAACTAGCTGGTCTTGAGTGAACTCAACCATGTTAGCCTTTTGATCATGCCAATGCTTGACCAAAGCTTGTCCAGCTTTCAGGTTATCACTAGCTTCTGCCATCATGTGTGACATTCTCCTTCGGAGACCTATCACATAGTCAGTCACTCTGACTGGCTTGAGGGGAGGAGCACCTTCCAACCCCTCCTTAATCAGGGCCAATGGACCTCCGACCGGATGGCCATAGAGAAGTTCAAAGGGAGAATAACCTACTCCCTCCTGAGGGACTTCTCTATAAGTAAAGAGAAGGCATGGCAGTAGAAGGTCCCACTTTCTTTTCAGAGGTTCCTCTAAAGCACCTATCATGCTCTTCATGGTTCTGTTAAACCTTTCCACCAATCCATTGGTTTGGGGGTGGTAGGCGGTTGAGAACTTGTAAGTAACTCCACAGGTTTTCCACATGGCTTTCATGTAGTGGGACATAAAGTTTGACCCCCTGTCGGATATTACTTCCTTAGGAAACCCAACCCTGGTAAAAATACCAAGGAGGGCCTTAGCCACAGCCGGAGCTGTAACAGTCCTCATAGGAATTGCCTCAGGGTATCTAGAAGCATGGTCTACTACAACAAGGATAAACCTGTTGCCTGAGGAGGTAGGGGGATCAAGGGTACCAACAATGTCAATCCCTACCCTCTCAACTGGGACTCCCACAACTGGGAGAGGCACTAAGGGTGCCACATTCTTGGCGCCAACCTTACCAGAAGTTTGGCAGGTATGGCAGCTCTTGCAAAACTTATCTACTTCTGCCCCCTTTTTTGGCCAATAGAAGTAGAGCGAGAGCCTTTCCTTGGTCTTCTTGAAGCTCAAGTGACCAGCCAAAGGAATCTCGTGGGCTAAGTGCAAGAACTGTTGTCTGTTTTCTTGAGGTACTACAAGGCGTTTGTAGTCTCCAGGTTCAGACTCAGTTGGTTCACTGTAGAAAAGGCCTTCTTCCCAGTGCAACCTATACTTCCCAGGCTCTTGCCCATCAGTCTGAGCAGCTGCCTGTTGGCGGAGACCCTCCAGAGTTGGACATTCTCTTTGTCCCTTACGGAAAGCTGCCCTGCTGGGCCCACCTTCTGCCAGTAAAGACTGCAGCTCAGGATGGTCCTCAGGGTCTAGATCTCCAATAGGTTCTTGGCCTCCCACTAGCTCTTCTTCAGAGTCTAGTTCAACCATACAGGGTTGTACCTCCCTCTCTGCCTCAGCTGGAGGTGGAGGTACAGGTGTAATTGTTGGAAGCACTGGAGTGCTTGCTGCTGACTTTTTCCTAGGAGTCTTGGCTTGCCCCATTGCTACTGATCTGGTAGTTACTGCAGTGAGTTGCTCCAGTGGTAAAGGAGTGATCTCTGTCATCATCTTCTGAGATAACCCTCGCAGGGTTTTCTCTCTGGCAGGTTTTGTGAGCTCCTGTAACCTTTTACTAGGTAGTCTGGGGGTATGTGACACAACTCCAAGAGCTTCCAGGTCATTACCCAACAGAACCCTACCTGGCACTTCACATTGTACACTGACAGGTATTTTTACAGCCATGTCATTACACTGGATGAGAACTGGTAACTGGGGACACATCTGCACAGGCCCTCCAGCTAACTTGGTGAGGCATTTGGGTGCCTTAGCAACATCCTCTGCCTTGAAAAATGATTCATCCACCACAGTTATGCTGGCCCCAGTGTCTCTAATTGCAGGAGTCTCCTGACCATTCACCTGGACACTGTCTTTATAATACTCTTTAGTATTATCTGGGATAGAATTATACACATCTAAGTTCTGTTGTTCCCACAACCCCAGAGAGACTAAAGAAACACTGGCTGAGACACCAATGGGTTCATCAGCCAGCAGTAGAAAGTTTCCACTTGCCATTGGGACTTCCTCTTCTGGAGCGAAGGCTAAGGAGGCAAGTTGGATTCCTGAAGGTTTACCCTTGCATCTGGGATCTCCTTTCACATGGTCAGTAGAGCCACAAACAAAGCATTTACCAAATGCCTTCTGGAATGGAGGCTTGTTCTGACCTCCCTCTGGTTTGGCACCAGAGGAGACACTATTCTGCTGTGGTTTCCCTGGTGGGTTACCCTTCTGGTTTTGTTTGGGGCCCTCGTTGGAATTTGCAGTATTAGAATTCTCTTTGGAGTCCTTTTTAGGCTGTTTCACCTCATCCTTTTTCTGAGTTACCCCAGAATCCTTGTGAGTGGCCCTGTTGGCAACCCACAAGTCAGCAGCCTTAGCTAGTTTTCGGGAATCTAATTCCTTTGAATCAGCCAAGTGCTGTCTGAGCTCAGGAGAGCAGGCATCATAAATTGACTCCAACATAAAAAGATTCTTCATACCTTCATAAGTGTTCACTTTGTAACCCTTAATCCATCCCTCTAAGTTTTTCAACCCTTCACTCACCCAGGTAGCCCAAGGGGTACCATCGTGCTTTTTGAGGGTTCTAAACCTCTTAAGATACTGGGAAGGGGTCTTCCCAAATCTAGCTATCAGAGCTAGTTTCACACATTCATACTCTTTCCTATCCTCCTTCCCCAGCTCCATTACCACATCAGTTGCAACAGGGAGAAGCCTAGAGAACAACCAGGTGAGTAAGTCATTTCCTGTGATGTTCTGGAGCCCATGATTATATTCAAACAGAGACAACCAATCCAACACATCCAACTTAGGCTCATACATACCAACCAATTCTTTAGGCATCCGGGGTCTTTTAGGACTGGAACTTCTAGAGGAGCCAGAGAGAGAAGCATTTTCGACAGATAATTTCTTCATTTTTAGCTCATGCTTGAGCTCCATTTCCCTTAGCCTTAGTTCTTGATTCATTTCCTGATGTCTCTGTTCAGCCTGAGTATTCAGTCTCTTGAACTCTAGTTCAAGTTTCATCTTCTCTAATTCAAGATATTGAGGACTAAGTGTGGGACTTGGCAAAGGCCCAGTAGGTACAGCAGGTAGAGCAGACAGAGGCCTAGGGGGGACAGTCACAGCCGCCTCACCCTCCTCTTCTGACTCTTCCTCAAGATTATCAACATTTTGATCAATATCAATTTCTATACTGTTATCTACATTTTCTGTCATGGTAGGTTCCTCTGAACCATCATCCAGACTTTGGTTAGCTAACAACCTTTCTATTAATTCCATTTTCTTGCCTTTAGTCAGGAGGTTCTTATGCTTACATAGTACTCTTAAACAATCAGCAGTTTTTGTAGCAAGGGACTCTTGACTATAAGTTTCCATAGTTGACATGTTAGAAAGATTACTTTTTCAGTGCTAAGCTTTGGGGTTAGTTGTACTAAGGTATCCTAAAGCACTCTAAAGTGTATACTCAATACAAATCCCACCGCTGTACACCAGTGTTAGGCAGAAACCTGTGCAGTTCCCTTAGGGAACACTGCAAAAGATTTAAGACTACAGGTGTTGGCAGTAAACCCACTTGGTAGCAGTCTGTACCACCCAGATTTACCTGGTAGCTGTGGCTGAGCAGTCAGACTTCTCTCAAGAAGAGTTAGGCAGTATGCAACGTATACACAATAGGCACCCAGATACAATAATACAAGCAAACACTGACCAGAGCTTTGGTATGAAAGTATATAATTATTTATTTAAAAACACACTGTTTGAAACACTCCAGCACTCTTATTGTAAAATATTCTAAACACAGTTACTATTGTAATATATACACCCTTTTTCCTTATCAGATGAGTCACAGTAAAACACCACTTATTTTCATACAGAGGTGAGCGCTTAACTAGATGGCACTCCAATAAGTTTGTGAAAAAGGGAGGGAAAAAGACAGAATATGGAAAGGTACACCACTCTAAGGTTCAGGAACACTGTTAGCAAGGCAGAAGAGCAAAAGTCACTGGTGAGCCAAAGTCCAAAGGCTGGGCCCACTCTTAGAGAGAGCAGAGCACAAATGCGCCCATGATCACACAGTTACACTAGGCTTAGAAAGTCTTGCAGAGGGTTCAAAAAGAGTTTAGAGAGGCTTAGGAAAGTTTAGCCAGGATGTCCCAGGCTAACCCAGGTTCGAAAGCCGGGGGCTAAATCTACCCCGTACAGTCGGTAGCAAGGGAAGCCAGGCGGGACACGGTACCTTAAGTGGGAAGGATCCTCCAGCGGTGGCAGTTGTTCCTGGTAGTGGGTGCAAGTTGCGTCGTCGTCCAGGGGAAGAGAAGATCTCGACTTGGAGGAAAGATGAAGGTCGTTGCATTACCAGGGAAGAAACCAGCCGCAGAGTTTTCCGGTTAAAGGTGGTACCTTTGTTTCGCGGTCGTGGTAAAACGTGGTATCCCGGTTGCCGGGGTGCTTGGCACAGGCAAGGCGTCCATGAGGTACGTCGGGAAGGTGAAAAGATGGTGAAACTGGTTATCCCCACCAGTCAATGGAAGAAGACTCTTCGGCGGGAGATCTCCTCTGTCGTTGGGAAAAGTGGTGAGGCGGTCCAGCAGGGCTCCACCGGTAGTGGTGTTGTGGCAGGTCGGCTCAGCTTCTCCCTCGTCGGATCCTTAGGTCCTGTGGCGACTTCTGAAGTTCCAGTCCCCAAAGCCCTGCTTTTATGCAGAAAACCCCCATTCACTCAGCCTAGCTGTCACTCAAACATGCTAAGTGGTGAGCCGGCCGGCTCACCACTTGGGCCAATCAGGACGGAGTGCGACTTGAGTTGCCTAGGCAACTCAGTCCAGGGTGCCTAAATCCCCCTCCACCCCTCTTAAGTACCCCAGACAGAGTGGCACCACTTTGGAGGGCTTCTGTGGAGAAGCCCGCCAAAAAGTGGAACAAAGGGCTCGACTTGGGTTGGAGTCACAGAAGAGACCACAAACGCCATTTTAGAATCAAGTTTTGACAAAAAATACCAACCGGAGAATTAATATTAATTAAATGAACCGGCGGTATGTTCGAGGCTACCGTAAATAATTAAATAAAGATAGTAGCCTAAAACAATGGGAAATCCCATAGGAAAATATTCGCGGTTGAATATAAAAAGTAGTATCCACTGCCACCAGCCAAAACTCGATCAGGGGGGACGGAGACGTGCCCTCTCGACTAACAGACCCTGGGGCAATTGAATTGCCCCAGCTAGGATGTCCACAATATGATGGTTTGTACTGGTTCTGTTCAGAATTTAAGACTAGTAAAGTCAATGGTGACTTTACATGCCCTGGGAGACAGTAGTCAGTCCCAGGGTATGGAGTCTATACTGGGGGGTCACTAGGACACCCCTGTGTCACTGCACTGAGGGTGCTGTGTAACACACATCTCAAAAACACATGAATCCCTATGGGGTAAAAGACCGCATAGCCCATTAAACACATCTAGATTCAAAGAAACACACTCAAATCATGCCCAAGAGTGAGGGTAAAAGAGTCTCACTCTTGGCAGGAGAAAAAAATAAACCCCAAAAATCCAGCAAAGCTGCTGGGGGACTCACTAGGTTAGGAAATTCAGCCTAAACAGAGAATTCTCCCTAACATGGACCCTTCAGGATAATCTCCAAGATGGGCGAGGTCAATTATCTGGTTGACATGGGAGTCCCTGGGGTTGCCCCTCAGGTATTCCATGTTAACAGGCTCAAGCCTTTCCATAGGCGAGCCAAAGTCTTGTGTCTCTTGCTGGCCTCAGAGCAAGAAGATGATGAGAGTGAGCCCCTTCCTGATTTGCTGCATAGTAACCCTCAGGATGGCTCAGTGGAGGGAGTGCTTTTTTCTCTAGATCTGACGACAGAGCAGCAGAGGGCCTGAAGGGCTTTGCTCCGGCAATATGCCTCTCTGCTCTCACTGACACCAGGCCTTACACCGTGGTGTAGGCACAAAATTGACACTGGTGACAGTACGCCTGTCAAAAGCAGAACCACATCCAGGCAGAGGTCGCCAAGATGTTGTATCTGGGTGTTATTGAACCCTCAACCAGTCCCTGGTCCAGTCCAGTGGTCCTTGTCCCCAAGGCAAGTTCCTAGGCAGGTACCAAGGATTGGCGGTTCTGTGTGAACTACAGAGGAGTCAATGCCGTCACCAAAACTGATGTGCACTCATTGCCCAGGGCTGATGAGCTCATGGACACCATGGGTACTGCCAAATTTGTGAGCACTTTCAACCTTACCTCAGGCTATTGGCAAATAGCTCTGACGGACCATGCCAAGGAAAAGACTGCATTCTCAACACCTGAGGGGCTCTATCAGTTTAGAGTCATGCCTTTTTGGGTTGAAAAATGCACCTGCCACTTTTCACCGTTTAGGCAATCATGCACTCAGTGGGCTGGAGGCCTTTTGTTTGGCCTACTTAGATGACATTGCCGTCTACAGTTTCACTTGGGAGGAGCATTTGACTCACTTGGATAAAGTGTTGCAGGCCTTGAAAAGGGCTAACATCACTATGAAGGCCACCAAGTGCCAGATAGCTCGGGAAACTCATGTATCTTGGTCATGAGGTAGGTGGGGGTCAAATCCAACCTCTCCCCAGTAAGGTACAGGATGTACATGACTGGGAGACTCCCACTACTCAAACCCAGGTGATAGCCTTTTTGGGCCTCACCGGGTATTATTGCAACTTCATGGCAGACTATTGAACTATAGCTGCACCCTTGACAGCTCTGACTTCGCCCAAACAACCGAGAAAGGTTAATTGGACTGAAGACTGTCGGAGGGACCTTCAATGGTTTGAAGGATAGTCTGTTTAGGGGACCTGTGTTGTGTGTGCCTGATTACAGCAAGCCCTATATCGTTCTGACAGCTGCGACACCGGAATTGGAGCTGTCTTGTCCCAGTTAGATGACAAAGGAAGGGAACATCCGATCATATTCATCAGTAGACAACTCGCGGGTAGAGAATTTAGGTGGGCTACTGTTGAAAAGGAATGTTTCTGCATAGTTTGGAGCCTTAGGCGTTTTGGGCCCTAGCTTACCGGGTATACCTTCAAGGTCCAAACAGACTATAAGCCCTTAAAGTGGCTTATGCAGATGAAGGGTGAAAACCCAAAACTGCTCCGGTGGTCCTTTAGCCTGCAAGGGCTAGACTTCACCATAGAGCATAGACCAGGGAAGAGTCATGATAATGCAGATGGCCTTTCCAGAAGGTATGTTGACCGTCTGGATGAGGGTGTCTATCTTGTGGGAGATTAGACTCCCTAACCTCAGACTCGGGGGGGTTGGCGGGGGGGGCAACTGTGATGCTGGGAATGCATCGGAGGGACTGGGCCTCAGAATCCTTGTCCTTTATTGCTTTTATCATGTGTTTTGACTTGTTTTCCACACAGGAGTTCATGTGGGCCTCCTGGCGGTGCAGCTCTTCCTGTATTTGGTTTGGTGAACAGACCCGTGGGATACCCTTATGGCACCCATGGGTGGGAGTACGACTCTGTTCTCCTAGTGTATGTTTTTGGGCACCTATGTGTGGCCCACAGAGCAGGGTATGGGCTGGTGGCAGCTCTGTGCTGAATTGACAGGTGCCCTGAGTATCCTCCATTTTGGGATGCCTAGGCCCTATCATTGGAATCAGTGGATTCCTGATAGGAAGCAAGATGGCCCCTGTGGCCTCTTGCTTTCTATCGCCTGTTACCTTACTTTTTCCGAAGTCCCGGGAAGCCCTGACTCTGTCCCTTTCCCCTGACTGGCTGTTAGGGGGAAGTTCCATATATGGTGGTGTGGGGAAGTCCAGGCCAGACTGGCTGGAGCCTTCCCAATGACTGTATGTTATGGGTACGCCCGTGGGGTGGGACTTGGGTGAATGGAGTCTGTGAGGAATACGCATTCTGTGTTATGGGTGTCTAGTACCTGGTATTTGACACAATGGGCCTCATTACGAGGTGGCGGTAAGGGATTACCGGTACCGGTAAGGGCACCAGTGACGGTAATCCCTTACCGCCCTACTACGAGTTCCCTTTGTGGGTCCTTCCTTAACGCCTGTTTTTTTCAGGCATTAAGGACGGGACCCGCAAAGGGACTCTAGAGCTAATAACGGTACCGCAATTTGCGGTACCGTTATTAGCGCCTTCCCCATTCCCATTGAGCCCTATGGGGGTTCAAATGGGAATGGGGAATGGCCCTAGTGAATGGGGAATTACCGGTCCCGCCAACTTTGGAATGGACCAGCAATTGCTCCATTCACCAGGGCGGAGTCGGAACGAGTTTGGAGGCAGCCATGGCGCCAATAGCGTCATGGCTACCTCCAACCTCGTAATGAGGCCCTATGACTGAGATGGCCCTGCCCGTAACTGGTATGAATGCAGTGTGTAGTGCTGAATGGCAGAGTGCTTTTCCGAATCCACATTCTGTGTTGTGAGTGTCTGGATGAAGAAGAATGGCCTGAATGCACTGTGCGCTTGATTGGCTGCCTGACTGCCTGAATGCCCTTCTGAGTGATTGGTTGCCCGAGTGTGACCCAGCTGAATGAATGAGAGATCAACTAGTATATCTGGGGGCCTCTCACTGCTACAAATCGTTCAGAAGCTGAAGTTGACACTTGATGCTTACTCTCGAAGCTGAAACGGAAGAAGAAGGTGAACCGCTGTTCCGTTCCTTGCAATCTGAAAGCTGCTCTGCCTTCAAGAACTGATCCAAGAGAGGACCTGGCTAGGAGACCTCTTCCCGAGCTACGAGGGACCATCGTGCACCAGCTGATCTTTGCCAAAGCTCCCTGGTAGACAGGCCTATGAATGGCTGCCAACCGGAGAAGCGGACCGCCGAGGAGAATGAAGAAAAGCACCAGACAGCCGTCCACCGTCACCGACCGGAGCCGCAGTGCTCCCTTTGTCTGAGAACATTTGATCCAAGGACTCCCTTGTTCATCCTCGTCGACTGCTTTCGCCCTGCCGGAGAAAGTCAACGCCGTCGACGACCGAGGAGAATCCGCCGGTGGGTTTCCCGCCACCCGAAGACCTCAGAGACGCCGACGAAGCTACTGAAGCCAGCCGTGGTCATGCCCCGTTCGCCGAGGACCTGACGCCCTTGCTGGGCCAAAGTGCTTCATTGACTCTTTGCGGCAACAAACACTCATCATCGAGGTGCACCGCACGCTGCTTCTTCACAGGACGTTCACAAGCTCTCGTCAACGAGCATTGCGAAGATCGAAGCTGCTCCCTCTACGACTACGTTCACCTTTTCTTCATCTCGGAAGTTCGACGACCAATGGCTCCTGCCTGAAAAGGAGCGCACTCTAGAAGGGCCCGTCGATTTCCTGACAAACAACTCTACAACACAAGGTACATTTGGGTTGCAAAACTATAGAAGAAGATAAGACTCTAATGGACAATATATGGACTGGGCTTGTAGCGCATCTTCATTTACAGGTTGTCCAGGTGGGGGATCCTCATACAGAATTGTGCATAGTGGTAGGGGTCCAGTATTCTGCCAATTGTCTAATTAACCTGTTTTCCTCCTAAGTCTATGGTCGATATCGTTTTACTGAATTGATTCGTATGCTATTTGAACGGAGCACAGTTCATGCATTTTAATGGAACCTAGAACTGTATATAGTTACCATTTTAGAATTGTCGGAGCACAAAGTGTATTATCGTGATTGTGTATATAACCTTGAACCTTATTTATATAAAGACTGTTTTTGAACTAATACAGTTTGTGGTCATTCCTTTGTGGGGGGCTGGGGACTACACTGTACTTAAGAACCAGCCTGCATCACCTCCTGAGAAGCTAGGCCTTGATTGCTCGACCATAGCTACCCTATAGAGAATCTTGGCTGGGGTCCTCTGTGCCTCTCCTCTGCCATATAGAGAGCAGGAGTGCAGACACCCACCTCCAGTCCTTTACACAAGCCTCCTCTGGCTCAGGACATGAAGGCGGTAGCCAACTCAATTGAAGAATTCTCCAGCCTTAGATACAGAACCAGAAATAGGGGAACATGGTTGCTTCCCAGAGGCGGGCCCCCGGTGAGCGGTTCACAGGAGGCTAGCAGGGGGGAGGAAACAAAAAAGTGGTTGATCCATGTTTTTTAGTGCCCCTACACCAGGTATAAAAAGAACCAAGTTTACCGAGAGGTGGCAGACAAAGCCCATATGCCAGTTAAACAGATAGTTTGCCAAGATGGAAGAAGGATCTGTAAACCCCAGAGAAGGATTAAAAGACCACCTATCATGATGTCTACGCCCCTCCGCACAGCGGGCGTTGCGGTCTCCACCCAGAATTGTTCAATTTTAATTTGCATTACATGTGTTGATGCCATTGCAAATCCACTATATTTTTCTTTCTTTGCTTGTACTTGGTGTGAGACATTAATTTTATTTGTAGATATGTTTAATGTATCAGTTTGTTTTGACAAGGGTCATGGATATGATCATGTCAGGGGCCAAGGACCCCTCTCATTCTGGAGCAGGATGCTTATCAAGGTATAGTCAGAGCTGGTCCTAACCTAAAGCTGTTGTGGAGGAGTTGATAAGGACCCCCACTCCCCGGCTCCCTTGAAGATGTGCAGAGCTATTGGCTATTGGAATCACTGCCCCTGCTGCAAAACTCTGACCTGCCCAGGTCTCCTTTTCGTTTTTTTTTTTTTATCAGAACAGCCGAGGACTTGTGAACCCTTAACCCCTACACAGTTTGGCAGAAATGCAGGAGCAAAGGAAACCAGGGCGAGTTGCGGGAAACTGGAACCACAAGTCTCAGAATGCACCTGGTCACAACCTTGAATACCCAGCCCAAGTTAAGTGTATGGAGTCATCATCAGCATTAGAATGGACTGGGCATTTCCCTTCCCAAAAGGAATCGGACACCCAATCCATTAACCCTAGACGGACCCCAGGGGAATGGGAGATAACCGTCAAAGGGCAGAGAATTCAAAGAGACGGCATGTGAACAGGGGAGACCCAGAAATCCTCATCAGTGCCAGTTGGAATCAAAACTCACCAATGTTTGAAGCGCATACCAGGAAAAAATGAGCAGCCTGAGCACATGCACAAGAATGGAGATTGAAAGGGGGGTGGACGGGGTGGGGGCGCTGTTGAGCAGCCACTTGATGTGGGCATAGATTCCCAACACTCCGCCGGGGCTGCTAATATCCTGGCAATATCCTGCTTTAATAGGGAAAGAACCAAGCAGCAATACTACCGGAGGAGAGGGAAGATACCTGCTGTACACTCCCGAAATTTCTGTGACAATTGGAGCCGCCTGGGGCCCCCAGGATCATCTGAACATTCACCTTCAGCCCGCAAGGAGGGAGGCCTATGACGGCCACTCAGAGGTGGCGCGGTGTTGGTCTTCTGCACAGGGGAACCAAGACCTGCATACTGGAAGACACCGCCGGCTCCGCACTTCGGTGGAAAATTAAGGCAAACTCCCATTCTGAACTCAGCCCACCGCTGCTATGGGAATCGGCGGGGGTGCCCAACTGGCTGGAAGCAAAGACGGACGTCGGAGCGGGCGACTCCGGGGGGGGGGAATGCGCCACTCTCAGCATCCACACTGCGCCCACCGCATGACACCTCTGGGCCCAGCAATACTGCCCTGCACAACGGTGAGTCGCACAGGCGAGCGACCCAAGCACCGAGGTACGGGGTGCTCCCAGTGCGGCTCCTATGTGAGGAGGACACTGAGGTGTACTGAGGCCGGATAGCCCAACGCCAGGCTATTCTCTCCCTTTCCCCCCCAGCGGGAGTGACGTAGAGCACACTAAAGAAGATTCCGGCCATAAAACAGCACAACAGCCACTCGGGTGCACTGCGGGCCGTCTGCAGTGATAAGCGGCCCTGCACCGGCTAACTAGGTGAGACCCGACAGATAGCCCTGAAGGGAGGGGGCACCGCCTGTGGAACATTGGGGCAAACCCTTGGGAAAGATCTGTATAGAGGAGCGCATAGACGTCCCTAAGCACATAACCCCCACCAGTGACAAGGACCCAGAAAGGCATACGAAGTAGGAGGCCAACGCACTGGGGGTGGCTGAACACCAGCATTATTCAATCCTGAGAGGGCCCTGTGTTGCGGCACGATACGCCGCACCCATCTCTCCATCGCCCTGGACTCTAAATACTGGCCACTGTGAGAACACTGGGAGAGACACTGCGACACCAGGACCAACCCGCCCCCGCTTGGAAAACAGACACCGGTGCATGACCCCCGGGGTCTTTGGGGGAAAATTCCTGGGCTCGGAGGACCAGCTGGATAGTCTGAGACCCTGAGGGGGACTGAGGTAGGAACCCAGGACAGACTCCAGTGACGACTACTTGTGAACTGAGGGGTACATACCGCACTGGACACCTGCCACTTGCTGCATAAAACAGACTCTCCATATCATACGGCCTCTAGCTGAACAGAGGGGCCCCCATGCCTATAGCACAGGTATACCCAGGGGAGCGGCCTGGATTCGTGACCAAGTGGCCACACATACGAGCGGCCTCTGACCCTGCGGTACATTTTCTTTATTTTTCCCCACGGACCTCAAGCAACAGGCCACAATAGACTGCCACAGTGGGGCTACCTATCCCGATGAGCAGAGACTCTTGAGCACTACACAGCACCAGATTAGACTGCTGCTTCCGGGTTGCCCCACCGCAGCTGAAGAATGGCGAAGGAAAGCCCCGCAGAGGAGCACTGCAAAACAGCATCAACAAATGTACCATGGTCACCCAGTCAATGGCCACCGAACCATCGGACAGCACAGGGTGTGATACCACGATGGTGGCTGTAAACCAGACACCTTCGCTCACTGATATCATGGCGGCCATCAGAGATTTTAGAGCATCAGTGGAGACCAAAATTGACGGCCTTGCCTCCGAAGTCTGCTTCTTACGACAAGACCTGAAAAACCTGTCAGCCCGGGTAGGAGAAACCGAACAGCGGAGATCTGAATCCCGAGGACACTGTCAAGAAAATGGAAGACTGCCTGGCGCAAATGGTGGGAAAACTCACCATCCTAGAGAATAGAGCGGAGGACAGCGAAGGGAGATCCTGTCGCAACAATCTCTGCATACTTAGCCTTCCAGAACGAGAGAGGGGGCCTCCATGTAGCGCTCACCTGGTTCCCACAGGGGCGTAGATTGAACCCAGACAGCTGCAGCCTCCACCAGCGTGAAGCGTAGGGCAAAGATGACTGTCTGGACGGACCCCCTTAGTCTTGTGAGCTTGACTCGTAGAAATATTCTCCTGTAGATGGAGAAAGGTATTTAGCCCCGTGGGTGTGAATGCTGGCCCCCCTCCCTGCTCCCGTTCTCCCCACTTGCCACCTCCGATATTCCCAGTCAGTGTCCTCAACTTATGTTTTTGATTGGTGAGCTCTCCATCCTGCGTGGCATGCAGGGGTGCGTAGATACCAGGTACTTCACTGGTTTTAGGTGCTGGAGTTCAGGACGATTATTGAGTCCGGAGTTTGCCAAGTTTAAAGAGTTCAAAATGTCCAATGTTCACTCTTGCACTTCCCTGTTGATTTGCGGGGGCAAATTCTGTTTGGAGGTTGCTGGCGGCGTTCAGGTAAGAGTCTGTATCACCCAAACTATCCTGTAAAGGTGCGTGAGATTAGCTCACTGTCTTTTCCTTTTTTCCCAGATACGGCGTATTGAAGGATAAAGCCTCCGGTGATAATCAGGTAAGTCTTGAAATATAAGTGATTGTCTTTTAGTCTCTTTAGGCTCACCTTGCTATTTCTTGTCTTTCCCCCAGATGTTGAAAATCACCGAAAAAGGTGACGGAGGGAGCGCCGAGTCGGAGATGCTGTGGGCTGTGAAAATGGAGCGGCGCTGCAGCTGGGATGCGACGTGTGCCGGAAAAATGTCCCTTCAGGCTCGGAGTGATGCAAGATCCGAAATCAGGTGAGGAATCAGATTAAAGTCTGTAATCTAACCTCTTCTCCTATTTTCCTTTCTCTCCTAGGGGCTCCGTGTTTGATGCGGGCGTGGCTGGATGCAGGTTTTCAGACAGGGTGAGCGTTACGCTGCTAAATGCAGAATAACGCGAAGCGTGTGTTGTAGATCGGGCGTGGCTTAAATAGCTTTCAAAAAGTAGTCCCAGGTAAGAAGTCCCTAGAACCACACCCGAGTGAAAAGTAGTCCTTGTGGAAAAATAGTCCCTTCCAGGTCTCACGTTGGCCTGGATGCATGTGCAGCATGGTCTGCCTGAGGTAAGTGATGACTATGAGCCTGGCGCCTTAGGCGCCAGGACTGATTTCTGCTGTGAGCCTGACGCCTAAGGCGCCAGGACTGAACCCAGATAGCCCCTAGCCGGGGCTTCTGAGGTTTAAACAAATGTCCGGATGCCTGCTTCCGGGGCGGATGGGCTTCGTCCAGCTGCCCGGGAGTAGGCATCATGACACTCCATGGCACTTTTTTTTGGAAGACTGTCTTTCAGACCTCATGGCTCCTAAGAAACTCTAGAACTTTTTTTCTATTGAGGGAGCACATAGGATCCCAGCAGGTAAACCATTTCCAGGGGCCACACCGTGCACTGTGATCACCAGACTCATGAATTAGAGACCGCGATACAATCGTACATATGGCGAGAGCGACGCGTCCAATCACATACAATGGCAACCGGATAGGATTCTTCCCGATCATATGAGAGAAGTCCAGAAAGCACGAAAATCTTTTGACTCGGTGAAGAAAAAACTCTTGTCCCTGGGCATCAAATATGCGCTCTTTTTCCCAGCTACCTTCAAGCTATATTATAACAGTACGGACCACATGTTCCACAACCCCCGCGAGACCTGGGAATGGCTGGGGACACAGGTTCTATTGGCCCGCACACAAACAGACCAAGAAATCGCACACCCAAAAGGGATGACGTGGGTTGCACTCAGATCCTTGAGCAGAATACGCCAACACGCAAAGAAGAGGGAAGTGGGGGATCACCGGAACACATGAGAGACTCCTGAGGCTCACCGTTGCAAGGGAAGCCATGCGAGAGGTCGAAGAGAGGCCTGTAGGCGGGATCGGCCTCCCTCCTTCCCCCCGGTGGGTAGTACACTGTTCAGTCAGGAATGGAACCCTGAATTTGGCAGCCCCGGATGGGGACAAAATGAAATAGACAATCCCTGAAGCTTCCCCACTTAGTTTGTATGTGTTTCAAGTTACATGAGTTTGGGCGACAGGTGCTTCTTGTTGGGGGGAAGTAGAGGGTGGGGGGAGTTAATGGGGTATGGTTGTTAGGTAAAGGGATAAATGGGTCTAAGGGTTCACAATCACGTGGAGAGAAGACGCATAACAAAGCACTCCCTCCGCTCAGATTGAAGAATGAGAAATTCCCAGGGTTACGAGTTAGTAAAGTTCAACAGATGAGGTTCAAATGGTATGAATGTGAAGCAGCAGTGGGGTTGACATGGCGCAGACATCACGGTTCGATGTGGGTCAAGGCACCAGACGGGAGGGAAACCCCCACAACAAACAATATCCTCCATAGGCATGCAACGATAAGAGACACGCCGACATGTCATCTGTAGGACAGTTCTCCCAAATGACTTGGAACGTTAATGGCCTGGGGTCCTGAAGAAAACGGAAGCTGGAACTTCAATAGCTTAACCGGTACTCCCCTGATGTGGCCTTCATCACAGTATCCCACTTAGCGGGCACCAGTTGCGGGTTCTTCAGGAGGTCTAACTACCCACACACTTATCAGGCTGGGTTTTCTGGGGGCTCTAGGTGCACAATGATCCTTCTCCATAGGTGTGTGCCATTTCAGGCCAAGAAAGTGATAGCGGACCCACGGGGTAGGTTCGTGGTGGCGCTTAAGGATATTTGGGGAGAATCCTGGGGCCTTATCGCAGCCTACGCACCTCCCACACTAACCGCAGAACTCCTCAATGAGATACAAACAATAATGATAGAGCAACGGACGGACTGATGGCCGGTGGCCAGGGACTTTAAGTGAAGGAAGTCGCTCAAGATAGGTCACATAGAGGCAGCAGGGCTGGAGACGCTCCGACTAAATTGTATACCTTTGTTGAAGCAATGGGATTATTTTATACATGGAAGGCATTGCACACCGTAGACACATGGTTCTCATTCTACGCCAATGCACACAAGTCATTCTCCAGACTTGATTATGTCTTTGCGTCCAAGAATATGGCCCATAGGTTAATATCGGCAGAATTCCTCGCAAGAGGGATATCAGACCACTCTCCCCTGCTGATAAGACTGAAAGGCACACAGCACAAACGTGAGGCCAATTAGCGCCTCAACCCTTATAATCTGGGGATACCTGAAATTGCTGAGGGACTCTCTAATAAGACCTCAGAATATTTTGACCTCAACGAAGGGTCGGTGGACTGCCCAATCACGACATGAGAAGCATATAAAGCGGTCCTTCGAGGGGAAGCAATCTCCCTGGTAGCCGCCCACCATAAGCAACACACTAAAGAGTTAATCGAGGCAGAGAATCAAATGGCCAGGCGGGAGGAACAACTGCTAGAAGAAGGGACTCACGCCGCTCATGAGGCCCTAATAACGGCCCAGCAGGCTCTGAGGAACACTGCCTTGGATAATGCCCGGGCGGCCCATTGGTCAGTCCGGTGTCAGTTATACGAGAGGGGGACAAAGCAGGCAAGACTTTGGCCTGGCTAGAGAGACTGTAGTTAAGTAAGGGGCACATAGGAGCCATTCGAGTGGATGCGGGAGACGTGCTGACTGAGGACTCTGATATCGTGGAAGCCTTTGCAAATTTCTACGAACAGTTCAACCCCCCCCCCCCCCCCAAACTGGGGAACCCATAACAGACACCTTGCATTTCCTTGATTCGATTACACTCCCTCAGCTCTCTCGACAACAGGCTGATCAACAAATCACAGAGGAGGAGGTTGGGGAGGCATTGATGCAGTTGCAATCGGGGAAGACGCCCGGCCCAAATGGTTTCCCAGTAGAGACATGGAAGCGACTGGGTGGGACACCGTTAGGGCACATGCACCGCATGTTTCTCCATAGTAGAGAGCAGGGAGGGCTCCCCCCGGACCTCTGGAAGACATGTATCGTAGTAATTCCCAAATCTGGGAAACCCCCGGACCGCTGTGCCTCATACAGGCCTGTATCACTAATAAACGGGGAAGCAAAAATCCTGGCCCGAATACTGGCTAGCAGAATGCTTGGGGTGATTGACACCCTGGTCCACCCCCGACCAGTGCGGCTTTATGCTGGGCAAAGCCACTCGAATGAATCTGCATAGCGTCCAAATTGCCCTGGACAGTCTCTGAGATCCCGGACCCGTCGGCCCTCCTAGCGATCGACTTCGAGAAAGCATTTGACTCGGTGAGGTGGGACGCTCTGTGGGAGATTATGAGACAGATGGGGTTTAGACAGGGATTCATGTCATGGGTCAAACTCCTCTATACTCTTTCTGAAGCATTTGTGAGGGTAAATGGGAGATCTACGATGTTCCCACTGAGTCGCGGGACCAGACAGGGCTGCCCCTTCTCGCCTCTACTCTTCCTTCTGGCAATCGAACCCCTAGCGGTCAGACTGTGAGCAGATGCAAACTGGGCCGGGTTCACCTGGCCTGGGGGAGGAGAGGAGCGTGTCATGCTATATACGGATGACCTCCTTATATACCCCGGTAATCCGGTCGTCTCCTGCCCGATAGTGTCCCAGACCCTCATGGAGTACCAACGATTCGGGGGACTCCGCGTGAACAAATATAAGACCATATACTTCCCTATCCAGGGGGGTGATGAAGCGATTCCCGATCCCTGTCCGTACTCCGTCTTGGTGCTGGGCTTTATTTATCTGGGCATAAATATCAGTCCGAAGCTAGATGATTTCCTTAGGCTTAACTTACAACCGGTGCTGGACAGATTCATGAAGGGTGCGTTACACTGGCAGTCTCTTCCAATGGGCCTCATTACAAATCAGGCAGTCCCGGAATAACGGTGGTGGTAAAACCGCCGCCATCGTTGTTTCCGGACCGCCTGATCACAACTCCTGCAGGCGGGAGGTGATGTTCCCGCCAGGTCTGACCTTGCAGGTTTAACACCGCCCGCCTGCAGGCGGACGAGGAAACACCGGCAGCATTACGAGATGCTACCGGTGTTTCCATGATCCCATGAATGGTGTTAATCCCCATTCCCATTGGGTCCTATAGGACTCAATGGGAATGGGGATTAACACCATTCCGCCTCCGTGATTCCCGGAAAACCGTTGTTGTAATGCCCCGGTAATTCCGGGAATCATGGAGGCGGAATGGTAATACGAGTCCGGCGGTAACCAGGCGGTTTTACCGCTCGGTTACCGCCGGACTCATAATGAGGCCCAATTTCTCAGCTGGGAAGAGCAGCATTATTCAAAATGATGACGCTTCCAAGGCTCCTGTATGTCCTACAGAACGCCCCACTCCCCATCCCTCTTGATACCTTTGTAGCTATTGATAGGACCCTGCGCACACTACTCTGGGCTGGGAAACAACCCTGTATAGCGCTCGATATGGGAGGGTGGCATAGGATTACCGAATGTTTGTATCTACTACTGGGCTGCACAAACTGGGGCGATACATGACTGGCTTCATGGCGATCCAGGGCTCCCACATATTCGGGTGGAAATGAGTGTTGGTGGCCCTTTCTCCCCCCTTCAGATACTGTAAGATAACACTAGGAACCTAGTAGGGCGATCCAGAATGTCACTTTAAAGCCGCCGAATCCGGGAGGAGGCGCATCGCCACATAGGATGGGAGGACAGACCAACACTGATGCAGCATATCCTCCCCGAAATACAAAGAATGGGACACTTTGGAACATGGGGAGAAACGCGGTTTACGTAAATTGGCGGATATTACCCAAGAGGGGCGACTTCTAGATTTCGACACTCTGCATGGGAAATATGGGTTGCAGCCTATGGACCGATTCAGGTACACACAGTTTACCCACGCCATTAGGGCCCAATTCCCGCACCTGGCGGAGATACCCATGTGCTCCCCCCTTAAAACAAACGTCCTCCCGAACCGTATCGCCTTTAAGGTCACCTCCACGCTCTACCAAGTGCTCACCTCATTTGGTACCAAGGAACTCGCGAGACTGAATGAAAAGTGGGAACACGACCTGGGCACGCTAGAGGCGGAAGAATGGGTGGAGGCATTGATGTTCCCCCGGGAAATAGGAATGGATGCTAAACTGAGATTGATACAGCTCAGAATACTACACAAATCATACCATGCTAGAACAACAATGGATAAATGGGGAGGGACCGATGGCGGGGAGTGTCTCTGGTGTAAAAGAGCAGAAGGCACCTTCTTTCACATGGTCTGGGAGTGTGGAGTGTGGAGTGTTACAGGAGTTTTGGGCGGCGTGTATCACTAGACTCTACGAGATAATGGGGTCCTCAGTTCCCAGAGACCCAAAACTGATACTACTGGGGGTGTGGACCGAAACAGATTTCACCAAATATGAAAAGGCATTTCTCGGGGTAGCGCTGGGGCCGGGAAGAGACTGACCGTGGGTACCTGGGGCTCTGGAGACACAATATCCATGAACCGATGGTCCAACGAAGTAAGTAAATGTGCCTCCCTGGAACGACACATCTACACTGCAAGGGGGGTGCCCTCGGAAATTTCTGAAAATATGGGGGATGTGGGGGGAGTAACGAATGGACCTGAATTTTGAAGAACTGCTCTTAAGAGGCGGGCAACCCTGCCTGCTGGGAATTCCCTACACCCTACAACCCAAGAACTCTGATACGCCATGTATGCGGTACAATGTCTACTGTGTATATTGCTTTCTTGTGATCCTGCTCAAAAAAAAGAAAAGGGGTGGACCAGAAGCCTTCTTAAAGACTTTCAGGGGAAGTCCATGCCCCTGTGGGAATGGCTCAGCTAGCGATTAGCCAAGGAGAACAGCTGAAGGAGAGGGCAAGGTGGAGCCAAGTGGAGCTCCACAAAAGGGTAGGTTGGGGCTTTAAAAAGCCAACCGGTGCAGAGGAGGGTGAAAGGTGTTTTTTTAGGTTGGGGAGTAGAGGTTGTGGACAAATGGACCAGCGGGGGGGGATGTAAAAGGTGGAGAAGGATTGCAGGGAGACTGTTTGAGTGCTGTGAAGGAATGAAGGTAAGGTATTGGGATGGTTGTACCAGCTGAGTTGTTTGTGAGAGATTGACTGGAGGAAGGATACAGATCGGGAGAAGGGGAGAGTAGGTATGAAACGGAATGTGTCTATGTCACAGTCTCAGTCTCGGATGTAGTGGTGGGAGAGTAAGGGATGACCAGGAGGGAATTGGCAAGCATAGATGGACAGAGCAGCAAGAAAATGGGCAGTGTGTGTGGGGGGAAGGCTTGAGCACAATAGAGGTGGAAAGGTAAGACCAGAGAAAAGGGAGAGACTAGTAAAATCAGTGGAAGGAGAGTCTGGAGAGGCAGTGAGAATGACAGGGAGTGGTGTGCGAAAGAGAGAGCGAGGAGAAAGGGGAGCGAGTAGAATCTGTGGAGTTAAACATTGAAATAGAAGAAACAGAACAACCAAGCACTCTGTTAGGTTCATTAGGAGGTCCGCGAGGGAGGCTTCCTTTCGGCCCTGTGAGGGGTCAGTAATGTGAGGCAGACAATGCTTGTGTTTTTCTCAATATTAGACTTTTTATTAAAGAAAATAATTGGCATATAAATCATTGCTATTCCCACTCGATCATGGAGTTCCCTACCTGATCTAAAGCCTAAGGGAGTAACTCCTAACCTAAGCAAACTGGCCCTCACACTAAACAACAAAACATTCAAAGGAAATCATAAACAACATCAAATACTGAACAGTATTTAACCACTTTTGTGGATGACCTTCACCTGTCCTGGGTAAATACCTTCCCCAGGGGTTTTCAAAGTCAATTCTTCAAATGTTCAAAGGAAAATAAAAGTCTTGAACCAGTTCTTGTGAGCTCCAAGTCGCCACAAAAGTTCATCAAACAAAAATCCACTGGTAACAATTCTTCAGCTTTCAGTTGAAAAGATGCCCTTCCAATTTCTGCCACGAAAATAGCACCCATGGTAATCCTGAATGTCTTCTTTCCATGATGAACTGCCACAGTTCAAAGATTAGGTTAATATCTTCTTCTACAAGTTTACAATTGATTAAGCCCTCTGCAGTACATTTGGTATAATTGTCAGGCTGCTTCTCTTTGGGTTGTTGCTTTTCTCTTGAAAAGAAAAACCATCTACTACTGTTACCATGGGAACAGTCTCCTTTGTTCCACACTATACTACTTCTTCAACCAACTCCAATATGACATCCAGTTGACAGTTTATACACCACCATAGTTCAGGTACTTCTACTTCTTCTTATACAACTTTATACTTCAGAATTATTAGGCATACAAACCAGACACTACGACCTCGACAGGAAGGCAAGGCACTCTTCTTTCCTATACTCCACATTCCTGTACTCCACGAAAAGGGCAGCCTCTTTACCTCTTCTTTCTGCCTTACTGTTACAAGTATAACCAGCCTCTGCTCCAAGACTGACTTTCTCTCAACTTCAGCAGTCTAGATTATCTTCTTCTGCATGACTCTTTAACAAGCACCCAGCTCCGTTCCCCAGCTTTTTTCACACCTTCTTGGTTCCAGTAACTACCCCAAACTATATTGCCACTCTTCCAGCTCCAGGTAATAATGCCACACTTATATCAGAGGACACTTGACCTTTAACAACCTTGCAGAGGACTGGTTTCACTATGGAAGGGGTTCGCCTCTTGGCTTGGATAATGCCTGTTCATCTAGTCAGTACAGCAACTTCTGGGATTAAAGAATAAGTGTTCTGAATACTACATGGTTCAGTCTTCAAAGGAAAAACAGATTTAAGCACACACTGCCACTCTTTAAGATAGATATTTAACCTTAAAGAGATACAAGTGATTGTAGTTCTATTCAATATCATGGAGACCGCTTCAGACTCCTTTCGAGTAATACAATTGGTCACTCGTGACCTTCCTTTGATGCTGCATTCACTTTTTACACTAGCGAAAGTCAGCGTCAGTTTTTCGAAATGATTTTTAACCGGCATTCCCTCTTAATGAGAGATATGCGACCACCCTGGCAACAGTAAATTGTTCGACAATGGAAATAATAGGCTTTTCTTCTTACATGAACACTACTGCTCTCACCAATAGTGCGCATGTTACATTTCCATTTTTAAAAGGACTTTCGACAACAATGAACAGTTAATACTCATTTTGAACTTACACAAGTTTCTTCTGAGTTGGTAACAGTTACCGGCAAGGCTTGCCGAGTGAACCTGAATGCAGAGCTTAACTCACTGGCTCCAGGAACAGCACAGGTGTCTCTGGTCCGGCCACGCCAACTCAGTCTCCTTCACTCTCCAGTCCCTCTGCTTGCCTTCTGCTACGGGCCTCGGGCTTCAGCGCAGTCACGGCTCTGCAATCGCAGAGGGACATGGGGAACAGAGGCACATGGGGAAAGCTCCTTTCTCAGCATGGCACGTCTTCCTCAGTGCAGCCATGGCAATGCAGGCTTTGAGACCACAGTACCCTCTCTGAACTTGCAGGTGAAATCTGCTGTCTTCACATCCCACGTCCTTTCTGTGATAACACTTCCTCGTAAATTGCTAACTGCTTCTGCTGCCAGCCTTCCAACCTATGCTTCAGCTCCTTCCTTCTATGCTTCACAGGTTTGGCAATTGGCTTTAGGTGTGAGCCATTGGTTTCAATTGCCTGACCCTTGCAAAGGGTGTGGGGCCTAACTGCCTGACTTCTACATCTACATTCTTCTTTAGCCCTCTTAATCGTCTGTCCCTATAGGATTTTGGGACATGTAGTTTGTCATCAAAGTCAGGTCTAGCTACTTGGGTATTTCTAAGGGTAGATTTAATTCCCTTAGGAATTATAACAGAAGGGGCTGTAGGTTTTAACTTTGCTAGAGGAAAATGATTTAGAGAAGAAAACCTTTCCACCATTCCTTGTAGTGTACTTTTGGTATTGAGGAGGGCATTTGATTTTAGGAACCAAAATAATTATTTCATAATGACAATAAGCCATAACCTCTTCTGGTACAGTGTTAAGAGTCTCCCGGTTAGAGGAAAAATACTGTGTCTCGCCCCACGGAATCTTCTCACTACCCTGGGCCTTGTCTCCTCCCATGAGATCCTCCCGCAGTAAACAAACCTTAGGATTGGGATCAGGAAGCGTCTGCCTTCCCCTGGCCACCTGGGAGGAGTCTTTAGGCAGGGTTTCAGTTAGAGATCCGCAGGATTCTTCCCCCCCACCCGGACCCTCTTCCTTAGGTTAAGGGATAGATCCAGACGACAGGGGTCACGTGGCAATAGTTTACCAATTTGTTGAGAATCATTGTGCGCCAATAGGGCCACCTGGGCTACAGTGGTGGGAGCCCACATCGGGCTAAACTGCAGGGACCCCTCCTAGTATGGGAACGCAAAGTGATTTGCATATACCCATTTCTGTCTAATACAAATTGAAAAGTTTATCATTATTGAACCAAAGTGTCACATTACATTATTTGTTTAACCGATTCAGTGTCAATGATTGAGAGATCCATCACCTTAGCAGGAATTTTGCCGCAGGCAAATAGTTCAACAGGTTATTGTAATTGTCTTTTGTTTGAAGTTATTTCATGCCCAGTATTTTGTGGGGTTAGAATAAAAATGTGAAAGCCATTACAAATTAGCCATTTAAAATGATGGCGCAAAGTTATAGAATAAATAAACATGCAATCCTGTTCTTTTTTATAGTTCGGTTGGACACTTAGGGCAAACCTCATTGTAACACTGAGTAAGCATCTATGTCATTCTTCTTTGAGCAGTTGAAACAAGGGGAGAACAATTGAGGAGGCCAATAAGAGCTACGAGAGATTAGGGTGAGGCAGTGGTGGAAGAGCAAAACTGATTTTATCGACGTTGAAAGACAATAGTGCTTATTCTATTTCTCATGTGATTCTGAATGTCTACAGTTGGTGGTATTGTTGTAGAAATACTCTAAATTCTGTTACTAATTAAATGAGGTGCTGCAAAGTAGTAGGCTTCTCTTTTACTGGGTTTTCGAATATAGCATATCATCTGTATTTGTTCCTATGCTACATTTTCCGAGGACAAGCCTGACACTGTGCCCCGTCCTATTATGTATTTGGCCGTACTTTCTGGTAGTACTTCAGCTTTATGCCCACATATTAACCCTGATGGTGATTTGCTGTGATTGTAAAATATGTCTTTTGGTCTTTCCATGCGGAAATTTACCAAAATATCGCCCCCAGAATTCCGACTCCCGAAAATTCAGACTTTTTAATTTTTTTGTCCCCTGACCCCGCACCCCCCATTTTACACCACATATATATGTGGGGCGGGTATGGGATATAATAGTAATATGGAGGGCTGTGGGGGGTCTCCCCCGCATATGTATGTGGTGTATGGGATGTTGGGGGGCGGGGAGGAGTCTGCATTTTCGGGAGTCGGAATTCTGGGGGTCGCAGTGATCACATAGATCCTTTCCATGCTGTGTGGCGGATGACTTGCTATCTTCACAAGAAGTTGTGGATCTACAAATGTTTCTTAAATATACATATCTTTTTGTAATGGATTTTTTGATAAAAGGGAATTTTAAATTCACTTTTTTGTTCTTGTTTCAGGTTGGAGTTATTGATTTTTCCTTGTACCTCAAGGATATACAGAGCAGTCATGGTGATAAACAGTATGTATGGCTTGACATGAATGTTGTATAAACAATTGTTGGATATTCTTGATGTTTTATGCTATGAAGTCAACAACCACACATGTTAAAGCAGGATAAGGGCCAGGTGGATAAACAATTGACTTGATTGAAGTTTTGCTTTTGCCTGGTCATCTTTTATATTTTTGTTTTAAAAAAATAGGATTGTGAAGAATACATAGATTTATTTTGGAGAAGTAGGAAATGTGCTCCTTTATTTCCTCACATGGCAAAGTACAACTCCTGGTAAATCAACATATTATGTCACCATAAATCATAAAATAAATCAACACAAAATAACTTAAAAAAAATTCTATAATTTAAATACCTGAATTAGTTGAAAAAAGTTAAACAAATCTGGATAACATAAATTACTCTCAATAAAAAACTGTTTAAGAACAACTGCCCTCAAACATAGGGCTTTGTTGGTAAACCACTGCCAAAGGCTGTTTCTAAAGAAATAACCTAAGTGCAAGTCAAACCATGATTCTTATTGCATTGTTTAGAACTCATGGCAACATGTGTCTATGCAAAACCATATATCCAAACATGCAATCTCCACCCATAACTGAAGGGTGCTATTATTTTGATTCCTGAAGTACAGACATAAATCATATTTAACATGAATGAATTTGACACAATGGCCCTCATTACGACCCTGGCGGAATTCCAAAAACGAAGGCGGAAATGAAATACCGCCATCGAATACCGCTCGTTGCGATCATGACCCGTCACCGTAAGAAACGATGCCATTAGCGACACCGTAGTGAACGCCAACGCTAACTGCACCAAGCACGCGCACGCGCGCCTTGCAAAACCGTAATTTCCGCCATGGCGCAACGGTACGCGAATTCTGACCCTAGCGGACATGTACTCAACGCCATCAAGCATGGCGGAAAGTACCTTTCCGCCATGGTGAGAATTACGGCATCGCGAACCAACCGTACATGGCCCTACTGAGTGCCTGTACTCCACTCCCTGCCCACATTGCACAACTCCTCGTAGGCAAACGCGGCCAGTACAGTACCACACAACTCCACTCAGAAGCCGGAACCCAATGCAGATCATCTCACAATACATCGCGCCACAAATCGGAATATGCTACATCACTAGTAAAGAATAAGGCTACACGGTCAATATCTGAACATAATTTTAATGCACATCCAAATCACCAAGCCCATACAGCTATTCGCAAACTAACTCCCAAATGATTTCCATCACTGTGGGCTGCATCCGCAATGAATGACCAGCTTCTACTTGTGTGACGCCCTGTTCCTTCATGGTACACAGGGCCTACATTTACGACCAAAAAGGCAACACGGAAGCGCCTAGAACCGCAGGGCAGTCCCATGAAGTAGGCACTAGTCCAGCTGAAAGGTACATATGTTGCTCCTAGCCACTAGTACTGCGTAAGGGCATGTGGCCCATTGGCGATCGTCCCATAAGATCGTAATGGTGCTCCACTGATTAACTCGAAACTGCAGGTGTCGAGTGAAAAAGCCATCTGCAGGAGTGGCGTACAAATGGCAGCGGCAAAAGGGGAGGAGATACCTGTGACCCAAAAGAAAAAAATAATAGCATGGGCATCCGAACTTCATATGAATTACTCAGTTCATTCAACACACTAAATATACAACCATATGCATGCTAGCACACTCAAAAGGATTAATGTCACCAAAAAATCACTTGCGAATCATAACGACATGAATCGAGCTCAATACACTATTACTAACGAGTGTATGTGTGCATGCGTCTGTCAAAACAGAATCCATTAGATGTGATTAGTAACGTGCACAGACACAAGTGTTTGAAGGCGCGTCGAGACAGGGAGGGTTCAACAAGGGCAGACAGATGATGGACCCACTATGGCAGCTTTGCATCACATAGCGCAGGGGAAGGGGATAGATATCAAAAAGCCATGCACATGACAAACTCTCAATTAAATCATCTGTCCATGCATCCATTCATCATTCCCTCATCCCGGAATAGAAACGCCTGAATATTTACTCACATTACATTTGAAATTTCCATTGAGTCTGTGCGTAATGCAGTCTGCAAAATCCACTGTGCTCCTGCCCGGTTCACTAGTGTAGTGAAGTAACATGTATTTGGGGACGTCCTGCCTCATCGTCCACTACGCTATTGCGCATCCCATTCAATTCACATCAATCATTGCATTCTCGTCATGGGCCCTGTCCCAAGGACATTCAACAATAGAACGTTACATTTCCAGTCAGACCTGTGGGCGTCTCCTCGCCGCTAGTTGAAAAGCAAAAGCGCTGTCCTTCGAATTCCTCATTTGCAACATCACGTCGAAAAGGCATCTGTGAACGCTTGGATTCACAAATACATCTATGTAGTGCGGCTGTGTGTGAAAATGGCAACTGGCTTCAATCACTAATGGGACTCCCCGCCCGTCGGTGAACGTCGGTACAGTGCTGCATGAGGGTCCACCGTTGATCGAGTACTACATTCCACTGACCCTTCACAAGTTTGTCCGCGACTGCAAAAATAGTATGTGAAACAATGGAACCATAGCAGAATCAACATATTAACCAATATTTCACTGCCATCGGGATCATATACATGATTGTAATTGCAAGATGCCATGCGTCAAATAGCAGCGTTGTGTGCGGGACGTGCTCGCCCAAAAGTAATTGCAGCTGGCACAGGTGAAATGAATCACCACAGGTGGAGGCTATACAGCCTGAAAACACATAAATTGCACACCCAAACCCCTCCCACAACCACACCCACTCCCAAATGCTACCGACAGGACTAGCGATGTTGGGCCTGGGGGACCTGATAGCACTGCAAGTACTCCAACTTCAAGAAGAAGACGAACACCAACGACTGCAACAACGGGCCGCACAGAGGAGACGCAGGAGGAGGAGGAGGAGGAGGGCAAGGCAGGGGCAGCAAGGCCCACCAGCACAGCCACTACCACCACGCAGGCAGCCCGCAATCCCACGCCTCCGTGCCAATTCGTTCAACCTCACTGCTGAGCAGATCCACACCCTCTACCGTTTGGACCGGGACACCATAACCGCCATTGTCGACATGACACACGCTGACCTTGTCAGCATGATAGATAGCCCAACCGCCATCCCACCCCTACTGAAGGTGGTGTCTGTACTCCGCTTCCTGGCCACAGGCACCTACCAGCACACAGTCGGACAGTTGCATGGCATTTCACAGCCACTATTGTCACGGACACTATTCCAAGTGCTTGATGCCCTCCTGAAGCACGCAGACGACTACATCTGTTTACCACGCTCGGAGCAGGAGCTCACAAACGCAAAAGTGGGATTCCATGCACTTGGCGGCATACCGGGTTGCATTGGTGCCATCGACTGCACCCATGTGGAATTGGTTGTCCCACATGCCATGGAGGTCCAGTACCGCAACCGGAAACAATATCATTCTATCAATGTACAAATGGTGTGTGACTCCAACAGGATCTTTACACATTGTTGTGCCCGATTTCCAGGATCAACCCATGACTCTATGGTCTTGAGGAACTCTACAGTACCACGCTACATGGAGCGACACGCAGGGCACCGATCCTGGCTACTCGGTGAGTCTCATTTAATGCATGTGAATGTGGGGTAGGTGATGCGTCAATGACGTGGCAGGAAGGGGGGGGGATGCGTACGTAGCAATGTTATTCCACAAACATCCTTCTTTGTCCACATACAGGTGATGCTGGGTATCCACTGAAGAGATGGCTCCTTACACCAATCCGGAACCCACAGAACCAGCATGAGGAGGACTACAACCATGCCCACTCACGTACCCGTGTAGTCATAGAACAGGCATTCGGCCTACTGAAGGCTCGTTTCCGCTGCCTCAGCAGCTCTGGCGGGGCACTCCTGTACCGCCATGAGAAGGTTGCAAAGATGGTCATGGCATGTGTAATGCTACACAACATGTGCGTACGTAGAAATGTGGCCATGCCCACTGACGCAGAACTGCAAGCACCTGAAGATGGTCATGATGAGGGTGGGGATGTGGCAGCACCTCCAGGAGTCCACGAGGCACAGGAGGCCCGTGAGATTCGTCAGAATATCATAGATGCATGCTTCTAGTACTCACGCCTGGTGGCTGTTACATGGACACGGGACTTGTGGCACTGTGTGTGTCGGGAACATGCACAATGTGGCCTGTACGCCAAGAAAGGCCTCGTACACAAAGATCAATGTCCACACATCTCATTGGATTGATGTGCATATATGTATTGCAAATGTGAAATGGTATTACACACCCAATCGACCCGCCACCCGGAAGAACCCTACACACCCCCTCCACCCTCCTACCTCCCCCCAGAACACCAGTGTCCAGAGATGCTCATTGTCATTGGTCAGACGCTATTGCAAGCCCCCTCTCCGGGTATCAGGGGCACCCCTGCCTGTGGAGCGCAGGTTCCTCCCAGATCTGCGTTGGGGGCTGCCCTGGACGGAACTTGCAACGGATGATGTCTCTGCCTGCTCACGTCCATGCATGTCCCTAAGGGTTTGTGAGAGCTCAGTGAGCACACGGCGCACAGCGGCAAGTTCACCACATACATCTTTGGACGTCGCATGCAGTTCCCCCCTCAGGCTCTCGGTGCTTCTCTCCATTTGTCCCCTCAGGCTCTCGGTGCTTCCCTCAATTTGTGCCCTTAGTGTCTCTGTACTTCGCTCCATTTCTGCCCTAAGTGTCTCAGTAGATGTTTCAATGGCTGCCTTAGAACCCCCACATTCATCAGCATGCTCATTGAGGAGCGTGGCCAGTTGCTGCTGTTGCACTATCATCTGCTCGAGGGACTGTTGCCTCTGCTGGGCCATGCCCATTTCCGGTGGTGTCACAGAGGGGCTGATCACCTCATGTTGCCTTGCCACAGGCCTTGTGGGGGTTGGCCAGTCGTCGTCTTGTGGGTGCCCCTGCGTGGTTTCCTCATGGTGTACGGGATGAAACATACAGGGGGATTGGGACAGGTCATGGATGGATCCTACATCTACAGCACCGTTTTCTGTGTCGGAGCATGCTGGCATGAAAGCAGTGTCACCTATGGTGCTGCTGCCACCAGAAGCAGTGCCTTCTGTGGCATCCATTGGGGGGACCTGTGGTGCTGCTGTTGTGGACATGCTGGCTGCTGGGGTGCCTGTTGATGTCCCCTCCAGTGTGCTGCCACTCGATTCGTGCTGCTGACGTGTCTTGATCCGTGCAGCTGAGGTGGAGGGTCTTTGGCCGTTGGTCTTGGCCCTCTTTGCAGGTGTGCTGGTAGGGGTGTCCTGAAGCTCGTCGTTTGATTCGGACCCTGTGGTGGAGTAAAGGAGGGCAAGCGTTATTTATGGGTCTGTTGTAATTGGAATGGCAATGTATCACATGCATTGGGGTGGTACCTGAGGGTGATTTGGGTCAGGGCCTTGGGGGGGGTCTCATTTTCGTGTGGATTGAGGGTGCAGTTATTTTGCAGCCTGCAGTTAGGGTGTGCATGCTGCACATGCAGAGGGTGTTTTTAGGATTTTTACTTATTTATGTATTTAATCTGACTTTCACAGGGCGCTATCATGGCAATGTATGTGGACGTTCTCCTGGACATGTGTTTCTATTGCACTATGGGGACACATGGTGCTTCACATTATTGGACTTTGTGGATTTAGCATTGTTTAATTTGGCCCACCTACCTGATTCTTCGGATGTCTGCACTCCTTTCTCCATCCCTCCGACTCCCTCTATGCTCTCCATTCCAATGGTGGAGGCACAGATTTCTTCCCAGGGGGTCAACTTGATGGGTGAATCAGATCCTCCCCCGGTAGCTGTGGCAATGTTGCGGTTGGCTGAAAGTATGCTCCGGACGCGTATCCGCAAGTCGTCCCATCGCTTCCTGCATTGCTGTGGGTTGCGGGGTGCGGTCCCCACCGCACTTACCCGCTGTGCCACCAGGGCCCATATGTCCTTCTTGTTCGCAAGTGCCGTCCTGGTCATTTGCGTCGAGAAGACGACGGCAGCGTTCTCCTGGAGGGTCTCTGTGAGCATGGTGAGTTCCTCATGGGAGAAGTGGACCTGCCGCTTGCGATCGCACGCTTTTTTAGCAACTTTTCCCATTTTTCTTTTTTATTATGGGGTGGCTAACGGGTTGGGATGTGTCTCAGGGTCGGTTTTTAATGGTTGTGTTGGGATTCTGATTTTATAGGTGTACGGCGTCCTGTTTCCCGTTCCGGCCCCATGTTTTTACTTCCGTTTCCGTATATTTACGGTGACCGTAATTTACGCTGACCGCTCATTACGGTGACCGCTAAGATGGGTACCGGAATTGCACCTAGGGCGCCGTACGACGGCGGTATGGGCCGTTTTGGGGTCATTTCCGCCATCGCGGACTTTGCACTTCCGCCATGGCGGAGTGCTCGTGCCCGATGGGTCGGAATTGGCCGCACTTTGCTCCATCGTGCAATGGCGGAAACGCTATTTACGCTATGGCGGTCATGTCAGTTACTTTCCGCCAGGGTCGTAATGAGGGCCAATGAATTTGGAAAGAAAATGAAAAAGAAATAACAAAAAGGTTGACTCAAGATGCTTGAGTTTTGGCTGATAGGTCACAAACATTCACAAGAATGTGGCCCAGCCTTCCTCAGGACGCTGTTGGTAAGTGGGCAATCGGACATAATTCGCAAGTCCAAAATATTCTTTGTTGACTTTCCTGGTTGTATTCATATTCATATTTCCTTTTATGTAATTTTGCTGAAATGTGGCCTCATATAGGTCCCTTGTCATAGCCACATGGGCTTGTATCTATTTTCATATAAACCTTGTTGACCCAGAGGAAAAACGCAGGTTTACAGAACCTCTGTTTTCGAGACAGTGCAGCGCCCAAAGTTGTCTTTTAAATAACTTTTCTAAATGCTTGCCAACTGTGCGGCTCATTTATGACTCTGTGTTTGGGTATTACACTTTGTGGATTCTGGGTCAGAGCAAAGCTGCTCCCAGTACAAGCTTTATTTTCTCAACTGCCATGTTTAAAGGTAGGCTCCAATTGGAAAGAAAGTGGTCTTAAGAATGCATACACTGCTCTTCCTGCCTTCGTAATGTGCTTTATGTTTCCATTGCTGAAAGCAGAGAGTTGTCTGCCCCCGCTGCATGAGGCTTTTTCAAGACTTCAAGAAGGTTGCTGTCCCCCTACCACCCACCAGCCATGCCTTCCTCTTGGGGAAGATTCAGAGTGGGACATGCTTCAGTCTCTCAACATATCCTCCTTTGTTCCCATTGGGGCTAGTAAAGTAATCTGTCATGTTTCTTGGGGATGCAGTATTGTTAATAGCCCCAGTCTCCCAATGATTCTCCCTTCCTCCCAGAACTTTCCATTACACTTTCCAGGTCCCACACATTGATCACTGGTACCAAGGTTAATTTCCATACAGCAGATATCAACAGTGATATAAAGCACATATGGAGTTACCAGCAAGATGTAGGTGGCCCTGTGTGTAGGTGCATGTGCAAGATAGTAAAGACACTGAGAAGAGACCATGCAGACACTTATCAAGCACAGCAGTGATTAACAGAATAAGATACTGTGACAAATCGAATGATTCAGTCACTTTCCCCAAGGGATAGCCCCTTCTTTGAGGCTAAGGAGGTGAGCACACTACACACCATTCCCCCTAGGGGTGGCCGTCAGCGGGACCACACAGGGAGAGACTCCCCTCTTGGGTACAAGGGCTCCCTTTCCCATGAGGAACTCTCTTCATATTATCCACCACAGTCCAACACTGCACTACTGACTAACAAATATCCAGACTCCTCCAACATGTACTATTGTAATGTTATACCAGAAGAGAAACCTGGTATTGTGATGAACATGCATGTAGGAGGAATAAACAATGCTTGCCTAGTAAGCACTGAGACGAAGAAGCTGATAAGAGGTATGATGAATGTGCCACAGACACAAAGGAAGGGCTTTCCTAAGAAGCTAGGGTAGCCCCATCTCTGCGTCATAAAAAAGAGGTGGACTCAGAGAAGCAGGAAGTGAAACCTGGGAGTTTTGAACTGGCTGGGAAACCAAAGGAGATGACACAGAGAAGTGACGGTGGTGTGCTGCCCGACCAACCGAGAGGACCGAGTTGGTAAAAGTTCTTGGCGGGACATCCAAGCAGGGCCGAAGTAAAGGCCCTCCTTTTGGCATGCTATAGAAGCCGCACGCCAGACGCAGACCAGAGGCAGTCTGTACATGGAAGAAGACCAAAATACGAGAACTAAAGGAGGAAGGTGGTGGCGTAGAAGGGAAACCAGGAGAATCCCCTTTTGTCGCTGATACTGCCGAGACACAGCGAAGCGTGTCTTAAACCTCAAGAAAGAGAAGCCAAAGAACCATCCTGACCGAATACGGGAAAGAAGAAAGAAACGCCGAACCAGTGACGCAGACCCCTTACACTACAGGCAAAGGACAGAGCAGGAGACCCATGGAGCGAGAGGTAGAGAATCCCTCCGAAACCATGCATGCTCTCCCCAGGGAAGAGCACCTCTCCATGGACAGGACTTGCGCAAGACAAGAAAGGAAAAGAAAAGCCTCAATAGTTGTTGGTACCCTGGAAGTTCCTCACAGCATCATTCATTTTTGTTCTCAACAAAGAGGAGTCATTGATCCAGAGAATCCCGGATGCGGCGCCGCAGGTACCGTTTCCCACTCAAACCCCCACTCTGGAGGAATGGGAAAACTTCCACTTGAAAATGCTTGACATCTTTGCCAGATGCCTACGGCACTGCTGGCTCCAACGGGACGCACCACTTTTCCCCAAACCGCCAATCTGGGCTCGAGCCTGAAGCCCAGGGGCAAGAATGTCTCCCGGAACCGACAGGTTCTGCCTTCGGGCATCGTGGCCTCGGCACCGCTTCCACCATTTCTTCAATGTCATTGGTGTCCCTCTGGGGCACGCCCCTCGTCCAGTGAGATCATTTATGTAAAAGTTATCCCCAATATATGATGAGGGAGGTGAGCAAATTCACTTTGATTTGAAACCATTGGGCTCCAGAGAGGAGAGGGACTTCCCAAAAGAATTGTATGGGTATGGTGAGGACATCCTAGACCTGGATGCAGTTATCTTGGATTCCACTGATCTTGACACTACCTGAACAGGATATCCTACCAGCCCCCCCACCCAGGGTAACACTCTGGCACCTTTCCAAAGATTGATGGCCAAGGTTGCCCGTCCATACCAAAAGTCGAGTTTAAATTAACAGAAATCCTGGACAAAGGATACAAGAAAGAGACGTTACTACCATTCAACATTGCGGTGGAAGCTTCTGTGCTGGAGGTGTGGGAAAGAGCTTGCAAAGAATTATCGTCCTGCTCCCTCGGACGCAGACCTTTTGTCCACCTATGCCTCTCCAGTGAGCTTAGTGGTACAAATTTGAATATGTCCACCTTTCCTTCTCTCCCTTCTGACCGAGAGAGTAAGAGACTGGATGCCTTGGGAAAGAAGGTGTTTGTCTTGGGCAGCCTGGCCCTCTGAGCAATACATGCCTCCTGCGCCCTAGTTCTCTTTTGGTTTTTGGTCCGCAGTGGACAACTGAAGGGGACATGAGAGAAGGATTTTTGGCCATGGTTGAAGACGGCAGGAGTCTTCCCACCAGATCTTGCAGTCGAGATTCAACACAGCTGACTGTGTCAGGCGTTCCATTTCCACAAGCACAGTGCGGTATGGCATGTCTCCTGGATGAGGACATCAGGCTTTGTGCAAGTTGTGTAGGCAAAGCTTTTGGATACGCCCTTTGATGGGCAGAACCTCTTGGGGCCAGCCAATGATGCCCTACAAAGATAAAGGCAAAATCTTTGGATTTGTCCTTACATTAACCCTCTGCTCCATGAACAAGGGGTTAATGTTTTTGCCCTTCTACCTCGTACACACGCCTGGGAAGAGGTCAGACGGCCCTGGCAAACTGCAAGGCAGATGCTTATGAAGGGGAAGCGGCAGAGGTGCCCCTAGGGGTGGAACGGCAGTGTCCACTGTTCTCTCAACCTCTTAGGGTACAAAACCTCTAAGACATTCTGCCACAAGTCCCCTGTGGGAGGGGAATTTACCTGTTCAGCTTGGAATGGTCTCAAACCACATCTGATGCTTGGGGCCTTACATGTCGTTCAACAGGGATACTCTCTCCCTTTCATGCAGCATCCTCCGGGCCACTTTCCTCACACCATCACCTTGTCTCCAGACCTCCTCCACGTGAAGGAGGGCCGTCAGAGCACAATAGAAATGGTACTGTGCTCAGCAAGTCACTGGGTTTTATTCAACTTATTTTCTGTGCCGCGAAGGAAGACAGGTGCTCGCATTCCATACTGATATGACGCTGCTGAATTTATACCTGTGAAAGGATAAATTGAAAAAGGAAACTCTAGCCAAGCCCTCGATCTGCAGGACTGGTTGGTATGTATTTATTTGTATGTATTTATTTTAGTTATATATAAATAAATCACTGGACCTCTAGGATGCCTACTTCCACGTGCATATTCATCCGAAACATCCTGTGGTTAGTGGTGGGCCAACATCAGTACCAGTTCAGAGACCTGTCGTTCGGTTTTCACCAAGCTGCTGGCGGAGATGGTGGCTCGCCTCCTGAAGGAGGGTATTAATGTCTTCCCCTACCTAGACGACTGTCTCGCCTGAGCTCGCTCCCCAGACACATTGGTTCCGCATGTGCAGCCTGTTGCAAATCTTGGGATTTTCCTTGAAATGAAAAAAGTCAAATTTTTCGCCTTCCTAGTCCCTCCGGTTCATCGAGTGCTCTTGGACGATCACTTGGGCGGAGCCTTTCTGCCCAAAAACTGAGCTGTGAAAAGCTTTCAGATGGTAGATGTCCTCCAACCCAGGGACAAGTTTCTGCCACAGCCATCCTGCATCTGCTGGGTCTCATGTCCTTCCTTCATTCTGGTGGCCCCAGAAGCTCGGCTAAGCATGTGGTCGGGTCACTGGCTATTCTGCTGCCCGTGGTTGCAATTTCAGGGACACATGATATATCTTCTGCAGGTATTGAGTCGTGTTGCTTGAAATCTTGGATGGTGGTCCTGAGAGAACAATCTGCTGAGAGGCGCATTGTTCAGTCAACCCTGGATTCTGCTAATGTTAATCACTGATGCATTCCTTCTAGTTTGAGGTGCTCACATGTTAGACCTGACAGTGTGTGGAATGTGGTCTCCCTCTGAGTCTTGGGAACATCTATTTACTGGAGTTGAAGGCGATCATACTGGCCCTGGTCACCTTCTTACTCTCTGTGTAAGGGAAATGTGTGCTGATCCTTACTGACAAGAGTATCCATGCCATACCTCAACCAACAAGATGGTGTAGGTTCCTTATCTTTTTGTATAGAATCAATGTGATTGTGGTTCCGGGCTCTGAAAAACATCTCTCTGATGGCAGCTCATCTTGCCGGAGGAGAGAATATCACAGTGTTACTCACCGCTCCGGAATTTGATCACTGCCTGTAGATAGGCGACCTTGGAGACGGTAGTTTCCACAGATATTCACAAGACAGCCTCTGGTAACCCGACACCCCCTGAATTCTAAGAGTCAGGCTTCCTCAAGGAAGGGGCTCTTTTCTGCGATGTGCCTCTCTGCTGTTTCAACCTGAACAGGCAGAATTGCCAGTCGCCTAAAAGAGCGGGGAGAACACACACCGCCAAACCAATGCTGCAAAGGAATACAAATATGGTTAGAAGAGTCAAGGTATGAAAGGAACGCAAGAAAACAATAGTACTAAGGAGTACCTAGGCAGGGTTTGAGGAGTGGAATCTGCTATAGGAGTGCACCTATAAAAGAAATACAACTATTACCCTACACGTCAATGTAGTAAACTAGATCATCCCAGAAAATGGATAAGTCATTCAAACACAGACCTGAAGGAAGAGGTGGCAGGAATGAGTGAAGTCCAAATGGAGGGAAACAACGAAAGGATAAAATAAAAAAAAGGAAGTTTAGTACAGGAGAGTAACCCGAGCGGTACGAGGGTCGCACTATTGAAGGGTTGGTGCATCTACCGGAAAGCGTCACAATATGCACTTGGCGAATGATTCACTGTAGAATGCGGAAGTCCCCAAAAGATGCAGGAACCAAGTCCAAAAACTAAATATACAGGCTAACGGTGGAACCCAGCAGAGAGGGGTTCTCTAGTATGAACAGTTCAGGATAATTGCAGGTGAAAATGGGCTCAGGAAAACAACAAAGAGACTGTGGACAAGTACAGAGGACAACCAAATGTAGTAACTTAGTGAGCCGTAGCAACAGGAAGTCACTGAGGAAAAAGGCAGGCAGTCCGTGAAGGAGTTCGGGTCAGTAATGGAGCAGGCGTAACCAAAACCAAAGGAGTATCCAAATGCAGTCCAAAGAGAATAGCCAAGCGTCGGTAACCAGGAGATCAAATCGAGCACTGACTGGATGTCAGAAGGGAATACGGAACGTAACCGCAAGGAGAGTAACGCTACAATTAGCAGCAGTGAGCTGTACGAGTAGCAGTGCTTTTAAAGTACAGGGGGGGCGTGGTTTTGGTGCACGTTCCTCACGCATGCAAGGTGTCAGCTGACACGAGACACGCTGGCGTGTAAACAAGCGCCATGGCAACCTGTATCGATTCCAGAGGGGAACCCGTGAGTGTGCTGTTCTTCGCGTGAACGCCGCGGATGAGCCGGCACCGGCATTCCGCGTAGAAAATGTAGCACACAGCAGATGCCTCGAACAGACACATTTCGGCCTCTTATGATTGCAGCTCTGACAGGAGGTTTGAAAGGAGATTTTTCTCTTGCTGGGGGACTCCTCAAGTAGATCTTGTCACTTCCAGTGTGAACAGGAAGGAAATGTGTTCTGCTCCAGGGAATTTCCTCTCCAGGGAGCTATGGGGTGTGGAGGGTGCATTGACAGTCGAGTGAACTTTCAACCTGCTTTGCGTTCCTGCTGATCCGTGTCATTCCACTGGTTCTCAGGAGATTGGGCCTGCTCAGGACCACATTGATTCTGATCGCTCTGGACTAGTCCTGGAGAACCTGGTACCCAGAGTTGGTGGACATGCCCCTTCTGTTCTTCCTGGCTCCATCCGTGGAGATTGAATCTGCTCTCCCAGTCGGAGGGACAGGTCCTCCACCCAAACCTCAGCAGCCTGAACCTTCTTGCTTGGCTTCTGAGTAATCCAAGTTCTCCAGCATGAGGTCTGGCATGGATTCACATGCTAATGAATATTCCCCGTCGTCAGGCTGGGAATCCTCAGTAAATAAAAAATCAGTTTCAGTTTCGTTTCTGAACTGTCTTTCTACTAGTAGCCAATCACTGATCTCTAGGTCATACTGCCCCAGCCGATGACTGCCCTCTACCTAAGCCCCCCCTCTGGCAGCCATCTTCAGATTTTTACCGCACGTTCAAGTGTTGGGAGTCCTCGTGCTGTAGCCCTCAAGCTTTTACTGCGTTTTGCGTTTTTTCGAAGAGTTTACTCTTATATTTTCGGTCAATCGAGCCTCAAGCTCCACCGACTTCACTTCTGATTAACGGGGACCAGTTTTCGGAATTTTCTACGTCCCTCAAGGGCATGTTTTTGTCATGTTTTCCACTTCTCAGAGGATTCCAGAAGATCTTTGAGGCCTAGCCTGCGTGGACATAGCCCAGGACAAGGGAAGCATGACCCCTGTTGTATCCAAGCTGTTCAGGAGCTGCCCTGGATGCGGACTTCAGAACGTCTTTGAGGATGAGCACTCTTGGTGCCTCTACTGCCTTCACGATGACAAATCGCACGTGGAGAAGGACCATGCGTTTTGTAAGAACATGTCCGAACGGACAATGAAGGATCGTCGTATTCGACTCACCAACTGGCTGGAGGGAAGAGCCCAGCAGCAGGTGAGAAGAAGAAGAAATCTGAGTGGTCTTCTAAGACGTTTGCGGGTGCTCCGGCGACGGGGGCCCAACAAAAGGCAAAGTACTGCGAGTCCGCGGGCACCGGGAGCGCCGATCGGTCGGTCTCCTCGGCTGCCAGATAGGGCGCACTATCACCGGCGCCATCAACCACGAGCCAACGCTCTGGCTCGGTTAAGAGAAAGTCAGAGAACCCGGGTAAGCTTCGGGAGAAGCCCTGGTCAATCCCGATGGAGACAGCCAAGGGGGAGCGAGGCGGTGACCATCCCCCCAAGGTGAAGGCCTCAGGCATTCCCAAGGTCGTGAAGGCCCTGATTCCCCCGGCTAAGGCCTCTATTGAGGGAGTCATGGCGGCCCTGGCGAAACCTAGGGAGGCTTCCCCAGTGGAGGCGACTTCAGGGGCTGGAGTTTCCTGCCACCCAGGAGGGAATCATCTTTTCTGCCCATCGAGAAGACCCCCGTGAAACCCCAGGAGGAGAAGGGGGGGGGCACGGTAGCCATAACGGATACCACCTCTGAGGATGAGTTGGCGAGCATCCAAAGGATCCTGGACAATAAGTTCGAGGAATCCAGGGCCCACGGGAAGGATCCCGACAAGGTTGACGAGGAGGGCAACAGGGGGGCCGATGAGGAAGATAGGGTCGCGGAGGACCCTACGCCCCAACCGTCAGTCCCGTTGCAGCCGTTACCCGTACCACAGGACAATTCAGGAGCTACCTTGATGGCTATTCAGACCCTGTGCGCAGAGATAAGGACAAGGATGCCCTTACCCCCCACCGACGACCCAGCAGGACCTGGTCCGTCGGCGAGCCCGCCTAACAAGCGGAGACGAGTCAATCCTCCCCCCTTCCAGCCTTCACCCCCATCCCCTCCTCTGAGGGATGAGACGGGAATGGAGACGGCAACGACTGGGACGGACAACGATGGTGGTGACGACACCATGATCGCCAGGGCATCTGAGCTCTTCCAGCTCTGCCCCGAAGAACAGAAGAAGGAAGGTTTCCTCTACCAACGGCGGGAGGCCAAGAGGAAGACTGTCCTCTCAGTCCCGTTACTGGACGACATCTGGGACGAGGGGCTGGCGCTCCTGAAGAACCCTTCCACAGCCCCTGCTAAGAGAGACCGGTACGAAAAGAGCTCGGGCCTTGGGTGTGCTTCAACAACGGCGCCCTTTCAGAACTCAGGTGGCAAGCAAGGTGCCTCCAAAGGATTCGGTGGTGGTTCCTCATCGTACCACCAAGCAGCCCGCTCCTCATCGCAGGAGGCCTTCAGAGGACGCGGCAAGACAGGAGGAACTCGTCATCATCGCCAAGGAGGCCAAGGTAGTCCATCTCCACCGACAGTTGGGTGCTGGATGCCCTGGCCCACGGGCACACCCTGGAATTTCAAAAAAGGTGTCCCCGTATTCCACCCGTGGCCAGGAAGGAAAACCACGTCCCTTAACTGCTGCTGGAGGTACGGGCGATGCTAAGAAAGGGAGCTATCAAACTCGTCCCAAAGAGGCTCCGGAGTATACTCGCGATACGTCCTCGTCTGGAAGAAGACCGGCGGTTGGCGACCCATCCTGGACCTTCATCGTTTAAACAAGTACATAATGTCCCAGACATTCCGGATGGTCACCCTCCAGCACGTGCTGGGACAGCTGGCGGAAGACGACTTCCTATCGTCGCTGGACTTGGAGGATGCCTACTTCCACATCCCCATTCTAAAATGACATCGACAATTCCTGCGATTTGTGGTCCAAGGGCGGCACTATCAGTTCAAGGCCCTTCCCTTCGGGTTGAAGTCGGCGCCCAGGGTGATCACCAAGTGCCTAGCACCAGTGGCGGCGTGGCTGCGCCTACAGGGGATCCACATCTACCCCTACCTGGATGATTGGCTCATCCGAGCAAAGTCAAGAGAACTTACTATGAATCACAAAGCGAAGACCGTTCAACTGCTCACGGATCTGGGATTCTCGATCAACTTCACGAAATCCACTTGGTACCGTCGCAAGTCACACTGTTCCTGTGATCCAGGCTCGACACCGTGGCGCGACTGGCTACGCCGTCGGAGTAAAGGACAAAGGCCATCCTGGGCAAGGTACAACGGCTGTTGACCATGGACGTGGCCATGGTGAGGTCCATCAAGTCCCTACTCTGCATGATGTCCTCGTGCATCTACCTTGTGCGCCTGTGCAGGCTGCGAATGCGACCACTGCAGGAGTTCCTCGACACCCGTTGGATGCAAGCGGCGGGCAGCTTCGAAGACAGGATCTCACTCAACGAGACTTTCCGCCAAGCGATCCGGTGGCGGGGCACCCGCGCGCATCTGGCGGCGGGTATGGACTTCCAGACCCCGGCACATCAGGCAACGGTGACGACGGACGCCTCCCTGCAGGGATGAGGAGTGCACGCCGGAGATCTCCACGCAAGCGGCCTTTGGCTCCCAGAGGAGAGGTCACTACACATCAATGTCCTGGAGCACCGGGCCGTGTTCCTGGCCCTCAGATTGTTCCTTCCATCCCTCAAGGGCAAGGTGGTAAGGGTCTTCACCGACAACACCACCGCAATGTTCTATATCCGGAAGCAGGGGGCACCAGATCCCCAGCCCTATCCAAGGAAGCGCAGAATCTGTGGCACTGGGCCGTCGTCCAGGGGATGTTTCTGGTACCCTTCCATCTGGCAGGAATAAAGAACACCATCGCTGACTCAACTCAGCAGGGAGCTGCGCTCGTGCCACGAGTGGGGGCTGCGGCAGGATCAAGTGGATCTCCTATTCAGACTATGGGGCAATCTCCAGATCGAACTATTTGTGACGACGACGAACGCCAAGTGCCGGAGGTTCGCCAGCAGTTTTCCCAAGCCAGGGAGCATGGGCGATGCCTTCTCATTCGCCTGGGACGGCCTGTTCCTGTATGCGTTCCCACCGTTGCTGTTGCTGCTGCGACTCATCAGTCAACTCAGACGGTCCCGGTGCAGGATGGTACTCATCGCACCGGCGTGGCTGAGGCAGATTTGGTTCCTGGACCTTCTGGACAGGTCAGCGCCACCCTCCCCCCAGTCAAACTGCTGACAGACGCGGATCTTCTCGCCAGAGAAGGGGGGCCATCCTCCACCACGACCTGGGGTCGCTGAACCTGCAGGCCTGGCTCCTGCAGCACTAGAGTTCTGAGGGTACGATGTCCCAGCGGACTGCAAGGAGGTGCTTGCAAAGGCCAGGGGGTTCTCGACTCTAAAATGCTATGGACACAAATGGAAGAGGTTCTCTATCTGGTGCCGTGCACAGAAGATTAACCCTCTGCGGATTACAGCCCCTCAGGTGCTGCCGTACCTGCGATCGCTGTCCAAGGCAGGGCTGGCTTATGCCTCCATCAAGATCTATCTAGTGGCTATTTCGCACTACACCAGAACTCCGGGCCGGTCATCTCTATGGTCTCATCGCCTGTTGAAGGAATTAATGAAAGGACTGTTCCCGCCCGTGAAGGCCCCGGCCCCGGCATGGGAGCTCAACGTGGTGCTGACCAGGCTAATGGGGCCGCCATTCGAGTCGCTGCATTCGGCACCATTGAAGTTCCTGTCGTGGAAGACAGCGTTTCTTGTGGCCATCACCTCCGCACGACGAGTAGGAGAGATCCAGGCCCTCTCCTGTAAACCTCCATACCTGACATTCCACGAGACGAGGGTGGTGCTGAGGACGCACCCCCGACATGCCCAAGGTGCCGACGGACTTCCATCTCAACGAGCCCTTGGTGTTACCTGTTTTCTTCCCGTCACCTTTGTCGCCGGCTGAGAGGACTTTGCACACACTAGATGTGGCTATAGCGCTGAAGTTCTATGTGGACCGCACGAAGAGTTTTTGGAAGACATCACAGCTGTTTGTGAACTTTGGACCTGTGAACCAAGAAAAGGCCCTCTCGAAGGCTTCCATTTCCAGATGGCTCTAGGGCTGTATCATGCACTGTCACCGGTTGGCAAACCAACCGTTGCCTGGCCGTCCAAGAGCCCATTCAACCAGAGCGAAAGTTGCTACCACGGTGTTCCTGTCTGGTGTGCCCCTGCTGGACATCTGCAGGGCTGCTACATGGAGGTTGACGCACACTTTCACGAGATTCTACTGCGTCGACCGGATTCCAGGGAGGAGTCCAGAGTCGGCCAGGCAGTGCTGTTTTTTCTTTACTGAAGATTCCCAGCCTGACGACGGGGAATATTCATGAGCATGTGAATCCATGCCAGACCCATGCTGGAGAACAACAGTTACAGGTAAGTAACTTGTTCCTTATGGGATTTGTCAGACAACTTCCTGGATGTGCTCCATTTAGCTCGGAGGCCCTCTACCAAGTAAATGTATGCTTGTAGATGGCGTAAATTCTCCGCTTGGTGCAGGGAGAGGGTTCTGGAGCCTATTTCATGTTCTTTATCCTCTGTCCTGGATTTTCTGCTGTTTTTGTCCCGATTGGGCCTACAGATACTGTGAAGGGGTAGCTAGCTGCTATCTCAGTATTTAAATTGTCTGCTGAGCAGGGCTTTTTCTTAACGATCCCCACAGTTATGCAGTTTTTACAAGGTATGTGCAGTCCATTTCCTCCACCCCAGTTTGTGCTCCCAGCGTGCGATTTAATATTAACGTTTTCTATTCAATTGCTTACCCGTAACGTGTTTTTCCTGTTTGTCATCACTTCAGCGAGACTGATTATTGAGCTCAAGCCTTATCTGTTAAACCTCCCTGATTGGTTTTCTCCAAAGAGAAGGTGATGTTGAGAGTTAGACCATCTTTTCTTCCTAAAATGATCTTGAATGTTCATCTTTCTCAAAAGATCCATCTGCCTGCATTTTCTCCTCCACTCTGTCCTTCCAAGGCAGAGGAACGGTTCCATTGGTTGAACCCGGTGTGTGGTCTCAGTTGCTAGGTCTCTCGGATGAGGGACATCAATAACGATGACCAGCTTCCCATGCTGGCAGGGCGCTGACTAAACCGACTCTGTCAAGCTCGATCATCCTCTACATCTCGGAATGCTATCATCGGGCGAAAAAGGATGTGCCTGGAGGTCTGAGCTCATTCTAATAGCGGAGTGGCTGCCACCTCTGCCTTGCTGAGGAGAGTCCCTATGATGAACATCTGCCAAGCAGCAACGTGGGCTTCTCTGCACATGTTTTTGAAGCATTACTGCTTGGATTGCCTTACAGGTCCTTCAGGTTTTTCTGGTCTTGGTGGTGCCCTTTGCTCTCTTCACTCTTCCAAATCCATGTAGTGCTATGGAAGTCTATCAAAGATGAGGACTCGGTGGGAGGAAGGAGTCTGTCAGAAGAAAACATGACTTAAACTCACGATAAAGTTCTTTCAGATGGATGTACCTCCCACAAATTTCTCATCACCCTCCTAACCTGCCCCACTTAGCAGATAGCTAGTACACTATTGATTCTGCTGTCTCTACTTCAGAGTGCTAGGCAAAAAGGATGGAACGGAGGTCATGGGATGCGCAGCTTTATATACACTGGTTCCGACTTCCTGTCCACTGCAGGGGGCGCTTAGTTGTCGGGCAGTGCCAGAGCGGAGCCGCACAGCACTCCTTGGTGTCGGAAAATGTTTCTGAAGATCAGCTGCATTGCGGATGGGATTATCATAAATGAGGAAATTGTGGGAGGAAGATCCACCAGAAAGAACATTACTAAGAGTTAAGTAATCTGTTCTTCAGGCAACTGTACTTTCTTGCCCTTGTGTGATTGGGCAGAGACTGGCAATGATCATCGATTGGTAATTTCTGATGTAAGATCCAGCCAGGAGCTCACAAAGCGGCTTGATTGTGCGCACCTGGAGGTGGGAATGTCTGATCCAACCTGAAGCTGCTGCAAGAGACTTTCTTCCCTGGATTCTGCCTGAAGACTTTGTACTTCGAAGGGATTGTGTCCTCCGACGTATTCCTCATCTTAGATATCTCCTTCCAGCTCTGTTGGCCTCGGAAAAGTTTTCTCTAGAGGGCGCTGCGCGTCGACGTCCTCCGAGTCAATGTCCCTCGACAGCCGCCGTATCGGCGTCGACATCATCCTGCCTATAAAGGCCGCGCGCAGCGTCCGTTGCTCAGTTCCGTTTTTCCGCGCTTACTCAGTGCCTCGGAATACCGTTGCTCAGTTTTGTCAGGTGAATCCTATTTACCTCGAGTTATTCGATCCATACTCGATGGCTTCTTCGTCGGAACCGACAACTCCTCGATCCGGCTTCAAAAAATGCAGAGATTGTGGGAAAAAGATGTCGCTGACTGACCCTCACCGAGTTTGTCTGTGGTGTTTGGGAGCTGAACACCATTGTTCGGAGTGCGAGGACTGTATGTCCATGACAGCTAAGGCCCTGAAGGAGCGTAGGGGGAAGCTGGAGAAAGGTAAGACTTTTAAAGCTTCTTCTTCCTCGACGAAGTCGAGACATTCGTCTCCTCGTCACCATTCGCGCTCCAGGTCTCGGAGTGGGTCCCATCACTCCTCGAGATCGAAGCACTCGAAGAGGAGACGTCAAAGGTCCCCTTCTCCGTCTTCCTCTTCCTCTGTTTCTCCAAAGAGAATCCCTTGCCCCACGAAACATAGTTCCTGGGCTGAATGGGAGGAATTCTGCAAAAATATGATGAGCGTCTCCGAGAAAGCGGCCTCGACCCCCTCGAAGACTGCCGAGAGCGATGCTCTGGTCGAAAGACCCAAAGGTCAAAAACGCTGCGAGTCGCAGTACCCGGCGAAGGAAACCTTTCGAGCGCGTCTCGAACCCTCGAGAAGGACTATGACCCTCCAAACCTTCCTCGAAGGTTCCGTCGACGCCGTCGACGAAGGTTCCGTCGACGCCGAGGTCGGTGTCTTCGACGCCGTTGTCCAAGGGACCTTCGACACACGGGTCTGTCGACTCGACGCCAGCTTCGACACCGGCGTCGACGCCAAGAAAAGTCACGGTTACGACACACCCAGTGACTATCCCCAGGTCCTCGATGACGATGGCTTCGAGATTGTCGAGCAGAATCCCAATTCTGTCGAGGTCATCGAGGCCTCGCCTTTGTTTTCGACGCCACGCTCGAAGCCTTCGATGTCGACGACATCGACGTTTTCGAGGCTGATTATGACAAGTTCGGCACCCTCTGCCTTGGAAATGGGGTTTACACCCTTTATGAGTTCAGAACAATTGAGAACTATGTCCTCAATTATGGAAGAGGGTGAATTGTCTGAACAGGAAGACACATTTGAGTTGCAGGGACCTGTAACCCCAATTAGAGAGGAATTTTCCTCTGAAGAACGCAGGTTAAAGGATCTTCATGATTCCTTACATGAGGCAAGTGGGTTAGACACTTCCCCTGAGGTGGAGTTTGCTAGGCCAGACCCGGGGGAGCATGCTGAAACCCCTTATAGAGCCTTAATGGCCAGGATCACAGAGTTTATGGGGTGGTCTGCACCTTCACAATCTTTCCAACAAGATGACCTTACGGATATTCTTGACAAAGGCCCACAGGAGGATCCTGTGGTGCCTTTTCATAAAGCTCTTCAGAGGAAGATTATGACGAACTGGGAAACCCCAGATGTCATCCCGGCAGTAAATAAAAAATGTCTACAAAATACAGGGTATCTTCTACAGACACGGAGTTTTTGTCAAAACACCCATCCCCAGAAAGTCTGGTGGTACAGGCAGCATCTTCTACCGATATCAAGACGGCTTATCCTACCATCCCACAGGACAGGGACGATAAAAAATATGATGCCATGGCAAAGAAAGTTTTTTCGGCATGTAGCATGGCGTTAAAATCTGTTAATGCTACTTGCACCCTTGCTAGATTCAGCCATACACTTTGGGAGTGTGCTTCTACAGCGGCTGACTGCATCCCGGAGGGAGAAGAAAGGGAGGCGTTCCTGAATATCATACAGGACGGTAAAGACGCTATGTGCGAATCCCTCCAGACGGCATTGATTCGGCCGACAGTATCAGCAGAGCAATGGCGGCAAGTACAACAAACAGGAGATTCGCTTGGTTGAGAAAGTCTGGTTTTGCCCCAGATGTGCAAGCCAGGCTCTTGAACATGCCATTCGATGGCTCTTCTTTGTTCGGGAAAAAGGCGGATGACAGTTTAGAGAAACTGCAAACTTCAAAAGCAGCAGCAAAATCCCTAGGCGCTGCAATCAGTGAGACACCTTTTCGTCCCACAGGAACCTCTGCGAGGGGCAAGTCCTTTCGCTTCTACTCCGCATTCGGAAGAGGTAGAGGACGACCGGCTCAAAGGGGCCAAAGAAGAACTACCCGAGGTGGACGGGGTAGATATTCAAAAGCCGCAGCAACAGCAGGTGCCTCTTTACCATCGGCATCTGCATCAGCCGCCTCAAAACCACTCTGAGGACTTCCCTCACAGGACACCTGTAGGAGGCAGGTTGACTCAACATCTGGCGGTATGGCAAGCTATCACGTCAGATGCTTGGGCATTGGAAACAGTTGCCCAAGGTTACTGCCTGCCTTTCCTACGCATACCTCAGAGTCATCCACCGGGGATCAGCTCTCAGAAAGCTCCAGAACCACTCCTCTTGCAGGAAATTTTGGACCTGCTAGAGAAAGGTGCCATAGAACCGGTACCTGTAGCGGAGAGGAACAAGGGCTGGTACTCCCCTTACTTTCTCATTCCAAAGAAAGACGGAGGACTGAGACCCATCTTGGACTTGCGAGAATTGAACAAATTCCTCAGGAAAGACAAATTCAAGATGGTCACTCTTTCTCAGATCCTCCAGGCCCTTCAGTTCCAGGACTGGTTGGTATCTCTGGACCTTCAGGACGCTTATTTCCATGTGCCTATCCATCTCAAACACAGGAAATACCTGAGGTTCGCAATTGGCAACTCTCATTATCAATTTCGAGTGCTGCTATTTGGGCTGACCTCCGCCCCGAGGGTCTTCACCAAGTTAATGTCGGTAGTGGCGGCAAGTCTAAGGAGGGAAGGGATTCACGTCTACCCCTACCTGGACGATTGGTTGATCAGGGCTGTTTCTTCGGAACAAGCTCAGATCCAGCTAAATCACGTGTGACACTTCCTTCACAAACTGGGCTTCTCCCTCAATTTAAAGAAGTCACAATTGATACCATCGCAGAGACTCCAGTTCATAGGAGCGATCCTGGACACTTCCCTGGGAAAAGCCTTGCCACCAGAGGTGAGGGCTCAAGATATTCTACAGATGGTTACCAAGTTCCAAGATGCCCAACGTCTCCCAGCCTTCGACTTTTTGAGGTTGCTAGGCCTCATGGCATCCTGCATTTTCCTAGTGCCAGAGGCTCGCCTGAGAATGAGATCCCTCCAGTGGGCACTGAGGACTCAGTGGTCACAATTCTCAGGGAAAATGACAGATCTTCTTCAGGTTCCCGACAGGGTGGCTTGAGACCTTCAGTGGTAGGCCTGTCAGGAGAACATTCTGAAAGGATAACATTTTTGGCAACCCTGGCCGGAGATAACAGTAGTCACGGATGCCTAACTCACGGGGTGGGGGGCCCACGCCAACGACTTGACCATCAGCGGTCGTTGGTCCCCATCGGAGTCCAGACTACATATCAACCTGTTAGAGCTGAGAGCCATCAGACTTGCGCTGAAGGCGTTCCTGCCAGCTGTACAAGGGAAAAATGTCCTGATAATGACGGACAACACGGTGGCCATGCATTACCTCAACAAAAGAGGAGGCGTAGGATCACTACCCCTGTGCAGAGAGGCGATGCAGCTCTGGTTTTGGGCAATCCAAGAAGGAATCTCTCTATCGGCAGTTCACCTAGCCGGAGAGAAGAACTTGACAGCGGACACTCTGAGCAGGCAGAGCACAGTCTCCCACGAGTGGGAACTAGCTCAGGAAGTCCTTCAAGAGATCTTCGCCCTTTGGGGAAACCCTCAGGTGGATCTGTTCGCCACCAGCCTCAACAGGAAATGCGATCTGTTCTGCTCAAGGGAATTTCCCCCGAGAGGAGCTCTGGGAGACGCGTTCATAGTGGACTGGGAGTTTCCGCTTCTGTACGCGTTCCCACCGGTCCCTGTCATTCCTCAAATGATCAGGAGGTTGAGAAGATTCCGGAGAACCAGGATCCTAATTGCCCCGGATTGGGCCAGGAGAACGTGGTACCCGGACCTTCTAGACTTGTCCATCTGCCCTCCAATTCGACTTCCACTCAGAGAGAACCTACTCTCACAGAAGGGAGGTCATGTTCTCCATCCAGACATCAAAACCCTCAACCTTCACGCTTGGCTTCTGAAAGGCTGAGGTACAAGGATTGGGACCTCCCTGATGATGTTATGGAGGTGTTGCTTTCGGCAAGGAGGCCAGCAACAAAGTCTTTATACCGCTGCCGTTGGAACAGATTTTGCAGCTGGTGTAGAGAACAGAATATCGACCCTTTTTCATGTGGTACACCAATGGTTTTGTCCTTCCTACTATATTTGGCTAATTCAGGCCTTCAAGTTGTCACCATTAAGGGCTATCTCGCAGCGCTATCCATCTTTAAGCGCACTGCGGAAGAACCATCCTATATCAAGTTACCCTTGGTAATACAGTTTCTAAAGGGGTTAACCAATGTTTATCCCCCAAGACCATTCCAAGTTACCCTATGGGATTTAAACTTAGTATTAACTTTCCTGATGGGCACACCTTTCGAACCACTCCATTCTTGTTCGTTAAGATTCCTTACCCTTAAAACTGTTTTATTAATAGCACTTACATCTGCTAGAAGGGTGAGCGAATTACAGGCTCTTTCTTGTAAACCCCCTCACACAATCTTTCACAAAGACAAAGTTGTCCTGCAAGTGAAGCCTAATCTCCTCCCAAAGGTGGTTTCTGAATTCCATATCACTCAGAAGATTACCCTACCATCTTTCTATCCTCCTCCTCATCCGGGGAAAGAGGAAGAGAGGTTACAGGATAAGACAGGCAGACCAGCTGTTTGTAGGTTACACAGGTCACAAGCTGGGGTTACCAATAACTAAGCAGACCATTTCCAGATGGATCATTCTAGCCATTCTGGAATGTTATAAACTGGCAGGGAAAGAGCCCCCTCAAAACCTTAGGGCTCATTCGACCAGAGGTATTGCAGCTTCATAGGCCCTCAAAAGAGGTGTGCCGGTTAAAGACATCTGTGCGGCCGCTACATGGTCGTCTGTCCATACCTTTACACGATTTTACAACTTGGATTCCTCCTCCAGTCAAAAGACTAGGTTTGGAAGGGCTGTACTGCATTCTATAGAATAGAAGACAGCGTGAAGTCAGTACTCCCTCCTCCAATAATAGAATACTGCTATGGGAGCCTATCTAAGATAAGGAATACGTCGGAGGACACAATCCCTTCGAAGAACAAGTTACTTCTTACCTTGTAACGTTCTTTCGACGGGATGTTCCTCCGACGTATTCCTCATCGACCCTCCCATCCATCCCCGCAGTTCTACTTCCCTTGTTGTTGCAGTTTACGCTCCTTCAGGGTGATTAGTCTAGTCCAGACAGTAATACTGTGGGCTACAAAACGGAACTGAGCAACGGACGCTGCGCGCGGCCTTTATAGGCAGGATGACGTCGACGTCGATACGGCGGCTGTCGAGGGACATTGACTCGGAGGACGTCGACGCGCAGCGCCCTCTAGAGAAACATTTTCCGAGGCCAGCAGAGCTGGAAGGAGATATCTAAGATGAGGAATACGTCGGAGGAACATCCCGTCGAAAGAACGTTACAAGGTAAGAAGTAACTTGTTATTCTCTTTCTATAGGGGCCTAATTGCTGATATTTTCTCTCCAGGAAAGATCTACAACCTCTCCAGCTGCTCCTGCGGAGCCCATTTCTGCAATCCTGAAGTCTCTGCTACCCTGAGGTGTTTTCTTTGACGGAATCTTTCTTTTTTTATAAGCTTTATTTTTGAGTTAAAGATCCAGCGATACACAATATTATACATTAGTATCCCAAAACTCAAATCGGTATGCACTTGATGTTCAAAGAGACACTTTTCCGGATCTTTAACTGTATTTATATTAGTATAACCATACAATAACCAAAAACCCAACCAAAACAACCCCCCCTCCTAATACCCCCTGCACATGGCATGACTTTATCTCAAACCTTATAACCTTAAACAAATCTTCCCATTGTACAGCGATACTTTTTGCAGAATGGAGAAGCCTCTCAGCAGACCCGGCCAATGGCAGTGGTGTTCCCTGTTTGTACCATGCTCATAGAACAGATGCCACACTTTCAAAAAATGTTGATACCTGCCACACCTTTTCCATGGCCAGCACAATTTCACCACCCACCACAGAGCCACCACCAACAGTTTTCCATTTGTGAGCAAGGACCATTTTCACTGCAGTCAGCATATGAGTTAATAACATCGTTTGGGCCCCACTAGCAGCATATAACCCCTCAGTCACTCCCCCAGAAGTACGATCACTAGGGAAAGAGGCAGTTGCACCCCATAATGTCCTTGATGCGCCCCAACATTTCCTTCCCATTTACTTGTGCTTTCGGGCAGGACCACCACATATTTTGTAAATCCCCAACCTCTCCACAGTGCCTAAGAATTATATGGTGCTTGTGCGGAGTGGCGATACCAGTTAAAACATAATTTGTAGTCTGATGCCTTAATTGTTTCACATAACAAGGCCTTATGGGACCGCCGCCAAATTTGACTGCATGCCTCCTCTGAAATCATGATTCCCAAATCTCTTCCAGATTTTACCATATTAGGGCAGCTTACCTTCAGGGACCGCTTTGTCCAGCAACCGATAGAACCTAGAGATTCCCTTCTGAGTTAGCCCTTCTTTCATAGACAATTCCAGCCCCAGTGGGAGTCTACTTCCAGCAGCTTTGACCGTTCTGCGTGAGATCCAATGTCTAATCTGCATGTAGTGAAACCATTCCCGTTCACCAACTTGAAATTTCGTTTTACACTCTTCAAATAGCAGAGGGGACCCACCCTTAAGGAAATCAGCCAATATCTGTGTCTGGCCTCTCCTCCAGCACTCACTATAGCTATTGGAGCAAACCGGGCCCAAACTGTTGTGTCATACTTCATGGGGGTAAGCAGCCCCACACCCAGCGCCAAACCCCTCTGTTGCAACGACTGATTCCAGTACTGCAGAGAACATTTTGTGGCACAATACAGGGCACCCCCTACCACCGGCGCTGTACTACCCAAGAAAGGAAGAGAAGTCAAGGGCACAGTCGTAGCCCGTGCTTGAGCTGACATCATCCTCTCATGCGATCCCCTGTAGCCCACTGCAGCATGGGAGCCAACTGTGCTGCCATAATGTACCTCTCTATTTCAGGGGCTCCCATCCCCCCATCAAGGCAGATCGCAATAGTACACACCTGTGGACCCTGGAACCTCTTCTTGTTCCACACAAAGGAGAAGGCAGCTTTCTGCAAGGTTTTGATCATAGATCCTTGGATATGGACTGAAAGAGAGCCCACCACGTACAAAAGCTTCAGTAGCAATGTCATCTTAAGTGCTGCAAAACGTGCAGACCATGTTAACTCTTGCTTATCCCACCCCTTTAAGTAATCCGTCAATCTTGCCCATAGGGGGAGTATATTAGCCCTAAAGAGATGTTCATAATCCACTGTCAGTTTGACCCCCAAATATTCCAGCTCCCTTTCTACTGAAGTGAGCGGGTAGTCCCTGCTCCAACCTGCAACCTCATTGTGGTCTTCCGATATATTCAGGGCTGTAGATTTGTTGAAATTAACAGGGAATCCAGAGGCGCCTACAAATTGGTCTACGGCCTTCATTACCTTCTGCAGCGTATGGGTGGTGTTGCGCACAAATAGTAACACATATAGTGCTATTTTATGCGGAATCCCAGCACCTTCCACCCCCCTTTTTCCATCCTCCAGCCATATTACACTGGCAAGGGGTTCCATGAACATGACAAAGATTAATGGGGAGAGGGGACAACCCTGTCGAGTACACATCTTGATCGCTCTTCCCTCCGAGAGGCGTCCATTAAGTTCTAGCTTCATAGATGGAATTTGAAAGATCGCCATGACCATCTCAGTAAGGACTGGGCCACACCTAAATGCCTCCAGAGTCCTTGTCCTTCGGAGATAGCCCCAATCCATACTATTGAATGCGTGGGTGGTGTCCAGAGCCGCAACCGAGACATTCTGTCCCGTTTTCCTACCCCACTGAATCACATCGCTTTTCTTATATTGTCATGTGTGTGTCGTCCCAGTATGAATCCCGCTTGGTTTGGATGACCGACCATTGGGAGTACCAACATTAAAGGCATGGCTAAATCTTTTGCATATAATTTAGCATTGGTATTCAGGAGGTATACAGGGCAATGGCTCCCACATTCAGTTTGGTCCTTGCCTGGCTTAAGTAGCAACACCATCAAAGAGGGATTGATGTCCCTTGAAACCACTCCCTTGTCCCGAATCGTGTTAAATAGCCGGGTCTGCGGTGTTGCTAGCCACGATTTGAATGTTTTATAAAAGCCCTACCCAAACCCATCATAGCCCGGGGTTTTATTTGATGGCATAGAATCTATAGCGTCCCCGCTTCTTTATCTTCCTCCGGTAACTGCAGTAAATGTGCTTTCTGTAGAAAAACCCTCTGTTCCTCAGTCATGATGCTCTGCGACCAACAATTGCCTATAAAAGGCCATCATGATTTCAAGCTTATCCTCCTCTCCCTTCTTTGCTCACCGGCCCAATTTCTTAACTGTGTGATATAATTCCTGATGTTTTGCTTGCGCAATCTTGCCACCAAAAAATGATTGGCTTTGTTTTCTTTTATATAGAATGATTGTCTAGTTTGCTGTAGGATTTAGCCATATGTGCCCGCAAAAGTGAATAAACCTTCTGGAGCTCTCAACAATTTCAGGGTAGTTTGGAGTTTATGTGCTCTCTGTGCCCTCTCCACTTCTCATTCTAAAGTTAGATGTGTTGAGTCTCGTGTACTCAGAAAAGCCACTGTTTTTGCTATAAACTCCCTTTCTATCACCGTTTTCGCAGTGACCCACACAACACTCCATTACTTCTGTATCATTCTCCACAAATTAATTCTGGATGGTATCTTCTATTTGTGCCCTCACCGCTATATCCCGCAATACCAGTTAATTCAGCCACCATTGTTTACGTTTATTAGGTAATGGGCTACCAACCTCCATCTGTAAAAGGACCGGGGAATGATCCGAGAGGTATCGAGGATCAGTGAAGCAAAGTCCATCATCATTTATTTTATTTTATCTTAATATTTGGGTATTGCCCAAACCCAAAGGTATCACAGCGGTTGTACAATAGGATAACAGAGTATGAGTTAAACATAGCTGAAAGAGCGAAGTGAGCGACAATGGTGTTTCCTTACGATACAGGAGTTCAAGTATTTTGGGGCTTCATTCTAAATGCAGTGGTGCGCAATGGTTAGTTTTGAAATCAATCGGAGCTTTTATTGGTAGCCAGTGGACTTCACAGTGATTTGCAGATATGTGGTCAGATTTGCGGAGGCCCAGAGCCACACGCAAGGCTTTATTTTAAAGCAGCTGTAGCTTTGCGAGTTTGGAAGTGGAGCTGCCTTGAATAGGGCTTTGCAATATTCCATGTTTTGCCCAGGATGATGGCATTAGAGAGCGTGAGACAGTTGTCAGGGCTAAGGAACCGTCTGCTTAATGAGATGAGTTTAGCAGTGTGAGCAGTTGAGGATGCCTGGGCATTAGCATGCCTCAAGTTCAGCGTCAAGGTAAGCCCCCAGGGTTTTAGCATGTTTGAGGACAGGAATGGAAGTGCGTCAATGATGGAGATGTAGGAGGCGCTGGGTGATTTAAGGTGAACGGAGGAGCCCACAATGAGTAGTTTGTCTTTTCATCATTGAGGCAGAGATTGTGGGTAGCCATCCAGGACTGAATGGTACAGAAGACTTTGTTAATGGTGTCAGAGTCATAAGAGCGGTTGCCGGAAAAGGGGGATAAGAATTTGTCTATCGTCCGCAAAGTTAGTGTAGGTGACAGCTAGTATATTGAGAAGGTCAAAGAGAAGTTTAGTGTAGGTGTTGTAGAGAGTTGAGGAGAGGAAGGAGCCTTGCAGGACACCAAGGGGGACAAGGATGGTATTGGTTGCCTGGTTGTCAATGAAGACTGTGGAGGTACGATCACTTAGGAAGGATTTGTTCCATCGGACATCTTCAGGGGAGAAGTTGAAGGGCATGGAGAAGTTGAAGAGGCGTTGGCAAGGAGGGAAGCGTTATTGGGGGTGGAATGTTTCTTGTCCCGATGCTCAATGGCTCTTTTCTCTCTGCGGAGCAGGACTAGTTCATATGTGAACCACATATTGGTGGGTTTGAAGGGTTTGAGGGATTCGTTTTTAAGTGGAGCATGTTGATCTAGCGTGACTAGGATGCTATCATGTTAGTGTTTGGCTAGTGCGGTGCGGCATATGCAGTTGGGGGCTGTGCTTCAATGAGGGTGAGTAAGGTAGGCTTGAGAGTTTCATGTGTGAGCTTACAAGTGTTTCTCCCTAGAATTTGGGTAGGTGATGGATGAGTGTTGGAGGCGAGTTTGGTGTGGTGCAGTTTAAATTCGATCAGATGATGATCAGACATTGGGACAGGGCTGATGAGAGATATATCGATGGTAGAGTTGGTTGTCATTATCCAGTCAAGGATACGCCCTTTTGTGTGTGTGGGGGCAGAGACAAGTTGAGAGAAGTTCATCTCGTGTAGAGCTTGGACCAGAGCTGTAGCTTTATGATCAGTAGGATCATTGAAGCCCAGGTTGAAGTCCCCTAAAATTATGCATTTGTTAGCAGGTTTAATGAAGGGTGTTATGAGTAGGGGTATTTGAGAGTCTGGGTTGGTGCCAGGCCTTCAGATAAGGTGCGTACTAGGCCTTTTTATGCATGACAATCTTATAAATACGACAGCTTTATTATTTTTCTGTGTACATTTACACACAAGTTTAGAGCAGAGGGCACTGCAAATGTCAGGTAACTTGACAGAAACCAGAACGCTTCTTTTGATTTTTATCTACATAGACGTAATTGCAAGCAATGGATAAAAGCCTCTTAAACAGAATGCATTTCTCTGAAGCTTTTCAAAAAAAGAAACTGCACACTGTGATAAAAGGAATGGTTTCTTTCCATTCAGCGTCTGCTGTGTTGATGCTCATGGGGCAAACAGAAGCACTGTGTATATTTATTTTCCTAGCATTTGAGGATTGTATAACTAATAAGATGGAAAACTAAGCTGCAATTGAGAATTCATCTTTTGCAACAAATTATGTTTTTTTTCCAGTGAAAGCAAACCAGTATTGCACAATTGTACTTTTCAGAGTTTCTGTGCTGTGTGCAAATCATGCAGAGGCAGATAATTTTTGCACTTCTAATTTAATTTACACTCCAATTATAAAAACAGTGTGCAAAATTATGAGTATGCACGGTCTAGTTTACATCCAATCAACCATACAGTCAATGGGGTACATTACTATAAATGGTCATTGGCAGTGGAGACTTTGCTCAAGGGTGAGTGATTGTCATTACACCAATCGCAGACATCTGTAATTGAAATAGAAACGCAGAAAAACCTGTCCCTGTGATAATCCAGATAGGTATTTAACTTTATGCAGTGCTCCATACATGATTCGTCCAACATCTAGGCACTGTGATTATTATACCTCAGTCGATACTCAGTTTACCAACCTCTGAAGGATGTTAGTCAATAGGATAGCTCAGCCAGTTGAGAGCTTATTGCTGCAATCTGTGTGTGATCTGTAGGTTGCAGAATCGAATCTCGGCAAGGCCAAGTCAGCATTTTATGCTTTCGAGGTCGATAAAGGAGAACCAACTTAGGTTTGGTGATAAATATGTTCTATATACAGCGATTTTTCCAAAAGCACTATATAAATAACTATTTGACCATGAGATTAGATATAGAATTAAGCATGGAGTCCTTGCCTCTTTGCATTGTTGTATCATAACAGTGGCATACCATTACATAGCAGCTCCAGGAAATGAGGACATTCATTAAACATCAAAAGACAATTCTGCTATCGAACCTCAAAACACACAATACAATTCATATTTGCTTTACTATGTAATTGGGTAGGTTTTTGTGTTTTCAAAAGTTAAATGTATACAGGAGAGATCAAATGGCTAGAACTTAGAGAAATAATGAAAGGTGTAGTCTGTCACTATGCAGAAAGCTGCCACATTTGTGAAACACTTGTGTACGAGCGCGATATAAATAAAATATAATTTTATTTCATAGTAATGATTTCCATACAGTTTTTGCACACGTCGGCTGGATGTCGCACACATTTTACTCTCTTGCAAAGGAGAAAAGTAATTTTTACTCTCTTGAAATCCCATTTACTCTCAAAGTTTAAAAATGGGGAGTAAAATACTCCCACCACAAAATCTTATCCGGGCCACTGGTTGGCGGCATTAGGTTGTCAGTAATGCAGGTGAATGGAGATAGATGTCTGGGGATTAGTCTGAAGTTTGAGTAGCAGTGTTTCGTCCCCTTCTGTGAGAGACAGAGAAAGGGTGTGGATCTGGAGGTCAGATTTGGCGATGAGAGCGACTCCACCACCGATGGCATTGGCACGGTAAGTTCTGTGGTTTGAGTAGTTAAGGGGAATAGCGAGGCTGAGCATGGGGAATGAGGAACAATGTGATTATCGATAATGATGTCATGGACTTCTATGGTGTGGGTGCTCAGGGAGCCAAAGTTGATAAGGGCACAGCTGAGGGGTTTGTGCTGTGCAGTAGGTGTGTGATGCGCTGTGATGTCTGGTGGATTCGTGGTCAGGGGAAGGTGATGGGTCAGTGGTGTTTGCGTGGTACGGCTGGATAGCCTATGCAAACAGAGATTGGCAAGAATGGGGTAGGAGAGGTGCTATGGGTCAAGAGACATTATGGATCGTAAGTTGTGTAGTCTTTGGAGACCCAAAAGTGGAAGGGACGTGGAGGGGAGATGGTGCTCATAGATTTAGTCATGACAGTAGCAGGCTTTTATTGATCAGCAAAGGAGGTCAGGCACTCATGAAGTTGGTGGCACTCGTCTTGGTGAGCGCAGGAGGCCGGGCACTCGTGGGCTTGGTGAGCCGCGGAGGCTGGGCACTTGTGGGTTTGGCGATCGCAGGAGGCAGGGCACTCTTGGACTTGGTGATCGCAGGAGGCAGGGCATTCGTGGGCTTGGTGAGCGCAGGAGACATGGCACTCTTGGGCTTGGTGACAGCAGGAGGCAGGACATCATGGTAGCTAAGCAGGACAGGGTAATTAAAGGACTTAGCTTGGGAATAGCCAGAGAGGGTGGCATTGCATTGTAATTACGGAGGAGGCGGGTGGTGGTGGGCTGAGAAGCAAGGGTGGTTGGGGGCAGAATGCAGGCTGGCTTAATGTGCAGGTCTGTAGACATGACACCTGTAGGGGTGACTGGATTAGATAGGTGCTTGATGAGCGAGTCATGGCTCGATGGAAGGAGCATGTTAAGCGCTGCTGGGAACGTGGCTGGTAGTAGGAAGGGAGAACAGGGTGGTAAATCAGTGGTGAGGGGTCCTGAGGGTGGGGGAGCAGTGCAATTGGTGGACAGGTAGGAACTATGTCTATATGGATACTGCTCGAGTAATAGACGGCACTGTTACCTTTCGATGGGTCGGTGCAGATGTAAAAAGAATACAGGATGAAGGTGGGCACTACTTTGTTCCTTGAGTTCTTTCACAGGTTTGTTTTTTGTAATGCTGATTAGTAAATTTGTATCCTGGGGCTACCAGTTATAAAAAGGTGCAGGACCAAAAATAAATGAAACAAAAAAAAGAGTGGGTCAACCCTATCAAAACTGGTGCTCTCAGTTGGCCCTAAATAGGGCTGCACACTTGAGGCTGCACACTTGAGTGCTGTACTTTCTGAACGTGCATCAAAATTATTATGATAAGGATTCACAACAACTAGTATTCATAATTTTCTTAAAGGAACTGTTTATTCACATCCCTTCGTGTTTCCTTTATCAAATATTGTTACTTCATATTAAATGAGGCCAGGCAAAAATATTGGCTACAATTTCATATACAATTGCCAATGCATTTTGGTAGAAAACCTTGTACATGATATATTTATTCTCATATGCCCAACATTTTACTGTTTTTTAGCAATTTATATAGCATATAGTAAACCAAATAACCAAATGATCATTCAGAATTTTCATGCAAAAAACACATCCCGGTTCAGTGTTTCATCAATGTTTCCCAACATGTTGATATGAAAGTAAGAAATGAAAACTTAATGTCAGCAGTATTGCAAACATCATATATTGAGCGGTGTAAAAAAAACATCAGTGATGGATTGTACCTTGTAATTCATATCACTCTTCAACTGGCGTATGGAGCATCCAGCCGGAGTTTAAGCATCCTGTCAACATCACGTAAAAACTAATAAATGTACAGCAATCACTCAACGGGCGGTAAAAGGATAGTGAAATGGTTTCGTACCATTACTCAGCAGTAAACGCTGTGTTCAAGGCAAATGCATTAGCTCGAGCGCGAGCACGAATGCCAGCTTCGGTATTTAAACGTTGCCATAGTGACCCGGAGGCGACGAGCCGCAGCACGTACGCCTTGGGTCCCACCTCCGTGTGAACGGAAGGCGGGACTGTCACCATGGCAGCGTGACAGCATCAGCAGTCTGAAGTGAAACTAAACTCTGCTCGAATGCAGAAAAAGTGTATGCCTTTGTTTGTATTCCATAAAAAGTGTATTTACAAGGACAATTAGATCTCCTCATAGAAACAATCTAAAGTGAAATAATGGTTTAGAGTGGTATGAATTGAAAATTAAGTTGACGCCGCTCGAACGCAGTGCTAGTTGATATCAAGAGTGTGTTTGCTAGTACTAATTAGTGTTCAATGCGCAGATTGAAATCAATTAACAGGAGGTACATGGATGTAAATGCAAAGCTAACTGTGGCAATCATTAATCAACACAGAGTTCAGGTCACTTAGTAATAACGCTGGTACAAGACACTTGGTGTTCATAATTGAACAAATGAAATCATGTGATAAACGCCACATCTCGGCGTATCACAGGTAAGTATCACAGGTTTATATTTCAAAGCACTAGGTTCTCAATATCAGAAACACATATAATAGTTACAATTGGAAATAATTCGCAAAAGCTTAATTCAACCGATAGTATCCAAAAACACATGAATTACTTAATGCACAATGGGGGTCATTACGACCCAGGCGCTAATTGCGCCAACTTTACCACCATGGTGTAAACTACGTTTACACCATGGTGGATGGCGGATTTACCGCCACATTCCAAGGTGAGTGGGGCGGTAAATCCCCATTTCCCATTTTCCCTTCCCCATTCCCATTTTTGCCCCATAGGGCATAATGGGAGTGGGGAAGGCGCTAATTACGGCACCGTAAATTACGGTGGCGTAATTAGCATCATGGCAGGTTAGGGCCATGGATTTTAACGGCTGCTAAAAGCAGCCGTTAAAATCAGAATCAGGCGTTAAGGGTTAACGACGGCGTTAACCCTTAACGCCTGGGTCGTAATGAGGCCCAATATATCTGTTCATAGTTGTCCATAGTGACATCGGTAACAGGGCCCCAAGGTGAAAAAATAGTGGGACCAGAATACCATATCCTTACTAGTACAATCAATAAGAAAAGGATTGTCTAATCAAGATCACAGAAAATACATATAGTTTATTTCTTCATTTATCCCCTTGGGTGTCAGGGAGCTTAATCGATCAATCCAAAATGTTTCTCGTTGATCTAGTCTCTTTTGTACATTTTCATGGTTGTTGAGTTTTTGGACCATTTCTAGAATCACAAATTTTATCTGTGCCAGATTGTGATGTTTTTCTTGCCAGTGTCTAGCTACCCCAGATGTAATCCATGCAGCAGGTGGTGACCATGGTTGGTTTCCGGCAGATGTTAGGGTGTGCTGGTGGAGGTAGGCGTGCCAGGGGTGTAGATTGTGGGGCCTGGCGCAGGTCTGGACAGATGCAGACAGGGGTCTCCAACTTTGGCCTTAGCTGTGGGCCTTTGCAGGGGGCCAGTGTCGCCAGATGGCTCCCAGGAACTGGGGAACACCATTGGACGGCAGCCAATCAGAAGGTGCTGGAGGCGGGCACAAGAAGGTAGGCACTTAGGGTGCCGGTGAGAACAGAAATGCAGCAGCCATTTTGGAACTGCAGGTTGTGCTATCTGCCGTGTTGTATTCGGAATTTGGCATTTCAATTTTTGCAAATAGTCACATTTAGGCATTATTGTTGCATTTAGCCCAACAAGGCTTACCTCCTTGGAAATGTCGATGATGATGAGCTCCTGCTTCTTGTAGGAGTATGTTGTCCAGAATGCAGCCATGGAAATGCTGCTGTGCCTTGGTGGAGGGGGCACAGGGCCAGACAGGGGTCTCCAGCACTAGCTGTGGGCCTTTTGTCAATCCTGGGCCTTTTGTCAATCCTGGGCCTCATGTCAATCCTAGAGAATCCCTGGTGCACCGCTGAAAAATGTGTATATTCCTTATTCTCCTCCCTGAAGAACCGCCAAGTCTCAATACGGCCCACCTCCATGAGAAACCTCGCCATCTCCTGCCTATTTCTTTTGTCATTTGCCGTGGGCAGCAGTGTTATATCCACCTTAGGGTCCATAACACAATTAAAATCCTCACCCACCACCATCTGACCCTCACATCACATTTCAAGGTGATCACGTAACAATTGAATAAAGTGGTCTTGACTTTCTTTACTCTATATATTTGTACCACGCACCTATGGACCCTGAGGTTTATGGGCGCAAGACAAACACAAAATAGAGAGACCCAGCAAGGGTACAGAAAGTCATGCTGCATACCATAAAGTGCTAAACCATCTAAAAAGCAATGTTTTCAATTTCTTCTTACAAATTTCAGTAGCATTCACCTTTCTAAGATCTGAAGGGATTGCACTCCAGGCATTGGGCGCCGCCGCAAAGAAGGCATTCTTGGAAGCTTGTGAGAGTATACATCTAGGCTCCTTCAGCTGATGTGTGTTATTTGATCTAAGAGTCCTAACATTCATTTTAGTTAACAATGCCTCGCTCAAATATACAGGGCTTAAGTCCATTAGGCATTTATGCACAATTACAAGGAGACGAAACTCGATTCTGGCCTCAATTGGCAATCAGTGTAATTCTCTCCTTGCTTTGGTTACTTGTTCTCGCTGTCCAAGTCCCGCAATCACACTGATATCACTATTTTGTATCACCTGCAGTCTGGCACATTCTGCCTTCTTGATACCAACTAACAGGATACCACAATAATCTATCTTAGATTCTATAATAGCTCTTGCTATTGTCTCACAATTTTCCTTAGAAATATAGGGGCGAATTTGATATAATATGCTGATGTAGAAACCAAACTGTTCCCTTAGGCGGTCATATTCAAATTTTGGTCCAAATGAACTCCCAGTGGTTTAACTTTCTTTTTAGTTTCTAGATCACATCCCGCCGCCTGAAACATCCTATACTCCGCTCCCAGCTTTAAGATATTTTGGACGGTTCCTAAAACCATAAGCTCAGTCTTTTCATTATTCAAAGCAAGACCATTGTCCATCATCCAAACATGAATAATATCATAGACTTCATTTAGCCTTTTTGTGTCCTCCTCATAATCCCTAGACAGAGGGAAGATACACTGTGTGTCGTCAGCATAATTTGTGAAACCAATGTTATTTTCTTCCAACAAATTAAAAAGTGGGACAGAGAAAACATTATACAGGTATGGCGATAAGCAGGCTCCCTGAGGAACTATATCGCTACAACCCTACACAATCTGTTTTTTAAGAATTATCCAATCCACGCAGCAGCTGCCTCTGAAAATTCTGCCACTTCCTTCAGCTGGATAATGAGCAGTGCCTGGTCCACCAGGTCAAAAGCTGCTGATAGATCCAGTAGCATAAGGAGAGCTGTTTGTCCCTTATCCATGACACGTAAGAGACTGGACTTCAGATGCACCAATGCTGTTTCTGTGCCATGTCCCTGTCTAAAACCACTCTTTTAGATATCGCATCCTGCTCGTGCCCCTGCTCACACAGTGCTGTGTCCGCCTCATCTGTTCCTTTCTCCATTGCCATGACATGTTTATCCAAGTGGGATGTTGTTTTGGACAGTGTCATTTCCTTTTTGATTTCCATCAGTAGTAGTTGGAGGTCTGACCTTCCTGTGGGCGCTGTGAGAAACCTGAGGGTGTCCTCACCTCTTTTCCCCCCTTTGTCCTGGGCGGCCAGATAAAGGCCATCGATTTTGGGTCCTGACCGTAGTGGTGGATATGTGTGGGAGGATCACCTGGGTGGAGGGAACCGGGGGAGTCGGGAGGGAACCTCCTTAGGTGACACATGGTATCTCCCATTTCCTTGTCATACTGAACCCTCTGTCCCACAAGCCTTCGTAGGCTATTGTCAACCCCTTCCCTGTTCTGCCCGTAAATCGTTCCCCAGGAAACCACAGTTTAGTACTGGGATGAAGAGACCAACTAGAGAAGTGCATCCTAATTTTATTAATACACACGCATACCAACCCGAGCTGAGGAAGAGAACAGTAAGAGCAAGACCGGACTACGGTTTCTATAGTGAGCAATCTAGTTTTTCCTGCACTAATCATGGAGGCGGGAACTTTAAAATCCGACATCCTGGTGGAAATGGAGTCGGTTTTGGAAGCCGTGCTTCGAACTGCTGGGTACAGGCATACCTCTGCGGATCAGCGTGTGGCAAGTGCAGAGTTGGAGACCCGAGAAAGCATGCAGAGTTTATGCAGCGGGAAGTGGAACTGAAGGACCCTGGAGGCCAGTGAGAGACCACAGAAGGGATGGTCTTTCAGATATTGTCTGAACCCTGTCTCCCTTGTATAAATCCCACTTGATCCCCATAAACCAGCGACGGTAGCAGGGTTTCCAATTCGGAACTCAAGATTTTGGCTAGGATTTTTACATTGTTCTTTAGCAGCAAGATTGGGTGGTACGAGGCACATCTCGTTGGTTCCCTGCCCTCCTTGTGGCCCCCAGCATTGAGCTTGGCAAGGGTCCCCTTGACATTACCTTGTTGAACACTCTGGCCAGGTACGGGGCCAGCATGGACCTGCATCTTTTGTAAAACAGAATGGAGAACCCATCACTCCCAGTCATGGTTCCTGGCATCATCCCCTTGATCTCCTCCTCAGAGATAGGTGCCTCCAAACGTTCAGCCCCCCCCCCTCTGGTATGCCAGGTAGGGACAGGGGATCCAGGAATGCAGCTATCTGCTCATCCTTGCCAACAAATTCAGATGAGTAGAGACTTCCATAGAAATTGGCAAATTCCTTCCCTATTTCCACTGGGTCATGCACTTCCCTGTCCCCATCTGCCCTAATGGTCCGATCACCTTTTTTTTCCTTTCCTCTCATAGCTTCCAAGCCAGTATTTTGCCTGCCTTTTGCCGTCGCTCATGGTATTTTTGTGTTAGGTATAGTAGCTGCTGGATAGCTTTAAGTTTCGCTTTGTAAAGCTGCAATTTATCAGCCCTGCACGGCGTATGGTAGGTACCCTGCGGTCCTCTCTGCTGTTATTCCCGGATATTCACTCTTAGCTCCTCTTCCTGTGCCCTGCGCTCTTTCTTTTTCTGGGATCCTATCCTCATTAGGACCCCGTGCAACGTGGCCTTAAAGCCTTACCGGAGAGTCTGCACCCCCATCTCTCCATTGTCATTAAAGGCAAAGTAGTCCAGGATTTCCATCAACGACTGAGAGATTTCCCTATCCTTCTGTAGAAAGTCATTGCAGCGGTACCCTCCCGAGGGCCTCTGCGCAAGGTTGCTCCTCACCACAATGTTTACCATGTCATGATCCGACCATGGGACCGGTATGATGCACAAGTCTCTAACTGGGGCCTTCACCTCTGTATCCACCTGTATCAAATCGATCCTAGAGAAGGAGATGTGGACCGACGAGAAAAAGGTAAAGGGTCTATCACCCACCCGTCCCTCCACTAGGGCATCCATAACGCCCATTTCCTAGTTGATTTTCCTAAACTTTCTGGAGTTTACCCCTCCCTTCCCCCATGCTCTTGCAATCTCTACCCGGTCTAGGACCATGTTGAAGTCCCCCCCCCCCCACCACCGGCCCTCCACAAAAAGCCTCAATTCGTTTTTTACATGTTCCCAAAAATCTACATGGCCCGCATTTGGGGCGTAGAACAAACACATTGTGATCCTTTCGCCATGCAGGGATGCCTTAATGAACAGGAACCGACCACCCGGATCCATCTGTATCTCATCCACCACCAGTCCCAACCGGGCCGAAGTACAATTGCCACCCCTTCCTTTTTTTCCTCACCTGAGGCCACAAATACCTCCCCTCCCCATCCCAGCCCCAAGCGTGGTTCCCTACCCCTCTGCCAGTGCATTTCTTGTACCATCAGGAGATCCATTTGGCCCTTCGGAACTCCTGCATGTTCATTGATCTCTTAGCAGGTGAATTTAGCCCTCTCACGTTAAGGGAGCCAATCACATGGTCACCCCTAAAGGTCATAACACTGTTCCCATTCCTCACCTTGACACCGTCCCTCCCCGAGAAGATCCAAACCATGCTGCTGAACAACTTGAGCCCAATGAAGGGCGTTTCCCCCGACCCCTAAACAAACAACCAAACTTTCCCTCCCCCTCTGGATTGGCCTCCCCCATCCCAAGACCCCCTACCTTCCCCCCAATCCCTCTGGCATCCTGTCCTGGCCATTTCCTTACCACATTCCAGGATAGGATAACCAAGAAGGTCCTGAGTCAACAAGACTGACTTCAAAAACCCCTCCCTCTTCTTGAGTTCCCCCTCAAAACAGAACCTCTAAACCACATTTTCTTCGTCCCCCGGAGACACTCACCCCCCCCACACACTTCATTATACCAAATCAAGGGCCAGATAAGCTCCTTGGTGGGGTATTAAACTTTTTATATTTGCGGGCCCCCGCTATTTGTGTATATTTCGGGTGCCTGCGGGCTGAGCCAGTGATCCAGCAGTCTCTCTGATTCTCTTATGAGTTTATCAGACACTCGACTGATGCCACCCTCCGTCGCCAGCCGATAAATTTAGCTGTTGTATTCAAAGTTGAGGGGGAAAGGGAATCCCCAACGGTATTGCACCCCCTTGTCCATCAGCCACTTGGTGAGTGAGCTACACATTCTTCTCCTCGTGAGGGTGAGAGCCGAAAGGTCATGGAAAATGGTGACCTGGGTTTCACCATAGTTAGTTGGGCCCGCCTTCCTAGCCTGCTCTAGGATCCTCTGTTCATAATAGTGGAAGAGGCGCCAGCAAGCACCGAGCGGGGCTCCCTTGAACCACCCCCCACTCGATGGGCCTGGTCAATGGTAGGTTAATCGATGGCGTTGTCTCCGAAAAGCGTGCAGATCACCTCCCGGATGGCTCTTCTAATGTCACCCTCCATTTCCCCTTCCTTTTCTGGGAAGCTGTTAATCAGCAGGCAGGAGGCGTATTTGAGGATGCACCAAATCCTTTTACTCAGAACAAAAAAAAAAAAACTTTAAATGCAGTTTTCAACAGAAGCACGATTTTCGTTTTTTTCAAGGAAGCACTCCTTTCACTTTTCTGAACAAGGCCTTAAATCAGGGTTGGTGCTGTGACACGGGTTAAGGCCAAATTAATGTAAAGAAAGAAAAAAAACAGAAGTCTTTTAAATGTCCTTGCCTTTTATTGTGGGCTTCTTTTTCCTCCTAAGGCACTCACTAAGCGTTGCTTCAGACTTCCTATCTGAAGTTCAATAAAAAAAAAAAGATGTCCATTCCGGTAACCTTTTCTTTCCTTGGTTCCGTGGGTTAAAGTAAACAGTCCATAAATCAATGCCCGTGTCGTCTAACAGCCAGCATTTATCCCGGCCAAATGGTGCTTTTCAAGTAAGCCCCTGTCAGAGGGACTCTGCGTTTTTCTGCGGCGAGAGTTCGCGCATACGGACTTCTTGCATGCCTGTGGCTCTGGCAATCAGTATGCCCAGTTAAAACCTGCTGCCTCCTCCTTCCATTTCTCCTTGCACTCGCCTTCTCCCTGGATAAAGAAAGAACAGACAGCCTCTCTGAATCCACACATGCGTTAAAAATGCTGTCCTCCCCTCCCCTCCCAAGTCCAGGTGTGTTTAATCTTTCCGTGCTCTCATGAATCAACCCCACCCTTTCCTCGCTTTTCTCTCTGGGCTCTCCCACCTAACCTCCCTGGTTATTATTGGATTCCACCCGCCCTCCTGATATTCTGTCCGTTCTGAATGCCTTTCTTCTGCTGAGGTAATAAGGTAGGTGAAGGTCACTATGCATTTTGGAACTAAGTGATTTGGCAGCTTTTCTTCGTGATTCAGCATAGTGCATTGTGGGAGAAGTAGTTTTCTGACATGTAGTCTCTGTAGATTTTATTTTGGAATCTCCTGGCAGAGTGGGTTTTTTCATTATGTGCGGCATGTTTTCACCGTCCATGACTGTAGGTACAGGGTGTTCTGTTAACTTTATGTTGGTGAGTGGGCTAGATGTCCCGCCACTGTTCAAATTAGGTGACTCCGGGGGTGTATCCTCACATACCTCCCTCAAGGAATCATGCCGATCGGGCTGATCTAGGGAACGAGACAGATAGTCCGCTACCAATTGATATTTTCCTGGTTTGTGCACGGTTACAAATCGGAATGGCTGTAATGTAAGAAACCATCGCAATACCCTGTGATTGGAATCTTTCTGTGTTGCTAGCCACCGTAAAGGAGCATGGTCCGTGAAAATGGTGAACTGTCTACCCAGCAGATAGTAACGTAAAGATTCCACTGCCCATTTTATGGCTAAGCACTCCTTTTCCAGGGTTGAATATGGAAGTTCGTGTGATAACAGTTTTCTGCTTATAAAAACAACTGGGATGAGTTCATCTTCTGTTCCCTGTGATAGTACAGCCCCCAGGCCGCACCCTGAAGCATCAGCTTGTAAAAAGAAAGGCTTGGAAAAATCGGGGCAGTGTAGAACCGGCCTGTTAGCGATCAGTTTGATCAGAGAATAAAAGGACCGGGTTACTTCTGGGGTGATTGTTAGCGTTTTGTTGGTTTTGAGGGCGTCTGTCAATGGAGCAGCTATAGAGGAAAAGTGAGGAATGAACCTTCTGTAGTATCCCACAAATCCTAGAAAAGCTCGTATCCCCTTCCGGGTGGTGGGCACTTGGAGCTGTTGTATGGCTTGTACTTTGTCTAACAGAGGTGTTATCACTCCTCCACCCACTGAGTAGCCTAAGTATTTGGTAGTGGTTGCTGCCAGTTTGGTTTTTTTAGGGTTTATGTGCAAGCCGGCTTCTCCCAATGCCATGATTACTTTTTTAAGATGGGATAAGTGTTCCTCCCAGGTGGTACTGAAAATAACTATATCATCCACGTAGGCAGCTGCATATGGTTCATGTGGTCTTAGGATTTGGTCCATCAGGGCTTGGAAAGTGGCCGGTGCCCCATGCAGACCGAAAGGAAGGACAGTAAACTGGAAGAGGCCTTGAGGGGTTGCAAACGCTGTCTTTTCTTGATCCTCCGGGTGCAGTGGTATTTGCCAATACCCTTTTGTGAGGTCCAGTGTGCTTAGGTATGTTGCTGCTCCTAACCTTTCTAATAACTCATCAATTCTAGGCATGGGATAAGCTTCATAGCGAGATATGGCATTCAATTGTCTACAATCCATGCAAAATCTTGTGGACCCATCAGGCTTAGGTACGAGTACCACTGGTGAGCACCAGGCGCTTTTGGATGGTATGATGGTGCCCAGTCTCAGCATTTCCTTTATTTCCTTATTTATGTCTTCCCGTTTGGCCTCGGGTATCCGATAAGGTCTGAGGCGGACTATTTTGCCTGGTTCTGTTTTTATGTGGTGCGACACCAGGTTGGTTCGCCCCGGCAGTCCGGAAAATACTTTTGATACAGGATCAAGGTATCCAAACAACTCCGCTAGTTGATTCTTACTCAGACAACGTTTTCTCTTCTTGATTCTCCCACGTGTTCTTTAACACTTTCAGAATAGATCTTGGTTGCCTTCCAAATAACAGTTCAAAAGGGGAAAATCCTGTGGAGGATTGGGGCGTGTCGCGCAGTATCATCAGTACCCATGGTAGTGTTCTGTCCCACCCCAATCCTGTGGGACTTGTGGCCCTTCTTAACATTTGTTTTATGGTCTGATTGTATCTTTCCACAAGTCCATCAGTTTGTGGGTGGTACACAGAAGTTTTCAGATGCTTTATTCCTAATGTTTTACACACTTCTTTCATTACAAGGGACATGAAATTGCTTCCTTGGTCTGTCACTATTTCTTGGGGTATTCCCACTCGGGCGTAATATGGGAGCAAGACGTCGCAGACTTGTTTAGCTGAGATACCTCGTAGGGGAAACGCTTCCGGGTATCTTGTGGCATAGTCCACTATCACCAAGAGAAACTTATACCCTCGGCTGCTAGGTTCTATGCGGCCGACAATATCCATCCCGATTCGTTGGAAAGGCTCTTTAATAAGGGGCATCCTCTGCAACGGGGCTCGAGGCGGAATACGATTACTGGTCTTTTGGCAGATGGAACATTCCTGACAATACTTAGCCACCTCTGCATATATCCCCGGCCAGTATAAGTTCAGGAGTAGTCTTTTCAGAGTCATATTTTCTGCCAGGTGCCCCCCTGTGTTGTGGTCATGTGCTAGTGGCACCAAATTCTTGCGATAGGACAGAGGTTCCAATAGTTGTTCTTTTTCTGTGTGGTCTACCCCTCTAGTTATCCTGTAGTAAAGACCCTGCTTCGAAGGGATTGTGTCCTCTGACGTATTCCTCATCTTAGATATATCCTTCCAGCTCTGCTGGCCTCGGAAAATGTTTCTCTAGAGGGCGCTGCGCGTCGACGTCCCTCGAGTCGATGTCCCTCGACAGCCGCCGTATCGACGCTCGACGTCATCCTGCCTATAAAGGCCGCGCGCAGCGTCTGTTGTTCAGTTCCGTTTTTCCGCGCTTACTCGGTGCCTCGGAATACCGTTGCTCAGTTCTTAGTCAGATTAATCCTATTTACCTCGAGTTATTCGATCCATACTCGATGGCTTCCTCGTCGGAACCGACAACTCCTCGATCCGGCTTCAAAAAATGTCGAGATTGTGGGAAAAAGATGTCGTTGACCGATCCTCACAGAAATTGTCTGTGGTGCTTGGGAGCTGAACACCATTGTTCGGAATGCGAGGACTGTATGTCCATGACAGCTAAGGCCCTGAAGGAGCGTAGGGGGAAGCTGGAGAAAGGTAAGACTTTTAAAGCTTCTTCTTCGTCGACCAAGTCGAGACATTCGTCTCCTCGTCACCATTCGCGCTCCAGGTCTCGGAGTGGGTCTCATCACTCCTCGAGATCGAAGCACTCGAAGAGGAGGCGTTGAAGATCCCCTTCTCCGTCTTCCTCTGTTTCGCCAAAAAGAATCCCTTGCCCCACGAAACATAGTTCCCGGGCTGAATGGGAGGAATTCCGAAAGAATATGATGAGCGTCTTCGAGAAAGCGGCCTCGACCCCCTCGAAGACTGCCGAGAGCGATGCTCTGGTCGAAAGACCCGAAGGTCAAAAACGCCGCGCGTCGCAGTACCCGGCGAAAGAAACCTCTCGAGCGCGTTTCGAACCCTCGAGCAGGACTATGACCTCTAAACCTTCCTCGAAGGTTCCGTCGACGCCGTCGACGAAGGTCCCGTCGACGTCGAGGTCGATGTCTTCGGCGCCGTTGTCGAGGGGACCTTCGACACACGGGTCTGTCGACTCGACGCCGGCCTCGACACCGGCGTCGTCGCCAAGAAAAGTCACGGTGACCACACATCCAGTGACTATCCCCAGGCCCTCGATGGCGTCGATATTGTCGAGTAGAATTCCAATTCTGTCGAGGTCCTCGAGGCCTCCACCTCTGTTTTCGACGCCAAGCTCGAAGCCTTCGGCGTCGACGACATCGACGCTTTCGAGGCCAATAATGACAAGTTCGGCACCATCTGCCTTGGAAATGGGATTTACTCCCTTTATGAGTTCAGAACAATTGAGAACTATATCCTCAATTTTAGAAGGGGGTGATTTGTCTGAACAAGACACATTTGAGTTACAGCGACCTGTAACCCCAGTTAGAGAGGAATTTTCCTCTGAAGAGCGCAGATTAAAGGATCTTCATGATTCTTTACATGAGGCAAGTGGGTTAGACACTTCCCCTGAGGTGGATTTTGCTAAGCCAGACCCGGGGGAGCATGCTGAAACCCCCTACAGAGCCTTAATGGCCATGATTACAGAGTTCATGGGGTGGTCTGCACCTTCACAATCTTTCCAGCAAGATGACCTCACGGATATTCTTGACAAAGGCCCACAAGAGGATCCTGTGGTGCCCTTTCATAAAGCTCTTCAGAGAAAGATCATGACAAACTGGGAAACCCCAGATGTAATACCAGCAGTAAATAAAAAACTGTCTGCAAAGTACAGGGTACCTTCCACAGACCCAGAGGTTTTGTCTAAACACCCATCCCCAGAAAGTCTGGTGGTACAAGCAGCATCCTCTACCGATGTCAAGACGGCTTATCCTACAGTCCCACAGGACAGGGACGATAAAAAATATGATGCTATGGCAAAGAAAGTCTTTTCAGCATGTAGCATGGCGTTAAAGTCTGTTAATGCTACTTGCACCCTTGCTAGGTTCAGCCATACACTTTGGGAGTGTGCTTCTACAGCGGCTGACTGCATCCCGGAGGGAGAAGAAAGGGATGCGTTCCTGAATATTATACAGGACGGTAAAGACGCTATGTGCGAATCCCTCCAGACGGGCATTGATTCGGCTGACAGTATCAGCAGAGCAATGGCGGCAAGTACATCAACCAGGAGATTCGCTTGGTTGAGAAAGTCGGGTTTTGCCCCAGATGTGCAAGCCAGGCTCTTGAACATGCCATTCGATGGCTCTTCTTTGTTCGGGAAAAAGGCGGATGACAGTTTAGAGAAACTGCAAACTTCAAAAGCTGCAGCAAAATCCCTAGGAGCTGCAATCCGTCAGACTCCTTTTCGTCCCACAGGAACCTCTGCGAGGGGTAAGTCCTTTCGCTTCTACTCCGCATTCGGAAGAGGTAGAGGACGACCGGCTCAAAGGGGTCAAAGAAGAACTACCCGAGGTGGACGGGGTAGATATTCTAAAGCCGCAGCAACAGCAGGTGCCTCTTTACCATCGGCATCTGCATCAGCCGCCCCAAAACCACTCTGAGGACTCCCCTCACAGGACACCTGTAGGAGGCAGGTTGACTCAACATCTGACGGTATGGCAGGCTATCACGTCAGATGCTTGGGCATTGGAAACAGTTGCCCAAGGTTACTCCCTGCCTTTCCTACGTATACCTCAGAGTCATCCACCGGGGATCAGCTCTCATAAAGCTCCAGATCCGCTCCTCTTGCAGGAAATTTTGGACCTGCTAGAGAAAGGTGCCATAGAACCGGTACCTGTAGCGGAGAGGGACAAGGGCTGGTACTCCCCTTACTTTCTCATTCCGAAGAAAGACGGAGGACTGAGACCCATCTTGGACTTGCGAGAATTGAACAAATTCCTCAGAAAAGACAAATTCAAGACGGTCACTCTTTCTCAGATCCTCCAGGCCCTTCAGTTTCAGGACTGGTTGGTATCTCTGGACCTTCAGGACGCTTATTTCCATGTGCCTATCCATCTCAAACACAGGAAATACCTGAGGTTCGCAATTGGCAACTCTCACTATCAATTTCGAGTACTGCCATTTGGGCTGACCTCCGCCCCGAGGATCTTCACCAAGTTAATGTCGGTAGTGGCTGCAAGTCTAAGGAGGGAAGGGATTCACGTCTACCCCTACCTGGACGATTGGCTGATCAGGGCTGTTTCTCCGGAGCAAGCTCAGATCCAGCTAAATCACGTGTGCCATTTCCTTCACAGACTGGGCTTCTCCCTCAATTTAAAGAAGTCAGAAATGATACCATCGCAGAGACTCCAGTTCATAGGAGCGATCCTGGATACTTCCCTGGGAAAAGCCTCGCCACCAGAGGTGAGGGCTCAAGATATTCTACAGATGGTTACCAAGTTCCAGCATGCCCAACGTCTCCCAGCCTTCGACTTTTTGAGGTTGCTAGGCCTCATGGCATCCTGCATTTTCCTTGTGCCAGAGGCTCGCCTGAGAATGAGATCCCTCCAGTGGGCACTGAGGACTCAGTGGTCACAATTCTCAGGGAGAATGACAGATCTTCTTCAGGTTCCCGGCAGGGTGGCTCGAGACCTTCAGTGGTGGGCCTGTCAGGAGAACATTCTGAAAGGAGAACAGTTTTGGCAACCCTGGCCGGAGATAACAGTAGTCACGGATGCCTCACTCACGGGGTGGGGAGCCCACGCCAACGACTTGACCATCAGCGGTCGTTGGTCTCCATCGGAGTCCAGACTACACATCAACCTGTTAGAGCTGAGAGCCATCAGACTTGCGCTGAAGGTGTTCCTGCCAGCTGTACAAGGGAAAAATGTCCTGATAATGACGGACAACACGGTGGCCATGCATTACCTCAACAAAAGAGGAGGCGTAGGATCACTACCCCTGTGCAGAGAGGCGATGCAGCTCTGGTTTTGGGCAATCCAAGAAGGAATCTCTCTATCGGCAGTTCACCTAGCCGGAGAGAAGAACTTGACAGCGGACGCTCTGAGCAGCTAGAACACAGTCTCCCACGAGTGGGAGCTAGCTCAGGAAGTCCTTCAAGAGATCTTCGCCCTTTGGGGAACCCCTCAGGTAGATCTGTTCGCCACCAGCCTAAACAGGAAATGCGACCTGTTCTGCTCAAGGGAATTTCCTCCGAGAGGAGCTCTGGGAGACGCGTTCATAGTGGACTGGGAGTTTCCGCTTCTGTACGCGTTCCCACCGGTCCCTGTCATTCCTCAAATGATCAGGAGGTTGAGAAGATTCCGGCGAACCATGATCCTAATTGCCCCGGTTTGGGCCAGGAGAACGTGGTACCCGGACTTTCTAGACTTGTCCATCTGCCCTCCAATTCGACTTCCTCTCAGAGAGAACCTACTCTCACAGAAGGGAGGTCAGGTTCTCCATCCAGACATCAAAACCCTCAACCTTCACTCTTGGCTTCTGAACGGCTGAGGTACAAGGATTGGGACCTCCCTGATGATGTTATGGAGGTGTTGCTTTCGGCAAGGAGGCCAGCAACAAAGTCTTTATACCGCTGCCGTTGGAACAGATTTTGCAGCTGGTGTAGAGAACAGAATATCGACCCATTTTCATGTGGTACACCAATGGTTTTGTCCTTCCTACTATATTTGGCAAATTCAGGCCTTCAAGTTGGCACCATTAAGGGCTATCTCGCAGCGCTATCCATCTTTAAGCGTACTGCGGAAGAACCATCCTATTTCAAATTACCCTTGGTAATACAGTTTCTAAAGGGGTTAACCAATGTTTATCCCCCAAGACCATTCCAAGTTACCCTATGGGATTTAAACTTAGTACTAACTTTCCTGACGGGTACACCTTTCGAACCTCTCCATTCTTGTTCGTTAAGATTCCTTACCCTTAAAACTGTTTTATTAATAGCACTTACATCTGCTAGAAGGGTGAGCGAATTACAAGCTCTTTCTTGTAAACCCCCTCATACAATCTTTCACAAAGACAAAGTTGTCCTACAAGTGAAGCCTAATTTCCTCCCAAAGGTGGTTTCTGAATTCCATATCACTCAGAAGATTACCCTACCATCTTTCTATCCTCCTCCTCACCCGGGAAAAGAGGAAGAGAGGTTACACAGACTAGACCCTAGGAGGGCTTTAAGTTTTTACATTATTAGACTAGCCAGGATAAGACAGGCAGACCAGCTGTTTGTAGGTTACGCAGGTCACAAGCTGGGGTTACCAATAACTAAGCAGACCATTTCCAGATGGATCATTCTAGCCATTCTGGAATGTTATAAACTGGCAGGGAAAGAGCCCCCTCAAAACCTTAGGGCTCATTCGACCAGAGGTATTGCAGCTTCATCGGCCCTCAAAAGAGGCGTGCCGGCTAAAGACATATGTGCGGCCGCTACATGGTCGTCTGTCCATACCTTTACACGTTTTTACAATCTGGATTCCTCCTCCAGTCAAGAGAGTAGGTTTGGAAGGGCTATACTGCATTCTATTCATCAATAGAAAACAGCGTGAAGTCAGTACTCCCTCCTCCGAATATAGAATACTGCTATGGGAGCCTATCTAAGATGAGGAATACGTCGGAGGACACAATCCCTTCGAAGAACAAGTTACTTCTTACCTTGTAACGTTCTTTCGACGGGATGTTCCTCCGACGTATTCCTCATCGACCCTCCCATCCATCCCCGCAGTTCTACTTCCCTTGTTGTTGCAGCTTACGCTCCTTCAGGGTGATTAGTCTAGTCTTTATAGGCAGGATGACGTCGAGCGTCGATACGGCGGCTGTCGAGGGACGTCGACGCGCAGCGCCTCTAGAGAAAACATTTTCCGAGGCCAGCAGAGCTGGAAGGATATATCTAAAATGAGGAATACGTCGGAGGAACATCCCGTCGAAAGAACGTTACAAGGTAAGAAGTAACTTGTTCTTCTCTCTAAAATATGGGGTGGAGCCTGTATTTTGGGTTGGGTCATGAGCTTGTTCTCTTGCCCGTTTTAGTGAGTCATCCATTTCTATTTCGGTGCGGAATGAGGGTATATGATCCTCTACTTTCCAATCTATCAGGGCTATTTCCTGGGCTACTGCCCTCCATCCCCATTTATTCTCTCTTTTCTGTGCCCGTGACAACCGTTCCCGATGTGGGCACCCTTTCAGTTCTGATCCGGAATACGGTGCTTCTTTTAGCCATTTTTCAAATCCGGGTAAGTCGGTACCTATCAGGACTGGGGCTGGTAGTGTAGGTATCACTGCTGCTTTTATTGGAATCTGCTCCCCCTCTATCCCCAAAGTAATGTCTCTGGTACGATACTCTTTGACATCCCCATGCACACATTTCACAACTACTCCGCTCACCTGGTTATCTTCTTGGTTGCTTACATGGGGCTGGATCGCTGTTTGACGACTTCCGCTGTCCATCAGGGCCTGGGCGGTGTGTCCATCCACAGTTACTTCTATCACGTACGGGAGTCGCCGTCTTCGGATTTCCTGGGACTGAATGGTTCCAATCTCCATCAGTTCTGGTTTTGCTTTTCGGGAGCAGAATCTTGCTATGTGCCCCCATTCACCACACTCAAAGCATTGTGGGCCCCCAGGGGTTCTCGGACCCCCATTACCTGAGGACGCTCTGATCTCTGGCCGAGGTCTGGGCTCTGCCGATATCGATCTGTAAGGCCCATTGCGCAGGGTGGCCGCGTCTCCACTTTGTTTCACTTGGGGTGTCAGGAAGGACCTTGGGGTACCGGCTTTTTGGAAGGCAGTTGCTACGTCTATGGCTTCTGGTAGTGTAAGGTGGTGGTGTTGTCTGACCCACCTCTGTATAGCTCCGGGCATGGCCTCTACAAATTGTTCAAGGATGATTTTGTCTTTGATTTGCCCAATGGTGGAGGTGCTGGGCTGCAACCATTTCTCTGCGAGGTCCTGAATTCTATAAAATAGTTGTCTCGGGCTCTCTCCTGGTTTGAGCCTGGTCTCCCGATACTTGATCCTATAGGACTCTTCATCCATTCCCAGTCTTTCTAGGATAGTTTTTTCAGTTCGACATATGGGGTATCCCCTGTGGGATTTGCTGCTTGATAGGCTCCCTACATTACCACAGTCAGCAAAGGGGCCAGAAAGAAAGCCCATCTCTCTTGTGGCCATTGGGCGGCTCTTGCTATTCGTTCGAAATTGACAAAGAAAAAACTTGGGTCACCCCCCGTTTGGTATTTCTGAAGTATTGTGGGTGGAACTGCCTTTTGAGTTCTTGTTGCGGCTACGGCTTCCCCCAGTATTCGTAGTGCTTCTCTACCTTGATCTTGGGCGGCATTCTGTACCTGGATTGCCTGCTGCAGGGCTCGGCGATCTACTTGTGCTTGGTGTCCCTGCACCTGGATTAGTTGCTGTAACTGTTGCTGACCCTCAGCCAAGGTTTTTATTACCGCTTCCATTGTTTTGTGTTTGGCGAGGCGCTATCTTTATCCCACCGCTGCCACCACTGTTAATCAGCAGGCGGGAGGCGTATTTGAGGATGCACCAAATCCTTTTATTCAGAACAAAAAAAAAAAAAACTTTAAATGCAGTTTTCAACACAAACACGATTTTCGTTTTTTTCAAGGAAGCACTCCTTTCACTTTCCTGAACAAGGCCTTAAATCAGGGTTGGTGCTGTGACACGGGTTAAGGCCAAATTAATGTAAAGAAAGAAAAAAAAACAGAAGTCTTTTAAATGTCCTTGCCTTTTATTGTGGGCTTCTTTTTCCTCCTAAGGCACTCACTAAGCGTTGCTTCAGACTTCCTATCTGAAGTGCAGTAAAAAAAAAAAGATGTCCATTACGGTAACCTTTTCTTTCCTTGGTTCCGTGGGTTAAAGTAAACAGTCCATAAATCAATGCCCGTGTCGTCTAACAGCCAGCATTTATCCCGGCCAAATGGTGCTTTTCAAGTAAGCCCCTGTCAGAGGGACTCTGCGTTTTTCTGCGGCGAGAGTTCGCGCATACGGACTTCTTGCATGCCTGTGGCTCTGGCAATCAGTATGCCCAGTTAAAACCTGCTGCCTCCTCCTTCCATTTCTCCTTGCACTCGCCTTCTCCCTGGATAAAGAAAGAACAGACAGCCTCTCTGAATCCACGCATGCGTTAAAAATGCTGTCCTCCCCTCCCAAGTCCAGGTGTGTTCAATCTTTCCGTGCTCTCAGGAATCAACCCCACCCTTTCCTCGCTTTTCTCTCTGGGCTCTCCCACCTGACCTCCCTGGTTATTATTCGATTCCACCCGCCCTCCTGATATTCTGTCCTTTCTGAATGCCTTTCTTCTGCTGAGGTAATAAGGTAGGTGAAGGTCACTATGCATTTTGGAACTAAGTGATTTGGCAGCTTTTCTTCGTGATTCAGCATAGTGCATTGTGGGAGAAGTAGTTTTCTGACATGTAGTCTCTGTAGATTTTATTTTGGAATCTCCTGGCAGAGTGGGTTTTTTCATTATGTGCGGCATGTTTTCACCGTCCATGACTGTAGGTACAGGGTGTTCTGTTAACTTTATGTTGGTGAGTGGGCTAGATGTCCCGCCACTGTTCAAATTAGGTGACTCCGGGGGTGTATCCTCACAGAAGCCAAAGAAAAGTAGGTTGGTATGGCATTCCCTGTTCTCTGTCATCAAGTTTGAGTGTGGTCTCTGCCTCCCTCCTATCCAAATCCACCAGCCTCACCCCCGTCTGGCGCTCTAAGGTGTCCACTTGATTCTGATTGGCCTCCAGACCTTGGATCTTATCTTCCACCGAGAGCAATCTCTGGTCCATTTTGTCTAGCCTCTGGTCAAGGGCCGATCTGATGCCCCTGATCTCCATAAGGGCCACAACATCAGACTTCATGGCTGCCGGGTCACCTTCCATACTGGCCCGCTCCCTTCCTGCAAATTGGAACCTCTGCAAGGAGTCTCTCCAGCACATGGGCCGGGGAGGACGGCTGTCTGACCAAAGCTTTGTTGGCCCACACTGTTCTCCCCTTCTGATCATCGACAGTCAGCTGGGAGGCGTGCCCCAACTCGGGTTAGTGCCTACCTGTCACGACCCACATCCAGAAACCCACCTGGCAAGCCCATGGGCCAGGAGGGGTCTTGGCTCGGGTCTCCAACAAACTTAGGCATCCTTTGCCTAGGCCCTCTTGGGCCCAGTCCTGGCGCCTTTGCCGCCAGGCTCATACTTAATAAAGACTTGTGTTTAGGCAACTACTTTATTTCGAGTGCCAGCCAACATGGAGGCATCCACATAGCTTGGCTCCTTGGAACCAAGCTATGCGGTATAGTGTTTTGGGTGTGGTAGCCTAGGAACTACTTTACCTGGACTACTTTCATGAAGCTATTTAAACCACACCCGACTTGGATAACACGCTTCGCGTTACTTTGCAATCCTGCAACGTGACGCTCATCATGTTCAGCTGTACCCGCGAACCTCGGAAGAACAGCATCTGTAAAGAGACAAAAGGACATAGTTAACAGCAGCAGCTTACCTGTAATTTCATCGTTAGCTGCCCACAGCTTCTGCAAACAGCATCCTAGGATCAGCGCGTCTCCCGGACCAGCGGATCTGCAAAAAAGGAAGAAACAAGACATTAGACACTTCTACAACACAACGAATTGTGCCGAAAAGCTTGCAAGTCGCCCCTCGACCAGCATCGCCTCGGGATTTCATACACCGGGTGAGCACCGCGATCTATGGGAAAGAAAAGACAACAGGTTAGCAAAGGCAAGGCATCTTAGCGCTGCGCATAGCGCCTACTTACCGCATCAATGCGCTCTTTATACGCCATCATTTACCGGCGAGACCCAATTCAGCCAATGCATCACATTGGACTTCCGCGCACCTAAGGAAGAGAAAAGGACATTATTTAAACCAAGAAAGGCATGCAAGAATAACAACAATATACAACAGAAATAAGACCTACCTGAAAGACTCAAAACAGGCCGGCATCAGTGAAGTAACTAGATTGCATTCGCCCACAAAGGACAACGCGCCCCTGCCAAGAAGGCAGGGCGGAGAGCACATCTGAATTAACAACAAGGTGAGGAGAGGCCCAGAGGGGCTGCAGGCATACAGGGTTGTGGGGGGTTGCTTACCCCAGTTGCCCAGTCTTGAACATTGCCCACCTGTATTCCAGGCAGAACTTCCCTGCTGGTCACACCTGGGAACCGCAGAGAAGGATACCAGAGTCTCTACGGCTGCGTGGCGTCCCCGTGTATACCAGGTGAGCATAACACTACCCCCTGTCTCACACTCCAAGTCCCTCACAGGGGTCTACTCCTCCCCCCCCCCCCCAGTGCTGGGTGGGTGGGACTGCCCTGCCTCTTCTCCCTCTGTGACGGCACTTGTCGATTTAGTCAGTGCGGGTGACTCATCTGTCTCTGTAGTGCGGCACTGTGTGCTCCCAGGGTCAACACTTGTGACGCTGGTTGGGGGATCAAGTCATTCATGTGTGTCCACCCTTAAGCCTCCACCTCCTGCAGTCTAGCAGTGCAGCTCATTCCTCCTTTCCGGCGCCCAGCGGACAGGGTGATGGCCGCACTCCCCAAGGGGCTGATTGCCCAAAACTCACACCAGGCCCCTGCCTCCAGCCCTCCCTTTGGCATTCTATTGGTATGGCCCTTTCAGCTGTCCAGAGTTTCAGGACAGAAAAATTTCCAGGGACTGTTATTATGGCCTTTTCGGTAGGTGGGCCTATCCAGTCACTCACCCCAGGGATGGTGCGTCTCTTTGCTCTGAGTGTCCTCACTGCAGGGTGCCCTCCGGACCACCACTTGAGGTATATTCAAGCCTGCGTCACTTCTAATTGCGCCGGCTCCATTTCGGCGGCTGATATTGCAATGCCACTAGGTACTTGCAAAGTGGCGTAGCAGCCTTCGTTTCCGCACTAATTCAGTCACCTCCTGCCATGGCGGGTTTGCCACTGGGGCCGCCGTTGCCCAAAGCGAGTGAGCAGCGCTGCCGTGCACAGTCTCTGGGAGCCTCAGGCCCACAGCACGCTGGGCCCACAAAGGAAAGGATCTTGCGTATGCTTTCCTTCCTCACCGCCGGGCCGGGATCTCTGCCTCTCCCGCCGTTGCTCTCCACACGGCTAACTCGGCCGCCCGACTATGGATTGGCTCCAAACTTGGCGCAGGGGCAACCCCTATAGCAGCTTTCTGTGGGACTAAAGGGGGATGAGGGGGTGGGGGGTGGGGTGGTGGTGTTCAGTACCCCTTTACGTCCTTCTGAACCGGAGCGTGAGGACATATTGTTTTCCTCCATGTGCCCCCAGGTGGCCTCCTCCACCGCTTTCTTATTTGATAAAAGAATATATGAAGAAACATGCCACCACTTTGTCCGTGCATTACATCTTATCCCTTACAGAAGACATAGCAAACAGAGCGCTGAAAGAGATCTTGCTAACAAATATACCAAGGAGGGCACTGAAAAATATGCCACTGTGAAACACACTTCCATGCAAGATGCAGAGACAAATTGTGCTAAAATGTCAAGTCGAAGACTGATGCCAAAAGAAATTGTGCTGAATAACAAACTCCCAGACGGAGCACAAAGAGGATGTCTTTTAAGGGTTTGACACCTAAATCTGGCAGCAAAAGGTCACATGCTATCAGATGCTTCAAATGCCTCTGTACAGGCGGCATCTAATAATACTGACACTTCTAGGCCCAAACATATACGACAACCACTCAGTGACCAAAGTAAAGCATATTTCTTCGAGACCCTCAAGGCTTCCTTCCAGCCTTCAGAATACACTGAAGCTACCGACCACAAGCTCACTCCCCCCAACAGAGGAGGAGTCATTTCCTATAACAGTGGGACCAAGATGAAGAATGTAGTGGGGAGGATGTTGAGGTAGAATTTGAAACGCATTAAACTGAGGCATGGATAAGGTGGATGATGGCGCACCATCGTGGGAAAAGCAAGCTTTCACACAAACATTAGTTAATGTCAACTTGCTAGTGGAATAAAGGAATGGAAACCAACCAAAAGAAAGATAAACCACATATAGGCCAAGACACTCAACCTACAAAGTCCACAAGGGTACAAGATTCTCTTTTTGTGTATTAGGCAGGGGATGTTTTCTCTGACACACTCCATTCTTCACAGGGCTTCACTCCTGACATCCATGAACGCCATGAATACCCAATGGGGTATCATGATGATAAGGAACCCCACAGTCGGATTCCACTTCTGAGTGCCAGACAACTTACCTTAAAGGCGCCACATCACGTTTTATTACGTACATCAGCAGACCGAAATGTGGGATTTTGAGGACATTTTAGAAGAGCCATAGTTTATTCCTCAAGATATTCCTATTTTACAATTTGTAAATAAGCAACTAAAGCCATTCTTTGACTAACCAGGTAATTTCAAGGTGATGAATGGAAGAATAGAGAAACAAATAAATACGAACTACCCTCCTTTGACCCATGTAGAAAGGGGCAATTAATCACTGATTCTATTGTGAATAAAAATGCTCACAAACGCTACAACACCTCTACATCCACCAGTGATTCTCCCACTTACAAAGCAAAAAACTATTTTGTGGACAGAAAAATTGGCAATGCTGGGGCTTACAGAAATAAAATAGCGAATGCAGCAGCCTTTATGAGCCGATATGACTGCAGTCAGTGGGATGCCAGGCAGGAGGACCTGCGTAAGGAATTACCAAACAGTATCCATTTCAAGACACAAACTATTAAAGAGGGACAATTATCTACTAACAGTCTGTAAAAGTAGCCTTGACGCAGCTGAAACATCAGGGGACCAAGCAGCCAACGCAACAGTCTTAAAATTATGTGAGTGGTTAAGGGTCACTGGTGTTAGGCAGAATCATATGCAGTACCCTTTGGGAACACTACGCACAGTTAAGACTACAAGGGTAAGTACAATTTCACCATTGGTACAAGGCTGTACTACACAGTAATGTGTTAGCAGTGGCTGAGCAACTAGACTTCTCTCAAGAGTAAAGTGAGCAGTACAACAGGTTAGACAAAGGACTAGCAAATACAGTGATTCAAACAAACACTTACTGAAGGGTTCTTGGTAAATGAATATACATTTATTTACACAGTCATTTGGAAAACATTCCACTAGTTAGAGCAGCTCAATATCAAAATCTAATATACTACAATACACAACCAATCAGTTTCTGAACAAGTTTAGCTCCCCTGAAGTGGGAGCAAAATGGCACTTCTGTTTACTTTAGAAAGGGGTAAAAAGACACGGTTATAAGAATCAACAGCACAAATACTTTCATAGGCAGGCAAAGGGTTTCAGTTCACTACAACCAGCAATTCAGTTCAATAGGCCCGGGCCAAAGTTCAGAGTCTTTTATAGGATAGCACAGTTTGGTAGTAAACGGTTAAGTCTTTGCCACGCATCTTAGAAGAATTTTCAGACAAAAAGTTAGATGTTGGTTTAGGGAAGGACAAGCTTTCAAAGTCGGGAAAGTTTCACAAACTTTCACCGCGGCCGAATGGACTTCTGCACCGCTGCACAGTATCTTGTAAGTGAAGAAAAGCTGTAGCTGAGGCAGTTGTTCCTGGCAGTTCCTGCAGATCTCGCTTTTCGTGAGCTTCAGGTGTGGGGACAAGGAGGACGTCGGGAGGTTCCTACACTGCCCAGGGAAGAGGCCACAAGTTTGGCAAAACGTCGGTTTAAGGTGCAAGTGCCTTAAAGACCATGAACTGGTATCCTTCCCACTGGCTATCCGGTTTTCAACAGCACTCTGGAGAAAATTCGACCACTATGCCGCCGGTGTCCAGGAGGCTTACGAGTTGGTTGTTCCCACCAAACTCAACGGAAGAAGTTAACCTTGAAGGGCTTCTCTGTAAACAATTTTCCCTCATTCATTCCAGCCTGGCTGTCACTCACACAGCAGTGTGGCTGTCCTTGCCGGACAGCCAGCCGGCCAATCACGCCAGAGTGCATTCAGGCCTCCTAGGGGACTAAGCATAGGGCGTTTCGGGCACCTCCCTCACATCCTGTCCACCCCAGACACTCAGGCGCCAGAGGAGGGCTTCAGTACTGAAGCACGCCAAAGGCCAATGAACAAAGGGACCAAACCTGGTTTGGCACGCAGAGACAAACACAAGAAGGACCTTTCCAAATAGAAATGGTGAAAAAAGTTGACCGGAGTCTGTTTTTACAGCTAGGTCTTGGCCGCCATATTGGAAAACATGGCTGACCCGATTTTTAGCTACTGGTGTTCGCGGTCAGGAAAAATCTTGGTAGTTTGTTTAAAACCACTGCCATCACCCATTTCAAGTGGGAAAGGGTAACATTTGACTGTTAAATGAGTGTTTAGACTCAGGGGATGCTAGGCAACCCTCCAGCACTCTATAAGAAGATAGTGTGTGCTGGGTCTGTACATTTAAAAAGACCAGTAAAGTCAATTTAACTTTACATGCTCTGGGAGACAGTAGTCAGTCCCAGAGAAGGTATTTAAACCTTGGGGAGTCTGAAAGACACCCCTGTGCCACTGCACTGAAGGTGCTGTGTGACACATAAGAAAAAGATAATGCCTCTGAGTTGTTTTCAAACTCCATATCCAAAGAACACGAAAGTAAAACGCATTGAAAATGAAAAGTTCAAAGTCCCAATATATAGCAAAAGAGCTGAAGGTCTCTAAGGTAGAGGGAATTTAGCACTTGGGTGAGAATTCTCCCTAACAACTAGGATCAAGCCAGAGACTCGAGCACAACTGATAAGCAAGTCTCTTGATGGTGAGCACCATTTTGGTAAAGAGTTTTATTTATTTTGTAAAATGTGAATATTAATACAAACATGCAAATGTCATCAAAATCTCATTCAAATATGTTAATACAATTTATTATATAAAACCATATCACAAAACATTTGTACATCAACATCTCAATGCTCCCCCCTTCAATTTTTGTTCTATAAACAACGACAGATTGACCATAGACAATGTTATAAATCGCTGGTTACCTGAAAGGCAGCTTTGCCAAAAGTGATTAGTTTCTAATGTATCAATTCTGTTAACAAAGTTGCCTAAAAACTGACTATGCAAGGAAGTAAGGTCTTTGCACTTGGTTAGAAGATGACGGACTAACTGTTAATCCACATAATGGTCAATTTACTCTTATTCATAATGTTTATGTGTCCACATTAATAAGGTTCTACAATGTCTCACAAATGGAAACATATACTTTTGCAGAGTTAAATACGTGAAGGCTGATAACGGCAAGTCTGTTAGTGATTTCAACTTCCTCCAATCCCATAGTTTGGCTTTTCTGTCCAACTTTTGTTTTGAGACGTCTAAACTCCAGTCCAACTTCTATGATATAGACTCAAAGAACAATTTGTTCTTTGTTCTAAATTCTTTGGCAAGAGAAGGTCTGCCACTCTCAATAGTTCCCCCACTATTGCCAATAACAAACATTTTGGTGCTTTATGAGTCATTAGATAAAACATCCCTTTTTTGATATCAATATTGGTGGCCAGAGAAGTCAGAGACGGTTCCAAATATAATGCGTGCATGGGGCTGCATTGCGGTAATCCCGATGCAGATCGCCACCTTTTCCCTTCTTACATATCCAAACAGGATTTCTTCTTCCCAAATTCAGTTTCTAAACCATACAAAATCATAGGCGCATTATCTTGTGGGTTGGAATGAGGCCCTGTAATCTATAACCTGCTGTTTTTGGCCACAACATTTCTAATCACAGTTAATATAGGAGCAATTTTCATCTGCTTTTCTTTGATCAAATTGTGCTTAGTGCTCTTATTAGTTATGTGGACACCCAAATAACAGTACAAAGGTACCTGCTCGACTACAGAGTGTCCAGATTACCACAGTGTTAATTTCCCACCATTTTACCAAAACATATGGTGTTATTTTTGCTGCTGTTTATTTGCAAGTCATTTTTAAGAGCATATTTTTGAAGTGCAACTATACTCCTGGCGATGCCAAAGCAGGTGCGGTCTCACAAGTCACAAGTATTTGACTGCACCCCGACTTGGGAACAAAATTGTTGATGTCACTAAATGAGTTTGCGAAATCAAAAGGTTAAATAAAAAGGGCGCTAACACGCAGGCCTCTTTCAGACTATGTTTATTTGATATCTTGTTGGTAACGGTAACTACATAATCCAGACAAACCTGTAAAGTAGGGTTATTATTCAGCTATGTCATCATGTTTAGTATGTGGAAATGGATTGCGCATTTTAATAATTTGCCCCACAGAAGAGTTATCTCAACGGAATCAAACTCTGCTGAAAAATCAATGACCAGTGTCTACTATAAAGGGGGGTTTCTTTTTTCTTCTTAGACTCTCTTTATTAATATATTCAATGCAACTATTTGTGGATGGTTGAAGACCCCTTACAGACAACAGTTTGTTAAAGGTTTAACAAATTCTTGTCAACCCATGAGTGCAATGTTCTCAAAATGACAGATGCAAAAATCTTTCTGAGCACATCTAAAAGCGCCAATAATCAGATTCAGGCGCTGACCTTTTTTAAAAACTGGAATCTGGAAAGCAGGTTTCTACGATTGAGGTATTCTTCCTATACGTCATATCTTCTCAAATAATTGATTTAATAAACACGCCCAAGCTTTAGGTTTCCTCTTAAGTACTGCATTAGATAAGCCATCAGGCCCCAGCATGTGGAACCTTTTCAAGCTAATGATGTCTTCAATAATTTCCACTGAAACATGCACAGCCCAATCTATAGGGGCAGGGGTAGGAGGGGGATTTTTAATTCAATATTTAGTTGTTCATGACCAAAGTGTTCCTCTACAAGGTGTACCATAATTCTTCATTGATGAGGTTCATTTGAAGCATTTCGGGCGGAGCTCTACATTGATTGTAACATTGCCAAAAGTTCTTAATTTTATTCTCCTTAAGCACATTCAGCATTAACTGCCATTGTACGTTTTCCGTGGAGCATTTGTCTTTAAAGCCAATTTCAGTAATTTAATTTAGCCTTTTAATTAATGACACCTCATCCAGTTCACTTAGGGAAGCCCTGGCTCTAATTTTCCGAACGTACCACTGCAAGGTACTTTTTTCACCTGCAATTTTTGCATCATAGATCAGTGCTGAATTTACAGCATTTTGTCTATTTGTGTTTCCCAAGGACCATGTTCAGTATTGATCCTTGAGAACCGATATACAGTAGCATCCATGCCTAGATCATGATGCAATACTAGTTCTTGACCTAAATATTTCTAAATGTGAAAACTAGTAAACCAGTAAATCCTATTACCCCTGTGGGTGACTTCTGTCTCCTGTATCTTAGCGGGATTAGTGATTAGCTGGTCCATGCATAATGGTAGTTATACTATGGCATGATCCATATGAGTGTTAGATGTTATGTCTAGAGCGTGTACTCTATTAAAACATTTGGCATGTACAAAAAAGTATTGATTTGTGTTTTTTACCTATAAATCATGTATAGTTACCATGGATGCCATTCTTTGTTGGTCATTATCAGATTCCAGTCTGCCATAAAATCCAACCACCTCTTACCCTACTTATTTCCTTTAATTTGTCTCATTGTGGTTAGAGGAATAGAAAAATGTGCAGTTTTCAAAGTTGATCATTTATCTTCTTTTGAAGTACAACAAGCATTCAGACCACTGTCATATTGTAAATATAGATCACTAACCTGGACTCTAAGGAACCATGTAGTTAGTCCAATGAGGAGAGGAAAAAGAACGGAACAAACTGAAATAAGGACAGGGTTTCGTGTTCTCTTTCCTCCCCTAGTGTGGGGGGCTTTGGAACAGGAGATGTGATGTTCTGTCCTCACCAGATGTGTAGCGAGTGCTGGAACACAGAATAGATCTTCCGGGATCAGAAATAGTGATGCTGGACTGGAATGAAATAACAACATACAATGAGTGTTAGGTCTAACCATAGGCAGGCTTCCCTTTCCCACTGTGATAGTTTAGCTGGGAATGGGAAAGCGGACTCTGGTAATTAGCAAATGAACTCTGTATTCTTCCTGCTCAGCCATTCAAACTAAAAAGTCTGTTAGGACTGGAGTGTAGAGAATTATAGTCCCAAACAAAAACTAAAGAAACATAAGTTCTAATTTCCTAATATGAACGTAGCTTCCTTAACTGGAAAAATGAGGATCTGTGGATGGGAATCAGCCAGTCTCTGGGTCCTGGAATTGAAGGTTTGCAAGACGCTGCTTTGTTGTCGCAGCTCTTTCTTAAATGATGCCGGATCCACTGTAACACAACGCGAAGCTGCGTTCGCAGTGGCCATCTTGGTAAGGGAATGATGCAGGAAATGGGGCAGCCTTTTTGGTGTGGGTAAAGAGCGACATAGACTGTATGTTGCATTGTTGCAGCGTGGCGGCCATCTTACTGTGGGATAGGAGATACTGGTGTTCTCCAGCATGGGGTCTGGCATGGATTCACAAGCTCATGAATATTCCCCGTCGTCAGGCCGGGAATCCTCGGTATAGAAAAAATCAGTATCAGTTTCGTTTCTGATCTGTCTTTCTCAGTAGTAGCCAATCACTGGTCTCTGGGTCATACTGCCCCCAGCCAATGACTTCCCTCTCCCTAAGCCCCTCCCCTGGCAGCCATCCACAGATTTTTACTGCACGTTCAAGTGTTGGGAGTCCTCGTGCTTAGCTCTCGAGCTTTTGCTGCGTTTTCACGCTTTTTTCTGGAGATTTTCTCATTTTTTCGGTTAAGAGCCTCAAGCTCCACCGTTTCTACTTCCGATCAACGGGGATCCATTTCGGAGTTTTCTACGCCCCTCAAGGGTGAAGATTTTTGCAGAGTTACGCTTTTGGAGGATTCCAGAAGTTCCGAGGCCTACCCCGGACATGGCCCAGGAGAAAGGGAGCTCGACGCCCGGGAAGCTATTCAGGACCTGCCCTGGATGCCAGCTTCAGAACATTTTCAAGGAGGATGAGCATTCGTTATGCCTCTACTGTCTCCATGAGGACAAGACGCACAAGGAAAAGGACTGTGCGTTTTGTGGAAACATGTCGGAGCGGACCATGAAGGATCGCCACCTCTGTCTCGCCAACTGGCTGGAAGGTAAGAGCCCGCCAGGTGAGAAGAAGAAGAAGAAGTCCGAGCGGTCTTCTAAGTCCTGTGAGGGTGCTCCGGCGACGGGGGCCCATCAAAAGGCTAAGCACTGCGAGTCCGCGGGCACCGGGAGCACCGAACGGTCGGGCTCCTTGGCTGCCAGACAGGGCGCACCCTCCCCGGCGCCATCGACCACGAGCCAACGCTCTGGCTCGGGTAAGAGGAAGTCCGAGAACCCGGCCAAGCTTCTGGAGAGGCCCCGGTCGATCTCAAAGATTCCGGCAGAGGGGGAGTGAGGCTCGGACCCTCCCCCGAAGGTGAAGGCCCCGGGCGTACAGAAGGTGACGTTGGCCGTGATTCACCCTGCTAGGACCACGATTGAGGATGTCGCCGCGGCCCTGGCTCAGCCTGTGGAGGCTACACCAGCAGAGGCGTCCTCACGTACCAGAGTCTCCCTGCCACCGCGGAGGGAGTCGTCTTTCAGGCCCATCGAGAAGACCCCCACGAAGTCCCCGTTGGAAAAAGGGGGGGAAGGGGTGGTGGCCGTCGTGGATACGGACACAACCTCTGAAGAGGAGCTCATCCAAGTCGTGGAGGAGACACAGCCCATCGGGAGGGATCCCGACGAGGGTGACGACGAGGGCGACGGTGACGCAGACGAGGCTCCTCAAGAGCCCTCGCGCCCGTCGTTTCCGGCGCCGCAGGACACCTCAGCGGCCATTTTGTCAGCCATCCAGTTTTTATGCTCGGAGATGAGGACTAGGTTGCCCCTTCCCCCGACGGAGGAGCCTGAGCCAGACCCGACGGAGGATCCGGAGCCAGGACCTTCGACGAGCCCACCGCCTAAGAGGAGGAGGACGCATCCTAGGCCTCCGCTCCCGCCTCTGCGGCCTTCTCTGCCTTCCCCCCGGTCCACTACCCACGGGGATGATACAGGTATGGACACGACTACGACTGGTACGGATGACGACGGGACGTGTCGCCCCCTGCCCGGGCGTCCCCACCCGACGAGATTGGATCCTTCCATGCAATGATCTCCAGGGCATCCGAGCTCTTCCAGCTCTGCCCCGAGGAAAAGAAGAAGGAGGGGTTCCTTTACCAGCGGCGCAAGGCTAAAAGGAAGACGGTCCTCGCCGTACCGCTTCTTGTTGACATCTGGGATGAGGGGCTCGCCCTCCTCAAGAACCCTGCCATGGCTCCTGCGAAGAGGGACTGGTACGAGAAGAAGTACCGGGTCCCCGACGCTGCCCCCTTGTGCCTTAGAGCGCAACCTACCCCGGACTCGGTCGTCTCGGCGGTGGCCAAGAAGAAAGCGGGGGGGGCATCGGCCTCGACTTCAACCACCCCTCCGGACGGCGAGGGTAGGAAACTGGATGCGATGGGACGATGGGTCATCTCATCTGCAGCGACGACCATCAAGGCGGCCAATGCCCTGGCCATCGTAGCCCGCTACGACAGGGAGTTGTGGTTTAAGATCGCCCCTCTTTTGGACTTCCTTCCGGATGCCAAGAGGGCTGAGGCCCTGGAAATCTTGCAGGAAGGTGAGATTGCCTCGGACCACGCCATTACGGTGGCTACGGACATCGCCGACACCGGTTTCCGTCAGTTGGGCAACGGCGTTTGCCTGAGACGACGAGGATGGCTCAGGGCGACGGATTTCCGCCAGGACGTTCAGACCAAGGTTTTGGACATGCCCTTTGATGGGAACAACCTTTTTGGCAAGGCGGTTGATGAATCCCTTCAGGCGATCAAGACGGACACGGAGACGGCCCGTGCACTGGGGGTGCTCCAACAGCGACGGCCGTCCTTTCGGAGCTCCGGAGGCAGACAGGGTGCCTCCAAGGGAGCCCGCAGCAGCTCCTCTACTTACCGTCAAGCGGCAAGGTCTTTGTCGCAGGAGGCCTACAGGGGACGCGGCAAGTCAGGTGGATCCCGCCGTCGTCGCCAAGGTGGTCAAGGAGGCAAAGCGGCCTCCAGGCAGGATTGAACCGTCCGTCTGGTCGGGCCCCCGCCGAAGCACTCCGGTGGGAGGCCGGCTGACGAAGTTTGTCGGCATGTGGGAGTCCATCTCCACCGACCGTTGGGTGCTGGACGCCCTGGCCCTGGGGCACGCCCTCGAGTTCCAGAAGAGGTGCCCCCGCATTCCTCCCGTGGCCAGGAAGGAAAATTACGTCCCTCAACTGCTGTTGGAAGTACGGGCGATGCTCAGGAAAGGTGCCATCGAGCTCGTCCCGAAGAGGCTTCGGGGCTCCGGAGTTTACTCAAGATACTTCCTCGTGAGGAAGAAGACAGGAGGATGGCGTCCCATCCTGGACCTGCGACGACTAAACAAATACATCAAGGCACAGAAGTTCCGGATGGTCACCCTCCAGCACGTGCTGGGACAGCTGGAGGAGGGCGATTTCCTGTCGTCGTTGGATTTGGAGGATGCTTACTTCCACATCCCTATTCTAAAGAGGCACCGAAAGTTCCTCAGGTTTGTGGTCAAAGGGCGGCACTACCAGTTCAAGGCCCTCCCGTTCGGATTAAAATCGGAGCCCAGGGTGTTCACCAAGTGCCTAGCACCGGTGGCGGCGCGGCTGCGCCTGCAGGGGTTCCACGTCTACCCCTACCTGGAAGACTGGCTCATACGGGCAAGGACAAGTGAGCTCGCCGTGAACACACTGCGAAGTCCGTCCAGCTGCTCACGGACCTGGGGTTCTCCGTCAACTTTCCAAAATCCCACCTGGTCCCGTCGCAAGTCGCCCTGTTTCTGGGAGCACAGCTCGACACAGTGGCGCGGCGGGCCTCACCGTTGGAGGAAAGGATAAGGACCATTCTAGGAAAGGTGCAATGTCTACTGGCCACGGACGTGGCCAAAGTGAGGTCTATCAAGTCCCTCCTCGGAATGATGTCCTCCTGCATTTATCTGGTGCCCCATTGCAGACTTCGGATGCTGCCCTTCCAAGAATTCCTCGACGACCACTGGATCCAGACGACGGGCAGCTTCGAGGACAGGATCTCGCTCGACGAAACGTTCTGTCAGGCGATAGGATGGTGGGGTGTCCGCGCTCATCTGACAGCGGGAACAGGCTTCGTAGCCCTGGCCCACCAGGTGACGGTGGCGACGGATGCCTCCCTGGAAGGTTGGGGAGCGCACACCGGGGGCCTCCACGCGAGAGGCCTTTGGTGCTCGGAGGAGAAGACTCTCCACATCAACATCTTGGAGCTCCGCGCAGTGTTCTGGGCCCTCAGGTCCTTCCTCCCGTCCCTCAAGGGCAAGGTGGTGAGGATCTTCACCGACAACACCACCACGATGTTTTACATTCGGAAGCAGGGCGGAACCAGATCCCATGCCCTGTCCAAGGAAGCCCAGGATCTGTGGCATTGGGCCATCGCACAAGGGATGTTTCTGGTACCCTTTCATCTGGCAGGGATAAAAAAAACACCATCGCCGACTCACTCAGCAGGGAGCTGCGCTCGTGCCACGAGTGGGAACTGCACCAGGATCAAGTGGACCGACTCTTCCGACGATGGGGCGAACCCTAGATCGATCTCTTCGCGACGGCGGCAAACTCCAAGTGCCGGAGGTTCGCCAGCAGGTTTCCCCAACCGAGGAGCATGGGCGATGCTTTCTCGTTCCCCTGGGACGGCCTGTTCCTTTATGCATTCCCGCCGTTGCCATTGCTACTCCGGCTCGTCAACCAGCTCAAGAGGTCCCGGTGCAGGATGATCCTCGTCGCACCGGCGTGGCCGAGGCAGATCTGGTTCCCAGACCTTCTGGACTTGTCAGCGTCCACACCAGTCAAGCTACCGACGGATGCGGATCTTCTCTCCAGAGAAGGAGGCGCCATTCTTCATCACGAACCAGAGTCGCTGAACTTGCAGGCCTGGCTCCTGCAGCACTAGAGTTTGGAGGATACGACATCCCGGCCGACTGCAGAGCGGTTCTTGCAAAGGCCAGGGCATCCTCAACTCTCAAGTGCTACGGACACAAATGGAAGAGGTTCTCTGTCTGGTGCCGAGCACAGAAGATTAACCCTCTGCGGATTACGGCCCCTCAAGTATTGCCGTACCTACTGTCTTTGGCCAAGGCTGGCCTATCTCACGCCTCCATCAAGGTACATCTGGCTGCCGTCTCACGTTACACCAGAACTACAGGACGGGTGTCCTTGTGGTCTCATCGTCTGGTGAAGGAATTTATGAAAGGACTGTTCCGATCATTCCCGCCGGTGAAGGTCCATGCCCCGGTGTGGGAGCTCAACGTGGTACTAACTAGGCTCATGGGGGCCCCATTCGATCCTATGCATTCAGTGCCGTTGAAGTTTCTGTCGTGGAAGACAGCATTCCTCGTGGCCATCACCTCTGCACGACGAGTGGGAGAGATCCAGGCCCTGTCTTGCAAGCCTCCATACTTGACTTTTCACGACACGAGGGTGGTGCTGAGGACGCACCCCTCCTTCATGCCCAAGGTGCCGTCGGACTTCCACCTCAACGAGCCCTTGGTGTTGCCAGTTTTCTTCCCCTCGCCTTCTTCGCCGTCTTAGAGGACTCTGCACTTGCTAGATGTGGCTAGAGCTCTGAAGTTCTACGTGGACCGCACGAAGAGTTTCCGGAAGACATCAAAACTGTTTGTGAACTTTGGACCTGTGAATCAAGGGAAGGCTCTCTCGAAGACTTCCATTTCCAGATGGCTCTCCGGCTGCATCATGCACTGTCACCGGTTGGCAAACCGACCGCTGCCCGGCCGTCCGAGAGCCCATTCGACCAGAGCGATCGCTGCTACCACGGCGTTCCTGTCTGGTGTGCCCCTGCTCGACATCTGCAGGGCTGCTACGTGGAGGTCGACGCACACCTTCACGAGATTCTACTGCATCGACCGAGATTCCAGGGAGGAGTCCAGAGTCGGCCAGGCAGTGCTGCGCAACCTGTTCGCCTAAGGTGAGCCTGGTGAGGAGCTAAGAGTTGCTTAATGTTGAGTTGTTGTATTGCTTGATATTGAGCCTTGTGCCACCTCCCGTGGTTGTGCATGTGTATACTGCTATGTATTCTTATATTCATGAGCATGTGAATCCATGCCAGACCCCAGGCTGGAGAAGGAACAAGTTACTTACCTGTAACTGTTGTTCTCCAGCATTGGTCTGGCATGGATTCACATGCAAACCCTCCCGCCTATCCCTCTGCGGCTCTTCACTTGGTCATACTGCCACTTCACGTGCTACCAAATCTGGGGATGGCTGCCAGGGGAGGGGCTTAGGGAGAGGGCAGTCATTGGCTGGGGGCAGTATGACCCAGAGACCAGTGATTGGTTACTACTGAGAAAGACAGATCAGAAACGAAACTGATACTGATTTTTTCTATACCGAGTATTCCCGGCCTGACGACGGGGAATATTCATGAGCATGTGAATCCATGCCAGACCCATGCTGGAGAACAACAGTTACAGGTAAGTAACTTGTTCCATATCCCACCATGTCCATCAATGCTGCCACAGACATCCCTGGAGAAGGGTAATGTGGCGGCCACGACCAGGCAGGAGAATCCTGACAACCACCACCAATTATAATGATCTTGTCTGAAGCGCACACTTGTCTACCTGCTAAGAACTCGTATATGTCCATCATAATGGACTTACTCATACCATTCCATGGGGATCATATATGTTTATCAACAGCAAGGACCTTATTATACAATCTGTGTTAACTTTGATATTCAAAACTAAAAGGCTAGGGTTCAAATTAATTACATTTCTTTCATGGTATTTTGTCTTCTTGCTTCAATAATTAATCCACCCCTCTGGAGCCCACAAGCTCCCTTTCTTGCTGCCTTTTATAGAATTGTCAAACTATCGATTAACATCTCAGTTAACAAATAGCTTTCTTGTTCCAAAAATATCAGTTTTGTGTTCAATAATCCTGCCCTACCTTGCTTTTGACAAAAGGACCGTGCTCCCTGGTATTCTATGAGGCAATGGTGACTAATCAAGGTCTGGCCATAGGATTATATTTTAAAATTGTTGGCAGCCATGTCAATTCAGATTCATACTGATTTAGTTCTTCCACTCCTCATGTCTTCCCTTAGGTTCACTGCCAATATTAGTACTAATCATCTTTAAGTTCTCAAAATCCACTCTTGAAGTGTCCTCTTGCTTATATGCTTTGATATCGCTACCAAGATCATATATTAGTCTAAAAAACACATCGGGTGAACAAACACCATACTGACTACTGTAGTGCACTACATTGTACTCTGAGGGTACAAAGACGTTTCATCCACATTCCAGTATTTCAACATACTCCAGATCCTGTATAGTTAATACACGCAAAGTATGAATCAATGAGAAAAGATATAAAATGTGTAACTGGTTAATAGGTGCACTATATGCAGTTGACCTTTTATTATCTGAAATGAAGCAAGCCTTTGAACAGCCACAAAAAGCTAGCCAATCCACATATGGGACATGGCCGCAAGAACAACAGTCCTACAAGTCCTCTTAAGATCAGTAGAGTCAACAAAGCAGAGGACGTGGCTCGCCGCTCATGGGTAGAACCCCACATAAGCAGTGAGTACCCATACTCGCCTCCCATGCATCTCCAGTGGGAGGTTGTATGAAATACCTCCATGCATGGAAGGAAATCAAGACTGACCAATTAGTTTATATACCTTAAAACAAGAGTACTGTGGTGAGTTTCATGAAAATCCCTGAACAACATCACAAAAAAACAGCCGCACCAAACCAGAGTATCCAATCCCATTATAGGGAAAAATGGGGACTGTTCTACTAAAGGGAACCATCGGGGAATTCTATTCTTTTGAGAGGAACACAGGATAATATTCCTTTCTTCTGAATCCCCAAAACTGCAGGACACATGACCATGCATAGGCATATGGCCTGTAATCTGGTTTATTAAACCATGACAACAGAAGAGGACAACTCTACTAGAAACTCTGTTAAAGGACACACTCTAACACAGGATAACTGGCCCTCAAACTAAATAACAAACACATAAATAAAAGGTATAGCAGTTCAACATAACATAAACAATATGTACATTTCCTAAATGACTTCCGAAGTCCAGGGTGATTTCCCTTCCCTAGGATTTAAAGTCACTTCATCAAAATGTTTAACCTTGGATAGGAAATGTCGTAACTCTGTCCTTAAAGATGTAAAGTTAATCAACAAAAGTTCCTTTGGTAACTATCTCCTCCTTGTCAGGATGACTTCTTAATGCTGCTGCTTCTACTTCAACAATTATATATCATCTTATTTTACCATGAGAACAGTCACTTTTGTCCCACAGCAGTTCACCTTGGTTCCGACAGCTGCAATGTATCATCTACTGACAACCAAATATACCTCAAGACTTAGACTACTGCCACAACTTTAATGACGTTTAGACCGACTTTGACAATACTTCAACCTCTTCAGGTAGGCTAGGCATACTTACTGCTTTCATCAAAGGGGTAGCCTCTTAGCCTCTCTTGTCTTGCTGTCAACAGTGGTAACCTGTGTTTGCCTTCAAGACTTCCGTCCCTCTGGCCTCCACAGTCATGGGCATTACAGGTTGAGTCTACTTCAAAATGTTATTCACAAGCAGCTAATTCCCCCTCCCACCTTTCTGCCAGTTTTCAGCTCACCAATTACCCAGAAGCCTTGGTGCCACTCCCTTAGCACCAGGTTACAGTTGTATACTTGTTGCATTAGGCCAAATTAACTATTAATAACTTCACAGTATTGCTGAATTGTTTAAAACTCTGAGAAAGGTTCAGCTTCACAATTAATATTGGGTACCTCTTGGCTTTAGGCAATGCTTGTTGTTTTCAGTGTTTTATTCTCTTATGAATGAAAGGTATGTCACTTGTATAAAAAGTATAAAGTTTAGTCTGTCAGGAGAAACCATAATTAGGCACTCACAACCACTCTTGATGTAGATTTCAAGCTTTAAAGGTGGTTATGAAATTGTATTCCCATAGAGTCAAAGGATAGAGTTCAGCCCTCCTTGGGGAATCATAATAAAGTGAGTGCAACCATTTGTTAATTTAATTTTCCCACATTAAAGATTGTAATGTTGAAATTGTCACTGTTAAGTGTTCTGCAATGGTCTTCGCTGCGTTCCGTTTTCTTAACTAGGATCACGCGACCACTCCTTGAACATTTATAGTCTTTAGTTAAAGGAACAATGGGCTGTAACAACGTTAGCTTCCTATGCGAGCAAGAAGCCTTTTCCTAAATACGCGTGCGTTACATTTCCATTGTTTAAAGAATCTTCAATACAATGGTCCACTTCTACTCGCTGAAAATGTTACGCGAGTGGCAAAGGAGCTGGTTACTGTTACCGACAAGGCTTGCGCAATGCTTTAGAATGCTGTGATTCACTCACCGGCTTCTGGAGAATTTTCTCTGCGGATAGCACTGCTTTTCGGACTTCTATGACAACTTCCACTGCTTCTGGCTCGCTGGGGACTCACACCCTTCTCCTGAACAGTTGTCTCTGGTCTGGCCACACATCTTGGGAGTTCCTCTAATCCTGAGACCCTCGACTTGGCAATTACTTCTTGCCTCATTGTTTGACATGCCAACAGCTCAACAACCATGGCAATCAGGATTCCGCTGAGCAGCCTATGCACTTCAGAGTTTGGGGAGACAGGACTCTCACAGAACATGCAGGCGGAATCTGCTTTCTCCTCGTTCCAGCGTCCCTCTTGTTCTCCCACTATTGCTTGGTTTGCCAGCCTTTTGTTTTATTTCTGCTAACACTGCCACAGCCTGCGCTCCAGCCAACGTTCCAGCTCCTTCCACACCTTCCTTCTTTCTTGTCCTGATGCGGCCTTTTATGCCTCCCAGGTTGTGATCAGTTTCAGGTGTGGGCTATTAGCCTCAATTGTCTGACTACTGCAATGGCTACTAGGCTTAATTGCCTGACAAATACATGCCTCCTCAGCCCTCTTCCTCATCTCAGTCCCTCTAAGATTCTGGGACTTGTAGTTTCTTTAAACAAAGTTAGATTTGAGCATATTTGAATTATTTTTAAGGCTAGGTTTAATTCCCTTAACGTTTTAGTAGAGAGGGGCTATAAAGATTAGCCTTTACAGAGGAAGCTAGTTAATTGAATTCCTCATCCCTTTATACTGTACCCTTGGGTATGATGAAGGTGTTTAGTTTGGGATACCAAAAAAAGATCTTTCTGCTGGTAAAGTTGGTTTAGATTTTACAACATTAAGGTCTACAACTCAAGGTCTAACATGATAGTTAGGAACATTAAAATGACAATAAGCCATTACCTCTTTATGTACCTTCGGATGATTCTTCCTTCCTGAGGAAAACTACTGTGTCTCATCCCACGGAATCTCCTCACTAACCTGGACCCTGTCTACTCCCTGCTGATCCTACCGCATTACACCACCCCCAAGGTTAGGACCATGAAGCTTTGGCCTTCCCCTGGCTACCTGGGAGGAGACTTTAGGCAGGGTTTCAGTGAGGGATCCGTAGGATTCTTCCAATATGCTTTGTTCCATTTTAACCTAATTTAAGTGCTTCCTAAAGCATCTCAGATACAAGGTATTCTTTTAAGTTGCTATTAGATCCTAGGGAAGAGTAAGCAAATGGCAAGCACCATCAAAGAAATACACAATGGCAAGGTAATTTGTAGAACACAACCAAGTTTTTCACCTAAATTGATGTATACATTTTATGTGAACCAGTCCATTGAAGGAAGTGCTTCTTTCAAAGATCATATTCTCAGGCAGGAAGGTCCTAAACACATTGGACATACACAAAGCAGTAATGTTCTACATGCTCTGAAAGAACCCAAATATGTAAGACTAGTGAGAGGTCAGAAATGTGTGGCGGACACAAAGTTGTAATGTTTTCAACATGAGTTTCCCTATCTATGATATCAAGACTAGGGATCAGTCTGGGTCTCATCGCCCAACTTAGGTAAACTGTCCTTGCGTCATCTGACCCTCACACTTAAAATGAAAAATGTGTAAGGCATATGTTTCTGCTTTAAACTCAGAAAAGAAAAAAAGTGCAAAAATGAATTATATAAATCCAACAAAACGATCCTTGTTTCCAGGGGACGATTCCCGTCACCTGAACTTTTTCAGGTAGAATATTGGAAATGTTCAGTACAAACAATAGTTCTTGAAGAGTCGTAGAAATGTCTCTCACACAACACCTCTTTAGAGATTAATTGTTTCTTCCAAACAATGGTGGTCTACGGAAGGCAAAAGTATCTCTTGGCAACTTAAGTAATGGTGTTTTAACACTTTCTTACGGATGATGAGAAGATTGTCTTTTCCAAATAATGTCTCCCCTAGAATAGTATAAATGTCTCTTTGACGCAATACTTCATTTAGAATGACAGTGTCTTTTCAAAGCAATTATAGTTTTTGAAGGGTAGCAAGAGTGTCTCTCCTTCAATAAAGTCTTTAGATCCCCTGGTGTACTCTCCTGCCAGGTATCTTTTCACAAAGTCCTTTCCTTTCATATGTTTTTTTGAGGATTACCTGGTATACCCCTCTCCTAGGGAACCCTCCTTCTGGGTACCATGTTATACCCTCCTGCCAGGTATCTTTCTCCAAAAAGGACTGACTGCCTGATGTGTTTTGTTCACCAGTACTTCTCACAATACTCTTTCCGTTGTTTTATAACACAGTTGTACTTCACTGTTTTTCCTGTACTATTATGCCAACTTCCTCAATATTGACATCTCATATATGGAGACTGGCTTTCTTCATTAGTATTATTTTGCTTATGGCAATGCTTGTTTCTAGTTTTCTCCAAATAGACTTCTCATATAATGAGACTAGTAAAAATTTTGCCTTTCAACTTCTTCATTAAATTTTATTTGCTGAGGATAACATTTACTCCAGCTTTCCCCAAGTTCTATCTTTTCAATTTACTTGGTTGGTATTCAAAATTAATTGTCCACATGCCTGTCTGAATGCCCCGGGATTCCCAACACTTATTGGCAGACTCACCAGTGTTTGATGGCGCTTCTGGACAGTGGCACGCTGCTGCGGTGAAGCTGAAACTCTTCGAAGCCTTCCCCTAACCCTAATTTGGTTCCATCGTCTGCTCTGCGTTTATGTACCAGTGAAACTTAAGTGTTTTTGAAAGACTGCATCTCCAACAGCCTTGCTGCTGCTGTCAGCGCTCCAGCAGTCCCTCTAAAGCATCCGCAGCACCTTTCCCGGTCTCACGTCTCTCTACGTAAGTGTGCCTCCAAGCGGGTGCTTGCAAGCATCTGCCTTTCCCAGCACGGTTCACCTCCTTGCGTCTGCTGTCTGTGCCGCTTCCCGCTTTGCTCGCTCTGCATCTTCCTTCTCCTCTCTGTGATGAATCTAGCGAGTTCATCCCTGAAAACCCAGTATGGGCCTCCTCTCATGTGGTCAGGGGAAGGCAGCCTCACCTTATCCTGACCCCGGGGTTGGTGTTTTGTGTGAGGATCACATGGGAGAGGACTCATATGAGAGAGACTTGGTGACCTCCTTAAATCTACATTCCCCTACTCTCCCTAAAACAGTGATGATGCATTGTAAAACAGAGCCTGTTATTAAACCAACTAAAACCTTCAAGGTCCAGAAAACCAGTAGTACTGGGCTGGGGAGGAGGGGCTCAGAGTTAGTAAAGATCCAAGGAGCAACTAACCTGAATGAGCAGTCTAGTTGTGGCAAGAGAAAACGCCTGAACAGGACTTTTAAATGGAGAGAATGAAGTTCAGCTGAGGGATGGTGGGAACGGGGTAGCTGAAGCAATACGGGTTGCTGAGGTCAATGTGCGAGCAGTGGGAAGCCCAGCTGATGCTGAAGTGAAACAGGCAGTTGGAGCACTTGCAGAGTGTTCGCAGCAGAAAGCGACATCAGAAGAGGGAAGCCAGCTGAAGCGGAGATGGGCTCCCATTCATGCAGCCACTGGTGTGGAGTGCAAGGTGAAGCACCAGAGCTACTGGGGCTTCAGAGGATGAAGACGCAGTCTTCCACAGTTGAGAGGATTTTGTCGGGAGAGCAAGCAGAACACTGGAGGTCTGCCGCCTGCAATAATCGAGAAGCAGAGACGCCAAGTCAATTCAGTGAGTTGGCCTAAAACCAGAGGTGACCTCTGGGCGCTCCGAAAAGACTGTTTAATATAAACAGATAATTTTGAATACTGAGCAAAGAAAGTAACACAGCAATGAGCCGGGTATAATTCCTCTTGTATGAGCTACCAGCTAGAGGAAATCTATAACTCACATTGCCAACAGGCTATAGAGAAGTAACAAAGAGGCAGCAAGTGTGGGATACCAATGGGGGAAGTTTGTAACCCATATTGCCAAGAGTCAAAAGACTATAAAAGAGGCAACCATTGTTCAGCTCTCCCCTCATTGGATGCTGGTGTGGAGAGTCTTGGGAACAAATATTGCCACTGTGAACAATTGTCCTTATAGGAGTTTTGATTCTGGCAGGCGAGTAAACCAGGAAAGGGACCAGTAGTATTTAGTCCTGGCAGGCAAGTGGACCAGGAAAGAAGAAGATGATTTAAAACACTAGATTTGTGGCACAAAGGTGTGGAAGAAAGTAAGTATAACCACAATTATAATTTCTTTACAAACTGTTGTTTTGCAAGTAGTTGTTTGCAATCCTTTATAAAATGTTGCTTTGTAAGAAGTTGCTTGCAATCCTGACAAAAGATAGAAAAAGAAGTATGGGCGCCCTTCTGCGAGAACAAACACAGCCAAATGACCTGTTCTATGGGAATGTACTCACTTGAGAGTCCGCAGTCACATTTTAGCTCATTGTACCTTTCACAAAGGAGAAAAAACAATTTGCATATCAGTCTTTGTCCCGCCCACTTGAGCAGTCCAGCACAGAAATGCTAAGCAATCCTCCTTTGAACAAGAGTACCAACAGCAACCCCAGACACGTGTTTCGGTCTAGTCTGGCCTCATCAGTGAGTTGGAGCTGTGCCTCTGTGCACAGTGAGCAAGGGGTCCATGTCTGAATACCCCTAGGTAACCTAGAGTGACCAACCCCAAGTTCCTTAAACATAGAAAGAGGTACGGGTGCCCCTCTGCGAGAATAAACACAGCCTAATGGCCTGTTCTATGGGAAGGTACCCACTCAAGAGTTCATCTCACCTTTTATTATTTAAATAAAATGCCGACTTGTGAGAAAACTTCATTGCATTTTTTTACTCCTCACAGTAGGCACATCCTTTCCAAGAAGAAGATGCGAGCAGTGGTAAAAAAGTACTTTGAATATATGTGTCCCACTAATAAGGTCAGGAAAAGTCAGGCACTTAAAACTAATTACCATCACCTCAACCTGTCAACCTTTGCTGAGAGTATAAAATGGACAGAGACAACCCAGAAAGAACAGGGAACGTAGAGCGCGAGGAGCAGCAGGAAACAGTGTTGTGTCTGAGAGTGTTCCTGAAAGAATGGAGCGGCGAGTCATCAGAAGTCTGCACAGGAGAGTCGGCAGTGTGGGCAGGGAGCCGGACTGAAGAAGTGTAGGGTGCCGCGACTGCAGGCCTTCCCTGGGGTGAACACCCAGAACTGCGTGTTACCCTGGCTGGAAGCGCCAGCCCAGGTTTGTCAGAAGGGCAAGTGGAGCAGTGCTACCTTTTACGAGGAAGAACGAAAACGCCAGCGATCCAGACGCGAACGCCTGTGAGTTTCAAGGGCTGAATGAAACCCGGCACGCGTCTACTTTGAAGAAACATTGTGACCGCGTAGTTGCATGCGGCAGGTTGCTAAGTTGTACAAGTGTGAAACTGAAGGAGAGGGCCTGGCTGGTAATGGAAAGCAATGTAGCATTGTAACCGTGCTGAATCTCCTGAAACCGCTGAGTGAAAAACTGCCCAGGGGAGCTAGCGAAGTAGGATCAAAATCTAGCACCAAATATAAGAAGGGCTGTGGAAGTCCGAAATGAGCAGAGAAGCCTAGCAAAGTGTGGGTCTGTTGAGAGGACCCGGAGATGGAATAAAGAGACTGTAGAAAGGATGAACAGCTTGAATTATTAAAAGGGCTAGAGAGGTGCCTGGAATTATACGAAAGCAAGTTGTCAAAGTAAAAGAAGAGGCTGAGGGCAGCGCTGGGGTGGCTGGTTGCGCAACCTGTAATGGGTGGACTGTGTGGTCTAAAACTGTGCCACGACCAGGAGGGGGCTCCAACGAAAGAGTTGTAAGGTGAAAAGAAACTGTGAACTTTGTTTTGTGAGCAAGCACTGTATTGAGCTTGGGGAAGGGCATGTTTCTTGTGAACCTTTGAAACCGGATACTTCATGAACTGGTACCTGAAGATTGGGGAAGGGCGCCTGAATTTATTATGAACCTTTCTTTTTTTTTTTAACAGAACCTTTGCCAGTAAACCTTGTTTTGATTATAAACAGAGACTATACCCCAGAGGGTATGAGCTTTGCAAGTTCCCACTATTTGAACTGTATCCTGACTTGATAAAGGGAGCTATCTAGTGCTCCAAACTTTGTTATTCACTTCTTCATTTGACCCATCCCTTCACTATAGTTGTCTCTTAGTAGTGATGGCAAGCGTAGGTTTGGACACAGACAGACACTTTGATTTGGAAACCCTGACGTTTATGATCCTTAGTTTATTTAGGCAGGGCAATCCCGCCATAGTTATAGGGCCAGATAGGCATTTCACCCATCCTGACTAATTGAATAATGGTTTTGAAACTATATCACCTGTGTCTTTGTCACTCTTGATACCATGCCTGTCTCACATATGGTTTCAGGAGTGGGATGCAGCTCATCTTATATAAGTTGGGGGACCATACAATATGAAAAGTGGAGTACCGAAGCATCAGATCCCACAGTTGCCACAGATGGCTCCATTGGATTTGATATTTACAGTTGAAGACCAGAAACCATTGCACCGGGAGGAAGAAAACCTATAACAACTGACCTAGTCCTAATACCACCCCCTGTGACTTATATCCGATTTGCACCCAAGTCAGGGATCGTCTGGAAGTTTGGGCTGGATGTCCTAGCTGAGGTTTTTGATCCAGATTTTAGAGGAGATGTGAAAGTCTTGTTACACAATCGTGGGAAGGAAGTTTTCCAAATCCAGCCCAGAGATAGTCGCTCAGTTATTCCTGGAGAGGGCAGTATTTCCCAAATTCAAAGAGGGAAAGGAGAAAAGGGAAACCAACAGAGGTACTTTGGAGTTTGGGGAGGCTGATGAGAGACCCCAAGCTGTACTACTAACCCCTCCCTCCAATGAGGAAGAACCATCTAGTCTCCCCGACTTGGCCTTGCTTAGAGGAATGCAGGGTTCAAAATTGAGGGGAGCTGGGAGCTACTTAGCTCCTGCTCATAGCCTAGAAGTGCCTGGTCAGCTTGACACCGACCGTGACCAGGAGCTACTTTTTGCTCCACAGGCCAACTGATGCAGAACAAAACATAGTTCTGTGAATTTAATTCTGTGCATTTGGGACAATCTAAATACACATTAGGACACGTCTAACCAACATTTAAAGCACAGGGAGTCCTAAATAATGAGCCAAATGATAGGTTTGCATCTTATGTGAAAGTTAGATTAGCAGAATGCTATGTACTAGCTCCTTGTTCCCCAAAGGTAGCTCCTGGTCACTGGTTAATGCTGTATACCTAGAACCTGCCTTTTTGCTCCTGCTTACACAATCAGAATGTTGATCCCTGGAATTATCTTCTTTTCTTGAAATCCAGTCTTTTGGATAGAGGTGATACCATCATAATTGGTTATGCCAAAAAGACAAATGAGTGCTCCTGGAAATAGCAAACGCACATCTAACCAGGGGACACTTAGGACAGACAAAGTCTCAGGCCCATGTTAGTACTAAATTCTATTGGCCAGGGATCAATGCAGATATCAAAAACTCTATCCAGGCATGCAATATCTGCCAAAAGACTAGTACGCATATACGACCACTGGCCCCTTTGAATCCACTGCCCATTATTGAGATCCCCTTTTCCCAAGTAGGAATGGACATCGTTGGGCCCCTTAAAGCTTCAAAATTGGGTAACAAATATATATATTGGTCTTAGTAGACTATCTATCCAGATACCCTGAAGCGTATCCTCTGAAAAACAATACGACACAGCAAATTCTTAAATATCTATTGCCTTTCTCTGCCAGGTTGGGTTTCCAAGGGAAATATTGACCGACCAATGTTGAAATGTTCTGAGTAACCTCACGAGAGAGGTGAAGGAGCTGTTGTACATTACCACCTTACGAACCTCTGTGTATCATCTGCAAATGGATGGTCTAGTAGAAAGGTTCAATAAAAAAGCCATCCTACGAATGTTAGTGGACCAAGATGGAAAGAACTGGGACCTAATGATTCCTTGGGCCTTATTGTAACGCTTACCATGACTCTGCGGGGACTCTCACGAGGAACTATGTGGCACAGTTCTTCTCAATTGGAGATGCTTCTACTCTCTCTTCAACTTCCTCTCATGAAAACTCCCTAGATAAAATACAACAAAGGTTCCTTAGGGTGTGGGAGTGCACTACAAACTAGAATTCAACTAGTCTCTTCTTATTACAATTAGAATGCAACACCACCTTCATTATATAATCTTTACCTTATTTATTTTTTGGGCGAGTTCTCCATCCTGCATCTGTGCAGGGGCTTAAGTTCTGAAAAGTGGAATTTCCTGGTTGATATACTAGGGACAAGGAAGAAATGAGCTGCTCTAGGTTGTTCTTTAGAGTGGCAGGGAAGCAGCAAATTTAACACTGACTGAAAAATACCACAAAATAACCCAGGAGAAAGAATACCCAAAAGATAATCCCTATGCCAATGGTTAGGGTAAGTACACAAAGGGACAGAATGGGGAAGTGTGGATAAAATGACTGAATGTTTTATTGTGAAATATGAGTAACTAAACTCAACCCACAGCAAGCTGCGCAGTGAATGGATTCGAAATTGAGAACACCCTGACCATGAACCTGTGGAGCCCCACAGATAATGAGTGTCAAAACATCAATACAACAATAGAGAGAATGCCTGCAGCCTGAGTGGGACTGTGGGCGCAATGTGTATTTAAATAGCACTTCGCAATGAAACGTTTTACTTCAAACTAAGTGCTTGTAACAAAGAGGAGCACAAACAAGCTCCGTTCCCTGTGTGCGCCAAAAATGCACTTCAGAATGACGAAACTGCAGTTATCTCGCAACACATGTAACAACTTACTAAATAAACATTACACTTGTGCTCGTAACATGAGGAGCACGAACGAGCTCCGTTTGTAGTGCGCGCCAATAAACGCTTCTGAAACTAGCCTGCAATTAACATTGCCACATGTAACAATTTACAAAAAATAAACATTAAGCTCTCTTCAGAGGAATAGTGAGGAAACAGATACTTGCAAAAGGCGCCGTTGACAGGAATCGAGTGAAAAGGTTAAAGCGGCCACTGTGACTGGGAAGGGGAGCTGAATGTGAATATACTTATAATGACAGGCTATAAATGGGGAAAATGAAAATGCTATTGAGTGCCAATGGAATACTCATAAACAAGTGGCACTAAAACACTGGGTGACTGGAACTGGAACAGGGACAGCGGTAAGCGTTAGCTGAGGACAGATGAACGCGAAGCAGGGAGCATTCAAGGGGAGGGGCTTAAATAGGAGCAGGATGACAGCAACTAGACTTACACTGCACACAACCCAGAACAAACTAGGTGGCCATGTTAAGAAGTCAGGAAGTAACTACCTATACTTTCCCAATGCTCTGAGTTGCTTCCCCCTTCTCCAGGAATGGTAAACAGAGGACCATTTCCTATTGGAGGCAGATAGGGAAGCTTTTCCCGTGATCATGACACTTATTTGCCATCAGAAAGACACTGCAAGCATCCACTGGGTTTTCCCCATTCAAATTGCTCTATCGGTACAAGCCTAGAGACATGCTGGATATGTTAAGGAAAACCTGGGAGGAAAGAGAGGAGGCCCCGATACCCCTTTCCCAAACAGCCACCAATCTCAAAGACCATATGGTTAGTGTTAGATCTATAGTAAACACCCACATGTGCATGGCTCAAGAACATCAAAAAACCTCCTACGATAAAAAGGTAGCCCCACGTTCTTTTTGCATTGGTCAGATGGTATTGGTGCTCTTGCATACCTCTTACAATAAATTAGTTTCTAAGTGACATGGACCCTATGATGTAATGGAACAGCTTAGCCCATGTAAGTATACAATTGTACAGCCTGATCACTGACAGAAGACCCAGGTATATCACATAAACCTCCTAAAGGATTGGAACGGGAACCTTTCTGAGTCCAGTGCCACTATACTGTCTTGCCGAATACTTGAAGCTGTAAATGATATGACTCTAATTCCATCTGATCTTTCCAACAATCAGAAGCAAGATCTTTTTGATTTGATACAACAGTTCCCCCAATGTTTTTTGTGAAGAGCCGGAAGGGTGAAAAATATGTATCACATTCGCACACCCCCAGGCAAGGTAGCACATCTTAGACCTTATTGGTTAATTGTGATTAAAGAAGTAGAGCAAATGCTCGAAGTTAACATCATAGAGCCATCTACCAGCCCCTGGACATCCCCCATTGTGTTGGTAACAAAACCTGACGGGAGTGGGAGGTTTTGCATAGACTTTCGCAATGTGAACTCTATTTCTGCCTTCAACGCCTGCCCCATGCCTCGTATCAGTGATTTAATTGATAGGCTGGGTAGTGCTGTCTATTATCAACTCTGGACCTTACAAAAGGGTGTTGGCAAGTCCCCCTCTTTGGACCCAAAAAAGAGAAAAACACCTTTGTCACCCCTGTAGGATTGTTCCACTTTAAAGTATTGCTGTATGGTATTCATGGTGCTCCAACAACATTCCAAAGGTGAATGGATCAAATTCTACAACCTTATTCAGAATTTTGCAGAGCATACTTTGACAACCTCATCATTCACAGTAAAACTTGGGAAGACCATTTGTATCATCTATATACTGTTACAAGAACCTTGAGAAAAGCTGGTATAGATTCTAGAAAGGCTGAAGAGCTTGAATCATTAGGGGCCATAGATGTGCCTGGTGTTATACAAAAGCAAGTTATCAAAGTAAATGAGAGGCTGAGGGCAGCACTGGCGTGACTGGTTGTGTGACCTGTAATGGGTGGACCGTGTGGTCTAAACTGCGCCTAGACCAGGAAGCCCTAATACATAAACAAAAGCCCTAAGCCCAACGTTATGCCAAGGATAAAAGAGCCACTGGTTGCGCAACCTGTTATGGGTGGACTGTGTGGTCTAAAACTGCACCACAACCAGGAGGGGGCTCCAACAAAAGAGTTGTAAGGTGAGAACCTGTGAACTTTGTTTTGTGAGCAAGAACTGTATTGAGCTTTGGGAAGGGAACCCTGAGCCTTGAATGAATACAAGACTGTACTTTTGATAACTGGATACCTAAAGATTGGGGATGGGCGCCTGAACCTTCTTTTTTTTTTACTGAACATTTGTCAGTAAACCTTGTGTGGATTATAACCAGATACTGTACCACAGAGGGTACGAGCTTTGCAAGATCCTACTATTTGAACTGTATCCTGATTTGGGAAAGGGAGCTAGCTAGTGCTCCGAATTTTGTTATTCACTTCTTCAGTTGAACCATCCCTTCACTATAGTTGTCTTAGTTGTGAGGGCAAGCATAGGTTTGGACACAGACAGACATTTTGATCTGGACATCCTGGCTTTGACGATCATTAGGTTTGTTTGGCAATCCTGCCATAACGATAGGGCCAGACAGGCATTTCACCCATCCTTATTCATTGAATAAAGGTTTTGAAACTGTATCAACTGAGTCTGTGTCTCTCTTGATACCATGCCTGTCTGACAAGTGTATTTATGGGTATGTTTATTGTCACATCTGTCAAAGGATAAGACACCCTAAAACATGAGATTAAAGTGTTTTATTTTGGAACTTGTACAATGAGCAAGCACAATAATTAACTGGGTAGACATTAAGTGTAACAGAAAAGTCAGGATCACTCCTGTGGCTGTAACTAATAGAAAATTCAGGGGAAACTAAAAGTTTAAAGTAGCTTCACTTCAGTATCGTGAGGTTCCAGGGTTCCCTTTCTTCAGAGTTGATGACGACAATCTTTCACAAATTCACTATCCCGCAAATGTCTTTCAATAACAAAGTCTCTGCATTTCGCAGTGCTTGGGACTTTTCCCGGATTCCTCAGAGTTCTGTTGTTTCTAATTTTTTATAAACTCTTTTTATTAGCATTTTACAAACATAAAGCCATGTTCCGCAACTTCTCCAGCATGGGTTCTGGCATGTATTCACATGCTCATGAATATTCCCTGTCATCGGGCTGGGAATCCTCTGTAAAAGAAAAAACAGTTTCACTTTCACTTAAAAACTGTATTTCTCCTCTAAACCAATCACTGTCCTCTTGGTCATACTGCCCCCATCCAAAGACAGTCCTCTTCCTAAGCCCCGCCTCCGGAAGCCATCTTCAGATTTCTACCCCACTCTTCAGTGTTGGGAGTCCTCGAGTTGGTCTCTGAGCTATTTGTATGTTTTTTTTTTTTGTGTTTTTTCGATGGAAAAAGTTCCATTTTTGTTTTCGAAGAGCCTGTTTGCTCTTTTCTTCATCTGCCGACAGTGGGGACCTGTTGTCGGTAAAGTTCTGTGTTCTTCAAGGGCGAAGATCCATCGAAGATTCTAGAAGGCCATATTGGGCCTACTTCACGCCTCTCAACCATGACGGAGAAGGAGGAGGGAAGGTCCCTCTTCAGGCCCTGAACCAAATGCAGGCTACGGAATGTGTTTGTGGATAACACGTACCATCAATGCCTCTACTGCCTGCACCTGGACCATAAGGAAGTAGAATGCGAGATATGCTTCGGTTTCTCTAAAATGGACAGGCATGTAGGCTGGTGATATGGCTTAACACGAACAAGGCCTCTGACCCGTGCTCTGAGCAGGGTCATGCCTCATCCAGAACTGGCCGGTCCGAGGATCAGACTTCTAAGTCCTTTGAGGGCACCTCATCCATGGGGCCCAAGATAAGGCCAAGATCCGCAAGTCTGAGTCCTCCGGGTTCGCTGCTGAAGCGGGTGCTAAAGTGTATAGGGCACTATCAGCATCACCTTCCGCCTCCATTGCCAACCTACCATCAAGCTCCTCTTCAAAGAGGAAGTCATCTACCCCGGCTAAGCTATGTAAGAAATCTGAGAAGCTGCGGACAGAGGAGAAGGCGGCCGCACAGCCCAAGCAGGCTCAACCGGCACAGGCAAAGACCTTGTTGGCGACTCCGCCGACCGCTACTGCTACCATGGCAGCTACGGGCACTGATCCTACGAGGGTAGCTCCCAAGGCACAGAAAGTTTCCCTGCCCCCAAGGCGCAGCACCACCACAGAGACTTTGGCAAAGTCTGCAGGCACGCCAGAAGGGGTGAAACCGGGCCAGATCCCGGTTTAAAATCCTCAGGGAGGAAAAAGGGGGGAGGGGGTGCGATGAGGCCCTGAAACAGCCCTCCTAGGTCATCGTCCAAACTATGGAGGTCTCATCCACGGACGACGAAGACCAGGAGTCCTTGCATTCAGTCCACGAGGACGATGGCGAGGAGGATGACGGTGACGGGGATGCCCAGGGCCTAGTTTTCCTGTTCTGCCTTCTCAGCCAAGGGACATTTTCTTGGATAGTCTATCTACTCTACACACCTTGGTGTTAGAGAGCCAGATGAGACTGTCTCCGGTGCCGGTACCCGTGGTGCCCCAGGTCCCTGAATACCCTCTGCCGAAGAAGAGGCTAGATCTGATGTCCCCATATCAACCTCCTACACGACGTCGGGCCCCAACTCCCCCAGCAGACCCAGACACTGGTACAGGAACGGATACGTCCACGACGACAGATGATGACTAAGACATCATCGCAGCGGATGGTGAACCAACACATTTGGATGCCCCACATAGGGAGTCCCCACCGGATGAGGTGAGTTTGTTCCACTTCATGATCGCCAGTGCATCCGAGCTATTCCAGCTGGTGCCCGAGGAAACCTTGTATCAAAGGCGCGAGACGAAGAGGAAGACTATCATGGTGGTGCCCTTTCTGGATGATATTTGGGAAGAGGGACTGGCCCATATGAAGAACCCTTGCACCGCTCCAGCCAAGCGGGATAGGCTGGAGAAGAAATATAGGGTGTCGGGCTCTGCACCCAAGTGTCTGATGTCGCAACCATCGCTGAACTCTGTGATGTCGGTGGGCACGAGGAAACTGTCAGCTAACCGGTGCTCATAGTCTTCGGTCCACCCGGACAGTGAGGGGAAAAGGATGGACACCATGGGGAAGAAGGTGACTTGCACCGCAGTGTCCACAATCAAGGCAGCCAACGTGCAGGCGATCCTGGCCAGGTATTACAGGGAATAGTGGCACAAGCTTGGACCGCTCCTGGAGTTCCTCCCCGACCATAAGTCGATGTAAGTCCTCGCTCCCTTCCAGGAAGGGGAGGTGGCATCAGATTACGCCATCACAGTGGCAGTGGACGTCGCCGACACAGGGTTCCGGTAAATGGGGAATGGTGTCTGCCTTCGTCAACAGGGATGGATGAAAGCCACTCATTTCTGTCAGGAGGTCCAAGCAAAGGTGCTGGACATGCCCTTCGATGGGGAAAATATGTTTGGGAAGGCCATCAACCAGTCCCTCCAGACCATCAAGACGGATACAGAGACTGCCCGTTCCCTCAGCACTCTGCAGTAGCACTGCTCGTCTTTTCGCTCCTCCAGGGAAAAAAGCAAGCAGGTCTGCAAAAGGGTTCTCCACGTCTTAGACAACCTTCCTGATCTTCAACGCTCCCAGGCCTATGGTAGGGGAGGACAGCTTTGCTGTCGCCGGCAAGGCTGGGCACTAGTGCCCAAGCAAGCCTGAACTGGCCAGGCCACCATGTCCCCACTCGTGCACCCCGGTGGGAGGCCGGCTAACGCGGGTTGTCAGCGAGTGAGGAAAGATCACCACCGACAGATGGGTGCTGGACGCTCCCGCCCAAGGACACACAGAAGTTGAGTTCCAACGCAGGTGTCCGTGGATCCCTCCGGTTCCCCATCAGGAGCAGCACATCCCTCAGCTTCTGGAAGAGGTATCAGCCATGCTACGAAAAGGGGCGATAGAGCTAGTTCCCCAGCAGCTCTAGGGCTCCGGTGTCTATTGCAGATATTCCAGACCCCTCTTTTACCTACAACTTCTGAACAAATACTTAAAATCCCAAAAATTCAGGATGGTCACGTTGCAGCACATGCTCGGCCAACTGGAAATAGGAGACTTCTCGATGTCGGTTGACCTTGAGAACACCTATTTCCACATCCCCATTCACAAGAAACATTGGACATTTCTATGTTACGTGGTGCAGGGCCAGCACTACCAATTCAAGGCCCTACCATTCGGCTTGAAGTCGGACCCAAGAGTGTTCACGAAATGCCTGGCACCAGTGGCGGTACATCTACGTCTACAAGGCGTACAAGGATACCCGTACCTGGACGACTGGCTGATATGCGCCCGCTCGCAGGAGATGTCTGACGAACACACGGAGATGACTGTCTGGCTATTGACGGATCTGGGATTCTCTGTCAACTATCCAAAGTCCTGCTGAACGCCATCGCAGAACACGCTGTTCCTAGGCACCATACTCAATTCGGTGTCTTGCCTGGTGTCGCCCTCAGAGGAGAGGCTAGCAGCCATTTAAGTTAAGGTACAATGGCTGTCGTCGACGAAGATGCCATGGTGCGGGCCATCAAGTCGCTACTGGGCATGATGTCATCCTGCATCTACCTCGTCCGTCTGTGCAGGTTGCAGATGCGACGCCTACATGAATTCCTGGACGCCCGTTGGATCCAGGTGTCCGGAAGCTTCACAGACAAGATACCTCTCAATGAAGAGTTCGCTCCAACATCGCCCAAGGCACAGGATTTCAAAATCCCCCATACCAGGAGACGGTCACCACTGACGCCTTCCTGGAAGTTTGGGGAGTGCACACCGGACGTCTGCACATCAGAGGCCTGTGGAGTAAGATATGCATATCAACATCCTGGAGCGGGCAGTGTTCTGGGCCCTAAAGTCGTTCCTACCGGCTCTGAAAGGCAAGGTGGTGAGGATCTTTACTGACAACACCACCCCCATGTTCTACATCAGGAAGCAAAGGGGCACTCGATCTCCTGTGCTCTCCAAGGAAGTGCAGGACTTGTGGCACTGGGCTGTCGGACATGGGATGTTCCTCGTCCCTCTTCAGCCGGCAGGAGTCAAGAACACCATTGCAGACTCACTCAGCAGGGAACTGCACTCCTGTCACGAGTGAGAGCTTTGTAAGGATCAGGTGGACCTCCTGTTCGTCACGTGGGGCAGACCCCAGATCGATCTGATTGTGACAGCGGCAAACTCCAAATGCCTGATGTTTGCCAGCAGATTCCACCAGCCAAGGAGCCTAGGGGCACACGTTCTCTTTCCTGTGGGAAAGGCTGTTCTGTACGGGTTTCTGCACTGAGCATTTCCCTAAACAGCAGGAGCATGTGTTTTGGGGTTTGTATTGTGCATGGGAGGGTGTGTGGTGATGGGATTTGTGGGGAGCGGTGCACGCCAGTAGGGAACATAGTTCCACTACTTCTTTTCGTACACTTCGACCACTGGGTGGGGGCAATATGACCCAGTATGACCCAGAGGACAGTGATTGGTTTAGAGGCGAAATACAGTTTTTAAGTGAAAATAAAACTGTTTTTTCTTTTACCGAGGATTCACAGCCTGACGACGGGGAATATTTATGAGCATGTTAACCCATGCCAGACCCATGCTGGAGAACAATAGTTACAGGTAAGTAACTTACACCTTTTCAAACTTGCACAATCAGTCCATGTAGACCTCCCATTTCCCCCAAAATGTCAGGTATTTGCCCAGCATACTTCTGGATTTATAGGTTATCTTTTCCATCCTTAAGCAGTGTTTCATCCTCCTCTCCCATGTTGCAACCGTTGGCATGTCTCTGGAACCCCATCTGGTCGCTAGGTCCCTCTTGATCACCATAGCTGCGATTGCTATCGGGTTTCCCACTTGCTTCCTTCATCACCCCTGTTGATGTGTAGCAGTAGCATTTTTGGATCCTTGGGGGTTGTCCTGCCCAACACCCTCGCCAGTTTATCAAGGACTGAGTCCAACAGGTTCAGACCAGCCTACAACTCAACAGCATGTGGTAAAATGTTCTCTCAACTTCCCCGCATCATGTGGCAGTTTCTGCTCTGCCCAGACTATATAATCGATCTCTTGACTAATGCACCCCGTGTAGGACTTTATATTGAATCAGCCGCATTCGGGATGACACATTAATTTCCCTGGCAGCCACCATGGCCTCCACCCAGTCTTCACTATCTTGCCCATTTAGCCTTCACTTGTGCTAGTGGCGGTGCAGAAAAACTGTTTATGGCATGGTACAGTACTGTTAGCCCCTTCTTCCAAAGTCCCTCTGTAAGCAAGTTGACCTCTAGGGGGCTGTGGTCCGCGAGAACAAAGGTTCCCCCCAAACTGCACTGATAACGCATGTTGGAGGCGTAGATATGTGTAGACAGTCCTCTGTTTTAAAGGTTGTATGGTGATCCAGCCCCCCCCCCTAGTTCCCTCCTCTCTCCACTTCTTATTCTCCTTTGAGACTTGTACTGTGATCTGTTCTTCTTCGGGTTCTGCGCCATTTGTTCCAGTTGGACAGCGACATTAGAAATGTTGCTGAACCATATCATGGTAGGGTGGGGCCTGGGTCGTAACTCCCAGGGTCTGGAATGTGGACCATGGGAGCTGAGCAGGGTAATATGGCGACCAACTAATCGATAATTGTCAGCTTGTAACCTCAACCTTTATATTCCATGCCCTAGCCTCTTAATCTCCTCAATCTCTTCCTGCCACTAATATTCCCAGGCTTCCTCTTCTTCCTTCCTGGCTGCTATCAATTCCTTTCCCTATGGGTGTTGCTCCCCAACCTCTTCTGTCTGTCTTCCTTTCCCACTCTTTAATGGTGCACTCTTCTATCAGTGCCTCAACGAACCTCCTATCTCACGTATCCAGGGTGCTCTCCTTCTCTAACTGCCTCTGATATGCATACTTACAGCTTTACTCTTTAACACTACTATCACTATCCTCACCTTCATCTTTATGGGCTCTGTGTCACTGTTCTCACCTTCTTTACTCCTCTGGCGACCACCCTCCTCCATATTACTATTGCTTTCAAGAACCTCACCTCTCTGGGTGTATTCTTCGCTCCAGGGAGCACCACCCTCCCCTGCACTACTGTCACCCTTAAGATCGTCACCCCTGTAGACACTTCTGCTCCTTAGAGAAACTCCACTCCTACACTTCTTTTTGCACCACCTTCTTTCTTACTAGTGACACCCTCTTTGAGCACCACTCTCTCGCCCCTTTCATTTCACTTCTTAGGCTCCTGAGCCATCCACTCTCTGGGCTCTTGCCCTGGCCCCTCTCTGGGCTCTTGCCGTGGCCCCTCTCTGGGCTCTTGCCGTGGCCCCTCTCTGGGCTCTTGCCCTGGCCCCTCTCTGGGCTCTTGCCCTGGCCCCTCGCTGGGCTATGGCCCCAACCCCCCGATTGGCTCTGGCCCCGGCCCCCCGCTGGGCTCTGGCCCTGGCCCCCCGCTGGGCTCTGGCCCCGGCCCCCCGCTGGGCTCTGGCCCCGGCCCCCCGCTGGGCTCTGGCCCCGGCCCCCTCGCTGGGCTCTGGCCCCGGCCCCCTCGCTGGGCTCTGGCCCCGGCCTCTCGCTGGGCTCTGGCCCCGGCCTCTCGCTGGGCTCTGGCCCCGGCCCTGACCCCTCACTGGGCTCCTGTGCCAGCACCACTCCTGAGCTCACAGACTCCAATCTGGCCCAGCCTCTTAGACCTCTCCTCCAGTCCACTGGGCCTTTAGCAGCCTTCTACTCGCTCTTCCAACCAGCTCTGTATAAATTACTTGAACACTTATTATTTTGACCCTGACATCCCCACACATTGTATACAAATAGATGTGAGGGCAAGCATAGGTTTTGGACACAGACAGAATTTTACTTTGGACTTCCTGACACAGACCATACTTAGTTTTTTTTTTTAAGGAAGGGATGTTCCACCTCAGCATAGGGATGATTAGTCCTTCTACCAACCCTGATTTTATTTAATAAACGTTTGTAGCCCAAACTTCAATTCATTTGTTTGTGTCTACTTAATGATGCCTTCACACAACACCCACTCTGAGAGGCTTAGCCCTACATAGGCCTCAGACTCTCCCCTCTGGGTGGAACTTCCTGTGAGCGCCTGTACCTTTGGGGGCATAGGGGGGTGGGGGCCTATGATTGGTTGTGCTATACTAAGGCCCTTGGGCGTTTTTCTGTTGTCAAGGGTTTAACTAAGCCTTCGTAAGACCCAGCCGCCAATTTGGAATCACGGTCGAAGGTAGTGGTCTTATGGGATGGTAATTCTGCAAATTTTCATTGATTATGTGCATGTTGCATGGGGATCTATGATGTTTCCTCGCAACAATTTGCTTGAGGCCCATTTGTTCTAGGTTTTTCTTTTACCACATTTCACCGTAGAAAATACAGGGAAAGACCACCGCAGCTACCCACATGCCCCCCCACCTTTCTAAGTACCTAAAACCAACCCCCATCTACATTTGCGGTGAAATGTGGTCAAAAGAAATGCAGAACAAATGGGCCTCAAACAAACTGGTCTGCGAGGAAACTGGCTTGCACGGTGGCATGGGAAGCCTGCCACCTGATCTCAGTCTCCAATGGCTCAGCTTATGGACTTCACCTCCAGTCCCACTATGCCTTGAACAGCCGCCTGCTCTCTATTCCATTCAGCTCTGAATAAGCACCTTTCGAGGGGATTGGGTCCTCCGACGTATTCCATATCTATGACAGTAATCACCACAGCTGTGCTGCTTCGGAAACTTTTTCGGCGTCTGCGTCCTGCGTCGATGACGTCGCTGCGCCGCCGTCGAGGACCTCCTCCGACGTCCGACGTCATCCGATGTGATAAGTAGGACGCACGACGCCAGTAGCCTCAGTTCCGTTTTTTCCGCGAACGTGTTGCTTCGTGTTTCTCGGTTCTAGCCTCGACTCTTTGGAGTTCTGTTCTTTCTGGTTCTTCGAGCCTGTTCGTTTGTGAATATTCCTTCGCAGCGATGTCTTCCACTTCGTCTTCAACCCCGCGTCCGGGCTTCAAGAAGTGCGGGGTGTGTGGGTCCAAGATGTCGGTGACTGACTCGCACGACGCCTGCCTCTGGTGCCTCGGGGAGGCCCACGACACGGATGACTGTGTCGACTGCCTGTCGCTCACTTCCAAGGCCTTACGCGAACGTAAGAAGAAATTGTCGGTAGGTCGGGTGTCCAAGCCCCGGAAGTCGAAGTCGGCGGGGCTTTCGACGGATGATTCGAGGGGTGACTCTCCGCGTCATCGTTGGAGGTCTCGTCGGTCTTCTTCTAGGAGTCGGTCTCGCCACTCCTCTGCCTCTTCGAGGCGTTCTCGGAAGCGCCGTCACCGGTCGCCTTCCAGGTCCTCTTCCGAGGACTCTGCCCGGCACGTCGGTTATCCCACCAGCCGTGCGACGCCGGAGGAATGGGCTTCCTTCGGGAAGAAAATGTTGGCGATTCTTGAGTCGCAGGGTACTCAACCGTCCGCGCCCCCGAGTGGGGTCGGCCGTGTGAGGTCGAGAGACGCCGCTCGCAAGAGTGGTCGGCACGAGTCACGGGAGAGGTCCCGTTCGGACAAGGAGGCTCGTTCTCGCCGTACCCGTTCCAGGTCCCGGTCCTCGACGCGATCGAGACCGTGTGCACCTGTGATGTCTTCGAGGAAGACATCGACGTCTGAGGCGTCGAGGGCGTCGACAGGCTTTCTCGAGGCTCCGGCTCCGAGGAAGTCGTCGAAGCCGTCGACGTTCAGGTCGTCGAGGGACACGCTCGGGGCTCCGGCTTCGAGGGCTGTGTCGACGCCGCCGATATTGGAGGCGCTGCATCTGACGTCGACGCCGATTTCCTCGACGTCGACGCCGATCCTCTCGGCGCCGTTGCCGGTTTTCTCGACGGCGGCGCCGATTCGCTCGACGCCATCGACGCCTTTCGTGTCGGAGGTGCCCCGTGTCTCGGGTGTACCCCCTAGGAAGGCTCTGGCTAAGAGCAGGCACTCTCAGGTGCCTTTCCACCACTTGGATTATATTTCGGAGGCGGATGAGGATTCGGTTGGCCTGGTTCCTGGTCAGGTGCCGGATGACATTGTCTCGGGCCATAGTCAATTTGACGAATTGAGGCAGTCGCTGCATGATGCTAGTGGTCTGGACACCTCTCCGGAGGTGGAATTTGGCCGGCCTGAGCCTGGCTCCCATGCCGATTCCTCATACCGGCGCCTTATGGCTAGGGTGTCTGAGTATCTGGGATGGTCTGCTCCCCCAGGGGAGTTTGTGCAGGATGATCTGACGGACATCCTTGATGTTGGTCCCCCATCTGACCCGGTTCTGCCATTCCATATGGCTTTACAGCGTAGGGTGGCGGCGGCTTGGACTGCTCCGGAGAGTCTCCCGGCAGTGGGCAGATCCTTGTCGCGGAAATACCGTCCAGCCAGTGGCGACCCCTGCTACTTGACCAGGCACCCCACTCCGGAAAGTTTGGTGGTGCAGGCGGCCACGGCCCCGGCAAAGCAGGCGTCGTACCCTACCATCCCTCCTGATAGGGACGACAAACGTTTTGATGGCTGGGCGAAGAAGGTGTTTTCTTCTGGTGGTATGGCGCTTCAGGCGGCCAACTCCATTTGTGCCTTGTCACGTTTCACGCACACTCTGTGGAACTGTGTTGCGTTAGCGGCTGAACATATTCCCGAAGGGGACGAACGGGATGGTTTCCTTGCTTTGGTCCAGGATGGTAAGGATGCCATGTGTGAGTCCGTTCAGTCGGGTTTGGACTTAGCTGAATGCGTCAGTAGGTCCATGGCGGCGAGCACCGTGATACGCAGGTTTGCGTGGTTGCGGAAGTCGGGGTTTGCTCCTGATGTGCAGTCCCGGCTCCTCAACATGCCCTTTGATGGTGAACATCTTTTTGGCAGCAAGGCTGACGAGAGCCTTGAGAGGTTGCAGACCTCAAAAGCTGCAGCGAAGTCGTTGGGCGCTGCAGTTCGCCAACCTCCGCCTTTTCGTCCTAGGGGACAGCAGTGGAGGGGTGGCTCCTTTCGCTATTACTCGTCCTTTGGTAGAGCGAGAGGAGCTGGCAGTCAAAGGGGCCAACGCAGGGGTACCAGAGGTGGACGACAGGGTACCCGTGGTGCCAAGGCCGCTCGGGCAGTTGCCTCTTTGCCCTCGGGTAACGCCGCAGCCGCTCCTACTCAGTCATGAGGCCTTGTCCCATGGTTCGCCGGTTGGGGGAAGGCTGGCGCAGCATCTTGTAGAGTGGCGTGCCATTACTTCGGATGTGTGGGTTCTGGAGATCATAACCCACGGCTACTGTCTTCCCTTTCGGCACAGGCCTCGCGACAATCCACCGGGGAACCTCTCTTTGAAGTGTCCGGATCCGCTCCTTGCGCAGGAAATTCAAGCCCTGCTGGAGAAAGGCGCCATAGAACTGGTGCCTGTAGCGGAGAGGAACAAGGGATGGTATTCCCCTTATTTTTTGATTTCCAAGAAAGACGGGGGATTGAGACCCATCATGGACTTGCGCGGTTTGAACAAACTCCTCAGGAAGGACAAGTTCAAGATGGTTACTCTCTCTCAAGTCCTCCAGGCCCTTCAGCTTCAGGACTGGTTGGTGTCACTCGACCTCAAGGATGCTTACTTCCATGTGCCGATCCATCCCAAGCACAAGAAGTACCTGAGGTTCGCGGTTGGCGACTCGCACTTTCAGTTTCGGGTCCTGCCGTTCGGTTTGACCTCCGCCCCGAGGGTTTTCACCAAGCTCATGGTGGTGGTGGCAGCGCATCTCAGGCAAGGGGGGATTCACGTCTACCCCTACCTGGACGATTGGTTGATCAGGGGGAGCTCTCCCGAGCAGGTCCTGGATCATCTGTCCGTCGCCTGCCACTCCCTTCACAGGCTGGGCTTCTCCCTCAATTTAAAGAAGTCCCATTTGACGCCAACGCAGAGGCTCCAGTACATCGGAGCAGTGCTCGACACTTCCCTGGGGCAGTGTTTTCCTCCCCAGGTGAGGGCTCTTCACATTCAGCAGATGGTGCGCAAGTTTCAGCATGCCCAGACGCTCCCAGCGTTCGAGTTCTTGAGGTTGCTCGGCCTCATGGCGTCCTGCATTCTTCTGGTGCCAGAGGCTCGCCTGCGAATGAGATCTTTGCAGTGGGCACTCAAGATGCAATGGTCGCAGTCCTCCGGCAGGATGTCGGACCCGATTCAGGTGCCGCCCTCGGTCGCCCGGGACCTTCTGTGGTGGGCCGTCGAAGGCAACTTGATGAAGGGGGCTCCGTTTTGGCTTCCCTGGCCGGAGGTGACGATCGTGTCGGATGCATCCCTCACGGGATGGGGAGCTCATGCCAACGGGCTGACAGTCAGCGGTCGTTGGTCTCCGTCGGAGTCCAGACTCCATATCAATCTGTTGGAGCTGAGGGCCGTCAGGCTAGCCCTGAGGGCTTTTCTGCCGACTGTGCGAGGGAAGAATGTCCTGATCCTGACGGACAACACAGTGGCCATGCACTACCTCAACAAAAAGGGGGGGGCAGGGTCACTTCCTCTGTGCAGGGAGGCGATGCAGCTCGAGTTCTGGGCCATCCAGCAGGAAGTTTCGATCTCGGCAGTTCATCTGGCCGGAGTCGAGAACGTGACGGCGGACGCTCTGAGCAGGCAGTGCACGATCTCTCACGAGTGGGAGTTGGCTCAGGAGATTCTCCTGGAGATCTTCGCCCTTTGGGGGACCCCTCAAGTGGATCTCTTTGCCTCCAGTGTCAACCGGAAGTGCGAAAGGTTTTGCTCGCGGGAATTTCCTCCAAAAGGAGCCTTAGGAGACGCGTTCGTGGTGGAGTGGTCGTTCCCGCTGCTGTACGCGTTTCCTCCGGTCCCCGTCATCCCGCAAGTGCTGCGGAGGTTACGGAAGTTCGGTTCCCGGATGATCCTCATTGCTCCGGCGTGGGCTCGGAGGACGTGGTACCCGGACCTTCTCGACTTGTCCATCTGCCCTCCACGTCGTCTTCCCTACCGAGACGATCTGCTCTCACGGGAGGGGGGTCAGGTTCTCCATCCAGAGGTCGGATCCCTCAACCTTCACGCTTGGCTTCTGAAAGGTTGAGGTATAAGGATTGGGACCTCCCTGAAGACGTGATGGAGGTGTTGCTTTCGGCCCGAAGGCCCGCAACTAAGTCTCTGTACCGTTGCCGTTGGCGTAAGTTCTGCGACTGGTGCAGAGTTCAGAATGTGGATCCTTTTGCATGTGACATCCCCATGGTTCTGTCCTTTTTGCTTTCTTTGGCCCACAGGGGCTTGCAAGTGGGTACCGTTAAGGGTTACCTGGCGGCGCTGTCCATCTTTAAGCGCTCATCTGAAGAATGTTCTTACTTTAAAATCCCTTTAATTTCACAGTTTCTGAAAGGGCTCACTAATGTGTTCCCTCCGTCGCCTTTCCTGGTGCCCGGTTGGGATTTGAACCTTGTTCTTAGGTTTCTTATGGGTGCTCCGTTTGAGCCGTTACATTCTTGCCCTTTGAGGCTGTTGACTTTGAAAACTGTGTTTTTAGTTGCGGTTACTTCCGCTCGCAGAGTGAGTGAGTTACAGGCACTTTCTGTTAAGCCACCCTTCACTGTATTTCACAAGGACAGGGTTGTCCTTCGAGTTCGTCCTTCTTTTCTTCCGAAGGTAGTGACGGAATTTCATTTGGCCCAGAAGATTGTTCTTCCGGCATTCTATCCTCCTCCGCATCCTGGTAAGGAAGAGGAGAGGCTCCATAGGCTTGATCCTAGGAGAGCTTTGAGCTTTTATGTTTCTCGCATGTCCCGGGTCAGAGTGGACGATCAACTCTTTATTGGTTACGCTGGTAAGCGCTTGGGGCAAGCTGTGACGAAACAGACTTTGTCCCGCTGGATTATTTTGGCCATCTCGGAGTGTTACCGCTTGGCGGGCAAGGACCCTCCGGCTGGCTTGCGGGCCCATTCTACCAGGGGCTTGGCTGCATCTACTGCCCTGCAGAGGGGTGTTCCTATTCGCAACATCTGTGATGCTGCCACCTGGGCTTCAGTGCATACATTTGTGCGGCATTATTCCCTCGATTCCATCAGAGGGCAGGATCTGGCCTTTGGCAAGGCGGTCCTTTGCTCTGCTATTTGATTGGCTATTCTAAATTTTGTTTCTAAATTCTTTCCCTCCTCCTTGATTTGGTACTGCTTTGGGAGTCTGTCATAGATATGGAATACGTCGGAGGACCCAATCCCCTCGAAGAACAAGTTACTTTCTTACCTGGTAACGTTCTTTCGATGGGATGGTCCGACGACGTATTCCATATCGCTCCCGCCCTGCCTTCCCCGCTGCAGAATTTCTGTTGCGTTTGCAGCTTACGTTCCGCAAGGCTTTGTGTCGGACTGGCAGTTGACTATTGTCACACGTTCTGGGGGAAAAAACTACAACTGAGGCTACTGGCGTCGTGCGTCCTACTTATCACATCGGATGACGTCGGACGTCGGAGGAGGTCCTCGACGGCGGCGCAGCGACGTCATCGACGCAGGACGCAGACGCCGAAAAAGTTTCCGAAGCAGCACAGCTGTGGTGATTACTGTCATAGATATGGAATACGTCGTCGGACCATCCCATCGAAAGAACGTTACCAGGTAAGAAAGTAACTTGTTCGTCTCCTCTCTCAAGTCTCAAGCTCCTTCCAGCAACGCCTCTGATAGATTGAAACTTGTATAGGCCTCAGACTCCACCCTCTGGGAGTGACTTTCTGTGAGGGTATGCACCTTTGTCACTTATTTAGGGGCGGTCTGTGATTGGTGGTTTTGCCATATTGAGGCCCGTGCCTGTGTTTCTGTTCTCCGGTGTTTGATTAAAACTTTGTAAGATCCAACTGCTAATTTGAAATCACAGTCTGTTGTTCTTTGGGTGGGTAAATCCTGTGCTAATTTTCACTAATTCTATACATGTTGCATGGGAAGAATTTGGTATTTGTGAACTTTCCAAATCCGAGCGCTTCCTTTAGAGAAATTGTCAGCGCCTTTGTGTCTTGCTTGCAAAATTTCTTAGTGAGGCATGCAAAATATTTATGTACCCTCCTGTGTTTGGCTCATGTTCAGAAAATGTCGGTGGTAGGAGATTTTCAAATGCCTCTACGACTCACCCTGAGGTCTTGAGGTGAGTCGCTTTAAAACTTTGTATATGTCTCTGCGATCCGGTACTCCTGAATTACTCAAATGAGTGTGATAGCCGCGACTGGGAATCTGGTGTCACGGAATCCCTTACTTCCCTGATCATGAGCCCCTGGAAGTTTGCTTGTAGGCAGCCAAACATTTTCTGAGGGGAGTAATGTTTCAGGACACCTATGACCGACCCCTGTTTGGGATGGGGTCATCCAGGCAGGTTGACAAGAGGATCCTCCCCATCCTTTCCCCAGACTCATCATCCTCTTTCTTGGGGCGGTAACCGGTACATTTGGCCAGCCCACTAGTGACTTCATGGAATAGGCAGGGGACCTTTTAGATGTATATGCATTCTAACAGTGTAGGTGAAATCTCATGCACACCTTGCAGCTGTTTTCATCATTCAAGGCTACACATTTTCATTTCCACCAGCAATGCATTTTTTGATGTTTTTTTTGTTCACAGACCACAGGTAGACCTAAGGCGGATTAAACAACAACAAAAAACACTAAAAATGGCACTCATTTATTTTCATTTATTTGCCAATTCCAGTTCAAAATATAAAAATAACAAGGGAAGGTTTACATTTAATTTCAACCCTCCATTTCTTCCTCCAATGGGGCACTGCCTCCTGTAGCTTAATCATGGGTCTATATACCTTCTTCTGCACACTACAAGCACCACCATGCGTTTGCCAAACACATATAACCTAAGCCCAAATAGAACCCTTTTCTTTTTATATGATAACTAAGGCTTCCTGGTTTGCAAATCAATCTACTTTCTATCTGTATTTATTTATAAAAATGGAAAAACGGAAAAGCAGAAAGCAGGTCTTTCTGTTTGGTTCCAAATGCTGTCATTCATGCATTGCAGGCCAATCTCATTGTAGACTGGCAGCATTGAGAGTGCAAACATTGTTTAATAAATAGCATTAACGTTCTTCATATTACTGACAACATATCTTGGGTCAGCAGCAATTACAGGAGCAACCATTTGTTGTTATGGAACACATGCATCTGAAATTGATGTGGAATAACCCAGTTAAATGTTTGTCCTGTATGAGTGTGTGTTTTAATACATCAATTTCTTTGATTTCAATTAATGCAGAAATACGGGTTGCAAGTTATGCTTTTATATGACAAATGTGGATAAATATTGAACAATATGGCTAAAAATAAAAATGGGTATGTACAGACGAAAATTACAGTAAAATACCATAAAACTGGAGCCTTAATGATAATGTTGAGGAAATCTATACTTCGATTCAGGTGCCAAGGGCTGAGTTGGTGGGAAACTTAATATGAGACCTTAGGGAAACCTCCCTCCAACAAGAACCAGAGAGGGAAAGATGACAATAACCCAAAAGAAAACATCCAGTGGGAAGGAAATAACAGAATATTATTTAGTTTTCTTTAATTGGGGACGGAATACAAGTCCTCATTAGAGAATACGAGCCCACCCACTTTCCGGATATCTCAGGAGAACTCATTCCCATGGAAACCTAAAAAACACAAAGCTCCAGAGGAAACAGTCTCTATATTATCCTCCCAAGGTAATAGTACTGTGGAACATCTTCGAGCTGAAAATACCACTTCCTACCCTGGGAACTTTAAAACACCTGACATACCAGGGGAAGATTTCCAGCTAACTTCCCAAACCGATTAGTCCCTTGTTGTGACATATACCAGAGAAATCGATGCCAACCCTGTCCCCACATCGCAGTCGCTACCACCCATTGAAGACCCAGTATGCAGTTTAGGTGGACCATTGGGGTAGGTTAAAAATAATTTTACCATAGGAGTACCTTGCTCTTTTACCTTCCTGTCTACCCAAAATACCACAAAGATACATATAGAACCTGCAGAGGTTTTCCAACGGTCGGGTACCTCCGTCCAGGATACCCAAAACCAGTCTCTAATTATGCAGGAAAAAGCTCTAAATTCATCTTTCCCAACAGGCAAACCTGAGACTTCGGACCAGGGGTCCCCTATGTTCTCGCTTTGCGTAGAGGATATCACCTATGACTCAATGGCGAGACAGAACACCAAGATGTTGGGAAAGGAAAAAGCCCACAAGACGCCCCAAGTTAGGAGACCCTCTTCCTGAAGAGAATAACATTAAAGAACCACGGATATCCCATATACCTAAGCCTTACAACCTAATAAAGGTGTAACGCTCACCTGGTTCCCACGGAGGCGCAGGTCTGGCTTCGAGTGCTGATGCTTCTTCAATGGTGAAGCGCAGGACTCTGAAGATGGACAGGAAGGGCCCTCTACTCTGGCTTCTCCGGCTCGTAGGAATATACCCCTGTGCATGAAAAGGGAGTATTACCTACTGACTGAGTTATGCTCAAGCCTCCCACTCTCTTCCAACCCTCCACGATACCCTTCCACGATTCCCCGTGAAGTCTCACCTTAGGGTCTGAAAGGACGAGCTCTCCATCCTGCTTCTGATGCAGGGGCGCGTTGAACCCAGTTACTTCACTGGATTGAGGTTGGATGGGAGTTCAGGTAAGCTTGATTATACTGGTAAGGCGCTGTAAAAGTTCTGTTGCAAGTTCAAAAGTTCAAGCTTTAAATAATAATGTTCATTGTCTTTTTTCAGGTGATGAATGAAGATTCCTTTGGAGACTTCTTGCAACAAAGCGCTAATGTTGATGTCTTTTCCCCATAGGGGCCGGGGTTCGGAATGCCGGAGATATGGCGCCGACCCGAAGTGAAACGTGCAGTTCCAGTAAAGATGTGGTAAGTCCTAGATGAGCGCTCAGGTAATGTTTTTGCATTCGCTCATCTAATGTCTTTGTCTTTTTTCCCCATAGGGGCCGGATTCCGGAAAATGCTTGGAAGCAGCAAGACCCGAAATGAAATGGGAATGACCCAACAGGTAAGTCTTAGAAGGAAACTGAGCTTTTCCTATTCCCTTCCTTCTCTCACCTCTTATTCTTGTCTTTTTCTCTAGGCTCTGGGAAGTGGCTGTGTATCCGGATGATCGCTGCTGAAGATGGAGGAACCCAGGAAAGGTGAGTGAAATGCAGCGCTGCAGCAATCGTAACGAAATGCTTTTAAAATGATGTCTTCCCTTTCAGGATCGTCAGTGTTGTCTCTGTGGTACAGATTAGCTGGTAGGTCTCTTGTCTCCCTTTGCAGGTGACCCAGGATGCTGACAGGCGTGGCTGAAGTCCAGATGCAGGAGCTGACACGGTGAGCGTCCAGCTGCGAGGAGCAGAACAACGCGAAGCGTGAGTTGCTGATCGGGTGTGGTTTAAATAGCTTTGGAAGAAGTTCCAAGTGTGTATCCTTCCTCCGATCAGGTATGTATCCTTCCCCGACCACACCCGGGTGGAAAGTAGTCCCACAGGTAAAGTAGTTCCTATTCAGGCCTCAAGAGGGCCTGGATGTGGCAGCATGGTCTGCATCAGGTAAGTGCACATTAAAACACTTGAACACATGTCTAGCTTTATGAGCCTGGCGCCTAAGGCGCCAGGACGGAGGTCCAACATGTGCCTGGCGCCTAAGGCACCAGGACTGCGTCCAAAGGACCCCAGCTTGGGCCCGCTGGCACTCCCCTGGGGGAAATGATGCCTGCCTCTGGGGTTGCTGGGTCAGACCTGGCTCCTTGGAGGTAGGCATCATGACAGTACCCCCCCTCAAGGCCCCTCCCAAGGTTCTTCCCTCCGGGGGTTTGGGCTTGTTCGGAAATCTCCGGTGAAACCTTTGTACTCATCGAGGTGCGTGGACATGGTTACTAGGCTCCCACGATCTCTCCTGAGGTCCATATCCCTTCCAGTCAACAAGATAGAAGAGTTTCGACTTTACCACCTTGGAGTCTAAAATGTCTTTAATTTCGAATTCTAATTCCCCTTCAATTTGAACTGGATCTGGAAGCTTGGACAATCGGGTTTCTGGTTGTACTGGCTTCAAAAGTGATGCATGAAAAACTGGATGAATACGCATGTTGGACGGTAGATCCAGTTTAAAGGCCACTGGGTTGATTATAGCTTTGATGGGATAAGGTCCTATGAATCTGGGATTGAAGGTTCGCGGGCTCTTGAGGGGTAAATGTTTAGTTGCTAGCCATACCTGGTCTCCTACTTGGTAAGGAGGAGTTTTAATTCGGTGCAAATCAGCGTTTTCTTTATACTTTTTCTTGGCTTGCTGTAAATGAGTTGCAGCTTCTTTGAAGGCTCGGGTTATTGTGGAATGCAGATGATTTACTGCGGGCATTTACAGGGTCAGAGGTGGATCTAGGTCAGAGGTCCGAGGATGGTGACCATACAAAGTATAATAGGGGGTTTGTCCGGTTCCAGAATGCACTGAATTGTTGTATGCATATTCTGCGATCCAAAGGATGTCTTTCCAATTTAACTCGGATTGGTGTAACATGCACCGAAGATATTGCTCGAGAGTCTGATTGGTTCTCTCGGTTTGTCCGTCGGTCTGGGGGTGGTGGCTGGTGGATAACCGCACATCTATTTGTGCTAGTTGGCAACACTTCTTCCAAAAATGTGAGATAAATTGACTTCCACGATCTGAGACTAAAATGGAAGGGAAACCATGTATGCGAACTATATTCTCCAGGAATTCCTTGGCCAAGGTGGAAGCTGAAGGCAAACCCTTTAAAGGGATAAAGTGGGCCATTTTGGAGAATAGGTCCACAATTACAAGGATTGTGTTGTAACCAGCACAAGGAGGCAGATCTGTTATAAAGTCCATTGACAGGGTGTGCCATGGTGCCGGTGGAATATCCAAGGGTTGAAGTAGGCCGCCTGGCCTTTTCTTTTGAGCCTTGTTTTGGGCGCAAATTCCACAAGACAGTACAAAAGACTTTGTCTTTTCTCCAAGAAGGCCACCAGAAGTGGCGTTTGATTTTTTCCTCCGTTTTAGCGATAGCAGGGTGTCCTTCCATTAAAGATTCATGATGATGGGCAATAACAAGTTCTTGCAATTCTTTACTTGGCAGAAACAACCGCTCCTGGAAGTAGGGTAAGTCATCCTTAACGGTGTAATGAGGACCTTTTTGACTCCATTCCAATAAGGTTGAAGAGTCTAGAAGTTGTTTTACTTCAGTTTGGATATCCTCAATAGATTGCAATGAAGTTAAGCCTAAGATTCTTTGCTCAGGTATGATGGGCACAGGTTCTAAGCTCGAATTAGGTTCTTCCATGCCAATCCGGGATAAGGCGTCTGCTTTTCCATTCTTGCAGCCAGGGCGATAGGTAATTACAAAATTAAATTCCGCAAAGAATAGAGCCCATCGGAGTTGTCGTGAAGATTGAGCTTTGGCCGTCTTTAAATACTGTAAGTTTCTGTGGTCCGTAATTACGGTGATGGTGTGTCTTGCCCCGAGAAGGTAGTGACGCCAAGCCTTGAAAGCAGATTTGATGGCCAGTAACTCTTTATCGGTAATTGCGTAGTTGATTTCAGGAGGAGAAAATTTTCTGGACCAAAAGGCCACTGGGTGTAGTTGGTTAGTTTTTGGGTCTCTTTGCGACAGGACAGCTCCCATGGCCGAACTGGAAGCATCGGTTTCCACTATGTACGGGAGATCTGGGTGCGGGTGCTTCAATACAGGTGCAGAGGTGAATTTGGTTTTCAGGTCCTGGAAGGCTTGTTCGGCCTCAAGAGTCCATTCGAAGCATTTGTTTTTCTTTAGGAGAGCGGTGATGGGTTGGACTGTTCGGGAAAATTCCGGGATGAATCTTCGATAGAAATTGGCAAAGCCGAGCATGCTCTGAACTCCCTTCACCGAGGTTGGAGATGGCCATTTGAGGATGGCGTCCACCTTTCGCGAGTCCATTCGGACTCTTTGAGGTGTCAGGATGAATCCGAGAAACTCAACTTCTGTGGTATGAAAAACGCATTTTTCGAGTTTTGCAAATAGTCTGTGCTGGCGCAGTTTCTCAAGAACTGCCCTAACATGTTTTCTGTGATCAGATTCTGAAGAAGAGTACACCAGGATGTCGTCAATGTAAACAATGACACAGACATCGATAAGTTCCCGAAGAACATCATTCATAAAGTACTGAAAGGCGGCAGGTGCATTGCACAAACCGAAGGGCATCACCTGATATTCGAAGAGCCCAAATTTGGTGCGGAATGCAGTCTTCCATTTGTCGCCTTCTTTTATGCGCACCAGGTGATAAGCTCCTTGGAGATCTAACTTGGTGTACACACAAGCGTCTTTCACCTGGTCGATAAGCTCAGGGATCAAGGGTAGAGGATAACGATTCTTAATCGTTATTTGATTTAGGGCACGATAGTCTATACACGTTCTAAGGTCGCCTTCTTTTTTTGGCACGAAGAACAGAGCTGAAGAGACAGGAGACTTGGACGGGCAAATAAAACCATTGGCTAGGTACTGATCTAAATACTGACGCAAATGCAGGTTCTCAGGTTCCGTAAGAGCATAAATCCTACTACAAGGTAGTTGTGCATTGGGTACCAAGTCGATTTGGCAATCTTAAGATCGATGGGGAGGTAAGGTGTTAGCCTGCTCTTTCTGAAAAACGTCTTGGAATTCTTGGTATTCAGATGGTAGCTGTACAGGGGTGGAAGTTACAGAGGCTATCAATCAAGTTAACAAAATATTCCCTTCAGTATAGGGGTCGAATTTGTACAAGTACATAGCTTTGTCATGAGGGGATCAGAGTGAATGGAAATCTAACACTAGGATTGGGGGTTTCCCAATAGTCTGCAGGAAGGGGATTCGTATCACTTGGACTGGTGATGGGTGCTTGCTCGGGGGTTAGACATGATGTGAATCATTATGGTAAGAAAGGACTTCATGAATCCCTGTTAAACTGTGTCTCATTTTCCAAAAAATAAAACAGTTTTTAAAAAAAGAATCTTGGAGCATATGAGGGACCATATGGAGGCAATATCAGACAATAGATACCCTGAGGAAGTACATTTTGAGTCTTGTCATAGCAGTTATGCCAGTGGTTGGTCTTAAATATGTGTGATTGGCACAAATAAAAGCTAAAAAGATGGGGGTCAATAGGGTATTGCTTGTTAGACAACTGGAGTCTAATTTGGCAACTTGATTTAAGACCAAAACACCACAGGCCTACATACAGCACAGTGGCATAATGTATTTGCTATTGTCCTAGGTGTGGTGTATAGCTTCTGTAATAGCATCTGACCTTCACCTTCATCCACCTTTTAACACAGAGAATTAGCCTGTTGTAGCTGCAGTGTAATGGTAATAAGAAGATAGAGTCTGAGATTTGTGTTTATGAAAGGGCAAGAACATCAGTAGTTCAAAGTTACCTCAAATTATCAGTAAACCATAATTTTATCAGAAAGTAGGCTGATTAATCTTTATGTTTAAATATTTATGAAATAGAATCGATTAACACTCTTTTAGTATAAAATGACATTTGTGGCATTGTAATGAAATTATTCTTAAGGAGTATTTGCCAAGCTCGAAAAATGCGTTTTTCATACCACAGAAGTGGAGTTTCTCGGATTCATCCTGACACCTCAAGGAATCCGAATGGACTCGCGGAAAGTGGACGCCATTCTCAAATGGCCATCTCCTAGCTCTGTGAAGGGAGTGCAAAGCATGCTTGGCTTTGCCAATTTCTATCGAAGGTTCATCCCGGAATTTTCTCAAACTGTTCAACCCATCACAGCTCTCCTAAAGAAAAATAAACGCTTTGAATGGACTCTTGAGGCTGAACAAGCCTTTCAGGACCTGAAAACCAAATTCACCTCTGCACCTGTATTGAAGCACCCGCGCCCAGATCTCCCTTACATCGTGGAAACCGATGCATCCAGTTCGGCCATGGGAGCTGTCCTGTCGCAAAGAGACCCAGAAACTAACCAACTACACCCTGTAGCCTTTTGGTCCAGAAAATTCTCTCCACCTGAACTCAATTACGCAATTACCGACAAAGAACTACTGGCTATTAAATCAGCTTTCAAGGCTTGGCGTCACTATCTTCTCGGTGCAAGACACACCATCACCGTAATTACGGACCACAGAAATTTGCAGTATTTAAAGACGGCCAAAGCTCAATCTTCGCGACAACTCCGATGGGCTTTATTCTTTGCGGAATTTGATTTTGTAATTACCTATCGCCCTGGCTGCAAAAATGGTAAGGCAGATGCCTTATCCCGGATAGGCATGGAAGAACCCAATTCGAGTTTAGAACCTGTGCCAATCATACCGGAACAAAGAATTCTGGGCTTGACTTCATTGCAAACCATTGAGGACATCCAAGCTCAAGTAAAACAGCTTTTTGACTCTTCTGCCTTACTGGAATGGAGTCAAAAGGGTCCTCACTACACCGTTAAGGATGATTTACCCTACTTCCAAGAGCGGTTATTTCTGCCAAGTAAAGAATTGCAGGAACTTGTCATTACCCGTCATCATGAATCATTAATGGAAGGACACCCCGGTATCGCGAAAACAGAAGAAAAGATCAAACGCCACTTCTGGTGGCCTTCTTGGAGAAAAGACATAAAGTCATTTGTGTTGTCTTGCGGAATCTGTGCCCAAAATAAGAGTCAAAAGAAAAGGCCAGCCGGCCTACTTCAACCTTTGGACATTCCACCAGCACCTTGGCACACCATGTCAATGGACTTTATAACTGACCTGCCTCCTTGTGGTGGTTACAACACGATTCTCGTAATAGTGGATCTATTCTCCAAAATGGCCCATTTTATCCATTTAAAAGGATTGCCGTCAGCTTCCACCTTGGCCAAGGAATTTATGGAAAATATAGTGCGGTTACATGGTTTCCCTTCCATATTAGTCTCAGACCGTGGAAGTCAATTTATCTCCCACTTTTGGAAGAAATGTTGCCAACTAGCACAAATAGACGTGCGGTTATCCACCAGCCACCACCCCCAGACCGACGGACAAACCGAGAGAACCAATCAGACTCTCGAGCAATATCTGCGGTGCATGTTACACCAATCCGAGTTGAATTGGAAGGACATCCTTTGGATTGCAGAATATGCATACAACAATTCAGTGCATTCTGGAACCGGACAGACTCCTTTTTATACCCTGTATGGTCACCATCCTCGGACCTCTGACCTAGATCCACCTCTGACCCTGGAAATGCCTGCAGTAAATCACCTACATTCCACAATAACCCAAGCCTTCAAAGAAGCTACAACCCACTTACAGCAAGCCAAGAAAAAGTATAAAGAAAACGCTGATTTGCACCGAAGTAAAACTCCTCCTTACCAAGTAGGAGATCAGGTATGGCTAGCAACTAAACATCTACCCCTCAAGGGTCAGCGAACTTTTAATCCCAGATTCATTGGGCCTTACCCCATCAAAGCTATTATCAACCCAGTGGCCTTTAAACTCGATTTAGCATCCAACATGCGGATTCATCCCGTTTTTCACGCATCTCTTCTAAAACCAGTACAACCTGGAACCAGACTGTCTGAGCCCCCAGGCCCTGTCCAAATTGATGGAGAATTAGAATTCGAAGTGAAAGACATTTTAGATTCCAAGATAGTTAAGTCGAAACTCTTCTATCTTGTTGATTGGAAAGGATATGGACCTCAGGAAAGATCTTGGGAACCCAGTAACTATGTTCACGCACCACGATTAATTCAAAGATTCCATCGAAGATTCCCGCACAAACCAAAACCCCCGGAGGAAAAGACCTTGGGAGGGGCCTTGAGGGGGGGTACTGTCATGATGCCTACCTCTAAGGAGCCAGGCCGGGCCCAGCAACCCCAGAGGCAGACATCATTTTCCCCAGGGAAGTCTCAGCGGGCCCAAGTCGGGGCCCTTTGGACTCAGCCCTGGCGCCTTAGGTGCCAGGCTCATAGCGGACCCCAGTCCTGGCGCCTTAGGCGCCAGGCTCATAGAAGAGGATATGTGTTTAAGTGCTTGGGTGCACACTTACCTGATGCAGACCTTGCTGCTTCATCCAGGCCCTCTTGAGGCCTGAATGGAACTACTTAACCTGTAGGACTACTTCACCACCCGGGTGTGGTCGGGGAAGGATACATACCTGATTGGTGGAAGGATACATACCAGGAACTTCTTCCAAGGTTATTTAAACCCCACCCGAACAGCCACACATGCTTCGCGTTGTTCTGCACCTAGCAGCTGGACGCTCACCGTGTCAGCTCCTGCATCCTGGCTTCGGCCGCGCCTGCCAGCACCCTGGAACACCTGCAAGGGGAGAAAGGAAGAGAATAGGAGAAGAAAAGCCCTTAGCTGCTAAATCTGCATCCCAGAGTCATTTCTCCAACGGCCCTGAAAAGGAAGACATCATTTTAAAAGCATTTCGTTTCGATCGCTGCAGCGCTGCATTTTACTCACCTTTGCAAGGCGCTTCCATCTTCAGCAGCGATCTTCCGGATTCAGCTACGCCCCGGCGCCTAGAGGAAAAAAGACAAGAACAAAGGTGAGAGGGAGAAAAGGAATAAGGAAAGCTCAGTTTCCTTTTAAGTCTTACCTGTTGGATTATTCCCACTGCATTTCGGGTCCTGCCGCTTCCTGGCATCTCCGGACCCCCGGATTACCTGAGCGCTCATCCAGAACTGTTTCACTTCGGGTCGGCGCCATATCTCCGGCACTCCGAACCCCGGCCCCTAAGGGGAAAAAGTCATAAGCATTAGCGCTTGCTGCAATTAGACAACGAACATTATTATTAAGCTTGAACTTTTGAACAGAACTTTTACAGCGCCTTACCTGAACAGTCAAGCTTACCTGAACTCCCATCAATCCTCAATCCAGTGAAGTAACTGGGTTTCAACGCGCCCCTGCATCAGAAGCAGGATGGAGAGCTTATCCTTCCAAACCCTAAGGTGAGGCTTCACGGGGAATCGTGGAGGAGGTATCGTGGAGGATTGGAAGGGAGTGGGAGGCTTGAGCATTGTTCCACAGTTGGTAATACTCCCTTTTCATGCACAGGAGGGTATCCAACGAGCCAGGGAAGCCAGAATAGAGGGGCCCTTCCTGTCCATCTTCAGAGTTCTGCGCCTTCGACGCCGCGCCTCCGTGGGAACCAGGTAAGCGTTATAGTATACCCCTTATCTCCCAGAAGGACCATTGCTGGGTCCATTGCAAGATAACAACTGTGATAGATTTAATGTGGAAGAGAACCTCTTTCAAATAAAACTGAGCCTTGACACATGACCACCACGTTTGGAAATAGGTTCCAATGTCTTTTCAACCCCTCCGGCATGTAGCTGGGTATGCCTAATTCATTTTATTGAGCCTATCCGGCGACAGATCCCATCTATAACACAGTTTTAGTTGACATTCCTCATCAGTCGCACAGCGAGATGCTCTGTGAGATCTCTCCCAAATATGTCTCCAAGATTTATCGTAAAGGTGCTACCCCAAATCTTCCCATTTTAACACGTAGAGCGACCGTTCTTAGTTGTCAAAACGATCTAGGAGTTTGTAAAGAGTTGATACTTTTGCTCTGGCCAACCCAGTAAGACATATCGCTCTCGTCACCCTTCGTTTGATCTCAGAATTGGAGGCCCAATGGCATAGCTGCGCATATCTAAACCTCTCACTTTAACCGAAAGGATCAAGGGACCTCGCCTACATATAATTGTCTTAATTCTTTCAACCCCCCCACCCGCACTCATGCCCCGAGTTCATTGGCTAAAACCTGGATTTCGAACCCCTGGCGAGAAGTCTGGGTTGTCGAAAATGGGAAATAATGGCCCTAGGTGAGGAATGCCCCATCTCGCAATTGCTTTTTTCCATTATGCTGATGAGTGTCGAGTTGATGCCTGGAGGGGATAGATCATTGGGTGTTGTTTGACATTCATAAAGGGGAGCAGTGCAAGCGAGATCTTAGACAAGTCTTGCTCCATCTGGGGCCAGGCGATGACTGAGCCCATGAAAAGACAGATGACAGCTGCGCTACCAGGTAGTAGCAGTATATGTCTGGGGCATCCATACCACCCAACCCAGAGTTCCTCAGCCAGACCCTCTTTGAGATTCGAGGCCTCCTATCTTTCCAAATAAATGAGGATATTTTGCTCTGAGGCCTATGCAACCTGCTAGCCAGGGAAGGCTAGAAAGTGATATAGCCGTTTCGGCTCCAGGCTGATTTTTATGGCTGTGATACGGCCTAACCAACAGATCTCTTGGGTCTTCCACCAATACTGTGAGTCTCTCAGTTCTGCCAACAGGGGAGGAATGCTGATCTCAAGAGTGTCTTAATATCTGATGGAATCTTGCTACCCAAATAGCATATCGCATCTAATTTCCATGTTATTGGAAATGTAGCGTCCTCGCAAACCTCAGCAGCAGCGGGAAGGCAAAAGTGCCAACAGATCTGCCCCAGAGCAGGAGGGGGCCAGTGCCACCCTGCAACAGGACGCTGACCCGCAGCAGGATGTGGCCTGAGCCGCCCTGCAACGGGAGCTGCCCCAGCACAAACCCAGGAGCAGGGAGACAACATAGCCCCTCCAGCACCCACAGAAAAAATGTAGAGTGGAGCCACGACCATACATTACTGGACAACAGCTGACAGGGGTACCCATAGCCATAGGGAGCGCTCTGTTTCCTTTTCAGGCTGGCATTACAGATGGCGACGATCCTCAGGAACAGCCTGGCTTTCTGCTGGGTTGGAAGAACAGTCCTTCAAGACAGCCAGCGAGTGTGGGGAAAGGGAGGATACAGACTGACATGCCCCTTTTCAGCCTTCAGAGGCGGTGGGGCTGTATTAGCCAACATCCATTATGGTGACAGAGGAGGATTTAAAAGGGGCAGCACATGGATGTTCATGGTGTGTGTTCATTCTCATTGCAGCAATCCTTTGAAGAGAACGTGGTGGAAGAGCAGGAGTACATCTGGGCATATTAGAAGAAGGAAAATACAGAGAGGAACAAAGAGAAGGTTCAAAAGAGAAGCAAAGGACCAGGGAGGTCCAAGGGAAGAGAAAGGACAGAAGAGACGTAGAACGGTCCTGGGAAGAACCCTTCAATGATGTAATTGTGGTAGGAGACAAGACTCTATAATAAAAAGTGTTCAGCATAATCAATCTGGTCTGTGCTGATTGTGTCAAAAGTATCACACCCCCTAATTCCCACGTTGTCTCGACCCTGAATGGCAAATCGCTCCATAGAAAGAGCAAACAAGGGAATAAGAGGGCAAGCCTGCCTCGTTTCTCTTGCTATTGGAATTCAGGGCATGGACTTCCTGGTGACCCAGATTTTGGTCGTAGGAGCTAAATAGTTGGCTAGGAGACATTGCTGAAAGGTCGGGCTGATGCCACCTACCGTAAGAGGACCTTAAGATAATTCCAGTCCAGCTGGACATCCAACGAGATAACACCCATTTCCCACTCCATAGTTGAGGCTTGCTCAACCGTATTAAGAATCCTCCTTATGTTGTCATGCGTGGTCCTCTGGACGATCAAGCCTGTCTAATCGAGGTGAATCAAGCAAGGAAGTGCGACCATGAGATGGTGGTGTAGGATTCTTGAATAGATCTTAGTATCATAATCGTTATGGGTCGGTAGGAATCCAACAAAGTGGGATCCTTACTGGGTTTTAGAATTTGATTAGTTGACGTTTTTTGCCTAGACGGGGTGATGTTCCCTGTGGTTGGGAATAATTGAACAATTTTGTCAGCTGGGGGTTCAGTAGGGATCGGAATGTCTTATATAACTGCAAGGTGAAGCCGTCCAGACACTGGGTTGTATCTTTAAGCGCTTTCATTGGTATCTTAACCTCCCCCTCCTCCTCCTGCATTAGCTATTCACATTGTTGCCTAATTTGCTGAGGGAGGCCAGGAAGGGCTGCAGAACAAAGACAATCTTGTTGGGTTTTGGCATCACGTGCTGACATGGCCGTGGAATACTAATAGTGGACCATGTCGAGCTTGCCAAATCCATCTAGCAAAGCGAAAATATTATTGTGGGTCTTAGGTTTAGCTATTTTATGTGCTAGATTTCTGCTTGCCCTGTTCCCCCTGGTCTAGTAATATTGTTTAGTTTAAAGATTGCCTGGAGGTTCTTTCACCCAGGTGAGCCTCTAGTTGGGCCGTAGCGATCTTTCGTTGACGCATGGCTTTAACTGAGCCTGATGCCTTGTGAGCCTTCTCCCTCCTGCAAACCTCCTCCTCCAGGCCTGCTTGAAATCTTTCCCTCGTTTTAGTGTAATTGGACATGTGTTTTGTCAGTATCCCCTGGATGACCCCTTTCAAAGTATCTTATAATAGCTTGCCTTAGTTCCTGGTATATCGCCCTATCTTTCAGTATTGGATCGTATAGTCTCCAATGTTTCCTGTTTGGGTATTGAAGCCCTATACCAGGAGCCGTTGTGAGATAGGAGCATAATGGGGGAGGACCCTTGTTTCAATGTGAGCATCTAGTATACTGAGGACCAAGCAAGCCAATTCTAGTAGTGTGTCAAGTAACGATAATCCTCTATGGACATGGGAGAAGTGAATGTAGTCTCTATCGGAGCCATTCTTAAATCGCCAGGTAGCCATGAGACCCAATTATCTAAGGAACTTGGTAAATGCTAACACATTCCTGAAGCCTACCTGTGCAGATGGTAGTGTTTTGTCCATGTCGGGGTCAGGGGCACTATTGAAACCCCCACCTACCACTATTGTGCCGTAAGAAAGGCCTGTGCTCTGGGCAGTAGGTCCACCAAGAAGAGTTCTTGCTCATCGCTGGGCGCATGTATAGAGAGAAATGTGAATGTCTGTCCCATGTTACTACCCTTGAAGACTATGAAACTCCTCTTTGGGTCACGCAGGAGGCTTATGCCGTGCAATCAGTATAGCTACACCTCTTTTTTCCTTCCCCCATCCTCCTAATGCAAAAAACCCTGTGTAGTGTCTATGGGCTAACCTACATTCGTCTGCTCTTAAAATGTGAGTCTCCTTGGGTGAGACATTGTGGTGAGGAGTGGATTTGTGTTTGGTTGGTGAATGTGGAGCTTGCATAGCTTAGGCGACACCTCTGAATAGATCAGTTAGCTAGTATGGCTTGAGCACAGGCAATATGATTTGTAGGACGGTGTAGGGCAGGTAACAAAAGCATTGTCGTTAAGGTATGGTGTATCGTGGGGTTACTCTCTTCCGTTCTGTATCCTTTAGACATTATGGGGGTGGGATAAAGTTGTGTGGGTGTGGCGGGGGGAGCTAATGTTATCTCCTATGAGGTCTGTATCATGCTTATCACTGTGTGGGGCAATGGTAGCAATGTTGGGAGTGCATTTATTTTTTGTGTTGAAAATGCAAAAATAAATTAATAGGAAAATGAGTCTTCTGAAGGAAAACTACTGACAGTAACATGCTGCATAATTTAGCTAAGGCTGATTTCCTCTTAACCGAGGAGTTTAAACTCTGGACATTCCAGGTTAGCATAAAGAGGGTGCCTTCCAGCTCACATTCATGGAGGTTTGTCATGTGTTTTCCCCTCAGCTTTACATATTTCAAATTGCCCCAAATCGTAGCAACTCCGACTGTTTCCACTGTCTGTTTTTCGTCCATCTCAAATATGTTTTCCCCCATAACATTTCCCCCACCCCTAAAACTCTCAAGTACCCCAAAACCAACTATAATTTTAGTCATACTTTAAAGCCAAACTTGGAGCACTCTTGAAGCGATACCAGAGATTGAGGAGAGAAACCCTATCGTATTACTCCCATAGACCTTCATCTGGACCCTTATCTAACATGCACAAATGCCCTCCAGGCGTTGATCCCCCAACCCCGAGAATCTTCAGATCAACTGTAGTGTTATTGCCAAAGTCATCACACTAATTCAGGTTGGGTCCTTCTGATTTTGTCAGAGATTACTAGATTTGCAACCTCTTCCAACTTTAGTCCACAGAACAACACTGGAGGCGCTCCGCATTGGAGTGGAGTGTGATGGTTCAGCAAGGTTGGATGGCTCGAAGTCCCCAAGTGGTGACAGCTGTTCAGCCTCCGCCGATTTGTTCATCCAATTCTGGTCTGAGAACGTGACCAGTAATGCTGTTGGGAAGCCTCATCTGTAACATATCTTTCTTTCCTGAAGCCATTCCGTCATGGGTTTCAGCACTTTACGCTTGGCCAATGTCACTGGTGCGAGATCTTGATATAGCATGACTGTAGTTCCTGAGAGGTTGTTAGAGGGGATTGTGTCCTCCGACGTATTCCACATCTATGACAGTAATCACCACAGCTGTGCTGCCTCAGAATTTATTTTGCCGGCATAGGCGTCCTGCGTCAATGACGTCGATACTCTGTCCTCGAGGGCCTCTGTCGAGGGTCGACGTCACTGGATGTTATATCTAGGACACACGGGTCACGTAGCCTCAGTTCTATTTTTTCCGCGAACGTGTTCACCTCGGAATCTTGGCACGCTTGATGCTTCTACTTCGTTTGTGAAAGCTTGAGAATATGTCTTCGTCTTCTTCTACCCCGAAGTCGGGCTTCAAAAAGTTTCGGGACTGTGGTGCTAAAATGTCCATTACGAACCCACACGACGTCTGCCTCTGGTGCCTGGGCGAGAACCACGCCACCGACGACTGTGATGACTGCCAGTCCCTGAATTCTAAAGCCTTGCGGGAGCGGAAGATGAAATTGTCGGTAGGGTTTCTAAGCCCCGTAAGTCGAAATCCACTGGGCTTTCGACCGACGACACGAGGGGCGACTCTCCGCCCAGGGGGTCCCGGTCTCGGAGTGGTTCTGCTTCCCACCGGTTGCCTTCCCCGTCCTCGTCGGAGGACTCCGCCAGACGGCGGGTAGCTTGTCCCACCAAGCATTCATCGCCGGCAGAATGGGATTCCACATCAATCTGTTAGAGCTGAGGGCCGTCAGGCTAGCCCTGAAGGCTTTTCTGCCATCTGTGCGGGAGAAGAATGTCCTGATTATGACAGGCAATACAGGGGCCATGCACTACCAAACAGGGGGGGCAGGGTCACTCCCACTGTGCAGAGAGGCGATGCAGCTCTGGTTCTGGGCCATCCAGCAGGAAATTTCGATCGCGGCAGTTCATCTGGCCGCCGGCGAAACCGCGGCAGCGGACGCTCTGAGCGGCAGAGCACGGTCTCTCACGAGTGGGAGCTGGTTCAGGTAGATCTTTTGGAGATCTTCGCTCTTTGGGGGACCCCACAAGTGGATCTCTTTGCCACCAGTGTCAACCGGAAGTGCGAAAGCTTCTGCTCGTGGGAATTTCCCCTAAGAGGAGCCTTAGGGGACGCGTTCGTAGTGGAGTGGTCCTTCCCACTGCTGTACGCGTTTCCTCCAGTCCCCGTCATTCCACAAGTGTTGCGGAAGTTACAGAGGTTCGATTCCCGAATGATCCACATTGCTCCGCCATGAGCCAGGAGAGCGTGGTACCCAGACCTTCTTGACATGTCCATCTGCCCTCCATGCCATCTTCCCTATCGAGATGATCTGCTCTCACGGGAGGGGTGTCGGGTTCTCCATCCAGAGGTCAACTCTCTCAGCCTTCATGCTCGGTATCTGAAAGGTTGAGGTATAAGGATTGGGACCTCCCTGAAGACGTGATGGAGGTGTTGCTTTCGGCCAGAAGGCCAGCAACAAAATCCCTGTACCGTTGCCGTTGAAGAAAGCTCTGCGACTGGTGCAGGGTACAGAATGTGGATCCTTTTCAATGTTCGATTCCTGTGGTTCTGTCTTTTTTGTTTTCATTAGCCCACAAGGGCCTGCAAGTGGGTACCATTAAGGGTTACCTGGCGGCGCTGTCAATATTTAAGTGCTCGCCTGAGGAGTGTTCTTATTTTAAGATTTCTTTGATTTCTCAGTTTCTAAAAGGGCTACCTAATGTGTTTCCACCGTCACCTTTCCAGGTGCCGGGATGGGATTTGAACTTAGTTCTAAAGTTCCTAATGGGAGCTCCATTTGAGCCCTTACATTCTTGTACAGTGAGATTGTTGACCTTTAAAACTGTATTTTTAGTTGCAGTTACTTTCGCTCGCAGAGTGAGTGAGTTGCAGGCACTTTCCGCCAAGCCACCTTTCACGGTGTTCCATAAGGACATGGTTGTCCTTAGGGTTCGTCCTTCTTTTCTTCCAAAGGTTGTGTCGGAATTTCATTCGAGCCAGAAGGGAATTCTTCCAGCGTTCTATCCTCCTCTGCATCCTGGTAAGGTAGAGGAGAGGCACCATAGGTTAGACCCTAGGAGAACTTTGAGCTTCTATCTTTCACGGATGTCCCAGGTCAGAGTGGACGATCAGCTTTATGTAGGATACACTGGAAGGCGTTTAGGTCAAGCTGTGTCCTAGCAGACCTTGTCCAGATGGATCATTCTGACGATCTCTGAATGCTACCGTTTGGTGGGTAAGGACCCTCCAGTGGGCTTACGGGCTCATTCTACTAGGGGTGTGGCTGCCTCTACTGCTCTGCAGAGGGATGTTCCCATTCGTAACATTTGTGAAGCAGCCACATGGGCCTCTGTCCATACTTTTGTAAAACACTATTCCCTGGACTCTATCCATGGGCAATATTTGGCCTTTGGTAAGCCGGTCCTCTATTATGCAATTTGATTGGGCATTCTAAAATTCTTAATTCTTTTTCCCACCTCCAGAAGTTGGTACTGCTTTGGGAGTCTGTCATAGATGTGGGATACGTCAGAGGACACAATCCCCTCAAAGAACAAGTTACTTTCTTACCTGGTAACATTCTTTCGATGGGATGTTCCTCCGACGTATTCCACATTGCACCCTCCAAGCCTGCCCCTCTACAGAATTTCTTATGCGATTGCAGCTTACGTTTCCGCAAGGCTTTCTGCAGTCATATTGCAACTGAGGCTATGGGTGACGTGCGTCCTAGATATAACATCCGGTGACGTCGACCCTCGATGGAGGCCCTCGAGGACAGTGTATCGATGTCATCGATGCAGGACGCCTACGCCGAAAAAAGAATTCCGAGGCAGCACAGCTGTGGTGGTTACTGTCATAGATGTGGAATACGTCGGAGGAACATCCCATCGAAAGAACGTTACCAGGTAAGAAAGTAAAAGTTAATCTCAGTGAGTTGTCTCTATTTCCATAATTCGTTCCTTGCGTATGTAGAAATGGATCCTCGTGCGGACAGTGGGAGAAGGCATTGTTGTGCTGGACCAACCGGATGAATCCAATGGGTCCGGAACAACTCCACCACTACATTATCCAGGTATTTAAGTATGAAGCGAAATAGGCCATTCACATAGTCCCCCCCCACATCAGCATTCTGCTACGTGGGTCGGGCCCCCACCCTCGCGTTATTACGGCAAGAGTGGTTTTGTGCGTCTTCCTATTTAAACTCCATTATATCCGCCTGAGACTTCAAGGCTTTGTTTTATTGGGCCGATTCGCTGGTTTCATACAATTGTTCGCAGAGCATCATCTCGTCCCCTACAAGGCGCTTCTCAGATTCCTGGTTTTGTTTATCCAGAGAGGATATTTTGCAAGATGTTTCTGCGATACTGCCCAGAATTCCCATCTTGATTGCAGAGAGCCAGTTTTTTTAGGTCGAGCCCAGTTAGGTGATTCCATTGCATTTTTCCCCTCATGGGTTTGAGCCACTGTGACAATTTCAGTTGATGTCTGTCCTTTGCTAGGTTTAGCCATACTGCGTGCAGTGGAGCAGCCCAATGGCAGAGAGCCCCTTTGTAGAACCCCATCTTCAGGATTTAGCCTCACTCAGTGTTTGGGACTTCCACCACCTGTGTAGGAGAGCAGAGGAATAGTCCTACAGCTCTGGGACCTCGCCTGAATCTTCGTCTGGCCACAGGGGAATCCAGTCACCCCCTGCACAATGGCACTCCGACTACTGTGCAGGCCGCAGTCTTGTCACCTCGCTCCTGTGTGTGCTCACACACCACCCAAGGTCAGTCAGCAGCGTTGCAGGGGCAAGAGTAGGACCCCACTCCTGATCTGCTAACCGGTAGCAACTATCGAGGAGCTGCGTCCTCCACCAGCTAGAAAACTGAGGGAATCATAGATGAGGGGGCTGGAGCAAGGACCCCCCCTGGACGCTGATCTGCTCCACAACCGACAGGGATCACAAGTCGGATTGCAGATCAGCAACCCACTATGCCCCTGCCACGACCGTTGAGCGCAGTTATGACACAGGACCTCGCTCCGGGGACCCCCAGCCGACATGCCCGGTCTCACTCCGAGGATCACTGGTGAGCCGATCCTATGTTGTGCGCTGTTGGCTCCTCCAGTGCCACTCACCGGCTTCATTAAGGACACGTTTGCCCGTCAGTTAGGGTGCCTAGATCTCCAGAGCCAGTACATGGGGACGCTGCTGTCGGCAGGTGAAGCTGCCTGCCTGGAATGACCACCTCTGTTCACTGCTCGGTGGCCACCCCCACGAATGTCTAGCTTGGATCGGCGATCAGTCTGCGCGGTTGGACCATGACTCGCTCCGCGGCTCCAGCAAGGTGAAACCCGAGACAGGGCATCGACAAGGACCAAATTCAGGGCTTCAATAGGCCTTTCATCCCCAGGATCTCTGGAGGCACTTAAGAGGTCATGTTGTCACTAGGCTCGCCAGGCCATGCCCCATGCTCCAAGATTCTAATCTTAAACGTTCAAATTGTACTCTCTAAAATTAATGTACACAGGCAGATCAAGGCATGGTCCACATATTACGGTTCATAAAATCTAAGAAATAATGTTTCATTTTGTTCTCCTTAGAGAAAATGTTAATATTTTTAATTCCACATGTATATCTATTGCAGTTTCCACAGGTTAAAAGCACACCAGGTTTATTTAATCTCTTTTGTTTGTCCTTGCCTCTCTGAAAGTCTCATCTTGTTCATGAATATCCCATGTAGAGAAATCGAGCATAGCAGATACTAGGTCGTGCTTCTCTGCATGAGTTACAATTTTAATCTCCCAAAAGAATATTCCAATGCTTGAACAGAATCCTGAATACATTTAATCTTTGGGCATACAATATTGTAATGAATAGCACTAGTTCCGTCCCTTTTTTCTCTGTAGTAACAAGGATAACTATCTATATTTTCTAGTTTGATTTCTTGATGGTACTCTTGGTGTAACCTTATTGTCTGAATATTTTTGACACCACTTCCTCTTCTATAACCTTTATTCAGGAAGCTATTCCTCCAAGCTCAGATGAAATTTCCAGCTAGAGTATTTTTTAATATTCTTTGAGGAGATGTTGGCTGTATACTCTGAAAATGGAATCTCTAGCAGTAGAATTTTGGAACACGCATGTTGCTAATTATCAATTATTTTACATTTTAAATCTTGGTCCTCAATGTTATTTTTACTACGAGTACTGAATCTTAATTCTAAATCGTCAACGTGACCTGCACTGCAGACATGGTCAGTGACCTCTCTCTGGCACCCACGAGCAAACCGTGGTGGATACTGGCCATGTGCCGTGGTCTCCAAGCAACCTTTAGTGGCCACTGGCCTTGGCCAGTGTACAGTTTCCACAGCCCCCCCAAAGGCATTCGCGGTGACCAGTGCACACTTCAAGAGACAAGGCTTTTGAGCCTGAGCGAGGGCCCCCAAGCCACCCAAAATGACCATTGACCATGTCCAGAGACATTCCAGGGCCTCCACCAACCAAATTGCCAACTGTCCATGGCCAATGGAACTGTGCCTGGGGCATGGCCTTTGACCCTGTCCTATACCCCAGCAGTCCTCTAGGAATGGTGACTGGACCATGCTTATGGTCACACCCAGTGACCACATTCCCCATTGCATATTTGCAGCCATTAATCACACTGTGGACGAGTGGTGGCCTGAGGGTCAAGTGCTGGGTGTGCAGGCCTCCAGCCAGCTTTGGGATCCGGACCAGGCTTGTGGACCCAGCTGGTGGCCCACAGGCCACCATTTGTTCATGGATCTGATCAGCAGTGCTACTAGTGTCCTACGGGCAATGGTGAGGGCTTCACCACCAATGCAGCTGAGTTTATTTTGCTTCTTTTTTGGGGGCATGTTTCACCCTTCCTATAAGCCCCCCCCTCACCTTTCCTAAATTGAAGTACCAGAATTATTTTACGAACACCTGATTATTTTGTATGTTTTTACTGTTTATTTGAACATGTGTCAATTATTTATTTAAATTAGATGTGTATGATATAGTAATGAATGTAAATTCTGTAAGGTCCTATGTAACCTATAATGCATTCTTTTTTTCCTGTTAAAAATAGAGATGAAGAAATGACTGCCATCCTTGATCAAAAGCATTATGTGGAAGAATTAAATAGGCATCTGAGGTAAGAATGAGTTTGTAGATACAATTGAAATGCAGCTTCGGTGCAAACAGCTACAGTGTGTGATATATGTAACCAACCAAACCTGCAATACGATCCTAGCCTGTCAATTACAGCCTTCATCTTTATCCATAAAGTTGTAAGCAGTGGCGTGGCCAGGTTTTCACCACAATGTGGGCTTGCACTGTATGCTCACGAGTCTGGGACACAGGGGTCCCTATTGAATACTATAATCTGTTTACTTGGAGGTTTTTTTTGCCCACTCCTGTGATCAAAGGGAAGTTTTAAATGTCCATTGCATTGTAAACAGACGTTACTGTTATCCAACAAAATGGTACCCAATTTATCGACTGTATAAGAAAGAAAAGCAGAAGGGACAAAACTAGCATTCGAAAATATGCTAGTAGGTTCCAAAAAACAAACTCTAGATCTACATACGAACCTGATCCCTCGGGATAAATTCTCTTAGCTGACTTCTTTTCCCTCTGCTTTCCATCGGCATAGTCTAACCTTTTTTCTACAGGGCTTGGTTTCTAGGTTTGTGCTATATACATCCTATTCAAATGGATTGTGTCCCTTCCTCGTATTCCTCATCTTATGATATCTCCATATCCAGCTTTAGTTGTTTTTGCAAATAATATAGGCAGGGGACGCTGCGCGTCGATGCCTTTCGACTCAATGTCCCTCGAGGGCCTCTGTCTCGGTGTCAACGTAATCGATGGTATATAGCGCGCGCATCGACCGCTGGCTTCAGTTCAAATTTTCTGTGAGAGCTAACACTTCGGATTATCGGCGCACTTTGTTTCCTTGACTAAGAAACCTTTTCATTTAGTGAAAATGGCATTGTCATCGGCATCAACTCTTAGATCGGGGTTAAAAAAATGCCACAACTGTGGGGCGAAAATGTCTCTTACTGACCCCCACCTGTTGTATCTGTGGTGCCTGGGATCCTCTCATTCAACTTCGGAGTGTCTGTCCTGCCTATCGATGACAGCGAAGGCCCTGAAAGAGCATAAAGGGAAGCTATCTGCAGGTAGGTCCCATAAATCCCCTTCGACAACCCCGTCAAAAAGGCAATTCTCCGACAAGTGAAGAGATGACTCTCCTTGTCGGAAGAAAGCTAAAATGTCCCGATGACGCAGTGGCACACACCAGTCATCTTCACGGCGGTCGAAGAAAAGGCCGCACAGGTCGCCATCTTCATTGTCGATGTTCCTCCCCCCGAAACAGGTCTCGTGCCTGACAAATCCGCCTCACCGGCCGAGTGGGAGAAGTTAAGACTAAAGATGCTCATAGTATTCGAGTAAGCGGCCTCAACCCCCTCGAAGGAAGGTAAGAGCCATGGCAGTGTCGACAAACACAACAAAAAGAAGGCAAGGGACAATACCTGTGCACCCTCGGGCCGGGTGTCGAAGAGAAAACACCTTGAGAACCCTCAGAGGTTCACTTGAATAAAGAAAAGGCTCCTTTGAAGCCAAAATCATAGACACCATCAGCTCTGAGAAACTCCACGTCGAGCCCTAAAAAACCTTCGACGCCACAGCCGTCGAAGCCCTCTACGTTGACGTCGACAATGGCGTCAAAGACTTTGACGCCATTGTCGACACAAGTCCCAAAATCCCAGAAGGATGTCTAGAAAACATACACTTCACTGCCAAAGAAGGATTTTTTCAAATCCCTTTCCTCAGTTTATGAGCACGATGAACCATCTTCAGATGAAACATGTCCATTTGGATTGCAGTATGGGATACAGTGTTCCAGAGGCCTTAATTTCAGAGGGCTTAAGAATAAAAGACCTACATGACAATCTGCAAGTGGGTTGGACACTTCCCCAGAAATAAAGTTTGGCAGGCCAGATCCCTCAGACCATGCTGATGGATGTTACAGGCATCTGATGCCTAGAGCGATAGAATATCTGGGATGGAGTAGGCCTGCACCACTTTTTGAGCAGGATGACCTGACTGATATTTTAGACAAGGAACCCCAGGAGGATCCTATTCTATCATCCCATGTAGCTCTGCAAAAGAGAGTTAATGCCAACTGGGCGACGCTGGAGTTACTTCCAGCTGTGAACAAAAAACTAAGCAGCAAGTATCATGCGTCAAGTAGTGACCCATAGTATCTAACAAAACATCAGACTCCTGAAAGCTTTGTAGTTCAGGTTGCCACTTCTACATCCAGACAACAGGCATACCCAACTACCCCCCAGGACAGAGATGACAAGCTTTATGACGCTTGGTATAGAAATGTTATCTCTGCAGGGGGTATGGCCCTTCAATCAGCAAATGCCATGTGTGCACTGGCCAAGTTCACTTTCACATTATGGGATTGTATAGCGATGGGGGCTAAACTTGTCCCTGAAGGGGAAGAACAAGACATATTTTTAGACATTATCAATGATGGGAAAGATGCGATGTGCAGACTGGTCTCGACTCTGCGGACAGTATCAGCAGAGCAATGGCGGCTAGCACTGTAATGTGCAGCATTGCCTGGTTGAGAGAGTCTGGTTTTTCTCCAGATGTGCAGTCTGGACTTCTTAAAATGCCCTTTGACGGCACAAATGTATTTGACAGCAAGACTGAAGAGAGCCTGGAGAAGCTGCAGACCTCCAAAGCTGCAGCCAAATCCCTTATCGCAGCAATCAGACAGCCACTTACTTGCCCCACTGGTACAGCGTGGAGGGGCAGCTACTTTTGCTATTACCCCTCAGTTGGAAGTGGGAGAGGACGGTCGAATGAAAGAGGTCAGAAAAATTCCCCTGTGGTGGACGGGGAAGAGGTGCTAAGACCGCCCAGGCAGGGGATGCTTTACCCTTAGCCGCTGCATCAGCTGTATCAGCCACCTCAAAACCTCTCTGAGGCCTACTCCACAAGACCCCGGTGGGAGGCAGAATGGCAGGGTATTACTTCAGATGCAAGTGCATTGGAAACAGTTGCCCAGGGTTACTGGCTTCCCTTTCTAAAAAGGCCTCCGGATCATCCACCGGGGAACAGCTCTTTCAAAGTTTTAGATCTGCTCCTTATGCTGAAAATGTTGACCCTGCTAGAGAAAGGTGCTAAAGAACCGATACCTGTAGCAGAGAGGAACAGGTATTACTTTCTAATACCCAAGAAGGACGGAGGAGTGAGACCCATCTTGGACTTAGAGACTTGAACAAGTTCCTCGGGAAAGACCATTAAAAGATGGTTAGCCTTTCTCAGATCCTTCATGCCCTCCTGCTTCAGGACTTGATGGTATCATTGGAACTTCAGGATGCTTACTTTCATGTGCCAATCCATCACAAGCACAGAAAGTACCTGTTGGCGATTCTCATCAGTTTCGAGTGCTGCCATTTGCGCTGACCTCTGCTTCAAGGGTTTTCATCAAGTTAATGGCGGTGGTGGCAGCGAATCTCAGGAGAGGAGGGATTCCCCTAACTGGATGATTGGCTGATCAGGGCACATTCCCCGAACAGGCCCTGGAACATCTCAGCTCCACCTGCCACTCACTACACAGACTGGGCTTCTCACTCAACTTCAAAAAGTCCCACATGATACCATCTCAAAGGCTCCAATTCATCGGGGCTATCCTAGAAGCTTCCTTGGGAAAAGCCTCGCCACTCAAGGTGAGGGCTCAAGACATTCTGCAGATGGTCAACAAATTCCAAAATGCCAAGAGTCTTCCGGCTTTCGATTTTCTGAGGCTGCCCGGCTTCATGGCATCCTGTATTTTCCTGGTGCCAGAGGCTCAACTAAGAATGAGATCCCTCCAGTGGGCTCTCAGGACTCAATGGTCATAATTCTCAGGCAAAATGTCAGACCTCCTTCAGGTTCCAAGCAGAGTAGCACAAGATCTGCTGTGGTGGACCTACCAAGAAAACATTCTGAAAGGAGAACCTTTTTGGCAACCATGGCCGGAGGTAATTGTAGTGAGGGACGCCTCACTCACGGGATGGGGAGCCCACGCCAAAGATGATCTGATAATCAGCAGTCGTTGGTCTCCTTCAGAGTCCAAACTACACATGAATCTTTTGGAGCTGAGGGCGATCAGACTAGCTGAAAGCCTTTTTGCCCTCTCTATGGGGAAAGAATGTCCTAATAATGACAGACCTCGCAGTGGCCATGTACTACCTCAACAAGAGAGGAGGCGTAGGGTCACTACCACTGTGCAGAGAAGCAATGCAGCTCTGGTACTGGGTAAATCAAGAAGGATACTCTCTATCAGCAGTTCACCTAGCGGGAGAGTTGAACACGGCAGCAGACGCTCTGAGCAGGCAGAGCACAGTCTTCCACGAGTAGGAACTACCTCAGGAAGTCCTTCAAGAGATCTTCGCCCTTTGGGGGAACACCTTAAGTAGATCTGTTTGCGACCAGTGCCAACAGGATGTGTGTACTGTACTGCTCCTGGGAATTGCGCTCTAGGGGAGGTGTTTGTAGTGGACTGGGAGTTTCCACTCCTGTATGCGTTTCCTCCAGTACCTGTCATTCCTCATGTAATCGGGAGGTTGCGAAAGCTCGGGAAACCCATCATCCTAATTGCTCCGGATTGGGCCAGGAGGACGTAGTCACCGGACCTTCTGGACATGTCCATCTGCCCTCCAATACATCTGCCACAAAGAGAGGAGGGTCGAGTTCTCCATCCAGAGGTCAAGACACTCAACCTTCACGCATGGTTTCCGAGAGGTTGAAATATAAGGATTGGGACCTCCCGGACGACGTAACGGAGATTTTTCTTTTGGCCAGAAGGCCAGCAACAAAGTCCTTGTACTGCTGCCGTTGGAACAAGTTCTGCAGCTGGTGCAGGGGTAAGAATGTGGACAAGTTTACATGCAGTACAACTATGGTGTTACTGTTCTTGTTACACGTGGCTAATGTGGGGCTCCAGGTTGGTACAATTGAAGGGTTTCTGGAAGCGCTATCTATTTTTAAGCGCTCCTCTGAAGAGGTATCTTTCTTCAAGATTCCACTGGTTATACAATTCTTGAAAGGATTGACAAATGTCTTTCCCCTGGTCCCCTTTCAAGTCCCAGTTTGAGATCTCAACCTAGTTCTAAAATTCCTAATGTGTGCTCCATTCAAGCCTATCCACTCCTGTCCTTTAAGATTGTTGACTTTCAAAACAAACCTTATCTAGGTGGATCATCCTTGCATTCTCTGAATGCTACAGGTTAGCTGGAAAAGATCCATCTGAGGGTCTCAAAGCACATTCGACCAGGGGCATGACTACTTTCTCTGCCTTACAGAGGGTAGTCTCAGTTCAGGATATTTGTGCGGCGGCCACATGGTCCACAGTCAACAGATTCATCAAGCACTATAATCTGGACTCTTCCTCAGGCCGGGAAGGTGTTTTTGGGAAGGCAGTGTTACATTCTGTACACGCAGGCCAATAGGAACTCCTAAATTTTCATTTCAAACTGAAAATTCTTACTCCCTCCTCCATAAATACAAACACTGCTCTGGGAGTCTATCATAAAATGAGGAATACGTGGGAGGACACAATCTATTTGAAGAACAAGTTACTTACCCGTGATAACGTTCTTTCGACCAGATCTTCCTCACACGTATTCCTCATCGCCCCTCCCACCTTACCCTGCAGTTGAATTTCTGTGTTATTATAGTTTGCGCTCTTTTAGGGTGAGCAGCTGTCGGGCGTAGGATAAACCAATACACCTAAAAATCGTAACTAAAGCCAACGGTTGCTGCGTGCGCTATATACCATCGATGACATCGACATTGAGACGGAGGCCCTCAAGGGACTTCAAGCCGACAGGCATCGGCACGCAGCACCCCCTGATGGAAAACCTTTCCGAAGCAGCTAAAGCTGGATATGGAGATATCATAAGATGAGGAATACGTGGGAATAACATCCAGTTGAAAGAACGCTACCACGGGTAAGTAACCTGTTCTACTGGCATACGTATAGAGAAAGCTAAATGTGTTTTTCTTCTGAACACAACAGCAAGGTTCATGCATATTAACAATCGTGTTTCAAAATTGTAAAGCAAGTAATGCAGATACCACTGCCCACCTTTTTCTCCCAACTACTTCATTCACGCTCTTGTTTTGTAAAAATATGCTGAATCAGAGCAAGGTATTTTTAGTAGACATATTTTTGCATTCCGGTGCATTTCATAAATACCAGACTGCAAGTACCAAAATGCGTTATGACAACCTAAAATCCAAGATTGGTTGTTTAGTTCTCATCTGGTATTGGGAAAATTGGGATCCTGCCCAATGAGTTCCACTACTTAAGACTCACCCTCCCCAGATCCTGTGTGATTAAGTCCCTTGTGTGTAGTCATTTTATAACACATGCATTTATCTGCCCAACTTGAATAACATTTGCACTTTCATAAAAAATGTTTAACATCTTGTTTCACATCAGACAAGAACATGTTCCCCCTTGCGGCTCTGAACCAGCAGAGCTGTGGAAAAAACATCAAGTTGGCCCCTTGGGCAGTGCAGTGAGTGGGGCCCTAACCTCCTGTTAGAATGGATTTCTGAACTCTGCTCTGGTGAACAGATGTTCAAGAGGCTACCCTTGTTTAGTGAAACAGGGAAAACATCTTCGAAGTTAGCCAGGGCAATTCAAGGTAGCTTGGTGAGCTGTCAAGGCTAAGTCTCCGGAGTAGTGGAGGTGATCTGAGGTCTTGGATGAGCACACACAGTAGGACACAATAATTACTCTTTGACAGTAGGATATCAAAAATATACAATTTATTAGGCCTTTAACAAACTGTGGGAAATAACCTTCAGGAGACAGGCAGATGCTGAAATTATATTTATTCCAAATGGATAAGGGTCCTTGACAAAACAAAGTATATTGTCCTCTGGTTTACTTCACCAGTGTTTGACCCCTTCAGAATACGGTGAGGCAGTCCTCAAGCTTATTCTATACCGTGGTGTCTGGATAGGCCCACCACTCTGGTCTTCGTTCCTCCTCCTCTTCTCTTCCCTGTAAAATGAGAGAGCCTTGTCAGTTTCTTTTGGCGGGCTTTTATGGACTACCTCAGAATCAAGCCCCCACCAATCGCCATCAGCCCTGACCAGCCGACATCCTATTGGCTGCTGCCGTGTTGACCTGCCTCCCATAAAGGCTGCCGTGCCTGCGTGATCCCATCCATGCTGCGGGGAACTGCTGAGGCAATCACGTGACCAAAAACGTGGTCGCGTCGGGTATGGGCGGGCCCTGGCTCTGGCCGTCTTCCAGCCGCGATCCGCGGCACGCTGAAGGGCTGGTCGCCCCCCCTCCTTGTCATGGAGGGTCTGCGCTCCCCTCCTGTCCTTGGGTCCGGGTCTTCCATCCGGCGAGTGCGGCAGTGACGCGCCGCGTCCCTGAGCAAGGGGCCGCCTTCCGGCAGGTGAGTGCGGCGGTGACACGCCACGTCCCCGAGCATCAGCTCAGACTCCTCCACTACCGGTGTTGGTGACAGCCGCGAGAGGAGGGGCCGGTCCGCTGCCTCGGCTCCTGGTGCCCCCAATCCCAGGTGCGCCCATCACCCCCTGCGGGTGCCGAGGCGCATCCCCACACAAACACAGGTGAATAATGATGAACACAGTAATACTATTACTTAAACGCACACTCTATAAGACATATGTACAATTACTTTACGGTCATTGCAGTAAAGTGCGGATTCCCGCCAAAACTTGTAAGGAGGGAAAGCACACAAACTTTAACACAATGGCCAACTCCAGAAATGGGTATCCCTAACTTAAGAAGTCCAGCCATAAGAAGATTGGAGCCTTGTGCTCAATGTTATGTTTGTGCGTAAAGGCGCTCGCCAATGCATAAAGCTCAAAAGGGACAAACTTCAATGGGAAGGAAAAGTTAGAAGAGGACACAGGAGCGTGAGAAATTCAGTTCCAAGAGTCAGAGACAGGTCTGCTATGGAGAACAAAGTTGTCCCCAACTTTCAGATGACTATAGGAAGCAAGAGCCACCCAAGTCAATACAAGAACCACAAGGGATCCTTTGTGCGTAAAAAATTATTGGATGAACTATGGGCTACCGGTAAGTGGTATGGTTACTCACTGCCCTTAGCTAACTCCGGGTTCAAACTTGGCAGGTTTTAAGAAGGTTGCATGGACTACGAAATCCCCTCCTTCATTACGCTTCAAAGTGAACAGATGTTGCAGGTGCAGATGCGGGTCTGATTTACATCAGGAGCTGTACCTCTCATCTCGAATGCAGGAAAAAGACAACACTGATGCAGCTGGTATCCGGACACTTGAAGAAAGGCGGGAAAGTCACCAGCAGTGACTGGCACTGTCGCACAGTGACACAGGAGCAACAAACTCTTGCAGACTGATGCACCCTTCTCTTGATGCCCAAAGCAGTAGGGATGACGAAATTTTGCAAGAAGGTGCCTTACTGTGTCAACTAGAGTTCATCCAAAGCTTGAGCCGAAACTCGATGTAGCAGCGCTCCAGCTCGGGTGCCAAGGGACAAGCTGGTCGATCCACTGGAGACTCTTCCGAGAAGGCTCGTTTGTAGGGCACCAAGGAGACTTTGAGAGTGATTGGTGTCACCACTCAAAAGGGTTGAAGCACCTTTGCAGGTCTTCGGAGATCGAGTGCAAAACAGGGCTCTACCAGGACAACAGCGGGCGCAGGGTGCCAAACCTTCTCTACGCGGTTCGGACAGTCCTTGGATCTGCTCTGCTGCTCTGGATACTTTTTATAATTCTATTGTTTTTTATAATGCGCCTAATACCGAAGAGATTTCTAAACGCGGACCCGGGATTCAAACCTGTGTTGCTCTGCGTCATCTTACTTCCAAGACGAGCGCGTTTCCAATGAGCTATACTACCTGTGTCGCTCTGTATAGAGGTTGATTCGGACGACAGAGTGATCTGCGCATCTGCACTCAGAGCCCCTCCTCATATCCTAAAGTCCAGTGAGTACTCATACCCCATCTGGCCAATGAGATCTGCCCCACCCTCATGCACACCAGACATCCTGGCACCAGGAGTGTGGATTGGGACCAGGCAGTCCCAGCCCTCTTCCTGGGTAACCACACGTGACATGCATTAGCCTGCGAAAAGCGCCTGCTTTCGTGGGTGAATGCATATCCAAATAAGGACTCACCGGGTCACGAATTGCAAGGGGAAGGCCAAAGGACAAAATGGCCAAAGGAGTAGACAAAAGACCTTGTGGCACGGCCATGACGGACACTAGCCACAGTCATGAGCCAAACGCGGTAAGCGCGTTATGGCTCAGTAAAGAAATGTAAAAACACATCAAAAAGCTTCTGCTGCCACCAGTCAACTCCTAGGCACATTGTCCAGTTATCAGAAAATCCTTAAGGGATGTCTAGTGCCCAAAAATGCAAGGACCCCAGTGCACGGTACAGTAATGTACTTTGCGCACTGAAATACAGTTGCCAAAAGTGGCAACAAAGTCATAAGACTAAGAGAAACAACGTTTCCCAGTACTGACTGCCAGAAGGACAATTTTTCCCAGAATAATGAGCGAAAACCCAGTGGAGTGCAGCTGAAGCCTTTGATTGACTCGCAGAAAGTCAGGTCAGGAGGCTGAAACAAAAGCAGAAAGTTGGGGGGGTCCATAAATATACAGGTAAAACAGCAGTAAGTGAAATGTTACCTAACACCCCCTCATGCAACACAGTATCTATGCCATTGGTGAAGACTAGTCATGTGCTGTTCAGGTGTGTGATTACCCAGCGTATATGTAATATCTCTTTATTATAACACTACACATTTCGAAAGCTGTGAATGTGTAGCTGATGAAATCATTATTCCACAAATTTACATTGTGTGACCATAGATCATATTGTATCCACTATGGCTCTGACCAAAATGTTAATGTGGCAATACACTATTTTTTTCAAACATAAATTAGAAGGCACCCTGGCACGTGATTAAGGCACCATTTATTCTATGTGAAGAAAAACCTGACTCTAAATTATTTTGATAAAACACTTTGTAATATATAATTTAAGTGGGCACAGGTTGCCCGTAAGATTTTTAGTATCGTTATCGTTGAAAATGAACTGCATTGCCAAGAATAAGTGTGCAAAGGGCATATAGATGACTGGAGCAGTCGAACTGTTTGGTGGTGGGGAAGAAGCTAGAAACAATAAATAGGGACATCACAAGACACACACATTAAATAAATCTGCAGTATTTACAGTATTTACATATCTAGATCTGCATCCCTGTGATGACTGAGTATCAGTGGGGGGAATTACAACATTTTATAACACTTTTGCTTCTCTCCTGGGGGAGAAACTGGTTTCTAAAGGCAATCTTGATTCAGCCACTTTTTGGAATGTCCTCAATTTGTTGGAGCATGAAGTTTCAGGTATTGCAACCCAACCCAGGAGGGCGTGAAGGAGTGGAAGTGGGCTGCAGCACAGGGTGGATAGGGCCAGTTGTTTTGAAATCTTGGGAACATAGAGTGAAAGTGGGGGAGCAGACAGATATATATTCAGACAGGATCTATCGTGTGGATGGATTTAAACACAAGGAGAAATTTGAATACAGAAACATTTTGCATGGCTAGTTACCTTATATGAAGATGGTGCGTGGAGTTGTGAGGATTGTGGGAGTTTGTAGAGGATACTTGTGCAAAGACAGGGTTATCTGCTCTTATTGCATTTACCTCAGTAAGGTCAAAATCGTCAATGGCCCCCCTCCCTTTTACCTTCGCCCCAGTGGATGAAATTAATGCTCCTGGAAGATGTTACCTTGTGTTTGACAGTGATTCTCCCTGCCACTCTAAAACGTGAGGAGAACGATTTCTGGTTCCGGAAGCACCTCAAGACCTTCCTCTTTGCTTCTGCCTTCGCTCCCCCTGCCCCTTGCTGATCTGTTCTGTCTTGGCACTGTGCACCTGGCCACCCTCTGTCCCTCTGTCCTCCGGGCCCAGGTACCTGCTCACCCTGCCACCCTCCCGCACTGCCCCCCGGCCATCCCTTGCACTGGGGTCTGTATCTGTACCCATACAGCCCGCCCCCTTTTTCTTTCTGCACTTATCAGACCTACCCTCTTGCCTGGCATTGCAATTTAGCTTGCTATTATTAGTTGCATTTCATGGATCAAATTCATTTATACATGTTATATATAACACAAGTCACTGTAGGTGATGGTTTCACACAATTTTCTCTGCACCACTGTGTATATAAAAAAGAAAAGTTTAAACATTTTTTGGATGAGTCTTTTCAAAAACAATATGTGTAAAAAACGGAAGAAATAAGAAAATTATACAGAGGGATCTATACTAAAAGGAGCAAATGAACAGCTAAATAATTAAACGCTGATTCTGCTGAATATTAGCATCTGACTATTAAGTCACTTGAGTTCTAGTTTACACAGAATAAGTTGGATTGTGTTAAACATGACAGAATAACATTGAGTTTACAGAAACGTAAAGGTAAACCCTTGATTCCAGACGTCAGGACAACCCCCTTGTGTCTCTAGTTTGTTCAGCTCATAGTCCTTCCATCCCTACGGCTGTCCCTCCAGTAACACTGCTGCCTTAAACCCAGCACTTGCCACTTGCTGGCTGCACTACCACTGTTATTTATTTATTTATTTATTATTTATCTGTTTCTCCTTTGCTCCGCACTTTCCAGTTCTCCCCCCTTCTGTGCACTTTTCCCCTCCCCCCCTCTCCCATGCAGTTGCACGTTCCCGTCACTGGGCTTAGTAAGATCGTTGTTTTGTTCTCCCCTGTTCCCCTCCCTTGCCTTGTTGCGCTCTGAAACACTTGTGTACGAGCGCGATAGCATTTTTTTAGTGCTATAACCTCACATGCGATTTAAGGTGGTTTAGTACATTTGATGAATTCCTTTTTAAGGCATTTGGAAGAATCCGACAATGCAATATTTGCGCAAACAGACGCAATGTGATATAATTTAAAATCTGGGAGTCTGGCATGCCTAATGGCTCTGCCTCTTCCTTTCCCGCAAATGCAGTAAAATAAATGTGATATTACTCTGCCTGCTTTTTCATACACTATTTCTGATTTATGTACATTCAAGTGATTTATTTCTCACTCGCCAAAACTTCAAATGTCTCTAGGGTGTGTACACACTACAATGATTCAGTAATGGGAAAGGGTTGTATGGATTGGTATACAAGGCGCAAGTGTGGAAAAAAATGCTCTTGTCCGTGTTTGTCTAAACCCCACCATATGCAATGTGTCAGCAGATTGATGGACATTAGATTAGCCATTTTATATACTGCAAATTAAACTGGGCAGCCTAAAACCCTTCACCACCAGGGTAAACAAATTTCTTGAAAATGTGTGAACTTAAAATGGGGGCGGGGGCAGTATCCTAGCCCAGGGCTTGTCCCTCCCTATGCATCTTCCACAGTTAGGTAAAATGTATTTCCCCATGGAAGCTGTATCAAACTGTGAATGCTGAATTCTATTACTTGTGGGAATTGAAGAACACCTCTCTTACAAGGAACAGTTTTTTTATTTAAAAAAAAAAAGTAAATCAGCTAACACTGTTGTGTGGCTAGTTGTGTTGTCTAGAATTTTGCCATGCTATATACTACCACACTATAGTATATTCAAGTTTGTTTGGGAGAAGAACCCAGGTTGTGAGGGGAACCTCCTGATCGTGCAACCACCGGACCTGAGGAACAAGGTTAATATGGAATACCTTTGCTTTGTCATCTTGAGTGCAGAGGACCACCCCACCCTCCACAGAGTTGAGGTGAAGGGCATGAGTAGTGGTATGCCATGGATATGCCTACCCGAAAGGAGAGCTACCTTCCCAACTGGAACAAGGATTTTTGAAAACTGTTATCGAAGGGGAGCTCCCACCCTTGCCTGGGCCTTTCCCTTTGCCACCCACCTCACACTGTTTCAGCACCCTGTTGGATGGCATTTTGGAGGTATACCCTTGATCAGCAAAAAACTCTCTGGAGCCACGGTCCTAGCCTTAAATTTGATACTGCAGCATGTCTCCTTTACAGATACTGCCAGGGCTTCCCTGGGTTCAGGATTCCCTGTTGGGTAAGATTTTGTAGAGTCCAACTGGTGTGGGACTTTACAAGACTTACCTCTTGGTATTAGGTAACCCATCTTTTAATATAGGCCGGTACTACACAAGTTGGTAAAGTGATTGAGCAGCCAGGCTTATCTTAAGAGGGGCAATGTGAGTTATAGAGCTGTACAATGAAATTTGTAATTACAGGTAACCAAGTAAACACTTACACACTTAAAGTTATAGTATACATATTTATATATACACAAGGATAATTAGACAAACTTTAAAAAGGAGCAACTAATAGTAACATTAACATAAAAGTTAAGATTCAATTCATCAAGAGCAATAAAGTAGGTGTGAGACTTTTCCCATGCCAAACATATCATATTCCAGCACACTGAGTGACATCATTTGAGGTCAGTATTAGCACTTATTTGTGATCACCATTACAATATTGAGTTTCAAGGAGTGAAAAGTTAGTCAGATCAGAACATTCTTGGTAAGTAATAAAACAGTTAGATTCTCCTAGAGGGATGAAGACAGTCTTGTATCCCAGCAATAATAGTGTTAAACAATTAAAACCTGTAAGGGAACAGGCACTGTCAAAGCCAATAGGTTGAGAAGGGGGCCTTTAGGGAGCCCGGACAGCCAAGGCCAATGGGCCAGTGTAAAGTGCTAATGCTCTCTTCTTAGAATTTTTTTAAAAAATAGTCAATAGTTCTGTAGAAAAAAAATCACAGAAGCTCAAGAGGAACTCCCTTGAAGAAGCACAAGCTGGGCGGCCAGTGCAGGTGAGTTGAGGTCAACTCAAGAGGGTATAAAATAGTACTCCCCAAGCTAGGAAGCACCACAAATGGCAAAAGGTAGATGTACCCCTAGCCCCACAGTACCTGAGATTTGAAGAATTGGTTCCAGCTGGATGCCTTTCTGTTGTAGTGTAGCAGACCTTTGTTCATGGTCCTTGGTTATGGTGACGAAAGGGAGGATGTCTGGTAGGCTACTGCGGCAGCACTCGAGAGAGAGGGACTCTGCAGCAATGGATTCTCCTGGATCCAGCAGCCTTTTGTGGTTTTGCCGCCTTTTTCTCAGCACCAAAGAACGAACGAACAGCTCTGTTTGGAAGTTACGTGATCCCTTGGTCCTGGACTCTGGTGGGGGGACTTTGGATGAAGACTTCCTGCTTCTGTAGGGTCCTCTGGATGCCCACCAAGTTTTGGCCAGATTCACACTTCCAACGACAATGCGCTCGATGATGGTCTGGGGTCCCCGGGCATTGGGATTCTGCAGCCTTGCAAAGTCACAGCAAGTTGGGGGTTGTGCCAAAATGAAGCTTGTCTCAAGGCTAGTTGGTCCCACCAGCCCAAGGGAGGAAGTCGTCCCGTGCGGGTCTTCCAAGTCAAAATGAACACAGGGTCAGCACAGCTGCAGGGCTTCACCGGGCATGTTGCGGTCCAGGAGGGTGCTGCTGACGTCTCTTCATGCCGTCTTCATCAGATGTTGTCCTGCAGTGGTTTACTCTGCATTCAGTCCCAAAAACCTCGCCTTTTAAGCAAGTTCCCATTCATTCACAGCCCTATGGCTGTCAATCACCCAGCAAAGGTGACTGTCCACACGGACAGCCAGCCGGAAAATCAGAACTGGTTTCACTCAGGATCACCTAGAGACAAAGGACAGGAAAGTTTTGGGACCCTCCCTCACTTCCTGCCTTTCCAGACACACTGGAGCCTGGGCGGGCTTCAGGGCTGAAGCCCGCCAAAGGCAAAATGCACAAATGACTCAAGCCCGATTCAAACAACAGAGTAAAAGCTCAGAAAAAACTGACAAGAAATGGCAAAAAAGGAGACGAGCCATTTTGGGAAAATGGTCACCCTTGAGTGCTGTACTGCAGCTGAGAAATCAGCCTATAGATACATGGCACAAAGGTAGTCAAAATGAAACCACTTCCACCAGCCATTGAAGTTAGTGTAACAGAATGTTACATGAGAAGTGGGATAAGGAGTTACTATGTAACTCCCCAGCACTCCACATAGGGTGGTGCGTGCTGGACCCACAAACGAAAAAGTAAGTAAAACAAAAGTCATCTTGCTATTCTTGGGAAAGGTAGTTCACCCAAGAAAATGTATTTTAAAATTGAGAAGTCCAAGGGGCTTCTCAGTGGCACTGCAGAAAAGGTGCTGTGTGTCACCATGCAAAAAGCAGATGCCTATGGAGTTTACCAGACTCCATTAAACAGTAACAAACCAACGAATCCTAGTCCTAAAATCACATGAGGCAGTGTGGGGAAAAGGTCCCACTCACTCAGAAGTAAAAATGAAAAAGCCCTGAGTCCATAAAAAGAACTGGGGGTCTCTAAGGTTAAAGGGAATTGGCACAGAATTGAAAATTCTCTTTAACACTCGTCCCCCCACCCCCAGCCTAAGGGGCAGGAGTTAATCCACTCCTAGGTGCATCTCTTGCTCCAGTCATTCATATTTCCTCTAGAGACCGTCCGCATTTCGGTGATTGCATCCTGATCCATGCTCAATGGTAACATCAAATCCTTGGAGGCTGATAGACCATCTAAGTAATTTAGGATTTTCCCCCTTCATTTGCATTAACCATCTCAATGTTTGAATGAGGAAAGTAGAACCATACAAGCATGGCCCAAACTTCTTCAAGGACCACACAATGGTAAAACACTCGCGTTCTATGGTTGCCCACCACCTTGTTTCATGGTCCTTTAGTTTTCTATGGATGAAGCAAATGGAGTGTTCCCTGCCTTGCTCATCCAGTTGGCTTAAGACTGCACCTATTCCTGTATTTGAGGCATCTGTCTGTACAATAAAGGATTGGGTGTAATCAGGAGCTCCTAAAACTGGAGCTTTGCAGAGGGCCTTTTTCAGCCCTTCAAATGTCTTGGAACACTCTTCATTCCATCTGACCTTCTTAGGAAATTTGGGAGAGGAGATGTGTAGAGGAGCAGCCAACTGGCCCTGCAGGAAGTCCTGCCCCCCACTACCTATATGCTGGAAGCCAGAAGTCATGCCATGCTCTACACCAGCGATTGTGACTATTCCAAGGATAGCCTTTGAGAAAAGGTATCCACTTAGAAAACCCTATCTGATGAACCCCCAAAGAGATGACAATCTCTTGGACGAGATCCCCGAAGGAATATGAGAATGAGAGAAAGAGAAGTTGGTGACATCACAAGAGACGAGCGTGACGCACTGAGAAGACTGGCCGAAGAAGAGAATGTATGGACCTTATGGAATCTGATGATGAAGTAAAGAATCAAGTAAACTTTCACATGCGAAATTAAGAATGCATGTTTGAAGAGCACTGCACAAAATAAAAGCCCTTCAATAACTGTACAGATGCAGCAACGCAAGTAGATTAAGTGATTTTAGAAGCTAGCTATATGTAGTGAATAGACTGCAGGTGGTGCCGCCATTATATAGAAGCTGGACATCGGTGTCACAATATTAGTAAGTTCAAGCCCCAGGAGAAGAAGACTGAAGCTGTGTCGCAGCTGAGATTGTGGAAAGGCCTGGAAGAGCTGTCTGGCCTGGTGTCAAGGCTGAAGCAGCCAAGAACTGGTTATTTATCCTTGAAGAACAGTGAGCGTGAGATGCTGAATCATCCCTTGTTAAGGTACAAAGAAAGAACACCATGAGTGTGAAGTTTATTAATTTAATACAATGAAATGCTGCTAAATGGGGTCTCCTGTCACGTGTGCTGAGGATGGAAATAGAAGTTGGGCATGCAGTCTAGAACTATGATAAGAGCGTGCTCACACTTCCTTATATTCCCAGAGATGAGAATACATTGCAAGGCCAAGTTCAAAGGCAATCTGCATGGTGATGAGGGATGTTGGGCTTATTAGGTGGGGAGACGCGGTCAAGTCCACCTGCTGACACCTGGTATATGAGCTTACGTGCTGCTAGTGAGCCGAATGTTCCAGAATAGCCTTATAGTTTGATGGCCGATAATATACAGTGTATCGAATAAGTGATGAAGATGACTTGCACTAGGGGTGGGCATGAGTTGTCCACCTGACTGTAGTGACCCAATCACAACCCGTTCTTGTATAGAAACTATACTTAGATGTTCCCCTTGATCCAACCACAATCCCCCGTAGGTTTCCGCTTATTTGCCACATAGTATGATGTCACATATGATGAGTTTCTGTTACAAAAGTATTGTTTTTTATGAAATGCTTTGAGCAATATTGCTGTGCGACGTCCGTTGTAACTCCCTATTTTAGACAATTGATAATAAAACAGTAAAACACACTTTGTCATCTTGCTGAGTTGGTTTGATTATTTGGTGTTAGTTACTCTGCATCCCATCTACTCCACAACATGCTACCTATTTAAGAGCCATAAGCTCAGATGACATTTAGGGGAGAAGCTATGCTCCCATAATTTTCAATGACATTTCGGTAGTACCAAGTGAGACCTAGAATGGCTCTCCCCTGGGGTTGAGTAGCGGGGTGGCCCAGTCCTGTACAGCTTGTACTTTACTAAACAAGGGCCTAATCGCACCTCCTCCTACCTCATGTCCATTGTAGACCACTTTGCTCTGACCAACGTGACATTTACTGGCCTTTATGGTCAAATGGGCCTGTTCAAGAGCCTGCAATACATATCATAGGTGGTGAAGATAGTCTTCCCAAGTGGGGCTGAACACTCCAATGTCAGCCAAGTATGCCATGCAGAAGTCCTCTAACCCATTCAGAGCCCGGTTCACCATCCTTTGGAATGTGGCAGGTCCATTCTTTAGTCCAAAAGGCATAACCTTAAACTGGTATAAGGCTCCTGGGGTAGAAAATGCAGTTTACTCCTTGGCCATGGTCTGGTAGAGCTATTTGCCAATAGCCTGACATCAAGTTAAATGCACTGAGGAACTTGGCAGCTCCAAGTTTATCCCCCAGCTCATCTGTGCTTGATAAAGGACGGGCATCAGTCTTTGCGACTGCATTAAGATCCCTTTAGTCCACAGAGAACTTAACTCACTTGTTCCTGCTTTGGACACTAGCACAACTGAACTAGCCCTGGGACTGGTAGATGGCTCTATAACCCCAAGGCCAAGCATCTTGTTGACCTCTTCCTTTATGTGAGTTCTGACATGATCAGACATCCTGTAGCCCCTGCTTTTGACAGGGAGACTGTCACCAGTGCGTATATCATGCTGGCCCCAATGGGTCAATCCTGGTGTCGGTGAAAACAGGGAGGCAAACTGAGTCAACAGAGCTTTGCACTCCTGTTGCTGCAGAGTCCGATCTGAAGAGAGTTTAACTCCTTCAATTCTCTCATCTGAAGGGTGTCCACTGAGGAGATCAGGGAGAGGTTCACTCACCTCCTCCTCTTGATCAGAGGCTAGAAGCAAAGCTCATAGTTCTGATCTAGAGCCGTAGGCCTTCAAACTATTAGTATGAAATACTGCAGGGGCCACCTTGGGGTTGCCCAAGTCCATTAAATAATTAACCTCTCCAAGTTTGCCTACAACTTTGAAGGGTCAAATCCATTTGTCCTATAAGGCTCCCTGCCTTGCAGAAACCATAGCTAGTACTACCTGATCTGGATTAAACTCTACCATGTTGGCCTTCTGGTTATGCCAATGTTTGACCAGAGTCTGACCATCTTTCAGGTTTTCAGATGCTTCAGTCATCAAGAGTGCCATTCTCCTCCTGAGGCCTAGTACATAGTCAGTGACACAGACTGGCTTTAGGGATGGAACACTCTCCAAACCTTCTTGCCTCTGACAGGATGACCATAGAGGAGCTCAAAGGAGCTGAACCCCACTCCAGATTGAGGCGCCTCTCTATAAGCAAATAGAAGGCATGGCAGTAGAAGGTCCCACTTTATTCTCAGTGGTTCCTCTAAGGCACCCATCATGTCGTCCATTGTCCGGTTAAACCGCTCAACCAGCCCATTTTATGTGTGGGTGGTAGGCAGTTGAGAACCTGTAAGTTACCTCACAGTTTTTCCACATGGTCTGCATTTAGTGGGACATAAAATGTGACCCCTGTCAGAGATAACTTCCTTAGGAAACCCAATCCTGGTTTAAATACCAAGGAGAGCCTTAGCCACTGCTTGGCCAATAACAGTTCTCATAGGTATTGCCTCAGGATATCTCGTAGCATGGTCTACCACAACCATTATACATCATTTGCCTAATGGGGTTGGAGGGTCTAGGGGACCAAGAATGTCTATCCCCACCCTCTCTAAAGGAACTCCCACTACTGGGGGGGGGGCACTAAAGGTGCCAGTTTCTTGGAACCACTTTAGCTAGATGTTTAGAAGGGGTGGCAGCTCCTACAATGTTTATCATCATCTGCACCCAACTTGGGCCAGTAAAAGTAGAGAGAAAGTCTCTCTTTGGTCTTCTTGGAGCTCAAGTGACCAGCCAGAGGCATCTCGTGCTAGTTGTAGGAGCTTGGGTCTAACCTCCTGGGGTACTACCAGTCACCTGACGTCCCCTGGGGTAGATCCTGTAGGCTCACTGTAGAGGAGACCATCCTCCTAGTAGAACCTGTGCTTCCCTGGCTCTTGCCCTTCGAGCTGGGAAGCTGCCTATTGTCTCAGACCTTCTAGAGATCCACCCTCTTTGTCCTGTGCTGAAATTTGCCCTTGAGGCTCCACTTTCTGCAAGCAAAGTCTGCAGCTCAGGATGGTCTCTAGGATCCAGATCTTCTGAGCAGGGAAGGATCTCCTACAGCTCTGTCTCACCAGTACCTGGCTCTTCAGGAGTTGGTTCATCCACCCACTCAGCCTCAGCTTGGGATGGGGTCACTGTGGTGACCTGGGACTGCTCTCTGGTGGGCGGGGGTTAGTCCTAGTTTTCAGAGCAGGTTTAGGTTTGAGACCCTTTGTCGTCTTCCCAGAGACTCTGGATTTCTCCTTGGTCTCCTTCTTCCTTTTTGAAGTGGAAGGTTGGCCTGACTGCTGGTTTGAGATTCTGGATTTCTCCTTGATCTCAAACTGAGAGTCTCTCAAGGTTGCCTCTCTGGCCAATCTTGCCAGCTCCTGTTTCTTTTTGCTGGGACGCCTGCGGGTACTGGAGACTACTCCAAGAGTTTTTAAGTCATTACCCAACAGGGCCCTCCAAGGTACTTCGGATTGCACACTAACAGGAATTCTTAGTCATGTTATTGCACTGGACAAGGCCGGGAAAATGGGGACCATTTTGATAGGGCCTCCAGCAAGTTTAGTGGATCCTTTGGGTGCCTTAGCCACATCCTCTGGTTTGAAGAAACTTTCATCAACTACTGTAATGCTGGCCTCAGTGTCTGTGATGGCAGGAGTCTCCTGGCCATCTACACGTACACTGTCCTTGAAATATTATTTTGTGTTGTCTGGTTTGATATTATACACATATATATTCTGTTGTTCCCACAGACCCAAGGACACTAAAGAAACACTGTTGTGAACTCCAATGGGTTCTTCAGCCAGTAGGTGAAAGTGAGCACTTGCCATTGGTGCTTTATTCTCAGGAACGAGGGCTAAGGAGACTGTGTGGACCCCTGAATGTTTACCCTTGCATCTGGTATCCCCTTTCACATGGTCACTGGACCCACAAACCACACATTTACGAAAGCGTTTCTGGAATGGGGGTTTCTGGTAACCTCCCTCTGGTTTGGCCCCAGGTTTCACTAGACCTGTTTGGCCTCCCTTGGTATTTACCCTGATGATTTTTGTGGCCCTCTTTTGGGGGTGGAGAATTAGAATTGTCTTTATTATCTTTCTTGTGCATTTTCCCATCATCCTTTTTCTGAGTTGCCCCAGAATCCTTATGAGTGGCCGTGTTGGCTCCCAATAAGTCAGCAGCTTGAGCTAGCCTCTTGGGATCAAGTTCATTGGAATCAGTCAGGTGCTGTCTCAGCTCAGGGGAGAAGGCATCAAAAATATTCTCTAGTAAAAATAAGTTTCTCATTCCTTCAAAGTAGTTTACTTTGTAATCCTTAACCCAACCATCTAAGTTTGTCAGGCATTCACAAACCCAGGTAGCCCAAGGAGTGCCATCCTTCTTTTTATGGTCTCTGAATCTTTTAAGGTATTGAGAAGGAGTCTTCCCAAACCTGGCTATAAGAGCCTGTTTGACTAGTTCATAATCTTTCCTGTCATTGGCATCCAACTCCATAATAGCATCACAACCATTCTGGGGGAGCCTATACATGATCCTTGCAACTAAATCATTGCCACAAATATTCTGCAGACCATAGGTGAATTCAAATGTACTTAACCAATCCAACACATGAAGCTTAGGATCATGCATACTTACAGCCTCTTTTGGTAGGCAAGGTCTCTTGGGACTAGTAGAGCGAGAAGACCCTGTAAAGGAAGAGGGACCAAGGGACATCTTTTTTATATCATACTCATGATTTCCCTTTCTCTGAGCCTTATCTCCTTGTGTTTGTCCTCAGATTGTACTGCAAGTCTCTTGAATTCTAGTTCCAGTCTCAGTCTTTCAAGTGAGAGATATTCTGGGTTTACATTGTGACCCACGGGGTTGTGATAGAATATTGTTGCGGTACAGGAGAAGGCTGTGGAGGGGGGTTGCTTAACCCTTGAGGATCCTCCCCACTTTCTGAACCATTTGGCAGATTGGAGCTAAGCTCTGAACTATCATTCACCTCAGTTTCCTCCATATCAATGTTGGAAGTAGGGGTTATGGGCCCACTTCCAGGGTTTTGGTTATTTAACAACTTTGTAATCAACTCATTTTTTCTTACTTTTAAACCCAGTCCCCTTGTTCTACATCAATCTTTCCATTGTAAGTGCAGTAAGGGACTGTTGATTATAAGGATCCATATCAGTCATTTTTGTTACGGGTTACTTTACTTTTTGGTGGAGCTAGCCTTGTGGATGGTTTATTTGGGTACAAGTACAACCAGTAGTCACTGTAATCCACTGTACACCAATCCCACCGCCTGCCTCCAGCTTTAGGTAAGATTTTGTTGGGGCCAACTGGTGTGGGGCTTAACAAGACTTATCTCTTGGTATTAGGTAACCCACCTTTTAATATAGGCCTATACTATACAAGTTGGTAGAGTGACTGAGAAGCCAGGCTTATCATAAGAGGGGTAATGACATTTGTAAATACAGGTATCCAAGTAAACACTTACACACTTTTATAGTATAATTATGTATTTATATAAACACAAGGATAATTAGACAGTCTTTAAAAAGCAGCAACTAATAGTAACATTAATATGAAAGTTAGGATTCAATTCAAAAAGAGCAATACAGTAGGGGAGTAAACATTTCTTATGCTAAACATATTCCAGCACACTGAGTGACATCATTTGAGGTCAGTATTAGCACTAATTTGTGATCACTATTACAATATTGAGTTTCAAGGAGGGAAAAGTGAAAGTCTGATCAGAACATACTTGGTAAGTAATAAAACAGTTAGATTCTCCCAGAGGGATGAAGGTAGTCTTTTATCCCAGCAAAAATAGTTTCAACAATTAGAACACATGAGGTAGTGGAGGAAAAAGTCCCACTCACTCAGAAGTAAACATTAAAAAGCACTTTCTTATGTGTTTGATTTCTTCTCCGAGAATTCTCTTACCTATTTATTTTTTTACCTAATGGGAAGTCATTGGCATGTGCATGAGGAAACCAATACTGAAATGCATAATAAGGAAAGGATTTTGGAAATAGTCATTGAAGGTACACATCATCGCATAAACCTGTGCATTTCTCCAAAGAACTGAATGATTGTAAGTAGCCAACTCTGAAGGGTTAAGGGGAGGAGCAATTTTGCATTGTTGATGATGTACTTGTAAGTTGATAAAAATGACTCAATAAAGTTCAAATTGCAACAACAACAAAAAAAGCCCTGAGTCCAGCAAAGAGCTGGGGGTCTCTAAGGTTAAAGGGAATTGGCACAGAAATTAAAATTCTCCCTAACATTCCCCAATGGAGAAACTGGGAGCCAAGCACCATCTTAAATGTAAATATGTGTTCATTTTCTTCTGTGCATTCTTTCAGTTTGAGCTGTCTGCGTTGTATACCCTATACAGATTCCCACACAAAGGCAGGAAAGCTTTGTGAAATGAGCACACCTGTCCCCTTGCTGCATCTGTAGTATGGGTCTTCTTTAGGAATAGGACGAAATGCCTGAATGAAAATTACCGACCCCACCAAAAGACCTAAAACACACACACTACGAAAAGTTCTAACTTTTCGTGGTATGTGTTTAGGTGTTTTGGTGGGGTCGGTGTGAAGAACATTTTTTTAAAAAGGCTGCGGGGGGGTTGGGGGAGAGGGTGTCCCCCGCAACACCCCACTCACTACAGTGAGCAGGGGTTGCGGGGGGCACCCTTGCAACTATCCTGAAAGAACCCCTGCAACATCGCGCTCACTATACTGCACAGTATAGTGAGCGGGGTTGCGGGGGACACCCCTGCATGTTTGCATGGGAAATGTACAAACATTTTGTATTCGTGCACTTCCCATGCGAACATTTCCATTGCAGGAAAATCTGCCGCGGAGATATCACATAGATCCCTTCTTTACCAACAATATGGTATTGCCTCATTTTTCTAGGCGGTGAGCATCCCAGTCAAAAACTGCAGACTTTTAGCTACCAAACATTTACCATAAATGGGTTGTAGATCTAATGACTGACTTTTTGATCTTTGGGTCTATAGGTCAACTCCCAGCTGATTCGTCCCCAAAGGGCGGTGGACATTATTATTATTATTCACTGAGCAGTTACATAGTGGTCGACCTATGCAACTGCCGCCAGAAAGCCCTCTGGCTCTCGCAAAGCACAAACAGGAACCAGGATGCAGAGAGCACTTCCTGGTTCCATCACACATGCCCAGGACCCGGGGTGCTTCTGACACTGCTTCCCATTCTCTTTGCATATGCAGGGAGGTGCAGGAGCGCTGACTTTCCACATGCAAACGTGCAGTACCCCAGCCTCCATCTGCAATGGGCCATGCAAGGCTGGGGAAGCAAAGCGCCTCTGGCCCTGCACGGCCCATTGGACATGCACCACTAGGGTACGAACTGTCAGAGGAAAACCATGTTTCCCTTTGGCAGTTCAAGCCAGCTCAAGAGCGCTTTTCGCAGCTGAGGGAGAGCTCCTGGGCTGGCGTGGCTCCTCCATGACGGGTGAGGGTGCTTGCGGGCCTGTGCACCCTCACATATTATGGACGAGCCGCCCCTGGTCAGTCCGACATAAAACCAACAGATTGAACTGGTAATCGAAAATGCATAGATGATAAAAAAAAAGGTTTCACAGATCTCAAAGCAGAAAGATGAAAGTTAGCAGATTTTACTAATATGTGTTGTGTGTTATTTAAGACAATCTGGAATCCAAAGTGAAACGCATCAATTTTGCAGTGATAAAACTCTGAAACAGACCCAGGTATTTTTGCAGGTATTTTTGCTCTCACAAACCAGATAGAAAATATACATTGACAGGAAGAGTGAGAAAATAACAAACTCTGTTTTGCTTTGATTAAATTAAAACAAATAGTTATATTCATGTCTCAATGTCCCATAGGCAATCGCAAAGCTGTATCATACCTCCTTCAGACGAAATTCTGAGATGCAACAGAGTATCATCAGCATATTAGTGTATGTCAACTCTGTGCTTTGCGGCCAAATTGGTCAAGGTTTCGATGTATAAATTAAAAAGCAATGCTTAAAGGATTGACCCCTGATTAACTCCAAAAGGTACTAAAAATGGGTCCGCGAGCGACTTACCAATGACTACCATCTGCCATCTAGCATTAAAAAATTAACGGAACCAATCGATCGCAGAACTCCTTATTCCCATTCTACACAATAGAATTTCAAGAAGGAGTTCATGGTCAATCGTATAAAAAGCTGCAGACAAGTGGAGTAACTCTAGCAAGCAGGAACTCCCATCATCCAGAATTATGGAAACATTGTCTAGGATGTGTAAAGTAGCCATTTCCATGCAACAGCCACACTGAACTCCTAGCTGGAATGGGGTTAATAATTTTTGATCAATAATCGAGTCATTCAAATGATCAGAAACTACTCTTCGAGGAACTTTCTCCGGCATGACAAAGAAGTTAAAGCTCTGTAATGGGAGAGATATTCAACATTGATTTTGCCTGGTCTCCTCACAATTGTTTTTCTCTTTTAAAATAACACCTTCTTCTCTTCTTCTGTAGTTTCATCTTTCTTTGCGTTATAAATAACTAGTCTTGCTATTCCCGAGGTCAGTGGTACTCAGGAATTTGAATATGTACATTCAGGTTGCACACATGTATCTACAGAAATGTTTTATTTTCTGTCTCAGCTGTAATGTGTGTGCACAGTACCTTCTAAGTGAGAACATTCAGAATGCTATTAAAGATGATCATGCTTACAGACCATTACATGCCTTCCTCTACTAAAATCACTCTTACTTTTACATTGAAGGAATAGAGCATGAAATGTATGTACTGCAATTCTTGGTATTTAGCTCACATCCTTTAAACTTAATCATTGGATTACAAAAATGAAAGCAAACAAAATAAACAAATCAACTCTCAGTATTTACAGCTTTATTTCCCCCACCATAAATGCAAGTGTACAAGAATTCAAAGGGATAGGAGCTTTAAAAAATCATCTCTGTAGGATACCTCCTCTTTTTTCACAATTGTCCCCTTGTGCAGATTAATTCAAAATATGAGTGGCAATGTATATGGGTGCCTGGGACTTAGGAAACCTGTGACTGAGTTTTAAGGCTTCAGCCAGGACAGGTTTGAGAAGATGGATCATCTGGGGCCAGCGGCATTCGGGCAGTGCATAGGCTGCTGAAATCCTAAGAGGAGAAGCAGTGTCAAGTTGCGATGAGGGCGTGCGCTACGTATGTTTGTGCTGCCACTGGGCTTGTGGAGTGCGCCACTTCCCCTGCAGTGTGAAGACATGGAGGGCGAGAGACAACCTGCATAGAGGAGAGGCCAAGCTAAAGTATAGCAGAGGATGTTGAGAAGTGGTATTGGAGGCCCTTAGAGGGGTGAGGGTGGACTGGCGGTGCTGGGCCTGTGGAGCGATGCATTTTCCATGAAAAAGGGGAAGAAGAAGACAAATTGCACATGGTGAGAGGCAATTCATTATTGAAGAAGATAGCAGTGCTCTGCTGTTCCACACCTTGGGTGTAGTGACAATGTGGAGAGGGAGTGGCTGCTCTGAGAGTTTGAGGCATTGAGTCCTGTAGTGAATGGGGTGCACTGTTTGGGCAATACTGGTGTATATTGGAGAGATAAATTAGAAGGGTTTAAAAGACCCAGTACAGATTCTACATTGACTAGCAGAATGGCAGATGTTCCAAGTGACTTGCTGACTCCACCTATGCATGTCTCAGAGTTGGTTACGAAACCGGATATCAAAGACTTCTTGAGTGAGATTAGGGCTTTGTGCTCAAACGGGCAAACATCCAGCACTGAATTGAAAGGCAGAGCGGAGGACACAAAATATTGTATCAAAGCCTTGGAAATTCATCCACTCGGGACGGATTTGCCAGAACTTAAATATGAGATAAGTGTTACACAGATGGAACCCCAAATGAAAGTCCTGGAACTTAAGATCGACGATATGGAAAATTTTTAAAAAATGAGGAAATCTTTGAGTTGATGATGGAGTATACACGTAGAACTGGCAATGTGCGGGCTGGGTCACGATTGATAGTGGCGTAATGCCGTCATTATTAGGACCAAGAGAAGATCCTGCAAACATCGTGCAACTCTGGTCCAACGATGTACAATGGAGCACACAGTTCGGATTTTTCAAGACCTTTCATCCCTTACATCATTGAATAGGAGAGAATGTAGACAGTTGACAGTATGGATGAGAGAACAAGGGGTCATGTGCAGATGACCCTACCCTTTGCTTTAACATTTGAAGTAGGAAAGGACGCCTACAATTGCAAGATCTTTGCCAACATTAAACAAGCAAAGCAGCTGCTCCTGGGTGGGATCATGGAAACAGAGAGACCTATTCAAATAGAAGATTGGAAGGACTCAAAATTGAGAAGGCCTTGAGCGAGACGTTAAGGTTCTAGGATATAGGAAATTCCACAGACTTAATACGTCATTAGAGAAAATGAAGCAGAAAATGCATTACATGAAGAATAATAGCAAAGAGTTCAGAACAAGAGACTTAGGACAGGCAGAGTAAATGTGAAATTGGGTTATGTGATGATTCTCCAGATGGTACCACTTCTCCCCAGAGGGGAGCCCCTTTCCATGAGGCTAGGGAGGTGCGGTCGCAAACCAATAGTCCCCCATGGGGTGGTAACATGCGGGAGGACCTCATGGGGAGGGCCTCCCCTCCTGGGGATAAGGACATGAGTCTGGGACACTGGCCCTTTAACTCCCAACCCCACAGGGTAATAACACCCAAACCTCCTCTACCCAGGATACAGTCGGAAACAATGAGTTATTGTAAAGTGTCAGATAATCTCGCTGTAATGAGTACAGGGACAAAGAAGCTCATGTTACAATAAAGTAGGAAAAGTGCTCCACCAGCTGTTGTCAATCGAACTGACGTTAGGCTGGGGAAGTTCCCACTATTTAAAACAAACCGCAAAGAAGGACTTTGTTTTGTTCTAAATACGGAAGAAGAACCCAGCGAGCAAGGACTCTGTGTTAGAACGCTGAAGGATTCCTGGTTGGAGTTCTGCTCTGGCAGTTGAACCCGTCGTGTAGCCGACGAGTTCTTTCTGCCAATGTACCCCTCAGGGATGTTAAAACAATCACCTGAGGATTTAATTGACCCAAAGATGGATGTACCCTACAGAAGACCGCTGACCTGTAAAGGAAAGTCAAGATTAGTACCACCGTATGCACTTGAATAAATGACAGGGCAAGATCAATGAATTAGTACCATTGGGTTAGCAGATAATGTTCCAATACTAAGATCTATGCTTCTGAAGATGAGTAACAGGCGTATCCTATGAAATGATAATAATAGAATATTGGGTAGTCTTAACCAAGGAAATTAGCAGTATGACATAACAAGACAATGGGCCTCATTACGAGTCCGGCGTTAACCGAGCCGGAAAAACCAGCAGGTTACCGCCAGACTCGCATTACTATTCCGCCTCCGTGATTCCGTGATTCCGGGAATAACCGGGGTATTACGACCCCGGTGACCCGGGAATTCCGGAGGAGGAATTCTGTAAATCCCCATTCCCATGGAGTCCGAGAGGACTCCATGGGGATGAGGACCATGGAAACACTGGTTCCGTCTATGACAGAGCCGGTGTTTCGATGTCCGCCTGCAGGCGGGTGGTGTTAAACCCGCCAAGTCAGACGGGAGTGACACCTCCCGCCTGCAGGACTCTTATCAGCCGGTCCGGAAAGAACGGTGGTGGTGGATTTACCACCACCATTCTTTCCCGACTGGCAGGGTTGTAATGAGGCCCAATGCCTCTAACCATATGTCCAAGGGTGAGGTACTGCAGGTTGAAGTAGGCTTTGAGAGGAATGGAAGATAGGGAGACCTACCCTCTGTTACACAGTCCTTGTACCAATCATGTGAAGAAAACTCCTCCTAACACCCGCCGACACGAGGACACCTAGCAGAGTTCCCAAGAAGCAGTCCAAGTTCCAGTGAAGAAATGCTCCTCCTAACACCCGCCGGCACGAGGATTTCTAATGTATTTCCTGAATCAGTCCAAGTAGATGTTGTGGAGAGGGTCACAAGGTAAGGTAAGGCGGGGGTAGTTATTGGATGAGTGCATGAACAGCACGCTGAGTGGGCAGGAAGAATGGTCAAGAGTTCTGGGTCAATATCCATGCAGGCAAAAGAAGTACCGAATCAGCAGGTGTAGCGGGTCAAAAAGCATTCCAAGGTCGTGTAACGCTCACCTGATTCTCGCAGAGGCGCCGGTCTTGACTGGGCGACTACCGTATCTTCGAAGGTGATGTGTAGCACCCGGTTGGCTCTTTGGGCTGGACCTCTGTGCACTGTATGCCTGACGTGTAGAGTAAGATGTCTGCAGATAGAAAATATGGGGTTAATGAACTGGGGTTATTGGGGTGTCCCTATCTCTTTCCTCTTCTCCTCTCCTGTAGACCCCCAAAGGTTAACGCTCTCACCTTAGGTAAGTGAATGCCGAGCTCTCCATCTGCCTCGGGGCAGGGTGCTGTAACCAGTTTCTTCACTGGATAGGTAGCGCAGGCCTCTTGACTTCAGAGGACTGCTGTCCGTCGTTTACTGCACGAACGGTAAGTTTCGAGTCATTCAAATGTCTTTAAAGCCTTTAGTAATGATGTCTCTTGTTTTGCAGGGTTCCGGCGATGGCGGATGACAGGCTGAAGTGAGTTGAAGATGGAGCCCGTGTGATGAATAGAAGCGCCTGGAAGCACGTAAGTAAGCGCTTGTTGCCTGCTTCACTATGGGCTCTAATTGTCATTTATTTTTGCAGGTACGAGTTCGGAGCGGCTGCAGGGTGCCGGAATACCCACTGGATTAGATGTGGAAAGGAGTAATGGCACGTGAGTATTAAAGTTCCCCAATGTCTTTAAACGCACCTTGTTTTGTCTTTCAGATGCGGGATGCAGCGCCGAAGGCCTCCGGAGCGTGCAAAGAGTTGGTAAACTTTTGTCTTTCAGATGCCGGAATGCAGTGTGAAGACCTCCGGAGCGCACGAAGAGTAGGTAAGCCTTTGCCTTTCAGATGCCGGAATGCTAACCTGTTCTTTCTTGTCTTTATAGGTGTTGCTGAAGACTGGATTCAGGATGGTAAGCCTTTGCCTTTCAGATGCCGGAATGCTAACCTGTTCTTTCTTGTCTTTATAGGTGTTGCTGAAGACTGGATTCAGGATGGTAAGCCTTTTTCCTTAGGCCCAGGACCGGATGCAGAAGACACGATGAGCGTTCTGCTGCAGAGGTTGCAGAATAACGCAAAGCAAGATTCATCCACCGGGTGTGGTTTAAATAGCCTCCTGTAGTGCTTAGGTGTCTCCTTCCACAGCCACGCCTAAGTAAGAAAAGAGTTCCTGGTAAGAAAAGAGTTCCTGCCTTCCAGAAGAGTGCCAGTGTTCTGAATCTAGGGAGTGGCTCCAGCCCCACCCAACAGGAAAAGTAGTTCCAAACAGAAGAGGATCAGAGGCTCAACTGGCAGGCAAGTAAGCAGCATGGTCTGCTGAAGGTAAGTCCACCCAAGCATTATGAGCCCGGCGCTTCCAGCGCTGGGACTGGGCATATTTATGAGCCTGGTGCCACTGGCGCCAGGACTGGGTCCAAAAGGTCCCAATTGGGACTGGTTGGCACTCGGGACCTGGGTTATGGATCTGCTTCCAAGGGAGTTGGGAAAACCCTGACCTTTTGGAAGCAGAGATCATGACAGTACCCCCCCTCAAGGCCCCTCCCAAACCGGGCTTCTCCGGGGGTTTTGGCTTGTCAGGAAATGTTCGGTGAAATCTTTTGATTAGGCGAGGAGCGTGGACATATTCAGCAGGTTCCCAGGATCTCTCTTGGGGGCCGTAGCCTTTCCAGTCAATTAGGTAGAATAGTTTAGATTTGGAGATCTTGGAGTCCAGAATGCTTTTGACTTCAAACTCGAGTTCTCCATCCACTAGGATAGGTTTTGGAGATTTGGTTAGTCGGGTTTGAGGTTGCACGGGTTTTAATAGAGAGACGTGGAAGACCGGATGTATCTTCATGTGCGGGGGCAAGTCCAACTTGACCGCTACTGGGTTTACTATGGTAGTGATGGAATAGGGACCAAGGTATCTTGGGTTGAATGTGCGTGGCCCTTTTAGAGATAGATATTTGGTGGATAACCAGACTTGATCCCCTACTTGAGAGTGAGGGGCTTCCTTCCGATGTTGATCTGCTCCTTTCTTGTATTGTTCTTTAGCCCTTTGAAGGTGAGAAACAGCTTCCTTAAAGGCTTGGGTGATTGTAGAATGCAGGTAGTCTACTGCTGGTGTTTCAAGATCTTGGAGGGGATCCAACTCCGAGGTTCGAGGGTGACTGCCGTACAAAAGAAAAAACGGGGTTTTCCCAGTTCCCGAATGGACAGAGTTATTGTAGGCATACTCGGCTATCCAAAGGATATCTTTCCAAGTTTTTTCAGTTTGTTGCAGCATGCAGCGTAAATACTGTTCCAGAGTTTGATTGGTCCTCTCGGTTTGTCCGTCGGTCTGAGGGTGGTGGCTGGTCGATAGTCTCACATCAATTTGAGCCGACCGACAGCAACTTCGCCAAAAATGAGAAATAAATTGACTACCTCGATCCGAAATTAGAACCGAAGGAAAACCGTGCAGTCGGACGATGTTTTCGAGAAATTCTCGGGCCAGAGTTGCTGCTGTTGGCAAGCCTTTGAGCGGAATGAAATGCGCCATCTTGGAGAATAAGTCCACGATTACTAGAATCCTATTGTATCCGGAGCATGGAGGTAGATCGGTGATGAAGTCCATAGAAAGCGTATGCCAAGGGCGAGGTGGGATGTCAATAGGGCGTAAGAGGCCTGCTGGTCTTTCCTTTTGACTCTTGTTTTGGGCGCATACTCCACAGGACATTATAAAGTCTCTGATATCTTTTTTCCAAGACGGCCACCAGAAGTAGCGCTTGATCTTTTCTGAGGTCTTGGCTATACCGGGATGACCTTCCATTAAAGAGTCGTGATAACAAGAGATTACTTTTTTCTGTAAATCTGTGCTGGGTAGGTATAATCGTTCTTGGAAATACAATAAGTTGTCCTTTACTGCAAAGTCCTTTCCCTGCAGATGCCAATTCTGTATGTCTGCTGGAGTTACAAGTTGCCTGGCTTTATCCTTAACTTCCTCTATGGATTCTGTGGCGATTACACCCAGAATTCTTTGTTCGGGAATGATTGGTACAGGTTTAGGGTTGACCAAGTGTTCTTCCACTCCCATCCGAGAAAGGGCATCGGCTTTACCGTTCTTTGTACCAGGTCGATAGGTAATTATGAAGTCAAACTCGGCAAAGAATAATGCCCAACGGAGTTGTCTAGAGGATTGGGCTTTTGCGGTCTTCAAATATTGCAGGTTTTGGTGATCCGTAATCACAGTAACGGTGTGTCGGGCCCCCAGCAGATAATGCCGCCAAGCCTTAAAGGCAGACTTGATAGCCAGAAGTTCCTTGTCAGTAATCGTGTAATTGATTTCAGGAGGCGAGAATTTGCGGGACCAAAATGCCACGGGATGCAACTGATTGGTTACCGGGTCCTTTTGTGATAGAACTGCCCCCATGGCAAGGCTTGAAGCATCAGTTTCCACGATGTAGGGGAGTTCGGGGCGAGGGTGTTTTAAGATTGGTGCAGAGATAAATTTAGTCTTCAAACCCTGGAAAGCTTGTTCCGCCTCGGTAGACCATTCAAAACGTTTGTTTTTCTTTAACAAGGCAGTGATGGGCTGGACTATTCGAGAGAATTCGGGGATAAACCTGCGGTAAAAGTTAGCGAAGCCTAACATGCTTTGCACACCTTTTACGGAGGATGGTGATGGCCATTTGAGAACTGCATCGACCTTCTTTGAATCCATACGCACTCCGCCAGGTGATAATATGAATCCCAAGAATTCAACTTCAGTCACGTTGAAAACACATTTTTCCAACTTAGCGAAAAGTTTGTGTTGACGCAATCTTTCGAGGACCATTTTCACGTGTTTCCGATGTTCAGATTCCGATGAAGAATAAACGAGGATGTCGTCAATGTAAACAACAACACATACATCTATGAGCTCTCTGAGGACATCGTTCATAAAATATTGAAAGGCGGCCGGGGCATTGCAAAGTCCGAAGGGCATGACCTGATATTCAAATAGCCCATACTTGGTGCGGAAGGCCGTCTTCCATTCATCGCCCTCTTTTACTCGTACCAAGTGGTAAGCTCCTCTAAGATCCAGCTTTGTATATATGCATGCTTTTCTGACTTGGTCCAGGAGTTCAGGGATCAAAGGTAACGGATATCTATTCTTAACGGTGATCTGGTTCAGGGAGCGATAATCGATACAAGTTCTAAGGTCTCCTTCCTTTTTTGGAACGAAGAACAAAGCTGAAGAAGCAGGGGACTTGGAAGGACGAATAAACCCATTTGCCAGGTATTGATCCAGGTATTGTCGAAGGTGAAGGTTCTCAGGCTCGGTGAGGGCATAAATTCTACTACAAGGAGGAGTAGATCCAGGTATCAGGTCTATCTGGCAGTCATAAGACCTATGAGGAGGTAGAGAGTTAGCCTGATCCTTCCGGAAAACATCTTGGTATTCTAGGTATTCGGGAGGTAACTGGGGAGTCTCTGAAGAAATTGCGGCCAGTGCAACACCAGGTGGAGGGTACAAGTAGAGACACATTCTGGAAACTGGACCGTTCTTGCTCGCCAATCGATCAGAGGATTGTGTTTCTCTAACCAAGGTATTCCTAGAATAATCTGAAACTGAGGGGCCTTGATCACATCGAACACGATCTTCTCATGGTGTCCATCTTGACTTACTAGCGTCACCTCTTGAGTGGTATGCGTTACTGGCCCGGAGGCTATCTCCGTACCATCCACCGTAGTAATGACGTCCTTTACAGCCTTGGGACAAAGAGTTAGATTCATCCTCAAAACCATTTCATGATCCACATAATTGCCGATGGCGCTGCTGTCGACGTAAGCTTCAATTGCATGTAATCGATCCGGATTATCAGGGCTAATGAGGACCATAGGTATCACCAAATGCGAGGTCACGGAACTGGTTTTCACGCTCGGCAAGAGGACCTCTATTCTTGTCGGGCGAGGTCGTTTCCCTGCTCAGAGTTTGTAACTTTGATAACTGCAGCTCCTACTGCCTTCTTGGCAGGTTTCACCGGACAGTCTCGAAGAAAGTGCCCTGAGTTTCCGCAATATAGGCATAATTGCAACTGTTTCCTCCTTTCCCGCTCCCTTTGTGTTAGAGGACCTTTCAGACCCCCTATTTGCATGGGTTCCCCGGAGTCTACTCCTTTGGAAGGAGTTGGCGGTTTGGAAAATACTCGAGCATCAAACTTGGAACGATCGGCCTTCCTGTTCTGCAGCCTGTGATCTATTTGAACGACCAAGTCTATATAATCCGAACAGTCTTGTGGGGGATTCACTACTTGGGCTAAAACGTCTTTGAGCTCTCCACGTAGACCTCTATAAAACAGCGTAATCCGTTTGTCCTCAGGCCATTGAGTTTCCACTATTAGTCTATTGAAAGATGCAATATAAGCCAAAAGGTCTTGATTACCCTGTCGCAACGAAAGAAGCTCATTGTCCAAGGCCTGCCCCTGTGAATGTCTTGCGAACAGTTTTTCCATACTAAGCTGAAAGGCTTGAAAATCATGGAGAACCGGATCATCTTGATTAACTAGAGGGATCGACCAGTCTGCCGCATTGCCACTAAGGTACGAAAGTACAAAAGCTACTTTTGCTTGATCAGTTGGAAAGGCTGCTGGCCGGCATAAGAAGTGCAACCGGCACTGATTGATAAATACTGCAAACCTCTTTGGGTCACCAGAAAATCGTTCGGGCGGAGCCAGAGGTACATTCCCAGGTAGGTTGATCTGCACTGGATTCATAGAGGATGTTGAAGGAAGATTTGCCCCTGATGCGGGTAACGGGGTCTGTCCGGCTTGTGACTGTAGCACTTGTCTAGCAAGATTGTCTGTTCTCTCCTTGGAAATAATTAGTTCCCTTCTTAGAGCATTCGTTTCCTGACGAGCTGCATGCACTTCTGCCCTTAGTTCCCCAAGTAACCGGGCTAGGGGGTCAGTATCCGAGGTTTCCATAGCGCCTGGGCGAGAGTTTTGCGGTAGGCTTTGCGTTCTGTAACGCTCACCTGATTCTCGCAGAGGCGCCGGTCTTGACTGGGCGACTACCGTATCTTCGAAGGTGATGTGTAGCACCCGGTTGGCTCTTTGGGCTGGACCTCTGTGCACTGTATGCCTGACCTGTAGAGTAAGATGTCTGCAGATAGAAAATATGGGGTTAATGAACTGGGGTTATTGGGGTGTCCCTATCTCTTTCCTCTTCTCCTCTCCTGTAGACCCCCAAAGGTTAACGCTCTCACCTTAGGTAAGTGAATGCCGAGCTCTCCATCTGCCTCGGGGCAGGGTGCTGTAACCAGTTTCTTCACTGGATAGGTAGCGCAGGCCTCTTGACTTCAGAGGACTGCTGTCCGTCGTTTACTGCACGAACAGTAAGTTTCGAGTCATTCAAATGTCTTTAAAGCCTTTAGTAATGATGTCTCTTGTTTTGCAGGGTTCCGGCGATGGCGGATGACAGGCTGAAGTGAGTTGAAGATGGAGCCCGTGTGATGAATAGAAGCGCCTGGAAGCACGTAAGTAAGCGCTTGTTGCCTGCTTCACTATGGGCTCTAATTGTCTTTTATTTTTGCAGGTACGAGTTCGGAGCGGCTGCAGGGTGCCGGAATACCCACTGGATTAGATGTGGAAAGGAGTAATGGCACGTGAGTATTAAAGTTCCCCAATGTCTTTAAACGCACCTTGTTTTGTCTTTCAGATGCGGGATGCAGCGCCGAAGGCCTCCGGAGCGTGCAAAGAGTTGGTAAACTTTTGTCTTTCAGATGCCGGAATGCAGTGTGAAGACCTCCGGAGCGCACGAAGAGTAGGTAAGCCTTTGCCTTTCAGATGCCGGAATGCTAACCTGTTCTTTCTTGTCTTTATAGGTGTTGCTGAAGACTGGATTCAGGATGGTAAGCCTTTGCCTTTCAGATGCCGGAATGCTAACCTGTTCTTTCTTGTCTTTATAGGTGTTGCTGAAGACTGGATTCAGGATGGTAAGCCTTTTTCCTTAGGCCCAGGACCGGATGCAGAAGACACGATGAGCGTTCTGCTGCAGAGGTTGCAGAATAACGCAAAGCAAGATTCATCCACCGGGTGTGGTTTAAATAGCCTCCTGTAGTGCTTAGGTGTCTCCTTCCACAGCCACGCCTAAGTAAGAAAAGAGTTCCTGGTAAGAAAAGAGTTCCTGCCTTCCAGAAGAGTTCCAGTGTTCTGAATCTAGGGAGTGGCTCCAGCCCCACCCAACAGGAAAAGTAGTTCCAAACAGAAGAGGATCAGAGGCTCAACTGGCAGGCAAGTAAGCAGCATGGTCTGCTGAAGGTAAGTCCACCCAAGCATTATGAGCCCGGCGATTCCAGCGCTGGGACTGGGCATATTTATGAGCCTGGGGCCACTGGCGCCAGGACTGGGTCCAAAAGGTCCCAATTGGGACTGGTTGGCACTCGGGACCTGGGTTATGGATCTGCTTCCAAGGGAGTTGGGAAAACCCTGACCTTTTGGAAGCAGAGATCATGACAGTCGTGACTGGAATTCGAGTACAGGCAGACAAGGAGCGAGACGAGAAGAATCCGTGGGGCGTAGCCGGGTAGGTAACAAAGAAAGCAGTTCCAAACAAAGTTCAATGGCCGTAGAAAACAAATTCAGAAGCAGTGATTCCAGGATGGGCGGGGCATAAGTAGGAACCATGAATCATGTGATGGGGGAAACGAGGCTTAACGTGAAAAGAAACGTGACTGAATGAACGCGGAAGGACCTAGTTTCCATGTTGACTTCCAACGCCGTTTTAGTGCTAAACGGCAGATGTTCATGGAGTTAGACGTACTTGGCGCAGTTAACTGAGCGCGCAGACAAAAGGAGGCGTTATGGCTAGGAAATCTAGCCCGTAAATGAGTTTTATTATTGCCCACGTGTCGGGACCGAAGCACTTTCCTGACAGCATCCTCCCCCAATGATGACACCCCACTCCTTGAAGTAAGGAATCAGGACATGAGGAGCGGGGCATGGATATTAGAGACGGGTTCCCAGGTCCGATCTGCCGGGCTATAGCCCTTCCAGTCCACCAGAAATAACCTAGTGCCCCTGGATAACTTGGAGTCCAGGATGGCATTAACTTCGTACTCTTCCGAACCCTGAAGCATAACCGGGGAAGGGCGAACAGGCAATCTAGTGGATTCCACACAAGGCTTGAGTAGTGATACATGAAACACAAGATGTATCTTCCAAGACTTGGGCAACTCCAACCTGACCACTACGGGATTAATCAACGCCTGTACCAGAAACGGCCCCAAAAAGCGAGGCAATAGGCATTTACGACCCGGAATACAGAGGTTTTTTTGTGGATAACCACATCTTTGAGCCAATGGAACAATGGAATACTTAGGAGCATCCTGACGGTGTTGGTCAGCAAAAGTTTAGGATTTTTCTTGAGCCTCCATTAGATGACCACCTACTGCTTTATGTACAGCAGAGAGGTCCTGAAGGCAGGCGTGAACAGCCGGGTTGGTACTGTCTGGGGCTAGGTCCATGGGAATGGTCTGTGGATTTTGGCCATACAAAGCATGAAAAGGTGTGGTACCAGTGGATGCATGGATGGAGTTGTTGTAGGCAAACTCAGCATGAACAAGAACTGAGTACCAAGTTTCCTGGTATTGAAGTGTAAGGACAACGCAGATACTGCTCTAAAGTAGCATTGAGACGTTCAGTCTGACAATCAGTTTGGGGATGATATGCACTAGAATAGCGGTCTTCAATACCAATAGAACTGGTAAGGTGTTTCCAAAAACAAGAGGTGAACTGCGTCCCCCGGTCTGATACTATCACATCCGCAAGACCAAATAAATGAAAAACATTGTGTAGGAACAGCTCCGCAAGAGCAGGAGCGGTAGGTATTCCCTTGCATGGGTAAACAAACCTAATTTGGTGAAGTAGTCGATGACTACCCATACAGTGTCATAACCCATGACTGGAGGGAGTTCTACAATGAAATCCATTGAAATCATGGACCAAGGACGTTCAGGAAGAGGCTGCAAGAGACTCATCGGTTTGGTTGTAGTACCTTTACACTGGGCACATATTGAACAGGAGGAAATGTATGTGGATACATTCTTGTGCATAGAAGGCCACCAGCACCAACGTCGTAATAATTGCAGGGTTTTATGTTTGCCAGGATGTGCAGCCACCAAAGAATCGTGACACCATTGCAAGGCCACGTGTCTCGTAACCGGATCGCGAATGTAGACACGGCCTTGGACATATGGTAGTTCCTTGATCACATCCATGTTGTATTCTTGGATTTCAATAGGGTCCTTAGCCACCCATTCCTGTATTAGTGATTTCAATGTAAGGTGCAAGAACAGACCACCTGGTTATCAAGAAGGACGGTATAATTCCATGTCTGGGATGGAGAACTGTGAATCCGTGAAAGGGCATCAGCCTTCGAGTTGAACTGACCGGGACGGTAAGTTAACACGAAATTGTACATGGAGAAGAATTTGTGCCATCTGGCACGGCGGGTTGTAGTGCATTTCAATGATTGTAATGCAAGTAGATTCCGATGATCGGTGTACACCTGTACAGGAGAAACAGTACCGAGTAGATGCTGTGTTAGTTTCCTTGAGTGATACGCCTCTGGATGTAACAGACCAGAATCTCTGCACACTTGAGAGAGGACCGCCCCAACCGCAACTTCCGAGGCGTCAGCCTCCACATGAAACGGAAGTCAGGGATCCGGGTGTTGTAAGACAGGTGCGGTTGTGAAGGCCACATTTAAGGCCTCAAAGGCTAGTTGGGCCTGCTTACTCCATATCAACTGATGTTTATTGCTGGTTAACGCCGTCAATGGGGCAACGGTCTCTGAAAAAGACCGGATAAACCGCCGGTAAAAGTTTGCGAAACCAAGAAATGACTGCAAGGCTTTAACCGAGGTGGGGTAGGCCACTCCAACATGGCCTTCACTTTGACATCACTCATCTTGATCCCCATGTTGGTGATGTTGTAACCTAGGAACTCCACTTCTTTAACATGGAACAAACATTTATCAAGCTTAGCATACAACCGGTTTTCTCTTAACCGTTGTAAGACAGAAGATACATGTTTGACGTGTTCTTGGTATGATGGGGAATATATCAGGATATCATCCAGATAAACCACTACGCATCTATCAAGCATGTCGCTCAGTACGTCATTTTTGAATCTCTGTAATGCCCCGGCCATCTTCCAAAGTCCAAATGGCATAACCAAGTACTCAAATAGGCCATAAAGGCTTAAAAGCCATTTTCCACTCATCCCCTTCCTTCATCCTAACGAGATTGTAAGCACCCCTTAGATCCATTTTCGTGAAGTATTCTGAGGCACCCAATTGGTCAAGCAAAACTGATATGAGAGGTATCAGATATTGATTACGTATGGTCACAGCATTGAGTTCCCGATAATCAATACATGGACGCAGATTCTCCTCCTTCTTGGGCACAAAGAAGAGGGGAGAGGCAGCCGGAGAATGAGATGGACTTATAAAACCATTTTGCAGGGCTTTGTCCAGATATTCTTTCAGAACCACATTCTCCTTTTGTGTCAAGGAATAAACTCTCCCTGAGGGAATCCTGGCCCCCTCCACAAGAACGATGGGACAATTGTAAGGGCGATGCAGTGGTAACTTCTCTGCCTCTACCTTATCAAAGACGTCCCAAAACCTTTCATATTCCTTGGGTAGAGGAACAGAAGTTATGCCCCCAACCACTGATGCTGCATCCAACAGCGGAAAACATGGACTGGACGTTTCGGATTTGGGACCAAAACAGTGATTTTCACAATGACTAAATGTGAACCTGACTAGCCCCGATTTCCAGTCCACCAATGGGTTATGCAACACTAACCATGGCAAACCCAGAACGAGTTTGAACTGAGGTGCTGCAATGACATAAAAGTGTCAATGTTCCGTGACACAACCCCATTGTATATGTGTTTGTAGATAGTGTTGTGTACACCGTCTTGTTCAGCATCCCCGGACCTACTACAGTCCTGGGTAGCACCTTGTCATATTTTGTTCTCAATTATCTGTACCTGAGACTTGTGCACCACTTTGAAAATTGTACCTCGATACCAGAGAGGTCGATACTCACCTGTATTTCCTGTGTTCAAACAACATCTGTCCGTACTACTTTCGTGCTTGTTGAAAGTCATGTAAACTTTTAAAATTGTCATCTGTGCAAAAAATTGGTTGGAGGCAAAAATAAAATAGCGTCCAAACCAGATAGTTGTCTACGGATCTCTCACCCTGATTTCTAGCATTTTGATCCTTACGGGTGACCGGGATATTCCAGTCTTGTACATATTGGGCATCAATGTAATTCCTGGTTGCAACAGAGTCCAAAACCGCCTGAAACGACCATGAATTCTCAGACGGAACAGTCAACTTGGCATGTAAAACAAAAGGTACTAATAAGCAGGAACCCTGATGATTCATGCTCGGCAAAGGGGTTCCCTTTATTGCCGGGATTTGGTGTTTCCCTGCTTTTTAGGTTTTTTTCAGGCATTCTCTTAGGAAATGCTTCGCGGAACCGCAATAGAAACACAAATTGTTCTTCATGCGTTGTTCTCTTTCCTCGGAGGACAAAGGACCCCGAATAGCCTCGATCTGCATGGGTTCCCTCTCCAATGCGGATGGCACAGAAACAGGAGGCGGAGCGAGGACACGCCTCCTTTTTCCCCTTTCCTTGCCGACCTCCGGGCGTCTTATTTGCAAAACAAGGTCCAATAATTCGGGGAACGTGGAGGGCACCACCGGAACCGTGGCTAAGACATCTTTCAATGTATCCAACAAACCCTCATAGAAAAGAGCGGCTTTGTTTTCTTCAGGCCATCCTGTTTCTGCAACCAATTGATTGAAAGGAGCAAGATAAGCCAACAACGGGGTGTCCCTTTGCCGCAAAGACAGAAACTCCAAATCATTAGCCTGGGTTTTGTATCTGGTATCGAATACCTGTGACATGGATGTGGTTAATCCATCACAATCATGAAGCAATTGGCTTTCTTGTTTCAGTAATGGATTAGCCCAAACCGCTGCTGTACCACCTAAATAGGACAGAATGAAAGCCGATTTGGTGGTAGAGTCTGGAAAGGAGGAAGGTTGGCACAAAAAGTGTAGTTTACACTGATTAATGAAGGTACGGTAGTGCTTAGGGTCACCATGAAAACGTTCCGGTGGAGCAAGAGGGAACTGAGCGGCCATAAACACAGGGGTACCCTTCTGTCTATTGGAAGGACCGCTTGAAGCAGAATCTGAGGGTGCTGCTGCCCCCGAGGTGCTTGCCCCACTAGGTTGCATACTGGCACGAAATTCGAGAAGATTTCGTTGAGTGGCTTCATGAGCGGCTGTCATATCAGCCCTTAGGTCTGCCACTATCTGGGCCAGGGTGGTCAACGGGTCTGTGGAAATGTCCATTCAGAAATGAGGCTTCTGAATATGTTAGAACTCTGAAGGATTCCTGGTTGGAGTTCTGCTCTGGCAGTTGAACCCATCGTGAAGCCGACGAGTTCTTTCTACCAATGTACCCCTCAGGGATATTAAAACAATCACCTGAGGAGTTAATTGACCCAAAGATGGATGGACGCCACAGGATACCGCTGACCTGTAAAGGAAGGTCAAGATTAGTATCAACGTATGCACTTGAATAGATAACAGGGCAAGATCAATGAATTTGTACCTTTGGGTTAGCAGGTAATGTTCCAATACTAAGATCTATGTTCCGGAAGATGAGTAACATGCGTATCCTATGAAATGATAACAATAGAATAAATGGGTAGTCTTAACCAAGGAAATTAGCAGTATGACATAACAAAACAATGCCTCTTACCATATGTCCAAGGGTGAGGTACTGCAGGTTGAAGTTGGCTTTGAGAGGAATGGAAGATTGGGAGACCTACCCTCTCTTACACAGTCCTTGTACCAATGGTGTGAAGAAAACTCCTCCTAACACCCGCCGACACGAGGACGCCTAGCAGAGTTCCCAGGAAGAGCTCCAAGTTCCAGCGAAGAAATGATCCTCCTAACACCCGCCGGCACGAGGACGCCTAATGTATTTCCTGAAGCAGTCCAAGCACATGTGGTGGAGAGAGTCACAAGTTAAGGTAGCGCAGGGGTAGTTTTTGGATGAGTGCATGGACAGCACGCTGCGTGGGCAGGAAGAATGGTCAAGAGTTCCGGGTCAATATCCATGCGGGCAAAAGAAGTACCGAATCAGCAGGCGTAGCGGGTCAAAAAGCGTTCCAAGGTCGTTACTGGAATTCGAGTACAGGCAGACAAGGAGCAAGACAAGAAGAATCCTTGGGGCATAGCCAGGTAGGTAACAAAGAAAGCAGTTCCAAACAAAGTTCAATGGCCGTAGAAAACAAATTCAGAAGCAGTGATTCCAGGATGGGCGGGGCATAAGTAGGAACCATGAATCATGTGGCAGGGGAAACGAGGCTTAACGTGAAAAGACACACGACTGAATGAACGCAGAAGGACCTCATTTCCATGTTAACCTCCAACGCCGTTTCTGTGCTAAACGGCGGATGTTCATGGAATTGGATGTACTTGGTGCAGTTAACTGAGCACGCAGACGAGAGGAGGAGTTATGGCTAGGAATCTAGCCAGTAAATGAGTTTTATCTTACCCATGTGTCGGGACCGAAGCAGTTTCCTGACACTCTGTTGAGAAGCCAGCAGTGTTTAAACTGGGCTTTAAGAGACTACAGCGTAGCAGCTCTCCAGTGTAGCATAGACGAGCAGTGGGACACCCGGACTGGGTCTTGCGAGTCACCTGGGAGCCGGTGCACTTGAAGTAGAGAAACTGAAAGGTGGTGGCGTGACCTGTCATGGGTGGACTGTGAGGTCCGAGAACTGCGCCGAGACTGCCTACTCTGGCCTACCACTGAGCCGTGGACACGGATGTATGCAGAGCACAAGAAACTGTGGTGGTGGCGTGACCTGTAATGGATGCTGTGACAGCCAGCAGTACTTGGCCATAAAGACAAGCGAGCCTATGAAGAGAGGCAGAAGTAGAAGGTGGAAGAACAAACCTGTGGCCCCTGGTGAAGCCTGTGAAGCATTCCCTGAGAGAAGCTAACAGGAATAAGAGTAAGTCCGGGAGAGGGTGGGAACGTTTGAGACTGTGAGTCAAGAAGCAGAAGTATTAGAAGAAGTAGAAGAGAAAGTAATGAAGCACATTGTGAGGCAATTCCCTGGTCAGTTCCACAAGAGTGTGGTACTGGAGAGTCAAGAAGGACTCGGGGAGCCTCAGCATCGTCCCAGTGGGGGCGAGTTAAAGACTTTTGTGGGGTGGGTATTCTGGGTCAATCAGAAATGTATATTGAATTGATTCAGAAGGGCAGACCTCTCTGAGTGGACCCGAGATAATGCAGCCACAGAGCGAAGAGGGGGGGTAGGAGGAGAGGAATGCTTTAGGATACTGACAATGGCTTCCTTTTCCTAGGGTTAAGAAGAGCCATATAGAAAAAATTGTTTTTCCTGCTTCCATTTGGTACAGTTTGAAATGCATTTTATACTCTGGCAGAGTTCTCAACGTCTAAATAATCCACCCTGAAGATGGAAAGTCAGATGAAGAATAGCTGTTCTGAATGTTAAGGTTCTTAATTCACCCTGTAAGCAGCCGGAAAACACATTACTGTGAGAATGAAGACAGGCCCATGCAATATTCAGGTTTGGGCCAATCCTTTTGGGCCCCTCTGCCTGACAAATAGGCAGCAAATAGGCATCAGGGGAGGGAATAGTACCTGCTTGTTCCCTTAAATTGGAAAAGGTTATCAGAAGGACATTCGAAAGGTGAGAGATAATAGTAAGGGGCATACACGGAGAAGCAGCGCTCACCTTTGGTTAATGCTTTTACCCGAATACAGGTCAGGGAGATTTTCTAGAAAGGACTGTGGCAAGCCAGAAGAAGGACTCTGACACGAGGATATGATTTCCAAGTAACTTTATTTATCCTAAAAGAAAACACCTCACAAGCCCTGCTGCTAAAGGGGAATTCCCTTCCCGTTAAAATGAAACTACGGTGCTCGTCAATATTCAAACGAAAAATACTCCTTGTTCCAAACCTAACCACTAAGCTAGCCCTACCACTTAGCAAAATGTAAAAGAAAATGGTCTACAGTGTTTTACACTCAGGGTCATTCACCATAATCTCTCTCAGGTGTTTCATGAGTTCTTCCTGGCTCTGAATCCACTGGTTATCCGTAATTAATAGTTATCCTTATTTGACAGTTGTTGGCAGCCTATCAAAGTTCTTAACATTTCCCAAGTTCAACAATAAAAGTCTTAAGTTTAAGTTTCTGCATCCCTCTCCACCTCTTTCCTATTACAAATGTTGGGTGCCCCGGGTTCTCCTTCGGTCTGCTCTCCACTTTGTTTATGGGCCCAAGTGGTTCTGTTTGGTTTCTCTCTGCTAAATATCTCCCGGGTTATCTCTCTGGTATAGGGTTGGCCCCTCCTTCCATCTGGTTCTTTCCCCCTCTGCATCTTCTTCACCCGTATTAATGTTCAGGTTTCTCGGGTCTCCACAACCCTCTTCCTTGTCCCATGTTCTCTTTCTTGTCAGACTCCTGTGACTCTCGTGGGTTTTTTGGGAAGTCCTTTCTTCTTCCCCACTTGTTCTTTCACTTATCCCTCTGGGGTATTGGTGACCCCCCTTTTCTATTTTTTCTTTCAACTCTTGGTTCAGCTGTGAGAGCCACTATGTTCCCATAGTGTCTGTTCTTCACTTTGCTTATTGGGCCCCTCTGGCTACCTTGGGTTCTTCTGTCCCAATATCCCACTTATGTCTCTGGCAAATGGGTAACCCCTCATTCCTTGTGCCCTCTTAGCCCTTACAACCATCCTATCAGAATTTGGTAAGATGGCTATAATTGCTTTATTCCTCTCCTTTATCAGTGTTGAATGGGATTACATCCCATCTAATGGTCCTCGACAGAAGGACTCAGCAGGGTAGTCCCATGTCACCTCTTCTATTTGTTGTTGTTATTGCCCCCCTGTCTCAACTTATTTGGTTCACCGACAGCATGAAGGGTCTATAGAGTGGGCGCAGTCAGTATGCATTGAGTCTTTTGCTTACAGTATTCAACTTAATATCATAGATCCTCATTACAAATATTTCAGAGTTTATTGCATACTTATGGTCAATTATCTGGCTATAAATGGCTTGAAATTAATTATCGCTTCCGTGTAAAGATGTTAAAAAAGGAGTGATATGTTCAAAAACCAAATGAGCAGCAGAGTTAAAAACTGCTGTCAGCTGAGCCAGTGAGGCAGTAGGGGGACAAAGTAAAATAGAATTACCAAAATCAGTACAGGAAATAACTAATGACTGGACTCGTAAACGAAAGTGGAACAGTGAAATATGAAGTTTCGCAGATCTCAATGAAAACAAATGGTAACTTGTAGGTTGTACTAAGACATTAATTTGGGAAAGAAAAGTGCATTTTGAATCTAAAGTGAAACCTAAAGATTTAGCAGTACAGGCAAAGTCAGTTGAAGAACCAGGCATCTGTGCATTCCTAAACCAATTAGAGAGCACCAACTGCGAAGGGCAATGGGAAAGCAAAAGAAAATCTTGTTTGGACTGGTTTAATTAAAATAAAATGGCTAGATATCCAAGTCTCAATGTCCGATACACTTGCGCAATTTGTACAAGTTATTTTCTGTGGTAATTTTCAGGCACAATTGGGTGTCCTCAGCGTGCTGATTCATTGCCACCCAGTGTTTTATGGTCAAAGTAACCAGTGGATCCATATTCAAGCTAAACAGTGGTGCTAACATTGACCATTGAGGAGAAGCCAAGGGAGGGGCTAAATAAGGATCAGAATGATTGTTGCCCAAAACATTCAACTGTTACTGTCTACTCAAAGATTAGACCCAGTTAACACCTGACTCTTGTTCCCAATACGATTCGACAGAATTCCAAGAAGAATATCCTGGTCGATTGTATCAAATACGGCAGAGAGATCCAGCAAGACTAATAAACAAGAGCCCCCTATGTCCAAGATTTCATATACATTATCTAGGATGCGTAAAATAGCTGTTTGAAAGCTACACCCAGACCAGAAGCCAGGTTTAAAGGAGGCTGAAAGATTCTGAGCAGGCCTCCAGTGGGGCAGTTTGTATGAAACCTCTTTTTCGATGAATTTACCAAGAAAGGGAGAGCTGATACTGGTCTATATTTAGATAGACATTTGGCATCCAGGTTGACATTTTTCATCAGGGGGGGAGAGGGTGGGACATGAATATGGAAAGCAGCTAGTACTTGGTGAAAGATGAATCAGGTGACTGAAAAAAAGGCAAAAACAGAAGAGATATTTGTTCACTTAAAAAGCAGGACAAGGGTCGTCATGATTGAACGTAGCTTCGGTGCTAGCCATAATTTCCACAAGCTTATCAGTGAAGAGGGCAAAAGATTTCTGCAAATTAGTAGCTTTACAAGCCAGTTGTGAGGAATCCACAAAAGAGTGCAGTATATCCATCCAGATCTCAGAAAGGTTATTAAAGAAAAACATGCCAAAATCTTGACAGGAATATTTTGAAACTGAAGACTGGGCTCATAAGAGGATTTTTCAAAACCTTCAGCATAGAGAATAAGGCTTTAGGTTGGTTAACAGCAGATTCAATCGGGCAATTATAGTATGAATATTTTGCTTCGATAATCTTTGTAGAAAAACGACAACAAGCTTGTGTCGGGTTGTTTAAGTTCTTAATTGAAGTGGCTCACCGCCAAATGCCTTGAGCCCTATGAACATGTTGACTTAGAAGATTTAGAGCTTCAGTAAACCAGGGAGCTGAAAGTTTAGGACACACGGTTTTCATGCGTAGAGGTGCAATAGCATCTTTTCCCAGATTTCACATCTTTATTACATTTCTTGAACACATCATCAACCGTGGAATGATTATCAATAGATGATAGAGTGACAAGGAATTCATTAACTTGTGATCTTCTTTCAACACACAAGAACTCATATCTTGTCCTTGGAGAGAGACTTGCTGCGTAACAATAGAAAGACTATTGATAAATGGTCCGACCAATCAATATTATAACAATCATCCTGAAGTTTAAAGTTAGATGGGTTAATAACCCAATCTACAATGTTCCCTCAATTATGTGTTGGGGTGCAACAGTCCCACTGAAGATCTGAAAGATCAATAAATTCAGACAAAGATTTAAAATATTTGCAATCTGAATTGCCTCATGGAAGATTACATTTGCCAACAAAAAAACAATAAGAGGAAGATACACAGGCATTGGTATTAAAATCCTTCAATTCAGCCACAAAGACATAATTTATCCCTGGCGATAGTATATCACAAAAACCTGTAGCGATAATAACTCATTGATACAAATAATCAGTAGGCAACAAGGAGCACTTAAAAACTTTGCGGAAAATAACAGCAACTCCTCTGCCAATTCTATCTAATCTATCTTTATGCAAGATGGAGTTACTATTTGGTACTAAAATGTTGAAGACATCTACAGAGTGAGTATTGAATCAAGTTTCAGTAATTAATATAAAATCTGCATGGTGGAACAATAAGAAGTCATGAATTACAGAGGGGTCAACAACAGCTGAGTGAACGTTTATGTATAAAAACTTGTTCTCAGAACTTTGTTCCGAATACGCTTCCCAGTCCTTCGCTGGATATCAACATTTACTAAGTTAGAATGATTCAAGTACCTAAAAGGTTTCACACCATTAAGACGAGATACAGATAGGTACACTAGAACAGGGAGAGAATTATTTACTTCAACATCCGTGAGACACATTGTCTCATGGGCAATACTTGGATTAAATCAAAGGAAGCAGGTGGGGTTGGATTTCAAGATGTGGAAGGGCACATTTTGGCTGCACACATTTAGGCCTCACAAGAATATGAGGTCTCCCGGAGTACAGCATGGGGTGACCTTGGAAAATAAAGTATTGAATCCAGTCATGGTAGCTGAATGGCTCTGGGTTGCAAGGTCTTCGGTTCTCTAATTGGCAAGAAAGACCCTAGCACTGCACACTCTTTGGAGATATGGAGGAATACGGGGCTAGTTGGCAAATGGACATCAAGGCCATTGGCGCTTAGTGGTTTATGGGCTCCTCCTTTCTTGATGGTTATTAAAGAAGTGAGGTGATTTCAGGCTTGGTTTGAAACTGAATTGGATACGGTGAGACAGTTGTGAAGAGAGGGAAGATTTATGGATATCCTCACCCTGGAAAAGTAACTTTATATTGGTAAATCGAAAAAGTTCACATATCTACAATTGAAGGGGGCACTTTCGCAATCCATATGGAAGCGTCGCACTGTGAAAGATTTGTGACAATTTTGAACTTGGATGTGGGTAGAAAAGTTGTAATATTGATCATATACAAAGGCCTCGTTTTTCCCTGTATGTAAGCAGTGATGGTAAAGAGATTTGGGTGACCCATTTCAGTTAAACGATGGTCATATATTTGAGACCTGGCTTACAGTTCTTCGATATTGTGTCAATACAAATTACACAGTATGTAGGTGTTCCACCGGTGGTACTTACTTCCACTTCAGTAGACAAAGGTGTGTAGATGGTGCCTGCTGGAGAGGATGTGGAGAGGAAGGAAGCTTTTGGCCGATGTGGTGGGGAATGTCAGGTTATTCAGTATTGCTGAGCTAAATCTCTAGCTTGGATAAAAGACATAGATGGCATACAGAGGAATATCAACCCGTTATTAATAATGTTTGGACTACCCCTCTGTAGAGCATAAGAGGAATATACTACAGATAACTCATATGTTCATGGGGGCAAGAGTATTTGTAGTGACAGGATGTCAAAAAAGCCCAAATGCCATCAAATGAGTGGGTAGGTAAACTTATGGAAATATATCAACTGGAATAATTAACACAGTATTTACATGAGATCCCCAGTGAAATATAACACGGGTGGTTTTCGTACTGGTCATGCTATGCTGGAAATCAGCAAGGACCTATAGGGAGTCCAACGGGTGCAAAGGATTGGAGGATGCAACTGCTGTGGAGTTAAAGGTTAAAACAGTCGAGCTGGGAATTGTTGATCTCTGGTAAGGGGAAATCTGTTGGTGTTGGATCTGGGAAGCATTGCCAAGTCGTTGGATGGGGGAGCAATGTGGTTGGGTTCTTTTTAAGTAATTATTTGAGTTGAGACTCATTGTATGATAGCAAATTTGGGACCGCACATCCTGCCCCATCAACCTGAGAGTCTGGCTGACGGGACCCTAATGGTCACCACAGCCCGACCAACTAAGTATCCTGATTATTAACTGGTGCACTGCAAAGATTTTCTGCACGATAAGGGCCTGGGGGAGACCTTTGCACAGTGACCCTGCAGGATTCTTCCCAAAGATCCAACCAGAGAGTCCCTCTAAATCACACCTAGGATGTTAGGCTAACCAGCCCTAAACCATTCACGAATTGTCTGAGTGCAACAAGTTAGTAACAACCAGGTCCCAAAGAAACAGCGTATTTCGGACTGCATCTCCCTGAATGCTTCTTGTTTATAGCTCAAAAACCCAGAGCAGAATCCAGAATATCTTCCAGGGATTCAGAGGGAGTTATGCTGTGGGGAAGCACTAGCACCTTCAGAGAGACTCCTTAGACAATAGGTGTGTATCCTTGAAAGGGGAAACCTTATGCATTCCAATCGCCCACCCACCCCCAACACTCCTGCTTCCAGCAACCGTGCTTGTAAAGGAGAATGCCCCACACCCACCTCCCCCCTGGAGCAGCAGCATGTAAGGAGAGAAATGCTTCCTTCGCACTATCCAAAATTTTTCACGGGTGTGGACTTTACCAGAGGTTCACCTGTACCTTCAAATGACTTTTCAAACGCCAGAAACCCACAAAAAGAACTTCTGTGGCGGAAGACAGCCAGGAAGCAAAGCAGGAGCAGAGCAGCAGACAAACACCAGAAACCAACTGAAAGAAATCTAAAATGGCATCAAGCCTTTTAAAGACTTCCTTTCCCTGACTTTGAATAGGAAGCCAATTAACTAATCAATTCAAAAATGTGCCTCAGCCAATGGAAGGGCGATGAGGGATTCTAAACTGAGGCTAAGAAACCTACGAAGTGTCTTTTGGACTGGGAGCGGAGGAAAGGAGATTGCTGAGGAAGCGCAAGAGCACCAGAGAAGGGGAGCCCTCTTGATCCCAGGAAAGGGGTGTGCTCCAGTGAGAAAGAAAAGAACTCCTAGACCCCAGAAGAGGGCTGTGTTGCAGTGAGGGGGGAGAAAGGCCCCTTGGAGCTCAGAAGAGGGATGTAAACCAGTGACAAAGAGGTGCGCCCATGAACCTTTTAGAGTGTTGGGCTGCAATGAAGAAGAGGTGGACCCATGAGCCCGGAAGTGTGTATGCTGCAGCGAGGAAGAGGAGACCCTAGTGTCCCAGAAGGGGGGTGTACCCAAGTGAAAGGGACGAGTGGGCTTGGTGCGCTGAGAAGTGTGTTATGCCCCTGTGAAACAGGAAGGAAATAGAGAGTGACTTTGATCCTCGGGAGCGGGGATGCCTAACAGAGGCGAGAACCACAGGAGACCTCAACGTCTGGAACTTTCTGTATGCCTTTTATTTTGCTCTCCTTCATATATGATCCTAAGTTTAAGGTCTTTTTTTTTCAAGAACTTTTGTTAAAGCCACCCTAAACCAATTTCCATGCAATAGTTTTATGGTTTTTCTTTTGTTTAATAAAAAGCCCTTTATGTTTACTCTGGTGTCAGTAGTTGTGTTTTCCCTCTGCCCTGTGACAAATCATAGACAAAACATATATAGGGATATCCAGAGTGGATAATTATAGGAATAGCACAGTTGAATGTTTTGTTCTCACTGGTAAATTATTATTGTTCAATTGATTTATTGTTTGGATTTATTGGAGCGGTATCTATTAATGTACACTTTGACCACTACGGAAACAAATTTATTTGCAACATATATGATTTTAATTTTGTTTTTTTTTCTTCCTTGAAGATGGTTCTGACGTTTGAGTCTCTGAAATATGATAGCTTTTTTCCTTTCTTTAAAAATCATAAAAATTGAATTAAAAAAACTCTTTCCTGGGTTCAAGATGCACAATAAAGGAAAATGTGTGAGAAGGCCAGCTGCTTGTTGTTAATGTTGGACATGGATGCAGTTTGTTGTGCATAGTTTGACAAAAAGTGAAAAAGCTAAATGTTTTTGCATGTCTAAGAAGTGGACATTATGGATATAAAGTAACCAGTTTTTTAAAAAAACAACAGTTTTTTAACACCCCTCTGAATGCAATGTGGTTTTCCAGAATGTCCCTCTGGGCCCATGTGAAAAGAGCTGGGGCCTTACCCTTGAGGCCACATGCTCCCTTTTTCCTTGCCCTTATTCGCTGGGCCTCTCTCCATTATAGTGTGCTTCGTTCTTCGAATTTAGTTCAGCAGTGTCCCTCCTGTTGGCCATTTTTGGATAAGTGTTGCTGTCTTCTTGACTTGCGAAACAATTGGTTTCTTTCTATTGTCAGGGGCCCAGTCTCTTGACCTGCTTGATACGTCCTCTTTCCGGCCGCTTTGCCCATGCGCAAGCTCTGCTCATGATCTTCGGTTTTGCTTGTTTGTTTAGTGTATTGATTCACAGAAGTCTTCTCGGGTGTCTGCTTTGCTCTCAGTGTTTCAAATCATAGTCAGCAGCTCATAGTCTGGGTCTGTTGACTCTGTAGCAGATATCCTTTGGCAGTGTCTGCTGCTTTCCCTGTACAAGCAGGTACCTCGCTCAATTTCTTCATTTTTAGAGGCGTGTGGCTCCACAGGCCTGATCATGTGGTTATCAGCATAAATGACACTTTCCATGTTGCTGGTATCAGTTCTCAAAAAGAGTAATTTATCACACACTTAAAACAACTGAAGTACATTTTTAATAAAAAATACTTTTATTTTAAATAAAATATTTTAAGCCTTGTTAGGAACTAGATTCTCCTGAACAAAAGGTTTCTACAAAGGGTCTTTCTCAAGTTACTAACCTGTAGCACTACTAGTCTGTCATTCTTTATTTTGGTTATTATCTCAGTCAGTAGAGGACACCTATTTTGAGCTGATGTGAATACAAGAGGTGAAGGTACCAAATATCACCAGCTGTTGGTGCCAAAGGAATTCTGACCGGTGGTTTTAGAGTACCCACTATAACCTGACAGTGGGGCTCCTGGGTTTAGAAAAGACACAGAAGACTCTCCTCAGCAGATTTTACTGGGCCGGGGTGTACGCTGAGGTCAAACAATTGTGTGCCAGATGTCCAATCTGTCAAAAGACATCATTGGGTAACCAATTATAGAAGTTCCCTCCTTCAGAAACGGTATAAACATGGTTGAGCCCTTGGAGCCTTCAAAATCTGGCAACTGGTCCATCTTGGTCATTTTGGATTAAGCAACTTGATATCCTGAAGCCTTTTGCTTGTGGAATAACACCAACAAAGTCATACTCAAGGGTATTATACCTTACTGTCATGATCCCAGTCAGTGAGCATGGTCCTCATTTGGGCATTCAGGCTATGCAGAGAACAATGGGTCAGTCAGCGGGTCAAAGGTGGGTGTTAGCCTGGCACAGATGGCATTTACAGTATTCACAGAATCCACTTCATAGACTCCCATGAGGTTCTGCAGTAATTTCCTACACTTGGAAAATTTCCTACAACATGGCCGCCACCAGACCCATTTACACGTAGCAGTATTGTTCTATTCATATTTGCAGAGGGAGCTACTTAAGCCCGCCGCCGCTGAAACGTGCGCTTCGCGTCTTCTCCGCTGACAGCAGGTAACGCTACCGGCATCTCTCCTCACAGAACCTGTCAAAGAAAGAAGATATTAGAGACATTAGTTTTTATGACTAGTTACAGAATACCTTAGTTCATAGAATAGACTTACCTATCTGAAGTTATTTCCGACGCGGTTATCTTCGGTAAGAACATTTATTCGTTCAGTCAGCATCTTCCGTCAGAAATTTCACTCACAGCCGCAGCATCTTCAGTCAGCAGTTTCTTCACTCGCAGCCGCAGCATCTCAGTCAGAAGTTTCTTCCGCAGCCTCCGCATCTTCCAATGGGTTTTTTCCTCAGCTTTCCGAAATACTGCAAACAACACAAGCGGTATTTAAGTTAAATAACGAACTTAACAGTTTAACAGCAAATACATTTTATAAGAGTTTACATACCTGTAGGATTTTCAAGTTTTCACCTCACAATTGTTACCGCACTTCACCTAGAAGGCTGCAGTTACTTACGTTCTTTAAAGACGTTTTCTCATCCTGAGTAACTCTGCAGCCATCTGCAGCCCAAATTCTTTCCTGATTTCCTAGAACCTGCAAAAAAGAGAAATAAGATCAAAATAATTAGAAAGAGAGATCTCTCCAACGTAGGAATCAATTTAAGCCCTACAGGATTACAGTATATTCATCTGTTTTCTTACCCAAAAACTAATTCTCCAAAGAATAGACATTTCAAAGCAAGAGACCTTAGAGTTCAACAGCAACCAAAGTTACCACTGTTTCGCCATCTCAACATGCCCCTGTAGAAAAGCAGGATGGAGAGCGCCACAATAATAAAACACAGATGAGAAGGGAGTGATTTAAGGACATACAAATCTCATGTAGTATTATCTTAGTTAATAGATTCTATAGCATTTTCTATTGTTGTCATTTGTTTGTTCAAACAGAAAAAAGTCCCAAGGTTCCAAGGTATCAGGTCCACAAGCTGGGAAGGCGTTACGCTCCTGAGGAGTCCAGGTAAACGTTACACTTCCTTCACCCAAGTGGGCTTCCCGGCCGAAATCCTAAAGTATTGGTGTAGCAGTTTCATGTCAAAGCTAATGGAGGACATGAAAACACTGGTGAACATCAAAACTCTTTGGACCTCGATATACCATCCCCAGGCCGATGACCTTGTGGAACAGTTTCATCAAACTTTGAAACTTTTTTTAAGAAAGCAGATCACAGAAGATGGAAGAAACTGGGTTGACCTGATCCCTTGACCTCTGTTCGCCATCTAGAAGATGCCACAGTCTTCGACAGGTTTCTCCACATTCAAGTTGGTGTAAGGCTGATATTCCTGCGATGTGCTGGATATCATGTGGAAAGAATGGGAAGGACTGGCCAACCGACAGACCATCGACGATTCAATAGTGCAAAATGCACATGAGTATATGGAGAAAGAGCTGAGCCTGGTGAGAACCCCTCTGCAAGAGACCCCTGCACGACAAGAAAAGGTGTAAAGCAAACATGCCAAACTATGTCCTTCTAAATGGGAAATGACGTACTGGTATTACTCCCCACCACCCAAAGCAAACTATTTGCGAGGTGACAAGGACCATATTTTGTCACAGAAGTTGGATCTCATCTCGCCTATGAAGTACAGCAAGCCGCTCTTTTGAGAGCCCTGTCACTTACATCATGTGAAGAAACGGAAGCTCATTGGCGCGCCCTCTCTACATCTGCAGGCTGACTCTGCCGGAAGGCGCAAGCCGGCCCACCTCTTGAAGGCACATCCTTGAAGGCACTTGCCTGTCTGTGTCATTTCTTCACCTGATAGCTGGGTGGGCAGGAGCCCAACCCCACCGCCATCCTCATCAGCTGGACATCAAAAGAAAAGACGACTGTGGTGATCGTAACGCTGATTAGCAGATTGCATGTATGGAAAGCTGCTCTGCTACATGATATTGCCTGATTGCCTCAGAGGCCATCCCTGCCATGATCCTCCTTTACCTAACTACGATATTTGCCTTCCTCACCTGATCTGCGCCATTACCCATGTGCAACACGCAGATCTGCACAAAATGGTTGCTGCTTGTTTTTGTTTACAGGTTGCTTAGCAACCAGGTCGCCGCTCATTGGCACGCCCTCTCTACATATGCAGACTGACTCTGCCGGAAGGCGCAAGCCGGCCCACCTCTTGAAGGCACGTCCTTAAAGGCACTTGCCTGTCTGGGCCGGCCGAGGCCGCGGAACTCTGCCCCGGCACATGCCTTCTTCTCCTACGACCTTCCCAGGGTAAGACTATTATCAACACTGTAACCTCCGGTATACACAAACTTTACCCGAAATATTTATACTGTGTGTCCTGTTAACCACGACTACCTGGCACAGGATCTTCAACCTAACCTGTGCCTGACGTCTACCCAATACCTTCATTAAGCTTCTTTACCTACATTCCATTGTATCGTATATGCCCGAGTGTAGCCAGCCTACAGCTGGTCTCGCCTCCTTATGGCTAAATAATGCGTGATCATCTGTCTACCACACCATTCCAGTAGCGCCCCGCTCAATTGTAGCTATAACGTCTCATATTGATGACAATAGCATCGTACTCCATGAGCCCGCCGTGTTTATTCCAATAGGGTCATCTAAGTTATTTTAAGTGTCATATGTGTGCCCCATGACTACCATGTCTAGCAAACCACAATATATTGTAATCTGTGTGAAGTATACCTACTGTTAATTTGTCAAGGTTACTCCAAGCCATGTATACCCAAAAGTGAGCTTTTCCTCTACATTGCAGGTGCTACCTTAGCCTCAGACACCCCATAAACATACTGTGCCTATCTTCACCTCATACTTGTTTACACCTAGTTTAAGTGTGTGTCCTATAGCATTCTCACTAGCCCGAAAACTGGCAAATGTGTCATCACTGTGATCTGTAATTATGTATGCCACTACCATAGATTGCATTGCCTTACTTTGGATTGCCTTCCATACTATTGTCCTAACTACAAGTGCCACCACCACCCAATCCAAATCTCTTTTCACTAGCGTTAAGCCACATCTCCACAAGCCCAGAGTTTCCTCCACTATGTCCAAACAATATCATAATGATCATGGCATCAAACCTACTCCCTTCCTCCCACCCATGACTCTTACGTGTAAAATCAAGCCCACTCCATTCCTCCCACCACTGAAGCCCATGCATACGATCCCTCCTTCTAGAGCCTCATCACATCCTTTAGTTACGAAAGCTTGTAACTACCATAAAAAAATCCATGGGCTTCATACAAGATATGATGCACAGTAATCCTGATCCTAGCTTAGAACTCCCCTATTCAGCACCTACTCCAAAACACCCATGGCTAACCACACTAAGAAACGCCAGGCTTGGCTCTAGGCTGGGTAAACAGTATAAACTTCCTCCTGCCACCGTACCTACAAACACCCCCTCACAAGGCCTAAAGAAAAAAAACCAACACAAAACACTAAGGCATTTACAAAAACGAAACGAACATCGAAGACACCTAATCCACCCGCCCTTAGTAAATGCCCTACTGCCATCGATGGGGTGTTGATCAACGCTAGATCCCTAGTAGCCCATGCAACCGAGATTGCTGACCTGATATTAGAAAAAAAACGGGACTTCCTGGCAATCACCGAAACCTGGCTACATGCAGCAGCAGGCCCGTCCTTACTCATTGCAACTCCGGACAACTGTACGGTCCTTAGATCGGTTAGAGAATCCTCAAAAAGGTGGCGGCATTGCCTTTATCGCCAAAGCCACACTAGGACTCAGAACTATCTTACACGACCGCATCACATCATGTGAATTTGACGGTCAAACTTCCCCTCACCTCCTCACGTACTATAACAATGCATTTGATCTATAGACCTCCTGGGCCCATAGGCTCTTTTGAAGAAGAAATTAGAACCATGCTCTCAACCAACACAAATCGCATAACACAAGCGGCACTGACTATAGCCAATTCCCTAGCTGAACTAGGTCTTATTCAGAGAGCCCTCCTACCCAGACATGAAAAAGGACGTACTCTTGACAGAGTAGCAGACCTTAACTGCGAAACCAAAATAATCTCTATCCAACCGTAATCCTGGACTGACCCTTTCCTACTGACACTCAATCTGCAAGATTCCCAGTTGCCCACTAAAGAAACACCTATTGCTCCACCTATTCCGACTAGGAATAACAAAAATATTGCAGTAGATAATCTTAAACCATTTCTCCAACCCTTGCTTAAAACCTCACCTCTGTTTTCTAATCCAGCCAGCTTATCTAGTGGACCTCTATAATGAGACCATTACCACAGCCTTAGTCTCTATTGCACCGTTAAAAATGCACAAAAGAAAACCCATAGCACACTTGCACTCCTGGTTCACTCCTAAACTTGAAGACTTAAGAAAGGAAAAGAGGAAATGTGAAATCGCTTGGAAAAATAACCCATCCTCAGATAACAAAGACACCTTACAAAAAATTACAGCCAACTACAAAGAAGAAATTCTTGCAGCGAAATGCGAAACGATGGAATCAAGAAAGCGAGTTCTAGTACCAGAAAACTCTTCACCATCCTCAGAGAACTCGACTTTCCCACCCCCCTACAAATAAAGCAAGTTCTAGTACCAGAAAACTCTTCAGCAGCCTCAGAGAATTAGACTCTCCCACCCCCCCTACAAATAACTGCATCAAAGATCAAAACTGGTGCACCTAAATGCAAGATGCCCTAGCCAACAAAATTACTTTGTTTCAGAATAAAATAGCTGCCAAAAAACTGAACTTTTCTCCGCATGTGAACTCTGGGAACCTGAGCCCCTCCATCCCTAAACCGGCTCAACGCTTCAAATTTATCCCAGTGTCTCCCCAAGAAGTGCAAAAAATCATAGCCTCAGTTTAACCTTCTAACTGCCAAGGTGATGCCTCCTTCATAACCACGTTAATTAATGCCTCCTTCCGTACATGCACAGTCCCTACTAACCTAAAAAACTCATGGGTACAGCCACTTCTAAAAAAAAAAAAAAAGACCCTAGACCCAAATATACCTACTAATTTTAGACCTATTACGATAGTGCCCTTCTTATTAAAGATTATTGACTATCTGGAGACCAACAAGCTATTAGGACTCTGTCAATCGTGTTTAAAGCCCCAACATAGCACTGAAACTGCCCTGATCGACCTAAAGACACAGATTGACGATCTGAAAGACAAAGGAAAATCAGCCCTCCTGCTTCTGTTAGATTTGTCCGCCGCCTTTGATCTTGTTGATCAGAAGGTTCTGTGTAAGCACATTTACACAACGGCACATTTCTCAACAGAAGCAATAGCCTTGATCCAATCCTTTCTAAACAATAGATCCATGAGAGTCTTCTGTCGGCCGCAGCCGACCCCATCCCTATTTCTTGTGGAGTCCCACAAGGATCATGTGTATCGCCTACTATGTATAATGCGTTCACCAAACCATTGTTTGATGATCTGTACCATTTGGGTGTCACATAAATGAACTATGCAGATGACACCCAAATCCTAATACCTCTGACTGGCGACTATGATAAAGACCTAGCCCTCATAAACAAAATCTACCTCATCATTCAGGCCTGGATGACTACAGATGGTCTCTGCCTGAATGATTAGAAGACTGAGCTACTCCTTTTAGCTACCCCTATCAACATAAAAAAAAATGAGTGACCAATACTGCGCCTTCAACATTGACGGAAATAATATTAAGGTAGCCAAAGAGGTCAAAACACTGGGTTTCTACCTTGACTCTTCCTTGAACATGCGTAAACAGGTTAGCGCAACAGCCTCTGCTACTGCATACACCTGCAAGCTTATAAAGGCATGCAAACCCTTCTTATCTGTAAAAAGCTGCATTACTTTGGCCAGAGCCCTAGTTTTATCCAAGGTTGACTACTGTAATGCTCTGTACCTAGGTGCCGGTAAACATATCATCAATAAACTCCAGATCTTGCAGAATAATGTACTTAGGACTGCATTGAGCATACCTCGCCAACATCACATATCCACAACTAGACGAGTCAGCAACTGGCTCTCCATCAAGGAGAGAATGCAACTTAAAACAGCATCCATGACCTACAAATGCCTTAACAGTGCAGCCCGTCAATACCTGACTGAAAAATTCATCAAAAAACACCACACCCGACTCACTAGGTCCTCCAACTCCAAAACTCTAAAAGCTTGCAGCAGTAGCTTCCCAGTTATGGCTGCACAACTCTGGAACTCCCTACCCACTACATTAAGATGAGACCAGTCCTACAACAAATCCAGAAAAGACATGAAAATCTGGTTGATCTCCAACGATGCTCCCCCACTAGCTTTCCATAGCCTGTCCTAATCAGCACTATGTACAATAAACCGATGTATCTCAGACTATATGTAATAGTCAACTGTATATTTTGTATTGCCTATGTAACTGCACACTGCCTAATGTGTAATTAATGTAAACTATTTCTGCCCAGAGTGTAAATATTGTAAAATTGTACTTTCAGGCACCCATTGTACTTCTGCAATGCCTTCTATATATGTACTGTATGTAACCAAGAAATTGCATATCCTTGTAATGCGCCCAGATACCTGCGGGTTCGGTGCGCACTATAAATAAATAAACAAACAGAGGGAAAACAGTGATTTCCAACTCCTACTTTTCTATGCTAACACCTGAGTGACTCCTCTGCCAATCAAAGTCCCCGGGATCCCCTTGCCAGTTGGTCTCGCAACCAACCATCAAGAACTCACCCGATTTATAGGAAGATAACCAGATGTGTTTTCCACAAATCCTGGATGAAGGAAGTATGACAAGGACAGTACCTCTCAGCTGGGGGAGGGAAACCTGCCAAGGGAAAATCCAGAGCCAGTCCTACCCCTGAGGAGGATGATGACAGTTGAGAAGACCCCAATTCCTGTACCCCGTTGTGCCAATTAGTTTCAGAGCAGTACACCTTTGTCTCATGTCATGCCTCCTAAGCAAGATGCTTGCCAGTGTCTTTTGTGTTTTTTCTAGCAATGACCTACCAGAGAGGGGCAGCAGCGAGAAGCAGCAGAGAAAGAGTTGTCATCTAGCGTCACACGCCAGCCGCAGAATAAGACATGAGACTAGCACCCAAACCACAGGAAAACAGCCCTCCAGTGTCCCTTACTCCACAGCCGGAGAATAGAACCAGCAGAGAGAGAGGGACAACCTTACGCAACGGCCAGAGGGGCTGTGCTAGCTGCAAACACTCACTGCCACTAGTTAAAAACCTTAGACTACCAGAGACTAAAACGATGGGCACAGACCACCTCGAAACACGAACTTGGACACCCAACTTCCCGGGCTGCCATTTCCATTCTGTGAAAGTGCCCACACGGAAGAAAAGGGCGGACTTAGGCCACTATTTGTAACCTTTATAACTACCAAAGCCAGGGCCAGTGATCCAATGGGGGGAGGAAGAGGAGCATAGTGGTCATCAGTAGGAAACTCTTCTGCTTCAGCCAAATAGCCCAGTGGATGAACTGGAATGTCGAGCTGTAAAGTGGGCCTTATTTCGTTTGAGATACTAACTAACAGGGCGGCAATTTAAATTACTCACCAGTCACGCCCCATTGGTCCAGATAGCAGGAAATAAATATTCTATCCCCTGCATACAGAGGTGGATCTTTGCTCTATAGTCACACTCCTTTCGAGTCGAGCAAAGGCCGGGACCAAACAGGCAGACTTAGACTTCCTATCCCGATATCTAGCTAGTCGCGTAGGGACGAGGAAGACGTGGGAGAAACAAGGTCAGGTTTGTGACAAGCACAGTAATCTAATCTTGTCATGCAGTGTTTGGAACTCCTCTGAGTCTCCAGTTGGAGACCTACCAGGATGGAAGCCAGAGCCGGTCCTACCCCACAGGAGAAAAGTGGCAATTGAGAGGGCCTCCCTCCCCATGTTCAGCATGTATTTGAAGAGTACCACTGGTAATCAAGTGCTTGCCAGTTTCTGTCTTTCCATTTCAGACAACAGACAGCAAAAGCCTTTGCTGACCGCCCACAAGATTACCACCCAGCAGGGCTTCCAGGCAGACTACTCCAGTCGTCTGAGCACAGGGAGGAGCGAGACCAAGTGGAGCAGCACAATATCCGCACAGCAGTAAGGAACGCTGAATGCTGCCAAATTACATCGGTGCACACTGCTCTCCTGCAGCCGCATCAGAGCTCCACAAAAGAAACTATTACAAACTTGTAAAGCAGTGGCTGCCAGAAAGCCCTAAAAATCCCCCCTGCCCCAAATACTTACCATGGACTTGGCTGCGGCATGGTCTCCTGACATAAACTGGAACACTTCCCAATGTGGGCTCCCATTTTTCTGGCACGGTGGACCCGAATGACAAAAAGGGGTGGGACTTAGCTCCCTTGTTATGTACTATGCAACCTGTAATATTGGGTAGGGAATTCGGGGTAATATTAGCTAGGGATGAAGGACAATGGGAGAAGGAGGGGGAAGATGAGAAGAGGGGCAGGAAACACAAAGGTGTGGGTTGTTATGGGGAGGTTAGAGGAGGAGGAGGAGGAGGAGGAGGAGGAGGAGGAGAAGGAGGAGGAGGAGGAGGTGGCAGTCCAAGAGACGGAAGGAGGATGGATGGAGGACTGAAGTGTGGAGGCATTTTGGAGAGACAGTGAAGTATTTGTTGGTGTGTGCAAGTGGTACTGTGTTTTGAGTGTGCATTTTAGGTGAATGAGTGACAGTATTTGAGAAAGTGTAAAGAGTGAGTGGAAGGGGATTGACTGAGTGAAAGGAGGATGGCCGAGTTGAAGTTGGGATGAAGTTGTAGAGGGATAGAGAGGGAAGAGTAGTAGTAGAGGGGAGAGAAGTAGTAACATTGAATGGTTGTGCCAGAAGGGAAGAGAAAGACACTGAAGGGCCAAAGAAGTAAGAACTAGGGGAGAAGATGGGTGGTGGTGGAAGGAGGAGATTAGCAGGAGAAGGGTAGAACAGCAGAGAGAAATCTGGAGAAGAACATCAGGGCATGAAAGGAAGGAGACTGGAGCATGTGTCTTGAAGTCACAACCTGGAGATTAGAAGCTTAACGTGATATATCTAACAGCGAGACAGTATTTAGGTGTAGGAGTAGGGATTAACAAGTTCTAGATACTAACCTGGGGAGTAGGGGTGCCTTGTTAGGGAAGGCACTGCTGTTTCTAGATGTGAGAGGGAGGACGGCCCTTAGAGACCTTTCAAGAATTTCTAATAAAATACTGTAAACCATTTTCAGGAGTTGGTGTGTTTTTAAAGCCATCTCTGACAACTTGCAAACCTTTCTAGCATTAGAGGTTTGCTTTCAGAGAATAATATGCATGTGCAGAGTTGTTCGATGTTTGACAGTGCCATAGATCTGTCCCTGCCGGGTGGGGGTAGGAGCCCCTCTCAGCCTGGGATGGATTAAGACCAGGGCTGCTCTTTCCCCAGTAGTGGTGTATGGGAGTTGGGAGGGTAAAATACCCAATTGTTGCATTCCAACAGCAGAACTGTCTAGAACCCATGCCTGTACAGTCCCATTTTGGCCAGTGTCTTTCCCTTTCTCTTGTAGAAACTACCAAGTCATCAGCCTTGATGGCAGCCCAACCACCAGACAGCCAGAGACAACAGAAGATGAGTCTGATGGTAGCCAGCGGCTACATGACACAATCCAGCTGAAAGCTCAGTGCATCGGGAGGCAGCTGAAACTGCCTGCGCCAACAGAGCAGGCCGCACCGTTGTCATGTTGGTTTGAGACTGAGAATGGAGTACCCAGAGGGGTTTGCTTGCTCAAGAACATTTCACTCACTTATGTGGCAGCCGTGACACGGCATCCTCCGTGATCCAGCATTTCCCAGCCAGCAGCTCCTGAAACTGACTAGGGTGTTGACTTTTTTGCGGGCCGCCATTGCGGGAGACCAGCAGGCAACGTACAGAAAAGGGTGTTGCTTATTAAGCCCATGTTTCAAAAGAACTTTGGCCCGCAGGAGTACTCAGCCCTCAAGCTTTACAAAACAAGATTGATCCCAATCATAAATCCTACCTGGCACCTCGCCAGTTCATCATCTCCTGGAGCAACAAAACCTCTCAACTCATTCCTCTAACTATTGGTGTTGCACATGGCTCTATCTTGGGTCCTCGCCTCTTTGCATATTACACTTTTACTCTTTGTGCACTAATTTCCTCCTTTGGGTTCTTGTACCACCTATTTGCAGATGACACCCAAATCTGCTTCTCTCTTTTCTGAACTCTTTTCTGATCTCTTTATATAAAATGTCCAACTGTCTCTCTGCCATTAAATATTGGATGGCTTTGCACACTCTGTTAGTAAACTCTACCCAAACGGAGGTGCTCTTCTTCCCTGCCAAAACACTCTCTCTCTCTCTCTCTCTCTCTCTCTCTTCCCCTGCCTATCCAGTTCCCAACTAACACTCTGCCCTGTTCTTCTTCAGCTCAAAACCTCTGCGTGATCTATGATCCTTCCCACTACTTTCATCTCCAGAACTGCAATGGCAGGTCGCCTTAGCTGCCTAAATATTAGGAAAATTAGGCACCTCCTTCCTTTCAACACCGTCAAGCATCTCTTTACCACTCTTGTCTTCTCCAAACTGGACCATTGTGCCAGCATACCATTTGGTCTCCCCAACTATGCTTTCTGTCCTCTTGACAAGATCAGTAACTTCGCTAGCAGGACTCCTCTATCCAACTCTACAAGCCTTCTCGTGATCTCTGCTCTGCCTCTTCTACTACACTTGTGGCACCTCACCTCCATGTATGCTACCTCTCGCTTCCGCTCTTCTCTTCTTGCTTCACTTGCATGGAATTCTCTTCCCCCGGACATCTGCGAAACAGTCCACACGGATGTTTGCAAAGCCAAATTGAAAGCCTACCTACTCGCCTCCAAGTTACCCTCTTAACCTGCCAATCTGCCTTCTAGCTAACATATTTCCCACGCCTGACCCTTACTTTATGTGCCTCCACTCTAGTACTTCATCTGTCATGGTCAACTCCGTAACACAGCTGGCTGCACGCCAATCTGCATGTAAAAATGTGTAATGTTGTTTTTTCTTAATCTATGTATGACCACCTATATATTGTCCCCAGTGACTGTTCCATTTACTCCACTCCACAACCTGGTCAGAATGTCACTCAAACTCACCCTATTGTAAGAAGCTCACTGCTTCACGTCAAATCTGATTTCTTATCTATTGTACATTCTTTTGTGATTAAGAGAATTGTTGTTCCCTGTATATAAATAAATCAATATAAATAACGGAGAAACGGGCACAGTTAAGAAATATGCCTCCTTTACCTTTTGTTGTAACATAGGCTGAGGGCAGGGTACCAACCCAAACAGAAAAATAAAGGAATTTCCGATCAAGATTATATATTTGTGAGACAGGCATAGTATCAAGAGATGAGACGGACAACAGATTGTGAATTCAACAATAGAATCTTTATTACTTGTCAGGATGGGTGAAATGCCCAAGTTGCCCTATTTCTATGATGGTGATTTCCCTACCTAAAGAAACTAAAGAAAGTCTATATCCATAAATCCAAATCAAAAAGTCTGTATCAAAACCAATGCTTGCCCTCACGCCTAATACAAAATTGTAGTGTAGGGTTATTCTAATTTAATAGTGTTCAACACAGTCTCGAGCAGCCTCTAGCTCCCTTCCCCAAGTTCAGGATACAGTTCCAATAATTATGGGTTTCAAATGTTCCATCAGGACTTGGGTTTCTTTTCCCCAAGTTTCAAGCTCACTTGGTTTCAGTATACAAAGTTCCAAAGGAGCTCAGGGTTCCTGTCCCCAAGCCTCAAGCACTAGTTCACAAAACAACCCCACAATGTTCAACTTTATCTTGTTTCAGGGTTATGTTCACAATTCTCCTGGATTTGGTGGAGCTTCCTGATCTAGACGCAGTTGACAGGCTGCACGGCCCACCCATTACAGGTCACGCAACCAATTACCCTTGCCCCAGCTTTCTGCCACCTTGACTTAGATTGGTTTGGCGGTTTACGACCAACTCAGAAGCTCACAAGTTCATAGATTAAAGATTTCTTTTTCTTGGCACTTCTTTGGTTCTCTTTTCCAAATTCCACTTTATTAGCTTTCATTTATAGCCTTCACTTCCACTTGTTCAGCTTACTTTTGCTTGTTTGACATTTTGGTCACACTTCATTGGCTCCCTTCGGCTGCTCATTCACAGCTTACATTCTCGTTTTCACAGCATTAACAGTTCATATTACTTTCTTAGTATCCTTGATTGATGAGAGACTTTTGAACATGTATAATTCCTTCAGACGTGACCACTCTGATATTTTGTTTCTACAAAATCCACTTCTAACATTGCATTCATTTCGGTTAATTCTTCTGCGTTGATCGGAGGGTTTCGAGAACATGGCAATTGCACATGACCACTCTGATACAATGTAACTCAGCAACTTTCATACGCACACCAAGTTTCTCACATTTTCTGAAATTCACCAGTCGCAGCGCTCTTTTCTTTAGCTTCCTTGTTTGCCTGCCCCTTAGACACACTTGGATCAGTACCTCCATTCATGGGAAAAAGCACTGTTTGGCCATAGCGAAGGGTCCGACACTCTCCACATTTCCCTTCTCCTGCCTTAACTGGCTCCCTGGAGAAACGGCTCCCTCGCCACGCATTTCCACTCTGCTTCACTGTGCAGTCTTTCAGTGTCTCCGCGTTCCATTCTCCTTTGGCTTCTTATGGGTTGTGCTGGCGTTCCTGCTGCTCTCTCCCTAAGTTCTCTGGTGCTCCACCTTTTGTACACCTGAGCCGCACAAAGGGGTTTGATGTGTGATTCACTTGTCTGGTTTGCCTGATTCCATTTTGACCAATTACTTGGGCATGCCTGACCTTCAGCCCTGTAGTCATCAGGATCCCTCTTCTTCGTCCCAGTACTATAGTGGTGTTTTCTATAGGTAGTCTGTATTATTCTCTGAGGCATCTTCTTCTTCTCATTACTTTGTGTCATTTCAGGGGGAACATTAAGATATGGACAGCAGTATCCTACAAAGACTGAGGGCTGGTAGGGTAAGTCAATGTCAGGAAATGGGGGATATAGTGTCTTGCCCTGTGGCACTCTCTCCCCAATCCCCAAGGACCCTCCACTCAGGTGATCCTCTCTTGCTAGTACACCACCTGGGTCAGGATCCAAAAGTGATGGCCCTTCCTTGGCCACCTGAACAGATGATCCTTGGGGAGTAGTTGTAAGAGTGTCTTCAGGTATATATAATTTCTGAGGCTTGTGGAATCTGCTTAGCTCACATGCTGTGCATAGGCCGACATCTAGTGGAAGCTGCTGAGTATTACAGTTGTTGTTTTCGAAACTTGAAAAGGGACGTCGACAGGGCATGCCAGTAATACTATCCTTAGTGTGACGTCCACTATACCCATGATCCTTCGCGCGCCCAGGTCCCTCAGATTGTTTTTTCCGCCATTCTAGACTGACGCTTATAGCAGAGTTCCTCTTTCGGCTTATAGCCATTTACTATTTTTCAATTACCGATAGTTTATTCTTACTATCCTTTATATCACTGACTATCAAAACATCAGACGCCGGTGAAGACAAGAAAAACGACCGTCGGCAGACTCCCGCAACGGATCCGTTTTGGCCGTGGAAGGCCGCTCCGGGCTTCGACCCACACAGTAGGGAGAGAGGGTGGAGGTCATTTTAGAATGTTTAGGCCCCTTTTCTTACATTACATTCGTCTGGCTGCCGTATCATTCCGTTATGGACAAGACCCCCCTTTAAATTTTGCCGCAAGTGCAATAGGAAATTTCCGTGGGTCGATAAACACCTAGTCTGTAACATGTATCTCCCAAGAGACCACGTTGAAGGTTCTTGTCGAGCGTGTTGGAGCTTCAAGCCCAAGACTTTGAAGGACTGATCTACCAAACGCCGGGCACACTACGCCATGCAGCTCGAGGCCATGGAAGTAGAAGGTGCTTTCAGCGACGGCAGCAATGCCGTGGTTTTGACGGTGAAGGCAACGGGGTGGCTTCGGTTTCCCAAGCACAGGGCCCTGATCCCGGAAGACAGGCCGGCGGCCTTTTTATGGGGACACCACCTGGTGGCAGAAGCGGTATCACTTCATCCACCGCTAAGCACGCAACCCAAGACTGAGACTCGACGCACGTGTCGAGCGGACGGCAACGCATGGCATCCAGGGAAAGGTCAGTGGAATCTCTGTCCTCTGGGCACTCTGGTTCGAGATCGCCGCATGACAGGTCCCGGCCGTAAAAGGTACGGACGTTGCGCGAAAAACTCCCACTCAAGCCCGATCTTCCGCGGACGAGGCGCCGGTTCAGCCCACACCCGAAATTCGATGTTATGTGTCAAGTTATGAACTAGGCCCCAAACAGTCGGGGAAACACGCTTCAGGGGGGCCAGGGTAGGGAGAAAGAGTCCAAGAAAAGGTCCTCTAAGACCCCTCATAGGGAGAAAACCCCTCATAGCAAGAAATCTCAGGAGGCTAGGCCCAATCCTCATAAGGAGAAATATCAAGAGGCTAGGCCCAAAGAACCCGTATTACTTCCTCCAACAGATGAAGATTTAGGACTCCCTTCCCAACCATTGGTCATCCCTAGTTCTGCATAATGGTCGGCTGAGGATATAGACAGGGTCATGAGGAGGATGTCCTTCATGGCCAACTTCTATGAAAAAGACCCTGCCTATTTCAAAAGTTTCCACTCCACTCCTCCCACTAAAGCACCCTCTGGGTCGCAGATCCCTGCTCAACCCCCTGCTAAGAGGTCTCACCCTGAGAATCCAGTGGAAGGTACAGTCATTGATCTTTATGACCCGGACTCCGACCATGAAGACCCCTCTATTCAAGAGGCAGCAGACCCTTATTACAGGGATCATGCAGCAGACCCTTATTACGGGGATAATGAAGACCCCGAGGTTTACCCTGAGACAAATATGTATCCCATGGACTCACCTGTTGATCAGGATCTCCCGGTCATGGACTCACCCATTGACAACCAACCCCTACTAAATGAAGTGCTCTTCTATGCGACAGAGCATTTTCAGATAGAAACTGAGGCAGTACAACAAGATAAGATTTTGTAGAATCCCTCTCCTCAAGTCCATTCAGCGAAAAATACAGCCATCGCTGGAAACCCCTAATATTACGCGGGCAGTGAACTCCCACGTAGAGAAACTGTTTAGACCTACCCCTTCTGACCCGCTGTATATCAGAGGGCAACTGAAGCCCGATTCATTTGTTGTCACTACAACAAGGAAAATGGCTAGTACTCCCCAGGCTTCCTCTGAGGCCCTGTCTGACAAGGCAAGCAAGAGACTTTACACGATGGGCAGAAAGGTGGCCTTCTCCGTGGCATTCTAGACCAGCATTGCTAATAATTGTGACCTGTTGGCCAGTTACAACTGCCACAAATGGGATGAGGTCTCAGCCTTACTATCTTTGGCCCCAGAACCACATAAATCGCAGCTTGCCCAGGTGGCAACAGAAGGCAAAGCAGTGTCAAGCTGCTTATTAAAAAACAACCTTGACACCGCGGACAACACAGGCAGGATAATAGCAGAAGGGGCTATTATCAAGTGTCACGCTTGGTAGCGCCAATCGTGTTTTAAACCAGAGACGCAAGCTACCCTTATCAACATGCCCGTTGAGCCCAATGTGCTCTTTGGCACGGCTGTCGAGGACGCCTTAAAGACGGCCAAAGAAGAATATGATACTCTAAAGTCATTGGGCCAACTGACCAATAAGCCTACGGGTCAGAGGGAAAACAGGAAATTTCATCGCTCACGCATCCAAAATTCACAGAGGGGTTCCACTTATACACAAGGCCAAGGTACTACCTGGGGAAACGATCACGGTCACTCCTCCCAGAATTATCCAAGAGGAGCGTGCAGATCCCACGGACGCGGTACAAGCAACTCCTCCTGAGGTAGCACTCCACCTCAAAAGCAGTGACTATCCACTCCAGGTGCCCTCTCATGCCTCTCCAGTAGGAGGGCGCATATCCACCTTCACCCACGCATGGGAGGTAATCGCCACAGACAGATGGGTGCTGTCCACTGTAACAGGCGGATATTGTATAGAGCTCCTCGAGCAACCCCGGAACCACCCCCCACAACAAAAGACCCATTCCAAGGAACACCAGGGTATCCTCCTTGAGGAAGTCGCCACGCTTCTACTAAAGGACGCCATCAAAGTCGTTCCGGCCAACCAAGTAAACAAGGTTATTTATTCAACTTTCTTCCTTGTGCAAAAGAAAGATCTAACAGTGTGCCCAGTATTAGATTTGCGCCCTGCAAACAAATATGTCAAGCCACAAAAGTTCTGCATGACTATGCTACAAGAGGTAATGCCTCTACTAAAAAAGGGGGATTACATGGCAACACTGGATATGAAAAAAGCCTATTTTAATATTTCAATATTCTCGGCGCACAGAAGATTCTTGCGTTTCAAGATAGTGAACCAGCACTACCAATTCAGAGTGCTACCTTTCGGAATAACATCTTCTCCAAGAGTAATCACAAAGGTACTGGCGGTGGTGGCAGCACACCTGTGCAGGGAGGCAATCCCAGTGTATCCTTACTTGGACGACTGCCTAATTACAGGGGAGTCCCCCCTAATTTGCAGGCAAAACATTCAGAGAATTATCAACCTACTCTTCCAATTGGACTTTTCCATCAACGAGAAAAAATCAAGCCTAGTGCCAAGCACAACCAAACAGTTCCTAGGAGCTGTCATAGACGCACAAGAGGGGTTGGTCTTTCCATCAGAGTTAAGAGTCCAAAATATGTTACTGCAAATACCACATTATCAGGCCGGCTGCCAGATAAGGGTGCGCAAAGCGATGCATTTGCTAGGCATGATGGCATCTTGCATTTACCTGGTTCCTAATGCGCGACTGCGCACGCGACCCATGCAGGAGTGGTTGGTGAAACAGTGGTCTCAGGTGAGTGGTCAGTGGGACTATCTAGTGGTCACTTCGCCAACACTACAAGACCAGAAAAAATCTGCTGAAGGGGAAACCCTTCTACGATCCGGAAGTACAAGCGATTGTCACAACGGACGCCACGCTTGCTGTGTGGGGGCCTCACAACTTCACCACACAGATCAGGGCCTGTGGTCTCACGTAGCAGCACAGAACCATATCAATCTGCTTGAACTACTGGCAGTGTTCAAAGCCCTTCAGGCATTTGAATCTCACCTATCGAAACAATCTGTGCAAATCCTGTCAGACAGCACTACAGCGATGTATTACATCAACAAACAGGGGGGCATACGTTCTTCAAATCTGTCCAGGCTTGCTCAACAAATTTGGAAATGGGCACTCAAACTGAAAATATTCCCATCGTCACAGCATGTTCCAGGGGAACTTAACTCTCTCGCAGACTCATTAAGCAGAGATCCCCTACCAGAAGAACACGAATGGCAACTACACGCAGGGGTAGTTGAACACCTATTCTCTCAATGGGGTTTCCCCACAATAGACTTGTTCGCTACAAGTGAAAACAGACAATGCCCAGACTTCGCGTCCAGGTTCCCCCGGCCAGGCTCCAATGGGAACGCCCTATGGATGAACTGGTCAGGGAAATTTGCTTACGCTTGTCCCCCAATGCCTCTGAGGAAGGTGGGGAACAAGATCCACAAGGAACAGTTGACGCTCATCCTAGTTGCTCCTATGTGGGCAAGACAACCCTGGTATCCACATCTGTGCAAACTGGCGATGTGTGATCCCATCAAACTCCCATGCCCGTACAATCTGCTCACTCAGCACGGAGGACTAACAGTGCACCCTCAACCTGACTCGATGAACTTGGCAGCATGGCTCCTGAGGTCATAGAGTTTGGACATCTTAATCTGCCACAAGGATGTATGGATATCTTAAGAGAATCAAGAAAGCCTAACACTAGGCACTGTTATTTTGACAAGTGGAGGAGATTTGTAATTTGGTGCCAGTCTAAACAAATTAACCCCGTAGAATGTACTCCTTCTCACATTCTAACTTATATGCTCCACTTGCTAGTTGCAGGGTTAGTATTCAACTGCTTAAAGGTCCACCTGATGACTTTGTCAGCCTATACCACTTCCCACAATAAGGTCTCATGGTGGAAGTTACCTGTCATCAAAGCATTCATGGAGGGAGGAAAGAGACTCCACCCTCCAATTTCGAACCCGCCGCCAGGATGATATCTCAATGTTGTACTCGCTAAGCTCATGGAACCCCCTTTCGAGCTGATGCATATGTCTAGTCTCAAACACCTGACTTATAAAACTGCCTTCTTAGTGGCCATCACTTCCATAAGAAGAGTTAATGTAATGTAAGCATTGTCAGTGCAGGATCCTTTCTTTGTTGTACACAAAGACAAGCTGGTTTTATGTACTCGCCCTAGGTTGTCCCCTAAGTTAATCTCTAAATTTCACATAAACCAGTCTATTGAGCTACCGGATGTGATGTGAGGAGAGCGGTCCTCTACTATGTAGACAAGACCAAACTGCTAAGAAAAACAGATCAACTGTTTGTCTCCATAGCACCAGGAGGAGAAGGTGACTGCATTACAAAGAATGCCATCCCTAGGTGGATAGTCAGATGTATACAATTGCGCTATTCCCTATCGGACAAGGCACGGCATTTTTCGCCCAGAGCTCACTCCGCAAGGAGCACAGGAGCCACTCTGGCTTTCATTGCAAATGTCCCTCTAGAAAGCATTTGCAAAGCAGCTACATGAGTTCAATGAGACGTCCTGGTTACCTTGCAAGAAGAGTATTAGGACCATTTGAGATGAAAGGATCTTCACACGTTTTTAGCTGTGGTGTCTACAAGTGTATTTTTATTTACATTGAAACATAGTCTAGACACATTGTCTGCAAAGAGAAGGTCAGCCGACACATGTTTCAACCTCAGAGGGTCTTTATCAAGGCTGATTTGTTATAGGTTACAGTTTCCAATACCATATTACAATATTGTGGGACAATAGTGTTCAGATTGTTGGACAATTGGTGATAAGTGGTGAGTAGTGACAGTGTGATTGTGATTTAACATCGGTCATTTTGAATGTAAAAAGCAGACAAAATTAAAATGTTATATACGTAGGTCAAATGACTGCAAGTCATAATAGACAGTAAAACAAAATAGCGAGGATGAGGAGGAAAAAGGAGACAAAAGTGGGAGGAAAAGAAAAAGAATTAGGTTTAGATTTTTTGGTCTTGGATTGGCTTATATTTGAAATAAGTAAAGGAAGAAAGAAAATGGGGGCCAAAAGCATTTTACCAGATTGGTAAGGTGAATGGGATCAATTCCGTGAGGTTGTCAAGGCCAATGGCAGAAGTCATCCAATATGCTATGGTTCATTGTCATGCCTGTCACCCCTTCTACAACTGGCACATCTGCCTTCACTCACAAACGCTCAGCACTACCAACCCACACGGCCTTCAGAACTGCCAGGCCATTTTACACGCGCTGGAGACTGTTTGGAAGGCTACCTGGGAAGCATCACTATTGAGAGTAAGAAGCACGTCCAACTACGCATGCTACATGTTCTTTTATTTACATGCGTAACTGCCTTGTTTATGTTTGGTATACACACGACTTCTATCACGTGATGTGTACCTGCTGGGTTCTTGTGTACGTGTTACGCTTTAATCATGTGATGCGTATATAACACAGCATTTCCGGTCAATCAGCGCTTCTGATCGTTGTTCGTTGTTCGTTCCGGAGTTGAAGTTTCGTTCCAGTGGCTCCAGTCTTTTCCAGCTTTTAGCGTTATTGAGCTAACCCCGCTCCAGTCTCTGAGCAGCTGTGGATTCCGCCTTCCCTCGCGGTGCACTACCAGCTGCAGCTTTAGTCAGAGCCGCTGGTGTCTCAGCCGGCAACCTCCTGTCTCTGCGTTCCTACGTAACAGGAGCCACCAGCTGATTCTATGCAGCGTTTGACTTCCTGCTCCAGTTCATTCGGAGCCTTCGGTTATCTTTAAACGGCGTTCGACTCTCTACACCAGCCTCTGTCGGAGCCGTCACCTGTTTCCTAGGCGGCGTCCGACTTCCCTCTCCAAGGCAGTGTCCGACTTCCCTCTCCAGTGCACTCGGAGCCAGCAGCTTTCTTCAAGCGGCGTCCGATTTCCAGCACTAGCTTCTGTCGGAGCCGTCAGCTGTTTCACAGGTGGCACCTGAATTCCATTCAAGCTTCCCTGCCACTCATGTGGAGACACTCATATTACCTATAACACCTATTCTGCTCCAGTTTAGCCTAGACCAAGTGTTGTGACTCACTATATAACCTGGCATCTGTCATTTCCCATCTACTTGTAGCAGATACCTACTTCCTGGTTAAACTGGGCTTCCTCATCGTTAACTGTAGAACAGTATACCTTTTGCAAATCCCAAATTGAGTATTCCTCACATAAAGGGCAATTACTTTCCTATATCTGGACTATATCCACATCATTCCACCTCCTGGGTTAACCATGAAGAGCTGTGCATTGGACTAATGAACGCAATCCTGTATGCTCCAACCCAGCCCTCGTTCCGCCCGGGTTAGATCCCTATACTAACTTCCTTCCTTGTCGTTGTTCCTTTGGATTTTTTGCTGACTTTGGAATCTAAATGTGGCTGTCCTGATCAAGAGGTTAGTGTACACTAGAAAGGCGATATTTGTTATTAAGGTCTTAGTTGAGGTCCTAATGTGATCTCTTTTGTATCAATAGCCTGGTGATATAGTTCCATACATGCCCTTTCCACTAATAGCTCTCACTGACTGTCGATTTTACTAGTCAGAGGGTGACATTAGTTGGAAGGTTTCAATTGAGAACGTCGTTCCCCTTCAAAATCAAGAAAACCTTGGAACGTCTCAAGTGTATCCTTTTTTGGTTACAGATCTGTATCCTTTTATTTGGTGTGTTCACTAGTGTATTCTGCTCCATGACAGACCTGTATCCTTTTGTTGGTATTACACTAGTGTATTCTGATCCATAACATTCTTTTGGGCTGTGCATGTGGAAAGGTTAATGAGAGAAAAATGTATCATCAGAATGGCTGTTCAATCCCGCAGTTGCTGGTAATGTAAACAGTTTGCTGGCAGTGGTTAAAGTGTACAAATTCACGAGCGCTGTGGTGGTGACGATTAATTAGAATGGTGCATATTAATTTGAAGAGATAAGGGCCCATGCTTGCTGAATGAATTGTGTGAAAGTTAAATGCCTCTGGAATTGCAAGGAAATGCATGATAACACGAATAAGCCTAAATAATGCGGCAAAAGGATTTTGTTGAGGATATCCTGGGGGATATGAAATCAGTTACTCAGTTTATTCCAATCCTACAATCTGTCCAGAGAAGTATCCAACCCTCTCTGGAAACACCAAATCAAAGGCGTGCGGTTAACCCATGCATAGAGAAGCTCTTCCACCCAGCACCCACGGACCCTCTCTATATCAGGGAACAGCTTACACCTGACTCACTCGTGGTCACAGCCACAAGAAAGAGAGCGGGTACTCCACTAGCTTCCTCTGAGGCGCCACCTGACAGGGAAAGCAAACGCCTATACACTATGGGCAGGAAGGTCGCCTCTTCTGCAGATTTTTAGACTAGAATAGCTAACAATACGACTCTCTTAGCTAGCTATAATTGTCAAAATGGGACAAGTTGTACGCACTTCTATCGTCAGCCCCGTAACCATTAAAGACTCAATTGTCCCAACTAGCAGCAGAGGGCAGAGCGGTCTCGAGCTGCATCCTGAAGAACAATTTAGACACTGCTGACAATGCAGGAAGAATAATTGCGGAAGGCACTATTATTAACCGCCAGGCTTGGCTTTGCCAATTTGGCTTTAAGCAGGAGACACAAGCAACACTACTCAATATGCCTATCAAGCCCAACGTCCTCTTTGGAAAGGCAGTTGAGGACGCTCTTAAAGTCTGCAAAGGACGAATATGATACTCTGAAGTCCTTGGGATAGCTTCCAGAGAAACACTCAGGCCAAAGAGGGAATAGGAATTTTCGTCGCTTCAGAGGACGAAATTCCCAAAGGGGTTCAGGTTATGGTCAAAACCAAGGGTCATCCTGGGGTAACAATCAGGGCCAATCCTCACAGGGTTACCCAAGATGACAGCACAGATCTTGCGGCTGGTGGGGTCCTCCATCTCTGGAGGTGGAGCAACACTTCCAAAACAGTGACATTCCGCTTCAGGTGCCCTCTCATGCCGCTCCAGTAATAGCTCGCATTTCAAACTTTACCCAAGCATGTGAGGGGATCACCTCAGACAAATGGGTGATATCCACCGTGGCGGGCGGGTACTGTGTGGAACTAATCCAGTGACCCTGGAACCATCCCCCACGCCAGAAGAAACTCGGAGGAAGAACAACGCATCCTTCTCAAGGAAATCGCAACACTGCTCCTAAAGGACGCCATAGAAGTCGTCCCAGCGAACCAGGTAAACAAGGGTATTTATTCAACCTACTTCCTTGTGTCAAAGAAAGATCTAACAATGCGCCCAGTATTAGAGTTACGCCCTGCAAACAAATATGTCTAGCCACAAAAATTCTGCATGACTACGCTACAAGAAGTAATCCCTCTGCTAAAGCAGTGGGACTACATGGCAACTCTGGATATGAAAGATGCTTATTTTTATATTTCAGTGTTCCCAGCGCACAGAAAGTTCTTGCGATTCAAGATAGCAAACCAGCACTAACAATTCAAGGTGCTACCCTTCGGCATAGCCTCTGCTCCAAGGTTATTCACAAAGGTACTGGCGGTGGTGGCAGCGCACCTGCGCAGGGAGTCAATCCCATTGTACCCTTACCTGGACGTCTGGCTGATTACAGGGGAAACTTCCCAAATTTGCAGGACGAACATTTAAAGAGCGATAAATCTTCTCTTTCAATTGGGCATCTCCATAAACGAGAAAAAATCAAGCCTAGTGCCAAGCACAACTAAACAGTTCCTAGGAGCTGTAATAGACACAAGGGAGGCCTTAGTCTTCCCCTCAGAGGAAAGAGTCCAAAATATGTTACTGCAAAATACCACATTATCAGGCCGGTCACCAGATAAGCGTACGCAAAGCTATGCGATTGCTAGGCATGATAGCATCTTGCATTTACTTGGTGCCGCCTGCACGTCTGCGCATGCGCCCCATGCAGGAGTGGTTGGCAAAACATTGGTCTCGGGCAAGCGGTCAGTGAGATGATCTAGTGGTCGTTTCACCAACACTAATACAAAACCTTCGCTGTTGGACAAGGAAGAATCTTTTAAGGGGCAAACCCTTACATGACCCAGAAGTGTAAGCTATAGTGACGACAGACGCCTCGCTTACCGTGTGGGGGGGGGGGCTCATCACCTTCATCAGACAGCTCAGGGTCTGTGGACTCATGCCACGACACAGAACCACATCAACCTGTTAGAACTGCTGGCAGTATTCAAAGCCCTTCAGGCATTCGAGATACAGCTAACAAATCTGTGGGTACAAATCCTCACCAGCAGCACAACAGCGATGTTCTACATCAACAAACAGGGGGTCACATACTCTCCAAATCTGTCCAAACTAGCACAACAGATTTGGAAATGGGCACTCAAACGGAAGATATTCCTATCCTCACAACATGTTCTAGGGGAATTCAATACGTTAGCAGATTCTCAAAGCAAAGATCCCCTAACAGAGGAACACGAATGGCAACCAGACACAGGAGTCGTAGATCACCTCTTCTCTCAATGGAGTTTCCCCATGCTAGACTAGCAACGCCCTTTGGATGAACTGGTCAGGGAGGTTTGCTTACGCTTTTCCTCCCACTGCTCTCATGAACAAGGTGGTGAACAAGATTCAAAGGGAAGAAGTGACGGTCATCTTAGTTGCTCCCATGTGGGCGAGACAGCTATGGCATCCACATCTGCGCAAACTGGCGATATGCGATCCCATCAAACTTCTGTGCCAGACATACCTACTCACTCAGCATGGGGGAACAACAGTGCACCCTCAACCTCAGCCTATGAACTTGGCAGAGCGGCTCCTGAAGTCATAGAGTCGGACATCTTAACCTGCCACAGAGGTGTATGGATATCCTAAAGGAAACAAGAAAACCTAACACTAGGCACTGTATTTCGTCAAGTGGAGGCCATTTGTAGTTTGGTACCAGTCTAAACAAATAAACCCGGTAGAATGTACTCCATCTCACACTCTAATTTATATGCTCCACTAGCTAGATTCAGGGTTAGACTTCAAATCTATAAAGGTCCACCTGGCGGCTTTATCGCTTGCACCACCTCCCACAATAAAGTATCGTGGTGGAAAGTTCCAGTCATTAAAGCATTCATGGAGGGAGTAAAACGACTCCTCCCTCCCATTTCTAACCCACCACCAAGGATGGGATCTCAATGTTGTACTTGCTAAGCTTATGGGGGAACTTTTGGAGCCGATGCATAAGTCAAGTCTTAAGCACCTGACCAACATGACGGCCTTCTTGGTGGCTATTACTTCCATAAGAAGAGTTAGTGAATTACAAGCATTGTAAGTATAGGATCCTTTATTTATCATACACAAGGACAAACTGGTTTTACTCACTCATCTTAGGTTTTCCCCTCAGTTCATCTCTAAATTTCACGTAAACCACTCCATTGAGCCACCGGCCTTCTTCTAGAACACCACCAGCTCAGCTTAGGTTAAACTCCACACACTAGATGTAAGGAGGGCAGTCCTTTACTATGTAACCAAGACCAGACCGGTGAGGAAAATAGATCAACTGTTTGTCTCCGTAGCACCAAGCAGAGAAGGAGACCGCATTTCCAAGAATGCCATCTCCAGATGGATAGTCAGATGTATACAACTGTGCTATTCTCTATCAAACACCACACTGCCTTTTACGCCAAGAGCTGACTCCACAAGAAGCACAGGAGCCACTCTGACTTTCATTGCAAATGTCCCCCTACACAGCATTTGCATAATAGCTACATGGAGCTCAGTAGACATCTTCACTCAGCACTACTGCATTGACACACATTCCAAGACAGATACACGGGTGGGACAAGCGGTTCTAAAACATCTGTTTGCTAATGAACCTTCTCACAACCCACCACCTTCTCCTAACACTACTCGCTAATCTATGCACAGCATGTGATTGAAGAAGATTCCACAAGCCTCAGAAGGGATACATTACTCACCGTAATCACTGTATTTCTGATGCTTGTATCTGCTCAGATTCGCATGCAACCCACCCTTCCTCCTGTCGGAGAGTAGGTGTGTGGATGCTTTATGAGCTTGTCTGATACATCTCTGCTTGGATACACCTGTACTCATTCTACACTTCATGCTACTTCATGTCAGAAACAAAATGATCTGAGGGACCTCGACGCATGAAGGACCATGGGTACAGTGGACATCATACTTGGGATAGTAGTACTGGCACGCCCTGTCGACGTCCCTTTCTGAATTTTGTAAACAACTGTAATACTCGGCAGCTTCCACTAGATGTCGGCCTATGCACAGCATGTGAATCTAAGCATATACAAGCAAAGAATAAGATTACGATGAGTAATTTATCATATATATATCCAGCCGTGTGGAAAGAACACAGAATATGGAAGAGATAGGAAGATGCACTCTGGGGGTGAAAGGCAACCAGTAACCACAGTGTTTGTAAAAGGATATGTTCTTGTGCGAGAAAAGTGATTAGGGTGACCTAACCAGTTCCTCAGGCCCAAAGATAGACGATGGGAGGGCAGTTAGCAGGTAATAATACCTTCTTGCTGTACTTGGCGGACCTGGCTACTTGGCACTGTGAGTGGTGATCTAGATGGGGAGACCCGGAGGCGAGTTTGCTTCAAAGTGAGGCACGTGGCGTTTCTAATTCTTACATGGTGGCGAGCTTCTGGGTCGAGGTGAGGCAACGACATGCTCAACTGGCGTGTCGGTGAACAGCATTCGGACGAGTTTTAAGCTGTGCCAAATGCAGCACAACAGGTTCCATTGGTTTGAATGCAGCCGAAATGCAGGAGACCAAATGCTTGGCTTCTTCAGTTGCTGTGAGCCCCAATCCAGGGACTCAGGAACAAGATAGTTCCTTGTTCTGTTTCTCCCAAACCGAGTCGGGCTGATAAGCACCTGTGCTTCACTGCCAGTGTGGTCCGACTTGTGTAGTTGGCAGAGAAGCATGTCTTTCTCCAGTAGCAGGTATCTGACAATGTGCCATGGGGTTGGTAAGGGATCAGACCTTTCATCTGCCTTGGATCCACTGCCTTCACCTCACGACTAGATGGCTTTGGAAAGGACTGCTATCTCAGCGGGGTACAAACATTCTTCTTGAAGGGTTGAAGTCGAAAGCTGAGTCATTGAAGGATTGGGAGACTCCCTCTTAAAGGAAAAAAGGCCATAGGTGATTGGGCAAAATCAAGCCTGCTTTAAGGGGTCCATTCCCTCTTCTTGAGACAAGTGCTTTTATTCTTCTGATCGTGCTAAAGGAAGTGGAGGAGACAGAAAAGGAGGAGAGGTATAGAGAAAAATAAGATGGTGAAATGTTCCTCCAACTATGTTGAGCTTCATCTGTTTGCATTAACGCAGCCCCTTCCCTTTTCCATAGCATCAAAGGCCCATTTGGTATGTAGCACCCTGGTGTGAGGCTAGTCCTTTTGAGATGGGTGTGTCCTTTGATTCCTGTTAGCCAGGACAGCTCCTTTTGGGAGGCTGTCGGCTGGAGACAGGTGTTGCCAGATCTCACAAAGGAATGGCACAGCCAGCAGGCTGGCAGGGATAGGGTGCCTGGCCAGAATATACACAATTCTTCCACAGCTGCCCTGGGATCACAGTGCTGATAACATGTATGATATCAATCCGATGTGGCATGTTCTAGTTATTTTCTTTTTTTTAAATGTTGTTATGCAATAGGTAGATTTACACACTTTTAGCACATACAGCTATTTGAATTACTAGCCACCATGCCCTAAATTGTATGGCTTTATGTGTAAAGATTGAAGTTGCTCATTGGGATTCAGGCTTGTTCACTCACATCCGTGCTCACCTCTCCTCTACTTAACTATCTTCGTCATCCTCTTATTCCTGCCATCAATTCTCTGTCCCTCTCGAGTTTCACTCCTTCCTCCATTTACTCCAATTACTACTCCTACTCAAACACGCTCCTTTCACTCTGTTGTCATACACTTCACATGCACTCTCTGAACTAGCCTCTTTATAAACTTGCAACCCGAACATGCGCACCCACACTGCAGTACCCTAACACGGTCCAAACCAATGCTTAATAATAGCCTCCACGTTCCCCCGCTTCCTCCTTCCTCCTGCTGGCCTCTTGGCCTGCCTCCTTTTCCTCTGACCTCACTCCCAGAACCCACACTTCTTGTTTTCTGTCCCCTGCTTAAATCTCCTTCCTGTGTTGCTGATTGGCCAGTGTGTCTTCTGTCCATCTTCCAGTGTGTGTATGTGCACAGAAAGATTTTAAAGGGGCTCTTCGCCCAGGCTCTTCCTTCCGTGCGGGCTCACTGCTATGCGTCTTGGGTGGGGATACACATCTTATATCCACGTTTGTGGTTGGGCTTTAGGGTAAATATAGGTGGGCACCACGGTACTTTATACTGTAATCAGTTTCATCTGTTGTTTGTTATTAGTTCAGAGTTACTTTGTCCTGGAGCTATAAGTCTGAAAAAGGTCCTTTGGCATCCAGACCTCACAAACAAGAAAAAAGGAAAAATAAGGTGTCTTCATCTTATTTAAGACTGATGCTCACAGTTGGCCCTTGTCAGGGCTGCACAGGTAAATAGAATGCTTTTCAAAGTATTATTCTTTTTCAAAAATACACAAAATCAATAAAAAGTTTTACGAGAGAAATGTTTAATTCACATTTCTAATTTTCCGTGTCTCGTATTATGCTCTCATATAGTGAGGCAACCAGTAAATACGTAGGTCAGTTTGTTAATAAGTACATGTGCCAATGCATTTCAGTCTATGACCATCTTCAGGGCTGCACTTTAAATCATATTCAATATTTCTAAACCATTGTAACAAGTAGGACAATGCATCATATTACCATAAAAAATGTAAAACACATACCCCAAGTAGATCCGGATGGTGGTAGTCAAAAAGGAGAAACAAGAAATACAAAAATAATGTCAGCCACGTTATATATTGTAATAGACAAGTATTTCTACCGTGTGAATCTGAACAATATGTACCTTCTGTGCTGTCGTTATCCTCACGGCTATGTGTACATAATATTCGTTGTGTCCAACGTTCCTATTAAACATGAGCACAGACTGTCAAAGCCCTTCTATGTGGTGGGTGTCTCTTCTGTGCAGTGTGTATGGAGGTCTCTTACCTGCTTGTTTGTGCTCGCATTCTCGACCAGGCGCATTCGCAATGGAAGCAAAAGCGAAATGCGCGCGAGTGCAGACGCTATGATACATTCCCATGGAAACAGGGGCGGGGTGACGGGCAGCAGCGCGAACGCCGCCGCACGTGCGTCTCTGGCCCCACCTCTCCGTGAGGTCACGGAAGGGCGAGGTTGTCGCCATGGGAACATACAACGCTTTGGTAGCTACGTACGTATGTGTGCGTAGACCTAATGAGATGAAAGCATTAATACATATGGTGGAGGTTTGAAAGCTACCATCTTAAACAATCATGGGTTGAGTGGATGCGTAACGGGGGGGGATAATGATGCTTATCAACAATGCCCTCTAAATCTTCAAAGTCAAATGACCAAGGTTCTCGCTATTATTGTCCTACAGTTCACATGGATACTGAAGCTAATTATTGATAACTAGATTGGAAAATCTAAAAACGACTGAATGTTTGCAAGAATCACCCTTGCCTAACTTATTCTGCTAAAACATTGATCACCACTCTGCTACTCGGCCACCTTGACTACTGTTCTAGCTTCCTCCTGGATCTTCCTTGCTATTTCTCTCTCTCAAGTTATACAATTATTAGCTGACTTCACTCAGGCTCACACTCTGTACAATTTACATTCCTCCTCAAACGTCTCCCTAGTATTTAAGCACATTCATGGAATGACCCACCCCTACTTTGTTTCCTGATGCTTCCTTCTGTATGCCCTGCTTAGTATGACAGGCCCCCACCCCCTTGTTCTGCTACCCAAATTCTGCTCCTTAATCCTCCTTGCGCCTCACTATTGGAACTCACTATCCTTTCAAACCAAACATAGCCACTCTCACAGCCTTCAAAACACTCTATGTATGCAGAGAACTAATACCCAAAGTCTCCAGAGTAGTAATTGCTGCCCTCCCAAACACCCATCTCCCTAAAACTGTATTCATTGTAAATAATATCAACATCTGTATATAGTGCAAATTAAGCTTTGTTTTTGTTATGTTGTCCCCATTTAGAATTCTCACTTGAATTCACTCCCGGATTATCAGTTACTTACTCCCCTTTTGTAAAAAAAAATCCTGCAAGGGATTACTCTTATTTTTGTCGACCTTTGTACAGCATTTCTGAGCCTCTCCTTCAATTTCATGCAATTAAAAGAAAAAAGGCTTACGTCCTTCGGCTGCAGTCAGCAGGTCCTGTCTGAAGGTGGCTCCAGCGCCATACTGTGAGAAAAGCGGAGTGAGATCCTTGCTTAACTAGTTTGCAGGCCAATGAGGCAGAGACTGAAATGGAGATTGGATGAGCAGGAGTTCAAAGCAGCTCCTGGGTATTGAGACAGGCATGGTATCAAGAGAGACACAGGGCCTCATTACACGGATGGCGGTGAACCATGGCGGTATTAGCGCCATGGTTCATGCCGGTAAAATACCGGCACCGCCTTGGCGGAAAGGGGAATTACCGCCCCATTCCAAGGTTGGAGGGGCGGTAATTCCCCCTTCCACCATTGCCCTTCCCCATTCCCATTTTTGCCCCATAGGGCCCAATGGGAAGGGGGAAGGCGCTAATTATGGTACCGCAAATTGCGGTACCGTAATTAGCTCCTTGGGTCCCTTTGCGGGTTGGTTTTTAACGCCTGCAAAAAGCAGGCGTTAAATCCCCCAACCCGCAAAGGGACCTCATAGTAAGGCGGTAAGGATTTACCGGTATTTTACCGGTACCGGTAAATCCTTACCGCCATCCGTGTAATGAGGCCCACAGACTCAATAGCATTCATTTAAAAACCTTTATTTACTGAGGTTCCTGGGGTTGTGAAATGCCTCACTGGCACTAACTCTAATAGGATGTTTTCCCTTAACTGATTTTTTTAATGGCCGTCGTCTTTTGGAAAGGAAACATAGTGGTTCAACAAAATTAGCTAAACCAAAGCTGGTTTCAGGTGGTCTTCTCACCAGGTGCAATTTGGTCGATGTCACAAAGAGGGGTTCACTCACTAGGGCTGTTTGTACAACCTTCTAAACAGGGCCCTTACAGTGAATTCAAACACCTGCAATTTCCTTGAATTCCGTGGGGTTCCCTTCCCCAACCTTTAACTTGTTAACTTTCACCTTTCAATGCAAAACACCAAGTCTACTTTTCTCAATAGGCCTGTCAGGGTTCCCTTCCGCAAGCTCAGGCCTCTTCCAGCTTTTAAAACACAGTCTGTTCCTTCAATAGCCATCTCCGGGTTCCCTTCACCCAAACTCATGCCTCTTCCAATTTCCAAAGCACAAAGCACAAAGTTAGTTGGTCAGGATGTGCCTTCTGTCATGTACAATCTTTCCTGCATATCTTCCTCTTATTGTGTAGAATCAGAGGCTTTTGCGAAAACGCTAGGGTTTTTACTTTTCCACCATTTCCTGTTCCTTTGACTTTTCTGTGCACACTTGCACTGACATTAGTTCTTTATCCTGTTTGTGTCTCTCGCACGCTTCTTAAATGCTTTCGCACACTGTTGCTCTTGCTTTCTTTTCGGGTCCCTCGCACCCTTTTTATACTGTCCTTTCCTTTGTGCCTCTTGCACCTTCTCCACAGGCTTCTGGCCCTCATTCATTCATATGGATTCATAATTCAGTACACAAACGCGCGCTACTTGCATCTTTGCTGAAGACATCCCATCAGCTTCAATGAACGGGCATTGAAACATGGTCCTCTTTCTTACGCATTTCTGGCGTTTCTGCGCATCGTGCTCTTTACAACCCGGCTCTGCAAAGCTTACAGACTCAACAAGCTGGCTTCTGTGCCACCGCTTCTCTCCAGCTCTTTGTTCTGAGGTCAGGGTCTTACCACCTGCCCCTCGGACACTCCTCGGCTGTCTCACCGGCCCAGGTCAACAAGCATTCACATAAGCAGGTCTGTGGGGCACCAGCGTGCCTCTCGGCTCCCACATACGGTCCCTTCTTGGCTCCCTGGAGACACAGCTCCCTTGCCACACGTCTGCCCTTTTGCATAGCAGTTCCTCAGCGTCTCGGCATCTTGGTCTCTGGCCTCTGGTCCTGGGAAATTCTGGCGGCTTGGCTCTCCTCCCAACTCGTTCTCCTGCTGCCTCTCCTACTCGCTCATACCTTTTGTGTCGGACCACACCTTTTATTGTGAAAAGAAAAGTCAAGTGGAGACAGGTGTGAATGGTTACTAATGGATGCCTGACCCTACCTGACGCTATTAGATAGTTATTTCTATGGTAGGTTTCCCTTACATTCCCCATTTTATTCCTATGGGTAATCTTTATTGATCCCAGTGGCCTCCTCCTCTTCTCAGTATTTGTTGTAAATGGGGAGGGGAGATGGGGTGAGGTGGGACTTGACATTGGTGGACTAGGTTATTACAAGGTGATTGGTAAAGACTATGAGAAGACCCCTTGGCCCTACTTTGGTAAACAAGAGATGAATCAGTTTGTATTAACCTATTTCTTTTGTAACCCCATTGGATGTGCGAGCTTGGGCCTGTGTGACCCCTTCTATGAACTGAATGGGCCAAAAGCAAAGACATTGGAATCAAGACTCTGGTTTATCTCAACTTGCTTCCTCCTTTCTCTAGGGTTGCTCCAGGACAATCTGGTTGTTTTTCTTGGGTTAGGGATGACTGGGCATGCATAACCTACAAAGGCTTCTGGGATTTCTCCACCTATTATCCCATTGGAATACCACGTCTCCCTTAGGGTATTGTTCTGAGAGCAGCCTGGTCTCTCCTAATCAGGTAATCCTCCCTCGCTTGTCCACCCCCAGGGTTGGGATCCAAAAGCGATGGCTCTCCCCTGGCCACCTGAATAGAGGATTCTCAGGGTCTACATGTGTGAATACCCTTAGGTTTCTCACAGTATCCAGCATTAACCAGGAGCTGCCATTGGAGAACCAGGAGCAAGTGCATTGTGTTCCGCAAAACAAACTTTCACATAAAATGCAAGCTTAACAATTTGTCTCTTATTTATAACCCATCATGCTTAAATGTCATTAAATAGATATGTCCTAATGTTTATTTATAGTTTGTCCCAAATGAACAGAGTTAAATTCATATAGGTGGGTCTGTTTGACATCAGTTGGCCTGCAGAGCCAAGTGTGACTCCTGGTAGCACTTGGTGTCAAAATAACCAGGCTCATCTAGGCTATAAACAGGATCTAAATAGCTCCCAGCTTCCCTCAATTTCGAACCCTGATGAGAACCTGGGAGAAGCTGGTTACTATACCAGCTCTGTGTTATGCTTTTAGTGTTGGTGCCAGAGAGGTCAGAAGTGTTGCAGTTCCACTTCCTGATGGCAGTCGGCAGAGATTTCTAGGAAGTGACTCTGCATCAAAACCCCAAACAGGGCACCTACAATATTGAGATATTTCAATGTGACTCTCATGTTGTGTGAAGGACAGGACTCCACTCAATATCATGCTCTCTTGCTAGAGGCCTGATGAATGGTCTCCCTTAAATGTGTGAAGTGTGACGAATCCAGGGAATGTGTCCATTCTCCCCAAGGTGGATTCCCCCAAGGACCCCTTTGAGGCTCGGCAGGTGAGTCCACTCCGCAAAACATCATCCCTATGGGTTGTGGCAAGGGGGACCTCACCGGGAGAGACTCCCCCCTTTGGGGACAAGGGCTCCTGTTCCTGTGAGGAACTCCCTAAGCCATTCACTTGAATGGCATATGTGGCACTATCAGAAATAAAGAACAGTATGAGATCCAGAGATTTGCCTGAAGTCAAAGCCACAATATGCCATCACGAACAAGAAAGATACTCTGTCTGTTTGAAAAAACTCCATTTAACTGAGACGGCCAGACTGGAAGAGTAGGACATGCAAAGGAGAGCCAAAGTTGAAAGAGGGTAAGTAGTGGAAGCCCCCTGACTGCGTTACAGCTGAGGGAGGTGGAGCCAAGGAGCGCCAAGGAGCCCGCAACTTTCAGAAGTGGTTTGAAGGAGAGAGCGAAATGCTGGAGACCGAGCGTTCACAAGCACTTGAGAACAAAGGAGATGGGAAACCAAGTCCTGGTGGTGGCGTGACCACCACCACTTCATGGTGGGCGGTGCGCCCGTCCAATGATGCAAAACCAACACACGGAGTGAACAGCAAGGTGGCCAGTTACCTGCAGCCATAACTGGTAGCAGAGAAGGAAAAGACCAAGAGTGGGGCGCCAGCAGAGTTCAAGAGAGCGGACAAGAGCCAAAGAGGGCACCTGAGTGAGTGACGGTCCCGGGGACATTTCCCTGCCAACCCAGAGATAATTGGGAGAACAGGAGAAACGGGAGGCCGCCGTGGAATCGTAATACATCTGGAAAAAACGTGTGCCAGTGAAAGTGACAAGATATGGAATAAAAACGTGATAAACTGGAATGGTGGTTATATGAGAAAGAGAATCACGAATAAACCTACACGATAGACCATTAAGCATTGGATGCAAATTCCCTGGGAAGAGGGGAAAATATCCCATAAAGCAAGATGTGCAGAGTGGAGAATTTCAGAAAGAGAATCCTGAGAGTGCAAATTGAAGATCAGTAGAGAGCATATTAAGGAGAAATGTTACATAAGCCACCACAGGCGAGGGAGAACATTAATCGCCAGGAAACCCTATCCCAGGAAGAAAATGTGTCAGAGGAATCCAAAAGGAATAGCAGCCTGGATCAAAGGATAAGACCGAGGGCAAAAAGGAATCAGTTGAACATTGCCCAGAGAAAACAGAGTAAGCCCAAAAGCATGCTGAAGGATTTACAAGAAGTTGATACAGAAGGCGACGAGAAACTATTTGAAAAAGGCCTATTACAAGAACTTTGGAGTGAAAAAGAAACTCTTTGAGAAGAGAAAGTCCGGAGAAGGGAGTCCTTCTCGCTTCATTTAGTTGGTTAAAGTAGTCGTATGGTCAGGTAGAACTAGTTTTTGGACATCAGACTATTTTTATTTGGAGACGCTCTTATGACTGACGAGCACCTTAGTTATTTATATAGGCAGGTATGACAAATCCTGAGTAGTCCTCATTGTTTTATATGGGGGAGCCCTTTTCCATGAAGCCAGTAAGGTGAGGCTGCTACCAGATAGTCCCCCTCGGGGTGATACTAAGCGGGAGGATCTCTTGGCCAGGGAGGACCCAATTGAGAGTAGTGACCGCTTTGGGGAAAATGCAGTATTCCTTTGGTCCTCCACCTTCCCTCAAAAACCCTCTCTTACCCCCCGTGAGAAACCTGAAGGTTCTTACCCGCTAGTCCCCAGGGATCTGTCATCCACGTGGCCTGAACATGGCTGTCGCTTTTGGATCCAGTTCCTGGGGGAGGACCAGTGCGGGAGGATGACCTGGATGAGGGGTCCTCAGGGAGTGGAAGTGGGACACCGGAGGGTGAGACACGGTATCCCCTTCATTGTAACACCTTTTCCCCATCCTACCAGGTGATACCTAGGAACTCAACCCCCGCCCCACCCTCCCCAACTTTCCCGACACAAGACCTTTTTAACGGACAGCTCACTGTGAGAGAAAACAGACTAACACCGAGCCGTATACCTAACATGTCCCAACACAAGGGTCAGGCAGAGTCAGGCAGTTACTGATAATTACACACACCTGGCTTCCATCACACTTCCCCACACGGATAAAAGGCAGAGCACGAAAGCACACTCTGAGCAAGGCAAAACGCACGAGGAAGCAGGAGTTCCGAGATGGCAGTTTAACACGAGGAGAAAGGCAGCAAGACCAGAAAGGGTTGCAAGGAGGGAATTGCCCTTGGCCTTTTCAGAGGCGTGAAAACTGCTACTTTCATGAGCCCTCGAGCATAAGAAACATAAGACCGGGAATTAAAGCTGAAGAAATTGTGCATCGAAGGTACCCGGGGCTCTCCCGCATCGATAGCCGAGGTGGGGAGGACCGATTGCTGCCGTGGTACTGTCCTTGGCTCCTATAGCAAAACAGCCCCAGTAAAGTCAGCACAGCCGGTGATTCAGGGAGACCGATAGCGAACCGGTCTGTGTTAGAACCAAGGTTGCAAGCAGCAACATTGTATGAAACAATCTGCAAAGAGCATAGTGTAAGGTGTATGTGATGAGCGTCGCAAATATAATTGAATATCCAAGGAGTGACTGAACATTTGAAACCAAGGTAGATGCCATATACAGAGTGGTCCAACTGAGAGTATACAATTGTGAACTGTGACATCGAAGTGGTCCTGCAACGGGTACAGTCAAACCCTGTACACATTCGAAAGTCTTCGATAGTTAATACGAGCTGCAATTGGTCCGAGCCCGGCTGAGAGAGAAAAATTGTGAAAAGGGGATCTGAGCCTGACTGAGGGGGGGGACGGGGTGAACCATGAGTCACCCGAGAAGAGATTGTGGAAGAAAGGGATCTGTCACAACCCACATCCAGAAACCCCCCTGGCAAGCCCATGGGCCAGGATGGGTCTTGGCTCGGGTCTCCAACAAACGTAGGCATCCTTTGCCTAGGCCCTCTTGGGGCCAGTCCTGGCGTCTTTGGCACCAGGCTCATACTTAATAAAGACTTGTGTTTAGGGAACTACTTTATTTCAAGTGCCAGCCAACATGGAGGCATCCACATAGCTTGGCTCCTTGGAACCAAGCTATGCGATATAGTGTTTTGGGTGTGGTAGCCTAGGAACTACTTTACCTGGACTACTTTCTTGAAGCTATTTAAACCACACCCGACATGGATAACACGCTTCGCGTTACTTTGCAATCCTGCAACGTGACGCTCATCATGTTCAGCTGTACCCGCGAACCTCGGAAGAACAGCATCTGTAAAGAGGCAAAAGGACATTGTTAGCAGCAGCAGTTTACCTGTAATTTCATCATTAGCTGCCCACAGGTCCTGCGAACAGCATCCTAGGATCAGCGCGTCTCCCAGACCGGCGGATCTGCAAAAAAGGAAGAAACAAGACATTAGACACTTGTACAACATAACTAATTGTGCCGAAAAGCTTACCTCGCAAGTCGCCCCTCGACCAGCATCGCCTCAGGATTTCATACACCGGGTGAGCACCGCGATCTATGGGAAAGAAAAGACAACAGGTTAGCAAAGGCAAGGCATCATAGCGCTGCACATAGCGCCTACTTACCGCATCAAAGCGCTCTTTATACGCCATCATATACCCGCAAGACCCAATTCAGCCAGTGCATCACATTGGACTTCCGCGCACCTAAGGAAGAGAAAAAGACATTATTTAAACCAAGAAAGGCATGCAAGAATAACAACAATATACAACAGCAATAAGACCTACCTGAAAGACTCAAAACGGGCCGGCATCAGTGAAGTAACTAGATTGCATTTGCCCACAAAGGACAACGCGCCCCTGCCAAGAAGGCAGGACGGAGAGCACACCTGAATTAACAACAAGGTGAGGAGAAGTCCAGAGGGGCTGCGGGCATATGGGGTGGTGGGGGGTTGCTTACCCCAGTTGCTCAGTCTTGAACATTGCCCACCTGTATTCTAGGCAGAACTTCCCCACTGGTCACACCTGGGAACCGCAGAGAAGGATACCAGAGTCCCTACGGCTGGGTGGCGTCCCCGTGGATACCAGGTGAGCGTAAGAGGATCTGAGCTGATCCTGCTGAGGGGATCCAGGGTAAATAGTGAATCGCCTTGCTTGAATACTTGGAAAGGAACTTTTCATTTGTTTGATATATCAGGCCCTCTGAATCAAGAGACTTTGATAACTTAAGCGACTTGGGCACAGAAGGCCCTGATGATTTTAATAGAACTGTGTCCTCATGCCGAAGAAGCCCAAGAGCGTGCTGTGCTCGAGTGAACCGCCTTGTCCCGTGCTGGTAACGTGGGGAAGGAAAACCAACGGCCTGAACATCCCGACTTATCATTTTGTGAACGCTTCTTTATTTTTTCATGAACATTTCCCCACACTATTTGTAAATCAGCAGTAAGGATTGGCTATAGTTGGGGCGTGTCCTGGATGGCCACGTAAGGGGACGTGCTCTAGAGGAGCTCCTTCGATCCTGCAACGATCCAGGCGAACAAAGAGCGTGTACGGACACCTGTCAGCTTGGATAATCAACATCCTTGCTTATGAATATGGCAGCTGCACTCGCTGAACTTCTGGTGCGTGAGTGAAGCGCGGATGCAGAGATATATGTATCTGCTCGCAGCGAGACCCGGACCGATGAGCGAAACAAAATGGCGGCGGGAACTAAGGGAATACTGAAGATCACGAGTGCGCCGCACTGATAGCATACTAGGGACCCGGACGGCACCCGCATCGGATCTCAAGATCCTTAATCAGCTGTAGACCCGGAGGGGCGTGGCGCTGGAAGGCGGAGGAGGAGCACCGTGCTGCCCTGATCGTGCATCTGTATTACGAGCTGGAGACAGCGCACACCCGTGGCAGTGCGCACCTGGAGCTCGCGCATCCACAGACAACAACGGAAAAGACCCGCGGACGAACTGGGGGCTGACGCTGGGCCAGCGAGGTGGTCGGATCGGACGTCGGTGGAACACAAGCAGGCTACATAGTAGCAGCGCACCCTGTGGGGGGGTCAAACGAATTTTGCGCTCGGAGCACAGGGCGTGCTTGTGAGCTGGCAACAAAGTAACCAGAGACCCTGGTTCTAGCGGGAGTGATCGAGCGGACACAGCAGCACTTCAGAACGCTGCGGATCAGACTCCAGACATACAGGGCACGAGACAGATCCTGCCTGTAGACTGAGTGAACGCTCCACACGCCCTGAACATCTGTAGGCAGGGCTGCCTGTGAGGAGGACGGTAGCCGGACCTGGGAGAAGTGCTGGAAACAGAGGACCAAGCACGACCCTGGGGGATCACCTCCTGGAAACATGGGAGATAGGGGACAACACAGCGCCGGGGGGCCCCTGTAGAGACAAATAACACTGAGAAGGGGGATCTAAGCCTGACATTGATGGGTCTCTATTACGAAGCTAATTTGTGACATTAGCTAGCCCCCGAAAAATCTTAGGTGGCCCCCCTGAAACTGGGCACGAGTGCACAACATCTGGTACTGCATTGTGTGCTCGGTGGCCTTGAGATCGACGAGGCGCTAGATAAGGGGGTGCAGCGGGGCAGAGTGAGCACCAGTGCGCGAACCACGGAAGGATTCAGACGGAGCCGGAGCCAAGATACCAAGAGGGCACAAGCACGTGGGAGGAGACAGCCCATTCTGGGTGCGAGACGAGCGACAAGGACACGCATGGACTACTGAGAGTGTCTTGGTGCCACGAGGACATTGGTGCATGTGAAGGCGCAGCTGGCTACGCCCGGCCGACATAGCAGGATGTCCAGTAAAGTTGTTAGACCCAGGATCAAACAGCCCACGATGGAGGCCTATGCCAAGTCGCCCCCAGCGGCAGAGGGGGGCAAGAGCAAAGAGACTCCCACGACAGTGGCGGAGATGCCGGGCACGATTCAGGAAGTGCTAGCGGTGATTGCGGACTTAAAGGTGGCATGGGAGACTAAACTGGGCTTGGCAATGCAAGAGCTGAATGAGGGCCTGGACCTCAAGATTGGAGCGGTCCAGGAGGAAGTGAACCTGCTGAGACCAGATGTGCGAACGATCGCGGAGCTCACTAGGGCCTTGGAGAAGGAGGTGGCCCTGAACACGGCAGCGTGTGCCGCACACGGCGCAGAGCTCCATACCCTTCTGCAGCGGGTGGGCGTGCCAGACGCAACAACATTCGTATAGTTGGCTTGCCGGAAGGAATGGAAGGGCCTAACCCCACTGAACATGTGGAAACTATGCTCCTGCAGGAGATAACAGGTGGGGCGCTGACCCAGGGGTTCGCGGTTGAGAGAGCGCATAGGGCCCTGACAAGGAGCCAGCCCCTGGGAACCCCCCCGAGACCGCTGATTGCAAAGATCCTGAACTACCGAGATCGGTAGAAGATACTTAAATTCTTCCGGAGGGGAGGAACGATTGAAAGAGGGTCAGCAAAGATCACGGCGTACCCGGACTACACGTTGCAGGTACAGCGCAGCAGGATGAACTTTGGGTCGGTGAAGAGGAGACTGAGAGAAGCAGGCCACCATTATATGTTGCTCTACCCAGCCAAGCTGAAAGTGTTCTATAAGAACAAATCTCTGTTTTTTCGAGACGCCGGCGGATGCGATGGATTGGCTGGATGTGCAGGGCCGACCTCAAGAACCGGATATCCAGACGGGAGCTGCGGAAGATAAGTAGCATGCCGCTGTGTCACCCAGGGTGACTTGGCTAAGTCATTGGGACTTGAATATAGAGTTAAACCATGTTTGTGGGGAGTGCGTTGCAGTATTAGTTGGCAGGTCCCGATGGACACACCAATCTTTAGATAGATGAGTAGGAGCTCCTGGGAGACATCCCTTGGACCCACTAGTAGTATATTTAGTTAGGTCACTGTTAGATCGGTGACGCCCCGCGGGGTCCTAGTCCTCGGACACTAGACGGGACCAGACGCGGGTGGGCCTGAGATCCAGGGATGGAGCTGGGCACTTGTTGCGGCAGGGTAGGGCGGCGGGAGGGGTCGGGTTGTGTGCAGTGGTGAGGAGTTGGGGAACAAAGGAGGGGGGAAAGATTAGGGTCGGAACTCGGGCTATCAAGGGATGCATCGAAGGGGGAGGTGGACAGAGAGTATATCGAGTAGATGGCATTGGGTAATCTCAGAATGGTGTCCTGGAACGTACGTGGCCTCAATAGTTATTTAAAACGTAATAAAGTAATGATGTATCTGAAAAGGATGCGAATTGACATAGCCTTGCTACAAGAGACCCATCTCACGAAGGAGAAGTTGGAGGTGGTCAAGAGGAAATGGAGGGGTAATGTCACGGGGGCCACGTATTCGGCGTATGCAAGAGGGGTAATCGCATGGGTGGCACCGCATGTGCCGTTTCAGGCGCTCAATTCAACAATAGACACAGAGGGCAGAATGGTGGTGGTGACAGGACTCCTGGAGAACAGGGAGGTGCATATTATAAATCTGTACGCTCCTAACCACGACACGTGGGCTTATTTTAGGTCCCTTTACAGCAAGATCAGCCCCCTGGTGGGAGGTGCGATGGTGTGGGGGGGGGGGGCTTTAATTGTATCCTGAATCCTAGAATAGATAGGTCAGATGACAAATCAGGGAAACTGTTGCCAGCGGCTAAAGCGCTGGGGACAATGTTGAACGACTTAGGCCTAGAGGATGTGTGGAGAAGGCTGCATCCAACGGATAGACAATATTCGCACTATGCGGCGCCACATGACTTGCATACAAGGTTGGATTATGTGTTTGTAGCTGCCGGGATAGCGGGAGAATAAGGCCTGAATACTATCTGACCACTCGCCTTTGGTCGTAGAGTGGTGACATCGACCCCCCAGAGCGCGGATCCCGACATGGAGACTTAGGACTGAGGCACTACAAGATGAGGGGTTTCGGGAGATCTGAGGGAGGCCATTGAGGAATATTTTGAAATAAACATGGGCAGTGTACGCTCCATGGGTACAGTATGGGAGGCATTTAAGGTGGTGGTGCGTGGAGTAGCTATATCGAAATCTAAGGGGCTCCAGGGGGGTATTGAAAAAGAACTTCAGGAAACGGAGAGAGAGCTAGAGGACCTCAAACGGGACGAGGCGGCCACCCGGGAGAACAGCGCCAAGATAAAAGATTTACAGTTAACCTGCTGCAGACACTGGGAATAGATTATGTAGATTAAATTACAAGAAATACACGGAGAGACTACATGCAGGGGGAGATAAGCCAGGCAGATTGCTGGCCTGGCTGTACAAGAGGGAGACCCCTCGCTCGGTGATCAGTGAGATCAGGGATGAGGAAGGTCACATCCGCAATACCCAGGAGGGGGTTAACGAGGAGTTCCTCAAGTATTATAGACATCTGTATGGAGACACAGGCGAGGACATGTGTCAAGATATACTGGACACATTAGAGGATATAGAGCTGCCCTCCCTGGATGACCTAGAACGTGAGGATTTGGACGCCCCTGTCACCTCGGATGAGCTGGAGATGGTGATCCAATCTCTGCCCACGTGTAAGGCGCCCGGGACAGATGGGTTGCCTAGCGAGTTTTACAAAACATATAAGCAGGAGCTGCTACAGCAGTTGCTCGCCATGTTTAATGAGGCCTATGAGCGGGGGGAACTGCCATTGTCCCTACGCGAGGCAATGATTATCCCACTTCTGAAACCAGGCAAGCCTGCCGCGGAGTGTGGGTCTTATAGACCCCTGTCCATGCTCAATCAGGACAGTAAAATACTTACGGCAGTGCTGGCCAACAGGTTGAAGAGGGTGATTGGTAAGCTGATACACCCAGATCAGACGGGCTTTGTCCCTGGCAGGAACATTACGGATAACCATAGGAGGCTACACCATATCATTGATTATACGGAGGGAGACACAGGTGAGTTGGCTATCGTGTCGCTAGACGCGGTCCAGGCCTTTGATTCAGTGCGGTGGCCATGGTTGAAAGTGAACCTGAAGGGATACGGAATGGGGCCTGGATATATTAGGTGGGTCCAGATGTTATATAGCACCCCGATAGCAAGGGTTAAAACAGGATTCATAATCTCAGATAAATGGCAACTCAGCAGGGGGACCAGACAAGGATGCCCCTGGTCACCCATGTTATATATTCTGGCGCTAGAGCGTTGGCAATATGCCTGCGACAACAATACGGGGAGGTGGGGATCCGCACGATAAGTGGTAGACACCTGGTATCGCTGTATGCAGATGACATGCTCCTCTATTTGCGCTACCGAGAGGAGAACCTACAGTATGTGTTGGAGGTAATGGACCGATATGCCACCCTCTCGCGCATATCGGTGAACCCCGGGAAGTCTAGCTTGTTCCCCTTGGGTAGGTATAGGGGCGGCCCATCGCAGAGTCTGCCTATCCTGCCAATACCATGGCAGACTGTGTCTTTTAGGTATGTGGGAGTGAATATTTATCATAACATCGTGACGGAGCACAAACATAGTACGGAGAAAGCAATTGAGGGGGTTCAGAATAGCATGGCGTTCTGGTCTAGATTACCCCTATCTATGATGGGGAGAGCAGCCCTGCTCAAGATGGTGTTCCTGCCCAGACTCTTGCATTTTTTTGTGAATATCCCGCATCTGATTCCCAGGAGCTTTTTCGTGAGACTCCATAGTATGTGCAGGGGCTTCCTATGGGGTAGCTCCAGGAACAGGGTGGCTCTGTTGAAACTTCAGGACTCGTATGACAGGGGGGGCATAGGCCTGCCAAACTTTGAACTTTATTATCTGGCAGGGCAGCTGCTGTTTGTGGCCAGGTGGTTGCCGGCGGAGGACTCGGCAGAGGCTAGGCTTCTGCGTGACGACTCGGCTCCATACTTCTTGAGAGAGGTAGTGTGCCTACAAAAGAGTAAAATGGCAGGAAGAGGGGGTTTATTGAGGCTGGGCTGGGAGGTCTGGCGCAGAACGTGGAGAACGTTGGGTGACCCGGACCCGCTCTCTCAGCAGGCCCCAGTGGTGGTACTGTGCGGGAACGACTCTCAATTGCTGGAGGTGGTCCGTAGATACTGGGAGCCGGTGGGCCTAGCCACCCTCGGTGATATATGGCAGGAAGGGGAGGCATTGGAATTTCAAAGGTTGCAGGATGAGACAGGGGTGCATGTAGGCCAATATATAACCTACGCCATGCTCATGAAACGGATGAGGGAGAGATGGCCTGAGACGGTGCTAGCGGAGGACCCAGATGCCGCCCTGGAAATGATGTATGATGTTTCAGAGGGCGGGCACGAAATATCCAGGATATATGAGCTTCTGAGAGCAAAGGCAGGGAGGGAGCTGTTACAGCTGAGGCAAGATTGGGAGGAGGAAGTGGGAGGACCCATGACAGAGGGGTAGTGGGTGAGAGCTCAAAGGTACCATAAAAAGGTGTCCCGAAATGCGAGATTCCAGCAGATTCAGTTATATGTCACTCACAGAGCTTACCTGACTCCCGGGAAAATAGAAAGGTTTGGAGGCTCGACCACACAGAAATGCCCTAGATGTGGGGTGGTAGAAGCAGGGCTGCTGCATATGCTTTGGGCTTGCCCCGAGGTGCATAGATTCTGGGAGGAAGTGAAAACTAAAATGGCCGTTGGGGGAGTGGTGCTGGATGTGGGATCGGCTTGGGCATGTATGCTCGGGATTTTTCCCAGGCCACGCAATCTAAAGCACATAAGCAAGATGAAGGACTTGGCTTATATCCTGGCTAAGCGTAGGATCGCAATGGGCTGGAAGGCAGCCCACAGACCCAGAGTAGAGATATGGTGGGCGGACCTCCTAAAATGGGCGGAAGCGGAATCCGCAGTATGGTTTGAAGCGGTTACCAGAGGGGGAGAAGAGGAAGTAGGGCCCCTGATGGCCTGGCGACAATTAGTGTCCTCTATGGCAAACCCCCACCAGGGTAATGACGAGACAGGAAACCCAGATGAGTCCATAAGCACTGCGATACCCGAAAATGCTCCTGTAGATGCCACGGATGAACCGGCTCAAGTTTGGGGGGTGGGAAGGGGGAGGACGGAGAATGATAATGGATAATGTGACGATTAGATGTTGACTATGTACGTCCTGAAAAGTTGTATTTTTTGTTGTTTTGTTTGGTTAAAATAAAAATAAATTTAAAAAAAAAAGGATTGGCTATAGTTTTTTTTTTAGTATAGACCCTTTTGTTTTGACGAGACTCCACTACGACTGCGTTATTATCATTTGATGGTCGTAGCTTGCTCCCATCTTTAGATTTAGGTTTAGATAGGCGATTATCACACCCTTGAGAAAGTTCAATAAACACCCTTAAACGGTGGTCAATTGTGTCTGTCTTTCTTTGGTACCATGCCTTCCTTAAACCCCCCCCACCAGGTACTGCAATGTACTTTTGCTGTACATCTCAGGTCGGGACCACTGGGAAGGAAAACACCCATAAGGTATCCAATGGCAGTACTGGGACGAGGAAGAGGACAAGAGCAGTGAAGATCAATGCTGAGAACCAAGACATGCAGTCTAGTCATGCAAATCAACTGGTTTGCCCGCTGTCATTCAAAACTGGTGAGGGAACAAAACAATGGCGTCTTCTACCTCTCGGCACAGATCGGGAACTCAGCAAGCTACACAAAGGTAGTCAGACAAGAGAAGCAGACTGAGTCGGGGAGAGAGGCGCGTCTGCAAGGGTCCCACAAAGCAGGAAGCTTCCCACATAGGGGAATTGCTCGGACCGGGAGCAGAGACTGACAGAGCACAGGAAACCTACCGTCTGGCTGCTGAAGAGGCTCGCGGGAGAGCAGAGAAGGCTCCGGGTAGCTGGAGAAGCCACAAAAGATTCTGGGAATCCCAAGTGCAACCAGTGGACGGCCGCCAGCACCCTGCAGGTACTAGGGTGGCTGAGGCCAGGATTCGGGAGACTCAGAGACTGCAAGAGACATTAAGTAAAGTAAGAACTAACAAATGGTAACACTTGCCGATGCACAGCAGCAAGGTGAAGGGGTTTCTGGGACCCACATTGGGGCAAATATATTGCAAACTATAAAAAGAAGGAATACAAACTTTGCATTTAAAAATTGTTCACACAGACCTTGGCAGGGGAGTACACCAAGACTTGGGGTAAAAGTAAAGCCAGATCAAGAGAACTGTGAAACTGACCAACCAAAGTGGGTCTAGGTCCCACACATTGGGAGTGCAACCGAACAGTAATAGAGAAGAGTACAAAGTTGATGTGCACAAGTGACACTCCGAGACCTTGGTAAGAGAGTAAAACAAGGCTGTGGTTGAGAGTGAAGTCAGAGAGAAGAGACGGTGAGAACAAGATCGTTGAGTGCCCTACTTGGCAGGAGACTGGACCAAGGAGGGGGGTTCTGAGAAAAGGAGTCAAAGACCCTGCACATGGTTTGGAAAAGAGAACCAATCTATTCTTCCTCGTCGCAGTACCTGGGAGCCTAGTCTGCTCACAAAGAGTCTGCGACACTCAAGACATCTTGGGGAAAGGTGATCAGGCCATTCTTTCTTGTCACAGGGCCTAGGAGTCGGGCCTGCCAAGTAAATGATCTATCTTGACCATTGACACAGGAACCTCTTTGTGTAATGCAGCAAAGACTCTGGGGAAAGGGAATCAACTTTTTTTGCTTTTCCACACCTTTTTGGAACTTTAGTTTTAAATTTCCCTTTTTACTTTATATTGAGTTTAGCTTGTGAGGGATAGGTTAGGAATTGTACACAGGACGGCAAACATTTCTTTGTATATTCTCACATACACCGTTCTATTAGCTAGTTTTGTTAAGGCAATGAAACCCCTCTTAGAGGTAGGATTAGTTAGGTTTTCCTCCAAATCCACCTCCTCAATTTTGTTGTTCAGAAAAGTGTTTGTCAATCACCATGCCACCCTTGTGTCCTCCTCTTACTCCTACACCTTTAAACAGGGAACACCCTCCTAGCAATAGTCAAAGATAGGCATTATTCTTATACATTTATAAATAAGCAGTGGAAATGTCAACACTGTCCGCGTCCTCCTCCTGACCCGCCACAGAAGCCTCTCAGACTGCATCTCCTCAATGGAAATGTAAGCCTATTTCAAGATGTTGAAAAATTAGGCAAGTATACAAGGGCATAGATAGATTTTGGTTTCTTTCCAATCCTGCTTGGTTTCTAATGAGTTGGAGCATGTATATGCACTGAATTAATATTTTTGAAAAGCGAATCAAGCTTAACTAAGGTGAGAGGGAAAGGGAGGTGATCCTCCCTCCACTAAACACACAGAAGAGTGTATCCTCACCCTGACTGCATCTTGAAACCCATTAAAGGGTTTCAATAGGCCGTCAAGAGTGTTCAAGAGGGTTTCAAGATGATCATTCTTGGATCATCAACCCCTTCAAGAGAGATGACCGTGACGCAGATCCTTCCCCTGGCTCTGTCCACCATCTAAGGCCTTGGGGTAAGGTTTGCCAATTGTTTGAAAGCACACAGTGGTGCTTTTCCATTCATCATTCATTTCTGCTATAATTATTGGCGCCCTGCCTTCGCTTCGCTTTCACGGCATATAGCATTCTCTGTGCTGTGGAAATGAGCTGATCACATACTTTGCTGAGCCACACCGCATTGCCCATTGTTGTTGGGGGTTTTAAGAATGACGGTTTCTTTGTGCCATTAAGCCTACACCTGTGGCCTGGCCCTGCTCCCCCTCCCATTGACTGCTCCTCACTTCTTAAGCCAATGAGAGGCACCGGGAGGCGGGAGGCGGCCCGGAACCACAAAGGCCCATAACTAAGGCCCCTGTCTGCTTCCCTGTCTGCTGACAGGCCACTACAGGTGACTTTCTGCTACAACCCAACTCTCGTTGAGGCTGCTAATCCCTGGAGACTACCAAGACTCTCTTTCCTCATCCCACCATGGGTTAGCCCCTTGCTCCTGACTTCCCTTTTTCTACCTTCCTGGCCCCCTTATCCACCTCTCTGCTTTAACTGCTATTTGCTCTAATGAATGTTGTTTTTTTATTCATCTTTAACATCTGCTGCCCACTTCTTCACTATAACCACTGGGCCTTATATTTAAGTTGAAAGTCAAACTTGTTGTGTTTTCTAATTTAACTTGAATAGTCAAACTTGGTGTTTTCTGCATTTAACTTGAATAGTTAAACTTGGTGTTTTCTGCATTTAACTCTGGCCATTGAATGTAACCTGCTAGCCCAGTGACTGTTCCATACCGCTGTACTTGCTTTCCCCTCCCTTCGCTTCTTCTTTTACTCTCACCCATGGCGCTCTGTTTCTCCCATCTACTCCAACTGCTTCACTATCAACTATCCTTCCCTTCTCACTAAGTCTGGAAAGAAGAAGTTCAAAAAGGATATCCTGGCCTCCAGCCCAGGTCTGCCTATCGCTGATACCTATTCTAGGGCCTCTTCCAGACAGACTCTCACTGACATCCTCTTTGTCGTTCCTTCGCCAGATCTATGCACCCTGCATACGATCGCTGTGCTCTGTCCTGTCTCTTCCTCACCAATTAATGGTGGCAATCACTGGGAAGTCCTCATGGGTTCCTTCGACTCCTCCAGAGTCATCCTAAATGTCTACCTAAATGGCACTGTTATTGTATTGTATTGTATTGTATTGTATTTATATAGCGTTTATCGTTTAACTCCAAAGCGCTTCACATTATAACAAGATACATAGTAGATTTATAACAGTAGAAGCAATTATAAAACATGAGTCAGACCAACAAAACAGTGACTAGAGCAATTAGCCTGTAAAGAAAACGACAGGTGAGTGTAAGAGGAGAGGAAGTAGGTAGGGAGAGGTAAGTAGGGGAGAGACATGTGGGAGAGAGAAAGAGCGGTTTCAGGGTGGGGAATGGAGAAGAAGAGATTTCAAGGAAGTACGGAAGGAGGAAAAGGTGGGAATGGAGCGGATATAGAGAGGTAGGGAGTTCCAATGTAGGGGGGCCAGGAGCTGAAAGGAGCGAAAGCGAGAAGAGGCACATGGGGGTGGCGGCACAGAGAGTAGGAAGAGGTCAGCCGAACAGAGGGAGCGGGAAGGGGTGTAGGATGATAGGAGAGAGGCGAGATAAGCGGGAACAAGGTCATGAAGAGATTTAAAGACAAGACAGAGGAAATTAAATTTGAGTTGGGAATGAAAGGGAAGCCAGCCAAGGTAAGAGAGCGAGGAGGAAATGGAGTCATGAAGAACAAGTAGACAGAGGGTACGGATAGCAGAGTGGTCGAGGGATTTGAGGGGGGCAAGATGAGAGGCAGGGAGTCCAAAGAGGATAGAAGAGCAAAAGAAGAGGCGAGAGAAGATGAGGGAAGAGATTAAAAGTTTAGTGGCGTGAAAGGTGAGAGAGGAGCATACTTTACGAATGTTAAAGAGGTGGTAGCGACAGGCACGAGAGGTAAGAGAGATATGGTGGGAAAATGAGAGGGAGGAGCCCAAGTGGATGCCTAGATTGCGAACGTGGTCAGAGAAGGGGAGATTAGAGGGGGGAAAGTGAATAAAAGGAGGAGGAGAGGGAGGGGGAAGAGTGTTGGAGGGAAAGAATAGGACTTCAGTCTTATCAGTGTTGAGAGAGAGAAAATGGGAAGACATCCAGTTTCTAATAGCAGTAAGACAGGAAGAGAGATTAAGGTGTAGATCAGGAGTGAAGGAAGAGAAGGAAATGAAGAGCTGGGTGTCATCAGCATAAAAATTGTGGTAAATTCTGAAGGAAGAGATGATGGGGGAAAGAAGGGAGTCGTAGAGAGAGAATAGAAAAGGGCCAAGAACAGAGCCTTGGGGTACACTGAAGTTTAGGGGAAGAGTAGAGGAGGTGCGACCGCCCCAAGAGACAGCAAAAGAGCTGGAGGAAAGGTAAGAGGAGAGCCAGATGAGAACAGAACCTTTGAAACCAAAAGAGGAAAGAGTGTTGAGAAGTAAGGGGTTGATTAATTGTGTCAACGGCAACAGAGAGGTCAAGAAGGATGAGGACCGACGATTGCTTAGACTAGCGGGCAGTGAGGAGGGAATTGAGAACATAAGTGAGAGCAGTTTCAGGACTGAAGTGAGAGTGTTTAGGGCGGAAGCAAGATTGAGTGGAGGGAAGGAGAGAAAGGTTGGTGACAAAAGCAGAGAGCTGGGAGTAGACTAGGCGTTCAAGTATTTTAGAAAGGAAAGGGAGAAGCGAGATTGGACGGAAGGGAAGAAGGGGATCAGCAGAAGGTTTCTTCAGAATGGGGATGATGGTGGCATGCTTGAAAGCGGTCGGTAAAATAGCAGAGGAGAGAGAGATATTGAAAAGGGAAGTTAGGTAAGGAATAAGAAGGGGTAGCTCTTCGGAATAAGGATGGTGCGGAGAGGATCGAAGGGGCAGCAGTAGGATGGGATTTGGAAAGGAGGAGGGAGAAGTCAGAAGGGGTGACAGGTGAGAAGTCAGACATGTAAGCTGAAGGGGAGTGGGAGGAAAAGGGAAGAGAGTATTTTAGAAGAGAAGAAGTCAGCAAAGTCAGAAGGAACAAGGGGAGATGTAGCTGAGGGGTTGGGGAGGGCAGGGAGGAGAAGACGGGAGAGGGTTTGAATGATACGGCGAGGATAAGAGGCTTGGAGGTGGAGGAGGTTAGAAAAGTAGGAACGTTTAGCAGAGCTAAGGCAGGAGTCATAGAGAGAGTGGTAAGAGAAATAGGAGGTTTGATTGGCTAGAGAGGGAAGTTTGAGCCAGTGTCGCTCGAGGCGACAACGCATAGACAGAAGGTGAGGGGAAAGCCAGGGTTGAGAGGGTATGCGAGTGGGACGAAAGGAAGAGAGGGGGTACAGTTGATCAAGAGATGAAGAAATGGAGGAGGATAAAGAGGTTAGGGCATCATTGACCGAGAGAGAAGAGAGGTCAGAAAGGTGATGGTCCAAGGCGCTCAGGCCAATCTCCTCCTCTTCGATAGGCAGTTCCCCCGCCTCATCAACTTCCTTTCATCTCCGGCTGTCCCCTCCTCTCATCTCTCGGCTACCTTGCCCACTGTTCCCTCCATCTCTGCATAACCTCAGGCTACCGCCACACCTCCACAGAGCGTTCCTCTGATTTGTTCGCCTCCCCAGAAGGTCTTTAAGGCTGGCAACCTTCTTCATCTTGCCACTCTCGCTCTGCTGTCAAACACTCCTCTGACATCTGTCACCTCCTCGAAGAACTGCATCTTGATGTCCTCGGTCTTACAGAGACATGGTTCACGGCCAGCTCTGTCACAAACTTTGACACTCTCCTCGATGATGGCTACAAGATCCTCTCCGCACCCAGATCCAGCCGGCCCGGAGGTGGTGTAGCCCTGATCTTTCCTGAGTGGATCCCTGCCCCTATCATTCCCACTCAGACATACTCCTCTTTTGAATGCCTCGTCTGCAGGCTCTCTCTCTCCTAGCTACTTTCTTCCTGTTGCCGCTCTCTACTGGCCCCCTGGTCAAATCACTTCTTTTCTCTCGTAGTGGTCTGATTTCTCTTCCTCCCTCCTTGCCTCTACCACTCAACTCCTCCTCCTAGGTGACCTTAATACCCACCTTGATTCTCCCTGTTCCTCCTCTGTGCTCTTTCGCGACCTCTGCGATTCCCTCTCCCTCTCTATCCTCCCCACTGGCCCGACTCACTCTGCAGGAAATACACTTGATGTCTTGATCTCTTCCTGCCTCCCCCTCTCTATCCCTCTGACCACCCCTTTCTCCTGGGGTGACCACTACCTCCTCTCCTCAGATCTCTCCCTCTTTTCCCCCCAAGCCAAGCCTACCCCAACATTGCCACCTGCCTTCTCGGACATCCGGCCCATGAAGAGTGTGTCAGTTGAGGCTTTTGCTGCCACCTTCTCTCCCCTCCCCGCACTCCCTCCTCCTCTGGCTCACTCACACCCGGACACAGCCCTGTCCCTTCTTTACTCTTCTATTTCTGATACTCTTAATGTTCTTGCCCCTGTCATGAGGATCCGCCTGAAACCCAAAGCCAAGTGCACCTCTTGGTACGACTCAGACCTAGCTACACTTAAACGTAAGTGTAGGGCGGCTCACAGGAATTGGAGGGCTTCTTGCTCATCCTCTGACAAACTGGCCTGTCGCCTTCTCCAAAGGCAATACAGACTCTCTGTCCATACCAAGAAGAGAGTCCACATCCAAGCTCGTGTCCTGCGGCATCTAACAACTTGGCCAAACTCTTTAAACTCTGGAAGGATCTGGCCAACCCTGCTGCAGTCTCTACCCCTCCTCTTGACGCCCAGGCTCTTTGCAATACCCTTGCCTCTCACTTTATCTCAAAAACCCAGGACATCCTGTCCACCCTCTCCCCCACACTCCCTCATCTCCCCTCTCCGCCTGTGCTTGCTGACCCTCCTTCACTCACCCCCCACCCTCCTTTCCGTTCTTTCCTCTTTTCTCCCCTGATGTGGTCGCTAGACAAGTCCGATCTATGAAAGCCTCATCAAAACAGGTCTATCCCTGTTCCTCTAAAACTATCAAGGACCACATTGATACCCTCGCTCCGGCCCTTGTAGATTTTTGCAACCACTCCTTTGCATCAGGATCCTTACCCTCCCCTCTTACACACTCACTTGTGCATCCCCTTCTTAAGAAACCCACAGCTGATCCTTCTTGGCCGACCAACTATCGCCCAATTTCCATTACTCGCTTTCTGGGCAAACTCCTCGAAAAGCTGGCCATCTCTCAGCTTAACCTTCATTCCCATTCTGTTGGCTGTCTCCATGACCATCACTCTGGCTTCATAGCTGGCAGAAGCACAGAAACTGCTCTCCCGAACATCCGCGAGGATCTGCTCTCTAACTTCGACTCTAACATTCCCTCTGTCCTCATCTTACTCGATCTCTTCTCTGCCTTAGGCACGGTCATGTCAACCATACCATCCTACTGAACCGTCTCCATGATAACCTGGGCATCCCCAATCAGGCTCTGGCCTGGCTGACCTCTTTCCTCTCTGATCGACCCTCCCAGGTCCAACTTGGGTCCTTCCTATCATCTATCTTCCTGTCTATCTGTGGTGTTCCTCGGGGGTCTAACCTCTCGCCCTGGCTTTTTAACCAATACCTGATACCTCTTGCCCACTGCATTCCCATTTTCTGCTCAAACTTCCAGTGCTATGCGGACGACACCCAAATCATTTTCAGGCTGCCCTCGGCCACCTCCTCTCCCTATCTCATCTCCGATTGCCTAACTGCCATCCAAGTTTGGTGTGCCGCCAACGATCTTTGAATGCCAGCAAGACTGAGATCCTCCTCATAGGCACACCATCACCATTCATTTCCCTCACCCTCTGGCCGGCCTCTCTTGGCCCTCCTATCCCCACCTGCGAGGCTAAGAACCTCAGGGTTACCTTTGATTCCACACTTTCCTTCTCCGCCCACATCGCTGATGTCTCAAAAAAATCAATCTTCCTTCTGCACCTCCTTAGACGTACTCTGCCTTTCCTCTCCTTCCCCCAGAGGCTCACTCTCTCCCAAGCTCTAGTTCTCTCTTGGTTGGACTATGTAACAGCCTCTTTCTAAATCTACCTGCCTCTATTCTACCCCCTTTGCAACTCATCTAGAACAGGACTTCGAGACTTGTCCTTGGCCTGAAGCCCTGGGATTGTATCTCTCCAGCTCTGAAATCTCTCCATTGGCTCCCAGTGGATGCAAGGATTACATTCAAAACCCTCTGCATTGTCCACAATGCTTTCTGGGGCCTGGGTCCAACATACCTTCAGCTTTCCCTCCTCAAATACCTCCCTTCCTGAGCTCTCTGCTCCTCTACCTCTAGCTCCCTCAAGGTCAGTCGTTTTTCGAAGAAACGAGCTGGTGGTAGATTTCCGTCCTCGACTGGGGCCTCCCTCTGGAACAGCCTCCCTGCCACTCTAAAACTTGAGGAGAACCAACTCCGGTTCCGGAAGCACCTCAAGACCTTCCTCTTTGCTTCTGCCTTCACCTCTCCTCTTCCCCTGCTGATTTTGTTCTCCCTTGGCACCATGCACCTGGCCACCCTCTGTCCTCCGGGCCCAGGTACCTGCTCACCCTGCCACCCTCCCGCACTGCCTCCGGGCCACCCCTTGCACTGGGGAGCTGTACCCATACAGCGCCCCCCCCGCTTAATTTTCTACCTGCACTTATTTCAGACCTAACCAGTCTGCTGACTTAACCCAGTACTTGCCACTTGCTGGCTGCACTACCATTGCTTGTTGCCTTCATTATTTATTAATTTATTTATTTTATTTATCTGCTTCTCCTTGCTCCGCACGCTCCTTTTCTCCCCCCTTCCATGCACTTTCCCCCTCCCCCTCTCCCATGCACTTGCGTTTTCTCAATTTCACTGGGCCTAGTAAGATCGTTGTTTTGTTCTCCCCTGTTCCCCTTCCCTTGCCTTGTCGCTCTCTGAAACACTTGTGTTTGAGCTTGCTACACAAGTGTTATAAATAAATTATAAATACATTATCATATCATTATCATAAAGGAAAGTGGCATTTGGAAATATTTTGTCTAAATGAACTAAGACATACTTCGAATGTATTGTGTCCTCCCACGTATTCCTCATCTTGTGATAATTCGTTATCGCCAGCTTCGCTGCTTCGGAAAAAATATTTTGGCAGAGTGCGCTGTGCTTGAGGCCGTGGCGTCGATTGTCCCTCGACGGGCTCTGTACCATGTCGACATCACTGATGGTATAAGTAGCTCGAGCCATGCCCATTGGCTCCAGTTCCTTTTTTCCGATTGCTTCGCTCTCGTGAACGGCGCGCTTCGAGATTTTCTGTCAAGAAAATGTCTTCTTAATCAACCGCTTCGACTCCCAAAACTGGGTTTAAGAAGTGTATTGACTGCGGGTCGAAGATGTCTATCACGGATGCTCACCGTATCTGTCTTTGTTGTCTGGGCTCAGACAATCGAACCAGCGACTGTGGCTCCTGTCAGTCAATGACAGAGAATGCCCTCCGTGAGAGGAAAAGTAAGTTAGCGGTGGGGTGGGAGACGTTGAAGGGCTCTTCGAAAGCCTTATCAAGAAAACATAAGAAATCGTCTGATTCAAAAGAATCGGAACGTCATAAAAAGCATTCGAAGAGATCCCGATCTCGTAGTAGGTCGAGACGATCTTCTTCGTCGTCTTCTAAAAAGCTAAAAAGGAGACATAGATCTCCATCGTCATCATCCAATACATCGACAGAATTGGTTCGATGTCCAACAAGATCGGATTCCCCTTCAAAATGGGAGAGCTTTAGAAGAAAAATGATGCAGGTCTTTGAGAACGCGGCCTCGACCCCCTCAAAGAAACCTCAGAAAAGCCAGACCCTGGTCACTCCACAGGACGACACAGGGAAGTCAGGAACTACGGTAGTAAAACCCAGGAGTACCCATAAAACTCGAGTAGACAAATCGTCGATCAAGTGTTTCTCCGATTCCTCATAAAAGGCAGAAATTGTCGAAGTCGAGTGCAACTTCGTCGACGCCATCGGCGCCGACAGCTTCGACAACGAAGCCTATATTATCCTCGACGCCTTTATCGAAGGCTTCGTCGAGTGTGTCGAAGGCTCCTTCGACCCCTTCGAAGAAAACACCTATTCCTTCGACGAAAAATCAGGAGGAAGAGAGAAGGTTTACACCTTTACCCAAATCAGACTTTTTTAGGTCCATGTCTTCAATTTTTGAAGAATCTGGCTCAGAGGATGAAGATGTCACTCCGTTTGGAGTAAAATATGGCACTAGACAAACCCTGAAACAAAAATGAGAGACCTATGTGAAACTCTGCATTCTGCTAGTGGTGTTGACACATCACCTGAATTGGAGTTTGCTGCACCTGGTCCTGCAGAACATGCAGACTTAGGGTATAGGAATTTGATGAGTAGGGTGATTGAATATATGGAATATATGGGTTGGGGAAGAGCCTCCCCTACTTTTGAGCAAGATGATATGACGAACATTTTTTTACATTTTTTTTATTGATATCGTTGAAATAAATCAACTTTTCAATATAAAACTTTACATGCAATTAATGGTAAAATTGAACACATTTTTCAAAAGTATAAAATGAATACTACACATTTAGCAATCCTTAAAAGAAGGAAGAAAGAATTATTCAATTGATATCAAACACCAAACAAATTTGAAAATTGACGAAATACACAAGAGTAAAAAGAACCAGTAAGTAAGTAATCACACAATTCTTCAACAAGTCAGTTTCACTGCATAGAAAAAGTTTACAATTGCAATTTGTAAGGAGACCTTTGTCGTGCACATTAAAGTGGACCACCTTTGTACTGAATCTAAATTCCCCAAGTAACTACAATGACAAGAGAAATATTTCAGGCGCTCCTGGACTAGAGCTGGGCACAGCGATAAAATGTGTTCCAGGGTTTCTGTGGCCTTAGTGTCTAGGGAGTATCTGCAAAAAGTTACAACCCCCTCGCAACTCTTGCGTTGAGCCAGTAGTTCGCGAGTATGCCATAAATTCAGACGCATTCTCAGAATAAGTGAACCTTTGAAGATATGGTTCTATGTATCCCAACCTTTTGTGCCTACATTTTTCGGGTATTGCAGATTTGTATTGGAGACATTTGGATCGAGTCTTGATCCAATCATTACGATAAATTAGCTGTTTTACTTTGTCGGGGTTTATCAAAAGCATATTAAGAGATGCATCCGCTTCCACTAAAATGTGATAAATGGCACGTAACCACTGCTTAACAAAATAATGTTTAGTGTGAAAAATGTAATTCGACAGGAATTGCAAGACATTGTATTCCCGAGTAGGCAACAGACATTTCCGAAGAAGGGCACAAGTTCTCCACTGGTATTGTGCATTCAGGGAGGTTAGGCCCAATTCATAACGCACCCAAACTATTGGGATGCATTGTGGAAGTTGAAGAATTGTTTTCCAAAATTTCCCTTTTAACCTATCTAAAACTCCTGACAGCCAGGGTGATTGTGACTCAAGCCCATATAGAATACATGGAGTCGCTTTTTGTTTCCAACAGAATACTGCCGGTTTCATAGTAAAAGCACCAAAACAGTGCATTATGATTTTAGTCTGTGAGATGGCCGAATCAAGTTTACACTTCATAACATCCAAATGAGCAACAACTGAGGCACTACCATCAAAGATCATACCCAGATAAACATAACTCGAAACCATAGCCAATTTTATTTGGTTAATAGACCAGCGTGACGTTGATCTAGCCGTGTTATGTGGTCTATAGATGACAATTTGGGTTTTAGTAGTGTTAACCCGCAGTTCGTTAGCCACTATGTAGCTTTTAAAACCATCAAGTAGTTTTTGAAGGCCACACAGGGTTTTTCAAATTAACACCAAATCGTCGGCATACATAACGGTCTGAATTTTATGGTTGTTTATTTTGGGTGAGTCCGATGATATTGTCTCGAAAACCTGATGTACGTCATACAAAAAATAATTAAAGATTGCGGACGCCAAAAGGCAGCCTTGCTTGAGGCCGCAGGCATTCGGAATAGCCCTAGATAGTAGACCTTCTAGATTTAGTCTAATGCGCACGGATGTCTCGTCATGAAGTGATTGAATAATTTGTTGTAATGTCAGGGGGCACTTATCTCTGATGAGTTTGGCAAAAAGAATGGGACGGGAAATGGCGTCAAAAGCCATATGGAGAGCCACAAAGGCAAAATATAGTGCTTGTTTGGAGCTTTGTGCTTGGGATTTAATGGCGTTGAGACAAAGCAAATTGATGTTTATACCTAGGCCAGCAAGAAAGCCTGTCTGAAAAGGGTCTATTGCGTGGGCGGCTTTAGTCCATATGTTGAAATCCCGAAGGATAAGTTTGGAAAAAAGCTTGCCTGGAGCATCTAAAAGGGCAATAGGCCTATAGTTGCAGGGAAGGGTAGGATCACCCTTCTGGTGGATTGGTACGATGATGGAGGTTTTCCATGAGTGTGGGATGTCACAAAAGAAAAAAATGTTTTGGAAAAGATTGTTCAAGATTTTAGCCCACATTGAGGGATTAGATTTAAACATAAAGTTACTAAGGCCATCAGGGCCTTTGGCTCTAGAAGAACTGATATGTTTAATGTAACCCTCAAGAATAAGCAGGCAGCAATCAAGAGACCAACTCTGAGGGCTATCAGGTAACTGGGCCTGATGCACAAAGGACGGATCCGCATATAGATTGGTGTAGTGCTCGATCCACTGGGCCTCAGATACACTAAGAACCTGTAAAGCACTCTGGCTCTTGTGGGCACATTGATTAAAGATAGCCCAGGGTTCAGCTGTATTTTTGTTCGCTATTAGTCTGAGTATGTGCTCACTATCCATTTGCTTGATGTGCGCTCGATGTTGACGCATCAAATTGCGGTATCTGCATTTGGCTGCTCTCAATTGCTGAATGCAATTGGCCTGATTTAATTTACAGATTACCCTTTTTTCATGATGGAATTCAGTCTTTCTAGCTTTTACTAGAGGGTTGAAAGAGTGTTTGTGGGGGGGTCTCTGATTGATTACTATGTTTCACTGGATGCCGGAATGTGATTAAAAGGTTAGTATACTGTTTTGGATTATTGGAGTTATTATTCGAAATGACCAAATGGGATAAGGCTGATAAGTTATTATCTGACCAGCGAAAACGCGTCATAATATTATTGACCACCATCTCAGACGAATAGTAGGACTTGTGAGGAGCTACATAATTCCAATTTATTGTAAGAACCAGCAAATGGTGATCACTATGCACCTGAGGGATAATTTGGAAAGATTTTATCTGCCCAGTTAGGTTGGTATGAGTATACATATAATCTATTGTAGTGTGTACCGACCCTCTTTGCCACATTGGCTGGGATGTCACCTTGTATTGCACCATTGGTCATGTGGAAATTGCGTTCCATCATAAAGGAAGACCACCGCTTGACCTTGTCAATGGTGATTTTCCCTTTAGGATGGAGACAATCTAAATTGAGGTCTCCCACAGTAAGAGTGTCCGTAATGTCCGAAGAGAGAAGTACCAAATCCAGAAGACTAGTCAGGCCCACATAGAAGGCAATATCAGTTAGCCCAAGAGGGTTACGATAAATGTTGATTAGTGCAATAGTATGCAATGGGCATGTGATTTTTACAAGTTCAATAAAAACCGAAACCGAGGCCCAGCCTCTAGACATGTTTACTCCCACTAGTAGGCCGGATCATGGCTGGAAGTAGAACTATATCATAGTTATTCCATGCTGGGGTTTGCAACAGCCAAGTTTCCAGAAGGGCTATTATATCAATTACAGTCGGAAAATCAGCAATGGAAGTTTGCAAGTGTGCGTGGCCTCGGGTGTTCCAACTGGCAACAGTAATGAGACATGCTTTCGATGTCACTGATGGTTATGACATATGAGACTGAGCACCATAGATGTTATTTACAGGTGATTCACTCGAATTGGTGTAAGAAGCCATTTGTTTCACATCGGTTCCCACATTCATACGTGCTGGATCTTGTGCTAGTAAGAAACCCATGTTAAACAATTGCATTTTTGATGTCCACACAGTATTTAGGACAATTCCCGATGGTATCCACAATCGCACCACCGAACAAGTGTTCTCGGGATAAATTCAATTTGTTCGATGTCACTTGAACAAATATCTTCGAATTCCACTAGTTCGGAAAAAATATTTAGCACGCTACGTCGATTAAGATCGTAGGAGCCAAAATTCCCTCCCGGACATTTTAAAATCAATGAGTGACAGTTTAGGAGCATCGATAAGTTGATGTCTAGGCATTTCCATGCGCTGGGCTGTAGCAGCCTGGGGCAAACTGAGAGATGACATAGAATGCTGAGGAATGCCAGCTATCATTGGCAAGGGACCTGGGAGGAGCCATTGATGCAAATTGGAATTTGTTTCACATGGCTTGTGGGGTGGCTTGTGGGGTGGAATAGAGAGGATGGGCTGGGTACAAGATGTTAAATATGCATCCACCGCTTCGCGTATTTGAGTGGTTGAGAGGTCAGAAGCAGTTTTGGTTCGCGAGTTGGTAACAGGGGTCGTGATGTTATCGCACTCAACTTGGCCCATTGAGCTTTTATCAGGGATGGGTTGTTTTCGCGCAGCTGCCAAATCTAATTCACAGATTAGCGCATCCAAGGGAGAGTAGAATGAAGCCGTGGTGATACTAGATGCTGGCTGTGCCACGGGGGCAAAGGGCCTGGGTAGGGGCTCTAAAAGGCCCTCTCTCGACGGTGGAGCAGGCAGATTCTCTTTTAATGGTAGCACTGAGTCAACTGCCAAAGGTGCTGTAAGAACCTGCACAGGTAGGTCAGTTTTCTCGGAGCTAGCATTATATGGTAAAGCAGGGGCAAGTGTTGGCATCAGGAGTACAGGGACTAACAGAGGCACTGAACACTGGGTGGCTTGCACGGCATCTGTTGGCACCGACACTGGTTTCAAAGTTTGAAAGAAGGTTTTCATTGTTTGTGTCGGAACCCTCAATGTGAGGTGTTTGGGGTTCTTCTTGGTTGCGGGGAGAGGCACCTTCAAGCCTTTTTTCTTTTTTTCATAACCGGTAAACAAGGTATGCTATTCCCTTCCTTGGGGAGATTCGAGAGAGTCACCGAAACTAGGCTAGGAAGGGGCCCAGAAGCATGTGGGGAAGGCGGGAGACTCGCCAAAGACTTATTCGAAGGAGCAGGGACAATGGAAGCACTCACGCGACCCTCTGGAGTGATAATGTCAGCAAATGCAGGAAGAACTGAAGTGGGCGGAGGTCTGGGCAAGCCTATGGTAATAATTGAGACCTCATCGCCTAAAACATTATCTGCAGTCAGAGTACTCTGCAGATTCGATTTAAGATGGCTAACCAAGGTTTTTAATAAAGACAAAATTTCATAGGCTTGCGCCGATTGTTCTGTTACTTTTGCATCTAGTCCTTCAAATAGTTTGAACAGACTTTGCAGATTTAGCTGCATAGCAGCTAGGGTGACATCGAGCACTGGAGAAGGAGCAGGAGCCACTGCTAATACGGCTTCCAATGTAGAGGGCGGGGACACAGTCTGCACACTTTGGGCTAGGGGGATTGTTAGCACGGGAGGGGCGGCAGTAGACGCTGCGACAGACATATCTAATGTGCAAGGAGAGCGGGAGATGGGCCAGTTTGGAGAGATGCCGTCTTCCACTGTACTCCGAGGGAAACACTCTTGTGTATCTGGAACCTGTACTCTTCTGGGAGTGGGGTAGACAAAGGAGATGGAAGGAGGGCTAGGGGAGGACACCGTGCCTGAAGTGCCTGAAATAAGATCTATTACACCATGTGGACCTGAGAGCAAAGAGTTCTGAGACTCACAGTGGCTAGCATGAATTGAAAGATCAGGGTAAGAGCACAGGGAGGAAGTTAGGGCCTCACCAACTGTCGAGAACCTTTCCTTTTGGTGAAAAAGCGCAGCAGAGGAGTATGCAACATAGTATTGTCTGATAAGGGGAGCACAGCCACATTTGCATCGAACTTTGATGGAACCTGCGCTATTGGTTCATAAGGAAATGAAGTGCGTGCATCTGGTGGAACTTTAGTATTTGTCCCAAGCAGAGCTGGCACGGTTGTGCCTTTTGGAGCTGACCAGCGTATTTACAGGAGAGAGAATGATGGTCTTACGAGATAAGCACGAGAGGTGTGCGAATGGTATAGTCAGCCCCTTCTGGTGTAAAGTTAAGGGCATACCCGTTGTTAACAAATATGCCATAGCGTGAACTGGCATGAGAGGAAGCATGTACTGGCCTGTAAAGAAAGTTATTAGTACCACAACACAGTACACACTGGTGCAACAAAACAAGCAAGCAAGCGGCCTTCTTAGCGGGCACAGAATAACATGCACTTTCCAAATATATAATAAGGGGCACCGTCGCCGCTGGCTGCGCAGCTAAGCAGCCAAGCAGTACTTAAACAGTACTTGCGACAGGTGCGCGCACGCTGGTGCGCGTGCAAGATGGCTTTAATAGAAAGAGCCCAAACTCGTTTGAATGCGGGGAGGAGCTCTAAAAAAAAAAAGAAAGTAGTATATCAGTAGATGGAAAAAGGAGTCCACAAAGTCCACAAAGACGAAAAAGTTCACAAAGTGTTTGTGCTTGAATTCAGTTCACCTCCTTAGTGGGTCCAACAGCAACAGCAAACGCGGCAAGAGCGGCAGAGAGCAGCCGTGGCAGCCAAGCAGTACTTAAACAGTACTTGCGACAGGTGCCCGCATTATAGTCCAGGGACCCCGGAAAGTACAGAACTTCTACTTCTGATCCGGAATACCTGAATAGACACCCTACGCCAGAAAGTCTGGTTATTCAGGCCGCTACTACTTCCAGGCAGACAGCATACCCAACCATACCTCTGGACAGGGAGGATAAAAAGGTTGATGCTTGGGCTCGTAAAATTTTTACTTCGGGTAGCATGGCCTTGAAATACCCTGGCTAGGTTCACAAATACTCTGTGGGAATGCATTTCGGCTGTGGCTGAACATATTCAGGAAGGCGAGGAAAGGGAAGGCTTCCTGAATATAGTCAATGACGGGAAGGAGGCAATGGGGGAATGTCTCCAGTCTGGACTGGATACTGCTGATAGTATTAGCAGGTCCATGGCATCAAGCACAGTGCTACACAGATTTGCGTGGTTGAGAAAGTCGGGTTTGCACCAGATGTGCAGACCACACTTATTCAACATGCCCTTTGATGGCTCGAGGCTGTTTGGTAGTAAGGCTGATGAGAGCCTAGAAAAACTACAGAAAGCGGCAGCTAAATCCCTTAGTGCCTCCATGCGACATCCTCAGAAACCCTATTTGGGCTCATTTTCCTGGAGGGGTCGTGCTTTTCAATACTACTCCTCTGTTGGTAGAGGGACAGGCTTTTCAAATGGGCAAAAGGAATGTCACTCGTGGTGGACGAGGAAAGACTACAAAGCCATCTTCAGGAACGGCATCTATGCCCTCAGCTGCTCCTGCAGCCGCCTCCAAATCTCTCTGAGGTCTTATCATACAAAACACCAGTGGGAGGCAGAATCTCTCAGCATCTGAAAGAATGGCGAGGCATTACTTCAGATGCCTGGGCACTAGAAACAGTAGCCCAAGGTTACTGCCTTCCCTTCCTAAAAAGACCTCACAATCCTCCACCGGGAGCCAGCTCTACCAAAATTCCAGACCCACTCCTTTTGCAGGAAATTATAACCCTGCCAGAGAAAGGTGCAATAGAACATGTACCTATAGCGGAGAGGAACAAGTGTTGGTACTCCCCTTATTTTCTCATCCCGAAGAAGGATGGAGGACTGAGACCCATCTTGGACTTAAGAAAATTGAACAAGTTCCTCAGAAAGGACAAGTTCAAGATGGTAACCCTTTCTCAGATCCTTCAGGCTCTCCAACTCCAAGACTGGTTGGTATCATTGGACCTTCAGGATGCTTATTTTCATGTGTCAATCCATCCCAAGCACAGAAAATACCTGAGGTTCGCAGTTGGCGGTTCTCACTATCAGTTTCGAGTTCTGCCATTCGGGCTGACCTCCGCTCTGAGGGTTTTCACCAAACTGATGGCAGTAGTGGCAGCGAGTCTCAGGAGAGGGGGGATTCACGTCTACCCCTACCTGGACGACTGGCTGATCAGAGCACGTTCTCCAGAACAAGCTCAGGAACATCTGTCGATCACCTGCCACTTCCTCCAGAACCTGGGCTTCTCCCTCAACTTCAAGAAGTCCTACATGATACCATCCCAACAACTCCAGTTTATCAGAGCAGTCTTGGACACTTCCTCGGGCAAAGCCTCGCCGCCCGAGGTGAGAGTTCTCCACATCCAGCAGATGGTAACAAAATTCCAGAAAGCCCAGCATCTACCGGCCTTCGATTTTCTGAGGTTGCTCAGTCTCATGGCATTCTGCATTTTTCTGGTGCCAGTGGCCAGACTGAGAATGAGATCTCTCCCATGGGCCCTCAGAACTCAGTGGTCCCAATTCTCAGGGAATGTAAGATCTTCTGCAAGTCCAGAGTGCAGTTGCTCAGGATCTATCATGGTGGGCTTGCAACGACAACATCCTCAAGGAAGAATCTTTTTGGCAACCATGGCCGGAGATGACAGTAGTGACGGACGCCTCACTCACAGGGTGGGGAGCTCACACCAACGATCTGACAATCAGCGGACGTTGGTCTCCATCGGAGTCCAAACTACACATCAACCTATTGGAGCTGAGGGCAATCAGACTAGCGCTAAAGGCCTTCCTGCCCTCCGTACAGGGAAAGAATGTCCTGATAATGACGGACAACACAGTGGCCATGTACTACCTCAACAAAAGAGGAGGCGTAGGATCACTACCTCTGTGTAGAGAGGTAATGCAGCTCTGGTTCTGGGGCGTTACAAGGAGGAATCTCTCTATCAGCAGTTCACCTAGCCGGAGAGCAGAACACGGCGGCAGACGCTCTGAGCAGGCAGAGACCAGTCTCCCACGAGTGGGAGCTAGCTCAGGAAGTCCTTCTGGGGAACCCCTCAAGTGGATCTGTTCGCAACCATTTGGGGTTAGCGGTGACAAAACAAACTATATCCCGCTGGATCATTCTAGCTATTTTGGAATGCTACAGATTAGCAGGAAAAGACCCACCGGATGGGCTACGTGCTCCCTCCACTAGGGGAATGGCTACTTCTGCGGCTTTGAAGAGGGGAGACCCCACAAAAAATATTTGCTCAGCTGCAACATGGGCATCAATGCATACTTTTATCAAGCATTACTGCTTAGATGCCTCCTCCACCAATGAGGGGCTATTTGCCAGAGAGTTACTTCACTCTGTCCATGAAAACAAAAACTAGCACTCCCACCTCCAAATTGATCACTGCTATGGGAGTCTATCACAAGATGAGGAATACGTGGGAGGACACAATCCATTCGAAGAACAAGTTACTTACCAATTGTAACGTTATTTCGACTGGATGTTCCTCCCACGTATTCCTCTTCGACCCTCCCAGCCTGCCCTGCAGTACAGTTTTTTTTTTCTTACAATTTCCTCTCACGATGGGCATATCAGTCACAGCATACGCCTGGATGTTCCACGAGTATTTCCTCGAAAAAACAACTGAAGCCAACGGGCGCGGCTCGAGCTACTTATACCCTCAGTGACGTCGACACGGTATGGACCCCGTCGAGGGACAATCGACACCAAAGCCTCAAGCACAGCGCCCTCTGCCGAAAAAGAATTTCTGAAGCAGCGAAGCTGGCGATAACGAATTATCACAAGATGAGGAATACGTGGGAGGAACATCCAGTCGAAAAGAATGTTACAGTCGGTAAGTAACTTGTTCTTAGAGCCTATGCATCAGGCCCCAATCAAGTTTCTCTCTTGGAAGACGGCTTTCCTTGTGGCCATCACCTCTGCCAGTCGTGTAGATGAGATGCAGGCCCTATCCTGCAAGCAGCTGTACCTGACTTTCCGCGAATCAAGTGTGGTACTTCGTATGCACCCCTCTTTCATACCGAAGGTTCCGTCGGAATTCCACCTCAACGAACCTTTGGTGTTACCTGTTTTCTTGCCAAAACCTTTGTAGCCGGTGGAAAGGGCCTTGAACTCGCTGGACGTAGCTTGTGACTGAAGTTCTACGTGACACGCATGAAGGAGTTTTCGGAACACTTCACAATTTTTCGTGAACTTTGGTCCTGTGAAAAATGGGAAGGCCTTGTACAAGGCTTCCATTTCAAGGTGATTCTCCTGCTGCATCACGCACTGTCATCGGTTGGCGAACCAACCTTTGCCCGGCCATCCGAGAGCCCACACCACCAGAGCGATCGGTGTTCTTGTCTGGTGTGCCCCTGTTGGAAATCTACAGGGCTGCTGCCTGGAGGTCCACGCACACCTTCACGAAGTTCTACTGCATCGACAGGGCTTCCAGGGTGGAGTCCAGAGTCGGCCAAGCAGTGCTAAGCAACCTGTTTGCTTGAGGTGAGTCTGTTCCGGAGGTAAGAGTTATTTGCTTCTGTTAAGCCTTGACACCTCTCGTGGTTGTGTAATGTTGTACTGCTATGTATTCTTTATTTTTGAGCATGTGAATCCATGCCAGACCCCATGTTGGAGAAGGTTTAAGTTACCTATAACTATTGTTCTCCAGCATGGGTCTGGCATGGATTCAAATGCGAACCGTCCCACCGGCCCCATCTGCGACTCTTCTTGGTCATACTGCCACGCTACGTGGTTACCAAATCTGAAGATGGCTGCCAGAGGCAGGGTTTAGGGAGAGGACTGTCATTGGATGGGGGCTGTATGACCCAGAGGACAGTGATTGGGTTAGAGGACAAATACAGGTTTTAAGTGAAAGTGAAACTGTTTTTTCTTTTACCGATGATTCCCAACCTGACGACTGTGTATATTCATGAGCATGTGAATCCATGACAGACCCATGCTGGAGAACAATAGTTACAGGTAAGTAACTAAAACCTTCTCCATGCTGCTCGGGAAAGGCCTGTTCTTGGTGCAGTGTTGGAGAAAATGATGGGCTTCCACAGGTTTTGATCTGTGTATTAAAGGTTTTGTTAAAGATTTTCCTGCGTAGTTAATGTTCAATTCTACATTTATCCAGCAACTGGTCGAATTACCAATGTCTGGGAGTCTGCTTTGGAGGAAATTAATTTGTGTTTTGAAAGGTTTTAATGCACTCACACTGGTTTGTAAAAAAAAGTGTGGGCACTGTAAGAAATTCATGGTAACAACACGTAAGACAGACAGGAGTGATCACAGTTCAAGGGTGTTTATTGAACAATGAATGTTGTATGCAGATTGGAAAAATGCCTAATCTAAACCTAAATCTAAGATGGGAGCAAGCATCAGCCATCAAATGAAATATAAGGCTGTCCTAGTGATGTTGTGTCAAATAAAAAGGGCATATACTAAGAAACCTATTAGCAGACATTACAACTAATACAAACAAGGGTGTGGGATAGTTCTCAAGAAAAGAAAGAAGTGTTCTCAAATAATATGTCAGGATGCGGTAACTTGGGAGTCCCTTCCCCACGTTTTGAGCACAGGATAAGGCGGGATCTTGGACCACAGTACAGTCTCGGGCTTCTCCAGAACGAGACAACAGATCTGTTCCAGCTGTCAGGACCGTCAATGGTCAAGTCTTGTTTCACTTGCAAGTCTCTTGCCCTTGAGGCCTACACGTGTTCAAATAGCAAAAACAAAAGTTCCTTTAACCAAATAAAGTTTGTTACGGTGATAATTATTAACCCCTGGGTCCCCTTCTTCTGGGCGCTGACCCGTCTCAATTGTATTCCACAGTTCACGTAGGGTGATGGTTTCACCCCTGCGTCCCCCTCTTCTGCGTGCTTACCCTTCTCAATTGTTTATCAGTCTCACGTAAGGTGATTGCTTCGCCCCTGGGTCCCCCTATTCTGGGCGCTGACCCTTCTGAATCGTTCTCCACGATTATATGTATCAGTTCTTTTCTCACTTGAATTTTTGGATGATAGCTTCACCCCTGGATCTCCCTCGGTCAGGCTTGGACGCTTCTTCTTTTTAGCAGGTTTTCACTTCCCTTAGTTTCTCAGTGTCTTTTTCAAACAGTTCCTAGTAGAAATCCCTCGGCCGGGTTCACCCTTGTCAACACACTGTTTCTTGGGACTTTAGACTTGCCCCCCTCTCGCCAGCATCCCTTGGTCGGGTTCACTCCTGCTAACTTTGCATTCACAATTGCCTTCTGGTATCTGTAGTGTCGCTCAGGTGGGGATCGACCAGAGTCTCTCGAGTTAGTACCCACGTGGTGCCAGTTTTCCCTCTGCAGCTGCTCTTCCCTTAACACTCTTTAAAGTTCTTTCATAGTTTATAGAAACTTGTTTCAAACTTGCCACTTTGCAGTTCTCACTGAACACAGCCCAGTTCTTATCGGTCCTCCCCTCGACTCACTGGCTGTGATGAACCGCTTGGCTTTCGGCTTTAATGGAGTCAAGGCCGGTACCACAGGTGTGGGAGCTTCCCTCGCTTTTGCTTATCTACGTAGGCTTGCCACGTGTACCGTTCACATCTGCTTCAAGACACTTGTGCTATTGTTTGCGGTCTTATGTCTTTCTCCTCGAACGTTATGCGTGCCTGAGACGAAAAGGGCAAGGTCCCTTCTCGCCTCACCACCCTTTCGATTCCTGCAGCCTTTTTCCTTCTCTTGAACTGCTGCACCTGATTAGCTGTCTCATTGTGCTATCTGCCGTGCTCGCCTTGCTCGTACTGCGCTCTCTTGCTCCACCTTTTATCCCTGTGGGGAAGGGAAAGGGTAGTCAGGCATGTGATTCTGATTAATTGCCTGACTTTCCCTGACCCTTTGGTTGGGACATGTCAGGTGAACAGTTTTATTACAAGTCTGTTGTAATTCATGGGGCAACACTAGGTTCGTGTCGGATTGTCCTACGGAATATGATGGGGAAGGTTTGTGAAATGGACGAGAATGACCGGGATGAAGAACAGAAAATAGGGGGTTGTGGGAACAGTAGTATTTTGTCATAGTAGATTGGGATTTTGGAAAATGACAATCAGAGGGACGGGATTAGTAGGGTTTGCGAAACAAATGGGAATAACTGGGATCGTGGAATGAACAGGGGATTGAGAGAATCGTAATGCTTTGTCAATGTAGTATACTGGGGTTTCGGGAAAGAATAATTAGAGGGACGGGAAGAAGAATGGGAAGGGCAATGACCGGAAGTAGTCTAGTAGTGAACAGACAAACGGGTATTCTGGGATGGATAATCGCCTCTCCTTCTTCCTCGGCATAGTACTGCGTCTCACCTGGAGCATTCCCCTGAGCATAACCGCGGGTTCCCCAACCCAGGTGATCCTCACTCACTCGTCCACCCCCAGGGTTGGGATCTGAGCACGTCAGCCCTCCCCTGGCCACCTGAATAAGGGTTTCCCTGGGAGAATACCCTCCGGTTTCTCACAGTACCCTGTTTTTTTCTTTTTAACTCTTCATTTTTGAATGTCCACTTTCTGTCTGCCTTGATAGGGGAGTTACCCACACTCTCCCATTTTTCTCTTTCTTTGTCTTTCTCTCTCTCTCTCTTTTTCTCTCTTTCTCTCTTTCTCTCTCTCTTCTCTCTCATTTCTCCTCTCTCTTCTCTCATCCCCCCTCTGCTGGATTTATACCTCTTTCTATCCTTGCTATTTTTTCATAGCCATGGGGTTGCGCTCATTTTCATTCAACCTCGTTAGCATGTTTTATGACATGCTATATTTTGTTTTATTCGATTGCTGTCTGCAGAGCGCTACGGGGAAGTGCAACACTCACAAATGTGCTGGGAAAGAGCAGACACACAATCGTGCAAGGAGCTTTCCCCAAGCAAAATGCAGACACGTGCCGTGGAAGTCAGGTGTGAAAAAGGTAAATGGCGTGGGCGGATGGAAATAGTTACATGTCACTTGGAGGAGCGCAAGCGGCAGCAGAGTGGGGCAGGACTTTAGGGGAGCCGCTCCCGAAGTTGTAGAGTAAGTAGGGTAGAAATGGAGTGAGCAGCCTTTTGTGAGTGATTTGCACTCATAGATGCATTTTAGTATGGCTTGTTTGCAATATCCATATTGCTTTGTATAATGGCTATAAAGGTGACCTGCAGCACTACACACACACGCACACACTTAACGTTATCGGAACTCAGTTCAGGAAAAGGGCCCAATATAGACCGGCCAAAGCAGAATCGGCAACCATCCTGCCCATTATTAACAGGCTGAGGTAATTACAGCCAAGGAAGCAAAGGTTAGGCAAAGATGGGTTATGCAGATTGAATCCCAGAAAAAACAATTTCCAAGCCGAGATGAATCCATCGCTCGACATCACCATAAAGCTCCTAGCAGGCACCAAGAGCTTCCAGGGAGCACCGTTCAGGGTCTTGCTCCCAGAAAAGCCACACATCAAACATACCCTCATTTTGTTTTGGAGTGTCGTGGTTCCTCCCAGATTTTCTGTCTGTGGCGCCTGGCCACTCATAGCCTTCCAGTGCCTAGGGAATAAGTAGAAGAGTGTGTGATCTCCTATTCTCTTGGGCTTCAAATTTACACAAACCTATACTGTGTTGGAAGGCCTCAAAGCCTGTTCTTAAGATGCAAGACATCCTCCGGGAACAGGCTTATAGTAGACAGTTAACCTACAAGAGTGTTGGCTTTAATGCCTCCTTTACTGAATGAGCATGCTGAGCATTACTGTACAAAGGTACTTCTAATTTGTTTCTCTCATACTGCATTTTGGTGGCTTATTTACCAACTCACTACATGCCAGGGTGACACTTGATCACTTTTCCTGCAAAGGCCAGACTAGTATGGCTCTGTGTGGTGGTGGAGATCTTCTGTCAAACTCTCCTTTTGCACTTACTCTGTGCACAGTCTACACCTGGCTTTTTCACCTGTGTCAGCGCTCTCAGCTTTACCAGCACCCCCTCCATCTATCGGTAGGAGGAGGTCCAATATGGTTATCTGGTTAGCCCCCTGCAACTCCCATGACCCTCTGAGCACATCTCAAAGCAATTACTCATCCATGTTACTTAATGAACTATCAGCACCACACTAGTAACACCCTCAATGAACATTCTGCTGGCCAGTAAGGGATGTTCGTGTTACTACTTTTGATGACATTTTCTTCTAGTCACAACACTTAATACTATATATTCATCACAATGTTCACTATCACTTACACTTGTATTTTCATTTCTCTTCATGTTGTTAGCTAAGAATGTATGTTTTTGTATCGCTGAATTTTCCTACTCTTCCCTTTCCTGCTCTTCTTGACTCTGTTTCCTTTAGATCATTGTCTGGCTGCCACCCGGGGCAGCGGTCACAATTTGCCTCTACACAGACAAGTCCCTGGGGAGTTGTAAGCCCACTAAAAGATTGTTGTGCAAACTATAAAAGACAAATAAGCTAACATAATGAGCCTCATTACAAGTATGGAGGTACCCTGACTGGGGAAATACCGGGCCATTCCGACCTTGGAGGGCCCGGTATTTCCCCATTCAAGGAACCTGGACCCGGTACATCCCCATTCCCATTTGAGCCCCTATAGGGATCAATGGGAATGGGGAGGATGCTAACGACAGGCCCGTTAATGACGGGCGGTTGTTAGCATCCTGGTCTGCTCGCGGGACCCGCTAAGGGAACCTCGTAATCGGTGCTCCCGTAATGAAGGGTGCCGGTCCCGTACCGGCACCTTTCATTACGGGAGCGCCACCCTTGTAATGAGGCCCACTATGTTCTTTTCGGAGCCAAGGTTTCACAAAGGCCTCCCAGTCTGGCTCTGGAGCCTCCTCGTCGTCTTGGTACAATCCCCAAGGTCAAGCATCCTCTTTTTAAACAAGTCACCAAGGGGGGTTTCAAAGAGGTAAAGGTTGGGACAGAATTGCAGCCTCTAGAGGCTCTGCTCCCCTGCCAGCAAATGATGCTCCGGTTCAGGTACCCTCCCTTGTTTGGGGGTCGCATAACATCGTTCACCCACACATGGAAGGGGATAATATTGGATCGCTGCATGCTAACAACTGTGGAAACCGGTTATTCAGTAGAATTCCTAGAAACACCGCTCCACCATCAAGAAGAATGTTAGCAGAACATTACTTGATTCTAGAAGAAATGTTAACACTACTATAAAAGGAAGTGATAGAGCTGGTTTTACCCCTGGAAGAAAACCAAGGAATCAATTCAGTGTATTTCCTTGTTTCAAAGAAAGATCTAACAATGCGGCCAGTCTTAGACCTACGCCCTGTAAACACGTATGTTAAACCGCAGAAATTTAGGATGACAACGCAGCAGGAGGTAATTCCTCTGTTAAAACGGGGGGATTACATGGCGACATTGGATATGAAAGATGCATACTTTCATATTTTGTTGTTGCCAATGCACAGAAAATACCTAAGATTCAGAGTGGCAAACAAGCACTACCAATTTAAAGTGCTACCATTAGACATAGCCTCAGCACCACAAATGTTCTTGCAGTGGTGGCCGCACATCTACAGAGGCAATCTATTCCAGTGTACCCTTACCTAGACAACTGGCTAATAACAGGAGACACACCACAGTTTTGACAGCAAAATATTCAACAGTCAATCTGCTGTTTGTTAGGTTCCTTCATCAACAAGAAAAAGTCCAGTCCAGTGCCCAGTCAAGTCAAACAGTTTCTGTCACCCATAATTTGAACAGAAGAAGGCCTGATCTTCCCCACCAATGAGAGGGTGAAAACATGATGTAGCTGTGAGAAAGGCCATGCACCTTCTGTGAATGATGGCTTCCTGCGTTAACCTTGTGCGCACGCCTGCCTGCACATGCGTCCAATGCAATTGTGTCTAATGAAACAATGGTCGCAAGCAAGCGGACTATGAGGCGATCTAGTGGTGGTTTCGTATCCTCTAGTTCTATCTCTGCAGTGATGGTCAAAGGAGAACCTTTTAAAGAGCAAGCTGTTCAACACCTCAGCAATCAAAGCTAACAGGAAAGGGAGCTTATTTTCTCAATCAAACTATGCACAGGGTGTGGACAACAGCATTAGTCAAAAACCATTACCTTCTCGAACAGCTAGCAGTCGTCAAAGCTCTACAATCATTTAAACAACAGCTAGTAAACAAAACAATACTCATACTAACAGACAGCACCACAGCCATGTTCTACATAAAAAAGCAGAGAGGAACACACTCTCCAGGGCTGTCCACACTTGCCCAGAACATTTGGCTGTGGGCACTAAACCCCATCATGTTTCTCCTAGCATAACATGCTCCAGGGGAACTTAATTCTCTAGCAGACGTACTAAGCAGAAGTGCTCAACTCCTGTCAGAATACAAGTGGCAGTTGAATACCAACATCCTACATGACGTCTTCACAAACTGAGGATTTCCAGACATAAATCTCTTGGCTACACAAGAAAACGCACAATGTCACGACTACGCATTCAAGTTTCCCAAGACAAAATCCAAGGGAAATGCTCTGTTAATTAACTGGTGAGCGAGATTTGCCTATGCTTTTCCCCCAACTCTGCTTCTCAAAAGGATGGTCCACAAGCTACACCAGGAACCAGTATCTCTATCCTCTCCTCGCTTCCACCCCCATGGCGCTTTCTGTTTCTCCTATCTTTTCCAACTGCTTCTCCATTGACTATCCTTCCCTTCTCACTAAGTCTGGTTGGAAGAAGTTCAAAAAGGATATCTTGGCCTCTAACCCTGGCCTTCCTATCGGCGACACCTACTCCAATGCTTCCTCCAGACAGACCCTCACCGACATCTTATTTGTCGTTCCTTCGCCAGATCTATGGACTCCTCATATGGTCTCTGTGCTCTGCCCTATCTCCTCCTCTCCCATTGATGGCAGCACTTGCTGGGAAGTTCTCATGGCTTCCTTCGACTCTTCTAAAGTCATCATTAATGCCTACCTAAATGGTACTGTCATGGTCCAAGGCTCTCAGGCAATGTCCTCCTCTTTTATAGGTGCTTCCCTCGCCTCATCAATTTTCTCTCATCTCCTGCTGTCCCCTCCTCTCCCCCCTTGGCTACCTTGCCCTTTCTTTCCTCCTCCTCCTCTGCCCCTCCTAGGGCTCTTTCTCCTCCGCAGGGCGTACCTCTGATCTGTACCCCACCCCGCAAGGTCTTTAAGGCTGGAAACCTTCTTCATATTGCCACTCTCAACTCTCGCTCTGCTGTCAAACACTTCTCTGATATCTGCCACCTCCTTGAAGAACTAGACCTTGATGTCCTTGGTTTTACTGAGACATGGTTCACAGCCAGCTCTGTCACGAGCTTTGACACTCTCCTCCCTGATGGCTACAAGATCCTCTCAGCACCCAGATCCTCCTGGTGTGGTGGGGGGGTAGCCCTGATCTTTCTTGAGTGGATTATTGCCTCTATCATTCCCACTCAGACCTACTCCTCTTTTGAATGCCTTGTCTGTAGGCTTTCTCTCTCTCCTACCCATTTTCTTACTGTGGCTACCATCTACCGGCCTCCTGGTCAAATCACCTAATTTCTCTCGGAGTGGGCGGACCTCTCCTCATCCCTCCTGGCCAATACCACTCAACTCCTCCTCCTCGCTGACCTCAATATACATTTAGACTCTCCTTGCTCCTCATCTGTACTCTTCCGTGACCTCTGCGACTCCCTCTCCCTGTCCATCCTACCCTCTGGCCCGACTCACTCTGCAGGGCACACACTCGATGTCTTGATCTCCTCTGACCTCCCCCTCTCCATCCCTCTGACCACTCCTCTCTCCTGGAGCGATCACTCCCTCCTCTCCTCTCTCCCTCTCTTCCCCCCCAAGCCAAGCCTACCCCAACACTGCCACCTACCTTCTCGGACATCCGGCCCATCAAGTTTGTGTCAGTTGAGGCTTTTGCTGCCACTTCCCCCCCACCCCTCCACCTTTGGCTGTCTCACATCTTGACACAGCCCTGTCTCTGCTCTACTCTTCAATTTCTGATACTCTTGATGCTCTTGCCCCTGTCATGAGGATCCGTTTGAAGTCCAAAGCCAAGTGCAATTCCTGGTATGACTCTGACCTAGCTACACTTAAACGTAAGTGTAGGGCGGCTGAGAGGAAATGGAGGACTTCCTGTTCATCCTCTGACAAACTGGTCTGTCGCCTGCTACAAAGGCAATACCGATTCTCTGTCCTCACCAAGAAGAGAGTCCACATTCAAGCTCGTGTCTCTGCGGCATCAAACAACTCGGCCGAACTCTTTAAAATCTGCAAGGAGCTGGACAACCCTGCTGCCGTCTCTACCCCTCCTGTTGCCTCCCGGGCTCTTTGCAATGCCCTTGCCTCTCTTCATTTAAAAAACCCAGGACATCCTGTCCACCCTCTCCACCCACACCCCTCCTCTCCCCTCTCCATCTGTGCTTGTTGACCCTCCTTTAGCCACCCGCGCCCCCCACCATCCTTCTCGTCCTTTCCTCTTTTCTCCCCTGACGAGGTCGCTTGACAAGTCCGATCTATGAAAGCCTTGTCAAAACAGGTTCATCCCTGTTCCTCTAAAACCATCGGCACACCTTCAGCATCCTTTCCTCTCACTCTCTGGCTGGCCTCCCTCTCCTCATACCCCCACTGCGAGGCTAAGAACCTCGGGGTCATCTTTGACTCCACCCTTTCCTTCTCCGCCCACATCTCTGAGGTCTCTAAAAAGCCAAATTTCCTACTGCACCTCCTCAGAGGTACTCTGCCTTTCCTCTCCTTCCCCCAGAAGCTCATGGTATCCCAAGCTCTGGTTCTCTCTAGGTTGGTCTATTGTAACAGACTCTTTCTAAATCTACCTGCCTCTACTCTCCGCCCTCTACAACTAGGCCAGAACAGGACTGCAAGACTTGGCCTTGGCCTCAAGCCCTGGGATCGTATCTCTCCAGCTCTGAAATCTCTCCTTTTGCTCCCAGTGGATTCAAGGATTAAATTCAAAACCCTCTGCATTGTCCACAAGGCTTTCTGGGGCCTGGGTCCAAAATACCTTCATCTTTACCTCTGCAAATACCTCCCCACTCGAGCTCTTCGCTCCTCTACCTCCAACTCCCTCAGGGTCAGTCGTTTTTCAAAGAAACTAGCTTGGGGTAGATCTGTCTTCAGCTGGGGCCTCCCTCTGGAACAGCCTCCCTGCCACTCTAAAACTTGAGGAGAACCATCTCCGGTTCCGGAAGCACCTCAAGACCTTCCTCTTTTCTTCTGCCTTTTCTCCCCCTCTCCCCTGCTAATCGGTTCTCTCTTGGCACTGTGCACCTTGCCACCCTCTGTCCTCCGTGCCCAGGTACTTGCTCATCCCGCCACCCTCCCGCACTGCCTCCGGGCCACCCCTTGCACTGGGGTCTGTATCTTTACCCATACAGCCCCCCCTTTTTTTCTTCCTGCACTTATCAGACCTACACTGTCTGCTGTCTTAAACCTAGCACTTGCAAATTGCTGGCTGCACTACCACTGTTTGTTGCTTTTATTATTTATTTATTGTTATTTATCTGTTTCTCCTCTGCTTCGCACTTTCCACTTCTCCCCCCCTTCCATGCACTTTTCCCCTTCACTCTCCCATGCACTTGCGCGTTCTCAATGTCACTGCGCCTAGTAAGATCGCTGTTTTGTTCTCCAGCATGGGGTCTGGCATGGATTCTCATGCTCATGAATATTCCCCGTCGTCAGGCTGGGAATCCTTGGTAAAGAAAAAATCAGTATCGGTTTCGTTTCTCATCTGTTTTTCTTAGTAATAACCAATCACTGATCTCTGGGTCATACGCCCCCAGCCAATGACTGCCCTCTTCCTAAGCCCCGCCTCTGGCAGCCATCCTCAGATTTTTACCGCACGCTCAAGCGTTGGGAGTCCTCGTGTTTAGCTCTTGAGTTTTTTTACTGCGTTTTCACACTTTTTCAGGAGAATTTATCATTTTTTTTGGTTTAATCGAGCCTCAAGCTCCACCGTTTCTACTTCCGATAACGGGAACCCGTTTCGGAATTCTTCTACGCCCCTCAAGGGTGAAGTATTCGTCAAGTTTACACTTCTTGGAGGATTCCGGAAGATCTGCGGCCTACCTCAACGGACATGGCCCAGGACAAGGGGAGCTCGACGCCCGGATCCAAGCTGTTCAGGAACTGCCCTGGATACGGATTATATAACATTTTCAAGGAGGACAAGCATTCGCAATGTCTCTACTGCCTCCATGGGGACAAGACGCACGTGGAGAAGGACTGTGCGTTCTGCAAGAACCTTTCAGAACGGACCAAACAAGATCGCCGTTCCCGCCTCGCCACCTGGCTGGAGAAGGGCACAGCAAGTGAGAAGGCCAAGAAGACGTCTGAGCCGGCTTCTAAGTCCTTTGAGGGCGCCCCGGCGACGGGGGCCCAACAGAAGGCCAAGCACTGCGAGTCTGTGGGCTTCGGGAGCACCGAAAGGTCGGGCTCTTCGGTTGCCAAGCAGGGCGTTACCTCCCCGGCACGTTCGACCACGAGCCAGCGCTCTGGTTCGGGGAAGAGGAAGTCCGAGAACCCGGGTAGGCCGCTGGAGCGGACCCGGTCGATTTCGAAGGGGGAGCGAGGCGCTGACCCTCCCCCCAAGGCGAAGGCCCAGGACGCACCTAAGGTGGTGAGGGCTTTGATCCACCCGGCTAAGGCCTCTACCGAAGTGGTCGCTGCGACCCTGGCAGAGCCGGCTGAGACTACGCCAATGGAAACGGCCTCTGGGCCCAGAGTATCCCTGCCGCTGCGGAGGGAATCCTCTTTCCAGCCTATCGCCAAGAACCCCATGAAGCCCCTGGCTGAAAAAGAGGGGGGGGGTGGCGGCCATTACAGACTCGGAATCAGTATCTGAGGAGGAACTGGTGGAGACCGAGAAGGGCCTCAACGACAGGTCCATAGGCCTCAACGAGAGGTTCATAAACCTTAACGAGAGGTTCGAGAAGGTTCGATCCCAGGGGACGGTCCCTGCTGACGTGATCGAAGATAGCGATGACAACGACGAACAGGGCCCAGTGGAGCGGGCCATCCAGTCCGTCGCAGCCATTGCCCGAGCCCCAGGATAGCTCGGCGGCCATTTTGTTGGGAATCCAATCCTTATGTACAGAGATAAGGACGAGATTACCATGCACCCCGACGGAGGAACCAGAACCAGGCCCGTCGGGAAGCCCTCTGAACAAGCGGAGGAGAGTCCACCCCGCTCCGCCCTTCATGCCGGCGAGACCGGTGGACCCCTCATCCCCCTCACCGGGAGAGTATACGGCGACGGACACGGGGACGGACGATGACGGCGGCGATGACACAGCGGACATCCCGTCGTCACCCCCCCCCTGCGGGCGTCCCCAGCTGACGAGGTTGGCTCTTTCCACGCCATGATAACCAGGGCATCCAACCTCTTCCAGCTCTGCCCTGAAGAACAGAAAAAGGAGGGGTTTCTGTATCAACGACGAGAGGCTAAGAGGAAGACTGTCCTCGCGGTGCCTTTACTCGATGACATCTGGGACGAGGGGCTTGCTGTCCTCAAGAACCCTGCCACGACACCCGCCAAGAGGGACAGGTACGAGACGAAGTACCGAGTCCCGGATGCCGCCCCCTTGTGCCTCAGGGCCCAGCCCACGCCGGACTCGGTCGTCTCGGCAGCGGCTAAGAAGAAGGCAGCGGGCGCGGTGGCTTCAACTTCCACTTCCCCGCCGGACGGCGAGGGCAAGAAGTTGGACTCTATGGGACGACGAGTCATCTCATCGGCGGCGACGACGATTAAGGCGGCCAATACCTTAGCGATCGTGGCCCGCTAAGACAGGGATCTCTGGTTCAAGATAGCACCCCTGCTAGATTTCCTGCCTGATGACAAAAGGGCGGAGGCCCTAGAAATTCTGCAGGAGGGCGAGGTGGCGTCGGATCACGCCATAACGGTGGCAGCGGACATTTCCGATACCGGATTTCGCCAACTGGGCAACAGAGTTTGCCTCCGACGACGAGGATGGCTCAAGGCGACAGACTTTCGCCAGGACGTCCAGACCAGAGTGTTGGACATGCCGTTCAACGGCAACAACCTCTTTGGTAAGGCTGTGGATGATTCTCTACAGGCCATCAAGACCGACTCGGAGACAGCCCGGGCCCTTGGGGTGCTTCAGCAGCGACGGCCCTTTCGGAGCCCCGGAGGCAGACAGTGTGCCTCCAAAGGATCCAGCGGTGGCTCCTCCACTTACCGCCAGGCGGCCCGCTCCTCTTCCCAGGAGGGCTACAGAGGTTGCGGCAAGCAAGGGGGTTCCCGCCGTCATCGCCAAGGAGGCCAAGGCGGCAAGGCCGCTTCCAAGCAAGACTGACCCGGCCGGGGTTGTCGTGCCCCCACTGAAGCACCCCGGTGGGAGGCCGGCTGACGAAGTTCGTCAGAGTGTGGGAGTCCATCTCCACCGATCGTTGGGTGTTGGACACCCTGGCCAACGGGCACTCACTGGAATTCCTAAAGAAGTGCCCCTGCATTCCTCCTGTGGCCAGGAAGGAGAATCACGCCCCTGGAAGTAAAGGTGATGCTCAAGAAAGGTGCCATCGAGCTCGTCCCCAGGAGGCTCTGGGGCTCCGGAGTGTACTCACGGTACTTCCTCGTCAGAAAGAAGACAGGCGGTTGGAGCCCCATCCTGGACCTGCTTCAGTTAAACAAATACATCAAGGCGCAGAAATTCAGGATGGTCACCCTCCAGCACGTGCTAGGACAGCTGGAGGAAGGCGACTTCCTTTCGTCGTTGGACCTGGAGGATGCTTACTTCCACATCCCCCTTCTAAAAAGGCACAGGAAGTTCCTCAGGTCCGTGGTTCAGGGACGCCACTACCAATTCAGAGCCCTACCATTCGGATTAAAGTCGGCACCCAGGGTTTTCACCAAGTGCCTGGCACCAGTGGCGGCGCGGCTGCGCCTGCAGGGGATCCACATCTACCCCTACCTGGACGACTGGCTAATCCGGGCAAGGTCAAGGGAACTCGCTGTCGATCATACGGCGAGGACCGTCCGGTTGCTCACAGAGCTGGGGTTCGCCATGAACTACCCCAAATCCCACCTGGTTCCATCCCAAGTAGCACTGTTTTTGAGGGCGAAGCTCGATACAGTGGAGCAATTGGCCTCCCCTTCAGAGGAGAGGACCAAGACCATCCTGGGCAAGGTGCGGCGCCTGTTAGCCACGGATGTGGCCAGGGTGAGGTCCATCAAGTCCCTTCTTGGGATGATGTCCTCATGCATCTACCTTGTGCCCCTTTGCAGACTTCGGATGCGTCCGCTACAGGAGTTCCTCGACGCCCGCTGGTTTCAGGCAGGGGCTGCTTTGAGGACCAGATCCCCCTCGATGAGGAGTTCCGTCGGGCGATCCTATGGTGGGGCACCCGGGCTCACCTCACGATGGGCACGGACTTTCAAACCCCGGCGTTTCAGGAGACGGTGACTACGGACGCCTCTCTGGAGGGTTGGGGGGCCCACACCGGAGATCTCCACGCAAGAGGCCTTTGGCTCCCGGAGGAGAGGTCTCTTCACATCAACATCTTGGAGCTCCGAGCAGTGTTCTGGGCGCTCAAGTCGTTCCTCCCGTCCCTCAAGGACAAAGTGGTGAGGATCTTCACCGACAACACCACCACTATGTTCTACATACGGAAGCAGGGGGGCACCAGATCCCCAGCCCTATCCAAGGAGGCCCAGGATCTGTGGCACTGGGCCGCCGCCCAGGGGATGTTTCTGGTTTCCTTCCACCTGGCAGGAATAAAAAACACCATCGCCGACTCACTCAGCAGGGAGCTGCGCTCGTGCCACGAGTGGGAACTACGCCAGGATCAAGTGGATCGACTCTTCCAACAATGGGGCAAACCCCAGATCGACCTGTTCTCGACGGCGACGAACTCCAAGTGCCAGAGGTTCGCCAGCAGGTTCCCACAGCCGAGGAGCATGGGCGATGCTTTCTCGTTCCCTTGGGACAGCCTGTTTCTATACGTATTCCTTCCATTGCCGTTGCTGCTCCGCCTCATCAACCAGCTCAAGAAGTCAAGGTGCAGGATGATCCTCCTCGCACCGGTGTGGCCGAGGCAGGTCTGGTTCCCGGACCTTCTGGACTTGTCAACTTGCCAGTCAGGCTGCCGGCGGACGCGGATCTTCTCTCCAGAGAAGGAGGTGCCATTTTCCACCACGACCCACAGTCGCTGAACTTGCAGGCCTGGCTCCTGCAGCACTAGAGTTTGGAGGGTAGGATATCCCGGCTGATTGCAGAGAGGTTCTTGCAAAGGCCAGGGCGCCTCAACTCTCAAGTGTTACGGTCATAAATGGAAGAGGTTCTCTGTCTGGTGCCGTGCACAGAAGATTAACCCTCTGCGAATTACGGCCCCTCAAGTGCTGCCGTACCTGCTGTCGCTGGCCAAGGCTGGACTGGCTCACGCCTCCATAAAAATACATCTGGCTGCCATCTCCCGATATACCAGGACGACGGGACAGGCGTCCTTGTGGTCCCATCGCCTGGTGAAGGAATTTATGAAGGGACTATTCCGATCATTCCCGCCGGTGAAGGCTCCTGCCCCGGCGTGGAAGCTTAATGTGGTGCTGACCAGGCTCATTGGGGCCCCATTCGAGCCTATGCATTCAGCGCCTTTGAAGTTCCTGTCATGGAAGACAGCGTTCCTTGTGGCCATCACCTCTGCACGACGAGTGGGAGAGATTCAGGCCCTATCTTGCAAGCCTCCATACTTGACTTTTCATGACACGAGGGTGGTGCTGAGGACGCACCCCTCCTTCATGCCCAAGGTGCATTCGGACTTCCACCTCAACGAGCCCTTGGTGTTACCAGTTTTCTTTCCGTCGCCTTCGACGCTGGCCGAGAGGACTTTGCACTCGCTGGATGTAGCTAGAGCGCTGAAGTTCTACGTGGACCGCACGAACAGTTTTTGGAAGACGTCACAACTGTTTGTGAACTTTGGGTCTGTGAATCAAGGGAATGCTCTCTTGAAGACTTCCATCTCCAGATGGCTCTCCGGCTGCATCATGCATTGCACCAGTTGGCAAACCGACCGCTGCCCGGCTGTCCGAGAGCCCATTCGTCCAGAGCGATCGCTGCTACCACGGCGTTCCTGTCTGGTGTGCCCCTGCTGGACATCTGCAGGGCTGCTACGTGGAGGTTGACGCACACCTTCACAATATTCTACTGCGTCGATCGGGAGTCCAGGGTCGGCTATGCAGTGCTGCGCAACCTGTTCGCTTAAAGTGAGCCTGGTGAGGAGGTAAGAGATGCTTAATTTTGAGCCTGTTGCCACCTCCCGTGGTTGTGCATGTGTATACTGCTATGTATTCTTTTATTCATGAGCATGTGAATCCATGCCAGACCCCATGCTGGAGAAGGAACAAGTTACTTACCTGTAACTGTTGTTCTCCAGCATGGGTCTGGCATGGATTCACATGCGAACCCTCCCACCTACCCCTCTGCGGCTCTTCACTTGGTCATACTGCCACTTGGCGTGCTACCAAATCTGAGGATGGCTGCCAGAGGCGGGGCTTAGGGAGAGGGCATTCATTGGCTGGGGCAGTATGACCCAGAGATCAGTGATTGGTTACTACTAAGAACGACAGATCAGAAACGAAACTGATACTGATTTTTTCTTTACCGAGGATTCCCAGCCTGACGACGGGGAATATTCATGAGCATGTGAATCCATGCCAGACCCATGCTGGAGAACAACAGTTACAGGTAAATAACTTGTTCCTTCTCCCCTGTTCCCCTCCCTTGTCTTGTCACGCTCTGAAATACTTGTGTACGAGCGCAATATAAATAAAATATCAATATCAATCGTGATAGCTCCTATGTGGGTGTGGCAAACATGGTTTTCACACCTGCTGAAAATGTTTTTATCCTCCAATGAAACTGCCATGCCCATACAACATGTTGCCACAGAAATGAGGGCCAACACTCCACCCATGCCCTCAGATGCTGAACTCATCAGCTTGGCTCCTGAGGGCACACAGTTTGTTCATGTATAACTAAACCAAAGGTGTTATGGACATTTTAAAGGAAGCACGCAAACCTAATACAAGACACTGCTCTTTTAACAAATGGAAACACTTTTAAAGCACGTAACATCAACCTAATTGACTGTTTACCTTCACATATAGTACACCATTTACTATATCTTTTAGACTCAGGATTAGTCTTTAATTCCCTACGAGTGCATCTAGTGGCTCTCTCAGCCTTCTCCACATTACAAAGTAAAATTGCCTGCTGGAAAATGCCTGTGGTGAAAGCATTCATGGATGATGTTAAAAAACATTATACCCACCAGTTTCAAATCCAACCCCCAGCTTGGACTTGAATGTTGTGCTAACAAAGCTCATGGGGCCCCCCTTCGAGCCAATGCACAAAAGCCAGTCTTAAACATCTGACAAATAAAATTGCTTCCTTTGTTGCTATCACATCAATAAGGAGAGGAAGTGAATTACAAGCCCTTTTAGTGCAAGATCCTTTTGTCATTATTTTCCCCAAAATTAATATAAAAGTTCCATGTAAATCAATCCATAGAATTTCCAAAACCCAAAGAATGCAGCAGAGGGAAGTCTGCATACTTTAGATGTCAGAAGGGCTGCCATGTCTTACCTTCAAAAGGCTAAAGCGCTCAGAAAAACAGACTGTTTCTTTTTATCTGTAGCCGGAGGAACAGAGGGGGGATCCTACATCTAAATCGGCAATATCTCAAAATGGATGGTCAGATGCATCCAATTTTGTTATTCTCTTGCCAAGAGAACATTACCTTCAAAGGCCAGAGCACACTCAAATATGGGCACAGGGGTTACTCTAGCGTTTATTGCAAATGTCCTATTAGATGCCATTTGCAGAGCTGCCACTCTGAGTTCTGTCCATAACTTCACACAACACTACTGTTTAGATACTTATTCTAAAGGTGACACACAGGTGTGTCAGGCGGTGTTAAAACATCTTTTTGCCGTTCTACCCTCAAACAACCTGTTATTAAATATTTCATTTAGGTGTAATTTTCCCACCATTTGTGGACCCCCCCAAACCTTTTGCTTGTGTTTCGCTTTCCTAACCTGACCTTTTCCAGTGGAGCCGAGCCTTCAGCTGAGCTCCCCTGGTTTTTGCTCACTTTTCTATGGGGAAACTGACACATCCTTCAGACTGTCAGTACTGGGAAACTGTTTCCCTTAGTCTTTGACTATGTTGCCATTTTTTTGTAACTTTTTAACAGTGCACAATGTACCTTCTAGTACCGCGCACTGGGATCCTTTTTGTTTTATGACACCCTCGAAGGATTTTTAGGTGATTTTATGAGTGTGCCTAAGACAAACTGGTGGCAGCAGTTACTTTTTATACGTGTTTTATTTCTTTTTACTGAATCACATCACGTTTACCGCGTTTGGTTCAAGACTGTGGCCAGGTCCGAAAATGGCTGAGCCTCAAAGTCTTTTGTTCTGTCCCATAGCCATTTTGTCCCCTTCCTTCACCCAGGTTGACCAACCCGGGTTTTCCTTATTTGGGCATGCAGCCTCCCGCGAAAACCGATATCTTTCGCAGGCTTCTGCCTGTCACATGTGTGTGCTCAGGAAGCGGGCTGGGACTGTCTGGTCCTAATCCACAATGCTGGTGCCAGGATGTCTGGAGTGCCTGAATGACTAAGACCACTTTGGACCGTGATTGGACCATGACTGAGATGCCTGCATGAGAGCAGATCTTCGATTGGAAGTCCTCGATTTTGGTGTGAAGCTAATCTTGGGTAAGAGAAGGGGCTCTGCATCCATTCCAGGTCGATCACCTCAGTTCTCCCCGAACTACAGAAGGAGCCAAGTATCCTGCACAAAGAAACCGACCTGTGAAACCGCTGGAGACACACTCGAAGGTTTTGGCACCCTTCATCCTCTCCTGTCCCGTCGGACCTCTGTTTTCTTCATCGATCAAGAAGGCCTGCCAAGGCGCTTCGCCCCTTTGGAGTAGTGGGAACTACTCTTGGTGCCCCCTGCTTACCCACCAAACCAGCCCCCTTGGAAGTGTTTCCGTACCATCCAGTGAACTGACCAGCTCTACTGCAGGGTATCCTGCAGAATCCCTGCTGTCTCAAGTTGAAACTCGAGGCTTGGAACATCGCTTGCTTGTGGTCCTGTGCCCTCTCCCGCCATATTTTGCAGGCCTAGCTCCTCTGAGTCCCGTATTAGGAGAGTGCGTAATGCGGCCCGGATCTGTGATTCCTGTGTCACTACCTGTTGGTGACAGTCGCTATAGGTGCCTTGCTGCTTTTTTCTCCTGTACCTTGAAGCCTGCTGCACTGGAATTTTCTTCATACCTCCTTCGGAAGCTGAGAAAAGGCAACTGTCCCGTCACGGACGATCGTTCTATCCTGCAGGACTCGAATTTTCTAGCGACCTCGACTAAACAGGCAAAGTTTGGTCCGGACTGTGCCGAGTTTCAGTGAGTACTTGCATCATTTGCGGGTAACCCCCTGGGCACAACCAATCACTTTTACACATGAATATCCCTTAAAAGGTATTCGCTCTTGGCTGAGTTAGCCTGTGTTCCCTAGCTATTCATTCTCACCTTTTGAAAACTGCTCTGCCGTCAAGGGTAGGCCCTACTTGAATAGTGGGAGCCAATTCTCCATCGCTTCAAGCCTCTTCCTGACTTGCTACAGCTCTCCCAAGAAGACCCACTTTTTGCTTTGTTTGCACGATCGTGTGTTTTTACGCACAACTGTACTGTTGAGTACAAGACTCCCCTCTTCTTAGGGCTGGACTCGAAAGTTAGGGAAGGACTCTGAAGAATTGTCTAATGCTCCTAATGTGTTAACTCAACCCTCTCTTTACAGGTTGTGGATCTGTTTTACTGTTGTATCACATTAGGAAATGTAATGTATATATGTTATCTAGTATAGGGATTTGTGTGATAACTGTTTTCATATAACTAAAGTTTACTTGTGTCTATTGCTCCGGCCGACAATAAATGTATAGACATTTTTCATATACACTTGTATAAGAGTAATTTGTGGTTCGTTACTGTTTGTGCTCATTGTGGGCTTCTGATCACACTCACCCCTCCTGAGACTTAGTCTTGACCGCCTGCCAAGCTACCTAGATTGGTCTGGCTTGTCCAGAAGGTTCCCATGTTTCACCAAACTGAGGGTGGCCTCCTAAACTACTGCCCACAAGGTCAGAGTTTAGAAATCCATATTAACACAACCCACCACCTACTTGCTAAACTATGCAATGCATGCATTTCGAGTGGATTGTGTCCTCCAATGTATTCCTCATCTTAGATAGTTGTATTCCATCCAGCTTTAGGTGCTTCAGCAAAAATATTTCAGCACAGGGCGCCGTGCATCGATGTCGTCGAGTCGATGGTCCCTCGAAGGCCTCCGTCGAGGGTGACGTCAGCAGGTATACAAGTAGCATGCGCGGCACCCGTTGGCCTCAGTTCCGTTTTTCCGCGGTACATGTTGCTTCGGAGATTTGGCGTGCCTCGAGTTCTGTGATGCAGTGAATATTACTAAGAGATATATATCGATATGTCCTCGTCATAGACACCGACTACGACCCCGCGATCGGGTTTCAAAAAATGTAAATCTTGCGGTTCAAAAATGTCTATCACAGACCCGCACCGAGAATGTCTGTGGTGTCTCGGGGAAAGCCACGACATGGAGGCCTGTACTAAGTCTCAGGCGATGGCGGAGAAGGCCCTGCGAGAGAGGAAGGGAAAACTACAGGTAGGTCGTAAATCCGACCAGAAAGCCTCTACCGTCGAGTTGCGGTCCCGTGAGGAGAAGTCTCCTCGACGTGAAAGACATCGGTCCAGATCCCGAAGCGATTCCCATCGCTCATCGTCTTTGACCAAATAAATCGAAGAAAAGACGCCACAGTCACACACACGCCTCCACCTCGTCCCTGGACGAATCCCCAAAAAGAATGAAATGCCCCACAAAACATTCTTCCTCCGAAGAGTGGGAAGCATTCAGAGTTAAAATGATGGAGGTGTTCGAAAAAGCGAAGCCTCGGTCCGCGCCTTCTTCAGAAGCCAGCCGGGAGCGTCATCGTCCGACACTCGCACGCCCTCGAGCCTGGGTGTTCGAAGAAGGAAGGATCGAGAACCTTCCAGGATGCCGAGTGAGAATGAACGCTCGAGTCAAGTCGACTGCTAGAGGTCACTGACGCCGTCCGAAACCCGACATACCTCAAAGGGCAAATCTTCGAAGAGCGCCTCGATGCCCTCGAAGAATATGACGGCAGACGCTCTGAGCAGGCAGAGCACAGTGTCCCACGAGTGGGAACTGGCTCAGGAAGTCATTCAAGAGATCTTTGCCCTTTGGGGAACCTCTCAAGTAGACCTATTTGCGACCGGAATTTAACCGGAAATGCGAAAGGTATTGCTCAAGGGAATTTCCCCCGAGAGGAGCCCTAGGGGACGCGTTCGTGGTGGAATGGAACGTCCCACTATTATACGCGTTCCCTCCGATTCCCGTCATTCCTCACGTCATCAGGAGACTGAGACGGTTCGGAAACCGCATGATCCTAATTGCCCCGGATTGGACCAGGAGAACGTGGTACCCGGACCTTCTAGACAGGTCCATCTGTCCCCCGGTACGTCTTCCTCAGAGAGAGGACCTTCTCTCACAAATGGAGGGTCAGGTTCTCTATCCAGAGGTCAAGATTCTCAACCTTCACGCTTGGTATCTGAAAGGCTGAGATACAAGGATTGGGACCTTCCAGATGACGTCATGGAGGTGTTGCTTTCAGCAAGAAGACCAGCAAAAAAATCTCTATACTGTTGCCGTTGTAAAAAGTTTTGCAACTGGTGCAGAGAAAAGAATGTAGATCCTTTTCTATGTTTTATTCCGGAGGTACTGTGCTTCCTCTTTTCCCTAGCACATAGAGGTCTAAATGTTGGGACCATTAAAGGTTATCTTGCAGCACTTTCCATCTTCAAGTGCTCGTCAGAAGAATGCTCCTATTTCAAAATTACTTTAGTAGTACAATTCTTAAAAGGACTCGCCAATGTGTTTCCTCCTTATCCTTTCCAAGTACCAATTTGGGATCTTAATCTTCTGGTTCTAAAATTCTTAATGTGTGCCCCTTTTGAACCCTTGCACATTTGTCCATTAAGATTACTGACATGGAAAACTGCTTTCCTAGTTGCTTTAACATCTGCAAGAAGAGTGAGCGAATTGTCACTGTCTTCTGGGCCACCCCATACTGTGTTCCATAGGGACAGAGTGGTATTAAGGGTTAAACCCTCATTTTTACCTAACGTTGTGTCCGATTTTCATTTAAATCATAAAATTGTTCTACCCGCATTCTACCCTCCACCTCATCCTAGTAAGAAGGAGGAAAGATTGCACAGGTTGGACCCGAGAAGAGCTCTAAGCTTTTACATTTCTAGGTTTTCCAAGCTTAGAGTGGATAATCACGAAAGGAAATTGGGTCAATGGGTGTCAGAACAAACTATATCATGTTGGATTGTGCTTTGCATTTCATAATTCTACAGATTATCAGAAAAAGACCCACCAGAAGGCTTAAGGGCCCATTCCACCAGAGGCATTGCCTCTTCGACAGCCCTTCAAAGAGGTGTTCCCATAAAATCCATTTGTGAAGCAGCAACTTGGTCTTCGCTGCATACTTTTTCAAAATTCTATAGTCTGCATGCTTTCCAGTTTAAGGAGCTGAATTTTGGTAAAGCAGTACTGTATTCAGCCATTTAAGGGTATCAAAAAATCTACTCCCTCCTACAGAGAATTGTCCATACTGCTTTGGGAGTCTATCTAAGATGAGGAATGCGTTGGAGGACACAATCCACTCGAAGAACGAATTACTTACCAACTGGTAACGTTCTTTCGATAGGATGTTCCTCCAATGTTCCGAGATAAATTACAGGAAGTTACTGTCCGGGAGTCAAGATGCCAGGAAACAAATACCACACCCTGATGACTCAGTTGTGAAAGTAGAACTCCCTAAAGGTTAAAGGGATGTTTGAAATAGATAAAGTTGCTGAAGCAAAGAAGGCTTTCTTCTTCTCACAGGATGGGGGGATAAGAGTTCCAGAGATGGGCCTCTGTCACACCAAGGGTCCAGACCACAAATTTAATTCTCTTGTGCTTGCGACTGCAAGGTCTGGAGGAAGATGACATTAACGTCCTTGGTGGGCGGTATTTGGGCACCTTGCCCTGGAAGTATCAAGGCCCCCAGTAGGCTTGGTGAATGATTGAAAGGGTCCTGAAAGATATACTGACTTCAACAGGAAGCCAGTGGAGCGATATTAATGCAGGAATAATGTGGTCACTGGGTCTGGAACCGTTCTGGATGACCTGCAGAATACGGAGAAATGGCTTGGGGAAGCACAGATGGTCTCCTGCAATAGTCCAGGTTTGAAAAGACAACAGCCCTAATCACCTCCAGCCTTTGAGGAAGAACATATTTGTGAAAGTTAATTTGCAATTAGAGATTTCTTAGCGAATTCAAAATTTTGAGAAGTAAAGCTTATGCCCAAGTTCCTAGCAGACCTGAAGAATTGGGAGAGTGGCGTCCTTAGAAACAGGCCAGGAAAAAGGTAAAGAAGGATGCATCTTAGAAATCAAGTACATTATTTAAGTCTCCAAGCATTCAGAATCAGGGCATTGTCAGACATTAGGCCTGGATTAAGTACGCAATCAGGTTTGAAGCCAAAGAGGAGTCGCCTGCCAATCAGAAAGCAATATGGGTGTCATCAGCATGTGGCTGAAAGGAGTAGGAGAATGCAGAGATGAGATCAGACAGAGGAGAGCACTAGTCATTGAAAAGCCAATGGGACAGGATGTCGCTTGGTGGTCCCCAAAGTTGGAGATAGTAGTTGAGAGAGAAAATAACCAGACCTGACCTGGATCACTAGCCTGAAGGAAAGAGGGCCACCAGTTGAGGGCAGTCCCTTTGATGCTTAGTCTTTTCCAGGCAGTTAAGCAAAGTTGTATGGTTGACAGTGTCAAAAGCAGAGTATAGGTTTAGGAGGATAAGGATAGCAGGACAGTTGGGGGTGTGGCTTAGCGGCCGATGTAGTGAGACGCACTGCCGAGGAGCTCCGGAGCGATCCTGACGAAATCCGATAAAAACTAGCATAAATTGGTTCCAGAAGACCGCCAAAGTCTCCCCACAGAGACCGGAACACCTGCTGCCCACCCAGCGAAGCCCCCAGGGGGGAAACCGGGCGGTGGAAAAGGAGATTGTCCTGCGAAATCAAAATGGCGGACGCGCGAGCTGTGGGAGGATCCCGGCCACATAATACAGAATGAACCGGTGAATCCACAAGAGAGGGACACATCTTGCGCATAACAAAGAAACCAGTGCGGGGCAGAACCGAGCCTGAGCCAACCCTGAGTCAACCCCACGACGTGGAGATCGGCGCGACCGGTGGAAGTGGGACGTTGAAGCGGGAAGGCCCCTGACACAGTGAGGCGACATACGCAGCAGGCACGGGAAGGCCCGAGCCCGAAGCGACGCCCGACAGGAGACACCCGACGGGGGAGGGGGGAAAAAAAGCAACGAGGGCCTAACGTATACACCCGCCGGAAGAGTGTAATAATCCTAATATAAGGAGAGACCCGTAAACACCGGGGAGCAGGGCGGTGGAAGAAGCAGGGGCTACGGCACGTGAGCACAGCCAAGACTGGTACCGGTGACGCAGGCAGAGGGAAGCTCCCCCGCTATGCCGAACAAGAAAGCGGAGGGGAAAACCAAGCAAGTAAGCATGGAGACTTTTACGACGGCACCGGACACAAACTGTCGCCGTCAGCGGACAAGGCAGCAGCCGCGGATGACACGTCACGCCCAGTGGAAGCCGCCAACGAAGGCACGATACTGGAAGCAATCGCCTCCATGAAAGAATCGCTCGAAAACAAAATGGACACAGCAATTGGGGCCCTGAAAGCATCTCTAGAAAATAAACTGGATACAGTAATGGTAGATGTGGGCCTTCTCCGCCAGGACGCGAGGAACCTAACAGAGAGAGTGACGGCGACGGAACAGCAGGTGCAGCAAAATACGGCTGGGGTTGCGGTAACGCAGACACAGATGTCAGAGGTACTACAGAGGATTAAGGTTCTAGAAAGGAGAGCAGAAGACGGAGAGGGGAGAGCGCGGAGGAACAACATCCGCATAATTGGAATTCCGGAAGGTGAGGGGGGCAAAGACCCCACTGAGTACGTCGAGAACATGCTCCTCCAGGAGGTCGGAGTAGGTGCACTATCCCAGGGCTTTATGGTAGAAAGGGCACACAGAGCCCTGACTGGAAGACCCCAACCGGGTGCCCCCCCCGAGAGCGATGATTGCTAGGATCATGAACTACAAAGACAGGGAGAAAATACTAGCGTTCTCAAGGAGGGGGGGGGGGGAATCATCAGGAACTCTTCCAAGATCACAATGTATCTGGACTATACAGCCATGGTATAGAGGCAACGGGCACAGTTCGGCCCAACAAAAGAACGCCTCAGCACCGCGGGGGTGAGATACATGCTCCTGTTCCCCGCTAAACTCAAGGTGATACACCAAGTCAAAACATGTTTTTTCGACTCCACTGAAGAGGCCCATAGTTGGATGGACTCACAAGGCTTCCCCCAGCTGAGGCAGAGAAACACTAGCAATCCCGATGAGGAGTAACAAAGGCAACCTGGAACAAAGAAAATAAGCATTACGTAAGTTAAAAGAAGCTAGCAGTAAGCATGGAGGAGCAATCGGCCCCAATTTAGCTGCATTGGCTGAGAGAAGCGGCGCCCCCGGGAAGAATTAACTATCAGTTTGGATGTCAGTTTTAAGGCATCACGCTGCGGCGAGTCTGCCCCCATCACAGGAGCATGGCGAGAGAAGCGGCGGAGCCCGAGCAGGGGGAGGGTGGCTGGGCATTAGTTTTTCAGTTTTTGTTGAAGTTATGGATGTTGAATGGAGTGAATGGGCAGTACAAGGCACAAACTACGGAAGGACACTGAAATAATACAGACAATAAGCGACCGGAGCAACATGGGACAGGACCCATGTGACAGCAACAGTCGCTGCATCAAGAGGCATAGATCCAGGACCAGGACACCGAGGGAGATGGGCACGAGGAGAATAAAGGAGATCATGGGACCAGATGAACTGACGATAGCCACCTGGAATGTGAGAGGACTCAAAGCGTATGTCAAGAGACTTAGGGTTTATGCCTGGCTAAACCGGATGAAAATCAAGATAGCGATGTTACAGGAGACACACCTCACAAGAGACAGGCAGGCCAAGGTGGACAAGAAATGGGGAGGACAGATTTAAAGCACCACATATTCAAGTTACGGACGAGGTGTACTAATATGGATTGCCCCGGGGGTCCCGTTCCAGCTACTCAAGCAGGAGACCGACACAGAGGGACGGCTGGTATTGCTGCATGGCATGCTAGAAAACAAGGAGGTATGCCTGGTCAACACCTACGCACCGAATACTGATGCAACGGACTTCTTCAGAAAGCTACCGCCCAAGTTAGCGCAATATAGGGAGGCGACTTCAACTGCACCATGTATCCCCTCCTCAACAGATCTGATAATAAATACAAGAAGCCGGCGCCTCCAGCCAAAGAACTGTGTAGGATCCTGGAGCAGCTAGCAGACGTATGGAGGCAGGTACATGGGGACGGGAGGGGTTATACACACTACAGCGCACCACATGGAACATTCACACGTATAGACTATATATTCGCGGGCAGGGAATCACTACAAGATATCACGGGAATCACCATTAAAGAACGCACACTCTCTGATCATGCCCCAGTGGTGGCGACATGGGCACACATCAATAGGAAAGCCCCTATCCCAACGTGGCGACTTCGAGCAGAGGCCCTGAGAAAGGGTGAGCTTGAGGAACACCTCCAGGAGGTGATTGATGATTATTTTGAACGAAACGAGGGCAGTGTTGAGAGTGGCGCCGTATTATGGGATGCATTCAAGTTGGTAATAAGGGGAGCGGCAATAGGCAAAACAGGAGGATTGACGGGGCGGCCATGAGGGAATTGAATGAACTCGAGAGGGTGATCGAATTGAGAGAACAACTAGCGGGACTAGAGGGGGAGGAACCTGGAGAGCTGATAGAGCTGCGGACTAAATGTATGTTGCTCTGGGAAAAACCAGGGAGGCTAAACTATGGGAGGTACCTACAGCGGTTAGACGCGGAAGGGGATATACCTAGCAGGCTCCTGACAAGAGAATAAAAAAAATCCCATAACGGTGTTAGAAGATCACACCGGGACAGAGATCAGGGACCAAGGGCACATTAACGCAATGTTTGCGCGTTTCTATGAGCAACTGTATGCCCCGAATCCGGAAATAGACCCGGAGGACATAACAGATGCACTGGTAGAAATAGGGTTGCCGTGGCTAGAGGAAGAACAGGCCCAGCTGCTGCTGGATGCACCCCTCACGGTGGAAGAAATAGAGATGGTGATCGCAGAGCTTCCCACTGGCAAAACCCCGGGCCCGGATGGGCTTCCGGGGGAATTCTACAAGACGTAAAAGAGCGCCATTGCCCCGAAACTGCTTGAGACATTCCAAGACGCATATGAGGACATGTGTCTCCCGACAAGCCTATCAGAATCAATAATTGTCCCGATTCTCAAACCAGGGAAGCCCTCTAGGAAATGCGCCCCCTATAGGCCAATATCCCTTATTAATCAGAATGCCAAAATACTAAAGGCAGTCCTAGCTGACCGCTTAAAACAGGTAATACCCACACTGATCCACCCGGACCAAACGGGCTATGTTCCGGGAAGGAACACGTCCTGGAACCTCCGCAGACTTCACCACGTGATAGATGAGACAAATCGACTGCAAGACGAGAGTGTAATAGTGTCTTTGGACGCTGTCAAAGCTTTCGATTCTGTGCGTTGGCAATGGCTGATGGGTGTACTCGCCCACTTTGGTATCGGGGAGGGGTACCTCCGGTGGATCAGGTTACTATACAAGGAACCCAGAGCAAGGGTGAAAACGGGACAATTCATTTCCAAGGAGTGGAAGATACATAGGGGAACCAAGCAGGGGTGTCCGCTATCGCCAATGTTACATATCCTGGCTCTAGAGCCATTTGCGGCATTCCTTAGAGCAGAATGGACTGGACATAGATGGGGTGCTCCACCAAATCTCGCTGTACGCGGATGATATGCTCCTATTTGTACGCGAGCCAACCACTAACCTACCCTGCCTCCTAGAGGCGATCGGGGCATACACTAGGCTTTCGGGCATAGCGATTAATAAAGAGAAGTCCCCCCTCTTCCCCTTGGCAGGACTGAAACACACCCCCCCTCTTGTCTGCCGGACCTGGGTCTGACGTGGGCGCCCCGCACCTTCAAATATTTGGGTATAGGGATACATCATAATACCGCTGATACCCATGCATCCAACACGCTAGTCGCTCTAGAGAGAACGCAGCAGTCAATGACTTTCTGCGGGACCCTACCACTGGGAATGATGGGAAGAGCAGCCCTCCTGAAAATGGTGATGCTGCCCCGCATATTATACTTCCTCACAAACATCCCATACAGCAGACCCAGGGCCTTTTTCACTAAACTAAATACAATAACGCGTTCCTTCCTATGGGGGGGGGTGAGAAATAGGATCGCAATAAGGACCCTGCAGAAGGACTACGAAGAAGGGGGCATCAGACTACCGGACTTTGAGAAGTACTATTTAGCGGGGCATCTGCAATTTGCAGTAAAATGGCTGGGGGAAGACGAAACAATAAACACTCGCATTTTCCAACCTGCAGTGAAACAGTATTACCTAAGGGAAATACTATGGCTCGATAGACCCCAGCTCAGAACCCTGCCGAACATACTCAACATCGCAGTGGATTTATGGAAAAGAGTGTGGAAACTCCAAGGGGTAAAGGATCCGCAGTCAACGCAAATCCCTCTAGCGGGTCTCCTGGAAGGGAACACAAATACATTAGCAACATATCGAGCACACTGGGAGGCTAAAGGGGTAGCACAAATTGGAGACCTGAGAAGGGAGGGAAGGTGGGCGGACTTCCACGAAATGGTAGATGAATACGAAATACATATGGGTCAATTCATCCTATATACCGGCATGCTGAGAAACATCACGAGAAGATGGCCAGATTGGGAAGACCAGGACGAGGAAACAGCATTAGATGGATGGTATGACATTGCAGAGGGAACGCACACAACCTCCAAGTTGTACGAACAGCTACTGAAGGCCAAGGACCCACGGGAACAACACACGAGGCAGCGTTGGGAGGAGGAGTTGGGGAGGCCCCTCAGCGATCAAGAATGGACTAGGGCCCTACGATACCCAAAAAAGGTATCCAGAAATGCAAGATTTAGGCAGGCGCAGCTATATTTAACGCACAGAGCGTATCACACACCCAAGAAAATGAATAAAGTCCATACAGGAGCCCAGAGCGGGTGCCCCCGCTGCTCGTCGGAAGAAGCGGACATAGTACACATGTTCTGGTCCTGCCCAGTGATACAAGAGTTCTGGGACGGGATCAGACTCAGGATAGCGGGAAGCGGACTTCAAATCCAGGTGGAACATCCCGAAAAGTACCTACTTGGCCTCTTCTCGAGAGGGGGTAAGCATGAATCGCGTCTGGCAAAGATGAAAGATTTGATAAGTATACTGGCCAAGAGATGGATAGCAATGACATGGAAGTCAAAGGAGGGCCCGCGTGTGGAGGCATGGTGGTCAGACCTTCAGAAGTGGGCGCAGGCAGAGACAGTGGTGTGGACAAGAGCAGTGATAAGAGGGGAAGGTGAAACTGCGCACAAGTTGACTGCATGGAGCACACTAATACAAGACCTCTTTGGCCACCCGGAGGAAGGAAACTCTGAAGATCCCTCGGAAATAGAGGATCCGTAGGTGAAATAGTAAGGCCAGCACGAAGCCCAAGAATAGAACATTGTGCGTACCAGACCTGGTGCTCGACTCCACGGGAGGTCCAGACCGAACTGATAAGGTCGCTGGGGAAACTATGAAACCACAATGGAAAGACAAGATCCGTACGAAGTGCCAATAAGCCATTTATGTTAAAGTTGTTTGTATGTTATGTGTTTGTTGTGGTTAAAAAAAAAAAACAATAAAGAAATTAAATAAAAAAGGATAGCAGGACAGTTGGTGTCAAGATGTAGGTGATCTTCTCTCACAAGGAGTGCAAACTCAATTCCTCTCGAGGGCCTGGACCCTTCTTGTCAGTCATGCAGCTGCCCACTTTCCGCGATGAAAGGCAGGAGTTGGGAGATGGACATTTGCTCTAGAATCTTACCAATGAAAGGTGTTATGGCAGTAGGGTAATAGTTGGCCAGGGTGGATAGGTCATAGGAAATCTTTATATAAGAAAGGGAAACATTTGCATTGTATTTGGTTCTTGAGGGAAGACCCCTGTTTTGAAGGAAGCAGGATGCTCATGTTTGTTTTTTGGTTCTGGCTGTGTAAGGGAATGCCAGTTCAGATGATGCATTGATGTCTGTGAGTGAGACTCGGTTGAGGGAGGCAAAGCAGGAAGCGAGCCAAGCAGCAGTCAAAGGTAGGGACCATTAATCCCTTTGTGTAGGAAGCAGTAGTGGACTGAATTAGTTTGAGCTTGTTGACAGTCTGATGAGGCTGTAAGAGCAATGGAGCATGCTGCAGGTGCACTCATTTCCTCATAGATTCTGTAGTTTTCAGAGGATGTATTAGTCGCCATGTCATTTTGACTGTGAAGAAGAGCCTTCTTGCATTTTATACAGGAGTGGTAACATCTGGTGGTTAATGCAGCCCATATTTTCTTCTCTAGATTTGTACTTTTGGCATCCTCCCTCTGGTACTTTGTTCCTTCTTTTCATGATAGCCAGAACAGATCAAAAGCAGTTATTGCATTGCTTTAGGGATTTCTTCTTCTTCTTCCGGACAATAGAGGCCAGAATACCCAGTGTGTTACACAAGGCATCTTGGGGACCAGCTAGTGGGTTATCTGGGGGAGTTGAGGTAGGTCTGTCTAATCTGGGAGGTGGAAGCGCCCAGCATAAGCATTGCTGTTGTACAAATAGTTTTGGGACTCCATTTCCCAGAATGCATTGTTCTTGTTTCTCTGTGCTTGCAACCTCCTTCATATTCAGTAAATGCTTGGGTGGGTAGAGTGCTGGGAGGGCTCCATATTCCAGAATACAGCCTTCAGTTCCTTCTTTGCTTCTTTCTAGCAGTAGAGTAGCTTCTACAGCGAGTAACTTGTTATTCTCAGGCAGGCATTGCATGAAAGGTTGGCATTGAGATGAACATTTTTCTGTAAGAAAACTGTACATTTTGTGGCTTTTATGTTTAATTCACACAGGAATAGCTACTGCACATTCAGGATGCCATTGCCGATTTCCTTATTGTGCGCTACTAATGGAAAGTAAGCTCTTTGGGTATTGATGCTGTGCACACCAGGCATCAGAAATTACCATTGATTGGCCTTACAAGCTACTGGTGGATGAATAAAATATTAAACTTTGTGAGCTTTATGAATTTCTACTTTTTAGTTGTGAGCACAATATCACTGTTGGTTTGTTAAATTAATTTGAAATCTCTCAACTACATTGGAGGAGGAAACAAGGCATAACATGTTTGTGGAGTGTTAGAACCTCAGTTTGAAAGAGTACAGGTGCTTTCTTGCAATCATAATAATATATCTGTCTATAGGTATTCACCATACTGTTTTATGCATAAGGTACATAGTCATGACATCACTTTGAAACACTGGTCGCTCTGGATAGTTTATTATATTTGTTAAACATTTGAAACATTATTAGTATAGGTAATGAGCTGCAACCTAGCGGTCCCTCTGGCTGTGAGTTGTTTCATTCTTCAGATTCCACATAGGGTACATTGGCTTGGTTTGCACATCCTTGGTCATGAGTGATCATTTGTCACTTGCCTCAAGTACGGCAGAATTTGCATCTGAGTAGCAGCCACTGACTTCTGTTACAGAGGAAAGAAAGGATCACCATCCCTAACCGCTAAGTTTTTCTTTTTGGATCTCAGGGTCATGTTTAGTAGAGAACTTGAGATGTCCGGTAGCTGGCAGCCTTATAACACTAGGATTTCATACTTTCTTGTAGTTTTAAAATGAAATCTGGATTCCAGGATGGCACTGGTGGTAGTGAAAGCATGCTGATCGGCTCCCTTCTCGTGGCCTTCCCAATAAGAAGTGGCCCAGCCATTCAGCAGTTGAAGAGCCACCAACAATTAGCAGATGATGGCCCCTAGATGATGAAGGGGTCTACCGCGAAACCCTGAACTGCCGATTTCACCGGGAACGGTCCCGTGCTCGGATCAGAGGACAGGAGGCTCGCTGCCAAAAAGCCATTGGCGCCTTCGACCTGCCATTGCAGAGAACCCGCGGTGGAAGCAAGGGGGTGCTGATCGGTGCGACAGCTGCGAGATCGGGGCTTGGTGACTGGCAGTAACGGAGTGTTGAGGAGAGGTGAGAGAGTGTTACGCTCACCTGGTATCCACAGGGACGCCACCCAGCCCTGGTTGGATGATTTGCACTCTCGAACCATCTCCCGGTCCCTTGGGAAGGCCTCTGGTTAAAGATGGGTCTGCAATATAGGAGAGCTGGATTCAATACCAGATTGTCTTTGTTTTCCTTCCTCCCCCTTGGGCCTTCTCCTCACCTTAATATTGTAAGAGGTGGATTCTCCGTCCAGCTCCTCGTGGCAGGGGCGCATAGATGTGGGGGGCGAGCAGCGACCAAGTTACTTCACTGGTGCAAGCAGCCCTGTGGGAATCAAGGCCTGCTGCGACTCCATAGGTTTGCTGCTTTACAGTCTTTATATGCAGTTCTTATGTTCCTCTTAGTTCGAATAATAATGTCTTGCTTCTTTCCTTTTAGGTATGGGAAGGTATTTTGGTGTTGTCATGCAGGTTGAAGATGAGCTTGGGCCGGTAGGGGAAAGCGCGGTGTGCGCGATTCTGTCCGGTGAGTGATGCGCGATGCACGGCGCTTTTTATATTGCTAACCTGTGTCATTTCTCTCCTTGCAGGTTGCGATGTTCCTGGCCGAGCGCCGTAATGTTCCAGCAATGGATGACTACCCAGGTAAGAATTGTGTGGCTTTCTTCATTTGGGGGGAAACGTGAGTAAACGCTTACTAATGCTGTCTTTCTTTCTCCTCTTTCCAGGTTATGGTATTCCAGGATGGATGCAGTGCCGGATGATGGAGTTCGTACCTTTAGGTGAGTGGAACTGAAGTCCGCGATGGATTGAAGACAGGATACTGTTCCAGGCAGTTTCGTACTGTTCTTTCTCTCTCTGCAGGTCCTTGGTTTCAGGTAAACTGGCATCAAAGAACTGGACACGGTGAGCGTTAGGCTGCCCACAGCAGAATAACGCAAAGCACGTTTTGCTGTTTTGGTGTGGTATAAATAGTCTCAGGTAAAATAGTCCCAGGCCTGCCACACCCAAAAGACTAGACTGCATAGCTCAGTTCCTTGTAACTGGGCTATGTGTGTGCCTCCATGTTGGCTGAACCCCCCCCCCCCCCCAAGTTAAATAGTCCCAAGTAAATAGTCTCATTCTAATTTTGGTCTTCATGATGGTTATGAGCCTCGCGCCAAAGGCGCCAGGACTGACTCCAAGAAAGTCTTGGATGAGGTTTTAAGGCCTTTGACCTGGCCCTAACTGGAAAGCTGACTTGCCAGTGAGGGCCAGGGCCAAGGGTCATGACAGCGAGCTTGTGCCTACCCCTGCAAGCTGTCGGGAGCCATAGGCCAGGAAGAACAACACTGGGCAGGAGCCACGCCAGGGCACAGAGGCGGGGGGAGCGGCAACAACACAGAGGGGAGCTGGTCAATGGGTGGATATCCGGGCGAGATTGCAGGGCAGGTCGGTTCGCAACACAAAAGGCAGCAGCGGTTCAGCTGCAGAGGGGGAGCATCCCGCTCACCACGGCCCTAACTGAAGGCTACAGGGAGCACAAGGCAGTGCAGAAGGCCCAGGGGCATTGGAGGCCCTCCCTGAAGTAAGCAGGACTGGTGGAAGAAGGGTCGGGGTTGGAAGCCCGCGGCTGAAATATTTGAGGGAGAAAAGATCGAAAATTATTTTTCCGAAAATAACTTTGTCTTCTTTCCCCTGAACATTTCAGCCTTTGCCCTTGCCCCTAGCCCCCTACTTACCTTGCAGCAGGACACTTTGCTGTGTGCCGCCGACTCGCTGTGTCCCTGCGACGCCTGTTCCCTTTCACTTCCGTGATCGGGAACTGGCACAGCAGGGTCCTTTCCTTTTTTCATTTTTTTATTTTTACAGGACAGGCTGCAGGGGACACCCCCGCAACCTCCACTCACAATATAGTGAACAAGGGTGCGGGGGACACCGCTCCAGTTCTTGCCACCGAATGGGGGATTTGGTTGAACGGCTGAAATTCGGCCAAATCTCCCAATCTTTTTTTGGTGGACTTTTTGGATATTTCTGTTGAAGTAAGGGATCCGGCAGTGGAAAAAAAGAACGAGAGCAGATGTTGGTGGAAAGCAAGGAGCATTTGGGCCTACCCTGAAGTGGTGAGGTGTCCCTTCCCCCTGCCACAAATGCTGAAGCCAAAAGGAAAGGACATAGTGGGGTGTCTTCAACCCCAATGCCATTCAGGGAAAAATGGCACACAGCGCTGCTGGTGGCAAGGGTCTGTGGAACGAGGCGACCAAGAAAAGTTAAAGGCAGCGGCGGGCACACAGAAAGACCCATACACCACCAAAATAGCGGTAAGCAAGGAGAAGCTTAGTCAATGGCTCCAGGATGTGCAGAACAAGATTACAGCTTCTTTTCAGGTGCAATTTGCGTTGCTGAAGGAGGACATTAAGCAATCAATGCAAGATGAAATAGGGAAGCTGGAAGAGCGAATTGCCACGACTGAGCGCGCATTGCAAGAAATAACCGGGGATACCAGACAGAATGATGAGGTCCTGGAACACATGGCGAGAGTAGCTCAAAATTTTGAGTTACAATTGAAGACCTTGAAAATAGGTCATGGTGGTCTAACATACAGACTGCTAGATAGCATTGAGACAGCATTTTGAAAACGTATTTCATCTCAATTCGATTTAAGAAAATTACATTGAAATTGTTATTTTTAAATATCTTGTGTCTAAAATTGTTGAATTGTGTTTAGTTATCCTTTTTCAATGCCTTAATTTGCTCCACTATTTCCCTTTGTAAGACCCGATGCCTAAGGTACTCTTAGTATCGCTACTAAATTTCCCTTTGTTCTTGTAGTTCGGCGTGCTTATATTCTTCGGTCAGGCGCATCTGGATCTAGATAGTTTGAGCTGGTATTTAAACCCTGGTCGCGAGTGCCAGACTGCTAGCTAGCATTGAGACAGCGTTTTTAAAACTTATTTCATGTAGTTTCGATTTTAGGAAATTGCATTAAGCTTGATGGGAAAAAACATTACGTGAACAGATCACTGAAGAAGATTGGGAACGGCCTGGGAAGATATCCTCAAACTAACCTGCGCTGTACAAATCAGGGAATTTTGGTATAAAATAATGACGCAATGGCACTAAACGCTAGAGCGCCTACACCGAATCTCTTGCTCGGTCTCCAAGAATTGTTGGAGAAAATGTCGGGGATGGGGGACTGGTTGCATGTATGGTGGAGCTACCCAAAACTGGCCGGGTTTTGGAAGACTATCAATACGTATTTTCTACTGATATATGTAAAACATATTAACACAGTGCTCAAAGAAAGCATTTTATGCTACAGAGATCAGGTTATCCAAATGGAGCCAAAGCACAGACGGAAAGTATGTCATTTTGAGTTTAGCAGCACTCCTGGTCATTGCACAAAAGTGGAAATCCACGGACTCGCCACATGAACACGACTGGCTGGTAAAGGTATGGAACTTTGTGTCGCTGCAATGGCTAACTTATGCACTGCAAGGAGACCAGGTAATTTTCATGAGGGACTAGGGGATGGTGTTCTCCGTCCTACAAGAAGACTATAGGGAATCATATGGCCCCTGTAAATTACGTATCTTAGGTATTGAATAGTGAACAAGAAAAATAAGTTGTACAGTTTGTTTGGAACCACAAGTGGGTAAGGGGTAGGGGGGGAATGTCCATTATTTAACTGTGTCTGTATGATTTAATGTGATGATGGACTTTTGCAAATAAGTCAATACAAATTATTTAAAAAAAGAAAATGCGTTACTTTTAAACATCCCTTAACGGTAAAGCCAGCCGTTAAGGGAGGACCCGCAAAGGGATCTCGGAATTGGGCGGTAAGGGATTACTGGTACCGGTGCCCTTACCGGTACTGGTAATTCCTTACCGCCCGGGTCGTAATGAGGCCCCTTGTGTCTAAAATTGTTGAATTGTGTTTATCCTTTTTCGATGCCTTACTTTGCTCCAATATTTCCCTTTGCCTAAGGTACTTCCTGTATCTCAGTATCGCTACATGCGCTTCAACTACATTTCCCTTTGTTCTTGTAGTTCGGACGTGCTTATATTCTCCAGTCAGGTGCGTCAGCGACGGCGGCTCAGGGACTAGCCTGTCTGAGTTAGTCTGCGCTGGCCTGCGCTGCTGTGCGTTGCTCCGGACTGTGGCTTGTTGTTGAAGCTCAGTTCCAAAATCCTCTGTTAAGTGCACATGCATTGTCCCGTTGTCCCAATCTATTTTAGATAAACCTCTACATATGTATATAGATGAGCCAGTAAAGTTGAGCAGTAAGGAAATGCCATGTATCTGGAGGGAATGTTCTCCCCAGAGGGTTGATGTACACCTCCCTGGAACAGAAATATATTCACAAGCAAGGGCTTTACTGAATGGGCTTAATAAGATAAATGCAGGGTTCAATCAGGACCCTATGGAACAGTTATCACTATATGCTGTAACACCATATCCAATCCCCAATACCTCAGAGGTGCCCCAGGACAATAATAATTTTATTGTCAGAAAACCACATATGAATGAAGAGAATAGCAAAGTTGTGTAACTGATTCTTTAAAACATATTTCCATTGAAAATAGCCCTTCTTAATACCCGATTTTTGGGGAAATCAGCTATCGATGTTCACGATTACATACTGGATAATGGGGTAGATATGATGGCCATTACTAAAACGTGGCTGAAAGATTCAAGTGGCCCACTTATTGATTTGGCCAAACCAAAAGGTTTTAAATGTTTCAGCCAGAATAGAGATCTAGGGAGTGGAGGAGGACTTACACTCATATTTAGGGAGGAGCTATGTTTCTTTAGATAATCCGTAACTTGCAAAGACTGTGAAGTGCCACATCTTAAAATCAACTCTTCCCCAATACATTGTACTCACTTTATTGTAATCTACAGGCTGCAATGAGATGCCCAACTTTAATGAAAATCTTATGGGTTTACTGGTAGGTCTTAATACATTTAATTCCTCCACCTTTTTGATGGGGGGTATTAATAGGTGGAAGAGTAATGATGCAGACAAAGAGGCTCTTTCCCTCAAACAAGCATTCAAAAACATTGAAGTGGTTGTACACAGCAGTGAACCCACATACATTAAAGGTAACGTTTTGGATTGGGTCGCGTCTAGGAATTTGCAGATTAACTCTACAAGTACCGACCCATATGTCTGGTCCGATCACTCTATTATCCACTTTCAAGTCACCTTGCCAGGGAAACAGGCTCTGCAAGGCAATCCGCTTAAAAGCGTTTTGAGCAGGAATTTTAAAAAAAATCAAGCAAGTAGACCTTGACAACTGTCTATGTAATATTATGAATAGTACTACAGATCTTGACCTTGCTGATATTCTGGCAACAAGGTATGATCAAGATTTGTCGGAAATATTGAATAAAGTGCCACCAATGAAAGCTAAGATGGTCAGTGATTGCAGAACCATCATAATTGAAAAGAGGATAGCTGAGGGTAGCTGGAATAAAAATAAGACGGAGGAAAACAAAGTTACTTGGAATAATATAGAAAAACAGTATATAGATGATATACTTGAGACAAAAAAAACATTCCTTTAATGATGAAATTCAGATCGCCACAAATAATAGAAAGCTCATTGAGCTAAAGCTTGTAAAAATCTCATTTAAAGTCTGATTCCTCTTCTCCTACAGCAGAAGACTGATTAAATATACAACAAGCCTTTGCAGATAAAATTACTGGAACACAAACAAGGATTGTTGCAGAATCTGCCTTAGTTCTGACACTGGAAAAATATTTGACCATTCCTCCCGAGAACTGTTCTCTTCGAGGAAGATTGGGTCCTCCGACGTATTCCATATCTATAACAGTAATCACCACAGCTGTGCTGCTTCGGAAAACTTTCAGCGTCTGCGTCCTCCGTCGATGACGTCGATACGCTGTCCTCGAGGGCCTCCATCGAGCCGATGTCACCGGATGTTATAAGTAGGACGCATGACGCCCGTAGCCTCAGTACCGTTTTTTCCGCGAATGTGTTTGCTTCAGAGATCTCGGCGCGTCTCAGTTCGTCTGAGTTCTGTTCTTTCGGTTCTTCGAACCTGTTCGTTGTGAAGATTTCCATGATGTCTTTGTCTTCTTCCACCCCGCGGCCGGGTTTTAAGAAGTGTTGGGACTGCGGGTCGAAGATGTCGTTGACGGACGCGCACAACGCCTGCCTCTGGTGCCTCAGTGAGGGCCACGGCACGGATGATTGTGTAGACTGCCAGTCACTTACGTCGAAGGCCTTGCAGGAGTGTAAGAAGAAGCTTTCTGTCGGTAAGGTGGCCAAGCCTCGGAAGTCGAGGTCCGCTGGGCTTTCGACTGACGATTCGAGGGACGACTCTCCGCATCGTTGTCGTCGGTCTGGGGGGTCACGGTCCCGGAGTAGGTCCCGCCATTCCTCTGCCTATTCGAGGCACTCACGGAAGCGCCATCACCGGCCGCCTTCCCCGTCCTCGCCAGAGGACTCCACCCGTCGGTGGGTTGCTTGTCCCAACAGTCATTCCACTCCTGTGGAATGGGATTAATTTCGGCAGGAGATGATGGCGATTTTTCAGTCGCAAGGCTCCGTTCTGCCCGTGCCGTCGAAAGACGCCGGCTGTGACCGTGCTAGAGACACTACTCGCACGCCTTCGGGCTCGAGCGGTCGTCGCGATCACAGGGCGCCTTCGAGGTCCCGGTCGGACAAGGATGGTCGCTTTAGACATGCCCGTTCCAGGTCCCGGTCCTCGACGCCCTCGAGACCGTCGGAGCCTGTGAGGTCTTCGAAGAAGACATCGACGCCTTCGGCGCCAAGGTCGTCGAGGGACTCTCGAGAGGCTCCACCTCCGACGAAGCCGTCGACGCCATCGGCGCCCAGGATGTGGAAGGACACGCTCGGGGCTCCGCCCTTGAGGACTGTGTTGAAGCCATCGGCGCCACGCTCGAAGTCGACGCCGATTCCCTCGACGCCTTTCGAGGCTGTTTTGTCGGAGGTACCCCGTGGCATGGTGGAACCCCCTAGAAAGGCTCTGGCCAAGGCGAAAAATGTCTTTGTCCCTTTTTCTGTGCCCTCATTCCAGCCTTTGGATTATATTTCTGAGGTGGATGAAGAGTCTGAGGAAGGTATTGTTCCGGATGAGGTACCTGACGAGATTTTGTCTGGTCATAGCCAGATTGAAGACCTGTGTCAGTCGTTGCACGACACCAGTGGTCTGGACACCTCTCCAGAAGTGGAGTTCTGTAGGGCGGAGCCTGGCACCCATGCTGAGTCCTCGTACCGGCGCCTTATGTCGAGGGTAACGGAATACTTGGGGTGGTCTGCGCCACCAGTGGATTTTCGGCAGTATGAAGTGACGGATATCCTCGGCCAAGGTCCACCAACTGACCCGGTACTGCCATTCCATATGGCCTTGCAAAGAAGGGTGGCACCTGCTTGGACTGCTCCGGAGAGTCTCCCGCAGTGAGCAAATGTTTTCCGCTAAAATACCGCCCAGCCAGTAGCGACCCCTGCTACTTGACCACGCACCCCACTCCGGAGAGTTTGGTGGTGCAGGCGGCTACGGCCCCAGCAAAGCAGGCGTCGTACCCTACCATCCCTCCTGATAGGGACGACAAGCGTTTTGATGGCTTGGCGAAGAAAGTGTTTTCTTCAGGGGTATGGCTTTACAGGCAGCTAACTCTGTGTGAGCCCTGTCACGTTTCACGCACACTCTGTGGAACTGTATTTTGTTAGCGACTGAACATATTCCGAAGGGGAGGAATGGGATGGTTTTCTTGCTATTGTGCAGAATGGCAAGGATGCCATGTGTGAGTCCGTTCAGTCGGGTCTGGACATGGCAGATTGTGTCAGCCGGTCCATGGTGGCAAGCACCGTAATACGCAGGTTTGCGTAATTGCGGAAGTCGGGGTTTGCTCCTGATGTGCAAGCCTGGCTCCTCAACATGCCCTTTGATGGTGAACATATTTTTGGCAGCAAGGCTGACGAGAGCCTTGAGAGGTTGCAGACCTCCAAAGCTACAGCAAAGTCGTTGAGCGCTGCAGTTCGCCAACCTCTGCTTTTTCATCCTAGGGGACAGCAATGGAGGGGCGGTTCCTTTCGATATTACTCATCCTTTGGTAAGTCGAGAGGAGTTGCAAGCTAAAGGGGCCACCGTAGGAGTACCAGAGGTGGAAAACAGGGTACTCGAGGTGCCAAAGCCACTCGGCAGTTGCCTCTTTGCCCTCTGGCACTGCCGCAGCCACTTCACCTCAGTCATGAGGCCATGTCCTATGGTTCGCCAGTTGGGGGAAGGCGGGCGCAGCATCTTGAAGAGTGGCGTGCCATTACTTCGGATGTGTGGGTTCTGGAGATCATAGCCCACGGCTACTGTCTTCCTTTCCGGCAGAGGCCTCAAGAAAATCCACCAGGGAATCTCTCTTTGAAGAGTGCGGATCCGCTCCTTGCGCAGGAAATACAGTCCCTGCTGGAGAAAGGCGCCATAGAACTGGTGCATGTAGTGGAGAGGAACAAGGGAAGGTATTCCCCTTATTTTTTGATTTCGAAGAAAGACGGGGGATTGAGACCCATCATGGCGCGGTTTGAACAAGCTCCTCAGGAAGGACAAGTTCAAGATGGTTACTCTTTCTCAAGTCCTCCAGGCCCTTCAACTTCAGGACTGGTTGGTGTCTTTTGACCTCAAGGACGCTTACTTTCATGTGCCGATCCATCCCAAGCACAAGAAGTACCTGAGTTTCGTGGTTGGCAACTCGCACTTTCAGTTTCAGGTCCTGCCGTTCGGATTGACCTCCGCCCCGAGGGTCTTCACCAAGATCATGGTGGTGGTGGCAGCGTATCTCAGGAAAGGGGGGATTCATGTCTACCCCTACCTGGACGATTGGTTGATCAGGTGCGCTGTCCCGAGCAAGTCCTGGATCATCTGTCCGTCACCTGCCACTCCCTTCACAAGCTGGGCTTCTCCCTCAACTTAAAGAAGTCCCACTTGACGGCAACTCAGCGGCTCCAGTACATCGGAGCAGTACTCGACACATCCCTGGGGCAGTGTTTCCCTCCCCAGGTGAGGGCTCATCACATTCAGCATATGGTGCACAAGTTTCAACATGCCCAGAGTCTCCCGGCGTTCGAGTTCTTGAGGTTGCTCGGCCTCATGGCATCCTGCATTCTTCTGGTTCCAGAGGCCAGGTTGCGGATGAGATCTCTGCAATGGGTCCTCAAGATGCAGTGGTCACAGACTTCCGGCAGGATGTCGGACCCCGTTCAGGTGCCGCCCTCGGTCGCCCAGGACTTTCTGTGGTGGGCCGTCAAAGGCAATCTGATGAGGGGGGCTCCATTTTGGCTGCCCTGGCCGTAGGTGACGATCGTGACGGACGCATCCCTCATGGGATGGGGAGCTTGTGCTAACGAGTTGACAGTCAGCGGTCGTTGGTCTCTGTCGGAGTCCAGGCTCCATATCAATCGATTGGAGCTGAGGGCCGTCAGGCTTGCTCTGAAGGCTTTTCTGCCTAGTGTGCGAGGGAAGAATGTCCTGATTCTGACGGACAACACAGTGGCCATGCTCTACCTCAACAAAAAGGGTGGGGGGCAGGGTCACTTCCTCTGTGCAGGGAGACGATGCAGCTCTGGTTCTGGGCCATCCAGCAGGAAGTTTCGATCTCGGCAGTTCATCTTGTCGGAGACGAAAATGAGACGGCGGACGCCCTGAGCAGGCAGAGCACGATCTCTCACGAGTGGGAGCTGGCTCAGGAGATTCTCCTGGAGATCTTCGCCCTTTGGGGGACCCCTCAAGTGGATCTCTTCGCCTCCAGTGTCAACCGGAAGTGCGAAAGGTTCTGCTCGCGGGAATTTCCTCCAAGAGGAGCCTTAGGAGACGCGTTCGTGGTGGAGTGTTCCTTCCCACTGCTGTATGTGTTTCCTCCAGTCCCCGTCATCCCGCAAGTGCTGCAGAGATTACCGAGGTTTGGTTCCCGGATGATCCTCATTGCTCCGGCATGGGCCCGGAGGACGTGGTACCCGGACCTTCTCAACTTGTCCATCTGCCCTCCACGTCGTCTTCACTACCGAGACTATCTACTCTCACAGGAGGGGGGTCAGGTTCTCCATCCAGAGGTCAGATCCCTCAACCTTCACGCTTGGCTTCTGAAAGGTTGAGGTATAAGGTTTGGGACCTCCCTGAAGACGTGATGTAGGTGTTGCTGTCGGCCAGACGGCCAGCAACAAAGTCCCTGTACCGTTGCCGTTGGAGAAATTTCTGCAACTGGTGCAGGGTTAAGAATGTGGATTCTTTTACATGTGACATTCCTGTGGTTCTGTCTTTTTTTGCTTCCGTTGGCCCACAAGGGCCTGCAAGTGGGTACCATTAAGGGTTACCTGGCGGCGCTGTCCATATTTAAGCGCTCGTCTGAGGAGTGTTCTTATTTCAAAATTCTTTTAATTGCTCAGTTTCTCAAAGGGCTCACTAATGTGTTTCCGCCGTCACCTTTCCAGGTGCCTGGTTTGGATTTGAACCTTGTTCTAAAATTCCTAATGGGGGCTCCATTTGAGCCTTTACATTCTTGTCCTTTGAGACTGTTAACCCTTAAAACTGTATTTTTAGTTGCGGTCACTTCTGCTCGCAGAGTGAGTGAGTTGCAGGCACTTTCAGTTAAGCCACCCTTCACTGTGTTTCATAAGGACAAGGTTGTCCTTAGAGTTCGTCCTTCCTTTCTTCCGAAAGTGGTGTCGGAATTTCATTTAAGCCAGAAGGTTATTCTTCCGGCATTTTATCCTCCTCCACATCCTGGTAAGGAGGAGGAGAGGCTCCATATGTTGGATCCTAGGAGAGCTTTAAGTTTCTACATGTCACGCATGTCCCGGGTCAGAGTGGACAATCCGCTCTTTATTGGTTACGCTAGAAGGCGTTTGGGACAAGCTGTTACTAAGCAGACTTTGTCTAGATGGATTATCTTGGCAATTTCTGAATGTTACTGCTTGGCGGGTAAGGACTCTCCGGTAGGCTTACGGGCCCATTCTACTAGGGGTATGGCTGCCTCTACTGCCCTGCAGAGGGGTGTTCCTATTCGTAACATCTGTGAAGCAGCCACATGGGCTTCGGTCCATACTTTTGTACGACACTACTCCCTAGATTCTATCCATGGGCAGGACCTGGCCTTTGGCAAGGCGGTCCTTTACTCTGCAATTTGATTGGGCATTCTAAATTTCTATATTCTAAATTCTTTTTCCCTCCTCCATACGTTGGTACTGCTTTGGGAGTCTGTCATAGATATGGAATACGTCGGAGGACTCAATTCCCTCGAAGAACAAGTTACTCTCTTACCTGGTAACGTTCTTTCGATGGGATGGTCCGACGACTTATTCCATATCGCTCCCTGCCTACCTGCCCCGCTACAGAATTTCTTATACGATTGCAGCTTACGTTTCAGCAAGGCTTTCTGTGGTCACACTGGCAGTAGTTTGGTGCCACACGTTCAGGGGGAAAAAAACTACAACTGAGGCTACAGGTGTCGTGCGTTCTACTTATAACATCCGGTGACGTTGGCTCGACGGAGGCCCTCGAGGACAGCTTATTGATGTCATCGACGAAGGACGCAGACAACATTCCGAAGCAACACAGCTGTGGTGATTACTGTCATAGATATGGAATACGTCATCCGACCATCCCATCGAAAGAACGTTACCAGGTAAGAGAGTAACTTGTTCTTTTTAGTTTTTTGCCAATTTCAGTGCCGGAGATCAGATCGAGAAAATTTTAAAGAAGATGACCCCACATCCTGCAAGGATAATACCCTTGCTGCTAAAATTATCCTGAAAATGATTTGCACCTTTTTTTAACACGGTTTACGTATGCCATTTTCATTCATGAAATTATTCCCGATGGTGTTAAGAAGATTGTGGTTACTCCCCTATTGAAAAAGGTAGGATTCAATCCAGAAAATTTGAATAATTTTAGACCTATCACAAATGTTCTGTTTCTTTTGAAGATTGTAGATCGGGTTGCAACTACACAGTTACAAGAACATCTGGATAGGGCTTACATCCAGCATCTTAGGCAGTCTGGATTCAGATCGCACCACGGTACCGAAACGGCGTTGCTGCATCTGCAGTGTCATATGCTGGATACCATGGACAGGAGTAACACAGGGCTGCTGATGTTACTTGACCTATCAGCAGCTTTTGATCTCCTGCACCATGGGAAGCTCCTAGCTACATTAGCTTTTGTGGGGCAGTGCTTGCCGTCAGCTGTGGAGTGTTTGGGTCTTTCCTCTCAGACCGGATGTCCAGAGTGTACAGGGAACAGGCTTTGTCCACCCAAAAAACATCGAACTGTGGCGCGTGCCTGTCTCCTGCACTCTTTAATGCTTATTTACGCCCTCTGTGTAACATCCTAGATGGAATGGCAGCCAGATTCACTAACTATGCTGACAATTGCTGACGATACGCAGCTACTGATTGAATTAAGCGGGACTATGCTGAAGATGTAAGGAATATCCAGAATATATACCAATTGGCCAAAAACCGGATGACCGCCAACTGGCTTTGTATGAACAATGCAAAGACCAAGATTTTGATGTTTGGGTCCCCCCAAAGCAAGAATGAAGCTGGACCCAGGTTATTTAAACTTTCTCATTGATTGTCATTGCATCACAACATTGGAACCCTCGGTGTGGTGGTGGACTGTTCACTAGGTGCTGATGCTCAAGCGGGGAGTGTCATTAGAAAATCACAATTGCATCTTAGATTACTTTGGTTGGTGAAACCTTATGTTACTAGCAAGAACTGTGAGCCCTTAGTTCGGGACATAATTATGCCACAAATAGATTGCTGTAATGTGCTGTTGGGTAGAACAAGCAAAAACTGTATAAACAAACTGCAAATCCTTCAAAATGATGCAGTACTGATCATTAAAAACATACCTAAGATGAATCATATAGCACCTGCTAGGAGGGAACTCCATTGGGTACTTGTTGCATCTAGGATCACTTTTAAGATTCTTACTCTGACGCATAAATGCTTGCATGGATACGCACCTGCGTATCTTAAAGAAAGCCTCACCTTGCAACCACAGGGGAGAATAACAAGATCCAACTGCACATTTTGGCTAATATGCCCAAAGGTCAAAAGAGTCATAGGGAGTGGACGTTCCATACCGGTATTGGGTATTGGCAACACTGGCCTGGAATGGACTATCAGCTTAGTTGTGTGGAGAGAAGAGTCTTTATACATTTCGCAAGCGGCTCAAAACTGTATTATTTCATTAGGACCTCTATTTGCCCATGCTGATCCGCAAGTCAATTGTCTCTCCTTGTTGTCAGTCTGTTTATGTGCGCCCTGATGCCTGTGGGCTGTGGCAGGGTATAAGCAAATAATAATAATAATAATTAATAACATTTGAATCCAGAGGGCTCCTGGAAAGTGCAGTAGACGGCAACTTGAAGCTTACAATGCAACAGTGTTTTGGAGACCTCATTACGGGTATACCGCCAGAGGACATTGTTATCGAAAGTATACACTGTGTGGGGCCGGTAAGGAATGAGCCGGTGCGAGACCTAGAGATGTGTTAGCTGCTATAGCGGTTCCATATGTCAATATCCCCACAAAGATGTTGCCAAACAAGAATGGTGCCTTTTATTGCGGCGATATTAACATATGGAACTTGCTGGGGACCCCCTGCAACCTCTATATTTTTTAAAGGGAGTGGGGGACACCCCTGCAACCCCCGCTGCCATTTACCCCATAAATTGTCCCCATAAATAAAGTTGCCTATGCAGTTTCCCAGCGACTATATGTATGGCGACATTATTTATGGGGATAATATTACCTTATACTGCTATAGCATCATACAGGCAAAGATAGTCCATAGTAAAAGCAGCCAGATCAGCGGGGTCACATCACAGTCAACGGTGCAGAGATTCAGCTCTATCAGGACCTTGCGCAATCTGCGCTCCAGAAGAGCCTTGTGTCCAGTGATTAAGGTACTGAACCAGAAACTAGTCAGATATATAGACCTTACCTTTTGGGATGATCTTTACATGGGATAATAGGCAGCAGTAGGTCACGACCTGTGAAGAAGACTTGAGCATCTTGAAAATCAGCGAGGACGGATTGGTAGAGAAGTCGCCCAGGCGTCCGCACCCTGCGGGTCAGAATTGGTGGGAATGGACATCAGTGTCGCCAAACGGCAGAGAAAGAAGCGACCACCCTGAAGTGCTTACAAATACAGGGGAATATATGACAGTCACAAGGCGGAGCGAACATTCATGAGAAGGCACTGTGACAGAATCTTGGATGTCGTCCCTTCTCTCCTAAGGAAAGCCCCTTCCCATGAGGCCAGGAAGTTGAGGCTGCAAACCGCTAGCCCTCTTTGTGGGGGGCAGAGAGGGTACTCATCAGGTGGATCTCATGGGGAGGGATCCCCCCTATGGTATTCGGGACGACTATTCAGGGAGAACGCGGTATACCCAGGTTAAGCCACACCTCCCTCAACCTCTTACTCTGTGTAGGGTACCATAATTCCCATTACTTCCAAGTACAGAATAGAAAGTATAACAGTTGGGCTGCGAATAAAGCAGCCCAACTGCGAATAAAGCCTGGGAAAGAGACTGTGAACTAATAATTACACCTGAAGCAACGGTCTGGGACCCCCCAAGTACAATAAAGAAAATGCATGAACAAAAGCAGTGCCTGGCAGGGTAGTGAACCAACTCTGAAGTAGAATCGGCCGAAACAGTTATATGGACAATAGCAGTACCTGGCAGAATAGTGCAACAGGTTTGCTATAAAATCAGGAGAGAAGTCTGAGAGAGACCCAGGGGAAGGGAGTCATTCACCGTGGTGTTGTGAGAAGCTGGTGAGAAGCTAGGGGAAAGGGGATAATTTTCTCTGGCATTGTGAAATATCTGAGGAAGGCAGTAATTCCCCCCTGGTGTCGCGAGAAGCCGGAGAATAGCCCGGGGAAAGAGAATAATTTCATCTGGTATTATGAGAAACCGGAAAAGAACCAGGGCAAAAAGGACATACCCCCCTAGTGTTGAAACGACATCACATCTATTGTTCGTGCAATATACACCACACAGAATAAGGTTTGAACAAGATTCAAGGGAAGAGAGCATACCCCCTGGGATAAAAGCAGAACACCTGGAGACACTCTCCAGGGATCCAACAGTAAAATCAATAATCAAGGTCATTAAGGAATGCTGATTTGTTGGAGCTTTGAGTTGAACCAAGAACTGGGAGTCCTCGTTAAGACGTTTTACTTAGAACTTTGTTTTCAACTTGGAAAAGGATTGTGACCTGTGGAAGGGAGTAATTCCCTCGGGGAACAGTCCCTTGTTTTACTGGAACCCGAGTCCACTCTAAAGAAGAAGGGAGCCATTCTTCTGCTCTAAGAAGACTTGCCAATCCTTTAGTTTAGTTATAAGTGTAAGGGAAAAAAATCTGTTCCTGACACAGGACGGTGGACTTATTTTCCTGGATATCCTGACAGACTTGGTGTTTTTGGTTGAGGCAGGGAAACGCCTATTAGAAGATAGGGAAAGTTAGGGTTTTCTCTTTATTGTTTTAACCAATAAAGGTCTGTAGCCAAAAGAATGCCACCTCTGTGTCAGTCTCCTCCTTCCACACCCTTACAGCACATATGTCAGAACTGCTACATACCTAAAGAAAGGTTTAAACAGTGCACCACTGTGGAAGTAAGTCAAGGACTTTGCTGGCTCTAGACATTGGGAAGGACTAGGTGGCAATTATACAGCAAGTTCATGGGAAGGAGGCCCTGGGGGAGAACCCAAGGACGGAGACGCATATTGGAATCACGCATTTCACCCTCAAGAATTGTTTCCTGGGTTGTGGTTTTGGGTCATGGCTGGGGATTTGATATATCTAGGGTCAATAGGAACTATGCAAGAAATATAATGTATCCAGTGCACACCTACATACAAGACAATGGTGTCATAATGATAGGACTCCCCTGTCCCCTGCACACCTTTTGTGCTGTATTAACAGCCAACAATTATTATACAATCTCCAAAAATTAATTTAAATTCATTCAAACATTAGAAATCCACGCTGTAGACTTAGGAACTTGTGCAGACTTCTTTACTTGTGCAGAATAAAAACTCAACGTGTTTCGGGGCAGATCCCCTTCTTCAGGAGCAAAGACTGTAAACAGAGTAAATATACTTTCACTTAATGTACATCAACTCAACATTATTTAACACAAATCTAAATCTGGTTACAGAAGTGTATCAATTTGCATGCCTACCAACAGTATATTTGAATTATTCTTCCATCCCTAATATTGCAATCAGAGAAGAGTGCCCTCTTAATGAAATCACCAATAGTGAAAGTAAAGAAACCATATCCCGTGTCTTTTAAGAAAACCCTACACCCCAGTAATAGATCCATGTGATTATTAGTAAAAAAGAACTAGCAATAAAGATCCAGAGTCAAAGAAATACTATTCATGCAAAGAAAAGCCTACCTAAGTACTGAGCAAAATGCCAATTCAAAATAATGTCTTCAGGTGCAGACCTCCGGTGAAACACGTTCCACGGGGACCTATGAGTATAGTGAACAAATAGGGGGTCACAATCAACTAATAGTTAAGTAGTGACCAACTGATCAATTTAAAGAAAAATGTTCTACTATTCTTACCTTTTCCGAAGCGAACCAATGTGTATCAGCCGACTCTTTCCTGCTAATGTTGAAGCTGTATTTAGATATGCAAATAGGAAACTGTGACAGCGTATTGCAAAAGAGCACTGGTTTCGATCAGGTTCAAAGGAATCTCCAAGTCCTAAATAGTAATAAAATAAAGATGCAGGAAACCGCATGAGCCATCTGCCTACTTCGGTATCAACAGTACACATATAATGCCCTGCTATGAACAGTAACCCCCTTCTAAAAGACATGTTTCCTGTTTCATCCCGTAATTGGTAAACGTAAAATGCAGAAGACGTGGCAATTTATAATCTCTATTAGGAAACTAAAAAAGAGATATTAAGACATAAAAGGGGTAATGAGCTGAGAATCGGATGGGTATACACATGGCACGTTCACACTCTTAACATACAACATTAGGTGGATGAATTCCCCAGTAGAAAGGAGGACAGTTGAGGCATACCTGAGGAAGGAGCGGCCAGATGTGATGGTGAAGTACGAAACACATAGCAGGAAAAAGAACAAAATTGGTGTACGATTACGCTCATATTCCCGCATTTCCCAAGCTAATGCATTTGATAAGACGGGAGAGGTACTCCTAGCCTTTAAGGACATGCTAAAAGTTCAAGTGCTCAGCACGTATGAGGATCCAGTGAGGTGGTATTTATTAGTCTGAGCACAAATGGAAAAATCAATGATCACATTGGTGGTGCACATTGGCGGTGGTCTATGTCCCCAATTCGGGCCAAGATGGCTTCTTATGAAGTGTAGCTTCACATTTAGAGAAGTATGCACAAGGAGACATAATAGTGATGGGGGACTTTAATAGGGCATGGGTGTTGCAGGAGGATAGGAGTTCGGGGGCATTGCAGGGTCCATTCAAACCGTCCAAATGTTTAAAGCAAAGGTTGGAGTTTCTCTCACTATAGGGCGCCCGGAGAGTGGTTGGGGGCGCTAAAAGAGTTTATACGTATTACTCCCATGTCCACAAACGTTCTCACTGATAGATTACATATGGGTGTCCACACGATTGATCGGGAAAGTAGCAACAATATAATTAGGCCTATAGCGTTATCGGATCATGCGCCTATCTCAGTTACAATATATCTCCCCAAGAGCGGAAGTGGCTTATGAAAGTCAGTGTTCCGGAAAGAGATCCTGACGGATAAACTCCTTGGAGAGGCAATTGAGGAGAACACAGACACATACTTTGAGGATAATTTTACATCTGAGAAGTTTGCAATCACTTTGGGATGCATTCAAGGTGGTAGTCAGAAGAGAACTAATTGCAGCAAGCACCCACAGGGAAAAGCAATGCAGACAACTGGAAAAGGAATTAGAGGGGCAGCTTAAGAGAATTATGCAGGCCATGACAGTGAAACCAACTAGAATGGTGCTAAAATCATACAAACATGTTAGGGGTCAGCTAGATCTGTTATGCACACATCGAGTAGAAAAAGCCTTTCTTTCTATAAAACATAGGTACTATGTTGCAGTGAATAAAGCAGACTGCTTGTTGGCACGTCATCTTAGAAAATGAGTAGCGGCTCAAACAGTAATAAAATAAAAAATGCGAGAGGGAGAGATTGTCACAGAAAGCAAAGCGATAATGGTCATATTTGCAGACTATAATGCTGCACTGTATTCTTCAGATCACCCTGTAGGATCCCAGCATTGGGAGTATTTAAATTCGGTCCCCTTTCTGAAACTATCTGATATGGAAAGGGAATGCTTAGAGAATGACGTACAAGAGGAAGAAGTGCTGGCAGCTATTAAAAACCTCCTGCTCAATAAAGCACCAGGTCCAGGAGGTTTGCCGGCCATATTTTACATATATTGCAAGGCAAGACTAGTACCATGGTTGACAAAATTATACAATTTCTTTAGGGATAGAGAGTGAATAACGCCATCATGGAGGAGGCCATAGTAGTCCTTTTCCTGAAACCTAACAAGGACCCTACCAACTGTGGTTTGTATAGGTCTATAGCGTTAATCAACCTAGACACAAAGATCTGTGCTAAGATCTTGGCAGTGAGGATGACGAAGTTGCTCCCTGAAATTAATTGGTCCAGATCAATCAGGGTTTATTCAAGGAAGGCAAAAGTTTGATAATATTAGACATGTCTGTCAGCTACTGGAAAAGACCACGATAACAGGGCACCTAGCGCTTTGGTTTCACCGGAAAAGTGTTTGACAGGGTAGAATGGTCTTCCATAAACTGGAGCATCTGGGATCTGGTCCAAATTCCTCCCGATGTTGAGGTTAAATTACTATTTCAAGCCGGGGTGTCCACTTTCCCCACTGCTCTTTGCCATATATTTGAACGTTTTTTTAGCTAGACTTGGAAGTACGAACGGGATTAGGAGGGTAGGTTTTGGGGAGAAGAATATAAAATAATGGCTTTCGTGGACGATACGCTTTTGGCACTGTTGGATCCTGTACGCTCCTTAGATGCGCTAGCCCACAGGATTGAAGGGTTTAGGGAAGTGGCAGGATTCAAAATAAATATGCAAAAATCAGAAATCCTATATCTTTCTGTGCAGGGAGACCAGTTGGAGCAGACATGTCGGGGCTCTCAATTTAGATGGGCACTAAAGGGAATCTCATATCTAGGGGTTACACTAACCAGAACACTGGATCAACTCTATGGAGTGAACTACACACATTTATTGCATAACATTAAGTATGATCTAGGCAGATGGAACCCCCACTCTATATGCTAGCTCTGGAGAATCGCATAGATAAAAATGTCAATACTACCAATGATTCTTTATTACTTCCAGGCTCTCCCCATAACACTCCCTAGATCCTTTTTTGTATCCCTAAACAAAATAGTATCCGTTTTTGTATGGCAAAACAAAACCCTCTGGGTAGCGATCAAAATATTGATGGCTGCCAGGAATGAAGGGGATTTAGGGCTGCCCAACTTTCTTAAATATTATGAAGTGGCGCAAATGAGAGTGATAAGGAAATGGTTTTCTGATTAACACACTGGCTCTCAGACCCCAAGATCGTAGTGGCAGCTAGGCATCCTTTAACACCATTTGGGAGATTCAATACCACATATTAAGGATCAAGAAAATTGGTTTTGTCACTACATAACCTCTTTACAGAAAATGGGCCACAAATACAATGGCCATACATGAAGAAGTGGGGGAGGTATTAGTAGATCATGCTATACCATTAGAATGGTGGGCGCTGCTTTGGAGAAGCATATCAAAATTGACACACTCCATTCAGCTCGGCGAAATGTGGTATAAAGTACTCATGCAGTGGCATTACACCCCGGATGCACTACACAAAATGTTCCACAGTTCGTCGCAATTGTTGGAGGGGATGCTCACAGAAGGGGATTGGGCCCATTTCTGGTGGGAGTGTTCGGTAATCCACCCATGTTGGGATGAAATAACAGCTCACATCGGCAAGATATTTCCCACGAACATGAAGCTTGATGTTCAGAAATGGTTATGTGGTATATGGGATCCAGAGAAATGCCTGCCTTCCAAAGCACAAATTAAAGCATGCATGGTTTTACTTATTGCGGCATGGCTGGGACTAGCGCAAAGATGGAAACAGTGGCAGGCCCCAATGGGAATAGACTGGCTTCAGAAAATCTGGAACTTTGTGGCACATGAATGGGTGACATAATGTATCCAGGGTGAATATTCTGCGTTTAAGCAGGACTGGGGGTCTGTTCTAGCATTTCTTTAAAATTATTTCAGGCTTTAGTTGCGTCTGCACACATTGAGAATCCTGGGTATTGTGCATAATTGGGCAAACAGAAAGTAAGAGCTAAGTGTGTAAAGTGGTGTAAACGAGACCTCTGGAGACCAAAGGGCGGGTACAGGGGAGGGTTAGTAGGGTGGGGGATTGCGGGAGGTAGGGAGGGCTGTTGTGGTGTTCTGTAAATTGTAAAATGCCAATAAAACACATTTTAAAGAATTGAAATCTGAAACTTAAACCTAGACCAGGGCAAATGGTCTGATGCTTTTGGCACCAAAAATACAATCCATGTTTCATACAATTGGCCAAGAAGAAATGCCATATTTTTCCATTGAGTCTTCATAATTGGAACACATCACCTGATTAAGTTTATCCCTGACCATAATTGTGTGTATAAGGAATGAATACAAGCCTAATATATTTGAGCGCATACATTAGTATTTGCATGATTGTGTTGAAATAAAAATGATGGTATTAAGTTAATCTCAAACTAAAATGTTGTTTACAAATTTTGTTTTTGCAGTTGTACTGTTGGTGATCTTCAATTGAAGATAGAAAATTTAGAGAGGACCAACTCAAGATTGTTGGAAGAGGTTTGTTGAAGTATCTGTGTATTGAAAAAATGTTTCTTTATTCATATTTCTATTAATTAGTTAATGCAGAAAACCTCTCATAAACATTATACATTTTTATTGGACCAGCCTTCCCATACGTAAATCCTATTCTCGAGCCTACAGTCTATTATGAATTTTTTAAAAATGGCACATAAATTTCTGTGTTTAATGCGTGTGACAGCAATTGAAATCAAGATTTGTAAATGTTATAATACAGTCTTTCAGTTAGTCCTACACTGTTCCTTTTCCAAGCACCATACCACACCGAAAATAAATAAAATAAAATTCCCTGCTTGGACTAATTCCTTAGGGACTACGGTAACTTGGCCTAGTCCCAATAGCCCTGTGAACCTGCCTGATCCTAATTCTTGTGACTTGTGACTTGTGACTGGTTTTATAAAACACAGACATTCACCACAAAGTATCTTGCCACTGTTGGGCAACATGAAGCAAAGAGTGAAAATAAGCAAAAAGGACCATTGCCAAACATCAGAAAGCAATCTTCTAAAGAAGTGTCTTACGTTTCTTACAGAATATTAATACGCTTGACTTGGTCCATAAGAAACAATGTAGACCATTCAACATTTTACTGGCCTGCACCGGGAAAGATTGTCCTCGATATCTATACTTTTTATAGCGAGGAATAGTCACCAGGCCAGTTGACAGAGATCTGAGATCTCGTAGGGGCTGGTACCAGTGTATCCTTTCAAACAGGTGAATGTTGTTATGGTGAAAAATGACCTTATGAAACAAACAAAGAGATTTAAAGCTAATGTGTTGCTTCACTGGAAGCCAGTGCAAGGCTATCAAACTGGTTAAGACATGGTCAACCTTTCGCAGTCCCAAAAACAGTCTTGCATCCATGTTCCGAACACTTTGCAGCCTTGACAACCGTTTGGCAGAGGTGCCCAAATAAATAGTCTAATTGGAAAGAAGAAAAAGGCATTTACTGCTGACACTCTTTGTGGCAAGAATAGAATAGGAGATAGTCATTTCAGTGTCCTGTGATGGAAGAAACAATTCTTGAACACTGAGGCAATTTGCTGGGCCAAATCTACTGTCTTTTAAGAGACACCATTCCACGCCAAGTTGCATAAATTGTGGGCTATGGTGCAGGGTGATCGCATCTTGTAAACCGAGGGGAGGTGGCCTGTTCTACTGGTGGGTTGCCAGGAGGGGGAAATCCATGAATCCTGAGAAGGTGCATGGGAATCATGGGTGGTAAGGTGATATGATATGTCATTTACAACGTGCCTGTACACAAGTGTTTCTAGGCATGACAAGACAAGGAGGTGTGGTGGGGGCAGAGGGAGGACAAGACAAACAATCTTACTAGGCCTTGTCATTCAGATCGTGCAAGCACGACATCGCAAAAGTGCAGGGGGAAGGTAGAGGGGGGGGGAGTGCCAGGGAGAGGGCAGGGGAAGTGCAATCAGGGCAGCAATGCTCTGAGTGAGTGCTGCCAGGGCGGTGCAGCTCTGGGGTAAGAGCAAGGAGGCAGGGGGCTGTAGATGTTACAGTTACTGCCCCTAAGTGTGCGGTAGGCCCGGAGGCAGTGCAGGGAAGACTGATCATGGAGGAGCCTGGTACCCAGTGAGACTATCGGGATAGCCAAGCAAGCAGGCAAGTGGTCAGCCGGGGAGATAGAGAGTAAACAGGAAGGTCTTAAGCGGGTTTTGTAACTTCAGGTGGTCTGGCTCGAGTTTGAGAGGGGCAGGGAGGCCATTCCACAGGGGGAGTCACCTGCAGTGGAGAGAGATCTACCCCCTCTCTGCCTGGAGAAGAGTCTGACCCTCAGAGAGTTGGAGGTAGCTGAGCGAAGGGCTCGAGAAGGAAGGTATTTTGGAAGAGAATGTTGGATGTGTCCCAACCCCAGAAAGTCTTGTGGACAATGCAGAGGGTCTTAAACTTGATCCTTGCAGTCACCGGGAGCCAGTGAAGAGATTTCAGGGCTGAAGAGATATGGTGCCTGGGCTTGAGGCCAAGGATAAGTCTTGCAGTCCTGTTCTGGATTAGTTGCAGAGGGCGAAGAGTAGAGAAAGGCAGATTGAGAAAGAGGCTGTTGCAGTAGTCCAGCCTAGAGAGAACCAGGGCTCTGGAGACAGTGATCTTCTGGGGGAAAGTAAGAAAAGGAAGACTACCTATGAGGAGGTGCAACTGGTTGTGGGCCTTCTTGGCAAGATCAGTGATGTGAGGAGAGAAGGAGAGAGTGGAATCGAAGATGACACCAAGGTTTTTTGCTTCACAGGAAGGCGAAGGAAGAGGGCCACAGAGGGCAGCCAAAGTGAGAGAGGGAATGCGGGAGCAGGGGTCCCAATGAGAGGGCTCCCTGATTTACTGGCATTAAGGCAGAGATCATTGGAGGCACACCAGTCTTGAATCAGGGATAGACAGGAATGAGTGAGAAAGGAGAGGAGTCTAAGGGAAGCCTGAAAGAGAGTGCAGTGTCATCCGCATAACACTGAACGTTAGAGGAGAAGGTAGAGATCAGGTGGGCCAAAGTGGCCAGGTAGAGATTGAAGAGCCAGGGTGATAGGCTAGAGCCCTGGGGAAAACCACATACGGAGAAAGAGGTGGTGGAGAGAAAGGGCCCAAGTTGAAGCTGGATGTCGGGTCTTGCCTCTCGCGTAGGTAGCACGCACTTCTGCCTCCCCTCAGAGTTTTCTGTCGCCTGTACTAGAGGTGACGCAGGTTGACTGCAACCCCCGTGGGGAAAGAGGGTTAGGGTCCACGGTTTGTATAGGTAGGGGATGTGGGGTAACCAGACAGAGGATTGTGGAGAGGTTATGGATGGTTAGGGGAAATAGGGTAAAACATGCTTCTTGGTTCTTTTTCATTGACTAGTATCCTTTCTGAGGCCCTTGCACACTGCTCACTCGCACATCTCACAGCAAAGCTTTGCCTTGGGGAGGTATGCAAGTTTTGGCACCTTCCCCACCCCCAATAGTGATGTGTGCAGACACGTATGTTAACTACCTACACAGTTCACCCAGTTTTCTCACTGGATATATATATATATATATATATAACTACACTTGTTACCAAGTTGTTGTCACTGGGTGTTACTACTCGGCAGTGGTCACTCAGTTGCCCCACTGGATGTGCACAGCTGTCTTTACATGCAGGACTCCCCTGCCATTATGTTAGTGACATGACATGCTAAGCATGAAATCATAACAAAGACTTAGCTTTGTGTTCTGCAGCTGTCAAGCATTGTGCAGGGCTCTCACTACTGCGGATCTGGTGCGATCTTGCCGCCAAGGATGCTGTGAGTCTATGAGAAAGGCACAATTATCAGTCTAAAGCTCTATTACTGTAAACGTTGCGATTGTTGCATGCAATCGTTATCAAGATAAGCAACCCAACACTGCGTAGTTGGTGATTCCCAGTTCCGGTTAGTGCTTCCACAAACATGCAGGGTTAATAGTTTCCCCAGCGGGTTAGTTAAATCAGAGACCAGCAAAGCCGCGTTACTTATCTGTGCTGAAGCGGGGCCTGTAATGAGGATCAGGCAGGCTCTGCCCCTGTGGTAAAGCTTGCTGGGGCTGGAGTTGAGGAGGAGAGGCTGCGGAAAATCTCTGTACTGCTTAGAAGCTCAAGCACAAACGTTCTTTCTGTGCGCGCAAAGCGCGCTGCCATGGGTGGGGCTCAGGGAAGGATCTGAACGCACATGTGCTCCTAGGGGACGTTGGGAGTTGTGGTTTCCTGCGCCACAGTCCCTGTATCTGGATTTCTTCTGTACTAGGTCTCTTTTCCTGTGTCCTAGTGTTCCTTTATGGTTGGCTCTGCCTGAATATAACAAGCTGCCCCTCCACCTGCACATGGGGCAAATGTGGCATCTGTGATGTTTGACACTTGCAAACTTCCCCATAATCGCCCCTAGACCACCATGGAGTAAATACTTGCGATCCCTACTGGCAATGGTGCCCCCAACTACATGCCTCCCATGCCCCTCCTCTTCCTGACACTGGGAGGGTTGTTCCAGAAGGAACGAGGTCAACCACTCCAGGGCCTGATCCGTAATGCCTTGGTTCTTACAGAGTCAATTAATCAGGTTGGCATGATTGACCATGTCAAAAGCAGAGGAAAGGTCTAGGAGGATGAGGACAGAAGTAATACTGGAATCAAGATTAGAGAGTAGATCTTCATGGGTGTTCAGGAGAGCAGTTTCCTTGCCTTTGGTGCTCTACGTGGGTTCTGGGAGAGGTAGAGGAGCGCGAGGACAGGATGAACTGGGTTTTAGAGGTGTAGTGAGAAGCCAGAGCCGTACAGAGGGCCTGAGAGGGATCAGGAGAGGTAGAGACTGCAGAAGGATTGGCCAGCTCCTTGCAGATTTTAATGAGTTTGGCCATGTTAGAGGCCACATGAGTCACGGGCTTGGATGTCGACTCTCTTCTTGGACAGGACAAAGAGTCTGTATTGCCTTTGTAGCAGGCGGCAGGCCAGTTTGTCAGATGATGCGCCCGAAGCCCTCCACTTCCTCTCAGCCACTCTGCACTTGCTTTTCAGGGCGGCGAGGTTAGAGTCATACTAAGAGTTGCACTTGAAGGTAGGCTTCAGACGGATTCTCATGACAGGGGCAAGGATGTCCAGAACGTTGGAGATAGAAAGATGCAGGTTCGAGAGGGCTTGGTCAGAGTGTGAGTCAGTAGCAGGAGTAAAAACACAAAAACCGTAGATGTAGCTCGCAGAGCAAACTCAAGGTCTCCCAACAATGAAGCGTGTGGTAAAAATGAGCATGTGAATACATGCCAGACCCATGGTGGAGAACAATAGTTACAGTTATGTAACTAGTTCCTTAACTGACATTTATCTTCAGCGGTCTTAATGGCGGAGAGCCTCCAGGCAGCCCCTTCCAAAGTGCATTGATTAACCTGCCAGGTCGGCAGCCGGGCCGGTTAGTGGTGGTGGTAGCGATCCATTGAATGCAACACGGGGCCATGCGTAGTGTCGTGGCCACCCATGTAATGGCGACCTCTGTGAGGAGACACTTGTTGATGCGCCCATACACAAATTAACGCTTACTGCAGCGTTGTCCCGGGCACCCAGCAGGGAGCGCACTCACTGTGCAAGGTGGACCCTTTGCCCTCGAAAGTCTTTGTTCCTATGCCTTATAACTGCAGTCTGCACCACTCTTAATGCTGGCACACTTCACGTCCCTCCTCTGGTTCGTTTATCAGCCTCAACCTGGACCAGGCGTGCAGTTGCGCCACCAATCTGCTGCCAAGTGATTCCTGCAGGGAATTCACTTACAGTGGGTCGATATACACCCTCTAGGCAGAGTTATTGGTCGCACAGATGTTCCCGGGCTGTGGAGCTCCCGGATCAGGCAACCATCTTAAGCCTTGCGCCACAGCGCCCCCCGAAAAGAACGCTCAAGTGCAGACATTTACAAAAAACGTTCACAAATTGTTCAATCTATTATATATTGTTTCGATGAGGTTATGTTTGTTCTGCGCAATAGATGAAGCTGCAGTTATTTGAATTTTGCATTCCTTCCGATTCCTTCTTTACACAAGGGACATATTCTTCCGTGTCAATTAACTTAAGTCAGAAGTCGAGTTGCTTTTTGCCGGATTGTTTTCCACTTGTTTTACAGCATAATGCAAATGGAAAGTTAGGGTATGGTATCTAGAGGGTGGGGGCATAAGGGAGAGTGTGGGTCTCCACAATCATTTTGCATAAAAATGTGGTGAATTTGGTAAAACAAATCAGCAAAAGTGTAGGTCCGTGCAAAAAAAGAGTCGCCAAACATTCATATATCCATAATTTTATCCCATTTTTTTGCGGTCGCCTCTCGTGTATTGTTAGACAAAGCTTTACTTGGTTGTACGTCTGTTAATCCCCACATTTTCAAACCCGTGTCCAACCGATCAGCACTTTTAAAATGAATCGGAAATGCCATGCTGGTCCACTGGTTGTCAGATTAAAAGTACACTGTAGTAGTCAATATCCTAAATGAAATAACCTGCAGTTGCTACTGGGGTGCCACTTGGTGCTTTAATGGACATAAAATTGCCTTAAATTCTGCTTTTGCTGGTGCCCCCCCCCCCAAACCCCAGGCTCTCCTTACTGTGTCAGACCATCCCAACAATGCACCCCCCACCCATTTAGTGCAAGCCATATCTGCTTCCAGCCGCGAGCACTAGGTGCACTCGAAGGCACTGGCCGGAGCCTGTGGGGTGCACTTGTGTGTCATTTTACCGTGCCCCTTCAGTCTCCTCCAAAATTCAAATCAACATAATTGATGCATTGAAAAGGAAGACTACCTATGAGGAGGTGCAACTGGTTGTGGGCCTTCTTGGCAAGATCAGTGATGTGAGGAGAGAAGGAGAGAGTGGAATCGAAGATGACACCAAGGTTTTTTGCTTCACAGGAAGGCGAAGGAAGAGGGCCACAGAGGGCAGCCAAAGTGAGAGAGGGAATGCGGGAGCAGGGGTCCCAATGAGAGGGCTCCCTGATTTACTGGCATTAAGGCAGAGATCATTGGAGGCACACCAGTCTTGAATCAGGGATAGACAGGAATGAGTGAGAAAGGAGAGGAGTCTAAGGGAAGCCTGAAAGAGAGTGCAGTGTCATCCGCATAACACTGAACGTTAGAGGAGAAGGTAGAGATCAGGTGGGCCAAAGTGGCCAGGTAGAGATTGAAGAGCCAGGGTGATAGGCTAGAGCCCTGGGGAAAACCACATACGGAGAAAGAGGTGGTGGAGAGAAAGGGCCCAAGTTGAAGCTGGATGTCGGGTCTTGCCTCTCGCGTAGGTAGCACGCACTTCTGCCTCCCCTCAGAGTTTTCTGTCGCCTGTACTAGAGGTGACGCAGGTTGACTGCAACCCCCGTGGGGAAAGAGGGTTAGGGTCCACGGTTTGTATAGGTAGGGGATGTGGGGTAACCAGACAGAGGATTGTGGAGAGGTTATGGATGGTTAGGGGAAATAGGGTAAAACATGCTTCTTGGTTCTTTTTCATTGACTAGTATCCTTTCTGAGGCCCTTGCACACTGCTCACTCGCACATCTCACAGCAAAGCTTTGCCTTGGGGAGGTATGCAAGTTTTGGCACCTTCCCCACCCCCAATAGTGATGTGTGCAGACACGTATGTTAACTACCTACACAGTTCACCCAGTTTTCTCACTGGATATATATATATATATATATATATATAACTACACTTGTTACCAAGTTGTTGTCACTGGGTGTTACTACTCGGCAGTGGTCACTCAGTTGCCCCACTGGATGTGCACAGCTGTCTTTACATGCAGGACTCCCCTGCCATTATGTTAGTGACATGACATGCTAAGCATGAAATCATAACAAAGACTTAGCTTTGTGTTCTGCAGCTGTCAAGCATTGTGCAGGGCTCTCACTACTGCGGATCTGGTGCGATCTTGCCGCCAAGGATGCTGTGAGTCTATGAGAAAGGCACAATTATCAGTCTAAAGCTCTATTACTGTAAACGTTGCGATTGTTGCATGCAATCGTTATCAAGATAAGCAACCCAACACTGCGTAGTTGGTGATTCCCAGTTCCGGTTAGTGCTTCCACAAACATGCAGGGTTAATAGTTTCCCCAGCGGGTTAGTTAAATCAGAGACCAGCGAAGCCGCGTTACTTATCTGTGCTGAAGCGGGGCCTGTAATGAGGATCAGGCAGGCTCTGCCCCTGTGGTAAAGCTTGCTGGGGCTGGAGTTGAGGAGGAGAGGCTGCGGAAAATCTCTGTACTGCTTAGAAGCTCAAGCACAAACGTTCTTTCTGTGCGCGCAAAGCGCGCTGCCATGGGTGGGGCTCAGGGAAGGATCTGAACGCACATGTGCTCCTAGGGGACGTTGGGAGTTGTGGTTTCCTGCGCCACAGTCCCTGTATCTGGATTTCTTCTGTACTAGGTCTCTTTTCCTGTGTCCTAGTGTTCCTTTATGGTTGGCTCTGCCTGAATATAACAAGCTGCCCCTCCACCTGCACATGGGGCAAATGTGGCATCTGTGATGTTTGACACTTGCAAACTTCCCCATAATCGCCCCTAGACCACCATGGAGTAAATACTTGCGATCCCTACTGGCAATGGTGCCCCCAACTACATGCCTCCCATGCCCCTCCTCTTCCTGACACTGGGAGGGTTGTTCCAGAAGGAACGAGGTCAACCACTCCAGGGCCTGATCCGTAATGCCTTGGTTCTTACAGAGTCAATTAATCAGGTTGGCATGATTGACCATGTCAAAAGCAGAGGAAAGGTCTAGGAGGATGAGGACAGAAGTAATACTGGAATCAAGATTAGAGAGTAGATCTTCATGGGTGTTCAGGAGAGCAGTTTCCTTGCCTTTGGTGCTCTACGTGGGTTCTGGGAGAGGTAGAGGAGCGCGAGGACAGGATGAACTGGGTTTTAGAGGTGTAGTGAGAAGCCAGAGCCGTACAGAGGGCCTGAGAGGGATCAGGAGAGGTAGAGACTGCAGAAGGATTGGCCAGCTCCTTGCAGATTTTAATGAGTTTGGCCATGTTAGAGGCCACATGAGTCACGGGCTTGGATGTCGACTCTCTTCTTGGACAGGACAAAGAGTCTGTATTGCCTTTGTAGCAGGCGGCAGGCCAGTTTGTCAGATGATGCGCCCGAAGCCCTCCACTTCCTCTCAGCCACTCTGCACTTGCTTTTCAGGGCGGCGAGGTTAGAGTCATACTAAGAGTTGCACTTGAAGGTAGGCTTCAGACGGATTCTCATGACAGGGGCAAGGATGTCCAGAACGTTGGAGATAGAAAGATGCAGGTTCGAGAGGGCTTGGTCAGAGTGTGAGTCAGTAGCAGGAGTAAAAACACAAAAACCGTAGATGTAGCTCGCAGAGCAAACTCAAGGTCTCCCAACAATGAAGCGTGTGGTAAAAATGAGCATGTGAATACATGCCAGACCCATGGTGGAGAACAATAGTTACAGTTATGTAACTAGTTCCTTAACTGACATTTATCTTCAGCGGTCTTAATGGCGGAGAGCCTCCAGGCAGCCCCTTCCAAAGTGCATTGATTAACCTGCCAGGTCGGCAGCCGGGCCGGTTAGTGGTGGTGGTAGCGATCCATTGAATGCAACACGGGGCCATGCGTAGTGTCGTGGCCACCCATGTAATGGCGACCTCTGTGAGGAGACACTTGTTGATGCGCCCATACACAAATTAACGCTTACTGCAGCGTTGTCCCGGGCACCCAGCAGGGAGCGCACTCACTGTGCAAGGTGGACCCTTTGCCCTCGAAAGTCTTTGTTCCTATGCCTTATAACTGCAGTCTGCACCACTCTTAATGCTGGCACACTTCACGTCCCTCCTCTGGTTCGTTTATCAGCCTCAACCTGGACCAGGCGTGCAGTTGCGCCACCAATCTGCTGCCAAGTGATTCCTGCAGGGAATTCACTTACAGTGGGTCGATATACACCCTCTAGGCAGAGTTATTGGTCGCACAGATGTTCCCGGGCTGTGGAGCTCCCGGATCAGGCAACCATCTTAAGCCTTGCGCCACAGCGCCCCCCGAAAAGAACGCTCAAGTGCAGACATTTACAAAAAACGTTCACAAATTGTTCAATCTATTATATATTGTTTCGATGAGGTTATGTTTGTTCTGCGCAATAGATGAAGCTGCAGTTATTTGAATTTTGCATTCCTTCCGATTCCTTCTTTACACAAGGGACATATTCTTCCGTGTCAATTAACTTAAGTCAGAAGTCGAGTTGCTTTTTGCCGGATTGTTTTCCACTTGTTTTACAGCATAATGCAAATGGAAAGTTAGGGTATGGTATCTAGAGGGTGGGGGCATAAGGGAGAGTGTGGGTCTCCACAATCATTTTGCATAAAAATGTGGTGAATTTGGTAAAACAAATCAGCAAAAGTGTAGGTCCGTGCAAAAAAAGAGTCGCCAAACATTCATATATCCATAATTTTATCCCATTTTTTTGCGGTCGCCTCTCGTGTATTGTTAGACAAAGCTTTACTTGGTTGTACGTCTGTTAATCCCCACATTTTCAAACCCGTGTCCAACCGATCAGCACTTTTAAAATGAATCGGAAATGCCATGCTGGTCCACTGGTTGTCAGATTAAAAGTACACTGTAGTAGTCAATATCCTAAATGAAATAACCTGCAGTTGCTACTGGGGTGCCACTTGGTGCTTTAATGGACATAAAATTGCCTTAAATTCTGCTTTTGCTGGTGCCCCCCCCCCCAAACCCCAGGCTCTCCTTACTGTGTCAGACCATCCCAACAATGCACCCCCCACCCATTTAGTGCAAGCCATATCTGCTTCCAGCCGCGAGCACTAGGTGCACTCGAAGGCACTGGCCGGAGCCTGTGGGGTGCACTTGTGTGTCATTTTACCGTGCCCCTTCAGTCTCCTCCAAAATTCAAATCAACATAATTGATGCATTTGTGGGTATATATATATATATATATATATATATGGTTTTTTTTAATATTGCTTTATTGCAATTTTAAAATACAAATACAAACGAGAGGGAACCCCTCCTTATGGGTAGCCCATGCCACAAAACAGCAACAACATGATAGAACCCCAACACTGTGCCACAATGAGGCACCCTGCAAGTCGTCTTCCTAAAGGTGGGTAAAAAAATGTAATTGAATGACGTAGATGTCCGTGCTAAGTGCTCTCCAGGGTCACTCAGTACTACCCACCACCCCTGCCAACCTCCTGGGCCACCACCAGTCCTGGACCATAACAACCAGCCCACACAAGTCAATGCAAGTCGTAACTTGTATCATTAACAGACCCCCTGACTTATTGAACATGTCACACACCATAACAGGGCCCAATTGTCACGGCAAATGCACCCATTACTGTGGTAGAAAACACATGTGCGCTGTGGGTCTAGGAGATGCCAAACCGAATGGAAAGTCCCCCTGCACCAACATGCCTCATCCCTCAACTCGGGTGGATGATGGCGCCCTGGGCACTGTTGCAAGCAACCTCTCTGCACGCTCAGCACCCCAGAAAATGTAGCCTTTTCAGTTCCATGTGACCTTCAATCTAGCTGGCCTGAGCAGTCCTGGCTCAATCCCTCGCGCCAACAAAGATGACTTGATGAAATGTAACCTCTTCCTTCTCTTCTCCATCGCTGGTGCCAGTTCGGGGAAGACATGGACCGTGTGCTCTTGGAATGTCAGAGACTTCTTAGCTGCCACTGCCTTCAGAACCATTTCTCTGTCCTGAGCTTCAAAAAACCTGACAATGAGCATCGGGCCCACCAATGTATCTGGAGGCAGACTGGAGGTGGGGGACTTAATATGATAACATTTATCCATATACAGGGTCCTCCGCTTTCAAGCCCAGCACCTCGGGAAAGCAGATGGCTAAAAAACCTGTGGGGTCATCCGCCTTTGGCTCCAGATACGCACGTGCCACATTTTCTGGGTATTCCAGACTGGACTCCATTGCCAGGTGCCCTTTAACCACAGCCTCAACATCATGCCTGGTGCGCTGCACCAAAGGTAACATCTGGGCACATTGTCGATCCATTTTGTCCACTCTCTGCTCTAACGTGTCAGGCCTTGTTTCAAACTGGGCCACTTTTTCAATCATTTTGTCAAATTTGTTTTCAAGCCGTGACATAGACTCCTCAATCCTGCCCAATGTGGTTATCACATGGTCCTGTGCTGCTGCCTTTTCCTATCTACCCTGCGGTGAGAAAAAGTCTGCCCTGACCTCCCACTAGATTTCCCCAAAGCCATTTCCCCCACCTTGTTTCTTCCCGTTTTCTCCACACTCCAGGCGGATGAACACGTTTACAGGGAAAGGGTGCCCATCAACTAGCCAGCAGAAACCACTGATCAAGTCACAGCAGTTCCCTTAGTCGAGCACCCCCCTGTTGGCTCATCAAAAAGTCACTCCGGCAATGGGGCCACACTGAGCAAAATCGCTTTCTCCAAGCCAGAATCAGACCCTTCAATCCCACCAGGTACGGTCTCCTCCTCCTCTTCTTGGCTCCCTCCTAGTACAAGGACAGGCCCCTCCCCCAGACGGTGCAGGGCCCCCGCTTCCACGCTGGTTGGCCAGAATTTGTCCCAAACTGGAGACAACCCTCCTCCACCTCTTAACAGAGTCCAGTACAGTCCCTCACAGTTATGATCGCCACAGCAGTGCTCCGAATCCGCATCTACGTATAAAATAGCCCCCTGTACTGCCACTATTCATGTTGCCCTCCACGCACCCCTGCACGCTGGAGTTTGTTCTCTTGCAAGCATGCAGGTCCCGCAAACTGGTGGCGGCACACTTTCTGCTGATCGCCCACTTCGTTCACCCATCTGCAGGCCGGGTCGCCGTGACCCACGGCTGCAGAGGGTATGCCTGTGTGCCCCGATTCCCGCTCCTCACTCAGGTTTCGACGTCGGACACCCAGCGCTCAATACCGGGAGATCGTGGCTCGCCTCAGTCCAGGCACCTCTGGCATGTGCCATCTGTGCACCCTCGTGGCGCTGCAGGCCTCCTCCACCAACCCGATCTCTCTGCCCCCAATATCTCAATCGGGCCAAGAGTTAGACAGCCACTGCCTCTGGGTTCACAGTCACCACCGGCATCCCGGGCTGGCCCCTTAGCTTGCTCAGGCAGTCATGGCACGGCTTTCCTCCCTGTTCAGGAGCTACAGAGGATGGCGGCCATCTTCATCGGGCTCTCGAGCACCGCCCCTTGTGGGAATATTTTAAATACAAAAGAGAGACAAGTTAACGTTAAACTTTAATTGCATTCTTTATGTAACATTTTATTTTTATCTGACCATCAAAAGACAAGTCAACCAGTTTTCCATATCAACTACTTTTGCATGTCAATGAGTCTTTGTTTAGCAGTATAGCACGTCTATGAAATCGCTGTTTAGAAGAAGACTCAAAACCCTTTATTTGGGGTGTACAACTAGTTTACTATTCCCTCTTAACTCCATCATTGACTGCATTATATTTATAATTTTAGCTGTGTTGGGGAACCCTTCTAAATTGGCCTATTGCACAAAATGACAGTTGAGTTTATTGTATCTACATCTTGTATTCATGGGTGCAGAAAATCCATTTGTAAATATGACTATTATTTTTCACAATTGCTACCTTTCCATCCCACAAAATCCCTTTCCCTTGCTGCTTTCTCACAGTGACTAAATGTTCTTATTTTATTTCCACGGTGTAAAACCTTTATTCCCACAGTGTATAATATTGCCCAAGAGTTGAACACAAGACAGTGAGGCTGGTTGGTTGGATAGACAAACGAGGAATGCAGTTTTCTAATGGATACCTCCCTCCCACAGATTGCTCATCTTAAAATGTAACCTCTCCAGTGCCAGCTGCCTTAAGAAACTTTCAACCATCAGAATGCGCAGTGCATCTCTGTATCAGCTCTGCTCGGCACTGTTTGGTATCCATGATGCCAGATGTGATGCCTGTCGCACTTATATATGTCTATATAGAGCCATCAGCGTCCCACGACCTCAGTTGCTTTTATCTGTGCACCCAGTGTGCTCCTTTGGAATGTCATGTTCTTTTGCTTTTTTTTTTAACTGTCATGCCTAATACTCTGAGACCTCAGCCATTAAATCCTGCAAGATGTGCAGGGTGATATACATCTGTGTCTAATCCTATTCCCCCCAAAAGCCTTGGATTTGTTGCCTTGGAGAGGAATCTGCCTTGGAGAGGATTCTGTCAATCAATGCATTCCCGTACCCTACCTGGAGCATGCCACAAAGATTTATACCTTCATTCACAACGGTGGGAAGAGGACCCCATCAAAGTCAGAAATATCAGATCCTTCTTCCAAGAAGGCCAGAGTATTTGAGGAGCAGCCTGAAAAGGAGCAGTTTTCAAATGCTGCCAAGAAGGACAAATAAAAACAGCAGCAGAGTAGAGGTGTTGCTCTCCCATTGACACCTTGGGGCATCACTTCTCTTTGTCTTCTTCCAGAAAAAGATGTGGTCACTCCACTTCAGAGGAATCACTGCATGTTGGTGTCACTTCACCTCAAAGGAATCACTATCTGCATTAAAAGTACATTTCCCCAAAAGCTAACCCGTTCCAGACCAGCAGGAGGGTGTGCGGCTTAAGATGCTTGACATCTTCAGCATTAGCACCTGTGGTGGAACCTGGTCCTGTATAACAAGGGCCTACATCTGCTTCTTGAAGCTGGCAGAGGCATTGCATTGGCCATTAACATGATACCCGCTTGCTCAGTTCCAGCCCCTCCGGTGGAGATGGCTCCCATCCAGAACCACTTGGCTTTGTCTTCAATTAAGGAAGCTGCAATGCTGCTTCCAAGGATCCTGCTCCCTGAGACCGCATCAGTTTATTTTAAAAATGGAGCAGATCTTTTGATGAAGACTGTGACCACATCCATTATTGGTTTGAAGCCCTTTGTCTCTGGTGAGTTGGAGGACTTCCTTGAGGAGTAATATGGGCAGGTTAAGTGTCTTGCTGTGCTGGCCTCCAATTTGCAAGATGCCATTGGGTTGGTCACCACCCTGGAGCTTGATTTTATGCACGCTTTGGTCTATGACAGGCCTCCTATTTTTTTTCAAAAAGACCATTGCCAAGATTGTGGAACCCTTAGGGTTGTCTGCTCCCACAAAGCCCATGTCAAGTTTTACCTAGCAGACATTCCCTAACGGGATCCTTCTAGGGAAACCCTTCCCACCTTCAGTCTACCTTGGTGTGCCCTTGTGTTGGCCTTCGCTTCTGCTAAGAAGCACCGACTGGATCCAGAGAATCCAGGGTTTTTGTCAAACCACCCCAGGTCTGAGAGCCGATGGGGTGGGCCTCCACTAAGGGGTCAACATCAGTCAAATATCCTTCTTTACCCGCAGACAGGGACAGTAAGAAGCTGGGTATGCCATGGGACATAAGGTCTTTGCTTTTAGAAGGTGAAGAGATATCAACATAACCAGCGCCTTAGGCAAGTACACCCATATTCTGAGAGTGTAATCTCTGAGGCGACTGAGAAGTTGGAGATAAAGGATGAGTTTGCCTCTCTGGTGGAGGATGGAAGAGGCTGTACAACAGATTATGCAATCTGGTCTGGATATAGTCACTGGTTATCACATGCAATGGGTACTGGGTCTGTCTTGCACAGATATTCCTGTATGAGGTCATCCGGGTGCACCCCGGGTATTGGCTAAACTTCTTGACATGTCTTTTTATGGCAACAAGCTATTGGGGTGAAATCCAATGAGTCCTTGGAGAAAGTTAAGGTCTCCAAGGCCACGGCTAAATTCTTGGGTTTAGCTTTTCAACAGCCAGCTGACTCTGCACCCAAAGGCTGTTCATATTGGCCCTTCACATTTTTTGCCCACCATGGTATGGGCCTGGTGCCCACTGGCAAGCAGGCCCGGCAGTGTTTGCCCGTCCCAGTAGAGGCAGTGGTTTACAGAGGTGGGGCTCCCTCTTCCACTGACCCCTGGGCAACCCCTAATATAAAAGTGCTTTTGACAGAATTCATTGCCCTTCCTGGACCGTATGGAACAAGTGGAAGCATCTTTACTACGGAGTAAGACTTCCTCCAAGATGCCGTACATTCTGTTCCATTTTTCTCAGGGCTGAGAAATAATGTAGCAGTTCCACTACGGCTGCTGGACTCCCGGATTACTAGTCATGTGGCATGCGATCAGGAAGAAAAGGTTATGGGGAAGGTAAGATGCTGCGTTGCTACTTTGTAGATAGGCTAGTTTGCTAAATCTCCTTCCCTTCCAGGCTAGCTCCTCGCTCGTCTCCCTCCTTATACTTGCTTCCCTCTCTACCTGCCTGGCTATCCTTTTGCTACGCTGCTTTGGCATTCAGTGCCCCGTTTTCTCTTTTCCGCTTTCAGCGCTTTCTGGAATTCCATCAAGTCTCCTCTGTCAGCCGATCGCGTGGCCGCTAAAATCCCGTCATTTCTGCCACTGTGACAACCCTTACCGGAGTCCTACAGAGAGCGAGAACGGAACCCCACGTTGCAGTGAATTACTTCTCCAGTGTTCAGTCTGTACAACGTCCGACGACACACCACAAGAGAAACCGACCAAGGCAAAGGGTTTTTTCTCCATTGAACAGAGGTTTTCCCTTTGACCACACAATCTCCTGATTCCTTCAGGGACCGGATGGTAAAGGGGAGTTTATCCATATACAGTTAGCTACATCTCCTTCCAGACTCTACAGGTCAGTGCAAGCTATTGTTCAAGCTGACAGCTTTAGTGTGAACTTTCTCCATCCTGCCCCAATGGGAGGGAGGATGTCCATCTTTGAGTGGCATCACACCACCTCTGATAAGTTGTTTCTCAGGGTTGCTGACTTCCCTTCATCTAACACCCCCTCAAGACCATCCTTCACACTCTTCTGCGTACTCACGACTCTCTCTTTTTGGATGAGATTTGACAGCATTTGGCAAAGTATGCCATAATGCTGATACCCACCTCAGAAAGAAGAGGAAGGCAAGTATTCTTTGTATGTTCTGTTGCTGAAGAAAGACGGGGAGCCTGATTTCATCATAGCTCTGAGGTTCGTAAATTTCTATTTGTGTAGGGACAAATTGAAGATGGTCACCTTACCCCAGAGCCTTCAGGTGGGTGAGCTGCAGGTCTGGTTATTGTCACTGGACCTTCACAACACCTACTTCCCTGTGCCGATGCATCTGAAGAACAAGAAATACCTGAGCACTCGTTACTGGTCCAAGGCCCTTCCTTTTGCCTTAACACAGCCCCCATGGCCTTCACCAAGGTGTTGGTCACGTGTCTCAGGAGGGAAAGGGTTAATGTCACTAACTAGACGACTGTCTCATTCTAGCTTGCATCCCAGATCTGTTTTCTCCCAACCTGCACCACACCTGTCATCTGCACAGCCTGTGTTTCTCCTTGAACTTTAGATGTTCTACATCACACCGTCATAGTACCTCCGGTTCCTTGAGGCGGTTCTGGACACTCACTGGGGTAGGCCCTTCCCTCCCGAGAAACAAGTGGAAAGTATTTTACAGCTGGTTCTTCACTTCCAACCCCTTAGTCTGGTCCCAGACTCTGCCTTCCTGCTTCTTTGTGGTGCCATAAGACTGGCGCAGCCTCAGGTTGCTGTGGCGCAACTTCAATGCCAGTTGGTTTAGTGTCAGGGCAGCATTTCATACCTCTTGCATGTCTCAAACAAAGTACCGCTCATGTGGTGGGTCCAACTGGAAAATATCCTGAGGGGAGACCCTCTACGGCACCCATGGTCTCAACTGATAGTGTTCACAGATGCTTCACTGAAAGGTAGCTACAGTCAGAGGAATGTGGCCCCATGTATAAGGCACAGAAGTGTATCAATTTACTGGAGCTACGAGCAATCAAACTGGCAGTGGTGACTTTCTTTGCTTCCCTCCATGCAGGGCAATTGTGTTCTTATTCTGCAGGAGAACAATGTGGCCATGCATTACCTCAACAGATGAGGTCATGTGGGGTCGCTGCCACTTTGCAGGGAAGCAATGTGACTGTGACTGTGGGCGTGGGCTCTGGAGTAAAATGTCTGTCGGTTGACAGAGCAGAGAACATGGTTTTGGATTCCTTTGGCAGACAAGTGTCGGCTTCCCAGTTCTGCCAGGGAGATATGGACAAGATTTGTACTCTTTTGGAAACCCTCAGGTGCACCTCTTGGCCACCAGTGTCCACAAGAAGTGCATGTTCTCCTGCAGGGAGTTTCACCTATGGGGAGTTCTGGGGGAAGCATTGATTATAGAGTAGAAGCTTGATCTCCTCTATGCATTCCTGCCGATCACTGTTATTCTGTGGGTTGTCTGGAGATACTGGAAGTTTGGCTCCACCATGATCTAAAGGTCTGGTCTCTTTGTTTTGTCTGATCTCTTCTGTTTTTGATTATATGCTGTCCTTGACCCAACAGGGCCTTCAGATTAGTACTATGAAGGGGTGCGCGGCTGCTTTATTGGTCTTTAAGAAGACCCCAAGCATGCTCACATTTTACCTTGCCTATTTCCATGCTGCTTTTGGACTATCCACTCAGTTTCGAGCATTATAGTTTATTGTCCCTATCTGGGATTTGAACCTTTTTCTCCAGCATGGGGTCTGGCATGGATTCACATGCTCATGAATATTCCCCGTCGTCAGGCCGGGAATCCTCGGTATAGAAAAAATCAGTATCAGTTTCGTTTCTGATCTGTCTTTCTCAGTAGTAACCAATCACTGGTCTCTGGGTCATACTGCCCCCAGCCAATGACTGCCCTCTCCCTAAGCCCCACCCCTGGCAGCCATCCTCAGATTTTTACCGCACGTTCAAGTGTTGGGAGTCCTCGTGCTTAGCTCTCGAGCTTTTGCTGCGTTTTCGCACTTTTTCAGGAGATTTTCTAATTTTTTCAGTTAAAAGAGCCTCGAGCTCCACGGTTTCTACTTCCGATCAACAGGGATCCGTTTCTGAGTTTTCTACGCCCCTCAAGGGTGAAGATTTCGTCGAGTTACGCTTTTGGAGGATTCCAGACGTTCCGAGGCCTACCCCGGACATGGCCCAGGAGAAAGGGAGCTCGATGCCCGGGAAGCTATTCAGGACCTGCCCTGGATGCCAGCTTCAGAACGTTTTCAAGGAGGACGAGCATTCGTTATGCCTCTACTGTCTCCATGAGGACAAGACGCACAAGGAAAAGGACTGCGCGTTTTGTGGAAACATGTCGGAGCGGACCATGAAGGATCGCCACCTCCGTCTCTCCAACTGGCTGGAAGGTAAGAGCCCGCCAGGCGAGAAGAAGAAGAAGAAGTCCGAGCGGTCTTCTAAGTCCTGTGAGGGTGCTCCGGCGACGGGGGCCCAACAAAAGGCTAAGCACCGCGGGCACCGGGAGCGCCGAACGGTCAGGCTCCTTGGCTGCCAGGCAGGGCACACCCTCCCCGGCGCCATCGACCACGAGCCAACGCTCTGGCTCGGGTAAGAGGAAGTCCGAGAACCCGGCGCAGCTTCTGGAGAGGCCCCGGTCGAACTCGAAGACTCCGGCAGAGGGGGAGCGAGGCTCGGACCCTCCCCCGAAGGTGAAGGCCCCAGGCTTACAGAAGGTGACGTTGGCCGTGATTCACCCTGCTAGGACCTCGATTGAGGATGTCGCCACGGCCCTGGCTCAGCCTGTGGAGGCTACACCAGTGGAGGCGCCCTCAGGTACCAGAGCCTCCCTGCCACCGCGGAGGGAGTCGTCTTTCAGGCCCATCGAGAAGACCCCCACGAAGTCCTCGTTGGAAGGGGGGGAGGGGGTGGTGGCCGTCGCGGATACGGACACAACCTCTGAAGAGGAGCTCATCCAAGTCGTGGAGGAGACCCAGCCCATCGGGAGGGATCCCGATGAGGGCGACGACGAGGGCGACGGTGATGCAGACGAGGCTTCTCAAGAGCCCTCACGCCCGTCGTTTCCGGCGCCGCAGGACACCTTGGCTGCCATTTTGTCAGCCATCCAGTCCTTATGCTCGGAGATAAGGACTAGGTTGCCCCTTCCCCCGACGGAGGAGCCTGAGCCAGACCCGACGGAGGAGCCGGAGCCAGGACCTTCTGGGAGCCCACCGCCTAAGAGGAGGAGGAGGACGCATCCTAGGCCTCCTCTCCCGCCCCTGCGGCCTTCTCTGCCTTCCCCCCGGTCCACTACCCACGGGGATGATACAGGCATGGACACGACTACGACGGGTATGGATGACAACGGAGGCGACGACGGGACGTGCACCCCATGACCCCCTGCCCGGGCGTCCCCGCCCGACGAGATTGCATCCTTCCATGCAATGATCTCCAGGGCATCCAAGCTCTTGCAGCTCTGCCCCGAGGAAAAGGAGGGGTTCCTTTACCAGCGGCGCGAGGCTAAAAGGAAGACGGTCCTCGCCGTACCGCTTCTTGATGACATCTGGGATGAGGGGCTCGCCCTCCTCAAGAACCCTGCCACGGCTCCTACGAAGAGGGACCGGTACGAGAAGAAGTACCGGGTCCCCGACGCTGCCCCCTTGTGCCTTAGGGCGCAACCTACCCCGGACTCGGTCGTTTCGGCGACGGCCAAGAAGAAAGCAGGGGGGGCATCGGCCTCGACTTCAACCTCCCCTCCGGACGGTGAGGGTAGGAAACTGGATGCGATGGGACGACGGGTCATCTCATCTGCAGCGACGACCATCAAGGCGGCCAACGCCCTGGCCATCGTAGCCCGCTACGACAGGGAGTTGTGGTTCAAGATCGCCCCTCTGTTGGACTTCCTTCCGGATGCCAAGAGGGCTGAGGCCCTGGAAATCTTGCAGGAAGGTGAGATTGCCTCAGACCACGCCATTACGGTGGCTACGGACATCGCCGACACCGGTTTCCGTCAGTTGGGCAACAGCGTTTGCCTGAGACGACGAGGATGGCTCAGGGTGACGGATTTCCGCCAGGACGTTCAGACCAAGGTTTTGGACATGCCCTTCGATGGGAACAACCTATTTGGCAAGGCGGTTGATGAATCCCTTCAGGCGATCAAGACGGACACAGAGACGGCCTGTGCACTGGGTGTGCTCCAACAACGACGGCCGCCCTTTCGGAGTTCCGGAGGCAGACAGGGTGCCTCCAAGGGAGCCGGCAGCAGCTCCTCTACTTACCGTCAAGCGGCAAGGTCTTCGTCGCAGGAGGCCTACAGGGGACGCGGCAAGTCAGGTGGATCCCGCCGTCGTCGCCGAGGTGGTTAAGGAGGCAAAGCGGCCTCCAAGCAAGATTGAACCGTCCGTCGGGTCGGGCCCCCGCCGAAGCACCCCGGTGGAGGGCCGGCTGACGAAGTTCGTCGGCGTGTGGGCGTCCATCTCCGCCGACCGTTGGGTGCTGGACGCCCTGGCCAAGGGGCACGCCCTCAAGTTCCAGAAGAGGTGCCCCCGCATTCCTCCCGAGGCCAGGAAGGAAAATCACGTCCCTCAACTGCTGTTGGAAGTACGGGCGATGCTCAGGAAAGGTGCCATCGAGCTCGTCCCGAAGAGGCTTCGGGGCTCCGGAGTTTACTCAAGATACTTCCTCGTGAGGAAGAAGACAAGAGGATGGCGTCCCATCCTGGACCTGCGACGGCTAAACAAATACATCAAGGCACAGAAGTTCCGGATGGTCACCCTCCAGCACGTGCTGGGACAGCTGGAGGAGGGCGATTTCCTTTCGTCGTTGGACTTGGAGGATGCTTACTTCCCCATCCCTATTCTAAAGAGGCACCGAAAGTTTCTCAGGTTCGTGGTCAAAGGGCGACACTACCAGTTCAAGGCCCTCCTGTTCGGATTAAAATCGGCGCCCAGGCTGTTCACCAAGTGCCTAGCACCGGTGGCGGCGCGGCTGCGCCTGCAGTGGATCCACGTCTACCCCTACTTGGACGACTGGCTCATACGGGCAAGGACAAGGGAGCTCGCCGTGGAACACACTATGAAGTCCGTCCAGCTGCTCACGGACCTGAGGTTCTCCATCAAATTTCCAAAATCCCACCTGGTCCCGTCGCAAGTCGCCCTGTTTCTGGGAGCACAGCTCGACACAGTGGCGCGGCGGGCCTCACCGTCGGAGGAAAGGATAAGGACCATCCTAGGAAAGGTGCAACGCCTACTGGCCACGGACGTGGCCAGAGTGAGGTCTATCAAGTCCCTCCTCGGAATGATGTCCTCCTGCATTTATCTGGTGCCCCATTGCAGACTTCGGATGCGGCCCTTGCAAGAATTCCTCGACACCCACTGGATCCAGACGACGGGCAGCTTCGAGGACAGGATCTCGCTCAACGAAACGTCCCGTCAGGCGATACGATGGTGGGGTGTCCGCGCTCATCTGACAGCGGGAACAGGCTTCCTAGCCCCGGCCCACCAGGTGACGGTGACGACGGATGCCTCCCTGGAAGGTTGGGGAGCGCACACCGGGGGCCTCCACGCGAGAGGCCTTCGGTGCTCGGAGGAGAAGACTCTCCACATCAACATCTTGGAGCTCCGCGCAGTGTTCTGGGCCCTCAGGTCCTTCATTCCGTCCCTTAAGGGCAAGGTGGTGAGGATCTTCACCGACAACACCACCACGATGTTTAACATTCGGAAGCAGGGTGGAACCAGATCCCCTGCCCTGTCCAAGGAAGCCCAGGATCTGTGGCATTGGGCCATCGCACAAGGGATGTTTCTGGTACCCTTTCATCTGGCAGGGATAAAAAACACCATCGCCGACTCACTCAGCAGGGAGCTGCCCTCGTGCCACAAGTGGGAACTGCGCCAGGATCAAGTGGACCGACTCTTCGGACGATGGGGCGAACCCCAGATCGATCTCTTCACGACGGTGGCGAACTCCAAGTGCCGGAGGTTCGCCAGCAGGTTTCCCCAACCGAGGAGCATGGGCGATGCTTTCTCGTTCCCCTGGGACGGCCTGTTTCTTTATGCATTCCCGTCGTTGCTACTCTGGCTCGTCAACCAGCTCAAGAGGTCCTGGTGCAGGATGATCCTCCCGGACCTTCTGAACTTGTCAGCATCCACACCAGTCAAGCTACCGACTGACGCGGATCTTCTCTCCAGAGAAGGAGGCGCCATTCTTCATCACGAACCAGAGTCGCTGAACTTGCAGGCCTGGCTCCTGCAGCACTAGAGTTTGGAGGATACGACATCCCGGCCGACTGTAGAGAGGTTCTTGCAAAGGCCAGGGCATCCTCAACTCTAAAGTGCTATGGACACAAATGGAAGAGGTTCTCTGTCTGGTGCCGGGCACAGAAGATTAACCCTCTGCGGATTACGGCCCCTCAAGTATTGCCGTACCTACTGTCTTTGGCCAAGGCTGGCCTATCTCGCGCTTCCATCAAGGTACATCACGTTACACCAGAACTACAGGACGGGTGTCCTTGTGGTCTCATCGTCTGGTGAAGGAATTTATGAAAGGACTGTTCCGATCATTCCCGCCGGTGAAGGCCCCTGCCCCGGCGTGGGAGCTCAACGTGGTACTAACTAGGCTCATGGGGGCCCCATTCGAGGCTATGCATTCAGTGCCGTTGAAGTTTCTGTCGTGGAAGACAGCATTCCTCGTGGCCATCACCTCTGCACGACGAGTGGGAGAGATCCAGGCCCTGTCTTGCAAGCCTCCATACTTGACTTTTCACGACACGAGGGTGGTGCTGAGGACGCACCCCTCCTTCATGCCCAAGGTGCCATCGGACTTCCACCTCAACGAGCCCTTGGTGTTGCCAGTTTTCTTCCCGTCGGCTTCTTCGCCGGCTGAGAGGACTCTGCACTCGCTAGATGTAGCTAGAGCGCTGAAGTTCTGCGTGGACCGCACAAAGAGTTTCCGGAAGACATCACAGCTGTTTGTGAACTTTGGACCTGTGAATCAAGGGAAGGCTCTCTCGAAGACTTCCATTTTCAGATGGCTCTCCGGCTGCATCATGCACTATCACCGGTCGGCAAACTGACCGCTGCCCGGCCGTCCGAGAGCCCATTCGACCAGAGCGATCGCTGCTACTACGGCGTTCCTGTCTGGTGTGCCCCTGCTCGACATCTGCAGGGCTGCTACGTGGAGGTCGACGCACACCTTCACGAGATTCTACTGCGTCGACCGGGATTCCAGGGAGGAGTCCAGAGTCGGCCAGGCAGTGCTGCGCAACCTGTTTGCATAAGGTGAGCCTGGTGAGGAGGTAAGAGTTGCTTAATGTTGAGTTGTTGTATTGCTTGATATTGAGCCTTGTGCCACCTCCCGTGGTTGTGCATGTGTATACTGCTATGTATTCTTATATTCATGAGCATGTGAATCCATGCCAGACCCCATGCTGGAGAAGGAACAAGTTGCTTACCTGTAACTGTTGTTCTCCAGCATGGGTCTGGCATGGATTCACATGCGAACCCTCCCGCCTACCCCTCTGCGGCTCTTCACTTGGTCATACTGCCACTTCACGTGCTACCAAATCTGAGGATGGCTGCCATGGGTGGGGCTTAGGGAGAGGGCAGTCATTGGCTAGGGGCAGTATGACCCAGAGACCAGTGATTGGTTACTACTGAGAAAGACAGATCAGAAACGAAACTGATACTGATTTTTTCTATACCGAGGATTCCCAGCCTGACGAAGGGGAATATTCATGAGCATGTGAATCCATGCTGGAGAACAACAGTTACAGGTAAGTAACTTGTTCCTTTTGTACTTTCCTCATGGTGGCTCTATTTGAGCATTTCCTTTCCTGTTTTTTGCAATTGCTCACCCTTAAGTGATTTAGTTGATTGTAATCAAGTCTACTATGCAGTTGACTGCGCTCTAGGCTATCTCTCTGAAACCTCCTTACGCCAACTTCTCTAAGGGTAAAGTGAGATCGAACTTCCTGCCCGAGGTAAGGTTGAATTTCTATTGCTCTATAAAAATGAATTTCTCTGTTGTTTACCCCCCACTTCACTCATCTAAGGTGGAGGAAAGGTGTCACCATCTTAATCCAAAAAGATGGCTCTTGCCTAATACGTCCATTGGATGAGGGACATCAGGAAGTATGACCAGCTCTTCAGTGGTTCGGCTGAAGCTTGTGCAGGAGGACGAGAAGGAATTTACTGAGGGTCTCTGGACCTACTCTGCCAGAGGCCTGGTAGTTACACCAACAATGCAGAGAGGTGTACTGGTTTTGTTAACAACTGTCAGGGGGCTGCACTTATCTGCACACGCTTGCCAAGCAATGCGGTCTGGATTTCTTGTGGGGTCAGGACGCCTGCTTTGGTTTGTGCTGTGTGGAGGCACATGAAGCAGACGCAGTCAACAGTATACTAAGGTGGGATTTCCCTACCTAAATAAAATAATGATAGTCTTTGTAAGGAGGTCCAAAGCAAAAGTCTGCCTATGTCCAAAACCTATACTTGCCCTCATGTCAAAAGGTATACAATGTGTTAGGAATGCCAGCAACAAAATAAACAAGTGTTCAAAGTGAAGTTCAGAGCTTCTTCCAGCTCTTGGGTTGTGATCAGCTTCCCTTCCCCAGGTTCACAATAGTTCAAAGAGCACAGGGCTTCCCTTCCCCAAGAGTTCACATTTTCCAGCTTTTCAAAACATTACAATTCTGCTGAAAGTAAAAAAAAACAAAAAAACTATGGCTTTACTCAAAAAAGCTTCCTCTCTTTTGTTACTTAAGGTGTTGATTTTTCACAGCTCTAAGAAGACTTATCCTATTCAATTTGGTTCTGTTTTATTTCACTTTCAATTGTTTAATTTGTTTTTCTTATTTCTTTTCAGTGATTTGATTAAGACATTTGCTTTTAGAAGAGATTGCTATTAGTTTGCTCTCGATTACAGCCTTCATTGCATCCCATCTAACATCAGGGGTGATTGCCAGCTTTGATTTACCTTTGAAGTCTTTATTTGTTGTATCTATGACTTCTTGTTTGTACATCGGGTCCCTAAGAATGTAATCCTCCAGGAGGTTTGCCTTTATTGATATGGCTGCATGCTTTGATAAATTGTCTGTTCCGAAAAGGGCTTCCCTAGCTTGATTGCACAAGTGTGGTGCGAGTAACATAATTCCTATTAATATATGCAGTGCACATGATAGAAATAGTCTGTTACCTCCATTGATCCCTTCTCCAACTATCCATTAACCCAATATCTCCAAGTTTAGATGTAAGCTTGGCAGACGCTGCGACAACCCCATCTCAAGTCAACCCTTAGGTGCGGCCCCTTACAGGGTTAAGGGTCAGTTACATTCTTCTACCTGGTTGATATTTTCATTGGAATCAACTTGCGAATATCCCTAAAATCCTCATAATAAATATCTACTGCCTTTGATGTAAACTACTTCTAATGTAAGCAGTGTCCATTACCATCCCCTTGACAAACACATACCTGCGCTCAGGGTCTGATAGAGATTGAGATGACATAAACTGAAACCTCCTGTGCAAAAGGATAGCGACACCTGCTGCCCCCTTATAAGTGGTGTTGGCATGAAATTATTTGGGTTGTGATTTAGATATTAACCTGCGTGATTGGACCGCAACTATTGAGTCTTTGAAGACAAACTATCTGTGGCTGCTGGTCCTTTAGATCTTTAAAAATCCTGCATCGCTTGAGTGCCATGAAGTCCACCCACATTTAGAAACCATATTCTAGTCATTGTGAGATGTTCGTGAATTGCAGCAAATGCGATGTGCGAACAGTTTTGTAGTGCGTATTTGAAATTCACAATGGATCTTTCCATCATTACATGATCTGCCTTCATATAGAAACTTTCTCAGGTATTCCTGTGCGCCCCTCAATCCCCAACCCAATGAGGAAGAAAAGCAGTGAGAGATCCCAGTTACCATAAAAAGTGCACTTGCGTGATCCTTATTAGCCTTCCTCCTCTCCCACCCACTGCCCGAGGGCCAATGCCAAACCTCAAATTCTATTCTAGGCAAAAGTAACCCTGCATCAACAGGCCTCTGCAGGAAAAACTGAGATAATATGGGCCTTGATTCGGAATACTCTATCCTGCTTAGGGAGTTCCAGCACAAGAGAACCTAGCCACTCACATACTGGTAACAGCAACATTTGAAACTCTAAGTGAGCCAAAGACTATTCAGTTGGCCCCAAACCTTCAGTGGGCAATGGGTTAAGGGAGGCACAGTTCTTTCCATCATCTGGATTATTTCAGAGTCGTTGCTTTAGTTATCATGGGTGTGGTATTGAGAATTGGTGCGCACAGCTCTTTCCTTTCATGATCTGCCAGTTTGACTCTCCTTCAGATGAAGTTGCACGTATGGTTCAGGTAGATATAAGCCTCTTCTTTTGTCCTGATGGTAACTTGTCTGTCGTTATGGCAAAAGTAAAATCCAAAAGGAAATGTCCACCTGCATTGAAATTTCTTGGCGTAATGGATGTCTGTGATAGGATACCGCTCGGGTCGTATTGCCTGGTTGGAAGATGCCAAGTCCTGAAAAAGTTGAATGGAACTTCCTACCACCTTCAGCTGTTGCTTTCCTCTGGCAGCATATATTATCCCCAGGGATGTCATGAGGAACTGTGCTAGGATCTTTTCATGGATGACAAATTATGTAGGATATTAGTAGGGCTTGTTTTTCCAAGAAAATCAGAAAAGGATACTCCAGACTAGATTTGGAAGTTCTCTGCCCACAAATCCCTCCTTTAAATGTCTGTTACAAATGATCTGTCTGCACATTCTATTTTCTAAGTCCTCTCATTTTTCACAGAGAAGCTTTACATAGTCCTGAATGGGACCTTACATTTGATGAAAGGTGAGGATGCCGGATGTGGTCAGTTTCACGGTTGTTAATTCTGTTTCTAAATGCCTCATTGTCCTTTCTGTTTTCACTAATCACCTTAATCAAGTCTGATCTGTAAGTGCTAACTTCATATTGAATTAGAACTTGATTTCGTTCTACTGCTCTTTCAAAACCTCCTATCCCACTCACTGCTATATGTGCAGAAGTTTTGTTTTGGGCTCCCAGCCACAAGACGTTATTACCCTTGTTACATGGATGATTTTTGTTGTGTTTTGTGAACATCCAAAGCAACAAGAAAGTCAGTTGTTAGCCCATCTTTGGGCTGTATCGTCTGCTCTGAGTCCTCAGATCCTCTGGGTAGATGTGTTGCTGGCTACTTTACTTGGTTCTACTACTACCTTCTTACTGAGCACTCTTATCCAAATGTGACAGTACCTGATACCACTTCCTTTGGCAATGCTTGTATGTTTAACAGTCTTTTTTAAATTGATGTATCTAGTTGAGGGCATCACAGTCCTCGCATACCTCCGGAGGGACCCAGCTCAGTCTCCCATGTTATAACACCTAACTAGATCTGGGCGTAATTGTAAGCTTGGTGAGTCTCATTCTTTGTTACGATCAAAAGGATAGGTCTGAGACAGAGACAGCCCCACAGGAGTTGTTCACTGCATGGTGGTGCCAGCTGTGGGAGATCCTGCCAACAGCACCCCTTTCTCATGGGTATAATGCAGCTCTCCCCCCTTCACTTGTTGCTGCATGCAGGTTACAATAATGAATTGTTTATGCTGGGTTATCATTGAAATCTGCCAATGGCATAGGGAGCCTGCAGGAGTTCTCTGCACCACGGCTCTAGCTACAGAAGGTCCACAACAATAGCACATTTTACCCCACTAATCACATATGGCGCTCTCCTCACCTGCTGTGACATTTCAGGTGCTGCAATGAGAATTCTATCCTGGAATCAAAGATCTATTCCTCCACCTGCCATTTCCAATGGATGCAGGTTGTGATGGGCCTTTCCCTGGTAAGTTCACTCCATGCTGGGGCCAATCGGGTCTCCAGGTTCCGTCTTGGTAGAGCCCACAATGCGAGTTGGAGGCTGCAGGTAAGGAAAGAACCCCTAAACAGTCACCTCCTTGTTAATCGTTTGCTCCTCTTTATCTCCGCAATATCGGGACCACAGTCACCCAAGCCAGCTCACTTTTGTGTCATGCTTTCGAGTATTTATGGGTCTGAATGACCCTGGTATGCAGAGCAGCAAAGTAATTGATCCACTCACATCGTAACTCTGCTCCCATACATCTGCATTTTAATATTGTGCAATGATTTTGGCCATGCTACCAAAACATCTGCTCAGCACTTTTTTCCTGTATCTATTTTCCATTGTATTACCTTAGAACACAAAATCCTCAAACTGAAAAATATTGTACCTCTAAATTCTGACACTTGTATACTCCAGAAGTAAGTTACCTCACATTAACCAATGTATGCATTTAGGGAAGAGGGTTCACTTTTTGAGCTCCTCCATGTCCATTATATTTGCAGAAAGTACTCCCCATTGTGTGGCAACTAATTGTAGAGTAGCATGAACCAACACATTTCACAGTCTTTGTAGTAGTTGGCTGAATGGTCACTTACGTATACTGTGGCAGTGATGCTATCTTCATGTGTTCATTCAAATGAAACTTGACTAGAAGGCCGTTTGAGTCCCGGGGAAAACCATCAATGATTTAGAAGACTTTGAGAACGTTTCTTCATAGAAAAAACTGAGCTGCTGTAAGAACAGTCTACAAAGTGTGGGTCTTAGTTAATATTCCTGGAATGATGCAATAGGTCTTCCCTGTAGCTGTTGCAGTTGGTTTTGATCGTTTTCTGTAATGTCTGTAGGTTTGTGGTTTAGGTACCAGGAAGTAATTAAATTAGTCTTGGGAAGTTAACCATACCTTTCTTGTAGTGTGGGATTGTGTAATATGCAGAATGGATGTAAATCATGAATGTTGGTTGCTAATTGATTGATTGAACAAACAAAAACCAGAATTCTAATACCATCAGGACTCAGTGTTGAGGGTTTTTAGTTTAAATAATTGAACGCTGAAAGTATTTCACATATAATTTATTTAGAATATTTTATAATTCATCAAATTGTAACATATTTTCTTTAAAGATACAGTTCAAAGGTGATCTAGACATGTGATAGGTCCCTGGGGAATGGACAATTTCTTCAGGAAAAGTCCATTACAGTGCTCAGTGTGTAGACAAACCAGGAGACATGTTTTTAACCATCAGTGTATAAATGGGAAGAGATTGGACCATCTTCTAGCGACCACCCCTAGCCCTACCCTCACCCTCTGCCACCCCCACCCCCTTCTTCCACGAGAGTTTTGGACCCTACGAAGCCATATCCTGATGGGCTGATTGTGGTCATTGGAAGAGACTAAAATCGTGAAAGATATTATAATTTTAAAACTCATTGCACCCTGCGGGGTGCACACAACCAATCAGGCGTTGGAGAACAAATCTGTATTTACTGATACAAGCCTGCATTCACTTGTCCTCTGCTTGTCTGTGTCCCCAAGTTTTGCTGTGCCCCTTTCCATGGCTCCAGCTCCACTCCCACCTGCACCTATCCGCAACAATATTCTCCCGGCCAATCAAGCCATCACCTGCGACAGTAAGATCCTGCTGCCGCAGGCTGTTTATAATGGAAAGAAAGAATCTTACCTGAGTTAGTAGCGAATCTGCTCCTCTCACTGTAAGCAGCGTTACTGTAAGTACGTTTGGTTTCCATCTTAGAAAAACAGTAGCACCTACATCTTATAATTGTGGGTGCTCTTGATGATATTAACATCGGTCTTGAGCTGACTGTGATAAATCTGATTATGTCATCACTCCTTCCCTGGGGGAAACCTCTCCCCATGTGGTCCGGGGATGGCACCCGCTACCTGATCCTGACCCCAGGGGTGGTTACATGAGGGAGGACCTTCGGATGGTTGGAACATCATCGGTTGAGACATGGTATCCCCCTTTCCCTTTTAGGGATACCCCTTTCATTTCCCATGCCTTAATGGAATATTGTGCTGATTCCCTTCAACCATCCACAAGACCTATTGGTAATACCTTCCACTACTCTACGCATAAAAAACCAAGAACTGCCTACAACTCTGATACATCTAGAAATACTCGGACGAGGAGGCTGAATGGAGTAATGCAGATCACCAGAGACGAGAAGCACCAGACCAGATACGCTCTAGAGGCTGTGAGCGTATTATAGGTGCCAGGATATTTAAAAGCTTGACCCAGCATGGAGTGGGAGAGCGCTACCTAGGAAAGCCAAGCCCGCTCAGTGTTGACCGATGGACTGTGAGGACGTTAAGATGACAGTGGAGCCGGCAGGATCGGGAGGAAGGCAGGAGACAGGACTGGAGAGGCTGGTTACCGTGAGGCGAATGCGAGAGGAAATGAGAACAAACTTCATAGCTGCCATGGGAACCTGGAAGCAGCCTCACCGCCACCCCAACATGGTGCCCAGGGGAAAATGGGAGCTGCGAAGGCTGTGGAAGCTGTTCGGGGATGCAGTGAGGCCCCTGAGGTGGAGGCGGGACATCGGAGTGCTCCCTCCCAGCGACCGTGAGGGAACCAAAGGACACCAAAAGAAACGGTGGGTCCTAGAGAGAGAGAATGGGACACTGAGGCGCTTCGGGAAGGCTGCCAAATAAAAACAAAAGTGAATGAAGCGTATGAGAAGAAATATATAATCCAATATTACCTGAAAAGGGTTTACAGAACAAATGTGAGAGAAGAGCAAGTCTGAAACTTTATAAAGTAAATCAGATGAAAAGCCCTGGCAGGAGTGTAAACCAGGCAAAAGCAAGTATGCAAGTGTGTGGAGTAAATCACACGAAAAGGCCTCGCAGGAAAATATACCTGGTAAAGTCAAGCTCTCAAATCTACAAAGTAAATAAGATAAAAAGCTCTGGCAGGGAAGTACACCAGGCCAAAGTCAAGTGTGCAAACCCAATCACATAAAGAAGTCGTGGCAGGAGAATACACCAGGCAAAGTCCAGTCTAAAAATAAAGTTGAATGAAGTGGAAAAGAACCTGGCAGGGAAGTACACAAGGTATCCTACAAGGTCAGGACTTGCATCCAAGTTAGTTTTTGTATACAAGTATTTTGGTGTCTTGAAGAGAAACATGGGGAAAAGGAGTTGTCCTCTGGAACAGTGAACTTTTACCTCCCACAGCCTCCCTGTTTCACACCATAGTTTTTTAGATCCACCAGAGCACCAGGGGACCACTCCGATGGTGATAGTGCGCGGTACAAGTAACCTTTAACATTAACATCAAGAGAAACCTGGGGAAAGGAATTGTCCCCTAGAACTGTGACCTTTATCCATTGTGAACTTTTTTGTTGGAGTTATACATTTCTTTTGTATTTGAACGTTTTGGCACTTACAAGACCAAAGACATTTCCCTTATTATATTATAGTTGTTTTGTAGAATGTGAGCGCAAGGATAGGATGTCGGACACAGGACATTTTGCTTTGGACATCTTGACACTGGACAGACCTTTAGTTTTGGTTGAGGTAGGGAAAAACCTCTTAGAGTAGGGATAGTGATGCCTTTTCCAAACCCCTTTTCTTTTGAAAAAAAGGTTTATAGCCAAAACCATGAGCTCACTATGTCCACTTCTCATTCCTGGCTTCTCACATGACCCTGCTGGTAATGGCACCACCACACGTTTTATGGGACCTAAACTTGGTCTGCATGCTGTTACTGGCAGATACGGCCTGTCACTGAGATTATTATATGTTCTCAGTAGAACATCAGAAAGTGTGTTTCTTGTATTCACTGACACAGCAAGAGTGTTAACAATTTATTTTGTTTGTTACTCATAGGACCCAATCTGGTGGTGGTGATTCAATAATTATTTACATTGTAACCCTAAACATACCCAGGGAAGTTTTGTATCACCCACAAATGTAACCTGTATTTATGAATGATGCACAGTGCTACTGTGTTTAGTGGACATTTACCTCACCAACTGAGTGAACTTTCTCCTTGTCGGGTCTCTAAATTGTAGCAGACCTATCACACCAGGAAAATGTGATGCCTTGAGAACCGCTGAAATTCTGATGTGCACGAAATTGCCCTACACGTGGGACAGGCAAGCCAATACCATAACGCTTCTGCATGTAACAGCTCTGAATTATTTGGTAGCACCACGCTGGACATCAAATGGAATGCATTCTGGGAAAACCTGTTTGTGAGACCAGTGGTGATGCCCATACCTCTCAGCCCATTAAATCCCTAGAGCAGGGGCCTGCCACCTTTGACTCTGCAGATGTTTTGGACTATAACTCCCATCAGCCCCAGACATCATGCTCAGTGGTGGGTATTCAGGGGAGTTGTAGTCCAAAACATTTGGAGAGCTACAGGTTACATACCTCTACCGTAGAGGGTTAGCAATCTAAGGTGAGTGTTTGACCTGTGGTGACCCTGTCTGGATGGATGTGTGGGGTAAACATGTTAGTGAGTAGGGCAGGACCATGAGTTGAAAACCCCAGGAAAAAGGGAGAGGGCAAGGGACACTGCGCTATTGGCTGCAAAAGTGTTCCACCTATCCATGGTATTAAGACTTTCCCCTGCAGAAGATGTGCAAAACTGCAAGTAAGTCCTCTGTGTCTCTGCATTTCCTTTGTAAGGCAGTTGATTTCTGAAATTAGAGTTTATGGTAGTTATTACAGTCCTAGCAAATATTTCTTCTCTCAGGGTGTTCATACTGTTTTTTAATTACTGTATGTATTTTGGCAAGAAACGCATGCCTCTGGATGTCAGGGCCAAATCTCGATCATACAATGTTGCACCCCATGTCTGGCAGGAATTTCCCTTTTGAGGCATAACTACTGCTGTAAAACACTTGTCCCTCAATACTTACTGCCTTGTCCCTCCTTGGCATTGCAAGAAAGACAAAAGCGCAATGCAGCCAGTCCAGCACACAAAATGTGTCACTTTAGAGCCTGCCTACCCCCATTGGTATGAAATGATCCATCTGTTGGGGGTGTTGGAAGTATAAGAAATGGGTTGTCCCCCCAATATTGGACCTATATTCTGAATACAGTACTGTACAATATAATGTGTGAGGGAGGATTATTGTTAATCTTGCTAAAGAAGCGATTCTTGCCAATACTGGCTCAAAGGTAATTATTCCTTAAAAAATAAGTGTATATTGAGAATAATCAGAAGAGATCACATTTAAGCTCAGTGGTATGGCTGATCTTGCAAGAAGTGATGACAACCATAATACACAGGCACTGCCTAAGCCCCATATAATTTATTTTAGTCTGTGTGCTATTAATACAAGCAACTTAGCATTGTATGAGAGTTTTGTTACATACTGCCTCCGATTTGAGGGTTTAAGCTTTGTAGAAGATTCAAGGATAGTGTACTAGTTACTGACCCACATAATACTGGATGTTTTCTGTGGGGTTGAACATAGCTTAGACTCTTGAAGATCTTCTCAAGCAATTAACCCTAAAATGTGTTTTCGCAGTTGCTGGTGTTGAAAAAGAAAAAGGTTGGCATGTTTTAAACACATAATTCACTCAAATTGCAGGAACAACATGCTTGTGCCCCGATGTCTGTACTGTGCCTGTTAATTGTGTGTGCTAAGGAGGCTTGTGCTGCTGCTGGCTTTGCGGCATCAGTCCCAGTTGAAGAAGTTTAGGCAAGGCCTCAGAAAAGTGGTCAGATAGCTCATCCGGTCTGAGGGGCTTTCCATCAGCCAGTCCCTCAATTGCAATCTACTTTTCTTTATGGTGATGGTTGCATTAGTCTTCTTGGTATATTTAATCGATAGATACAGCGTGCTGGGCACCAATAGTGCAAGCTCCCATTGCAGGCAGAAAGGTGTAACCTTTTCCTGTGCCAAGGCATTGACTTTGTAGAGCATGGCATTCGGGACTTGTTCTTGGGCCAGGATTCTGGCCTTTTCCTTTGCTGTCCTCTTTAATTAGGCTTTTATATAGCGCTACAAACCCTCAGGTATCTGAGCACTGCTTATTATTACCCACGGTGTGTGGTGCTCATTTATCGACCTCGGAAGGATGAAAGGCTGAGTTTGGCCCCGCCGGGATTCGAACCTGCGTTAACAGGCTCTGCACGGGTGTCAAAGCGGGCGCTCTACTCGCTGTGCCACTTGACCGGCTCTTTACTGTACTCCACTTTCTGTTGTCTCCGATCTCAAACGTGCTCCGGGTCGCTTTCCTACATTCTGCTCCTCTTTCCAGGACTCTTCTTTTTTCTTTTGTTGGCTGCTTCTGGACCAACCTTGTCCTGGTCCATTGCTCTTTCTATCATTTCCATGTCTGGACTCGTTTTCTGCTTCTCCCTTTTGCTTTCTTTTTCTGTTGCCTCTTTCTTCCTTCTTCTCTGTCATTTAGGTGTACTCTCTTTCCCCATTCTGATTATTTCTGGTCTGTCTTCCAGATTTCCTTTCCCTTCTTGATTCTTTATGTGGTACTCCCTCTTCTCCAGCATGGGGTCTGGCATGGATTCACATGCTCATGAATATTCCCCGTCGTCAGGCTGGGAATCCTCGGTAAAGAAAAAAACCAGCATCAGTTTCGTTTCTGATCTGTCTTTCGTAGTAATAACCAATCACTGGTCTCTGCGTCATACTGACCACAGCCAATGACTGCCCTCTACCTAAGCACCGCCTCTGGCAGCCATCTTCAGATTTTTACCGCACGTTCATGTGTTGGGATCCTCGTGCTATTGCTCTCGAGCGTTAGTGCTATTTTTTCACGTTTTTTCTCAAAAACTTCGTTTTTTTCGGTCAAAAGAGCCTCAAGCTCCACCGACTCTCCATCCGATCAACGGGGACCCGTGTCGGATTCGTCTGCGCCCCTCAAGGGTGAAGAATTCGTCGAGCTACGCTTTTGGAGGACTCCAGAAGCTTCTCAGGCCCGGACATGGCCCAGGAGAAGGGAAGCTCGACGCCCGGAAAGCTGTTCAGGGTCTGCCCTGGATGCCAGCTGCAGAACGTCTTTAAGGAGGACGAACACTCCTTTTGTCTCTACTGCTTACATGAGGACAAGACGCACGTGGAGAAGGACTGTGCGTTTTGCGGCAATATGTCGGAGCGGACCATGAAGGACCGCCATCAACGTCTCGCCAACTGGCTGGAAGGGAAGAGCCCGTCAGGCGAGAAGGGGAGGAAATCCGAGCGGTCTTCTAAGACCTTTGAGGACGCCCCGGCGACGGGGGTCCAACACAAGGCCAAGCACCGCGAGTCCGCTGGCACCGGGAGCGCCGAACGGTCGGGCTCTACGGGCGCCAGGCAGGGTGCACCCTCCCCGGCACCTTCAGCCACGAGCCAACGCTCTGGGTCGGGTAAGAGGAAGGGCGAGCACCCGGCGAAGCTCCTGGAGAGGCCCCGGTCGAGCTCGAAGGCCCCATCGGAGGGGGAGCGAGGCAGTGTCCCCCCCCCTCAAGGATAAGGCGGTGAGCGCACCTAAGGTGGTGAAGGCCTTAATCCATCCGGCCAAGCCCTCTATCGAAGCTGTCACGGCGGCCCTGGCTCAGCCTGTGGAGGCTACACCAGTGGTGGCGACCTCGGGACTCAGAGTCTCCCTGCCACCTCGGAGGGAGTCCTCTTTTGTACCCATCGATAGGACCCCAGTGAAATCCCCGGCGGGGAAGAAAAAGGGGGGGCAGGGCGTCGTCGTAGATTCGGCTTCAACCTCGGAGGAAGAGCTGATCGAGGTCTTAAGCCAGGGCCTTGGCGTGGAAGAAGGCCGGCCCGTCGGGATGGATCCCGACGCAGGTGACGACGACATCGTCGAGGGTGCCGACGGGGCCACTGATCGCCCGTCGGATTCCCCTCTGCCAGCGCCGCAAGACAACTCGACGGCCATTTTGTTGGCTATACAGTCCTTATGCTCAGAGATAAGGACGAGACTACCGTTGCCGACGGAGGAACCTCTCCCGTCGGGGGATCCTGAACCGGGACCTTCTGGTGTTCCCCCGCCCAAGAAAAGAAGGATTCACCCTCCACCTCCTTTTCAGCCGTCGCGCCCCGTCCAGCCCTCCTCCCCGTCCACCCGAGGGGATGATACGGGGACTGACACGGCAGCGACGGGCACGGACGACGAGGTATACAACGAGGATCTACCGTCGTCACCTCCCACCAGGGCTTCTCCGCCCGACGAGATTGGATCGTTCCACTCCATGATCGCCAGGGCATCCGAGCTTTTCCAACTCTGCCCTGAGGAGAAGAAAAAGGAAGGATTCCTTTATCAACGGCGCGAGGCCAAGAGGAAGACGGTCCTCGCGGTGCCTCTACTGGACGACATTTGGGATGAGGGCCTCGCCCTCCTCAAGAACCCTTCCACGACGCCAGCTAGAAGAGACGGGTATGAGAAGAAGTACCGGGTCCCGGACGCGGCCCCCCTGTGCCTCCGGGTGCAGCCTACCCCGGACTCCGTCGTCTCCGCGGCGGCCAGGAAGAAAGCGGGGGGTGGTGCGGCCTCCACATCGACTTCCCCACCGGATGGCGAGGGAAAGAAATTGGACGCTATGGGACGCAGGGTCATCTCGTCTGCAGCGACGACGATTAAAGCGGCCAGCGCCTTGGCTATCGTGGCCCGCTACGACAGGGAGCTATGGTACAAACTGGCTCCCCTGCTGGACTTCCTACCGGACGACAAGAGGGCGGATGCCCTGGAGATCCTACAGGAAGGTGAGGTGGCGTCGGACCACGCCATCACTATTGCGACGGACATCGCCGACACTGGGTTTCGCCAGTTGGGCAACGGCGTGTGCCTTAGACGGCGTGGATGGCTCAAGGCTACGGACTTCCGTCAAGATGTACAGACCAGAGTCCTGGACATGCCGTTCGATGGGAACAACCTGTTTGGGAAAACAGTGGACGATTACCTTCAGGCCATTAAAGCGGACACTGAGACAGCCCGGGCCCTCGGGGTTCTGCAGCAACGACGGACGCCCTTTCGGAGCAGCAGAGGCAAGGGCGCCTCCAAAGGTTCCGGCGGCGGTTTCTCCACCTACCGTCAAGCGGCCCGCTCGTCGTCTCAGGAGGCCTACAGAGGACGAGGCAAGTCTGGCGGACCCCGCCGTCGTCGCCAAGGAGGTCAAGGCGGCAAAGCCTCGTCGAAACAGGATTGAACCGGCCGTGGGGTCGGGCCCCCACCGAAGCACCCCGGTGGGAGGCCGGCTGGCGAGCTTCCGCAGCGTGTGGGAGTCCATCTCCACCACTCTTTCGCGCCTTGAAACACCTGTGTATAGGCGCGTTACAAATACCATACCATATCATATCATATCATATCACCGACCGTTGGGTGCTGGACGCCTTAGCCTTAGCCCCTTAGCGCGCTCGAGTTTCAAAGAAGGTGCCCGCGCGTCCCCCCCGTGGCCAGGAAAGAGCTTCACGTCCCTCAGCTTCTCCTGGAGGTAAGGGCGATGCTCAGGAAGGGCGCCATCGTGCTCGTCCCAAAGAGGCTTCGGGGCTCCGGAGTTTACTCGAGATACTTCCTTGTGAAGAAGAAGACGGGAGGATGGCGCCCCATCCTAGACCTGCGACGTCTGAACAAGTTCATCAAGGCGCAGAAGTTCCGGATGGTCACCCTCCAGCACGTCCTGGGTCAGCTGGAGGAGGGAGACTTCCTGTCGTCGTTGGATTTGGAGGATGCCTACTTCCATATTCCCATCCTAAAGGGGCACCGAAAATTCCTCAGGTTTGTGGTCCAAGGGCGTCACTACCAGTTCAAAGCCCTCCCCTTCGGACTACGGTCGGCACCCAGGGTATTCACCAAGTGCCTTGCACCGGTGGCGGCGCAGCTGCGCCGCGAGGGGATCCACGTCTACCCCTACCTGGACGACTGGCTCATCCGAGCCAAGACGAGGGAGCTCGCCGTGGAGCACACGGCAAGGACCGTCCACCTTCTCACGGACCTGGGATTCTCCGTGAACTACGCCAAGTCCCACCTGGTACCCGCGCAAAACGCACTGTTTCTGGGAGCGAAGCTCGACACAGTGTCCCTTCTGGCCTCCCCGTCGGAGGAAAGGACCAGGTCCATCCTGGGCAAGGTACAGCGGATGTTGGTTTCCGACGCGGCCAAGGTGAGGTCCATCAAGTCCCTCCTCGGAATGATGTCTTCTTGCATCTACCTCATTCCCATGTGCAGGCTCCGGATGCGCCCGTTGCAGGAGTTCCTGGATGCGCGCTGGATCCAAACGACGGGCGGCTTCGAGAAGAGGATCACACTCGACGAGAGTTTCCGCCGAGCGGTCCGGTTGTGGGGCACCCGCGCGCATCTGACGGCGGGCATGGACTTCAAGACCCCAGACCACCAGGCGACAGTGACCACGGATGCCTCCCTGGAAGGGTGGGGAGCGCACACCGAAAATCTGCACGTGAGAGGCCTTTGGCTCCCGACGGAGAAGTCCCTCCATATCAACATCCTGGAGCTCTGTGCAGTGTTCTGGGCCCTCAGGTCCTTCCTTCCGTCCCTCAAGGGCAAGGTGGTGAGGATCTTCACCGACAACACCACCACCATGTTTTACATCAGGAAACAGGGCGGATCCAGGTCCCCAGCACTGTCCAAGGAGGCGCAGGACCTGTGGCATTGGGCCGTCGCCCAAAGGATGTTTCTGGTGCCGTTTCATCTGGCAGGGATAAAAAACACCATCGCCGACTCACTCAGCAGGGAGCTGCGCTCGTGCCACGAGTGGGAACTACGGCAGGATCTAGTGGATCGCCTCTTCCGACGGTGGGGCACACCCCAGATCGACCTGTTCGCGACGGCGACGAACTCCAAGCATGGGCGATGCTTTCTCGTTCCCCTGGGAGGGCCTGTTCCTCTACGCGTTCCCTCCTTTGCCACTGCTAATCCGGCTCGTCAACCAGCTCAAGAAGTCACGGTGCAGGATGATCCTCGTCGCACCTGCGTGGCCGAGGCAGATATGGTTCCCGGACCTTCTGGACTTGTCAGCGTCCCCGCCAATCAAGCTGCCGGTGGACGCGGATCTACTCTCCAGGGAAGGAGGCGCCATCCTCCACCACGACCCGAAATCGCTGAACTTGCAGGCCTGGCTCCTGCAGCGCTAGAGTTTGGGGGATACGACATACCGGCCGACTGCAGAGAGGTTCTTGCAAAGGCCAGGGCGTCCTCGACTCTTAAATGCTACGGACACAAGTGGAAGAGGTTCTCTGTCTGGTGCCACGCACAGAAGATTAACCCTCTACGGATTACGGCTCCCCAGGTACTGCCGTACCTGCTGACGCTGGCCAAAGCTGGTCTGGCACACGCGTCCATCAAGATTCATCTTGCTGCGATCTCCCGATACACCAGAACCACGGGGCGGACGTCCTTGTGGTCTCATCGTCTGGTGAAAGAGTTCATGAAGGGACTGTTCAGATCGTTCCCGCCGGTGAAGGCTCCGGCCCCGGCGTGGGAGCTCAACGTGGTGCTGACCAAGCTCATGGGACCTCCGTTCGAGCCTCTGCACTCGGCCCCGTTAAAGTTTCTGTCGTGGAAAACAGCGTTTCTTGTGGCCATCACCTCCACACGACGGGTGGGAGAGATCCAGGCCCTTTCCTGCAAGGCCCCGTACTTGACTTTTCACGACACGAGGGTAGTGCTCAGGACGCACCCCTCCTTCATGCCCAAGGTACCGACGGACTTCCATCTGAACGAACCCTTGGTGTTGCCTGTGTTCTTCCCGTCGCCTTCGTCGCCGGCTGAGAGGACTTTGCACTCGCTGGATGTGGCTAGAGCGTTTAAGTTCTACGTGGACCGCACGAAGTGTTTTCGGAAGACGTCACAACTCTTTGTGAACTTTGGACCTGTCAATCAGGGGAAGGCTCTCTCGAAGGCTTCCATTTCCAGATGGCTCTCGAGCTGTATCATGTACTGTCATCAGTTGGCAAACCGACCGCTGCCTGGCCGTCCGAGAGCCCATTCCACCAGAGCGATCGCAGCTACCACGGCGTTCCTTTCTGGTGTGCCCCTGCTGGACATATGTAGGGCTGCTACGTGGAGGTCGACGCACACCTTCACGAAATTCTACTGCGTCGATCGGGATTCCAGGGAGGAGTCCAGGGTCGGCCAAGCAGTGCTGCGCAACCTGTTCGCCTGAGGTGAGCCTGGTGGAGGTAAGATGCTTAATGTTGAGTTTGATGTAATGCTTAATGTTGAGCCTTTGCCACCTCCCGTGGTTGTGCATGTGTGTACTGCTATGTATTCTTTATTCATGAGCATGTGAATCCATGCCAGACCCCATGCTGGAGAAGGAACAAGTTACTTACCTGTAACTGTTGTTTTCCAGCATGGGTCTGGCATGGATTCACATGCGAACCCTCCCGCCTACCCCTCTGCGGCTCTTCACTTGGTCATACTGCCACTTCACGTGCTTCCAAATCTGAAGATGGCTGCCAGAGGCGGTGCTTAGGTAGAGGGCAGTCATTGGCTGTGTTCAGTATGACGCAGAGACCAGTGATTGGTTATTACTACGAAAGACAGATCAGAAACGAAACTGATACTGTTTTTTTTCTTTACCGAGGATTCCCAGCCTGACGACGGGGAATATTCATGAGCATGTGAATCCATGCCAGACCCATGCTGGAGAACAACAGTTACAGGTAAGTAACTTGTTCCTTTCCCATTGTTAACATCCCTGCCATCTTTACTCTCTCCTTTTTGTTTAAGCAGAATTCTCCTCTCCCAGTCATTCCTTATCCTTGGCATCTCTCCTGTTTTCTTCCTATCCAAGCTATTACTTTTTTAATACTCTGCCTGCTTACATTTCCTTCTCTTTTGCCAGTCTTGCTTTCTACTTCATCCCTGTCTACCTCACTTATGCTGGCTCCCTTCACCTGGCCTCCTCCTATGTCCCGGTCACTTGCCGCCTTGGTGTACTTGCGGTGAGTCCTCTGAGGTTCCTGGCCTCATTGTCATGTCCTATCTGTGGATACCTTCTGCCCTTCTTGGTCGTTTCCAGTGTCCCGATCAGGCTGGCAAAGACCCTCTACTTCTAGTCACTCCTCCTTTTAGGGCCGACCTTCATCTGATTGGTACTCAGGCAGGGCCACTGGACTTTCTCTTAGATCTGGTACTGAGTTCTACCAAGTGGCCTGGGTCTGCAGCTCTGCTTGCTGAGAGGTAGTGCTAGCTCCTCAGGGCCACACTTACCTGGGCACCAAGCACCCTCTCGGGGCTCCATATGCTCACCATAGGTGGGCCTGATACAAGGATTGGGTGCTCGTCCGCCCACTGGAAACTGGTTTAGTTTTCTCCACCAGTCTTACCCAGGTGAAGCCACAAACATGTTAGCTTCTCCCAAGGGCTTATGCCCTGTAACCCTCCAGACCATCGGTGGCTTGCAACCCTCTGAGACTCACGTGCAGCGCGGCACCAGGCTAGAGGCCCCCTTCACCCACATTTGATCCCTAACCCGAGCAGGCACGTTTTGTGGAAGTGCTACATGCTAGGCTCTCTATACCCTGCTAGAATACCATATACCATTTGTCCCAATGTTTGCCTTCTTTCTACTGCCTGGACAAAGCCTGTCACATAGTCACAGGGGTCTATTTTAATACACATCACTTGGTGAAAGTCTGAGTTGATTGCTGAGCCAGCAGCATGTGTTGGCTATTAACCCTGCATGGCCTCTCACCCGTCCATATAAGGTATTTTTGAAGTTGCTGATAATGCTGCACTAGCACTAAACGCAGTAAGAATTCAAGATGTTTTGAAGGTGCTTTGTTACACAAATGCTGGAACTTTTCTTTGATAATTACATTGTGTAGTGTGACTCTGGAGCCATGCACTGAGTTTGAAGACATCCAGACACACCTAATTACAACCATGACTGAGGGAATCTTTGTAGGGCCATCATCTTGTAGCCCGTTATCCGATGCTGTTGTGACTGACCTTCAACTGCACATTATCTCTAATGTATCTGGACTTTTCTGGAAGTCTTGTTTTGCCTGTCGCGCTACAGGGCACTTCATTGCTGGCCTTGCCTATCCAGGGAAGAAAGGCAGGCTCTTTGGCTGCTTTTCCAGGCACCCATCACTGCAGTTTTGGAGCCAGTGCTACTCTAGGTGATTTGTGCAACAGGATCTCTTCAATGGGGCCTATTAAACATGTATGGGTCTTTCTTGTAACATTTGAGAACCACGGTCTTCCATTGCAGACCTAGCCTATCCAAGAAGAAAATGTGACCTTGCCATCCCTGGCATCCTAGCTCCTCTCTACAGTCTTCATTTTAGCAGCCTGGTGATTGCTAGTCAGAACCAGGATCTCTTCTAAGGGGTCCCCTCAGCCTCCTCAGGGACTTCTTTGTGCTCCTCGATCTCGTGTGGCTCTGTGTGCAGACCTTGAACTTTCTTCTGTTGGATAACATTGGGCCATTGATTCCTATTGGGCCTTAGACTAACATGGGGTTTTGGGGTTGCAATAACTATAGGGGATAGGGTCCAACTAAAAAATAAGTTGGTATTTGTGGGCTAATATGAAGACTATACAACCTTGCGTTGCTAAATTTGTCTGAATAGTTCTGAAAAAGTACTCTTGCTGTACTTGCCTCTAATAATGTGTACTTATTACTTATAAAAAAAGAATATTTTTTGGATAGATTTATTGTATTGACATTCCTGTCAATGTAGCTTTAAAGATTTTGAAAAGTTACCTTGACTGCTCAGCCAATCGTACCTCTTGCAAAACAAGTAAAACTCGGAGGAAACACCCTGTAATCAAAGTAGGTTGATATCATCCCTAACACAAATCTCCATAGCAGTGTCCTCCCACCCAATCCAATAATGATCTAGGTGGAAGAGCAGTATTTCCTGTTTCTCTAAATCTCCTTCCTAGAACTACTCATATCTAGCTGCCAGATGATAGTTTGCCTTCTGACTGCACACTTCCAGGAAGCAGTTGTTCTATCCATCGAATAGCTTTAAAGACATTCTTGAGATCTTTTAGGTTGGTCGTCTTTCCCATGAAATATTGGTTAGATTTTAATTTGTGTAATTCCCCAGTGTTGGATCTTCCATAGATTCACATGCTGTATGAATATTCCCTGTCATCAGGCTGGGAATCCTTGGTAACCGAAAACAGTTTTTTAAAAAAATTGTAAAGCTGCAATTACTTTAGCGTTCTCTGTTTTGGGTCATCTTGTCCTGCAGGCAATAGGTCCCATGTACCTGTCACAGCCCTTCCCAAAAAGGAAAGGCTTGAAAAAGAAATATAGGGGGACAGTCAACGCCCCCAAATGCCTTCATACATAGCCCTGCACAGACTCTGTCATGTCGGCAACTGCTCACAAGCGCTCAGCTAACCCCTCTTCTCTGTGTGCGGTGCCACCAGATAAAGATAGAAGGCAACTAGATGCCTTTGGAAACTGATTGTGTCCACAGCTGCCACTATGATTAAGGCAGCCAACTCCTTGGCAACCCTGTCCCGTTATGACAAGGAATTATGGTGCAAGATGGGGCCCGTTCTTGAATTCTTGCTAAATGGTAAGGAGGATGAAGCATTAAAACCTCTCCACGAAGGGGAAGCCACTTCAGATTGTGCCATCTTGGTGGCAGTGGACATTGCCGACACCATTTTTGGCAGGTAGGAAACGGAGTAGCCATACCCCATCAAGGATGATTAAAGGCAACAAACCTCCGTCGGGATGTTCAATTTAAGGTTGTGGTTATGGCTCTCAGGATCCTGTGTGTTAGCACACCTGCATCGCGCTACATGCGCTCCACTGCTGCACCTACAGTGATCACAGGCAAACACCCCGGTGCTAGAAACGCCCACCGTAGTACTCTGTTGCAATCCTCTCACTGTTCTCCACGTTCATGGTTTCGGAAAACCGTTAGATGCGGAACACGCTTCATGGAACGATGGATGTTGCCATGAAAGCGCTGGCATCATCTGCACGCGTTCCGTCCAAGGAAGTGTGCCGAAAGCAGTCACATGACCAAGAGTACTTAGTCTCCGCCCACCTGCATGCCCGGCACTTCTGATTTTGTGCAGCAGCTTTGTTGTTTCTTCCCTTTCGGATCACGTACTGGCTTTGTTGCGAAGCCCTTGCCTGTCCCTGGACTGCCTTTGCCTTGTTTTCTGCTTCAATTCTTGATTCCACGGTATCAACCTCTTTTTGACTTCCGGATTCCTTTTTGCTCGTCGGATTTATCTATTTACCTGAACGGCTTCGACCCGGACCGCCTCCTGGATTGCTTAGCCTCCCATTTTGTAACCTGTTTCTGTTTTATTTCCGTCTTGTGCTTTGCAGACACTAACCTTGCCCTCCTTCTGCTATCCGCGCCTTGGGCACCAACCCACTGCCATTAGGCGTCCTCGTGCCGTCGGGTTAGGTGGATCACCTGGTCTAGAGACTGTTTGCCACTCCTCAACTTAGGCGTCCTCGTGCCGTGGGGATAGTCTGTCTTGCTGGATTACCCATCCTTCCACCACCTGCTGAGGGAACCCTGACCGTCCGTCATAACATCTTCAATACTCCACCCGGTACATACCATTCTTGGGGAAGGCTGAAAGAAGTCTCCATTTCCCATAGTTCCTAGAGGAATTCCCTACAGGTTAGCACTGTTTTGTGTGGTTGCTTGCAATCTGTGTTATTGATTTTCCACTCCATTGATGTTGTTGTCTATGGTCTTCGTGCTGTGTCCTCTCTTCCAATTAATAGATCCCTCTGTATGTTACCTTCATTCAGAGGAGTACATTGGTAGGAAGAACTCCTCGCCTACACTACGAGTTCAACTGACCTAGGAACACAGGCTTGTTCTGACAATGCCTTTCGACAGAGAGAATCTCTTGCAGAAAAAAGTGGATGACACATTGCAACCTATCAAGACTGATACTGACACAGCATGGTCTTGGGGAACCCTACAATGATGCCATCAGTGCTTTTGGTCAGGAAAGTCCTGTTTCTCCAGGATGCCATGTTACTCACAGCCTTCTTATCATTTGCAGTCCTATCGATCCACCACCTAAGCCTCAGGAGACACCTACAGAGGAAAGCACTCCAGTGAGTGGGAGCCTCTCCCACTTCCGTCAAGGATGGGAAAGCATCTCCATGGACAACTGGGCTCTGTCCTTGCTTTGGTATTTTCATGCCGTAGAATTTCTTTCTCAATCACTGTGAGGTGGGTCCCGTCAGGCGAGGGGAATTGGGAGAACCTGGCTTCGTGGTAGTAGACTGCGAGGAGGAAGCTACCCGTTCATTCCGCCAGCCCTTACCTTGGTTCGCCGTGGCAGCCGTCACGGGTGGTGGCCCAGGGTCAGGGCTGGAGACAGTGAGGACGTGGGAACCGCGGCCAGCCGCGCAGCAGAGACACGCGCACCCCGGTGAGTTCCTCTCACCGCCGGAGCGAACAAGAAGAGAGAGACGGCTTGCTAGGCGAGGCGGGCCGCTCTGCATGTGCAGTTCGCTCGGCAGGAGCGGGCGAGCGTGGTCCCCAATGGAGGGAGAAGGGGGGACGCCGAGGTCTTCCAGAGGGGGAGAGGCCTCGGGGCACGGATAGGAAGGTGGATGGGACTCCCCTGGCAGGCGGGAAAATCAGGAAACACGGACCTAGACGGCAGCCTTTAAAGGGGGCGGGATGTGGCAGGATCAGCCAATAGAAAGCAAGATAGATGGGGAAGGTTCCTATTGGAGGGGAAACAAGTCACTCACAACACATAAAAGACTGGGAACTGATCAACGCGTTGTTGTTTCCTTTTCTAGTCATACGGAGAGGGCGAAGAGCGAAGGAACGACTGGTGGGCCTATCCGGACACCCATGAGGCTTAGGAAGGAAGGTTATATTCCTGGAAAGCGGCCAGAGAAGTGAAGTAACTCTCAGCAACTAACCACCTGGTCCGGATCCTGATTTCTACATTGGCGAAGAAGGTGGGATTTAGCGACAACGCGATGGAGACCCTAATTAAGGAGCTGACGGACGGCCAACAACAGTTGCAGCAATTAATAGAGCTGCAAACACAGCAAGCGGCGGCTGACCGCCAGGCATTCCCGCAAGCCATCCAGTTGCGGGGCACTTTGTAAACTACGGCCCAAGACAAACAACACAAGAACATCACTAGGCTTACGGATGTGGTAGCCAGCTCCAGGAGCCAGCCCATGGTGCCATCCACCCTGCTTCAGAAGTATAAGGAAGGGGGAAGATCCAGCCTTTTTTTTCACCAGCTTTGAAAGAATAGCGAGAAATGCACAATGACCACCTGAACGTTGGGGACAATATGTGGCTCCCCTGTTATCCGGAGTGATGCAGGGAGCATATCAGGCGGTGAACCCCAATGGTAACACTCCATATGGTGAAATCAAGGCAGCCGTACTGGACCGTTTAGGCCTGGATGAGGAGGCCTACTGTATCCAGCTAAGGAACACAAAGCTAAGAGTGGGGAAAGCCCCGGCAGTTATATTACCACATTAAAGATCTGGCAGAGAAGTGGATCCAGACACCTACCCCAGCTAACCAGCCGCTCCTGGACAAAATAATACTGGAACAGTTCATCGAAGCTTTGCCGGCCCAATGCAAAGTTGGGTTCGGCAACACCACAGGCCTACATTGGCAGAGGCCGTGGACATCGCGTTGGCTTATCAAAAGGCCGGGTATAGCCGTTTTCCCATAACTAGTATCATAGAAAGGATGACCTTATCCAGCATAGAACACCCAGTACAAAAGGGGCCAAGAGGGACCCCCACCAGATGGAGGCAACCAGAGGAAGCCACAAAGAAACATGAAGAAAGGAAACCGGGATATGAGGAGAAGCAGTCTCCTATGGCCCAGGGGTTTCGACAGCCCCAATGCTTTGAGTGCAGTGAATGGGGCCACATCGCCCGGTTCTGCCCCAGAAGGAAGACGACAGAGCCCATGGAAATTGGCTATATGAAACCCCATCCGGAAGAACGCAGCCCTGGACCCTACATCGTGGATATAAGGGTGGATGGTCGGCCAACTCGGGCGCTGCTGGATAGTGGAAGTAGACAAACGGCCATATCTCCAACCGTGAGTACTACACCTAACTTGTCTAACATTTCTATACCAATAAGGTGTATTAATGGGGACGTAAAATCATACCCGGTGAAGGAGATACAGTTAGAGATGAACCACGAAACCACTCAGTTAAAGGCTGCCGTCCTTCCTACCCTGCCTACCCCATTAGTCATAGTGACAGATCTGCCTCACTTTGATAAAGCACTAAAAGCCCTAGAGGAGGAAGGAGGGAGCAGGTTCAACAACAAAGCCACGAAGGAAGGGAACCCCAGAAACCCTCCCGGATATAAAAGACGGAATAGATTGGAGTGGTGTCAAGCCAGTTACATGACTCGGCCAATCAATTGGAAACCTGAAGATCATGAAGATTCCCTGAGAGGAGAAACTCTGACTGATCCAACCCTTCGGGTAGCCCGAGAGAGAGCAGCTAACGAGATGGAACCAGACGTAACGAAGGGACCTGGCTTCTTGTTTCGTCATGGACTCTTACATCGCAAATACAAAGCGGACGATGGGAACGTAAAGGAACAACTGGTATTACCAAAACCACATAGGATGGTCATAATGCAGCTGGCGCATAACCACCCCTGTGGTGGTCACATGGCCTCCCTGAAAACCCAGCAGAACATCTTGAGACGGTTCTATTGGCCAGGCATATATGGGGAAGTTGCTCGGTTCTGCAAGGCGTGCCCCACTTGCCAGTTAAGCAGTGGGGTTTTACCAGCAAAGTCCCCGTTACAGAAGATGCCCCTCATTAACGTACCCTTCCAACGGATAGGCATGGACATCATGGGACCTATAGAACCTGCATCCCAAGGGTACAGGTATCTACTAGTCATCGTTGACTATGCTACGCGATATCCCGAGGCGTTCCCCTTGAAGGGAACATCAGCCCGACAGTTATGCGACCAGCTCATACCCTTCTTCGCAAGAGTGGGGTTACCCTCGGAAGTTATTACCGACCAAGGGACCAATTTCATGTCCACCCTACTTCGGCAAGTATGCGAGAGACTACAGATCCATCAGCTACGCACCTCAGTGTATCATCCCCAGACAGACGGCCTAGTCGAAAGGTATAACAAAACAATCAAGAAGATGATACGAAGAGTAACAGGACCCGATGGGAAAAACTGGGAACGAATATTACCCTTGGTCTTGATGGTATTACGGGACACCCCGCAATCGTCTACAGGCTTTTCTCCCTTTGAGCTCCTTTTCAGAAGACAACCCCAAACCATATTAGATCTCGTAAAAGAGGAATGGGAGACTTCAGATGAGATTTCTTTAATGGAGTACACAGAAGAGCTAAAAGAACATCTAACAACACTCCGTTTAATGGCCGAGACGAATCTAGGACAAGCCCAATTAAACCAGGAGAAAACCTACAACAAGGGAAGTCGGATGGGAACTTTCAAGGTAGGGGACCAAGTATTGATCCTCCTACCTACCAGTACGAACAAACTCCTGGCCAGATGGAAAGGTCCTTATGAAGTTAAAGAGATCCTTAGCCCGGTGACATATCGAATCCACCAACCCGACCGAACAAAACCAGACCAGGTATATCATGTGAATCTGCTAAAGGCATGGACCGCACCCATATTAGCGGCAATGATGGAGACCGGTGATGATGGCTCAGAACAAAACGTGAATCGCCAACGGGGCGAGCTGGAAGACGTTCAATGGGGAAACATATTGACACCTTCCATGAAATCAGAACTTTTGGCCAGATTGTCACCTTATGCAGGAGCCTTCTCGGCCTTACCAGGAAGAACCGATCTAATCGAACATGAGATCAGAACTGATCCCGGACAGACTGTCGGGCTAAGACCCTATCGGATTCCAGAAGCAAGAAGGCTAATCATCAAAAACGAGGTGGAAGACATGCTCTGCATGGATATAATAGAACCATCCACCAGCTCATGGTCCTCCCCGATAGTACTGGTACCGAAGCCGGACCGTACGATTAGGTTTTGTATGGATTATCGACAGTTGAATACCATTTCTAGATATGAAGCCTATCCAATGCCAAGGATGGACGAGTTGTTGGAGAGCCTAGGATCCGCCAACTTCCTGAGTACGCTGGACCTAACCAAAGGCTATTGGCAAATCCCCTTGAAAACCACAGACCGGGAAAAAAACGCCTTTGCAACTCCCCAAGGTCTATACCAATTTAAGGTTCTACCTTTTGGGCTACACGGGGCTCCAGCCACCTTCCAAAAATTGATGGATGTCATACTACGCCCCCATGAGAAGTATGCTGCGGCTTACTTAGACGACATTGTCGTGTATAGCACGACCTGGAGGGACCATCTATACCACTTGGAACAGGTGGTGGCCGAGTTAGACAAGGCAGGCCTACACATCAATCTGAAGAAGACGGTGATGGGTGCGCACAAAACTAAGTATCTGGGACACCTAGTTGGTAGGGGCACCTTACGACCTCAAACATCAAAAATCAAAGCCATTCATGAGATTCCAACATCCACTACAAAAAAACAAATCCGAGCCTTTTTAGGTTTCATTGGCTATTACCGAAGGTTTATCCCTGATTTCTCCACGGTGGCAGCCCCCTTAACTGACGCTTTAAGAAATAAAGGGTCTCCTGATCTATCCAAGAATGTTGCGGCTTTGGAAGCTATCGATGTCCTAAAACAAAGGATCACCTCGAATCCGGTACTCCGGTGCCCCCACTTCCGTAACCATTTTTTTCTGCAGACGGACACTTCGAACCATGGTCTTGGTGCTGTACTTTCGCAGGAACATGATGGTGTACTTCAACCGGTCTGTTTCGTAAGCAGGAAACTCGTTCCTCAAGAGGGCCTCCTCGTGAGGAACGAGTTTCCTGCTTACGAAACAGACTGGACTATGGAGAAAGAGTGTTTGGCCATCAAATGGGCCGTAGAATCTCTCAAATATTATCTCTTGGGTCGCTGCTTTATGTTATATACTGACCACGCACCCCTACAATGGCTCGCCAAGCATAAGGATACCAACCAGCGTGTCCTTCGGCGGTTCCTGTCACTGCAACCATTCGATTTCCTTACCATACACAAACCGGCTGGATTCCAACTGGTGGCCGACTATCTGTCCAGGAATGCTCCCTTGCCCAATCGGCCAGGGTTTGTGATGGGGAGATGTGAGGTGGGTCCCGTCAGGCGAGGGGAATTGGGAGAACCTGGCGTCGTGGTAGAGGACCGCGAGGAGGAAGCTACCCGTTCATTCCGCCAGCCCTTACCTTGGTTTGCCATGGCAGCCGTCGCGGGTGGTGGCCCAGGGTCAGGGCTGGAGACGGTGAGGACGTGGGAACCGCGGCCAGCCGCGCAGCAGCGACACGCGCACCCCGGCGAGTTCCTCTCACCGCCGGAGCAAACAAGAAGAGAGAGACGGCTTGCGAGGTGAGGCGGGCCGCTCTGCAGGTGCAGTTCGCTCGGCAGGAGCGGGCGAGCGTGGTCCCCAATGGAGGGAGAAGGGGGGACGCCGAGGTCTTCCAGAGGGGGAGGGGCCTCGGGGCACGGACAGGAAGGTGGATGGGACTCCCCTGGCAGGCGGGAGAATCAGGAAACACGGACCCAGAAGGGGCCGGGATGTTGCAGGATCAGCCAATAGAAAGCAAGATAGACAGGGAAGGTTCCTATTGGAGGGGAAACAAGTCACTCACAACACATAAAAGACTGGGAACTGATCAACGCGTTGTTGTTTCCTTTTCTAGTCATACGGAGAGGGTTAAGAGCGAAGGAACGACTGGTGGGCCCATCCGGACACCCAGGAGGCTTAGGAAGGAAGGTTATATTCCTGGAAAGCGGCCAGAGAAGTGAAGTAACTCTCGGCAACTAACCACCTGGTCCAGATCCTGATTTCTACAATCACTCAACATACCTCTCTCTACAATGGGAGAAAGTCACGTGCCGGCATTGTGATGCAAAGTATGCACTCCTCTCTCCTAGGGTGCAATAGAAAGCATTCCTCGTGCACAACATGGTCAAGGGGTACTCAAGATATTTCCTAGTGAAGAAAAAGTCAGGCTGTTTATGCCCCATCCTAGACCTCTGCCTCCTCAACAAATGCATCAGACCACAAACCTTCTGATGGTCACAACACTTACAAAGCCAGGTGCACCAAGGCAATTTTCTGTCCTCTCTGGAGCTAGACGTTTCTTTCATCTACATACCCATTCATCGTTGCCACATGAAATTCTTGCGATTTCCGGTAGTCGGCCTCCACTACCAGTTCAAGGCTCTACCTTTCGGCTTCAAGTCAGCACCGCAAGTATTCATGAAATGCCTGTTCCCAGCTACAGCCCATCTGCGTGAACTTGGCGGTACACGTTTATCCCTATCTCGATGGTTGGCTGATCAGGGCTCCGTCAATATACCAGGACTACGATAAGCTGTTTATCCTCTCTAAGCTTCTCCATAAATTACAACAAGTACTGCTTGCTTCCTTTCTGGCAGATGCTGGTTCTAGGGGAACAGCTGAACACCATCTCTAACAGCGATACCCCAGCTCGTGACAGGGTGAAAAGCATTCTGTCGAAGACCTGCTTACTCTCCAGGAAACATGAAGCAACAGTCTACGACTGGAAGTCACTCCTGGGAATGATGTTTCCCTGCATTCCACTGATTCAGCACTCTCGACTGCACTTGCGACCCGTTCAAGAATACATAGACACCCGTTGGAAGCAAATTACCAGGTCCTGAAATGACAAAAAGGCTCTCTTCCCACCTTCCACAAGGCTCTTCAATGATGGTCGATATCCGCAAATCTCACTCAGGGTGTTCCATTTCCACCTCTGACTCATCAACTTAACAAAGTCACATTCACTACTGATGCTTCCCTGGAAGGTTGGGGAGCACACTCCGGCACCTGCCCCACCAGGGATCTCTGGTCCAGGAAGGAAGACTGATGCACATCAACGTCCTTGAATCGAGATCCATAGTCTGGGCACTGAAGTCATTCAGGCTATACCTCCAAGAGAATGTTGTTCGGGTGTTCACGGTCAACACCACCAACATGTTCTACTCCTCTCCATGGAGTCAGAACTCCACCTTGACCAAGTGTTTCCACATCTTCAGAAAGTGGGGTGTCCCAGACACAGACCTCTTCGCCACCAGGGAGAATGCGAAGTACAAGGCATTCGCCAGCAGATTCCCACAACAGAGAAGCCTTTCCACGACCGAACAAACCCTTTCTGCGGTCCCCTTATTTCCATTGATTCCGAATGTCCTCTGCTCCTTCACACAAACTCAAAACAAACTGATCTTGGTGGCGCTAGCCTGGCTGAGACAGTTCTGGTTCTCTGAACTTCTCAGCCACCCATCGGTGCCCCACATTCAGCTACAGCCAATTTTCGATCCCCTATGCAGGGACAACAGAGCAGTGCCTGCACCACGACCCGGCCTCTCTCAACCTGAAAGCCTGACTTCTGTTCCCCTACAGTTTGGACAAATACCTATGCCTCAAGACTGCAGGGACGCTCTTGCAAAAGCACGATGTGGCGAACTGACGCACATATGACGTTTTAAGAATTGTATTACACAATAATTTGATGCCTGACTTTCCCTATTACTAAATGGGATATTCCCTACCTAACAAAACAAACTAAGGTTGTTCATCTGTCGTCCAAAGAAAATGTCATCCGACCAACCTACTTCTAACTTGCCATACCACTTGAAACTAAGCAACTAAAAAGACGAGAATGGCAGAGATTCCAAGATGGCCGAGCTCCATGCCCATCTTAAGCTTATATCTGCAGTGGAAGCTTTCTAAAGCATAAAGAAGCAGGAGAAACGTGTACCAGGCATAACTGGCGATAATGGAAGAGAGGATTGCCACAGTAATGGATCGCTGGCACTGACTTGAGAAGGAGTGGCCCTGCAGTGAGTCCCGCACCGCACTCGGAGACTCTGACAAATGATGTAGAGGTAGCCTTCCCCACCCTTTCACCGCGCCAGTAGAGAGAGATTTTGGCATCCCCTGGAAGGTGCTCGATCACATGGTTTGCTGCGGGACAGGTGATCTTTACTCGGGTACCACCCAATACTTTGCTCAGTCCCCGACGGGATCCACAGATCTCATTGGCATCGGGGGTGATCCTGTGATGCAGATTTGGTGAGCGTTCCCCGTGCCTCTCACCTTGCGGCCCATATTGAAGTGTGGCACTTCAGGGGACTGGTTAGCTTCCGCAACAAACGCAGTTAACAATCTTTTTTTTTTTTTACCTCACCGCCGCCCATCCGGGGTCCGTACAACTGGAGTTGGGAGAAGCGGACGACTGAGAAGCGCCACGTCTCGGCTGCCATAAGCTCCTACAACACTGCAAGGTAATGGCAAAGAGCGCATCGACGGACACAGTTACAATTAGCAGATCCAGCGGTCAATGACTGCATACATATCCGGATTTTGGAGGGCCTGATGGGAGGGCTGAAGGTTGCGATAGGTGGGTTACAATAGAGTGTGGACCCACAGAGAGAATAATTATTTATGGGCTATATCTTTGGTACAGTTCCTCGTAATTTGTAGGGGCACTTCGCTCATCCACACAGAATCAACAAGGTCAAGGGAATCCTCAAAGGATATCACGGCAAATGCTACCTCAGAGACTGAGATTTATTGCTACAGATTACGCTTTGCTAGAGGAAGAAGCACATTACAGACTGTTATGCTGGGACTTGATTTCCCAATAGGAAAGATCTCCCTCTCACATTATCTGTATAGGATACTTCCTGGAAGGCTTGAACTTTAAAGTGCAGCTGGAAAATAGGAATGCACCTAAATATAACTATTGCTTAATAGTAGGCACAGTTCTAGGGGTGCACTTGGTCAATGCCAGGGCCCAAAGAGAAAAGAAAGGAGCGCCTTTCTACGCTTCCACCCATCCCCAAAGAGAACCCCATTAGAACCTGCTGGCTCAGGTCGGGTGGAGCCCAGAAACACCCCGAACACACATACAAATTCCCAGAGGAACAGGGGGAAGATACAAAGACCAATATGGCCGCTTCAAAACAAGACATGGAAAGGTGTTTCAGGATAAACTTTCTACTTCCTTACAATTGCAATTCAATAATTTCACTACAGAATTCAAATCTACCTTAGTTGATATGCAGAAAGACATTGCAAAGAACAGATATTAACGAGAAGGCACTACAACACTTGGCACAAGAATCCACAAAGTCGGAAGAGCTCCTTGAACAGTTGGCACAAGCAACACATAATGTCGAGTTGCAGTGTGGGGATCTAGAGAACAGATCGAGATGGTCCAACATTCGCATACAAAATATTCCAGAGTCAATTAACAATTCGGCCCTGAGAGAGGAAGTTACAGGAGTTTTTAAAGACTTACTGAATACGGAAGTGGTGGTAACAATTTCGATAGATTGGATCCACAGGGTAGGTCCGAAGCGCCAAGATCCAGCCGCCCGACCCAGAGACACCTTGGTGGCATTGACATGTTACCCCCCAGAAGGCACAACTGTTAAGGGAAGCTAGGAAAGCGACGCAGATCACACTTAACAGGAATGAAATTCAACTATACCAGGATCTCTCTCCACTTACACTACAAAAAAGAAGAGCTGGGAGTCCAAGATGGCCGCCTAGGGAGGAGGACGTTGAGCCCCGCGCTCCCGTCCTGCATACTTTTGCCAGCCCGTCTGCTGTATTAGCGCCCCTCCCCGGCACTCGGACCGAGCGGCGGGGTACCTTCGAGCAGGAGGCGTCCTTTGAGCTGGAGGACAACCCCGGGAAGAGGTGCGGCTGGTGGCGCCGGGGCTGTGGCAGTTTGGGGGCCGGATCGTGAGCCGCGTTCACCGAGTGAGGTGGTGGGGGAGCTCGCGGCCCATGAGGCGGACCTGGGGGGCTGCGGCTGGCGGCCGCCGGGCTGTCGCTGCCCCTTTCCTCCGGGAGGATCGGATCTTCGACCAGCTGGTCTGCCTCGGCCGTCGGAGGTCAGGCCGAGGGGCTGCCGGCAGTCCTCGGGACGGGCCTGGTGTGCCTCGGCCGGCGCCCGGCGAAGACATTGCTGCCCCTCCTCCCACCAAGGACTAAAAAGATTGCCAGGTGGGCTGCTTCTGCCCGCCGGGGGGACGGCGCTGGGCTCACCAGGTGAAGCGGCGAGAGGTTCACTTTGTTGTTGCCACTCCCTCCCCTTGAGACCAGGAGGGGGCCAAAGTAGACCTTCACTGCCCACCCCCCCTGAAGATCAAGACTTTGAAGGTACGGAGAGGGCTCATGGGGGAGTTGGGGTGCACCTGAGAGGACCACGGGAGGAGATTGTGAGAGGCGCTTCCATCAGGGTGTCCTGAGCTGCGGGGGCCTGAGGTAGGAGGCGCTTCCGCGGGTGCAAAACGCAGACGGGCCAGCCCGGCCACAGGATTGGGAGAAGTCACCCGGGGTGCGCTGGTTCGGAGAGCGTCGGCGGCCATTGGTTGGGCCCTGAAGTGAGGGTTCCCCACTACTTTAGTGGGGCGCTGCAGGAAAGTCACTGACTAACCTGGAGTTCTGATCGGCAACTGGGCCTAGGGGGAAACTAGCGCCTTTGCTTGACCCGCGCTCAGTCCGAGCTAGCGCCTGGACCCTCCACCCCCACCCACATCGCCCTTGCCCGGCAGGGATTTATTAAGACGACAAATTGACTCTCAGCTTCTTGGTGATAGGGGTGGGCAGTCGCTTCGACCAGTCATGTAAAGGAATAAGGGAAAAGACTGCCTACCTCAGGGAAAGGCCCCCAAGAAGCCTGCAGATGGGCCTCTCAACAAATTCTGGTCTAAGGATATGGACTCGGCTGAGGCTCAAGAGAGGGCCCAGGTCTCAGCTGAGAGCGCCTCTGGGCTGCCCCAGGAGGTCCAAGACAAGCCGATTACTCAAGGGATACTTACACAGTTTATGGGTGAACTAGTTGAGAAGACCACGGCAGCGGGGCAACAGCAAATGGACAAGCTCTGAGGGGATCTGGCTGAAAGCCTAAGGGAACTTAGAAGAGACGTGAATAAGGTCGAGGAGAGAGTCGACACTAATGAGCGGGCCATTCAAGAACTGACAGAGGACGTAAGAAAAGTGGACACCCTGTTGGAGACCTTGGCTGTGGCCACTCAAAACCTGGAGTTGCAAGCAGAAGACCTGGAGAACAGGTCAAGAAGGGCGAACATCAGAGTTAAATCGCTGTCGGAGGTTATTCCAGACCACAATTTGCCGTCAGTACTGAAAGGAATATTTGTAGACCTGCTGGATGCTACCTCGGACTTCAACATGCAGTTTGACAGGGTCCACAGGGTGGGTCCGCGAAGGTTGGAACCTGGATCCAGACCTCGAGATGTGTTGGAAGCCTTCCACAGCTATGCAGCGAAGGAGAGAGTTATGGAGAAAGCGAGAAAGGCCACTCAAATCACGTACAATGGCCAGGAAATCTCACTCTATCACGACCTGGCGAGGATCACACTTATAAAGAGGCGACGGATGGGACCTGTCCTGTCCTTCCTCAGATCACAGCAAATTCGCTATAGATGGGCCCACCCATTTGGTTTGGCTTTCACCTGGCAGGGATCCCAACACAATATTACGACTTGCGACCAGGGCTTGGCCTTGCTGGGTCTGGAAGAGCAGGCCTCACCCCCTTTGCACAGAGAGAAGGTGCAGCAGTCTTCACGCAAGCCTTGGGAGTGGTCCACGACTAAGCGCCGGAGAGGACGGAAGAAAGCTTCGGACCCAGCTCCCAGGCACCCCGCTAACAATGGTGCTCAGGGGGATTCGTCGGGGCGGAGTATCCCCTCAGCTGCCACATAGTTGTCCTATGGTTGTCTCAAGTTTAGATTAGAGTCTGGGGAGGGCACTAACGGAAGCTGTTCAAGGGCTCTGGATGGGCTGTTTGTTTATGCTGTTTTGGGCTTCAGGTTGGGGGAGGGGAAGGATTGGGGGTCTTGGAATGGGATTGGGATTTCCTGCGTTGGTTGTTTCTGGGTTTGTTATTGGGTTCGGCTCTCGTGGTTATCGTACGAGGGGGGCTGAGGGCTAGTCGATCCCGCCTGGAAGGGAGCGGGGGAAGGGGGGATGGGAGTGGTTCAAGATTCAGGGTTCAGAGCTGGGTGGCCCGAATAGGGGCTCATGGCGGGAGGTTATGGTGCATGCAACAAATGCGACACGGGCTAGAAGGTCTGTTGAGACTCATAAAACTCACATGAAACGGGCGGATGGCCAATGTTAAAGTTTCTTTCCCTAAATGTGAATGGGCTTAATACCCAAGTTAAGAGGAGAAAGGTTGAGCACTTTCTTAAGCGGGAACAGCCCCAGGTAGTGGCGTTGCAAGAGACCCATGTGCAGACAAAAGATTCTCACAGGATTAGATTCTGGGGTTACTCCCGGCTGGTTCAGGCTACACAGACATGTAAGAAGGGGGTGGTTTTAATAGCTATACGGGACAGGTCAGGTCTGACTATTAAGGACATGCAGAAGGACAATCAAGGTTGGTATCTCGCAGGTTTTACTATAGGGGAAGGGTGAGTCCTTCACGGTGGCAACCCTATATGTGCCCAATCAGGCACAGGATGCCTGCCTACAAAAATCCCTCACACGTCTGGGGAAATTTGCTGGAGGGGGAACATCCTCCTAATGGGTGACTTTAATTTAGCTTGGGACCCTTCCAAAGATAGGAGCTCTTCATCGTGGGACAAACAGGGGGGCCCGTCAGGCGACTTGCTGAGGAAAATGCGCAATCTGCCCCTAGTGGATACATGGCGCAAACTCTATGGGCTGGCTGAGGGGTACACTTTCTATTCGCACGCACGTAGGTCCCATTCCAGGATAGATTATGTATGGATCTCAAAACAACTGTTGGGAAGGACGTTGACATTGGAGGTGGGCATGATCACCTTGGGGGACCACGCCCCACTCACCCTGTTGTTGGCGGTGCCCAGGGGTCCTCTGGTCATTTGGAAATGGAGATACCTGGCCCCGCTGTTTAGAGACCCTCTCCTGGTTAGTGAGATAGAGGAGGAGGTGGGGGAGTACTCTATTCCCAATAAATGGGAGGATTCAACCCCTCAGATCTGGTGGGAGGCCTTTAAGACAACAATCAGGGGCAGGATCATCGCTATCAAGGCTAGAAGGGAAAGGGAGCTAAGGCTGGAGGAATTACAGCTGGAAGCAAGGCTTAAGGAGGTTATGTCTTGTATGAGCCTTAGAATGTCGGCTGCCACCAAAAAAGAGTACAGGGCGCTCCGCGGTCAGTTGAACCTCTTACAAACCAGAGCTGTCGAACGGAATCTTCTTCGCCAGCGTCAGAGGTTCTATGTCAAAGGCAACAAAGCGGACCGCTTACTGGCCAGAAAGCTGCGAAAGGAGGCCGGGGATAAAACCATACTAAAAAAGGGCGAGGGAGGGGTCTTGCTTACGTCGCATTCAGATATAGAGGGTGAATTTACTAAATTTCACGCCGCCCTTTACAGTTCAAGTTACCCTGGGACCGCGGATCAGGAGGCATATCTTCGGGATATTGGCGTTCAATGGTTATCGCAATTGGATAGAAACGCGCTGGAAGTCGAGATAACGCCAGATGAAGTGAGGAAGGTCATTAACAACCTTCCATTGGGTAAAACCCCAGGCCCTGACGGGTATCTTTCTGAATTCTATAAGACCCACAAGGAGGTGTTGTTTCCCATCCTCATTAAATTATTTAATTTTATAGGTTCCTCCGGGCACCTCCCCAGCTCCATGAACAAAGCTAAAGTGATCTTGATTCACAAGCAGGGTAAGGATCCGACTGATTGCGCGTCCTACCGTCCCGCATTGATGACCGTTGACGCCAAAATCCATGCTAAAGTCTTGGCCAATCGTCTAGAATCCATCCTCCCCAAGCTAATTCATAGCTATCAGTCGGGTTTCATAAGGGGTAGACAAACCTCAGATAATGTCAGACGTTTGTCACACCTGATTGAAAAGTCCCAGAAAAAGACTATCCCGGCCCTTCTTTTGGCAATCGACGCCGAGAAGGCTTTCGATCGGGTTGAGTGGGGGTTCCTGTTTGCGGTCTTGGGTCGAATGGGATTTGGACCAGGCTTTATTGCGCGGGTTAAGACAAATTATCAAAACCCCGTCATACGTCTGCCGGTAAATGGCCAGGTCTCTGCACCGATACGAGTGGGAAGGGGTACCAAGCAGGGCTGCCCGATGTCGCCACTCCTTTACGCCCTCCACTTGGAACCATTTTTGGAAACGGTAAGAGCGGCCGATGACATCAAAGGTATCCCATTCGGCGGCGAGATCCATAAGATTGCGGCCTTCGCAGATGTTATGATCCTCTCATTAACCAACCCGATCATATCTTTGCAGGCGGTGGGAAGAGAGTTGCACAGATTCGGTCAAGTGGCTGGCCTAAAAGTCAATGCCGACAAGTCTGAAGCCCTCCCCCTGACCCTGTCGCCTTCTGCAACCCAGGACCTCATGAAGGCATACAAATACAGATGGCTGAAGTATCTGGGGATATATCTGACCAAGAATGTGGACCAAATGTATGTAGCGAACTACCCCCCCGCTCCTTCAGAAGGTGAAATCTAAGCTGGTGGACTGGTGCGCCCTGAAGATCTTGTGGTTGGGTAGAATTAATACATTAAAGATGTCAATCCTGCCCCTGCTCCTGTATCATTTCGTAGTCCTACTGATCCAGGTTCCTGCATCCTTTTTCAGGGCTTTGCAAAGAATAACCAACCGATTCGTTTGGAATGGAAAGCGGCCGAGGCTGGCAGCTTCCATTATGAAAGCATTGCCTGACAGGGAGAGTGTGGGGGAGCCGGATTTTTGAGTGTACTATCTAGCAGCGCACCTCAGGGTCATTAGGGACTGGCAGAGGAATGACAGGAGCAAGGTGTGGAGACCGATGGACAGAGCGGTAGTGGGTACAGACCTGGAAGGCGCTCTGTGGTTGCCGAAGCAAGATAGGCCATATAGAATGTACTGTAGTGCAATAACATCGGCGACTGGCGATGCATGGGATCAAGCTGTCCATAGAGCCCAGATCACCACCTTCCCTTCCCCTTATTCACCCCTGCATGGTAACCCGCAATTCACTCCTGCGGTCACTTCCGCGCCGAGCTTTGATCTGTGGTTGTCTGGGGGATGCAGGATGTTGCAGGATATGTTGGTGGAGGGGGAGGTGAAAAGCTTTGAGCAATGCAAGAAAGATTTTGGCGTGGGGCAGAAGCAGAGATTTTCGTATCTCCAGTTCAGGCACTGGATTTCCCATCCGTCCGTGAGGCAAGCAGGCTCAAGCTCTTACCCAATTTGAAAAGTACCTAGACACTGACTCAGGGGACAGGGGGGTGGTCTCGTCCATTTACAAACTTATAAAACGGGAAGAGGTACTACACTCCAGGACATGCATGAGTAAGTGGGAGAAAGATCTAGGGTCTGACATAGAGGAACAGGAATGGCTCGGGCTGTGGTCCCAAATCCCGAAACTTACCAGGTATAGCCAAATCTGGGAGATTTAGCTGAAGCTTTTGCTGAGATGGCACCGTACCCCGCTTAAGCTAAATAAGATGTACCCCACGATTTCAGTGTATTGTTGGAGGGAGTGTGGCGAAATGGGATCCTGGGCTCACATCTGGTGGGAATGCCCGAAACTTGATGTATTTTGGTCTTTGGTCCGGCGGGCGATAGCTCAGGTTTTGGGTCCCTTGCAGGCTGGAGGTAGTGGGTGGGACTTACTGGGCCTCAATGTGATGCTTGCCACCCTGTCCACTAAAGCGGACCGTAAACTCTATGCGATAATGATGATGTCGGCTGCATTGGTCCTGGCCAGAAAGTGGATTTCAAAGGACCCTCCACAGGAACATGAGTGGGTTGCGAAATTGTGGACACTGGTGGCAATGGAGTGGCTTACCTACGTGGTCGAGGGGGCGCACATGCGGTTCTATTCGGAATGGGCAGGCTTGCTGTCCTTCTTAAAGGCGGGAGCCCGCCGTGCCTGGTGTGCCAAGGCGATGGAACTATTGGGCATAGTTCGCCCTCAGGACGAATCGGACCTGTTAATTTAAGGAGTGGTTGCCATTTTATTCATCTTATTTGTTGAATTTGATTGGTCAGCGAACCTGTAGAATCTCGGTCAGCGAACCTGTAGAATCTTGGTGGTGATGGGCAGGTGGTGGGATGGGGGTATGGGAGGGACGGGAAGAGGGTGGTAAGGGCTGGTTTATTTTTCCTGTTACTGGTTTCTTATGTATATGTGTTTCAATGAAAAGCGGTTAATAAAAACTTATTGGAAAAAAAAGAGCTATGCAAGAGATCCTGCAACATTTGCAAACACGAAAGATACTGTATAGATGGAGCTTCCCATTTGGCCTTCTATTCACTTGGGAGGGAAAACAGTAACGTGTTACTTCTAAGAAGGAGAAGGGGGCCAGTATTTTGCATCTGGACCAGGAAGAACGGGCAGACCAAAGCACTGTGTCCCGGACATACGCCCCTGAGGCATGCAATATTGGGAATGCTCTATGGTCCAACAAACTTGAACGAAAGCCCTAAAAGGTCCCTTCCCGGTAGAGAAGCAACCCTAAACATCCAGAGGGACTAAGAAGACTTTAATCTGTTTGGAACATACTGATAAGGTGAAATAAGATGCATTATCTCAGTTCAGGAAAGCTACTTGTAATGCTGGGGCACAGTTGAAGCTCATCTTGAAACTCACATAGATCTGGGTTTTAGAATACCCTGCACATATCCCTTGTTTGGGAGGTGGGCTATCTCTGAGGACGGAGTCCGAGGCGAGAATAGCAAGGATGGTCTATACCGGGTGGGGGGAGATGGAGGGGGGGTTATGTTGGGGGAGGGTGCAAGTTGGGAGTTGGGGGGTGGGGGTGAGGCGGGATTGTACACGGGATTGGAATCAGAGGCTCATAACGTTTGGCTATAGATTGTAGCCCCAGAGTGGCTGCTGCATAAAATGTTGTTGTTCTTTGGTGTCTAACACTTAACATTAGGGGGCTTAATTCTCCCATTAAGAGAAAGAAACTGGAACAGCTATTAAGTACAGATATTGCCCTACAGGAAACGCATATCCAGGTATCAAGAACGATATAAGTTAAAATTAAAACAATTTCCGATACTGAGGCAGGCCACCGCTAAGGACAAGACAGCAGGGGAATGGATAGCTTTCAGGGCGGGCACGCAGGTTTCTATTATGAAAGTACAAGCTGATAGAGGGACGGTTCCTCTTTCTTTTAGTACAGATAGGACCACTAATCCTAACTTTGGCTTCTTTATATGCCCGAAACCCCCATCAAGACGGTTTCTCGAAGACAGCATTAGCTAGTGTGAAACAATTTGCTCAAGGTGAAGTGATTCTGATGGGGGATTTAAACATTGCATGGGACACTGTATGAGACAGAAGCTCTATTACCAAGTGTTCTCGACTACCCACCTTCCTTAGCGCTAAAACAGAACTTTGACCAGTTGATGCTCTAAGACATTTGGCTTACCTTCAAAGGGGAGGAAAGGGCTTATACTTATTACTCCCATATTCACAAATCCTTTTCATGGATTGACTTTCTGGTATCAGATACAATTGAAAGGGTCAGTTGAACAAGCACGCCCCCTTATCGCTCATTTTAGGAACACAGGTTACGTAAATAACATCTGGTCTCACACCTTAGTTGTGATAATTTTCATTTGAATTGAGAGCATATATACATATTTACTAGTGAGTACAACATAGAACACCAATTGATACACATAGAGCAATGTAGCTTGCCAAAACATACATTAGCAAGTTCAATTCCTTGTGGTAAAGTTCATAGAGTCAACATAGGTCAAAACCCGACAGGGGTCATATTGCATGGAAGAATGCAATGGGTACATGAAATAAACAACAGTTACAGACAGTGGCACTTTTGTAAGACTGAAACTAAAAGGTGAGTGACTATTTCTGGGCCTCATTTAGACTGATAGGTAGAGTGATACAAAATTGATATCCATACTATCACCATTTCAGACCATGCCGCCCTCACGATTGATGTTGATCTCCCCACAGTTAGTCCCACGCTTTGGAGCTGGACATTTCCCAGAGAAATACTGTCAGATCAGGTACTATGTGATGAAACAGACCGCAAGATAACTGATTTTTTTAGCTCCAATCTCGGAGGGGAAGCAAGTTTAGACATTGTTTGGGATGCGTTTAAAGTGACCCTTAGGGGGGAACTCATTGCAATACAAGCGCACAGGGGGAAGCTTCATCGTAAATTTGAAATGGAGCGCAATGGGGAGTTTAGACTTTATGAGCACCAAACAAGCACAAAAAAGCATATTTTATTTAAAGCAGAGAGTATATATATATATAGGCAAATAAAGCGGATAGAATGTTAGCCAGATAATTAAAACAGAAAACAGCAGTCCAAACAATACAGGGGGTTGAAGACACACAAGGAAAGAAAGTAACATTGACGGAAGAAATCATAATTCAGTTTTAGGAATTTTATTCGGCCCTATATAAATCGGACTCCCCAGACCAACTGTTACAAAAATAATACCTGCTATCAACCCAATTAGAGATAAATTCGGAAACAGAGAGGAAGTGATGTACGTAATAGCTAATCTTCCTGTAAATAAGTCACCAGGACCAGATGGGTATGTTGCTCCTTTTATAAAAAGTTTTGATCAACCCTAGTCCCAAAATAACTGACCTTTACAATTTCTTTGCCAAGAGTGGAAAAATAACAGATTCAATGAAAGAGGCTAAAATAATTTTAATTCCAAAACCGTTGAAAGACCATGTAAAATGTGGGTCGTGCCGGCCAATTGCTCTCATGAATATTGACGCAAAAATATGTACAAAAATCCTTGCTAACTGATTGGAAGCCATTATGCCCAATCTTATTCATCCTGATCAGACCGGATTTAGAAAGGGGAGACAAACCCATGATAATATCCGGCGAATTTGTCAAGTTATTGAAAGGATGGCAAGGACGAGGGACAGGGTGGAGTGGACCTTCTTGTTTAACACCTTAACCGCGATGGGGTTTGGTCCTAGGTTTCTAGCGATGGTACGTGCTAATTATGTGAATCCTTCGCTAGATTGCTTATAAATGGTCACCTATCCTCGCAGGTTTCCCTCCATAAAGGAACGAAACAGCGGTGTCCCCTTTCACCTCTTCTCTATGCTATACACTTAGAACCCCTACTGTCGCAGCTCCATCATTCAGATACAATGCAAAGCATATCTTTTGGGGGGGATACTCATAAATTGATGGCATACACAGATGATATGCTTTTGGTGATTAATAACCCAGGAACCTCATTACCTGCAGTGCCCACTCAATTAGAAAGGTTTGGCAAAATAACTGGTCCCAAAATTAATATTACATAGTCTGACATTTTATATCTCGGGCTCACACAAAGTGAGGTGTCCAAAGCAAAGGAAGCGTCACAGCTTTGTTGGAAACTGAAAGGTATTCGGGTGTTGGGAGTAAATATCACAAAATCACTTGGAGAATTGATTTCTGCTAATTTTCATCCACTGCTGGCAAAGATTCAGAAACTTCTTCAATCCTGGGGCCCTCTCATGGTTTCATGGCTTGGCTGGATTAATTCAATTAAAATGGTAATTCTACCTAAAGTATTATATTTGTTACAGGCTCTCCCGATTCGTGTTCCAGCAGCCTTTTTTCGTACACAACACAAAAAAAATATCTTACTTCATATGGAATAACAAACCTCCCAGGGTTGCATTGAAAATGTTAATGCTCCCCCCGAACAGGGGAGGAGTATGACTTCCTAATTCTAGAGAATATTATCGAGCAGCGCAGCTGCGAGGGATAAAGGAATTGTTCGGAGATGGATCAGATAGAAGATGGTATTGTTTGGAAAGAGCTATAGTGGGGCCTAGAACGGGAGAGAAACTGTGGTTGCCTAGGACAGACAGGCCACGGAACATACACCTAAGCGAAATGAGAAGGCTAGTGGAGGAAATATGGGATCGGGCGATCAAGCAACATCACATTACCTAGTTTCCCTCCCCTTTTGCTCCTTTGTTTGCAAATCCACAATTCACGCCAGGACTGTCAGCTAATTCCTTGTCTGAATGGAAAACAGCCAGTTGTACTATATTCCGGGACATGTTCCTCGGGCAGGACATTAAGTGTTTTCCTCTGTTTAAAGAGGAGATTGCCCTCCAGGAAAGTCAGCGGTACAAATACTTCAAGTTTGCCACTGGTTGATGGCTCCATCTAATAAATCGGCAGCCTTAAGATCACGCACGCCATTTGAGCAATTTTTTACTTCAAACACAGGGGATAGACATTTGATATCTACGCTTTACAAGTTTCTGACAGATGAGCCCCCGTCAAGTGATCTCACTTATCAACAGGCCTAGGTAAAACCCCTGGGGTGTACACCAACAAATGAAGCATGGTCCCGAGTATGGCCAGATATCCCAAGAATGACTAGGTCTATACAGATTAGGGAATTCTGGTTTAAGTTAATGTTCCAATGGCACAAAACCTCAGAACGGCTACATAAGATTGCTCCATCGGTCTCAACTTTCTGTTGCCGGGAATGTGGGGGGAGAGGGGATTGGTTGCATGTTTGGTGGGCATGCCCTAAGTTGTCCCAAGTCCAAAAGAATATGAAGGAAATGTTTGCTTTTGACTCGGAAAGACTCCTGGGGCAAACCCTGTTGGGAATGGCGCAACAAGACAATTTACTATGCCCAAAGCATAAGAGAAAGGCTTTCAGTTGGCCGCACCTCCTGGTTCTGGCTCAAAAATGGAAATCTGCAATTTCTCCAAACGTTAAAGATTGGTACCATAAACTATGGAACTTTGCATCTCTGGAATAGGTCACCTACTCTATTCAAAGGGAACAAGATAAGTTTTCATCTGAATGGGCCTCGATTCTGAATTTTTTACATGGAGTCTATATGGAACAACACTTTCTGCAGAATTTACGAATACTGGATATACTTTGATCTCAATAAAAGATTTGTAATCCTGTGTACGAGAAGGGAAGGATGGGGGTAATGGGGATTGAGGGTAGGGAGTGGGTGGGAAGGGACTAGAGGGGAAATGTTGATTTTATTTTGTTTCAGTTTTGTAACTTTGAAAATCCAATAAATAAAATATATACATTTAAAAAAAGACCAGAATGTTCAGCTTCTGATAACTTCCCTTTTTTCGCCGAACTCACTGGGCTTCTTCTCAGGGTTACTTCACTAAAACAAACAAAGTTTCTTGTAGTTCTGAAATGTTGTTAAAGTCAATAAAAGAAAGTCTCTTAATTTCTGTAGGATACTTCTCGTATGACGTCACTCTTCTTATAGCATATATGTAAACGGTTTAATTCCTTTGGGGATAAGGTTCTTTCTTGCATCCCTCTTCAACCCCTGTTCACAATGTTCCTTTTGTCTTCTCTTTCTCACTTTGAATGATTAAGATTTGTTACGTTTCACACTGTCTTTAGTAGGGTTTTCTTGACCCTCTTGATGTGGTATGTATGATAATTTCGGTGGCCTCTCTCAAGGCTTAGACTTCGAGTTTCTCAAGTTGCCATAACCAACTTTAACGTTTACTTTGATTCACTTTCTTACTGTTTCTGAAAGCGTACTTCCAGCCTTCCTTGACCGCTATAGGTAATACTCTTTTGTTCTCTAGCAAGGTTTGTACTGAAGCTCTTCTTAACCTCTCTGCTATCTGCCCTCTCCAAGCTTTATATTGGATTACTCTCAAAGACTCTCCCCAAGACCTATACATCAGGTTTCTCAGTCTCCCGTAATCGGTCTAGAAACTCGTTTCATAAAATGTCATCAGTCCCCGTTACCTCCCCCCTCCTGAACCACCCGGGTACCTTCTCTTGAGTTGGGCTGGTTCACAGAGCTTAGCATCAGGATATGGCAGCTTTCCCTTTTCTCCTCTGTCTATCCTACTCATTCTCTGCATCTGTTCACTTCTGTAGGCTCTGCACACATCAGCAGATAGGAGGTTTAGTTCCTCTAGCTTTTACTGGTTTCTACGTTGTTTAGCAGGCCCTGGGCCCACCATGGCTTCCTCTTGGTGGTCATGCCACCAAGAAGGGCTCTGTGCAAGCAGTGGTTGCTCCGCTTCTTGCTGTACCAGGCTTCCAGCGTTCTCTTGTTCTTATGCTGCTGCGGCTCCACAGCACTCTGCCCCTTGAGGACATAGCTACAGCAGAGGCTCTCCCCTGAGTGCAGTTCTCTCTCCTCGGTTCAAAGTTTCTCTTGTTTTTAAGTTGGTCCCCAAAAACAAAAGGGATGTGTCCTTCCTTTTTGGCTGCAGAATTCAGGCAAGATCCAACATTACCTGAAACCAAAGAGAGGGAGGAAAGTCACTACTGGGTGGATTAAAAGCAGAAGTATTCGAAACCGAAGTAGCAACATTTTGTCCAATTCCCATGTAGGCAGATCATTTTCTAGGCATAGGGAGTTTCTCTCGGTAGTGGAAGTCTTTGTCCCCCCTAGCCTTAACAATGTTGGCCCCCCTTGGGGAGAAAGTATGAATACCCTCAATTCGTCACCGCATACTCTAGGTTTCCTATTACAATAGCAAGTGGAAGTGGTTTACAATATGGTGTAAGACAAACAATCTTCATCCTTTATGCTTCCAGCTACAGGACGTGCTTCTGTACTTGTACTTGCTTTCACTGGCATACAGGGGTCTATCGTGCCCTTCTATTAAAGTCCATCTAGCCGCTAACTCAAGATACAGCCGCGCATCAGTTTCACCCTCGCTGTGGTCTCAGCGCCTAGTTAAGGTATTCCTCAAGGGGCTTTTTGTATATTTCACCAGTATGAATGCCTGCCCCTGCCTGGAAAGTCAATGTGGTTCTTTCCAAGCGTATGGCCTCTCCCTTTGAGCCCTTACACAAGGCTGATGTCAAGTTCCTCTGTTGGAAAACTGCATTCCTGGTTGTCATTACCTCTGCCAGGAGAATGAGGAAAATCCAAGGTCTATCCTGTAAACCGCCATATTGGTATTTGTGGCGGGTCAGAAGAAGGACGCGCACTCTGGTCAATAATTTAATTTAAAATAAAAAGATAGGTCTATCTCACCCTATGCTATGAGGCATCCCTACCTAACAAAACTAACTAGGGTGCTCATCAGTCGTCTGTGAAAGTCCAAAGTAGTCTGTCCACTGCCCAAAACTAACCTTATCTGACCCTACCACTATCCTCATAACTAAGGCTAGGAGAATTACTCACTTCTCCTGGTGTGTTCAGTTCTTGTACACTTCCATTCAATATGATATTTTCCAATAGTCTCTGGCGCCTGCTTATATAATAATAATAATAATAATAATTAGGCATTTATATAGCGCTACAAACTCTCAGGTATCTGAGCGCTGCTTATTATTACCCACGGTGTGTGATGCTTATTTATCGACCTCGGAAGGATGAAAGGCTGAGTTTGGCCCTGCCGAGATTCGAACCTGCGTTAACAGGCTCTGCACGGATGTCAAAGCGAGCGCTCTACTCGCTGCGCCACTTGACCGGCTTAATATAAATTCATACAGTTTGTTCAGAACTTTTGAGGGCTTGCCTTTCTTTTCTCTTGTACGACAACTCTCGGCTACTTGCTTGTGCTGCATTTCACTTTATTAATAGGGGCTTTCCTCCCCCCCAAACACCCTACTGAGCTGGTTAAGGATTCATACATCTCTCCTGTGATGCTTTCTCTGGTTTTTACTCTTTTTTTCTTGATTTAGATTTAGTTTCTCTTGATTAACCTCCACATGAAGATTTCCTCTTCTGGGTATTCTCATACTGTCATCCTCGCTATCACTGAGACAAGTAGGAGCACTATTATGAGTCTCATTCATTCTTCTCAACATCATTTGTTATACTCTTCTTCGTTACTGTGATGAGTGTGAATACTCCATTAAGGTTTCTTGTTGGTTTCACTGGTTCCTGAAGTTATTCTCTTTGTCTATACTGGGACGAATTTGAATATTCCCATATGACTTCATTACCTTCACTTGCTTTTAGTACTCTAATTCCCTTTTCTGTACTGGGACGAGTGGCAGCATACCCATATGGCTTCTCCGCCCCCCCCTGCCAGATCTCCCATATTCCCTGTTACCTGCGACTGGTATGGGAAACGTCACCGGGGTTTCCGTTCTCCTCTGGTGGCCTCTTCGCTTTGTCAGATAGGCCTGGTATCTTTCCTTCATGTCTCTACCTCTGTGTCTCTGGATTAGTCTGTTCTCCAGTCTCTCCGTTACTGGTTAGTTCCTTAAAGCTTGAGCGGTATCAGCATTGTTCAATGGACCACAGCTCCACCACAACTCTCCCGTGGTAACGCCACTGCTTTCACTCTCCTTAGTTTCCTCGCTTCTGGGACGTCACACGTCCTGTTTTCGTTCTCCTCTTGTAATATAAGAGAGACGCTGCGCATCTCAGTCTGACTCCTGTTTCCTCAGTCTTTCCGGATGCCACACAGCCTGCCTCTGCTCAGTACTTTCGTGCAAGCACTTTTCTATCTCGTGGGTTTCTCCTTCTCTGTCCCAAACTCATCCCGTTTTATACACTATGTAGCCGTGGGACTTCCCCAGCATAGTTTCGTAATCCTCTCGCTGTGTCTCATGCTGCTTCTTTTCTCCTCCAGTGATCCTCTACTTCGTCCCATTAAATGGAATTCCTTATTTAAAGGAACAGTTATTGCTTCTGGTTGACAATAACACACATTGATACTTATATGGGAGACATTGGAGGAGGTATTGTTGTTCTTTCTTCTAGGGAGTTCCTCTTTGCAATGGGAGTCTTTGCCCCCAAAGGGGGATTCTCTCCTGGTAATGTCCCACTTGCCTCTACCCCTAGGCAGTACTGCGGAGCAGGCTCACCTCTCTAGCCTCACATGGGTGGGCTCCCCCTTTGGGAGAAGGGACGATTTCGCTTGATTTGTCACATATTTCACAATTCCAAAGTGCAGCTTTGGACCAATGCTACCTTCATGCCAAGGGTACCTTCGCCATTTCATTTCAATGAACCATTGGTACTACCTGTCGTCTTTGACTCTCCGTCTAATCTACCAGAATGTTCATTGTATTCTCTTGACGTTATGAGGGCTTTGAAATATTAAGTAGCCCATACCAAGCAATGTTGCACGTCATCCCAGCTATCTGTGGCTTTGGTTCCATGGCTTTGGACAATGGACTATATAAGGGCTCCATTTCCAGATGCTTATCTGCCTGTCTTTCGTACTGCCATCACATCGCCAACAAGCCTCTCTCAGGTAGGCCTAAGGCACACTCCACCAGGGCCATTTCTTCCACCATGGCCTTCCTCTCTAGGGTCCGTATGTCGGACATCTGTGGAGCGGTGATGTACAGATCGGTTCACGCCTTCACAAGGTTCTACTGCATCAACAGAGACTCCACAGAAGTTTCTTTTCCTCCCATTTTGTATTTGGCTACTTATGTGGGTACTTCTTTTTAAACTATTCATGCAGCATATGAATCTTTGAAAGATCCAATACTGGAGAATGAGTAAGTTACTTACTTGTAACTCCTGTTCTCAAGCATTTGGTAGCTTTCATAGATTCACATGTGACCTTCCCTGCTACCCATCTTAAGGCTCTGTTTTTTTTACCAACTTTATTTATTTTGGTTTTTCAAAGATGTAAATACAAACATTTAAGATATAGCCTTCCCCCACCCCCTAACAGTCCCAACATAACATTGGATACGGTGTAGCATGTTCAATAATTTGAGTCTCTTGGATCGCCCATTCTTCTAGTTCAAAGAATGTGTTTTTTAAATAATGGAGACGCTGCTCAATAGTGTCGGCTTAAAGCACATTTGTTCTCTATCATTTGTGAATTTGTGTAATGGCATCCAGGTGTCCAAGTATTTCGTGTAGGAGCCGTGGGATAATGCAGTAGTTTATTCCATGGCCATTACCCCCCATATTCTTACCCACCACATGGCTACTATCGGTCCTTGTTTGTTCTTCCAGGTATGAGCTAGGGTTATTCTAGCAGCACTTAACATATGGGTAATGAGGTGGGCTTTCGGTCCAGATTTAGCGTAACATCCCTCAACCGCCTCCCCCAGTAAGACCACCATCGGATCGAATGGCAGTTCTTAAGGCTCTGTTTTGTTCATCTTGGCACTTTCATGTGCGGTATGCTAATCTGAAGTGAACCTCTAGGGGCAGAGCTGAGGTACATGCTGCCTACTGGCCGCAGGGCAAGAGAAGACAACATAAATCTAAATGAACACTAAAGTGATTGCATTTTTACAATTCAGTTTTGGGAGCTTATTAGAGTTCTCTCCAGTGTGCATTACAACTGCTCATGTGCAGTATTTGGGGATAAAGCTGGCTCAAGATCCTTTGGCTATCTACTCCTAAACTGTGAGGCGTCAGAAATTAAGGTTGGATACAAAGTTGCCATGTTTTTGGTTAAAGACTTTTATTAATAGAAATGGATTGGGAAAATGCCTTGGACACTACTCTAAGCGGAGCTACCCTACCTAGAACCAAAAACTAAGGATCTGTCCGTGTCAGGAAGTCAAAATCAAAACTGTACTCATGTCCAAACATTCTGTCCTGGCCCTCACACTACAAACCAAATCATAAGGTGCAGAGGGAAAATGTCTTTAACCGGGTGATGGCAAAAAAGAGTTCACAAAGGAAAAATACAACAGCTTCAACATACATGTTCTCCAAGGTAAAAGTTCTGGGTTCCAGAGGGTGATTGCCTTCCACTGGATTCTTCAACACTTTGTCAATGATTCTTGGTCCAACAGTTCTTTGTGTCTTTCTTGGCACACAACAATCCTTTTTGGTACAAAGCTCCTTGGCCTTGTAGTTCCTTCTTTCAAAAGTTCCTTCTTTGGTTCAACAAACACAGTCCTTTCTTAAGACTTCCTGTAGATTTGCAACTGCCTGGTTTACTCCTCTGCCAGGGCTTCTTATGCAGTTGTGACTGCCTAGTTTACTCCTCTGCCAATACTATTTATGTACTTGTTGCTGCCTGGTTTACTCGCCTGCCATGCATTCTCGCATTCCTAGGTAAACAGTTCCCCTTTTAATTCCACAATTGCATATATCTTCTTTGGTTCTGTATATCTGGCTGTTTCAACATTCATCCTTGGCTTCCCCCAAATCTGCATTCCATACTCTCACATTTGGCTGGGCTCGTATTTGCAATATCCCTTCTTGATTTGCAAACAATCTCCTTAATGTCTCTGTTTCTGCGGCTTTAAAGTTTACAAATTGTGTTTGCCACGGTCGCAGAAATACCGCAGAAATACCCTGGGGACCCCACTTCGCTTGGGTTGACTCACCAGCTCTGTGTGTCGTCTTCTGTATCATTTGTCCTTACCTGGTAAAGCTTGGCCGCCCGCTTTCCACTCTGGACGGCTTCCACAGCGTTACGGTTCCTCTCGCATGGCTTCCCATCAACATGCCTGCTTTCCTTCGGGTCCAGTAAGTGAGGTGTTGCTTTCACCGACTGCCGAACGTCCAGGAATCTTCCCTCTGTTCCTGGCGTGTCTGCAGCATGTCCTGCTCACCCAATGTTTCTCCACCTTCTTGCTGGGGAGCCCCTTGGCTCCACCACACCGATCTGTGCTCACAGGGACCACACGGCTCGCAGAGAGGTACGACTTCTTCCAAACAGCAGCATCTGAGAGGACCAATCCTCTCACTCCAACAAAGTCCTTCAGACTTCTTCCCATATACTTCAATAGCCTTCATCCTAGTTGGGCAAAGAAACAGTATTTCAAATGGATTGTGTCCTCCCAAGTATTCCTTATCTTTGATAAATCCCCTTCCAGCTTGCTGGCCTCAGAAACTTTTTTCACAGTAGAGGGTGCTGTGCGTCGACGTCCCTCGAGTCGGTGTCCCTCGAAGGCCTCCGTATCGGCACCGACATCACCATAGTTATAAATAGTCTTGCGCAGGGTCGTTGCTCAGTTCTGTTTTTCCATTCTTCGTAAGCCTCGGAGACGCAACGCTTGGTTCATCAGTAATTCTTCTTAATCTTCGATTTCCTTGGAGTAATCTTCGAATCTACGATGCATCTTCGTCCGCTTCGACGCCACGATCCGGCTTAAAAAAATGCGGGAATTGTGAAAAAAAGATGTTAACCCATCCTCACAGGATTTGCCTGTGGTGCCTGGGCTCAGAACACCAGTGTTCGAAGTGTGAGGAGTGTATGTCCATGACGGCGAAAGCCTTGAGTGAGCGTTGGGGGAAGCTGGAGAAAGGTAAGTCCGTTAAATCCTCTACCCCTTCGAAATTGTCCTCGGCCGAGTCGAGACATTCGTCTCCTCGCCATCGGAGAAAACATTCCCGCTCCAGATCTCGAAGTGGTTCTCGCCACTCATCCAGATCGAGACATATCAAGAAGAGACGTCATAGATTGCCTTCCTCTTCATCTTCTAACTCACCAGAAAGGGTCATCTGCCCCACTAAACACAGTTGTCCGGCTAGGTGGGAGGAAATTCGCAAAACAATGCTAAGGGTCTTCGAGAACGCGGCCTTGTCCCCCTCAGAGATGCCTAGAGGTGATACCCCGGGTGAAAGACATGAAAAAGAAAAACACTGTGAGTAATTGACCTCAGCAAATAAAAACCCTCGAGCGTCATGAACCCTTGAGTAGAGACAAAGGCCCTTTGCATAAGTCTGCATCATCGACGTCAGCGTCGAAGGTGCCTTCGACACATAAGACAATGTCATCGACGCCATCGTCGACCCCGATGAAAGGAGAGGCCATCGAAGCATCCGACCCCTGAGAGCTTGGTAGTGCAGGCTGAGAATTCATCAAGCAGTAAATCAGCGTACCCCACTATACCACAAGATAGAGGTGACAAAAAATGTGATGCCATGCCCAAAAAGATCTTCTCGGCATGCGGCATGGCACTTAAGTCTGTTAGCGCCACTTGCACGCTAGCGAGATTCACCCACACCCTTTGGGAGTGCGCTTCATGGCTGGCTGACCGTCTCCCAGAAGGGGAGGAATGAGACGTATTCTTGAATATCATCAAGGATGGGAAGGATGCAATGTGTGAGTCCCTCCAAACAGGTCTCGACTCTGCTGACAGCATCAGCAGAGCCATTGTGGTGAGTACCACAATCCGCAGATTTTCATGGTTGCGGAAATCTGGTTTTGCTCCTGACGTACAAGCCAGACTTCTGATTATGCCCTTTGACGGCACCTCTCTATATGGCAAAAAAGCTGATGACAGTTTGGAGAAATTGCAAACGGCTAAGGCGGCAGCCAAATCCCTTGGTGCTGCAATTCGTCAAACTCCAAACTGCCCCACAGGTACGTCCTAGAGAGGAAAGCCCTTTCATTTTTACTCTGCATTCGGAAAAGGCAGAGGGCATCCAGCTCAGAGGGGCCAGAGACGATTCACCAGTGGTGGACGGGTCAGAGGTACCAAGTCCGCATCAGCACGTGCTGCTTTGCCCTCAGCATCTGCGTCAGCCACTCCTAAACCCCTCTGAGGTGTCTTGACACAAAACACCAGTAGGAGGCAGGTTAACTCAACATCCGACAGAATAGCAGGCTATTACGTCAGATGCTTGGGCATTGGAGACAATTGCCCAGGGTTACTGTCTGCCCTTCCTACACACTCCTCAGAGTCATCCACCGGGGAGCAACTCTTTGAAGTTTCCAGACCTGCTCCTTATGTAGGAGATTTTAGACCTGCTAGATAAAGGTGCCATAGAACCGGTGCCTGTAGCGGAGAGGAACAAGGGTTGGTAATCCCCTTACTTCCTAATACCAAAAAAGGACGGAGGATTGAGACCCATCTTGGACTTGCGAGAATTGAACAAATTCCTCAGGAAGTACAAGTTCAAGATGGTAACCCTTTCTCAGATCCTTCAGGCTCTCCAGTTTCAGGATTGGTTGGTATCTCTGGACCTTCAGGATGCTTACTTCCATGTGCCAATCCATCACAAGCACAGGAAGTACCTGAGGTTCGCCATTGGCAATTCCCACTATCAATTTCGGGTTCTGCCATTTGGGCTGACCTCAGCCCTGAGGGTCTTCCTCAAGTAAATGGCGGTCGTGGCAGCAAGTCTAAGGAGGGAAGGGATTCATATCTACTCCTACCTGGACGACTGGTTGATCAGAGCAGTATCCCCGGAACAAGCTCAGGTGCATCTAGATTATGTTTGCCACTTCCTCCACAAGCTGGGCTTCTCCCTCAACTTAAAGAAGTCACAGATGATACCATCACAGAGACTCCAGTTCATTGGAGCAGTCCTGGACACATCTCTCGGAAAAGCCTAGCCGACAGAGGTGAGGGCTCAAAATATTCTTCAGATGGTGACCAGATTTCAAAATACCCAGCGTCTACCAGCCTTCGACATTTTGAGGTTGCTCGGCCTCATGGCATCCTGCATTTTTGTAGTGCCAGAGACTCGCCTGAGAATGAGATCTCTCAAGTGGGCGCTAAGGACCCAGTGGTCGCAATTCTCAGGAAGAATGTCAGATCTCCTACAAATCTCCTACAAGACTTAACCATCAGTGGTCGTTGGTCTCCATCCGAGTCCAGACTGCACATCAACCAATTAGAGCTGAGAGCAATCAGGCTAGCACTGAAAGCTTTCCTGCCATCAGTACAGGGAAAACATGTTCTGATAATGACGGACAACACAGTGGCCATGCACTACCTCAACAAAAGAGGAGAAGTAGGGTTATTGCCACTGTGCAGAGAGGCAATGCTGCTCTGGTTCTGGGCAATTCAAGATGGAATCTCTCTATTGGTAGTTCACCTAACCGGAGAGAAGAACACAGCTGCGGATGCTCTGAGCAGGCAGACCACAGTCTCCCACGAGTGGGAACTAGCTCAGGAAGTTCTTCAAGAGATCTTCGCCCTTTGGGGAACCCCTCAGGTAGATCTGTTTGCAACAAGTGTCAACAGGAAATGCGAACAATAATGCTCAAGGGAATTTCCCTGAGAGGAGCTCTAGCAGATGTGTTTGTGGTGGACTGGGAGTTTCCACTTCTGTATGCGTTTCCTCCAGTCCCTGTCATTCCTCAAGTGATCAGGAGGTTGAGGAGATTGCAGAAACCCATGATTCTAATTGCCCCGGATTGGGCCAGGAGAACGTGGTACCTGGACCTTCTAGACATATCTGTTAGGCAGAAACCTGTGCAGTTCCCTCTGGGACCACTGCAAAAGATTTAAGACTACAGGTGGTTGGCAGTAAACCCAATTGGTGGTAGTCTGTACCACCCAGATTTACCTGGTAGCTGTGGCTGAGCAGTCAGACTTATCTCAAGAAGAGTTAGGCAGTATACAGAGTATTCACAATAGGTCAGAAGAACACAGTAGAACAAGCGAACACTGACCAGAGCTTGGTGTAAAAGAGATATAATTATTTATTTAAAAACACATCTAGTAAAACACACTGGCACTAATATTGAGCATTTCAAAAACACGGCCACTAAAAGATACACACTCCCTTCAACGATTAGTTAGACAAGTCTTCAGTAAAGCAACACTTATTTTCAGACAGCGGTGAGCGCTTAATGAAGATGGCACTCTAATCAATCGGTTTAAAAGGGAGAGAAAGGCAGAGCAAAGTTAGAAACATATCCCAACACTTTTGGAAGAACACAGTAGGAGAAGAAGGCAGGTTAAAACCGTAAAGTCAAAGTTAACAAGGCCGGACCCACTTTAAGAGGCTCCGGTCGAAATGTGTCCAAGGTCACACGGTTCAAAGTACCCAAAAGTCTCGCAATTAAGTTCAGAAAGAGTTGGACCAAAAAGAAAGGGACCAGTTAGATGGTCAAGGCGGCCAGCCCAGTCCAGAAGGTTAAGGGATTATTGTTACCTTGTAGCAATCTTTGGAAAGGGAGGCCTGGCAGACACAGTACCTTAAAATGGTGAGAACGCTCCAGCGTGGGCAGTTGTTCCTGGCAGCGGGTGCAAGTCGGTGCTTCGTACGGGGGAAGAGAGGATCTCGTCGGGGAGGAAAGCAGGAGACTGTTGCACTCCCAGGGAAGAAGCCAGCTGCGGAGTTCTCAATTAAAAGGAGCGGTCCTTTTATTCGCGGTCCAGTGGTAAGTGGCTATCCGGTTGCCGGGGTGCTTGGCACAGGTAATTCGACCACAAGACGTCCTGGGATGCGAGAAAGGAAGGTAAACTGGTTGTGCCCACCAGTCAGGGGAAGAAGACTCTCCAGCCGGGAAATCTCCTCTGTCGTTGGGAAGTGGTGAGTCGGTTCAGCAGGCTCCACCGGTGGTGTCGTCGTAGCAGGCCGGCTCAGCTTCTCCCTCGTCGGATTTTCAGGTCCTGTGGCGACTTCTAAAGTTCCAGTCCCAAAAGCCCTGCTTTTATGCAGCACACCCCCATTCACTCAGCCTAGCTGTCAATCAAACATGCTAAGTGGTGAGCCGCCGGCTCACCATTTGGGCCAATCACACAAGAGTGCGACTTGAGTTACCAAGGTAACTCAGTCCAGGGTGCCTAAACCCCCTCCCACACTCCCTGTGGGACCCAGACAGAGCAGCACCACTTTTGGAGGCTTCTGTGGAGAAGCCCGCCAAAAAGTGGAACAAAGGGCTCGACTTGGGTTGGAGTCACAGATGAGAACACAAACGCCATTTCAGATTTCAGACTCGAGTTCTGGCAAAAAATACCAACCGGTGAATTAATATTAAATAAATAACCCGGCGGTATGTTCGAGGCTATAGGAATTAAATAATTAAAGTTGGTAGCCTCGAACAATGGTAAAATCCCATGGAGCTATATTCGCGGTCGAATATAAAACGTAGTATCCACTGCCACCAGCCAAAACTCGATCAGGGGGGATGGAGATGTGCCCCCTCGACTAACAGACCCCGGGGCAATCGAATTGCCCCGACCAGTACGTCCACAATATGATGGTTTGTACTGTTTTCTGTTCATAATTTGGGATTAGTAAAGCCAATGGTGACTTTACATGCCCTGGGAGACAGTAGTCCGTCCCAGGGTATGGAGCCTATGGTGGGGTGTCACTATGACACCCCTGTGTCACTGCATTGAGGGTGCTGTGTAACACACATAGTAAAAAACACATGAGACCCTATGGAGTAAAAGACCCCATAGCCCATAAAACACATTAACAGTCAAAGGAACCCCTCAAATCATGTCCAAGAGTGTGAGGAAAAGAGACTCTCTCTCTTGGCAGGAGAAAAAAACAAACTCCAGAAATCCAGCAAAGCTGCTGGGGGACTCACTAGGTTAGGAAATTCAGCCTAAACAGAGAATTCTCCCTAACAATATCCTCCTGTCCTCAGATTCTTCTTCCACAAACAGAGGATCTTCTCTCGCAAGAGGAAGGTCAGGTTCTCCATCCAGATCTCAGGACTCTCAACCTTCACACTTGTTTTCTGAAAGGTTAAGATACAAAGATTGGGACCTCCCGGATGACGTAATGGAGGTGTTGCTTTCGGCCAGAAGGCCAGCAACTAAATCTTTATACCGCTGCCATTGGAACAAATTCTGCATCTGTTGTAGAGGTAAGGATATTGACTCTTTTTCATGTAGTACACCGATGGTGTTATCTTTCCTACTATATTTGGCAAATTCAGGCCTTCAAGTTGGCACAATCAAGGGTTACCTCGCCGCGCTATCAATCTTTAAACGTATGGCTGACGAACCTTCATATTTCAAGTTGCCACTAGTCATTCAGTTTCTGAAAGGGTTGACTAATGTCTTTCCCCCAACTCCTTTTCAAGTTCCTGTGTGGGATTGAAATCTAGTCTTAAAATGTCTAATGGGTTCTAATGGGTACTCCATTTGAACCTTTTAATTCCTGTCCATTAAGGTTTATCACTTATGAACAGTCTTCCTAGTGGCTTTAACTTCTGCCAAAAGAGTGGGCGAACTACAAGCTTTATCTTGCAAACCTCCATGTGCCATCTTTCACAACGATAAGGGTAGTTCAAGTGAAGCCAAATTTCCTCACAAAGGTTGTCTCAGAATTCCATATCTCACAAAAATAACCTTGCCTTAATTTTATCCTCCTCCTCACCCAGGGAAAGAGGAAGAGAGGTAACACAGGCTGGATCCAAGGCGTGCCTTGTATTTTTACATTAACAGACTTGAAAGGATTAGACAAGCCCCCTTTTTTTTTATTAAACCCTTTTTCTTACTCTCAAAACACCCAAAAAAATGTGACTTAAAAAAATAATAAATTCGAATTCTTTTTTTTTCGGTATTTTTTTTCGACATTTTTGTCATTCAAGATTTTAATTTCGACATATTAACTGGATACATTCAAAGACATGTCAAAGATTGTAGCTACTAAGCGCCTACAATTCGCAGAGTTCACTAAGAATTTCAACTGTGGTGCACTTTCATTAATGACGGCGACCATGCCATAAATGCTTCTTCGAGTCTGTGAAGTTGAAACGCCAACCCGAAGGATTCCTCAAGCTTAACTTTAACTTGCTCACATGAAACAAATTACCTCCCTGGATAAAAGTCTGCCAGAGTTTGAACCCCATACCTCGACCATTCTCCCCTTATTTTGTCGTCACATGTTGGAGCCAGGGCCTGAAAATTCTAAACATCGAGCTCCGGTGTATACGGAAAAGAACCTGCATCCTATGGCAAAGTCTTCCCCGTGCATGCACTGTGCTGTCCACTGGACCAAAGGGGCAGCTATCGTTCATCTTAAACAAGAGTAGGGAACTCTGTAGGGAGTACCGAAGTGCCAACCTTCTTTCCAGTTTAACATGCAGGACTTGTCCCGAATTCGGCATCCAATAGGAGACAAAGGACACCTGTGCCGCCAGATAATACAACTCAAAATCCGGCAGGCCAACTCTGCCCTTTTCCCATGGTCTGACCAGATACTCTCACCTTATTGTAGGTGGTTTCAGACTCCACACCAGCTTGACCATTAACGATTTTAACTCTGCAAAGAATTGAGAACCCGGGCATATTGGGATATTAAGGAATAGATACATGAATTGCGGGAGAATAATCACCTTAATAATCACTACTTTCCCAAGAAGAGAGATCGGGAGCGATGCCCAGCGATCAATTCGGCCTCTTCGCTCCTTCATGTAGACCCTGTAATTATCCTGGTAGAGCTATCTTGGATCTGCTGATATATATTCCGAAGTAGTTATCAGACACTTTCTCCCATCTGAGCCCTATCGCCCTTTCAGGGTGTCTCGTATTCTCATTCAGCAGAAAGATAATTGATTTGGACCAGTTCACTCTTTACCCTGATATATCCCCAGACGCTTCTATTTCCTGAAAGAGGGGGGCCAGGTTACTGCAGGGGTTTCCAATATACAAAATAATGTCATCCTCATAAAGCGAGAACAACTCATGGGTGCCCCCCAATGCCAGCCCCCTTTGCACATGAAGTTGCTTCAGCCTCTCAGTCAGAGGCTTAATTGCTATGGCAAATAATAATGGTGATAGTGGGCACCCCTGCCGTGTGCCCCACCCCAGGTCGAAAGCCTCAGAATGTCTCCCAAATAGCCCTATTCTCGCCGTTACACCTGAGTGTACAGCATTCGAACACAGGACATAAAATAAGATGGGACTTCTATCTTTTTGTGCACCGCAAACAAATAATCCTGTACAACAAAATCAGAGGCTTTCTCCATGTCCAACATTGCCCCAATTGCCTGGACGGAGGAATCAACCTGCAGCAGCACCCCGAAGAACCTTCTTAGGTTAAGGGCCGTGCTCCTCTTTGGGATGAAACCAGCCTGGTCTACATGCATTTATAGAAGAGGAATGCCTTTGGTATGTCCGCTAAGATTTTGGAAAATATCTTGGTATTGACATTAATGAGAAATCGGTCTGTACGAAGCAGTCTAGAGCAGGCTTGTCCAGCCTTTTTGAATGTGGGGCCGAAGTATTAACTTTTTGTCACCCAGTGGGCCGGTGAGCCAAAAGTCAACACACTCACCCAAAGCAATATATTCAAAAGCGATGGTGTGTGACCTTTGACATAGTAGCATCACAGGCATAGCCAAGGAGTCCCAAAGATAGCTTTTGGTGTCATGGGCAGTGATCAAAGGTTAGTTTCTTGTGATTTCTTCCAGTGTGTTTGTGTTGATATTTCTCTGAAATAGTGGGGGCGACTGAGCGTAGCGAGGGAGCTATAACGATCTAGGGAGGGTTTGGGGGGTCTCCCCCCCCCCCCCAAGATTTTATTTCCAAATATGGGGCTGAAATTGTGCATTTTACAGCAACATTTGTGGGCAAAAAGCCATAAATTTACAATCCGTTCTAAAGGGGAACATGTACATTCCATGTCACCAACAGCAGACAAGAACATTGTAGAACACAACACATTTTAATGATCAATGGGTCCACAGTGTGCATTCAGTCACGCGATGTATGTCTGCTACCAAAAGTGTCGTGGATGAAGGTCCTCTCCTAAAATATCAATGACAAAGTATCATTGTTTCTGCTGCAGCTTTTGAAGTTAGTTGAAAATAAAATAAGCATAAAACAATTTTGTTATATAAGAAAAGACAGAACTAAAATAAAATATTGGCTTGTATCTCAATATGCCAATTGTGTTTCACATGTCTTAGAGGTGGCTTGAACAACGGCCGGTTTATTTATTTATTTGGTCAATGTTTGTCGGGTCCGTGGACCCGATTAATTTATTTATTTCTGCAATGTTGGTTGGACCCAACATTGCAGAAATGAATAACTTAATCAGGTCCACGGACCCGACAAACATTGGGCAAATAACTAAATAAACCGGCCCGTGGCCTGTAAGTAACTGCCTGTGGTGTACCCTTCCCTGGAGCACCAGAGGAAGTAACAGTCCTCTGCCACAACCAATTTATTTATTTATTTGTTCAATGTTTTCTCTTCGGCCTTGCAGGCCACATGAAATGGCTTGGAGGGCCGCATTGTGGCCCGCGGGCCGTATGTTGGACAACCTTGGTCTAGAGGGTGCTTATCTGGGTTCAATATCAGAGTGATTATCCCTTCCCGCATTGTAGGGGGCAAAAGTCCAAGCTCTAAGCCTTCCCTCCACACCTCAAGTAGATATTTTGCAGCCAAAAGTCCAAATTCCTTAAAGAATTCAGAGGTTAGCCCATCTTATCCCGGTGCCTAAGCCGATGGGAGATCTCTAATTGTCATAATGATATCTTCGACTGTAATTTCAGCATTCAGAGCATTCCCCGCCTGTGCACTAAGTAATTTCAAGGGAGCGTTTACCACAAATGGTCGTAGGTTATCAGGATGTACACTAGTGCTTGCAGCGTATAGATTTTTATAAAAACTCTAGAATTCCACCAGTATATATCCCGGGTCAGTCACCATCAATCCGTCTGAGCGACGTATAGCTGCTATGTCAGTTTGTCATCTGGCGCGACTCTGCATTCTCGCTAGGCACCTGCCAGGTCTGCCTTCTTCCCCATACCTACGTGCCAGCTGTGGTGTGGCCAGAAATCACACCTCTCTGTCCCCCTCCGTGTTGAATTTACCCGGAACATGCTGAGTCTCAGCTAAGGATTCAAAATGGCCGGCTTCCCTGCACCCTCTCTCCATGTCTGCAACGGGCATTCCAAAACCTCTAGTCTGCCTCGAATTCCCTTCAATACCCCACACTCGGTTGATATACGCCGACCCCTCAAAGTAACTTTAAGCATCTCCCGCAGGCTATGCGCAAATGTCGCAGATGCCACATTTGTTGCAAAGAATGATGTGATAATGTCTTGAACCTCACTGCGATACACCACGTCTAGCAAAGCATGACCCTTAAAACACCAATGTAGTCTAACTATCGTTAGGCCCGCCGGCCTGAACTGCCATACCAGAGGGGAGTGATCAGACAGCGTCCGCGGGAGCCTTATACAGGACACACTGCCCCGAATCAGCTCTGGCTTGGCTAGGATATAATCAATACGCAAGCTTGCGTCATGGACAGAGGAATAAAAAGAGTAACCTCTCTCATCTGGATGTAGAGCCCTCCGTACATCCACCAACCCCAGCTCAGATATCCTCCCCTGGATAGCTTTAGTGACTGAAAAGTCTAGGTGCGCACTCATATGAGATCTATCCAGCTTTGCCGGCAACACAGATTCACGTCCCCAAGCACAACTAAGTACGTATGCGCGTACTTCATGCATTTTACCCACAAGGCTGTGTAAAATCAAGGGTCCTCCACATTTGGTGCCTATACATTCACTAGTGTGAGCCTACTCCCGGCTAGTTCTCCAGACACTATAACATACCTTCCCTTAGGGTCACAATCTTGCTCTGAGAGCTTAAACCCTGGGGATTTATGTATGATTGACGCTCCTCGGGAATGGGAGGAGAAAGATGTATAATGCGTAGTATCTCCCCATGATTTTGCAAGTCCTGCATTCAAACTGCCCAGCAAATGTGTTTCGTGGAGGAACAATATCTTAGCACCACGATTCTCACAGTATGCTACGAACTTGCGCATCTTTGCATAGCTATTGAGGCACCTGACGATCCAACTCAGGAGCGTACAGCAATCAAAGCTTACATATCTCGCCACTAGTCTTGCTGATGTGACCGCCCCCCTTCACAAACGGTCCTCCTGCCTGTAAACCTCTGGTGCACTCAACTCTTTCAATGCAACACACATGAACCTTTTTCCCATGAACCTTTTTCCCATGAACCTTTTTCCCATGAACCTTATTCCCATGAACCTTATTCCCTTGAACCTTGTCAACTTCCCCCCTCGACTCTCCAGCAGCTCCCTTAACCCCCATTGTGCCCCTTAACAACACCCTTCTTTCTAGGGACACCCACCGCCACTGCCAACACTAAACAAGCAGTGACTCATCGCCACCCGCCCCCAACTATCTAATTGAACATTCTGAACTAGGGTGCCTACCCGGGGACACCAGACACGGCAACCTATTCCAACCCACCTCCATCAGCCCACCCTTTAAGGAGGAGAAGGCCCTTTGCAAAATGATTCTAAGCAAATGGCCCTATTCGTTACATTATACCATCACGCAGATGTACGTTAAAAGAACATAGACGAAAAGCTTGAATTGCAAAATACCGAGGCCCACTCTGCCGCATTTTGCAATTCAAGCTTTTCTTTTTGTATTTTCCCTTTTGTCTCCTGTATTGTTTCTTCTATGTGGTGGACAACCCCACAGCCCCCGAACCTGAAAACTCCAAAGTAGGAGTGCGGGGGACACCCCCACAACCACCGCTCAACTACCTCAGTATTTTCAGATTTGCTACTTTATACCTATGCCGAATGCAGCAAAACCATATCTACGACTACTTTTTCTGGTCGATACCCCATCACGCCCTGCCACAAGGACGGGTCTTCATAATTCACTGAAACAATAACTCGATTTATCTTGATGACCACAAGTAGGCACTTCATGCATTGACCAACCATAATTTAATATCGTATCCCTCAAGTCTTAGGCAAAAACTCTGCAAACGCTGCAGCCTCAGATGGGTCAGTAAACATTGCATACAGTATTTGTTTGTCCTGCAGCAGTCTTGTTACCACCAAAAAGGACAAGCAAGCTTTTTGCACTGAAGGGGTGAAGTCTTGATAGGACTCTCTTGACCCCTCATATTGCACATCTCCCAGTTCCCGTGCTCTTGGTAAGATGGTATCCCTGTCGCGGTAATTCAAAAGTCTTGCTATGCCCGAATGTGGATTTTGCCCAGGTCTCGGCATCTGTCCGGAAATTCTATGTGCTCTTTCCACTATGAACTGGGGAGATAGCTCAGGATCACAGAGCACCTCATTGAAAAAGGATTCCATGAACTGTTACATATTTCATGATGGTATTGACTCTGGGATCCCAGTGACCCGAACGTTATTACGCCTGGATTGCGCCTCCAAATCTTCATTTTTATCTTTTATATCTTTCACCTCCTTCTGTAAACCCCAAATTGCAGCCGTGACCTCGCCACTTGTGTTCTTCAACACTCCGGCCGTATGCTCAGCCTCTCTAAGGCCGCCACTTTCCTTTTCTATTCGCTCTTGCATGCAGTCCATTTTATACTCCATGCCGTCTAATTTAGTGTTGACAGCAGTGAAACTGGACTTCATTTCAGCCAGCACCAACCCCAACTCTGAAGGGCGGTCTGCCTCGCACTCCGCCAGGGCTTGATGTGATTCGGGGGCAGACGCAGCTTCACTCCCGGCCATTTTAGGCGAGGTCATCGTGCCCCTATGTATAGCCAGCCCCTCCTTTTGAGTAAATTGCAGGCGACCCTGCTTCTTGCTTCCCTTTGACATCCGACGGCAGCACCGCCCACAGGCTCTCCGTCAGGACTTGCCACAGGAACTAGTGACCACCTCTGTTGTTCACAGTACCATCCACTAGTCTACTTGGGCGTGCACCTCAGTCGCAGGTTGAAGTAGTGTTATATGTTACAAACCATGGGTGTCAGGTTTACAAACTACGCCAATGACACGCAGTTGGTATTTACTCCATCTGGAGACTACAAACAAGATGTAAGAGAGTAAGAGAGGTTTTCTCAGCTATACAAGTCTGGATGGCTTCAAATTCATTAGCTCTTAATGAAGCCAAATCCGAGCTAATGATAATCGGTACTCCCCAGAGATTAAAAAATCTAGAAGACAAATATCGAAGCTTTAAAATTAACAGTACTATTATGGTCTCTGACCACATAAAAACGCTAGGCGTTTTTATGGATTCTCATCTCTCTTTCAAAAGGCGCACTTCCTATCTCAAATCTACCTGTGCCTTCTTCTCTAACCTTCTCTGGCAAATTCTCCCTTATCTAACTAAGCCCAACTTGGCCGGTTATTGTTACAGTTTGCTGATGGGCACTTCAAAATCGAATATAAGAAAATTGCAAATCATCCAGAATGGAGCTGATAGAGCAGTAAATGGCCTAAGTAAACATTCGAAGATATCGACCGAGAGGAGGAATCTGCACTGGCTTTCAGTTGGTCAAAGAATTACATTGAAAAGTCCTGTAATAGTTTTTAAATGCCTATCTGGTACAGCACCCAAATATCTCTCGGATAAAATACAGAAAGCACCTCTTAGGAGAAACCTGCGATCCAACACAATCAGGATTTACTCCAACCTCGCCAACTCCTAAAAAGAGTTGGTAGTATCAATTTTAGCTTCTGAGCCCCCAAGATTTGGAATTCACTGCCTCTGTCTATAAAAAACTGTGGATCCATTAGCACTTTTAAAAAGCAGCTGAAGACTTGGTTATTTGATGATGGCACTGAGTAATTCTCTCTTTACTTCATGCTCTGGTTTCCTGATTTTCCGTCTGCTTGCTCTCTATGTTTTCGTGTTCTGTTCTTGTCCTCCAGCTTCACTCTTCTCGCCCCAAAGCGTGTTGCATCCCCCATATGTGGACTCCTGGGGACATTACAGGGTATATTCCGCAATCGCCAACACCTTTAACAGTACAAAACTGAGATGAGAGAGACACCCCTGTATTCATTCACCAGACTCAGCACGATGCACGGGCCAGCTATGGGCTAGCTGCCCAGGTCCGCTGTGCACACCTACTCCGCAACAACTGCAGTGCGCTTCCCAGATACTCCTACGGTCACACAGGGAGGTGTTCATACAGATTGCGGCACAAGGCCCATCAATCCTCCCTCTGCAGCTTTTGCGTTCTTATACATACCAGCAGAAGGCTGATCACTGCCAGCTGGGTGCTTCCATTCTCCGTCCCAAAAGCTGTTCAACAGTTTCCCGCTGGCAGTTCGAGTCTCCAGCAGTTATCAGGGTCCTTCCTCAGCCAGTTACACCTGCATGCTGCAGGCTATATAGGAGGAGGAATGGGGATTATACCTCCCGACAGGGCCCTGCCTCTCCAGGCGACCGGATGATGGGTCTGCCTCTCTGCTGGAAGACCCCACTCTATCCTCTTGCCTTGCAGTGCGGTACAGCGTGTGTCAGCCAGCATCACAGTGCCGGACCTGATTTGTGCAGCACTACATACTCCGCCTCATCCGATTTTCTCTCCCAGTTCAGAGGAATCACAGGCACCTGCGATCCGCCCGTGCTCCTCACCCCGTCCCTCAGTCTGAAGCCTGTTTGCTCCCAGAGAGGGTGCATGGGCAACAGGCGAGTGCTGGCCCCCTCACAGTGTGGCAAGTGCTCGCTTCTGCTGCCCAGCCCCAGGGTCACCAGTGTCTCCGCCGCTACCGCAGCAAGTTTAGACTCCCGTAGCACGGCCAGAGCATATACTGGGCTCCTCCACCGCCGGTTCAATGTTGAGCTCAGATATCGGTGGCCATCTTGATTGCTGGCTCTTCATCACCCCCCCACACAACACATCTTCAAACTGTACAAGAGATATGCTTCTCGCTGTAAAAAAGCCAGGCTTATCAAATGCTTTTTTTAACTAGGTTCTTCTGTCCTCGGGCTGAGAAGAATTAATTTAGTGGTTGTTTGTAGAGAGCTAGAAAGTTGGGGAAAGCCACCATTATGATTAACTGGAATCTTATTTAATTGAAGGTAATCCAAAAACTAAGGCAATGCTTAATTGTCCAAATAATGATCAACTATATAATGAATTTGAATTGCTGTGAGTAATTTAAAAAAGTACTCTTGCAGATCTTAAGGTATATGTGGAAGAAATAGACTAATTCAATTAGTACAGCAGTGACTGCTACAATGGATAATTGCACACTTTCAAAAGGTTTCTTGATTAAGTGAAATCAAATGCCACATTTTCACTGTTAAATTCATCTGAACAGGAAGCAGACAACATACTTATTGTTAATTCTAATAACTTAAATACACAGAAATCTGTGAATTGAATTAAATAAACACTTCTGAATGTTTGCCTCGAACAGCTTGCTGCAGCTAATGATCGAATCAAGTTCCTTCAAGATGAGCAGCAGCAGCTACATCAGCAGAATTCTATCATTCTTGAACTAAGTAAAAGAAGTGTAGAGGTAAGAAATATGCTTTAAAACATTGTGGGAGGAAATTCAGTATGTTATGTTAATTTAACTGTGTTCTATACTCTGCAAGTCACTGCCATAGTTGCCCAACAGCATCAACACCTAGTTGTGTTTTGTGCCTCCACCAGGGCATCTAGACCTTAGTTTGTGTTTGAATGGATAAGAGACATCAGATGGAGAGGTAGGGTAAAGGGGGAGCACCGTTAAGCATCAAAGGTTTGTAAAGGTAAGAGGGTCTAGAAGGTAGGGGTGGTGTTTGTGATAGTTTGCATGCCTGTAGAATCAGTGAAGAGTGCCTCTATGAATGCATATTGCTCCTGAGAATGCTTGTATTACCCATGAGGGCAGTTGACTTTAAGGAAGTGCTACAAATTAGTGGAGGGTTGAATTGGTGGGCTTGAGTTGTGCTCCAGCGTATCCTTGCAGTATGGAGTCTTGTTTGTCTCTTAGATGTTACATGAACCTGATAGACCCCCGACAGAGAAATATGGGATTGCCCACCCAGCTGTAGGAAGGGGCAAAGCCCAGAATGGACTGTGTTCATCGCAAATATGAACAACAAAAAAGGGGAGAGGAATAGAGAGCATGGAATGTATCTCAGAGTTACACCCCTGCATGGCCACATACTGTGGTCAGGCTTTGCTTGGGAATGGAATGACATTTACTATGAAGGAAAGTTTTAGATTCAAAACAAACACCACAGTTAAATGAAATGCTACACTAATCCTCAGACACCTATACCATTAAATGCTCATTGAGGCTGCAATAACCTGCAGCCACGAATATATTATGTAATGTTAGCGGTACTTGTATAGCGCACCGTCACCAACGGAATTGGTCCCCAGGTGCTCTGGCGGATCTGTAAACAGGAAGGGTGGGTAGGGTTATTCGGGAAGAGGGGAGAAGGAGAGTGGGAGAAGTGGTGTGCTGTTGGCAGCTTCAGCTCGGTATACACCGAGTGCTGGGCTTTGGTGCTAGTATCGGATCGGATGAAGGCCTCGAGTGCTGTGGGTGAAGTTTATGTGTTGTTGATGCATTGTGGTAAAGTGCGTGCGGATTGCTGGGAGAGAGATGGTTGTGTGGTTTTGTGTGGGTTTAAGTATGCAGAAGATTGAGGGTTGGGTTAGTGGGTCTGTATCCTGATACAGGTACTTATGATTCCGTTAGAGTTGTATACCTGTGGGTTGGGATGTTGCTGGTTCCTTGTGGGCCGACTCACTTTGGTGGTGTTGCGCTGATCAAACTGTATCCTATTGAGTATAGTGGATTGGTGGGTGCGTCTCAACCTAATCTTCAGGTGTGGGACTGGGTGGGTGATATCTATTCTTAGGTGATCTAGTGTGACCGTGGTCGGTTAAGGCTTTGAATGGTTCAGGGTCGGGGTTGTGTTGAAGTGTTGTCCTAGTGGATCCGTCTTGGTGAGCCTGTGTATTCAGAAGTTCGTATCCTTCTGTCCTGACTGGTTCTTTGATTTCCGTGGGGTGAACATCCTTGGGACTGTTTAGTTGTAGTTTTGTGTGGTGGGGCATTATGCTTCCTGCTTTGTATTGGTGGACAGTGTGTAGTGATGAAACATTCTGTTTCTCACCCATTGCATTGGGGCCCGTGATGCAGTGCTTCCTTTCCCTCTTTGTTTTGTTCTTAGGGCTGTTGAGGAAGGTAATAGTTAAGGTCATGGTCCTCTTGATTATTCGTTCTAGTCTTCCTATAAAGCAAATGTTCCTTGTAAGAGATTTGACTTGGAGGCAAGACTTTAAAAATTCCTGATGGGCTAGTTGCATTAAAGGCAATATTCTGTTTTGGAAAACATCCTAGCAGGACAACTATACTATCCAGTATAAAGCCTTACCATCTATGTGGCTCTTTTAGAGCTGCACAGAGTGGTTTATAAAATAACCTGCATACTGATATCCTTTAGAGTGAAAATGCAAAGAATGTGTACCCATCTGTCGTTGGGTAATATACCCTGAATTCCCTATGCACTCTTCGTTCAGCAGCATAAAACAAACCTCTTATTTCAGCACCAAGGGAAATGCAATCCGTGTGTCAATAGCTATGCATGGCCTATTTAAGTATCCTTCCAAAATTACAAATTGGACATTCTTACATCCCCAATTATGCAATATTGGCATAGCTTTGATTCATATTACACAGGCAATGGTATAAACAGGCAGTATAAAGTAAATACCTATATGCAATATTCAAACCTATGAGCTTTAATGAAACAAGAGTGAACAAACTGGCCACATTTAGTAAATGTTTGTTAAATCAGCAGTTGTCCTCCATTGAAAAATAAGCATTAAACATGTAATATTGTGCAATAGTAACTTCACTAAGGCCATGAGAGGAAATATGTTATAAATTGGAAAGTATTAAGTTAATGTATGTTTCTTCTCTGAAGACGAATGAGCATTACAACAAATATGTCTGTGCAGTAGTAAACTAAAGTAAATAAAGAAAACATACAATAGGGTGCATTTAAGAACACATAAAGTTATGCCACAAATAAAGTAATCGGAGAATCCCTATTTTTATCCATCTGCTCTGTCCTGAAGATGGAATGTGGCTTTCTGGTCAGTGAAGGGACAAGGCCCTCAATTTGTGTAGGGAGTGCTGTGTGTTAGGCAGAAACCTGTGCAGTTCCCTCTGGGACCACTGCAAAAGATTTAAGACTACAGGTGGTTGGCAGTAAACCCAATTGGTAGCAGTCTGTACCACCCAGATTTACCTGATAGCTGTGGCTGAGCAGTCAGACTTCTCTCAAGAAGAGTTAGGCAGTATACAGAGTATTCACAATAGGTCAAAAGAACACAGTAGAACAAGCAAACAATGACCAGAGCTTGGTGTAAAAGAGATATAATTATTTATTTAAAACACATCTAGTAATCACACTGGCACTAATATCAAGCAGTTCAAAAACACGGTCACTAAAAGATATACACTCCCTCAAATGGTTATTAGATAAGTCTTAAGTAAAGCAACACTTATTTTCAGACAACGGTGAGCGCTTAACGAAGATGGCACTCTAATAACTTGGTTCACAAGGGAGAGAAAGGCAGAGCAAAGATAGAAACAGATCCCAACACTTTCGGAAGAACACAGTAGGAGAAGAAGGCAGGTTAAAACCGTAAAGTCAAAGTTCAAGAGGCCGGACCCACTTTAAGAGGCTTCGGACGAAATTTGTCCAAGGTCAGACGGTTGAAAAGTGCACAAAAGTCTTGCAAAAGGTTCAGAAAGAGTTGGACCAAAAGAAAGGGACCAGTTAGATGGTCAAGGTGGCCAGGCCATTCCAGAAGGTTAAGGGGTTATTGTTATCTTGTAGCAATCTTTAGAAAGGGAGGCCTGGCGGACACGGTACCTTAAAATGGTGAGAACGCTCCAGGGGGGCAGTTGTTCCTGGCAGTGGGTGCAAATCGGTGCTTCGTCCGGGGGAGGAGAGGATCTCGTCGTGGAGGAAAACAGGAGTCCGTTGCACTGCCAGGGAAGAAACCAACCGCAGAGTTCTCAATTAAAAGGAGCGGTCCTTTTATTCGCGGTGCAAGGGTAAGTGGCTATCCGGTTGCCGGGGTGCTTGGCACGGGCAATCCAACCACTTGGACGTTTTGGAAGCGAAAAAGAAGGTAAACTGGTTGTGCCCACCAGTCAAGAGGAGAAGACTCTCCAGCAGGGAGATCTCTGTCGTTGGGAAGTGGTGAGTCGGTTCTGCAGGGCTCCACCGGTGGTCTCGTCGTAGCAGGTCGGCTCAGCTTCTCCCTCTTTGGATTTTCAGGTCCTGTAGCGACTTCTGAAGTTCAAGTCCCAAAAGCCCTGCTTTTATGCAAGAAACCCCCATTCATTCAGCCTAGCTGTCAATCAAACATGCTAAGTGGTGAGCAGGGCGGCTCACCACTTGGGCCAATCACGCAAGAGTGCGACCTGAGTTGGCAAGGCAACTTAGTCCAAGGTGCCTAAACCCCCTGCCACACCCCCTCTGGTACCCAGACAGAGTGGCACCACTTTGGAGGGCTTCTGTGTAGCAGCCCGCCAAAAGTGGAACAAAGGGCTCGACCTTTGGTTTGGAGTTACAGAGGCGAACACAAACGCCATTTTAAAACCGAGTTTTGGCAGAAAATACCAACCGGTGAATTACTATTAAATAAATAAACCGGCGGTATGTTAGAGGCTATGTTAAAAAGTATTAGCCTCGAACAATGGGAAAATCCCATAGAGATATATTCGCGGTCGAATATAAAGAGTAGTATCCACTGCCATCAGCCAAAACTCGACGAGGGGGGACGGGACACTGCCCCCTCGAACAACAGACCCAGGGGCAATCGAGTTGCCCCTACCAATACGTCCACAATATGATGGTTTGTACTGGTTCTGTTAGTAATTTGGGACTAGTGAAGCCAATGGTGACTTTACATGCCCTGGGAGACAGTAGTCAGTCCCAGGGTATGGAGTTTATGGTGGGGGATCACTATGACACCCCTGTGTTACTGCACGGAGGGTGCTGTGTAACACACATAGTAAAAAACACATGAGACCCTATGGAGTAAAAGACCCCATAGCCCATAAAACACATTAACATTCAAAGGAACCCCACAAATCATCTCCAAGAGTGGGAAAAAAAGAGTCTCACTCTTGGCTGGAGAAAAAAACAAACTCCAGAAATCCAGCAGAGCTGCTGGGGGACTCACTAGGTTAGGAAATTCAGCCTAAACAGAGAATTCTCCCTAACACTGTGCCCCCTTGTTGGCAATTCCATCACTATTTTCCACACTGCACTCCCAGTTCCATCAATCAGAAAAAGGTGGACAGCTGCAAAAAGGTAATTTTTTTCCTATCCATTTTTTCTCTCGGGAGAGCTGCCAGAAGTAAGCTAACACACTATTGCCACTTGTCGGCCTCAGCAATGTAACCTGTTTCACTCTGTTCTACCAGGTTGACATAATCCTCTGATCTGTGGGAACAAAGTTATGGAAAGCAACGACTAAGTTCCCATACAGATTAAGTCCTTGTCCTCTTCAGAAACTTTCATTTATTTTCTTTTGTGTGTTTTGAAGGCATCATGAGTTAGACACAGACAACAAGTTCAAGTTTGTTCATAAATCTTTTATTAACTTCAATGGGCAGGGTGGAGTAATGCCCATCTTGCTCTATTCTAAGGTAGGATTTCCCTACTTAAAGAAAACTAAGGATAGTCTGCCAGTCTGTGTCCAATCCCTATGCTTGCCCTCACAACTAACTGAATACAATGTGTAGGGATGTCGGCATCAAAAGGAATAGTGTTCAAAAATAAAGTTCCGAACTTCTTCCAGCTCTTGGCTTGTAATCTGCTTTCCCTTCCCTAAGTTCAAAATAGCTAATACATCACAGGGGTTCCCTTCCCCAAGATTTCACACCTTCCAGCTTTCAACAAAACAACAAAAGGGGGTCTCCTTCCCCAAGAGTTCAAATCTTCGAGCTTTCATAAAAAACACTGTTCCTTGGGATACGTCCCAGTTCCTTTAACATCCATATCTTGTACCAGTTCACTTAGACAATTCTGTTTCTTAACTTCAATTTCCCATATAAGGCTGTTGCGAAACGCAAGCTTCTTTATACATACTTTCATTGGTTTCTTCCATGTAGGGCACTCAGTCTAGGTGCAGTTGTCGGACCACGCAGTCCACCCATTACAGGTCACACAACCAATGCCCCTACTTGCTGTATCCGTCAATAATTCCATCCGCCAGTGATGTTAGTTGATTCCCCAGTGTCACATTCTGCAGACACTGTACTGTGACTTGTTAGACACCATGCACTTTGTTACACTTTACTGTATTCCTCTGGCTTCTGCCAACAAAGGTTTCCTCTTAGCCTGCAATTCCTGGGCCCCTCTTAGCTTTGGACAAATACTTGGTTTCTCATTTTCATACCCTTCTTGGTATTCTCTTGACTTTGCCAACACTTGTTTCATGGGCTCCACTTAGCTTTGGGCTAAAACCTGTTCGTACAATACATTCCATGATATCTGCCACTTGTACTTTGCTTTCACTCCATTCATGAGTATTCAACTTTTTTAAATTCTGTGTGGCATTCAAAAGTACTTTCAATAAATTTCAGTTCACTCGATATTTTCAAAGTACTTACTTTGGCATTCAATAGTGCTTTCATTTACTTTCAGTTCGTTCAGCATTCGAAAAGGAGTTTATGCTTTACCGGAGCACCCTGGTATGAGTGTGTACCTGCTTGACACTCGCCGGTTGCACACGGCAGCGTCCTTCTGCTTGACGTCCTTCGCGACAGGCTTCTGCGGCTTCCTCAGACACCGCCTCTCCCTCGCAGTTTCTACAGCGAGTACCGCTCGCTCTTATGGCTTCCCACGGCAGCTGGGGCCAATGGGGCCATAGCATCTGCTATGCGGACCGTGTCACTTTCTCCTGAAGAACACTGCTCCCGGCACCTGGGTCTCCAGCTTCCTTCTCTCCAGCCCACGCTCCGACTCCAGCCGGTTCTCTCTCTCCAGCCCGCTCTCTCTCCTCAGTCGGTTCCCCTTCTCTCAAAGCAGCTAGCATTTTATACCCATCAGGTGTGTTAAGTGACCCCAGGTGTGGGCCATTGAGTTGCCTGACTATGGAGAACTCCATTAGGCAGACATGCCTAGTTGTTCCACTGGTATGCGTCCATAGCCCTCTTCTTCGTCTCAGTACCAGAAGGGTGTTTGGAACTGTCTGATTTAATAAAAGGAGCATTTATAACTCTGTTTTGTCTCTGACATGTGTGTATCAGTCAAACAAGGATGTGTCCTCCTAGTTGGTCTCTTCTTCATCCCAGTACTAAGGTGGTGTTTCTGGGGGACCGGTTGGAAGGTAGAAGAGGGAAATGGTTGACAATACCCTACAAAGGCTTTAGGGATAAAGGGTTATTGTGAAAAGGGAAAGGGGGATACCATGTCTCGCCTAAAGACGTCCTCTCCCCACGGTCCCTCCATCTAGGTGACCCCCCTCAACTCCCTTGTATATCCACCCCAGGGTCAGGATTCAAAAGCGATGGAGTATCCCGGGGGAAAAGAAGTGCGGGCACCCTCAGGTTACTCACATTGCACAAATGTAAGCGGCTACCGCCCACTGGAATAAAGAGCTGGTTTATGAAACTCAATCAGATTTTGTTTGATATTAGGTATTTACTAAAAGCCACATTCCTCCTGTCATCCTTGGAGACCCAATGCTTCGAAGTATACATTAAAATAGCAACATTGCATATTGTACATGAAATCAACAGTTTTTCTTTTCCGTTTTTTCAAACGATGCATTCACCACTAGTGTTAAATCTGAAAACTGATTCTAAAATATCTTGGACGTTTTTAAAAATGTTTCACCTAAGAATTCTTCACGACAAAAGAAGAGAAAAAGGGGTAATTTTATAACCACAGGAACTGACCCCAAAAGCAACACTCTAGACAAAAAAGGTTCCAATGGTTAAATGTCATTCCCTTGCAAGTATCTTTACTAGCTAGGACACTCATCACCCTACACCAGAGGCCACTCGTCTCTCTCAAGCAAATATAGGGATTATATTTCTTAGAAAAATACATACATATTTTATTTATTTTTATACAAAAGTTTCCCAAAAATGTTTTACAATTTTTTTTTAGTATACCTCATAATTCAATTCAATAACGCTGTGGATACTCAATAGGGTGGTAACCACCACAGGGCCTACATCACATATATCAATATTTAAAAATCATGTGTATATTAAACTCAATACTGCTTCCTTAAAAACAGTATCACTCTCAATTCATTGATACTCATACTACATCTAACACTCAACATGTTTCATTCCACTCATACAATTTAAAACAACATTTTATGGAAATTCTTCAATGGGGGGGCTCTGTGTAGACACCACGCTATCCTATCTGGCAGTACTTTGTCAAATATTATACACAATTTGTACACTTCCGTTTCTACAACCACTTCTTATTGCACATGTATCCCACTTTCCGGTTCTTCTTAGGGCCACCAGTGTTGGTTCAGCTGTGAAAGTGACCTCCAGAATGACATATAAAGAAGGTTTTAGTACCTCCATTTAGTATTCTATTTACACTATGGAGTTAATTCTCTAAATTACATCAACTACATGACACCTTAAGTGTGTCTCAGTAACCCCATTCACAGGGTTACTACATTTGTGACTATTTTGCATTGCATACTCACCCATCTGAGTACTCTTTCACCTAAGAATCCACCAGAAACATTCTCAAGACAATAACAGATTAAAGTCAGTTACCGACTGACATTGTTGGTGTTGAGGAGCAGAGGGAGGAGAGCACAGGATTATGCAAGCATGAGTTTGGCACAGGATACTGTATTGCTGGCGCTTGCTCTTTGAGATGCCAGTGTGTGGAGTGGAACCTAGGCTCAAATTAATGTGAGAGCTTGCTGTACTGACTGCTCGATGTCACCTGGTCACAAGAAGGTAGCAAAAAATATATTATTACCTCTGAACACCAACTTGAAAGCCCCGACTACTCAAAGAACATTCTAATTAACAAAGAGGATGTTTTGAACTTGAAATAGTCAATACTACCTAGCACGACTCCGGCATGGGATTTCTCTGGATAGGATTTCTCTTAGAGGAGCTGAATCAAACTGTCATTGCAGTCATGCAATTGAGAAACACAGAGAAGGAGCAGATGGCAAAGGGAACTAACTGTTCTCTGGTCTCCTTGAAGGCCATATACTTCCTTGGTCAAACCCCAGATGCCTGCTCCATACATGTACCCCTGGCGGGGCTAATAGGCAACAAACCGGGAGCGCTGGGCACATTCCGCAGGCACTGGGAAACTAAAGGGAGTGCTCTCATAGGCGACCTGTAGAAGAAGGGAGGCTGGGTGGAGTTCCATGCGTTGATGGCGAACTATGAAATACATAAGGGCCAATTTATGTTATACAAAACCATGACCGAGACATTGAACAAAAGATGGCCAGGGCTAAAAAAGGGAAAGGGAACTAACAAAGTGTTTGGCATCTGGTTTGACGTAGCAAAAGGGGGACACACTGTGTCCAGATTATATGAACTACTTCTACATAACTGCAACACTAAGACACTGCCAGCACACAGCAAATGGGAGAACAAACTCTGGAGAGACCTGACAGATGCGGAGTGGGAAAGAGCACTGCAGTATACTAAAAAAGACTCCAGGAACACTAGATTCCAACTGACACAATTATATGTAACGCAAAGAGCATACATTACGCTGGATAGACTAACAAAAAATCGGGGATAGTACAGAACAAACATGCCCGAGATGTGCCAGGCCAAACGCAAACATGCTACATATGTTCTGGTCCTGCCCGGTGATTGAGAACATATGGAGAGGATCAAGTGAAGAGCGATTGAGTATGGCATCCAACTACAAGCGGGCCACCAGAATCCTACCTACTGGGGCCCTAACTTTCCTAAAGGCAATAGACAGCAGGCGCACCTTGCCAAAATGAAAGACCTAATGTACATCCTGGCAAAGCGCAGGATTGTAATAGCCTGGAAATCAGAAACGGGTCCAAGGATAGAGGCGTGGTGGACAGACTTAAGACGCTGGTCGCTGCCTGAGTCGGCAGTATGGCACAAGGTACAGCTAAGCGGTCTGCATGAGAACACTGTTGGGTTGGAGGCCTGGGGCGCACTGGTACAAACAATGTTCTCCCCCAGTGAGGACTACACGGGCCTGCAAGACTCTGGTGATATGGGTTAGAGCAGAAACATCCCATGAGAACAATGCTGTAACAAGACTATCTTGGCGAACACACCACTGGAAAGGACAATAGGGTACAGTCACCCCCCATCCCCTTACCTGTGAGAAAGATCCTAGACGCACTTAAGTTTATATCTGCATAAGATGTGACATGGACCCTGAAGGTGCTCTGTACCGCCATAATATGCCCTATAACGTACTTGCCAACTGTTTGTTGAATTGTATGCATGCCTGTTTTGTTGTTAAAGGGTTGCATTTAAAAACCAATAAAGAGTAAAATAATATATATATATATCCTGATCCCTAAAACTGATACCAAGCCAATAAACAGATGGTATTTTTTTGTTTACAAATTATGCAGTTAATTACCTCAGTTGCATGTCAGGGTTCTTGTACGCTTTGAATCTTTATATGACTTGAAATGTACTCTTATGTTGCTTCTTAAGTGTGATCTGATCATATCCTGAAAATATTTGCAGGATGGCATATAACTTCCAAGTCTTAGCTAAATCTGAAACCTGGTGTAACATGGGGAGTTCAGGATATTTGCAGGGCACAGGTGGGTTAGATCTCCCGTGAGCTGTAGGTGGCTCTAGGAAGAACATTACATTGATGATTAAAAGGATACTGTGAGAAACCTCAGGGTATTCTCCCATGTAGACCCTGAGAATCCTCTATTCAGGTGGCATGGGGAGGACCATCGCTCTTCAATCCAAACTGTGGGGGTGGACAAGCAAGGGAGGATCACCTGGGTAGGGGAGTCCGGGGTTGCCCTCAGGAGAATATACCCTAGGAGAGACGCGGTATTCCAATGAGACAATAGGTGAAAAGATCCCAGAAACCTTTATGGGTTATGCAGGTCCTATTACCCCTAACCCAAGAGAGAGACAAACCGATTATACAAGAGCAACAAGGTACGACAAAGACATAATCACAATTTCTACGCTTCTTTGTTTTTCCCCAGTTCAGATCATGAGAAGTGTTATACAGACCCAGGGTCACATGTCCGTGTGGGTAAAAAAGGAGTATGTTAATACAAAGATAATCGCCTTTTGTCTACCAACCGAGGGCCAGGGGGTCTCCCCTTATCCTTTACCAATCACCTTGCAATAATACTGCCTGTAACTTGCAATTCCCATCTCACCCCATCTCCCCTTCCCCATTTCCAACAAATAATGAGATGAGGAAGAGGCAACTAAGAACAGTAAAGATTACCCATAGGAATAACATGGGGAAAATAAGGGAAACCTATCCTAGAAAGAACCTGAGTTGTCCTACTAATAGTCGGGCAGGGTCAGGCATTTAATAGTGACCATTTACACCCGACTCCACTTGACAGGTTTTTTCACTATAAAAAGTGTGCACTTACGAGGGATGAGCGAGCTGGAGAGGCATTTTGGACCAGAGAAGTCACAAAGCTGGAAGCTGCAGGAAGGAGGATCCAGAGGAGAGCGGCATGCTGCGACTCTGGCCCACTGTGTGAGGAGGGGTGCAGCGTGGCTGGGGAGCCATGTCTCTCCTGAAAGCCGGAGCGAGGCAGCTGGGACCATGCTGGTGGAGTCTGTGCAATTGCTCGTTCCCTTGCGCCATGTGCCGCGCCCAAGGGTGTCGGAGAGGCAGATGGTGAGACACTGACCTCGACCCAAAAGCATCCCAAAGAGAATGCTTGTCAGCGCTACACTACCCAGTGAGTTTTGCACGAGTGAGAGAAACTCAGGAGCGTGCGGGTGGCTGCAGCGAGCAATGGAGGAAAAAGCTAGATTTGTGAAACGGCATGAAGCGTAAAGCAAGAAGGACAGTTTAAGAAACAGAATGTAGAAAGAGAGAAAGTGCGTGAAGGAAAGCAACAGAAGAGAAACGGTGCCTGCGAGCGACACAGAAATAAGACAGAAAGCAAAGCAGTTAGATTTGAAAAAAAGGGTAAGGGGCCCGAATGCAAAGTTAAAGCGAACAGAAGCAAAGCAAGAGGAAAGTGCGAGGGTGCACAATAAAGTCAAGAGAGGGCAAGTGGCCCGAAAGTAAAGTAAGGAAAAGGTGCGAATAGGCACAGAGAAGGAAAGTGACAGTTTGAAGGTGAAAGGACGCATGGCAAAGGAAAGAAAGTGCAAGTGTGCATGGCTAAAGACAGAAGTTAGTAAAACAGAAAGGTACATGAACACTTGAAGATAAAAAGTACAAAGGAAAGCGCTAGTGAGAACTAAACAGAGGGGCAAATAATTAGTGGTCGCGCTTAGCAAAAAGCCTGGCATTTTCTAAAGCCTCCGATTCTACCCCATGAAAGGATGTATGTAAGAAATCAAAGTGCCTCCTAACATATAAATGTTTTGTTTTCTGTTGAAAGCTGGAAGAGGGCTGAACTTGGGGAAGGGAACCCCAAGAGGCCCAACCAAGTTGGAGACTTATTGGTTTTCTATAGTGTTGAAAGGACTGAAGAATGGGGAAGGGAACTCCTAGAAGCTTCAAAAGGAACTGTGATACATCACTTTGTGGTGTTTGAAATTTGAATAAATTGAAGCTTGGGCAAGCAAGCTCCAAGAAAATCAAAGACAATGAAGGTATTTGAATTCACTGCAAGGGCCCTGTGGTGAAGTTTTTGTAACTAGCCCTGTTTGATTGAATTACTTTTTGTGAGCTTAAAACCACCTCTGGCAAGAAGGCCACCGGAAACCAACCCTGGTTTCCTATTTGTCTGTAGAACCACTATTTTTAATTTTTGACAAAAGACCCCCTAACACATTTTTGTACAGAGTGATGGCAAACATAGTTTTAAACACAGAATGACTATTACTTTGGACTTTCAGATATCGACGGCCCTTAGAAACATAATTTTAGCGAAGCATACCTTTAGAGTTAGGGCCATTTAGGTATTATACAAACCCTGAATCTTTAAGAAATAAAGGTTTTGAAAACTTATTTACGAGTCTGTGTCTCTCTTTATACCATGGGTACATCACAACACATAAAGGAAATAGGGAAACCTGGATTGCCCCAGAATTTTGCTTCGTCTAAAGCAGACCTAAAGGGGAGTGTAGCTCTTGGACAAGAATGTTTGTCACATCACCCCAGGTATATGCAGTGACCTTAAAAACCAGGCATGTTATTGAGCCGACTTGTCTTGGAACGCTGGGAACAAACCCTTAGTTAAAAATATCTCTAGGATTTAACATACACATTATTTGTTGCAACAAGGACTTTCCAATTACCAATCTACATCTAAACGGTTTCTCATTGTTCCATGAAATAGCTGTTAAATCTAATAACGGGTGCCAGAAATGTGAACTGATTATTTGTGCAGAAAATAGCACTAATGTGGAAATGGTTTAATTAGGTCTTGATATTGTTATCATTTTAGTTGCAAAAGTAGTATTTATACTGAACAATATTACACTCAAATGTTTAGTTATAAACCTCTACAATCATCCACGAGTGAGTGTATCCTTTAAAGTTTTCTATAAAGGCAACAGGGTGGTAACTGTATGGGACAAGTCTTATCCAAGACACTTCATACTGATCACTGTGGAGTTTAATGTTAACTGTCCAGCTGAAATCCAAGATGCTCTAGATAGTCTTTGGATACGTAGACTCACCAAAGATATCACAAATGTGCCAGAAGATTGAAACTGAGTCGCTCATTACACCTAAGAATGTTGAATGGGCATTGTAAAGACAATGGTGCCGCTCAGTGCACGCCAGTCGCCACCTGCGCAACATCTACTTTAGACTTCTCCTTCCCATTGGGATTGACCTCAAATATATTGAGTCCTTTAATGTATAGTTCTCTGAGGAAAGTGATCACTTACCCTAACCATTTATTGTAAATTCTTGTCTCCAAAATAAATTGCTGTGGCTTTTAATAATCACATGGAAGTAAATGAGGTGGGCGATAGAACTAAATGGACCTAGAGAACTAAAGGTCGGTGATGAATTGTAATTTAAGAAATACATGGTTGAAACTCTTGTCATGACCCTTGCCCCTGGCCCTCACTGGCAAGTCAGCCTTCCAGTTATGGCCAGGTCAAAGTCCTTAAAACCTCATCCAAGACTCTCCTGGGGTCAGTGCTGGCGCTTTTGGCGCCAGGCTCATAACCATCATGAAGACCAACATTAGAATGAGACTATTTACTTGGGACTATTTAAATTGGAGGGGTTCAGCCAACATGGAGGCACACACATAGCTCAGTTACAAGGAACTGAGCTACGCGGTCTAGTCTTTTGGGTGTGGCAGGCCTGGGACTACTTTACCGGGACTACTCTACCGGGACTACTTTGGTTGTGGCAGGCCTGGGACTATTTTACCTGGACTACTTTACCTGAGACTATTTAAACCGCACCCAAACAGCAGAACATGCTTTGCGTTATTCTGCTGTGGGCAGCGTAACGCTCACCGTGTCCAGTTCATTGATGCCAGTTTACCTGAAACCAAGGACCTGCAGAGAGAGAAAGAACACTACGAAACTTACCTGGAACAGTATCCTGTCTTCAATCCATCACTGACTTCAGTTCCACTCACCTGAAGGTAAGAACTCCATCATCTGGCACTGCATGCATCCTGGAATACCATAACCTGGAAAGAGCAGAAAGAAAGACCGCATTAGTATGCGTTTACTCACGTTTCCTCCCGAATGAAGAAAGCCACACAATTCTTACCTGGGTAATCATCTCCTGGTCAGTATCATTGGTGGAACATTACGGCGCTCGGCGAGGAACATCACAACCTGCAAGGAGAGAAAAGACACAGGTTAGCAATATAAAAGGCAAAACAGCGCAGCGCATCGCACATTACTCACCGGACAGCATTGCGCACACCGCGCGTTCGCCTACCGGCCCATGCTCATCTTCAAACTGCATGACAACACCAAAATACCTTTCCATACCTAAAAGGAAAGAAGTAAGACATTATTATTCGAACTAAGAGGAACATAAGAACTGCATATAAAGACTGTAAAGCAGCAAACCTACGGAGTCGCAGCAGGCCTGGATTCCCACAGGGGGGGCTTGCACCAGTGAAGTAACTTGGTCGCTGCTCCCCCCTCCACATCTATGCGCCCCTGCCACGAGCAGCAGGACAGAGAATCCACCTTTTACAATATTAAGGTGAGGAGAGGGCCCAAGGGGGAGGAAGGAGTTGAGGTCAAGGGAGGTGGGAAAACATAAAGACAATCTGGTATTGAATCCAGCTCTCCTATATTGCATACCCATCTTTAACCAGAGGCCTTACCAAGTGACCGGGACAGGGATCGAAAGTGCAAATCATCCAACCAGGGCTGGGTGGAGTCCCCGTGGATACCAGGTGAGCGTGACACTCAATAACCTGTGTTGAGTGTAAAATAAGCCCTTACGAAGTAGACCATAATGCACAACTTACTGTGGGGCACCAGATAGGGTTGTACTCAAAGTAAAACTGTCAAATCATCAATTAGTAAGTATAAGTAGAGGTTTTTAGGAGATTCTCGATTAGGAAGATGCTGAAAGCTGACTAGCTGGCATTACAAAAAAGCTTCAACACATTTGCAGTTTAAAATAATCACTTCAACACTGGCATGAATTTAGTCAAAGGCACAAATTCAGAATGAGATGGATGGAAATGCATTATATACAGCAACTGTGAAACCAGGACTTGAGACTCCACAGTACTATCAGTGCATGCGCTTTTTGTAACAGAGAAACACTGACCTGTTCAGAGGCAGCAGACTTGCAGCAGTGAGAATTCACCTGGTCACTCTCCCCCTCCCTGTGGCAGAGTCAGTGAAGGGGAGAATTCCCAAGGAAACCCTCTGGGGGTGGGGGGTAACCCTGTGGTAGAGCTGGATACACATCGCTGGTTGTATGATTGCAGACGTTGTCCTTGATGTGCCTCGTAGGAACTGAACCCCAGGAACCCCTGTGAACCGAACGCCAGATATTAATAAAGGACTTTAAGGAACTGTGCAAATTCTTCAGGAGGGAAGATCATTTGTACCTGAAGCGTGGTATTCTTTTATGTGAGGGAAGAGGACGGGTTCACAATTCTATCAGTTAAGGTTTGAAACTCTGGAACACGAAATAAATATATATGTATGTCGTGGAACACAGCAGAGGAAAAAAAACGCACTCCAAACAAGTTATATATACGATAGCCAGGTAAGGAAGGAGTGAAAGATGGAAAGGAAGGGTAAGAGTAGTCGAAAGGGAGAAAGACGACACCTACCAGGAAGATTCTGTGGAAGCTGCGGCATGCAAGTTGCCTTTGGCGTGTGCTTAAGGGAACCGGCAGCGTCGGGCTCTGCAGAGGGACGTAACTGTCTCCGCAGGAGAAATGCCAGGTCTAAACATACAGAAGACAGGTTTGGTTTATGCAGGGTTGGCGGGTGTAAGACTCGGATAGCAGGACACCGGGGGAACATTTTTGTACCAAAGGGGGAGGAGTTTCCGGTCTTCTGTATCTGTGATCAGGGCGCGGTTGAGAACAAAACGAGTCAGAGGGCGAAAGTGGTTTTGCTGAGGACATAGAAAGGAATCAAGGTTAACAAGAATAGTTCAGCAGAAAGAGGGTTTCCAAGTATTAGATTCTCTTACAAACTCACGGGCGTAGCTGTCAGTAGAGTAGCAACACGTCCTGGCTTCAGAGGAGGCGGGAGATGAATGCTCGCCAGTTCAGTGGGAGGAGCCAACCCAACTGAGATCTCTGGGTTGACTAGACCAGTACTTTCCATCTGAGGTTCCATGATATATGATATGATATGGCATTTATAACACGCCTATACACTTGTGTTTCGAGGCGCGACGAGGCAAGGGAGGGGCAACAGGGGAAGACAGACAGCGATCCTACTAGGCCAGGTGTCATTCAGATCGCGCAAGTGCATGGGAAGGGGGAAAGGGAAAAGTGTGTGGGGGAAGGGGGGGGAGTGCAGTAGATGGGATAGTAGAATAAAGATAAATAAAACGGCCAGCTGGTGGCAAGTGCAGATATAAGTGCTGGTATGGGGACTGTAGGGATACAGAATAACAGTCCCCAGGTGAGGGGGTTGCCAGGGAGGCAGTGCAGGTTTGCAATTGGCGGGGCCTGGGCCCGGAGATCAGAAAGGGTGACCAGGTAGCCAGTGCAGTTTCAGCCAGAAATTCAGCAGGGGAGAGGGGGAGAAAAGGCAGAGGCAAAGAGGAGGGTTTTGAGGTGCTTCCGGAACCAGGGATGGTTCTCCTCAAGTTTCAGGGAGGCGGGAAGGTTGTTCCAGATGGAGGCCCCTGCTGAAGAGAGAGATCTACCACCAACTCGTTGCTTGGAGAAGCGACTGACCCTGAGGGAGTTGGAGGAGGATAGGTGAAGAGCTCAAGAAGGGAGATATTTGTGAAGTATCATGTCTCGGCAGGGATAGCGGGTTTGGAACCGATGGCGCTATGGTCCGCCATAGCGTTTTCCATCACGTTCTTTCCTTTTTACGGATTCACTGGTCTAGTTGTTGCACACGCACGTAACCAGAAATATTTATTGTACCACTTCCTAGTTACGGGCACGTTGCAACATTTCTGGGTTTCCTCCTGTGTTGCCTTCGCTCTCGTTGAGTGTTTTTATTCCACTCTCTGACTTTTGTCCGTTCTTCTAATTTTTTTTTCCCTCCATTGCGCTCTGGTACCTCTCCCTTATGCTTTACCCGCTCGCTCCTCCTTCTCTTTCCCTCTCTCCCTCTTGCCCCCTTTCTTTTCCCTTTTCCTTCTTCCCTTTCTTCCACGCCAGTGTTCCAGTCCTCTGCCTGCCTTTCTCTTCCTCTGTTCTGATTTTGCTCTATTCTGTCAGCCGTGTACCAGACCTCAGCCAGCCTTACGGATTGCCTTTGCCAAGCCCTTTATACCTTCCTGTCAACTGTGTACCAGACCTCACCCTGTCTTACAGATTGCCTTTGCCAAGCCCTTTATACCTTCCTGTCAGCTGTGTACAGGACCTCTGCCTGTTTTATTTGGATTGTCTCCGCCACACGTCTGAATCTCTACAGCCACCATTGAATCTAACTTCAGCCTACCTTGCGGATTTTTCTCAGTCTTCCATCTGCTCCACGTTCCAGCCCACTCAAGCCTGTTCCACGTTTTCTGGGAGAAAGTCTATCAAGGGTTTTTTTGTGCCTTTGGCTTTTTCCCCCTAGCGTGACGTTCATGGAGAGTTTACCACCGTCACACCTTTTACGGTGGCACGGTGGCATCCTTCCGTGGACGTCCCTACCTCCATAAAAAAAAAGGAGAGACCCACAAGCCACGAGAAAAGGAAAACCAAGAAGAAGGACGAAGGTGAGGAGTTGGGGGAGGGTGGTGAAACAGATTCCTCTTGTGAAGAAGAGGATATTACCGACCCTAGTGACAGTTTGCAACGCCCCCAAGAAACTAGGATGGCAACACCACAAGTTCAGGAACTCGTTGCTGCAGTCCAAAGCCTGAACTTGGAAGTACAGAACCTCAAGGCCGCTAATACAGCGTTACAGCAAAGAATGATGGAGAGAGAACGACCCTCTACAGACCTACCCTCGCTCCCTTTAGTATCGGGCAAGTTTGATGGCTCACCTAAGCGAGTAAAAGAATTTCTGGATACTTGCAACCTTCACTTCTCTTTCCGTCCTCAAACTTTTGCTTCTGACCATGCCAAAGTGGGGTTTATGATTACCCATATGACGGGTAATGCTCTGGCATGGGCCACCCCTCTAGTGAATCAGCCCGATCCAGTTTTGCAGGATTATAGCGCATTCAAGATCCTACTACAGCAGACCTTTTTGCGCACAGAAAGTATGTTTCTTGCATCAGAAGACCTTCTTGACATCCGACAAGAAAATTCCGACTTATTGACTTATATCACCACCTTTAAACAAGTAGCAGCTGAAGCAGGATGGCAGGAGCAGGCTCAATATGCCATCTTTCGGCGGGGATTGAGAGAGGATCTCAAGGACGAGTTGGCCCGTATAACTCGTCCAACCTCTTTTGCCGACCTCATCACAGCTACCCTCCAGATACACTTTCGACTGTCGGAACGGCGGCTGGAAAGAAGACCAGGTTCTTTGGACCCCCTCCCCTGGAAACCCATCCTCCTACATCTTCTCCGCCTTCACGCCAAAGTAAAGATGAACACATGCAAATAGAAACAGCTCGAACTCCTCTCACCCCGGAGGAATGTAAGAGACGTAGGGATGGCTGTTTATGCATGTATTGTGGAGCATCCACCCATTTGTTACGGGATTGTCCAGAAGTCCCTCCCAGACGATCGGGAAATGATCGCCCTAGGTAAGTGTTAGGACTCACTTCCGAGGGGCCATCCCAAGTCCTTACGCCACTCTTTCAGTATCCTCCTCGGGGATACCGGAAGATTCTCGACTCATGGTACTTATAGTGACTTTAAAACTGGGGAACACTGAGGTAACCTCCCAGGCCTTACTCGATTGTGGGGCAGCCGGTAACTTTATCGATACCCTTTGGGCAGAACAGAAGGGTATAAACCGAGTGGCTAAACAAGAAAACCAGAAGGTGGAAGGTGTCGATGGAGAATCTTTAAGTTCAGGAATGATTACCACACTACGGAAGAACTCACCCTATACATACAGCAGCATTCTGAAAAGATTGTTTTTGACATTATCCGTGCAGCCCACTTTCCCCTCATCTTGGGGATAGGTTGGCTGCAAAAACACAACCCTCATATAGACTGGACGAAGAACCTACTAAGCTTCCAATCTGCATTCTGTAAGGCAGAATGTCTCCCAGAGCCAAGATTTGAAACCATTCAGACCACAAGTAACGGTGAACCCAGAACTGTCCATTGCCTACCAAATCACTGCAAGGACTTTACGTAGGTAGTCACCGAGAAGATTCCGATAGAGCTACCTCCACACCGACCGGAAGACTGCTGCATCGATCTCACTCCTGGAGCTCTGGTGCCCTTCTGTAGGATGTTCCAACTATCTCTGGAAGAAAAACGTTATATCGGAGAGTACCTGGATAACAACTTAGCTAATGGTTTGATCAGGCCTTCGAAATCCCCTGCTGGGGCCTCCTTGTTTTTTATCACCAAGAAGGAGTCACAGGAATTGAGACCCTGTATTGGTTATAGGGGATTGAACAAGGTAACCATTAAGGATCGTTACCCGATGCCCCTGATATCGGAAATTATTCAAGCCGTCCAGGGAGCCACCGTTTTCACTAAACTTGATCTACGGAATGCCTACCATCTGCTCCATATTCAGACAGGAGACGAGTGGAAAACGGCATTCAGGACTCCGTTTGGGCTGTATGAATATCAGATGATGCCCTTTGGGCTAGTCAATGCCCCTTCAATCTTTCACCGCTTTATGGACCATCTTTTTTCCGACTTACTGTGTCAAACCACCATTGTGTATCTCGATGACATTTCTTTTGTTTTCTAATACAACTGAAGAGCACGAAGAACATGTCAAGGAAGTCTTCCGGAGATTAAGAGACAATCATCTCTCTGTCAAACTCAATAAATGTGTGTTCTCCGCCACATCCATTCGCTATTTGGGATTCATTCTTTCCAGTCAAGGTATTTCTATGGACCCCAGCAAGGTGTCTTCAATTCTGGAATGGCCTTCACCAAAATCCATCAAGGAAATACAGAGGTTAATTGGCTTGGCAAACTTTTATCGAAAGTTCATCTCAAATTTATCTGAGGATAGTACCCATCACAACCCTACTCAAGAAATCCTCGACCCCGTTCAGATGGACTACTGAAGCAGAAGAGAGCTTTCACAGCCTTAAAGAAGCCTTTTGTACCGCTCCCATCCTTCTTCAGCCTGATCAAAGCCGACCCTTCATTGGAGAGACAGATGCCTCTGCGGCTGCTATTGGGGCAGTCTTATTGCAAGAACATCAAGGTTTTGAACACCCCATTTCGTATCATTCAAAAACTCTCAATGCTAGTCAAAGGAACTATTCCGTAATAGAACGTGAACTACTAGCAATGAAATCGGCCTGCCTGGAGTGGCACCATTTACTGCAGGGAGGCGAACACCCACTTACCATCCGGACCGACCTCAAAAACCTGCAGGTCCTAAGACAGTTTGAATGCTACTATACTCGGCAAGCACGGTGGGTCCACTTTTTTGCCCAATTTGACTTTTTCATCACTTACATACCCGGTCACCAGAACCTGGTGGCAGATTCACTTTCTCGCTGATGTGATTACATGTCCGAATCGGACGACTCTCGAGAATTGATGTTTCCACTTACCAAGCGAATCGGAGTGTTATACACGTTCTTGAGACAAGTGAGTGAAGCTTCTGGAGGTCAATTTGAAGTGGATAAACATTCAAAGGACATCAAATATGACATCAAAGATGGCCTTTATTTTGTAAGAGGTAAATTGTATTTACCCACATTAACTTTTCGGAGGTTGGCTTTAGCTTGGTGTCATGATTCCAAGATAGCAGGAAGCAAGGGCACCTTTGAGTATTTACAAAGGCATTTTTACTGGCCTGGTATGAGAGAAGATGTCATTCGTTATGTACAGTTCTGCACAGTTTGTCTTCGCAACAAGAGTTCACACCAAAAGCCGGTAGGGTTACTGGAACCCTGTGCTGTTCCTGACAGTCCTTGGAGTTCCATCTCGACCGATTTCATCATAGAGTTGCCTCAATCTAAAGGATGTACTTGTATCATGGTGGTGGTCGATTCCTTTACTAAACTGGCTCACTTCTCCCCCTTACCGGGGGTTCCATCTGCAGCTGAAATGGCTGAGGTATTCGTGAAGGATATCTTCCGCCTCCATGGTGTACCTACGAAAATTATCTCCGATCGGGGAAGTCAATAAATATACTTCCCGGTTTTGGAAGGACCTCTGTGGACGATTAGGAGTGGAGAGAGCTTTGACATCTGGGTTCCACCCTCAATCCAATGGACAGACAGAACGCCTCAACGGAACCCTTGAACAGTATCTGCGATGCTTTGTAAACCTCCAGCAGGACAATTGGGTCTCCCTACTACCCCTAGCTGAGTTTTCCTATAACAACTCTTTTCACTCTGCTCTTGGTATAAGTCCTTTTTTCTGCACCTATGGCTATCACCCACGTTCATTCTTACCTATTTGTGACTTACTCACCAACCTGCCTTCGGTAGGTTCCACCCTCGCCCTTCCTTCGAGAAATCCATGAGTAAACTAGAAAGAGTCTCAGTGAGGCCCAAGAGCGCTACAAGTCACAAGCCGGCAAACACCGCCGCCCTGTTCCTGGATGGGGAAGTAGGATCTCGGGTGATGTTGTCCACTAGATTCTTACCTCGATGCGCACACCCCTCCAAACTTTCCCCTAGGTTCATAGGACCCTACAAGATCACACATGTGATCAATCCGGTGGCATTCAGATTAGAACTTCCCAAAGGCCTTCGCAGGGTACACCCCATTTTTCATGCTTCTCAATTGAAGCCATTCCACGACACGAAGAAACTTGGGTTCGCTATCCCAAAAGATCTCCTTTACCCACAGATTCCACCCAGGATGAGTATGAAGTTGCTCAGATCTGCGATTCTAGATACCGCAGGGGTAGAGTAGAGTATCTTGTACGGTGGAAAGGATATCCCTGGTCATAAAATTCCTGGGAACCTGTCTCTCATATCAATGCCCCACTCCTGGTACGCAAATTCCATTTCCATCATCCTGGCAAACCTGGGGGAGGACACTTTCGGAGGGGGCATACTGTCATGTCTCGGCAGGGATGGCGGGTTTGGAACCGCTGGCGCTATGGTCCGCCATAGCGTTTTCCATCACGTTCTTTCCTTTTTACGGATTCACCGGTCTAGTTGTTGCACGTGCACGTAACCAGAAGTATTTATTGTACCACTTCCAGGTTACGGGCGCATTGCAACATTTCAGGGTTTCCTCCTGTGTTGCCGTCGCTCTCGTTGAGTGTTTTTGTTCCACTCTCAGACTTTTGTCCGTTCTTCTCATTTTTTTTCCCTCTGGTTCCTCTCCTTTCTGCTTTACCCGCTCGCTCCTCCTTCTTTTTCCCTCTCCCTCTCTCCCTCTTGCACCCTTTCTTTTCCCTTTTCCTTCTTCCCTTTCTTCCACGCCAGTGTTCCAGTCCTCTGCCTGCCTTTCTCTTCCTCTGTTCTGATTTTGCTCTATTCTGTCAGCCGTGTACCAGACCTCAGCCTGCCTTACGGATTGCCTTTGCCAAGCCCTTTATACCTTCCTGTCAGCTGTGTACCGGACCTCTGCCTGTTTTATTCGGATTCTCTCCGCCACACGTCTGAAGCTCTACAGCCGCCATTGAATCTAACTTCAGCCTACCTTGCGGATTTTTCTCACAGTCTTCCATCTGCTCGACGTTCCAGCCCACTCGAGCCTGTTCCACATTCTCTGGGAGGAAGTCTCTCAAGGGGTTTTTTGTGCCTTTGGCTTTTTCCCCTAGTGTGACGTTCACAGAGGGTTTACCCCCGTCACACCTTTTACGGTGGCACGGTGACATCCTTCCGTGGACGTCCCTACCTCCATAAAAAAAAGAAGAGACCAACAAGCCACGAGAAAAGGAAAACCAAGAAGAAGGACTAAGGTGAGGAGTTGGGTTAGGGTGGTGAAACAGGGTCCTCTTGTGAAGAAGAGGATATTACCGACCCTAGTGACAGGAAGAGAGAGCTGAAGGTATTGTGACCCCATTCCCCAGAAGGCCTTGTGGACAATGCAGAGGGTTTTGAACTTAATCCTCGCAGCCACTGGGAGCCAGTGCAGAGATTTCAGTCCTGGAGAGATACGATCCCTTGGATTGAGGCCAAGGACAAGTCTCGCAGTCCTGTTCTGGATAAGTTGAAGAGGGCGGAGAGTAGAGGCAGGCAGATTTAGATAGAGGTTGTTACAATAGTCCATTTTAGAGAGAACCAGGCCTCTGGAGACAGTGAGCTTCTGGGGGAAGGAGAGGAAAAGAAGAATACCTCTGAGGAGGTGTAGCTGGTAGGGTGACTTCCTTGAGATGTCAGAGATGTGAGGAGAGAAGGAGAGTGTGGAATCGAAGTTGACCCCAAGGTTTTTAGTCTGGCAGGTGGGAGCAGGAAGAGGGCCAAGAGAGGCCGGCCAGAGAGCTTCAGGGAAGGAGGGAGTGGGTGTGCCAATGAGTACAATCTCAGTCTTACTGGCATTAAGGCAGAGGTCATTGGTGGCACACCAATCCTGGACAGCAGACAGACAATCAGAGATGAGGGAAGGCGAGGAGGTAGCACTGAAAATTGGGACAGAGAGCGGCGATGCGGTGGGGCAAGGAGTGTCCGGTATTGGTTGAACAGCCAGGGAGAAAGGTTAGTTCCCTGGGGGACACCACAGGTGGAGAAAAAGATATCAGAGAGGAAGGACCCAAGTTGGACCTGGGAGGGTCGGTCAGAGAGGAAAGAGGTCAGCCACACCAGAGCCTGACCAATGATACCCAGGTTATCACGGAGACGGTTGAGCAGGATGGCATGGTTGACAGTATCAAAGGCAGAAGAGAGATCAAGCAAGATGAGGACACACAGGGTTTTGCGGTCAAGGTTGGAGAACAGTTCTTCACGGATATTCAGGAAAGCAGTTTCCGTGCTTCTGGCAGCTCTGAAGCCAGACTGATGGTCATGAAGACAACATGGAAAGGAAACAGCTGCAGACCCTGGAATGTTTCCAACGGCCCCAGAGCTACCACCCATGTCTCCTGGGGATGACAGTAAGCCCCCTCCGAAGGGAAGCAGTACTGGGCTTAACCGGATTGAAGCAGTGAAACATGCGCACCAAATGGGGAGTGCAAACTCCAGAAGCCGGTTCCCAGGTATGCTCTGCAGGAGAGTACCCCTTCTAATCAATGAGATATTGCAGGGTACCCCTGCGGTATCAAGAGTCACAGATGCCGGCAACCTCGAACTCCGGCCCATCCACCAGAGGTGGCCGAGCTGGTCTAGTGTTCCGAAAGCGACTAGGAGCGTCCACCTTCTGTTGTGACACATGGACTGTTGGGTGTATCTGTAACACCTGAGAGGCGGCAGCTCTCCCGCCCCACCTGACGCCTTTTTCATTTACACCAATACAGGACTGCGCCCCTGTGGCGGCATTGGTGTTTGCCTTGGCGACGGTCGGCATTTTCTGTTTACATTAGACAGAAGCGTAAGACATGCCACATGGTTGGTCAGCTGACCTCACTTGCAACGCAGCCTCACAAGCTCTGCCTCCTCAATTGCAGTTCAATGCTGCGTTTCCCCCGCAGGACGCTGCTTCTACTTAGCATTCATCTTGACTCTGGTTATCGATCACGGTTCGTTAAAAGAATTCCCCACTCCCTAACGTCTTGGATTGTTATAACTGCTGTTGCCGACAAAGACTGTCTCCTGGACTTCTTGTCTTACTGTTTTTGTCCTGATTGGTCTTCTCCGGTTACGACTTTATCTGCTTCCTGGACTCTGACTCCCGCTTATGGAATCATTAGCCCGTTCCTCTGGGTACCGGGTAAGCAAGTTGTGTCGGTCTGGAACACTGTATCTCTGTTTGCTACCATACCGTGTGGTTGTTCTGCCTTACATCTCATTCGACCCACCCTCCAGAGCATTCCCGGGGTTGCCCAGAGTTAACTCCTTGACTCCCATTTGCCACTCTCATCTTTCAGCCTAAGATTGCTCTATGCTTTACTGTTCTGGGACTACGCAGGACTCTTCAAATATTAGACTTCCTAACATCCATATTTGCACTCAGGACGCTCTGCTGCTTTGCCTCATTTCAACTAAGTGCACCAACCCGGATCTAGTGCGACCCTCATGCCGTTTAGAGTAACTCGCCTTTACTAACCATTCCCTTATTATTTTCTCCTGGCCGTTGTTTCCAATTGTACTAAATCTGTAACCTACATCCCTGCTGTGGTAAGCCTATAGTGTCCTTATCCTGCATCAAATTCTCCTATACTAAAACCTCAGTAAGGGAGAATAAAATCCTTGTTCTTCCATTTAGGTCCCTAACCAACGCCAGCCTTCTCAACCACTGTCAGGTATTTCCAGGGAGGTTTTTGGGACTCTGCTATATACTCCTGATTTTCCCCCTGTATTAACCTATTGTCTGTTTCTTCCTACAGCGTTGGTTTGGCGGTGCGTGTGTTCCCCGCTCTTCAGTTTGATTTACCCCTCTGTCTGTTAATTCCAATTCAGCAGAGAGGCATATCATAATAAAGAGTTCCCTCAAGTTGAGGAGGCCAGGTTCTGGGAGAACCCAGACTTACAGAGTTCCTGTTATTGTTGTTGTACATCCTGCCCGCCAGTTCTATTGAGGAAAGGCCATCAACGCCCCTGCCAGTGTGGTGGTGAGTAACAGAAGTAGAAGCCTAAAATGTCAATGAAGACTACATATCCTTTGCCAACCATCATGCAGATGGTAACAGATTTATGGTCTGATTTGACTTCTGCACATGACGCATTGCGCCAACGCATGGACTCCCTTCAGGGCATGATGACTTCACTTCGTTTACAGGGGGCTGAAGCTTCAGCAGATACCACTTCAGGTTCAGGGTTTCCCCTCCCTCAGCAGGAGCCCACCCCTGTGTTGTTGTCCACCCAGTTCCCACTGGCCCCTTCAGAACGGTTTACAGGTGATCCTAAATTGTATAGGACTTTTATAAATCAGTACAAACTGCACTTCCTTTGCCGCCCATCCTCTTTCCCTACCTCTACCACCAAGCCGGCCTTTGTTTTGTCGTACCTTGGTGGTACTGCCGTTCCCTGGGCTAACCCTTACTAGAGTCGAATAGTTACGTTCTGTACGACTGCAATGCCCTTATAACAGTGATGAACCGAGTATTAGATACTCGGTATAACACCCAAGCCACTGATCTGAAATTCTTTAAGCTCAGGCAAGGCAACACTTCTCTATTGACCTATTTGGCTAAATGTAATCAGTTAGCTGCAGGGACTGATTGGCCCAAGGAAAATAAATCATCCATATTCTACCAAGTGTTATCAGAGGAGCTCAAGGTCACCCTGTCCACTGTTCCTATTGTTTCTACCGCCTTTGGGGAACTGCTCGATCTGGTTTTACAGATCGACGCACAAAGGGCTGAGAGACGGGGAGAAAAGAAACCCATCCTGGTTTCTGTACCACATGACACTGGGGCTCCACAGTTGCCCGCTCCAGAACCCATGCAGGTTGGGGCTATTCAAGGACCCCTGACTCTGGCTGAGAGAGAATACTGCAGATTTCATAACCTCTGTATGTATTGTGGATCCTCGGAACATAGATTTCAGGAGTGTCCCAAAAAGCCCAAAAGGAAGGCGGGAAACACCAAATCCCAGCCGTAGATAGAGTCCCTGCGCCGGGAGGTTCTCTTCTGGACTCTCCCATCACTAGTCGTATGGTGCTCTTTCATCTCCCTGTCACCTTTACGGTGGATTCAGGAGTTCCTTTTTCTGCATCAGCTATTATAGACTCTGGAGACACCGGCAACTATGCAGACGATCAATTTGCTCTTTCCTCTGAGATCCCAACAGTACCCAAGGCACTACCAAGTTTGTTACTGTGGTGGCCGGCTCTGCCTTTGTTTCTGGTCTAGTTATACACCAAACTGTCCCGATTATCATGTGTACATCTGAGGGACATTCGGAGGTAATCACTTTCGATCTCATCAAAAAACTATACTGGATCTTCCCTGGCTCCAACATCTTAACCCTGTCATAGACTGGGCATTGCGATTAGTTCAGTTTCCTTCAGCGATGTGCAACAGCCAGTGTCTGCTTTCCCATACAGTCTCCGCTGGGTCGGCCTGTCAGGCCCTGGTAACCACTTCCTCTCTCATTGGGACTGTGTCGGCCTCCTTGGTCATCCACATACCCTCCAGATATAGTGATTTCCATGACGTATTTGACAAGGGAATGGCGGAGACCCTTCCCCCCCCCCACATCGGGTCTATGACTGTCCAATAGATCTGGTACATGGGGTAAAAATCCCTTCAAGAAGAGTGTATTCCCTGACACTCAAAGAAGATAAAATCCTCAAGCACTACATAGATAAGGCCCTAACTATGGGCTTCATTCGTCCATCTAAGTCTCCAGCGGCCTCGCCACTCTTTTTTGTGCCTGAAAAAGGAGGAGACCTAAGGCCTTGCATAGATTACAGGGCTCTCAATGCGGTGGCAGTTAAAAACCAGTACCCACTTTTACTCATATCAGTCCTCCTCGACCAGTTGGGGTCTTCCCGAATATTCACCAAGCTGGACCACCGTGGCGTGTATAATCTTGTGCGAATGAAGGAGGGTGATGAATGGAAGACAGCTTTCAAAACCCGTTTTGGTCTGTATGAGTATTTAGTGATACCTTTCGGCATTGTAACGGCCCAGCGACCTTTCAGGCATTCATGAATGGCCTCTTTCATGACATCCTGGATCTGTATGTCGTGGTCTATCTGGACGATATCCTGATATACTCACCTACTGAAACAGAACATATTCAACATGTACTCTCAGTGTTACAACGCCTCAGTGAGAACCACTTATATGTGAAAGCAGAGAAATGTGTGTTCCATGCAGCAGAGATGGAGTTCTTAGGATAGGATTTAACCAGTCAAGGTATTCATATGAGTACGTCCAAGGTCAGAGCAGTACTAGACTGGCCGGTGCGCAAAACTGTCTAAGCGTTGCAGTCTTTTCTTGGTTTCGCCAACTTTTATAGGCGGTTCATCCATTCTTTTTCAGCCATTGCAGTGCCTTTCACTGCTCTGACCAGTGCTAAAGTCCTGTTTACCTGGTCTACAGAAACACAGACCGCTTTCGAGGCTCTTAAGGCAGCTTTTTCGTCGGCACCGGTCCTACAACACCCGAACCCTGACGTACCTTTCTTCGTGGACACTGATGCTTAAGGATTCGCTATAGGAGCGATCCTCTCTATCTTGTCCAGATTCTGGAGACATCCATCCCATTTCTTACTATTCCAAGAAGCTGTCTGCATACAAAAGGAATTACACCATCACAGAATGGGAGTTGTTGGCTATCCGTGATGCCTTTGCTGAATGGAGACATCATCCTTTGGGGGCTCGTCATCCAGTCACCGTTTACTCCGATCATCAGAGTCTCCTAGCGTTTCAGTCCATGAAATGCTTAACCGCCAGACAAGCCCGTTGGCACCTTTTTTTCGCACTTCCATTTCTCTATTACTTGCCAACCTGCTAAGCTCCAAGCTTTGGATGATTCTCTCTCCCGTTTGTATTCAGAGGACACACCTACACGTAAAGAGCCTCAGTTTCTTCTGCCTAACAGATTTGTGTGCAGTTGTACAGTGCAACCATCCTTGCGATCCCTCATTACGGAATGCATTGGTTCTCACCAGACGGAGATCTCTGAACTCAACCCGGACATCTCACAAGCTCTGCCATCCATTCAAGGCCGTATATTCATACCGCCTGGGCAGGCTCGTGACCAACCCCTGAAGTGGGCCCACGACTCCATCATTGCTGCTCTTCCACGGAGGCAAAAGACCTTGGAATCCCTACGGCATTGGGTATGGTGGCAATCAATCTCTCGGGACGTCAGTGACTACATAGCTACATGTTCTATCTGTGCTCAATGCAAGTCAGCCAGATCCAAACCGATGGGGCTTCTTCAGCCTCTTCCAGTACCCTACAAACCTTGGCAAATGATACAGATGGATTTCACGGTGCAACTACCTGATGTTGATGGATTCCACACCATTTGGGTGCTTGTTGATTATTTCACTAAGCTGGCTGTGTTTGTTCCCTGCTCCAGGCTGCCAACGGCACCAGGACTTGCCAGGCTTTTCCTGAAACACATCTTTAGGCCCTTCAGTCTGCCTTCCATCCTAGTGTCCGTGTCACCCAATTCGCGATTCGGTTCTGGAAAGCCCTCACTGCCTCTCTTCTGATAGACGACAGATATTCATCTTCTCATCATCCTCAAACTGATGGTCAAACGGAGTGGACCAATGCTACGTTAGAGCAGCTCCTCAGGTGTCTGTGCCTCCAGTTCCTCAGGTGTCTGTGCCTCCAATTCCAAGGCTCCTGGCTGTCTATTCTATACCCCGTGGAATTTGCCTACAATAACTCAGTGCATTCGGCAACTGGGGTTTCTCCCATTTATGCTCTATATGGGCACCAACCGCGGTCATTGCCGCTGGATCTCTTGCTTCCTGGTGACAACCCTGCTGCACTCTCTTGTATCCGCAACATGGACTAGTTGCACAGATACGTCAGGTCTCACCTGGTGCGCTTAGGTGCAAGCGAAGAAATACGCTGATGCCCATCGTTTTCAAGCCCCGGTATATCATGCTGGCATGAGGGTATGATTATCCACACTCAACCTGCATATACCTGGAAAGAAATCCTTGCTTCCCTGCTTTGTGGGACCCTACAAGTTTGTGTCTCTCGTAAATCCGGTGGCGGTTAAGCTCTCACTTTCAGCTTCTTGGCGTGACCACCCTGTTTTCCACGTCTCTTTAGTAAAGCCATGTTTCTCTGCCACCCGGCTTCTGTCTCGTCCTGATCCTGTACTGGTGGATGGGGAAGAAGAATACGAGTTGGCCCATATTCTGGACTTTAGGCTTCGGCGGGGCGTCTCTTATTATCTTGTGGACTGGAAGGGGTTCGGCCTGAGGACAGGACCTGGGAACCTTTGTGTCACATTAATTCCCCTGATCTGCTACATTCTTTTCATAGGTCCAGGGGGTTGCTGTTGTCTTTGGGGGCGGATGTTGTTACACCTGGGAGGCGGCAGCTCTCCTGTGCCACCCAATGCGTTTTTCTTTGACACCAGTAAAGGGCTGCGCCCCTGTGGTGGCATTGGTGTTTGCCATGATGACGGTCGGTGTCTTCTGTTTACATTAGCCAGAAGCGTAAACCACGTCACATGGTTAGCTGACCTCACTTGCGACGCAGCCTCACAAGCTCTGCCTCCTCAATTGCAGTTAAATGCCGCATTTGCCCCGCAGGACACTGCTTGTACTTAGTGTTCTAACTACCTTTGCAATTGCTTTTATCTTGACTCTGGTTATCGATCACAGTTCGTTATGAGGATTCCTAGGTGCCTAACGTTTTGGATTGTTATAACTGCTGTTGGCAACACAAACTGCCTCCCGGACTTCTTGTTTTACTGATTTTGTCCTGGTTGGTCTTCTCCGATTACAACTTCGATCTGCTTCCTGGACTCAGACTGCCGCATACAGAATCATCAACTATTTCTCTGGGTACCGGGTAAGCAAGTTGTGTCTGTCTGGAACACTCTATCACTGTTTGCTACCGTATCGTTTGGTTGTTCTGCCTTAAATCTCATTTGACCCACAGTCCAGAGCATTCCCGGGGTTGCCCAGAGTTAACTCCTTGACTCACATTTGCCGCTCTCATCTTTCTGCCTAAGATTGCTCTGTACCTTACTGTTCTGGGACTACGCAGGACTCCTCAAATATCAGGCTTCCTAACATCCATACGTGCACTCAGGATGCTCTGCTGATTTGCCTCATTTCAAGTAAGTGCACCAACCCAGATCTAGTGCGACCCCCGTGCCATTTGGGGTAACTCACCTTTGCTAACCATTCCCTTATTATTATTTTCTCCTGGCCGTTGTTTCCAATTGTACTAAATCTGGAACCTACATCCCTGCTATGGTAAACTTATAGTGTCCTTCTCCTGTATCAAATTCACCTATACTAAAACCCCAGTAAGGGATAATACAGTCCTTGTTCTTCCATTTAGGTCCCTAAATAATGCCAGCCTTTCTCGTCCACTGTCAGGTATTACCAGGGAGGTTTTTGGGACCCTTCTGTATACTCCTGATTTTCCACCTGTATTAACCTGTTGTCTGTTTCTTCCTACAGCGTTGGTTTGGCGGTGCATGTGTTCCCCGCTCTTTAGTTTGACTGACCCCTCTGTCTGTCAATTCCAATTCAGCAGAGAGGCATATCATAATAAAGAGTTCCCTCAAGTTGAGGAGGCCAGGTTCTGGGCGAACCCAGGCTTACAGAGTTCCTATTATGCTGTTGTGCGTCCTGTCCTCCATTTCTATCGTGGAAAGGCCATCAACGCCCCTACCAGTGTGGTGGTGAGTAACAGTATCCTAGCCCACGAAGGTGACAGCCGAAGGTGAAAGGCAGCCAAACCCTTCAAACACAGAACCAGGACAGGACTGAAATATTTAGGAGAGAACTTGGAGTTAACCAAATGACGGGGGAGAAACCGTGAGGCCAACCATACCTTGTCCCCCACCTTGATGTAGGTGCAGGTGTCCTATGTCTACCTGCAAAGAGTTTTATCCGATCCGGAGCCGCCTGTAAATCAGCCCGAGTAGTCTTATGGCCTTGTTGGATTTGCACGACCAGTCCATCAATGTCCGGGAAGGCTGTGGCGGCCGGAAGCAAGGTAGGGAAGTTAGCCGAATGGAATCCGTAGGTACAGTGGAATGCACTGGTTTTAATAGAAGTATGAATTGTGTTGTTATATGTGAACTCCGCCAGGGGAAGAAACTCCTTCCAATTATCTTGAGCAGCGAATATGTAGCACCAAAGGTATCCCTCGAGAGTTTGATTCACTACCTCCGTTTGTCCATTAGTCTGCGGCTGATAACCAGAGTTCAGAGTCTGTTTGATTCCCAAGATGGTACAGATCTGTGTCCAGTAGAGTGAGGTGTAGTGTAAACCACGATCAGAAACGATAACTTCTGGAAGTCCATGAAGGGAAAATATGCACTTGATAAAGATACGAGACATCCGAGCGGCCGTGGGAATCCTTGGTAATGGCAATAAATGAGCCAGTTTCGTGTAATAGTCAATAGTGACCATCACTGTAGTACAGCCCTGTGAGGATGCAAGGTCTACAATGAAATCCGTAGATATCATTTGCCATGGTCATTCTGGCAAGGGCATTTTTGCCTGTCTGCCCAAGGAGTGCGGCAGGAGACTTTGGACTGCAGACATATTGTACATGCAGAGACATACTCCTTAGCGTCAGATTGTAATGTGGGCCACCAGAAATGTCTCTGTAAGTAATCTGTGGTATTGGATACTCCTCGATGACCAGCAGATACCGAATCATGATAAAGTCTGAGGGCCTCTCTACAAAGCGAGTCAGAGGGTAAGTAAACCTGTGAACCAAAAAAGTAACAACCACGTTCCAGGGTAAGTTTGTTTCTAGAGATCACTAGGGGGTTCTTGGTGTGGAGGTGGCTGGAATGAACCGCGATCTTGTGTAAAAAAAGAAATCGGTCTTAACATGCACAAAAATGGCCTTTGGGAAGATGGGTTCTGATTGTAACAGGGAGGATCTGGCTGGGTCCTTTCTGGAAAGAGCATCTGCTCGCAGATTGATACGACCTGAAATAAACTTGAAGATGATCTGATAAGGTGAAAAGAAGTGAGCCCATCAGGCTTATCTGCTGTTACGGGTCTGAACGTATTGGAGGGTTTGCAGATTATGATGATCTGTCCAGACCTCGATAGGGTGTTTAGCACCCAGCAAAAGATGCCTCAATTCATCAAAAGAGCGCTTGATTGCTAACTACTCCTTTTCAAGAATGGATTAATTGATTTAGGATGATGTCAGGGTCTTACCTAAGTGTGCCACAGGTCGTTCCTCCGCTTGGTCGTCCACTTGTAGAAGTACTGCTCCTATGGCATGATGGGAAGCATCGGATTCCAGTATGAATCCCTTATTTCGGTCCGGGGAGATCAATGTCGGTGCTGAGGAAAAGCGAGTTTTGAGGTTGTTGAAAGCTTGCTGGGCCTCTGGTGACCAATGAAAAGGCACATTCTTCTTGAGAAGGGAAGGCAAGGGGCGAATACATACAGAGAAAGCTGGGATGAAGCGCCTATAAAAATTGACAAACCCAAGAAATCGTTGGATGTCCTTGACATAAGATGGAGACGGCCATTCCGTGATGGCAGTCACCTTCCGGGGGTCCATGGCAATGTCCCCTGCCGATAGAATGTACCCCAAATAAGACAATCACACTTTTGCAGTTTACACAGGACGTTATTTTGTTTTAGCCGCCTTAAACCCTCCCGAACATGACCTTCATTTTCTGAAGGAAAACACTAGAATGTCATCTAGGTAAACTATAACCTAGTGCAGAAGGATGTCCGCAAAAAGAGATGGTCCATAAAAAGCTGCAATACGGCCAGGGTGTTAGATAATCCAAATGGCATCACCCCATACTAGTAATTCCCGAAAGGTGTCCGGAAGGTCGTCTCCCATTCGTCCCCTCTTTTAATTCTGATAAGGTGATAAGCACCTCTTAAATCTAACTTTGTATAGATTACTGCACCTCGCACGGCTTCTAGGATGTCCGGGATAAGCGGCATGGGGTAGCATGGGTCCGGTATTGTGATTTTTGTTTAGACCACGAAAGTCTATGCAAGGTCTCAGTTCCTGGGTGTCTTTTTTGGGAATAAAAAATAGGGACGCCCCGGCAGGAGAGGTGGACTCAGTGATCAACCTGTTCTTGAGGTTGGTCTGCAGGTATTCCTTAAGAACCTCCTTTTCCCTGGCTGACAAAATGTGCATTCTTCCAAAGGGCAAGGGCTGTTCCGGAATCAAGTTGATCTCACAGTCATCTCGCCAATGAGGGGGTAGTTCAGTGTATTCAGCCTTGGTAAAGACCTTTTGGAACTGGTGATAAGGCTTGCGAGCTCAAGGACTTGGCTAAGAATGGTAGGATGGACATGGGTGGTGCTAGTGTCTGAGGGAATGTGTAGGCCTATAGCCCCTTGAGAAAGGCAACAATTGATGAAAAACTTTGATCCTAAGAAAAAGAACCCCGCTGTCCAATTTATAAAGGGGTTGTGCTTCCTTAACCAGGGTAGACCAGGATCATAGGATAGTGAGCAGCCTTTATGAGGTAAAAAACAATCTCTTCCTTGTGAGAAAAGATGGCCATCTGTAGGGGTCCTGTCTGCTTGATGAAGGGCCCTGGGATGGAGATAGACTTGGAGGCTCGGGGTATTCCGTGTCTAGTTGCCCAGGTAACCTCAATAAAATTGCCAGCTGCCCCACAATCTACCAACGTGGGTATGTCAAGAACCTGAGAAGTACCTCACGTAAATCCCAATCGGAGAACCACCATGAGAGATTCCTGGGAGTCCATGCATTGAGAGGTGAAGCGAGAATTGGGGGAAACCTTTATTCTCTTTCCGAACCTCGGTTTCCTTTATGGCCGGACGGAAGTGTTTCCCTGTTTTCTTGGGGGTGCTGTAGGGCATTCACTTACTTGATGGTCTTTAGACCCAGAATACATACACAACCCCTGAGTGTTCTACGTCAGACACGTTCTTCTATGGATAGGGGGCCCAGGGCAACCGCTAACTGCATGGGTTCCTCTGTAGAGATTCCCTTTCCTGGTGAGGTGGGGTATGTCTAATGGGATTCGAGAAGCGCGATTCTTTATTCTAAGTGTCTTTGTTGCAGCCGATAATCTAGCTGCATGGTTAGCAAGATCATCTCTGCTAGGTTCACAGGACGGGGAACCTGGGACACTTAGTCTTTTAGCTCTTCTGTAAGAACTCAACGAAAGATTGTTATCAATGCATTGTCGGGCAAGGCGGTGTCAGCTGCCATTTGCTTGAACCGGGTGATATACGTTAATATATCCCGACTGCCTTGCTTAAAGTCTAGCAGTCGTTCTTGCAAAGCAACCGTGACCTCTTGTCTCTCAAACATTGACTTTAGACTGTTAGTAAAGGCGGGATAAGAATCTAATATGGGATTGTTTTTTGTGACTAGAGGCATTGCCCAAGCTAAGGCTGCCCCAGTTAGGTTGGAAATCATATGCCCTACCCGATCCCGATTGGTAGGGAAAAATGCAGCCTTAAAGGCATACTGCACTGTGCATGCTTCTAAAAATTCACACAACTTGTGGGGGTTCCCATCAAACCTGCCTCCTGGGGGTGTGCCTGGAGGGATCTTCGAACTCTGCGGAGAACGGACCATCTGTTGTCTCAATTGGGCGTTCTCTTGTTTAAGGTTCTGAACTTCTGCGGTTAAGGATTGCACCGCTCCAACTAGCTGCTGCACCTGCGCCATTTTGGGTACTATTTTCTGGGCGTTGGTAGCTGTGATACCAGTGCTTGAAACACCACAGTACTATCAGTGCATGCAATTTTTTTAACAACAGAAAAACACCGACCTGGTTCAGAGGCAGCAGACTTGCAGCAGGGGAGAATTCCCAGGGAAACCCTCTTGGGGGTGTTGGGGGATGGGGGGGGAAACCCTGCGAAATATATATATATATATATTTTACATGGGCCACGGTAGCGGCCGTGCACTTTACCAGCACTTGTACATTAACCTGAATAATAATTTGTGAATTTACATAAAATGTGTTTTATCATATTCTTTGGAATGGTTGTTCTTTGAATATCATGATTGAAACTGGTAACTTTTATAAACATTGCATTTGTGATTTCTCTCAAGAGTGCCAGAGCATTTCCTTGATTAAATTCAAGGAACATTCTTCCCCCCCTCAAAGCAGCCCACCATACTGCTGCCTTCCTCATTACAAGCGCCCACATATTTGACTCTATCTTTCCAACACTGTGCACACTCTCCCTCCCAGGTGGAATCATATTTAAAACTGCTTGTATCACCTACAAAGCAGTTTCAAATATAACACCAACATACTTGGGCGCTAAACTCCACACTTCTGCAGGCTCTCACATCTCACACAGAACAACGATCAAAAGGCTGGAGTCGGGAGACCACCTGGGTGCACATGCAAAATGGCAGCCTAAGCCCTCGCTGCCCCGCAAGACAGCGTTTTGCAGTCAGCCCAGCGCGGGATGAACACACTGCAGCCGTGAGGACAGGGGAAGCAGAGACTGAGCCACAGCTGCGATCCCGAAAGGAATCTGAGCGGTATTCATGAAGTTCTCAGCGGTGTAAGGTGCGCCACCCCGCAGCCCCGCTTTGACTCTGCCATCGCCAGGAGCGGAGTAAGGGCAAGGCCGCATGGACGCCATTGGGCTTTGACCCATGGGGACAGGAACCTCGGAAGAAAGGAGGACAAATCAAGGACGACCCTCCCTGAAGCAGACACACTTCGGCAGGAGTGTGGATCTGACAATGTGTTAGGTAAGATTTCCACAGGGCTGGTAAATCTTCCTTGCCTGGTTCAACTCCAGAACCTTTTGCTTTTCTAGTGAGATATTTTCATTAATACCTCAGTGAGTGGGAACCTTTTTCCACACTCACCTGTCTTTAACTCTTTTTATGGGTGTCATTTTTAAGACTCTCCATAGTGTCTTTTTAAAGTTATCATGTCTAACAACTTATTGGCAATAAGTGCCTGTTGTTGCTGGGTTGCCCTAGGGGCTCCCCCCTTAACTTTCTTGTGCTAACCTTGAGTGAACTACAGTTCCCAAGGGTAGAAAGGATCTTTGGACCCCTTTTACATTTACTTCTGTGAAACCAGCACCCCCCACCTTATGTGGAGTGCTGGGGAGATACAATGTATCCCCTTTCACATTTAAACTGTAACCATTCTGTTACAGTGACAAGCTTACCTTTAATGGCTGGTGGCAGTGATACCTTTTACTAATTTGGTGCACCTTTACCGCGTGCTGTAATCACAGTTGCAGTAAAGGCACCTAAAGGTGCTCATTTTTACCAAAATGGCCCCTGTCTTCTTTTTCTGCCATTTTAGTGTTTCTTGCCGTTTCTTGTTCCTTCCCCTGACATCCAGGGCGGGAAAATCCTTTGTTTGAGTTTTGTCTTTGGCGGGAGTCCCCTGGACACCCCGCCCAGGCTCCAGTCAGTCTGTAAGCACAGGAAGTGGGGGAGGGGTCCCAAACTTCCCCCTCCTTTGTCTTAGGTCTTCCTTCAACTGGGCCAAATCCCAGTGGGGGGTTGGCTGTCCTGATTGGACAGCCAAACGCCCCTTTCTTGTAAAATGCGGGGAGAGAATGCAGAGGTTGTGTTGCAGTTCCTGATAAATACTGGAAACCTGGAAGCTGAAGTCATGTCGACCCCTGGAACCGAAAACCAAAGAGGATGACGAAGGAAAAGCGGCAGGAATGATTTCCAGCAGCCGGAGAGCCTGCTTTGTAACCGGAGCCTGCTGCAGCCCTTCCTTCCGATCGACCTGGGGTCTCCGAAAACGACGACCCGAACCCAGGGCCTGGTGAGACCCACTAGACTCAAGACGACCTGCATTTTGAGCCATCCCACGGGTTGCTGCGACCTTGCGTTCTTGCAATACCCCAATACCCTGGGACCTCCTGCCACTGTGCGCTGCACGGTCTTCCGAATTCCGAATCTCGCTGAAACTTCGTGGGCCTCTTGGTCTATCTCCAGAGACACGAATCAAGTCCAAAAAGTCCCCTCACAAGAGTGCTGGACCTTTTAAACGATGAGAATTCAACTGCGATTTTCTGTCTTCTTCTGTGCTCCTTGAAAAGGCGCCAAACCCGCAGAACCGCATTCAGCCGCGAGAGAAATCTTGCCTAGAGCCTTCTTCATCGATCCCTGCTGCAAAGTCCCTTCTGAGGTCTTGTGTTCAGTCTCCAGGACAAGGAATCCAGTGACCGGGTATTCGGCTGCAGTCCCTGAAGTTCTCCTGCTGCAATCTCTTCTTCATTGCTGAGGTACTGTGTTGGCTTGGGTATATACTTACCTTAAGCCTGTTGGGATTTCTGTGTAGTCCTGGGGTGTTTTCTGTGATTGGGAGGTCCCTCGTCCAGTACACCCAGTCCCACTGCTAGAATCCTGCTGGGGTGTCTTCTGTAAAGCCCCTGGACCCTCTTCTAACCCTAGAAGTAAAAGTACTCACTTGTTTGCCAGTTTTCCTCAGGAAACTCTGACTTTTGCTACTGAATAACTTATTCTAACACTGCCTGTTGGTCACTAGTCCTAGTGACCCCCCCCTTCTGCCACTGAGAACACTCATGCTCCAAGGGAAAAGACTTTGAAGGGATTGGGACTTCTGCTTAGAAAAGAAATCAAGTGTTTTTACTTACTTGTAAAGAGTTGGTTGGTAACTGTAATTCTAAGAGTGAACAGTTACAAAAGTTCTTACTGATCTTGGATATGTGATGCACTATTCTTAAAAGTATGGTTAACATCTTTCCTTCCTTAGCCACTGTTTTGCCAGTCTAAAAGAAAGTAGATGTGAAGGTATTTTACTCTCCTGTGATTAGGTTGTGCCTCTTTACAAAAGTAATGAGTTGGTTTCACCAGATTATTCCTGAAGGGTAATTGTATGAGTGTCCTCCAACTGTTGGTATCACCAGATTAGTCCTGCTAGGATAACTGTAGGAGTGTCCCCCAACTGGGTCTTGCTTCCCCTGACTTGCTGCTAGCCTGTCTTTAATAAGTCTACATTAGGTTGTTGCCTACCTAGACTATCTATTCAGTAAAGTGTGACATTGGGTTTTACTTTCCCCTTCATTGTGAAGTTAAAGTAAGTGGGTTTTACTTACCTTGTGTTAGCTGTGTGCCATCCAAAACAAGTTACAAGAGTTATTGCTTATCTCAATCTGGGGTTCCCTGATTTCCAAAGCATCTGTAATTGTATATTACATCCATTAGGTTTTGCTCGCCTGGTATAACTGTGTGTTATGACAAAAGTAGCTATAGGTTTTTACTTCACCTAGAATAAGTGTTTCACTATTCACCAAAAGTATATTGTCCAGTTGACTGTTTATGTGATTTGTTCCAAGAGTCACTGTACAACTGGAAGGGCTTACTGTCCTTGTATTACCAAAAGTAATCTAAAAGTAACCATTGGTCTTTTACTCCCAAAGAATAGGCTTGGCCTATACTAAATGTGTATAACAAGGTTTTGACTTCCCTAGAACTACTGTTGGGTGTTCCAAATAAGGTCTATACTTGGGTCTGTGTACTTTCAAGTATAGTGTTGTGTTTTATATTGTGATTTCATATAATGTTTCAGTATTTACTTAACCCCTAGATTTATCTGGGCCTACTTGTATTTAAATAAATCCTTTATTTTTATAATACATAGTGTTTCAGTGTTTCTTTGGATCATTTGTATTACAAATACTGTATCTACTGCCCTCTCTCCCTCCTAAGATAAGCCTGGCTGCTCTGCCTACGCTACCATGTACTCAGGTGGTACAGTCTTATACTAAGAGTGGATTCTTGTACTGCCTCAGTTGAATGGTTTTACTAGGCCCTTTTACTAGGCCCTTAACTGGACTTTAGAAAAACTGTCCTAACACAATGTGAGGGAGAACGCCCGGCAGCCTGCCCTGCAGCTCGTCACATGAAGAGGGATGCGGCCGCTGGGGCGGAGCGTGGACGCAATAGCGGGCTGCAGCCACAGCAGTAGGGAGAGGGAGCAGGGAGGCGAGCCCCCAATAATAAGCCGCAGCCCGTCCACGCATCATGTACGCCCCGGGGGGCAGAATCAGAGACACTGAGTGCAAATAGTACGGCCATAGAACCGAGCCCCAGCACTGCTCAGGCAACCCTCTGAGTGCCGTTGCCTGCCCCTAGCAATGCATGCAACGGCTAATAGAATTGCAGACAGCAACAACGCAGCCCCACGCAGTTAAGCCACAGAGCCATCACTGCTTAGGGGAGCACAGTGGGAGGAGCAAAGCGGGGGGTTGTGGGGAAAATAAAGAAAACGAACAGCAGGAGCAGGCAAAGGGGGACAGAACGGAAGCAGGAGCAAAAAAGGGGTGCAGGTGGAGGAGGAAGCGCCCCCATAAACAGGACCCACATGAGCCACAATACCCATCAGCTCCAGTAAAGTGCAGAAGCAACCCAGCAGGGCCCAGGAGGCAACAAGGCCCTGGGCACCGAACGTGCAGTGGGCCGACGCCGCCACACACAGCAAGGCTCAGAAAGCATGGCATTGAGCGCATGTACTGAAAGAAGAGGGCACAATGCAGTGCCAGACAAAGTCACTCAGTGAAGGCACGCGGAGGCTCCTACTTCCCCTCCCTCTCCTCAACCAGGCACCAACGGCGACAAAGCCCCCCACCAGAAGAGGCCAAGCAAAGGGAGGCCCAGAGGCAGCACAAAAGAACGGCACAAGGGACAGGAACATGGAGTGAAAGGCGGGAAGCCACAAACAGCCCCGCACAGCAACGCGCCAGTGAGGAAGCAAGCCAGACACAAACAGGCACCATATAGGGACACAACGCACAAGGGAAGTCCGGCAGCCAGCTCTTTCTTTGTGCAGGACTGCGGCCCACTAACAAACTTAAAGTGTCACAGTAGCCCCACACACACACCACCAAACCCCCAGGCTCCACCCTGGACTGCATGAAGGGCCAGAAGGAAGGAAAAGCATGCAAGAATCCCTTGCGGCAGTCGCAGAGTGAGCAAAGGCCGACCCTAGGGCAAGCCAGGCCACATATGCAAAACGAGATCGATCCAGCAACAACCCAAAAGCTACATGGGTAGTGCCGAGCTACACTAGCCATGGCAATGCAGTCCTCCCCAGAAGCACCCCTCATACATGGAGAGGGCCACGAGACTCTAACAAAGGCGGACATACGCCTCCTGTTCAACAAAAAGCGGTCCTTGCGCAGCAGCATGACCGCGACCGTAAGCACCCTCCAGGAAACAGTTCTGAAAGTAAAAGACAAAGTAGAGGTGCTTGAGAACTATCAACAGTCTGTTGATCTCATCGAAATGAAATCAAAGAGTCACTTCCAGGACTTGGAGCAGAAGAACATGGACTTGGCGGCCAAAGTCGACGACTTAGAAAATAGGGAGAGGAGAGCCAACATTAGGATACAAGGTGTCAAGGAAGCACCCAACAAAACACTGGCTAGTCTAGAGAGGTGGATGAAGGCCTTGGTGAACTCTATCTTCACAACCCCACCCAACTCTGGAACTGGAATTCGAGAGAGTCCACAGCGACCGAGATCCGTTCTAGCCAAGTGCCACCACTATAGGCACAAGGTGGAGATAGTGCAACCAGCCAGAGAAAGGGAAAACATTGATTTCGAGGACTCGCCGTCAGAATTTATCAGGATCTGTCAGCACCACCCTTGCCCAGAGAAGAGACTGCCGCCCTTTAACCACCTGGTTGCACGTGCACTGCGTTCGCTACAGATGGGGATTCCCCTTTGCACTTTTATTCAAACATAACGAAGAGTACAGGGTTACCTCAGGCGATGAAGTGACCAACGTCCTGTGGGGTCTGACAACGGGCACAGAGCCTGCAGAGTTGGGTGATCTTCTGTCCTCTTCAGAAACGACCAGGAAACCCATCGGCCCATGGCCGAAGAGAGGATGCTCCAAAGGCACAAGAAAATTCAAGAGACTCAACACCCCCTGAGGGGTAGAGGACCATATCAGCGGATGTCATGCGGCAGAGAGCAGAGGAAAGAGAAAGCAGGGGGGACAACAAGATTGAGTAACGAACAAGACCAGCAAGTGGAGAGTTATCTCCCCAAAGTTGAGGAATCGCTGGGCTGGGCGACCAAAACCGCAGATGTTGCGCACTCACGCCTAACAATAGCAGTCATGTTGCAGTTAAAGGTTACAGGCAGTAGGGGAGTCCCCGATGAGTGGCCCTATGGTTTTTTCTAGGGAGTCTCAATTTTTAGGAGGGATCCCTCAATGGTTGGTGGTTCTTGTTTTTTGTAGGGGAGTGGAGGGGGAGAAGGGGGAAATCAAGGGGAAAAGAGATGGGAAAGATGGGGTGAATGGGGGGTCAGAGCACAAAACCTACCAGCAGACAACCTCACCTAGCAAAAAAACACACACCACAGCGATACATTGACACAGTCTCCTCAGCCAAACAATTCAGACATGCTCAAGTACTCAGACCCTGACAATGGTGAAAACAAACATGGCAGCAGGGCACAGAGCACAAGGACGGACAGTAATATGACACCAGACATGGTCAGGATGGGGACTCTGAACGTGAAGGGTCTCAACTCGCCCCAGAAGCGATCAATGCTGGTGAGAGTGTTCCAACAGGCCAGTCTCGACATACTCTTCCTACAAGAAACTACATTTAAAAAAGGAGAAGAAACCACTCCCAAGGGTAAAAGGATGGGAGGTGCCTCATGGGCGTCAGGATTGGAGAAAAAGGGTGGAGTGAGGATTATGTATAAGGCGGCCCTGGGGTTGCAGATTGCAAAAGTACACCGGGACCCAGGTGGGAGATACCTTTTATTGTCAACGGTACAATCAAGGTGAAAGAAATCATTCTGTGCTCAGCATATGCACCAAACACCCAGCAGCTGGCATTTGGTCTTTGCGATGGTGGAGTGGGAGGGGACCGGGGAGTTGATCTGCGGCGGGGACTTCAATGTGGTGTTAGATCCGTCAGTTGACTGGGTATCGTACAGGGAGGGTGCCACCCCCCTCAAGAGAGAAGGGATCCTTCCTCAACCTAACACATAAACACTTCCTGGTAGATGCATGGAGGGCCCAGCACCTGCAAGAGAAAGCATACAGATTTTACTCACCCGCCCCCCACAAAAAATATTTGCATATAAACCGCATCTTCATAAATGCAGCACTTGACCTTGAGGGTGCAAAGATAGAACCTGTTGGTTGGTCAGATCACGATATGGTTATTGTTGAGCTGATTTTAGACCCAATCGCCGCCACAGACAAGAGGTGGATATGTAATGACACACTCCTGAAAGACCACATTTTCAGGGAGTCCTTGGACTCTGAGACGCAAGAATTCTTTGAACAAAAAGATCAGGCAGATCTCAGGCGGGCAACAGTTTGGGAGGTGGTGAAAGTCACACTCGGAGGTCTATTGATAGCGAGGGGCACATACATGAAAAGAGTTATACAACACTATGAAAAACAACTAAAAGAAGAAATAAGTCAGAGAGAAGCAGCCCTGGAGGCAGGAGGGGGGACGTAGCAGAAACCTTAGCAGAAATAAGAGCTCCACAAGAGTTGAAGGCTGTGTGGCAGAGCAAAGCACTAACCCACCTCCGATATGTAAAACAGAAATATTACGAGAAGGGAGACAAAGTCCATACCCTACTCGCAGCCAGTTTAAGCGGGCAAAGAGCGGAAAGGGCGGTCTATAAAATCAAAACAAAAGGGGGAGAAACGAGAAGCAATCCCAAAGGTATAACTGCATGATTTGTCTGGTTCTACGAAGAGCTTTAGACCTCAGACAGCAGGTCATCTCATGAAGAAGTCAGGAGGTTCTTGGAACCCCAGTTACTGCCCTCTCTGTGCCAGACGGACTCAGACACATTAAGTGGTCCAGTTACCGCTGAAGAGGTAGAGGCCGCTATCTCCAAACTTAAAGCAGGATCGGCACCGGGTCAGGGTGGCTTTATTCCTGCATATTACAAGACCTCGAAGGGGGCATTGACGCCCTTCCTGGTCCTCCTATTTAATGATATTATGGATAAGGGGGAGGCTCTACACTCATTTGCGGAGGCTTCGATTATAGTACTTCCCAAGGAAGGGAGAGAGAAACCTGAATGCAGGTCATACAGGCCAATATCACTGCTGAACGTGGATGCCAAAATCTACACTAGCACACTTGCCAGCAGGCTTAGCGAAGTCCTCCCAGCACTAATTAACAATGACTAGGTAGGATACGTAAGAGGCCAGCAGGGCTCAGATAATTGGGGTCATTACGACCCAGGCGGTAAGTACACCAACTTTACCACCATGGTGTAAACTATGTTTACACCATGATGGATGGCGGATTTACCGCCCCATTCCAAGGTGAGTGGGGCAGTAAATCCCCATTTCCCCATTGCCATTTTTGCCCCAAAGGGCATAATGGAAGTGGGTAAGGCGCTAATTACGGCACCGTAAATTACGACGTAAATTACGACGGCGTTAACCCTTAACGCCTGAGTTGTAATGAGGCCCAATGCCTGCAAGACCTTAGATCTCATTGCAGCAACCGATGCGGAAGACTTCTGTCCCACACTGATTTCGGTTGACGCGGAAAAGGCTTTCGACGGAGTGGAATAGCAGTTCATGCAGCAGGTTCTGGGCAATGCGAACTTGGGATCCCGCTGGTTAAAGGGGGCTCTAGCCCTATATCGAAACACTAAGGCCAGGGTGGTAGTGAACAGCATAGCATCCCCCTCCTTTGCTCTGACCAGGGGAACACAACAAGTGTGCCCTTTATCGCCCCTAGTTTTCACACTCGTAATGGAGCCTTTGGCTCAAAGTATTCAGCAGGCGCACACCATCAGGGACCTCAACAAATTTGGCAGGGCATACAAATTAGCGCTTTTCGCAGATGATGTCCTGGTTTATCTGACAAACCTGCACCAAACTGTCCCGAGATTCCTCTCCAGATTAGAGGACTACAGAACCCACTCAGGCTTCCAAAGAAACAAAGCGAAAACAGAGGCGCTAGCCTTGGGTGATATGAATAGTTGCTCAGACCTGGACCCCACTAGGTTGGGCATAAAGAAAGCAGACAAGAGCATCCGACACTTGGGGGTCACCGTCACCAGGAACTTAGCAGACCTGTATCAAGCAAACTACAACACCACTTTGGAAAGCGATCAGGGAAGACACTCAGAAGTTGGCTAAATTGGAACTTTCTTGGGTGGGGAGATTCACAGCAATAAAAATGGATGGGTTGCCGAGGCTCCTCTTCCTCTTCCAATCACGCCTGGTCACTTTTCCCGACGCCTTTGAAACTGAAATCAAGCGCTTCCTCTTATCTTTCCTGTGGGAGGGGGAAAAGTCATGCATTGCTTATAACACAGTGATTCTCCCCAAACTCAGAGGCAGCATGGCATACCTGACTTCCATGAATATTACAGAGCAGCACAGATGAGTGTGCTTCTTTACCACCTTAGAGAATTAAACAACAAACAATGGGTTCATCTGAAAAACATTTACTTCACCCCGGTCACCCTGCGGGAGTTGCTTTGGGCCCCCCTGAACACATTCCCCCGCAAGGTACGCACTCATCCAATCCTAGGGGTGTTATGGGCACAATGGAAAAACAGACCAGACATGAGGGGGTCAGCGCCTGGCCCTCCCCCCTAAGTTGCATATGGGCCCCCCATTAGAAACATTATTATAGACCCTATCCGCTTCCAGCCCCAGTAAGAGCAAGGGCTAATAAGAGCGGGGCAGATGTGGAGGGAAAGCTCGTTCTTGAGGAGGGAGGAATTGGAAGAAGCTCAACAAGGCCTAAAAATCAATCCAACCTCTCCCTTATCTACAACTAAAGGGGGCCCGCATAGACCCGAGATGGGAAGACCGACTCCGAAGGGGGCTCACCCCCTTCGAGGCCACACTGAACACGCACACTGGCACCAGGGTGTTGATAGCAAAACTCTACTGTAGACTTTTAGAAAGGGGACATCTGCCAACACCTCACACCCAAACAAAATGGGAGAGAGACCTGGGGTTGAAGGAAATCCAGGAGGGATGGATGCCATATTTAAGGCAGTCTGGAGCTCAACAATTTCAGTCCAATATAAGATGCATAATAGCAGACTCCTCATGCAGTGGTACCTAACCCAACAGCGCATATCGAAAATGTACGTAGGCGTTCGCCCTTTCCGCTGGCGAGGTTGTGGACAGATTTGCACCTATCGGTACCAATGGTGGCAGTGTCCCAGTGCACAGATGTACTGGAAAGAGATCCTGGGGTGAATACATGATATAGAAGGCATACAGAGGACATTAACACCCCTCCTGGACTTGTTCGAAGTGATTGAAGACCAGCATCACATACTTCCCTATTTTCCCAGGAACCTGCTTTTAGCAGCGTAAGTATGTCTAACCATAAAATGGAAAGGGAGTGCGCTGCCAACAAAGTTAGAGTGGCTGCGCAAAGTCAAAGAAGTCTATGAAATGGAAAGCCTCACAGCGGCGCTATTGTAATCCCATGTGCACATAGACATGCAATGGTTCCCCTTCCTAGAATACTGGGAACGGCACAAACCTACTCCACTCAGTTCGAGACAAAGAGGGTTTCAACCGAGCGGGGTAAACAACTCGCCAGCTTCGTGCTTCGGAGACTCGGTCTAATTGTAAGCTTCTCAGCCGTGTCATACCGCAAATGCCTTGGGGATGGGTTTGAAAAGATCAGAGCTTGGTACACCGGCTAACGAAGGATCAGGACTTGATGTGACTGTGAAACATACTGATTGTCATTATTGCTAAGGTAGTCAACAGCTCAATTCGAACTCATACCCCACCCCCAACAGGGGTATCGTAGAAAGAGGGAGGAGGGGACACAGGGGAAGGAAGTTTTGTTACTCGAAAAAAGGTAAAATAGTTCACGTATTTGGTTTATTGATCTGAAATGCAATGTAACTGTGAAACAAATATTGAACTTAATAAAAACACATTTTCAAACAATAAGGGTGGATTCAAAGCTAGCCCACAAAGAGAAGACTCATAAGCAATCCATCTCCTGCCCCGCCCCAATCATATGGAACTCAATCCTGGTAGAGGCTCAAAATGCCTCCACCATCCTCCAGTTCTGTAAAACAGAAAACATTTAGCTCTTTCAACAATACCTACCGGATGAATGAAGACCCCTCTCTCCCTCCACTAAGAGTACTGCACTACTGTATAAAATGCCAACACCAATTCTGGCACCCTCCTATTTTTAAAACACTCTGCTGCTCTTGAGCTAGGTTTGTGCTATAAGCAATACAAATAAAATAAATATATAATAAATAAGCACAACTTGGACAAACCAACTCTGGTATGTCCCTTAGCTAAACGGACCATTGTTTTTGTGTTGGAGCTATTCATAACTATACCTTTCGCCTTGCACGTTGCTGCAAATAATTTCAATTTTGCCTGTAGACCAGAAGGGGTCTTAAGAAATTAAAACGGTGTCATGCGCAAACAACAAAAGGCCACATTTAGAACTGTCTGATATATTATTATTATTATTATTATTATTATTATTATTATTATTAAATTATTATTATTATTATTATTATTATTATTACTATTATTATTATTATTATAGGTGCATTAGCCTCAAATGTATTAATAGCTACTCCTATGTCATCAATGTATAAATGGAACAGCAATGGCGCCAGCAACGCAGTCTTATCGCATGCCCTTGGTTATATCGATTTTGCTTGTGTAGGTGCCCTTGGTTCCCCAGCGAACCATCACAAAGTTATTACTGTAAAGAGCATGAAAAGAGTGAAGGAGATTGGTAGGGTACCTCTAGTTGAAAAAGAGCACTCCATAGCTTGTGATGAGGGATGGTTTTGAATGCTGTTTTAAGATCTTTAAAGACTAAATAAACTGATTGTTTATCCAGATTCATAAATTATTCGAAGACCAATAAAAGTCTAAAACACTGGTCCACAGTAGATATTCCGGGTCTCAAGCAAGCTTGGGTTTCTGATAAAATCTCATATTTACGTTGGCATTAACCCTTAGCCAGAGAGTATAATCAGAACTTAGCTAACCATCATTCTCTTGGACTTCCCAAAATGTGCCATGTTACATCTGCTTGGATCCCCCTGCACTACTCCAGCAATAGACATCATCCAATTTAAACTGCACTGTTTCATGCACAATGTCTACACAGTGTAGCCCCCTTATACATAATCAACAAAGTTCACCTCTGTCCCCTCACGTTTACTTCAGTCTTCTTCAAAAGGCTCTTTCTATATGCTGCTTTGCTCCTCTACCCTTGATGGCTGACAACTCAGTGTCTGTGGCCCCGAACATTGGACCAAACTGCTGTCCTCCTGCAGAGTAAAACCTGACCGCTTCGGTTTTCATTCCGTCGTTTAAAACTCACTTTTTCAGAAGTTAATCTGTTGGCCATCCTTTCCTGAAACTTTCCATTGAAGACCAGCGCAAAGAGGGTTTTCGTTCTGCGGTACCCGTTGTAGAAATAATCTCACTTGTTTCAACTGTTAATGACTGCCAGATCCATTGATTTCTGGGTTTGGATGGTTAGCTTTAGTACTGCTGCACCTCAACCCAAGCGACTCCTATTTTAATGTAGTCTTTGCATAAGAAGCAATTTACAATTCTTGCATGCACCATTGCTCTTGTATTATCAGTCACCTGGTTTACAAACTATTGCTGATTTGGTGATTGTATTAGTAGCAAAATAGTAATTGTACTTTGACTTCTTAATGGAGGAATTTTGATTGATAAATTAAGTTTTATTTTGACCTCAACATGTCAAAATGTTTTTATATGAATGAAAGCTGTATGCTAAATTCTGGAATGTATAAGCATACGTTTTTTAAGTCCTTATCCTTACAAAAAAAATAAAACGCTGTATTATCTGCATTGCTTGATAGCAAGAATATCAGTAGATAGAACTACAATAAGGGAACATATGTCTGTTGCAGAAAAAACCTATCAGTTATAAGAGATCTCTAGTTGTCCAGCACCATCCATCCAGCCAAGCTAATTTAGAAGGTTTAACAAAACCCAATAGTAATACATGGGTTATAAACTCCTAATTGCAAAATCCTAACCACAGTTTTATACATGAATGGGACAATCAATCTAGCAGACTAACTTCACTTATTTCTATAAATCTACCATTTCCCAGCCTTTTTCTAGGAAGGAGCAGCCATGTGTTACTTATTTGGACTGTTTCTTGCACGCCAACAAGTATTGTGATATTTCTTTGTTGGAAAAGGAACAGCTATGTCAAAGCTGGGAGCACTACTTGGGCATACCTTGGCCATATCTAAGCACACCAAATCTTGATGATATGCATTTTTTTTAAATGTCACCATATAACCTCTTACTTCTTCATAGCTTCCATATGTTCACCAGTCACCTATGTGAGGAATTGTTCCGGTCTGCACGAACAATCCCTGGTATACTACTTTCAAATTAGATACTAGGAGTCCAGGATGTATTAGCAATGTCTCAGGCCCTACCTTTCAAGTTGGGCAATAGGGAAATGGCACTGCACGCACATCTAGAAGCAACTCTTTGGGCTCATGCATATATCTTGTGCACATTTCGGTCTTAGGAATGGCTCAAGTCTCTTGTAGCACTGCGTGGGGCCTTTCCTCCATGTCAGACAATATGGGGCACCAAGTATTGATCTCTGCTGTAGTAGCAATGTGTCAACCAAGCCATTCTCTGTAGTAAAGGTATAGGAGACTCAGACATTGCTTTCTTTTCTAGTAGCAAAACCAGAGCCTTTCCTTGAAGCAAGGTAATGAGGATAATACACTAGAATATGATGTAGAAAAGCTCTAGTCAAAGGAGTGATATTCTATTTCACCAACAGCTTGATAATTTGAACAGGAACACTCCGTATTCGATCAACGCTCTTTCTTAAAATGTTTATCTCGGACTCTCTAATAGGCCATACCTGTCACGATGCCCGCTCCCGGGGAGCCGGCTCAGGCCCTATGTCCCCAAAAGCGGACATCAAGTCCCCGGGGAAGGTCCCAGCAACCCCTTATAGGGGCCCTTTGGACAGCGTCCTGGCGCCTATGGCGCCAGGCTCATAGAAAACGTCAGTACTGGCGCCATAGGCGCCAGGCTCATTATGAAAGTGTTTGGGTGCACTTACCTGATGCAGACCATGCTGCAGAACCCCGGCCTCCTTGAGGCCTGAAAGGAACTACTTTACCTGTGGGACTCATTTACCACCCGGGCGTGGTCGGGGAAGGATACATACCTGATTGGAGGAAGGACACATTCTAGGAACTTCTTCCAAGGCTATTTAAACCACACCCGATCAGCCACACATGCTTCGCGTTGTTCTGCATCTAGCAGCTGGAAGCTCACCGTGTCTGCTCCTGCATCTTGACTTCTGCCACACCTGCCAGCATCCTGAATCACCTGCAAAGGAAGGGAACAAGAGAACAGAAGAAGGAAAAGGCCTCACCTGCTAAATCTGCATCCCAGAGACATTTCACCGACAATCCTGAAAAGGAAGACATTTATTTTTAAAAGCACATCGCATCGATCGCTGCAGCGCCGCATTCTACTCACCTTTACAGGGCGCCTCCATGTTCAGCAGCGACCATCCAGATTCGCAGTCGCACCCCCGCGCCTAGGGAGAAAAAGACAAGAACAAAGGTGAGAGAAAGAAGGGAAACGGGAAGCTAAAACTCCATGTCAAGACTTACCTGTTGGGTCATTCCCTTTTCATTTCGGGTCCGTGCCACATCCAGGCATTTTCGGACCCCGGCCCGTAAGGGGAAAAAGACATCAGCGTTAATGAGTGAATGAAAAGACATTAGAATTAGAACATTAATGCATGGACACAAGGGGAACCACTTATAGAAAAACTTACCTGGAAGCCAAACAAGTTTGGTTCTCACCCATCCGAAAATCCAGTGACGTAACTGGATACCAACGCGCCCCTGCATCAGAAGCAGGATGGAGAGCTCGTCCTTCCAGCCCCTGAGGTGAGACGCTACGGGGAAGCACAGAAGGGTTTTGAGGAGGGTGAGAGGGGTAAGGGGGAGGCCGATTGCATTACCCCGCAGACAGTTAACCCCCTATTCTCACCTACAGAAGGATACTTCTGCGAGTCAGACAAGCCAGATCTGGGGCCCGGTCCAGTCCGTCTTCCGAACCCTGTGCATCACCTTAGACGAGGTCACAGCAGCGCGAACCAGGCCAGCGGCCCCGTGGGAGTCAGGTGAGCGTTACAATACCAAAGATAACGTTACATGGACCATGGAAGTTTTTCACGGTCAAACACACCATTAAATAGCGTTTCTCATGTAACTCACTGCACATGTGGAGCCTAGCAGTTCAATATACTTTCAACAATATATCGTCCTTGAACAGTCACCCTTTACCTCTGTAGGGTCCTGTTATGTGGTTTGTGACACAGATGACCTTACGAACACACCAACTCTCGAAGATAGTTCAAGGGTTTTTATAAAAATAATTTAGAAGGGGCTTATTAAAGGACGTCGCTCTCTTACTGCTCCTGGTCATTTCCCTCCCTAGCCCATGCGTCCCTTAACCCCATCATGGTCATTAGAGACTGACTGGCTGGTCATGATGGCCTAATAGAAAACACCCTTTTTCTTGCATTACCTCTGGGAGCAATCTAGGTGAACCCTAACCTGGATCCTCATAATCCAAAGGTTGTTAAGGAAAGGTGCGTTCCAGTTACCCAAGTATCACTTGATCCTTTCCATAAATGCTCTGGTACTCCTCGCCCTGTTGTTTTTTCCTCCCTGTCCTACTGTTAAAATGGATTTACAAAATCTACCCTGGAATGGATTTTGAGAGGCCAACCTACAGTGGTAAGGCTTAGACTTAGGAGGGGGAGCGAGGGGGAGAGTGGTCTAGAGCTAGAGTGAGTCCACACAGAACACCAATAATTTCAGTTAGACAAGTAAGTACGAACATATAAAATGATGTATTAGGCCTTTAAAATACACACTAAGCAATGAAACCTCTAGGCAAATATTGTTACACACTGACGATCATTCAGAAGGTGTCACTTCTCCCCAGCGGAGAACCCCTCTCCATGAGGCCAGGGAATGAGGCTGTTTACAGATAGTCCCCCTTGGGGTGATAACATGACAGAGAATTTCATGGAGAGAGGCTCCTTTCCTGGGGGTAAGGACGCGATTGGAAGGCACAACCCCTTTAAGCCCCAACCCGGTAGGCTAACGGCAGATCATAAGCCTTGTGGGTCTAGGTTCATGACTAAAACCATGTGTTACTGTGAAATATCGAGCCACTCTGACGGTTTAGGTACTAAGACGAAGAAGCACTCGAAAAGGATGCAAGCATCTAGAAAAAGTACTGGAACAGCTGTAGAGAATAGAATGGACTTTACATCAGGGTGGGCTCTACTATATCAGGACGTTCGGAACAAACAAAGAGCAGGAAGGGTACTGGGAAGTAGTACAGAGTGTACCGGAGAGAGTATCGTAATCGGAGAAAGAGAGCGAGAAGGAGAGAAAGAACGAGAAAGGCTTGGCAATCGAGGCCAAGCATATCGCAGAAGGAAGAACAGGACAGCGCAAGAGAGGGGCATGGAGGGTGTGGTTCAGGAGAACGCACAAGCTAGCCCAGAAGGCCGTTCTGGTATTAAGATGAGAAGTAGAAGCAGATACTTGAATGCATGTTCTGTGCGAAGACAGGACGCCAAACTTAATAAGAATTACACTTGATGGCCAGCAGGTGAAAATCTGATCTCAACCAAGAACAGTGGCCTTTTGCCCATGCAAGACGAATACCCCTGACGTGCGGAAAGCGTCTCCTCGGAAGGCCGGACAGAAAGACAGAGAATGTACGACAGTGGCGTGACCTGTAGTTGGAGGACCTTGGTTCCAACAACTACACCAAGACCACTACAGCAGGCTTGGTACAGAGAAGTGAGAACGAGCTGGGGAAAACTGCAGAGTGCTGGTGATTTCTGGGCCTCTATGAGAAGGATGGTCAAAACAACTATCGTTATCGGAGGAACGAGCAGGGCGAGGCTCTAAGAATTGACACTCCGCAATAAAGAAGGCTGGCGAGTCACCCGAAATCCTATCAACCCAGTGAAGCTCCCCGATCCCAATACAGGTAACAGGATTAACGAAAGTCTAGGAGGGAGAGGCCAAACTGTTTAAGAATCTCTTTAGTCTTCTCATGAAACTTAAGGCAACAACGGAGAACAGTGTTTAGTATGAACTCAGAGCAGGTGCCTTAGCGATTGAGAAGACACGTTGTCAGTGAATCTGAGACCCCCAACTCCCTGAAACGTCATAAAAGGGGGCTATTTTATCAACCCTGGGAAGTACAACAGAGGGGCCTAAAATGGTTGGAGGCCCACGGATAGTTTATGCTCTCCTTCTCTATCCAAACATCAAATACCTGGGGGAACCCCTGTCAAAGGAGAGAAGCACTGTACACGCCCCAGAACCATGTAGGGCTGGACCAGCGAGCCAAACCAATCATCTTCTGTCATCAGTCTGTTACACCTTGGCGATTGGTCAACACCAGGTCCTGCCAAGAGTCCCGTCCTTGCAGCGCATGCCTTAACCTTGCCTTCCTCAAGATACTAATAAACCCTTTGTTAATAGTTTCTTTTTGTTGTGCTTGAAAAACCAGGAAGAATCAAGAACCCTTTAAAACACACTCTGAAGAAACAGACAACTGTAAAACCATGTATGTGTGATAGTTCCCTGGACAGTCCCACAGGTGGGTGGTACTGGGGGGTAGAGAGGAACTCCAGGAACAGCTTCAGCATCGCAGTGGGGCAGATCAAGAATTGGGGAAAACATAGGGCAACCAGCTAGGAAAAGGAAGACTTTCTCCTAGCCCCACAAGAACTTTATATGATGCTTTACTTTTTGTTGGGTTACGGAAAACCCAGAACTTTTACTTTGAATAGCATAAGAGGCGTTTGGATGGTTTGCATCCAGGAGAAGTCGTTCTCCTGGATTACAACAGTAGCAGGACATTATGGTTTTTTGCAGTAGTGACAGGGATAGGATAGGAGCCTTTGTGACCGGGACAGTGCATTTTTGTTTTGACTCGCACAGACTTCCTGACGAGCATCTGAGTTTCTTTAGTTGAGGTAGGGAAACACCCTTAGAATTAGGGATAGGTAGGTTTGGTTTTTCATTTATTAAAAGTCTATAGCAATCACAATTGCACCACTTGGTCGGTCTCTTCCTTCCTTGTCACCATAACACTTAGAAGAAGATGGAAAGCATATAATTCACAAACCGGTGCAACACAGGTAAGTATGTGTATCGTAAAATACAGTAAAAGCACTTTAGAGCAATACCAAAATAATTTCCCAGCACTTAGTAATTCAAGCTCTAAGATGGTTTGGGGCTTTGTGCCCCAGCGCCGTCAGTTCCAAAGTTATACTTTTCAGGTAGGTTTACTACGTGATTTGATGATACCAGTGGTTGCGACTCAAAATTTTAAAAGTAAGTAAAGCCATGAAAGTAACTCTCTCAATCCCACTATTGTAGGTTAGGACCTTGAAGGGATTCTTGACCAGATCATCACTGATGTAAGTCAAGAAAAAGAGAAATAGAAATGTGACTTTACGCCCATGTAACCCTATGGAGGAAAAGGAAGCCAGTATGTTAACTTACCCCCATTCATCTGATTTCTCCAGAGACCAATGCTGAGGTTCTGGAGTCTGTTGGGCACACGTGCTTCTGTGTTTGGGCCAGACGAGGACGGCCAAGGGGTCGCTGGATTTAGTTTTGGTCAGTCGCAGTGATTGAATCTTGGTTCCAGGCAACTTTCAGCTGAGCACCCTTGGGACAAAATATAGATGACTTCTGCGGCGCAAGAGCATCACCATAGAGAGAAGATGGATTGCTGCAGGAATCACCTTGGTCAGGCAGTGATAAATGATCTTCTAAGGATGAACAAAAGTGCAGGTCCTGCACAGCTTCAGTTGATGCAAAAAGTCAGGAGCAGGTGTCTTGTAGTGCAAGCTAAAGATCTTCCAGGTCCCAAGGTGCACTCAGAACGGCACAGGCTGCAGCAAAATAGCCCAGGAGAGAGCTGGTCCGTCCACCAGTTGATTCATGCAAACTTTTGAAGGCACGGATACTTGAACCAGGGATGAGACTGGTTAGTCCCAACGGTCCAGGGGTCGAAGCAACCATGAGGGTCTTCTTGAGAACAGACAGAGGAGCAGGGACTTCATTGGAGTTGATGCTAGTCAGCTGCAAAGGTCGTCCTCGAGATGTCAGAGACTGCAATTCTTCATAGGTGTTTTAGCACCAACGATGATCTGTGGAATGGCTGCAGGAATCCTCCTTTAATCCAAGATTTGGACTGAAAACTGGCCAAGGTCCACCAATGGTAGGGATCTGCACCATTCAAACTGGCAGTGGATATACGATCATGGAAAGCCACTCCCTACACAATCTGCCCAGCAACAAACATTCAGACACCACTATGTGGAATGGAACCAGACAGTCCCAGCCACCACATCCGGCCACACACAACAGTTTTCCCCAGGAAAGGGCACTCCATAGAAGGCACTCCCGACTGTGAGAGGGCAGGGAAACGGCCAAAGAACAATATGACCAAAGGACAGGCAAGAATATTGTGTCACGGCCATCTTAGAGTACTAGCCATTCTTAGTAGCCGTTTGCAGTAATAACAAATGTTTACGATTAAAACGTTTAAAATACACTCACCACATTGTATTTGTAACCCAAAAGTCACAAAAAAGAGTTTTATAAGCATAGAAAGTATCCAAACTGCACTTCATTTTAAAGTGATGTGTGCCATTGTAAAAATGCAAGAAATCAATAAAGAGAGACATAGCACTCATTTTATGGACTGATCAGTCTCCCCATTAAAAAAACGCAAAGCAAGGGAAGTAAAGCAGAAAGCTTTACTTACCTCCAAAAAGTCAGGCCAGGAGTCAAAACAAAGCAAAGAGAAAATGTGTCCCATAGAGGTCTATGGGAGGAAAGCAGCATAAAGAAATTATTTTCTAACATCTACAGGTGTCGGGTCTCTTCCTCCCAGTTTCCCCTTCTCTCTCTCTCTCTCTCTCTCTCTCTCTCTCTCTCTCTCTCTCTCTCTCTCTGTCTCTGTCTCTCATTGTACTTCTGATGGTCTCTCTTCTACTTCCACTCTCCTTCTCTCTCTGTTTCTGCTCTTCCCCCTCCACACTACTATTCTCTCCATTCCACTCCACTACTCTCCACACTACTTCTCTCCCCTCTCTATACTACTACTCTACATCCACACCTTCTCTCGTAATTACCCTACTTTCACTCTCCCAGTCATCTTCCCACTCCGTCTTATTCACTCTGTATACTCTCCCTCTGTTAGTCTCACTCTCACCTTACAAACACTCACACCCAAGCACCACTTTCTCTCACCAACTAATGCCTCACCTTGCACACTATTTCGGCACTCCTCCATGCTCTTCTGCACCATCCTTCCTCTGCCTTGTCTATTGGTCCTCCTTCTCCCTTGCCCTCACCCGAGCATCCCACAATACCTTGATCGCCATGTCACTTTTCATCCTCCTTCCCCTTACATTGTTTCTCTCCCTTACCTCGTTCCCCAGACCACCTGCTGCCTTCCCTTTCCCCAGGCATTGGGTTACAGGTAAGCAAACGCATATAACTTGTATTAAACCCAGACCCCTTTTTTCGTACATTGGTCTGCTGGCGTTTGGTAATGGCTGCCCACTCAAAACACAGTCAATTTCCAAGTTTGTATCAGAACTGATATAGGGATCACTGCATGCTCCTGCTGAAGGTAGGAACAATGCCAGCGTTCATATTGCACAGATTGTCTGGAGTGCGGACTTCAACTGTGGATTGCTCTGCAGCCCTGCTGAAAGTAGGTTCAGTGTCCGTCTGCGTCCGTTGTAGTGTCAGGATTGCCTGTTTGATGTTTGGATGGAACTGTAGGTTCTCCCTGCCTTTTGCCCGGGTAGGTTGTGGGCTCTCTCCTCCAGCGCCAGGCCTGCTGGGTTATGTAGTCCTACGGGACAAACAGAAACTTGCCAGCCTTATGCATTACCACTATGGTGCAAGAAAACGTGGTATTTATTTCAGTCATGTGTGCACAGGTAGAAGGAACAGCGACTGGTGCCCTCCCAACTCCTACACCCTGCCTCTGGGGCAGGACCTTCTCTGGGAAACTATGTGGTAGGCCTCCTGTCCCAGGCTGAAATGGTTTGCCATCCACTCCTCACTGGGTCATATCAAAGCCTGACTAAAAGGTCACACCTTGAATTTTAATGCAGTAAACATTTCATAAAAAACATCAGATGCCCTTAAGTGTTGCATTTTCTTAAGGAGTTTGGAAACATCCACCTTTACCAAGTTCAGGAATTTCACTAGATTTGTTAAAGCTCTATATTTTTATATTTTCTCATTATATCTTCTATTCTCCAGCATGATGTCTGGCATGGATTCACATGCTCGTGAACATTCCCCATCGTCAGGCTGGGAATCCTCAGTAAAACAGAAAAGCAGTTTTGCTTTAGCCTGAAAACTGCTTGTCTCCTCTATAACCAATCACGGTCCTCAGGGTCATACTGCCCCCATCCAGTGACATTCGTCTCCCTAAGCTCTATGCCTGGTGGCCATCTTCAGATTTTACCACACATTTCAGTGTTGGGAGTCCTCTGTATTGCTCTTTGAGTATTTTGCTGTTTTTTCATGTTTTTCAGATAACTTTGTTATTTTTCTCTCCTATTCTTTCAATTATCGACCATTCGACTACTGATAGCAGGGATACATTGCGGCGAGAAGAGGAGTCTCTTTAAACTGTGCGAAATTTGGAATGCGGAACGTCTACGTCGAGGATCGGCACCTCAAGTGCCTATATAGCCTGCATCCAGACCATGATTGCCACAGATTTATGACAAAGATGAAGGACTGTTATCGCAGGTTAGCGACTAAGCTCAAGTTCGGGAAGGCCTCTGACTCGGCCTCTGGGCGCAGTCATGCCTCGTCCAGGACCTGCCAGTCTATTGAGCGTGCTCCCTCTGAGAAGAGGTTGAGGTCTTTTGAAGATGCCCCTTCCCATGGAATCCAAAAGAAGGCTCAGCACCATAATACTGATCCCACAGCCACGGAGGAGGTTCTTGTCTGGGCGCAGGCACCTATAGTCTACACGTTTCCACAGGGATTGGGCAGGACTAGGGAGCTGCTGACTCCTACGTGTTTCTCTCCAGGTCGGCGAGGATCTCGCCAAACATCTATACAATCTCTGATGACACCACTTGCCTGAGGACTATTACTTGGCTCATGATGAAGGACTCGGGCCCCTGTCCCCCAGGGTCTGGGTGGGGTATCCATGCAGGGCCATGGCCAGCTGGTCCTTTCGCACCTCAGCTAGCACCTAGGAACATGTAGCTGGACAGTCGCAGAGTGAGCAAAGGCCGACCCTAGGGCAAGCCAGGCCACATATGCAAAACGAGATCGATCCAGCAACAACCCAAAAGCTACATGGGTAGTGCCGAGCTACACTAGCCATGGCAATGCAGTCCTCCCCAGAAGCACCCCTCATACATGGAGAGGGCCACGAGACTCTAACAAAGGCGGACATACGCCTCCTGTTCAACAAAAGGCGGTCCTTGCGCAGCAGCATGACCGCGACCGTAAGCACCCTCCAGGAAACAGTTCTGAAAGTAGAAGACAAAGTAGAGGTGCTTGAGAACTATCAACAGTCTGTTGATCTCATCGAAATGAAATCAAAGAGTCACTTCCAGGACTTGGAGCAGAAGAACATGGACTTAGCGGCCAAAGTCGACGACTTAGAAAATAGGGAGAGGAGAGCCAACATTAGGATACAAGGTGTCAAGGAAGCACCCAACGAAACACCGGCTAGTCTAGAGAGGTGGATCAAGGCCTTGGTGAACTCTATCTTCACAACCCCACCCAACTCTGCAACTGGAATTCGAGAGAGTCCACAGCGACCGAGATCCGTTCTAGCCAAGTGCCACCACTATAGGCACAAGGTGGAGATAGTGCAACCAGCCAGAGAAAGGGAAAACATTGATTTCGAGGACTCGCCGTCAGAATTTATCAGGATCTGTCAGCACCACCCTTGCCCAGAGAAGAGACTGCCGCCCTTTAACCACCTGGTTGCACGTGCACTGCGTTCGCTACAGATGGGGATTCCCCTTTGCACTTTTATTCAAACATAACGAAGAGTACAGGGTTACCTCAGGCGATGAAGTGACCAACGTCCTGTGGGGTCTGACAGCGGGCACAGAGCCTGCAGAGTTGGGTGATCTTCTGTCCTCTTCAGAAACGACCAGGAAACCCATCGGCCCATGGCCGAAGAGAGGATGCTCCAAAGGCACAAGAAAATTCAAGAGACTCAACACCCCCTGAGGGGTAGAGGACCATATCAGCGGATTTCATGCGGCAGAGAGCAGAGGAAAGAGAAAGCAGGGGGACAACAAGATTGAGTAACGAACAAGACCAGCAAGTGGAGAGTTATCTCCCCAAAGTTGAGGAATCGCTGGGCTGGGCGACCAAAACCGCAGATGTTGCGCACTCACGCCTAACAATAGCAGTCATGTTGCAGTTAAAGGTTACAGGCAGTAGGGGAGTCCCCGATGAGTGGCCCTATGGTTTTTTCTAGGGAGTCTCAATTTTTAGGAGGGATCCCTCAATGGTTGGTGGTTCTTGTTTTTTGTAGGGGAGTGGAGGGGGAGAAGGGGGAAATCAAGGGGAAAAGAGATGGGAAAGATGGGGTGAATGGGGGGTCAGAGCACAAAACCTACCAGCAGACAACCTCACCTAGCAAAAAAACACACACCACAGCGATACATTGACACAGTCTCCTCAGCCAAACAATTCAGACATGCTCAAGTACTCAGACCCTGACAATGGTGAAAACAAACATGGCAGCAGGGCACAGAGCACAAGGACGGACAGTAATATGACACCAGACATGGTCAGGATGGGGACTCTGAACGTGAAGGGTCTCAACTCGCCCCAGAAGCGATCAATGCTGGTGAGAGTGTTCCAACAGGCCAGTCTCGACATACTCTTCCTACAAGAAACTACATTTAAAAAAGGAGAAGAAACCACTCCCAAGGGTAGAAGGATGGGAGGTGCCTCATGGGCGTCAGGATTGGAGAAAAAGGGTGGAGTGAGGATTATGTATAAGGCGGCCCTGGGGTTGCAGATTGCAAAAGTACACCGGGACCCAGGTGGGAGATACCTTTTATTGTCAACGGTACAATCAAGGTGAAAGAAATCATTCTGTGCTCAGCATATGCACCAAACACCCAGCAGCTGGCATTTGGTCTTTGCGATGGTGGAGTGGGAGGGGACCGGGGAGTTGATCTGCGGCGGGGACTTCAATGTGGTGTTAGATCCGTCAGTTGACTGGGTATCGTACAGGGAGGGTGCCACCCCCCTCAAGAGAGAAGGGATCCTTCCTCAACCTAACACATAAACACTTCCTGGTAGATGCATGGAGGGCCCAGCACCTGCAAGAGAAAGCATACAGATTTTACTCACCCGCCCCCCACAAAAAATATTTGCATATAAACCGCATCTTCATAAATGCAGCACTTGACCTTGAGGGTGCAAAGATAGAACCTGTTGGTTGGTCAGATCATGATATGGTTATTGTTGAGCTGATTTTAGACCCAATCGCCGCCACAGACAAGAGGTGGATATGTAATGACACACTCCTGAAAGACCACATTTTCAGGGAGTCCTTGGACTCTGAGACGCAAGAATTCTTTGAACAAAACGATCAGGCAGATCTCAGGCGGGCAACAGTTTGGGAGGTGGTGAAAGTCACACTCGGAGGCCTATTGATAGCGAGGGGCACATACATGAAAAGAGTTATACAACACTATGAAAAACAACTAAAAGAAGAAATAAGTCAGAGAGAAGCAGCCCTGGAGGCAGGAGGGGGGACGTAGCAGAAACCTTAGCAGAAATAAGAGCTCCACAAGAGTTGAAGGCTGTGTGGCAGAGCAAAGCACTAACCCACCTCCGATATGTAAAACAGAAATATTACGAGAAGGGAGACAAAGTCCATACCCTACTCGCAGCCAGTTTAAGCGGGCAAAGAGCGGAAAGGGCGGTCTATAAAATCAAAACAAAAGGGGGAGAAACGATAAGCAATCCCAAAGGTATAACTGCATGATTTGTCTGGTTCTACGAAGAGCTTTAGACCTCAGACAGCAGGTCATCTCATGAAGAAGTCAGGAGGTTCTTGGAACCCCAGTTACTGCCCTCTCTGTGCCAGACGGACTCAGACACATTAAGTGGTCCAGTTACCGCTGAAGAGGTAGAGGCCGCTATCTCCAAACTTAAAGCAGGATCGGCACCGGGTCAGGATGGCTTTATTCCTGCATATTACAAGACCTTGAAGGGGGCATTGACGCCCTTCCTGGTCCTCCTATTTAATGATATTATGGACAAGGGGGAGGCTCCACACTCATTTGCGGAGGCTTCGATTATGGTACTTCCCAAGGAAGGGAGAGAGAAACTTGAATGCAGGTCATACAGGCCAATATCACTGCTGAACGTGGATGCCAAAATCTACACTAGCACACTTGCCAGCAGGCTTAGCGAAGTCCTCCCAGCACTAATTAACAATGACTAGGTAGGATACGTAAGAGGCCAGCAGGGCTCAGATAATTGGGGTCATTACGACCCAGGCGGTAAGTACACCAACTTTACCACCATGGTGTAAACTATGTTTACACCATGGTGGATGGCGGATTTACCGCCCCATTCCAAGGTGAGTGGGGCAGTAAATCCCCATTTCCCCATTGCCATTTTTGCCCCAAAGGGCATAATGGAAGTGGGTAAGGCGCTAATTACGGCACCGTAAATTACGACGTAAATTACGACGGCGTTAACCCTTAACACCTGAGTTGTAATGAGGCCCAATGCCTGCAAGACCTTAGATCTCATTGCAGCAACCGATGCGGAAGACTTCTGTCCCACACTGATTTCGGTTGACGCGGAAAAGGCTTTCGACGGAGTGGAATGGCAGTTCATGCAGCAGGTTCTGGGCAATGCGAACTTGGGATCCCGCTGGTTAAAGGGGGCTCTAGCCCTATATCGAAAACACTAAGGCCAGGGTGGTAGTGAACAGCATAGCATCCCCCTCCTTTGCTCTGACCAGGGGAACACAACAAGTGTGCTCTTTATCGCCCCTGGTTTTCACACTCGTAATGGAGTCTTTGGCTCAAAGTATTCAGCAGGCGCACACCATCAGGGACCTCAACAAATTTGGCAGGGCATACAAATTAGCGCTTTTCGCAGATGATGTCCTGGTTTATCTGACAAACCTGCACCAAACTGTCCCGAGATTCCTCTCCAGATTAGAGGACTACAGAACCCACTCAGGCTTCCAAATAAACAAAGCGAAAACAGAGGCGCTAGCCTTGGGTGATATGAATAGTTGCTCAGACCTGGACCCCACTAGGTTGGGCATAAAGAAAGCAGACAAGAGCATCCGACACTTGGGGGTCACCGTCACCAGGAACTTAGCAGACCTGTATCAAGCAAACTACAACACCACTTTGGAAAGCGATCAGGGAAGACACTCAGAAGTTGGCTAAATTGGAACTTTCTTGGGTGGGGAGATTCACAGCAATAAAAATGAATGGGTTGCCGAGGCTCCTCTTCCTCTTCCAATCACGCCTGGTCACTTTTCCCGATGCCTTTGAAACTGAAATCAAGCGCTTCCTCTTATCTTTCCTGTGGGAGGGGGAAAAGTCATGCATTGCTTATAACACAGTGATTCTCCCCAAACTCAGAGGCAGCATGGCATACCTGACTTCCATGAATATTACAGAGCAGCACAGATGAGTGTGCTTCTTTACCACCTTAGAGAATTAAACAACAAACAATGGGTTCATCTGAAAAACATTTACTTCACCCCGGTCACCCTGCGGGAGTTGCTTTGGGCCCCCCTGAACACATTCCCCCGCAAGGTACGCACTCATCCAATCCTAGGGGTGTTATGGGCACAATGGAAAAACAGACCAGACATGAGGGGGGTCAGCACCTGGCCCTCCCCCCTAAGTTGCATATGGGCCCCCCATTAGAAACATTATTATAGACCCTATCCGCTTCCAGCCCCAGTAAGAGCAAGGGCTAATAAGAGAGGGGCAGATGTGGAGGGAAAGCTCGTTCTTGAGGAGGGAGGAATTGGAAGAAGCTCAACAAGGCCTAAAAATCAATCCAACCTCTCCCTTATCTACAACTAAAGGGGGCCGACATAGACCCGAGATGGGAAGACCGACTCCGAAGGGGGCTCACCCCCTTCGAGGCCACACTGAACACGCACACTGGCACCAGGGTGTTGATAGCAAAACTCTACTGTAGACTTTTAGAAAGGGGACATCTGCCAACACCTCACACCCAAACAAAATGGGAGAGAGACCTGGGGTTGAAGGAAATCCAGGAGGGATGGATGCCATATTTAAGGCAGTCTGGAGCTCAACAATTTCAGTCCAATATAAGATGCATAATAGCAGACTCCTCATGCAGTGGTACCTAACCCAACAGCGCATATCGAAAATGTACGTAGGCGTTCGCCCTTTCCGCTGGCGAGGTTGTGGACAGATTTGCACCTATCGGTACCAATGGTGGCAGTGTCCCAGTGCACAGATGTACTGGAAAGAGATCCTGGGGTGAATACATGATATAGAAGGCATACAGAGGACATTAACACCCCTCCTGGACTTGTTCGAAGTGATTGAAGACCAGCATCACATACTTCCCTATTTTCCCAGGAACCTGCTTTTAGCAGCGTAAGTATGTCTAACCATAAAATGGAAAGGGAGTGCGCTGCCAACAAAGTTAGAGTGGCTGCGCAAAGTCAAAGAAATGTATGAAATGGAAAGCCTCACAGCGGCGCTATTGTAATCCCATGTGCACATAGACATGCAATGGTTCCCCTTCCTAGAATACTGGGAACGGCACAAACCTACTCCACTCAGTTCGAGACAAAGAGGGTTTCAACCGAGCGGGGTAAACAACTCGCCAGCTTCGTGCTCCGGAGACTCGGTCTAATTGTAAGCTTCTCAGCCGTGTCATACCGCAAATGCCTTGGGGATGGGTTTGAAAAGATCAGAGCTTGGTACACCGGCTAACGAAGGATCAGGACTTGATGTGACTGTGAAACATACTGATTGTCATTATTGCTAAGGTAGTCAACAGCTCAATTCGAACTCATACCCCACCCCCAACAGGGGTATCGTAGAAAGAGGGAGGAGGGGACACAGGGGAAGGAAGTTTTGTTACTCGAAAAAAGGTAAAATAGTTCACGTATTTGGTTTATTGATCTGAAATGCAATGTAACTGTGAAACAAATATTGAACTTAATAAAAACACATTTTCAAAAAATAAGGGTGGATTCAAAGCTAGCCCACAAAGAGAAGACTCATAAGCAATCCATCTCCTGCCCCGCCCCAATCATATGGAACTCAATCCTGGTAGAGGCTCAAAATGCCCCCACCATCCTCCAGTTCTGTAAAACAGAAAACATTTAGCTCTTTCAACAATACCTACCGGATGAATGAAGACCCCTCTCTCCCTCCACTAAGAGTACTGCACTACTGTATAAAATGCCAACACCAATTCTGGCACCCTCCTATTTTTAAAACACTCTGCTGCTCTTGAGCTAGGTTTGTGCTATAAGCAATACAAATAAAATAAATATATAATAAATAAGCACAACTTGGACAAACCAACTCTGGTATGTCCCTTAGCTAAACGGACCATTGTTTTTGTGTTGGAGCTATTCATAACTATACCTTTCGCCTTGCACGTTGCTGCAAATAATTTCAATTTTGCCTGTAGACCAGAAGGGGTCTTAAGAAATTAAAACGGTGTCATGCGCAAACAACAAAAGGCCACATTTAGAACTGTCTGATATAGGTGCGTTAGCCTCAAATGTATTAATAGCTACTCCTATGTCATCAATGTATAAATGGAACAGCAATGGCGCCAGCAACGCAGTCTTATCGCATGCCCTTGGTTATATCGATTTTGCTTGTGTAGGTGCCCTTGGTTCCCCAGCGAACCATCACAAAGTTATTACTGTAAAGCGCATGAAAAGAGTGAAGGAGATTGGTAGGGTACCTCTAGTTGAAAAAGAGCACTCCATAGCTTGTGATGAGGGATGGTTTGAATGCTGTTTTAAGATCTTTAAAGACTAAATAAACTGATTGTTTATCCAGATTCATAAATTATTCGAAGACCAATAAAAGTCTAAAACACTGGTCCACAGTAGATATTCCGGGTCTCAAGCAAGCTTGGGTTTCTGATAAAATCTCATATTTACGTTGGCATTAACCCTTAGCCAGAGAGTATAATCAGAACTTAGCTAACCATCATTCTCTTGGACTTCCCAAAATGTGCCATGTTACATCTGCTTGGATCCCCCTGCACTACTCCAGCAATAGACATCATCCAATTTAAACTGCATTGTTTCATGCACAATGTCTACACAGTGTAGCCCCCTTATACATAATCAACAAAGTTCACCTCTGTCCCCTCACGTTTACTTCAGTCTTCTTCAAAAGGCTCTTTCTATATGCTGCTTTGCTCCTCTACCCTTGATGGCTGACAACTCAGTGTCTGTGGCCCCGAACATTGGACCAAACTGCTGTCCTCCTGCAGAGTAAAACCTGACTGCTTCGGTTTTCATTCCGTCGTTTAAAACTCACTTTTTCAGAAGTTAATCTGTTGGCCATCCTTTCCTGAAACTTTCCATTGAAGACCAGCGCAAAGAGGGTTTTCGTTCTGCGGTACCCGTTGTAGAAATAATCTCACTTGTTTCAACTGTTAATGAGTGCCAGATCCATTGATTTCTGGATGGTTAGCTTTAGTACTGCTGCACCTCAACCCAAGCGACTCCTATTTTAATGTAGTCTTTGCATAAGAAGCAATTTACAATTCTTGCATGCACCATTGCTCTTGTATTATCAGTCACCTGGTTTACAAACTATTGCTGATTTGGTGATTGTATTAGTAGCAAAATAGTAATTGTACTTTGACTTCTTAATGGAGGAATTTTGATTGATAAATTAAGTTTTATTTTGACCTCAACATGTCAAAATGTTTTTATATGAATGAAAGCTGTATGCTAAATTCTGGAATGTATAAGCATACGTTTTTTAAGTCCTTATCCTTACAAAAAAAATAAAACGCTGTATTATCTGCATTGCTTGATAGCAAGAATATCAGTAGATAGAACTACAATAATGGAACATATGTCTGTTGCAGAAAAAACCTATCAGTTATAAGAGATCTCTAGTTGTCCAGCACCATCCATCCAGCCAAGCTAATTTAGAAGGTTTAACAAAACCCAAGAGTAATACATGGGTTATAAACTCCTAATTGCAAAATCCTAACCACAGTTTTATACATGAATGGGACAATCAATCTAGCAGACTAACTTCACTTATTTCTATAAATCTACCATTTCCCAGCCTTTTTCTAGGAAGGAGCAGCCATGTGTTACTTATTTGGACTGTTTCTTGCACGCCAACAAGTATTGTGATATTTCTTTGTTGGAAAAGGAACAGCTATGTCAAAGCTGGGAGCACTACTTGGGCATACCTTGGCCATATCTAAGCACACCAAATCTTGATGATATGCATTTTATTTAAATGTCACCATATAACCTCTTACTTCTTCATAGCTTCCATATGTTCACCAGTCACCTATGTGAGGAATTGTTCCGGTCTGCACGAACAATCCCTGGTATACTACTTTCAAATTAGATACTAGGAGTCCAGGATGTATTAGCAATGTCTCAGGCCCTACCTTTCAAGTTGGGCAATAGGGAAATGGCACTGCACGCACATCTAGAAGCAACTCTTTGGGCTCATGCATATATCTTGTGCACATTTCGGTCTTAGGAATGGCTCAAGTCTCTTGTAGCACTGCGTGGGGCCTTTCCTCCATGTCAGACAATATGGGGCACCAAGTATTGATCTCTGCTGTAGTAGCAATGTGTCAACCAAGCCATTCTCTGTAGTAAAGGTATAGGAGACTCAGACATTGCTTTCTTTTCTAGTAGCAAAACCAGAGCCTTTCCTTGAAGCAAGGTAATGAGGATAATACACTAGAATATGATGTAGAAAAGCTCTAGTCAAAGGAGTGATATTCTATTTCACCAACAGCTTGATAATTTGAACAGGAACACTCTGTATTCGATCAACGCTCTTTCTTAAAATGTTTATCTCTGACTCTCTAATAGGCCATACCTGTCACGATGCCCGCTCCCGGGGAGCCGGCTCAGGCCCTACGTCCCCGAAAGCGGACATCAAGTCCCCGGGGAAGGTCCCAGCAACCCCTTATAGGGGCCCTTTGGACAGCGTCCTGGCGCCTATGGCGCCAGGCTCATAGAAAACGTCAGTACTGGCGCCATAGGCGCCAGGCTCATTATGAAAGTGTTTGGGTGCACTTACCTGATGCAGACCATGCTGCAGAACCCCGGCCTCCTTGAGGCCTGAAAGGAACTACTTTACCTGTGGGACTCATTTACCACCCGGGCGTGGTCGGGGAAGGATACATACCTGATTGGAGGAAGGACACATTCTAGGAACTTCTTCCAAGGCTATTTAAACCACACCCGATCAGCCACACATGCTTCGCGTTGTTCTGCATCTAGCAGCTGGAAGCTCACCGTGTCTGCTCCTGCATCTTGACTTCTGCCACACCTGCCAGCATCCTGAATCACCTGCAAAGGAAGGGAACAAGAGAACAGAAGAAGGAAAAGGCCTCACCTGCTAAATCTGCATCCCAGAGACATTTCACCGACAATCCTGAAAAGGAAGACATTTATTTTTAAAAGCACATCGCATCGATCGCTGCAGCGCCGCATTCTACTCACCTTTACAGGGCGCCTCCATGTTCAGCAGCGACCATCCAGATTCGCAGTCGCACCCCCGCGCCTAGGGAGAAAAAGACAAGAACAAAGGTGAGAGAAAGAAGGGAAACGGGAAGCTAAAACTCCATGTCAAGACTTACCTGTTGGGTCATTCCCTTTTCATTTCGGGTCCGTGCCACATCCAGGCATTTTCGGACCCCGGCCCGTAAGGGGAAAAAGACATCAGCGTTAATGAGTGAATGAAAAGACATTAGAATTAGAACATTAATGCATGGACACAAGGGGAACCACTTATAGAAAAACTTACCTGGAAGCCAAGCAAGTTTGGTTCTCACTCATCTGAAAATCCAGTGACGTAACTGGATACCAACGCGCCCCTGCATCAGAAGCAGGATGGAGAGCTCGTCCTTCCAGACCCTAAGGTGAGACGCTACGGGGAAGCACAGAAGGGTTTTGAGGAGGGTGAGAGGGGTAAGGGGGAGGCCGATTGCATTACCCCGCAGACAGTTAACCCCCTATTCTCACCTACAGAAGGATACTTCTGCGAGTCAGACAAGCCAGATCTGGGGCCCGGTCCAGTCCGTCTTCCGAACCCTGTGCATCACCTTAGACGAGGTCACAGCAGCGCGAACCAGGCCAGCGGCCCCATGGGAGTCAGGTGAGCGTTACAGAACGCGAAGCCTTCCTACAATTTCCCACCCAGGCGCTATGGAAACTTCTGAGACTGATCAGTTGGCCCAATTACTGGGGGAATTACGGGCCGAAGTACATGCCGCTCGTCAAGAGACTAATGCCCTCAAGAGGGAATTAATAATATCAAAGGAAAGAACTGATGACCTGGCCAGACAGCTTTTGCAAGGTCAATCTGGACAAACTCCTCTACCCTGTTCCAGAGGGAACCCTGCTCCTGTGGTTCCCAGTAACCCTGTGCAGATTAATCTACCTGGAAACATGCCGCTGGCCCCACCTGAACGCTTTGCTGGGGACCCCAAACGATTCGCCGTATTCATGAATCAGTGTCGTTTGCACTTCCTATGCAGACCAGGGGCCTTCCCTAATGATCAGACCAAAATAGCCTTTGTATTGTCATATCTCAGCGGCTGCGCTGCCGATTGGTCAGTTCCACTGGTTACTCAAGATGACCCGATTCTCCGTGATTTTCAAGGATTTCAAGCAAGCATGGAAAGGTTATTTGCTCGACATTCACAGGGGCAGGCTCTGGATGACGAACTTCTATCCCTGCGACAGGGCAATCAGGACCTCCTATCCTATATTGCAACCTTTAATAGACTAATTGTGGAAACGGGATGGCCAGAGGATAAAAGAGTCACGTTATTTTATCGAGGTCTACGCGGAGAACTTAAAGATGTCTTGGCCCAAGTTGTAAATCCGCCCCAAGAATGCACAGAATATATAGACTTAGTGGTCCAATTGGATCACAGACTTCAAAACAGAAAAACAGATCGGTCCAGGTTTGAGACCCGGGTGTTGGTCAAGACCCACGCTAACCCCAAGGGAGTTGATGTCTCTGAGCCTATGCAAATTGGAGGGGTTAAAGAACCCTTAACTCAAAAGGAACGTGAAAGGAGGCGGCAGTTAAAATTATGTCTTTATTGTGGGAACTCTGGACACTTTCTACGAGATTGCCCGGCAAAACCGCCCCGAAAAGCAGTAGGAGCCGCTGATAAAAACCATGAAGACTCTGTTTCGGGAAACGACTCAGCCCGACAAGCGTAGGGGTCCGCTTGCTGAGCTTGAAAACTAACTCTCAGACCTCATATTTCATTGTGCCAATGGTTCTCGTAGATCCAGAAAAGCCTAAGCGGTTGCATGAAATAAAGGCATACATCGATAGTGGGGCTATCGGAAACTATGTGGATCGTGAATTGGTCTCTAGGATTAACCTCCCTCTCCGTCCTAAAACCAGCAAAGATGTCATCACCACAGTCGATGGAACTGAAATTGCCTCTGGACCGGTAACACATTCCACTACTCAGGTGACTCTTATTGGTCCTGACGGCCATCGGGAGGCAGTTGTGTTTGATGTAATCAAGGCTCCACAGTTTCAGGTTATTCTTGGTTAGAGACACATAATCCTCGAATTGATTGGCGAGCTAAGAGAATAACCTTCCCGGATTGTGCACAAACCTGCTACCCAGAAAACCTGAAGATTAATCTAGCATCTGTAACCTCTGCCTCCATGCAATTACCTCCGGAATACCAGGACTTTCAGGACGTCTTCCAAAAGGAACAGGCCAACACGTTACCTCCTCACCGATCGTACGATTGCCAAATCGATCTGGTGCCCGGTGCACAACCCCCTTGTAGCAGGATTTATGCCCTTACCGAACCTGAGAACCTGCATTTGAGACAATATTTGGATCAATACCTCGCCAATGGTTTTATTCGCCCGTCAAAGTCCCCGGCATCCTCGGCTTTGTTCTTCGTGCCTAAAAAAGAAGGCGACCTTAGAACTTGTATCGATTACCGCGCATTGAACCAGATAACGGTTAAAAACTGTTATCCTCTGCCTCTGATTCCTGAACTCCTTGACCAGGTGAAGGACGCTTGCATATACACCAAGTTAGATCTCCGGGGGGCATATCATCTGGTGCGAGTAAAAGAAGGCGACGAATGGAAAACAGCCTTCCGTACAAAATATGGATTATTCGAATACCAGGTAATGCCTTTCGGGTTGTGCAATGCGCCTGCTGCCTTCCAATTCTTCATGAATGATGTCCTTCGGGAACTCATCGGTGTTTGTGTTGTCGTCTATATCGATGACATTCTAGTGTACTCCTCTTCGGAATCTGATCACAGAAAACACGTTAGGGCAGTTCTGGAAAAACTGCGCCAACACAAACTATTTGCTAAACTGGAGAAATGTGTTTTCCATACCACAGAAGTTGAGTTTCTCGGTTTCATCCTGACACCCAAAGGAGTCTGAATGGACTCAAGAAAAGTGGATGCCATCCTCAAATGGCCATCACTTAGCTCTGTAAAAGGGGTTCAAAGCATGCTCGGCTTTGCCAATTGCTATCGCAGGTTTATCCCGGAATTTTCACGCATAGTACAACCCATTACTGCACTCTTGGGGAAAAATAAACGTTTTGAATGGTCTGAAGAAGCCGAGCAGGCCTTCCAGGATTTAAAAGCTAAGTTTACCTCCGCACCTATATTGAAACACCCACGTCCAGATCTCCCGTATGTCGTCGAAACTGACGCATCAAGCCTAGCCATGGGAGCAGTTCTGTCTCAAAGAGATCCTGAAACCAACCAACTGCATCCCGTAGCATTTTGGTCCAGAAAATTCTCGGCACCAGAGATTAATTACGCCATCACTGACAAAGAACTGTTAGCCATAAAGTCCGCTTTTAAAGCCTGGCGGCATTACCTGCTTGGCGCTCGACATACCATCACAGTGATCACTGATCACCGGAATTTACAGTATTTGAAAACCGCCAAGGCTCAGTCATCACGGCAGCTCCGATGGGCTTTGTTTTTCGCCGAATTTGATTTCGTGATTACCTATCGACCTGGCTGCAAGAACGGCAAAGCAGACGCCTTATCCCGAATTGGAATGGGAGAATCTGATACAAACTCAGAACCAGTACCAATAATTCCCGAACAGAGAATTCTAGGCATGACTTCGTTACAGACGCTTGTAGACATTCAAGTCAGAGTGAAACAACTCCTGGACCCTACAGTCCTACAGGATTGGATACAAAAGGGATCAGACTTTACCATAGATAATGGTTTACCTTATTACCAAGGACGCTTATTCCTGCCGCACAAGGATTTACACGAACTAGTTATTTCAGGTTATCATGGTACATTAATAGAGGGACACCCCGGTATTGCCAAGACAATGGGAAAGGTGAAACGACAATTCTGGTGGCCCTCTTGGTGAAAAGATGTTAAATCTTTTGTGATGTCCTGTGGTGTTTGCGCCCAAAATAAAGGTCAAAAGAAAAGACCAGCCGGTCTCCTTCAACCTCTAGACATACCGCCAGCACCCTGGCACACCCTATCAATGGATTTTATTACGGACTTGCCTCCTTGTTCGGGATACAATACCATTCTGGTAATTGTGGATTTGTTTTCCAAAATGGCCCACTTCATTCCTTTGAAAGGTTTACCTTCAGCTTCTGTCCTAGCCAAAGAATTCCTCGAAAATATTGTTCGGCTACATGGATTCCCATCTATACTAATCTCTGACCGGGGAAGCCAATTAATTTCCCACTTCTGGCGCAAATGTTGTCAAATGGCACAAATCGACGTAAGATTATCGACCAGTCACCACCCTCAGACCGATGGTCAGACCGAGAGGACAAATCAGACCCTTGAGCAGTACTTACGGTGTATGTTACAGCAATCTGAAAGCAACTGGAAAGACATTCTTTGGATAGCCGAATGCGCATATAATAATTCGGTACACTCTGGAACTGGCCATAGTCCTTTTTATACCTTGTTTGGACATCACCCTCGAACCTCAAACCTCGACTCACCTCAGAACCTCGGAGTGCCCGCAGTAGAACATCTGCATTCTACCATTCCCCGAGCCTTCAAAGAGGCAACCACGCATTTACAACAAGCCAAGAGAAAATACAAGGAGAATGCTGACCTACATCGGAGTGAAGCACCTCCGTATCAGATTGGGGATCAAGTGTGGTTAGCTACCAGACATTTACCGCTCAAAGGGCCTCGAACTTTTAACCCAAAATATCTGGGACCTTATTCTATTACGGCAATAATTAACCCAGTAGTGGTTAAACTTGATTTACCAGCTAATATGCGAATTCACCCTGTTTTTCATGTGTCACTTCTGAAACCAGTGGTACCCGGAACCCGACTACTCAAACCTCCAGAACCTATTCAAATAGATGGGGAACCCGAATTCGAAGTGAAGAACATTTTAGATTCAAAAATGTTTAGGTCAAAGCTTTTCTACCTAATTGATTGGAAGGGGTACGGACCTCAGGAGAGGTCGTGGGAACCCAGTGACCATGTGCATGCACCTCGATTAGTCAGGAAATTCCACCGACTCTTCCCAAACAAACCAAAACCCCCGGAGGGAACAACCTTGGGAGGGGCCTTGGGGGGGGAGTGCTGTCACGATGCCCGCTCCCGGGGAGCCGGCTCAGGCCCTACGTCCCCGAAAGCGGACATCAAGTCCCCGAGGAAGGTCCCAGCAACCCCTTATAGGGGCCCTTTGGACAGCGTCCTGGTGCCTATGGCACCAGGCTCATAGAAAACGTCAGTCCTGGCGCCATAGGCGCCAGGCTCATTATGAAAGTGTTTGGGTGCACTTACCTGATGCAGACCATGCTGCAGAACCCCGGCCTCCTTGAGGCCTGAAAGGAACTACTTTACCTGTGGGACTCATTTACCACCCGGGCGTGGTCGGGGAAGGATACATACCTGATTGGAGGAAGGACACATTCTAGGAACTTCTTCCAAGGCTATTTAAACCACACCCGATCAGCCACACATGCTTCGCGTTGTTCTGCATCTAGCAGCTGGACGCTCACCGTGTCTGCTCCTGCATCTTGACTTCTGCCACACCTGCCAGTATCCTGAATCACCTGCAAAGGAAGGGAACAAGAGAACAGAAGAAGGAAAAGGCCTCACCTGCTAAATCTGCATCCCAGAGACATTTCACCGACAATCTTGAAAAGGAAGACATTTATTTTTAAAAGCACATCGCATCGATCGCTGCAGCGCCGCATTCTACTCACCTTTACAGGGCGCCTCCATGTTCAGCAGCGACCATCCAGATTCGCAGTCGCACCCCCGCGCCTAGGGAGAAAAAGACAAGAACAAAGGTGAGAGAAAGAAGGGAAATGGGAAGCTAAAACTCCATGTCAAGACTTACCTGTTGGGTCATTCCCTTTTCATTTCGGGTCCGTGCCACATCCAGGCATTTTCGGACCCCGGCCCCTAAGGGGAAAAAGACATCAGCGTTAATGAGTGAATGAAAAGACATTACCAAAACACTCATTAAAGACTTACCTGATTTCCACAAGGATTTCACCGCTCACCTCGGGTCGGTGCCTGTTCCCTGGCATTCCGTACCCCGGCCCCTATGGGGAAAAAGACACTAGCATTAGAACATTAATGCATGGACACAAGGGGAACCACTTATAGAAAAACTTACCTGGAAGCCAAACAAGTTTGGTTCTCACCCATCCGAAAATCCAGTGACGTAACTGGATACCAACGCGCCCCTGCATCAGAAGCAGGATGGAGAGCTCGTCCTTCCAGACCCTAAGGTGAGACGCTACGGGGAAGCACAGAAGGGTTTTGAGGAGGGTGAGAGGGGTAAGGGGGAGGCCGATTGCATTACCCCGCAGACAGTTAACCCCCTATTCTCACCTACAGAAGGATACTTCTGCGAGTCAGACAAGCCAGATCTGGGGCCCGGTCCAGTCCGTCTTCCGAACCCTGTGCATCACCTTAGACGAGGTCACAGCAGCGCGAACCAGGCCAGCGCCCCCGTGGGAGTCAGGTGAGCGTTACAATACCAAAGATAACGTTACATGGACCATGGAAGTTTTTCACGGTCAAACACACCATTAAATAGCGTTTCTCATGTAACTCACTGCACATGCGGAGCCTAGCAGTTCGATATACTTTCAACAATGTATCGTCCTTGAACAGTCACCCTTTACCTCTGTAGGATCCTGTTATGTGGCTTGTGACACAGATGACCTTACGAACACACCAACTCTCGAAGATAGTTCAAGGGTTTTTATAAAAATTATTTAGAAGGGGCTTATTAAAGGACGTCGCTCTCTTACTGCTCCTGGTCATTTCCCTCCCTAGCCCATGCGCCCCTTAACCCCATCATGGTCATTAGAGACTGAATGGCTGGTCATGATGGCTTAATAGAAAACACCCTTTTTCTTGCATTACCTCTGGGAGCAATCTAGGTGAACCCTAACCTGGATCCTCATAATCCAAAGGTTGTTAAGGAAAGGTGCGTTCCAGTTACCCAAGTATCACTTGATCCTTTCCATAAATGCTCTGGTACTCCTCGCCCTGTTGTTTTTTCCTCCCTGTCCTACTGTTAAAATGGATTTACAAAATCTACCCTGGAATGGATCTTGAGAGGCCAACCTACAGTGGTAAGGCTTAGACTTAGGAGGGGGAGCGAGGGGGAGAGTGGTCTAGAGCTAGAGTGAGTCCACACAGAACACCAATAATTTCAGTTAGACAAGTAAGTACGAACATATAAAATGATGTATTAGGCCTTTAAAATACACACTAAGCAATGAAACCTCTAGGCAAATATTGTTACACACTGACGATCATTCAGAAGGTGTCACTTCTCCCCAGGGGAGAACCCCTCTCCATGAGGCCAGGGAATGAGGCTGCTTACAGATAGTCCCCCTTGGGGTGATAACATGACAGAGAATTTCATGGAGAGAGGCTCCTTTCCTGGGGGTAAGGACGCGATTGGAAGGCACAACCCCTTTAAGCCCCAACCCGGTAGGCTAACGGCAGATCATAAGCCTTGTGGGTCTAGGTTCATGACTAAAACCATGTGTTACTGTGAAATATCGAGCCACTCTGATAGGTTTAGGTACTAAGACGAAGAAGCACTCGAAAAGGATGCAAGCATCTAGAAAAAGTACTGGAACAGCTGTAGAGAATAGAATGGACTTTACATCAGGGTGGGCTCTACTATATCAGGACGTTCGGAACAAACAAAGAGCAGGAAGGGTACTGGGAAGTAGTACAGAGTGTACCGGAGAGAGTATCGTAATCGGAGAAAGAGAGCGAGAAGGAGAGAAAGAACGAGAAAGGCTTGGCAATCGAGGCCAAGCATATCGCAGAAGGAAGAACAGGACAGCGCAAGAGAGGGGCATGGAGGGTGTGGTTCAGGAGAACGCACAAGGTCGCCCAGAAGGCCGTTCTGGTATTAAGATGAGAAGTAGAAGCAGATACTTGAATGCATGTTCTGTGCGAAGACAGGACGCCAAAAGTAATAAGAATTACACTTGATGGCCAGCAGGTGAAAATCTGATCTCAACCAAGAACAGTGGCCTTTTGCCCATGCAAGACGAATACCCCTGACGTGCGGAAAGCGTCTCCTCGGAAGGCCGGACAGAAAGACAGAGAATGTACGACAGTGGCGTGACCTGTAGTTGGAGGACCTTGGTTCCAACAACTACACCAAGACCACTACAGCAGGCTTGGTACAGAGAAGTGAGAACGAGCTGGGGAAAACTGCAGAGTGCTGGTGATTTCTGGGCCTCTATGAGAAGGATGGTCAAAACAACTATCGTTATCGGAGGAACGAGCAGGGCGAGGCTCTAAGAATTGACACTCCGCAATAAAGAAGGCTGGCGAGTCACCCGAAATCCTATCAACCCAGTGAAGCTCCCTGATCCCAATACAGGTAACAGGATTAACGAAAGTCTAGGAGGGAGAGGCCAAACTGTTTAAGAATCTCTTTAGTCTTCTCATGAAACTTAAGGCAACAACGGAGAACAGTGTATAGTATGAACTCAGAGCAGGTGCCTTAGCGATTGAGAAGACACGTTGTCAGTGAATCTGAGACCCCCAACTCCCTGAAACGTCATAAAAGGGGGCTATTTTATCAACCCTGGGAAGTACAACAGAGGGGCCTAAAATGGTTGGAGGCCCACGGATAGTTTATGCTCTCCTTCTCTATCCAAACATCAAATACCTGGGGGAACCCCTGTCAAAGGAGAGAAGCACTGTACACGCCCCAGAACCATGTAGGGCTGGACCAGCGAGCCAAACCAATCATCTTCTGTCATCAGTCTGTTACACCTTGGCGATTGGTCAACACCAGGTCCTGCCAAGAGTCCCGTCCTTGCAGTGCATGCCTTAACCTTGCCTTCCTCAAGATACTAATAAACCCTTTGTTAATAGTTTCTTTTTGTTGTGCTTGAAAAACCAGGAAGAATCAAGAACCCTTTAAAACACACTCTGAAGAAACAGACAACTGTAAAACCATGTATGTGTGATAGTTCCCTGGACAGTCCCACAGGTGGGTGGTACTGGGGGGTAGAGAGGAACTCCAGGAACAGCTTCAGCATCGCAGTGGGGCAGATCAAGAATTGGGGAAAACATAGGGCAACCAGCTAGGAAAAGGAAGACTTTCTCCTAGCCCCACAAGAACTTTATATGATGCTTTACTTTTTGTTGGGTTACGGAAAACCCAGAACTTTTACTTTGAATAACATAAGAGCCGTTTGGATGGTTTGCATCCAGGAGAAGTCGTTCTCCTGGATTACAACAGTAGCAGGACATTATGGTTTTTTGCAGTAGTGACAGGGATAGGATAGGAGCCTTTGTGACCGGGACGGTGCATTTTTGTTTTGACTCGCACAGACTTCCTGACGAGCATCTGAGTTTCTTTAGTTGTGGTAGGGAAACACCCTTAGAATTAGGGATAGGTAGGTTTGGTTTTTCATTTATTAAAAGTCTATAGCAATCACAATTGCACCACTTGGTCGGTCTCTTCCTTCCTTGTCACCATAACACTTAGAAGAAGATGGAAAGCATATAATTCACAAACCGGTGCAACACAGGTAAGTATGTGTATACATAAAATACAGTAAAAGCACTTTAGAGCAATACCAAAAGAATTTCCCAGCACTTAGTAATTCAAGCTCTAAGATGGTTTGGGGCTTTGTGCCCCAGCGCCGTCAGTTCCAAAGTTATACTTTTCAGGTAGGTTTACTACGTGATTTGATGATACCAGTGGTTGTGACTCAAAATTTTAAAAGTAAGTAAAGCCATGAAAGTAACTCTCTCAATCCCACTATTGTAGGTTAGGACCTTGAAGGGATTCTTGACCAGATCATCACTGATGTAAGTCAAGAAAAAGAGAAATAGAAATGTGACTTTACGCCCATGTAACCCTATGGAGGAAAAGGAAGCCAGTATGTTAACTTACCCCCATTCATCTGATTTCTCCAGAGACCAATGCTGAGGTTCTGGAGTCTGTTGGGCACACGTGCTTCTGTGTTTGGGCCAGACGAGGACGGCCAAGGGGTCGCTGGATTTAGTTTTGGTCAGTCGCAGTGATTGAATCTTGGTTCCAGGCAACTTTCAGCTGAGCACCCTTGGGACAAAATATAGATGACTTCTGCGGCGCAAGAGCATCACCATAGAGAGAAGATGGATTGCTGCAGGAATCACCTTGGTCAGGCAGTGATAAATGATCTTCTAAGGATGAACAAAAGTGCAGGTCCTGCACAGCTTCAGTTGATGCAAAAAGTCAGGAGCAGGTGTCTTGTAGTGCAAGCTAAAGATCTTCCAGGTCCCAAGGTGCACTCAGAACGGCACAGGCTGCAGCAAAATAGCCCAGGAGAGAGCTGGTCCGTCCACCAGTTGATTCATGCAAACTTTTGAAGGCACGGATACTTGAACCAGGGATGAGACTGGTTAGTCCCAACGGTCCAGGGGTCGAAGCAACCATGAGGGTCTTCTTGAGAACAGACAGAGGAGCAGGGACTTCACTGGAGTTGATGCTAGTCAGCTGCAAAGGTCGTCCTCGAGATGTCAGAGACTGCAATTCTTCATAGGTGTTTTAGCACCAACGATGATCTGTGGAATGGCTGCAGGAATCCTCCTTTAATCCAAGATTTGGACTGAAAACTGGCCAAGGTCCACCAATGGTAGGGATCTGCACCATTCAAACTGGCAGTGGATATACGATCATGGAAAGCCACTCCCTACACAATCTGCCCAGCAACAAACATTCAGACACCACTATGTGGAATGGAACCAGACAGTCCCAGCCACCACATCCGGCCACACACACACACAACAGTTTTCCCCAGGAAAGGGCACTCCATAGAAGGCACTCCCGACTGTGAGAGGGCAGGGAGACGGCCAAAGAACAATATGACCAAAGGACAGGCAAGAATATTGTGTCACGGCCATCTTAGAGTACTAGCCATTCTTAGTAGCCGTTTGCAGTAATAACAAAAGTTTACGATTAAAACGTTTAAAATACACTCACCACATTGTATTTGTAACCCAAAAGTCACAAAAAAGAGTTTTATAAGCATACAAAGTATCCAAACTGCACTTCATTTTAAAGTGATGTGTGCCATTGTAAAAATGCAAGAAATCAATAAAGAGAGACATAGCACTCATTTTATGGACTGATCAGTCTCCCCATTAAAAAAACACAAAGCAAGGGAAGTAAAGCAGAAAGCTTTACTTACCTCCAAAAAGTCAGGCCAGGAGTCAAAACAAAGCAAAGAGAAAATGTGTCCCATAGAGGTCTATGGGAGGAAAGCAGCATAAAGAAATTATTTTCTAACATCTACAGGTGTCGGGTCTCTTCCTCCCAGTTTCCCCTTCTCTCTCTCTCTCTCTCTCTCTCTCTCTCTCTCTCTCTCTCTCTCTCTCTCTCTCTCTCTCTGTCTCTATCTCTCATTGTACTTCTGATGGTCTCTCTTCTACTTCCACTCTCCTTCTCTCTCTGTTTCTGCTCTTCCCCCTCCACACTACTATTCTCTCCATTCCACTCCACTACTCTCCACACTACTTCTCTCCCCTCTCTATACTACTACTCTACATCCACACCTTCTCTCGTAATTACCCTACTTTCACTCTCCCAGTCATCTTCCCACTCCGTCTTATTCACTCTGTATACTCTCCCTCTGTTAGTCTCACTCTCACCTTACAAACACTCACACCCAAGCACCACTTTCTCTCACCAACTAATGCCTCACCTTGCACACTATTTCGGCACTCCTCCATGCTCTTCTGCACCATCCTTCCTCTGCCTTGTCTATTGGTCCTCCTTCTCCCTTGCCCTCACCCGAGCATCCCACAATACCTTGATCGCCATGTCACTTTTCATCCTCCTTCCCCTTACATTGTTTCTCTCCCTTACCTCGTTCCCCAGACCACCTGCTGCCTTCCCTTTCCCCAGGCATTGGGTTACAGGTAAGCAAACGCATATAACTTGTATTAAACCCAGACCCCTTTTTTCGTACATTGGTCTGCTGGCGTTTGGTAATGGCTGCCCGCTCAAAACACAGTCAATTTCCAAGTTTGTATCAGAACTGATATAGGGATCACTGCATGCTCCTGCTGAAGGTAGGAACAATGCCAGCGTTCATATTGCACAGATTGTCTGGAGTGCGGACTTCAACTGTGGATTGCTCTGCAGCCCTGCTGAAAGTAGGTTCAGTGTCCGTCTGTGTCCGTTGTAGTGTCAGGATTGCCTGTTTGATGTTTGGATGGAACTGTAGGTTCTCCCTGCCTTTTGCCCGGGTAGGTTGTGGGCTCTCTCCTCCAGCGCCAGGCCTGCTGGGTTATGTAGTCCTACGGGACAAACAGAAAGAAACTTGCCAGCCTTATGCATTACCACTATGGTGCAAGAAAACGTGGTATTTATTTCAGTCATGTGTGCACAGGTAGAAGGAACAGCGACTGGTGCCCTCCCAACTCCTACACCCTGCCTCTGGGGCAGGACCTTCTCTGGGAAACTATGTGGTAGGCCTCCTGTCCCAGGCTGAAATGGTTTGCCATCCACTCCTCACTGGGTCATATCAAAGCCTGACTAAAAGGTCACACCTTGAATTTTAATGCAGTAAACATTTCATAAAAAACATCAGATGCCCTTAAGTGTTGCATTTTCTTAAGGAGTTTGGAAACATCCACCTTTACCAAGTTCAGGAATTTCACTAGATTTGTTAAAGCTCTATATTTTTATATTTTCTCATTATATCTTCTATTCTCCAGCATGATGTCTGGCATGGATTCACATGCTCGTGAACATTCCCCATCGTCAGGCTGGGAATCCTCAGTAAAACAGAAAAGCAGTTTTGCTTTAGCCTGAAAACTGCTTGTCTCCTCTATAACCAATCACGGTCCTCAGGGTCATACTGCCCCCATCCAGTGACATTCGTCTCCCTAAGCTCTATGCCTGGTGGCCATCTTCATATTTTACCACACATTTCAGTGTTGGGAGTCCTCTGTATTGCTCTTTGAGTATTTTGCTGTTTTTTCATGTTTTTCAGATAACTTTGTTATTTTTCTCTCCTATTCTTTCAATTATCGACCATTCGACTACTGATAGCAGGGATACATTGCGGCGAACATCTTTGTTTATCACCGGATCTTCTCTTCAAGTTCTAGAAGGCCCAGGCTTCGGCCTACTTTGCACCTCGACGATGTCCGAGGAGAAGAGGAGTCTCTTTAAACTGTGCGAAATTTGGAATGCGGAACGTCTACGTCGAGGATCGGCACCTCAAGTGCCTATATAGCCTGCATCCAGACCATGATTGCCACAGATTTATGACAAAGATGAAGGACCGTTATCGCAGGTTAGCGACTTAGCTCAAGTTCGGGAAGGCCTCTGACTCGGCCTCTGGGCGCAGTCATGCCTCGTCCAGGACCTGCCAGTCTATTGAGCGTGCTCCCTCTGAGAAGAGGTTGAGGTCTTTTGAAGATGCCCCTTCCCATGGGATCCAAAAGAAGGCTCAGCACCATAATACTGATCCCACCGCCACGGAGGAGGTTCTTGTCTGGGCGCAGGCACCTTTAGTCTACACGTTTCCACAGGGATTGGGCAGGACTAGGGAGCTGCTGACTCCTACGTGTTTCTCTCCAGGTCGGCGAGGATCTCGCCACACATCTATACAATCTCTGATGACACCACTTGCCTGAGGACTATTACTTGGCTCATGATGAAGGACTCGGGCCCCTGTCCCCCAGGGTCTGGGTGGGGTATCCATGCAGGGCCATGACCAGCTGGTCCTTTCGCACCTCAGCTAGCACCTAGGAACATGTAGCTGGACATTCTTGCTACCCTCCACACCTTAGTGTCGGAGATACAGCAGAGGATACCGGCTGCCCTGCTGCAGGAGCCAGTTCGCCGCCCGCCAAAATCACCAGCTAGGCGTCCTCCCAGGGCTAACCCACCAATGCCGAAGCGACAGCCTAGCCCTTCAAGGCCAGGACGCCAACCAACACCTCTGCAACTGGCAATGTTCCGGAGGCCTTTGACCCCAGTGGTGGCAGAGCCAACAAACAAAGACACAGGTAATGATACGGACACAATACACAAAAGAAGGGTGAGGGTTGCTTCCCAGTGGTTAATGAGGGTTGTGCCCAAGCAATATTTTGTAACACAAAAAAGAGAGACAACACAACCTAACAATTTATTGATACATCAGAGCATCTATAATGCTCATAGATAATAAAGAATTATCTTGGGGGGTGAGAGAAGCAAAGAGAACTGGTCACAACCTGTCTTGAATCCAGGGAACAAGCGAAATTGTTGAGATTGGGTCTGAGGGTTTAATGAATCTTGACATTGATCAAAGAACCAATTGGAAGACGTACAAGGGGGGGATAGAGAAGGTTCTATCTGTCTCTTCCTATCTAAAACCATGTCTCTAGTCAGCGCTGGTGTGCCACCTATTTAATAGTGGATAGAGAAAGAAAATGAGGACAATTATTTAGTTATCGACTTAGTTAGTTATTTCAGTTTGACTCAAAATTCTCTTATGTTTACCCCAGTCAAGATTTCTGTATGAGTAGTTATGTTACAGTCAGGGGTCATAGTGTCAAACCTTACTGTTATGCGATATTAAAAATGACAGCTAGGGATAATTCTCGAACAGTATTATGGCAAAGGTTGCTTTATTGGCCAGTACTGTGGGTGAATATCTCACTTTGTTAAAACTTGTGCTCTAACTGGAGAGCTAATAAGAACATTGTATGAAGTCTGTTGACCAAGGGCTTGCACTATCTTATTCTTTGGCCTACCTTAGGTTATGGTGGGGAAATGCAGCAGGAAGCTGCCCGCTGTCTCAGCGTCTGTGTCAACCGGTTTTGGTGGGCTCTGTAATTATTGCCACGTTCTTCAGGACAGTCTTCTTAAAAGGTTGTAAGGGATTTCTGCTTATGACAAAATGGCTGTATGTGTTGTGGGCATTCCAGCTTAGAAAATCAAAATGGAACGGTCTCACCTTAGTAAGTTCTGGGGAGACTTGTCTGCCCAGGTCACTCTTGTGACTCAGGATCAAGGTGATTGTAGGACTGAGTGTGTCAGGTAGTGCGGGGAGTATGCGCAATAGACTTCCAACTATTCTTTTGCATATGGACCACGTTTCTTTTGATTCCCAGATGTCATTTTATCGGTAAGTATGTTTCAGCTGCTCTGTAATGGTGGACTATAATTGCAGGTCGCCCAGCCGGCTCATTCGGCATGGTAGGCCTTCTCCTTCTAAGCTCCCTTAGACTCAATCTCTGGTTCCCTGGATTCAAGATAGGTTATGACCTGTTCTCTCTGCTTCTCTCACCCCTAAAATAATTATCTGAGCATTATAGATGCTCAGATGTATCACTGATACAGACACTACAGCGACACGTACAGATGAGTATGATGACAAAGTCCCAGCTGACAGGGAGCCGTTTGGTGCCGATGAGCCAGCCAGAGCGTTGCCACCAGACGAGGTTGGCTCTTTGCATGCCATGATCTCGAGGGCATCCGCTCTCTTCAATTTGGTTTTGGAGGAGAAGAGGGAAGGTTTTCTTTTCCAACGCAGGGAATCCTCGCGGAAGACTGTCATGCCAGTCCTTTTGCTGGACGACATGTGGGAGGAAGGTTTGGCTCTGATGAAAACACCTAGTACTGCTCCTCCAAAAAAGGGATAGGCTTGAAAAGAAGTACAGGGTCCCGGACTCAGCCTCTAGGTGCTTGAGAACACAGCATTCTCAAACACTCTGTGGTGTTTGCTGCCGCCAGGAAGGGCTTGTTGAACCCATCGTCCATGTCCATGGTGCCTCCAGACCAGTAGGAGAAGAATCTTGATGCAGTGGGGACGCACATCATTAACTCCGTGGCCTCCACCATCAAGGCAGCCAATGCCCTGCCCATCCTGTATCCGTACGACTGGGAGCTGTGAAGGCATCATGAAGCAGACACAGCCAACAGGTTCAAGTTTGGATTAACTCAAAATGCAGGATGGAGTAATCCCTAACTTGCCCAATGCTAAGGTGGGATTTCCCTACCTAAAGAAAACTAAGGATAGTCTGTGTCAGGAAGTCTAAAGCAAATGTCTGTCTGTATCCAAAACCTTTACTTGCCCTCACGTTTAACTGTATACAATGTGTAGGGATGTCAGCAGCAAAACTAATATGTTCAAAGTAACATTCAGAGCAACTTCTGGATATTGGTTTGTAATTAGCGTCCTCTTCCCCAAGTTCAAAATAGTTCAAAAGGCACATGGGTTTCCTTCCCCAAAGGTTCAAAGTCCAGGTTTTCGTAACAACACAGTTCCTTGGGACACTTCCCAGCTTTTCTGATCTTGTAACTTTTCACAAGTTCACATAAGCAGTTCAGTTTCTTGACTTCAAAAACACATAAGAGGTTGTTGTCAAACACAAGCTTCTTTATGGGTGCTGTCAGTGGCTTTTCCATACACGGATGCACTCGGTCTAGGCACAGTTGTCGGACTAACTCATGCACAGGTTTAGGCTAGCCCCACATTGCAGCATGTGGGTTGACAACTCTACGTTGGCTTCATGCAGTGTCAGTGGCAATCCCCCCCAAAGTAAACCTGAAATGCACTTAGCTTCGTTTTCTGCCTGAGTCCACTGGCTTTTCTGGCCTTTTCATGTTGATTGGCCACAGTGTTTTCTCCAATTTCCCTTGCCTCAGCAAGGAGCAAGAATAGTGTCAATACGGGTGCGCACACAACGCGTGACAGAGCTAGGAGTTTTAGTTCTTAGTACTGGTTACTCCGTGCGGTGAAACGCCGCTCCGGATTCATGTGAGAACAGGGTTTGGTCTCTCTACACATGCGGGCGTGATTAGTTCAAGTCTCATGCGGAGTTAATGTTAACGCGTCTAGCGTTCACTGTCTAGAGTGTTCGCGCTTCCTGCTGGTCGTAGACAGACGAGTATGGATGCGGCTCCTATAGTGTGACCCACTCGGGTACTGCGGCCTGTCTGCGCTAGGTAAGTAATTGCACTTATCTTAACATGTACGCAGGACCTGGGGTTTTGCAGGCAGAGGGCTGAATGCCCCGCGTAGGCTTGCCAACCAGAGCTCCTCGGAAACACGTCCTTCCAGTTCGCTGGTCAGAATTGCGAGCGGCTCCCCATGAGCGCGGCCCACGCATGCGCGTTGGTGCGGGCGTGGTCGGGGACATGGCTATCTTTACACCAGCAGGCCCGTGCTGCCAGCAGCCTGCTGGGAAATGTATTCAGGCTATTCTCCATCCCTGGACCTCGGTCCTGCAAAAAGGGCGGAGAACATGCCTGGAATACTTGGTAGAATGCTTTCTGTCTCCTTTCTTTCTTTATAGGAAGTCCTGGGGGGAGCTTCCTATAAAGGCATTTACCCTCATACCTGCTCCAGCCCTGACACAAGGTGGCTGTAGGCCCTGGGCGCTTGCACAGACAAGTTTGCACTCACCCAGCCCAGCCGGACGAAGGGGAATATTCATGAGCATGTGAACCCATGCGAGACCCATGCTGGCAAACAGAAGTTACAGACAAGTAACTTGTTCCTTACTCCAGTGTACTGCTCTTCCTCATTTCCAACGAGCCTGGACACCCTACATCCACAGTCGGGTTGGGAAGAGCTTACTAAAAAGTGGGGGGGCCCCGTCAGGCGCCCTTAGGTTGATGTCCCCATACAGTGATTTACCAGCATCTAGGGTCTGCAGCACGTAGTGTCACTTTGTGTGGCCAATCTATTGTCCAGGAATAGAAAATTCACTGTGCAGGCACTGGCATTCAGAATTATATCTCCAGCATCAGTCCTCCTAGCTACTCATAAGTCCTGTCTCCTTTCCTCCATCCTTGTGGGAGTCCCCCAACATGGGTATGGTACCGAAACCTTTGACAGCGAAAAATGTAGCTTCCCCTTTAAATTTAGTCTAGCAATCGGGGGCGCAGCCCTGGGCTTAGGAACGCCTATCGGGGCCCTGTACTCCGGCGCCTCACCTCAGTCCCTTTTTCTGCACGGATAGTGTCGGACGTGGCAGCTAAGCGCAGAGACTTTTCTAACTTTCTGCTTGCTCCCTGTTGTTTTATTTTTGGATTTTCTTCACCTCCCTCAGGGCCTCGCCTCCCCGGCGCATGTTGGCAGCAGGAGGATTCGCGAGATGTTTGTCCTGCGACCGGTCGTTCCCAGCCTAGGACTCCCATGCCCTCTGTCCTGAGTGCCTGGTGCCCAACCACTGCTAGGACGCATGCACAGGCTTTTAATTTTTGCATTTTTAAAGCGCTCACACAGCCCACGGGCATCGAGATGCTGTTACAGGAATGGTTTGTTTTTTAGTTGCGTAATTGTTTTTTTTTTTCTTCTTAGTTGCGTATTTATAATGCGCTTAAATACCCAGAGGTTTCTAAGCGCGGACCCGGGGATTGAACCTGTGTTGCTTCGTGTCGTCTTGCTTCCAAGGCAAACACGTTGCCGCTGAGCTATCCTACCGGCAGCGCTCTCTGTAAACGGACATTGAAGAATCGGTTGTCACGTTGGAGGGAGATCTTCCACGCTTCTCCTTCAGGACATCTTTAAGAGTTTGTTTCCAGGCCCTCTGTTTAGTCCGGCTCCTCAGCGCAGAGACTCCTTCCCAGGGGTTCCCATGGACAAGGGTACCTTGGATTCAGGTTCTGGCAGGCCAGAGGACTCTAAGGCTACCGGCTCCCAAGCCGTGGGGCTCAGGAGCTCTACCGGGCAGCCCACGGAGGGGCGATCAAGTTCGCCCTCCCCATCGGCCACTCTCGGCAAGGGGATCATCGTGTACTACCTCCAAGAGCCAATCCTTAGCACGATCCAGCATGACTACCAGCTCAACTGCTAAGGGCACACAGCCTACCGGAGATGCCTCCGAGGTTGTGAGTCGGGGCGATTAGACTACTGGCCAGCAGGCCGAGGGCTCAGGGCCTTCCAGAGCGAGCTCTGAGGTAGACGCTTCTGTTTCAGGTTTTAAACCCCCATGGCGTGTCCTCCCAGGTTGGAGCCATCACAGGGTCTTCACGCCCTCCAGCCCAGGACGTGGCGCAAGGCCCTAAGATGGAGGATAAGCACGCGGCAAAGTCTTCTAGACTGGTGGCCATCTTGGAATCGGATCAGGGCCTTCCCGTGCTCTCGCCCGTGGAGTGGGCCATGCAAGATGGTTCCAGTCCCCTTCCCTCTGGAAGCAGCGGCAGACTTTATGGTACAAGCGGTTGGTGGTCTCAGGGATACATATACCCATTGCATCTTTATGGCTACACGCTGCATGCACCTCTGCGCTTTGATCAGGAAAGGATGCCCAGCGTCCCAGTGCACCGGCCATCTTGTGACCCGGCAGCTTGCAAGGACCGCTTCTTTGAGCGCTTCCTCCTCATGAGTTTTCCCCCAGATGACAAGCTCCTTAAGAATTTAGTCAAGGAGGTGATCCCACAGGTCGTGCCTCCTAGGCCTCCACCTCTGGGCCCTATGCCAGTTTCTCTGGCGCTTCCGTTGCCAGTGCCTATCCCTCCACGGGTCTAGGCCTTGCCGGTTGTCCAGACCCCTCCTCCTCCTCCTGTACCACCAACGCCTCCCTCTCAGCAACAGTTGTATCTGTCTTTGGGTCCTGACCAAGGGGGGACCACACTGGCACCTGTGTACCAGGGCCCAGACCCTCAGTCTGTAAAAAGCGGGGGGGGCTGGGGGTGGATAATGACACCCAGGATGACGAACCCTCAACATCTGTAAGGGCCTTTCATGACAGCCTTTAGGGCCTTGTAGATTTCTTGGGGGTCCCTCTGCCAAAGGAGGCCCCCCAGGAGTCGGGAGTGCTAGCAGAGGTTTTGGGCAAGTGCACCACAAGCAGTTCAGGCATTCCGCCCCAGAAGGATGTCCTGCAGGTGGTGAGAAAGGTCTGGGAGAAGCCCAGGGCCAGCGCCCAGATGAGCAAGAAATATGACCGCAGGTTCAGGCTGATGTATGGGGTGCCAGTCCTCCTGGCCTCCCACCCTCAGCCGCACTCTTCAGCGGTGGCTGCGGCCTTACCCTATTCTAAACCGTCTTTGTCGTCTTCCTCCATGGGAGCCATCTCCGGTTCTCTCTACAAGGAGGACAAAGTCCTGGAGTCTTTGGACAAACGATGCTATGCCATCTCAGGACTGCATTTGTGACAAGCTAATGCTGACGCCCTTTTAGCTGTGGCTAACCAGAAGTTGTGATGGGAGTTTCTGCCTGACCTCCCCCTGGAGAGGCAAGCCTCCTTCAAGGCCGGTTTGGCAGAATGCCCGGGCTGTTGCGTAGAACCTAATGGAGTCCTCAGTCTCCCACATCGACAACAGTCAGCAGAGGGCTGAGCATGGGGGTCGATATGAGAAGAACAATGTGGATGCATGGCACTACATTTTAATCTGATGTGCAAGAGCAGATACTGGATCTTCCCTTTGAGGGCGTGTACCTTTTTTCATTCGTCCACCGATGACGAGTTGACAAAGAAGATGACCTCTACGCAAACTGCCAGGTCATTGGCCATCCTGACTAAGCCAGGGAAGAAATCCTTCCCACATTCTCAGGGCAAGGCTGACTTCAAGGCCTGCGCTTTCACCGGCTTCAGGGGGTTTTGCGACCGTGGTGCACAGAGGCCTGACAGGTCGTCCAGCGACTACAGGAGGAAGCACCAAAGGACTTAGCACAGGTTTTTCTGCTCCCACTTGTCTGCTCCCGCCTCTGAAGCCAAGAAGCAGTGATGTCATAGTCGGGGAACACAGTTCGTCTGTAGGGGACCGGTTGGCTCGCTTTCCAGGATAGTCTTCACAGGCTTCACTCGTCCTCTTCCTTTTCTTCTACCATCCTCTCCTCCTCTATGTTACATTGGGTCCCCAGCTCTTTTACAGGAGATCCTTTCTCTTTTGGAGATGCCGGCTGTGGAACCGGTTCCTCAGTCAGGCAGAGGCTCTGGCTTCTACTCCACAATTTTTGCGGTACCCAAGAACAACTAGCCTGGGGGTAGTCCTGGGCCTCTCATTTCCCAACCTATTGTTACCACTCAAATTCTTCTAGATGATTACTCCTGTGCACATATTGGAATCTCTGTGTACCGTTGTGTCCCCATCTAGCAGCCACATCAGACATTTCTGCAGTTCACTATTATGGTGAACCACTTCCAGTGCAAGGTGCTGCCTTTTGGCCTCAACTCAGTCCCTCGTGTGTTCACGACGCTGATGAATGCGGTGGCTGGGCTCCTCCGCCTGGAGGGCCACCACTTGTATCCTTATCTGGACGACTGGCTGGTCAGGGCCAGCTCTTCGAAGGGGGCGGTACACTTAACAGCCGGCTGACATTCTTCACCAGCTGGGCTTTTCACTGACTCGGCAGAGGTCACAGCTGATTCCAGCCCAAGAGCTTGTGTTCCTTGGAGTACGTTGGGACACAGCGGTTCAACATGTGTTCCCCACGCCTGAGAGGCTCCTTTCCCCTACGCAAAGTGAAAGGGAACTTTCTGGCCAACACGTCCACCTCAGCATGGTGGTTTCTGCACCTTCTTGGACTGATGGCTTCCAGCATGATGGCTTCAAGATGAGGGGCCTCCAGCTTCACCTGGTGGCCAATTGGGACCAGGAGATGGGGTCAGTCGGACAGGATCCCAATTCCCCCGCTCCTCCTGCCGGATCTTCGCTGGTGGCTGCTGGCTTGCATTGTGGCAGTGGGAGCCCCCTTTACCCAGCCGGAGCCAACTCTGGTGGTGACGACGGATTCCTCTCTTTTGGGCTGGGGGTCTACTCTGGAGGGCTACACTTTTCATGCTGCGTGGTCCTGGGCGGAGTCCCTTCTGCATAACAATCTGCTTGAACTCTGAGCGTTGGGCCTGGCTCTGAAGATTTTTCTGCCGCTCATCAGGGACACAGCGGTTCTGGTTGGGACTGACAACTCTACCACAATGTTATACCTGATCAAGCAGGGTGGCACCAGTTCTCCCCTCCTCTGGGAATGGGCCGTTATGGAAGGGATTTGGATTTCATCGGTCCACCTCCCGTGGGATAGCAATGTGGTAGCGGAACAGCTAAGCCACTTGGGGTTCAACACCTACAAGTGGGAGTTGCACATCAACTCCTTGCTGCCCGTTCCAGAGAAGGACTTATTTGCATCGCCTCTGAATCCCAAGTGCTCCCTGTTTGCCTCTTTAGAGGGCCGTGGACAGGGAAATCTGGGGGACATGTTCCAGCTTTGCTGGCACGGCCGCAGATGCTAATCATTTCCTCCTCCACCCTTGCTCCAGCAGACCCTCCTCAAGTTAGGTTGCAGCCTCATCCTGATCACCCCTCACTGGCCGTTGAGGGCCTGGTTTTCAGATCTGCTGCAGTTGTGCTCCCAGGGTCCAGTCCACCTTCCGATCCCCACCAGGGGCTTCCTGACACAGCTGCCCACAGGGCAGTGGAACACCAGGATCCGGCCAGGCTGGCCCTAGCGACCGGGTTCCTGACCAGCTGAGACTTCACCCCGCTCAGTTATCCAAGGTTAACTAAGACATAATTCCGGAGGCCTTCTACGCGGGCTCAGTAAAAGAGTAAGTTGACAATGTTTTGCCATTGGGCACGTAACAAGGGGCTTGACCTTCTCACCTGCTCCCTGGATAACGTGCTGGCCTTTTTTGCGCACTTGGTCCGTTCGGGCGTACAGGTCGATACTTGCTGCACCTATCTGGCGGCCATTGGGGCCTACAAGAACTCCCCAGAGCACCTTTTCTCAAGAGCCATCCTGGTGGTTAAGGCCCACCTTAAGGGGTTGTTTCGGCTATTTCCTCCGGTTCACAGGCCTCATTCGGTATGGGACCTTAATGTGGTTCTGGCTGCCTTGCAGCGCAGGTCTTTTAAGCCAATGGCCTCGGTGGGCATCAGGCTAGTTACATGAAATACTGTTTTACTGGTGGCGAGCTGCAAGCTTTGTCATCATGCAAGCCCTTCACCACGTTTCATAACAACAAGTTTGTCTTGGCACCCCATCCAAATTTTCTGCCCAAGGTGGTCACTCCTTTCCATTTGAATAAGGAGATCTGTCGGATGCCGAAAGGACTTTGTATTCCTTGGACCTTAAGAGGGTACGCAAGTTCTGCCTCTCACAAACAAAATCTTTCAGGAAGTCTAAGGCATTGTTCATCACGTTTGGGGGTACGTCCCCCGACACGCAGGCTTCAAAGCTTCTATCGCCCGGTGGATGGTCCAGGCCATCTCAGAGGTGTATACACCCATGAGTAAACCGGTTCCTGAGGGGATTCATGCCCATGAGGTCAGAGCTAAGGCCGTTTCACAGCTAAAGCTGTTTCAGAGACATGCTTCTTGGGATGTCATCAGCAGAGCGGCTACTTGGGCCCCTCCGTCAGTGTTCTGCAAGCACTATTCCCTGGATACCAGCTCCAGGCAGGATGCAGAGTTCGGCCAGGCAGTTCTGAAGAACCTTTTTGCATCATCTTAGTTATGAGGCAGGTTGTCACGGCTCCACCCCATGGTCTTGTTCAGTGCAATCACCCACAAGGATGGAGGAAAGTGGACAGGACGTATGAGTAATTAAAGTTACTCACTGTATTGACAGTCCTTAGGGGACTAAGGACTATGTGTTAGGCTCACCTGGCTCCCACAGGGGCGTCGGTCGGACCCGGACTGCTGCGGCTTTCACCCACATGATGCGTAGTGCAGCGATGACTGACTGGATCTGCCCTCCTAAACTTGTCTGCTTGACCCGTACAAATATTCTCCTACAAGTGGAGAGATGGATTTAGCCACTTGAGGATTCAAGTGATAGCACCCCCACTGTCCTCCCCACTAATCACCTATCAAGCGCCCTCTCAGCAATCTCACCTTATATTCTTGAAGGATGAGCCCTCCATCTTGCGAAGCACGCAGGGGCGCATTGATGACCAGTTACTTCACTGGCCTGAAGATATTGGAAGAGTTGTAGACGAATCCTGACTCCAAAAGGTCCTGGCGAAGAGCCGTAAGTATATAGTTCGTAAGAGTTCAAAATGTCTGGAATTCACTCCTGTCCAATTCCTCTTTTATCTTGCAGCTTTGACCCAATAAGAAGATTGGCAGCTGAAAGCACTCCGGTAAAAGTCTGTGTTACCCAACACTGTCTGATAAATAATGCCAATGGTTAAACTTGCTGCTTTCTCCTTATCTTACAGGTGCGGCATAAGAAGATGTGGCGTGCTGATGAATTATACCTCCGGCGGTATAATCAGGTAAGCATATGGCGGCTAAAGAGATTGTCTCGTCTGTTCTCTCTGCTCACCTTGTTGTCTCTTGTCCCCCTTAGGTGCCGGGATTCTGCGATGTAAAGATGGCGACAGTGCCGGATCAAAGAGATGCTGCGTGGAACGATGAGTATGGTGAGGCGCTGCTGCTGGCGATGCGACGCGTTTAAAACAAAGTCTTTCCTCTGGTTTGAAGATGCGATGAATCCAGAATCGGGTAAGAAATCAGGTAATACTCTTGTTCTAACCTTTGCTTCTTTCCTTCTTTCTAGGTGCTCCAGGTTCGAGGCGGGCATGGCAGAAGGCTGGATGCTGCTGCTGGCACGGTGAACGTTACGCTGCTGGATACAGAATAACGCGAAGTGTGTGCTGCTCTTCGGGTGTGGTTTAAATAGCCTCCAAAGTTGTCCCAGATAGGTATTCCTCCCCGACCACACCCGAGTAACAAAATAGTCCCTAAGGTAAAGTAGTCCCTTCCAGGTCTCACATGGGCTTGGATCTTCTTGCAGCATGGTCTGCATCAGGTAAGTGTGCACCTATGAGCCTGGCGCCTATGGCGCCAGGACTGATGTCCCATATGAGCCTGGTGCCATAGGCGCCAGGACTGAACCCAGACAGCCCCTAGCAGGTGTTGCTGGGTTTTCTCAAGGCGACATGATGCCTGCTCCCTGGGCTGATGGACGTGGTCTGGATGCCCGGGGGTATGCATCATGACACTGAGTACTCTAGTCGATGCAGTGAGTAACTTTAATGTCTTTGCCACTCCAGCACAGCAAAGCTATTAAGCAGCAGTACTGGAATGTGGCACATCAGCATTTAGAGCGCTGCATCCCCAGCGCCTGCCTTCACTCCACGTTCGCCATGGTGCACCATTTCTCGCGTGGCCACTGCCTGCTCACAGAGCTCTGGAGCAGAATTCTGCCTGTACGCCCTTCATCGGTGCTGCACGCTGGCACTGGAGTGTCGTCCCCGCTCTGTCTTCTCTCATGGACACTGCCTCTCCTCACTACAGTGTGTGTCCCCTCTACTGTGCTGCTGAAGCAGAGCACTTAAGCCTTGTAGCTGCTTTTTAGGCACCTCCCAGATCAGCCAGCATACTTAACGAGCCAGTGCGCCTGCCATCTTGCTCCGAGCAGCACGGGTAGGCTGCCCACTGCCCCTCGGCTCTCAGCAGCACTGTCCCTTGCAGGATCTCAGTCTGAGCCAGCTGCAGGTTACGGCAACACTCCGGTTTGCAGATCGGGCAGAAAAAGCATAAATCACACCACGTAAAGGATCATATATGAGGATTTGAATGGGAGCTCACGGCAGACACGTCCTCAAATGTTGTACCCTGGCCATGCCCCCCTCGTAAACCTATCTATGCCCTCAAGTAGCCATCTCACATCCCTTCCTTTTTATTGGTGTCAGCCGCCGGACCGGCCACCTTGGTAAGCCTGGTACCTCCAGGTTCTGAGTATCCAAGTAGGTCAGAGATGCTCTTGGTCAACCTCTTATTGATCGGCTGCCTTGTATCTTCTCTCAGCCCCACTGACTGTGTCCTCTTCAGAACTCTTGCAATGATACCTTTCAATGCCTTGTCTGACCCAGACACCCACTCCTGTCCATCACCCAGACTGTTTCGGCCCACTCACCTACCCAATGTTAAAGTCCAGGACACATTGGGAAGATGGAATCTGTCTGTTCCATGCATTCATAGATTCCTGTGTGATTATAGTGATATGGAGCCTGACGGTGGTTCTGCATTGACTCCGCCAGGGCAAAGGCTGCATCAGGCTGGTCCTGTGCTTCTAATTTGGAGAGCATTATTTTGTATACACCATTACCATTATGCCCTGTGTAAATCTAATACAACTGATTTGCCATTCTGTCAAGAAATTCATCACAACTTGTTTTGCTTGAAGTCTGTTTGGTCTATGCTGTTACCTCAGCTAAGCGCATTTTTTTTTTTTAAACTTTGTTTATTGGCAGAAAGTTAAGACAGGCACAGGACAAGGCACACAGTGTTGAACAAGCGGATCTGCAACATGCACATCAATACAACACAGTATAATACAGTCGGACAGTATCCTCGTGTGTGTCAGCCAAGACAGAGACATTACAGTATCAAGTAGTTACGGGGGGTGAGTGGGAAGGGGATGCTACCTCCTCCGCATCGTCTCTTTTGTTCAAATAGGTACGGAATGCCGACCACACATTTTTGGGTCGCAATGTGGGTGGCAGGGATCCAATGTAGTCCTCTTCTCGTATTTGTGTCCAAGTAAGGGCTGTGAGCCACATCGCGAGGGTGGGGGGGCTGTGCCGTTTCCAGTTTAGTAATATGCATTTTTTAGCCACAATAGCTCCGACATTCAAAAATTTAGACATTTTCCGTACATTCTCGCCTTTCCAGACCCCGAACAGCAGGGCAAGCGTGTCCAGGTCAACTGGAGATTCCACTATTTCTGAGAGCGCCTCTGCTACCTCCAACCAGAAGGCGCTGATCGCAGGGCACGCCCAGAACATATGGATATGGTCAGCATCAGAAGATTTACACTTTGGGCATGTAACGGACCCTGCACCAGCAAATCTTGCTACCCTCGTTGGTGTATAATAGAGCCTGTTAAGAAATTTAAACTGGATGCATCGGAATCTGGCACATAGGGACACCCCGCGTGTACTTGCGCACATCTTGGTCCAGAGTCCGTCGGATATCTCCATTTCGAGCTCACTAGCCCAAGCCATACGTGGTCTGAGGGCCCCAGACATTCTCCCACCCAGTTGGCGCTTGTACAGGTTGGATAACACCCCTTTGGAGCCCGCTGAGTTTGCTATATACTGGAGTTCGGGCGATTCCGGGGGCTCATCCGGATATGAAGGCCATGCGGATCGTACCGCGGCTCGGAGCCTGTAGTACTGTAGCATCTCAAGGGGAGAATCAGTGTGACCTGGACGCCACGTTTGAGGGGTGACAAATTTACCTTCTGGGAAGAGGTCTGCCAGGCACCGATATCCCAGGCCCTCCCAGTGTGTAGCAAGGTGTTGGTCGTGTGTGGGGGAGAGACCAGGGAATTGCCACAGGGGGAGCCACTTGTAATATGGGAGATCAATCTGCTCAGTATATAGAATAGCGTTCCATGCTCTAATCGTGGTGGTTACTGGGTCTGCGTGGGAATCTGTGCGGAGCGAGCGGTGTAACAGTAGGGTCATAATGTTGGTTCCACCTCCAGCCATTTTTTCAAGTTTCACATGCGGAGGCGGATTTTGGAATGTATACCAATGGGAGGCGTGTTGGGCCTGGGCCACGTGCCAGTACAGTCGCAGGTCAGGAGCCGCGAATCCACCCCTGTCGTATGGTGCTGTCATGTGGTGCCACTTCGTACGGACCGACCCCGGATGCCAGAGAAATTGAGCACATTCGGCGTGGAGCCTCGCAAAGTATTGCCTTCCGGGCCAGACAGGGACGTTGGCAAACACATACAGGAGCTTGGGAACCAATGTCATCTTTATCAGGGAGAGTTTGGCTGCCAAGGACAGGGGTAAATGCCGCCACTTGGAGAATTTGGTGACGATAAGCTGAGCCATGGCCGCATAGTTATCCTTCAGGAGGGCACATTTGGATAACGACAAGTGAACCCCAAGGTACCTGACTCCCTCAGGAGACCAGCGCAGGGGGTATTCGCATGCCGGTTGCTGTGTTGGTTTGGTGAGGGGGAAAATTTCAGATTTGGAGTAGTTAATCGTGAACCCGGAAAACGTGCCTATTTTCGTGATGTCTCGAATGATCGGGTTCAGATTAGTGGAGGGGTTTCTGACATACAGAAGGACGTCGTCCGCGTAGAGTGAGATTAACTCTGGGGCCCCCGTCAACCGGATACCTTTGTTGGAATGCCGCCCTCTGACATGGTCCGCCATGGGTTCAATGGCAAGGGCGAAGAGTAAGGGTGAGAAAGGGCAGCCCTGGCGGGTTCCGTGATGAAGCTTAAAGAGGCGGGAAGGGATAGAGTTTACCAGGACCCTGGCTACCGGGTCTGTGTATAAAAGCTTAATATAAGAGCGCATGTTCGGGCCCACACCCATCTTCTTCAGCACCGCCCACAGGTATTGCCAGGAGACCATGTCGAAGGCCTTTTGGGCATCTATGGTCACAGCAACCGCCTCTGCACCCGGGTCGATTCTGGCCATCACATTGAATAGGCGACGGATGTTGAGGGACGTGGATCTGCCAGGTATGAACCCGCTCTGGTCAGGATGCACCATATGGGTCATAAAGGGGAGAAACCTATTTGCTATTATTTTAGCGAAAACTTTCATGTCAGTGTTAATTAGGGATAGGGGTCTGTAGGACCCGCATTCTCCAGGAGGCTTACCCGGTTTGGGGCGGACCGTTATTAAGGCTTCCCTTAAGGAGGGCGGGAGGGTGCGCAGACGGAGCGCCTCGGACCAGACCCCGAGTAGTACTGGAGCCAGAGCAGCCACATGTTCCTGATAGAACTCAGCGGTGAGTCCATCCGGACCAGGTGCCTTATTTTTGGGAAGATCCGATATTACTTGGACTATCTCTACTAGGGTGAACGGTGCCTCAAGACACTCTCTGGTGTCGTGGGAGATTATCGTCATAGGGATGCTCTCTAGGAGGTCGTCTAGATCTTGGTCAGAGTGGCCAAGGCGGGGCCCATACAGATCGGCATAAAAGGCGGCAAATATGTCAAGTATGGATTGGTCGGACCAGTGTTTTAGTCCTTGTTCATCCATAATGCAATCAATCCGAGACCTGCCACCCTCCGTTCGCACCAGTCTAGCCAGTGTTCTGCCCGGTCTGTCCCCCTCTCCATAACGACGGGCGGCCATGGGACGGGTATGATATTGCACCTCCCTAGAGGCCTGTGATTCGAATTGCTCCAGCTCCGCCCTGATTTCTGCCAGTATCCCCGGGGAAGGAGTGGTCAGGTATCTCTGCTCGAGGGTTTTTAGTTTAGTTTCTGAAGCATTCAGGGCCTGCCTGATGGCCTTCAGGACACCTGCTTCTTTAGAGATGCACATCCCCCGGATGTACACCTTAAATGCCTCCCACCTGACCGCCTCCAAGGTGTCAGCAACCCGGTTGTTCTCAAAGAATGAGGTAATGTCTGCTAATATCTCAGCCTTGAATACAATATCTGAGAGGGCGGAGGATTTGAAACGCCACGCAGGACGCGACGGGCCCACATTACCAGTCTGTATCTGTAGTAGCACCGGGGAGTGATCAGATAGCGTGCGCGGCAGGATCTTAATGTCCAGGGTTCTGCCCACTAACCCGCCCGAGAGCAAAAACAAGTCTATTCGAGAGGAACTATCGTGCACCGAGGAGTAAAACGTATAGTCCCTCTCTTGGGGGTGGAGAGTTCTCCATATATCATGCAGGTTTAGGAATTCCATATGTGCACGTAGCCGTTCAGCTGCGCGCGAGGTGGTTCTGCGGGTGGTTGTGGTTCTATCTAGGGAATTGTTGAGTATCAGATTGAAGTCTCCCGCCCATACGGTGGGGACGTCCGGATATCTCATGAGGATGGAGGTCACTTTGTCAAAGAACTCGGGGGAATCAGTATTGGGTGCATATACATTGACCAGTATACAATCTTCATGGTTCAAGCTACAGTGTAAAATGACGTATCTTCCCTCAGTATCAATGTGGGACGCGTGGAGTGTGAACTGTAAGGATTTATGGATAAGGGTCAGGACCCCCCTAGCCTGGGTTGAGTATTGAGTGTAGTGCCTATTAGAGCCCCAATTGTGCGCTATGTTTGACGATAGATGTTTTAGAGCATGCGTCTCCTGTAGTAGAAGGATCTTAACCCCGTGTCTCTGTGCACAGGCTGTAAGCGTGCGAGATTTCGTAAAATTTGTCAGCCCCCGGATATTCCAGGACATCATTCTAACCGCCATGTCCCACACTAGGGAACATTCCGGTGGAAGCCTTCGTCATACGTGTCCCACCTGTGTGCCGCTGTAACATGCGGGTGCCAACCTCCCGAGCCCGTCTCCACTCTTCCGCCATTTTGTGTATAACGTACCCCAACTTCAGCAAGCCCCACCCTCACCGCCCTACTCCAACCAGCAGTGCATGAAACCCCACCCGTACATATCTCACCTGTGCTCCATCCCCAACTTGGAGACACAGGAGAAGTAGCCCAACAGGGGCCAAAACACAAACATTTAAGATCAAGAAGAATAAGAATTGCAATCGCAGTGGGGGCAGCCGCTGCCGTTCTGCCCACTTGTACTGGCTACTGTTACATTTGGATCATATATGACTGGACATCAGCTAACAAGATAAACAATTTAAACAATTTCAGGGAGCGGATACTGGAGCATTTTAGCTTCTATATGCAGCACCCCAGCGGAGGAGAGCCGCAGAAGTGTGACCCCCACCCTCAATGGCAGTGCCACACATCCCCGCACCAAATTGCAGGGCACTAGAACGGTGCGTGTACTTATGTATGAACGGACCTCATTCGTATTTCGCATGGACAAGTATGGTCGCAGTGCAGTGCTGCAGGGCCACAAGTTGACCCCCGCCATATAAAGAACGGGAAGACCCCCGGCCCGCCAGTGTGGCTTATAGTGTCTTTGCCACCATAAATACATTGTGCAGTGCGGTAGATCACAGGTTTGGCGGTTGGTCGTCTTCGATGCGCTCCTCTGGAGGAGGAGCCGGCGGGATCTGTGTTTCAATAAATTTGACCGCCTCATCTGGGACCGTGAAAAAGTAGTGTTTATTGTGGTGGGTGAATTTTAGGCGGGCCGGGAAGAGCATTGCATAATCTATCTTTCGCTCCCTTAGCAGTTTCTTTACGCCATTGAATTGTCGCCTCTCCGCCTGGACCGCCATTGAAAAATCCGGGAAGATTCTGATGATTTGAGAGTCCATCCTAAGTTCCCCCTTTTCTCTGGCCAAACGGAGGACAAGGTCTCTGTCCTTATAGCTCAAAAGTTTTGCTATGATCGGTCTCGGGAAATCACCGGGTTTAGGGCGAGGTGCCAGGGAGCGATGTGCCCTTTCCACAGTGAAGAAGGGAGATAATGGCGGGTCACCGAGGAGGTCTTTAAGCAGTTGTTCGACCGCCGTTTCCATGCGGCCCCTCAATGCCGATTCGGGAACACCAACTATGCGGAGATTGTTCCTCCGAGACCGTGATTCTAAGTCGTCACACTTAGCTTTTACCTGCTTCATGTCCCTGACCAGTTCCGAGACCGTGTTTTGCAAGGTATGGACATTGTCCTCAGCAGACCCGATTCTCTGCTCAGTCTCAGCAATTCTAGACCCATGTTGATCAATCTTCACTCTCATTGAGGCCACATTTGCGTTAATATCGTCCAGTTTTTCGTGAACCGCTGCAAAGTTCTTGGCCATGGATTCCATCATTATAGTAAGGTCAGCTCGATTGGACTCCGACACACCCTCATCCTCCTCGTGCAGTGCCGAAGTCGAAGTATGGTCCGCCCTAGGCGCTGACTTGGTGAATTTGTCCATGGCGCCAGGTTTACCATTGGGTTTTGATTTACTGGGCATCACAGCGGCGCGAGGGGTGTCCGCTCAGGTATAGTGGCGTTTGCAGGATGGGTCCTCACAGTAACCAACCCCCAGTAGTGGCTCCCGCAACGGTCAATGCATACCCCGGATGCTCTAGTGGGCCGTGGCGTTAATAAATTCGGCCCGGGTATGGTGGCACCTGCATAGTGGATCCTCGCAAAAGTCCACCCACCGCCGTGGCGCCCCAGGAGGTCAAGATGTAGCCCAGATGCAGAGGCGGCTCGTAGAGTTGTCAAGTGGAGGAGGGGTACACACCTATGGCACCATATGTAATTACCCAGCCAGCCGACCCAGACCGTTTATATGCAGCGCCGGGGGACCAGACGGCGCTGATCTGGCGCGAACACCCACCTCCAGCACGTCGGGGCCGCAGTCCGCCCGTATCCTCAAGCGATGGGAGCAGGAGCAGTCGTTGGGCACCAGCACGGCCCCAGGAGGCCTCGGCCGCAGGCGGCCGCAGAGGCCAGGCCGCACCCAGACAGCCGCACAGGCGATCCGGCGCCGCCGCCCAGAGGCGGTCCGGATGTAGGCCCCGGCGAGGCTCTGCCGCCTCCGGGGGAAGGCGAAGCAGGGGGGCACGGCCCCACGCCGTTGGGATCAGTGCAAGGGCTGCGCCGCACCGCCCGGGCCAGCGATGCTCGCGGTGTCCGCGGCGCAGTCCACGGATCAGTCGGCAGGGGGGATCGATGGAGAGGAGGCCCCCCGGGAGCCGGGCGCCCACCACGCAGGGCCCGCTCCAAGCGGGTGATCAGAGGCCGCAGGCGCAGCCGGAGCGGCAGCGAGCCGCGGATCTCGCAGCGCGAGGGATCGGGCAGCGGGCGCATCCAGGGGGGGTCCGCTCGGACGCGGGTAGAGCAGGGAGGCCTCCGGGCCAGCGGGGGAGAGAGACGTCAGGAGGCCGCGGGCCGCCGCCTCCGGGGCCGGGAAGGAGGCCACGACGCCCCCCAAGGGCAAGGGTCCGTATCTTCGTCCAACAGCAACGATTTCACCCCAAACTTCGGCCAGGTGTGTAGGGAGACAGGGGGGCAAGAATCGTGCAAGTCTCGTGGGTGTGCTTAGCAGTATTGCGCCGATGTCCGATGGATTGTAGTGGGCAGAGACGGAGCTTAAGGGCTAGGCAGCCATTTCCTTTGGCTGCTCAACAGCGCCCCCCTGCTAAGCGCATTTTGAAGACTTTATAGTCTGCTGCCAACTAGTTGGTAAGGGAAGGGTAAAGGGCAACGGAGAAATGCAAATGGTCTTTCACAGTATCCACCCTGCAATCCAATAAGCTTTTACCGTACCATTAATGCACCTGCCGAAGTTGGGAAAATCCTATAGAACTGAACCTATAGAACTGAGTGTGGCGATTAGTAATGCACAGAGCTAGTGTGTGAAGAGGCGCACATGCTCAGGCACCCTACTGTTCATCAAAGGTTATTAAAATTGCCGTTCTGATTGGTTGTGAGGAAGAGGAAGGGCTAAGAAAACAAGGGTCATTTTGCATATGTTCTTCCCGTCAAAAATGTTTTATTTCAATATGCATTCCTGCTTTTCACCCGATTCCAAAATATAGCCCAATGGATTCTTGTAGTCGATCACTGACATTTGCAACTACAAATGAAGCTACATTTTGCAATGTATAATTTCTCCATCCTTGAACAACCTTTGTAAACACGCATACCCTTACTTTTAAGCAGTATGCATTCACAAATAGAAAATAATGGATACGGTGTGAATGGATAACCTAAAAACATCTAATATTACAATAAGAAATAGTTCTAAACGTTTGTGAGGATATTTCCATCTTGTTGAGGCAGTTTATCGATTACTGCCCTGTATCAAAAAGTGGACACAGCCGATTGTTCCTGGGTTGACAGTGGGCATAGAGGGGTGTGACGACCATAGATGCCCTTATACCCCAAATGCTGATCGCTGCAGTACAGAGCTGGACCTGAGCACTGAGACCTGATTGGGTGGGTGGTTAGTAAAGCCTTAGGCAAAGCAGTTGTATTCCTGTCGAGGGAGGTTACCGACTCTTGCCCTGTGCCTGCTTCTTCACACCACCGAGTGCTTTTGTGGTGACTGGGAGACCACTGCAAACCCTCAACTCCCCCCCACCCCCCCAACACAGCGGATTCGGATTGCTGGAGCTTTAAGCCCAAATGCCACAGCCTGATTGCCTGGGCAGTTGTTAACACCGGAAGAAGAGATGAGGCCCTGTTGTCTCCAGTAATTTTAAATGTGGCGTGCTTAACCTTCAAAAATTCCCTTTTGCCCTCAAACATTATGTTCCGCACCGAGCAGAATTGGAAAACACTATTCTCTGCCTTTTTGTCTTATCATGATGAGTGGAATAGGTCCATAGATCTAAAAATGGGCAGTGATTTATTGTGAACGCATATATAATGACATAACAAGGGACTTATACCTACTGGAAACATTCAGTAAAATAATACTGAGATGATGATGTATATGTGAACCGGTATGATGATGACAATTTTGACAAATGCATTTATATGAAATCACTGAAGGTTATATAGGTTATGTTTGTGAAATCATCGGATGATGCATAAAACAAATCTGTGCAGGGTAACAATAAGATTTCATGCATTCAGGAAGCCCACAAACAGGGCGACACATATGCACTTGCCACAATATGTGAATGTTGGCCCCTTTGGTACTTTTTGAATGAAATAGGATATATGTACCTTGTGAATGAGATATGATATAAGCACTTTGTGAACAAACACACGTGTGCACTTTATGAATAAACACATGGTATAATGATCATTTCGGATTATTGTTCTTTATAAATCCAGGAATAAGCGCATATTACCAAACTACTTATGTTATAATTGACTGTGTGATGAGACTGTCTAGTGACTAACACAGTCTGTTAGGTTTCTGCAGCTTAATCATTTGTATATTTAAAAAAACAGAACAGATGAATTTGAATAGTAGAACAGCAGGTAGGCACAGTGCTTAATATTCACCCGGCTCAATTCAATTAAAAAAGTTCTCCTAAGAACTTTACTTCTACTGTTCTTCAACTTTGAAACACAAACTCTCTGTTGACCTTGCCTACACTTGTTCAGACTACCATAAAGACTCGTATCCTCCTTTAAAGAACTCTATTGGGACGTGTATCTATAAGGGAACCATGCCCCATCTCTACTAGCAAAGGAAGGACTTTTTAAGTGTAAAACCTTGTAGTTATAAGTTATTGAGGTTCATTACGAGTTTGGCGGTGCAGGAAGAAAGTGGAGGTAATATTGTTTACCTCCATTTTTCCCACCCTGCCAAACTACAAGTTTGCCGGTATTACCTCCAGTGGTATTACTGCATGGTAATACTGGTGTCCTTTGAAGGTCAAGTGGAGGAGTTACCTCCAGCTTCAAACTCCTCCAATAATCGCCGGTATTACCATCTGGTAATACCAGCAAAAATCCCAGATGAAATCCTATGGACGCCATTAAATGGGGATTTACACCAGCAAACTGCCACTTGTAAACAGGTGGTATTACTGCTGGAGGTAATACCACCCGCAATAATACCACCTGGCCAAGTTGCAGTATCGGTAATTCTGTTTAATGACATCGGCAAACTCGTAATGAAGCCCATTGTCTTTTAACACCCTTCTTCCTTACCTTATTCTATCTTCCTTAGCTTTGCTACCTTACAGTGTTCTAAAACTGCCAGAGCATCCCAAAAGTGAATGTGTAAATAATCGTTCTGTATCTTTAGTATAATACGTATCTGTGGTTTTTAGTTGCTAGGAGTTGTCCAAGTCTCAAATACATTATTGCATTTATATATAGTCTTCCTAACTTGTATTATTAAGAATGTTCTGTGTGCTCAACTGAACCCTTCACTCTCGCTCTGCTAAGTCTAAGCTCGCCTTACTGCTGATTCACGCAACTTTAGTAGAGTTTGGCATTTTAGTAGTGTTTGCTAGACATTAGTGTGTTTCCACAGGGAAACAATAAGGTGGCCACCGGACTGATTCTAAAAATTCATGTTAACACCCATCTATGGGCAAAACTAAGTCTGCTTAATAGCCTAGGTATCCATCAAATTTGCAGCAGATATTTAGCCAGCTAGTAATGTTAAGTCTTTAAGGTTTGGTGGCAGGCGGAAGTGGTGCTCAGACTTGATAGTTATAGCACATGGGTTGCACATGATGGCATATCTCAAGCCCTGAACTGCATTAGCCACGTTTTAATGTGCATTGAGTATCAGGTGACCGAGGATGCTCAGGGGATGACTGTGTTCAGGGGAATTTAACGGTTGGCCGAGTTATGAATCAAATCACTAAGCTGTTACTGTAAGTGATTCCCAGAGAGGAAACCCAGAGTTATGCTGCCCATGATATGTACAAATAGAGCAGGTGAACATATACAAGTCCTGGCTTTGATTTTGATAAGAAAGCCCTCAATGGTTGCACCATGACCGATGGACCTTACATGGTACACAGGAGAGGTATGCGATCGAGTAGTCCTTTATTGTTGCAGTACCCTGATCAAGGCCTAGATGGTGGCTGCTCGACTCAAAAGCTATCATGGCCCAGTTACTGAGCTAGCGAATCACTTTTGCATATATGCATGCTATCTCAGTACCTGCACAAGGTGATATGAAATGCCTCTGGGACTGCTTGGTATTTTACTTGGGTGGGCGGTGGTTACGACAGATGGGTTAGGGCGGCGGGAGTCAATGTTGTTTTCTACCAGCACGAAAGGTGGGCCCGGGAAACCAGGCTTTGGCAAAAGCAGCCTGATGCTATACAACATGGATCCCTTAATTGGAGGTGGTTGCAGAATTAGGCATTTAAGGAATATAAACAAAAGCGGTGTTAAGGGGTAGTTTACTTTGATACACATATGATTGTGTGCAAGTAACTCGGTTTGCAAATGTCTTATGGAAGAAATCATTAATTTGAATAACCTTAACAAGCTCTGTTGGTTTATCCACATGAAAACATATGTTTAATAGGTTGCAAAATCAACCTGGAAATCCCCTGGGAAATAGATTAGAGCAGACATGGCAAAGCCCAATGCATCTTTCTAGAATTTGGATGATACTAGTATTCTAGAGATAACTAGTATAAATGCTGGCGTTGTATTTTGTAAACGAGGCAGATTTTGGTACTGAGGTCTACCTGGATAATGTTAAGTGCTTAAACATGGGCAGTCTTTAGGATAAGTATTGCTTCCGTATCATTCCTCTGAAGACCTTTGTCAGAAAAGTAGCAGAAACTGGAGCTTTTTGAATAGCATTGTGCATGGGATTACAAGACCTAGGAATCTGTTCACATTTCTTTTTCCAAATTATGCAAATGTGAGGTCAAAATGGTAGACGCCCTACTTGAGTGTCAAAGGTGCTGGGGTGGGGATTGAAGCAGCCTTGGTAATGGGCCAAAGGGAGACTTGCTTTGCTGCAGTTTTTTCTGTCACTGACTATACCTGGAGATCTTGTTGTATTAGAGAAAAGCTGTTTTTGGTGGATGGGGACTGCAAGCCCCTTGAAGCTGTACAGTTGTACTGTGTTAGTTATGTAGGCCTCTTTTCCTAATAACTGTTGCAGAATTACACTGTTTATTTAATGTTTTAAAGCAATTTTATTACCGTTTGTAAGTACTTTTTAAGTTTTTATATTGTGTTTCTTAGTGGTTGAGTTTTGTACTTTCTGTATTTCTAAGAAATGTGCACCAGTCTTGTGCTGCCCAGTAAATGATTGATTGATATCATCTGAAGGCTTTTGAAAAGTAAAATAAAATTAGTCTGAAATGTACCATCGTCGTTCAGAAGATTATTAGCCAGTCAGATAGCACAGCGAGTAGAGCGCTCTAGAGTACTTTGACATTCATGCAGAGCCTGCTGACGTAGGTTTGAATCTTGGCAGGCCCAAACTCAGCCTTTCATCCTTCCAAGGTCGATATATGAGCACCACACAATGTTGGAAATAATAAGCAGCACTCAGATGCCTGAGGGTTGGTAGCGCTATATAAATGCAAAATTATTATTATTCACTAAGAAAGCAATTCTAATTTAGCTTCATGCTTTCCAAATTGTCCAAATTAATCTTTTTGTATAGTCTTCTACTCTCCCAGTTTGTAAGAAGCTATACACGAAAGCAGCTGAACATTTGTTGGACTCTAATCTTTGCATCCATCCCTGTGCCATACTTTGTAACAGAATGCATTGCTCACCTATGTAAGATATTCCGTGCCTCCTGGAGAATACCTCTACAGGCAGAAGTTGAGTTCTAATCACTTAGATATTGTATAGCCAAAGAGTGCCGACTTGGCATCATCGCTATCAGTGGCATGCCCAGCTGTGTTTGGGGCTCTTGGATCCTCTGACTATAAATCACAGGAAGCGTGGGAAAACTCAGCACGTTTGGTGCTATGAGCAATGTTTGATTGCCGATCCACCCTTCCATCAGAGAGTATTTTGGCTGCAAGTAATTCACTAAATGTTGGTAGTCACAAGCACTGCCTAGATGGTGTGTTGAGCATACTTGGGTAAGACATCTAGTCAAATCATGTCTGTGTGGGAGATTATTGGGTATCTATGAGTACGATGTGTATATCTCAGAATATGCAATCGTTTTTACATTGCTTTGCAGCAAAAACATTTCTTGGATTTCTTCTCATCTAAGGACACAGATATGTCCAAGGCACACCACCAAGTCAGGACTCCGTATCCCAGCTTGCCCAGCAATGTATTGGTATTTCCTCTATGGCAGCCTTTACCTCGACACTCCAGAATACCACTGCAACCTCCATTGTTTGTAGAATTGGGCAACAGGACGTCTACATCTTTGTCTGGGATCACATTCCTCTGACACCAACTACCAGGTGCCTGCCATACATCCTTAAAGAGTATATGCATTGCACACCAAGCACTTGAGTATATCAGCTTGCGTTTCTATATTTTTAACTGTGCAGTTAGCAAAGGAGATTCAGCTCCTTCTTAAAATCTCAAGTTTGTATCAAAATCCCAAGGTTCTTAAAATCACTTGTGTGTGTGATGCTTCTTTCGCCACATTTCCAGATCCAGCCAACAGGATAGCCTTGTATTCAAAGCCCTTAAACCTGGTGGTGCACCCCACCTCCACTTAGATATCAGTGGCTAATCAAGGGTCCCTGCAGTTTACAGATATCTGCCAATCCCGCCAGTGACACTACAGGCAATTTGTATACCACTAGGACATGGAACACACACAATAACTGTTACACAGCTATGCTAGTAAGGCTTAGATGCCGCAACAAGAATGCAGCTCTGCAATCTGATCACATCTCTGACTCTCCTCTGCAATGTATCCCGCTAGGACCCATTGTGACCACACACGCTGATCCTGCCCAAGTAGGCTCTCTTACTATGCTCCTGAAGTAGGCCAGCTTGCTTTGAAGCCACCCCAATCGACAATGTGCAGGATACTGCCAATTAAGAAAACACATTAATTAGGGCTTCATTGAAACATAGATCACAAGTTTAAGTAGGGTAACTGTGATATTTAATAGAATGGCATTGATAGGGTTGCATAAAATGTTAACCATCTTGTTCCTCTATTTCAGCAACCACATTTTTTTATAATTATATTTTGCCTTTAAGCCGAGCATGAATTTTAGTGATGTAGTCATTGAGTGCTTCATATGAGAATTACACGTCAAGCAGAAAAGAGAGTAAAAATCAATTAACATACTGTTGCATAATTATCTGTTTAAAATACATGGTAAAGTTTTACAGTGTTCTACAGGTGACGAAACAGGATACAAAGGTAGAACTGGAAACGTATAGACAGTCACGCCAAGGTCTTGATGAAATGTACAATGACATTTGGAAACAGCTGAAAGAAGAAAAAAAGAATCGCAAGGTAAGAATGGTCTTTTAATTGAGCTTAACAGAGCCACTTTTCTATTGTATCTGCTGCCTGGTGTGCTACCACGATGTGCTTTATGAAGTGTCAAACTTCACTTCTTAACTAAAGTGCCCACCAGCTTGGTTAACAATTCTATTGGTCCGGTAGAGTCAGATGAGTTATCATTTTCACTGAATTTTTTAAACCTTCACAGCGAGTGTCTCCATATCTCAGCTGATGTTTTTGATATTTATTTTACTCATTATGTGGATTATAGAGCCTAAAGACATCCAAAACGGTCACCATTTTATGTCTGTTCCTAAATGGTCAAAGCAGAACCCCCTTTTCCCTCTCTCTACTTATTTCTACTTTTGCTGTTTTTAAGTTCTAAGATTGTGTAAAGGGAGGTTAACCTTCAACCAACTGTTCTAAGATGGCATTGTTTATCTCCAACAATTTTGCAAGTCCTCCATGGATTTAGTTCACATTTATTTTCTGTGACATCTCATGGCTAATGGGTATTCTAATTAATAAACAAACAAACAAGTACGATATGACTGAAATAACAACTTTGTATTACATGACATCTGCTTAATGGAAAAGAGGAGTTTTACAAAACATTGAACTTGGACCATAATACATGATTCTTACTAAGTGATCAAGAGATGATGATTAACACCTGGTTGCAGATGAAAATAATCCTTTTTCTAGCTCCGGTCCTCTAAACCATAATACAGGCACACAAGTAAGAGGCAACACATTATATTTTTGAATTTGGATCTGTATCTGAATTTATAAAAAAGTGTGGCGTACCAAAAGGAGGAGTCGGACGACTTAATGCCAGAAAAGGTTTTTTTTAGCTCAAAAGAAAAACACCTACCTTGCCCTATTGCTAGGAGGGAGAATCCTGCTTATCAAATTAAAACCAAGGATCCCTATCAAAATAAAAGTTCTTCATCCAAACCCTACATTCTAACTGGCCCTACCACTTAAGAAACAAAACAGAAAGGTGGAGACCGGGACACAGTCTCACAATGAGACTTCTGCCTGGCCCAACATGGCAAATCTTACAAGTTCAATAGTAAATGTTTCAAAATAGCTTTGGTCTTGCCTCCAGACCTGGACTAACAAAATAAAGTTAATTAAAGTAAAATGTCTCTCCCAACTGTCATGGGAACAAGTCTCAGGATCTCAATCTCTCACAAAGTCTTGTAGTTCTCTGGGCGACTTGCCCCTTGCTTGATATTCACTCTTGAAAAGATATTAGTTCACTTAGGTTACTCGGCTTCGCATAACCACGCCCGCTTCTCTGGCTTGGATGCCAAGTGTTTCCCCTTTGGTTGGTTTGGATTCATTTGTTCGTTCAGGTTAATCAGTGTCTTACAACCTTGCCTGCTTCCCTTGTTTGGGATGCATGGTCTTCTTTCAGCTTTACTTCGCTTCCAACAGGGTTCTTGTCTGATTTTAATACCTTAATTTCTTTTGCTTTGGTTGGTTTCCCCATCCTGGAAGTACAAAGTTTATATATATTTCAACTTGCTTCACACGGCCCGGCCCATCCAACCTTTCTGGCTTTCATAAGCTTGTCAACCTTTCCAATTCAAGGCCAAAGGGTACATTTCCCTGTCACTCAGTTTCACAAAGGCACTTAGCCGTTCCAAACTTTCCAGGCTCCCAGAGCCTCAGTGGTTCTTCCAAAAGATATGCAAAGTTCTTCCATTTCTCGTACACCTCTTCAGGGAGCCCTTGCTCGTTTAAGCCAGCCCGGCCCTCTTAGACATATATGTTTTCTTGACCCCAAAATGTTTATACGTTTCTTCCTCAGCTAAGTGCCAGCTGTGTCTGCTCTCTTGGGCTCCTGTGACACATAGCTTCTCTGATGCTTAAAATCAGAAAATGTCCATGGCCCTCAATGGTACCTTCTTGGTGGGAGTGTTTTCTTCCCTTTTAATGCCTCTCTGGATAGTAGGCTCTCAGAGCCTTGGAGGTTCTCTCAGCCCAGATTGTGCAAACCTTCCTCTCCCAGCTGTTTGCTTGTTCGGGATTCTCAGGCTCTTGTGACCTCACAGATTCTCTTAACCATATCCGCCCTCCTTGACGGTACTTTCTCTGTGGAAACGTTGGTCTCTCTCAAAATTGGTCTCTTGTTCTCAAACTTGGTTCCACGGTATCTGCTCCTCTCGACAATACTTTCTCTGTAGAAACATTGGTTTTTCTCAAACTTTTTCTCTTGACAATAGACGTCTACAGGATATGGACGTCCGGGATTAATATCCTTCCCGCCGATCTGGTCTCGGCATCGGTTGCTAGGCCACCGGCCTACCGCTCTCGACTTGCGGGCGCACCACCAGAGGAAACAAGGGCTTCCCTGTTTCTCCATTCCACCTTGGCTGCCTGATCGAAGGGGATGCCAAACCTCCAACGTTCGGCTCAGCTCGCTGTCCACACCACCGCCGACTCTGCGGTCTGATTTGGGGTTCCACCTTTCCACAACGTCTCTTCCACAGGGGGAGGTCTCTGCGTGGGATTCAGTCTCCTCTCTGCAGAGGAGATTGCTCTTAATTCAGAGTTCTTTCTAGGTTTAAATAGATTAGTGTAGTACAAAGAGGTATGTTCTTCATCGACTGCGTCTTCTGAATGAAAATCCGCATTGCCTGGAGAAAAACACAGATGTGTCACTGTTTGATGGTAATAAGTCTGCATTAAAAACAGTCTTTTCCACATTCATATAGACGGACACAATGGTCTGGTCAAGGAGAACTTCATCATATCGGGAGTCCTTGTCCCACAAAGAGAGTCACTCCGGGTGAGGTCCTGCTTGCCAAAACCCCCCAGGGAGGGTTTCACAGAGCAGGCATACCTCCCTCGCCTCACAGTGACGTTCCTTGGTTTTTCCCCCACACCCATGCATGTCTCACTCTCTCTCCATGGTTCTTTCCCACACCGGGTCACTTTTAAAAAAAAAAATGCTTTTTTAAAAATTGTGTTTTGGTTTGTAAAAACCTTTCACATAAAAAATAGAAAATCATCAATTGATCAACAAACCATACATGCAAAAAAAAAAGACTATTGTGCATTGACACGTTTTTCGTTTCAATTAATTAGAAAAACTCTAAGGTATCACCCAATAGCATCGAATGCAATGACTGTGAAGCCCACTACATCAATTCTTTTATCAACAGATTTTAGCACATTTTGACAAAAATATAAATGTTGGGTTTGGGGAATTAATTGAGGTGGAGGAATGTGGGGATGGACATGCGGGGAGTAGGGGGACTCCATCTGAATTTATTTCTGAAGATTTGTTAAAATTTGAAGAAAAAGGATTCCACGATGGCTGCCGGGACACAAACACCATGTGGAGAGGGCTTCCACCCGGCGCCGTCTACATCACTGAAGAATTGTTTCAACTGACCCCCCCTTTGTTGATAAGGGATCACCGTTGTGCCCCCGAGAACTTAGTGGGTGCCACGGTTATTTTGGATGGAGGTGGATTCCTCTTACTGCAAAGATCCTTGTGGCCTGGCATAGGCGTGTCGGTTGCCATTTTGGACCCAGATGAGTTGAGAAGGCTTCGCAAGGCGTGACTGTTCCCCCCGCCCACCTGCGTCTAAGGAGAACATTAATGTGGAGCTGAGCTGCGGGTCCTGCAAAGCGGGTGGCCACACGGACAGTACCCTTTCTGTAAAAGGGGCTGGTGACTTTCTGGTGTTGATTCAGTGAGAGGAGACGCTGTGCAGAACAAGGAGGCGACTCACAAGAGGAGGGGTCCAATAACGAATTCAGGAGAAGAGAGGTACACGTTATATCAAGAATAACTTTGGAAGTGGGTGTGGCAGGGGTGAAAATATACTGGATTCAGTGGAAGGAGGAACGCCTTACTGATATAAGAAGCTATTGAAAAGGAGGCCACATTGAAAGCTAAATCGCCATTTTGCCCAAATGAAGCAAGTGGTATTAAGAAAACTTTAGACTAGACGGTTACTTTGTGCCATTATACACAAATGTCTCGGAATAGGCCCAAAGAATCCAAAGAGGGAGTCCCCACTCCCAAACTAACAAAGAAACAAGAAGAAGGAGCACTTCAGAAGCTTTGGCACAAGGAGGTGGACACGACGATGGCCGAAGAACAGACTTCCCAGGAGCAAGAGCCCCAAGGAAGGTGCCCAGTCGGGAAATCAAGGCAGGAGGTTACTAAGGAAGTGCTCCAACAGTGCTTCAAAGAATTCAGCAATCAAATGACAGACTCTGCATCAAGGACTTGGGCGAGAGAGTGGATACCACCAAAAATGCGATTCAAGAACTTGCGGAAGACACACTTAAAATAGATGCTGTAACTGATCAACTTGCATGGTTACTGTAAGGAAAGGATGGTATCAAGAATAGACAAACACAAGTGATCACAGTTCAAGGGTGTTTAGTAAACTGTATAAGTAAGGTGAAAAAATGCCTAATCTAAACCTAAATCTAAGGTGACGGCAAGCTATGATGATCAAATCAAAATAAGGCAGTCCTAGTGGTGTCTTGTCAAAATAAAAGGGACTATACTAAAAAAAATATATATATATTGCCAATCCTTACAACTAAATACCAAAAAGAGTGTGGGATAATAGTCGCAAGAAAGAAAGAAGTGTTCACAAATGGTAAGTCAGGATGTGTTAGCCGGGGGTCTCCCTTCCCCACGTTTTAAGCACGGGACAAGGCGGGACTCCTGAGCACAGCACACGCTCGAGCTTTCCAAGCACGAGACAACAGTTCCAGCGTCAGCTATCAGGCCCGTCAGTGGTTAAGTCTCTTCTACAAAATGTTCTTGCCCCCAAGGACCTAATGGGTTCAAAAAATAACAAACAAAAGAAGTTCTTTTCGAAATGTACGTTGGGTGATGGTTTCACCCCTGGTTCCCCCTCTTCCGGGCGCAGACCCCTCAAATGGTTCTTATCAATAGCAGGATCTTCAGACGTTGTCTCTCCTGCTTCCGAGTATCTGATAGATTCAAACAACAAACAAAAAGTTCTTTCAGATTGCACTTGAGGTGATGATTCTTCGCCCCTGGGTCCCCCTCTTCCGGGCACAGACCCCTCTCGAATATCAGCCTCCCTCCCTTCGGGTTCACTCTGGCTTTCTATTCCATGTCTCGCTGTGTGATGGCTTTCACCCCTGGGTCCCCTTCTGCCGGGCTCAGACCCTTCTCGGCTGTTTGCCGCGTGCCAAGGGGACAATCCACTTCCCCTGGTCTTTCTGGCCTCCCTCGATCAAGCTCAGGCCATTTTCAAACGTTTGCTTCTCTCCGTCATATTCACTCTTGCTTTTGCAAAAGATATTTTCTCCTTCGCGGTCACAAATCTTAATGTCTTTTTAAACAGTTTCCTATGTAGCTCCCTCTGACGGGTTCACTTTTGTCAACACACTGTTTCTTGGGACTTTAGACTTCGACCCTCTTTGTTAGCATCCCTCCTTTGGGTTCACTTCTGCCACTTCACATTTCCTTTTGCTTTCTCTTGATGCAGCATTCACTTCCGTTGCTTTCTCAACAGTTTGGCAGTCAAAGACTTTCGACTGTACAGAGATTTTGCTAGACCCCTGTATGACCACCTTGACCTTTCTTGGCGGCTCTCCTACGACCTCCTGGTATCAGTAGTGTTGGGAAGGAAGTGGTCTTCGCCCACCCCCCTAGGCACGATAGACCCCATTGAGGTAAAGGAGGGAGGATGCCCCTCCTCCACTGTAAGCATGCAAACCAACCTATAATATATAGAAGTAGACGTATATCATCTCCTGTGTCGTTGCATGGAGACTCCATTTTGCATTTGGCCCTGATGCCATTTTTTTACTAGGCCCAAACACCACCACTCTGCGGGGCTGCAGGGCACGCATCTCCGGCCTCTCACACAGAGGGACCATGCCATCAGCACATCAGGCCAGCTCCACACAAGCTTTGTTGCCACTGCAACTCATCTGCTCCCTGTTCTCTCAATGTTGCAAATCTCTAGTATCGTTTTTCACAGAATGCGCTCTGCGAAGAGCGTGGGACAGAAACAGGCCACAGCACAATTGCCCATCCATCTCCACTAAACTGCCTGTGCCCCTTCACCTTCCAGCCTGCTAGGCCAGGGCCCACCAGCCCTGACCGCCCAATTCCTTTCATGATAAACATCTAACCCCCTTGTTTTGACCATTCCAAACACCCACTACATACTTAATCCTGGGTTGCTATATATTCTCTCACTAACAACACACGTCTGTTCGTATCATGAGGCACCAGGACAGTAGCCAGTAGATCAAGCCCCCGAGGAGAGACACTGGTTGCAGGAAGTGCGGTATCAATGAAGCCCTGAATGTGGAGGTCGGCATGTCAATATATTATTCCCACTTTTCAAAGGACCCCCTTGTATGTGACGTTCAGGTATTTGCCATTACTTATGAATTACTATATCCTGTTGTTTAGCTTAGATTAGTTAGAAATGTTGCACCCGCCTGAACTGACCTTCACCACTAAAATGAGCCCGGCTGACCCACTTGCACCAACATCGACTGGGAAGCAACGGCCAGTAGGTGCCTGGCATCCCCTATGGAGCAGGCGCATCCATAGGTTCCCCACCAACCATCACGTCTGCCATGAACTAAAATTGTCATGGAGGATGTGTTTGTCCTTTATAATGTGCCGTCCGTGTACTTTTTGGCAGAGCGAGACCAGGCAGCAGAGTTCTTTGCTGGCATTTTCTATATTTTATAAACGTTGTTATCCTGGCAAAACTATCTCTTGGTCTCAATCCCTGATGGGGTGTGTTATATTATATTATTATTGGGACACTTGTATGAGGACGGCTCCTTCCTTTGGTGACCCCTTAGCGTGATTTCCTTAGCCTCCCGTACCTGCAGAAGATCCAGGCCCTCTCCAGAAAGATTGTGCCCACCTACATCCGAACAGTCCCTCAAAACGCATATGCAGAAGAAAACGGTTCTTGTGGGTCTGGCTTTGCGAATACCCCACTGCTCGTTGGAGCCGGGTGCAGCCCCAGGGAGAGGCTCAGGCATTGTGGATTAACTGCGAACTGAGGCCTTTGGAAGAACATGGGCATGTGAGTATAAATTGCAAGGAAAAACAAACAGCCAGATCTTTTGAGGGATATAAAGCAGTGTGATTGAAGGGAACACACAGTGGTTGAATGTGGAAAATTATTATTGGACACGTAGTTTCATTCAACATGGGATTAACCACAGTCTCTCTTGAGTGAGCACCTACCTGGTGCTGATTCCCTCTGCAGCCGGTCTTCCCTTAACAATTTACAGTTCTTTTAACATTTACACAGTTCGGTTTCTTATCGGTTCTCCCCTCGACTCACCGGCTGTGATGAACTGCTTGGGTTTCCTTGTATCTGGAGTCAAGGACGGTACCACGGTAGCAGTCGCCTCCTTCGGTCCTACTTATCAGCGTAGGCACGCTCAGTGTACCGTTGATATCTGCTGCAACACACTTGAGCTATTGTCCACGGTCTCACGATTCCTTTTGCGGAGGTCTCGCAGGTGTGGGTCGGAAAGGGCAAGGTTGCTTCTCTCCTCTTCAGCCTTTCGATATTCGCCGCCTTTTTCTTCCTCTTGAACTGCCGTGCCTGGATAGCTGTCTCGTGCTGTCTGCCTAGCACGTCTTGTACTCTTGTGCTCCACCTTTCATCCATGTGGGTAAAGGAAAGGGCTGTCAGGTGTGTGTGGTTTTGGTCCATTGCCTGATTTTGCCTGACCCTCGGGTTGGGACATGTCAGGTAAAGGTTTTTAGTCCGTTGTCTTTCGTATCAGGATAGAGTGTTCATGTCGGAAAATAATTCTGCGTGGTAGGATGGGGAAAAGGTGTTATGAAAAGGGGGAATTGCATTCTTCGTCCTAGGAGGATTGTGGGAACAGTAAGGTTTTATCTCAGTCGGGAAATAGCCAGAGGGACTGTAAAGTGAATGACTAGGAGTATTCGGGTGGAGAATAGGAAAACAAGGATTCTGGGAGTTGAGGATTTTGAGGGCAACGGGGTTCCTAGTTGGTTGACCAGAGTTGTAGGGGTGGTAGGATTTTATTAAGGGAGCTTCTTTGGGTGGAAGGGAGGTAGATGTGGACTAACAAAAGAAGATCTCAGGGACTTCGTCCTCTACTTCTTCCGCGGTATAGTACCGCGTCTCACCTGGGGCACTTCCCCGCGCACAACCCCAGGCTCCCCCATCCTGGTGATCTTCTCTTGCTCGTCCGCTCCTAGGGTTGGGGTCTGGGAGTGTCGGCTCTTCCCAGGCCACCTGAATAAGGGCTAACCGAGGTCTGCTTGGGAGAATACCCTCAGGTTTCTCACACTACCCACAATTTAGAGAGCCAGACTGAGGGTCTTGAAAATCTTTCAAGAAGATCTAACATTAGGGTTAAGGGTCTTCCCGAAGGAATTGAGGACCCGGGATTTAAGAGATACTGTGCAGCAGGTTTTTGCAGACCTCTTGGATCTGGGCATTGGGGGAGAAGTGCCCCTAGATCGCATTCACAGAGTGGGCCCTCAGTGAGAGGAACCTGGGGCCAGACCCTGTGGTGTAGTAACGGCTTTACAGAAATGTGGACAAAAGGAGACAATCTTACAAAGAGCTAGAAAAGCAAGTCCCATCAAAGTGAATGGTGTAGAAATACAATTGTATGAAGAGTTGGTGCAATCTACATGAATAACGATGGGACCTGTGGTCAAAACTTTGTTCCGAGCTGAAGTTCGATACCGATGGACATTTCCTTTTTGGATTGGTGTTTTCTTGGGAAGGCCGCCAACATCGCATCACGTTCTGTCAAGATGTTCATAGGATACTGAATATTGAAGAAGAAGAAAGGGGTGATCAACAAGATTTAGGACCCACACTAGAGGTGTCGAAGACTAAACAATAGTAATGGACAAGAGCTGGGGAGATATAATCGAAGAAAAGGGCCTGAGTGGTCCCGGCCTACTGAAGGGCAAACTTACCCAGCCCAGAGGGCATAAAGGCACATTAGGGCTGGATTTCAGAGGGAGGGGGGGACTGGAATTAGCCTGGATATTATTCAAGTCAACACCATGGGGAGGTGGATAATTGAGAAGGTAAAGGGGTAGGTGGGAAATGATCCTGGCACTTGGAATTTGGGGGGGGTAAGGGTTTTAGTAGATTCGCACAAATCATCTCTGGGTGTGTAAGGGAACTCTACCTCCATTGCTTGTTGTATGGTTGGGGGGAGGGGGATAGGTTGAGTTTGACCAGAGAGTTAGGGAAGGTATGGGAGGGGTAAGAGTGGCATTGGGATCAGGGGTGGTGGGAGAGTGGGGACAGCTACCATTGAAGGGATCACTGCGCCATAGCGGTTATGGGGGTAAAAAAGGGTTTTGATTAATGACGCTGAATATTAGGGACCTAATCTCCCCGGTTAAAAGAAGTAAAGTCGGAAAATTCTTGAAACGTGTCAAGCCGGGTATAGTGACCTTGCAGGAGACCCATATGTGTAGGAGTGATAGTCACAAATTAAGGATTACTGGATATCCACATATATTGCAAGCTAACAAGGATAAGACGTGAGGGGTTCTCATAACCATCAAAGGTCTGGTTGTATTACAGATAATAGCGATGGATGTGGATAATGAGGGTAGATACAGCTTTGCCCGTATTCAATGGGGGATGATACAGTATACTATAGCTATCCTATATGCACCAAATACGGGTCAGGATACGTTTTCGCGGGGGCTCTGATTAAACTTGAAAAATTTGCGGCCGGACAAATAATGTTAACAGGGATTTTAAATGGCGTGGGATCATTTGGTAGATAGGAGTTTAGGTGGACATTAATCTCAGAGGGACCCCACACAAAGTTTGAAATCATGCATGTCTCAATTGGCTATGGTGAAATTCTGGAAAGAGTCTCGGAGGGGAATGAAAGGATACACATTTTACTCCCATATTCATCGGTCTTTTTCTAGGATTGATTATATTTGGGTGTCAGCTACTTTGTTGGGCCAGGTACAGCAAATGGACCTATTAATTTATCAGACCACGCACCCATAATAATAGATATACATCAAGAAATGGAAGGGTCAGGGTTGTGGCGCTGGACATTTCTGGATTATTTATTGAGGGACCCGGTCATGTGTGAGAAGATACTGAGTAAAATTGGGGAATATTTTTAAATGAATAGGACCCTGGTAATACAGGAAAGAACCATGGGGGATGCGTTTAATGCGACCATGAGGGGTCAGTTAAATTGCAAAGAAAGCCCTAAGAGAAAAACAACTGGCTTTATTACAAAAGATCTGGAATTACGACTGAAGGGGGTTATGGGCAAAATGGAAACTAACAGGGGAGTAATTTAGGCTTCTCAAGGAACAATTGGATATGTTGCAGACTAGGCATGCTGGAAGTCTTTACTACATTTAAGACAACTGTATTATATCAAGGCTAATAAGGCAGACCATATGTTGGCACGTCAAGTGAGGATGAAGGAGGAAGTAAGGGCCATCCTTAATATCAACACTGCTTGGGGCACAGTTAGCTGCTCATCGGAAGAAATATTACAGGTATTCACAGAATATTATTCTGCGATATTTAATACTGACTCCCCGGATGGAGAAGCTCAGCTTGACTATTTGAAGCAGTGCCAATTTAATAAAATCGACATAGGTGAAAGAGAAGAACTAGAAGGGGAGATTACTCCTGAGGAAGTAAGGGCTGCTACATTGCCTTTACCAGTTAGTAAGGCTCTTGGACCAGATGGATTTCCAGCACTGTTTTAGAAAACGTATAAAGACATATTAATTCCGGTAATGACCTATCTCTTTAACTCCTTCATTGGAGCCGGATGTATTACACAGACCATTGAGGAGGCAAATGTAGTGTTATTTCCTAAACCAGACAAAGATAGAACTCAATGTGGGTCGTACAGACCCATAGATCGCATCAGTATTGATGCAAAAATATATACTAAAATATTAGCAACAAGATTGGAAAAATGTATACCGAAACTTATCCATCCGGATCAGTCTGGCTTTGTAATGGGAAGGCAAACATTTGATAATATAAGACGGGTGAGTCATCTGATTGAGACGGCAAATAAATCGGGCCTTTCCACGGGGGTGATAACTTTAGATGCTGAAAAAGCATTTGACCGGGAGTGCTCTTTTTTGTTTCATACTATGGAAGCTATGGGGATTGGTCTGAGATTTTTGCGATTGGCCATGGCAAAATATTGGTCGCCGATTTTATGGCTCGCAATAAATGGTTATCTTTCACAGGAAATCAGGTTATACAGGGGAACTAAATAGGGATGGCCATTATCCCCGGTGCTGTACGCGATTCATCTGGAACCATTTTTATCCAGTATTTAGGAAGAGAAGTGCATCAAGGGTATACAGTTTGGTGGCAAGGAACATAAAGTGATGGCATTCGCCGACGATTTACTCTTGACAGTGAAAGACTTAGTAGACTCAATACCAGCACTAACAAAAGAGTTGACAAAATGTTATTTGGTGAAGTGGCAGGCCTGAAAATGTAGATCCATAAATCAGAAATTATTATGTTACAAGGGGGAATGGTACCAAAGGAACAGGGGGTCTATGTTATTTGGCAGTACAGATAAATAATTCCTTGGAATCCATGTATCAAGCAAATTATCTCCTGTTACTAGATTCAATCAACAAGTGGCTTAAGATTCGCAATTTGTTGACTATCTCCTGGACGGGTAAGATTCATGCAATTAAAAATGGTGGTCTTTCCAAGGGTATTGTATAAAGTTCAGACTTTGCCAATATCGTTCCCTCAGAAATGTTTTAAGACTCTCAATAAAATGGTGGGTACCTTTATATGGAAAAGAAAGAAATCAAGGGTGGTGTGGTGTGGAGTGTATCAATGGCGCCCACACTCAGAGGAGGGATGGGGACTCCACATTTCATAACTTACTATCAAGCGGCTCAGCTGCAGATCATCCAGCAATGGTTTGGTGGGAACCAAGAGAAAATCTGGTTGCAGATGGTGGGTAGGCCCCTTCAGGAAGTCTTAAGGTGTCACAAGCATGACCGGCCCACTAATATGTATAGAAGTAAAATCACAGCCTTAATAGTAAAAATGTGGGATTCGGTGGTACGGCGGACGGGTATCCCCACATTTCCCTCCACGTTTACGCCCCTATCTCGCAATCCCCGGTTCACACCGGGATTGGAGCAGGGAGCTTTTATGCGATGGGAAGACGCAGGTTGTCTAAAGATGAGTGATATGGTGGAAGGTCAAGAGATCATGACATTCCAACAATGTAAATAGTTATTCTCTCTCTCTGTGAAGATAAACTGGCTATTGGCCACGGAAATTAAACACTTGGCAATATATAACCTATGAGGGCACTTCAGATCTGTGAAATGTGGGTTAAAGTGATGGTACAATGGCATCTGACACCTGAGAAATTGCATATATTCTATCCAGACGCCTCAGGGGAATGTTGGTGGGATGCAAAGTTATTGAAACATGGGGTCATGTATGGTGGGAATGCCCGATTCTGAAGCCACGTTTGGAAGGGAGTTAATGCGGCAGTGAAAGCTATGTTTGGGGCCCGGATACGTAGAGATTCTGGAGAAGCAATTTTGGGTTTGGGTGATGTTCTGGACCTTTTGCCTTCAAAGTTCCAAAGAAAGGTCCTTCAAAATCCCAAAGAAAGCTATACATGATTTTAAGTGTTGCAGCTTTGTCACTTATTGCTCAAAAATGTAAACAGTCATCGCCCCTTACTGAAAACGAATAGACAATGAAGATTTGGCATTATGTCTCATTGGATTGGGTTACATATGTAGTTCAAGGCGTCCAGGGGAAGTGTAAGGAGGACTGGGATTTGGTATTGGATTTCCTCCACACAGACTTTCGAGTGAACTGGTGCCCACAAAGAATCTGCTCATTAGATTTGTTTTAAGGACTGAATATGGTGCGCAGAGGAGCGATGGTTGGAAGTTGAACAATGTATGGCAGCTGTCTGGGGGAAGAGGTGGGAGGTGGGGATGGGCGGAAGGGACGGGGGTGGGGTTGTTCATTTTTATGAATGGAAATGCCAATAAAAATAGGTTTTAAAGAATGTAGATGAAAATAAATTAGATGTTATGGGCTGTGCAGTGATTTTTTTCAATGTATTCATGTAGATCCAAATTTAAAAGTTGCAGATGTAGCACCATTGTCATTACTTTCCAGAATTTCATATAATATTAATTTAAAACAAAATCTATGAGTTTAAGATCAAGGATGTCTGGCGACCCTCTATAAATCGTACCCACACATTTTCTGCAGGCAATTCAGGCTAGATATGTGTGACGTTTGAGAAATAGGGCCTCATTACAAGTCTGGCGGTAACCTGCCCGTTTTACCGGCTCGGTTACCGCCGGACTCGTATTACCATTCCGCCTCCGTGATTCCCAGAATTACCAGGGCATTACGACCCCGGTGTCCCGGGAATTCCAGAGGCGGAATTCGGTAAATCCCCATTCCCATTGAGTCCTATAGGACTCAATGGGGACCATGGAAAAACCGGCACCATCTTGTGATCAGATGGCGGGAATTACACCTGCGCCTGCAGGACTCGAGATCACCCGGTATGGAAACAACTGTGGCGGCGGGTTTACTGCCACCGTTGTTTCCATACCGGGTGACTCGTAATGAGGCCCATAGCCAGTGTGTAACTCCCATGTTTCCTTACATTCTGTGACCAAATGTTTTAAGAGACTCCCTTAAATTTGTATTTTTACAGACGCACATGGCCTTTGAGATTTGTGTTCTCGGGCCCACGACTTTGCGGGTTGGGGCGAGATTGAATTTGAATCTCATGTATTAATAAAAAAAGTACAACAGGGGATTTGTTATAACACTATCCAAATATTCATTCAGCTCAAACGGGATTTTATTGTTTGCATCTCCAAAATGATTCAGTTACGCTATTCCCCCGTTTGCTAAATAGTTTGTAAATCATTGAAAAGGGACTTTTTTTTTTACTATAAAAAAAGTGGATATTTATTTGTATTACATTTTTTATATAGCGCTAACACCAAAACAAACACAAGAGAACCGCAGTAGATGATGAAAGACAGCTGAGGGTGAGCATTTCGGTAAAGGGGTGCGTTTTCAATTTCCAATGTCACTATGCCCCTCAAGTCCGGTGGTAAAGTGTTCCATAACATAGGAGCAGCGGCGAAAAAAGCTCCCTTTCTCACAAGGGCCAGCATAGTTCTTGGGACCCAGAGTCCTTCCTCACAAGGGCCCGCCTAGTTCTTGGGACCCAGAGTCCTTCCTCACAAGGGTCAGCATAGTTCTTGGGACCCAGAGTCCTTCGTCACAAGGGCCAGCATAGTTCTTGGGACACAGAGTCCTTCCTCACAAGGGCCAGCATAGTTCGTGGGACCCAGAGTCCTTCCTCACAAGGACCAGCATAGTTCTTGGGACCCGGAGTCCTTCATCACAAGGGCCAGCATAGTTCTTGGGACCCAGAGTCCTTCCTCACAAGGGCCAGCATTGTTCTTGGGACCCAGAGTACTTCCTCACATGGACCAGCATAGTTCTTGGGACCCAGAGTCCTTCCTCACAAGGACCAGCATAGTTCTTGGGACCCAGAGTCCTTCGTAGATCAGAATCATTGGATCTTAATGTGCTCTGAATGGGAAGCTTGACCAAGTCCTCTGTTAAGTAGCAGGGCTGGTGCCAAAGAGACACCTGTGTGTAATAGACAGGGTCCGATTTGAAATCCTGGTAGCTCTTTCCTGGCCTGTAACATATGCTCCCATCTGCTCAATCCCTCCACACGGTTCTAGGTTGTTGCTAGTTATTTTTCCGATTAGTTTTTGCTGAGATATTTTTTCTTGAAAAAACACGTAATTTTCTTTGCAGCCAATTATAATAACGTGTTGGAATTCCGGCCCTAGCTTACGTAGGCTGCCTGCTGTTCCTGCGTTCATGAGTTCAGTCTTGTCATTGTTCAGAGCTAGTCCATTCTGGAGCATCCACAATTGAATCAGGGTATACACACTATTAACATCCTCCCTATCCTGATCATACATGCGGGACAGGGAGATCAGACACAGTGTGTCATCTGCATAGTTAGTCAAATGAACACCCTTGCCCTTTGAAAGCTGGAACAGAGGCAGGGTGAAGACATTATATAAGGAAGGGGAGAGGCATGATCCCTGCGGGACCGCAAACTGAACTATGACTGGGTCCGCTGTTGCTTTCCGACTACAAATCCTAGCCCGCCGATTTTCCAAACAGGATTTAACCCAGTCTACTGCCGAGTTGGAAACGGCAGCGACGTGTTGATGTCTCTTGGTCAAAATAGAGTGGTCCACTAAGTTGAATGCTGCAGAGAGGTCTAGAAGCATCAATACCACCAGCTGCCCGCTATCCATATGTATCATAAGATATTAGACTTCAAGTCCAATCTGTGATGGCAGTTTGCCAGATGGCTAATCTGGGGTCCCTGGCAGCATCTTTGCAAGGTACCAGCGTGGAATAGTGGCAGGCTAAGTGGAGCAAGTACACAATTCTTATTTTCTTAATGTTTTTTGTATAGAGCTAAAACACCATTGCTTGATGACTGCTGAATTGCTATCTATAGGAGAGAAAGGATTGGGATCAGTGGATGGGAGGGTGGGAGAGAAAGATTTGAATCTATGTGATGCACAGGACAAGTGTAAGGGCGTGTCTGAACTTGAGCCGGTAAGGCTCGGGGCGCAGTGGCACTGGTAATGAGTTCTAAAGGGAAGAGCTATGGTGGGGAAGAGGTCTACCTCTACAATCTGCTAGTCCTGGAAGGCAGGAGCCTAGTGAACTTGAGCCAGCTCCTTCAAGTCAATGCATTGCTTCTCCAGCAGACAGTTTTCCTGGAGCCAAGGTATTGCTATCTGCATGATGTCACTGCTTGTCGGCTACTGGCTATATATATGCCCTCATTGCAGTCAGGTAGCCAACTCCTCCTGTGAATAAACGTCTCGGGAAACCCAGGGGCGGTCCTGTGCATGGCACTCAATAAGAAGAACGGAATGCTGCTTTGTGCAACGGTGAACTTGACAAAGTGGCAGACATTGTAAACACTTCTCTTTTATTGATAGATTAAAACAGGCAATTCTGTGAACGTGTCCCTTCTGGTCTTCTGTCCGTGATCCCCAAGCTCCAGTTGTAGAGGTTTCTAGAAATAATAATTTAATTTGTTTGAAAAAAATCTGTCCATTAAATTTCCATCAGCTGTTCGCTGCCCACGATGATCTCATTGACACGTTTAGATTTTCCATCTATGTGTATTCCACTTCCTATCAAGCAGTTCTGGATATCCACGCCTTTCTCGATCAATGCACTGTTGCATACGACACTTCCTTGCAGGCTGCACCCTTCTTTGATGGTTACAGAGTTCATGATGATGCAGTTGGTGATCTTCGTCTTTTCTTTGATACCACAGGATGCACCCACCACAGATCGCTTAATGGACATCTTCTCACCGACTTGCGTGGACTGGCCAATGATGCTATCTGATCCAATCATGAACCTATCAACAATCTGGACTGAAGGGTGAATGAGTGGCTCTTCAGGACAAAGGTTGCTCAGAAATTTAGGAACCTGTCTGTTGGCTTCGATATACAATCCTAGGTTGTTGACCCGGAAGCACAGCCCCTCCTTCATGATGTGGACATAGCAGCGCAGCTTCCCACCATGATAGGCCTCCTGCATGTCCCCTCCATAGTCATTCCAGCACGACTTCTCCTGAGCATCCGCCAGCAGTTGGTCCACCTCAATGAAGCTACATATATCCAGAGGCTTCTGGTCCTTTTTCTTGGCATCCTGCTCTTTGTTGTAGTTTTAGTTTTGTTGCAATAAAGCAACAGACGAGAACTGCTTCCGAACTAAGTATGGAATCAACTCTCTGCGGATGGATGTGAAAGACCCAGTTTCCACGAGGAAGTCCACCACGTATTTCTTGAGGCAATAGAGATGGGCATCAACCAGATTGGTGCGGATGTGGATCCTTGGGTGCTTTTGTAAGATAGATTTCTTCATCACAAGCTCTTCTTCCATGTCTGCCTCATTGGACATATAGAGAAGCCGCTTTCCAGAATTGTCCACTCCAATAAAGTCCCGTTCTTCCACTGGTTTCCGCTTTCCTTTTTGGCCTGGCACCGGCTCAGTGGTTTCGTGTCCTTTCTGCATCAGCATGGCAAGTGTGGCATTGTGTGCTCAGAAGAGGTCTACCACCTCGTGCAACGCGACATCAGTGATCAAGTCACAGCTGAGCACCAACACATCACTCTTGATTTTCTCGTGAATGTGCCCCAAAGAGTCAGCCGTCCCCATATCAGCAGCGGTGTCATCAGCGATGCACACAATGTCCAGCTTCATCTTTGTGTCAGGGTTCCACATTTTCTGCACCTCTTTCGTAGTGACCACAATGACCTCTTCAAATCCAACACACTCCAATATGTTGATGGGATACCAGATCAGTGGCTTGCTGCCCACCTGAAGAAGTGCTTTGGGGATGCTTGAGGTGAGGTCCATCATCCGAGAACCCCCTCCAACAGCGATAACCACTGCCTGCGAATCCATTGTTCAGACCAGATGCTGCACGGAAACAGAAAAGCGAAAAGGGACTTTTTAACTAAATCACCAATTTTGGATTTGAAATAAAGCCGTTTCTAAAATCCAAATCGCTTCTATGGATACGAGCCCGAATTCAAATCTGATGGCACTATTTGTTACTGACATCGGAAAGGCCTTGTGCCGTCTTCCACATTATGCCCTCACACATCTTCATGAAAGGCTGCATGTTTTAAATTTCAAATTCCATGCCATACATCAGAGTTGGGACTATTTTCATGTTCTAGTATTTGATTAATGGTGAATTTACATAATTTAAAATAAATGTGCTTTAATTGACCATATAGCGCTTTCATTTTCTACCTATACCTTATTTCTTTCTAGAATATGCGCTATTGAAGGAGAAGTCGAGATATGTTATTTCATCCACTGTCCATTTTCTCTTTTCCAATTCCCCAACAAAACTTTCTGGACCCCTTTTTCTTTGAGAATATCAGAATCTTCGATTTCGTAACATTTTATTACAAGATAATTTTTTCCGGCATGGTCCGAAAAAGACGTTAATTTTCTCTGCGGACTTATTGGGGTCTGGTCAAAGAAAATCAAGTTATAGGCATAAGCGACCCACTTCAAGCGCAAGTGTGCCATTTTTATGGGAAATCGATTCATGTTGGATCAAAGGTCCTGTAGATCTGCGACGTATATATTGACAAGTAGGGGGTGCTAAAAGGCACACCTGCCTGAGGCCTGTATTCGTTTATTTATTTTGCTTCCTCTAATAAGTTAACCTCTGCTGACAACCTTAATGCTATTTTAGTGTCTGTGTCTAGACATATTATCAACATCAGTAACCCTTCAGGGATTCATAACTTGGATAATTTCCACCATAAAAGATTTATATTGACACTGCCAAAAGCATTTGATTGGTCAATGCTGGCCATTTACACCACTCACCCATTTATCTCATGGTATGAAGTCTTAGCAATTGCAGCACCAAACCATTTAAGGACGTGCCAGCTTTCTCCTAAGACCTACTTGGAATTTGGAAATAATGTAATGTTCCTACTCCCTAACTTCAAGTTCTTTGCGTAATAGTGACGCAACGATTTTACTTGATCAGTCAAGGGAGAGGTATTGGTCTGTAATCATTTGGTTTAGACCTATTGCTCTTTTTAGAAATTGGTACCCTTAAGTCTGTATGCTAGGATTAGGAGATTTCTTGGGTTTCCAAGATATTGTCAAATAGAATCTTTAACGCTAATGCTCATCCTTCAGAATTACATTTAATGGCAATAGGAGCTATTTCGTCTGGCACAGAAGTTCGAAATATTTTCAGTCTTGCTAGGATAGTTATAATGTAATCTTCCTCTATATTACTGTGCCATCTGTCTAAGTCTTTCCAGATGACTAGCTGTTCACTTTATACATTGGAATTATTCTGGTGGATTTGTTTAAAGTGATGCACCCAGGTTTAACCTTCTATGATAGACACTAAGCGCTTATCAGTGCTATTTATTGGAGACAAATTCAGAAGTTCACATCTAATTTATCTAAAATTGCCTGATTATCCTTTAGATTCATTAACCATTTATAATGTTAACCCAGTTTTTAAAGGTTTGGAGAATTTTCTTTTTCTCATCCTAAGTGTCCACGTTGCCAGGTAACAGGCAAGCTATCTGCTTTAATTTAGCTTTTTTTTCCCTTTCTTTTTATCAAGTACCCTAAAATCAAAAACGTGTTTTTTTATGGCCTGTTGCTAAGAAGGTGCATTTTCAAGGTATTTTAGTTAAAACCTACACTCGTTCTATTAACCAATCTGACACTGAATTGAGGCCTTTAAGTTGTTTATTTATTTGTAATGCGCGCCAGGCCCGGGGGTATCAGGTCACAGAAAGCAGGATGGTACATGAATACTTTAAACTTGATGTTCCATAAGTTGCAGGAAAGAAGGGGTGTACAACAGTTCCCCAGTCAAGCACTCATTATATTTGTCCCCACATCTAAGTCAATTCCTAAATGATTCAGAAACGTTTATCGAATCAAGTGCCATTTGACACCATCCAAATGGTTACATGCAACAAGATGATTTGTGCCTATCCTAAATTGACTGTCTGGGGCTTCGGCCTTTAGGGAGGTGACTATGTATGCTTAATTCCTAACACAAGTAAAGATTGGGATTACAGGAGGAAATAAATGCATCATCGAATCTGAGACAAAGATGTAATCTATCTGTGATACAGATTTTCCATTCCTCCGAGATGCCCTTTTAATTCTATCTCTGCTGTCATTCATACTTAATTTGCATAAGCTCCAGTCAGCCACAAATTTGTTCCATTCTCTGTCTCTGCCCTCCCTTGAGTCATTTAACGCTTTTGTCTTAATATTTTTTATAAAGGACTTTCTTAGTCCATTCGTCATTGCAGGAGCAATTTATGTTGTCAGCAATTACAATGTTAGGTTCCGTTCCGTTCATTAGCAAACTGTCCATGACATCGGTCATTTGATTTCATAGCTTTCCTTTGCACTCTGAATTTCTCTATACTCCCCAGTCTGGGGGCTTTCCTCTTTCTCTTCTCCACATTCAAGGGCTTCTTCGCGGTCTCCCCCCTATGGGGGCTTGTCTCGCCATCATTCCACAATCTGGTGCTTCTTCGGTCTCTCTACGTTCCGTAGTTAGTCTTTGTCTCACTCTATCTCCCTACTCTAAGGCTTCTTGGGTCTCTCTGCTCCTTGGTCTCTCTCTGCTCATCCCACCTGGCGCTTCTCTGTGTTCCCCCCACCATGGATTCCCATTCTCTTCCACTTCTGCCAGCCAGGAACATCTGGCTACTGGTAAGGTCGGCACTGCTGCCTTCCCATAGCGTAGACTGCCAGCTGCAACACCATGTCTGGCGTAGTCTCTCGGTGTGGCCACACCTCCAGCAGGGCTTCCAACTCCCTTGAGGTCCGCGTGCTTGCCTTTTCACCACTCCTGATTGGCTCTTTACTTGATGCTCCTCCAGTGGGCTTCTCCACTGTTTCAAGGGAGGACTGAGTATAGTAGGGATCAGAAACCAAACCAACCCTTACATAAAGTGATTTAGGATCATTCTACATCTCCGCTCTCACATAGCCAATTAAAGTCTCGGAGGTTGGGGCAAGGGATGGTGACTTGTGTCTCTCTCTGGGTTTCTCCTGTCCCCCAGGTGGGAGGGGGTCGCCTCCAGAGGTATACCGCTTTCTCTGTCCCACGGGGGTGTTCAGCATAGCCGGCTCACCTCCCTAGTCTCAATGGGGGTGGCTCCTGCTTGTGGATATGTGACAAACTCCTTGGATTCATCAACGGGGATACCCACCGGATCTTCCGTACACTGCCAGTTATCACTCCCAAGTGACATATGGAATGATCATGTGAGCCCTCACACCAACATCCCATGCTTTCCCATCCACATGACATCACAGAACTTCCATGTACAGTAACAGAATTCATGCAGATGTAGACAACACCTCTGTCTCTGTGCAAACTCGAAAGTCCTCGAGCAGTACTAGGGTTAAGCAGGAGGAACGCACACACAAGAGACCAATATAATCCCAACAACTCAACCCCACTCATGCCCACACAAAATTCCACAGCCACTATCCTCAAGTAGCAAAATCCATTGCCAAAATGATCTAGTAGCATAAAAAACACACCACTCTCTTCATAAAAAAGTTCCAAAGGCCATAGCAGGAGATCAAAAATGGGCAAAGACCATTTAGGGGAAACTCTCAAGAAAGAAAGGACACATAATGTTACATCACTCGACCACATGTAGACTTATAATGCACATATAAAACACACACACCCTCTCCACACCACTCTATGACGTACTGAACCGGACTCCAAGCATCTGAGGAAAGAATCAGAGATCATGATATAGATGGGATCAACCAGCAGCATACAGTCTCCATTAAATATGGCGAGTGAAATCTCAAACCAAAGCGTACACTTGAGGTGTACAAAAGAAGCTCTACGAACAAGGAGGCCAAAATACTAATTGGACTGATGTGTAACACACATACAGGTCATAATACGCCTCATCAGAATTATTGTAGCTAGTACTCAACACACATTCACCATACAGAAATCCAAAATTCTCAGTTTAAATATCTCCAAGGAACGGATCCCAAACTAAACTATAATATGTAATGGCACTGCTTCATACAGCACAAATGCCAACAATTACTCCATGCACACACATTAGTCATGCATCAAGAGGTGAAACACGCCTCATCTACTTGTTGCAAAATGCCACAGACCAATCCAAGTCCATGCAGAGACATGTACATGCAACCTTAGGTGAAACATGACCCATCTACACGCTGTAATAGACCTTGCCCCAACTGTGATCTGAGGCACCCATCGCAAATCATCACAGATGGCAAGCCACGTGCCATAAACTCTACGTATGATGCCATCACACCCACCTCCAGAATATGCTGCTATTCCAAAATACAACCAATTTGTGCATCTATAACCTATCCTAATAGAATGCAGCACCTCCAACTCATGACATTTAATGCACTCCGAGTACCCACCCAGCTATCGTAGGACACCATGTACAATGACCTGTACATGCTACATAACACTAGACATATTACATTTTTCATCAATTCTTGTTTTAGTAAAGCTTAAGATCACAAAGTTGCATTTTCTCAAATTCCCTTCACCATATCACTACATATCCTTTACTCTCAGAACTCCCCTGTTCCAACTATAGGCAACAGTGCTAAGCGGTAGCAGATAGAACCAACATTTGGTCAGAAGCTTGTGCAAATTTTATTTTCACCTAATATAGATAAAGTTCTTGGCCTTCTATGGTCCGCATCGGATATAACCCTTGTCGCATTGTTTTTTTAAATTCGCATTATTTTCTTTCTGCTCTACAAATATAAAAGCAAGACTTGAGAATGTTTATGTATCTTCCAGAGCTATTTTAGTAAGCTAATGCTTTAATTTAACATACCTTAATCAATATGGCCATAAATTTCACTTTTCATCAAATCCCAGAACAAGCCGGTTGTGATTTGCGTGTGGGGATTAGCCCATACGCAACACCACTGGAGAAGAGGGTTTAGCCTCATGTAGTCCACCATACAAGGAATGTACAGAAAAAGTATGTGTTGACTGAGGAACCTTCAAAGATTTCCACAAAAAATAATGTTCTCACCTGTCAAAGGTCCGCAAATCGGCATAATCCCAAATTCCAGCATCATATGTTGCCATATGCTGCCTTCTCTGCTGTTTTGGCATGATAGAAGATATTGAAGCAAAAAAGGTTATAACACCCGTGTCACAAATGCTTGAATCCTATAACTTGATTTTGGTTTTATTTATGTATTATTAACAGGGTACGATGTCCTTTCATCGCTGTTTTTTTTTCCGCAGCATTTTTTGCTGCAGATTTTTTACTGAAAAAAAAAACATCGGAAAATATGGGGGGTGGGTAGAGGGATATAAGGTGTCTGGGTGTTTTGGGTGTTAGATTCTAAATAGGTGGGATGGGGAGTTCGGGGGGGTCACTCCCTGCCCCTCAAAAAAATGCTGCGAAATCAAAACAGGCGACCAGATGGCCCGGAAAGGCTTTTAGTACAAACAGTAAAATTATTAAAACATTATTTATGTATTTTATTTATTTATGTTTTCATTTCTAAAGCGCTACACTAAGCCCATAGGCATCAAGGCACTGTTGCAAAGCCAGATACACATACAGATAAATTGAGCATTAACGGTTCAGAGCATAGTCTAAGCATACTGATGAGCAGTTATGCAAATAGCCAAGTTTTTAGAAATCTCCTAAAAACGCTGTAAGAGTTTTCAGGTCTCAAGGCTGGGGGGAGTGAGTTCCACTGCTTTTCAGCAAAGGTAGGAAAGCTTGCGCCGCCAGATTTGTATCATTTGTATTTTGGTTGCATCAGTTTGTTAGTGTATGCTGCTCTGCAGGGTTTGTTGGATTGGTCTCTGATACTTTTCTGGGTCCAGTGTGTCCCAGTTGGACAAACACCTATGTGTGATGGCGAATGTCTTGAAGATAATTCGTTCTCTGATCGGGAGCCAGTGAACATTTTTCCTGGCAGCCGAGATGTGCTCCCGTCTTGGGCTATTGAAAGCTGCTCGGATAACGTTATTCTGGGTCACCTGTAGCTTTTCAATCTTACGCAGGAAGTGCTGGTAAATAGGACATTACAATAGTCGAGCCTTGATCCTATGATTGCACAGCAATTGTAAGGCAACTGTCCTTGGAGAGGAAGGATCTGGTGGCGTTGATCAATTTAGTAGTATGTGCTGAGGAGGAGGCAATTGCATTCATCCTGGCGCGTGAGTAAGAGGGTAGCGTCTAAGTAGACGCTGAGTGTTTTCACTGATGATGAGACAGGTATTTGGATGACGTCAATGTTGAAGGAAGTGTATTGGACATTAGGATTCTTGATTACAGCTGGCGGCCCCACCAGGAGTAGCTCTGCCTTTGCGTCATTCAGACCGAGACGATGGGTGGCCATCCAGGCCTGGATTGTAGCATAGACATTGTTTAGTGAGCAAGTGTCTTCCAGGTAGTTGCCGGACATGGGGAGGAGGATGTGTGTGTCATCTGCGTAGTTGGTGTAGGATATGCCAATGGAGTCAAGTAGATCAAAGAGAGGTCTGGTGAATTTGTTGTAAAGGGTGGGGGACACAAGATTATTGAGGATCTCCGCGGTGGATAGTGGTAGGCGGGGTGCATTTGTTCTCCACAAAGACTCTCATGGATCTGCCCTCAAGGAAGGATGCAACCCATGTGGTGGCTTCAGGCGAGAAGTGTGCTGCTACAGTGAGGTGTTGGCAGAGGATCTGATGATCGACCAGGTCGAAGGCAGCTGAGAGGTCAAGGAGGAGGTCAGGTTTCCCCTTGTCTCTGATCTCGTCAAACTGGTTCTTAAGGTCAGGCAGGGCAGATTCCATGCCATGGCCAAGGGCCGTAAATCAGAATGACGTACGCCCAGGATGTGGTGGGCCTCTAGGAATTGTTGAATTTGGATGTATGCTGCTCTGTCCAGTATTTTTAATAGGAAAGGGACTGTGGTTATGGGTCGATTAGTTGTTGGGGACTACATGGTCGAGTGAAGGTTTTTTGATCAGCGGGAAAACTGATGTTTTCTTGAGCTTAGAAGGAACTTGGCCGAGGAGAAGGGGGCATTAATGAATTTCGTGATGAACGGTATTAGTTCTTCTGAGCACTCTTTGATGATGGATGCAGGGCAGATGTCGCCTTTACACCTGGAGGGTTTCAGGCTATTTAGAATGGAGGCAACTTCCATTTCACAGACAGTGCCGAAGTGAAACATAGGGTGTTGGTTGGCAGTGTCCGGTGCAGTCACCGGAAGGTGGGTGTACAAAGGTACCGGAGGTGCTTTGAGCAGGGATAGCTTGTGTAGGATTTTTTTGCGCAGGGTGTCTAATTTTGGCCAGCATTGCTTTTTGCGTGTTGAAGCACCAGGCCTCTTCTTTGGAGATGATCGTAGGGGGACTGGGGCTTCTAATTCTCTCAGGATTGTACAAAATCTTTCTTGCATTGGATTTGGCATTGGTGATTCGCACGTTGTTGGACGTAGATTTTGCCACCATGATCGCATGTCTATAGCGTTTCGCAGCCATAGTGAATTGCAATTTCATGGTGTCTGTGGGTGTTTTTTTCCACTTGGCTTCAGCCACACGTTATGTTTGTCAAAGCTCACTGAGTTCAGGGCTGAACCAGTAATTAGCGTTTTTAGCTATTTTGGATTTTCTGGGCGCTAGTGGGACGACAGTGTCCACCATTGTAGTGAGGGTTCTAGAGTAAATGTCAGCGAGTATGCTGGGATCGTTGGAGTGCAGGTGTTGTAGCTGGAGTGACTGTAGAAGTGCAGCAATACAATCCTTTTTAAGTTTACGTGAGCTGCGTGCCCAGGCCTGTGGCAGGACAGGCATGAGTGGTGTGTTTAAGGGGCAAAATGGTGAAGGACACAATGTGGTGAACAGACCAGGAGCATGGGGAGTTGGCATGGATGGCTACCTGGCAGTTGAGGTCTGCTATCCAGTCTCGTGTGCGACCCTTGATATGTGTGGAGTTAAAGACACAGTGTAGGAAGCTAAGGGCACTGAGTGAGTTGGCAGGGTGGACGCATTCAGGTCAGAAGGGTCATTGAAGCCAAGGTTCAGGTTCCCAAGAAGAATTGATCTGTATTTGGGCTTAATGTTGTTGCCCAGTGTGTGCAGGAGATCCTCTTCAAATGTCAGGGTTGGGCAGGGAGGTCGATGGACAATGAAGATGGCAATGTTGTCTGTATGTGAAAGGGATATTATGGCTGATAGTAGGTCACAATTCCCTGTTATAAATACTGTAGCTTGCCTGATGGGGATTATTTGGCAATCAATGCTACCCCACCTCCACTTGTAGTGGGTCTGTCAGTTCTGTAGATGACATAGCCACAGGGGATGGCCAGGGATAAGGCTGGAACAGAGGCTGCGTGCAGCCACATTTCTGAGATGGCGAGGATGTCTAGGTTCTGTGTAGTGATGAGGTCATTTATGTCGAGGGCATGCTCGGGGATGGATCTGGCATTGATCAAGGCTCCTCTTAAAGGTGTTGTATGTGAGTCCTGCTTTTTAGGTAGGTGTGGTGGTGTAGTCGAGCTAGGGTTCTGGGGAGCCAGTGCAGTGGCATCCTGGCGGGTAGTTGAGCTAGCAGCGGGGTCTTTTAGGCTGTTCAATGGTCGAAGTCTGGAGAGGATTTTGAGGCTTGGAAGTCCAAGCGCTGTGGCTAACTAGTTGGGTAATAAGTGTAGTAGTGGATATCAGATGCTGGTTTCTAGATTTCTGGCGCATGACCGGGTAGGAGCGTTCTCCAAGACGCCTGTTTCTTTTGACTCGGTTGAGGGCGTGGGAAGGTGGATATGGGGCGGCTTCTTGAGCCAAGCCTAATTTTCCTTAATATTATTGTCATACAATATTCATGATCAATTCAATAGTTATACACATCTTTACAAAATAATAGATTAAAACCACATCATCCCCATCATGGCAGGCCAACCAAATGGTCTCACAGTCCATATTATAATCGCATCCACTAGCTAAAAGCATAAATCTTATTATACCATTTAGATTATCGCATTCCATTAATAAATGTTTAGTTGTTTCAATTACCGACTCTCCAGATAATCTACAAAAACATCTATTTCTAGTCACTTCTTTCTGACCCCATAGTACCTCAAAAGAAACCACATTATTAAATGTAATGCCCAGATATTTGCTGATAATCCAATTGTATGGGTAGTCTTTCAAATATTTCCAAAGTCCATTCTGATTAAAATATTGGGAGAATTCTTGGCTAACCGATTTGGTCGATAGATCCGTTAAGCATTTGTTCCAGATCTAAATCCCAAACCAATCTTTTGGCTCGGGTTTTAAATCTATTAATTGATAACGCTGTAGGTTTGTCCTTTATTCGCGTTTGCCAAGTATCAAATTCTCTATGCAAAATGTAAAGAGTAGTTCTTGAGTATCCTGGTACTCGTTCAAGAATTAGTTCATGATTCCATCTAAGGAGCTTATTTAAAGAGGCATTAACCAATGTCCAACTTAGGTTCAATCCACTCAGGATTGTAGCGCTTATTATGTAACCCACACATACTCAATGGAAGTATTTCTTTTCAATTTCAAAGTAGTTTTGAGACCATGACTTTCAATCATTTGTAACTTTAGTACATGTTTGTGTCCCCAAATTTCTACCCATCATAGGGTGTATTTTTGCTTCATATAGTGTAATAATTGCTGATAATGAGTAGCCAGCATGATTAAATGCCTCCAAGACACTAATCAACTCTAGATTCTAGTCTTTTTAGGTATGATGTCCAGTATAATTTATGGTCCATTGTTGCTCATACTCAGGTACTCATACGCAGTCACTAATTCAGTGGGGTGATCTCCGGTTTTTAGTTTTAAATTTGTCAAGTATGGGTTATAACAAGCAATGAACACCAACCTGAGTCCTGGAATGAGCGGTTCCTGAAGATATTGAGAAATCTCCCAATCACCACTCGAATCCCCAAATGTTAAACGGAGTATCGAGGGAACCCCTCTAGAGGCATAAACCCAATTTCCTCAAATGCGGTCAGAGCCTGTCCTGTAGAGAAATTACTCCAGGGATGCAAGGCAGAGCTCTTAATGAGGTGGCAACAACGAAGAGGCAATGATCAAGGAAGGGAATAAATGTCCTCCATACTGGCAGGAGAGATGACTTATAAAGGGGAGCAGGAGTAAGGAGCCAGTTAATCGGAGCATGTAATCAAGGAGCAGGAGAAGAGAACTGAAAAGGGAGCATTTGGGTCAAGAGAGAAGCGACGCGCCGGATTTACCGAAACAGTGTGCTTTATGTGAACTATCAAAGGTCTCTGCTGCGTTCCTCAGAAAACAGTGAAACGCCATCTTGGGAAGCAGGAGACCGCTGAAACTGGTCAAAATGATTGGGGAAATGTGGCACCATGTTGGATGAGAAACATGTATTGGATACATGCACTGCTTTCCATCTCTGCCAGATGGACAAATTACGTGGGTTTTTCATGACAAAATTACTAATAGATTTATAATGTTTCGGACTAAAGAACATAGCTTTGGTTTTAGAGGCATTGATGCTTAACCCATTTCTTTCTGAATAGGTGTTTAGTTTATCCAATTAACTCTGCAGACCTTTGACTGTCTAGCAGAACTAAACCATTGGCATAACCTAGCCAATTTATCCAGTCATTCCCCAGTCTGGCAGGCATCGCTTCATTAGAATTTAGTTCTTCAGGCAAGTACTAGTGAATGTCAGTATGTTAGTTACCTGCTCCTTTTTGGAATCGCGTTTGAAACATGTCCTAGTTTCAAACGGGTATTAGTTTTAGATCAGTGGCCCACTTTTCCAACCCTATTAAGATAACTCTAATGAAGAGTTTTGCTGGCGCATCTAACATTTCTAACAATCTACAGTTTTTTGCCTCCTTTCTATTTCCCTTTTTATGGATAGGGATAATTCTACTGTGTCCAAGAGCTGGGTATAGTGCCAGACATGCTTATTGCTTTAAACAAAGTATAAAACAGCTTAGCCCACCGACTTAGGTTGAGCTTTATCAAAGCATTACAGATACCATTGGGGCAACGGGAATTTAACATGTAATATTTTTTTCTATAGCTCTTGGTTGCAAATTAATCGACCACTGCCCATCGATAACTTCTCAAACCACTTTAGCTTTCTCATAATCCCCCATGGAATTCCTGATATATGCTTCTTAATCTTCTTTCGAAACCCCAACCAGTAGTATGTGTTGTCCTACCGGAGGTTGACTAACTGCGCTTAGTGTTATTATCCCAAATGGACATTAAGGTTTTCCATTGAGCTATCTTTTCCCTTTTGTTATAAGTTATAAGACTTATACATATTTATTGTTCACCTCCTTAAATTGACTGGCAATACATGGTTCTTTTTTGTTCAATTTAATGTTTCTAATCTCAGCCCTCAACTGTCATTACGCCTGCCGAATTTGCCATTTGTAAGTATGCTTATGCAAATCTTGTTGAGAAAAGTATTTTCTACTTTGAACTCTTGATTGCTTAGGGGTCAACAGATCTATTCTTTTCAAAATTGTCTCATATGAATATTAATTATTTGACTTGTACTAAGATCTAGCTCACAACAGTTTTCATTTCTCTCGTTTGCTAACAGCCAGTTCCCGAACCTTATCCAGCTGTCATGGTTCAAACTAATGATGTCGATTTGATTTGGATAATTATTGGCTATATTTAAATTATTCGCAGTCCAACTAATTCTATTTCTACCCTTATTATACCTAATTTCACCAGTAGGCTCCTAATCTGAGCTCAACATAGTTACTTCGATATTTACCACAATCGGGAAGTGATCGCTCTCTTCTCTAGTGATAATTATCATATCAAGCTCATATAAAACATAGATTCAGATCCAGTAATATAATCTACTAGCAAAAAGTAGCCGTTCTGCAAATGGGTTCTGTAGTTAAACATGACAACACTCATCAATTGCTGAAAATCAATGTTCCTGTAGGTCGCTGTTCCGATTCGCTTATCGCTGAAGTAAAATGCACTGAGAATGGCTGCGTGTGGCTGGCTGACATACCCCGAAGCTGACGTTGGGGCAGAGGCGAGAGTTGGTGTGCTGCTGCATATTGGGACCTTCTCTGCGCTCTACTCACCAGTCGCTCCACCCTGGCATGGTGTAATTCTTTTGCGGTGCAAATATCTCAGAAACCGTGCATTTTGGGGCATTGGAACTTGGTTTTGTTTTCAAGGTCGGGACCTTGAGATTTGTTCTTTGTGTTGAGACCGATCCTTCTACGACCACATTGATGTTTCGCTGATTTCAGGGAACTGTCTCATGTATGAAGGTGCTGAAATCCAGGGAAATGGTTGGTGTCTCCAAATGTCATGTAGCCAGTAATGTCTGCAGGGTCCTAACAGGTAACTATGCAATATTCGGTGCAAATTGGTGAAACGGTGTGGAATTGTATAACGCTTCGCTAAGTCACAAGCCCACAAACACATTTTGACTTTTATAAATATAGATAATAATAGTGGCACTCTTTCTGCTTACTCTTGTATCATTTCCAGGAAAGTCATTAATACATCTGCCATTTCCCCTATTGGGCCCAATAAATTAGCCCAGGCAATACCTCTTTGATAACACCTGGTTTGCTTCAATTCTGCCTCTTGGATACCATCATATTCATATAAATTAGAGGAATTTTAGGATCTAGGTTTCCCATCAATGAAATGCGATATTTATGTTAATAGGAAGTTACTAGCTCATGAACTTTACTCATCAGGCTATGACATGACTTTATACTATGAGGGTCATAAACATTAATAATTAAGCACTCAAAATCCGATCCATCCACCAATTTACAATTAAAAACACCAACAACATTGAATCTACGTTAGTGGTTAGCTCAACTAGATTATATGTATTTTTGCTGCTAAAAAGCAGGCCTCCTTAAGGGTGGCCTACTGTACCTTTACTAGCAATCTTTTGGATAGTAATACGGGGCCTTCAATTCTATTTGCTCTAAAAGTCAAGTTTCTTGCAAGACCAAAATGCCAACAGGTCCAGCCTCAGTAAGTATGTACGCTTCCTCAAATAAATGACTAAACCCTTGTGTGTTCCATGAGCACATTATTGACCAATGTTCAGGGTCATTTTAAAACATTATTCGGGAAGGAAGCTTGGCAGACATTCTCACTAACTTTTCTTTTTTTAAAATGTTTTTATTATCATTTTGCAGTAAAAACATGTGTCATCTAATACAATGACAGTACAAAAGCAAGAACAACCCAGCAACAAAATGCAATGCAGTAGTTCGAAATGCCGCCCTTCCCCCCTTCGCCCACTTGTTTATTACATGATGTCAACTGAGATCTCACACCTATCTTGGCTCACAAAGCCATATCCTAGACTAGTGCAGAGCCCACATGCTGATGTATGCTCCCTCCAGTTGGACCCTATTCTCTTCTCACCCCACTGGGTCACATCTATCGGTCCTCCCAGTTGGAGTTTCTGTCCTGGGTTGGCCTCAACCATCCTCTTCATTGCTGCAGGCCTGTGCAATGAGGTATTTATTGTGTGTGCGGCCCCCAGATGTCCTTAGGTTTGGCTAGTGGATGAGTTAATTGTCCATACTCTGTCTCCTTTTCATTTACAACACAAGATATCTGCCCTCCATTGCTCCATGCTTAGGGTTTGTGTGCTTCCCCACACCATCGCAACTCGTCTTTTGGATAACAGTAAAAGTAGCCCCACCAGCTTCCTTGTTTGTTTCGGAGTGTGTTTGGTGTACCCCAGTAGTGCGGTCAATGGTGTTATTTCTTCCCCTTCCCCAGCGATGTCGGTCAGTGTCTCGATTACTTGTGCATAGAATTGCTGTATCCTAGGGCCTCCCCATGCCACGTGTAAGAAGTCTGCAGGTGAAGTGGTGAACCAAGAGCATTTTTCACAAGTGTCTGGAAAAAACGTATGTAGTGTTGCTGGGGTGTAATAAAACAGATGCAGCTATTTGAAGTGTATCAGTCTTGAATCTGGTATTAAGAGCCACTCTCCTCATTTCCCTGCAGCAATAGGCCCAAACCTTGTCTGTTATCATGCACCCTAATGATTGTTCCCTTTTTTTCTGGGACGAGTCATACCCTGATGTCCATGCACTTATGATAAAGAGTGGATACCACCTTGTTGTTTTCGTCGCTTGTGAGCATGTGGTCTAGTATAGGGGACACCTCGGGCTCCTTAGGGAAAGTATGACAAGTTTGCCTCATGAAAGTAGAAGAAGAGATCCAGAGACGTACGTGCTCCCTTATTTTTTAGCTCCTCGGTCGTCAAGGATTGTCCTACTGAGAATAGGTCCCTGAAGCAGGATATATTCAGATGTTTCATGTGTCCCACATACCCCTTCTCACTGGTCACTGGTACTCCCGGTATGTATATAACTGGGAGACTCAGAGAGTAGATAACTCCCTTTTGTTTTATGTTCGAGACAAGCCCATGATTTGCAAGTCAGTTCTACCATGTTTGGCGCCCTCTGTGACCTATCGGAAGATGCCAATATTGTAGCCCTTAGGAGAAATGGGGCTGCCAGGGCACTGTCCACCTCTACATGTCTTCGGTCAGCTTGACCCTCAAACCAATATAGTAGGAACGCTGCCTGTGCAGCTTTGTAGTACATTTCAAGGTCAGGTAATGCTAGACCCCCCCTATCTAATGGGGCCACTAGTTTCTCCCAGGATGCACATGCTTGCTTCCCCGCCCATATAAACTGCCTCCCCGGCCATATAAACCGCAGGATCTCAGAGCGCCACTCTCGGAAGTACTCCCTGGGGGGTGACGGTGGCATATTAAGAAACACATATAGAAAGAGCGGGAGCAACACCATTTTAACCAGTGATATCCTCCCGTACAGATTGAGTAGTAAATCCATCCACCTGTTCAACGACGGCCTAGTTTACTCCAGTACCCTACCATAGTTCCATTTGTAGAGTTCCTCTGCGGATTGCACAATCTCTATTGCCACATTCTCCCTTACTTAAACAGTTCTTTGTCCCGGGAAGTTAGTAACAATTCTTATTTCCTTTGCTGGCATAAAGTATTATTGCTTTCTAACATGTCTTTCTCCTGATTGTTGATTATATCTAGGCTTAGTTTGATCACTATTGCCAGATTATAATAATGATTTGGTATTACTTACACCTTTTTTGGCTTGCACTTCAATAGTGAAAATTTGAGTAAAGCCTGCATATCCCAATCTGCAGAAGTCCACTTCACAATTACTTATGAACTCTAAAGTGAATTCTCTGTACATATGGACCAAAATGGTAGCAAATGAGCAATTCTCAAGAGTTCTACCAATTAAATATATTTTGTAGATATCACCCGTAACTAAGGTGTAAGTTGACAAAGATTCAGAAAAGCTGATCTATTCAATGGGTAATCGTTAGTACGATAGTAAAAACACTTAATCAAAAAACCTTTCTTTAATTTATTGCTATTAGCGATTGTATACGTCTCAAGAAGCTTATAAGAATTATTTGTGTGCATTGTTTTATTGGCATCTACTATAATATTAAGATTTTCCTTTGTCATACTAGCCATCACATTGTCAGACTGCCTACTGCTATTATTATTAGTCGCAAGGGTCTCTGCATCACTAATACTGGTTTCTGTCTCCTGTAACAACTGAATGTCTTCATGTACCCTAGAATCTTCACCCATATTAGGTCTGCTAGCAATGCTGTAATGAGATTTGTATAACCGATTTGTCTGAAAAGGACCTTTCATTAAGGTGCTGATGTCATTAACTCCCTTATTTTTCTCAAATCTCTGCTTTATATTCTTATAACTTACAATTGCTTTAGGTTAAGTTTTCTATTTCTTAGTCAATCCCTTAGGAATTTTTACTTTTACCAGCTTCCTTGGTTATTTCACTAAATTCCTCTTGTTTTTTACTACATACTTCAAGAGCAACCATATTTTTCTTTTTTTCTCTTCGTCTTAGTCATGGGGGTATTTGAGTTGAGCCAAGTATGATAGAACCGTAGAGTCACCCTTTTGCAAACCTAAGAGCTCCAAATCCGTTGCTTGGGTCTTGTAGAGCGTATCAAAGACCCGGCTCATTGCATTGATCAATGCGTCGCAGTCATAGAGCATGTGACTGCCTCCTTCAAGCAGTGGGTTTGCCCAAGCCGCGGCTGTGCCTCCTAAATGGGAAAGCACGAAGGCTGCTTTTGTCGTGGAATCGGGAAAGGAATTAGGGTGGCAGTCTACATTGGTTCAAAAAAGTCAAACACCTTGGGATCCCTGGTGAACCTCTCTGTTGGCGCTAGTGGCAACTGGCAAGCATTTATAGCGGACCTGGTTCCTGCCTAGGTAGCTGAACACCAGAACCAGAGGCCAGAGCAGGTGGTGGTACTACCTCTCCGGCAGGGGGAATAACTGCCTGTAGCTCATCGGTGCGGCCCTGTGTAGCATCATGCGCCGCTGCCATATCGGTAGGCGAGTCTGCAACCAACTGCATTATGGTAGCCAAGGTCTTGTTGGTGTCCATAATAGGCTTCTGATTATGTCAGGACCAGTCATGCTCCTGGGCAGTTGAACTCGTAGAGAAGCCGACGAGTTCTTCTGACCAATGTACCCCTCTATGTGACTTATAACACACAGAGGGATCTATTAATGAGAAGAGAGGACACCACACAAACACCGTTGGCTGTAATGGAAAAGAACACCATCAGGATTGGCGGATAACACAAGGCTAATGTAGCTAATCACGTAGTCAGAGAGCTAACCTGTATGGTATGTTCTCAGGTGATCTGGGAAGTGGAGGTATGCTTTCAGGCCATAGGTCTTTCCCAAGCGTATGATAATTCTACAATACACGTACAAGTAATGTTTAGACTAGAATACACAGACAGGAAAACATGTGGTCCTAAACACTAGGCAACCAGGTTTACCGTTGTCTTTTCCGGAAGAAACTTTGCAAGTCGCAGTCCAAACACTCTCCTGAGGTCGTTGAAGAAATGATGATGGAACAAGAACAAACTGTCCAGATGGCATGAGGACGCCTAGGTCTAAGGTGGCACTTAGTCTCTAGTCCAGTCCCAGATGAGCCACGGAACACGACGGCACCTGGACGCCTAATGACCGCAGGGATGCGCATTGCAATACAGTCTCTAGTCCGTGCGTGGAACAGCGAAAACAAGGATTCACAACATGAAAGGCACTCCAGAAGAAAAACAGGTTCGGCAACAATCGGGCAAGTGTTCTGTGCAAGACGTGAGACGAATGCAGTCCAAAAATAGCAGTCTGGGTCGTGAATGATATCAAAAAACAAATGAGCAAGGTCAAGTCAATCTCTGCTGAAGAGTAACCACTGCTACACCCTGAGTGGGAGACCCCTTGTGTGGGTGGTCACAGAATTCTCATGAAACTGTTCTTCTGCACAACAGGGTTTTATTTTGAAGTGCAGTGGTGTAGTAATACACTGGTATTTTTAAAAAAACATAGGACATTCACATTTGAGGACATACAAAGTGTAGTACCTAAGTACGAATGATCAAGTAGTCAATATTTGAGACATCTACTTGTACAGTTTGTTCATTCTCTATAGGTTCCTTGGTAAGGAAGCTTAGAGAATTCAGTGGAATCATAAACAGGTGGGGGGCCTATAGAGTGTGGGCACAATCAAGAGTTGAACAACAACATATAATACATGTCAACACGACAGTGTTTCGGCCATTTTGCGTGGAGCTAAGTGAGCTCTAATGGTGTAGGCCTTCATCAGGACAGGAGTGTCTTTACGAGTGGAGGGTCCTATGTGGTCGAATCCGAGGAGCTTAGTGGCTCAGATTAAGAGGTGGAAGGATCCACTTCTTTAGGATGCAGTCGTCATCTTGTCAACAAGCGCGGTCACGTCTATTGTCAGTGCATTCAGCTGCCAAGATCTTTGAAGCAGCAGTGTGACGTCTCGGATGTCGAGGATGCAAGTGGGTCGTGAATGATTCAAGCAATGATGGCCGTAGAGCAAAAGCAATCCGTAGTTCATAGCCGGAGTCATTAACGTAGTATCAAGCAGTGAGCAAAGGAGCAAGGCAAGGACATTCCCGGGACAGAACAAGGGTTTGACAACGAAAGCTACAATGATCCGATAAGCGAGAAAAACAGAGCTACTGCTCTCAATCAGAAGCACTGAAGTAGCAAATGAATGAGGGCTAAGTACTCTTAGTCACGTGAGCGCGCCATACTCTCTGCCCTAGACGCACTGTGTGACGCCAAGCGTGCAGGGGACGCCACAGTTTCCAAGGTAACCTCCACCGTTCCAGTAGCCGAGATCTGCCTGTACCGATATTCCGTACGGGGAAATCACAGTGTTGAGTGCATCAGGGGACCACACCAGACAATCTTAGAATGAGGGTAGGTACCTATATTCTTTGCAGACATTCCTGTTGTGCAGACACCTCGATTCCTGACATCCTTGCAAATTTTGAAAAGTTCTGCTAAGTTGTTAGAGGCTGCCCAGACGCAGGCTTGGATGTAGGCTCTCTTCTTCGAGAGGACAGAGAATCTGTAATGCCTTTGGAGCAGGCCAGTTTGTCGAAGGGTGCGCTTGATCCCCTCCACTTCCTTGCAGCCCCCCACACTTGTGCTTAAGGGTGGCAAGGTCGGAATCATACCAAGAGTTGCACTTGGATTTGGGCTTCAAATGGTTCCTCATGACAGGGGAAAGGACCTCAAGAGTGTTAGAGATAGAGAGACGAAGGTTGGAGAGGGCTGTGTCAGAGTGTGAGTCAGCCAATGGTGTAGGAGGAGGAGAGAAAGTGGTGACGAAAGCCTCCACTGACACACGCTTCATGGGCCAGATGACCAGACAATGGTGGTCAAGTCGCGCGCATCGCTCACAAGGTACTCCCTCTCAGACCTCCGCATATCGGGCGACAGTCACCACCAACTCCTCTCTGATGGTTTGGTTATGCGACTTCCACCCGGGCTGCAACTAGGAAATGCGTAGCTAATTTAGAGGATTTGGCCGCAATTCGTATTGGCCCTCTGCATCTTCAACTGCCCAAAGCACAACCTTGAGATCCTCCCGCAGGTCCACCCCTCTAACTCATTTAATTTGCGCCAATACTTCTCTCGAGTAACAGTAAATGAGAGTACATGACCACCAGACATGGAAAAATGACCAAGGGATATGGGCACATCTCCAGCAGCTAGAGAGCAACTCTGGGTTCATCTTATGCAGCCTCTCGGGCGTGAGGTACCATCTGTACATTATCTTGAAACTATTCTCTTTCAGTTGCACACATCTGCATGATTTATCTGCTTTTGTCAAAATGTTGTACCAAGCTAGATCGTCCATAGGGGTGTTCATATCTTCTTCCCACTTAGCCATATAGCTATGAGGGGGTTTAAATCTATTAGCGTTAAGTATTTTGTATAATAAGGTGACTTTGCGCGCCAGGGGGTCCTGCATGATATGAGCTCTAAGAACCGCTTTATAGCAGTCCCAATTATTGGTGATAGAAGTGTCCTGATCCTTATTTTCAGAGAAAAAGGGTACACTCGTCTCGGGAGGATAGCTCAGCCGCAGCATGTTCGCCTTACAAGCAAGACCACACGAAGCAACACAGGTTTGATCCCCGGGTCCGCGCTTAGAAACCTCTGGGTATTAAACGCATTATAAATAACCTATCATATCATGAACATGCCCTCAAATGTAGTTGTCCCTTTTAGCTTGCACCGCCACTTTAGCATTGGCCGCCCAGTGCCTAAATTGTATATATCTATATCTATCAACCTTCCGTACCATAAACGCTTGCCTACATTTATCGAAAGATACTGGTTGGGCATCCTCAAATAATTAATAAAATCTCTCTAGTCCCCCTTCTGTCCAGCGGGTCAACCTCCCAGTGTTTTTCTCCTTTGGGAATTCCCATGTCTTCCATATGCGTGTGAGAGGGGATGGGGAAGGTAGTCGTCGAGTACTTACAGGCCGCCCTATCCCAATAATCCATTGTGACCCGGGTCGCAGGGAGTATCTGCAGTTCCATTTTCCTAATTGCAGGCGAGCGCCAACACCATTCATGCAAGGGTACACCCACCACACAACATTCTATCACCCAGTGTTTAGGTGCCTGCACCGTGATCCTACTGTCTAAATATGGGAACCAGTTGTGCTTCATATAAGTAGCTTTCTAGGTCTGGAACCACCAGGGCACCCCTTTCCCATGATACCATTTCTGGCTACCGTGTGAGGCATTTTAGCCAATCTAAATAAAAAAAATCAGATGTTGGAGGTCTCAAAGCACCCCTTTTGGAATTCTGATTGGAGAGCCTGAAAAACATACAATCATTTTGGCAATAGTCATTTTGACTGCTGTCATCCTGCCTATGCAGGAAATGTCAGGTTTCCCCCATTTCACCATATCAGACTTCGCCAAAGATACTAGGCCAGGAATGTTGCTAGGGTACAGTTGTTCATGTCCAGTGATGAGTTGGATCCCTAAATATTTAAAAGTACCCAAGACCCAATGAGACGTAAATGTTTCTTTCAATCTATTAACTCACTCGGCTTTCTCGGTAATGTTAAGAATATTTGATTTTGCGAAGTAAATTTTGAAGCCGGAGATGGAAAAACTGATTTTAATAGGGAAACTATGGCGGGTAGTGTAGAGTTCAATTTGTGCTTGAATAAAAGAAGGTCATCTGCATACAACCCTACTTTGTGTGGAAATCCAGCTATGTCTATCCCTTGTTTGCCCTCAGACATCTGAATCTTACACGCTAAGTGTTGTATGGATAATACAAAGAAGAGTGGTGATAGAGGGCACCCCTGCTTAGTATCCCCCTGCAAAGACAGGGGTTCCGATGTTACCACGTTTGTTTTAATTCTGGTAGTTGGGTGGATAAAATTTGCGAGTACCCTTTTAATAAATATATGCCCAACCCCTTTCCATACTTCGGCTGGGTAACCCCAATATGTTGTATCACACGCTTTGCTGGCGTCAATTGAAGGTGCTGCGAATTCCTGATTGCTACGTCTCTCCCAATCTATAACATCAATTGACCTCTGAATGTTTATATTATTTTATTGATCATTTGTAAGGCTTTTTATATAACAGAATTGTGTATCATGAGCTTGATACCCAGGAATAAAGTCTGTATGGTCTGTACCCACTATCCCTGGCAGCACGCTGGCCAGCTGGGTAGCCAAAGTTTTTGAGCATATACGGGAGTCATAATTAGGAGCGCTATGGGTCGATCGCAGGAGCATAGCTTCAGATCTTTATCTGGTTTACCTGGCAACAAAGATCCCCAATAGTGGGTGTAATTTCATCGGTCTCCGCAAAGCTGTTAAACAGCTAGCCAAGTACGAGGACAACACTGCTGCAAACCTTTTATAAAAGAGGGCTGTAAAGCTATCTGGGCCGGGGCTTTTCTATTAGGAAGAGTAAGAATGACCCTCATTGTTCTCGTTATTCTTAGCCTCGGAAGGATAGCTCAGCAGCAACGTGCTTGCCTTGGAAGCAAGACGACACAGAGCAACACAGGTTTGATCCCTGGGCCGCGCTTAGAAACCTCTGGGTATTAAGCATGCGTTTTATAAATAACTTATCATATCATATAATTTCCTCAGCTATTATTGGGTCCTCTAGCCTCTGCCTATCATTCTTTAAAATGGATGGGAGTCGTGCATCCCAAATAAATTCCTTGTGGACTACTTCATCTCTGTCATCTGCCTTCAATAGATCTTCTGTCATCTGCCTTCAATAGATTTGTGTAGTATTGTAACAAAATCTGCATCTTCGTGGGCTCGTCTTCAGGCATGCAGCCTGCAGCCTACATCATCTCGCAGCATAGATATATTGTTACTGGCTCCCTGGGCTTTGAGTTTGTATGCCAAGATCTGTGATGCTATATTGGAGGTGCTAAAGTAAAAATGCTTCATGCACAGTAATTTATGAGATACATCAGCCACCCATAGCGCTTTCAATTCATCTCTCGCCACCTGTAACTGTGTGTACGTCATTCTAGAACCATCCCTTTTATATCGAGCCTCCCATTCTTGAACCCTCTGTTCTGCTTCAATTCTCGGTGTCGTTAACATCCTTTTCCTCGCCGAGGCCAAGCTGATAAGCTCCCCATGCAGTGTTGATTTAAACGTATCCCAGATAGTCGCTAAGCAGGGGTACCTTCAACCCAGTTTTCTTGAAAATAGAGGGAAATATTCCCTGAGACATTCACACAAAACGCCACATCTGCTAGCAGTGAATCATTTGATTTCCAAACAGTAGATTTCCTAGACCCAGCTGCATAAGCATCTATCTGGATCGAAATCAGGTAGTGATTGGATACAATCGCCAATTCTGTAGTGTCTGAATCCCCGGCAGAAGTGAAGAGAAACCAAAAAGTAGTCCATTCTAGAGAATCTGTGGTGCAAATGTGAAAAATGAGTGTAATCCCTCTCCTGCAGATGCAAGTATCTCCATTCATCTGATAAGTGTAGGTCCTCAATTGCTCTTTTAAGGGAACCCGATTTCAACATGTCCACTGCCGAGGTGGGACCAGATCTATGAAGGATGCGGGTAGCACCATGGCTGCCTCCAAACTCGTAATGAGGCCAATAGAATGACTCCTGGTCCTGATTTGGGCCATGTATCGAAAGCAAGGTCAGATCTCTACCGCCAACTCTAATATGAAGGCCCAAATACCTCCCCTCATCTCTGATCACCCCCATCGTCTTTTTTTTTTATTGTATATGGTTACCAAACCTTTACAAGAACATTTTTAAAAACAAGACCAGGTACATAAAATAGTGAGAATACACCAATTCTGTTTTTTAAATACAAAAACCCCCCAAGATAAATAAAACTAATGAGAAATATTATCCCATTCAGATATACACATTAATGACACAACATCAGGAACTAAAACAGAAATGTAGTCCCCCAAATCTCTAGAGGATGGAGAAGCAGGAAAATCTAGGGATAGAAACCAATTTTAAGTTAAAGATGCACTCAAATAATGATGTTACTTCTTTCTAGGACCTGCATAACATTTGTTGCCAATACTGACTCATACCCAGAAATCAGTCTATTCCAGAACATATCTGATAGTATTCCATCCATGTTAATCACAAATCTATTGAACAAAGCTGCCCTTATATCCCAAGTACCCTTACAGTCCATCAACATATGTCTTAAAGTTTGTTTCACTGGGTTCTTGCATGTTTCACAAGTTTTTGGGCGGCTTCTCCTTGCCCCCATCTGGCCAGAACCTCTCCAGTGTGGGCCAAATTCAGTCTAATTCTGAGGACGTTTTTCCTGACTTTCCAGTCTGGAAATGTCACCAGATATCTTGGCAGGTTCCCCAGTTTCTTATCACCAAGAACGAATTTGGAAGGGTTAAGCTCTGCATATCTTCGATTGTTGTGATCCAGTCCATCTGTTCTATTGCCTTTTTTGTTTTTACGGGGTTACAGATCAGTGTCTCGATCTGTATCTGCCTTTCCCAGAATCTCTTTCACCCTTGACTCTAGATAACAATTTTGATTTGAACTGCTCAAGGTGAGCCTTAATATCTGCATATAGTGTATATGGCTGTGCGGTCGTAATCAGCCGAAAAAGGGAAACCAATCTCCAGTCTGCCAAAGAGCCGAAGGACCTCAGCCCCGAATCAAATCTAAGGCAAGGGATTGCGAGGCCCATTGGAAGCCCAAGGACTCTTTTTAAAAAAAAAATGTTTTATTGTCTTTAGTTTGAAAACAAACTTTTACAACATACAAAAAGGATTAATATAAACATTGTAAATTCAATTCATAGGTTATTTTAAACTACGGGATACTGCTTTCTATACCCAAATATCTCAATTCATAGGGCCCTATTACGACCCTGCCGGTCCGGAAAGAACAGTGGCGGTAAAAATGCTGCCACCGTTCTTTCTGGACAGGCTGATTCAAAGTCCTGCAGGCTGGAGGTGTCACTCCCGCCTGCAGTCGCAAATGGAAACACTGGCTCCGTCATAGACGGAACCAGTGTTTCCATTGTCCCCATCCTCATGGGGACTTACAGAATTCCGCCTCCGGAATTACCGGGTCACCGGGGTCGTAATGCCCCGGTGATTCCGGGAATTACGGAGGCGGAATGGTAATACAGGTCCGGTGGTAGCCTGCTGGTTTTTCAGGCACGGTTAACGCCGGACTCGTAATGAGGCCCTTAGATTCATACATAAAATCCATCTGTTGCATATGACATAGTTCATTCATATACATTATTAGATACCAACCAATAAAAAATAGAACAATCAACCATCAATAGAGACATAGATACATCTTAAACCAGAATAGATCAACCAATAGTTCATCCCAAGTCATACCTGTCGGCTCTGAGAAAATCAAAATACCTCAAACTATGTACAGGTAAGCAATGTTTTCAATAATTTGAGTGCACATAGATAATTTCTAGTGTGGTCATCCCAAAACAGCCTCATTGCTTGATGGACTTTGAATTCAAATTATTTCATTTCGTCCCAACGGACTAAATTAAGATGGTTGGAAAAAGGTAGCCTATAAACAGAGCATCCTGAAGATTTACAGAAATTGATCTCACTAACAAACAGTTTCTTCGGCCCTCATTAGGGCTTGATCGATTTTGTCTAGCATTCACGTTAAGGCTACAATAAGACCAATGCTGTTCCCCCAAAGGCATCTACCCCAAAAGGTAATTCTACCAAGATCCGTTTCCTGTGGGTAATGTATGCCTAGACATTTGCATCTGTCAGATTCAAAATAAGGACAGTATGCAACCAGATGTTTTAAGGTTTTCTTCTGTTCAATGTTTGTGCAAAAATGGCAATTCGTCTGGCAAATACCTAATAGGGATTTATACCCACTAGTAGTATGTTCCAGTGTGTGATATTGATTCAGCTTGAATCTAAGATATGCTGATCGTGACTTTTCACATGGAAATGTTCTGAGGTAAGGCGAGCGTAGAGTTCTCTTTCTGGGGAGCAATGCATACTCCGAGCATGTTGAATATGAGTTGTTGGTTTATGGTTCGTATCCAATCATACTCGTATAGTTTGGATTTTACGTTTGTTAGACCCAAAGCTAGATCAAAGAGTTGATTTCAACCAAAGTTTTATTCATACGCTCAATGAATGGTACCATCGATGGCAACTTTCCCGTTCTCATGATCTCGTTGAGGTCCTGAAAGAGTCAATTGTGAGGTGGAACCAATATTTTTGTGTATTCAACAAATTTACGCCAAGACCATCGAGATGCAAGTGGAGAGAGACCCAATTCATGCAAAATTATGGTGTTGGGTACTGAGGATGTCAACCTTAGTGTGTGCTTCCACATCTGGGTCTGGATGCTATTTAAAATATCGTCCACCTGTAATAGGCAAGAATCCAGCCCATACAATACTATAGTTTCTGCCTTCAACTTATAGAATTTGATGACTGGAATCATTGAAAACTTGCAATGTTTTTTAAATATTATACTCATCATAGACATCAGAGGACGAGCTTTTGCTTTTAAACCAATGGCCCATGATCTTTTAGAATTGATGTCCAATAAAGTATAGCCGAGATAGCGTAGACTATTTAGACGTTCAATGCTTGCGCCCGCAATATGCCAGTGGTAGGATTTGATTTTTTGAATGGTTACTAAATACCATAATTTGAGATTTGCCAGAGTTGGCCATAAGACTATGAATGGTGGCATATTCAAAAAATATATTCAACTTGTTTTGAAGGCCATAGGGAGTCCTGTCCAGCAATATAATGTCATCAGCGAAACATAGCCAGCGGAGCTTGGTGCTTCAAAGTCTCACTGGATACATAGATGGCTCATTCCAAAATGTGTCCATGTCGCTGATGTAGAGATTAAACATAGTTGCAACAAGATTACACCCTTGTTTTACTCCTGTCGCGGTGAAGATTGGAGGAGTTAATGCACCATTTTAGGTGACCCTGACTTGAAAAGTCGTGTTGTGGTGGAGCAGTGCAGTCAGTTGAACTAGCCTTTGCAAAAAACCCATAGCCAATAGTTTGGACCGAAGAGGTTTGCGTATTATTGTGTCGAAGGCTCAAGAGAGATCTAAGGCAGCTAGATATATCGGGCCAAGATTGGCTTCTTTGGATTTAGTAAGAATGTGGGAGACCATGGTGGCATTTAAGGAGGGCCCCAAATTTTTACGTAATCCTACTTGATGCCTGGAGTAGATGTTATGTTTGAAAATAAAAGAATCAATTTGTTTTCGCAATAAAACGGCAAATACCTTAGCAGAGGTATCCATTAAGGCAATGGGCCGAAAGGTTGCAGGATCTTGGGGGTCCCCTTTTTTAAAAATGGGAATAATTATTGCGTTCAACCAAGAGCCTGGAATCGTACTAGATCATAATATATTCTCAAATTTCGTAAGGAGAATAGCAGCCTAAAAGTGGGGGTCAGATTAGAGAATACATGATGGTATCCCATCTGGCCTAGTCGCTTTGGAAAATGTTAGACTCTGTATGGCTAATATGATCTCCTCAAGCAAAAAGGACAGTTGCTCAGAACATCTCTGAGACTGAATCCCCGAGTCATACGCCGAAAAGCTGTGTCGTAAGTTGAACTTAGCACAGATAGACTGTTGCCAAAATAAGGATGAAATAGAGGCTGCTAGATCATCTTGAGCAAAAACATTGTTCCCATTAAGAGTGGCCCAGATGTTACTGGTGTCGTGCTTTACAAGAAGGCACATCACACGTTGATTTGCCTTGAGATGAAGCTGATGTTTTAGTGCTTTGATTTGGTTCCAATATTTTAGGCAGATCATATGTTTGGCTTCACGATATGCCTATTGGTCTAATTTATGTTGGATAAGGTACCTCAAACTGCAGTTTTTACCTTGTTTGAGACCCGCAGTTGCAGAATTAAAGGGGAACCTTTGAGAAATGGGTGTAGCAAGAGGGCGATGCGTTATTTCTGAATGTGCTTTTGAATCACCATGGTATTCCATTCCTCCCTTAATGAAGCATTGCAAAACATGACATTTACTTTGTACACTCTCCAAGCATCCCTGTTTACTATGTAAGTCAATTCCCTACACAGCCGATGATGCCATTTCACCGATGTGCGAATACGATCAGATTGAATTAAACCCAATGTGGGGTCACAGACCAAAGGAATGCTCTTCAGATACACCTCAAGAAGGATCGCAGCGTGATCACGAAGGAAGGAAGTCAAAATGGTTATTGAGTGCACCATTTTTAGGAGTCCTATGGAGACAAAAATATAGTCAATAAAAGAAGAAGCCTGGCCCCTTACCCAAGTGGTGGGCATCTTAAACTTTGCATAGTGAATGTTCCAATCTAACAGATAACGAAGCCAATGTTCACCCCTCTTCAGCGAGGGTGAATCATATTTCCGATTCAAGCTACCCATAGACGTTGGAATGGCACTTGAACACACCAAATTCAGGTCACCGCCAATGATTACGTGAAAAGCAGGATTATTAATATATGCATCTTCAAGGGCCACATCGAGTAGGTTGAAAAAGGCCTCCAAAGTTAAATTGGCTGGGTTGTAATAGATACTTACCATTAAATAAAACGCATGCGGGCTCGTCTGTGAGATTACATTCACAAAAATTTGATGGGAATATGAAATCACCCGGGAGTGACGATTGAATGCATTATTAACTAGAATGGTAATCACTCCGGAGGGTCGGCCAATAGGACCTTGCGCAGCTGGGGCGCAAAAGGTAGTAAATCCGTCAGCAACAAAATGCTTTGCACACATGGTTTCCTGCAGAAAAAAGACATTTCGATAATCATCAGGAGGAGTTAAGCCTAGCCATGTCATGAAGTTTCTGAGACCACAACAATTCCAAGAAATAATGTTCAATTGCGATGGGCTAGGGTTGCTTTGTCACTTTTGCCATTTCTACAATAGAAGACAAAAAAGGGGCTAGCCAAGTAATATTAGATGCAGCTCCTACTAATGAGGAAAGCTGTGTTATTAGTTCAACATTCTGAGGTGAGACAGTTGAACTATTGGTGTCTCCTGATGAATTAAGCGTGGTGGAAGGCAGTTGTTCTTCGAGAAATTCTGTGGCCTCTTCAACTGTACGAAATAACTCAAGCCATAACCCACGCATTTCAAAATCTTTCCTATGTTCCCACAGCAGTTTTAAGATGATCAAAGATTGCGGAGCACAAATCATACAGTGGTTGTTATGATTGGCCAACCTGATCCGTTCTGTGTCATCCCAGTGGAGTGTTCATAGTTGTGGGCTACCTTTAAATATATTGAAGAGAAAAAATAGATTCAATCTCTGCTGCCCGTTTTGCTTTGGGTCACTACGCCACCCTAAAATGAACAGAGTATCCCAAGCAAAATCATTGGCCTCAGTCCCAGTCTTGACATTCTCAGAGACCTTGATGCTGGGTGAAATTGTTTCAGGCACAATGCTCACTAAATTGAAGTTAGGTTTCTTGCAAATTGTGGTTCAGAAACTGCCCTCATCGGTACCGTATGTGATTGTCAATAGTGGAATTTGTAGGCATGTGGACAAGTACCTTCACTTTGTGTTCGGTATTGGAATCGGTTGCCACGAAGGGCAAAAGGGGAAGTGGAGAGCACGATGGATGTCGTAAAATAGATGAAAACCCTATTTTTGCTGATCTACCCTTTGATGGGACTTCTATGGGAAGGGTCATGTTGTTGCTGCATGCAGAAAAATGTCCAGTGATTTTATTCAAGGTCATGGGATAGTAGTTGGAGAGTTGACCTTGTTTGAAGGAAGGTGCTACAGGATGAAGTGAGTGTTTTTCACCATTAATATGTCTGTGGGGTACATCCACTACTGCGGTGGTGTTACGCAGTTCCCACCTTTTTTTCTTGTCTAGGTTGAGGACTTGTTTCGATTCATCATTCAATTGATTTAGATCTATGATTGCATCATTGGTAGATATATTCTCAAGATTCTTCATGTTGGAATTGTGGGCACACTTTTCCCAGGTGATTTTTTTTTCTTTTTTTTTTTTTGATTGGAAGCTTCAGAAGCAGTACATTTTTTTCCATATTTTTGTTTATTTTGAGCGCTTTTGCATAGGCGCGCCTCATTTTACGTGAGTATAACTGCGTATTGGAGTCGTTAGATATATTGCCAGTACATCATTCATTTAATTCAACAACATTTGACTCAGTGACTGTGAGTTGTTCGCATAATTCGACAGATGTAGCGACTTTCTGCAGGGCCACTTGCTCAATGACTTCAATTAGTGGAGTGGGACTGTTGGGGGAGTCCTCATAAATTGCAGTCGTCAGAATCCCCTGAAACAACTATAGGGATGCAGGCTTCTCTCCCATTTTGAGAGCTTGAATGTTGGGTGATTAAATGACGAAATACATTGTCTAATTTTATGGAACTGAGCTGAATGGCTTCCAATAACATGGCAGAGCCTCTGCCAGAACTAGGAGTGGGGGGTACGGCATCAGCTGAAAATACTTTCACATAAGACCGCCCGATGTGCACATCAGATACCCCATTTCCCAAGGTTTGGGTAAATTGACAGGTTACCTTGGGTGCAACAGGAGCGAGATGTTTTGTGATGAGGGAATGAAGAATGCTCATTTTCTCAGACTGATGGGAAGTATGGGCCAACATGAGCCCCTCTACCTTTCAAGATAACTCTGCAATCATAGATCAAAGATTATCCAAGTGGACATGTCTCAAATTATGACCTTAGCAAGTTCAGGATACTAGTTATGACTGGATATGAGAATGCATCCGCTTCATTTTGTATACAGGGGTCAGATTTGTTATAATGCGCAGGAGAAACTTGACTGTTATTTTGTTTGGCATAGTGGTCCAACCCATCACTCTCTGAAGAGTCATATAGTTGCTTAGGCACCATGACGGGCGGACATGGGTGAGTCATTTGCTTATTAGCTGTTGGTGAACTCGTAGAGGGCCACCTTGATAGAGAGATGTAATGACTTGGAAGCCCATGCATGGGATTCAAGGTATTTATCCCCCTGAAGGTTATGTAGACAAATGCTTTTGACCTCAGAAGGTAGAAACACCTTTGGTGAGGCAGGATCTAAAGTGATTCTACATAGTTTACCCCATTCTTTTTGTAGGATGTGTGCCAAAATGGACACATCGGATATACCATTGTTGCAGGTTTGCCCCGTGCTTAGGTTAGCATAGTCAACAGTTATGCCACTCCTCGGCATGCTACATGCGTATGTTGGTTTCTGATTGGCACTAATCTCAGTGGTAATGCTCAGAGCGTGTGTACATGAAGACGGAATGCACACATTCAGGCTGTCGTTGGGTTGAACAGCCAGTGATTGCTGGCTGTAAGGGACAGTGTTTGTGTCCATGGTGCGATCGTTAAAGAGTGTGTCTTGTGGTACGTGCATGACACATTTTTGGCTAGAATCGTGAGATTGTATTGGAGCGGTGAGGTTTAAGCTTGAAAGCGACTTTACTATTGAGAGCCGCTTCGGAAGCTTCTAAACATGACCAAACAAACTCCTTCACAGTACTGTATGTCTACTTTACAAATGGAAGGAAGCTTGGAGACATGAAGGTAGGAAGCAAGCGGTTTACAGAAAAAACGATTGTTACAGTCATGGCTTTACAGAAAACATTTTGCATATAGTACAAGGTGAGGTGTGGGAACGTTGCACTATGTCCATAGGTTGTTCTAAAGCTGTGAGAAAATGCAAAACATCCGAATACAAAAAGATTACACCATGCACAAGGACTCTTTTCCAAACTAGACTCTCTAGTTTATCCCATCTTCTCAAACCAAAGAGCATGATTAATCAGAATTGCAACCCCTCGTGATAAATCCAGTGGGGTCATCATGAATTCCCCAGTGGTGACCCTCTCCCATGTGGCCTGGGGATGGCAGCCGCTACCTCATCCTGACCCTTGGGGCGGTTATATGAGGGAGGATCACATGGGAGAGGACAACTACTGAGGAGATGTTTTGAATCCATTGGAAAAGATGTGGTATTCCTCCTTTTCCCATGAGGAAGAACCCCTAATACCTGAGTTGTTGATCACCTATTGTCATTCTGCTCAGGTTCCCACCTTTGATTCAAACACCCACAGCACATACACAACACCTTTTTTGATATGCCTTTATACTAGAACCTGATGGAAAACCAAGTAAGAGTTTTAAATCCAATGTCATCCCTGGACTCCAACTCCCATAATTACTCTAGTACTGGGACGAAGAAGAGTAAGGCGTTTGTGCAAAGTAACAGAATCTCAAAGTACCATCTGCAGACTAGTTGTTTTGCCAATCCTGGTGTGCATTGGACATTTAAAGATGGAAAGCTAACTATGAAGTGAGCCGTGCAGGAGGCGATGGTGAACTCCAGACGGGGGCTCGCATGCGCAAGACACAGAGAGAAAGTTACTGGTACAGAAGGAGGGATGCGGCAGACAAGCAGGAAAAGCCGGGGAGACCTGAGAAGCTGCGCAGAAGCTCCTGGGTGTCGGGCCGCTCGTGGAAACAACATTCATCCATCCAGAGCGAGAGAGGAAGCCAACGTGGGGCCGCAGAGCTGCACCGAACACTGGAGAGCGCTGTCCTGACTCCAGGGTGGAAAGCGAATGAAGCAGCTGTTACACAAGCACGGGCCGAGTCGTAGACGCAGGAAGAGACCGGTGAGTCCACCCGAAGCAGCTTCGGACCCTGGGGCGTTCTGCTAATGCGCCAGCCCATATTTGATAAATATGAGATTGCTAACAATGAAAAGAGCATAAGAAGAATGTTTGAATGCTGTCAAGACACAGTACTATTGCAACACCCAATACGAAGAATGTTTGTATTCAGACAAGACACAATACATAGAAAAACCCCAAATCAATACAGGTGTATGAGATGCCAGTGTGGGGGAGAAGTTACCATAGGCCAATATACCAAGTACCTCATGGTATAGGCCATTTTGGTATAACCAAAGAACTGTGCAATTAAAAGAACTCCTGGCAGACAAGTACACCAGGCAGTTGAGGTTAGGTAAAGATCCCTGGCAGGAGAGAATACCAGGTGATCTAAAAGGAACTATAAAAGAAACCCTGGCAGGCGATTATACCAGTTCATTGACATTGAATAGAGATTCCTGGCAGGGGAGTATACCAGTTAATTTACAGAAAGACTTTAGCAAAACTTGCGATATCAACAAGAGCTTTGTGAGTTTAAAACAGTCAATGAAGATTCCTGACAGGGGAGTATACCAGGTAATCTGCAGAGTAAAAGAAAACCTTAAAGAAAAAACTGTTGCAAAACTTGTGATTTCAATAAGGACTTTGAGTCTAAAGCAGGCCTAAAGGAACTGCTACTTAAAGGAAAACTTTTGCAATCCCGTTTGAAGAATCAAGTGGAAGGGAAACATCCCCTGCGTCCAAGAAACTTTTACCTTTGAGACCATTTTCGTTGGATTTATTGTTGAACTTTTGGTTTTGAACCCTTTTGCTATCATCAAGTCAAAGACATTTCCTTGCACCCTTTGTTGTTTTGTTCATAGTGTGAGGGCCAGGAGAGGAGGTATTGGACACAACGACGTATTATTAGTTACAGACTTCCTGACAAAGGCAAATCCTTAGCTTTGTTTTCTTGGTAGGGAAATTCCTCTTTAGATTACGGCTAGAAATACATTTACCTAAACTCTTCATTTAATACAAGTTTTTGCTTAACAAACATGAACACCTTGTGTCCGCCTCTCATTGCTGACCCCTCACACACTGCTTTTCTATGTGGGGTTGAAGCAAAATATTGATGTGGGAACCATTTAGAGCAGAGTCTCGGCCAGTCAGATTTAAGAAGATGAGTTTCCTGAAGAAACACTATATCGGCTTTCGACTCAATTAGCTTGGATAACACACTTTACCTCTTCCTAGGCGAATTAAGCCCCTGCACTGGGCCACGGGAATTAGTTCGGAAATCGCTTAGGTGCTGTGTCACTATCGTCAAGGACGCAGGATCCTCAGAGTTTTGCTGCAGCCCACTGCCTATTTTCCTCAACATGCGGCTTCACTGTATCTGGCAAGTGCCTATTGCGACAGAGCTGAGAGAGCAGTGAACGTGCAGGAGGCTCTTCGTTTGAAGTTAACTTTAAAACTGAACTGAAGTTTACTGGATTTGTTTTTAGACATTTACTTCACCAGACGAGCGCACCACTGAATGCGGTTTGGTTTGCATTTTGCAGTTGCTGGACGGAGTAGAAACTTCATAAATGCGAATATTACATTCTTTCCTTTTCTCAGACCCTCACCCTCCATTAGCGGGAAGGCACAGGAGGACTGCTGCAGCCGATTGTTGTTTGGCTGTTCGGCGAGCGGTGCTCCAAGCAGGAAGACAGAGCGGATGAGAACTTCTCACAGACACGCTCTAATTAAGAACTTGAAGCCTTGAATCTTGTCGGATTAGCAGATAGCACTTGTAATTTAACATTGTTTCATTATTAAAGCAGCCTGTCAAACTGACTCTGGCTTAGCTCTTGCTGGCTGACAAAAGGTTGATACCCGTCACAAGTTCAGTCGCTCGTCAGTCGGACGACAGGAGGGTGCTGGAGGGAGTATCAATGATGGAGGAAGGCTGTAACCTCCGGAGTAACCGGCAGCGGCGTGGTGCAGGCAGTGTGTCAATAACCTTGTAAAAGTAATGCACTACGGGCAAGCCCACAGCTGCAAATGTAGGTAAGCGCTCTTCTGTGTGTGATCTGGAGCATGTTGACATGGAGACTCATTAGCCATCAAAAATGAAAACCATCAAAACAGTTGTATTTGCCATCTTCCACCCCATTCTGGCACATCGGCCGCTCCCACTTTCCTCCCCCGGCCCGCAACAGACTTTGACTTTTTCTCCCGAATGGTATGACTGTGTTTTCCAAGACACCAAACTGTCCAAATAACCCAAATATCTACAAGAGCTCACCCTTCCATTCTCTGCACAAGCCGCTGCTATCGGATCCAATCCATCGGCCTTATTACCGGGGGCCCAAAACCTAGTGTGCATAAATCAAAAACAAACCTCCACAGCGCTGACACCCCAAACATGGGGATCATAAAACCCAAGCATTGGGGGAGGTATTGGAAACCGCATTGGAGACGGGGTCAGTGTCATGATCTCTGCTTCCAAAAGGTCAGGGTTTTCCCAACTCCCTTGGAAGCAGATTCATAACCCAGGTTCCGAGTGCCAACCAGTCCCAATTGGGACCTTTTGGACCCAGTCCTGGCGCCAGTGGCACCAGGCTCATAAATATGCCCAGTCCCAGCGCTGGAAGCGCCGGGCTCATAATGCTTGGGTGGACTTACCTGCAGCAGACCATGCTGCTTACTTGCCTGCCAGTTGAGCCTCTGATCCTCTTCTGTTTGGAACTACTTTTCCTGTTGGGTGGGGCAGGAGCCACTCCCTAGGTTCAGAACACTGGAACTCTTCTGGAAAGCAGGAACTCTTTTCTTACCTAGGCGTGGCTGTGGAAGGAGACACCTAAGCACTACAGGAGGCTATTTAAACCACACCAGATGGATGAATCTTGCTTTGCGTTATTCTGCATCCTCTGCAGCAGAACGCTCATCGTGTCTTCTGCATCTGATCCTGGGCCTAAGGAAAAAGGCTTACCATCCTGAATCCAGTCTTCAGCAACACCTATAAAGACAAGAAAGAACAGGTTAGCATTACGGTCTTCAGTGACAGCTCTTCACTTACCTGGGCCATCGGCTGTCACCAACGCCTCGCGCTGCATTCTGAAAGACAAACGCTTACCTATTCTTCGTGCGCTCCGGAGGTCTTCACTCTGCATTCCGGCATCGGAAAGACAAAAGCTTACCAACTCTTCGCACGCTCCGGAGGCCTTCAGCGCTGCATCCCGCATCTGAAAGACAAAACAAGGTGCGTTTAAAGACATTGGGGAACTTTAATACTCACGTGCCATTACTCCTTTCCACATCTAACCCAGTGGGTATTCCGGCACCCTGCAGCCGCTCCGAACTTGTACCTGCAAAATAAAAAGACAGTTAGAGCGCATCGTGAAGCAGGCAACAAGCGCTTACTTACGTGCTTCCAGGCGCTTCTATTCATCACACGGGCTCCATCTTCAACTCACTTCAGCCCGTCATCCACCATCGCCAGAACCCTGCAAAACAAGAGACATCATTACTAAAGACTTTAAAGACATTAGAATTACTCGAAACTTACCGTTCGTGCAGTAAACGACGGACAGCAGTCCTCTGAAGTCAAGAGGCCTGCTCCCCTTATCCAGTGAAGAAACTGGGTACAGCGCCCTGCCCCGAGGCAGATGGAGAGCACGGCGTTCACTTACCTAAGGTGAGAGCGTTAACCTTCGGGGTTCTACAGGAGAAGAGAAAGGGAAGAAGAGAGAGACATTCAATAACCCAGTTAATTAATCCCATATTTTCTATCTGCAGACATCTTACCCTTCGAGTCAAACATACAGTGCACAGAGGTCCAGCCCAAAGAGCCAGCCGTGTGTTACACATCACCTTTGAAGATACGGTATACGCCCAGTCAAGACCGGCGCCTCTACGGGAATCAGGTGAGCGTTAAAGTCAGTGCCCTCTGCTGAGTTAGCTTTCTAGGGTCAGCAGAGGGTAATGGACCAGGTCCATAGGAACCAGGAAATCCAGGTCCTTCTCCCCATTGAGCGAGGCTTAATAGCTACGTCCCTCCATCTGGAAAGCAACATCTGTGAGGGCGAGGACCACCACGAAGTTCTGCAGGATGGCAGTAAGAATTTTACTGAGTGGGGCAAATGTTTTATCATGGGGGATAATTGAAACATATACGGTCCAGGAGGCATAAGAGGCTATAACAGACCAACCCGAGGTGCCCGAGAAAGGTTATCCACTCAACCCCCTATCCCCCTGCACCAGGAAACCTGGGGAAAAAACATTGGATGGAAAAAACCCATAGTTTTCCACCATTTAGCCTGAGGTGGGAATTTAGTTTGTACTTTTACCTCCACTTCGCCCTGGAGGTTTAGCCTCCAGTAATTATCGTGGAAGGGAATAATGGTGAGGACAAAATAATGTCCTTCTTCAAACCAAAAAACTTTGATAAGTCAAATGGGGCAGTTATGCTGGGGGACATGACCGGGCAAATTTTAGCGGGGGCGAAAGAAGTTTCCTTTGACTCCTTCTACCCTCCACAAGTAAATCCATTAGCGGACGCAGTGACCACAGATGCCATAATACAATCCCCCAACAAGCCAATGACTAATTTAAATAACCAGCATAACAAAAACTGGGCTACGAGACAAATAGCCCAAGAACCTAAACCAGCTGATGTTGTCCTGAAAGTGTCGAAGACTGTAAAAATACTCACAACGGAACCCTTCATCAAAAACAGTACTTATAATACTAGTACTGGTCTTTCAGGCCTACACTTGGACCCTTCCCTACACCTGTGTCTGTTCTCTATGGCGGCTCAATTTGGAGCCACCTATCAGGCAGGTTATTTTCAGTTGAAAATATTGCAGAAGGTCCTTCCTTTACTTCCTAAGCATTTTCATGCCCTCGTGGTCGCCTTGATTATTGCAACACATTGTACTTGGTGCAGCCCTTGTATTTAATCCAACCTTCACAGTGACTTCAAAATGTGGCAGTTTAAGTGGCCACTGCGTCTCCTTATGTTGCGCATATTACACCCATTGTGCAGACTATTCATTGGCTCCCTGTGAGGAAATGCATTGAGTTTAAGTCTCTCTCTCTCTGTGGTTCATCATTGTCAGGGAGCAGAATTTCTTAGAGCCATATTTCAGCCAAATGTCAGGTGTATGTCTCTATCTGGGCACTTCGCTCGCAGCATGGCTTTCTCCTTGTTGTTCCACAGAATAAACTTGTTAGAACTGGCGGCCGCACTTTCTCAGTAGCGGCCGCCAAGCTATGGAACTCTTTGCCATGTGATGTTAGAGTCTTGTGTGAGACAGGCATGGTATCAAGAGAGACACAGACTCAAAGGTGTTCGTTTTAAAACCTTTATTTACTAAGGTTTCTGGGTTGGTGTAATGCCTGACTAGCCCCAATTCTCACTGTGTAATAGTAAAAAATAAAAGTCTGTCTAAACCTATGCTTGCCCTCACTCTTTACAAAAATGTGATAGGAAGTCTTTAAAAAGCAAAATAGTGGTTCAACAGAAAATTGGTTACCAAAGTTGGTTTCAGGTGGTCTTCTCACCAGGGGTAGTTTGGTCAATGTAACAAAAATGAGTTCAATCAAAAAGGGCTGTGTGCAAAACCTTCTCCATGGAGCCCTTGTAGTGGTTTCAAATAGCTTCAGTGTCATTATGTTCCTTGGGGTTCCCTTCCCCAAGCTTCAACTTGTTCAAGTTCCAAACACCACAAAAGAAATATGACGCAGTTCCTTTTGAAGCTTCCAGGGTGCCCTTCTCTGAGCTTCAATCACAACAGCAGGTTAGGCCTCTCAGGGTTCCCTTTCCCAAGCTTAGGCCCCTCTCGGCTTCTAAAACAAATTGTTTTGCCCAAAGGTACTTTACTTTCTTTGTTAGGCCTCTCAGGGTTCCCTTCCCCAAGTTCAGCCCCCTTTCAGTTTCAAACACCAGTTCAACTTGTCAGGATGTACCTTTCCTTTTGAACACAGTTCTTTGTACCCCACAACTGAAGTGTGTGTGTGAATCTTTCAAAACCGCCTGGTTCTTTGCTCCTCCTAGGCATGACCACTTTGATCTGCAACCCCTTTCTTTATTTCTTACTTTTCTTTAGACCTTTCACCTTCAGGTGCTTCCTGCACCCCTTCTGGTTTTGGCTTCTTGCACACTTGCACCTTTACTTTTCTGTTCCTTTCGTTTCACCGTGCCCTCTTGCACATGCTTTTGCTTCCTTGTGCACTCTTGCACTATCCGTCTTTGTCATGCTTCTCCTGCAAGCCTAACACACTATCATTTTAAGTTTTCATTTTGCATTTCTCTTCATCGCACACGCTTTACACTCTTTACTCTTCACATGCATTTCCTTTTGCTTTTCTCCTCTTTCGCGCCACTAGCACAACTTCCTTTCTTCACCTTATTTCTGCTAATTTCTGTCCTTCGCACACTTTCAATCCTTTATGCTCTGCTTTAAAATTGTGTCTTTCTCCTGCTGCAGTTCAGTTAAACTCGCGCTCCTGAGTTTTCTCTCACTCACTGGGCAGTGTCGTGTTGACAATCGGTTTCTGCTGGATACAACGCTTGAAGCAGGAGACAGATTGGAATGAGGTGGGAGTGAGTCCATAGAATAACAAACCTGCATTATGCATTTATCCATGCAAGTGAGCCCGGCCCGAATTTGAGAAAGGCAAGATAGGTTGCCGAAACACATGTCATCCGCCAAGGGCTACAAATAAGCACAAAATAAAGCCTTTTTTGAACACCTCACAAATACTATTGAAGACCTTTATTATGAGAAAACCTCAAGTTCCTATGAATGATATGGACATATTTGTGGCGCATTTGAAGGTGTAAGCTCATCATATCTCTTTGTACACAGGGTTAAGGTCAGGGTTTCACCACCTGTCCCTCAAATACCCTTTGGACCAGCACACGTCCCAAGGGAATGAGCATCTTCCAAAACGCCACCAGCAGGATACAGGCTGCTTTCCTCCAGCTTGTTGGAGGCACCCCGGCACTCTGCAGCCCCTCACAAACACTGGGCCAGCATCTCGGCATGCCGTTTTCCTTCATGCAGTTTCTTCTGCTGCTCTGCGCTCCCTGGCTTCTAGGGTCTTCAAAGCATCCCCAGCTCGCTCACTTCCTTGTGTAAAACTACACATTATATAGTGAAAAAAATGGTCAATAGAAGACAGGTGTGAGTGGTCATTATTAAATGCATGACCCTGCCTCACTCCATTAGTCGGACAACTTGAGTTCTTTCTATGGTAGGTTTCCATTACCTTCCCTATGTTGTTTCTATGGGTAATATTTACTGCTCCTAGTTGCCTCCTCCTCATCTCAGTATTTGTTGGAAATGGGTAGGGCGAGATGGGGTGAGATTGAAAATACCCCAGGAAGGCTGAGGGAGAGTAGGTTGGGGTATTATTAGGACTGGGGGAATGCCATGTCTCGCCCTTGGGAATCTCCCTCCAAATCCCTTGTGACCCTCCACTCAGGAGATCCTCCCTTGCTGGGTCACCCCAAGGGGCAGGATCGAAAAGCCATAGCCCTTAGCTGGCCACCTAAATAGAACATCCGGAGGGAGTAGGTGAGAGAATATTGTCAGGTTTCTCACACTCGAAAAACCATCTTTCGTTCAGGCATTGTTAAGAACTATTTTATTCTAGTGTCTTTGCATCACTTCTTTAATCAGATAACCAGCTCTATAATGCCTCTGGTGAACATGCGCTTTAAAAATGTAATAACATAACAGTACACCAGGCCCATATCAAGGTCTAGGAGATGTAACATAGGCAAAAATCCAAGGAGATTGAAAGATGCTGGAGATCTGACATCGAAACAATCAATCAAATTATCAAAATGGTGGACAGGTGTCACATGGCAGCCTCTGACAACACACGCAACCCTGAGGAGGGATGGAACCGAGAAAAATTTGAAAAGGCATTGGAGGCGCTAGGCATAGAACTCCCATCAACCTCCATACTAACGGATCTGGTGGAGGCAGGTGAGGTACTAGAATCATGTATTTACTCTTCAGTTACCATAGACTCCGCAGCATCATATTACCGGAGAAACTGGTAGTCACAGGCCCTACCAAATCAGCCTGCAAATTTGACAACTCAGCATTATGTCTATTTTGACAATCGCTATGGCCCCTTTTACAAAAATATATGAATCAATAAATGACACAATGAAGGATCAGACAACCCTGATGGCGATGGTACACCAAAACTTCTATTTATGGACGGTTACATCACCGCAAGTACCGCATGACCAAATAGAGACACAGAAAATGGGAAGCTGTCCCCCAGCCACAGGTGGAAGCTTGCACGACCTCGAACTCGGCAGAATTAAGAACAAACTTGGGGCTCGAGATTTTGGAAAAAGGTATGGTGGAAGGAAAGGACGTTGCTTGCCAGTGGGGAGAGCAAGTTGCAGAAGAGTTGAAAGAGCCCCTCGGAAACCAGGCCCAACCGAAAAAGCTGGAGCCAGAGACCGCACAGTCAACAATTGTATCTTGGACGAAAATGACCCTGCCTGACTGAGTTAGATGACGCAAAAGTCGATCATTAGCTCCCCTGAAAAGTATTTTCCGATATTTACACACAAATGGAAGAAATAAACAGGTAGAGCCCAGGGGACACTAAAGACAAAATCGCAGAAAGTGCTATATGAGGCCAAGTGAAATGACTCGCAAAAGTTTCTGAGAAACCTATCACTTACTACTGAATCTTGCAACACTAGTCAAAATCCTAAATGGAGAAGCCCTAAGATACAAGATCAACCGGCAAAGGGGAGGTCTATAAACCTCGAGGACATTATTGAGGAGGTAGATCTTGAGTAAAGGGATGAAAACAACAAGGCTTTGTTGGACTATCTGTCTACTCAGTGTGAGTTAAATAATAAGCTCACTAAAGGCTGTAACCACATTAGAAACCGTAAGAAGGAAACCATGGTGGGGATAAAGTAGACTTAATGGACAAAGGTCCAAGAGTCCTGACGTTGTCAAAAAAAAGACAAGTGGCAGATGAGGAATTAAAGCAAACTCTGTTATATATTGACCTTGCAAATCGGAAACAACTGCTTTTGGGATTGCCAAGAACCTCATGCCAACGGGTGACCCTTTTAGGGTTAAACAAGGTGAAACATTGATGGCCAACCAAAGAATAGCAAAGGAAGGTACCACCTTGGGTGCTTTACCCATAAATGCCCCTGTCCTAGAAAAACATAAGAATTCTCTGCTCTTCCCCGCTGGGCCTGGAAAATCTGGAAAAAAATCTTCGGCCCCCCTGGGGCTGAGAAAATCTAAACTCAGAGGTAACTCAAGGTGTCTATGACTGGGAAGGCTAGTAGATAAAGAGGACACCATTTTAAATAGAAGAAACATCATTACGCTTTTTCACTGCATTCCGAACTTAAGATAGTTAAATTTGAGTGACTTAAACGTGATCGAATGTGTAGACTAGGAACGCATGGATCATGTTTATCTTCTTATTTACTCACCAGTTGTTGAGCTGATGCTGCTAGATGCCGTGGTCAGCTTTAAATTATTAGTATTCGACCTGACAACCATTAAGGAAGAACCCGTACACTTGGCTAAGGCCAGACTCAAAGAAATTAGTATTTGATGAAGCTCGATACGAAAGAAGTCACTCAGGGACCCTCTGATACCGGGCCAACAGGCTTGACTTTTTCAGCACAAATAACTAACTTGCCCGAGGACAAAGTGCACAGTGAGTTAAAACTCAATAAACATAATCTTGTAATGACAGTTCTTCGAGGAAATGTCCATTGTGCCGAGAGAACGGTCCAGATACCACAATGCAAACCTGTCAACACACTTGAGGAAAACTCTTGGGCCTGGCTTTCTGGTGCCTTGGCAGGGGAACAAAGCGAATAGCTGAGCGAGCCAAACAAGTCTGACAGCTTGTTAATGGCATCATGGAACACAACAGGATTCAAACACTTGAAGGTCTGAGGCAATGTCAAATTGGGGAATTATGATCATCTGTGCGTTCAAGAAACTTGGCTGTGCCAGAATCCAAGCCTTGATGGTTTTACTCAGTCCGGCAAAAAGAGGTCAAATGGGGAGGCCGGTTTCCGGCCCATTAACGGCCATTATGAATGGATTGATCTGGAATTGATTGAAGCAGAGTCAGTGAACTTATACATCCAGCGAGTAGCAGTCAACTGGACCACCCACCCCCAAGTATTCAAAGGTATAAAAACCAAAAGGCACATTTAACGATCATTAACGTCCATTGGGTCCCTAGAGCAACTTCGGTGCACAACTTCATCAAAAGAGTGGCAGCCTTACTCGATGAGGTTTACAGTGAAGCCGGGGATATATTATTTTATGCAGAGATCTAAATATTAAGTGCCTGAATAAAGAGGGGGGTATAATCCGTGAAGATACCTACCGCCAAACACCATCAGAAAGCAGAGGATTGGCATGGATGCAACTAATGAAGGTCAGAGACCTTCATATTTTGAATATCCATTCAAGGGGTGATATACTGGCCCACCCTATGTTGTCACAGGATAGGTAATTCGGACTTATTGACTATGTCTTTGTCTGTAGGGTGCTCCTAGATACAATACTAGAGTTTAGGATTGTAGACACAGTCCGTAGTGACCATAACCTTCTAAAAATGCACTGTGGGTCTGGAACGGGCTGTAAAAAGTCAAAACAGAACATGCATGTAGTAGTGTCCAATGGGGGGCACGCGCCTTAAAATGCCTAGATGGAACATAGAATCTCTGTCTACTGAATACTCTGAAACGGTGGCTCAAATAAACCTGAAAGAATGGGAAAAATGGGTCATGTGTACCCCTCTGTTGCACAGCTTTATGGTCAAGAAACGGAACCAGAGTGGTGCCCAGAAGGAGTACCGGAAAGTTTACGCCGGCTTACTAGTGGGGAAAAGGGAGAATTGAGGAAAGCTCAGAACCTCAAAATCCCCTGATGTAATAATAGCCGCTACCACGAAATAAATATATAAATCATGGCTGCATTGGCTTATGACCACAGTGCTTCAAACAAATGCAAGTAAGTATGTTGAAAGAGAATTTCCCCAAAAAAGGGAGGCATTTGGAAGTTAATAAAGAGCCTGAATACATCACAGTTAGTGGTACTGTTAACTTTGCCCAAACGTGTTTGGGTAGACTACTTTAAAAACTTGTATTCAGACAACAGCGGCCTGGAAAATACAACTACAGTGGGATCACTGTTGAAGTGGCAGATCCCCCATACTATAGAAGAAATTAGGTTGAAGCTAAACATGTTTAGAAGTTCCAGAGCACTGGGGCCAGACGGAATAACTAATGCCATGTTGAAACAGGAACTGGAGGCTTGGGCCAATTTTCGACACATACTATTTGACCAAATTGGGGAATCAACTATTCCCGACTCATGGCGACAGGCTTCCATAGTGCCAATATTTAAAAGGGGCAATAGGGATGACCCAACAAACTATTGCCCTATTGCTCTGTTGGATCTGATTGGCAAGTTTTTGACCCAGTGAAATTAATGTTCTGCAAAAGAAGGTCAAAATGATGTATTCCAAACGGGGTTTGTGAAGGGTGTGGGAACCAGTTTGAACATGTTTTTAAACACACTTAAAGGCAGGGCCTTGGAAGGCAAATCTAAGACTTACCTTGCCTTTGTGGACCTAGTTCAGGCATTTGAGTGGATGGGCAGGCTCCGATTGTGGGAAAAGGTGTTTCAATGGACCTGTCCTTTATGGCCCATTGTGGTCCTTACTCGAGCCATTGCAAGTCCCCCATATGGATACAAGCTTTAAAGTAAGATTGCATATTGGGGGCTATTGTTGCAAGTCATGGGCCTAAAGCAGGGATGCCCACTGGCACCAGTGCATTTTTAACCTTTTCCTGTCTGCTATGGGTAATATAGTAAGCCAGACTAAAGGTTTCCCTTCAAAACTTGGAGGTAGACCACTCAGCTGGCTTCTGTACGTAAATGGCCTTGTTTAATGGACCAAACTGTGGTTGGGTTGCAGCAGCAGCTAAATAAACTGGAACTGCATGTCAAGGAGAATGACCATATTATAAACACCCAAAAGACCAAGATCTTGATTTTAAATAAAGCAAAGAAAAGACCCTCATCCAGATTTGTATGGCGACTAGGTTCTGCAAGAGGGGACCAAGTAAGATCCTTTAAATACCTTGGTGTCTCTGTAAATACGAGTGCAGTAGAGGCCCCGACCGGAAGAACCCTCCGAAACCAGGCATTATTGTTAGCTGATCAGGTGAGGAAAATCGACAGGAAATTTGGCCCATTTTCCCTGCTGCCAGGTCTTGATTTTTACACATTGGACGTAACTGCGATATTAACATACGCTGCAGAATCTTTACTTTTTGTACCCCAGAACTTGTGGTTTGTCCTAGAAGTACTGTTCTGGAAAAGTGTTTTGTGGGTCCTCAGATCAACACCAATTCAGGTTTTAAGACAAGAGTTTGGACTGGTTTCTTTAAAGGCTCTTGTAAATTGGAAGAAATGATCTCTTTTCAGAATATGTATTCTGGAAGCCACTCCGTTGATCGTTATGATCGTGAAAGTAGAGGTGGAGAAGGTTTGTGAGTGCGCCTTGAGGAGTTTTTTTTATCTTGTCATGAGCTGTTGGGAGACTTGGGTGTCTCAGAGGAGGACCTGAAGACAAACCCAAATAGGGTAGAAGACAAACCCAAATAGGGTAAAAAATATTTTATGGGAACTGGATTACAACTGTCGAGGACGTAAACAATTATAAAATATTTTATCACTTACGTCACGAAATACGGACAGTCGGTTCCACCCCGAGATACATGACCAAGTTCTCAAATAGCTTGTACAGAGGGCAGTTCATAAGAATTCACCTGAATATCATTCCCACAAGTGAGATCATGTCAGTAAGACAACAAACAGGACCGATGGATTTGCAATGCCATTATTGTAAGAAGGAGGAGTCAGCAGAAACCTTATATCATTTACTATTATATTGCTCTGGCTTGACTGACAAAGGAAAACTGCACTTTAAAACATATTTGGAAACTACTAGCACTTTACTGCCAGAAGAGTGGTGGATGGTTTTATTAAGTGTGGAAAATGTAGGTTTAGTTTTAGTTGCTGTAACATTTTTTAATGTTACTTTAGGCAGAGTAAAGGACTAGGGTTTTAAGGAAAGATTGACGCTTTTTATTTTTCTTACACATTAATATGTCAGACGGAAATGTTAAGGATGAAATTTGTTAATGGTTATTTATGAAGTTTTAAGAAGGAAATGTTAAAGTTTGTAATTTGCTAAATGTTTGTTGTGTACCAAAATGCAATACATTAGAAATAAGGTTACCCATTCCCAGTGCAGTCACCTCCTTTCTTTTGATCCATCCCATCCAGTCAAAGAATGCTCCTCCTACTCTTTAGTAGGCCCCTTCTTGAGGAGCTATCTCGTCTCCCTCTCTGCATGCGCATGGGAACCCATTGAAAATAGACCAACTGTTGTATGCGACCACCAGCACTGCATAAACCATTAAGCATTAAAAAAGAAAAGGAAAAATCCCCTTACAAGGGGTAAATTGCAGGTCAAAATTCAACTGACGCAGGGTACATGCTCCCAATGCCCTGACCAGCTATGCGCAGAATCTGTCAGAAACTTCTTAACTATAACCTGATAACTTTACAGTCAACTGACTCTATATGTCCAGGCCAGACCCCTTACTCTGACCAGAATCCACCAGCCCATTCTGTCAAGTAGGCCCTTCTAAACCCCCCCCCCCCTTCTCACACCGGTCCATTGATGGCCTCCTACGATCGCTGCACCAGTCTTTTCTGGATCTTGACCTGGATCAATCATTTTTCAGGGAATGCTTTCTTCTTTGACATTTGGAGGTCAGTGTGTGGGATCTTCAGGACCTCTATCGCTGCTTGAAGGGAGGCAAATTGATGTTGAACCCGGTCATATTTGAAAAGAATATGGAATGGGTGGCCCCATCTGTATTGAATTCTCTTGGTCATCAACCTGCAGCCTCATTTGGCGATGTTTCTGAATTGGTCTGGAATCAGGAGTGTTACCCCTGAAGTGTATATGCCGTTGCTGTCTAGTTATCTGGAATATAAGTTCTTTACTTTGGAAAAAAATGGATTTGCGTCAGTACATCAGGGAGAAGATTGCGCCGTTGTTGAAAATTAGAATACACTCAGTGTGTACAGTCCAATTTATGATCCGTTTCTCACTCCCCCATTCTATCCAAAACCAAGTCTCAGGCATAGGTCTCCAGTTCCCGGTCTGTGTTTTCCCTGGGAATCCCTTTGATTCGAATATTTTTCATCCTCGATCAGTTTTCAGTAATCTCCACTTTGTCGAACATAGATCGCTTGTGCACTTCCAACGCAGCCACCCTCTGCCCCAATTGGAGCTCTGGAATTTCAGTACTCCAATAGTCTCCAGCCAGGCCATGCCCCCTCACTTCCGTTTGACAGTATTGCATTTTCTCTTTATCTTCTTTGTACCCCTTCTCTGCTAATAGCGTCAGGAGCATCAATTAATCTTTCCTGCATTCATCTTCTGTGGTGCTGTGGTGCTATACACCAAGATTTCATCAACCGATTGTATCACTTCCCTCTGCGTCTATATATTTCTTAAGTCCATTTGTAGTACTTGTTAAACTTGTTAAACACACTGGGTGATTCACAGTCCCGCAGAGGTAAATGGGTATGTTGCAGTCTTTGGCCACGGTAAGTAAACGCTGTCAAATATTGTGAGTCTGGGTGCAATTGTATGGAAAAGAAAGCATTTTTACTTTTGCTGTAAAATAGATTGCATTTGTGGGTATGTTGCATACAATTTTTAAAAAAGGTAGCTCGCGCGCCTCTCCAAAAAGAACATGGCATGATAACCTGTTCTGAGATGAGTTTGGAGCACACGCTCTTTTCTCACTGTACCTTTCACAGATGGGAAATAACCATTTGCATATCAGTCTTTGTCCCACCCACATGGGCAGTCCAGCACCGAAATGCTATGGCAGTTCCTCTGTTGCATACAATTGTTGCTGGATTCGGAACTATTGGGAATTCTGCAGCCCCTCCTTTGGCTTTTTTTACAGGGTACACTGTTGTGTTACATGGGGATTCTGATGGTACTATAATGTCTTGGCGCAATAATACTGCAATTGTATCATATAGTTCCTCATCTGCTTCTCTGGACTTTGGGTATTGTTTCAGTCCGTGTAATAAAGCTCCTTGTTTTAGTTTCATTCTTACTGCCCCTACTCCTTTTAAAACTCCCACATCGTGTGGGTTACTGCTCCATAGTTCTTTAAGCACTGTGTTCAAATCTGACTGAAAATGTGGTGAAAAGATTTTTGCTAACAATACTTTCTGGGGTACTTCCCTGTGCTGCACTATTAACTGGTATGGTATACACAACTCAAACATTGCCTCTCCATCCTCGTCGACCTCTTGAAAAAGTTGTTTGTAAGTTAAATCAGTCAAACGTAATGTTAGACCAACCCACAAAACTGAGCGCCATTCAATACCCTCCTCCTCTACTTCAAGTAATATTACTGCTGCTTCCTTTATTATCACTGCTTCTAAATGCACTGTTATTATTGTCCTATGTGCAATCTCTCTAGACAGTGCCAGTCTAAACAAGAACTCTGTAGATAAACGTAATACCTTGTCCTCCCACCCAATCTCCCCCTTCCCTATGTTATAAACCCGACCCTGATAATCTCCCCCATCCCCCATATATTTCTACGAGTCTTTTCGAAATAATGTTGTCTGAAAAAATTATTTTGAAAAAAACTGTCAGGGATGAATCAACGCGATAATTCTTTCTCCTATCTTCACTCTACTTCTTGGTCCGGGGTTACTAATAGTATCAGCCACATCAGAGTTGTCTGTGGGCTGTCCTATTGCATATATGTACTGGTCTTTGATGGTGTAAAAGGACCACCCCTCCCCCCACACTTACTCTGCCAAAATGTGGTACAACACCTTCAGTATCAGGTCCTTGTTCCACTGCTGTGGGGGGTTCTGAGTGTGTGCTTGCAGAGGATTTGGTGTCTGTTGCTTCGATGGTGCTTTATGCAGAGTCATAGGAGTGTATTGACCTAAACAATAAGATGCTGCTCCCTGCTTCTACAAGTTTGTGTATAGTGTCCTGTCTTCCCACATGTCCAACATTGTGCTCCAAACCCTCCAAATCTAGGCCATGCTCCATCATCAAATCATCTCCCAAATCTGTTTCCAAATCCACCTCTGAATCCACTTCCAAATACTCCTCTCCCCCTCTGAAAACTCCCTCTTCCTCTGGGGTAATCCTAGCTCCCCCCTTTTTCATCCGCTTTCATTGTTCGTGTCATGATATTGGTCATGTCCGATGTGGGTAGTGTACCCTTAATGCTTTCCAAACTAGTGTTCGACAGTTATTAGAAGGCGCTCCGTCATGTGCATTGCTGTTCAATGTCAACCCTGGATACCCTGCCCTCTTCCAAAGATCGTCTGCTTGTTCTCCCCATAGAGAGGCAAACAAACTCTTTATGTCGCCCACAGCTAAAGTAACCCCTGAGGTCCGTTTTTCTAATTCATATATACATTTATGCACTCCTGCTGTGAGTGATGGAAAACAATTCATTAAATTGTCCTTATCAACGTGCGGCCATGTAACAGACTGTTACTCTCCTGGGCTCTTCTGTAATAGATGAGATTGTGTGCCTCTCTTCCTTTGTACTGATACATTCCCCTTTCTCTTCCCCTTTGCAGTATTCTTCTAAGCCTAGCCCTATAAAAAAAAGAGTAACCCCCGTTCCATCCTCAGTGGTTCTTCAATTTCTATCAAATCCATCACATCGTCGTCACCCAAATCTACATTCTCCCAATCTTCTTCAATATCTCCTTTTGCCATATCATAGTCAACGCTGTCACTGAGCAATTGTTGGTTTGACCACTCGCCCCATTCCTCTACCGTCTGTTCATTATTTACACAGTTCATTATTTACACAGGGATCCTTTGTTTTGCTGTCTATTTTAAACAAAATCTGTCCTGCCCTCCATTTGTCTGTAGTTACCGCCACCCATGTCCATCTCCTTGTTCCTTCCTTACTCTTGCCAAATCTGCCTGTGTTCCCTTTAATTGCGCTTCTAAATCTCGCTGTGCATCGTTTTCTTCCTGCAAAACAAGTGGGTTTCTTGTTGCATCTTTCGGTGGGTCTTGCTCATGCTTATTTTCCTCCTCCGAAGGGACACAACTGGGATTTGTATAGCATGTTGCAGGCTGCAGTGGATAGTGTCCACATACTGTCTCTGGGTGCAGGGACCCATACAGAGGAGGGGCAGTGGGCTCTGTGTGTACTTCAATTTGTATCTCCTTTTCACTTTTACTTTTATAACCCACCTCCTCTTTGAATATTTTCCACAATTCTATAATACTAAGTCTATTCGTCCCTTCGTATTTAGCTGTTAGATGCAAATACATACTAAGGGGGTATATATATATATATATATATATATATATATATATATATATATATATATATATATATATATATATATATATATATATAGCACATTTTAAGCCTTATTAGCCAAAGTGCTTGTTAACATACACGCCACACTCTAATCATTCACTCCCAATACTTTAAAAACCACTAACAAATGACAATCTACAATATACTTTTTTTTTAATTCAATTTTTATTGGTTTTTCAAGGCAACAAAGAGCTTATGCATACAATAAACATTGGGCACATGCCCGTAACCACTTCAAAAAGAGAAATAAAGAAGCCATACATCTCTGATGCTTTCACCCCCCCACCCCCTGCCACGCCTGTCCCCCCGAGGGACTTTTCTCAGGACACAAGGTCCGCTTTACAAGATTCTCCTCTTTGGGCAGCGCCAACCGGGCTTATGACCGTCGATGTTTAGTCGACTCTCCTGAGTCCTGTGCAATGAGTTCTATACTAAGACTGATTTCGGGCCGAGTGGAGAGACCAAGTTACCCTCCGTTCGTGTCCTCCGTGTGGACCATCACCTCCATGAATTGCAACCAGTCGGACTGTATCTGCGCACTTGAGCCCTGTATTGCAGCCGTTAATCTATCCATAAAGTAGATGTCCTTGGCCACTGCCACCCATTCTCTTCTCGTTGGAAGGGCTGCTCTTTTCCAAGTCCTGGCTCGCGCCGCTCTAGCTGCCAACAGTAGGGAATGTGTCAATTCCGGTAATTTCTCCCAGTGCTCATCCCTTTGTTGCAGACCAAAAATTAACAAGATTGGGTCCTGCGGGTAATCCCCCTCCCCCACCTCTCTGAGCAAACTAAGCACTTCAGACCAGTAAGTTTGGACTTTTTTGCATGTCACCACATGTGCCAATAGTCGGCTTTTCCCCCGCATCCATGCCAACACACTGGGACAACATCTGGAAACATCCTAGCCAGGGTGATCGGGTCATATTGCCACCTGTGGAGAAGTTTGATGGCGTGAGTCTTTATTGGCATGAGATCGATGTCTTGAAAGCCCTACTACAGAGTTTCCCCAGAGACCGTCCCCGATGGTGCAGCCCAGATCCCTTTCCCATTTCCTTCTGAGGCTTTTGGTCGTTACCTCCCGGGGGGTCAAGAGAGCTTCATATAGGAGAGAGATGAGCCCCTTCATTTCTGTGTGGGAATCCAGGATTTTTTCAACCGGGGTGAGCTTTTGTATGCATTCCTTCAACTTTGGCTTCATTAGGGTTCCCTTGAGTCGAAGATATAGGAGTGGCGAGAGTCTAGCAATTCCCAGTGCCTCCTCGAGCTCCTGGATAGGTATGAAAGAGTCCTCCCTGACCAGCTGGCTGACTCTACAAAGTCCCGTGTCAAACTATGTCTGGTAATGTTCATGGCCTGGGATTTCCTCTAGCACTGGCGTGGACCAAATATGACTTAGTGGTGAGGGCCACGTGGTCACTTTCTCCATGTTTCCCTTCCCCGCTAAAGCTTTCCACATGGTTCCTAATATTGGGTGGTCTCTAATCCTTTTTGGGAGCTTTTTTAATGGGACTCATAACCATTCACCAGCTTTGACTGGGCTTAGGAAGGAGTTCTCGATGTAGACCCATTGCTTATTGGGGTCCGCTCTAAGGTGTTCCTCTAGTCCCCTCCAGCTTCTGACGTCGGGGTGTTTGGTTTTTTGAATTGTCTCCTGCCCTTTGTTTTCTTCTTTGTGGACCAGGGGCCCTCCGGTTCTCTCCTGGCTCCTGCCGATGCCTGGGTTCCCGCTCTGTCTCCCTCCTCCTGGATGTCTCCCTTAAGTACCTGCAGCACCTGCGAGGCCTCTTTACCACTGGTCACTCTGTAGTCTACCCCTGCTCGTTCGAAAGATAGGGCAAACGGGAAGGACCACATATACCTTATGTCCTGGCTTGTAAGCCACTGGGTGAGCGGGCGACATTCCCTTCTGTGGGTGAGCGTGAGGGTTGAAAGGTCTTGGTAAATCTTGATTGTATCCCCTTCAAAGATGAAGCTCCCAAACCTTTTTGCCTTCTCCAGGACCTCCATTTCTCCCTATAGCAGAGGAACCGCACCACGATGGTCCTTGGGCCTCCGCCTGCGCCCCCTCCACCTTGATGCGCCCTTTCCAGTTGGACTTCCTTGCCCCCCTCAAGCGTGAAGAGTTGGTTTATCAGGCCCTGGACCTTTCTCCCCACGTTGCCCGCTGTCTCGCCTCTCTTCTGGGTCCCGCCCATAATGCGCAAGTTGTTTCAACGCTCTGTTTTCTAAATCATCTATCTTCAGGATTATGTGCTCCTCTCTTATTTCTAAGTCTGTTAGCCTCGCCTCATATTTCATGTCCAGCAGGTCCGTCTGGAGATGATTGTTTTCCATCCCTTCCATTTTCTCCTCCAGAGTGTCCACTCTCACCTTGAGGTCTACGATGGAGGCCTGTATGTCCGTACGAATTGCCTTGATCTCCTGGAGAATGTCCCTGAGTTCATCCTTAGTTACAGCTGCCGAGGGGGGGGGGGTTTACCTACAGCGGGCATGATGGCTCCGGGGGCCTCGCTCTGGGCTGAGAGATGCCGGCAAAAGCGCTGCAGAGAGGGGATCGCCCCGGAGGGTGTGGTCTGCTCCAGGATCTGGGTGTAGTGAGGCACCTAGGGTGGTGCCGCTATGTGGGTTCTCCTTGTGATAGCCTCGATGTTCAGGTCGGGGCAACAGCCCTATTCCTTTGCCGGGGTACTGTATTTATGTTTGCTTGACTTAGTGTTATCCCCAGGGCTCTGTGGAAGTTTCGCACCCAGAGCCGGGGCCTGCTCTCCGGGACGGGCCCCTGATACCAAGTCCGGTAGAGGCACAGTAGTTGTCTGGCGGCTGAGGCCTACCAAGGCTCTGGGCTTATAAACAAGGAGGGGTCAGGGGGGCGACCCCCACTGCTGGGGCCTGTGTGTTCCGCTTCCCCCCCGACGCCTCCTCACCTTCTTTAGTCGACTGTCTCCAATTTGGGCCCTGCCGTGTGATCGCCGCAGCCCGGGGCACCTCGATGATGCCTGCAGGGCCGGTGCTATAGATTGGGCCCCTCCTCCGTGGGTGTTGCTGCTTGTGAAGGGCTGGATGGGCCTCAGCCCCAACCGAGGGGTGCGCTCCTGGGGTCACGCCAACCTCTCTCCTCTGGTTCCGCTGATCCACGGAGGGGGCCCGGGGCGGGCTCCTCTCGGCCCTCGGGCCCGTGAAGTTCCTCGCCGCGGGGAGGAATACATCAGGAGGTCCGCCGCCCGTGGTCCGATGCCTCAGGCCTCCCCGCGGCTCTGTGGGACTGGCTGCCCTCGAGGTCTCCGGCGCACACCGGGCTCCGCGGCCGGTGTATGCTCCAACGCCCTCCTCAGGGGCCGCGGTTCAGGGTGCGCTGTGGGGGGTACCTGCAGTGGGCCCCAAGCACCTTCCCTCTGCGGGGCCGACTGCGCGGGGCAGTGGTCCTTCTCCGGCTGGGCTCAGTACCCCAGAGTGACTTTTTTACGAACGCACATTTGGGTTCCTTGTGTATACTTGGTTAACATTAAGAATTAAAAATCTGTCCTGAAGACGGCCAAAACAAGAAAGAAGAGACACTAGGGATAGTGTCTAATGTTTTTCTTCAGTGCCAAAGCTTATGTAGACAGTCCAACAGATAGCAATAACAATCCTAACACATGAGATAAGGTAACAGCTGCCTCTCATTTCACCTATGTATAACAATAGTTTAAATTTGACAAAATATAGAAAATCCAGTTAAAATATAAATATTGTCAATTGTGTCATATATTGTTATGTCACTTACTAACCCCGCGACCTGGTAATAATATCAGTTTGCAAAAAGTAGTTGATATATCTGTTTTATGTTGTTGTGCCTTGTTGAAAGTGCACATAAGGTCTTAAATTGGTTTTTATTTTTATTTTTTGTAATAGGAATATTTTTGAATAAAATTAGTTGAAAATTTAGTTGTGTTCCTGCATTGACATGATAAATGTACTGAGACCAAAACTGGCAAATAGTAGGATTGTGAAAGTCTGCCACATATACAAGCGGATTGAGAAAGGGGTAGTTGGTCATAAACTCACTGTTGTTTGCTCTCGCTCCCTCAGAAGTCCGACCCCTCTATAACAAAAAATTGGGACATATCCACATGATTTCACTCTTATGTTGTAGGCACGCCTGGAACAACCTCTAACTACGTATAATACAGATAATAGTAGAATAACAACAGCAGATTGGCTATTGCAACAATGTATAGTCCATCATCGCACAGTCAATCCTGATTGGTTGGCATCCTTTTCCAACCTTGGACATTTGGCTCGTTTTAGCAGCACCTAAACAAAGAAAAACCCAGGTGCAGGGAACAACGTTGGACAACTGCCCACTTGGTTAATTAGCCTTAGCATCTCTCATCGGTTAGGCCCTAAGCTAAGCCCTCTTATTTATAGTTGACCTTGCTGACTCTTCTCTTCTCCGGAATGTTTAAGGGAGTGAAGGTACATCGCTATCTTCGTCCGGAGTGTTAAGAATAGGCTTTGTTTCTGGTCTTGCACCATGTGGAGGGAGACCAGGATTTTGTCCATCTTATTCTCCTATTTAGTGCTATTTGATTCAATTATACTCAGTAATATTACTCTCTTCGGCCTCTGGAAACTTGGTTGCTCCATCTTGCATATGTTTTCTGCATCCTTGAATGTTCAATACTTGGCACTCACAAATGTTCACTCCTTTACCTAATCTGAGAAATATGTCTTACGTACATTGACTCATTTTGTACTTTGCAGTTGGTTCTCACTGTGGCATCCTTGATCTTTAGCCAAACAAATATATATCTTTTTTTAAATAATTTTTGTTAGTTTTACAACAAAACCATCAACATTCAACAAAACCAGCAGTACTTATCATATCACTTCAGCATCATTTGTATATCGTTAATTATCCACTGCTTCCCCTTTACCCACCCCCCAACTCGAGCTTACTCCACTTCGCACTCCGCCTATTCCCCTTCTGAGGGTACTTCCCCATCAATATTCTCAGAAGTTTCATCATTGCTTGGGCTGTCCTTGGCAGACCCCATCATTGTGGCCGCTAGGTGTTTCCAGGCTGTTAGGGTCTCTGCTTCTTCCTCCCCTCCCCTGCTGGCCACTTCATTCCGCACTGCCGTTTTCGGTTTCGGTCCATTTCTGGAGATCATTCCACCAGACCTCTACTTTCAGTCTATTGCATGCTTTCCACCCCAGGGAGATTCTGTGCTTGGCGTGTATATAAGTCAAGTCCTTAAGTTTGCTCACATGTTTCAATTTGTGTGATCTAGGGAACCCTCCTACCATGTATGCCCACACTGATTCAATGTTTAGCTTGATCCCTTTCTTATGCAGTCGGTGGGCTACTTCTCCACAGAATCTCCCAATTTCCAGACATGCCCAGAACATGTGTATCATCCCAGCGTTTTCCTCCCTGCATTTGGGGCATGTTTGCCGATCGGCACTCTTGAACCGAGCTATCCTCTGGGGAGGGTCATGTATGCCCTAAGGGTTATATACAGCTGTATTTGTTGTAACCTCACATTCCTAGACACTTTCTTGTGGTACCCTTGGACCCGTTCCCACAACCCGTCACTCATGGGCTCTCCTGCTTCTTCTTCCCAGTCTCGCCTTAATTTCTCCACTTCCTTTCCCACCCTAGACATCAGAAGCTCATGAACTCGGGAGACCTCATATCCTCCCTCTGCGATATCATACAACATTTCAATGGCCGTGTCAGGTTGATCTGCCAGCATAACTTCCAACCATGTCACCCTCACCCGCCGTACCAATCTGTTATAGGTAATGTACTGCCCTACGTGTAAACCCGTTTCTTCTACCAGTGCCTCGAATTCCTTTACTTCCTCTTCTTGCCATATGTCTCCCAACGTTGCGATTCCCAGCGGTTTCCAATGTTTACGGATCATCTTCATCAGTTGCATGTATCCTCCGGTCAATGCCACTAGCGGCACTTGCGGAGAGCACGGGGTCAGCTTCTCCATGGCCTGACAAGCCTTACGCCATATCGTCCACCCCAATTCCAACATCCCCGGATGCCCTTTTAGCTCAAGTTTGGGCAGCCATATCATTTCTTTCAAGACAAACGGGGCACATTCAGATCCCAACAATCTGGACTCTGATGTAGAGTCTTCAGTTAACCATTTAGCCACATATTGCAATTGACTGGCCAAATGATATATCTAAAAATTGGGCAGTTTTATAACCCCTTTGTCGTGTGTGTTCTGTAATTTCCATAGGGCTATTCTATTCCTAGTTCCATGCCAAATAAAGCCCCTGCATATGCTCTGGAGTTTGGTAAAGAACCGATTGGATATCATGCATGGTATGTTCCCAAAAAAATGTAATAACTTAGGCAATACGACCATCTTTAACAGCACCCTCTCCCCATCATGGCCAAAGGGAGCTTAGTCCAGAACCTCATGCTATTCTCAATGTTCGCTACCGCTTTCTCGATGTTATGCTTGTATTCCGCTTCAACCGAGTGATATATGTCAATCCCTAGGTATCTAAAGGTACTGCTTTCCCAGGGTATCTGTAAAACTGGCAGTTGTTCCCGCAGGACCTCTATATACCTCCCCAAGGGGAATATACACGATTACTTGGGATTAACTGCAATACCCGAGAGCGACACAAATCGCTCCATTACTTCTAGGATGTATTGCAAATTTTCCTCTGGGTACCTCAAGAATAACAACACATCATCTGCGTATAACGAAATCAGGTGTGGTCCCCCATTTGTGTGAATCCCCACTTCCCCGTATTGGTGTCTCGGATATATCGCCTGGGGTTCTAGTGCTAGAATGTACACCATCGGGGATCACGGCATCCCTGTCTGGTGCCCCTGCTGAGTTGCCATCTCTCCGAGATAATCGCTCCAGTCTTAACTCTGGCTAACTGTGAACTATATAGTAATTTTCACCCACTTAAGATACCCAGGTCCCATCCCATATCAATTTAGGGCTGCCATCAGCCAAGGCCATTTGACAGAGTCAAAGGCCTTCACTGCATCCAGTGATACAATTGCAATCTCGCTCGAATCGCCTTCTGTGTGTTCTTTGACCAGGTGAAGCTGTCTGAGGTTGTCGGATATATTTCTGTGTGGGACATATCCGGTCTGATCTGGATGTATTAATCTACTTATGACCTGTTTCATTCTGTTTGCCAACACAGCTGTGAGTTTCTTGCTGTCCTGGTTCAGCAACGACAACGGTCTGTACGACCCACAGTCCGTGCTTGGTTTATTAGGTTTGGGGAGAGGGGTAATGATCGCCTCTCTCAGGGATTCTGGCAATATGCCTGTTATGAATTCTTCATTCAGCATTGCCAACAGCGGCGGGGGGAGCCCTTCTATCTTATACATTTTGTAAAATTCACTGGGGAGGCCATCTGCTCCCGGGGTCTTACTAGTGGGTAGTTGCTCAACCACCGCTTCTAGTTCTTCCAATGTAATTTGGGCATCTAGGTCCTCTCGCTCAATTTTGGTAAGCCGATATCCTCTATTGTTTCCACTATCTTTCTTCCTTCACCCACCTCTGCATCCTCGTACAGTCGTTTATAGAATTCAAGGAACTCCCCGTTCACTCCCTCCTGGGTGTCCACCACTTGTCCACTCTCCCCCATTACTGCTCTGATCGTAGGCCTGTGGGTCTCTCTTATACAGCCATACCAACAATCTCCCAGGCTTGTCTCCCCCAGCGTGCTGCCTCTCTATGTATTTCTTATAGTTTAAGTTGCATAATCTCTCCCAGTTCCCCACACATTCCTGCTGTAAATAGTTTGTTTTCAGCATCCTCTCGGGGGTCACCCCCTCTACCCAAGACTGACTCTAGTTTTGCTTCTGCCTTCTGCAGCTCCCGTAGTATTCCTTTCTGCAACCCTTTAGATTTGGCTATAGCCGATCCTCTCATCACCACCTTAAATGCTTCCCATAAAGTACCGGCTGATTCAACACTTCCCGTGTTATTTTCAAAATGTTCTACAATGTCTGCCCTCAGGTCCTCCCTAAACCATGTGTCTTTCAGTGCTTCGGCTCTGAGTCGCCACGTCGGGATCCTAGCTCTAGGAGGCACATCCTGCCATGTTAGGGCCAATGGCGGGTGGTCCGAGAGGACCCTCGCTTTGTATTCTGATCGCACTATTTCTCCTGTCATCTCCTGTGAGACGAACATATAGTCTAACCGTGTGTACAAATTTTGTGGGGCCAAGTAGTGCGAGTAATGTTTAGCATGTGGGTGGTGTAGCCTCCACATGTCTTCCAGCCGAAAGTCTCCCAACAGAGTCTTTAGTGTTTTAGCAGCGGGGGTGGACTTGTCTACTTTCCTGTCCGACCCTAGCCAAACAAATATTATTTGTTCTTGCACAATTTTATATTTCAGTGCCTGTCAACTCTGCAACCTTGGTCTATCTCCTCAGAGTTTTTAGCTTACTATTACACAAAACCGACATCCATCTTCTAATCATGGCTGCTTTACCCATGTTATATTTTCTACTGTAGCAAGCTTCTAGATTTTTCATCTACCTTGCATTTGTATGTATATTCATCTACTGCATCTCCTCTGCTTTATCTTCTAAGTATATATGATTTCTTCGTATCCACATGTTCATTTACTTTGTTACTTCAGATACATCTTCATTCTTTAAGCATTCATGTTGTTTCTGTGCGTTATCGTCTCTTCTCCTCATGACATCACTTTACACCCGTCAGACTTCTATGTCCGATGGTGTCTACAGACTTCCTTCTACCACTTCAGTTCGAGGATACATTCGGTACAGTTGTCTGAGTGCATAACGTCTTTCATATGTTCAATGCGGCATTGGGATGATACCAGGGGTCATACACAGTGCTTTCTTGCTGTTCTTCAAAAATGACGCAGGTGAGGGGGCGGGCACAATGAGTGACGTGTACATCTCCTTATCTGGATTTTCTTCTTTGAAAAGGATGTTGCATATGGCACTACCTGAAGATCCTTTGGTACTTGTATTGGGTTCAAAAGATGAGCAGGGAAAATTAACTGTTGAAAGCGTCAGTGGGTAAGTTCATTACAGACATACTGGTGACAGCTTGTATTTCGACTGCTGAAAATTGAAGCAGGTGGAACCACCTATGTGTCACACTTGAGGGCTAAGGTTTGGAACATTTTGTCAATTGGAAAATATTACAGATATAAATAGAGAGGAGTTTCAGGGATTTATGGAAATAGCCTTTTGAGTACTATATAGAAGATTAAATGATCCTGTGAACCCCTCATTCCCACTTACTAAAATGGGTTTATAGCCCTTCCCGCAGTTGAATCCTGAGCTCTACCAGGTGGTACAAAGAGCACCCCACTTGTCGAGTGATCACTATTGTTACATGCAATGGAGAGTATTGTTACAGACCTCAGGGTTTAGGGTTCCTTGACCCATCTCCTCCTTGAAGGATGCATACTCCCACTACCCTTTTTTGTTTCTTCTCTCAGCTTTACTCCCTTGGGAAGGAGCATAACCTATGCCTATTGGAAATATTCACTAATGGGTTTTGGATTCTCTGTAAGTGTATCAACAGAAGATGGGACAAAAAGGGCAATACTATAATAATATTCTCTTCCACAGTTTGAATTCATTTTTTTGTTCTTGTTTTTTGGATGGCTACACATTTTCCAAATGTTTTTAAAAAAATGTCTTTCACAAGAGAAAAATTAAGTTTTGTATTAGTTTATTGATGTCTGTGTAAGGTTTTAATGATTCAGAACTATTTGCACAATAAATAAATAAATAGCTATTGAAAAACCTGATGTTTAATGTGTTAACAGCAGATTCTTTTTCTCTTAAATGCAAATAAAGAGATTTTTTTTAAAATGAGCCCACCGCAGACCACTCAGACATCCAAAGTGGGCATGGCCTTCAGTGCCTCAAAAATGCCTCTGCAACGATTCAATTCTAATCAGAGGCGTAGACACCACCCAAAATCTGTAAATGCCCACTCAGCAGCGCAGTGTGGGCATGTACAGATGTTAATGTCACTGCAGTGGGCCCAACTACATTAGCTTCAGGCCCCACTTGTTAGACAATCCTGGCTACGCCTCTGATTCTAATCACTCCAGATTTTTCCAACACTGTTATACTCTAAATGCTTTAGTGGCAGTTCTTGTAGCAGTTCTTTCAGAGGTATGAGATATCCAAAAAAATGCTGCATATTCGACGCACTTTGCTTTGATTTAAGCGGGCCTCTTTTACTATTGAATTGTAGTGCATTGATGTTAAATGGGCCATGGAAGCCTTATGCTGTTATTTGTTGGGCAGGAAGTTCAATAAAGCTCTCTCTTGCATCTCTGGTATGGTTAGACCACTGAAGGCACAAATTGTTGCCCCAGCAGATGGTTCTTAGCTTTGAACCGCTTTGTGTTTACAGTGGTCCTTCAGGCCAACATACATTTATTTTCTCACCACCCTGCTGTAGAGATTCCCAGGGCCGATATGGTAAATCCTTAGGTGGTGTGGACTGGTGTTTTATAGGTCCCCAAAGAGCTGCAAGACTGGATGATGGTGTTGTAGTGTTCGCAAATGCTGATGATATTGTGGGATCATTGACCACTGTGAATGAGGACCCTAACATAGAAGCCATGAGAGCCAGAAAAAAAATAAGACTAACTGTAGAAGAACGAAAAAAGTAATGGTTTCTCCCTCCATTTTAGCCTATGAATTAAAGAGAGTGGGGGTATGTCAGATATCCTGGCCTGTATCCAGCTTCAAAAATGCAGGGTTCCACCAGCAAGGTGGGATCGAACTACGCTTCTGCAGGAAGGTGGAACCTGAAGAGGAAATTGACACCCAGAACAACCGAGTCATCCTGATTGCACATTGTGTAATTGTTTGTTGCCCAGTCTCGCTTAAGTGGGCCAGTAAAGACCTGGGGTAATTCCTCCATTTATCTGTCCCCACCCTCCAGTACTTTTATCTGGTATCTTCATTTAGTCCTCCCATGCCCCAGAACAGTGATCATTATTGTTGTTCTAGTCTTTTTCAGAAATGGCTCTTTGGTAATGGTGAGACACTCCTAAGGAATGATGGTCTCAATCACCAGTTTCCTTTTTTTCAGCAAAGTAGTGAAGAAGATTTTCTGTGCCCAGCCAGAAATCTGTTTGGAAGGATAGGGATTATACAGTGCTATGCCATCTGGTTTTAGATCTAGTCATGGGATAGAACCTGCCCAGGCTTGTGTGATAAATAAGTATGTCATGGCTGTGAGCAAAAGCTGTATTCCACCCCTTATTTTCTTGGACATGTCACTGGCCTTAACACTATTTGTTTTTTTTAAAACAATTTTCTTAACTTTTATATCAACCAAACATCACAGCAAACCCAGCAGTACATGTCCTATAGCTTCCAACATCATATGCAATTTCAAAAAGTGTCTACTGCTTTCCCATTACCCTCCCTTTAACTCGAGCCTACCCCACTTCATTCTCTACCGCTGTTACCTTCAGGGGTACTTCCCCTATCTGTATTCTCGGAGGTGTCCTGTTCGCTTGGATCAGCCTGGGCGGACCCAGACAGGGTGGCCACTAAGTGTCTCCAGGCTACCTGAGTCTCTGCTCCCCCCCGCCCACCCCTCTATTGGCCGCTTCATTCCATACTGCCGTTTCCGCCTCCGCCCATTTCTGGAGATCATACCACCATATCTCCACTTTTGGTCTATTGCGTTCTTTCCATCCCATGGCAATTCTGCGCTTGGCAAGTATAAAGGCCAAGTCCTTAAGTTTGCTTACATGTTTCAGTTTACGCGGTCCAGGAAAACCCCTATCATGCATTCCCATATGGATTCCACATCTAATGTGATCCACTTCTCTGTTAGTCGATGGGCTACTTCTCCTCCGAATTTTCATGTACGCTCTGTGGGTTACATACAGTTGAATTTGTTGCAGCCTCGCATTCCTAGACACTTCTTGTGATATCTTTGCACCCTCTCCCACAGCCCGTCATTCATGGGTTCCCCGGCTTTCTCTTCCCAATCCCGTCTCAGCTGGGTCACCTCCTTCCCCACCCCAGACATCAGCAGTTCATAGATCCGGGCCTTAACATTATTGATAATAAGGTACTGGACTGGTGTTTGTGCATCCTGGCACATATCTGGGGAAAGAGGGGCATTATGTCTCTTGCAATTAGTGGATGAACATATGCCTCCTGTTTAATGTCGATCTTAGACTGCTGGGTGATGTGATTCAGAAGCATAGATTGCAATGTTATTTGTACACAATGCCCATCTAGGTCAGTTCTTCATTTCAAAGCAATGTTCAGTCTTTACTTGGCTTCACTGACAAGAAGCCTGCATGAAAATGCCAGTTGGATGCAGAAACCTGATCTGAAACTAAACCACTGCAAAACAAAGTTAATGATGGTACAATGGGAGAGCAATAAATAATGAAGAAAGGGCAAATGTGAGCTGCTGCTAATTAATGGTGTGCATTAACTTCGTGTGACACAAGTGCACACTCTCAGTACCCCCAAGCCCACCCTCTCCCTGATTGAAGTCTTCACATGCTATTATCTGTGCAAGTTCCATGTGAAAACCTTTTTTGAAAAACCTTCTTTGCAATAATGTCTTCCTAAATTGCTTCTCTTTTATTCTTAATGGGTGGTTCTGAACCCACTCGTATGCCCTAATTTCTGCCTTCTATCTCCATGCTTTCTTCGGTTTTATTTGATGCCCTTCCCCATTATTCAATATGTTGCTTAGTTCAGCTTTTGTGATCTGGACATTACTGGGAAATACATTTTCAAAAGAGTTTTTCACACCTTACCACTGTGTCTGCTCTGGACTACACCCGTAGTGGTATTTTTTATTGGCCTGACAAAATCAGCACAGACGTGCCTTTTATTAATGGGGAGAAGTTTGTAAACATGGAGGCAAGTTTATTCATGAAATAACAAGAGAGCAGTTTACAAGTTACAAGCTATACGGCCAGAAGTATTATTGCCTAGAACTAGAAAAGGATAAAGGGCAACCAGGCAACTAACTGCACCTCACATATGGAAGCCCTATTGTTGGTCTCAAATGTGATGGGTTATGGATTTGTAAGTTGTGCATTAGCGGATTAATAAATGAAGTCATTGTAATTGACACAAGGGAGTGCAAAGTGTAACAAATGTAGAGAGGCAAATGTACACATTTATAGAGCAAACCCCCTCCCCTCCGTCATATTGGAAAAACTGCAAGAAACCACTGTTTGACACCTGGTATCATCCCAATACCACATCGAAGTTATGATACAGGTTATGAACTCAGACAACCGTATCGAATGTACCCTCGAACTGAGGCAGTAAACATGAGCCTGCAGACACCAGTGGACATAGAAGAGCTATAAGTAAAGTCTGACAGGTGCAAAGTGATGTCATGAAGAAGAGAAGATACGTGGATGCATTAAACCTAATGTATGGATAGCCGGAGAATGAAGATGTGACTAAATTGACGAAGTAAACTTGTATGTGAATGCGAAGAAAACCATATGCACTTAGAAGATGAGTAACAAGAGATGCATTAGATGTATATACCCAGAAACGCAAGGTAGATGAGACAATGTATAAGCTTGCTAAAGTAGGAAATATACAGGGTAATAAATAGAAATTCGCACAAAAATGGCGCACGCGGCTGGCGCACAGTGTCCCCGTGCGATACACTGCGCCAGCTGCGTGCGAAAAAATCCTTTTCATCGCACAGCGTATTAATGGATTTTAGCCTCCGAAACCAGCCGTGGTGCAGAGTGGCGCAGCGACCCTGTAGCAGTGCCAGTTACGCCCCCAAGAACGCCCTCGCGCAACGAAAAGCCTTCAAAATCCCCAAATCATTGCAAAGGGCTGCGCTAACCCTGGACCAGTTCACAGGGCTGGCAAACGCCAAGCGGGGAACGTGTATTTCAGTGGTTCGCGGGAAGTTCCACACGCGATTGTCCTTGGTACGTGTACATCAGGAGTGCGTGGGAAGAAACACACGCGATTCCATCAGGGCACGTGTATTCCAGGGGTGTGTGGGAAGTATCACACGCAAAAACAGCAGGGTACGTGTATCCCTGGGGTGCGCGGGAAGTATCACACGCAAAAGCAGCAGGGTACGTGTATTTCAGGGGTGTGCAGGAAGTATCACACGCAAAAGCAGCAGGGTACGTGTATTTCAGGGGTGCACGGGAAGTATCACACGCGATTCCATCAGGGTACGTGTATTCCAGGGGTGCGCGGGAAGTATCACACACAAAAACAGCAGGGTACGTGTATTCCAGGGGTGCGCAGGAAGTATCACACGCAAAATCAGCAGGGTACGTGTATTTCAGGGGTGCGCGGGAAGTATCACACGCAAAATCAGCAGGGTACGTGTATTTCAGGGGTGCGCGGGAAGCATCACACGCGATTCCATCAAGGTACGTGTATTCCAGGGGTGCGCTGGAAGTATCACATGCAAAAGCAGCAGGGTACGTGTATTTCAGGGGTGCGCAGGAAGTATCACACGTGATTCCATCAGGGTACGTGTATTGCAGGGGTGCGCGGGGAGCACCACACGTGAATTGCACGTGTGGTGCCTCCCAGGTGTTCCCTCTACACCCTCCACTGCCCCTGCAGGTGGCCCACACCACAGGGGCCTACCCTGCACATGTCCCGCAGGCACCCCAACCACCATGGCCATGCCCCCCAGCCAACCCACATGTCACCTTGCACTACAGCCCACCAACGCATGTCCCCCTGCACCCCCAGCCACCAGGGGCTGCCTCCACCAGGCCCCCACTCATGTCTACCACCACCCCCACCCCCCAGCAGTGCAGGGGCAGCCTCCACCAGGCCCCCACTCATGTCTCCCATCACCCCCACCCCCCATGGGCACCCTCCACCAGGCCCCCACTCATGTCTCCCACCACCCCCACCCCCCAGCCACCAGGGGCACCCTCCACCAGGCCCCCACTCATGTCTCCCACCACCCCCACCCCCCAGCAGTGCAGGGGCAGCCTCCACCAGGCCCCCACTCATGTCTACCACCACCCCCACCCCCCAGCCACCAGGGGCAGCCTCCACCAGGCCCCCACTCATGTCCCCTATCACCCCCACCCCCCAGCAGTGCAGGGGCAGCCTCCACCAGGCCCCCACTCATGTCTCCCATCACCCCCACCCCCCTACAGTGCAGGGGCACCCTCCACCAGGCCCCCACTCATGTCTCCCACCCCCCCCACCCCCCAGCAGTGCAGGGGCAGCCTCCACCAGGCCCCCACTCATGTCTACCCCCATCCCCCAGCCACCAGGGGCACCCTCCACCAGGCCCCCACTCATGTCTCTCATCACCCCCACCCCCCAGCAGTGCAGGGGCAGCCTCCACCAGGCCCCCACTCATGTCTCCCATCACCCCCACCCCCCAGCAGTGCAGGGGCAGCCTCCATCAGGCCCCCACTCATGTCTCCCATCACCCCCACCCCCCTACAGTGCAGGGGCACCCTCCACCAGGCCCCCACTCATGTCTCCCACCCCCCCCACCCCCCAGCAGTGCAGGGGCAGCCTCCACCAGGCCCCCACTCATGTCTACCCCCATCCCCCAGCCACCAGGGGCACCCTCCACCAGGCCCCCACTCATGTCTCTCATCACCCCCACCCCCCAGCAGTGCAGGGGCAGCCTCCACCAGGCCCCCACTCATGTCTCCCATCACCCCCACCCCCCAGCAGTGCAGGGGCAGCCTCCATCAGGCCCCCACTCATGTCTCCCACCACCCCCACCCCCCAGCCACCAGGGGCACCCTGCACCAGGCCCCCACTCATGTCTACCATCACCCCCACACCCCAGCAGTGTAGGGGCAGTCTCCACCAGGCCCCCACTCATGTCCCCTATCATCCCCACCCCCCAGCAGTGCAGGGGCAGCCTCCACCAGGCCCCCACTCATGTCCCCTATCACCCCCACCCCCCAGCCACCAGGGGCACCCTCCACCAGGCCCCCACACATGTCTCCCACCACCCCACCCCCCTGCAGTGCAGGGGCACCCTCCACCAGGCCCCCACACATGTCTCCCATCACCCCCACCACCCAGCAGTGCAGGGGGCAGCCTCCACCAGGCCCCCACTCATGTCTCCCATCACCCCACCCCCCAGCAGTGCAGGGGCAGCCTGCACCAGGCCCCCACTCATGTCTACCATCACCCCCACCCCCCAGCAGTGCAGGGGCAGCCTCCACCAGGCCCCCACACATGTCCCCTATCACCCCCACCCCCCAGCAGTGCAGGGGCAGCCTCCACCTGGCCCCCACTCATGTCTCCCATCACCCACACCCCCCAGCAGTGCAGGGGTAGCCTCCACCAGGCCCCCACTCATGTCCCCTATCACCCCCACCCCCAGCAGTACAGGGGCAGCCTCCACCAGGCCCACACTCATGTCTCCCATCACCCCCACCCCACAGCAGTGCAGGGGCAGCCTCCACCAAGCCCCCACTCATGTCTCCCATCACCCCCACCCCCCAGCAGTGCAGGGGCAGCCTCCACCAGGCCCCCACTTATGCCTCCCATCACCCCCACCCCCAGCAGTGCAGGGGCAGCCTCCACCAGGCCCCCACTCATGTCTCCCATCACCCCTACCCCCCAGCAGTGCAGGGGCAGCCTCCACCAGGCCCCCACTCATGTCCAACTCATGTCTCCCTGCACCCCCACCCCCCAGCCACCAGGGGCACCCTCCACCAGGCCCCCACTCATGTCTACCATCACCCCCACCCCCCAGCAGTGTAGGGGCAGCCCCACCAGGCCCCCACTCATCTCCCCTATCAACCCCACCCCCCAGCAGTGCAGGGGCAGCCTCCACTAGGCCCCCACTCAAGTCTCCCATCACTCCCACCCCCCAGCAGTGCAGGGGCAGCCTCCACCAGGCCCCCACTCATGTCCCCTATCACCCCCAGCCACCAGGGGCACCCTCCACCAGGCCCCCACTCATGTCTCCCACCACCCCACACCCCAGCAGTGCAGGGGCACCCTCCACCAGGCCCCCACTCATGTCTCCCATCACCCCCACCACCCAGCAGTGCAGGGGGCAGCCTCCACCAGGCCCCCACTCATGTCTCCCATCACCCCCACCCCCCAGCAGTGCAGGGGCAGCCTCCACCAGGCCCCCACTCATGTCTACCACCACCCCCACCCCCCAGCCATCAGGGGCAGCCTCCACCAGGCCCCCACTCATGTCTACCATCACCCCCACCCCCAGCAGTGCAGGGGCAGCCTCTAGCAGTCCCCCACTCATGTCCCCTATCACCCCCACCCCCAGCAGTGCAGGGGCAGCCTCCACCAGGCCCCCACTCATGTCTCCCATCACCCACACCCCCCCGCAGTGCAGGGGTAGCCTCCACCAGGCCCCCACTCATGTCCCCTATCACCCCCACCCCCAGGTGTGCAGGGGCAGCCTCCACCAGGCCCCCACTCATGTCTCCCATCCCCCCCACCCCACAGCAGTGCAGGGGCAGCCTCCACCAAGCCCCCACTCATGTCTCCCATCACCCCCACCCCCCAGCAGTGCAGGGGCAGCCTCCACCAGGCCCCCACTCATGTCTACCACCACCCCCACCTCCCGGCCACCAGGGGCACCCTCCACCAGGCCCCCACTCATGTCCCCTATCACCCCCACCTCCCAGCAGTGCAGGGGCAGCCTCCACCAGGCCCCCACTCATGTCTCCCATCACCCCCACCCCCCAGCAGTGCAGGGGCAGCCTCCACCAGGCCCCCACTCATGTCCCCTATCACCCCCACCCCCCAGCAGTGCAGGGGCAGCCTCCACCAGGCCCCCACTCATGTCTCCCATCACCCCCACCCCGCAGCAGTGCAGGGGCAGCCTCACCAGGCCCCCACTCATGTCTCCCATCACCCCCACCCCCCAGCAGTGCAAGGGCAGCCTCCACCAGGCCCCTACTCATGTCTACCACCACCCCCACCCCCCAGCCGCCAGGGGCACCCTCCACCAGGCCCCCACTCATGTCTACCACCACCCCCACCCCCCAGCCACCAGGCGCACCCTCCACCAGGCCCCCACTCATGTCTCCACCACCCCCACCCCCCAGCCACCAGGGGCACCCTCCACCAGGCCCCCATTCATGTCTCCCACCACCCCACTCCCAGCAGTGCAGGGGCACCCTCCACCAGGCCCCCACTCATGTCTCCCATCACCCCCACCCCACAGCAGTGCAGGGGCAGCCTCCACCAGGCCCCCACTCAAGTCTCCCACCACCCCCACCCCCCAGCCACCAGGGGCAGCCTCCACCAGGCCCCCACTCATGTCCCCTATCATCCCCACCCCCCAGCAGTGCAGGGGCAGCCTCCACCAGGCCCCCACTCATGTCTCCCATCACCCACACCCCCCAGCAGTTCAGGGGCAGCCTCCACCAGGCCCCCACTCATGTCCCCCATCACCCCCACCCCCCAGCAGTGCAGGGGCAGCCTCCACCAGGCCCCCACTCATGTCTCCCATCACCCCCACCCCCCAGCAGTGCAGGGGCAGCCTCCACCAGGCCTCCACCCATGTCTCCCATCACCCCCACCCCCCAGCAGTGCAGGGGCAGCCTCCACCAAGCCCCCACTCATGTCTCCCATCACCCCCACCCCCCAGCAGTGCAGGGGCAGCCTCCACCAGGCCCCCACTCATGTATCCCATCACCCCCACCTCCCAGCAGTGCAGGGGCAGCCTCCACCAGGCCCCCACTCATGTCTCCCATCACCCCCACCCCCCAGCAGTGCAGGGGCAGCCTCCACCAGGCCCCCACTCATGTCCCCTAACACCCCCACCCCCAGCAGTGCAGGGGCAGCCTCCACCAGGCCCCCACTCATGTCCCCTATCACCCCCACGCCCCAGCAGTGCAGGGGCAGCCTCCACCAGGCCCCCATTCATGTCTCCCATCACCCCCACCCCCCAGCAGTGCAGGGGCACCCTCCACCAGGCCCCCACTCATGTCTACCACCACCCCCACCCCCCAGCCACCAGGCGCACCCTCCACCAGGCCCCCACTCATGTCTCCCACCACCCCCACCCCCCAGCCACCAGGGGCACCCCCCACCAGGCCCCCACTCATATCTCCCACCACCCCACCCCCCAGCAGTGCAGGGGCACCCTCCACCAGGCCCCCACTCATGTCTCCCATCACCCCCACCCCCCAGCAGTGCAGGAGCAGCCTCCACCAGGCCCCCATTCATGTCTCCCACCACCCCCACCCCCCAGCCACCAGGGGCAGCCTCCACCAGGCCCCCACTCATGTCCCCCAGCCAACATGTCACCACAATCTAGATCCCTGGCCCTTATGGTCAGCCTCCAAATGGCAAACACCCACCTGAGTATTGCATCCACCCACTTAGAAATGGCAAAAACATGATATAAACCCAATTGCAAGTTTGGAAATGAACACATGTCCCTCACATACACCCAATGGGTGTCAGTGAATGTCAAAACCCATATCATGATATCCATGAAACCAATGAGATGATACTACACATTGAAGTTTGAAGAAAAATATGTATTAAACGCAACATAAATTGAATCAAAAATAAACAAACAATAATGGAAATTTCTAAAAAAAAAAACCAGCAGGTACGTGAAATAATGCAAAACCACAAATCATAATGCAAACGAAAGGTGTCCAAAGTCACAGTCCACAAAAGTAAATCCAATGGAAAATTAAAATCGAAAACCATTGCTTCATGGGGAAATCATTAAAAAAAATGAAAATCCAAAAGTCAACTATATACAGATAAACAATCCAGGGTCCATGATCCCAACCGAAGAAATGAAACCTATCTAATAACACTACCTAAAAAAACAATATATATACAAAAATGTGGCCCATTGTCCAAAAGGTCCAAAAAAAATGCTAAACAAAAGGAAACCTAACACTAACTACAGAACTATTTACAAGGGCAGCGGGCTAGTTCGACGGCTCACTTCGGGATGTTCCGGGCCAGGGCATCATCGAACTCCTGCTCAATGTCCCGGAGGCGCTCCTCCTCCATGGCCCCGAGGGTCCGCAGGGCCATCCACATGTTCCCCCCCAAACTCCCTGCGGATTGCCTCAAGGCACTCGGCCCGCCTCAGGGCCCTCCGCATGGAGTTCTCCGCCCTGACCATCGTGAGCCGTGCCTCTTCCGCCCGCTGCTGCTCCGCATCTATGGCGTGGCCCAACCGCTGCCACACGGAAGACACTTCCCGTCCTGGGTCCTCCTGCCCTCCGGGCGATGCCTGCCCCTCCAATGTCGAAGGCCCCGAGCCATCATGTCTCCCACCACGTTGCTGCTGCGCCTCTGCCCGTGCACTGCCTCCTGCTGCCTGCACATCCTCCGCTGGCTGGGGTGCAGTCGTTGATGTGGCCACTCCTGCTGGACGTCCGACTCCTGACTGTGGCAGGGATGCCTCCTCCACCAGCCTGGCCGCACCGTCAGAGGCAGCTTCACAGGGCACCCAGATGACTGATGGGTGGGAAGAGGGCCCGGAGGACGACTGGCGCATAGGGGGTTCAGTTGAGGAGGGGTCGTAGCAAGCCCCATCAAACGGAGGAATCCGGCCTGGGTGACCTGTCCCAGTATGCCGACGCGGTCAACAAGCCATTCGAGATGACGTGCAGTCTCCTCATGAAAAGACTGCAGGTCACCTCGCATGGCCCGTTGACGCAACGCCACACCAGTCAGGACAGGCTCAACCCGGACCCGGATAGCCACGTCCGCAGGCAGAGGAAGGCCAGTTGTCGTGAGCTCATCCCCTGCCTGAAAACGGGTCTGGACGTAGGCATCCCTGCTGGTGCAGGATGATGCAGTGACAGGATCAGGGACAGGATTGCACACAGGTACCTCCGTGGCGACCTGTGCTGCCTCCTGTCCCTGGTCCTGCACTGCACCACTAGCACCAGTGGAATCCCCACCTCCAGACCCCGTCTCTGTTGCTTGCAAGGCCTCCTCCTCCACCAAACCCCCCACCAACCTGGATGACTCCTTGCCATTTTCCCCCGTTGGGCCCTGTGGGGTCCCAGCTGCCCCTTCTGCTGCCGAGGAGTCCAACTCCGACCTCCGCCTCTTGGACCTCCCCCTGGCAGCTGCGGCCTGGGACGCGGCACCGGACTCCTCACTCCTCGACGAGATCACAACCTGGGAGGGGAGCTGGGCCTTGCGTCTCCGGCTGGCGGTGCGATCCCCGCCGCTGTGCTCCACAGCACCTTCTCCGCCATCTTCATCAGTTGACGCTGCAGACAGGGAGAAATAAAACCGAGGCATCAGGGCACTGTACAATGGACACATACACACATGACAGTTGCACATGAATGGCATTGGCAAACCTCAGGCATGGCATCACAATCGGCAACACACATGTCATTTCTACATGCACACATGAGCCATACCACAGCCACATTGCAACTGCCAGCACCATCCATACACATACAACAGCATGAGCCGTCAAAGGTGAGCCAGACATCACATGCAACACAGGGAGTGCACTGCACATGCACGCACACCACCACACTTGCATGCATGTGTACACCTCAGCCAGCTGTCGCAGTGTTCCGATGGGCATCCATGTCACATCTGCCAATCAGGCTTCCACATCCCGCTGTCACATGCATCCATGTTGCATCACTGTTGCACCCTTGTCAAATACACACACATGCACATGTACACAGTGCTGATACATGCAGCTGAAAACAACATACATGCGTGACATCAGGAACATGCCTACTTACATACACATTCATCCAAACATGTGTGCCCATACAACTGCATTTGGCATGCAAGCCTACACCCACAAGCACCATCCATGTCTCACACATGACAGCGCTTGCATGTGTTAGCCTCACGGTCCTGTAAACCCCCACCCATACTCGGCCCCATACAAACAGATGTGCAACCGGCACACTACTGGCACATCACCACACGCACAGCTTACAATCATGATGCATGTACACTTACCGCTCGACACCAGACGGGTCTGCCTCTCAAGGACCTGGACGTGGAGCGCTGGGGATATGCGTTCCAGGACCCTCATCTGATCTTCCGACAAGTGGCCCCGGCGCCCCTTAGCATCCGCTGCCTTCAAGAGGCGCCGGGCCTTGCTCAGGGTCCTGGACCTGAAGTCCTCCCAGCGCTTCTTGACATGTTGGAAGTCGCGGACAGCCACCCTCTCCGCGTTGATGGCAGTCACGATGTCCGTCCAGATCCGAGTCCGTCCTTCCTTGTCGGCGCGCACACTTCCGTAGAGGGCATCATACTGCCCCAGGACTTGCTCCACCAGGACACCAACTTCCCTGGCACTGAAGCTGGTGCCCCTCTGCCTCTCTGGCCGGGGGTTGTCAGTGGTGCCAGATGTTGCAGTGCCCGACATGACAACCCCAGAGGCAGGAGTGGGTGGGCAACTGGTTCCTGGGGCTGGGCTGTGGAGCGGTGGAATCCCAGTCAGGAGTCTTCGGTTCCAGCAGGGGTGATCACAGCAACAGCACCCCTGGCTGATGTGCAGGCAGCAAATGGCAGGGCACGTGGGCAGCAGGCAGTCAGGTAGCAGCAGATGGCAGGTGGGAGCGTGCTCAGGGCTTTGGGGGGGCAGTAATTCGGCCTTGTGGGCAGGAGCGTGGTCTTCCGTGTGCTTACGTGTGGCCAGCTTGATACGGAGTGATTTTGCACGTGAAAATCCTGCATGTCTGCGTGTAAATCGAGGAAAGGCCCTTAGCGCGTATGCACGTCAGCACGCATATGCGATTTCATTGGACCAAAGGCCCTTAGTGCGTAAGCGGGTCTGTGACGTGACGCGTGCGGGTGTTTCCCTCATTACACGTGATGACAGAGCACACGTGGTAAAACTGCACGTCCGAGTGTCATCGCGTGTAATTGGAGGGAAGTGAGCGTACACGCGATTGGCCTGGGTACGTGTATTTCTGGGGTGCGCAGGAAGTTTCACACACGATTGGTGGAAATCCACGTGTGCTCTGTCATCACGTGTAATGAGGGAAACACCCGCGCGCATCAGGTCACAGATGCGCTTACGCGCTAAGGGCCTTTGGTCCAATGAAATCGTATATGCATGCTGACGTGCATACGCGCTAAGGGCTTTTCCTCGATTTACATGCAGACGTGCAGGATTTTCACGTGCAAAATCACTCCGTATCAAGCTGGCCACGCGTAAGCACACGGAAGACCACGCTCCTGCCCACAAGGCCGAATTATTACCCCGCAGAGCCCCAAGCAAGCTCCCACCTGCCATCTGCTGCTGCCTGACTGCCTGCTGCCCACGTGCCCTGCCATTTGCTGCCTGCACATTAGCCAGGGTTGCTGTTGCTGTGACCACCCCTGCTGGAACCGAAGACTCCCGACTGAGATTCCATCGCTCCACAGCCCAGCCCCAGGACCCAGTTGCCCACCCACTCCTGCCTCTGGGGTTGTCATGTCGGGCACTGCAACATCTGGCACCTCTGACCACCCCCGGCCAGAAAGGCAGAGGGGCACCAGCTTCAATGCCAGGGAAGTTGGTGTCCTGGTGGAGCAAGTCCTGCGGCAGTATGATGCCCTCTACGGAAGTGTGCGCGCCGACAAGGAAGGACGGACTCGGATCTGGACGGACATCGTGACTGCCATCAACGCGGAGGGGGTGGCAGTGCGCATCTTCCAACATGTCAAGAAGCGCTGGGAGGACTTCAGGTCCAGGACCCTGAGCAAGGCCCGGCGCCTCTTGAAGGCAGCGGATGCTAAGGGGCGCCGGGGCCACTTGTCGGAAGATCAGATGAGGGTCCTGGAACGCATATCCCCAGCGCTCCACGTCCAGGTCCTTGAGAGGCAGACCCGTCTGGAGTCGAGCGGTAAGTGTACATGCATCATGATTGTAAGCTGTGCGTGTGGTGATGTGCCAGTAGTGTGCCGGTTGCACATCTGTTTGTTTGGGGCCGAGTATGGGTGGGGGTGTACAGGACTGTGAGGCTAACACATGCGAGCGCTGTCATGTGTGAGACATAGATGGTGCTTGTGTGTGTAGGCTTGCATGCCAAATGAAGTTGTGTGGGCACACATGTTTGGATGAATGTGTATGTAAGTAGGCATGTTCCTGATGTCACGCATTTATGTTGTTTTCAGCTGCATGTATCAGCACTGTGTACATGTGCATGTGTGTGTATTTGACAAGGGTGCAACAGTGATGCAACATGGATGCATGTGACAGCGGGATGTGGAAGACTGATTGGCAGATGTGACATGGATGCCCATCGGAACACTGCGACAGTTGGCTGAGGTGTACACATGCATGCAAGTGTGGTGATGTGCGTGCATGTGTAGTGCACTCTCTGTGTTGCATGTGATGTCTGGCTCACCTTTGCCTGCTCATGCTGTTGAATGTGTATGGATGGTGCTGGCAGTTGCAATGTGGCTGTGGTATGGCTCATGTGTGCATGTAGAAATGACATGTGTGTTGCCGATTGTGATGCCATGTCTGAGGTTTGCCAATGCCACTCATGTGCAACTGTCATGTGTGTATGTGTCCATTGTGCAGTGCCCTGATGCCTGTGTTTTATTTCTCCCTGTCTGCAGCGTCAACTGATGAAGATGGCGGAGAAGGTGCTGTGGAGCACAGCGGCGGGGATCGCACTGCCAGCCGGAGACGCAAGGCCCAGCTCCCCTCCCAGGTTGTGATCTCGTCGGGGAGTGAGGAGTCCGGTGCCACGTCCCAGGCCGCAGCTGCCGGGGGGAGGTCCAAGAGGCGGAAGTCAGAGTTGGACTCCTCGGCAGCAGAAGGGGCAGCTGGGACCCCACAGGGCCCAACGCGGGACGATGGCACGGAGTCATCCAGGTTGGTGGGGGGTTTGGTGGAGGAGGAGGCCTTGCAAGCAACAGAGACGGGGTCTGGAGGTGGGGATTCCACTGGTGCTAGTGGTGCAGTGCAGGACCAGGTACAGGAGGCAGCACAGGTCGCCGCGGAGGTGCCTGTGTGCAATCCTGTCCCTGATCCTGTCACTGCATCATCTTGCACCAGCAGGGATGCCTACGTCCAGACCCGTTTTCAGGCAGGGGATGAGCTCACGACAACTGGCCTTCCTCTGCCTCCGGACGTGGCTATCCGGGTCCGGGTTGAGCCTGTCCTGACTGGTGTGGCGTTGTGTCAACGGGCCATGCAAGGTGACCTGCAGTCTTTTCATGAGGAGACTGCACGTCATCTCGAATGGCTCGTTGACCGCGTCGGCCTACTGGGACAGGTCACCCAGGCCGGATTCCTCCGTTTGATGGGTCTTGCTACGACCCCCTCCTCAACTGAACCCCCTATGCGCCAGTCGTCCTCTGTGCCATCTTCCCACCCATCAGTCACCTCAGTGCCCTGTGGAGCTGCCTTTGACGGTGCGGCCAGGCTGGTGGAGGAGGCATCCCTGCCACAGTCGGGAGTCGGACGTCCAGCAGGGGTGGCCAAATCAATGACTGCACCCCAGCCAGCGGAGGATGTGCAGGCAGCAGGAGGCAGTGCACGGGCAGAGGCGCAGCAGCAACGTGGTGGGAGACATGATGGCTCGCGGCCTTCGACATCGGAGGGGCAGGCATCGGCCGGAGGGCAGGAGGACCCAGGACGGGAAGTGTCTTCCGTGTGGCAGCGGTTGGGCCACGCCATAGATGCGGAGCGGCAGCGGGCGGAAGAGGCATGGCTCACGATGGTCAGGGCGGAGAACTCCATGCGGAGGGCCCTGAGGCGGGCCAAGTGCCTCGAGGCAATCCGCAGGGAGTTTGGGGGGAACATGTGGACGGCCCTGCGGACCCTCGGGGCCATGGAGGAGGAGCGCCTCCGGGACATTGAGCAGGAGTTCGATGATGCCCTGGCCCGAAACATCCCGAAGTGAGCCGTCGGACTAGCCCTCTGCCCTTGTAAATAGTTCTGTAGTTAGTGTTAGGTTTCCTTTTGTTTAGCATTTTTTTTGGACCTTTTGGACAATGGGCCACATTTTTGTATATATATTGTTTTTTTAGGTAGTGTTATTAGATAGGTTTCATTTCTTCGGTTGGGATAATGGACCCTGGATTGTTTATCTGTATATAGTTGACTTTTGGATTTTCATTTTTTTTAATGATTTCCCCATGAAGCAATGGTTTTCGATTTTAATTTTCCATTGGATTTACTTTTGTGGACTGTGACTTTGGACACCTTTCGTTTGCATTATGATTTGTGGTTTTGCATTATTTCACGTACCTGCTGGGTTTTTTTTTTAGAAATTTCCATTATTGTTTGTTTATTTTTGATTCAATTTATGTTGCGTTTAATACATATTTTTTCTTCAAACTTCAATGTGTAGTATCATCTCATTGGTTTCATGCATATCATGATATGGGTTTTGACATTCACTGACACCCATTGGGTGTATGTGAGGGACATGTGTTCATTTCCAAACTTGCAATTGGGTTTATATCATGTTTTTGCCATTTCTAAGTGGGTGGATGCAATACTCAGGTGTGTGTTTGCCATTTGGGGGCTGACCTTAAGGGCCAGGGATCTAGATTGTGGTGACATGTTGGCTGGGGGACATGAGTGGGGGCCTGGTGGAGGCTGCCCCTGGTGGCTGGGGGGTGGGGGTGGTGGGAGACATGAGTGGGGGCCTGGTGGAGGCTGCCCCTGCACTGCTGGGGGGTGGGTGTGATGGGAGACATGAGTGGGGGCCTGGTGGAGGCTGCCCCTGCACTGCTGGGGGGTGGGGGTGATAGGGGACATGAGTGGGGGCCTGGTGGAGGCTGCCCCCGCACTGCTGGGGGGTGGGGGTGATGGTAGACATGAGTGGGGGCCTGGTGGAGGGTGCCCTAGTGGCTGGGGGGTGGGGGTGGTGGTGGACATGAGTGGGGGCCTGGTGGAGGCTGCCCCTGCCCTGCTGGGGGGTGGGGGTGATGGGAGACATGAGTGGGGGCCTGGCGGAGGCTGCCCCTGCACTGCTGGGGGGTGGGGGTGATGGGAGACATGAGTGGGGGCCTGGTGGAGGGTGCCCCTGCACTGCTGGGGGGTGGGGGTGGTGGGAGACATGAGTGGGGGCCTGGTGGAGGGTGCCCCTGGTGGCTGGGTGGTGGGGGTGATAGTGGACATGAGTGGGGGCCTGGTGGAGGGTGCCCCTGGTGGCTGGGGGGTGGGGGTGGTGGTAGACATGAGTGGGGGCCTGGTGGAGGCTGCCCCTGCACTGCTGGGGGGTGGGGGTGATGGGAGACATGAGTGGGGGCCTGGTGGAGGCTGCCCTTGCACTGCTGGTGGGTGGGGGTTATGGGAGACATGAGTGGGGGCCTGGTGGAGGCTGCCCTGCACTGCTGGGGGTTGGGGGTGATAGGGGACATGAGTGGGGGCCTGGTGGAGGCTGCCCCTGCACTGCTGGGGGGTGGGGGTGATAGGGGACATTAGTGGGGGCCTGGTGGAGGGTGCCCCTGGTGGCTGGGGGGTGGGGGTGGTGGTAGACATGAGTGTGGGCCTGGTGGAGGCTGCCCCTGCACAGCTGGGGGGTGGGGGTGATGGGAGGCATGAGTGGGGGCCTGGTGGAGGCTGCCCCTGCACTTCTGGGGGGTGGGGGTGATGGGAGACATGAGTGGGGGCCTGGTGGAGGCTGCCCCTGCACTTCTGGGGGGTGGGGGTGGGGGTGATGGGAGACATGAGTGGGGGCCTGGTGGAGGGTGTCCCTGCACTGCTGGGGGGTGGGGATGGTGGGAGACATGAGTGGGGGCCTGGTGGAGGGTGCCCCTGGTGGCTGGGGGGTGTGGGTGGTGGTAGACATGAGTGGGGGCCTGGTGGAGGCTGCCCCTGCACTGCTGGGGGGTGGGGGTGATGGGCGACATGAGTGGGGGCCTGGTGGAGGGTGCCCCTGCACTGCTGGGGGTGGGGGTGATGGGAGACATGAGTGGGGGCCTGGTGGAGGCTGCCCCTGGTGGCCGGGGGGTGGGGGTGATAGGGGACATGAGTGGAGGCCTGGTGGAGGATGCCCCTGGTGGCTGGGGGGTGGGGGTGATAGGGGACATGAGTGGGGGCCTAGTGGAGGCTGCCCCTGGTGGCTGGGGGGTGGGGGTGGTGGTAGACATGAGTGGGGGCCTGGTGGAGGCTGCCCCTGCACTGCTGGGGGGTGGGGGAGCAGGGGGACATGAGTGGGGGCCTTGTGGAGGCTGCCCCTGCACTGCTGGGGGGTGGGGGTGCAGGGGGACATGAGTGTGGGCCTGGTGGAGGGTGCCCCTGGATGCTGGGGGGTGGGGGTGGTGGTAGACATGAGTGGGGGCCTGGTGGAGGCTGCCCCTGGTGGCTGGGGGGTGGGGGTGGTGGTAGACATGAGTGGGGGCCTGGTGGAGGCTGCCCCTGCACTGCTGGGGGGTGGGGGTGATGGGGGACATGAGTGGGGGCCTGGTGGAGGCTGCCCCTGCACTGCTGGGGGGTGGGGGTGATGGGAGACATGAGTGGGGGCCTGGTGAAGGCTGCCCCTGCACTGCTGGGGGGTGGGGGTGATAGGGGACATGAGTGGGGGCCTGGTGGAGGCTGCCCCTGCACTGCTGGGGGGTGGGGTGATGGGAGACATGAGTGGGGGCCTGGTGGAGGCTGCCCCTGCCCTGCTGGGGGGTGGGGGTGCAGGGGGACATGTGTGGGGGCCTGGTGGAGGGTGCCCCTGCACTGCTGGGGGTGGGTGTGCAGGGGGACATGTGTGGGAGCCTGGTGGAGGCTGCCCCTGGATGCTGGGGGGTGGCGGTGGTGGGAGACATGAGTGGGGGCCTGATGAAGGGTGCCCCTGGTGGCTGGGGGTGGGGGTGGTGGTAGACATGAGTGGGGGCCTGGTGGAGGCTGCCCCTGCACTGCTGGGGGGTGGGGTGCAGGGGGACATGAGTGGGGGCCTGGTGGAGGGTGCCCCTGGATGCTGGGAGTTGGGGGTGCTGGGAGACATGTGTTGGTGATCAGTAGTGCAAGGTGACATGTGGGTTGGCTGGGGGGCATGGCCATGGTGGATGGGTTGCCTGTGGGACATGAACAGGGGTGCTGGGTAGTCCCCTGTGGTGTGGGCTGCCTGCAGGGGCCCTGGAGGGTGTAGAGGGAACACCTGGGAGGACCCACACGGCCAAATCACGTGTAGCATTCCCTGGCACCACCTAAATACACATACCCTGCTGAAATTGCGTGTGAATCTTCCCGCGCACCTCGGAATACACGTACCCAGGCCAATCGCGTGTGGAACTTCCCGTGCACCCGAAGTACACGTACCTAGGCCAATCGCGTGTGGAACTTCCCGCGCACCCCAAAACACACGTACCCAGGCTAATCGCATGTGGAACTTCCCGCGCACCCCGTAGTACACGTACCCAGGCTAATCGCGAGTGGGACTTCCCGCGCACCCCGATGTACACGTACCCAGGCCAATCGCGTGTGGGACTTCCCGCGCACCCCGAAGTACACGTACCCAGGCCAATCGCTTGTGGAACTTCCCACGCATCCCGAAGTACACGTACCCAGGCCAATCGCGTGTGGAACTTCCCGCTAACCCCAAAGTACACGTACCCAGGCCAATCGCGTGTGGAACTTCCTGCGCACCCAGAAGTACACGTACCCAGGCTAATCTTGTGTGGGACTTCCGCGCACCCCGAAGTACACGTACCCAGGCCAATCGCGTGTGGGACTTCCCGCGCACCCAGGTACACACGCACACGCTATATTTCACACAGCGGGTGTCCGTGTTTGTCAGTACCCCTTTGCACCTCATTTGTCCTAGAGGGCCACTGTATGGACAATTCATCATGGCGGTATATGGGTGCTTTGTGTTAGCGCACATTTTGGCGCACATTTTTTCAGGCGCAGGGGCGCTACCGCCTGCTTTCTTGTGGCGTACTTGTTTGGCCCTGTGCGCGTCTTTGACCGTGCACTGGTTTGCCCTATTCTATTCCATGAATACGGGTTGTAGGCGAGCGTGTGGGCGTTCCGCGCACTTGCCTCCTGTACTTCCCCCGTGACGCCCATATTTTCACGCGTTGTTCCCCATTCCGAGTGTTACGCCCCGTGTTCCGCCTACTTTTGTGATGTGCGCCGCGCTATGTGCGATTTCGCAGTGGCCGTGGTGCACGCTGTTGGATGACCTGTGCGCCGGCGTGCGCGGCGCACATTTTTAGCGCACATCCAATGTTTTTCTCGAGCACGGACTTCCATGAATCGATGTGCGCTGGTTTCCCTGCGATTTTCGCACTTGCACTGCGATTTTCGCACGTTTTGGCACCTCTGCGCGGGAATTTTTGGCGCACATTAATTCCATGAATCGACCCCTTAGTATGAGTAAAGCAGCCATGTTGAGAAAATGGACGTTGGCATGGTATAATAGTAAGCGAGAAGCCTCGAGGAGAAAAACCAAGGCTGCAGAGCTGAGAGGCACTGGAATACAGATTTGTGCAAGGACAAAGGATATTTGCTTGGCTCAGAATCAAGGATGCTGCAGCAAGAAGTAACTGCAAGGCTAGAAAGGACTCGAAGAAGATAAGCTACATAAGCAGGACATATTTCTGTTATATTAAGTAAAGGAGTGAAAAACTGTGAGTGCCAAGTATTGAACAATCAAAGATGCAGAACGCACATGCAGGACGGAGCAACCACGTCTCCAGAGGCCCAGGAGAGTAATAGCATCCAATATAATTGAATCAAATAGCATTAAATAAAAGGAAAGAATGGACAAAATCATGGTCTCCTCACACGTGGTACGAGACCAGAAGACAAGACCTATTCATAAAGCTCCAGACGAAGATAGCAATGTACCTTTATTCCCTTTAAAGTTCAGAGGAAGAGAACAGTCAAGAAAAGTCAACTACAGAGATTAAGCCTTGGCTTAGGGCCTAACTGCTGAGAGATGGTAGGCTAATTAGCTAAGGAGGGCAGTTGTCTGATGTTGTTTCCTGCACCTGGGTTTCGTTGCTTACGTGCTGCTAACGAGCCGAATGTCCAAGGTTGGGAGAGAGTGCCAACCAATCATGAGGGCCTATGTAATGGTGGACTATACGTTGTTGCAGAAGCCCATCCACTGCTGTTGTTTTGCTATTATCAGTATTTTACATAGGGGTTGTTTAAGGCGTGCCTACTCGATAAGGGCAGCCAATGATGATACTAACACTTACATGAACTATAGGTATATTTGTTCCCTAAACCAATCCTTCCACCCAATAGGTTTTTACTGCTTGTGAAACGAGACGGTGGGCAGGTGCACCTTTGAAGAAATTCCTGTCCGATCCCCACAGGCGCCCCGCAAACTGAAGGCGTACTGGCCAATTGGGGAAGAGTCGATACCGTAGGGCTCGAACTGAGCAACGGATGTAAGCAAAACATTGAAGGTGGCAAATAAAAGGGGAGGGATTGTATCACATGTGTAAACATATATAGTGAGGAAACGTAACGGGATTGATTTAAGAATAGATTGCCTCAATACCTATCTTCAAGGAGGTAGAAGGGAACACATCACCACTCCAAGTGGGGTATTTTTAGGGATTCCTGAGGCAAGGCCAATATAACGGAATGCGTTTCAAACTCCAAAATGGGGTCAAATGGAGATGAGATACTTTTAATAGACAAAGTAAAAAAAGACCATTGTAGAATTTGGTGTGCACATTTTGTTGTGGTTCTGAATATGTTAGTGTAGTTGTGATTAAAATAGGTTAACTAGAAACATAGAATGATAGTAATAGTTTGGCTGTTTATCAGACACTAAAAACAAACAATTGTTGTCAATCATACGAGGGTAACAGTTGAGAAGAAAAATAGCAAAATAAGATTCTTAGATTGTCAATAATAAAACAGCAGCACAGGGGGAATCGATAGAATTGTAACAGAACAGCAAAGAGAATATTATGGTGTAGGCTTGGAACTAGGTTTAAGAACAATTTTCTGGGCTACTGGTGGTGATTGATGGTGCTTACCAAATTGATTGATGTGATATAATTAATTAAAGTAACAGCAGAATTAAAGGTCCGGTAAGTATTGACAGTAGAAAAATGACGTGTCATCATGGAGGACACACCTCTTCTACATGTGTGCAAAACATTACCGAAGTACACGCCTAAGATTAGGAAATATGCTGAATGGGCAAGAGGCACGGCTGACAAAATGTTCATGCCTTCGCCTCAAGATGGTTGCCCCTCAAGAACAGTATTGCAACACTTGACAACATACTTACATGCTATGTACACAGAGAAGAGGTTACAAAAGGTTGGCTATTTTAGAGCTATGGAAAATGTATTGGAACGAGAGAGAAGACTCACCCAAGAAGGAGTCGATGCTTAATCAGCTTGAAGGGGAAGGTGCAGCGCCCGCGACTCCTCTTTCTCCTTCTGAAGACAATAGTATAACCACTGAGGAACGCAGATTAAATCCTCTAGAGGAGTGAAAAGCAGCAGGGTATATTAATCTGATATATGCACCACCTGCTTATAGTAGTGAAGATGGTACAGAAGAAAGTAAGACTAAAGAATGTGAATACATGTCCAGACCTACTAAAAGTGAGGAGTGTAACGAGAGAAGGGAAAGATAGATAGAGATATAAGAAGAGACCAAGAGACAAACAGGAGAGAAAGATAAAGCCAGTGAAGTGACAATTGTACAGAATGAGTGGATGGGAGGACACATATCACTGGAATTATATGGAAAAGGTATTGACAAAGTTATAAAAAGAAGAAAGAGAGGAAAAGGAACGAGAAAGGGCATACAAAGATGAGAAGGAAAAAGAGAGGAAGCGTAAAGAAGAACGATGAAGGAATGAAGAGCAGATAAAAGAGAAAAGATGGGGAAAGAAGAAACGTGAGGAAAACACAGATTAAAAGAAAGAAGTTTGCAGAGAAGGCTAGAAGAGGAAGAGAAGAGGGAGATGAGACGAAGGGAAGAGCAAAAGGAAATGAGATGTAGTAGAGGACAAATGGATGACGAAATAGATCACATTGTTAACAGAGTGCAATACCAGTTGAAGAACAAGTACGATGGGAAGAAGAAAGAAGGTCGCAACAGCTCCATAGAGAGCTGCATGACATACCTAGAGCACTGATATGGGCTGATGAACATGAGACATAAGGCATAGGGCAAAAGATTGGCGAATTATAGAGACAGATGAGTAAACAGATGGATATGAGACCACAAGGAGTATCGAAGGTTCTCCACGAAGAGAATGAAGAGGTAATGAAAGAAAAGCATACAACGCTGTCCCAAAGCAGATTAGATCTTGATGACGAGGAAAGGGATAACAGCCATACCAGTTGGAGTATAATGATGTCAGACGAAGAAAGGGAGAAAACAAGAGAGCGCGAGAAGAGGGTGCATGTGGCTCTACGATAGATCCAGATGTAGGAAAAGGGTTCAGATGTAGGAGAACTAGAAACAAAAATACCAGAACTGTCATGATGCCTACCCCCGGAGCACCAGGCCAGGCCCAGCACCCCCGGGAGCAGGCATCATGCTCCCGGGTAAAAGCCCAGCGGCCCCTTATAGGGGCTCTTCGGACTCTGTCCTGGCGCCTTTGGCGCCAGGCTCATGTTGGACATCAGTCCTGGCGCCATAGGCGCCAGGCTCATAAAGGAAGGTGTTTTGTGCACTTACCTGATGCAGACCATGCTGCAAGATTCAGGCCTCCCTGAGACCTGAAAGGGACTATTTTTTCATTGAGACTATTTTGCCACTCGGGCGTGGCCAGGGAAGGATACTTACCTGGAACTACTTTGGGGGCTATTTAAGCCACACCCAGACAGTAGCTCACGCTTCGCGTTGTTCTGCATCCAAGCAGCGGAACGCTCACCGTGTCTGTTCCTGCATCTGGTCTCCAGCCACGCCCGCCTCGATCCTGGAAAACCTGTAAGGAAAGAAGAGAAGAGAAAGGTGAAAACCAAGAATTTTATCAAACTTCTTACCTGCATCCGGAACCTTCACGCCAGCGTTCCTGAGAAAAGACTTTCATTTAAAAGCACCGCGTTGCTCGCTGCAGCGCCGCGCTTCACTCACCTGTCCTCGGGAGTTCTTCTGGCTCCACCGCGACTGTCTGCACCGGTCGCCACATCTCTGCGCCTAGGGGAGAGAAGAAGAGACAAAAGGTGAGCAGAAGGAACATATGAGGAAAGCCTAATTTTCCGCCATAACACTTACCGGTCTTCTGTTGGTGGATCATTCCTCATTTCGGGTCGGCGCCGCTACGTTGGCAGGTACCTCAACCCGGCCCCTATGGGGAAAGGACAAAAGACATTACTGGAGGAATATAAAGACATTAAGAGGGATCGCGCCCATCGCTAACTCACCTGAGTTTACCATTGGCAAGTCAATCCCTCAACGCATCGCCTTCATTCTACACCTGAACTAAAGGACAGATCACAGGTTAGGAAGGCAACAGAAAAGGAGGCTCAACACTTGAACTTTTGTAATCTTCATACTTACGGCATTCTGCTCGGAAAAGTCAAGTGGATTTTGCCAGCGCCATTCTGAATACCAGTGAAGTAACTGGACAAACACGCGCCCCTGCACCAGAAGCAGGATGAAGAGTTCATCCTTTCAAACCATAAGGTGAGCTTCAACCGGGGATTTCGGAGGAAGTTAGAGAAGAAAGAAGGAGGAAAGGGGGGAGCAAGCACACTATTCTGCAGACTGTTAATCCCCTTTCTCATCTGCAGAAGGATATTCCTACGGGCCAGACAAGCAAGAATTAAGGGTCCTGTTCAGTCGGTGTTCCGAGTTCTGCGCATCACGCTCGAAGAGGCCACAGCAACCCAGACTAGACCAGCGCCTCCGTGGGAGTCAGGTGAGCATTACAGAATGCGAAGCCTTCTTACAAATTCCCACCCAGGCGCTATGGAAACGTCTGAGACTGATCAGTTGGCCCAACTACTGGGGGAATTACGGGCCGAAGTATACGCCGCTCGTCAAGAGACTAATGCTCTCTGGAGGGAAGTGATTGTATCAAAGGAAAGAACTGATGACCTGGCTAGACAGTTTTTGCAAGGTCAAGCTGGACACACTCCTCTACCCGGTTCCGGGGGCAACCCCGCTCCTGTGGTTCCCAGTAACCCTGTGCAGATGAATGTACCTGGAAACATGCCGCTGGCCCCACCCGAACGCTTTGCTGGGGACCCCAAACGATTCGCCGTATTCATGAATCAGTGTCGTTTGCACTTCCTATGCAGACCTGGGGCCTTCCCTAATGACCAGACCAAGGTAGCCTTTGTATTGTCATATCTCAGCGGCTGTACTGCCGATTAGTCAGTTCCACTGGTTACTCAAGATGACCCGATTCTCCGTGATTTTCAAGGATTTCAAGCAAGTATGGAAAGGTTATTTGCTCGACACTCTCAGGGGCAGGCTCTGGATGACGAACTCCTATCCCTACGACAGGGCAATCGGGACCTCCTATCCTACATTGCAACCTTTAATAGACTAATTGTGGAAACTGGGTGGCCAGAGGATAAAAGAATCATGTTATTTTATCGAGGTCTATGCGGATAACTTAAAGATGTCCTGGCCCAAGTTGTAAATCCGCCCCAAGAATGCACATAATATATAGACTTAGTGGTCCAATTGGATCACAGACTTCAAAACAGAAAAGCAGATCGGTCCAAGTTTGAGACCTGAGTGTTGGTCAAGACCCACGCTAACCTCAAGGGTGCTGATGTCTCTGAGCCTATGCAAATCGGAGGGGTTAAAGGACCTTTAACTCAAAAAGAACGTGAACGAAGACGGCAGATGCAATTATGTTTTTATTGTGGGTCCTCTGGACACTTTCTACGAGATTGCCCGGCAAAACCGCCCAAGAAGGTGGTAGGAGCCGCTGATAAAAACCATGAAGACTCTGTTTCGGGAAACAACCACGCCCGACAAGCGTAGGGGTCCGTTTGCCGAGCTTGAAAGCTAACTCTCAGACCTTGCATTTCATTGTGCCAATGGTCCTCGTAGATCCGGAACAGCCTAAGCGGTTGCATGCAATAAAGGCATACATCGATAGTGGGGCTATAGGAAATTATGTGGATCGTGAATTGGTCTCTAGAATTAACCTCCCTCTGCGTCCTAAAACCAGCGAAGATGTCATCACCACAGTCGATGGAACCGAAATTGCCTCAGGACCGGTAACACATTCCACTGCTGAGGTGACACTTATAGGTCCGGACGGCCATCGGGAGGCAGTTGTGTTTGATGTAATCAAGGCTCCACAGTTTCAGGTTATTCTCGGAATCCCTTGGTTAGAGACACATAATCCTCGAATTGATTGGTGAGCGAAGAGATTAACCTTCCCGGATTGTGCACAAACCTGCTACCCAGAAAATCTGAAGATTAGTCTAGCGTCTGTAACCTCTGTCTCCATGCAACTACCTCCGGAATATCAAGACTTTCAGGACCTCTTCCAAAAGGAACAGGCCAACACGTTACCTCCCCACCGATCGTACGATTTCCAAATCGATCTGGTGCCCGGTGCACAACCCCCTTGTAGCAGGATTTATGCCCTTACTGAACCTGAGTATCTGCATTTGAGACAATATTTAGATCAATACCTAGCCAATGGTTTAATTCGCCCGTCAAAGTCTCCGGCATCCTCGGCTTTGTTCTTCGTGCCCAAAAAAGAAGGCGACCTTAGAACTTGTATCGACTACCGCACATTGAACCAGAAAACTGTTAAAAACCGTTACACTCTGCCTCTGATCCCTGAACTCCTTGACCAGTTGAAGGACGCTTGCGTATACACCAAGTTAGATCTCCGGGGGGCTTATCATCTGGTGCGAGTAAAAGAAGGCGACAAATGGAAAACGGCCTTCCGTACAAAATATGGATTATTCGAATCCAGGTGATGCCTTTCGGGTTGTGCAACGAGCCTGCTGCCTTCCAATTCTTCATGAACAATGTCCTTCGGGAACTCATCGATGTTTGTGTTGTCGTATATATCGATGACATTTTTGTGTACTCCTCTTCAGAATCTGATCACAGAAAGCATGTCAGGGCCGTCCTTGAGAAATTGCGCCAGCACAAACTGTTTGCAAAGCTGGAAAAGTGCGTTTTCCGTACCACCGAGGTTGAGTTTCTTGAATTCATCCTGGCACCTAAAGGGGTTCGAATGGACTCATGAAAAGTGGATGCCATCCTCAAATGGCCATCACCTAGTTCGGTGAAAGGTGTCCAAAGCATGCTTGGTTTTTGCCAATTTTCATCGCAGATTTATCCCGGAATTTTCACGTGTGGTACAACCCATCACTGCACTCTTGTGGAAAAATAAACGCTTCGAATGGACTGAGGAAGCCGAACAGGCCTTTCAGGAATTGAAAGCTAAATTCACGTCCGCACCTATTTTGAAGCACCCGCGTCCCGATCTCCCATATATAGTCGAAACCGATGCGTCCAGCTTAGCCATGGGAGCTGTCCTGTCTCAGAGAGACCCTGAAACCAACCTACTGCACCCCGTAGCATTTTGGTCCAGAAAGTTCTCGCTGCCTGAGGTAAATTATGCAATCACCGACAAGGAATTATTAGCCATTAAGTCCGCCTTTAAAGCTTGGCGGCATTATCTTCTTGGCGCCAGCCATACCATCACCGTGATCACCGAAACTTACAATATTTAAAAACTGCCAAGGCTCAATCGTCACGTCAGCTCCGATGGACTTTGTTCTTTGCTGAGTTCGATTTTGTAATCACTTACCGCCCCGGCTGTAAGAATGGCAAAGCGGACGCGCTATCTCGAATAGGAATGGGAGAACTAGACACAAACTCAGAACCTGTGCCGATAATTCCTGAACAAAGAATTTTGGGGATAACCTCTTTACAAACCCTTGTAGACATTCAAGCACGGGTAAAACAACTCCTGGACTCTACAGCCTTGCTGGATTGGATCCAAAGGGGGTCTTACTTTTCGGTCAACGATGGCCTACCTTACTCCCAAGGACGCTTATTTCTGCCAGAAAAGGAATTGCAAGAACTGGTTATTTCCCGTCATCATGATACCCTGATGGAAGGACATCCTGGCATTGCCAAAACTGAGGAAAAAATTAAATGACAATTCTGGTGGCCTTCCTGGCGAAAGGATATTAAATCTTTTGTGATGTCCTGTGGAGTTTGCGCCCAAAACAAAGGCCAAAAGACAAAACCCGCCGGTCTTCTTCAGCCTTTAGACATTCCACCAGCACCTTGGCACACCTTGTCACTAGATTTGATCACGGACCTGCCCCCTTGTAATGGATACAAAACTATTCTGGTTGTGGTGGATTTATTTTCCAAGATGGCCCATTTTATTCCGTTGAAAGGATTACCTTCAGCTTCTGTTCTAGCCAAGGAATTCCTCGAAAATATCATCCGTTTGCATGGATTCCCGTCCATACTAGTCTCCGACCGGGGAAGCCAGTTTATTTCTCATTTTTGGAGGAAGTGTTGTCAACTGGCACAAATCAACGTAAGACTCTCAACCAGCCACCACCCACAGACCGATGGTCAGACGGAGAGAACGAACCAGACCCTTGAACAATACCTACGATGTATGTTGCACCAATCGGAGGGTAATTGGAAGGATATTTTATGGGTGGCCGAATATGCATACAATAACTCGGTACACTCTGGAACTGGACAAAGCCCCTTTTATACCCTATTTGGACATCACCCTCGTACTTCAGACCTGGACTCACCTCTGAGCCTTGAAATGCCCGCAGTGGACCATTTGCATTCCACGATAACTCAAGCCTTCAAGGATGCAACTGCACATTTGCAACAAGCGAAAGGGAAATACAAAAAGAATGCGGATCTGCATCGGAGTGAGGTGCCTCCATACCAAATAGGGGATCAAGTATGGTTGGCTACCAAACACTTATTGCTCAAGGGACCTCAAACGTTTAATCCAAGGTATTTGTGCCCTTACTCGATCAAAGCTATAATTAACCCAGTGGCAGTCAAGCTCGATCTACCAGCTAATATGCGGATTCACCCCGTTTTTCATGTGTCACTTTTGAAACCAGTGCAACCAGGAACCAGATTAATAAAGCCACCAGAACCAATCCAGATAGATGGGGAGCCTGAATTCGAGGTGAAGAACATTTTGGATTCTAAGATTTCAAAATCAAAACTTTTCTTTCGAAGGGATTGTGTCCTCCGACGTATTCCTCATCTTAGATATCTCCTTCCAGCTCTGCTGGCCTCGGAAAAAATGTTTCTCTAGAGGGCGCTGCGCGTCGACGTGCTCCGAGTCGATGTCCCTCGACAGCCGCCGTATCGACGTCGACGTCATCCTACCTATAAAGGCCGCGCGCAGCGTCCGTTGCTCAGTTCCATTTTTCCGCGCTTACTCAGTGCCTCGGAATACCGTTGCTCAGTTCTTAGTCAGATTAATTTTATTTACCTCGAGTCATTCAATCCGTACTCGATGGCTTCCTCGTCGGAACCGACAACTCCTCGATCCGGCTTCAAGAAATGTCGAGATTGTGGGAAAAAGATGTCGTTGACTGACCCTCACAGAGTTTGTCTGTGGTGTTTGGGAGCTGAACACCATTGTTCGGAATGCGAGGACTGTATGTCCATGACAGCTAAGGCCCTGAAGGAGCGTAGGGGGAAGCTGGAGAAAGGTAAGACTTTTAAAGCTTCTTCTTCGTCGACGAAGTCGAGACATTCGTCTCCTCGTCACCATTCGCGCTCCAGGTCTCGGAGTGGGTCTCATCACTCCTCGAGATCGAAGCACTCGAAGAGGGGACGTCGAAGATCCCCTTCTCGGTCTTCCTCTTCCTCTGTTTCGCCAAAAAGAATCCCTTGCCCCACGAAACATAGTTCCCGGGCTGAATGGGAGGAATTCCGAAAAAATATGATGAGCGTCTTCGAGAAAGCGGCCTCGACCCCCTCGAAGACTGCCGAGAGCGATGCTCTGGTCGAAAGAACCGAAGGTCAAAAACGCCGCGAGTCGCAGTACCCGGCGAAGGAAACCTCTCGAGCGCGTCTCGAACCCTCGAGTAGGACTATGACCTCCAAACCTTCCTCGAAGGTTCCGTCGACACCGTCGACGAGGGTTCCGTCGACGTTGAGGTTGATGTCTTCGACGCCGTTGTCGAAGGGACCTTCGACACACGGATCTGTCGACTCGACGCCAGCTTCGACACCGGCGTCGACGCCAAGAAAAGTCACGGTTACGACACACCCAGTGACTATCCCCAGGTCCTCGACGTCGATGGCTTCGAGATTGTCGAGTAGAATTCCAATTCTGTCGAGGTCTTCGAGGCCTCCGCCTTTGTTTTCAACGCCACGCTCGAAGCCTTCGACGTCGGCGTCGACGACATTGACGTTTTCGAGGCCGATAATGACAAGTTCGGCGCCCTCTGCCTTGGAAATGGGATTTACTCCCTTTATGAGTTCAGAACAATTGAGAACTATGTCCTCAATTTTGGAAGAGGGTGAATTGTCTGAACAGGAAGACACATTTGAGTTGCAGGGACCTGTAACCCCAATTAGAGAGGAATTTGCCTCTGAAGAGCGCAGGTTAAAGGATCTTCATGATTCCTTACATGAGGCAAGTGGGTTAGACACTTCCCCTGAGGTGGAGTTTGCTAAACCAGACCCGGGGGAGCATGCTGAAACCCCCTATAGAGCCTTAATGGCCAGGATCACAGAGTTCATGGGGTGGTCTGCACCTTCACAATCTTTCCAACAAGATGACCTCACGGATATTCTTGACAAAGGCCCACAGGAGGATCCTGTGGTGCCTTTTCATAAAGCTCTTCAGAGAAAGATCATGACAAACTGGGAAACCCCAGATGTAGTACCAGCAGTAAATAAAAAACTGTCTACAAAGTACAGGGTATCTTCTACAGACCCAGAGTTTTTGTCTAAACACCCATCCCCAGAAAGTCTGGTGGTACAGGCAGCATCCTCTACCGATGTCAAGACGGTTTATCCTATCGTCTCACAGGACAGGGACGATAAAAAATATGATGCTATGGCAAAGAAAGTCTTTTCAGCATGTAGCATGGCGTTAAAATCTGTTAATGCTAGTTGCACCCTTGCTAGGTTCAGCCATACACTTTGGGAGTGTGCTTCTACAGCGGCTGACTGCATCCCGGAGGGAGAAGAAAGGGATGCGTTCCTGAATATTATACAGGACGGTAAAGACGCTATGTGCGAATCCCTCCAGATGGGCATTGATTCGGCTGACAGTATCAGCAGAGCAATGGCGGCAAGTACATCAACCAGCAGATTTGCTTGGTTGAGAAAGTCTGGTTTTGCCCCAGATGTGCAAGCCAGGCTCTTGAACATGCCATTCGATGGCTCTTCTTTGTTCGGGAAAAAGGCGGATGACAGTTTAGAAAAACTGCAAACTTCAAAAGCAGCAGCAAAATCCCTAGGAGCTGCAATCCGTCAGACTCCTTTTCGTCCCACAGGAACCTCTGCGAGGGGCAAGTCCTTTCGCTTCTACTCCGCATTCGAAAGAGGTAGAGGACGACCGGCTCAAAGGGGACAAAGAAGAACTACCCGAGGTGGACGGGGTAGATATTCAAAAGCCGCAGCAACAGCAGGTACCTCTTTACCATCGGCATCGGCATCAGCCGCCCCAAAACCACTCTGAGGACTTCCCTCACAGGACACCTGTAGGAGGCAGGTTGACTCAACATCTGGCGGTATGGCAGGCTATCACGTCAGATGCTTGGGCATTGGCAACAGTTGCCCAAGGTTACTGCCTGCCTTTCCTACGTATACCTCAGAGTCATCCACCGGGGATCAGCTCTCAGAAAGCTCCAGATCTGCTCCTCTTGCAGGAAATTTGGGACCTGCTAGAGAAAGGTGCCATAGAACCGGTACCTGTAGCGGAGAGGAACAAGGGCTGGTACTCCCCTTACTTTCTCATTCCAAAGAAAGACGGAGGACTGAGACCCATCTTGGACTTGCGAGAATTGAACAAATTCCTCAGAAAAGACAAATTCAAGATGGTCACTCTTTCTCAGATCCTCCAGGCCCTTCAGTTCCAGGACTGGTTGGTATCTCTGGACCTTCAGGACGCTTATTTCCATGTGCCTATCCATCTCAAACACAGGAAATACCTGAGGTTCGCAATTGGCAACTCTCACTATCAATTTCGAGTGCTACCATTTGGGCTGACCTCCGCCCCGAGGGTCTTCACCAAGTTAATGTCGGTAGTGGCTGCAAGTCTAAGGAGGGAAGGGATTCACGTCTACCCCTACCTGGACGATTGGTTGATCAGGGCTGTTTCTCCGGAACAAGCTCAGATCCAGCTAAATCACGTGTGCCACTTCCTTCACAGACTGGGCTTCTCCCTCAATTTAAAGAAGTCACAAATTATACCATCGCAATACTCTAGTTCATAGGAGCGATCCTGGACACTTCCCTGGGAAAAGCCTCGCCACCAGAGGTGAGGGCTCAAGATATTCTACAGATGGTTTACCAAGTTCCAACATGCCCAACGTCTCCCAGCCTTCGACTTTTTGAGGTTTCTAGGCCTCATGGCATCCTGCATTTTCATAGTGCCAGAGGCTCGCCTGAGAATGAGATCCCTCCAGTGGGCACTGAGGACTCAGTGGTCACAATTCTCAGGGAGAATGACAGATCTTCTTCAGGTTCCCGGCAGGGTGGCTCGAGACCTTCAGTGGTGCGCCTGTCAGGAGAACATTCTGAAAGGAGAACAGTTTTGGCAACCCTGGCCGGAGATAACAGTAGTCACGGATGCCTCACTCACGGGGTGGGGAGCCCACGCCAACAACTTGACCATCAGCGGTCGTTGGTCTCCATCGGAGTCCAGACTACATATCAACCTGTTAGAGCTGAGAGCCATCAGACTTGCGCTGAAGGCGTTCCTGCCAGCTGTACAAGGGAAGAACGTCCTGAAAATGACGGACAACACGGTGGCCATGCATTACCTCAACAAAAGAGGAGGCGTAGGTTCACTACCCCTGTGCAGAGAGGCGATGCAGCTCTGGTTTTGGGCAATCCAAGAAGGAATCTCTCTATCTGCAGTTCACCTAGCCGGAGAGAAGAACTTGACAGCGGACGCTCTGAGCAGGCAGAACACAGTCTCCCACGAGTGGGAGCTAGCTCAGGAAGTCCTTCAAGAGATCTTCGCCCTTTGGGGAACCCCTCAGGTAGATCTGTTCGCCACCAGCCTAAACAGTAAATGCGACCTGTTCTGCTCAAGGGAATTTTCCCCGAGAGGAGCTCTGGGAGACGCGTTCATAGTGGACTGGGAGTTTCCGCTTCTGTACGCGTTCCCACCGGTCCCTGTCATTCCTCAAATGATCAGGAGGTTGAGAAGATTCCGGAGAACCATGATCCTAATTGCCCCGGATTGGGCCAGGAGAACGTGGTACCCGGACCTTCTAGACTTGTCCATCTGCCCTCCAATTCGACTTCCACTCAGAGAGAACCTACTCTCACAGAAGGGAGGTCAGGTTCTCCATCCAGACATCAAAACCCTCAACCTTCACGCTTGGCTTCTGAAAGGCTGAGGTACAAGGATTGGGACCTCCCTGATGATGTTATGGAGGTGTTGCTTTCGGCAAGGAGGCCAGCAACAAAGTCTTTATACCGCTGCCGTTGGAACAGATTTTGCAGCTGGTGTAGAGAACAGAATATCAACCCTTTTTCATGTGGTACACCAATGGTTTTGTCCTTCCTACTACATTTGGCAAATTCAGGCCTTCAAGTTGGCACCATTAAGGGCTATCTCGCAGCGCTATCCATCTTTAAGCGTACTGCGGAAGAACCATCCTATTTCAAATTACCCTTGGTAATACAGTTTCTAAAGGGGTTAACCAATGTTTATCCCCCAAGACCATTCCAAATTCCCCTATGGGATTTAAACTTAGTACTAACTTTCCTGATGGGTACACCTTTCGAACCCCTCCATTCTTGTTCGTTAAGATTCCTTACCCTTAAAACTTAATAGCACTTACATCTGCTAGAAGGGTGAGCGAATTACAAGCTCTTTCTTGTAAACCCCCTCACACAATATTTCACAAAGACAAAGTTGTCCTGCAAGTGAAGCCTAATTTCCTCCCAAAGGTGGTTTCTGAATTCCATATCACTCAGAAGATTACCCTACCATCTTTCTATCCTCCTCCTCACCCGGGGAAAGAGGAAGAGAGGTTACACAGGCTAGACCCTAGGAGGGCTTTAAGTTTTTACATCAGTAGACTAGCCAGGATAAGACAGGCAGACCAGCTGTTTGTAGGTTACACAGGTCACAAGCTGGGGTTACCAATAACTAAGCAGACCATTTCCAGATGGATCATTCTAGCCATTCTGGAATGTTATAAACTGGCAGGGAAAGAGCCCCCTCAAAACCTTAGGGCTCATTCGACCAGAGGTATTGCAGCTTCATCGGCCCTCAAAAGAGGCGTGCCGGTTAAAGACATATGTGCGGCCGCTACATGGTCTGTCCATACCTTTACACGTTTTTACAATTTGGATTCCTCCTCCAGTCAAGAGGCTAGGTTTGGAAGGGCTGTACTGCATTCTATTCATCAATAGAAGACAGTGTGAAGTCAGTACTCCCTCCTCCGATAATAGAATACTGCTATGGGAGCCTATCTAAGATGAGGAATACATCGGAGGACACAATCCCTTCGAAGAACAAGTTACTTCTTACCTTGTAACGTTCTTTCGACGGGATGTTCCTCCGACGTATTCCTCATCGACCCTCCCATCCATCCCCGCAGTTCTACTTCCCTTGTTGTTGCAGCTTACGCTCCTTCAGGGTGATTAGTTAGTCCAGAAAGTATTATTGTGGGCTACAAAACGGAACTGAGCAACGGACGCTGCGCGCAGCCTTTATAGGCAGGATGACGTCGACGTCGATACGGCGGCTGTCGAGGGACATCGACTCAGAGGACGTCGACGCGCAGCGCCCTCTAGAGAAAAAAAATTTCCGAGGCCAGCAGAGCTGGAAGGAGATATCTAAGATGAGGAATACGTCGGAGGAACATCCCGTCGAAAGAACGTTACAAGGTAAGAAGTAACTTGTTCATCTAATTGATTGGAAAGGGTACGGGCCTCAGGAAAGGTCTTGGGAACCCAGCGACCACGTACATGCACCTCGGCTGGTAAAAAGGTTCCATCGGAATTTCCCAAACCGAAACCTCCAGAGGGAACAACCTTGGGAGGGGCCTTGGGGGGGAGTGCTGTTATGATGCCTACCCCCGGAGCCTCAGGCCAGGCCCAGCACCCCCGGGAGCAGACATCATGCTCCCAGGTAAAAGCCCAGCGGCCCCTTATAGGGGCTCTTTGTACTCTGTCCTGGCGCCTTTGGCGCCAGGCTCATGTTGGACATCAGTCCTGGCGGCATAGGCCCAAGGCTCATAAAGGAAGGTGTTTTGTGCACTTACCTGATGCAGACCATGTTGCAAGATTCAGGCCTCCCTGAGACCTGAAAGGGACTATTTTTTCATTGGGACTATTTTGCCACTCGGGCGTGGCCAGGGAAGGATACTTACCTGGAACTACTTTGGGGGCTATTTAAGCCATGCCCAGACAGTAGCTCACGCTTCGCGTTGTTCTGCATCCAAGCAGCTGAACGCTCACCGTGTCTGCTCCTGCATCTGGTCTCCAGCCACGCCTGCCTCGATCCTGGAAAACCTGTAAGGAAAGAAGAGAAGAGAAAGGTGAAACCAAGAATTTGATCAAACTTCTTACCTGCATCCGGACCCTTCACGCCAGCGTTCCTGAGAAAAGACTTTCATTTAAAAGCACTGCATTGCTCGCTGCAGCGCCGCGCTTCACTCACCTGTCCTAGGGAGTTCTTCTGGCTCCACCGCGACTGTCTGCACCGGTCGCCACATCTCTGCGCCTAGGGGAGAGAAGAAGAGACAAAAGGTGAGCAGAAGGAACATATGAGGAAAGCTTTATTTTCTGCCATAACACTTACCGGGCTTCTGTTGGTGGATCATTCCTCATTTCGGGTCGGCGCCGCTACATTGGCAGGTACCGCACCCTGGCCCCTATGGGGAAAGGACAAAAGACATTACTGGAGGAATATAAAGACATTAAGAGGGATCGCCCCCATCGCTAACTCACCTGAGTTTACCATCGGCAAGTCAATCCCTCAACGCATCGCCTTCATTCTGCACCTGAAATAAAGGACAGATCACAGGTTAGGAAGGCAACAGAAAAGGAGGCTCAACACTTGAACTTTTGTAATCTTCATACTTACGGCATTCCGCTCGGAAAAGTCAAGTGGATTTTGCCAGCGCCATTCTGAAAACCAGTGAAGTAACTGGACAAACACGCGCCCCTGCACCAGAAGCAGGATGGAGAGTTCATCCTTTCAAACCATAAGGTGAGCTTCAACCGGGGATTTCGGAGGAAGTTAGAGAAGAACGAAGGGGGAAAGGGGGGAGCAAGCACACTATTCTGCAGACTGTTAATCCCCTTTCTCATCTGCAGAAGGATATTCCTACGGGCCAGACAAGCAAGATTTAAGGGTCCTGTTCAGTCGGTGTTCCGAGTTCTGCGCATCACGCTCGAAGAGGCCACAGCAACCCAGACTAGACCAGCGCCTCCGTGGGAGTCAGGTGAGCGTTACAAGAACCTATGTCATATCCCAAACGACCTTGAGCACGGTCACGCAGTGATTGGGATATATCCACGCCTTATATAAGTAGATTCAGGTCACTGCCAGGACGAAAACAAATGGGTAAAACTAGCCCCACCTAGAAGACAAGAAGTGTAAGTGGATATTATTGTAGAACAGGGTTCATACAATTCCCGTTATTGGAGAAAGGGGGAGGACAACCACAATATATACTGTGGCCGCAGATGGACAAAGATAATTTGAAATGCATGTTACCTAGTTTGACCGTGTGTAAGTGGATTTATGAGTTGGAAAGAAGGACAGCAGGAATGACGTTAGCAGTGGGTGACGTAAAAGGCCTACTAGCAGCTATCTTAGGGGAGTGTGAGAAACCAAAAGGTGTCTCACCCACTAGTCCCTGGGGATCTGTCATCCAGGTGGCCAGGACAAAGCCATCGCTTTTGAATCCAGTTCCTGGGGGTGGACCAGTGCAGGAGGATCACCTGGGTGAGGGGTCTTTGGGGAGTGTGAGTGGAGACACCAGATGATGAGACGCAGTATTTCCTTCCCTGTAACACATTTACCCCATACTACCAAGTAGGATACGTAGGAACTCTACACTCCTTTTCCAACACAAACGCTTTCACGCAGACAGCCTGCTATGGGAGAAAACAGACTAACACCCAACCAGTATAGCTGACGTGTCCCAATACAATGGTCAGGTGAGGTCAGGCAATTACTGACCATCACACACACACATCTAACTTCCATTAAGCTTCCCCACACGGATAAAAGGCGGAGCACGAGAGCACACTCTGAGCATGGCAATGCACACAAGGAAACAGCAGTTTTGAGATGGCAGCTGAACAAGGGGAGAAAGACGGCAAGACCGGAGGGGATCATAAGAAGGGGAATTCCCTTGAACTTTCCGACAAGGAACCGTTACTTTCACAAGCCCTCAATATTAGAAAGATTAGAAAGCGTAAGACCAGGAAACCAGGCTGAAGAATCCTGCTTTGTGTGTCAGAGGTACCCGAGGCCCATCTGCGTCAATAATCAAGGCGAGGAGAAGCAGCAGCCGCTGTGGTACCATCCTTGGCTCCAAGAACAAAGCATTGTCAGTAAAATCAACACAGCCGTTGGATTATGGAGACCGATACAAGACTGGTTTGTGTTGAACTCAATGTTGCAAGCTGGAACAGACATTGTCAAAAACGCGTGTGATAAGACGCAAGTAAAGTTGAACTGCTGATGAGTGATTACACTTTAAAACCAAGATACGATACCTTTGACAGAGTGGTCCGGCACCGCGTGTGTGCTCAATCAAAGGTCTCTGTAAGGTATCCAACTGAGAAGTGGCAGAAGTGAAAGTTAGAGTTTTTAAGAATTGTCAATCGAAGTGGCCCTGCAACAGGTCAAGCAGAATGCTGCGTACAGTCGAAAGTCTTCGATGTTGATATAGTAAAAAAAGTTTAGAAAATTAGATAAATTGGTCTGAGCCCGGCAGAGGGAGACTGATTGAAGGTTTTGTGTTAAAGTGTGTCTGAGACCGGCGGAGGGGGACCCAAGGTGAACAATGAATCACCTGAGAAATTGTGTACATGTGAAATCCTAAGGAGAAACGACCTTTGAATGTTTGTTTGTTACATCAGGCCCTTTGAAATAAGAGACTTTGAATGTCAAAGAGACTTTGGCCCTGAAGGCCCAGAAGTTGAGGTTTTGAACTGCATCCTTGTGCTAGAGAAGCCAGACCGTGTGCTAACCTCGAGTGTGCTGCCTTGTCCCGTGCTGAAAACATGGGGAAGGGAAGCAAACGGCTCAAATATCCTGACATATCATTTCTTGAATTTTTTTCTTTTGCATGCGTTGTTATTCCACACCATTTTCTATTTACAAGTAAGGATTGGCAATAGGTTTATTAGTATAGGCCCTTTTTATTTTACAAGACTCTTTTAGGACTGCGTTATTATTTTTTGGTGGTCGTAGCATGCTTTCATCTTTAGATTTAGGATTAGATAGGCATTTGTCAAACCCAATTGAAGTTCAATAAATACCCTTGAACTGTGATCACTTGTCTGTCTTCACTGTTTGATACCATGCCTTCCTTACAGGAGAGAGCTGACAACATTTGGAGACAGTGGGATATGCGAGTATGACAGCACAAAACACGACACACGAAGTGCCATTTATAATAAGTGCAGAGCAGACGAATGGAGGGCACTTAGGGTATAGTATCCTGATACGGCCGACATGGGCGCGATTATGACAAGGAAAAGTGAGGGAACAAAGATCCTGTTGCTTATTTTCAGGAGATTCAAGAATGTTGGCGTCTTGAGACGAGAGAACCGTGGGCTAAAACAGTAGCATTATTTAATCATATTTTATGTCAGGGAATGCCAGTGCAAAGGCAGCTGAAAAAACAGGTAGGATTGGAAGCGAAACCATGGCCAGAAATACAGTTGACTATTGTACATCATTGGCGATTGTTGCAAGAGAAGAATAACAAAAAAGCTGATAATAAGAAGCTTGAGGAAGCAAAGTTAGTTCAGAAATCATTGTCAAAGTTTGCCATAGAAGGCGGTACTCGTGAGCAGTGAAGGAGTGGTTCCAGAAGAGTTGCAGCCTACAAAGCCAATTAATGTAGGGTACTGAGTAGATCAGGGCAGGTATAATATTTGAGCACAACATATACAAGTGAATAGATCCAAAGACACTATGCTCAAAAGAGCCCCTCCCAAACAAACAGTCAAAAACTGCATATAGAGAGAAGGAATCACTCTTCAGTGTATGTATTATGGAGATAAATCTCACTTCTTTATATATGTATGAATCAGAGTGAACATGAGTGATTCAAAAAGACATCACAAAAAAAACAGTTTGTTAAACCCGATATACAGATGAACATAATACATATACCACACACTGAACCAAAATATATTTGGAACAGACTCCTAAAAGTGTGTGTGTAACAAAAAACAAAAACAAATTAGGATTCGTCAAAACATTCACATAATACTGTGTATAAATTCAAGAAAGACATTATAAAAGCCTATAGAACAATTGTAAAAACACAGAAAATTCGTTTTGCTTGTGTAGGCAGCATAAATATGCTGTGGATTGAGGGAGTAGTGCGTCAACACCAGGTGTTTCAGCCGTTTTCGGTGGGCTAGATGTGCCTCATCTTTAACACGGCCTTCATCAGGACGGAGATCTGTATATGGTGACGTCTAAATCTGCAGAGAAGGGAGACTATAGTGAGGGAGGTGTCTGAGCAAGAAATAATTTTAACTGACTAAATCAGACTGTGTGAGAAAACAAAAAACACACACAGCTTACCTGTGGAATAATGAATATCACAGGCGAGTGTTAGGGATGCATAAGCCAAATGGGCTCAATTCTGTGTACTCCTGTAGCACACGGTAGAATGGAGGCAAAGAGACACAAATGGAATCAAAATAAATATGCAGTTCCCTTGTTATCACTGTCCGCTCACCCTAAAGAAATACATACTTTTGGGGTGTCTTACCTCTCAGTGGAGGTATCTAGGTCAGAACAGCCAGGTACAGCTTGGTGGTGTCTAGTAGTACAACCACAGCTTCCGCGGCTATAGAAAAAATAAAATACAGAAAAGTGCAATGAGCGTGAGTACGGGAAGGGCCTGGCTCACAAGCTATGAATGAGAGGCGAAAGTGGCTAGTTGTCACGCCGCCTGTCCTGGGGTCTCCTTACCCGCTACGGCGTTCCCCGTCCTGGAGGTTGTATCCCCGCTTTCGGCTTCGGGGTCCGGGGCTGTCCTGGGTCTCGGGCGCTTCCGGGTCTCCTGTGCGCACTGCTTCGCGCATGCGCGGGCGTCCGCTCTCCGCGCATGCGCGGTGCGCAGGATGCTCGATGCGGGGAGATCTGCGGCTCAAGCCTCGTTATGGGTTATCCAATGCCTGGGAGACGGCACGGCTTGCGTTGCAAGCCTCTCAGGTGCTGGTGGGCCTACTTAAGGAGCCCTGATCCTTTCCAAACCGCGTCTCAACGCGGTTTGTACGGATCGTGTTTTCGCTGCCCTTGTGTTGCCTTTCTGGTTCCTGTTATCCCCTCCTGTCCTTGTTCTGCCTGGGGCACCCCTGTCTCCTTACCTATTCCTCCTCGCTCCCTCCATCCTGCTACCTTCCAGGTTCTGAATTCCCACTGGCCCTCCTTGTTCTGGTCTCTGTCATTCCTTCCTGCCTGTCCGGCTCAGTCCTTCCCGATTCCATCTGGCTCTGAGTTCCCTCTGCTTCGTCTGGTTCCCATGCTCATCCCGTTCCATCAGCCTGCTCCACTTGTTGCCTAGTCATCGTTCCTGGAGGTTCTGTTTTGCTTCTGGTCTCCTGATCTTCATCAGTTACAGTCAGGATCTACCTGCCTCCTGCGGACCTTGAACCTTCTACTCAGAGGCTCCCCCTGCCAGTGCTTGCACTGTCCTGACGCCACGCAAATCAGGGGTGAGCCAACCCGTGGCGTTGGGAGCTGGTTCACCTCCAATCCGGTTCCATTCGGGCTGGTGTTGGACTGGTTCCCCGCGCCATCATTCACGTCTCCTCGGATCATCTGACAGCCTGGCCTCATCATCAAGGAACCCAACCGGACGAACAGGTACGCAGCGTTCTCGAGACGCTATTTATAACAGATTGAGACGCCTTTCTTCTGACATCTCGGACTCTGCGATGGAAGAGGATCCGGGTCTTCGTAATGAGCTTCAAGCGCTTCGTGCCGAAATGGCGGCACTCCGTCAGGAGAACGTAACCTTACGCCAAATGGTTACACAGAATGCTGGTGGCGTTCCACAGCCTGAAGGTCCTATGGCTCACACTGCTCCCATCAAGTTCGATGGAGATCCCCGCCGTGTGGGTGAATTCTGTAATCATTGCCACATACACTTTCTCTTCCGTTCATCTCACTTTACCAATGACAAGGCCAAGATCGGATACATACTGGGCAACTTGTCTGGAAATGCGCTTGCCTGGGCAACTCCTTTGGTCGTTACCAATAACCCGATCCTGAATGATTTTGTAGCCTTCGAGAAGGCATTTTTGGATGTGTTTCAATCCCCCAATCTGGCTTCAGCAGCACAGAACCAATTGATGGACTTGCAACAAGCCAATACTGACATCATTTCCTACATCAGCCGTTTCCGTCAATTAGCTACTGACTCCTTATGGCCAGAGGTAACGCAAAAGACCTTGTTTCGCAGGGGATTAAGAGAGGAATACAAGGATGAATTGTTACACATTCCCGAACCTGACGATCTACAGAAACTTATTGATCAAGTTTTAAGGATAGACCAGAGATTGGCCGAGAGAAAGGGAGAGAGACGACGGTTTGAGAAGGCAAATTCCAGACCACTGACTCTACCTACTGGGATGTCAGCATCTTCGGATTCTACCCAGGAACCAATGCAACTGGGAGCTGTAAGGGGTCCTTTATCAGAAGAGGAGAAGAAGCGCAGGAGAAGCCAGCGACTGTGTTTGTACTGCGGAGGTGCTGGCCATTTTCTGGGAACCTGTCCTCTGCGTCCTATCAAGAAAGGGGGAAACTAGAAGACCTGTCGTTTAAGGGAAAGGCTACGACAGGTCCTTTCTTGCTTTCAGACCTTTCCAGCCCTGGGTTACAACTGCCCCCAATGCAGCCTGCCGTCTTGATGATTCTAGAGATCACTTTGAAGTGGCTTGGTAAAACGATTGATGTCCATGGTCTGTTAGATTGCGGGGCCTCCGGAAACTATATAGATGAGGCATTCGCCATCAACATTGGTATGCCATTACTTACCAGAAAAACTGCTATACCAGTGGAGGTCATCGATGGTACACCTTTGGCTTTCGGTCCCATCCGGTTGCATACAGTCGCCATGCTATTACAGATCAAGGGACATGAAGAAAGGATAGCCCTCGACGTCATCAAGTCACCTTCGTATCCAGTGGTTTTGGGACTGCCTTGGCTTTTGCGACACAATCCTACAATCAATTGGGAGTCCCGCACGTTGAGGTTTGTTTCTACCTTTTGCCTCCGTGAATGTTGCTGCCACAACACATCCTTGAAGTCTACTACCTCGATCCCTCTAGTCCCGGGAGGGGACTCGTCTGCTTTATGTTCCCTGTCCCAGATACCGAATGTTTATGCCGACCTTTGTATGGTGTTTTCTGAGCCCGGAGAAATACCTCTTCCTCCTCACAGGACATTTGACTGTTCCATAGACCTGATTCCTGATGCTGTGATTCCTCATGGGAAGTTATACTCTCTAACTCAGTCCGAAAAACAGGTACTCCGGGATTATCTGGATGATTGTTCTAAGAAGGGTTACATTGTACCTTCCAAATCCTCCGCCGGTTTTCCGCTGTTCTTTGTCAAGAAAAAGGAGGGGACCCTGCGGCCCTGTATCGATTACCGCCAATTGAATGACATAACACTCAAGGACAGGTACCCATTACCTTTGATTCGGAACATCATGGAGTCCTTACGTTCTGCCAATATCTTCACTAAGCTGGACCTCCGGGGAGCCTACCATCTGGTTAGAATCAGAGAGGGCGACGAGTGGAAGACGGCTTTTAAGACACCCTTTGGGCACTACGAATACAGGGTAATGCCCTTCGGGTTGTGTAATGCCCCAGCCGTCTTCCAACGGTTTATGGACAACGTCTTTGGCAATTTGGTTGGCATCTCGGTCTGGGTTTACCTGGACGACATTCTGATCTTCTCGGATAATCTGCAGGAACATGTCTCACATGTCCGTGAAGTACTTCTGCGATTGTCACGTAATCACCTGTACGCCAAAGCCGAGAAGTGTTCGTTTCACCGGAATAACATGGAGTTCCTGGGATTCGTAATCAGTAATGCAGGTATACACATGGATTCGGGCAAAGTGAAGGCTATTCAGAATTGGAAACAACCGCATGATTTGAAGTCCCTTCAGCGGTTTTTGGGGTTCGCCAACTTTTATCAGCGTTTTATTCCACAGTTTTCACAGGTCACGGCCCCATTGACACGTCTGACCAGTGTTAAAGTACCTTTCCTTTGGGACCAAGAGGCATCAACTGCTTTTGAGTGCTTAAAGACAGCCTTTAGCACAGCTCCTGTTTTGCGTCACCCTAACGATGAGATGCCATATGTCATTGAAGCAGATGCCTCCAACTTTGCTGTTGGAGCGGTCCTCTTGCAAAAGCATCCTACGTCCGGCGACGAACACCCTGTGGCCTATTACTCACGGAAACTCACCTCCAGTGAGCTGAACTACGCAGTCATTGAAAAAGAACTTTTGGCCATCAAGACGGCGTTCGAAGAGTGGAGGCATCACTTACTTGGTGGTCGTTTCCCGGTAGAAGTTCGTACTGACCATTGCAACTTGCAGTTCCTACGATCATTGCAGTGTCGCACTGCTCGGCAAGCCCGATGGGCCTTCTTCTTCTCTCACTATGATTTCAATATCACATACATTCCTAGCTCCCGCAACCAGAAGGCTGATGCCTTGTCTCGATCCCTGGAAAAGGAAGAAGTGGGAGTCGGTTTGAACACGCCTATGATATCTCCCAAACACTTTCTATTGACCTTAGCTCCGCATCTCCAGAAGATCAGTTAAGAAACCTTGAGAGATCCGGAACGTGACAATCTGCTGAAGAAACCCCAGATCAGCGAACGCGACGGTTTTTTGTTCTTTCTGAACCGGTTATACATACCATCGACTGCCCTTCGCTTGGACATTCTACATGGATTTCACGATTCTCAAGTAGCTGGTCATCGTGGTATCAAGGCTACCCAGGAGTTGATCTCCAGACAATTCTGGTGGCCTGGATGGGGCAAAGAAGTAAGATCGTATGTGGAAAGTTGTCCAACCTGTGCTCAGACGAAGACGCCCAGAAGAAAGCCTTTGGGGTTACTTAAGCCTACTGAAACACCACCCTACCCTTGGCATACTATCGCCACTGACTTCATTGTAGAGCTTCCGCCCTCTGAGGGTCACACTTGTGTCATGGTGGTTGTGGATTGTTTTACTAAATACGCACACTTCATTCCTTTCATGAAGATCCCATCTTCCTCCCAGATGGCTTTGGCATTTCTACACAACATTTATCGGTTACATGGACTCCCAGAGAAGATCATCTCTGATCGTGGCTCACAATTTCTATCTTCCTTCTGGCATCAATTGTGTAAACATCTAGGTATCCACAGAGCCTTGAGCTCAGGCTATCACCCGCACACCAATGGTCAGACCGAAAGGACGAATCAAACCCTGGAGCAATACTTACGTTGCTATGCCAATGCCACTCAGTCAAACTGGCTAAGGTACCTGGATCTGGCGGAAGTTTCCTATAATAATGCGGCTCATGCTGCCACCGGCATCAGTCCTTTTTTTTGTTCAGCCGGACAACATCCCAAACTGGTTCCCTTCTCACCTATAGTGCCCAGCACTGTTCCGTCTGCGGATCAATTGGTCTTTAATATTCAGAGACAGCATGACCTGGCCCGGAACACCCTTACGGAGACACGAGAGCGCATGAAGGAGCAGGCTGATAAGGGCCGAACCACAGAGCCCGATTTCCAGCAGGGCGATCTGGTTTGGTTGTCTTCCAAGAACCTGCCTGTTCGCAATTTACCCACTAAGTTGGCACCCCGGTTCTACGGGCCTTTCAAGATTGCCAAACGTCTGTCTTCAGTGGCTTTTCGATTAGTGCTGCCTCCCACTTGGAAAATACACCCTGTATTTCATGTCTCCCTTTTGAAGCCCTATGTGGAGGATGTCCTTAGGCGCTCTGGCCCACGACCCTCCTCTGTTCTGGTACAGGGGGTTCCTGAGTTTGAGGTTCAGGAGATCTGTGATTCACGGATTCGTCGGGGTGTACTCCAATACTTAATTGCTTGGAAGGGTTATCCTGCTTGTGATCGCACTTGGGAGCTGCGCTGTAATGTGCACGCTCCCCGGCTTATCCGTGAATTCTTTCTTCGTTTTCCCTGGAAACCTGGGACCCTGGGTCTTTCTGGAAGGGGGCATAGTGTCACGCCGCATGTCCTGGGGTCTCCTTACCCGCTACGGCGTTCCCCGTCCTGGAGGTTGTATCCCCGCTTTCAGCTTCGGCGTCCGGGGCTGTCCTGGGTCTCGGGCGCTTCCGGGTCTCCTGTGCGCACTGCTTCGCGCATGCGCGGGCGTCCGCTCTCCACGCATGCGCGGTGCGCAGGATGCTCGATGCGGGGAGATCTGCGGCTCAAGCCTCGTTATGGGTTATCCAATGCCTGGGAGACGGCACGGCTTGCGTTGCAAGCCTCTCAGGTGCTGGTGGGCCTACTTAAGGAGCCCTGATCCTTTCCAAACCGCGTCTCAACGCGGTTTGTACGGATCGTGTTTTCGCTGCCCTTGTGTTGCCTTTCTGGTTCCTGTTATCCCCTCCTGTCCTTGTTCTGCCTGGGGCACCCCTGTCTCCTTACCTATTCCTTCTCGCTCCCTCCATCCTGCTACCTTCCAGGTTCTGAATTCCCACTGGCCCTCCTTGTTCTGGTCTCTGTCATTCCTTCCTGCCTGTCCGGCTCAGTCCTTCCCGATTCCATCTGGCTCTGAGTTCCCTCTGCTTCGTCTGGTTCCCATGCTCATCCCGTTCCATCAGCCTGCTCCACTTGTTGCCTAGTCATCGTTCCTGGAGGTTCTGTTTTGCTTCTGGTCTCCTGATCTTCATCAGTTACAGTCAGGATCTACCTGCCTCCTGCGGACCTTGAACCTTCTACTCAGAGGCTCCCCCTGCCAGTGCTTGCACTGTCCTGACGCCACGCAAATCAGGGGTGAGCCAACCCGTGGCGTTGGGAGCTGGTTCACCTCCAATCCGGTTCCATTCGGGCTGGTGTTGGACTGGTTCCCCGCGCCATCATTCACGTCTCCTCGGATCATCTGACAGCCTGGCCTCATCATCAAGGAACCCAACCGGACGAACAGGTACGCAGCGTTCTCGAGACGCTATTTATAACACTAGTAAATGTGGATTACCTCTGTATGGTGCACAGAGCACAGCCTTTCTGCAACAATGTCAGTGCTGATCCTCCTCAGTGACGGGATCAGACAGATCTGCGTGGGTCTGACAGCAGAGCATTGGTAACGCTGTTGCTAGGACCCGTAGGTCTTTATATGGCAGCCATTTTGAAAAAACGGGAATTGAGTGGCGAGTAAAACTACGGAATCCACTCGTTCCAGGGTGAGTTGTGAAGATGTCATCTATTCTAGATGTAATATGGGTCAGAGGGATGCTGAAAAAATAATTTAGGCACTATTGTTGTCATGGTTGTCATGGCAACCATCGACATAGCTCGAGGGCACCCATAGCGGTGTGCTGGTAAAACATCAACAAAACAGCCCTAGCGTGCGACAGTATTTTGCACACGTATAGATGTGTAGAACGTACAGTGTTGGTAACTCCAAAACGTCACAAAACTCCATTGTTCAACACCTTGCTGTCATAGTTCAAGTGCATCACATGGCGGAATATATCCACATAATACGACTTTGGCAACTGCTGACATTGTTCAAGTGCATTGCATGGTAAAATATATACACATAATAAAGCATTCACAGCTAGTGCATGGACAAGACACTGACTAAGTGGTCTAAAAGGAAAAAGAAGCATCGCATAAGTATTAGCACAGGATGTACCATCTCACCACTGGATGATTATCTACAAGTACAAAGATCGGTGTATGATGGCTATTGAGTGACATGGATTTAAGAATCAAAAACACATGTAGATGCCTAACTCTATAATAGTTGTTCTTAGTCTAGCGATGGCAGACAGGACAAAATGGTCAAACCTGATAACAGTAAAAACATGACTTAAATGCCTGTTATAGTTACCACATCACAATTTCAAAAATAGGGAATGAACACAGTGGTGAACAAGCTAACCAACAAAACAATCTGTCTCAGTTAATGCAATCAATGATGCCAGGGTTTTCGCATTGCCGGAGCTCATGAACCAATTATTCATGCATAAACCTGTAATGCACACTGTTACAGAAATGACTTCCACTCAACTGAGACGTTTAAACCTGCTTGTACGGAATTGAGTCTGTGAACCCATCGTTGCTCTAACTGGGGCAGAGTTTTGTTCAAATCCCCCCCACGTTTGGCTGGTTTTACTTTTTGCAAGACAAACCATCTTAGGTCAGTGTCAGTGTGGTTTTTATTGACGAAGTGATCTACTAGGGGCTTATCAGCAACCTTGTTCCTGATACAGGAACGATGTTCAGAAATGCGCATTTTAATGGCACGTATGGTCTTCCCTACATAAATGAGATTGCAGGGGCATTGTATTATGTATATAACTCCCTTAGTGTTACAGTTTGTGAAATCTGTCATTGTCCATTTCACTCGTTCATGTTCAAAGGATTTCCTTTGTACGGTCAAGGGGCATGCCACACAGTGCCCACATTTATGATGTCCAACTATAGGGGGTAAATCCCACAATGTATTTTGTGCTTGTGGAGCTGGCTCTATAAATGTGTGTACTAGAGCGTCCCTAAGATTCCTGTTTTTCTTAAAAGCAAAACAAGGTACTTATTGTAAGGTGCCAGGATTTTTAACCAAATGCCAATTTTTTTTTATTGTTTTCTGAATCAAAAGGCTCACGGGTCCGAAAGTGGTGACACATACAAGTCGCCCCAAATCTTTTTTCGGTTTATTTTCCAAACAGATTTCTCTGGGCGTGTGTCTGGCTCTTTTTTTAGCTTGGTTGATTGCTTTTTTAGGGTAGCCTCTCTCAGCAAGGCGTTGAGTCAAATCCTCTGCATGCTGATGGAACTTGTCCAAATCTGAACAATGTCTCCGGATGCGTAAGAATTGCCCATAGGGTAAATTATATTTTAAACCCATTGGGTGATAACTTTGAAAATGCAACAAACTGTCCGTTGGTTTACAGAAAAGCGGTCTCCGGTCTTATAAATTTGTAGATCCAGGAAATCTATTTGGTGGTGGTCCCAGTGCATTGTAAACTTAATGTGCATGTTTCTTGAGTTAATCCAACTGTGGAACTGTTGCAGTTCAAGGGGTGTTCCCTGCCATATAATAATTACATCGTCGATGTACCTCTTCCAGAGTGCGATGTTGCCACGAAAAGGATTCACTGAAGAGAAGACATGGTTCTCTTCGTATCGGGACATATATAAATTCGCAATGTCTGGGGCGAAAGTAGCGCCCATACTCACACCTTTAGTTTGCTTGTAAATCTGGTTCTCGAAAATAAAGACATTTTCAGCCATTGCTAGTCTTGTACACTTAAGGATGAAATTTGTGTGAGTGGAGTCAGGATCTTCTCTGGTATTCAGGACGTCGCAAATGGCTTCTAGGCCTCTTGTTGAGGTATAGATGTATATAGGGCCTCGACATCCATAGTTACGACGAGGCTATCAGTGGTGAGGAGGACATCGACAAAGGGCAGTTGAAAGTAAGGTTCAGCCAGGAACAAATTTACCACAAGCAAAGCAGTACCCCATGTCCAGAGAAGCAGATGAAGTTATATTTGAAACCATTTCTGCTTTAGTACAGCTGGGAATATTAGTACCATCAGACTCCACATGTAACATGGCTGCGTTCACTGTAAAGAAATCAATGGGGTATGCATGCAGATTTATTCAGGATCTACACACCCTAAACAATATTGTCGAAGCAGAGTTGGCTCTGGTTCCGAATTCAGCTACGATAATATGTAATATCCCAGTTAAATATTTTACACTAGTAGATTTAAAAAATGCTTTCTTTTCAATTCCCCTTCATGAGGACTCCCAATATTTGACTTCCCTTTCGTATAGAAATCAGCGGTGGAAACATATAAGTTTACCACTGCGGTACTCTGAGTTCCCATCGATCTTTAATAGAGTCCTTTAGGTGGACCTAGTCAACAGACAACTTGAGAGGCCAATAATAAAGTACGTAGATGACATACTAGTGTGCAGCGAGACAGGAGAAAGATGCAGAGAAGACTCAGTCCAGTTAATGACAGTATTGACAGGAAAAGGATACAAAGTGGACAAAGAGAAACTACAGTATTAGAAGAGGTCTTGTACATAGGACAGCTAATCTCTCAAGAGGGGAGAAAAGTGACACCTGAGAGAGCAGAAGCAATCATGAAAACTCTAAGGCCTAAGAGAGTGAGGGAAATTCAGCAATGTTTAGGCCTGTATAATTATTGTAGGACCTGGGATTTTGATTACAGTACATATATTAGACCACTTTTAAAAAGACTAAACCAAGCACAGCTAGGTAAAGATGACATAACATGGACAGATGAAAGGATGCCGCTGCAAGAAGTAACTGCAAGGCACAAAATGAGTTGAAGAGGATAAGCGTCTAAATAAATAAATAAATATTTATGTTCGATTATGTAAAGGAGGGAAAAACTGTGAATGCCAAGTATTGAACAATCAAAGATGCAGAAAGCACATGCTTTCGGAGCAACCTAGTCTCCAGAGGCTGAGTAGAGTAATAGCATCCGATTCCAACATAATTGAATCAAATAGCATTAAATAAAAGGACAGAATGGACAAAATCATGTTCAAAATCATGTTCTCCTCACACGTTGTACGAGACCAGAAGACGAGGCCTATTCATGAAGCTTGAGGCAAAGATCAATGTACCTTCACTCACTTTAAAGTTCAGAGGAAGAGAACTGTCAGCAAGATCAACTACAGAAGAAACCTTGGCTTAGTGCCTAACTGACAAGAGATGATAGGCTAATCAGCTAACTAGGGCATTTGTCTGATGTTTCCTGCACCTGGTTTCGTTGCTTATGTGCTGCTAAAGACCGAATATCCAAGGTTATAAGAGAGTGCCAACCAATCATGAGGGCCTATGTAGTGGTAGACTTTGCATTGTTGCAGAAGTCTATCTGCTGCTGTTGTTATGCTGTTATCAGTATTTTACGTAGTAAGGGGTTGTTAAAGGCGTGCCTACTAGATAAGGGGCAGCCAATGATTATACTAACACTTATATGAACTATAGGTATATTTGTTCCCTTAACCAATCCCTCCACCTGTTTTTACTGTTTACCACGTAAGAAAACATCATAATTGACGTACGTCGAGGTATAAAACCTTTTGCGTAATTGAAGTGCTTTGAGAGTGTGTGTGTCACATACAATCTGTTTGTTCGCAGTGTTTCCCTACTTTATCGAATTGAAAATAAAGTAGTATTTTTCCATATTCTTCGAGTCTGTGCGGTTATTTGGGCCTGAGATCATTTTTTTGGTAATCCCATTCGGCACTTGGAATGCTCCAGGTGAAACTGCATGCAACAATCCAAATTCTCCAAAGTTATCCAGAAATCAAAGATCACCATTTGACTGAGTGAGAATGCAGGGTAGTTTCTCTACCGGTTTGCAGATAGCCTGTAACTATATCTCAAGGTGTCATCTGCTGAGGATACGCACCACCTGGAATCCTGCCTCGCCTGTGTAGATACTTAGATGGCTTCTATTTGCCGAAGTTTATTTCAGTTAAGACCGAGTTTATTTTATTATCCAGGAAAAATCAAGTACACATTGAGAGATGGCTGAATACCATGAAACTGGTGCTTTTTTCTTTTGCTCTACAGTTTAAAGTCCTTGTTTTGTTTTATTGACCCTCATTTGGAGTTTAGGCCTCACACTGAAAAGAAGGTGCACATGGCATTCTCCCAGTTGCAGCAACTTAAAAATATCAAGCCTTTTTTGTCTGTAAATATGTTTCAATCAATGGTGCAGGTTTTAGAAGTATCGTGTGGATGGACACAACACACTGTTTCTAGACGTACGCACCCAAGCTCACGCTTTTACCTTTGGAAAAAGGTTTCCAGGCTGTAGCCAAGTTGATAGAGATGAAGAGAAAATATGATCATCGGATGCATATTACTGCCCCCAGACTATGACACTCGTCCTCCTAAACTCCACCCTTCGTGGCCATCTTCAGATTTTACAAAACGTTTCTAGTGTTGGGAGTCCTTGTGCTTCACTCCTTGAAAAGAAAAAAGATGTGTGGCTATTTTCTGAAGAAATCTTTAATCTCTTCTTCATCAACAATCACGTGGTGACTACTGGCAGCGGGGAGCTGTTGTCACGAAATATCTTCATTCCACTGTCAGATCTTCAACTCACCGTCAGATCTTCAACCTGTGGCGCCAACAGGCCCAGGTTAGGGCCCATATCTAAACCTCGACCGTGGCTGATGCTACAAACAAAAGCCTCTTCATGGCCTGTGAAAGCTGCAGCCTGAAGAACACCTTCGCTGAGGACCGGCACCTCACGTGCCTTTTTTGTCTTCATCCTGACCACAACACAAATGGATGTCCCATCTGCCAATCCTTCTCGTTGAAGACAAGAAGGACCGCCACTGGTGATTGGTGACGTGGATCGAGGAAGGGGAAGGCTTCCGACGCGGCCTCTGGGCGCTGTCATGCCTCGTCCAGGACCGGCAGGTCCTATGAACGTACTCCCTTTGTTAAGAAGAGGTTGAGGTCCCTTGTGGATGCTTTGTATGCGAAGATCCAAAAGAAGGCGAAATCCCACAATCCATCCACATCCTCATCAACGGTCTCCGCGGCTGCAGGACCAGGTTCTGGAAATGGTCACTTTCGTCGACAGCCTGCCGGCTGGTGGGTACTACCATCGGTGAGAAAATCACTGACACCTTCCAAGCACAAATAGTCAAAGAGCACATCTTCTAAGGATCCGTCAACGGCTCTGCCATCGTCAACATGAGCCCTGCCGATGACAACTTTGTCCACCAGGATCGTCACTCCATCGACGAGCACTCCATTGACGACCACTTCATCGCCGTAAGCCTCTTTGACAAGCGCCTCATCGATGACACCGTTGGCGAACCTAGGGAAAAGAAGTCTTCCATCTGTGACGAAGAGTTTGTCTATGACCGTCATCTTTACCTCCACAACTGTCTCCATTCCCAGGGTTTCTCTGCCTCCTAGACCTCCATCAACGGTGCTGACTATGATCCAGTCGACAACTGCTCTGCATGCTTCTGTCATAGCCTCTTTTCTGAGCGGTTGTGATTGGTTGAGTGCACCCATTACTGCTCGGCCAGTCCTAGGGGCCCTGCCCCCTGTTGCAAAGGAACCAGTTCACACAGATACTGGCACATACACTAACACCACCGGAACTCACATAGATGAGTATGACAGCAACGTTCCCTTGGATGGGGAACCGCTAGATGTCGACAAGCTCGCCAGGGCTTCACCCCTGGATGAAATTGTCTCCTTTCACTTCATCTCAAAGGCTGCCAAGCTCTTCAATCTGGTGGCAGAAACAAGGAAGGAAGACTTCCTTTTTCAACGGCTAGAGTCAACTAAAAAGACTGGTCCTGTTTTTGGACGACACATGGGAAGATGGATTGGCAGTCAAGAAGCCTGCAAATATCACGCCTGCAAAGTGTGATAGGCTGGATAAGAAACACCAGGTTCCAGATTTGGCCCCCAGGTGCCTCAAGTCTCAATCTTCTCCAGACTCAGTATCTGCTGCCGCCAAGAAGAGGTCATCAAACTCCTCATCGTCGTCCATGGTGCCTCCGGACCAGAAGGGCAAGAAGCTTGATGCCGCTGGCAAGCGCATCATTACCACACTAGCCTCCACCATCAAGGCCGCCAACGCCCTCACCATCCAGTCCAGGTCCAGGTACGACAGGGAGCTGTGGTACAAGCTGGGGCCCATCCATGACTTCCTCCCTGATGACAAGAAGACCGAAGCCTTGGCCCCATAACAGGAAGGAGAAGTAGCTCCGGACCACACCATCACTATCGCGCTCGACACAGCAGACTCTGGTTTCTGCCAAATGAGGAATGTGGCTCTCTGGTGCAAAAATTGACCGAAGGACACTAATTTCCACACAGATGAAGGTCATCAACATGCCGTTTGATGGGGACTACCTGTTTGGGAAGACAATAGATGACACACTCCAGGCCATCAAAACCGTCATGGAGACTGCACTCTCTGGGGGTCCTGCAGCAGAGAAGGTCGTCCTTTCTTTCCCCAAAGGGGAGAGTCTCCATATCATGCAAGGGCTACACTAGCCCCTATTGTCAGCTCTCCTGCACCACCACCCACAAGTCTTAAAGGGGTCAATCCCAGGCTTTCTGCAGTGGCACCCAGCATCGTCGTCCCCCCTTCGAGGAGTTAGATGCCCAAGCAGGCCTTAAGCGGCCCAGGATCCGCACCCCCACTTTTGAACCCCAGTGGGAGGGCGACTATCACATTTTGTTGCTCAGCGGCGCAAGATCTTCAGCAGGGGCACGCTTTTGAATTTCAAGACAAGTGCCCCATAGTCCTCCTGTCGCGCGTCAAGAACTACACATGGCCCACCTGCTACAGGAGGTTCAGGCCATGTTACAAAAAGGGGCAATAGAACCAGTCCCACAGTGCCTCCGGGGCTCTGACGTGTACTCCAGATACTTTCTGGTAAGGAAACCGTCAGGAGGGTGGTATGAGAAACCAGACCGTGTCTCGCCCACTAGTCCCCAGGGGTCTGTCATCAAGATAGCCAGGACACGGCCATCGCTTTTGGATCCAGTTCTGGGGGTGGACCAGTGCTGAAGGATTTACTGGGTGAGGGGTCTTCGGGGAGTGCGAGTGGGACACCGGATGGCGAGACGTGGTATCCTGTTCCCTGTAACCCCTTTACCCCATCCTAACAAGTAGGATATGTAGGAACTCTACCCCCTGCCCCCTTTTTCCAGCACAGACACTTGCACACAGACAGCCCGCTATGGCAGAAAACAGACTAACACCCGAGCAGTGTACCTGACATGTCCAAATGTATGCATTGGTCAGATGAGGTCAGGCAATTACTGACAGTTACTCACACATGACTTTCATTAAACTTCCCCACACGGATAAAAGGCAGAGTACGAGAGCACACTCTGATCGAGGAAAAGCACAGGAGGATACAGCAGTTTCCGGACAGCAGCTGAACAGGAGAAGAAAGACGGCACAACAGGAGGGATTACAGGGAAGTAAATTCTCTTGTCCTTTCCGACAAGAAACTGCTACTTTGAAGAACCCTCAAGATTAGAAGGCGTAAAACCAGGAGACCAGGCTGAAGAATCCTGCATTGTGTGTCGGAGATACCCGGGTCCCTCCCCCGTCATTAATTAAGGCGGGGAGAAGCAGCAGCCACTGTGATACCGTCCTTGGCTCCAAGAATAAAGCATAGTCAGTGAAAGCAACACAGCCTGTGAGTTGTGGAGACCGATACAAGACCGGTCTGTGTTGAAGCTAAGGTTACAAGAAGCAACATTGTATGTCGAGCGCTGGAAGGCACATTGTTAAAACGCGTGTGATAAAAGACGCAAGTAAAGTTGAACTGCTAATGACTGTTTGAACTTTGAAAGGAAAAGATACTATACTTTTCGACAGAGTGGTCCAGCACCGCACATGTGCTCAATCGAAGGTCTCTGTAAGGTATCCAGCTGAGAAGTGGCACAAGTGAAAGTTAAAGAAGTGGTCCTGCGACGGGTGAAGCAAAATCCTGCGCACTGTCAAATGTCTTAGATTTTGATACAGTAAAGAAAGTTTGGAAAATGAGATAAATTGGTCTGAGTCCGTCAGAGGGAGACTAATTGAAGGTTTTGTGTTGAAGTGGGTCTGAGTCTGGCGAAGGGGGGGCCCATGGTGAACAGTAAATCACCAGAGAAGTTGTGCATATGAGAATCCTGAGGAGAAAGGAACTTTGAATGTTTGTTTGTCACATCAGGCCCTCTGAAGTAGGAGATTTTGAATGGCAAAGAGACTTTGGCACAGAAGGCCCTGATACTGAGATTTTGAACTGCATCCTCGTGCTAGAAAAGCCAGAGTATGTGCTAAGCTGGAGTGTGCCGCCTTGCTCCGTGCTGAAAACGTGGGGAAGGGAAGCTAACAGCTCAGCTATCCTGAGATATCATTTCTTGAATACTTTTCTTTGGTACACCATTGTTTCCCACCACACCATTTGTATGTAGAAGTAAGGATTGGCAATAGGTTTATTGAAATAGACCCTTTTATTTTGACAAAACGCCCGTAGGACTGTTATAATTGTTTGATGGTCGTAGCTTGCCCCATCTATAGATTTAGGATTAGATAGGCGTTTTTCAAACCCAATTGAAGTTAAATAAACGCGCTTGAACTGTGGTAACTTGTGTCTGTCTTACTGTTTGATACCATGCCTTCCTTACAGTGGCAACTTATCCTAGACTTTCAATGCCTAAACAAGTTCTGGAAATCCCAAAAGTTTAAGATGATCACTTTGCAGCACATGCCCTGACCAGCTGGATGAAGGGGATTTTCTGGCGACTCTCGACTTGGAGGATGCATATTTCCATATCCGGTGTTTGTGATGAATGGGGAAGTTCCTGCGTTTTGTCGTCGTGGGGCAGCATTATCAATTCAAGGCCCTTCCCTTCGGCCTGAAATTGGCCCGAGGGTGTTCACCAAATGCTTGTCCCCGGTAGCGGCACATCTGTGCCGCAGGTGAATACACATCTTCCCTTACGTGGACGATTGGCCCATTCGTTCCTGCTTCTGCGCACTGGCAACCCAGCACACAGCAGACATCATCCAGCTTCTGACTTTGCTAGGATTCTCCATCACCTTTTCAAAGTCCTGCGTGGTGCCATCTCTGAACGGTCTGTTCCTAGGTGCCCAGCTCAACACAGTCTTCTGTCTAGCGACTCCGTCTGAAGAGAGGGTGAAAAACATCATGGGGAAGATCCAACGGCTGTCTACAGCGTATGTTGCAACGGTCTGGTCCTTCAAATCCCTACTGGGCATGATGATCTCCTGCATCCATCTGGTCCCCTTTTGCAGGCTCCACATGCAGCCTCTCCACGAATTTCAAGATGCCAGGTGTCAGCAAGTCATGGGCACATGGTCTGACAAAATCAGTCAAGCTCTTCAATGGTGGTGGGTTCGGCCACACCTCACTCAAGAAACTCCCTTTCCCTCCGTACCAGGCTACAGTCACTACTGATGCCTCTCTGGAGGGTTGTGGAACCCACAAAGGACATTCTCACGCCAGAGGCTTCTGGCTCACAGAAGAAAAGGAGTTACACATAAACATCCTGGAACTACTGACAGTCTTCTGGGCCCTCGGGCCGTTCCAGCCTCGGCTACGGGGGGAAAGGATGCGGACCTTCACGTACAACACCACCATCATGTTTTATATAAGGAAACAGGGCGGGAGGCACTCTCCCTGGAAGCCCAGTCCCTATGGTACTGGATCATTCTTCAAGGCATGTTCCTCATCCCCTTTCACCTGGCAGGCATCAAGAACACCATTGTGGTCTGTCTCAGCAAGGAGCTGCGTTCCTGCCTTGAGTGGGAGCTTCAGCAAGTCCAAGTATCAAGCTTCTTCAGCGAGTGGGGTCTTCCTCAGATCGAGCTCTTTGCGACGGCTGCAAATTCTAAAGTGTCTGCGGTTTGCCAGCAGATATCCTTAGCGGAGGAGTGTGGGGGATACCTTCTTTTTCCCTTGAGAGGGGCTCTTTCTGTATGCCATGCCCCCAATTTTGCTACTGCTATGTGTGATCCTCACCGCGCCAGTGTGACCGAGGGAGATCTGGTACTCGGGCCATCTCCATCTGTCGTTGGTTCCGCCCATCAAACTGCCTCCACTTCCCGACCTCCTCTCCAGAGAAGAAGGATCAATCCTGCACCATGACCCGGCGTTTCTGCAGCCCTAGTATTTAGACACTATTCACTGCTGTTAGAATGTAAGAAGATCCTGGCCAAGGACAGGGCTACCTCTACGTTGACTTGCTACAGGCACAAGTGGAAGTGCTTCACAGTGTGATGCCGGGCATGGAATATTGCGCTGCTGCGTGTAACTGCCCCGCAGCTCCTCCCATGCCTGCTCTCGTTGACCAAAGCTGGCATTGCCCATGCAATATCCCAGTACACAAGGCTCCGGACAAGCTCTCCCTGTGGTCGCACAGGCTCGTTAAGGAGTTCAAGGGTCTCTTCAGAACTTTCCCTCCGGTGAAGGCTCCTACCCCAGCTTGGGAACTGAATGTGGTCCTGTCTAAGCTCATGGGACTTCAATTTGAACCAATGCATTGTGCCCCTTTAAAGTTTCTATCGTGGAAGGCCGCTTTCATGGTGGCGATCACCTCAGCCAGGCGTGTCGGTGAGATTCAGGCCCTCTTCTGTAAGCTGTTGCATTTGTCCTTCCACGCCACTAAAGTGGTTCTACGAAATCATGCCTAAGGTTCAATCAGACTTTCATCTCAACAAGCCTTTTGTTCTACCAGTTTTCTTCACCAACCCTTCTTCGCCTGCTGAAAAGGGCGTTGCATTCGCTGGACGTTGCTCGTGCCCTGAAATTCTTTGTGGCATGCACAAAAGAAATTAGGAAGACGTCTCAGCTTTTCGTTAATTTTGGACCTCTGGGACACGGGAAGGCCCTTTCTATGGCTTCCATCTCCATGTGGCTCTCTGGCTGCATCATGCATTGCCATCGTCTGACCAACAGACTGTTTCCAAGCTGGCCGAGAGCCCACTCCACCAGAGTCATTGCAGAGACAGCATTTCTCTCTGGTATTCCCCTGCTCGACATATGCAGGCCTACTACAATGGATGTCTAACCACACCTTCACAAAATTCTACTGTGTCGAAAGGGATTCCAGGGAGGAGTCCCAGGTCGGGCAAACAGTGCTACACAACCGGTTTGCTTGAAGTAAGTCTGTTCCAGGGGTAAGTGTATTGCTTCTGTGAGCCTTGCTACCTCCCGTGGTTGTATGTATGTACTGCTGTACAATCGTATTCATGAGCATGTGGATCCAAGCAAGACCCCATGTTGGAGAAGGAACAAGTTACTTACCTGTAACTCTTGTTCTCCAGCATGGGTCTTGCATGGATTCACAGGCGAACCCGCCCCCTTCCCCTCTCTGGCTCTTCTTGGTTCATACTGCCACTTTATGTGTGCTACCAAATCTGAAGCTTAGGACACTGATAGGCTATAGGGGAGACTAAATGTTTAAAGCTAAACTGCTTTCTTTTTACTGAGGATTCCCAGCCTGACGACAGGGAATATTCATGAGCATGTGAATTCATGCAAGACCCATACTGGATAGCAAGTGTTACAGCTAAGTAACTTGTTCTTTATCTCTGATCAATACCAACATTAAGATATTTGCCAACATACTGGCTAACAGGCTGATGATGCCTGTGATGGGACACATACACTGCAACCAATCCAGCTTCATACCCGGCCACTCGACAGCACTAAATTTAAGGAGACTTTTTAACATATTGGCACAGGGAGACTCAAAAGTACATGTCGTTGCTGTTACCTTAAACACGCAAAAAGCATGTGACTGTGCCCTCGCAATATATGTATACTGTGCTTGCCTGATGTGAATTTGGTCCAAGTTCATCTCTTTATTCTGACTGTTAGACTCCCCACCCCCAAAACCCCTGCGGCTTGTGTCTGTACTAATGGAGTGAGGTCTGACCCAAAAGGTTACGAGATGGTGTTGCCCCTTGTCCCCCCTACTATTTGCTATAATTATTGAACCACTTGCTGACCTGATCAGACACAAGCTCTCCCATAGGGGCATCAGAATAGCGGGTACACCAGATGTCATGTATGTCTATGCCAACGATGTTATCATCTTTATTAAGACTCCCCCCAAACCCACCTGAGTTAACTGTGAACCTATAATGCGAGATGGGATGAAAGCTTGGGATTTTTCAGGTCTGCTCATTAGCTGCAGTAAATCTGAACTTTTCCCTTTGTTTTCGGCGGCCTTGGAGCTACCTAACGCCCTACATTTTGCCTGAACAGTATCACACTTGGACATCATCATGTCCAGGTAGGCAGACACTTGATAGACCAATAACGTGTGTAATTATTTAACAAAACGGGGTACTAAGTTGCATAGCTAACCTCTGCTTCCTATCTCCATGGCAGGTAATGCAGCGTTGTTAAAGATGGTGGTACTGCTGAAATTATTGTACCTCGTTCAAAATGTACCGATCTGGCCAGGACGGCAATTTTTCAAGAACTTGGATGTATTAATCCAGACGTATACGCGGCACTCGGGGGCATGCTCCTCTACTCAGGGGCAGTGCTCCTCTAATGGGATAATCTGGTGAAACCATACAACCGAGATGGATTTACTGCTCCAGGTTTTCGGCTGTACTGGATAGTGGCATAGGCTCACTCACTGGAACCTAGAAGATCACTCATACCTACAGAAAAAAATCGAGACGCATGCAGCCTGGAATAATGATATTAGATCCCTTCTCCAGGCTGTACTGACCAATGTCGTTTCAACCAAGTCAATACTAGTATATTGGCATGGAGCAAAATACGGCAGTTGACTGACACAAGAATGCTGTACTTTAAACATATTCCCATCTGGAACTGTATGCCCCTTCCCCCTTTATTTGATAAAGCAATAATTGAAAACTGGAAGGAGCTGGATGTTATAACTATAGGAGACATGTATTTGAATGGTAGAAGGACTGGATATTCTTGTTACCCCTCATAATAAAGCTCTTCTATGCCTGCAGTATTATAGGCAACGTTCTGCGATTCAAAAGCTATAGCCAGAATTCCCAGGGGAGCCACCAGGGAACCTGAGCCTGACATGCATAATGCATGCTGGTAAATGCTTGAGATTTGTCTCTAGTCTGTGTAGACTGATATTAAGATAGAAGCCTAATGCATCATCCCCCGTAAATGGGCCAGAGATCCTGACGCGGACATCACAGACGAAACATGGAAGAGGATGTGTAGACTTACACATGCTGCATCCCTTAATTCACGCTTTAGGCTCATTCAACTTAGTTTTGAACAGATACCACTGCACTCCAACTAGTTTCTTGGTGACTCCAGCAATACCTGTCCACGCTGTGTGGGTGACAATGCCACATACATACGCGTGCTATGGTCCTGTCCTTGGTTAGGGGAATTATGGGAAAATGTATGCTCCACTCTAGAAGTGATCACAGCATACACATTGAGCTTGACCCAGCTATATGTCTATTTGGCCTACTTGATAAAATAGCCCGCTCCACTAGGAGGTTTTTGAACCATGGCCTCTTACTGGCCAAAAGGTACATCCATCACTCTTGGACACACTCTGATGCCCCAAGTAAGATTCAATGGTTAAGTGAATGAGAAAAAAAACGTTAGGTATCGGTGTTGCTGGTTGTCGGCTGGCCAACCCATATCTGGGCACAATTCAGAGCCTACCTGCTTACGCGGAGTCCTCCACAGAGTGAATAGACCATGCTGTTTAACAATTATTGCTATGTGTTATATAACATGGAATATGATATGTGATGGTCATAAATGTAATTTGATGTACTGAGACAAGGGATGTGAACTTTAGTGACCTAAGTTGTGATAAATTGTATCGATGTGTAAGGCAAAGTATGTAAATAAAGTTTAAAAAGAAATAGGAACAGGACAATGAGAAGGAGGGCTATCTTCGTTTGGGAGGGGTGGGTGTCACACAGGCTGTCTCCCTTGCACAGCACCCGTAGATTTAGGTCCAGCTCATTTAGAATCTTAGGGTAGGCCATCAGGATAGCACCAGGAGCCACAGGTATAAAAGAGAATGCTTTATTGTTGCAGTTACAGATTACAGTAAAAGAATATAATACTAAGCAAAAGTACAGGATATATGCAACATCCACCGACACCCTCTCTCCAAGCCAGCCTTTCTCAACTGTCAGAATAAGAACACTCATTAGCACACTCACAAAGCATTCCCCTCACAGAACATTCATTAATACATAGATGCAGACCAGGAAGACAGAGCAGATAGAAAGCTCATTGCAACACACATTTCAAAGTTCCCCATAGTAAGTCTTAATCTTGATGTCTTGATGTATAGCCCTATCTAATGTAGTCCATTTTCTATCTAGTATGAGTCCATATGTTATCAAACAAGTGTGCCGTGTGAATTACTTAGTAAACATACATTAGCAATTTGTGTCTAGTTAGTTCTTTCAAAATAAGTGGCACACTAATGTGAATCTTATTTCAAGGAACTGGAAAAAGAGTTGGAACTACAAATTGGAATGAAAACCGAAATGGAAATTGCGATGAAGCTTTTGGAAAAGGACACCCATGAAAAACAAGATACTTTAATTGCACTGCGCCAACAGCTTGACGAAGTCAAAGCTATGAATCTCCAAATGTTCAATAAAGTCCAGGTAACTCAGAAATTGTTTTCTTTTTCTTAATTGCAGGAAAATCCTTTCATTGCCATCTGCCACCTGTTTTTCACGATCGTAAAAGCAAAATGAGTAAACAAGCCTATCCTTTGCGGAAACAGAGTGCTGTGGTCTATATAAAAACAATCAAAAACATATGTAAGCAAAAATATACATCATAAAATAAATATAGACAATCAAATAATGAATACAACTCAGCAAAGACAGGAGCAACATAAGAGGCTCAGAATTGGGAAAGGCACAGGGAGAACTAAGTATTTTTATATTATGTCTAATCTAGATCAGGTTAAAGGCAATGCACACCTGAATTTCTTCACAAAGCTCAATAATCTGAATTCTTTGAAACATACACATGATGACTGTGAGAATATAAAACTAAGTGGTTGGTCTAGGATTAGTCATTTGGCATGATACTGGCATGGAATGGCATTTACTCTGTGCTTTTTTGGACTTATCCTTCGATTATGACATAATTCCATTAACTCCTGCAATTATATTATTTGTATTTTTTTAATTATTAGGGTATTTATTGAGTGTGGACCTAGCTCTGAGAAGCAACTGAGGGATTTACAAATCATAGGGAAAAGGACACTGAGAGGGTGACAGGGAGAAGGGGAGAATGGGCAATTTGACAGCAAGGGATAGGGAGATTTGGTGGAGGTAGAATTTGTTGAATTATTTTGACTGAATTTGGCCGCAAATATATGTGGCAGGGTGGTTAATCGTGATAATAAATATAGGGGGTGCTCGGGGAAATGGAGGTCTGCGGAAAGGTCTTCCCCCTACATATATTTGCGGCCAAATGGAATAAGAGAAAAAAGAAATTCGATGAAAATAACTCAACCTAATCACCTAGAATCGAAGTAACCAGGGGAGAAAACAGTAGGTAGCAGATCTCCTAGTTTCAGGTTAGGTTGCGGGTGGAGGGTGTGGACCAGCTGATAGGGAGGAAACTTTCCTTGAAGCAGAGGTTCTTGAGCTCCTTCATGAAATCTAAAAGCTAAGGGGCACTATCTTCAAATCTTCTGACCTTTGCTGTTGATTAAAATGTGCTGACCTATGATACCAAAAGGTGCTGATAAACTGTAGTGGCCCATGGCAACAGCTGGTGAACCCAGTAGGCAAAGTGGCGTTCCATTGGATAATGCCTTTTAGAGAAACCAGTGCACCTTATATTCTCATGGACTGTTTTGCTCTGGGCCTTTAGAAATAAAAAGGTGTATCCACAATTGTTACTTAACATTGGTGACACATTGTTTAATCCTTGATATCACTAGATACCATAAATGATAGTACTGAGGAGTTAGGGTTACATAGCTACCATCATGGACGCATTGGCAGGCAATTATTATTATTTTTCTTTTTTTATTGTGCATAGTGGTTTATTTTTAAACCTTACACAAATGTAAATGTAATACAATACATCATTATTACATCAATACCTTACAGTCCACCTTTATATAAAAACAACATTTGCTTAAAATGTTCCTAAAAATGTAGTAATAACTTAACCTCTTTCATGTACATTCTTCTCAACTGGCTCTTAGTTGTGACAATGTCAGTGACAAATTCCTTCATATATACTTCTTTTATCCCTTTTTAAACTATTAAAACTTCAGTCAAGTAATTTTATCAAATTTAAAAATGCATATACTACTCTACTAAGATGGGGAGTAATACTTTCCCACAGTTGATTCCACAATTTCCCCCAGTGATCAATCGTAAGGTCCTTTACGAAATGTTCAAGGCAGCCCGACGATGGACCACTAACGCCTCACACTCAATGTGCTTACATGTTACAGGATGTTTCTCACAATATCTGCTCTAGGGTTTTCAGCTTCACCACAGACGATGATTATCCCTGGTTGGTAATAAGTAATATGTTAATTTCTAGTTAAAATTGTCTAGAGAGGGAAACATTATTGTGGTTGTAGAAGGAGATTTGTGTAGTTAAAGTCGAATTACCACTCCTTGTCCATGATAGGGTTAAGTTGGGCAGAGTTTTGGAAGTTATCTTTGTAACTAGCTATTTTCCAATAGTTTAGAGAATTCCTTTCCACTATGCATCTCAACATTAGTTCTCCCTCTTTTTGGTATAATGCGGCTCGCAAGGATTTTATTTTGTTTTTATAGCTTTGCTTGATTTTCCTAATTGTGCTGGACAAACCTGGGCCATCACTCAGTACATCTCTGACGCTACTGCCAAGTTGTCATAGGGGTCTGGCTCACCTGTGAATTATCTACAATAATCTGCAAATTCCACCCCCTTATAAAAGTCAGCCATCTTCGACCCCCTCACACTATTCCCCCTACTTGTCCCGGCTCACATCCAACAAATAGAGCATCTTCCCTCTCCCCAAAATTCACACTAAAATCAACTGACAAGATTATTACTCCCTCTTCAATGTGTCCAACCATAATGACATTCAGTTGATCAAAAAAGTAAGTTTGGGAAATGTCCAAATAGCCATGTTAATTGCCAGGTGTGTCGCAAGGATGCCATATGTGCTTGAACTATTTGAAACATCCTTCACACATGTGGAGCGTACTCCTGTTAACAAGCCCCCTTTTGGTCTTCCTCACAGGCCTTTCACAGCTGCTTGCTAACAACAGACATAGTAGCCATTCAACTTTCCTTCCTCCGTTAAAATCTTATCCTTTAGCATTATTAAATTAAAATCCCCAAGTAGAGCACTTCCTCTCGCATATTGCAATGAATGTTTAAAACAATTAAATATGCACTTTATTGCTCTTTGCACATTATGATGCTGCTAGTAGATTAATGAATGCACCAGTTACATTTGCACATATTATGAGGGTTGGTTGAATATACTCCAGAATTTTAAATTTTCTGTTGTCTATATTGGAACCTTATACCTGGTTACCCTAGGCATATTCCTATTACACATATATTGTAGAACTGTGTTGGTCCTTTGAGCACACAACACTGTTAATAGATTAATAATTGATTTATTTTATGTTCTTCGTATACATCCTGTGAGGTTCAGTGTTAAACCTTTGAAGATCTTAATTTAATTTTCTGATTTTTTTTTTTTATATTCAGGCATTTTATCTATCTTTTGTACTGAACCCTGTTATGTAAAGATGTTACAGAAATGCTTTGTCTCTCTGCTCTTTCTTGAATAACGCTGTACCGTTATATACATTGGTTGATATAGAATGACCCTTACCGGGACAGATTGGAATTCAAGCAATTTGGATCTGTCGCATCATGTGAAGTTTATAGAATGAGACTGGGTATTCATAATTCACTCTAATAGAATTAGATGATGCATTCTAGGATATATTGTCAACTACTGTAGTTGTAGTTATCTACGTATTCATTTGCTGTTTTGGCAAATGACTAAATTGTCGAATAAAAGCCGTATGATGATGATGAAATGTTTAAAACCTCTATAGTTCCAACAGCACATGCTAAACACATGGGGCCTCATTACGAGTCCGGCGGTAACCGTGCCGGAAATTCCGGCACGTTACCGCCGGACTTGTATTACCATTCCTCCTCCGTGATTGCCGGAATCACTGGGGCATTACAACCCTGGTGACCCTTTAATTCCGGAGGCGGAATTCTGTTAATCCCCATTCCCATGGAGTCCCATGGGACTCCATGGGAATGGGGAAGTGGAAACACCGTCACCATGCTGTAATGGTGCCGGTGTTTCCATGTCCGCCTGCAGGCGGGTGGTGTTAAACCCGCCAGGTCAGACCTGGCGGAAATGACACCTCCTGCCTGCAGGACTCTTAATCAGCCGGTCCGGAAAGAACTGTGTTGGCGGATTTACCACCACTGTTCTTTCCGGACCGGCTGACTTGTAATGAGGCCCATGGTCTTCTGAATTGACCCTGTGCTGATGGATTGCTTAGAGTTGAAGGAGGCTATGACCAGTCCTCGTACCTTTCCCTCACACCATCTTCTGGATCAAACAATGATACCCGTCAGACCTCAGAAGCACCTATAGTACAATATATTGTCATTTTAGGACAAATGCACATTTCCCTACTGACTGCATTATCATTGTACACAAGTCTGCATAAACATCATATCCTCTCTGTCTTGTCCACATTGTCCAAGATAAGGTTTCTAATAATCTGTGAGGACACAGTAAGTCCGGCGATATCCAATCTTCCGTCCCTGTGACATTCCACCAGTTGAATGTCACTTGAAGTAATAGGTTGCAGCCTCAAGACATACTGGAAAATGGCCAGTAAAGCACTTTGATTTAATATAATCTCATCCTCCTGGGGAAAGACTGCTTCTATTATGATTTTATTGTTGTTGTTCAATACTCTCAACCCAGGTTTTAGTTCCTTGTGCCTCTGCACTGTATGGTCTACTTCCATTATTCCAGTGGTGCCCTGGTTACATGGTTTCCTCGATGTCTGCAAATGACTGACTAAAGACAAAGGCACCTCGGGCCTCCCATACTTGATCATGCATCTGAACTGTGGGAGGTCACTGCCTTCGTGAATTCTAACAGTTTAGCTAGCAGTTGAGCACTGATGGTTACTTACCACAGAAATGCTGTTTTCAAATAGAACCCTAGAATGTTCCACACCTGGAGTGCTTTCCTCACACACCTCCCGTGTCAGCAGTCTCTTATTGGCCTTCTGTAGCCTTCTAAAAATAGGGACAAGTTTGACCTTAGAAGGCTCAGGTTCGTCGGAAGGCAGTATGCCTGACTCCTGGCCATGATCTCAAGAACTTAGGTGAAGAGCATATATTAATTTTCCTCAATGAATTATATTGATGTCGGGGTGTTGGAAAGAGGAAAAGCGGGCGGGACTTCCCCCCAAAAGATCATTTCCTGAGACTCTCGTTGTTCCTTTGGCATGCTACCTTCTTACCTTTCCTAAATGTCATGCAGATTTGTGGCATTCTCTTCCACTAACTCATGGAAGGGCAATTGTCTAAATTCAGCTTGGATTTTGCTAAACTTTGCTACAACTCCATGAACTTCATTTTTGGTGGAATTCTTTACCTCCTCCTTTGTTGCTGTTAACATCAGCAGAGCCTGAATTGTGTCAAGTTTTTCAGAATTTTCCCTCACTTAGACCTTGTCAGGTTTGCTGGGTCTTGGAGTGGTAGCAAGACGAGATGCAGATTTCTCGGGGACTCTGGGAAAATGTAACCCCCCCACCTAAGATGAAAACCTCCCCGTTGGCAAGACATACTACACATGGGATCCTACCCCCCTGGCAGGAGTGCTGCTAGACACACCCCCTCAGCGTAGACCAACAACTCAAGCTGAATAGGAAAAGGGAAGCAGGTTAATAAGGCATCTGTGTTGGAAAACAGGGTTTGGGTGCAGGTAATTGATATTTAAGCAGTGGAGGCACACCCTTCAGTGTTGGTCGTAGAGTCTGGAAAATAGCAACGGGCTACCTAAACTAACTAACTAAATACCTGATTTAAACTGTAGACGTGGGTCCATGCAGGAATTTCACCATTGCAAGAACGGCGCTTTGATGATGTAGCCGGGATTGCTTGCAGCCGCTGGCTCGGAGTTAGGACTTAGGGATTTCCGACGCCGGCGTGATGGCAGCTGATGTCAATTTCAGAGCGGTACGTCTCACTCTAGGGATGGCGTCTCCGCTGCCTGCCATGTCCTGCAACCCCCCCAGTCCTCCACATGAATCAGCGGCATCAGCGGCACAGCCTCCAGGGGTTCCAGAATGCCGTAAGGAACGGCTGGAAAAGGTGAGTCCTGGCAGTGCCCGTCATGATCCTAACTGACCTTTATCAGGTCGAAAACACGCACTTGTGAATTGAGCACGGCTCCCAACATGGAGGCCCCCATGTCAACTCTAGGTAGTTGATTGAATTCCATCATGTTAGATCTGATGGATTCTTCCAAGTCAACCTCCTCAGAGGTATTCTTCCTTTCCTCTCCTTCCCCAGAAGCTCACCGTCTCCAGAGCTCTGGTTCTCTCTAGGCTGGACTACTGCAACAGCTTCTTTCTAAATTTGCCTGCCTCTACTCTCTGACCTCTACATCTCATTCAGAACAGGACTGCAAGACTTGTACTTGGCCTCAAGCCCAGGGATAGTATCTCTCCATCACTGAAATCTCTGCACTGACAACCAGTGGCTGTGAGAGTTAAGTTCGAAACCCTCTGCATTGTCCACAAGGCCTTCTGGGGCCTTAGGCCTCAATATCTTCAACTCTCTCTTCCTAAATATCTTCCCTCTCAAGCTCTTCGCTCATCTGCCTCCAGCTCCCTCAGGGTCAGGCGCTTCTCCAATCAAGGAGTTGGTGGTAGACCTTTCTTCAGCTGGGGCCTCCCTCTGGAACAGCCTCCCTGCCTCTCTGAAAATTGAGGAGAACCATCTCTTGTTCCGGAAGCACCTCAAGACCTTCCTCTTTGCCTCTGCTTTCTCTCCTCCTCTCCCCTGCTGAACTCCTGGTTGATACTAAAACTGAAACTGCACTGTTCACCGACTACTGTCTGTTCTCGGGCCCAGGCCCACTCCCCACCAGTTGCACACCGGCACTGCCCCTCTTGGCAATCCTTGCACTCTGGAGCTGTTCTGTATCCATACAGCCCCCTACCAGCATTTGACATCCGATGTCTGTACTTACCCTTGCACCTGCCAACAGCTGGCCGCACTTCTTATTTATTGTTCCTATTATTGTTTCTATGCATTTACTGTTTATCCTATGTACCGCACTTTTCCCCTTCCCCACCTCCCCTGCACTTGCGCGATCTCAATGTCACCTGGCCTAGTAAGATCGTTGTCTCTGTCTTCCCTCTGTTCCCCTCCCTTGCCTCGTCACGCCTTGAAACACTTGCGTATAGGCACGTTATAAATGCCATATCATATCATGACCACCTCCCCCTCATGGTGTGAGGAGTTAAAGAGCTCAGGTGTATTTGCTAAAGAGTCACTGCCATTAACCACTCCTTCGTTCACTTCAACTACCTCTCCGTTGCAGGTGGTGATGTCCATTTTTTCAGTTATTCCCATACAGTTAACCATGTCTTGGTTGTTGCAGTCATTCACATTATTTGCTCTAAGGGGAACAGGACTCCTGCAATCTAAGTCTTTGTTTGTAACGGGGTAAGAAAGCAGTTGTCCTTTCCTTCATACTACTAGATGTTTGTGTAAAGTCTAAATTGGCTGTATGTAATACAGGCGTTCCAACCCTGTCCCCCAGAGTGAGAGTCGTAACCACTGCTGTATTCCGCACGGGTGACTGATTTTCTAGATGAATATGCTTTCCACTTCAGTGTTAGGGCGGATGAAGTTCAGCATTGCCAGGTAATTTCCTCTTTTGCTTCTAAGATTACTCATGGTGCTCAATCACCCTGAAATCCCTGCTGTGCCAGAGTCTGCATAGATCAAGTACAGTCCGTCAGCCTTAGTGAATGATTGTATCTTTTTCGGTAGTTGGAGTCGACTTTCACACTATTCCACACAGTTTTAAAAGGAGTTTACAACGTTCACAGTTCCGCTCACCCTTCCTTGCGGTCAACCTTTCTCTCTCCAAGTTGAATCTCCCACTCGTGAGTGGCAGTCCCACCTCTGCTTTATTGTCCGAACTGTGACTCCCCTCACAGCTGAACTGCCAAACTGCCTCTTCGCTTGTAAGTCACTTGCTAAAGGCGTGTGCACGCTGCAGGTTTTGTGGCGATTCCACATAGGTGGGTGTGTCTCCTTACACATCCGGTGCTTTCAGTGCGGACAGCTGAAGAAAATGAAAAATGTCAAAGCTCTCTACCAAACTGCCTCTTCATTTGTAAGTCACTTGCTAAAGGTAAAACAGGTTATTGATGATTAATAATGTAGACCTAATCTTACTTGAAGCTAACATTGTTCAGAGTCCCTGAGTAGAATCTGTGGGTTCTATCCACAGACCTAGGAGAGTAAAGGGGAATCCGCTTATGAGCAGTAATGCTGTACTAATTACCACTGATGTTGCACCGTATATATTAGACCAGAATTGATCTCCCGAGCATTCAACCAGATTACTAATAAACTTTGTATATCCTCGTATATAAAGATGGTCCAAAGTATTACAGCTTGTCAAAACATGGTGACAAGTTTCAACCTCACTATTACAAAACCTACATAATCTTTCTAAATAAGGAATTTTTGACCAAGCACCTATAAATTCCATAGTAGGTAGCACATTCATACGCAAGTATAATAAAAAAACACTTACGATCCATACTACATAATTTGGTCAGGTAAGAAGCCGGAGTATGGCACAACCATCCCTGAAGCGACAGATCCTCATAACTGGACTTCATGTGTAATCTATCCACATTCTTAGCTGTATCCCAATTCCTTGATTTATTTTTTCCTCATAATTGGGGTCTTGTTCTAATATATCTGGATCTAAGTTTAGTTGCTCAATAAAAGTTACAGCAGACCTTTTCAGTTCAACCATAAAACTAGTAAAAGCAAGAAGTTTGACTCCTGGTTACTGCTAATAAACTTGGCACTTGGCATAGAATAGCGGTCTTTGAACATACCACAGGGTTTTTATTGATGTAACACCGTTCTCTAAACATAATGCCTCCACAGGTACAGCTTTTGGTACGTGTATAACAGAACGTAAAATGTTTCCTTCTAGCAGCTCTAACCATGAGATTTGTTCTAGATTCAATGCAACCAAGCCATACAATATTGTGGATATTATGCTAACTCTGAATATCTCCAGCAAACCCATAAAGTTATTACCTCAACGATAGACTATATAATGTTTTATTGCCAACCACTTTCTCCAGACTTTATCCATCACCTTCTCATAGTAACATTTCCCACTAGGATTAGCTTTTATGAAAAAGCCAAGATAATTATATTCTGTAACTGTGACCAATGGGGAGTCAGACATATGCTAGATAAAGCTCTTTTTACCAATGTTCTTTTTACTCAAACGCAGAGGTTTCTTTGTCTATGTTTATGACCATTTTTTTTTTTGTAACTGGAGGGAAGGGCCCTTGAAGTGTCAGAGCAGAGGGCTGTAGAGAACAAAATACACAAGTGGGTTCGCTCTGACAACTAGATTTAGAGGGGGTACTCTTTTTTTGAAGTACACATTAAGTTATTTAGTCATGTCACAGGTATTCAATCATGTGTAATAAAGGTGAAACCTAAACACAAATAGAATTAAAGATTCACATATTCACATATGGTAAAGTTGCATTTATTAATTATGCATCTCAACATAAAGGGATTAGTAACCCAAAGTATTTAGTTTTTTATCAAAGGCTTTTGCAATGTTGTAAACCTTTGCATTTAAATTTGTAAATTCGAAAAAGTTTTTTCACAAATATAGTTCCATTTTGGTGCTTTGGAATTGAATAGTGACCACCACCTATTAGTGACAAGTGATAGTAGATTTTATCTATATAAACATATTACAACCAATATTGACAACAATAAATTTGAAAAGCTATTGGTTTTCTGTAGCCAGGCTTTCGGGTGACCTAACACATGGTCGACGTCCTGAGTTGAATCATAAGTTGTTTGGAGACAGTTAATAAGGACTAGCAGGAGATGGAAGAGAGGCTGGTCCTTGGACGTTTCGGCAGATAGCCTTCATCTTGGGCCTGATATAGGTCGCCCTTTGGGGTCTAGGACTTTGGTAGGGCCTGGACGCATAGGTGCGCAGATGGTGTGGAGTCCAGGACACGGGAGAGCCTTGGGGTGTAGCTCGTATCTTGCGAGTATCCCCGGCAGACACAGTCAATAATGCATACGCCGGCTACCCCACTAGCATGACAGACTACATCCTGACTAGATGAGAGGAGCCTAGCCTATGACAGCCACTGCGCTGCAACGCTGAAATTAAACCAGAACTATCAACTGCATACAGCCCGTAAGACCCGGACACCGCACCTGGAGTTCTGCTCCCTCCACACCTTACCAGGTTCACGTCACAAGACCCAACAAAGAAAAGATACGAGCTACACCCCAAGGCTCTCCCGTGTCCTGGACTCCACACCATCTGCGCACCTATGCGTCCAGGCCCTACCAAAGTCCTAGACCCCAAAGGGCGACCTATATCAGGCCCAAGATGAAGGCTATCTGCCGAAACGTCCAAGGACCAGCCTCTCTTCCATCTCCTGCTAGTCCTTATTAACTGTCTCCAAACAACTTATGATTCAACTCAGGACGTCGACCATGTGTTAGGTCACCCGAAAGCCTGGCTACAGAAAACCAATAGCTTTTCAAATTTATTGTTGTCAATATTGGTTGTAATATGTTTATATAGATAAAATCTACTATCACTTGTCACTAATAGGTGGTGGTCACTATTCAATTCCAAAGCACCAAAATGGAACTATATTTGTGAAAAAACTTTTTCGAATTTACAAATTTAAATGCAAAGGTTTACAACATTGCAAAAGCCTTTGATAAAAAACTAAATACTTTGGGTTACTAATCCCTCTATGTTGAGATGCATAATTAATAAATGCAACTTTACATATGTGAATATGTGAATCTTTAATTCTATTTGTGTTTAGGTTTCACCTTTATTACACATGATTGAATACCTGTGACATGACTAAATAAATTAATGTGTACTTCAAAAAAAGAGTACCCCCTCTAAATCTAGTTGTCAGAGCGAACCCACTTGTGTATTATGTTTATGACCATAGCATTATCCTCTGCCTATTTTACCAGCGTATTTAATGATCTTTGCAAACCTATTTGCGTACAATCGAATATGATAATGTTGGCATATGCCAACAGCATTTATCCTAGGTGGGAATTTTTTTATTTGAGCAAATATTTTCATGTCCGCATTAAACAAATTGTACAGAATTGGACCCGAATGTCACGGATGGATGGCACTCTATTAAGAGTGGCACAGGACACCTAGGAAGGGTTTGGGTGGTTGTGCCAAAGTAAAGTGGACAGAATAGTACACACACAGCTGAAAGAAAAGAGAACGAAGAGTAGGCAAGTGTAGCAAGAAAAAAGGTACAGAATGGATTCCCTCTTGGGGTGTATGCAGATATAGGAAAAGAGTATTCCACGGACCTTAGAAAAACTCTAGCCTTCTGCACAGTTTGCTATAACAGAGGCCCACGCTGTGTGCTCATGGCTTGGAACAACAGCTATGGGTGTATGGGTGTCTGTAACGCAGAAACGAGACAAGGGAAGGAAAAGAGGTTGCCTGACGGAAACCAACAGACAAACTGTGAACAAGGGGTCTACAAACAGTACAAGAGAAGACACTAACAGACAAATCCAGGGAAAAGGAAGTCGAATAGTAAACTAGCAGAAGGAAATGAAGGGAAAGCTGTATAACAGGATTGGATAGGGATAAAGACCTGAGGGTTGAAAACAAGTAAGAAAGCAAGGGGGCAGCAGTCAGGAAACAGGGGACTGCAATAACTGAAAGTAAATAATGTATGTAAACTGTTGTGGATAGCAGAGGACGGTAGGGTACAAGGTTGAAAGCTCAGAGAAGCAGGGAAGCAATGAGCAAGCCCAAAAGGAGCATGGCTGTAAGGAAGGAAGCCCAGAGGGAAAGGGCTTAGGGTAGCGGAGTGAAGCAGGCGGCCCGGCAAGGAGCCCAGAAGGGCCGGGCAGCAAGGAGTGAGCCCAAAGGAGTAGGGCCGCTGACTGTAGAAGGCTGCAGGAGGACTGTAGAAGGCTGCTAGACTGGAAGCCCAGCGGATGAAGACTGTAGGTTGAAGGCAGCGGAGGTGATCGGCTGTAAGGCAGGAGCCTGGAAGGCAAGGACGGAAGGTAGGAGCGGAGCGTGATCGGCTGCAAGGCTGGAGCCTGGAAGGCAAGGGCGGAAGGTAGCAGCGGAGCGTGATCGGCTGCAAGGCTGGAGCCTGGAAGGCAAGGACGGAAGGTAGCAGCGGAGCGTGATCGGCTGCAAGGCTGGATCCTGGAAGGCAAGGACGGAAGGTAGCAGCGGAGCATGATCGGCTGCAAGGCTGGATCCTGGAAGGCAAGGACGGAAGGTAGCAGCGAAGCGTGATCGACTGCTATGCAGAGAGCCCGGCAGGGCACTGGATCAAAAGCAGGTGTAAAGAGGAACCGCATACAAAGATCCGTAGCTCAAAGCAAAAAGGTGCTGGAAGGACTCTTAATGCAAGAGACTGAGCCCCTGCAGGCACCAGTTTATATACCGCCCTGCCCAGCACAGAGGCAGGCTAATTGGTCGCACCTGGATCAGCACACCTGCAAACAATCTGCCTCCTCCCTCTCTGTTCCTGAGCTGGTGGGAGCAGAGCTGATCCCTAGGGCTTCTGGGGATTGTAGTTCCGATGATGGCCAATAGGAATAGCCAGGAATAGATGGTTATAGCCAAGTGCATTGTGATAAGTGAAGTTTGTTGGAAAAAATAGAAAAATACCAAAGTCTCGAAAATGGGAAATAAGGTCCATATTGATCGCCAATGTATGCGCCCATGGCGCAGGCATGACACCAAAACACAACCTTGTTTTAGGCCACTATTAGTATTTTGAAATTCCATACAATTCCCTGCAAGATTCAACTGTATGGGGATGGATGTATTTGTATAAAGTATTTGTAAATAATACAACAAGTTCTTATCTGTACCCCGTTTTATGAATTTTTCCCAGACGGTAGCACAAGAATAAGGTCAAAAGCCTTTGAAAAGTCCACACAACAGCTGTAAAGATATGCGCTGTTTGTGTCCTCTGTTGCTGCCCTCAAGTATTGAACCACACATATATTCGTCAAGGTATTATGATTTTTCCTAAAACCTGTCTGATGCGTCCTAAATATTTCATTTTCCTCCACCCAATCAGCAAGTTTCCTAAGTAATATGCTAGCAAAGATCGTTTGGCTTGTATCCATTAAAGATATTAATCTGTAATTTTGAGGATCATTTGTATTCTCTTTTTTAAAGATTGGTACAAGAATGACTTTACCCCAGCTTTCTGAAATAACACCAGTTTTTTCTATGTTTATATAACAATACGAGTATCCGGGCCCATAACTGAGGTTGTGCTTTCAGTACAATATTGGGTATCCCATCAGGTCCCGGTGCACGGGAACTCTTTAGTCACGATATCAGGTTACTAAGTCTTTCTTAATCTATATCGAAAGATGACATATTGAGTATAGTTTTATCCTTCGTACTTTGGATATAAGTGGCATCTGGGTCGTGGTACAGCTCTGCAATATATTCTATCCATTTTGTTTCGGGAGTGGGATTCAATTCAGTTGGAGATATATCCTTCTTATAGAAGTTAAACTTTGACCAGAAGGTTTTGCAGTCATGTGTCCGTAACTAAACAAACAAAAGCAACCAATTAGAACCATACATACTTAATTTATGTTGTTTATGCCAGTTTTTATATCTTGTGGCTAAGTTTTTTTATTTGAAGTTGTTTTTCTTTTGGTTCAATTCCTGAGGTGTTTTTGATTAGGTTTCTATCAATACTATATGCCTTCTTTCTATCTGCGATCTTGGCGTCATACGATTGCCTGACTTTGTCTGGTGCTATTGTTACAGACCCTTTCCGCGCTCATTCTTATACCATAAGTCTTTGCATAGGTTTCTATCAGTTGTATAATATCACCTTTTACACTAGCTAAATCCTAACAGATATCCATTTGTTTCCTTGCAGTATCTCATTAATGCTCTTAATTATATTAGCAGACCAATTTAATCGCAGTCCCCTGGGATCACCACCCACTCATACAATAGTTTGCATGTTTTTTATTTCCTTTTAATAGACCTTGTGTTTTCCAATTCAGAGTGGCGTTGTCGCTTAATTTATTCAAGGTTATCACTATCTCGTCGCATTTTATCTTTGTAGCCATGTCAGTAATAATATAATCAATATACAACTTCACTTTACCATTTGACCAGGTATATATGTCTTTGTACCCATTAATTGTTTTGTATTTTAGTAAGACCAAACAATTTTACCCCTTTGTGGCCAGTTATCATAATCATGCAGATCTTTCACATTCAAATCCCCAGCTATTACAGTGCACTTGTTAAATTGAATAAACCATTGAAGTATTACCTCTTCTATACACTGAATAATCTGTTTTGTATAATCACCCCTGGGGGATCATATATATGTTTATTAGCAAAATGGGACTTGATTGAACCCCTGCTAATCGAAGAATTATTATTAGAATATGTGATATTGGGGACTCTTTATTAAACTTTATTTATCTTGCACAGACAAACACTTTACAGTACTTTCGAAGAAATTGTCCAGCATCATACATATAAATCAGATTAGCACCATATTGTTACACAGTTACAATTCACGTTTCGTTCTGTTCTTCTTCTCACAGTTTGTCTGCCAGGTATTGCCTGAACCCGCCACAGATATTTTTCAGGCGGCTAGTCATTGCCAAAAGAGCAGTGTATGTTTCTTCTTTATCGTTTGCCCAGGTCATGTCTCTTAGCCAGAACCCCAGAACCGGCGGCTCTTTATTCTTCCATCGCATTAGTATCACACGTTTGGCCAGTAATAGACTTAGGTTGAGAAATTTGTGTTGGGTAGGGTTCATTTTAGAAACAACTCCCACTCTGTCTGACAATCAGACATTGCATTCAGTTCATCGCAGACATCAGCCCAGTATCCTGCAATCTTGACACACGACCATAACATATGAAAAATGCCTGCTTCCTCACTCCCGGATCTGGGACATGTCCCCGTTGCCGTGTCATATATACTTTTTAGACATGCGGGGGTGAAGTGGACCCTGTTTAGTATTTTATAATGAATTAGCCGGTATCTGGAATTACAAGATATGCTCTTTGTCAAACCGCATAAGCGTGACCAATGTGTGTCCGTGAGGATGGTCCCTAGGTCCCGTTTCCATTTGCTTTTAGTATTGGGGGTTTGCGATGCTCTGTGCGACAGTGAGAGCTTATATAGTGCGAAAGCGGATTTCCTTGTGGTACTCGGTGTAAGCACATATCCCAGGTTTAAGTGTGTTAAGTGTGTTGGTGGCTCTTCAGGAAAACCCTCCTACGTTTTGACCATTGCCGAGCGCAGTCTAAGATATTATAGCCGTTGTAGTGGCCTGTCCCCCACTGTGGGCTTTATTTCCACCCAGCTGATAAATTGTCTGTCTACAAATACATCCCCCATTAGTTGAATGCCCCTCTCCCTCCAAAGCGTGGACATTGCTGTGTCTTGTGTTGGGGAAGGTAAGTTGCATCCCAGAGAGGCATGCAGGGGTGGTAAAGTACTGTGATTTGCGGGTCGCCTGCTAGTCTATCCCACGCTCTACATGCCGCTAGTGTTGGGTTCATGGTGTTGTCATGTATACGCTTTCTTGCGGCTAGTTTGTGTAGCAGCTCTGCGGGGACTTCCTTCTGTGTTGCCTCGCCCCGGGTCCCCTTTCTACCCAAGACACGGCGTAATAAGCTTGCGTCACGAGGAAGTAGCGTTCATAGTCTGGGGCACCCAATCCTCCCTTCTCATATGGTTCTGTGAGGCGCTTCCAACTCAGTCTCGGTTGTCCATTCCATATGAAGGTTGAATATGCTCCCTGTATTGTAGTGAGGAACAATCTTCCCGGCTATACTGGTATTGTGCTGAATAGATAAAACAGCTTTGGGAGTATGACCATTTTGACCAGTGCTAGACGTCCCATTAGTGAGATTGGGAGGTGCCTCCAATGGGTGTGTTTGGTGCAGAGAGCCTCCTCAAGTTTCCCGAAAGTAAGTGTTCGGGTCAGTTGAGCTGTCTGTGCTATCTCTACTCCCAGATATTTCACAGTACTAGGTGCCCATGGTAAGACCAAGTATGTCTGTAGGACATGTAGTCAAGTCTGTTAATGGGAATATCTCGGATTTTGCTGCGTTCAGCTTCAGGCCGGAGTAGTCTCTGAATTCTCTCACTGCTTTCAGTATTCTTGCCATGTATGTCTCTGGGTTTCTGATATATAACATATCATCATCGGCGTAGAGGGTAACTAGTTCTATTTTGCCTGCCAGTGATATCCCGGCTTGGCCAAACCGTTTTATGAGCAAGTCGGCCAGCGGTTCAATCACTAAAGCGAACAGTAGCAGGGATAAAGGGCAGCCCTGCCTTGTGCCGCCGGCCAACTCGAGTATTTGCGATAATACCCTATTTACGCACACTCTCGCGTGAGGTTGTGTATAGAGCACCCGAACCCACTTTATGAAATTTGGGCCGAAGCCATAATTCTCAAGCACCTTGAATAGAAAAGGCCAATAGACAGTGTCGAAAGCCTTCTGCATATCCAAAGCTATAGCGACCCCTTCTGTATCTTTCGGGACTTTCGCCAGGATGATGTAGCATCGGTGAATGTTTGTTGCTGTGGACCTGCCCTGTACAAACCCTGCCTGATCTGCATGGACCATATGTGGCATAAAGGGGTTAAGACGAGTTGCCATTAACTTCACAAATATTTTTGCGCCTGTGTTTATTATGGAAAGAGGCTGGTAAGAGCCAGTCTTCTGGTTGTTTCCCTGGTTTGAGCAGCAATGTTATGACCGCCTCACGCGTGTTATCTGGTAATGTCCCCAGCTCTAGGGCCTCAGCTCACAAGGTGAGTAGAAGGGGTGCTAATATGTCTATGAATTCTTTGTAGAATCATCGCTGCCAGGTGCCTTCCCGCCCAGTAGGGTTTTTATGGCATCTTTATTTTCGCCTAACGTTATGTGAGTGTCTAGGGTATCTCTGGCCTCTTTGGATAACAGAGTGGTAGATATCTTAGAGAGGTAGTTGTCTATTTCCTCGTTCGTGGCTGTGCTCTGGGGTGAATGCAACCTGGCATGAAAGTCGAAGAAGACCTTGCTAATTGCCTGCTGACCCATTACTACCACACTGTTTGTCCCAGTGATATATGGTATATTCGTTGTTCCCTTCTCAACCCGGACTAACTGCGCTAGTAGCCTGCCTGGTCTATCTTGCTCACCATATCTCCCTGCTGCGGCTGGTTTGTCAAAGTAGTATATTTCTCGGTCTGCTGCGACCCATTAGCCGTCTAATTGTGTTTTGATTGCCAATGCTATGCATGCTGATGGGGAGGCTGATGGGGAGGCTGCGTATCGTCCCTGGAGTTCAGCTATTTCCCCTTCCCTCCTTTTCAGTTCCCTATGTATGTCTTTAAGGTACCCCGTTTCAGTGGTGATGGCGATGCCTCTTACATAAGCCTTAAATGCTTGCCATAATACTGCATGATTACTGACCGACCCGTCATTATGTTCAAAGTATTCATGTATGTGTTGTGCCAGATTGGTTTTGTATACTGGGTCTGTCAATGCTGCTGCTTTAAAGCGCCATGGTATTCTTTGTGGGGCTGCCTCTGGGATGGACAACTTTAGCAGTATCGGGGAGTGGTCTGATAGGGGATAGCAATGAATTTTCCGATGTCCAACTTAACACCCCCTGAGTTACCAAGTAGAGGTCGATCTTAGAGTGCATGTCTTGCACCATCGAGTATAACGTCTAGGCGCTCTGTGAGCCATGCAGCGCTCGCCAGGAATCTGTAAAACCTAAATCTGCCATGTGTATGCCTATTTCGCGGGCTTCACTAGATAGCGGTCGCGGGGTATGTGATATCCTGTCCAGGTCTAAGTCCCCCCCCCCCCCCCCCCCGCAGATGATTTGAGCTGTTGGATATTTAGCACATTTCTGGAACACCTCAGTGTAAAATTCTTGGTCGTCCACATTAGGGCCATATATGTTAACTAGTAATATTTCAGTGGGACCTAGTTTGCCATGTACCATCACGTATCTGCCGTTAAGGTCGGCTTCAGTTGCCATGTGACTGAATGGTATTGTTTTGTGCACCAGTGTTGAGACACCCCGAGCTCTGGATGAATAAGATGTTTAAAAGCAGTGGGCCCCCCACCCTGGTGCAAATTTACTGGCTTGTTCCCCTAGTAGGTGCGTCGCTTGAAGAAATAATATGTGTGCGCCTAGCCTGTTGACGTACGCCATCACCTTACGTGCTTTGATCGGCATACCAAAGCCCCTAACATTCCAGCTCATCAGCGTTATAGCTTCGGGGTTCGCGCTAGCCATTTGGACAATTTTTAGCTATTTCTTTCTCGATATTCAGACATGAATTTGTACTGTTACTGTTATCATATGTCTTCTGTCTATGCAGTATTTTAACTTTAACACCACAACTCTTCCCCTTTCTGCCCTCTCCCACCGTCATAGTTCCCCGAACTTCGACTGTGAAAGTCTCCCCCCCTCTGCTCACTACTTCAACATTATCTAACCGTTGCACTTGCATGTGGGGGATCACTTCGGTGACGGCCGGGGCCGGGCATAATGTTTGTAACTCTTTTGCACAACTAAATCTTGCTTTTGTTACTATCTCTCATAACGACTCTTGACAAATCACATCTTACATTGTATATATCACGATATCATACCCAGAGTCAGGAGAAGGTCTGTATAGGTTTCATGTTTGCCGCTGTTATTCGCTACGGCAGGACAATTCTCCTCTGAGTGGCGTTCCCAGGGCTTTTCATTCAGCGGCTTCCTCTCCTTGCGGGGACTGCTTGTCAGGAATAGGGATGTTTGTCTCTACGAAAGAGACTGCCTCCTCAGGAAACGTGAAAAATAGGTTTTATTGTTTTGTTGCAAGCAGAGTCTGGCAGGGTACAACATCGCATACGGAATGTTCCGCTCACGGAGCATCTTCTTCACTCCCAAGAAAGTTCACCGTTCTTGTTGCACCGACAGGGTGTAATCCGGGAATATGCGGCTTATATTGGATCCAAGCTTCAGTTCGTCTTTATCCTTGGCTGCTCATAGTACCAGGTCCCTGTCCCTGTAGTTCATTAGTTTGGCTATTATCGGCCTCGTGTATGCGCCAATTTTGGGGCGAGGAGCCAGGGATCTATGTGCCCGTTCCACCACAAACATTGCCGACCAGCCAGGGTCGTCAAGCAGGTCTTTAAGTAATTCTTCTACTCCTAGTTCCATTGGGCCCTTGAGCACATCCTCAGGAACTCCAATGATGCGAATGTATTGCGGCATGACCTCGCTTCCAGGTCTTCACATTTTAGCTTTACTGTGCCCAGGTCTTTGGCCATATTGGTGACTGTGTTTTGTAGAGCTGCAAGGTCATCTTCTGTCTTGCTTATCCTTGTCTCAGCTTCAGTGATGCAGCCTGTTGCTTTCTCGAGTTGGCTCTGGATCGATGTCATGTTGGTGTTTATACCATCTAGTTTATCATTGAGTGCTGCAAAGCCTTGTTGCATGGAGTTGTAGACCCCCAGCAGGGTCCGTAGGTGGTTGTGGCGATGGTGAAGAAGGCGCGGCCATTTGGGCTGTGGCCCTATTACTCGTGTCTTTCTCCTTCGTGACAGGTTTCGTGAACCTTTCTATAGATCCTGCCTTCTTAGTAGCAGACCCCTTGGGCATCGTACTGTATCAACATTCCCGCCTTCACGTTAGGTATCGTAAGGTCTGTGCTGTTGCTAGTGCCCTATGATAGATCAATGTTCACGTGTTCTTCCCTGTTCATCGTGGGGGGCCGTGGAGGAGTGTGAGCAAGGGTGCAGGGCGAGAGTGGTGTCCATGGTGGTCACCTCCACGTGCTATTAGTGTCACCGTCGTGGAGTTCTGCTAGATTATGTAGTTCGTTATAGTGGACGTATTAGGGTAGTAGGGTAGTGCAATTGTGTCCTGCGTCCGAAAGTGTAACTAAAACTCTGCCACATGTTTGTTCGTGAGGCACTGAGTGGTTTCCTATCTTTGTCCTTTTCCACACTCTGTAGCATGGGTGCGCCGCCTGGAGGGATGGACACCGAGTCCATCTATTGTGGCCGAGGGCAGAGTGCTTCCTGAAGCAGCTGTAGCGCTAATTATCGCTTGCCTCCTGTTTCTGGGTCTCTAGGCTGACACCTCAGACTGCAAAGTGCCTTTGGTGGCACGGCTGCTTTAATTCCTATGCTTGTAGTAGACAGGTCACCATATAATTAGCATGCACTGTGTAGTGCGCACCTCATGGTGCAGTGTCTATTGGTTGCGGTCTGTATCAGCAGTGCGAGGCTTGTGGGCCCTTCAGGTCTCCACTGTGTGTGTGCGGCCCGTGTGACCATGTGGTGGAGAGCAGAGCTGCAAGAGTCACCTCTCACCCTGTTTGTTGTATGTTTTCACTGGTGCTCCAGTTTCCTACTCTTCCATTCATTTCAGTGCCATCTCGTGTTCTTTGGGAGTTCGATGGCCGTGTGTCCTGCAGGGCGGTGGAGCAGGGAGTCCGGTTACACAACCGATGCGGTGCAGGTCTTTGTAGCTTATCTGCGCCTTTACCGTAACAGGTACTGCCGCAGCACCGAAGGGCTGCATGAGCCCAGCGCCACTTTCGCCTTGTCTTGAGGTCCTGGTACGTTCTCCTGAGTTGTGAGTTGCACGTTGCCCCGCGGCCGCTCCAGTAGTATTTCCAGTGGGAGGGTGAGCTCCTGGGCCTCACTACGCGTCCTTGTGTGCCGGTGGGGCCTGATATTCTCTGTAATAATTGCTCTGCATCCTACGTTCCCTCGGCTGTTGGTAGCGGGAAATGCACTATATCAGCTTTCTCTTACCTCGGAGAGCAGGCCCTGACATCCTTATATTTGGCCGGTGCAGTGTGCGGATTCCTCGGCTGACGTCCCCCCTGCGGGCAGCCACGCTGGACAGGCGCCGATCCCTCGGATCGGTTCTGTGCCTCCCTCTGTGCTCCAAAGTCAGGTAATTTAAGGCAGTCATTCCCATGCGATACGTGACGGGTCTGCTGTGTGCTTCAATCTTGGTCCGTCATGGTCGGATCACCAGAGGGGTGCTTGGTACGGATTACAGTTGCTGTGACTGCCAGGGGGGATCTTCCTCCCGTGTGTTCCACGGACCCTTCTCCTCTGTTGCTACCCGGGCAGCAGAGCCAGCATATGCCGACTGAGGCAACTTCTCTGGGTGACCAAGCCGTGGTGGTGGTGTTGGGATCTTCACAGCGCTTGTCGGGTTGCTGCGGTATGCTCAGTGGTAGCTCCGCAGTTCACTTTGGGAGACCCTAGTTGTTGGCTCCCGGTCACGTGTTCCTCTGAAGAGGCTGCAAGGGGCCGTGTAGAAAGGTCCCGGTATCTCCGGTCCTGATTCACGGCTTCATAGGAAATTTCGCCTGGAGGTGTACAAGAACCTTACACACCTCATCAGATATCTTGAAAAACTGGGCATTTATAAGCGATTTCTTCACCCCGGACGCCAGTTTGTCTCCGGAGCATGTGCTTAGTGCTGCATTCAGCCACTAGCGCAACAGAGCCCCCCCCGGGACTCCATTTTAACAACTTCCAGGGAGTGCTCCAGTCGTGTGCCAATGGCTAGGCCACCACTGGGTCGACCATGTTCTGACTTCTCTGCCAGATTGTGGGCTATCTGAAAGCCATCTAAATAAAAGGGCGCTGTACACCAGGTCTGGTGTAACAGAAACACGTCGCCTGATTTAATGATCTCAAGACCTTCCGGATGAAAAAGGAATGAATTGTAACCTCGGGTATTCCAAGAAATCCAAGATAATACATCAACTGTGGTCACATGTCAGTTTGCTCCATTGCTAATGCGAGTAGGCTGCCAGTGTTCATCTTCACAGGTATTTATAATGGCTGTGTCTTTTTCTTTCTGCAAAGCAAATAGAGAATCACATCTGTTATAAATTCCCGATAGATCTTAATACTTGACATTTTTGCATATCTTCTAGCATTAGTTTATACCATCCTTTTCTTCTTATGACAAAGGATCAATGACAAGTCCACCTGCGTCAAAAGATGGGCATGAGTGATGAGCAATGCAGTGACGACGACTGATGAAAACTCAATCGGGGCCCAATTAGTAAGGCTACCAACCCTAGGTAGTTCAATACTTTTCATATCTGATGTGGCGATCAAACTTAGTTCTGGAATTTCATGAAAGTTTGCCAACATTTGTGTGCGATTTAAAAAAGGGCTTTTGGTGGCAAGACTTATTTCCTCGTCAAGGACCATGATCCCAGGTCCTTGTATAAATTGCTCTTAGTTTCCGTTTACACTCTTCAATGTTTCCTCTTTGTTGTTATCAGTTATCACAGAGGAAGGTATATCTGTATGTGATTTTTGTAAGTGACCTAAATTCTATTTACCACTTTCTTTCTCAAAAATGTGTAGTTTTGGAGGCACGTTTTTTTCTTGTGGTCCTTTTAATATCGTGCTACGTACGGGTCCGTCTTCTAATGTGTTTCTTCCCTTTGTTAATCCTGTTTGAATGGGCACTCTTTTAATAGTTGGAGTCACTCTGTGTATCAATTGCCAGTGTTTTTTCCACTTCCTTAAAAGTAGCCCTTTGTCTTTTCCTCTTTTTCGTATCATTTGACTGTACTAAACTTGAACGATCCATGTCAGTTACCTTAGTAGGAGGGACAGAAAATTCCTCATAATCCCAGAGGGGATCTGTCCTGGTGACTTTCTGTCGATGGATAAAAGGGCAAGGAGCTAAGTTTGGGGATGCTTTATCGTCATATATGAGAATTGAAGATGATCTTATTGGTTTAACCAATTTCATTTTTGGTATATGTTCAGATATATCCCGCATTGATATTATTGCATCCAGTTTTTTTAAAGATAAGGCTATGGCTGTCTTCATATCAGCTTGATCCTTAAGTAGGATAGATGTCAAACGAGACAGTACTTCCACCTTTGCCATAATATCATCCAAGCTTTTAAGTATCATCACTTTTCTGTTCCTTTTTAGTAGTTATTAGTAGTTATTTATTTGCGGCGTTGTGTGGTTCTATATCACTGCTTGTATCAAAGGCGGTTTCCAGAGCCTCTGATGAAACCAGTGCTGCGAGGTCAGGTGAATCAGAAAGGTTTATGTCTATGACATTGTCATCCTGTGCTGTTAATTGTGCTCCATGTGTCCCTCCCAGAGATGCACGTCTCAGACCCACCACCAATTTAAGAAGAGAATTGTTATCTATTGACCCAAACTGCCTAGATTCTATGGAATCGTTAAGCGACAAAGACTGCTCAACAATGTCCGGCGATATTATTTACTTCTTCACACCGAAAAAAAGAAATAGCTGGTTGATAGTTTGTAATGCAGATATTTCGAGGTAGGTGACTTTTCTTTGGTTTGTGAGAGGTATTAGATACATTATCTCTCATCCCACATTTAGGGCTAACCACTGCGCTATGTAATGTGGCTCTACAATTTAGTTGAGATTTTGTTTTGGATTGAACGTGAGCTCGGGGGCCCATTTTGTGGAAATTCTTTGTCACTCTTACCCGATTCCTTTTGCTGAATCAAGCATCTTGTCTGACAACAGCAACAAGCGACAAGAGCACAAGACACAGGACACTCCTGCACACTCACGGGCACGACACGTGCGCTGACGTGCTTGTGCCGGGTTTTTATGTTCCGCCCCTCGATTGGGAAAAAAAAGAAGGCTTTCCAAACGCTTCTGCCTGGATTCACTCAGTTTGGCAGATTGTAGCATGGCGAGTTGCAGCTGTAGTGTTAACACGGCATCCAAAACACTATTATCTTCAAGAAAGGCGAGCAACGCATTGGTCCACAATCTGTTCCAAGAAAGATCAGAACGCCGCCACAGTAACATAGGACATTCCTGCATACTCACAAGCAATCTTTTCTGCAAACATCAGGAACAGCCATAGGTGCGACTCTGGTGCCCGCTTATGCCAACAGCTTTATGTATACATTTGAAAAAAACACACATTTTGGAAAACCAAGTTTGGGCAACGAGCATCAAAACATGGGTTAAGATACATCACCACTATTTTTGGAGTGTGGCATGACAACAAGAGGAGGTTGGCAGCGTTTCTGGTTTACATCAACTCAATTGACCTAAGGATACAGTTCACAGCAGAGATTGGGAATCCAGGGGTGTAATATCTTGATGTACAGGTTAAAGTACAAGATTGCAAAGTTTTGACTAGATTATTCACCAAAGATACAGACAGAAATAACCTTCTCCATAGACTCAGTTTTCACCCGCACAACACACTGAAAAACCTGCCCTACGGCCAGATGTTAAGAAACAAACAAATTGTTAGTGGCCCTGAAGAATGTGAAGCTGAAATATCTAAACGACAGATGAAATTAAAGGAAAGGGGTTACCCAGAAGAGAATCTTTCTGCAGCCACGTCAAAAGTGATGACACATACACGAGAAAGCCTCCTACAGGGAAAGACTAAAGGAGAATCACCTGCTATGGTGTTTGTTTCCAAATATTCCACCCAAAGTCGGCAGATTAAAAGGTGCATCTCCAAACATTGGAATACACTCCCGAGTGATGCAAGAACAAAAGACCTCTTTCCTAACCTTGCAGTCCGTTGCTTACCAGAGGAGCAAGAAAAGGAGAAATTTACTAGTCAGCACCAAAGGTAAGAAGAAGAAAGAAGGGAAAGTGAAACAGCAAGGAACTTTCCCGTGTCTGAATTGCAGAAACTATAATAATATCATCAAAGGAACAGTGGTTTTTCATCCCAGGACAGGAGAAAAGATCAGATTAAGACATTTTGTCACATGCCTCACTGAAAACATTATATACTGCATTAAATGTCTGTGCGGCATGTACTATGTAGGAGAAACAGGGACAAAAATCCAAATATGAATAAATGACCATAAATCATGTCATCAGCAGTTGCTAGAAACTTTCTTGAGAAGGGCCACATTGTCTCACAGCAGAAATTCTTAGCACTGAAGGTTGTAGAAACACAAGACTGGAAAAAAGACATGAAAAAACAGAGGACAGCGTGAAGTGTATTGGCTACATTGACTAGACGCTTTAGCTTCCCAATGGCATGAATGAAGAATGGGATTTGAATTGTTTTTTATGATTAGTGAGGAAGACCACTCACTGTGTGACAATCATGATAACAGCTCTCCAATTGTTTATGGGCAATACGTTTAACAAGGCCACCTTGTGGCGAACTATAAACCAGTCATAGAGTTAAGCGATCTTGGAAGCATGCTAATTAAGATAATAACACATCAGTTTCTTCAAAGTGGACATTATAAGGTCGACAGGTTACACACAAAATGGTCATGAAGAACAAATGTCCAAGAAAAGATATTTGTGAACACTATAGGGACGTTCTTTATTGCACTTTTTTATTTTTTATCTTTTATTGTTTACTTTATTTTATCCACTTTTTTTTTTTTGCAAAGAAGGAACATGAATTTAGCATAAGGATCACGGTTTCCCTAAATCTGTCAGTGATAGATTGCCCCAGGTCATCAGCCATGTACAGTGATGCACCACCAATGGAGATTAGGTAGATGCGAGGGAGACGCAACAGAGAATTAACAGCGTGGTAAGAATGTGAGCAGACCTCAACGGATGCAACGACACCATTCATGAATGGTGCCGGTGCATCCGGCCTCCTCATTCCATTGAGTCCAATGGGACTCAAATGGGAATGGAGGGTAATATTTACCGGCGCCCGGGAATGGGCAAATAGCGGGTCTGCCGAGGCTGTAATGCCCTGGTAATTGTCCATTCCTGGGCACCGGTAAATACATGACTCCGGCGGCAGTGCCGGTATTTACCACCAGAGTCATAATGAGGCCCATTGGATCTATATCCGGTATTGGGAACATATAAGTAAGCATATGTTTGGCAACGTTGCCCCTTGAGCATGTCAATTCAGTGATGGTTACCCTCTCCAAGATGGCCGATAGTATATTGCATGGTAAGCTATTTTATTAGGCAGACCATGCATTGGTTACCATAGGAACGGTCAGTACATAAGAGCTTCACAACGGGTTTCACCCGACCATGACTCCATTCGAACATTAAGGCCAGGCTGAACGCATGAGAAAGGTAGAGACCACTGTATGCAACGGTAAGTTAAAAATCTGTTGCTAGATTCGATCTAGTTTATTCTTAGCACAGCTGACTGTATTGGACTCCTTTGATCTTATGACAGTGCGCTCCACTGGCTGTTCGACGGTCGAAATAAGAAGACAGGTCTGTAACATTAGTTTGTTACCCACACATAAGGAGCACGCGGTTCTTAGATGTTTTGAAACTATCACATTTTATGTTCTCCCTCCATATAGATTGCATGTTTGGTCACAGGGAACACTCTACAGTGGACGATAATTGTATATAGCATATATAGAGTATCAGGAATAGATTTGTATATGAACAGGATCTTCCATTCACACAGGACACTCCATAGGGTGACACACCCGCATGCTGACACCAATACGGTTAGAGTGACTGACAGTATGCATATTTATCTGATTAGCAGTATGGTTATGGGCACTACGATGACATAGATAGCACATTGATGAGGAAGAACCACTACAGTTAAGACTGTAGAGAATACGCTAGGGTTAAATGTTTTAATATAGAATGTAACAGGGCTGTGACTTAAGTGACCTAAATTCTTTTCTTTATGTTCTCTCATTTATTGTCACTTGTTGTACATATCTTTTTGTCTTGTGGCCTTACACTCATACATTTTTATCTTCTTTTTTTGATTAATTGAATTGTTGTACTAATTGGATTATGATGCTGCACACATTGGGCTTTTGTTCTGAAATGTAAATTATGATCGACTATGGTTCAGGCGCGAAATACAGGCTCTGAACAAGGACGTTATTTAGTCTGAAATGCATTGGCATTCTTCACATCTGCACTTTAGCGTGATTGAATACAATACTTGAAATTAAAAACCATCAAGAACCAAAGATTTGTTTCTCACAAAATCAACTTTCAAACTCTAAATCATTTTAAGCAACCCCAGCGTGGGAAATAGGGTGTGCATCCTACACCGAAGGCTGATTAGCCTAGGTCTCTTCTATTCTCTAGTTATTTCAAGTTCCCAGCACGGTGGCACCAATTACTGGGCTGCACTGCACACACACAAAACCATACGTCAATAAGAATTCTGGGCTTGATTTAAATATAATCTAACAAGCAGTGCCTGCTCACAATGCCCTCTAGAGATCAGTAATTGCCTGACCCTGCCTGGCCATCGTGTTGGGACATGTCAGGTATATGGCTCGGGTGTTAGTCTGTTTTCCCTCCCAATGAGTTGTCATCACTTGCCACATACGCTTCATGCACTATCCCCTTCAGATTCCTTCATACAATGTTGCTGCTTGCAACCATGGGTTCCAGACAACCCGGGTTGGTATCAGTCTCCCCAACTCACCGGCTGTGCTGCCTTCACTGGCTTTTCTTTGTTGAGGAGCCAAGGACAGTACCACGTCATCAAACGCTTTTCCCTGCCTTGACTATCAACACGGGACAGCCCCGGGTACCTCTGTCACGCAATGCAGGATTCTTCAGCTTTGATTCCAGATCTTATGTTTTGTATTCTCGAAGGCACATAAAAATTACAGTCTTTCGGTGAAAAGGTCAAGGGCCCATCCTTTGTATTCCTTTTCGGTCTGTCTCGCCTTGCATTAAACTGCCACCTTGGAACTGCTGCTTCCTTGTGTGCTTGGCCTCCCGTGCTCCGCCTTTTATCCGTGTGGGGAAGTGTGATGGAAGTCACGAGTGTGTAATGATCAGTAATTGCCTGACCCTGCCTGACCATCGTTTTGGGACATGTCAGGTATACGGATCAGGTGTTAGTCCGTTTTCCCTCCCAGTGAGTTGTCTGTGAGAGTGTTTGTGTCGGAAAAGGGTGGGGGGGGGGTTTGAATCCCTAAGCATCCTACCTGGTAGGATGGGGTAAAGGTGTTATAGGGAAGGGGATACCGTGTCTTGCCGTCCGGTGTCCCACTTCCACTCCCACAAACGATGGACGTGTCCTGGCCACGTGGATGACAGATCCCCGGGAACTAGCAGGTGAGACACCTTCAGGTTTATCACATACCATTCCACTGTGCAATGTAGCTGCATCTGTTTCAAAGGGAACTGAGAAAGGAAATCTACGTTTACTGATCTTTGCCTTTTCAGCGCTCCACAGTGAAACAGTAGGGTTGAAGATCTAAGAACCATTGCATGACTCGAGGGATAGAATTTTTCCGTTGGCTAATCCAAACTAAGGGAGAATTATCTGTGACGAGTGTGAACTTTCTTCCTAGGAGGTAATCTCTAAGATGGGTAATGGCCAACTTGATGGCAAGGGCCTCTAATTCGAACACAGAGTAATTTCTTTCACGTCGGAAGAGTTTGCGAGTAGTAAATAAGATGGGGTGTTCCAATCCATCGCAAATTTGTGACAGGACTGCTCCTATCCCTGTAAGCGAGGCATCTATTTGTAATAGAAACTCTTTTGAGAAATCTACTATCTTTAGGATCGGGTTCTGGTACAGGATTTGTTTTAGGTTGTAACACACATCCTTGTTACTCCAATGAATGTTCTGGGGTTTGGAATTCTTTAATTTGTCGGTCAGTTTGGCTGTTCTGTCCAAGAATATAGGGATAAACCCACAGTAATAACCAATTAGCCCTAAGAATGCTGTATGGTCTCTCTTAGCTTTAGGCATAGGGGTATGTAGTATGGCCTTTACTTTCTCGCGTTGAGGTTGGACACTATGATTCCCTACAAAGAAGCCGAGGTATTTCACGGCTGATTGGGCCAGCCTGCATTTGGATGAATTGGCCGTTAGGCTGGTTTCCCTGAGGGCTCTCATAATAGTAAAAAGATGGAAAAGGTGGTCCGAGTAGGGCTGTAATATTTTATCCATGAGTCGTTGGAAAGTTGTGGGGGCCCTGTGTAAAACAAAAGGGAGGACTCTGAACTGAAATAGTTTCAGGGGCGTCAAAAAGACGGTCTTATCCTCAAGTCCATGTACTTGGACCTGCCAGTACCCCTTGGTTAGGTCTAGGGTGGATAGAAAGGTGGCATTCCTAAGTTTATTGATTATGTTGTTGATGCATGGCATGGGATAAGCATTGAAATCGGAGATGGCATTAACTTAGTGGAAATCTATGCAAAACCTCCAGGAAGCGTCTAGTTTTGTGACTAATACGATAGGGGGGAACGAAGGGCTTGAAGAGGGTACAATGATATTCGCTTGTAACATTTTATTTTCCTCCTCAACCACTATCCGTTTACGGGCTTCATAGAGTCTATATGGTTTCAGATGGACCACTTTTCCTTTAGGTGTTCTAATGAAGTGATAGGTGCCTTTCACTGTGCCTGGTTTCTCTGAGAATACATCAGGAAATGCTATAACTAGATCCTTTAAATCTTCTTGTTGCTGATTAGATCGCTCTTGGGGAATTAATTCAAAGTTATTGATTTCTTCTGGGACCAAGCAAGATAATATTGTGACATTTGTGGTAAAGTATTTTCCTTCCACTCATTCAAGTGGTTTATGTGGTATAGATGGGTCTTTTGTTTCCTGTCAATTTGGGCTACCTTATAAGTACAGTTTCCTGTGTGTTGCAATATTTCATATGGCACGTGCCACTTAGAGACAAGTTTGTTTTCCGAAGTAGGTAAGAGGACCAATACTTTTTGTCCTACGGACAACAACCTTAAACTTACTTTTTTGTCATAAGTGGACTTTTGTTGTGCTTGGCCCTTTTCCATATGAGTATACACTAGATCTTGAAAAAGACTCTCATGCTCTTGCAATTGAGGAGCAGCTTGCAAAAGGGGAATGGGTGCCTCTTCTCTTTCTTCCCAGAGGTCCCGGAGTATATCTAGGACGTCTCAAGGTTCTTGTCATGATCACTTCCAGGGTTTCTAGTTTAGGTTCAGGAGTCCGGGCCAGGAGGGATTCTTTGTTCCGACCTGTAGGCTCTAGATGGGTTTTAGTATGGCAAACATGGCATTCTCACATTCCCCAGTATCAAGGTTATCATGAGCTCCCATAGCAATTCATAGTGTCCTAATTCCCCTAAAATGGGCGCCCTGTGGGTCACTGTTTAAGTTATAAAAGAGAACCAGACATTGGGCATAGAAGGCTATATAAGCCCCACCACCGCTGTAATGCGCGCTTCGCATTAGTTCCGCTGACAGCAGTATAACGTTACCGACGCTCAGCTCACAGAACCTGCAGAATAAAAGAAAAAATCGTGTTAAGAACTTGAATCGCTCACAGAATATTTCACAGACCACAGACTTAAAGTTACCTGACCAAAGTTTCTGCAGCCGCAGTCTTCCGACAGGTGATTTTCTTTTTTCGTAGTTCGCAGTTCAGTCAATAGTCTTCGTCCACGGCCGCAGCATCATTCAGAGATTCTCTGACCTCCGAAAACCTGCAAACACGAAAGTACCATAGTTAATTAACAAACATTACAGAATAAGAGTAAAGGAAAAGAACTATACGCGTATACGTACCTGAAGCTCCGACAAGCTTTTCCCTCTGTTAGGAAGAATTCTCTGTTTAGGCTGAATTTCCTAACCTAGTGAGTCCCCCAGCAGCTTTGCTGGATTTTGTGGGGTTTATTTTTTTCTCCTGCCAAGAGTGAGACTCTTTTATCCTCACTCATGGACATGACTTGAGAGTGTTCTCTGTGACTTGCTATGTGCTTATGGGCTGGGGGGGTAATTTTCCCCATAGGCCATCATTGGTTTTTGAATGTGTGTTACACAGCACCCTCAGTGCAGTAGCACAGGGGTGTCATAGAGACCCCCAAACATAGACTCCACACCCTGGGACTGACTACTGTCTCCCTGGGTCTGTAAAGTTACCATTGACTTTACTAGTCTTAATTTAGGAACTTAACCAGTACAAACCATCTTACTGTGGAAGTACTGGTAGGGGCAATTAGATTGCCCCTGGGTCTGTTGTCGAGGGGGTACTGTCCCGTCCCCCCTCGCCGAGTTCTGGCTGGTGGAGTGGATACCACAGAAATATTCCACCGGAATATTTCCCAATGGGATTTCCCATTGGTTTTTGATGCACTACTTTTTGGTGCAATGTTAAAGATACCGCCGGTTTATTTATTTAATATAAATTCACCGGTTGGGATTTTTTGCCGGAACTCGCCGCCAAAATGGCGTCTAGGTTCACTTCAGTAACCCTGAACCCGAGTCGAGCCTTTGTTCCACTTTTGGCGGGCTTCTGCACAGAAGCCCTCCAAAGTGGTGCCATTCTGTCTGGGTACCACAGGGGGTGGGGGAGGGGGTTTAGGCACCCTGGACCGAGTTGCCTTGCCAACTCAGGTCGCACTCTAGTGTGATTGGCCCAAGTGGTGAGCCACCCCGCTCACCACTTAGCATGTTTGAGTGACAGCTAGGCTGTATGAATGGGGGTTTGCTGCATAAAAGCAGGGTTTTTGGGACTGGTTCTTCGGAAGTCGCCACAGGACCTAAGAAGCCGAAGAGGGAGAAGCCGAGCCGACCTGCCAAGACGACACCACCGGTGAAGCCCTGCAGAATCGTCTCACCACTTTTCCCGACGACAGAGGAGATCTCCCGCCGGAGAGTCTTCTTCCCTTAACTGGTGGGGACAACCAGTTGCTGCCTTCTTTTCGCCGTCCTGAAGCATCTCGTGGCCGCCTTGCCTGTGCCAAGCACCCCGGCAACCGGGATACCACTTTTTACCTCAACCGCGAAAGAGGGGTAAAAATCCTTTGTGACCGGAGAACTCCACGGCTGGCCTCATCCCTGGTAGTGCAACGACCTGCAGCCTTCCTCCCCGTCGAGATCACCTCTTCCTCGGGACGACGCCGCGACTTGCACCCACTACCAGGAACGACTACCACCGCTGGAGGAATCTTTCCACTTTTAAAGGTACTGTGATCCGCCCGGCCTCCCTTGCCACCGATTGTATGGGGTAGATTTAGCCCTCGGCTCTCGAACCTGGGTAGGTCTGGGACACCCTAACTAAACTTTTCAGAACCATAGTAAAACCGTTTTCTACTCACCTGCAAAGACTTGTGACATTGTGTGATCTTGGGCACATTTTCGCCTGGCTCCCTCTAATGCGGGCCCCGAACTAATTCCCCTTGTTCCACTATTGACTGTCTTTACCAACCTTATGTGAAAAGTGTTTTACCTAACTGCTCTCTTTATTTCTGCCTTTTCCCTCCCTTTTGGTAATACTTGTTGGAGTACCATCTAATGTTAAGAGCTCACCTCTGGTTGGAAATAAGTGGTGTTAACTTAGAATTGTCCAACAAACGATTAGGGATGTACATATGAGTAATAGTAACTGTGTTTGATTTTCTTATCTTTTCTAATGTGCTAGTGTAATTTATGAGTGTACCTTTAATAAATAAGTTTATACTTTGACACCTAGCTCTGGTCAGTGTTTGCTTGTGCTATTGTACCTCTGTACCTATTATGTATCCTCTGTATACTGCCTAACTCTTCTTGAGGGAAGTCTGACTGCTCAGCCACAGCTACCACAGTGAATCTGTGCGGTGCAGACTGCTACCAAGTGGGTTTACTGCCAACACCTGTAGTCTTAAATCTTTTGCAGTGGTCCCAGAGGGAACTGCACAGGTTTCTGCCTAACACCCTCACAGTCCAATGCTGCGCTTCACTGAAGAAAGCTATAGCTTCAAAACAAATACACGCTGTGCCGCGCTCCTTATCTTATTACACACGCATACTTACCACAAAAAAAACATAGCTGTGTACCGAAGGCACTCTGTTCCGCGCACTTTCACAAACGCAAGCGCACCTACATACCTCAAGAGAAGGATCCATGTTTTTTCCCTCGACAACGCCCGAGTTCTTCAGTGAAAGTTTTTCTCTTCAGAAAACCTGCTAAAGAAAAAGAGAATCATTAAAGTCAGCAAGAGAGATCTCTCCATCCACAGAACGTTTTTTTTTGATACATCAGTACCTTTTTTTCTGACTAAAGACTTCATTCAATCATAAAGACACCTTCAGATGCTGACCTGTTTTTAACAGCATCATTGCCTTCAGGGCCTCAATCACCTATGCACCCCTGCGTGAAGGCAGGACGGAGAGCTCAGAAATAACAAAACACAGGTGAGGAGAGTGTGGGTCTTAGAAGGGTAAAGGGGTAGCCAGTCAGGGTGGAAGGCAGGGGAGAATCCCTAATAGAATTACCATTTATATTGATTACAGTTCCCCCTGTTTTCTCTCTTTTTTATGACAGGGGTAAAAACCCTAAAAAAACAGTATAGAAGATCAACAGGGGTTTGGATCATTTACGCTCCTGCAGAGACAAGGTAAGTGTTACAGTTCTCTACCATAGAGTAGTACAAAAGGAGAGAATCCAGTGGATACCTGAGGGGTTTTTCTCACTACAAATAGTGCCCAGGGGATCATACATTCCCAGTCCTTCCCATCCGTGTCTACCAATTTCCTCAGGATCGTTTTAAGAGTTTTATGGAATCGTTCTACCAGTCCGTCGCTTTGGGAGTGGTAGACTGAATTTCTTAAAGTGGTAATATGGAGTAGCTCCTTGACTTTGCTCATGAGCCTGCTCATGAAATTGGATCCTTGATCTGTCAGGATTTCCTTAGGAAAATCCACTCTAGAGAAATATGGTAATTGGGGTTTTAAAATATGCTAAGATGTGTTGTTCCGCATAGGAAATGCCTCAGGATATCTGGTCGCATAATCGACAATCACAAGTACATATTTGTGACCCAGTCTAGAGGTTTCCAAAGGTCCAATGATATCCATCCCAATCCTAGAGAAAGGGATTTCTATTATTGGTAAAGGATTCAGAGAGGCATGCAAAGGAATGTGAGTACAGGTTCTTTGACATATCTCACATGTCTGAAAAAGGTTTTTTTTTTATATCAGCATGGTTACTTATCCAGTAAAACTTGCCACGGATATGTGCCTGGGTCTTGGATTGCCCTAAGTGTCCCCCTGTCAGATGTGAATGGGCAGTCTCTAGTATGATTGTTCGGTGGGTTTTTGGGATTACTAACTGAGTTTTACTTAGGCCTTCTGTGGATGTTTCCTTTCTATACAGTAAACCTTGTTTTAGGAAGAAAAAAGGACTTCACAGTTATTGCCTGCTAGAAAGCCTCAGCAAAGGCTGCATCATTTCGGGAACAATAGTAAACTCTTCTTCCCTTTTTTCTTCATTCGTAGAAGCTTCATCAGCTTCCCCAAAGCCTAAGGTACCTTTCTCCTTATCTTGTGATTCACTTTCTTTAAAACGAGGGAATAGACCTTTTTCAAGAATTCCGTGTGCAATTTTGTCTCCACAATGTACTTCAAATGGGATTTCACCATGGTTCTGTAACCCGGAAGTCGGGATCTATGATGCCTGCCAGAACGTCTAAACCGAATTTCCAGGCCAGCCCAGATTTGGGGCCAATCCTATATAACACACAGGAGGGGGTATTAAAGCTAAGTCTGTGAGGATCATTCCTCTTTTCCCTGGAGGGATAGTAGCTTCTCTGCTGCTACAAATATCAAAACCTATCAATTCTTTCATGGCCACAGAAGGGTCTGAGACTCTTGCCTGGCTGAATGAACTTCGGTGCGTAACTGTCCTAATAATTGAGCCAATTGGTAAATTTCTGATGTCTCCATGGCGCTCAGGTGGATATGTTATAGAGTCTTTGCGTTCTGTTACGCTCACCTGGTATCCATGGGGACGCCACTCAGCCCTGGTTGCTTGATTTGCGCATGGAACCCTCTTCCCGATCCCTGGTGGTGCCTTCGGTGGAAGTCGGCCTGAAAGCACAGGGGGACTGGATTCAAGATCAGGTACAGTCTTCTCCCACCTCCCCTGAGTTCGACCCTATGGCCCTCCCCTCACCTTATTGTAATATTTGGCGTGCTCTCCGTCCTGCCTGTGCAGGGGTGCGTAGTCTTCAGTGGGCTTGAGCGACCGAGTTACTTCACTGGTGCGAGCCCATTCAAGTGTCTTTAAGGTAGGTCTTATTGCAGCAGTCTTTGTATGTTACTGTCCTTGCCTTCCCTTCTTTGCGGTTAATGTCTTTTCTTTACCCCCTTGGGTGAGTGGGAGATTCGGAGTGTCGTGCTGGTTAGATTGAGCCCCTGCCGATATGGATGGTGCAAGACGCGCACTACGATTTGGTAAGTAACGCGCTAAGCGCAGCGCTGCTTTGCCTTTTACTTGCTAACCTGTGTTTCTTCTATCTTTACAGGTCGCAATGGTCTTCTCCGGTGAGCGTGGTATTCCGGAATGATGCCGGCCAAGAGGTGGCCAACCAGGTGAGGTTCTCGTGATGACTGAGGCTTACGCCGTAAGTAACCTTTTCTAACATTGTCTTTCTCTCTCTCTCTCTTCAGGTTGCTTTGTTCCGGTGAGTGCGCGGTGTCCAGAAGATACTGATTGCTGGATGGGCGACCGTGAGTAGCAGAAGCATGGACGAGCTTCTAACGGATACAGGATGGAGTTCACAGGTAAGAGTCTATTAATGATGTCCTTTCTCTCCTCTGCAGGTTTGTTGCTCCAATGATTGCCGGTATCAAGGACACTGGGCACGGTGTTACGCTGCAGGCTGCAGAATAACGCGAAGCGTGTTCTGGTACTTGGGTGTGGTTTAAATAGTCTCCCAGCAAAGGAGTCAAGGTAAAGTAATCCCAGTCTACCACACCCAAAACACTATACCGCATAGTCTAGTTCTAGGGAACTAGACTGTGCGGGTGCCTCCATGTTGTTTGCAGGCCCAAGGATAAGTAGTCCCCTTCAAAGATGTTCCTTATACTGAGGGCGCCAGGACTGACTCCAAGAGAGTCTTGGAAGGTAGTGCAAGGCTCCTGAGGCCCTAATGGAACCCCGAACCCTGACCTTACCTGGCATGTGGACATGCCAGTTGGGGTTTTGGTTAGGGGCCGTGACAGCGGTTCACTCGAGCGTAGCACAGTCTCTGGCTTCTTTAGCACGAGGATACAGTTCAATAATATCACAGGGACCTTCTGTATGCAAGTCTCTTCATTCAAAGGGCCTGATGCAACCAAACTAAAATGCTAAGTTATTTTTCTCTTTGGATTTCTACAAGTATTCACTTTAGGTGATTCACTATTCACCCGGATCACCCTCAGTCGGGCTCAGATCTCTTTAGTAAAATGTTCGCATGATATTCCTTTGGGTGGCTCACGGTTCACCCCAGATCCCCCTCGGCCGGGCTCAGATCCCCTTTTAAACACAATTAGTTTCCCTCAGCCGGGCTCGGACCAATTTCAATCAAGTATCGAAGACTTTCGAATGTGCACAGGGTTTAGCTTGACCCGTTGCAGGACCACTTCGATTTTACAATTCCTTCTCTTTACATTTGTCCCATTTTGTTTGGATACCTAACAAAGACTTTTGAATGAGCATGCACGCGGTGCCGGACCACTCTGCTTTATGGTATCTATCTTTGCTTCAAAGTTCAGTCACTCATTTAGTGCATTAATTATGTTCACTTCATGCACTGTCCTCTTCAAATTCCTACATACAATGTTGTTGCTTGCAATCTTGGGTTCCAGATAGCTCGGGTTGTTATCAGTCTTCCTAACTCAACGGCTGTGCTGCCTTCACTGGATTTTCTTTGTTCAGGAGTCTAGGACAGTACCACAGCGGCAACCGCTTCTCCCCGCCTTGACTATCGACACAGGAGAGCCCCGGGTACCTCCGACACACAATGCAGGAGTCTTAAGATTCGATTCCAGGTCTTACATTTTCTATTCTCAAAGGCAAAATTATGGTCTTTCGGTGAAAAGGTCAAAGGCCTATCCTTTGTATTCGTTTTCGGTCTCGCCGTCTTTCGCCTTGTAGTAAACTGCCACCTTCGAACTGCTGCTTCCTCGTGTGTTTTGCCTTGCTCAGAGTGTTCTCTCATGCTCTGCCTTTTATCTGTGTGGTGTGGGGGAAGTGTGATGGAAGTCAGGAGTGTGTAATGATCCGTAATTTTCCGATCCTGCCTGACCATCGTGTTGGGACATGTCATGTATACGGCTTGGGTGTTGTCTGTGAGAAAGTGTCTGTGTCGGAAAGGGGTGGGGGTTGAATCCCTAATTGTCCTACCTGGTAGGATGGGGTAAAGGTGTTTTAGGGAAGGGGATACTGCATCACTCCGTCCGGTGTCCCACTTCTACTCCCTAAAGACCCGCCCGCCCCCATCCAGGTGATCCTCCTGCACTGGTCCTCCCCCAGGAACTGGATCCAAAAGCGATGGCTCTGTCCTGGATGACAGATGTCCGCGGACTAGCAGGTGAGACACTTTCAGGTTTCTCAGTTACCTCCTTCTGCTCCAGAGCTTGCTTCTACTCTGCCCTGAGCTATCAGTAGTTTAGCCTGATCGGGAGTGGACTTAGTGTTGGAGCAGACATCGATCCTGCTGCAGCAAAGGCCCATTCCTCCGGCTTGCCCTGGGTTTGGTGAGCCTGCTTTGAGCTGCAGCGCTCATCTGCAGTCCTTCTCCATTACATTGTCCTGCCAGCTTGTGTGCAGCGCTGGAGGAGCATGGGTGGTGCGGCTCTCCCGGCTGCACAGATGGTAAGGGCTGTATTAGATCCATGGAGAGATGGGGGAAGCCTTTGGAGCCAGTGCTATTTAGCTTGGGGAGGTGTGGGTATTTGTGCACTGGAGATGTGTCGGACACTTGGAGTTCTCAGCCTGGTGAGCAGTTTAGATTGTAGGGAGTCTTGTAATGGCTTGCATGGAAGCCATTGCTGTAGCAACATCTAGTGCATAGTGCTCTGTGCATGGTTGCACTGGTGGAGTGGCTGAAAAGAACAGAGGTGCATTTGACACAGTAAAAGCAGAAAACAACAAAATAAAATTAATTGCTACAAACCTTTAGCATGTATTTGAACAATGTGGCACTGAACTGTAGCCCAAGCTTATTGCCTTAATTCAAGCTTACCTTAGGCCCATCCAGTGATCAAAAACCAGGCAAAGAAAAGCAGCGCAGCACAGGTGAAACAGATTGGATTGAGAATCGCCCGACTAGGCACAAACTGTTGGAAATACTGTAGCCTTTTCACCCAGAGTAAATTGGGGGCGTTAATGGATGGATGCAGGTGGCTTGCTACACACAAGATCTGAAAATGTTCAGCCTTGAGAATAATAAGCAGCTCAGTGACAAAATTGACTCTGATGTAGACAACACAGATAGAACCACTGAATTGGAACAGAAGGTGTTCCCTTGCGAGAATGCAGATAATCAGATGCTCACAATTTTGAACAAGTAACTGCCGACTGCAGGACATACTCCAACATCCTGTCCCCTTTCCTCCATACTGTATGGGCGTCCCTCGCTAGGAACGGGAGACGGAACCTTTTTCACCAGAAAAAGTCTTCTTCCCCTTTAAATTTAGAGGTGAGCAGGGGCGCGGCCCTTGGAGCATGCTCTCCCATGACTCTGCCCACCGGTGCCAGTCCCCAGTCCTCTTTTCTTAGTCGATGGGAACGGACTGCTTTCACCAGAGCTCCTGGGTTTGGCTTCGGCCTTGTAATGCCACGCGCTCTTCCCCGGATACTGCCTTTTGTCTTCTGTTTTCTGATCTTAATCAGTTACTCGGTCCTCTGGTGCCACGCTCCTTCACGGCGCATGGCGACGTGTCAATGTCATTGGGCTTCAGCAGGTGCCCAGCCTGCGAGGAGCTCTTCCCTACGTCCGACCCCTACGCTCTTTGCCTCTGCTGCCTTGGCCCCGAACACGACTGGGAAGTTTGTACCGCATGTGATGCGCTTACATCGTGCGCTCTGAAGAACAAGTTAGCTTGTAGTAGGGAGCTCTTCGAAAAAAAGAGTTGCCTCAAGAGGTCTTGAAGAACTTCGTCAGACACAAGTCAAGGCTCGAGGTAGGGCCGCTTTTTTCCATCGCACCCCGCAAGGGCGACTCCTATCCCAGGAAACGGCTGAGCGGGAGGGACCGGGTAGGTTCTCACACCAGCACAGATACCGAGGCTCATCCAGCTACCGGACACCAGGCCAAGGGGGCGCTAGATCCTTCCGGAGACAGTGCTGAGGGACCGCAAGGTTCTTTCACCGGGTATCCACCCGAGGGGCTATGCCCTACTACCGGACAAATGTCTGACTGGGGGCCTCTACGCACCACTACCAGCGACATAGCCGAGGGCACTACACCTACCAGGCCTCTTCCTGAGGTACAGGGTAGGCTTCAAGCTCCACCGCCAAGTACCTGTACCTAGACGAGATCCCCAGAGGCGGACCATCACACCTCCTCCGCACACATGAATACGCTAAACGAATTGGGATTTTCCATCAATCTCAAGAAGTCACAGCTGAAGCCGACACAGAATCTGGCGTTCCTGGGTCTCATCTGGGACACGAGCTCCGAGAGAGTTTTTCCCTCGGAGGACAAGATCATGGCCATCAAGAGGGCCACTGGTCATTTTCTCAGCAGAGTGATGACCTCCGCATGGTGGTACCATCACCACTTGAGTATCATGGCAGCATTTTTACTAGCAATACCTTACACGAGGCTCAAAATTAGAAGATTACAGCTGCACTTCGCAGCCTCATGGAGTCAGGAGCGGGTTTCCCAGGCGAAACTTGTCAGCATCCCCCCCTTTCTCCACCAGGACCATGTCTGGTGGAGCATGGACTGCAACCTGAGGATAGGCAGGCCCTTCCGGCCGTCAGCACCACAGCTTACCATAACCACAGATTCTTCCTTGAAAGGCTAGGGGGAGGGGGGTGGCTACCCTGAACGACCACAGCGTCCATAGAGGCTGGTCCCTTCAGGAACAGGAGGCTCATATCAATCAGCTAGAGCTGAAGGCGATCTGGCTTGCTCTCAAAGCTTTCCTGCTGCTTATCAGTGGCAAGATGATCCTCATCCAAACGGACAATTCCACCAGCATGTATTAGATCAACAGGCAGGGTGGCACCAGGTCTCCTCCACTGTGCAGCCTGGCAGTCAGTATTTGGGAGTGTGCTCTGGAGAACAACATTCACCTGAGCGCAGTCCACCTCCCAGGGGAGTCCAACCTGGAGGCATACAGGCGAAGCAGATTGGGTACGGACAATTACGAATGGCATTTGAACGATCATGTCCTTCAGAGAATCTTCAGTACATGGGGGCAGCCACAGGTCGATCTTTTCACAACCTGGTACAACAGGAAGTGCCCTCAGTTCGCGTCCTGGCAGTTACAGTGGAACAACATGAACGCTTATGCATATCCTCCTACTCCCTGGTGCACAGGGTGATCTGCAAGATAAAGGGAGTCACAACACATCAGCATCATTCTGATGGCTCTGATAGCTCTGTGGTGGCCTGCGAGACCATGGTTCTCGGAACTACTCAGCCTCTCGGACCAGACTCCGATTCACCTCCCGTTGGGCCCAGCTCATCTTCTATCATAGGAGGGAGGCAGGGTCATTCACCCCGCCCTCAAAAGTTAGCCCTTGCAGCGTGGTTCCTGAGCAGGTCACACTAAAGCATCTGTGTCTGTCGTAGGCTAACATAGGAGCCAGTACAAGAGCAAATGGACTCGGTTTTGCCATTGGGCGGAGTCAAGGGAAGTTGATCCTCTTACTTGCACGTTGGACATTGTGCTATCCTCCTCTGCACACCTCGCACACTCGGGGGTGCAGATAGATACATGCCGCACCTATCTGGCAGCCATCGGATCCTACCAGAACTCTGAGGAGGATGTTTTCTCATCCTCCAACCCAGTGGTTAAAAGACATCTGGCGGGCCTCACCAGGCTCTACCCGCCTATTAGGTAGCTACACCCGGTGTGGGACCGCAACGTAGTGTTTGGTGTCTTGGTGTACAAACCTTTTGAGCCAATGGCATCCACGGACATCGGGCTAGTCACCATTAAGACAGCTCTCTTGGTGGGTCTTACGTCTGCACGCAGGGTCAGCGAAATCCAAGCACTAGTAGCTTCAGAACCTTAAACTACTCTTCATAGAGACAAGATGGTCCTTGGAACGCAATCTGCGTTCTTGCCGAAAGTAGTCTCTTCAGTCCATCTAAATCAGGAGATGGTGTTACCTACTTTCTTTGCGGACCCTAAGGACGCTGCTCAGAGGGTCTTGCACTGTCTAGATGTCAGGCGCGCTCTGAAATTCTATCTGGACAGGACCAAGAGCTTTTGCAAATCTGAGGCTCTCTTTGTCACCTTTGGGGTTCAAAGCCAGGATATCAGGCTTCTAAGGCCTCTATAGCAAGGTGGATAGTTTCGGCCATCAAAGAGGCCTACAAGGGGCAGCATAAACCGATTCCAGTGAATATGCATGCCCATGCTATCAGAGCCAAAGCCACGGCAGTCGTGTTCCAGAGGCATGTTCCGTGGCAGGTCATCAGCAGGGCAGCCACTTGGGCCACTCCTTCGGTCTTCTGAAAGCACTACTGTTTGGATGCAGGCTCGCTGCATTTGGGCAGGCAGTATTAAGAAACTTGGTTTCTTAAGGAGGGTCACCTCTCCACCCTGGGCTACATTCAGTTGTAATCACCCATACAGTATGGAGGAAAGGGGACGGGACATAGGAGTAATTATAAATTACTCACCGTAGTGACTAACGTACTCCTAGTCCATAGTCCCCTTTCCTCCATACGTCCCACCATCCTCCCCCCCTAATTAAACTGGTGTCATTAGGCATTGGTAATATTGTCGACGCGTCAAGTGGCGCGTCGTAGTGGCGCCAGTGGGCGGAGTCAGGGGAGCGCATGCTACCACGGTCGCTCCTCTAAATTTAAAGGCGAAGAAGAATTTTTCTGGTGAAAAAGATTCCGTCTCCCGTCCTTAGCGAGGGACGCCCATACAGAATGGAGGAAAGGGGACTATGGACTAGGAGTACGTTAGTCACTACGGTGATTAATTTATCATTTTGAGGCCAAACTTACTGATATGGAAGATCACTTATGGAAAAACAATGTACAAATGCTCGGCCTGGGATCGCATTGAGTACTTTACAAAAGGATTGTAAAGATGGAGGGATCAGGTTACCCCACTTTGAATTATATTACCTTTCTGGACCATTGCAGTTTGTTGTGGGCTGGTTGCCGGATGAGCCCTCATTGTACACCATTTTACTACAACCTTCTATTAAAAAATACTTATTTTTTTAAAAAATGTAATTTTATTAGTATACAGTTTTTTACAAACTTTTACCATCCATTGAATCCAATAAAACAACAAAACTAAATCAATTGCAAGGAAAGGAGAGAAGCGGTAAATCGTTCAAAAGAAAGAAAAGAAAATCCAAAAAAGGAGGAAAGGTGAGGGGAAGGTGGTGTGGACACAAAGGAAGCCAGAACAATTGCATTGCACTCCCAAGCCTGGCTAACTATAAATCAATATCTCCTCGAGTCTACTACATATGCTTCTTGCAAATTATATAATCGCCTCGTAATTTACAAAGTAGCAAGCCTCCCTTCTCCTGTCACTACCATCCAAAAAGTCTAAACTCTAAAGTATAAAGTTGCCAATCCTACCTCACTCCTGACACTGCCACCCAAAAAAAAGAAACCCTCTAGAGAGGTATAATTTCCATTACAAAAATGTGCTAATGCAATGATTAATTTAAAATAATGTTCACCATAGAACCGTTCCCTCACTCATCAATGTCCAGCAGTGGGGAATTTGCAATCAGGAGCCCCATGTGTCTTGATCTAGTAGATCTCAGTGTCGTGCATTCCAGTAAGTAGGTGTTTTAAACTTTCCGTATGCTCTTTGCAGAATCTACAGAGTGGATAAATTGCCCCGTCTTGGCCTCTTACAAATAGATTTTCTTTGGTATGCAAAATGTTCAGTCTAAATCTGAGGAATAGGTTCATCTGTACGGGGCTAGGGAATTTTGCCAAGTATTTAGGTCCAACATTCAGTAGCCTACTGTTATTATTGGCCAGACCGCCCAGTTTAGCGGCTCCCATTGATCCTTCTGTTCGATTCCAGTCAGTACATCAAAATTTGTTTTACCTTTCCCGGGTTTAGTTTAAGCTATAGTTCACTTGAGTTGATGTCGATCAATATTTGTCTGCAGCTTGCCAACCATACAGTCAGAACCTCATCGGTAGAACACCCATGTTTTCCTCTAAATATTTTGTATTCGGTTCAGCTCTCTTCCATGATTATTTTCCTAAAAAGGCTTCGCGAATTCCACATAACCCTCCCATACATGGAAAGGAGGCCCAGCTCCCATCTTAGTACTGCAATTGGTAGCAAGTTTGGGAGGCCCAGAATGTTTTTCCAAAACAGGCCTTTTATCCCTTCCCATACTTTCCAAGAACTAGTGAGGGCACACTCTGCTCCATAGGTCAGACCCAGGGTGGCCTTTTGTTTATAAAGTTGAATAATTGGGAGCAGTGAAAATCTTCCATGTATGTTATGAATCGCTTGGGCCTGTGCCCTCAAACACTTTGTTTTCTTTCTCAGTTCCATGGTCCGAAGCGTGTCATCTCTGTTGGCGTTAATGTATGTTCCTAAGTATTTGGTAGCCTTTTCAACATGCATCAGCTCCGTACCCATGCGCCAGGGTTTCTTTTTCTTGCCTCTAAGATTCTGCAGCGCTAGAATTTCTGATTTCCCAACATTTATTTCTAGGCCTTTTATTTCTGTGTATTTCTTTAGATTTTCTAGGGTTCGTTGTAGGCCTACTGGAGTTTGGGCCAGAAGCACTAGGTCATTTGCATAAATCATCCAACCTGGAGGTGGGGGTGCCATTTACCCTAGGTGGGCAGGTAGTTGGTATATTCAGAGCAAATTTCAGGTCTGAGATAAACAGGCAAAAAGGAGCTGGAGCCAGTGAACGACCCTGCTTCAGCCCTTTTTGTGTAGCAATCTTTGTGAATAGTTGCTGGGCTCTGTTTAGCATCACTTGAATCCCTGGATCTTTATGTAGGGCAATAATAGAAAACAGAAGATCTTCCGGACATTGCCAGGCTCTCATTTTTTCCCAAAGGCAGTTTCGATCAATGCTGTCGAATGCCTGCTTTAAATCAATAAAGCCGAGATATAAAGATCTTACCTGATTTCAGTGCTTGAATTTTTCAGGCTGTTAAGTAAGAGCAAGTTGACATTGCATCCAACTCCCTTGACAAATCCAGTGTGTCTCTTGTCATAATTTTCGGTTTTTAACACCCATTTATTCAGCCTCTTCAGTAACATTGAAGCAAATAGTTTTCCTAGGACATCGAGTAAGGCGATTGGCCGGTAGTTGTAAGGGTGCAAACACTCCCCATTCTTGAAGATTGGGACCAAGATGGCACATTTCCAACTAGCTGGAATCATTGCAACCTTCAGGATATGTTTAAATAATACATAGCAAAAGTCTGCCCACTGTTCAGGGTCTTCCTTTAACATGTGATTTGAGAGGCTATCTCGTCCAGATGCTTGCAAGCTACTTACGTTTTTGAACAAGGCAAGTACTTCCTCTCTCTCCATTGGTAGATTCCATGACGTAGGCCTGACCTCATTCCCTGTTGCCATGGAAGTGCCTTTGGTACTATACAGTTGTGTATAAGGTTTCACCCAAACCTCTTCCGGTATGGGGGTTACATAGAAGTGCTTCTTCGGGGGTATCAAGATTGTTTATTATTTTCTGGTAATTTCTAGAATTGTTCCCCAGCACCACTTGTAGCATAAGTTCCCCATCGGTCTGCACCAGGCTAGATTTATAGGATTTCAGCCAGTTTTGGTAGCGTTGTTTTAGTCTCCTTATCGTTTGTTTTTGTCAATTTTGGCAGGTTTCTCAAGACTTTTATGTCTTTCCTTTAATTCTCGTCTATGTTCAATTTTTTTTATATCATATCTTTGTGTTTGCTTGAAATGTGGTTTTCCTGCAGTCAATCTCTTCTCCATAAAGTTTCTAAACAATGGTGTATAATCCATGCCTTTTGGGGTACTTCGATGGATTTAGCAAGGGTGTTACTCAGTTTCGAGACTTCCTTACTTCCAATCCGCAGCCTGTTTCTTCCTGGTTCCACCTCAACCCGGTCAATATTTATCCCCCGTTTTCCTTTTGGGGTTTTGTTCCATTTTATTTCAACCATATCATGGCCACTTATGTCTGTCTTCACCACACCAAATAAAGTGATTTCATATAGCATGTTCCGGGAGACAAAACAGTCATCTAAAGTGGCCGATTGAGTTCCCCTTCTCCATATTGCGGAGCCGGGGATATCACCCGGAGTATTTCCGTTCAGCATGTGGGTATTTCTTTCTTCCATGGCCTTCACCAGGCAATTGTCCTTCTCTTCTTAGATTTGCAACTGGCTTGATCAGCAACATTGTCTCTGCTTACGAACTCCAAACAATGTATGTTTAGGTCTCCACTTATAACAACTCCCAGGTTATTATAAGTTGTTTTCCCTTGATCAATCAGCTTGATCACTTGGTTGATCAAATTAGACATCTCTCTTTCTGTGGGGTTCCAGTAAATATTTATAAGCAATAGCCACTTGCAGGTCTCAGGTGCGTCGTTCCCAAGGCAATCGGCAGTTGTTGAATAAATGGGCTTTGGTGTTGATTTCCTTGCATCCAGTTTTGCCCATTTCTTATGATGGTTAATAAGCCCACTTTTGGGCACCCTTTGGTGCCTTTTATGGCTGGGTTAAGATAAACGGAAAAGCCGTCGATCAGTGGTTTTTCCCACAGCCATGTCTCTTGCATACAGAATATATCGACTTCATCCAGGTCCCCACTTGTGTTGTTGAAGAGATGTTTAAATCCTCATAAATTCCAAGACGATATTAGGACCTTTTTCCTTGGTTTACAGGTCGGGTGCTACTTTTTAGAGTTTGAATCCACGCTTTCCAGCAACCAATTCCATGAATAATCATTTGCTTTATTCGGCACTTCCCTTCTTCTTATTACACAGGAGGTGCTTCTAACCCCACCTGATGTGTTAAAGCAATTTTTTTTGTCTCGACATTGTTTGTCCTTGGAAGGTAGGTCTGAATATTGTTGTTTGGGCTGTATTAATGAGGATTTTTGCGATTTACAAACCAGCTTATCGTTATTCTTCCTTGTTGATTTATTATCTGCTCGCATAGTCCAACTGTTCCCCTTTTTTAATTCATGTATTCCAAAACCTAGTGATCTTATGTCTTGAGCAGCCACCAGGATTTGGTTGCACACAAGATTAGAGGGGATGTGTAAGCGGACGCTGTCATTTTTTCTTTCATATAGAATTCCACCACTGTTATGTCACAGGATGAGATGGACATCAAATTTGGTACATGGCGGAACAGACAATGTTTTTTCGGTTTAGTATTAGTCCATCTTCTATCCTTAGAATGGGTTCCAGCATAAGGACATTGCAGCTAGTCTCATTCACTCTTCTTTTTTTATCATGAACCTGGCTGGTTACGCTGACATTCTTGGCGCTCTGACTATTGTAGTCAGTCCCACATCCAGAAGATTGTATAGTTGTTGCTGGTCTGCGGTTGCCTTCCGGCTCCACCCATTTGCAGGTAACTCGTCTGTTTATCTTCCAACGGAAGCTTATGGGCACTTTGATGTTTTTTGACGCCCTGACTCGCCTCTCTGCCAGGGGTATGAATACAGGGCTTTTGGCCGGCTTTAACAGCTGTATCTCAGTAGGCCATGTTATGGGATATGGCGAAACAGCATTTCCCCCCACGCCCTCGTCTGTGTTCGAATTTAAATCACTTTTATCGTCGTTGTATACAGATAACTCCATCAGTTCCTGCTCTTGGTCAGAGGATAGAGCAGAGAGGTCCGTCACAGCTTGTTCCTCATTGCCTGATTACTGGCCAATGACAGTCAAGGGTTTATTACTGCTTGTTAGGTGCAATCTTAGGTTATCATCTGCTGGTAAGCCCTTGTTCGATGTGTCTCTTACATCCATTCTTAGGTTTCTCAAGAAAATCCTGGAGCTGTTTGATTTGGCTCTATTTGGCAGTCTTTCATTCTTAGTTTTCTTCCTTTGCAAGGTTTTTGTGGTCTGAGTAACACATTTACTTTAGGCTTAGCAACAAAAATTGAAAAAGTATGGCTAGGGCCTCCGCCTGTCTTTGTCGTGATCCATTTCATGGTATATCATTGGTGTTTTGATTAAGACCTCCTCAGTCACACTTTTGTGGGGGGCCAGATTAGATATTGGGCCTCCTTAACTCGGCTCCCTGCATACCCGTTCTCAATGGGTGTGTCTCGTTTGCTCAGAGATCCAGGTCTCTAGCCTCAGCTTCCAGTTCTAAGGTCAATTTTGGGTTATCCACAGTAAAACTGACCACTGTGGTCGTCTCATTCAGTTTACATGGCCCTCGTTTGGCTGAGAAAAATATTTATCTTGCACCAATGACAAGGAAGCACGCAACCTGTTCTTAAAAGCAAGGATGGGGATACTCCCATTGGCGGTGGTTGTAAGCAGCTGGGGTAAAGGTGATCTACGCCTGTGTAAAAACTGCAGGCAGGGAAATGAAGATCTTGAGCACTTCTTGTTTATGTGCCCCTGTTACAGGAACATCTGCAGCAGGTGGTAGAAAGTACAATCTAAGGAGAACGAAAGAATCAATGGAATTTTTCTTTAGCAGTCAAAATCCTGCCGACCCCCAAACCCATTTAGCCTTTTTGAAAAATTCCTGGCGTTTCAGAATGAAAAATACTGTATAATTGTAAATGTTTGTTTTATGGTTTTATGGTTTTAATCCTGTAATTTAAATGTTTTTTTTTATCAGATTCCTTGGTATTCTTGTGATGCTGCCGAAATAAAGATTTCTACTACCCTGTTCTACTCCCTTCAACACGTTCAGCTCCCCATGGTCATCTCTTCCGGCAGAATGGGCTAAATTCTCGCTTCTAATTGGTGCCTCTTAGAAGGGATTTTCTCCTTTTGCCGCCTCTCCATTGTAGTTGATAGGTTTTGGTGTTTGGTTTGGAGTATCACACGTTTTTTCAGTCTCTAACTCCAGTTCGGGACATGCACCCGCCAAAAGATCTAGGTCGGAGAGCTCATCATCCCCATCTGGATGTGAGCTCCCCCCCAGGTAAGACTAATTGATTTTCTCTGAGGTGAGGCAGGGTGTGGGCGGTCATTCTGCTTAGTGGCAAAACAAATTCTTCCTACCAAACTTAATTTAGAGGCTAGTATATATGTTATTGTTGGTTTGATTATGTGGGATAAAAATTGGCGCAATCCCTTGAGCCTTGTCCTTCTCCTCCTTTTACCCCTTGAGTATTTCAATGTTCAAGTCGGCTTTCAGCTATGTGCGATCAGCCCCGGTCACTAGCTGAGGGTCACTTATGTCTGTCTTCACCACACCAAATAAATTGATTTCATATAGCATGTTCCCGGGGACAAAAGAGTCATCTAAAGTGGCCGATTGAGTTCCCCTTCTCCATATTGCGGAGCCGGGGATATCACCCGGAGTATTTCCGTTCAGCATGTGGGTATTTCTTTCTTCCATGGCCTTCACCAGGCAATTGTCCTTCTCTTCTTGCAGGAAGTGATTTTAAACACGGCTCCTTCTTCACAAATGGCCACGTAGAAAGACTGCTACAACGGGTCCACCAGGTAGAGGCAACACACACTCTGTGCCCTCCGCACAAAATACTTTAGATTCACAAGACCCGATTCTGTAATATGCCTCACCTTCTGGCAGTGGGTAGGACTGTGGTGCATAGGCTGGAAACTTTTAGGCATTGGGGATCACTATGGGATCCCTAATAGGGTTATTAGGTGCAAATCTTAACTTTAGAAAAGTGCTATGGAGTCGCTGGGAGGTCAACAAGGTGGTCACACTGGGGGATTTGCTGCAGGACACGAAAGTGATGGACGTGCCTGCTTAAGGCGATAGAAACTAGATGGCCAGAATTTCAGGAGGGCATTGAGGGTGACTCAGTACTTGAAACGATATACAACATGTCGGAAGGAGGACATACTGTCTTCATATTATGAGTTGCTCACAAACAAATAGAGCAAGCCTGTTCTAAAGTGTGTGCACAATGGGAGGCGGATGCGGGTAGGTCCTTCACGGACGCGGAATGGACCCGAACCTTGATGTATGCTAAGAAGGTTTCTACGAATGCCTGATTTCTGCTCACAACTGTACGTTACACACAGGGTGTATATGACCCTGCACAGAATATCACAGTTCTATGGAGCAGGGCAGCAGATTTGACCCAGATGCGCAGATGATGAGGCAAATATTATGCACATGTTCTGGTTTTGCCTGGAAGTTTGTAGTTTTTGGTCGTATATCGCAGGAAAAGTAGCTAGAAGTGGGATTGAAATGCATTAGTGGCCCCCAGAGGCCTGCCTGTTTTCGTGAGGGAGGAAACACATGATACATTTTACCCGGATGAAAGACTTGATTTGTGTGTTTGCGAAACACAGGGTTGTGATGGCCAGGAAGTCAAAGGACGGACCTAATGTGGCTGCATGGTGGAAGGATTTGAAAAGATGGGTGATCGCGGCGACCTCTGACTGGCACAGAGCAGTTAACAGAGGAATGAGAGAAGTGAGTGACGATATGGCTGCATGGAAAATGCCCCCATGGAGTATTATTGAGGAAAGGTAAATAAGTATGGAGATTAATACTACACATATGAGTTTGCCTGGGATATGGCGATGTACAACTTCTGAAGTATCAAAGGTGGCGGGTGTGGAGGGGAGAGGGTGGAACTGTACAAGCAGGGGTTATGATTTAGTGGTTTTATTAATATACTCATAGCCGTATGGCTTTGTATATGCAAAAAGCAGACAGAATACATGATTTGCACATTCAATATAAGACATATTCCATTGAACAACACACTTGTGTGGTACAGCAGGTTACAAACACATAGAGATCATAAAGCAGTATGCAATAACCTGGCTAAAAACTAGAACATTTTCAAACAACCGAATAAACCTCTTTAAAACATTTCTAAAAAAAAGGTCAGTATTAAAATAAGTCTAACATTTCTTTACATTTCCAATAAAATGTTACTATAAAATATATAAAATGTAGCTCATTTCCCTCCATGAATGTAGACCAGATTGAAGACAAATCGGTACAGTTGAATCTGTTGTCATAAGCTTTAACAAAGCTTACCCTCATAGGATGGAGGCTCACGCAGTGTGTCAGTATATGTTCCAATGTTTCTAAAACATTGTCACCGCACAAACGGCACATTCGTTCAGATCGTGGCAGACCACCCATTGCACCTTTTATCTCTTGGACGACACTGAGATTACATTTTAAAAGCAAATACTGTCTAATTATTTCACTACTCAGGAAGGCAGCTATATATGTAGGCTTACATACTCGAGCAGTTCTATATTGAATAAATGGCCCACTGTTACTGTTTGTGCATAACTGAACGAGATTATTTTTGTAGCTAAAAGTAGCCAGTTTCTGTTTTAACCGACATTTAGGCACGTACCTAACACCAGACACTCACATCATACATGCCACTTGCTATATAACTATATGATTTTGCCCATAGTTCCCTCTGTGCGACATCTATCAAGACATAGAGAGGCCTGTAAATAACATAGCATTATCATACCGTTGTTTAACATTCTCAGATTATCATAGCACATAACTACTCTAGGGATAAAGTCAGAACATATCCCGTTTAAGTCCAAATCAGTTCAACAGACAATGCTTGCAGCATTCTGAACAATTTACGGAGCATTTTAGCCTTGAATGTTTTTAGTTCATCAGCATACTTGTGGCCCCATACCTCTATGCCATACTACAATACAGGCAGGATTTTCCAGGTATACAAAAACAGGATCGTAGAGACAGAAAAAAAAAACATTCCGCCCAATAAATGAGCTAATGGTGTATATGGATTGCATGCATTTCACTTTGCGTTTCTGACCAGTGGACACATTCTAATTCAAGGTATTCTCAACGTGTATGCCTAATTATTTGTAGGATTTTACACGCTCATATTGAGAGCCATTCAACATCCATTCCATTCTATTTTGCAGTTTGTTTTTCTCAGAGAACACCATGGTCTCACTTTTTTCAAAATTAACTTTAAGACCATTAATAACAGCATAGGCCCCCAGTGCAGCAATCATGCATTGTAACCCCTTAGTTGTATGGTCCAATAGAAGTAAATTATCGGCATACGCAAGCCAACTAATACGTTGGGTGACAACTTTCACAGGACAATTTTGCAGATTACTGAATGTGTCTTTCAAGTCTTTAAGATAGAGATTGAAAAGGGTTGCTGCCACAATGCAGCCCTGTTTCACACCTCTATAAGCTGCAATAGATGCTGATAATTTACCTTCTGCATCGAGCCGGACTCTAATGCTAGTGTCAGTGTGTAATAACATAAGCATTTTTAATAACCCGGGTGGAATGTTCAATGCAACAACTTTTCTCCATAATCTGTTACGCATCACAGTGTCAAAGGCAGCACTGGATTCAATAAACACACAGTATACTGCACTCTCCCTTCTCATCCATGCATATTACACAGCAGAGACAAGTATTTACAAATTATGGGATGTAGTGGCTTTCATTCTGAAACCCGTCTGGTTAGGGGGCAGGGAGTCCTTCTCTTTAATCCATAGGTTAAATTCAGCTAGTAGAACTTTTGTGAAAATCTTTGCCGAACATTGCCAACATATACTGTAGGACCCTTTTTTTATACAGGTAGTATATGGCTCTCACGCCATGTTTCGGGGAGTATAACGAATGTTACAATGTGCACAAAAAGAAGATGCAAAGCATGAGCCCACTTCCCCGGGGACAATTTAAGGAGACTGTTACATATGCCATCCCGACCTGCAGGACGTGAATTATTAAGTTGCTCAGTTATTATAATGTTGTCAAGAATCGTTGCCTTACATTCCCATGTGACATCAGGGATTACTACAGTGGTATCTACTGGAAAGGTAGCCCCCAATGTTGTCTCAATATGGGCTGTTCATGCCAGTTCAGGAACTCAGTTTATAGATAAGTTCCTTTTTTCAGCTTCCCCTTATTACTTTCCAAATATCAGTGGTGTTTCTCGAGGTCGCCAGATAAGCAATTTCTTGCCATCTTTCCTTTTCAAATCTTGGTTTATGATCTTTTAGCCAACTCCGATATTTTAGCTTCGCAAGTTTCACATGGTAATTAATCTCTATAGAAGAATACATACCCAGTATAGGATATAAAACGTCATATATTTCGGCGCACAAATTCTTCTTGGCCGCAACAATCCTAGCGTCGGAATTGGAGCGCTTATTATACGCCTTATTAAAACGCTCATATGGACATTTATAGCTCCTGCGCTTATTGGTGATTTCTTTGATGTTCGCAATCAACGACGAGAAAGCTGTTACTATATTTGTTGTGGTGATGGGACCGTGGTCATCAAATTGGTGTATAACGGCTAATAACCTATTAGAAGAATGTTTAGCCTTGGTAAGATTGGGTGCATTCCAAAGAATGCGATTACTATTGTTGTTTACATAAATATCACCATTAAGGTCATAAGAGCTAGTCACAGAAGTATCATTAGAAGGCTTAAGAAGAACACACAAGGGGAAGTGGTCGCTTTCCTCACAGATCAGGATAGCCATGTCCTCCACCATATACAAGCCCCGCTGATTAACGAAGACATAGTCAATAGTGGGGGCACTTTTACCACTAAAACGCATATGGGCCATCTGTGCATCACCACACAGAAACCATTAAGTCGAAGAAAACCATAGGCCTCAATCACATTTATCCAAGCTTTGCTTTGTCGATTTGTATGTGTTGTCTTGACAAGAGCAGACTCATTTTTCTTAGAATGCTCAGTATTACGTATGTAGATACTAGCATTGAAATCACCCATTATCCATATCGGTAAGTTGTGTTGGTGTACATCTAAAAAAAAAATTCACTGTTGACACGTTCGTATTAGTAGCAATTCGATTAGGAGGGTCATAGATATTGATTAGAATAATAGCTTTCTGAAAATGCGCGAGATTAACGACCTGGACCATAGATGAGGACCCCTTTACCTCAGTAATGGACCACGGTTGGCTAACCGAGATCAACATGCCACCCTTCAGACGCCCAATAGGACCTTTAATGGCCAGTCTCTGCAGGGTAATACAGCCATCAAAATGGGTTAGCTCGGTTAGCAAGGTTTCTTGAAGAACGATAATTGAAAAAGGTCCATGTAGGACAAAAGACCATCTTCACTAAAGGAGGAAAAGTGGGATTTGAAAACAGATGGCAGCCATTGCCAATAGCCATCACCTGGGCCCTTCACTTCTCTACAGGGTTCACTTACAAATCGATCACGCGTACAATTCACACAAAAGCAAACTTGCCGGCGCTTAGAGAGACAATGGCGGCTTAAATACTGCCAATAATCACGCTATAGCTATAAACAATCAGTACTCCACTATTATGAGATGAAACAAACTGAAAAAGCTTATTGCTATGCTAGCAGGATTACAGAAGCAGCTAGCTGCTCTCAGGAGCTATTTAAAGTGGCGAAGGAGCTCTCCTTCCACCCGCAGGTTACTACCAATTGCTCACTTAATCCTCAAGCCCAATGTGATGCAATTGGTACGTTCTTCTCTGAGAAGATCAATGGGATCCTCCGTGCTATTGAGGAAAAAAACATACTTAACCCGGAGCTAATATTAATGGCTACCCACTCGGCAGCAAATAAACCCCCAGACTCTAGGGCTGTTTTTCAACTATGGCCGATTGATGACACAATTACAATAAAAGCCTTTAAATCTCTTAAATCAGCTTTGACCGCTGATCCAATACTCTTGTACCTTCTGAAAGTACTCTCTTCTAAGGCTATTATTACAGCCTTACACAACTCTTTTTCCTCTGGTGAGATTCCTGCTCAGTTGAAGCATGTCCTAGTCTCTGCACTTCTCAAGAAACCTCACCTCAACCCTAGTGTGGCTGAAAAGTATCGCCCTATGTCTTTACTCGCAGTTGTGATGAAGTTAATGGAGCCTGTGATCACACCTGCATCTTCTCGCTTCCTGGAGTCTAACAACTGTCTGCACCCTTTTCAGTCAGGCTTGCGCCCCTCGATGGGCACAGAATCAGCGATGGTTTCCCTCCTGGATGATTTAGCTCTTCTTCAGGACTGCAAAGAAGTCTGGGTGTTGATTTTCTTCGATCTCTCTGCAGCTTTTGATACTATTGATCAAAGTATTATGATTTCCCAAATGGAGCAGGCTGGGGTGCTTGGCCCACTTCTGGCATAGTTTAAGTCCTTTCTCACCGGTCATACACAAACGGTCTCATTCCAATCCTGGCATTCCGCCCCCAACGCTCTCCCATACGGGGTCCCCCAGGGATCGGCGCCATCTCCTCTCTTGTTAAAGCTATATTTTTGCCCACTGGCTGATCTCATAGCGAAGTTCGACGTTCTCTTTTACACCTATGCCGATGATACAAAGCTGGTGTTTCGGCTTCACTCCCCATCCTCCGCCCCCAACCCCTGGCTGAGCTCAGAAACGGTCTCTTTGCCATGTGCAAGTGGATGACTGTTAACTGGTTTAAGCTTAATGGGGAGAAAACTGAGATATTGTTAGTCGTCTCTCAGAGTGACGCAAGCTCCTGGGGTTCTCAGTTCTGACCAGGCTCCCTTGGACCCTGTCCAGTGCCCAGCGCATCGGTAAAAAGCCTAGGTGTGAAGCTTCTCCCCAATGGGTCTCGTGAAGCCCAGATTACAGCAGTCTGTAGTGCCGGATTTGGCAAACTGAGAGTTTTGAAAAAGATTCTTCGAATGTTACCACCCACTAACCGTACACAGATAGTCACCTCCGCAATAATGGGCTTGCTTCGGGCAACCCAAGCGCCAGCTGTAGAGGCTCCAAGTACTTCAGAATCTGGCAGCTAGGCTTGCTCTAAAAGCCCCCAGGCTGACTCCTTCTGCTGGATTACTGCAACAACTTCACTGGTTGCCAGTTTCTGCCAGAATTAAGTTTAAGACTATCGGTGTTACCCACCAGGCTCTTCATGGGGGTGGAGCGAGCTACCTCGGGGGGGCTCCTTTTTGGTCCTTGCCCCTACTCTTTGGAACTCTCTCTCTTGGTGTAACAGAGGAATATCTCCCATTCCGGAAAGCACTACAAACGCATCTTTTCAACTAGGCACCAGTGCACTCTTTATCTCCCCTGGATCCCCCCTTACTCCTGTTTTGGAGCTTTAGCGCCTAGATGCCCTTGGGCCTTAGTTTGCGCCCTACAAGTTCTGTTACAATGCAATTCAAGGGGTTAGAACATTGTCCCTTAGTTACACCATCTTCATTATTGTGATGATTGCTACACAAAGTGTGGTCACACAATGTGGTAGGAGTGATTGACGTGATTTCCTTATTAGTTAGAGATATACACTTCTTATTCTTACCAGGTATATTTACAGCTAATCTAGGTCTAATTTTAATGGGAACAATCATCACGGTTTTACAAGAGTATCCAAGGCTATATAACTCAACCTCATAAGTGAGAATATAGTCTAGCGTAGCATCAGTCATTAAACCAGATATTGGATATGTTAGTGGCTATGTTTTCGACCTGGTCGACTATTTTGATGTCATCAGATGTGATAACTCTCAAGGGCACAACAGAGTGAAGAATACCTAATACAGCTGCACGATTGAGTTGGTGAAGATATTCCTCTGTGCATACTGGCTGTAATTGTAGAGCTTCAAATTGGTCAATCACTGTGGTCAGGGGAGTGATCAATGGGTTAATTGGTGCTGCATTATTCCGGTTACGGGAAGGCACTGCCCATATATCGGTCGATTTTGCTTGTCCTAGTGGCCCAGGTTGGCTGGTTGAAATCATAACTGAAGCGGAGCTACCAACATTCTGGGCTTTGCTTATACCAATACCATCAGAGGGTTGCGAAGTTCCAGATAGAGTAGATACAGCAGCCACCACATCACTACAGGGTGGGACCCCTACCTCGGGTACAAGATAGACGGGGATTTCAGCAGCAGGAGTCATAGAGTTGGTAGAAATGGGGAGCACAGTGGCTTCAAGGTCAATAGTATTTCCAAACATGCTGTTCTCGGGTACAATACATGCGTTCTTGTGCATATTTGATATCTTAGCATACATGAAAGCTTGCGATGTAACTTTCTTTTTGCGCTTAGTAGAGACGCCTTTAGATGTTAAACTAGCCTACTCTATCCCATCAGTGTGTGTTACTCTAACAGCTTCATTGACAACAGCTACAGATGGCACCACATTACATTAAACATATCAATTCACATCAATTCCAGTTATGTCTATATTAGAGCCCTGATCCCTCAATGTTTTCCTAGAGTGGTTGATACTCTTATGAAGAAGGAGAGACTGGATATCAGGTTTGTGCTCCAGCCTCTCCCATTTCGCAGCCAATAAAGTCAGCAGACATTCAAAAGCCATAAACATATCATTAGATGTCATACTTGTATTACTAGTGTCATTCTGACCAGTATCGGCCATTTCTTGTATATACATTTGACCATTTTGATCATTTTGATTCACCAGACCTTCCAAGCGATTCTCGAACAAGTCAGTAGAGGTAACACCCCCCCAATGATGACTAACTTTACCAGGGGTTGGCACAGGCTGAGGATCAAACAAGGATTGGGGATCTAAACTCATGGGACAGAGAGTAGATAATATATCCATTATATCGCCCATATATTGTACTTCGTGAACTTCCAAGCTGATGTCTAAGTTACTACTGATATCGGGGAAGCCAGCAGGTTCATCAGTGGCAGACCCAGGAATCGTAGCAGTAATGATGGCAATTTCAGGGATCAATAATTGAGGCGTCGCCTCCATATCATGGCCCTTCGGGGACAGAACAGAACGGGCGGGACTAACATGAGAGTAAAGACTGGAAGATTCATATGTACAACATGTCAGGGCTGACAAAGTAACTACATGTTCCGGAGACACTGACTTCCCAGACACTGTGATAACACTGTCGATCAGCTTTGAACCCAGACCGCCTAGTGAAAGATTCAAATCCGCCACAATGTGACTAATAGCGTTTGCTTTGACAATTTTGATAAGTGCACTCACTTTGGGGAAATATGTGTTCAGTTTTCTCCCCTTAGTTACAGATAGTGGTTTTGTTATAATTTTCAGTGGGTAGACTCTGCGACGATGACGCATAGGCTTCTGCTCTCCTTGAGCAGTGGCACTGTCGGTTACTTCCTCGGTATCGCCCATCCCTATCGAATAACGTGCAACACCTCAATATGGGGCTGAAAGGGGGACTGCAGGGGGATTACTAGAGAGAGAAATCAAGGCAAACAGGGGGAATCTAATAGAAGCAGGACAGGACAGTTAGCAAGCGAGCAGTATGCGCACCTGGTACAACAGCCGATTAGATGGTTTGGCTGGACTGGCTATCCAAGGGACCGCATTAGGTGACAGCGAGGAGAAGACACACAGACACAAGGGCTGGAGGGGTGACAACAAACGGTAGGAGAAATCCACAGTGCAACACACTAAGTGCTCACTGTATGGCGTAACACGCTGATACAAGACAAGTGAAATAGCAGTCTACCGGCAAGTGATAACAAATTATGATTACTTTTTTCTTGTAACTAATAGTTTGCTGCTGCTGCGAGCCAGCAAACTGCACTTGCTCAAAAACGTCCACAAATGTGCGCAAATGCGCGTGCGCTGACCCTTATGTAGGGTTACAGGGTCAGGGGGCGGGGCTAAGCGTGGCAGCAAAGAGAATACTGTTATGTCTGTACAAATAAACAAAGAAGAGCAGTATGAGTAACGTGAAGGCTTTTGCTGCTGGAAAAAAAGTCCATAATGTGCATAAGCAGTCCACAGAGGCTTTAGAAGCAAATTACCTTTTCTTTCTTTCAGGCTCCAGGCAGGGCAACGTGACAGCAAACAGCACTTGCCCAAGCACTTCCACAAATGCGCCTGCGCTGACCCTTATGTAGGGTTACAGGGTCAGGGGGCAGGGCTAAGCATGGCAGCAAAGAGAATGTTGTTATTTCTTTTCTTTCTTTCAGGTTCCAGGTAGGGCAACGTGACGGCACACAGCACTTGCTCACGCACTTCCACAAATGCACAGGGGCTATTGTAAGTTTCCTTTGACTGTTTTTTGTTTTTTTGTCGGAAGGGCCTCCTGAGTATTGTGATTATTACGCATAGAAGATGTAAGAAAATTGCAGGTCACCTGTTTTGTTTTTTCATATTGAGAACAAGAAAATAAAAATATTTTTTTTGTTTTTAATGCTTGGCCTGCTGGGAGAGATTGAAGACTGCTGGATGGAGATCTACCTGTAGAGACATTGGCCATTAAGGAACATCTGTCGAAAATAATTGAAGGTGATTACAGTGAGTGTATAGTTGCAGTTCATAGCGACAAGCAGTAGAGGGTCGGCCGAATCATTACATAGGGTAGCCGAATCATTACATAGGGTAGGATTAAGCAGCACATGTCTTATTTTCTATTTTATTTAATGTGTTTTGCACATTTAGAGATCAAAAGACCATTCATTATTTATATACATTAGTCCAAAGTTAATATTTTAATTCATCAGAAAACATGACAATAAATAAACACAGCTTTGCTAAAAATAAATTGCAAAAAATAAATAATAATAATAATATTGAGGTAAAACCACATTACTATTTCACTTGAGCTTCTAATCAGACTCTATATAATGCCATGTGCAGGAATTTACTTGAGTATTACGACAACATTGACCCAAACACTGCTCATAAATATTTACTAATAAAGGACATTCAGTTAGGACATGCTTCAGAGCTTCCAGAACTGACCCGTTTGAGCAGATTCGGCAGAACCTTTCTGGCTTGGGGACCTTGTTCATACTACCCACCACGGAAAGCACAGGCAGATGATATAAGCATAATAATAAAATAAAACATCATAGATTCTTAGATGGACAGATAGTAAAATAAGATTGAGGCTTTTTCTAGGTTTATAATGTTTCAAATATAAATCAATAGCTTCCTAACGTAGCTACGTTGGAAAAATGATCACCCTAATCCCACAGTTCCAGTCTAAGGCTCAATTTCTTTTTCAAAGCATAAAACCCATCGTCCATCTCAGAGTCCAGCCCAACACTTTGAGTAGCTTAATAACACTCGACTCGTACCTTGTACTCCCCGCAATACTACTGGTATGCGGCCCAGTGTTGTGGAGTAAGTGTGTTTCTGGACTGGTTTTGGACTGGACATATATCTGGGCCCGCTTTTTCAGGATCACAGATTTTAGGGAAAGCAGACCAAGTTCCATCCTAATAATGGGCATCAGAATACACAGGGAAATCCTATTAATTTCCTCCAGTACTGCCCCTGGAGGCGCTGTAACCATTCTAATTCAATGTTCGTAAGACTCTCTAGATCGTAAGTAACCGCAGGAACAAAGCACTGGAGGTATAAAGATCTGCATTTCTTTTTATATAACAGTAAATCGGGCTTCACATCTGGCCCGCTCTCCTCACACGCTGATTTATGCAGCTTTTATAGCCTTGCTGAGGTTCCAGTTCAACACCTAGATATTTATATTCATATACATACTCAATCACATTTCCCTTAACTACCAGAACCGGGCGCCCTACTTTTTTAGTCGAAATTCGCATCAGCTTTGTTTTATTGTAGTTTATATGAAGCGAGTTATCTTCGGCATATAACCACAGTGCTTTTGCAGCTCGATGTATCCCAGAGAATGTATAATCTAGCATAACTAAGTCGTTGGCATAAGCAAATACCCGACAGTGATCAGTGATCTGTATGAATTTTAAGCGGTACACTTTCAGATTTGTCTAACTTGTCCTGTAGGTCAGCCAGATGTAAGTTAAATAGTAGGGGGGCCAAAACACCCCCCTGTTTCATCACCCTACCTTGGTTATGTGCCTTAGACTATCCCATCCGAAAACCATTTTGAAACCTGTCCAAAATACCAGCTCTCTCTGCCCATCCTTGTAACTCCTGTAACAAACACTGAAAACAATTTCCCAGTGCAATCAAGCATAGAAAGCAGGCTATAATTGGATGGGATCATGGGCAAGCAATGCTTAAGTACTGGCACAAAGATGGAGGTGGTCCAGGAGGAAGGTATCCTGCCATCAACAAGAATTTTATCAAACAATATCTTGAGCTTTGACACCCAAAAATCGCGATTTTGTTTAAGTACGGTTGCCAGGCCATTAGGCCCAGGCGCCCTTGGCGATTTTAGTCTAGATATTCTTAATTTTATATCAACCTAATCAATCGCAAAATTCGCATACTCTGTATAAGTATGGATTAAACCTGTCATACTAGTCCCTACACTCGTGGTTCTCTCATTTAAATGCTGGATTCATGCTACTTCTTTAATAGGGTTCAGGACTTGGCCAGATGTCCCTTTGACTGGCTCAACAATTATCATATGTTTCTTGAATTGCCAGAGGCTAACACCTGGACCATCTTTTGGTACCCAGTGCGCAATTCAGTCGCGCGCCGCCTGTGGAGCTAGTTCCTATAACCATTTTTAACAAGTTTAATTTCTGTCCATCTGTCAGGTGTGTTAGTTTACTGGACCAGCCTACGCAAATCTATATACTCGTTTTCTGTCACAAGTTATCTTATCAAACTTGGACTGTTTTCCCTCAGCATACACGTTCATAGGTTGTTTATGTTCAGCGTGTGATTTGGAGAATTCAGTGAACCATTTCATCAACATTCATGCCGCTGAAGGCTGGCATAATCGTGTAATTGTAGGACTATGTAGCATCTTTGGCCCGCTGAATACTACAAACTGTCCACTTAATTCAGTTAACTGAATGAGTGACTTCAACTTCACCTCCAGTCATTTTATAGGTATAAATATTTATGTCCAAGGTCAAAGTCGCGTGGTTACTTCATTCATTCCATTCAGCACACATATACATTACATAGGATAAAATTGGGTTAGTAACAAAAATGTAATCTAATGTAGCCCTTCTGCACCCCTGTCTACAAGTATGATCCCCAGGGCTGTCCCCCTCAGTGCGACCATTAAGCATCTTGAAGTCCCAGCTGTCCATAAAAGGCTTCCAATTCCACTTAATGGCATACACAATTCAAATCTACACCCAAAATTATATGATTTTCACCATCTCCCACAGCCCATGCACAGAGCAGTTCCTGCAAAACAACTTGTATATGGTTACTAAACTGTTCACCAGGAGGGTCATACATGTTAACAATCAGCACTGGTCTCTTAAAGGATGCCAAAGGGAATTCAACTTCTACTGCTAAAATGTGGGCTGTGACAGGGGTCAGTATCCTGCCTGATTTATATTTGTTAGTGACTCCAGTCAACAGTCCGCCAAATGGCCTCCCCTTTGCTCCCTTTTACGCCAGAACATAGTGTACAGTATACCCATTGATATAAATGTGTGTTGTTAACCATGACTCTTGAAGCAGAAAGACAGTATTCTGTATCAATGGGCCAGCCGACCCATTCGGTGACAGCAATTGTGCAAAGCCACAGGTATTTTTGATATTTTTTTATTTTTATATTTGATATTTTACTTATATCGCGCTCGTACACAAGTGTTTCACAGCGCAACAAGGCAAGGGATGGGAACAGGGGAGAACAAAACAATGATTTTACTAGGCCCACTGACATTGAGAACATGCAAGTGCATGGGAAAGGGAAAGGGCAAAAGTGCATGGAAGGGGGAGAAGAGCTTGAGGCCAAGGACAAATCTTGCAGTCCTGTTCTGGATTAGTTGTAAAGGGCGGAGAGTAGAGGCGAGAAGATTTAGAAAGAGGCTGTTAAAATAGCCCAACCTGGAGAGCACCGGAGCTTGGGAGACAATGAGCTTCTGGGGGAAGGAGAGGAAAGGTAGGGTACCTCTGAGGAGGTGCAGTAGGAAGTTTGACTTTTTGGAGACGTCAGAGATGTGGGCGTCGAAGTGAAGTGTGGACTCAAAGATGACCCTGAGGTTCTTAGCCTCGCAGGTAGGGGTAGGAGGAGGGCCAAGGGAGGCCGGCCAGAGAGTGAGGGGAAAAGGATAGTGAAGGTGTACCAATGAGGAGGATCTCAGTCTTGTTGGTATTTACACAAAGATCATTGGCAGCACATCAATCTTGAATGACAGTTAGCCAATCAGATATGAGAGAAGGAGAGGAGGTGGCCGAAGACAGCCTGAAAATGAGTTGTGTCGTCAGCATAGCACCGGAAATTTAGCACAAAATGGCAATGTATTGGGCGAGAGTTGCCAGTTATTGGTTGAAAAGCCAGCGAGAGAGTTTAGACCCCTGGGGAACACCACAGGTAGAGAGAGAGATGGATGATAGGAAGGACCCAAGTTAGACCTGCCAGGGTCGGTCACAGAGGAAAGAGGTCAGCCAGGCCAGAGCATGATCGGGGATACCCAGGTTATCACAGAGACGGTTGAGCAGGGTGATATGGTTGACCATGTCGAAGTCAGAAGAGAGATCGAGTAGGATGAGGACAGAGGGAATGTTAGAGTCAAGGTTGGAGAGCAGATCTTCACGGATGTTCAGGAGAGCAGGTTCCGTGCTTCTGGCAGCTCTGAAGCCAGACTGGTGGTCATAGAGAGAGCCAACACAAGCGGAATGAAGGTTAAGCTGAGAGATGGCCAGTTTTTCCAGGAGATTACCCAGAAAGGGAGTAATGGAAATTGGGTGATAGTTAGCCGGACAAGAAGAGTCAGCAGTGGGTTTCTTGAGAAGAGGATGCACAAGGGAGTGCTTTAGAGGGGATGGGGAAGGATCCTGAGGCAAAGGAGAGTTTGCAAAAATCGGCAAAGGGCTGGAACAAGGGTATCGATGTGGTCCTTGATAGTTTTAGAGGAACAGGGATGAACCTGTTTTGACGAGGCTTTCATAGATCAGACTTTTCTAGTAACCGCATCAGGGGAGAAAAGAGGAAAGGATGAGAAAGAGGGTGGGGGGCTGGTTAAAGGAGGGTCAGCAAGCGCAGACAGAAACGGGACAGGAGGAGAGAGTGGACAGGATGTCCTGGGTTTTTGAGATAAAGTGAGAGGCCATTGGAGCAGGTGACAGGCCAGTTTGTCAGAGGATGAACAAGAAGCCCTCCTTTTCCTCTCAGCCGCCCTACACTTACGTTTAAGTGTAGCTAGGTCGGAGTCATGCCAGGAATTGCACTTGGCTTTGGACTTCAAACGGATCCTCATGTCAGGGACAAGAGCATTGAGAGTATCAGAAATAGGGGAGTAGAGAAGGGACAGGGCTGTGTCTGGGTCAGCCAGAGGTGGAGGGGGGAGAGAAGGTGGCATCGAAAGCCTCAACTGACACACGCTTCATGGGCCGGATGTCCGAGAAGGTAGGTGGCAATGGTGGAGTAGACTTGGCTTGGGGGGAAGAGAGGGAGAGATGAGAGGAGAGGAGGCAGTGGTCACTCCTGGAGAGAGGAGTGGTCAGAGGGGTAGAGAATGGGGGTGGGCAGAGGAGATCAAGACATCAAGTGTGTGTCCTGCAGAGTGAGTCGGGCCAAAGGGAAGGATAGGAAGGGAGAGGGAATCGCAGAGGTCGCAAAAGAGCACAGATGAGGGACAGGGAGATGGATGTTGACGTCACCTAGCAGGAGGAGTTGAGTGAGTGGTTGAGGCCAGGAGGGAGGAGGAGAGGTCTGCCCACTCAGAGAGAAAAGAGGTGATTTTACCGGGGGGCCGCAACATTAAGAGAGTGGCTAGGAGAGAGAGAGAGAGAGAGAGAGAGAGAGAGAGAGAGAGAGAGAGAGAGAGAGAGAGAGAGAGAGAGAGAGAGAGAGAGACTGCAGACAAAGCATTCGAAAGAGAGGTAAATCTGAGTGGGAATGATAGTGGCAGGGATCCACTCAGGAAAGATCAGGGCTACACCCCCTCCGGGCCAGGTGGATCTGGGTGCAGAGAGGATCTTGTAGCCATCAGGGAGGAGAGTGTCAAAGCTTGTGACAGAGCTGGCCGTAAGCCATGTCTCGGTAAGACAAAGGACATCAAGGTCCAGTTCTTCCAAGAGGTGGCAGATGTCAGAGGAGTGTTTGACAGCAGAGCAAGAGTTGAGAGTAGCAAGATGAAGAAGGTTGCCAGCCTTCAAGACCTTCCGGGGAGGGGTACAAATCAGAGGTATGCCCTGCAGAGGTGTGGAGGGAGCCCGAAGTGGGGCAGAGCAGGAGGAAAGAGAGGGCAAGGTAGCCAATGGAGGAGAGGAGGGGACAGCCGGAGATGAAATGAAGTTGATGATGCAAGGGAATCGCCTATCAAAGATGAGGAGATTGGCCTGAGGGCTTTGGACCATGACCGTGCCATTTAGGTAGACATTAATGATGACTCTGGAGGAGTCGAAGGAATCCATGAGGTCTTGCCAGCAGGTGCCACCATTAATGGGAGAGGAGGAGACAGGACAGAGCACAGAGATCATATGAGGGGCCCATAGATCTGGCGAAGGAACGACAAAAAGGATGTCATTGAGTCTCTGTCTTGAAGAAGTGCTGGAATAGGTATCAGCGATGGGTAGGGTTTATAGTGAAAAAACCGAATTACAAAATCTCGAAAACAAAAATCTCGAATCCAAAATCTCGAAAACAAAAATCTCGAATTTTTTTTTTAATACGTTTTTATTTCGAAATGGGGGGGTTCCCCCCCAACCCCCCTTTTTTCTTTTTTTTTTTATTTTACCCTTTTTTTATACTTACCTGAACCCACAAATACATATAAATAAATAAATAAATAAATAATTCGAGATATTTTTTTTCGAAATTTTGGATTTGAGATTTTGGTGATTCGATATTTTGTTTTCGGTTTTTTGACCGACCACCGATGGGTAGACCTGGGTTGGAGGCCAAGATATCCTTTTTAAACTTCTTCTTCCCAGACTTAGTGAGAAGGGAAGGATAGTCCATGGAGAAGCAATTGGAGTAGATAGGAGAAACAGAAAGCACCATGGGTGAGTAGAGAGAGGAAGCAGTGGTAGAAGTATGCAAGTACAGCGGTATGGAACAGTCACTGGGCTAGCAGGTTACAATTAGTGGGCAACGTTAAATGCAAAACACACCCAACTTTGACTTTCAAAGATAAATGCAAGCCAACACCCAAGTTTGACTTTCAAAGATAAATGCAAAACACCCAAATTTGACTTTCAAAGTTAAATGTTAAGGCACAGTATTAATCAGAGGTTGGAGGTGAGTGCAGAAACAAGTGCATTTTCCAAGTTGTTAAGAGCAATCCTCACTTCTGTCTCGCAAATACAGCTGGAAGAGAATCGGCCAGCCATTTCAGGGGATTCTGAATATCAGAAAGTTGCAGTTTGGCTGTGATAATAGCAGGGCGAATAAGTGGAGGGCCGCCAGTACTCGAAGGAAATGCCATAGGCACCGGGAGCAAAGAGTTGTCCTGATCCACATTCATTTCAATCCCACAGTTAAGTAAAAGTTCACCAAAACTTCGTAGCAAGCTCATTGTACAAGAGTTCTTACAGTGCACCTTGGATACATTCAACTTGGTGCACGTTAAAGGTTGAAAAAAAAAGTCATCTGAAACCAAAACTCGCAATGGCGGTATAGAATTAATGGAAGCTAAAAACGCAGACCGATTCAGCCAGGATGAATAATTAACATTGTATCCTCCATCGGTGCTCCTACAGCGTTAGAGGCTTGGAACAACCATCCCAGGCACAAACGTTGCCTGCTCGTTATCAGCAGCCTTTGCTGTTGATATCTTTGGTTGCTCAATGATTGATTATCCAGAGCCAAACATGTTACATACAGTCGCAATTAAGGTATTTAAACCGGAGGCAGGCACCCGCCCATCGGCCACTTTAGCTGAAGCCAGCCAATCAGTAATTTGCCAGATATCTCAGATTACTTTTTCTTGTTACGAGCATTCTTCTTTCTCGCTAGTTTTACACTTTTAGTATGACCTGTGGTAGATGTAACTGAAGTCTCCAAAAGCTTCTTTGCCTGGCGAAAGACGTTCTCGCTTTGCCAGCAGGTTTTGCCGTTGTGAGAATAAAGGGTCAGGCTCAGCTGCAGATATTTTCATCTTCTCAAAAAAGGCAGTTTATTCTGGTGAATTATGTTGATCCGGAGCATCTATCGGCTCAGTAGTCACCACGAGTAGTTCAGATTGTGTTCCAACATCTTTGCTACTTTGAGCGCTAGTTGGCTCATTTAACTGTAATTGTACAGTGCCAAATAGTCTGCCACACAGCTTCAACAAAATCTTCATCACAAATTGAACTGATCCAATTGATGATTGCAATTCCATGTAGATCACTTGGCTTTGCACAGATTCTTAATTTCTTTCTTGCAGTGAACAGTGCATTAGTAAGTTGGGGGAGGCCGAAAGACTATTGATTTCTTTAAGAGTCGCAAAGCTTGTATCATTACGAGGTATTTCTACTTCAAGCACAGTTATCAAACCATTCTCAGCATTTGCGACATCGATGGGCACAGCCAAACTCTGCTGGTTCCAATAGCAGAGATTTAGCAAGGAATTGTTATCAATCAATGTCATCAAAAGAAAGCAGATCATGACTCGGTGACCTCTGTGACAAATTATCCATAGAACCCACATTATTGCTGGTATGATTCTCACAACAGTTAACAGCCGGCCCTTCCACATGAACATTTTTTTTTATTTTCCCGCTTTGTTTATCAACATTAAATGAGACATTGTCTGTTTGAGCAGGAGGCTTTGACACTGACTTCTCAATAAGTTCAGGAATTAGCATCGTATATCTGGAAGACTTTGACCTCAATGTAGGCAGCATTTCACCAATAATAAGTACACTTTTCAAAGGATAAACCTAACTTATAGTAGCTGGTGCTTCTGAAATGCGTCCCGCTGAACAGCAGAAAGCCGACAGCATTCTGCTAATGTGCGCGCAGGCTCAAGTTATGCTGTTTCCTCTTCCGTGGGCGGGACAAAACAGTAGCTGGCCAGTGAAATGAATGAAGTCTGTTGCTTTGGCAAATCAGAGCAGCAGAATGATGTTCCAGCACCAATTACTGGTTGTATTGCATGGCAAGCGTAATGGAAGACCTGAACTTGAGTGATCACCACTAGAACATCCAACAGGTAAACAGGAGCCGACAGCACTCGCTATGCACCTCGCTACATGCCTTATCATTATTGCTGGTTAGCCTGGGAAGCAGTGGCATACCCACTTGAGGTCTCCCTTCTAATTCGGCTGTTCATAGCTCTACCAAGGTGGGGACCTGCATGCTGGGGGGATTGTGTTGGTGGGGAGGGCAGTGTAAGGATTTCCAAAGACCACTATGATGAGATCTCCAGTTGAGCATATAGAGGTTTGAGCACGATCGGTTTAGAAGTTGGAGTTACTCTGTTGCTGTTGACAGTGAGTATATCTTCCCATGTTTAGATGATACATATCCTGGCGTGTGTGATGAAGAAATGATGCGATCAAGAGCCAGCAAAGTCTGTAATAACTATAAAAAATTCTGATCATGATTGATATTCTGCAAGGGACACACCCAATATGAGAGCAGAGAAAAAGGTTGGCTACTACATATGGGGTGGGGGGAAGAGGGGGCCAAATGTGTATGCACCATTCATGTTTTTACTGTTCTACAAGGGATGTGCTAATATAAATATGCCCATAGGTATGGAAGGTGGTAAGCCAATCATTCACTGATCCTTTCAGGTAAATATAGCACTTGCTGTAACTGCGTGGGGTTCTGATGATTGTATATGCTCCAAGCATAGAGGCCCCACATTCTGTAACATTTCTCTGCTGTTAGATTGCAAACATTGTTGCCTTATCTGGGGAGGGGATTTCAACTGCTTTACTGCCAGAAAGCTTGATCGCTCTTGCAGGGATACCAGTTTAATCTCTGAATCCATAACCCTACAAAGCATGGGGGTGTGGCTACATGGCCATGGAGTAGGACGTGGTCCTGAGGAGCTCCTGTCGATCTGACCCTGATCCTGCAATAGACACTTGCCCGGAGGCAGCTGCGAACAAGAACCCAATACCTACAGAAGCGTAAAAGTGCAGAGCACACTGCGGTCGAAACCCTGGTGAAAATTGCAGCACGAAACGCGGACCGCGGGCTGCAGAAGATTACAGCACCAGATGAGAGTGACAAAGAAGATGGCGGCTGTGGGAGGACAAAGGAACACAATGTGATACGGCCGGAAGAAATGGACAAAGCCGCGCCGCAGCCAAACGAAGGCAGACTCTGATCGGGAAACGAAGGGGGGGCCGGCTGAGAGGGAGGCACCAGTGACCGCTTGAGTCTGCCTGGTACATAGGCGGTCGCAACAACAGAAAAGGATGCTGGTCGGAGACGGCCGAAAAAGCAACCCACAAGTGCCCAGCAGACTGCAAGGAGCGCGTTTTGTTGGTCTCGACGGAGGAAGACACCGAGGACCTCTGCACAAGTGACCCCAACGGATGAGGGAAGGAACGCCGGAATGACAACGGAAAGCGTTGTGCACTCGAGGATAGAAGGCGCATGCCAACCGTCTTTGGGAACCCCGGCGAGGCAGCAGAATAGCCCACAAGCGGCCCACAGGAGGTTTGAAGTGGGGGACCAATGCAGCACTACGTGGCGTGGGCCGGACAGAGCCCACCGCAACGAGCACAGAAACCGTGCAGTGGGCAGGACAATACGAAACTTCTGCAGCCAACATTATTGAGACAACCCCGGCTCATTAGCGTGACATAGACTATAAAAATACAGCTCTGTTATACATCAGAGCGGCCTCACCAGTTCAAGAGTGTATCCGGTTACATTCAGACACTAACCTGTGGGGAGCCCTACAACTCCCGGACAGGTCGATCTGGGCATGATCCCAACAGAAAGTGGAACCGCAATCTGACTCCCCTAGAGGTAAGGAGCACACACAAACAATGGGAAGCAACTAAAAAGCACAACACGCAGATCCCCAGGCCATACGAACGCGGCGCACATATCAGCACACAGCAAAAGGGAGGAAATCCGCACAGGGGTGTGCCCAAATACTACAGCCTCATCGGAAAGCAGAAGGGGAAGCAAAGCGTACACCCCAGGCGAGCAAAGGAAGAACTATAAGCCCTGGGATGCTGCGCGGCAGGAATCACAAATAGACACAGCCAATGTACCCGCTGCCCAGAGAACCACTATAAACACCAGACAAGGTGTAGTTGCGGCATTCTCCAGACGCAGCCTGGGACAACTGAAAGAGAGCAGACAGTGATTGCGCACATAGCAAATGACATAACAATCACGGAGCATGCGGTGCTGAGGCTGGGAGCAGATTCGTGAGCATAGACATAAGGGTGCTAATGCAAGGCACTAGTAGACACATTACAGCAAGAACAAAGAGCGCAGCAAAGAGGCCCTGAGACACACAAAGAATCGACTGGTCAGACCAAAGGCTGGCATAGGACCACGAACCCTGAAGAGCGGATGTACTGACACGGCCCAATGAGGACGGTTATACAGATGCAATAGTAGTGGCAGTAGCTAGGAGACGTGGGAGAGCACAACCCATTCGGGGGATAATACAAATAGCATAAGTAAACTCAAACCCAAGCCACCCCCATGAGCCACAGTTAACTATATAACACACCAGAAGAGCCGGAGACTACACCCCCGATAACCCGAATTGAGACACTCAACAACATTGAGATGGCGAGTAAACAGGCGAAGACAAAAGGGAATCAACCTACGCTAGAGGAATATGCAAGAACACCACAGCTGACAGAAGGGACAAGGAGTAAGGAGGACCCCCACGGACACCACCCCGGTGTGCAAAGATCAGCAGATCCGGGAAGCGATCGTGGACCTGAAACTAACGTCGGAAACTAAACTGGAGGCAGCCATGGTTGAATTTAAGGCAGCATTAGAACTTAGAGTTGGCGCAGTCCAGGAGGAAGTTAATCTACTCAGACAAGATGTCAGAGCGCTAGCAGAACGCACAGGTGAATTGGAAAAAGAAGTGACTCCAAACACAGCTGCATGTGCGTCCCACACATCGGAGATCCACATCCTGAAACAACATGTGAGTAACATGGAAAATAGAACGGAGGAAGCGGAAGGACGTGCTCAGAGAAATAACATACATATCGTGGGACTACCGGAAGGCGCAGAGGGATCAAACCCAACGGACTATGTCGAGACAATGGTGTTGCAAGAAATAGGGGGAGGGGAGCTCACACAAGAATTTGCAGTGGAAAGAGCGCACAGAGCCTTGACAAGGAGGCCACCGCCAGGTGCCCCCCCAAGACCAATAATTGCCATGAGATAGGGAGAAGATCCTAGAACACTTTCGGAAGGGTGGCACGATACAAAGGGCTTCTACGAATATTACAGCTTACCCAGATAACACACTCTTGGTGCAAAGACGACGAATGAACTATGGGTCTGTGAAGAAAAGACTGTGAGAGGCAGGCTACAAATATATGTTGATGTATCCGGCGAAACTGAAGGTGTATCAGAAAAACAGAGTTCTGTTCTGATACGATGGAGTGGTTGGATGCCCCGAACTGGCCATCGGAAACAGAAAACCAGAAAGAAGATGAATCAGACAAGTAAGACAGCGACTGCAGTAATCGAAGTGCTGTAAGACGAGACACTGGGACTTGAATATAAGCCAGGGCGAAGCTAGCTGGGATAGACGAGAGGTGGGTTAAATAAAGAGATATGACCGGGCATGGCGCAAAAGCACAAAATTGCAGGAATCTTGATGGACTCGCTCTCATACCCCCATAGATAGCTTAGTTAGGTTACCGATAGATCGATGACCTCCTGCTGGGTTACTAATATCGGTAACACCAAGAAAGGACCAAATGCAGGATAGCCTGAGATCCAGGGATGGAGCTGGGCAACAGTTGGGAAGGGGACGGGTGGGGGAGGGGAGGGAGTTGGGAGGTGTTCAGTGCATTTAGTTGGGGAGATTGGGGGTGGAGCGGTAGTAGGGGGTTTTATGTTGAAATTAGACAGGGAACGAGCTCACATCCACGCCAAGTTATTCAGTGGGAAGGACAAGGCGGGAGGGAGAAGGATCAGGATACGGATGACAATGGGAGACCTTAGAATAGTAACCTGGAATGTCAGAGGTCTCAACAGCTACCTGAAGAGAAATAAGGTAATGATGTACCTGAGAAGGCAAAAAGTAGACATAGCCTTATTGCAAGAAACCCACCTCACTAAAGAGAAACTAGAGGTGGTAAAGAAGAAATGGAGGGGGACCACCATGGTAGCAACGTATTCGGCATATGCCAGGGGAGTAATCACCTCGGTGGCACCACATGTGCCCTTCCAGTTGCTACAAGACACGGAGGACCCGGACGGGAGGATGGTAGTGATTCGGGGGCTGTTAGAGAACAGAGAACTGTGCATCATAAATACTTATGCCCCTAACCAAGACACAGTGGCCTATCTCAAGACACTATATAGTAAGATCAGCCCCCACATAGGTGGCGCGGTTATATGGGGTGGGGACTTCAACTGCACGCTGAATCCCAAAATGGACAGGTCAGACACTAAATTAGATAAGGCCACCCCCACAGCGAAAATGCTACAAGCTCTGCTGAAAGACTTCAGGCTGGAAGATATATGGAGGCATCAACACCCTAATGATAGGCATTAGTCACACTATGTCGCCCCACACAACCTGTACACGAGAGTGAATTACATGTTCACCACTTCGGAACTTGCTGGGGAAATGACAGGCTCAGAATATAAGGCGAGGATATAATCGGACCACTCCCCTCTGGTCCTGAAGTGGCGACATCAGCCCCCTAGAGCCAGGATCCCAACATGGAAGCTAAGAGCCGAGGCACTGAAGGATACTGCATTCCGAGAGGACTTAAAGGAGGAGATAATCGGGTATTTTGAAATAACAAATGCAGGTGGCTGTCTCGGGTGACTGGCATGTACCAGAGGGCCTCAGGAGCAAGAGTATCTCCAATAATAGGTGGCATGGGCGAAGGCAGACTAACAGAAGCAGTTTGCCGGTTTGCAAGGAGCCACAGCAGCAGAAGTCCTGTGAGCGGCGAGTTTGCAAGCTGTCAGTGATCCCGGAGAACTTCGTCCCCACTCACGTTTTGAAAGCAGGCATTCAGTGAGTGGGCAACACTCACGTAGAAGTAAAAGTAGTTCGGAGAATGGTTCGGAATACCGAATTTTTGCAAAGCAGCAGAAAGAACACTTGCATGTGAGTGATACTCAAAATAATTTTGAATAGCGAACTATTGCCAAGCAGGAGAAGCAGCACTTGTGTGTGAGTGAAAGTGTGTCCCAAGTTAATTTTGAATACCGATCTAGGGAAAAACAGCAATAACCCATTATGACAAAATCAAATGACTGTAACCTTAAACGTATAAGTCTGTGCAGAACCCAGCAATCTGAGGGGGGCAGCTTTGTTAAGAGTTAATGTCTATAAGCATTACCTAAGCCAAGATAGACTGAAACCAAGATGCATACTATCTAGCCTATATCCCCGACAGCAGAAGGGGGCTAATGCAAGGTCTATAAACTCTGAACAATGTTGCCCATACTGTATACAACATATGGTACAAGCTGGGATAAACACACATTGTCAAAACCAAGGGAGAAGTAGGAAGAGACCCTACCCCTGTCAGTCTTTGGTTACCTGTGTAGTGGGGAAACAAGGGTGGCAAAAAGGCTGCCCTCCTGGGAAAAAGATATCCAGAAGGAGAGACAATCATTGTTGCTATTGAGGATCTGAGAATCTTTTCAAAGAAGAAGAGGAGCCTTATATCTTCTGTGTACTTGAACTTTCGGTTGACAAGTTGTAGTTGCATCGAGCTGTATTGGAACTCTGTTGCAAATTAGGTTTTCCTTGTGTTCTTTTTTTGAACTGTGAAGCAGAATCACGTTTAAACCTGGGTAAGGGGAGTTTGCCTAGGCTATGTAGAGAGACTATGGTTACAATGTGAATTCCATCATTATTGTTTTGAACTGCCATTGTAACGCTTACCTTGTCTCCGCAGGAGCGTAAATGATCCAAACCCCTGTTGATCTGCTATACTGTTTTTTTAGGGTTCTTCCCCGTCATAAAAAAGAGAGAAAACAGGAAAGGGGAACTGTAATCAATATAAATGTTAATTCTGTTAGGGATTCTCCCCTGCCTTCCACCCTCTCTGGCTCACCCTTTTATACTTCTAAGACCCACACTCTCCTCACCTGTGTTTTGTTATTTGGGATCTCTTCATCCTGCCTTCACACAGGGGTGCCTAGGTGATTGAGGCTCTGAAGACAGTGATGCTGTTAAAACAGGTAAGCCTCTGAAGGTAAGTGTCTTTATGATGAAAAAGGCACTGATGTATCAAAGAAAAAACGCTCTGTGGATGGAGAGATCTCTCTTTCTGACTTTAATGATTCTCTTTTTCTTTAGTAGGTTTTCTGAAGAGAAATACTTTCACTTCAGAACTCGAGCGTTGTCGAGGGAAAAAACATGGAACCCTCTCTTGAGGTATGTAGGTGTGCTTGCGTTCATGAAAGCGTGCAGAACACAGTGCCTTCGGTGACCAGCTATGGGTTTTCTTTTTGTGGTAAGTTTGCGTGCGTAATAAGATAAGGAGCGCGGCACAGCATGTTGTCGTTTTGAAGCTATAACTTTCTTCGTTGAAGCGCAGCTTTGGGCTTTGAGGGAAAAGTCCAACTGAACGCAAAACCAACATAGGTTTTTCTTTAACACTTTAGTGACAGAGCGTTAGCTCCCATATTAATAAAATCTGTTTAAAATAATACAAGCAGAAAATATTTATTTTAGACCGATATGCACAGTTTCTACTTTTGCTATACATCATTAAAAATCAACACCAGAGCAAACTACCATTCAACTAAAACTACTTCTTCTTCAACCAACACACTACAAGTAGCAAACATGCTCCAGAAACATCTGTAATAGATCCTAGATCGGTAACAAACTATGTTTAGCAAAACCAACCCCAAGATGGCCGCCAATCGCGGGTGAATAGGACCATTGCATAATCACGCTAAGCAGGAACACATGACATCATCACGCCGGCGTCATGACGCAATTGCACGCTATTTAAGGCGGCCATTGCATTATCTTGACTATGGCAATCGGACCATCCATCCGGATCGCGACACAGTAGCAGAAATTCATTTAGGTAAGACCCATATTGACAAGAGTCACCCCCTAATTTTCAACTACAGCTTAAATGCCTAGTATTTTGCTAACTAATATGGCCATTGCAGGGAAATGTCAGAATAACACGCTGACTTTAGAAAATATTTCTTGCTAGCCCTAGCTTTATATTTCCATTTATTTATTTGACTGCTCAGACTCTAAAACGAAAATGCTGCATAATCAACCGTGTCCTGATACAAATCTGTTTCTTTACTGTAGGTATCCATCATCCATTTCTGTATGTAAACTAACAGAGAATTAAGAGAGACAGCACACATGTATTATCACATTGTACCACCATTTGAGACAACAAGGATAAATATTGATGTAAGTAGACACACTGCACACATTGAACCATTCCACATGTCACCAAGAGTGTAAAAATAAACACACTACTGCAACTTTATCTTCAATTTTTTAGGTAAGGCAAACAAATCAATTCAACCATCTTTTAGGAAACTACAGTTTGCAATTTTCATCAATACAGCGTCATTAAATCCACTGGATTTAACTTTTCTCCAGTAAACCAATCTTTCATCCCCTATATGGAAATCCAAATCAAAATCATCAACCTATTGGAACAGATCTCCTTCTAGAGACCAATCTACCTCCTGAAGAACCAGCCAACAACTTTGAGTGGGGAAACACGTGTCGAGGAAACAAGGAGTGTTGCCATTAACAGACTTAAGGACTTCTTTAACAATAATCTCCTAATCAATAGAAACACAAGGTTCTCGAGTCAACAGCCCCCCTGGGGGATCGCACAATCTCCCCCTTGGGAGCTCCAAATCATTATATCCTCTTGAGAGCCTTCAATCACCAAACAAGGACTCGCAGTAAATTTCCTTCATGGACTGCAAACCATAAGAATCCTGGGGATACCCCTTAATGAACACACCAATCATTGAGTCTCATCCCCATAAATTTGTGAATTTATTATTTGTATCGATAGTGAATTTAACTAGACTCTCTTCAGTCATCTATTATTTGCCATAATCATTTGTCACAACGAACAAGCAGTTTGTTTTTCATTCAAATTTGACCTGTTCTTGAAAAAAGGAACTCAAATCTATCATTTAATTTAAGCAGAGAAGCACAACTTTTGGGGTCTTTCTATAAATCTGGTAACTTTAAGTCTGAATCTGTGAAATATTCTGTGAGAGATTCAAGTTCTTAACTTGACTTTTTCTTTTATTCTGCAGGTACTGTGAGCTGAGCGCCGGTATCGTTACACCACTGTCAGCGGGAATAACGCGAAGCGGGCATTACAGCGTAGATGGGGCTTATATAGACTTCTATGCCCAATGTCTGGTTCTCTATCCTAACTTAAACAGTGAGCCACAGGGCGGCCATGTTAGGGGAATTAGGACACTATGAATTTCTATGGGAACTCATGGTAACCTTGATACAGGGCAATGTGAGAATGCCATGTTTGCCATGCTGAAACCCATCTAGAGCCTACAGATCAGAACAAAGAATCCCTTCTGCCCCGGACTCTTGAACCTAAACCAGAAACCCTGGAAGTGATCATGACAGCCATGCATTATCTTATTTATTTGTTATATGTATAAGAGTGTGGGACAGATATTCTTTGTTAGAGTGTTTTTCTTTAGTTTATTTTAGTCTGGGAAATCCTCGTCAGGTTAGGGATAGTGAGGCGATCATGCAACCTTCTAATATAATAAAATGGCATTTGTTGAGAAAATTTCACAACGTAATCCACCTCACATTTCTGGCCCCTCCCATGAATGACTAGAGGGAAGAGGACACCAGTGAAGTGCTGTGGGAGTCCTGTACGGGTTCTGCAGGAGCAAACCCGGGCAGCAGACCAAGCAAGAGTGCAAAGCCATGGAACAGACAAAAGAAGTACCGCACAACCAACGGAACCACAGCAGTTAACCAGTAGACCCAGAGAGAAGACATCCAGTCCCTAGAAGCCCCAGTGACTGTCATGATGCCTACCTCCAAGGAGCCAGGTCCGTCCCAGCAACCCCAGAGGCAGGCATCATTTCCCCCAGGGGAGTGCCAGCGGGCCCAAGCTGGGGCCCTTTGCACACAGTCCTGGCGCCTTAGGCGCCAGGCTCATGTTGAACCTCTGTCCTGGCGCCTTAGGCGCCAGGCTCATAAAGCTAGACATGTGTTCAAGTGTTTTTAATGTGCACTTACCTGATGCAGACCATGCTGCCACATCCAGGCCCTCTTGAGGCCTGAATGGAACTACTTTACCTGTGGGACTACTTTCCACCCGGGTGTGGTCGGGGAAGGATACATACCTGATCGGAGGAAGGATACACACTTGGGACTTCTTCCAAAGCTATTTAAACCACACCCGATCAGCAACTCACGCTTCGCGTTGTTCTGCTCCTCACAGCTGGACGCTCACCGTGTCAGCTCCTGCATCTGGACTTCAGCCACACCTGTCAGCATCCTGGGTCACCTGCAAAGGGAGACAAGAGACCTTACCAGCTAAATCTGCACCACAGAGACATCACCAACGATCCTGAAAGGGAAGACATTATTTTTAAAAGCATTTCGTTACGATCGCTGCAGCGCTGCATTTCACTCACCTTTCCTGGGTTCCTCCATCTTCAGCAGCGATCATCCGGATACACAGCCACTTCCCAGAGCCTAGAGAAAAAGACAAGAATAAGAGGTGAGAGAAGGAAGGGAATAAGACTTACCTGTTGGGTCATTCCCATTTCATTTTGGGTCTTGCCGCTTCCAGGCATTTTCCGGACTCCGACCCCTATGGGGAAAAAAGACAAAGACATTGAATGAGCGTATGCAAAGACAGTTCCCGAGCGCTCATCCAGAACTAACCTGCCATTTACTGGAACTGGCACTGCACGTTTCACTTCGGGTCGGCGCCATATCTCCGGCATTCCGAACCCCGGCCCCTAAGGGGAAAAAAGACATAAGCATTAGCGCTTGCTGCAAAAAGACAATGAACATTATTATTAAGCTTGGACTTTTGAACTTGCAACAGAACTTTTACAGAGCCTTACCTGAATAGTCAAGCTTACCTGAACTCCCATCAATCCTCAATCCAGTGAAGTAACTGGGTTTCAACGCGCCCCTGCATCAGAAGCAGGATGGAGAGCTCATCCTTCCTGACCCTAAGGTGAGACTTCACGGGGAATCGTGGAAGGGTATCGTGGAGGGTTGGAAGAGAGTGGGAGGCTTGAGCATAACTCAGTCAGTAGGTAATACTCCCTTTTCACGCACAGGGGAATATTCCTGTGAGCCGGAGAAGCCAGAGTAGAGGGCCCTTCCTGTCCATCTTCAGAGTCCTGCGCTTCACCACTGAAGAAGCATCAGCACTCGAAGCCAGACCTGCGCCTCCGTGGGAATCAGGTGAGCGTTACAGAACGCGAAGCCTACCCACAATTTCCCACCCGGGCGCTATGGAGACTTCCGAGACTGACCAGCTGGCCCAGCTTTTGGGGGAATTACGGGCAAAGGTGCACTCAGCCCGCCAGGAGACTAACGCTCTCAAAAGAGAACTGATCTTATCCAAGGAAAGAACAGATGACCTAGCCAAAAGGTTATTACAGGCCCAGGCAGGGCACACTCCTTTACCTAATTCGGGAGACATTTCCACATCAATGGGTTTGAGTAACCCGGTACAAATTAATCTACCTGGACATATGCCTTTGGCCCCGCCTGAACGTTTTGCGGGGGATCCCAAGAAATATGCCGTCTTTATGAACCAATGTTGTTTACACTTTCTATGCAGACCCGGAGCCTTCCCTAATGACCAGACCAAGGTAGCCTTTATACTATCTTACCTCAGTGGCAGTGCTGCCGATTGGTCTATTCCATTGGTAAATCAGGATGATCCCATCCTCCAGAATTTTCAGGGCTTTCAGGCCAGCATGGAAAGATTGTTCGCTCGACACTCTCAAGGACAGGCCCTTGATAACGAACTGCTATCCTTATGACAAGGTAATCAGGATCTTCTGTCCTACATAGCCACCTTTAACAGACTGGTTGTGGAAACTGGATGGCCAGAAAGCAAAAGGATCACATTGTTTCATCGAGGCCTGCGCGGAGAGCTTAAGGATGTTCTAGCTCAGATAGTAAACCCACCCCAGGTCTGCGCAGACTACATTGACTTGGTGGTTCAACTTGATCACAGACTTCAAAATAGAAAAGCAGATTGGTTCAAGTATGAAAACCGAGCACCGATCAAAACCCACGCTAACTCCAAGAGTACCGACGTATCTGAACCTATGCAAATCGGTGGTGTTAAAGGACCATTAACGCAGAAAGAACGATCGAAGGCGGCAAATGCACCTTTGTCTGTATTGCGGGACTTCCGGTCACTTTCTTCGAAATTGTCCAGTTAAACCACTTAAGAAGGTGGTTGGAGCTACTGATAACGAATTAATGACACCTTATTCGGGAAACGACCTAGCCCGGCAAGCGTAGGGGTCCGCTTGCCGAGCTTGAAAACTAACTCTTTGACCTTGCATTTTGTCATGCCATTGGTGCTCGTGGACCCAAAACAGCCTCAGCAGTTGCATGCTATAAAAGCATACATCGACAGTGGAGCTATTGGAAATTACATAGACCGTGAATTGGCTTCCAGGATTAAGCTTCCTCTCCGCCCGAAAGTAACCCAAGATGTCATTACTACAGTAGATGGAACCGAAATAGCCTCAGGGCCTGTAACGCATTCCACTGTTGATGTGACACTGGTGGGTCAGGATGGACATCGGGAAGCAATCGTGTTTGATGTGATCAAGGCCCCACAATTTCAAGTAATTCTTGGAATTCCTTGGTTAGAAACACATAATCCCAGAATTGACTGGCGAGCAAAGAAGATAAGTTTTCCTGATTGTGAACCAACATGTTATCCAAGAAATCCAGCTATGGGTCTAGCCTCAGTAACTTCCACCCCTGTACAGCTACCGTCAGAATACCAAGAATTCCAAGACCTTTTTCAGAAAGAACAGGCTAACACGTTACCTCCCCATCGGTCTTATGATTGCCAAATCGATCTGGTACCCAATGCTCAACTACCTTGTAGTAGGATTTATGCTCTTACGGAACCTGAGAACCTGCATTTGCGTCAGTATTTAGATCAGTACCTAGCCAATGGTTTTATTCGCCCGTCCAAGTCTCCTGTCTCTTCAGCTATTTTCTTCGTGCCGAAAAAAGAAGGCGACCTTAGAACGTGTATAGACTATCGCGCCCTAAATCAAATAACGATTAAGAATCGTTATCCTCTGCCCTTGATCCCTGAGGTTATCGACCAGGTGAAAGACGCTTGTGTGTACACCAAGTTAGATCTCCGAGGAGCTTATCACCTGGTGCGCATAAAAGAAGGCGACAAATGGAAGACTGCATTCCGCACCAAGTTTGGGCTCTTCGGATATCAGGTGATGCCCACCTGCCGCCTTTCAGTACTTTATGAATGATGTTCTTTGGGAACTTATCGATGTCTGTGTCATTGTTTACATTGACGACATCCTGGTGTACTCTTCTTCAGAATCTGATCACAGAAAACATGTTAGGGCAGTTCTTGAGAAACTGCGCCAGCACAGACTATTTGCAAAACTCGAAAAATGCGTTTTTCATACCACAGAAGTTGAGTTTCTCGGATTCATCCTGACACCTCAAGGAGTCCGAATGGACTCGCGAAAGGTGGACGCCATCCTCAAATGGCCATCTCCAAGCTCGGTGAAGGGAGTTCAGAGCATGCTCGGCTTTGCCAATTTCTATCGAAGATTCATCCCGGAATTTTCCCTAACAGTCCAACCCATCACCGCTCTCCTAAAGAAAAACAAACGCTTCGAATGGACTCTTGAGGCCGAACAAGCCTTCCAGACCTGAAAACCAAATTCACCTCTGCACCTATATTGAAGCACCCGCACCCAGATCACCCGTACATAGTGGAAACCGATGCATCCAGTTCGGCCATGGGAGCTGTCCTGTCGCAAAGAGACCCAAAAACTAACCAACTACACCCAGTGGCCTTTTGGTCCAGAACATTTTCTCCTCCTGAGATCAACTACGCAATTACCGACAAAGAGTTACTGGCCATCAAATCTGCTTTCAAGGCTTGGCGTCACTACCTTCTCGGGGCAAGACACACCATCACCGTAATTACGGACCACAGAAACTTACAGTATTTAAAGACGGCCAAAGCTCAATCTTCACGACAACTCCGATGGGCTCTATTCTTTGCGGAATTTGATTTTGTAATTACCTATCGCCCTGGCTGCAAGAATGGAAAAGCGGACGCCTTATCCCGGATTGGCATGGAAGAACCTAATTCGAGCTTAGAACCTGTGCCCATCATACCTGAGCAAAGAATCTTAGGCTTAACTTCATTGCAAACTATTGAGGATATCCAAACGCAAGTAAAACAACTTCTAGACTCTTCAACCTTACTGGAATGGAGTCAAAAGGGTCCTCATTACACCGTTAAGGATGACTTACCCTACTTCCAGGAGCTGTTGTTTCTGCCAAGTAAAGAATTGCAAGAACTTGTTATTGCCCATCATCATGAATCTTTAATGGAAGGACACCCTGGTATCGCTAAAACGGAGGAAAAAATCAAACGCCACTTCTGGTGGCCTTCTTGGAGAAAAGACATAAAGTCTTTTGTACTGTCTTGTGGAATTTGCGCCCAAAACAAGGCTCAAAAGAAAAGGCCAGCCGGCCTACTTCAACCCTTGGATATTCCACCGGCACCATGGCACACCCTGTCAATGGACTTTATAACAGATCTGCCTCCTTGTGCTGGTTACAACACAATCCTTGTAATTGTGGACCTATTCTCCAAAATGGCCCACTTTATCCCTTTAAAGGGTTTACCTTCAGCTTCCACCTTGGCCAAGGAATTCCTGGAGAATATAGTTTGCATACATGGTTTCCCTTCCATATTAGTCTCGGATCGTGGAAGTCAATTTGTCTCACATTTTTGGAAGAAGTGTTGCCAACTAGCACAAATAGATGTGCGGTTATCCACCAGCCACCACCCCCAGACCGACGGACAAACCGAGAGAACCAATCAGACTCTCGAACAATATCTTCGGTGCATGTTACACCAATCCGAGTTAAATTGGAAAGACATCCTTTGGATCGCAGAATATGCATACAACAATTCAGTGCATTCTGGAACAGGACAAACCCCCTTTTATACTTTGTATGGTCACCATCCTCGGACCTCTGACCTAGATCCACCTCTGACCCTGGAAATGCCCGCAGTAAATCATCTGCATTCCACAATAACCCGAGTCTTCAAAGAAGCTGCAACTCATTTACAGCAAGCCAAGAAAAAGTATAAAGAAAACGCTGATTTGCACCGAAGTAAAACTCCTCCTTACCAAGTAGGAGACCAGGTATGGCTAGCAACTAAACATTTACCCCTCAAGGGCCCGCGATCCTTCAATCCCAGATTCATAGGACCTTATCCCATCAAAGCTATAATCAACCCAGTGGCCTTTAAACTGGATCTACCGTCCAACATGCGTATTCATCCAGTTTTTCATGCATCACTTTTGAAGCCAGTACAACCAGGAACCCGATTATCCAAGCCTCCAGATCCAGTTCAAATTGAAGGGGAATTAGAATTCGACGTTAAAGACATTTTAGACTCCAAGGTGGTAAAGTCGAAACTCTTCTATCTTGTTGACTGGAAGGGATATGGACCTCAGGAGAGATCGTGGGAGCCTAGTAACCATGTCCACGCACCTCGATTAGTACAAAGGTTTCACCGGAGATTTCCAAACAAGCCCAAACCCCTGGTGGGAAGAACCTTGGGAGGGGCCTTGAGGGGGGGTACTGTCATGATGCCTACCTCCAAGGAGCCAGGTCCGACCCAGCAACCTCAGAGGCAGGCATCATTTCCCCCAGGGGAGTGCCAGCAGGCCCAAGCTGGGGCCCTTTGGACACAGTCCTGGCGCCTTAGGCGCCAGGCTCATGTTGGACCTCTGTCCTGGCGCCTTAGGCGCCAGGCTCATAAAGCTAGACATGTGTTCAAGTGTTTTTAATGTGCACTTACCTGATGCAGACCATGCTGCCACATCCAGGCCCTCTTGAGGCCTGAATGGAACTACTTTACCTGTGGGACTACTTTCCACCCGGGTGTGGTCAAGGAAGGATACATACCTGATCGGAGGAAGGATACACACTTGGGACTTCTTCCAAAGCTATTTAAACCACACCCGATCAGCAACTCACGCTTCGCGTTGTTCTGCTCCTCGCAGCTGGATGCTCACCGTGTCAGCTCCTGCATCTGGACTTCAGCCACGCCTGTCAGCATCCTGGGTCACCTGCAAAGGGAGACAAGAGACCTTACCAGCTAAATCTGCACCACAGAGACATCACCGACGATCCTGAAAGGGAAGACATTATTTTTAAAAGCATTTTGTTACGATCGCTGCAGCGCTGCATTTCACTCACCTTTCCTGGGTTCCTCCATCTTCAGCAGCAATCATCCGGATACACAGCCACTTCCCAGAGCCTAGAGAAAAAGACAAGAATAAGAGGCGAGAGAAGGAAGGGAATAAGACTTACCTGTTGGGTCACTCCCATTTCATTTCGGGTCTTGCAGCTTCCAGGCATTTTCCAGACCCCGGCCCCTATGGGGAAAAAAGACAAAGACATTGAATGAGCGTATGCAAAGACAGTTCCCGAGTGCTCATCCAGAACTAACCTGCCATTTACTGGAACTGGCACTGCACGTTTCACTTTGGGTCGGCGCCATATCTCTGGCATTCCGAACCCCGGCCCCTAAGGGGAAAAAAGACATAAGCATTAGCGCTTGCTGCAAAAAGACAATGAACATTATTATTAAGCTTGGACTTTTGAACTTGCAACAGAACTTTTACAGAGCCTTACCTGAATAGTCAAGCTTACCTGAACTCCCATCAATCCTCAATCCAGTGAAGTAACTGGGTTTCAACACGCCCCTGCATCAGAAGCAGGATGGAGAGCTCATCCTTCCTGACCCTAAGGTGAGACTTCACGGGGAATCGTGGAAGGGTATCGTGGAGGGTTGGAAGAGAGTGGGAGGCTTGAGCATAACTCAGTCAGTAGGTAATACTCCCTTTTCACGCACAGGGGAATATTCCTGCGAGCCGGAGAAGCCAGAGTAGAGGGCCCTTCCTGTCCATCTTCAGAGTCCTGCGCTTCACCACTGAAGAAGCATCAGCACTCAAAGCCAGACCTGCGCCTCCGTGGGAATCAGGTGAGCGTTACAGTGACGTACCATGATACCACACAAGGTAACAGGAGATACAGGAGACACAGAGGGGACACAAGTGTAGAAGGGGGCTGGTTTACAAAGCTCTCTCGCGCCTCAGTAGTGGTGGGAAGCCTGCTACTTGGTATAACCAAAGAGTGGTCTGGGACCCGAAAGCAGATACTAAGAGCATAAGAGGAAATCTTCCTTGTCACAGTGGAAAAGGGAGAACCACGGACCACCAGAGAAGGGTCTGGGACCCCAACAAGATTTGGAACTTTTCTAACAATAAACTAGAGTGGCAAAGTGTACATCAAGCTGAAAGCAGTGAGAAAGGAATGTGCCAAACAATACCAGGAGAAGGGAGTCATTCTCATGGTACAGAACATGGAGTTGTGATAAAGACACCAGGGGAAGGGAGTCATTCTCCCCGGCTTTGTTATGAACTGTGCCAAGCAATCCAAGCAATAGCAGGAGAAGGGAGGCATTCTCCTGGTCCCGAACTGGGAGTTGTGCTGGTGACTCCAAGGGAAGACAGTTATTTTCCCTGGCTTTATTGAAAACTGTATAGAGCTACACCAGCAGGCAAACCTTGTATAAGGGCTGAGTGAAACCCGCAAGCCAGGGGAAGGGAGGAATTCCCCGTGGCCTTTTCATTGCCATAGAACATTCTTTTGGACGCTATCCAGGCAACAGGAGAAGGGGCCATTCTCCTGAAAAGTTGGAACTTTCTGTTAGTTTATCCTGGGATCGGATGTTGTCATGATTCCTGCCCCTCATGTCCCCAGCCCTCCAAGATGTCAGGCTGGAGCCAGGCCACAATCACCTAAATGGCCCTCAAGGGCCTCTCCATCCCTCCAAAGACCCAATTGGAGTCAGACTTGGCGCTTGTGGCACCAGACTCACTCACTCCCATAGGATAACATCGGGGATTGGACTTGTAGTGCATTGATGAGGACAAGATGGATGCCCCCACATATTTCGGTTCCCAGAACTGCATGTGCAGTCTAGTCTTATGGATGTGGTTCAGCCCAGAGACACCTGGGATACCCAGAGACTATTTAAGCCATGCCTAGGCTGAGAAACATGCTTTGTTTTCTGCACCTGCAGCGTGACACTCACCGTGTTCGGATTGGTCTCCAGTAGGCCTGCATCTTTCTTCTGCGCTCAGCTCCTGCAAGAACAAGAACACCGTTAGGAACAGCCTTACCTTGTGGCGCTTCTGCCCATCATTCATCGCTCCTTCTGTTCTGCGGGCATCTTCGGCGGTGTCATTCCCATCCCGGCACGCCGCTTCCTAAGGAAAAGAGAAAAGAACAGAAAAAAGGCATTATTAAGCATTCAGCAAATCTTCGCTTATTTTTTAAAGACTGTACCAGCTTCAAACGCTTACCTGAATCCCAGCCGCTCTGGGGGAACTCTGTCTCCGGAACTTCTCATCCATCTGCAAGAGGGAAAAGAGACTCCAGGTTAGCGTGGAAACATCTAGAGGCGCCGCATACCGCGCTTACTCACCGCATTTCTTCTTCATAACTGGCATCCACGCTGAAAACGTTGCGGCACCTAAAAGACACAGAAAAAGAACTCAGTTCAATACAAATACGAAAGGGTTGCATCGTGTATCGCGCTCTCACTCACCTTCAGCACTACTTATCTCAGCAGCACGTCGCCATCCACGGACGCCGGCCATCATCTAAGGAAGGAAAGGAACGAAGTTAGAGAACTGTTCAAAAGACTCATTATACTTACCTGTTGGACGCTTGCCAGTGAAGTAACTAGGCTGCATCGAGCCCGCATCAATCAATGCGCCCCTGCGCTGAAAGCAGGACGGAGAGCACACTTTCCAAGAAAACAAGGTGAGCTGTGGATCAAAGGGAAGGGTTGGACCCCGGGGAAGAAGGGGTTCAAGCACATAGAGACAATAGGGAGTTAAACTCTACCAATCCTGTGTTTCAGGCCCAGTTTCCAGTCGAGTAGACTCCAGGGAAAGGGTTCGAGGTCGTAAGAGGTCAGAACAGGCTGAGTGACGTCCCCGTGGATACCAGGTGAGCGTTACAGATCTGCTGACGAGAGTGAATTTTTACCGCACAAAGGAAAGATTGATGATGGCGACACGGAAAGAGACTCGGATTTCTTTCAGGGGTGCCCAAATCTATCTATATCAGGACCTGTCCCAACTAACGCTGTGAAGTAGGAAAAATAATATGCATCGAGGGACCAGTAGGCTCAGAGAACAGATATTCGATATAGGTTGGGGTTTCCTTTCAAACTCCATTTCGAACTAGACGGCAAGAAGCAAGCATTCTCTAAACCTGAAGAAGCCAGTGATTTGTGGGGTGAGGAACTGACAGAGGAACAGCCATGGCCAGATGCCGAGATGAAGAAGGCTACAGCTTTTCAAGGTAGATGGAGGAAGGGGCACACCGGAAGGCATACATGAAGGGCTATATGAGCCGGAAGTAGCTGGATGCAATTTCTGTTTTGAGTTGTGAGCTACCTTTCTGCTTAGAGGGTTGATGGTGCACACCTTCACGGCATACGGCCATGGCATGATGTATTGACTCATTATTTTATGGGGGACATTCTTTTTTCTTTTTTCCTTTCTGGATGTTCTGCTCTTCTGTCTCCTATTCAGTTCTCTTCTCTGGTGCCTACGTTCTTGATCTTTTCCTGTTCCTTTTATGAGGGGTGTGCGATTGGAGTGGGGTTAGGCTGGGATCCGCGCTCCATGGGGGAGGAGGGTAGTTGGGATATGAAGGATCTTCATGGTTACAGGTTTTGTGAAGCCATCATGAAGTAAGGCAGAGACAACAGATTGACCTTTCTTAGAAAAGCCTTATTTTCTTTGTGTCAGGATGGAGTAAGGCTTAACTTGCCCTATGCTAAAGTGGGATTTCCCTACCTAAAGAAAACTAAGGATAGTCCATGTCAGTAAGTTCAAATGAAAAGTCTGTCTGTGTCCAAAACCTACGCTTGCCCTCACAACTAAATCTATACAATGTGCAGGGATGTCAGCAACAAAAATAAATAGTGTTCAAGAGTAAAAGTTCTAAGCATCTTCCAGCTCCTTGGCTTTCTCATAGCTTCCCCTTCCCCGAGTTGAAAATAGTTCCACAAAGATCTCGGGGTTCCCTTCCCCAAGGATTCAACAGAGTTCAACACCTTGTTCATTCCCAGTGGGCCACTCGGTGTAGGCACAGTTGTCAGACCACACAGTCCACCCATCACAGGTCGCGCAACCGATAGCCATGCTTTCCTTGGCTCTTGACAAGGAGGGGTTCAGTTGTTGGACCACACGGTCCACCTATTACAGGCCACACACCTGATAACCCTGTGTATTGGGCTGCACTGCTGTATTCTTTAGGCTTTGTCCAACACAAGTCTCTTTCTCTCTCAACCTGTAGTCCTGTGGACTCTTGTATCTTCCGTAAACACTTAGTGCACCTTCTTCTTGTCAGTCTTTTGGCTTAGTTACAACTTGTATCTCATACAGCTCACTTCATGAGGGTTAAATCCTTCTCACCCCCTTGCTTTCACTTCACTCAGAATTGCTCATAATGGTTTCATCACTTGCTTTACTTTGCTTTCCTTATTCAAAATATACTCAATTTATCCTTTAGTTAGTACGGTATTCAAAAGTACTGCATTGGCTTTGTAAACATATTAATTGTATCTTTCAATTAGTTCGGTAGTCAATAATGCTCTTTGCATCTTTCAAAAGTACTTCATTTGCTTTGTAACTTGTTATTCCCAATCATCTAATTTGACCTTCCATGGCATGTGTAATATGATTCAGTTTGTTCGGTATTCAAATACCTCAGTTTCCCAGCCCCAGAGCACTCCGGTATGAGTGTGTCCCTTTGTGCACTCACCGGTAAGCGTTCGCTCCTCCGTACTTCCTGCTTCACATCTCCATGTTCGGGCTTCATGCAGAATTTCCAGCGAGCTATGCTTGCTGTCAAAGTTGGCATGCAGCCACGGCGGGAGCTGCTGAGAGCCCTGCTCGCTCTTGTAGTGTGCGGCAGCACCTGGGAGCCTTTGGTGCCCCACAGCCTCTGCCTCTGTTGTGGGCACCAGGGAGGAGGGGATGCGGGAGTCTGGACCCTCTCACGCCCAGTCGTGGCCCCGGAGTCTCCTTTGTGCTCCTGCTTAAGCCGGCTTTGCTCCAGCCGGTTCCTCTGCAGTCTGCTTCTGCTCCAATTGTCGCTTCCTTCGCCAACACCTTCTCCTCCAGCATACCATACCGTCTCAGCTTCCCACTGTTATACAACAGAAGCCCGCAGCGGAGGAAAGGGCGACTGCAATCTGCTGTTTACAGCTGTTCACTGCTGGTCGCGGTCGCTATTACGCTCTCTCTGATAGTGAACCATCGCATATAAACTACACGGTTCCCTTTATTAGAAGAAAATGGCAACCATGACAGGGCCGCGCACCAGGGCACGAGACAACCAAGAAATGAAAAGGATGAACCTGACGAATTTCAACATGAGCCTCCATCCACAGACAGATTATCACGAGTATAACACAAGATAGATTGGCGAGCGCCATAAACCCGCAAACGTACATGGCCACTCAAACGGCGAATGAATGTCAAGACATTCTTGTTTTTCCCAAATACGCCATCGTCCACGGATCCCACTGCCTCAGAGCCTAAAGTGCTTTCCCAACAAGCCCTGGACACTCTGCACAGGAACACACCAACTAATCCCCCAACGCTGCCCGTACTTTCAGTTCCACTAAGTACCGACCGCCCTCAAAGAAAATCGCCAGATACCGTTTGCGACAGCACCCGTCCACAAAAGGAAAGACTGATCCACAATTTAAACAAGTGCCAGAAATCACAAAGGCTCATCCCGAGCACATAATGCCACAGTAAAATTTAATGGCCCCCAACATGGAAAAATTGAATGAAAAGGGCAACACCCGCAAACACCGAACTCCGCCACTCTTATGAACACTGCAGTCACCCAAAGTCTGGTAGCCCAAAAGAACATGCAACCAAAACTAGAACAGCTAAGGAACCAACAGCTGAAGAATTATCAAGAGATTGCTCGAGCAAACACCCAGGAAGAACCACCGAAGAAGATTCCTATGAAGGAAAAAGCACGGCTAGCCAAGAAAAAATGGCAAACAACATTTAGGCAGCTTACAACAAGAGAGAGATCACTTGACCAGAGGAACCTGCCAGCCCTAGGCCGAGGACCCAGTTTTTCATAAGACATTACAGAAATAGAATCAATTATGAATTCACATGAATGCAGAAGAGAAATCTTCGGGGAAATCTATAAAAACAAAGACAATAATCCCCATATCACATCAACGCCAGCAGACAAAATCAATAGGCACCCAATTCCCAAAATGTGCCTCCCCCGCCAAAAATAAAGTCCACTCAGCAGCTACATCAGAACATACACAAGGAAGGAAAGGAAGAAGATTGGTTTTCCCAGCAGCAGATACATGAAGACAAGTATGAGACGAGACAAAGGGAATCAGAACCACAGGAAAGGATTCCAACCACCATGCTGGACCTACAGATCACACTTATTGTTGTCCTCTCTCAAGAATTGGTCCCCTTCCCAAAATTACAAGAAACCATGGTCAACACTACAAAAGATCAAGCGACACTATTGGCGCTAATTCACATAAAACAGATAAATGTAGAAGCATTTATGTTAAATATTCAAGACCGCTTAAACCAAGAGGCTGAGGCAAGTAGACTATGGCAAAACTGACTCACTGAGATTGCTAGGGTGGAGCGAACTGATAAACAACACCTGATGGAAACACTGATGGTAATCACCAAGAAATTGAGTGATGGTAAAGCAAAAACCTTGACGCCCAGTACCAATGCGTCCCAACTAGTACTGAACCAAGCACAAGTCTGTTCTAACAGGCAAGCACCTTCACTAATAGAACTACAAAATGAGCAAGAAAGAATGAAAGTTACAGATCAACCGTTAACAGATGGCTTATTAACTCTTCAATCCAACAAGACACGGCCTCCGCCTTGTACTCCATTTGAGATCTTTCATCTAAAAAAACGCAAAACAATTTTGACACAGAATAGTAAGAAAAAGAAAGAAGTCAAACGACAACAAATGGGATCGAGAGCCTTCTTGCGGAAAATCCTGGCAACGCAATCTCAAGACCAGCAATCAGCTAAGAAAACCCTGAACTCAAGAGCAAAAGAAACAAATCTGAACATAGATCCAAAACAAAAGACGGAAAATAACCCGTAGACTATACACTCCAAAACGTAATTTCTAAAACACCTCAAATCCCTTGAACCCGAACAGAACAGATAGCTGAGCCAATTGATGAGTTAATCTCAATCATTGCCGCTGAGAAGATGACGCTGCCTCAAGCTACAGCTGCGCACATTCCTCTAATGATTTTGAAAGACAAAAACCAACCGTTGTCCAGAAAGAGACCCCCCGGATGATGACCTAATAATGATTGACGAATATTATGAAACGCAGTCGATAGACTCTATATCCATGAGAACTCCTTGAGATAGATTACTAAACATGTCCCTCGAATATTCAACCATCTCCGATGATGAAAGTCGACATACTCTGACAGAACACAAGAGGATGAACTAACAGAGTATGGTCACCAGGAAGATTCCTTAATTTTGCAACATTTATAGACCCTAGGGGACCTTCAAAAGTGCTCAGACTTAACTTGCAGCAAAGAAATAAATCACAAAAGCCATTGATACTGAACAGACCCAATATATTGCGGTTACTCAATGCAATTCCGCAACTGACCTCAATCAGGTCGCAAGACATTAAAGTGATTCATTTTCCAAATGAGGATCAGCTTGATCCAGTGTACATAGACTTATACTCAGAACAAACGTTGAAACAAATACTGATCATGAATGCACAGCTAGCCAGACTAGGATTCCATTGCCACAATATATCTGAGAACGACAATCAACGTTATGAAATGAACAATCAATGGCGAGAAGACAAGTCTGCTATCAATAGAAAAATGGAAGCGCAAAATTACAGAAATCAAGGAACCGTTCTTCCAGTAACTCAAAATGATATATGGGCACACAGGAATATAAATTCCAGGACCATGGTAACCGCAAGTGATAAAACCCACGCTATCTGGCATGACATGCCCGATAGTGATCAGAACAGTCACGGTTGCTCTGCACCCCACGAGTCCCGGAAAAACCCTAGATTGTCCCGTTCATAACCATTAATTGACCTACCAGCAACAAGTTACTTGTTATGTTCATGGAATACAAGAGGCCATGTACATCTTTTCTCTGAAGGATCTGCCAACCTAAAATAAATGGACATAATATGTTTGCAAGAGACTTGGATCTCATCCAATGTAATCTGTGAAGGTTTTACAACCCACATGAATCCAGCAATAGAACATAAGCAAGGTAGACTGTCTTCTGGGATGATGATGATAACAAAAATTGTTCCCAATTGGTCGATCACGGCAAAGAAGAATCTGCATCTTTGGGCTCAATATCTTATCTTACATAGGTCTACACCTCCAACTAAAGAAGCCCATGGGAAAAGACACGAGAAACATCTCTGAATTATTAATCTATACAGGAACCCGACAGCTATGAGCGACAATAAGTTCATTGATTCAATATGCACTAAAATAGATACTCTATCTAACATCTATATTGACACTGAATTCATCATTGCCGGGGACCTTAATATTAATTTATATCAACCTAACGGAAAAATCAGCGATCCTGCACACTTAACCCCCAGAGCAAGGAAATGGGCTGAAGAAATGGCCATGAGAAACCTTACCCTGACAGGAAAATCGACAGACGATCAAGGTAGAATGCAACCAACCTGGACCCGTGGTAAGTCTAGTGCGATCATTGACTACATTTATATCTCAGACCGAATACTTCAATCAATGAGAACGACTACAAACTTGCGGCAGGACAACAGTGATCACCATCAAATTGCAATAAACTGGGGTGAAGACCGAACCCACGTGGACCGGCTGAACATAATAGAGTTAGAATTAAATAATGGCAATACCAAATTACGAATAAAACAACATCACATGGCTAATCTCGTAAAGCAATTCGAGACGACGAGAAGACCACACAATGATAAATTAAACTATGAATGTATTCTCTCTCAATACCATCAAACTCCCTCAAAAAATGTGAAATCGTATAAAATCCACAAGCATCACTTTAATAAAGAAATTAATCAGAGGAAAAAAGACCTACAGAAAAGAATTTGCATAACAAAGAAACCGAAGACAGGAGTGATCAAACATGAAATCAAAAAAGAAAAACAGAATTATACAAATTGGCTTAAATCAGCCCAAGCATTGCAACACCAAACTGACACCGAGGCAATAATGGGAGCTCTGAACCAAAGAAACACATGTCAACTATGGTCCCTCTTGAAACACATCACCGAGACCGCAGACATTATGATCCAAGAAGTGGAAAAACAGGCCTGGGTACGGCACTTTACAGAACTCTACAAAGAGAGGCCTCATATACCCACCATACAAAGAGTAAATCTGGAGATCTCGTGGAACTTAAATTGGGAACTTGAAGACATCATCAAAAGAATTACCCAATTGAAAACATCAAGAGCTCCTGAACCCGATGGCTTGTCAAACGCCAACTTAAAATCAGTGCCAGAAGAGTGGGCCACCTTATTTGTACAGTTACTCCTGTTGATTGAACGAACTAAACAAATCCCTATTACTTGGAGAGCCACAACCCTTATTCCTATTTTCAAACAGGGCGGTAGGAAAAATCCAGAACTACCGACCTGTCGCTCTTTTGGATCCGTTAGGAAAGCTGTTTGCCTCATTTCTTTTGAAAAATCTTAACACATGTGCAACTGCAAATGGCAGGCTGATAATACGACAAACTGGATTTGTTCCAAATGTGGGAACAAACATCAATCTGATTCTCTTAAACATGATAAAATACAAAGCTACTTTAAAGAAACATCAGGTATACGCTACATTTATTGATCTAAAGTTAGCGTTTGCCTCCGTAAATCGCAAAAATTATGGGCAAAACTCACATCATGGACATGTCCAGAAGCCATCCTCAAACCAATCAAACAACTTTATTCGAACACTACTATTCGAGTTAGACTAACGAAAGATGGCATATTGTCAGGCCCAATAACCACCTGGAATGGATTAAAACAAGGGTGTCAATTGGCAGCCACCTTATACAACCAGTACACTCAGACTTTGTAGAACAGATCCTATCCTCAGGGACGAATCTGCCAAAGATAAACGCAGAACCTATTCAAACGTTGATTTATGCTGATATCATCTTGTTAGACAAAATGATGACCGGCCTCCAAGTCACCCTAGACAAATTGGAAATGTACATGGAAGCGAAAGGATTACAAATCATCAGTTTCAATTCAAAACTCATGACCCTAACAAATCGAAAACAAGAAAAGAATCCCAAGAGCCACCCTGGGAGGCAAACCAATCGAAATGGTCAAAACCATGAAATATCTAGGTGCTATGATAAATCCATCAGGGAATGAAGAGGAATGGGAAGAGCACCTGAAAACAAAGGCTCAATCCCTGGAACAGCAAGGCAGATTGTTTCACTGTAAATTTGGCAAATTTTCAGTAAAACCAATCATAGCCCTCTTCAGACAAACAGTCGTCCCAATTTTGAGATAAGCGGGCGAAACTCTAATAAATCAACATCACATCATCTGGCAATCCTACAAGGCGATTTATTTGTAGAAAAACCCTGGTGTTGCCTAAAAACTTTCCATTGCCAAGAATCCGGAAGCAGCTTGACCTGTATAGAAAAGTAATTTCCAACGACCAAATTCCAGCAATAGAGATCCTTCGTAAAAAACACAATGAGATTAGTGTAACAGCGCTAAACAATTGGATAACACAGGTCGAGAAATTGATGCAATCCGAAGAGATCCCAGCAGAAATAAGCTAATACAAAGACCTCAAAACGCGAAACGGAAAATCAAAAGAAATGACTGGACAAAAACTATATCTCAACAAACACAATACAAGCGGCATTTGAGATGCGAAACTGAAATACGAGCACTAAATGAACTACCAGAGTACTGGGTTTGTTTTCCTGACCAAACGATCCGGGATCTGTACTTACAATTTCGCCTCAATATTCTCCCAACAAAAGACTATCTTGTACTATCTAAACAGACAGACATAAAGAACAAATACTGTTGGTTCTGTAAGCAAGCCTTGACTGAGAAAAGAGACCTTTTCAGGGATTTCTTTGGAATTGCAGAAAAACAGATGGACACCAACGAAAGATGGTCTCAAATCCTGTGTGGCCATGACAAGACATTAATCTTCACAATAATTCAATTTTGGATAGCCATTATGATACCAATAAAAGAAAAATAAAATCAAATCCTCCATCCAGGACCTAAAAGAAGGAACAAGTGTAGAAGGACTAGAAGGCTCTAAAATAACCAAGACAAATGAAAAGTTTGGAATCCAAACATATAATTTTAATAATAAAAACAATTAAAATTAAAACTACTATACAACTGTGGCTTGTTAACAGGCTGCAGATGTAAGCCTTCTACATTAATTTCCTGACCTTGGTGAAACTTGTTAGAGACATATGCCTGTCTATTGTAGTTGAACTCTTTTGCAGCCCTCTTTCTCGTCCCAGTACCAAATTGGTGTGAATGCAGAGAAGTGTGCATAACTCCTAGTTGTTTCCTCCTCGTACCAGTCTTAAAGAAAAAGGACTGTGGGGCATTTTGATCAGAATTAAGAGTGACATACTTAGAATAGCCTACAAAGGTCGGGGGAATGTTGGATTCACTCTGGTTAGTGAAAGGGGTGTACCATGTCTCACCAAAAGACACCCTTTCCCCTCTCCCCAAGTTCCCTCCACCCAGGTGATCCTCCCTCGTATATTAACCCCCAGGGTCAGGATCCAAGAGCAATGGCCTTTCCCTGGCCCCCTAAAAGGAGGATTCAGGGGGAGTTAGAAGTTAGGATGCCCACATGTTACTCACAGTTTCAACAAGTTAAATTTGTTTGTGTTATGCTTCCACAGGAGGGACACGTTTGCGTTTATATTTACACTCGAATTAGCCCTGACTGGAAATGTGCTTTAAATGGCACTTATTACTTCCATGACGAATGAAGTGAAATTCGTCTCCTTAAATGTTCAAGGGTTAAATTCCCCTATTAAGAAGGACGTCTGCAGACCACCAGGGGGCGCGGACGTTATGGCTGCTTGAGCTGTTGTCTCCCTCTTCAGGCTAGGAAATATGGCAATATATCCCCTCTGAGAACGCTTCCATAAAACTTATAATTGCATGTTTCAGAGCCTCAAAAGTTGGGGCATTGACCGGCGAGAGATAAAGCAGAATCGAATCGGATCTCGCAGACTGCGAGGCAAAGTGAGCTAGGCAAGCTGAAGCGGACAGGAGCCTCCAAGATTGCGAGCTCTGAGGGGCAGCAGCGAATGCTCTAAAGTGACCGCGGCGCACCCCACTGAAGCCCACAGAGCATGTGAAGCGAGAATGCCCCGGCACCCCTTCAAGATGAAGGGAGTTCACATAGAGCAGCGCCGCAGGCAGGTGAGCCGGAGGGAAAGAGCGGATTGTGAGCCCAGACCGTTAAGCAGGCGACGCGTGCAATATTCCGAAGAGCCCGGTCACGGGCAGATCATTCTGCTGTGCCTCACCCTCCCCCAATGAATACGGATGAAGTGGGCTGCCAAGGAGATTGATCCCCCCGCCCCCCACAGTAACACGCCAGTTCTTGAGGGTAGCTGGCAACTGTAAGGTATCCACTGGCCGGAGCCGCCCTATGCATTCACCCTTACTGTCACTGTTGCGCCTGGATGCACATCTGTCTCTCTGAGCCTTAGGGGAATGCTGAGTTCCAGTACCACCGACCCGCCCCTGCAGCCATTATCACACGTGGCTGTATGCTGCTTGGCCCGAGCCACCAGGCAACAAAGAGAGGAAAGAATCAGAGTTGCCTCCCTGCCGCTGCAAACAGTAACGCACGGCTGAACCCTGCTCCTCTGGGATCACCGAGGAGCACAAAGTGAGGCGCACGTCACTTCGCCCCACGAGAGGGGCACCAAGAAGGGAAGCGGGCTCAGTGTCTGCACAATACGACCCTTGTAAAAAAGGAAAGGTGCAATAAGCCGTCATCAGGCCTCACTGAACAAAACACAGCCAGAGGGGCTTCAACATTAGGGCGCTGTTTCACCGCACCACATTAGACCACGGCCCGCCTCCAAAAAATGCACTTCGACTGCTAATATCAGATAAAAGGTACCTGGGCAGGGAAGACAGCTCCCTTAGGCGCAAAACTCCCCTGGCTAATATCATCACACTCAACCCACCACAAGAGAGGTACGGGGGACTGCGGGTGCACCTGTTTGCACTGGAAATCAAAATAGCAGTGATAAACACATGAGAGGGGGGAGGAAGATCAAAGAACACATAGAAAGGAAAGGATCCAGGGACCGGAGTCCAGCCTAGTCGCAGTGTAGGTTTGACCCCAACACAGGGATACGAAGTTGGCATAGAGCCTGGTCACCTGAAGAGCCCCAAAGGATACTCACAATACTGTTGACTGCTGCATTCTGTGCTCCTGGAGCGCTGGACCCGAACACTCTCACAAGGCTGAGGACATTTAGCCGCCTCCCAAGAGAAATGGAACAGGACAAAGTCCAAAGCTCCACGGAAATACCAGGAAATGACCGGGATAGTGCTACTAAAGCTGATATCCGCCTCTTGCTCAGTGAAATCTGCTCAATAAAGTCCAGCCTTACGGAAACAGTCTCAGACTTGCAGGCCAGGGCGGTGCAAGTCGAGGACAGGCTTGAAGCGTTGGAAAGCAATCAGCTCACAGGGGACCTGGCAGTGATGATCTGTGAAGCGATATTCCAAGACCTATAGCAAATGGAGAGAGACATAGAGCTAAGGCTTGACGACCTGGAAAACAGGGAGTGAAGGACAAATGTACGCATAATAGGCCTCAATGAGAAGCAAGGTGAGACCCCGACCAGTTTGGAAATTAAAGGATCTAGTGTCAACTCTTTTCGACTCTGCAGAAGCCTGAGCCATCAAATTTGGCAGAATACACAGAGGTGGGCCCCCCCCGAACAGCCCAAGATCCATTTTTGTTAAGTGTCATTATTATCGGCAGAGGCAGGACATACTTCAGAAGGCAATAGAGAAGGAACCTGTAGTATTTAAATGATCAAGTGTAAAAAATGTTCAAGACCTCTCTGCTGCCACGCTGAATCGACGAAGAGGCTGCCATCCACTGAAAACTTGGCTACAAGACCACAGAATTCGGTATCGCTGCGGGCTCCCTTTTCCACTCAGTTTTGAACACGAAGGAGAGGGCTATCGTGCTACTTCAGAGGAACAGGTAAGAGGAGTTTTGGAGGGCCTACTGGGAGGCACGTTAGGGTCTGGCAGAGACAAATCTCAGAAGCCTGTGGGCCAGCTGAATAGACGTTCACCTTCATCACCGGGAAGGGACCGGACCCCGGGATCCAGAAATTATAAACGCTACAATACTCCCTGAGAGTCACTATCCTTGGGGGAAATTCCAGGTTGGTGGAGTTCTTCTGGGGTGGTGTCGGAAGACACCCTGAGCTGAAAGTTGGTGCTCATCAAGTTACCGGGCATACAGCAGCCCGCATGTGGACCGTAATGAAGGACGGAAAAAAAAGCCCGATTTGGTTACAGTAGTTTGGAAGTTGTTAAAGTTAGTTATGTTGCGGGGTGATCCTGCCATTGTTTCTTTTTATGTACAGTTGAGTATTACATAAAAGCCTGGAGAGGGGCTCTTTTAGTGTGGCCCTTTTTCCTTAAGGGTGTCTCAGCACTCAAGAAGCATCCAAGATGGCGTTTTTCTGGGGAAATGGGGGAGGTAGAGGGAGGGACATGCCTCAGAAGGGAAGGGCATCGCATCTGAATGCCACTAATTACACACCAGTTCAGTCAGATACACCTTGCATTTTGCAACAACGCACACATGTGTCCAATGCTTATCTCACGACTAACAACCTCAGCAGGGTCACTGCACACCATTTAAGATACCAGCATGGCATCACCTGAGGGCATATCATTTAGGTCCCTCAATGTCCAAGGCCTTAACTCCCTGCAAAAGCGCTGTTAGCAAGGGAATTTAAACTATCCAAGTTGAACGTATTGTTTGTGCAGGAAAAAAAATTTGCCCAGGGGAAAGAATTCAAAGTCGCCAGCAAGGAAATAGGGGGCACGCTGTGGGCGTCTGGGGATAACAAGAGGGGGGTGGGAATCATATATAGAAAGTCTGTAGGCCTTCACATAGAACAAATACATCAGGACGGGGGGAGGGTGGAAGGTTCCTAGCCCTAAAAGGGAAGATAAGATCATGCACAATTTGCTCTCTTGCTTCTATGCTGTAACTTGTAACTGCTGCCTAAACATGCGCCCAGAAGCCCTTGGGCAAGGTGCGCAATATAAATAAAACAAATACAAAATACAACTACACTCTGCTCAGTTTACGCCCCCAATCAGAATCAAACCCACTTTAGTGAATCACTCCTCGACTTCCTGGATGGTTGGAGGGGAGGGCACTATGGTATGCAGCAGAGATTTTAACATTATAGCAAACCCGAGCTTAGACTGCGATTCCATGAGACAGTGTGCACATCAACCTAAAAGCTCCTTGGGGGAACGATTTCTTAGCCAAATACGAGCTAGCCACCTAATTGACACCTGGCATACAACCCATTCTAATGAGAGGGCTTTCACTTTTTATGCTTCCCTCCATCTCACTTACTTGCGGATCGACTACTTGCTGGTTGGGGCTGATAGCGAGACCTCCATTTTAAACACATCCATTGAGATAGTGACCTGGATGGATCATGACCTTTGTTCCCTTGAACTAGACCTGCAACCACCCCCATGTACGGAGCGTAGATGGATATGCAATGACTCCCTCTATAAGGATCCCCTATTTAAAGAATCCCTCACTGACTTGATAAAAAACTCCTTTGTTGAGAATGACACTGGAGCGATGCCCTTGAACACGTTGTGGGAGGTGGCAAAGGCCATGATACAGGGGGTCCTAATTGCGGAGGGGGCGCACAAAAATAGGCTCAGGCTGAAAAAGGAAAAAGATCTGAAATTGGAGATAACACGCAACGAGTGAGATCTCCGAGCACACCCTGTAGGGAGAGAGGAGATTCTATCACAGATTAGTGAGTGTAGAGAGAAATTGAAGAATATTTGGCAAGGTAAAGCGCTGACGCAATTGCGATACTGAAAACTGAAATTTTATGTAAAAGGTGATAAGGCCCACACCATGCTAGCCAATCGCTTACGGAAGCAAAGAGCAGAGAGGACTATCCCTATAATTAAGAATGAATTGGGGTTAAATCTGTCATATCCTGTGGTAATTACAGGGCGCTTCGCGAGATTCTGCGCTTCCCTGTACACTGCTGAAGGGGGGTAATGGGGACAGAGTTTTTGTCAAGATTCCCCCATGTACCATTGTCGCATGAGCTCCAGATCGAAATTAATGCCCCAATCATGACTGAAGAAATCCAAGCGGCTATTTGCAAGATGAAAGCCGGCTCGGCGCCCGGGCAGGATGGGTACACGCCAGCCTTTTATAAAGCGTACTCAAATTCCCTGGCCACTTTTTTAGCTAAACTTTTCAACTCAATTCTAGAAACGAGCCAAGCCCCCCGAGCCCCCACCATTCACTAAATCCAGAATAATAGTCCTACCCAAGGAAGAGAAAGATCCCACAGAATGCGCATCATATCGCCCAATTTCGCTTGTAAATGTGAACGCTAAGATCTACACAAGCGTTTTAGCCAACTGACTAGCCCAAGTCCTCCCCCAGTTGGTTCACACGGATCAGGCTGGTTACGTGAGTGGTAGACAGGGTGCGGACAATGTCCTTAAAACCCTTGATCTGATGGTGACCATCCAAGAAAGAGAGGACTGCCCCACCTTGATGTCAATCGGCGCAGAGAAGGCGTTCAACAGAGTTGAATGGCCCTTACTAAGTGCGCTCATGAAGTGGGCGGGTTTGGGGATCAGTCGATATCGGGGGCATCAGCACTCTACCGTAATGCCTCAGCGGAAGTTCGTGTTGATTGAGTCGCTCAGAGCTTTTTGGCTTGACGCGGGGTACGCAGCAGGGTTGCCCCCTGCCCCCCTCTTGTATGCCCTTGTAGTGGAGCCATTTGCACAAGCAATTAGAGCCAACTCTCGCATCCACGGGATAGAGAGAGGGGGAAAGGGAATATAAGTTGGCGCTATTCGCCGACGACATCCTGGCCTACATTTTACCAGCTTCTAGAATCAATACCTGCCCTTTTTGCAACCTTGAGGGAATATGGGGCTCTGTCAGGCTTCCGCGCAAATCTAAATAAAATGTTAGCACTAACGCAATCCTCCCAGCTCACCTTGTGGCGGAATGGGGGGTGTAGAAATCACAAAGAATTTGGCAAACCTATTTGACGCAAACTATGGCCCTCTCTGGAACACCGTCAAAACAGATCTGGAGAGGTGGTGTAAATTAGCGCTTTCCTAGGCCGCAAGGTTCACATCAATCAAAATGAACATTCTGCTCCGATTTTAGTTTCTCTTTCAGCCCCTCCTTGTAATTCACCCTGCAGCCTTCCACACAGAAGTCAAGCGGTCTCTCTTGGTCTACCTGTGGGCAGACCTGAAACCTAGAGTCTCATGTGCAACCTTGATTCTGCCGAAAAACATGGGGGAGGTGGGGTATGGGATACCCAGTCCTTATGAATACTTCAGGGCCTCCTTGCTCTGCATCCTTGCTTGACCACCTGTGGGAAAACTCAGAGAAACAATGGGTGGTCCTGGAGAACAACCTATTTACACCAGTCACCCTGGGCGAATTGTTATGGGCTCCACATCGATCCTTGCCACTTAGAATTAGGGAACACCCAAACTTGGTAGTTTTGTGGTCTCTATGGTGTCCCACCCAAAACATGAAGGGAATCACGGCCTAGCCTTTTCGCCATTCGTGATCACTTGACTGATGTCCACCGCTTTCAGCCCCAATATGATAATGGTTTAGTAAGAACAGGGCAGATGTGGAAGGCGGGTACCTACATCTCTAAGGCAGAGATGGAAGAGGCGCAACATAATACCGCCACTGCCTACAGCTGAGGAGTGTTCTACAGGACCCGCTTTGGGGAGACTCCCTGCGCAGACCCCTTACAGCATTCAAATGCATCCTGAGCGAGTCGCCGGGGCATGAGGGGGTTGATAGCCCAACTACATAGCGCCCTGCTTACTAGGGGCCATCTTGCACAACCCTCTTCTCAGACTAAATGGGAGGAGGAGTTAAGAGTTGCAAGATCGACCAGAGTTATGGGCAGTGATATATAGAGCTGTTTGGTACACATCCATATCTATGCAATACAAAATGCACAATGGGAGGCTACTGGTGAGATGGCACCTCACTCCGCACCGACTGTCAAAAAATTCTCCAGGGACTGGACCATTCTGTTGGAGGGGGTGTGGAGAAATATGTGATTACTGGCATCAGTGGTGGGAATGTGTTAAGGTACAGGCTTTTTGGAAGGAAGTCCTGGGATGGATTCACAAGATAAATGGGATTTCCAGGGGGCTCTCACCACTGCTCTTTCAGTTTGGGATTCAGTCGGACCAGGATGACACAAATATGGTCTTATCTCACATGCCAAGAGATGTGTTGCTCGCAGCCAGAGTGTGTCGAAAGCATACTCTATAAACCAGTTGCCAAGCATTACAGCGGCCCTCCTGGAATCCCGCTCTCAAATAGATGTAATATGGCTTCCTTTTCTGGAATACTACACAGCACATAAGAAAACAACGAAGGGGGCGGGGGTCTGGGGTGAATGTGGGGGCACGTACCACGGTCTTTAAGTAGGCAATGATACCTTTTGACTGCAATCCCCGGCGGGGTGGGGGCGGAAAGAGTCAGCAGATTGTTTTGGACGCATAAAAAGTTTCGATTGCAAGAAAACAATTGTTAGGTGTAATGTGCAAGTTAATAATCTGAATAATGATGCTCAGTATATTTCTCTGATGCATTGAGGGAGGGAAGGGAAGGAGGGAGGTGGGAAATGCATGTTATCGTTCATATTAAACACCGTCTGTCTGGAGATAAGATGGTCATGACCGCCCTATAAACTGATGTCTCAAGGTATGCACTCCGCCCGGTTTTGGTGGATATTAATGGGAAAGGTATGTGAACAGTGTCAAGTGTCAGAGGTATGGTCATCCATCACCTGGTGGCTACCATAGTTTTTTTTTATTTATTATGTCTTCAACAACTTTTGTATTCGTATGATTAACAGGACAATGGTGTTTCTGTCTACTTGTTGTAAAACAAATACAGTATGGTTAAAAGAAAAAGGACGTCTATTGAGAGATGCTTGAGAGAAATGGACACTGCGGTGGTATTCTTGCAAGAAACGCATTTGCTTAAGGTAGACACTCGGTGCTTAGTTAGTAGATATAATTTGAAGTACTTTGTCTCTACAGACTGAATGAATAGGGGTGGCTATCCTTATTAACAGGGATCTGCAATTCACTAGGGAGGTGACCCGAGGGACGTTACTCAGTGGTCAAGGGTTTGTTACTTTGACATGTTTTCTTCGATGTCCATCTATGCTCCCAATGAAGGGTAGTACTCTTCGTTTGATTCTCTTGTCACGATTCTTTGTAATTTCTGTGAATTTTAATTGTGTTCTCGCTGTGCAACTGGATAAGTCATCCCAAACTGCTCATGCGGATAGGTGTAATCTTCAGGCCCTTGCTAAGATCCTGAGGGAACGTTTGCTGATTCAGTTATGGCAGTTCATCATTCGGAAAAATAATTTTTATTCCTATGCCCACAAATCATCTTCTGGGATAGATATGGTAGATATGGTATTGGGACCTCAAGCTTGGTTCTGTATGTTGACCGCATTAATATTGGGCGGAAATATCTTTCTAACCTGTGATAGTTTCCATGCTGGGCACGCTGCAACCTACTCCGGTACAAGGCCGCGGAGATTTAATGAGATGCTCTTGTGGGATGTGGCTATTAGAACAGAAATTCAGAAGACACTAACCAGATACTTTGAGGAGACTGCAACAGGGGACGTGGGCTTGTATGCCTCTAAAAGGGGAGTTGAGAGGTGACATAAGCAGGACCTCAGCTTATGCGAAGGCTATTAGAGGTCAAATAGCTCTCTTGGAGGAAGAGGTGGCGACTCTGGAGGGCAAAGTTAAGCGTCTGGCTCGCAGAGGACACTTAGAGCCTTAAAGAGTCTTCAAACCAGGCACTGTCACTATGCCAGGGGTAATAAGGCCAACTGGATTCTGGTAGCTAAACTTTGGAGGCAGGCCATCCATAATTGTGTTACTTGCCTTCGGGAGAGGAAGGTCAGGTTCCCTTTGATGAGGAAAGCAAACTGGGTATGGTGGAGGCCTATTATGGATCCTACTTCAAAATCTCCCAAACCCTGAAGAAGCACAGGCCACATTTTTGACAGGGGTCTGGATTACTCAGATTACAGACCAAGATAGGGAAGAATTAGATTCTCCAATAATACAGGAGGAGGTGTAGTAGGCGATACAGACGTTTTCTGAAACAGTGCAGAGTTAACAGTAGGGAAAACATATGTAAATCTTACCAGGCTTGTTTGTTTGATATCTCTGAATACCTCTAACATGTACCCTTGTCACAAATAAACTTTGCATGTGTTATGTGTGGTTTAATATACTTTGCTAAATTGGAAAAGCAAAATATTGTGGTGGTGCGCTGCAATCTTAATAGCGACATGAAACCAAGCTACAAATGTATTTACTTGTTACCTCCCAGCTATTGACAGCTAGATGGTGCAGAATTATTGCCATGATAAACATATTTAAAACGCACCAAACATTTTTACTTTATCACTTACACATTTACAGATGTATTCTGACCCCAATACATTGTTAAACTATGCATAAACATATTGTAATATACATAATATTTTTACCGATAGTGAAACATTGCCACACCACATTCTGATAATGAGAGCAAACCAATCCACCTATTCATGCGTGTGCCACAACGCTGCAAATTACATCAAGATGTTTACTTAGATTGTACGATATTTTCACTGCAAAAACCACATTCAAATGCCAGCACATTGTATAACTTCACATCTCTAGTCTCTTCACCCATGTACCCTTCATAACATGCCCTAATCAGCCCTTTACTGTCACTGCCCCGCAGTTGACATTGAGACATTTCTCATGACAAAAACATATTAAAGATGTAACAAATGTTATTACTTGGATACTCTGATACCTTCTCATATGTACCCTCCCCCCAATCAATCCAATACATACCCTTTATAAGTGGATTTTTCTTTGTGGCATATAAATAAATCCCCAGAGACTAGCACAATTATGTCTGCAGGGAAGGGAAAAAGAGGTGGAACAACCTCAAGTCATGAGTCTTCAGCCTAATTACCAGCCGCCACAGGTGGAGGAACAGAAGACCCCTCTACAGCTGACCCCATGGGAGGAGATGGTCAGCAGTATCCTCCACATGGTGGGCTTGGAGGGTGTGGGTTTGGTGTAGGTCTGAGCCAGCAGCAAGGGAGAACCTGGCGAGTACATGAGTGGATGGTGGGCCCATTGCAGAACAACCCTAATAGCATGTAGATTGATATGATGTGGGAAGAGGTTGCACTGTCTACCTTATGTTACACTTTTGAGTATGGAGGAACAGAGTTCCAAAATGTAGGCTGTATTATCTGGCACCACATTACAATTTGTAGCACACAATTAGCCCAGACAGTAAATACAGAGAAAGTACTTTTGGGATTGGTGAGTGGAGGAGATCTTGACATAGAGATTTCCTGAGAGTGGGAAGGCAGGGTGGGGGCTGTCATTCTGTATTTAGTGGCCCTAGGGCATGGGTTATGGAATAAGGTGTTTGCCCATATTGCCAACATAAATATTTATGCTTCGAACCTGCAGATTTCGGCTCTGCAGCGCTTTGTTGAAATATTGACCAAATTCGTACATTCAGCATGTTGCCATACCCTAATGTGGTGTCTTACCTGTATTAGTTTGCCATGTTTCACACATTTAATCAATTGTGTGAACTTTATGGCATTAACAAGGGATGCTTTTTGCAGTTTGCAAGATTCCTGAAGGCTGTATGAGAAACGTGGGTAGACCACTAAGAGCAGTCATCAAGTGTTTGGTCTCATGCAGTTTCGATTTTCTATCAATCCCTATATGCAGATAAACCACATCTGGTTTTACCTCTTTAAAGGAAATGGGTGGGGGATTGGGGAGATTGGGTCTAGCTAATAAGAATTGCCTGCTTGAGAAGGCCTCCAAGACTGCAGGGTCGTGAAACGGATTTCCCATAATTTGAAACATAAACAAGTGAAACATAATATATGACACAGAACATGTTTTACTCCCTTATATGTAGAATAATTAATGTTAATGCCGCTTTGGCCTGTCCTAATTGCAGTACATCCATCACAGATTTATTTCCCTTGATCTGTCCATGTTCTAAAGTGGCAAAGTTCTGGGTAGCTGTAACGGTGGTGTTGGAGAGGATAACTGGTGGAGTGTGTACATTAATTCTGCTCAACAATCTATTGGCAGTTATACCAAAGAAACGTAAGGGCAAGCTTAAATGATAGATTTCTGCAATTGAGGGTGCATACTGCTAAACAATTCATGGCTAGACAATGGTTGGCAAATTTGGTTCCCACACTACTCGTGTGATTGATGGAATTATATGGATGATCAACTACAGAACATGAAATAATACAGCAGGCGAGGGTGTCAAAATCGGAGCTGATTTAATGATCACACCAGATACCTACCCACAGTGCGCCAGGTACGTTTTTTTTACTAAACTATGTTTTAACTATCAAACAAAAACAAAGAGGTGATGGCTGGAAGGTTTAGAATGTATCTTAACCTCTGGCATTGTTCTGGGCACCCCTTCAGACCATCATTCTTTGCTTGCCTAGCCATTACAGAAGAGGAAAGACCATATGCAAATCAGGCTTCGGTCCACCCCAAAAGAGGCAGTCCAGCCCGAACTGCTAGGTGACATCCCATCTGCACAAGACCACAAGCAACCCCAGACACGTTTCAACCTTATTGGGCCTCATCATTTAGGAGCAGCTTGGGGCTCTAGGCCTAGCAGACAGGGGACCCACGTCTGGACATGCCAGTGGTTCAGGTTCATTCAAAACCTTCCACCTATCACTTTTGTGGTCATAGTTTGTCTCACTATATGAGAGAGGGTATGCCCAGACGTGGGTTCATTGCTCCCTGCGCGATAGGGATCCAAGCTGCACTTCACTGAGGAGGTCCAACAAGGCTGAAACATGTCTGGGGTTGCTTGTGTTTCCGTGCAGATGGGACCTGGCCTAGCAGTTCGGGGTAGGGTGCTACAATTGGTGGCAGTACCTGACTGATTGGCATGTGGCTGGACCTCTTTTGCAATGGGGCAGACAGGCTAAAAACGGTGGTGTGGAAGGTTGCCCCGAGCAATGCCAGTGGTTCAGATTAATTTAAAACCTTCCACCCATCACTTTTGTAGTTATAATTATTGAACTATTAAACAGCCATGTTTTGTAACGAATATTACTTTGCACCAAGTGATTCATGTGCATTAAAATCTACACGTTTGTCCAATTCTGGTAGAGTAAGTGCATAGAAGAAAGTAAGGGGAGGAGGAGAGAACAGAGAGTAAGCAGTAAAAAAGAGTGGAGAAGCAAGAGGCGAGAGTGAATACAATTGCAGAAGTCAGTAGTAACACATTATGTTGCAAGCCAGGATACAAGATGAAGATGGGACCAGCATGATTCAGGGCCACCATGAGTACAAGATGCAAAGGAAGTCCAGTATGAGAGTTCAGAAAGGGTTACACACCGTGAAACAATGAAGTCCATAAAAGTCAAGTCCAGCATTGGCCACAAGACAGTGATTTTCAAACCAGAACGTATCAGGACAGACTCCTGCAGAAGTAGGCTGGAGGGGGAGTGAGGGGGAGCAGGGTAGAACAATCAAGCAAAGCAGGCAACACCTGTGTGCAAGAAGGGAGGGGGCACAAGGAAACATCACGGGGGCACCACAGGGGGTTGGGTTGCCCTGTGGGGACAGTGGGAGTAAACACATGTTGGTGCATGCTAACCTGTGGTCTGAGCAGGGGTTCTGGCCCTGTGTCCTCCTGTTCCGGATAGGTGCAAACAGGAATTGCCCTGTTTTTCATCTGCCCTTCACTTCGGATGCCCTGGCAAGAGATGCCCTTGATTTAAGAGTTAAGAGCAGGAAGGAAGAGGCAGGGCTAAGAAGGTGGGCGGTGCTTAGGCCAGGTGACCTAGATCCACTTGCACTTGCTCCCCATCTGCAAAGGAAAAGAGGCTGGAGGGCTCCTTAAGTAGGGAAACAGAGCGACAACCAGGAAGGCGGCAGGTGGGCGGGGCTTAGGCCAGGTGACCTAGATCCACTTGCACCTGCTCCCCATCTGCAAAGGAAAAGAGGCTGGAGGGCTCCTTAAGTAGGTAAAAAGAGCAGCAACCAGGAAGGCACCAGGTGGGCGGGGCTTGCTAAGTGGGGAAAAAGAGCGGCAACCTGTAAGGTGTAAGGTGGGCAGGGTTTAGGCCAGGTGGCCTAGATCTACTTGCACCTGCTCCCCATCTGCAATGGAAAAGATGCTGAAGGGCTCCTTAATTAGGGGAAAAGAGCAGCAACCAGGAAGGCACCAGGTGGGCGGGGCTTGCTCAGAGGGGAAAAAGTGCAGCAACCTGGAAGGAGCCAGGTGGGCGGGGTTTAGGCCAGGTGACCTAGATCCACTTGCACCTGCTCCCCATCCAGTGCTCTTCTTGTCACTAGTGCTGGAGTCACTAGTGCTGCAGTAATATAATTGTTCTATATGGTGTTCTTTTTTTATGCCATTTTAGCACGTGAATGGAGTTATATGTTAGTGTAAAAAGAACATCAATGTGTGTAGATTTATCCTTGGAATTTACAAACTTTGCATTCCTGTATAATATAGTTTGGAAAGGACTTAAATATTTAACATTTGTAATTGATGAACTTGTGCATCATAAAATCTAATAGAAGAATGTTTAAACAAATAAGCACTCAGAAGGGCTTCTTTGTCGATTACCCTGGACATGGTTATACCATAATTATAGTACTGAAATGCTGAATTATAGTCGGCCACTTTGTCAGGGAAGGATCTCTCTGAAATGTTGTGTCTATTATTCTGGAGACTGTGAACCCGTGCTTTATTTTCTAATGTTTTTCTCCCTGTAAAAAGCTGTGAGGCCAATTTTTGGTCTTCAGCTATGGATGCGTAGTTTACCGCATCGTGGACCAGGTTTATTGCACGTGCTTAAGGGAACAGGTCATTTCACTTGCTTTGGCCATGTTTATTACAGCTCCATGGCACATGAAAATTATAAATATGGAATTTTTTTGTTTTTCTACAAACCTTTGGTATATGTGTTTTAACTGATTGCAAGGGAAGTTTTAATTGTTCATGTATCTAATTATATATTAATGTATTGAAATAAGGTATTTAATATTTGTAAGTTTTGTTATCATGATGGACTTTGATGGTTGTATTAATCAGAAGAAAAAAATTGATTCATTGAGTACCATTTGACATTCGTGGTGTGGTCTGCAGATCCCTGGGCAAGATGGAACATTTTGCGTTTTACAAGGAAAGAGATTGAGGATATTTGTTTCCCTACCCGTATACCCTTGACATCTGAGGTATTCTTGTTTTCTTTGACATAAACTTTTCAATCTTCTTATAATGCTCCTTTTTTTGCTGTAAGGAAGTGAATCCAGTGTAGGACAATATGAGTTAGTCCAGTTAAACTTTTCAGATGTCTGATCCAAACTTCCTATTCCCCTTTATCAAATGTATCTGATTAAGGAAAGATTTTGTGCAGAGTTTAGGCATTTTTCCCGAATAAAAAAAGATCAGATCTCAGTGCCAGCTGTACTGGTGTCAAATTGCTGTTCTTAAGCTCCTTTATGGCGATCTCTGCAGTTAGATGGTATGTCGTTTGCCATTTGTTTCATTGTAATACATGTGTATGCACTATTTACCATGTTTTAGATGGATATAGTTGTACAAATTATTTACCTTCAATAACTGAAATAATTTCCAACAGAATGCTGAAAATACATTACAGAAGAAAAGTGAAATTATATCATCCCTGGAAGCGAAAGCAAATCAGAAGGGCTCTGCATCCAAGCAACTGGAAGAAATGTAAGATCTTTGTTTTATGTTCAAGCAGTATTTAGATTACTATAGAAATTATTAAATTGTTTACTGAACCTTTTTAAGAATTCTCTTTGTGAGACACAGAGACAAATGGGGTATTTCAGAAGGGGAAAACCCTATCCTTAAATCACTGTTGGGCCTTCCCAAGGAATTGATGCAATGAAAACAGGTATGGTTGAACAAAAATGCGAGGAATTGGGCCCAATAGTTAATGTTGCGAAAAACAGTGTTGTTATTCTGTAGGGGTTGTTTTTGTTTATACACGCCTTTGCCAGTGATACTCGTGGCTGGTCTCTTTTCTGATTCCCCTCTGAATTATTTGATAATGTATTATGTAAATACTTCACCAAGGAGTACCGATGAATCAGATTGTTGGAAGTGTATTTAATTTCTGATGTCTGTATATGATGGCACTGGCATAAAACCTTAGTACAAGGTTCTCTCTCTCTCTCTCTGGCGCTCTTTTATTGCTGCACAGATGGCTCTGAAAAGGCTGTAGGAGCAATCCTCCGACTGACAAAGGGATTGCCAATGAATACCTTGTTGCCTACTACATGATAAAATTAACCTCAAGTGAGCAGAACTAATCAATCATCGAACGAGTTGTTAGCAGTAAAGGCTGCATTTTAACATGTGAGGCATTGGGCTTCATTATGACCCTGCCAGGCCGGAAAGAACGATGGCGGTAAATCCGCCGCCACCGTTGTTTCCAGACCGGCTGATACCGAGTTCTGTAGGCAGGAGGTGTCACTCCCACCAGGCCTGACATGGCCGGAGTAACGCCACCCGCCTGCAGGCAGAAATGGAAACACCGGCTCCGTCATAGACGGAACCAGTGTTTCCATTGTCCCCATTCCCATAGAGTCCTATGGGACTCCATGGGAATGGGGATTTACGGAATTCCGCCTCTGGAATTACTGGGTCACCGGGTTTGTAATGCCCCGGTGATTCCGGAAATCAGAGACTGAATGGTATTTCGGGTCCATGTGCAGCCTGCCGGTTTTTCCGGCACGGCTACCACCGGACTCGTAATGTGGCCCAATCTGCACAGAGCTACTTCCCCACTTGAGATGCGCACCAATAACTGCTACCTGCAATATCTTCACCCTTTGAAATGTCTTAACATCCGCCAAGCCAGATGAGCGTTTTACTTTTTGATTTCCATATCGCCTTTATTCTTGTCATGTAGAACAAACAAGTAGATATTGTATCCCAATCCTTGGAACATTCAGGAGAGATATAAGAACTGAGACGCTTACTACCCCCATTCAACATTTCCTGGCAGCGATTATACCATTTGTTGACCCAACCTGCGAGCAGACCCCAAGGAGCACAGCAATGCCTACCCAGCTGTATAAGCGAAACACTCATTTGAAAGATGGACTCTTGTTCCATGCTAAGATATTATGCATCCCCAGTCATGTGAGACAGAAGGCGATTCGATCTGGAGTCCATGACTCCTGCATGGTCGGGCCCAGATGATTAAAGGCAACTCGAGAACTAATGCAAAGACAGTTATGTAGTCCAGGTTTGACTACCCACATTGAACAAGAAGTTTGCTCCTGCCCTCTCAGTGTCAAAGTAAAGACAGAAGGACGAAAACCCGAAGGACTACTGCAGCCTACTGAGACCACCATATACATGAACACAGTAGCTATTGCCTTCGTTGTCTATTTGGCACAGTCTGCTAAACATACTTGTAGAATTGTGGTGATCGATTGTTTCATTAAACTTGCACATTTCAGGGGGTGCTGTTGTGCTGAGCATGAAGTAGAAATTCTTCACGTCGCTCTGCCTCGGAACTGCGCTTGAGGGCTGCTAGATAGCGGAAAAAGAAGGCTCCAGACCCCCATTCTGGCAACAGGGCTGGGGGAAGGAGCATCATGACCTGGAGTAATCTGGAGGCACGGTTTAGCTGGGAAGTTGGGACAATCCAGTAATTTAAAAATGGCCCGAGTTGCGGGAGGAAGGGCTCCAAAATAGCAGCTGCGTAGTGTCGGAGAAGGAGGCACACCGGGGCTAAGTCCCGCAAGCAGCAGGAATACACAGAACGGGGAAGGCACAACAGAGGACGAGCGAGTGCAGAGAACTTCCAGCTTGACCTGACCAGACACAGATGTAAAGTGCCCAGAGATAGCCAACGACGCCCCTACCCCTTGCCCTGGTTCAACACAGACGGCGGGTTGCCCCGGCTCCCGACCGCCAGACCGAACAAACTTGGCTGTGTGGCACAAGAACAGAGGGGGTTAGAGGTGGTGCAACCCGGTCCCTGTGGTGGCTGGAGCAGACAGGAAGGCTGTCTACACGGGGATAGGGGGAGTGCAACTGTAGGGGCCACACACATCCACCGACCAGCTGGCAAGGACAACGACGAAGGTGGCCGCTGGATAAGGAACACTGTGCACAAGGCTGCAACCTTAGGAAAAACAGTACAATCCACCTTTGGCGCAGGATAGAGGAGAGCTGCAAAACCGCCATTGGTGGGGGAAGGGCACATCAAAGAGTGGCGAGGACCTCAGCCAAAGCGGGGTAGTCGGTGACCCATACAGAGCACCCGGATCAAAGTAGGCTACGTGGAGGAAACTCAGAGGGCACAAGTTACCAGTGCGGGCCAGCCTGGTGGGGTGGGGAAGAGGGAGCGGGTAAACGCAGTGACCCACATAGGGTCCTTAGTCTGGCACGACTATGCTCCCCTATCCTCCGGATGGACTCCATACACTCTGGGAAATAGCAGTAAAAAGAAGAGGCCCTTCCCCTCCCACCAACGCTTCGAATTAGAGGTAATTGGTGAAGTAGTACTTGTGTGTAAAGACCTGGGCAATATTTCCAACTGCCTAAACATGCAGAACCTCTGGCACAGAACCCGGGAGCAGTAGCCTACACACCACAGCCTACAAACTAAAGCAGTGCTGAATGCTCACTTCAGAGACCAAAAGAAGAGGACCCATCTCCAGAAGACAACAAGAATGACTGGAGGCAAGGACAAGGCTAAGAAACCGGGACAACAAACTAGGATGGATTCCTACACCACAGAGGGGAGTGGGGTGACCGGAAAATCCGACCTAAGAGGGGAGGCGAGCAACAAAGAAGACACAGTGACAGTGATGCAGGAAATCCTGCAGGCGATCCAGGACTTGAAGACACATTTGGAACAAAGAATTGATTCAGTAGGGATCGATGTGGGACTCCTAAAACAGGCCCTGAGAAACATGTCCACCAGAGTCCAGGAAGCCAAGGATCGTATTTCGGCCCTGGAGGACATCCTGACACTGCTACCAAAAGATACTCAATCACTGCTAAAAAGAAACGTGATGCTTGAATCCAGGATGGAGGCTGCGGAGGGGTGCACATGCCAGAACAGTATACTCCTCAGTGGGTTACTGGCGAGACCGGAGGGGCACTCCATGGAGTTGTTTCTTGAGCGACTAATTCAAGACTGGATGGGACCACAGGGGCTATCGAGGTTCTTCTCTATAGAACATGTGCACAGAGTGCCGGGGAAAGAATCAACGCCAGGTGCCCCACCTCGACAGGTGATAGCCCAACTGATGAACTATAGGGACAGAGATGCCGTTCTCCAAATGGCATGGAAAAAAGGACCTCTGACACAGAGCGCAGCGACATATCCAGACTTTACCAGAATTGTCGGCCAGACAGACATTTGAAACAGCAAAGAGGAAACTTAGGGAGAAGGGAATCAGATATGCAATTATGTACCCGGCTACATTGCGAGTGTGCGGACCACAAGGAGTGTTTTTTTCACCCAACCTTCTGAAGCCTGGGGGTGGGCAGACTCGATTGCGAAACAACCAACCGACAAGTGACAGCAAAAGACCACAGATAAGGCCAGACAGGGCCCGGTAGAGACCAGACCCCCTAAAACAGACGAGCCAGCGAACAATGAGTAACGAGACGTTAAGCTACCATAAACCCAAATCGCTGCACTGCATGTAAGTTACGCAAGTTCACAGTTCTGGGCCTGAGCAGTAACATATTTGAACTGATTATGGCCCAGCGATGGGACTAGGGGCAGAGAAACTCCTTTGCATGGCCCCCCAATGCTAATCCCATCTCCAAGGACAAGGATAGGAACTGTTTATTGTTTAAGGGACGACAGATGCTTCTAAGTTGGGAGAAGTATAGGGTGGGACAGGGATATGTTGGTTGAGGTGGGTTCAGGGGTAGGGAAATTGGACAGGGTGGGAAGGGGCGCAGGGCGAGTTTCAAGTTTATAGCACAGTGTGGAATGCCCACGGGTCAGGAAGAATATACTAGGGAGCCTGATGTGCCAAGGGGCATAGGTATTGCATGAAACAGGAATGCCAAGTAGAATGCTTCAATGCCTGATGTGGAACGTCAACGGCATGTTGGATAAGATAAAGTGAAGCCTGGTAATGCGCTACATAAGGGAACAAATGGCAGATATTATCCTGCTCCAAGAAACACACATGCTGGGCACAGTATGCAAATGCCTCGGTAGGAGTCAGTATGGGTTGGTGGAGCATGCGGGCTACCACAGGGATCCCCGGGGGGAAATGGGGGAGTCACAATTCTGATACACAAATCGGTACCCCTGCAGCCCCTGCAGATTAGCAAGGTGGTCAGGGGCAGTAGGGGCCGATATTTGGGTAGTAAAGGGACTCTATGGGGGAGACGGCACTCATCACTAGTGCCTACGCGCCTCCATCGCTGCAGGCAGACCTTTTTATAGGCCTTCAGACACTACACTAGTAGCGACTCATGGGGCGTATTTGACATTGGTAGGGGGCAATTTCAATGATGTTGCGGATAAGGGAATGGACCAGTGATCCAAGGGCGCTGTGTGCCCTAGGTGGGGGTGAGGGGGAGACACCAAACTCACATCCTTCCTGATGACAACTGGATTGAGGGATGGAGGGATGTTCACCCGGAACAAATACTTTTCTCCTACCAGTCAGGCGCCCTTGATTCACGCTCCAGGCTGGATTATATGCTAGTGACATGCACAGCAGAGGCACAATATCTGCCTAGGGGACCGTCGGACCACTCTCCACTCCTGATTTGCTGCGAGGAGAAAGAGAGAGCTGGGATGAGGGACTGGAGGCTCAGTGCCTATCACTTGGGGAACGCAAGGATCAGGGAAATAAGATGGTGGTATGGGGGATAGCTAGATGTGCAATTAGGGCAAGTGAGCGGTAGAGACGGGCTAGGTTACGGGAGAAGGAGGAAGTAGCGGAAGCAGAGGCAGAAGATGCCCAAACACCATCGGTCGAAGCCAAAAGGGCACTGGCCAAGGTGGCGAGGGAATATAGGGAGGTTGCGGTGGATGAAGCGCGGCAAGCGCACCTGATCAAGAGGGCTAGAGTATATGACTTGGGGGTCAAAGAGGGGCGCATGCTCGCATGGCTGGAGAAAAGGAAGGAAGGGGCTAGAGGGGTCAGAGCTATAAGGGATCGAGATGGGGGGAGGATACAGAGGGTGAGGCCAACGCAGACTACTACCAGACCCTACACAACGAAATCCCTGGTCCCTTTGACCCCGGAAATAATTAGGCACCTGGACAGCATAATCCTCCCATTCCCGGGGGAACAGGAACGCTTAGGGTTAGAGGCAGACCGAACTAAGGAGGAGCTCCTAGAGGTGGTTCAGGGGCCGGAAAAGCACCAGTCCCTAATGGGTTCCCATCCGAGTTCTGGAGGTGTGTTTGGGAAAAAGTGGGGGATCCCATGTTAGAAATGGTATGGGAGAGCAGGAGAAAGGGGTACCTACCGGAAGATCTCAGACTGGCCAACATAGTTGTCATTCCCAAGAAAGGGAAACCCCTGAATGAATGTCCATTATACAGACCAATATCATTACTGAACGTGGAAACAGAAATCCTTGCAAATGTCCTGGCCAATAGACCACTCCCGCTGATAAATAGTTTGATACACCCAGTTCAATGTGAGTTTGTGCTGGGCAGAGCCACCTATAGGAACCTGTGGAGGCTCCACAACGCCATGGCAATGGCTGATTTATTACAGGGGCCACAAGTCACCACTTGGCACTGGACTCAGAGAAAGCCTTCAACTCTGTCGGGCAGGTCTTTCTTTGGCCAGTAATGGGTAGGCTGGGGATAGGGGCCTAATTTATGAGCAAAGTGAAACTATTATATGAGCAACCGATGGCCCAGGTCCCGGTTAATGGTCACGGGTCTTGCACATTCCCCTTGCAGAGAAGCACCAAACAAGGCTGCCCCTTGTCACCCCTGTTGTTCCTAATGGCAATAGAGCCCTTGGCACAGGCGATTAGGGTGGACCAGTCCATCCGGGGCTTTGTGTGGCCTAGCGGGGGTAGGGAGAAGACAGAATCTCCTTGTACGCGGATGATATCTTGGTGTACCTAGGAGAGTCGGTTAAAACATGCCCAAGGATGATTGTGATATTAGCAGACTTTCGATGGTATTGCAGTTTAGAAATTAACTGGGAGTAATCGGTAATCATGCCAGTGAAAAGGAGGGTAGAGGCAATACCTAGGTGCTGCCTCTAAAGGTGGCGACGGGGAGCTTCAAATATTTAGGAATACAGGTGATAATGGAATCTGGGCGCTTCCAGGAATACAATCTTGACCCAGTTATCGCGAGACTGCGTGAAGACACTAGGCACTGGGCCACCCTCCCAGTGACCCTGCTGGGGATGGTTAACTTACTTAAGAGGCTGGCACTTCCCCAATGGTTGTATGTGTTGCAGCACACCCCAGAATAGATCCCAAGTAAACAATTTGAAACTATTAACACATTGCTCAGAGGGGTGGTGTGGGGGGAATAGACACCCTCGTATTTCTCTACGCACACTGACAAGGTCGGTGTGGGAACGAGGGGTGGGACTACCGGATGTTAAACAATACTATTGGGTATCCCAACTGATAGTAGCAAATGAATGGCTAGATGGGGGGAGGCAACTCTCACACACAAGACTGGAATTAGATCTGATGGGATGTGCAGATCCACTACAGTTGTTATATGGGAACTCAGGATGGAGACAGCTACCCCCGGCAGGTCAGAGACTAGTGCAACTCAGGGCAGAAGCCACCAAAGCAATGGGCTGCAATGAGAGGAATACAGCATGGGTGAGGGCAGAGATAACCAAAGTGGGGGACATAATCGAGCAGAATGCTATGATAACATTCCAGGGGCTGAGGGATAAGCATGGGCTGGGTCGGAGGGAGGCTTATACATATTTATGTCTGGCACATGCGGTGATGATGCAATTTGAGGGTAACCAAGACCTGTCAGACCACAGCACCTTAGAGAATAACCTGTTTACGGAAGCGCTGGAAAAAAGGACATCTCTGTACTATACCAAGCCATCAATAACCTTTCAGAACTCCCTCTGACGCAGCTTCAAGAGAAGTGGGAGAGAGATCTGGGCACCTCGGAAAATGAGGAATGGGTGGAGGCCCAGGTGGTGGCAAGGGAGGTGAATATATCATCTAGAATGTAAATGATCCAATTGAAAATCCTGTACAATGTACTACTCAAAGGACCGTCTGTATAAAATGGCAAGAGCCGAGGCGCCCTATGTCTCAAGTGTGGGGAAATGGAAGGCACGTTGTATCATATGTTGTGGAATTTCCGACAGATCGGGGCCTTGTGGGAGGTGGTCCTCCACAGACTGGAGAAAGTGTTGAGCAGGGCAATTCTGCGGCATCCTAAAATAAAATGCTATTGCTACATATTTGTGCTGACTTTGAAGGGAACATGTGGGAGTGTCAGTTGATGGCCATAGCGGGAATGGTGGTAAAAAGGGACCTAGCGGTCAAATGGGGCTCTGGGGACACCCCGACAGTAGCAACTTGGGAAATGGGCATGGAAAACTGCTTGAGTATGGAGAAGATAGTCTACCAGAGCAGAGGGATGATGGGGAAATATAGCAAAATATGGGAGAAATGAGAGAACTATGCAGATTAAGGAAGTAGGGAATACTCCAATATTATCAGCGTCATGGACCTTGGGGGAATAACCAGGACTGGAGAAAGGGCAGAAGTGGATCGGGCGGGAGGGAGGGGGGTGTGAGGAACCAAATTGTGCTATGTTGTGTTGTTTGTAATGTGCTGTTTTTGAAAAAAGCAAATAAAGAGTTTTTTTAAAAAACTCGCTCATTTCATCCCTATAAGGTTTCAGTATGACCTAACCTCCGGTTATCATCACCAGAGCATCGGCCAGACTGAAAGCACTATCACAGATGGCGTCAGAAATCCATAGATAAAGATGATAAATGTAAGGTGCTTTCTTTTTTTTTAGACTCTTTATTGTTTTACAACATTATATAACCAACAAATACCACACGCTATCAGGCACTTCGTATTGGGATTCCGCCCATCTTTAACAACTGTCCTGGCACGCTTTCATGGTCGTCCTAGCACAGATCTTTGGTCTTCTGTACCGCAGCAGAATCGTCCTCTCTGGGTCCTTTGTTACCTGGGTTCGGCCTCCCCCACGAGCTTCTCACCCTAATGAGGGTGCACTTTCCTCATTTCTGTGTTCCCTTCAGTTTTCCTCTGCCTCACTGGGGTCATTTGTACTATTCGCTTCCCTCTGTTCGAACAGTTCTTGTAATAGCGAGTTCCATGCAAGTATCTTATTTCCGCTCTAACTTTCTCCCCTCTGCAGTGCACCGTCATTTCAGCTAGTGTCAATTTCTTCAAATCGACCCACCAAAACTGGAATTCCGTGCCATTGCTATGCGGCGCTTTGCCAGTATGCACATTAGGTCTTTCATTTTAGCCATATGTGTCCTCTGTTTGCCGCCTCTTGGAAACAGGCCCAGTAGATATGACTCCGGTCTCCATGCATGCATGTGGACTCCGCCCCCAGCTGCTTTTGCTTTGATGGTATCCCAAAACTTTGTTATTACAGGGCAAGTTCAGAACATGTGCAGCATGTCTGCTTTGTCCGCTGTGCACTGTGGACAGTTCCGGGTTTCCTTGTTTCCCATGGTGGAGATTCTCCTGGGCGTGAGGTTTGCTCTGTGCGTGAGGTAGAGCTGTGCTTGTCTAAATCTTGCATTTCTGGAGACTTTTTTCATGTACCGGAGGACTCTGGACCATTCCTGGTCAGTGAAGGACTTATCGAGTTCCACTTCCCACTGTTTCCGTGTCAGCAATTCTCACACATTGTTAGTTTTCAGTAGCTGTTCGTAGTGTCTGGAGACTGTATGTCCTCCTTATGACATATCGTACCACACATCCAGCGCACACTCGGTTTCTGTGCCTTCGGATAGTTCTGGCCATCTCTTTTTCATTGTCAGGACCATGCCGTTGTACAGTATGAATTGGCCTTTGTGTATGTCATGATCTTCTGTCAGGGTTTGGAATTCCACCCATTGTCCCTCTTTCCACAGATCCCCGATCTGAGCTACACATTTGCTTTCTCAATGTCTCCAATATGTTGCAAGGGTCTCGGTTCGGGCGCCGGCCAGACCTGCGAGGGAGATCTGCGTGGAGGAGGGGTCTTGTATCCCTTGGTATTTCCATGTCTTCTTCCACAAGGTTAGGCCTAGTTTGACCATGTTGGGGAGGGTTCTAATCAAGGACTTATCTATCCATATTGTTTCTCTTAGATAGTACTGACGTAGTGCAGGTTGGAAGAACAGTGAGTCTATAGATGTGGCTTCTCCCAGCCATCTGACCACAAATTGCAACTGCACTGCTAGATAATAGTGTTCAAAGTCTGGTAACCTGATCCCTCCTGATTCTTAGTCTCTTTGTAGGGTGTTCAGGGCTATCCTGTTCCTCCCCTCTCCCCACAGGAATTTCCATGCCATTGTGTTTAACTGTTTGAAGAATGTCCCGGGTATATCATGAGGTATGTTTGTGAAGTAGTATAACATGCATGGCAGCACCGTCATTTTCAGCAGGGCTGCCCTTCGTATCATCCCTAGTGGGAGCGTCTTGCATATGTTCATGGCCTTCTCTTTTTTGTCCAGGGCTACTTGTGTGTTGGTCCTTTGTGTCTCCGTGGTATCGTGGTGCACATCTATTCCTAGACAGCGGAAGGTGTGTGGCGCCCATGTGGGACCCAGGTCCGGCAGCTGATCTGGGGTGACCCGCCATAGGTCTGCTAGGGGGAACTGGGAAGACTTTTCTTTGATGATGGAGATTCCTGATAATTTACCAAATGCATCTAGGGCTTCTAGTAGGCCTGGTGTTTGTACCCATGGGTTCCCGACAAAAAGTAGCATGTCATCTGCTTGTTAGATTTGGTGTATAACTTCATCTATTTCTATCCCAGTTTCCTTTTACTCTGCCCTGAGGAAGGCCACCAGTGGTTCCAAGACCATTATGTATAACATCGGGGATAGTGGGCATCCCCTGCTTCGTGCCCCTGTTGATTCTCCAAACCTCTGAGATGTGCCTACCTGTTTTCACTCTTGCCCTGGGGTCCTTGTATAGCAGCTTAATCCAGCGGAGGAATCCTTCCCCTATCCCAAAGTGGGCAAGCGCGGTCAGTAACCAGTTCCACTAAACAGAATCTAATGCTTTAACCGCTTCCAAAGATGAAATGGCACATTCGCTCCGTCTATGATAAGTTTGATCTACTATGGGGTGGAGTCTTCGCAGGTTCCTCGTAGTGTTCCGGCCCGGGACATAACCCGTTTGGTCCGAGTGCACTAACGTGGGTATGACTTGTTTGAGTCGGCTGGAAAGGGTCGCCGTTAGGATTTTGGAATCCTGGTTAATCAAGGAAATCGGCCTGTAGGAGCCACAATCGAGCGGTGACTTCCCTGGTTTGAGGATGGGCATTATTATAGATTCCAACATGCTCTCTGGTAACTGTCCTCTCTCATACACTTCCTAGTATATCTACAGCAGTCTTGGTGCCAGGGTGTCTTTATATTTCTTGTAAAATTTGCTGGGTAACCCGCCGGGTCCCGGGGATTTACCGATTGGGAGGCTGGCTATTACAGTTGCCAGTTCCTTTACTGTGAGGGGGTGCCTCAAGTATCTGTGCCTGCTCTTCGGTTTAATTTGGGATGGTTGATCTCAGCCAGGGCATTGGCTATATCCTCAGCGTCTGCTACTTGGTTTTAGGAGTACAACCTCTCATAAAATCGTGAAAATTCATTATTGATTCCTTCCTGGGTCCTTACCTCCTTCCCTGTCTTGTCTTTTATTGCTTAAATCAGTTATTTGTTAGTCTCCTGCTTGGTGAGCCAGGATAGAAGTGTGCTGGGTATATCACCTTAACGCATGTAGTTTTTGTATATACTTCCCATAGTCTAATCGCCCCAGCTTCTCCCAGATGGCGATACACTTCAGTCGCAATGTTGTGAGTTCCCCCGGCTCCTCCCCAGATATACCCGCCTGCATTTCAACTCATTCTATCTCCCGTTCTATTTCCCCAAGGTCTGCCAGAGCTCTTCCCTTGATTCCCCCGGTTTCCCGATCGCTGCTACCCATATTGTGTTCAAAATAGTAGTCTATCGTGTCTTGTAGGTACTCCTGAAACTCCCCTTCCATTAGTGCCTCTGCCCTCAGTCGCCATGTCGGTATGGGGGCCTTCCTGTGTATGTAGGCCCATGTTGCTACTGTTGAAGCATGATCCGATAGTGTTCATGCTTTGATATGTATCACTGTGAATTCCCCTAGGGTCTCGCTGCCCGTCAGTAAATCATTTATACGTGTGAATGTTCCGTGTGGGGCGCTATAATGTGTGTAGCCTCTCGTTTTTGCATGTACCTTCCTCCATGCGTCTTACAACTTCAGCTGATTCAGGATCATCTGTAGGGCCGTGGCCGGCGGCACCGGCTCCCTGTGTGTGTTGTCTGACCTGTCCAACAGCGGCTTTAGTGTGCAGTTAAAGTCTCCTGCCCAGATGACAGTCGCTTCCCTGGCCAATCTGTGTGCTATTTTCTTAAAGAACTCGGTCACGTTGTGATTTGGAGCATATGTGTTTATTAGACATACTTCTCACCAATCTGCCCTCCAGATCTCTTTTCTAGTTTTATATGCTGAAATGGGACTCCCGGTACAATCCATGTCAGCACCCTCCTGGCGTAGTTGGAATACGTTGAGCTGTACATTTGTCCTCCCCATTTCTTGGCCACTGTGGATTGCTTCTCTCAGGTGAGTTTCCTGTAACATTGCTATTTTCACTTTCGACCTGTTCAGCCAGGCGTATACTCTGTCTCTTGATGTAGGCATTAATTTCCAGAATGTTCCAGGTTGCTATCGCCCAACCCTCCGTCCTGGGGGTGTGCTTGTTGCAGCGTGATGCCTTGAAACTGGCATCTTGAGTTATGTCACTCCGTGGGGTTTGTTGTCGTGGCGTCTGGCGGGCAGCCCTCGGAATGTGCTAGCTGCCATTCTTATATCTGCTGGTCAATGTGTTTAGTATATTTCTCTTGTGTTATTGTCGCTCACTTTGCCTTATTGGGGGACAGTCCTGTTGTTTTGCTTGTTTCTGGTCCTAAATTGTGGGATTCCCTGCTGATCCATCCATTAATAGGCCTCAGCAGTAGTTTCAAAGAGATATGACCTGTCATTATGTAGCACCTTTAGTTTAGCAGGGTACAGCAGCATGTATCTCACGTTGGCGGACCTGAGGCGTTCCTTGGTTGGTCTAAATTGTGCTCTTTGCTTTTGCACCAATGCCGTGTAGTCCGGGCAAATTGTTATTCTAGAAGTGTTTCTCATGATCACCCCTCCTTCTCTTGAGAATGTCAATTTCTTCTCCCGGTCTTCATGATTTTATCAATCATCGGTCTTGGGTGTCTCCCTGGCTGGGGCTTTCTGGTTAGGGCTCTATCTGCTCTTTCCACCATAAAGCCTTGAGATAAGACCTTGGCTCCCACCTCTTGAAGCAGTAAGTTCTCTACGTAGTTCGTGGCATCTCTTCCTTCCTCCTCTTGTGGCGGTCCCCCAATGCACACATTATTTCGCCGGACTCTCCCCTCTGCATCTTCCACCCTATGTTCAAGGGTGCAAATGCGATCTAGCGCATCTGACATTTGTGTTTGGGTGGTCGTGATGTTCGCTGTGTTGTTCTGTACCTGCTATTCCGCCATGTTTACCCGATCCGCCAGGGCCTGCACATCCTGCCTGAGGAGCACCACGTCTACGATAAGGGCATCCATTTAATGCTACAGTGACGTCTTAAATGCTGCTATGGCTTCGAGTATGGGGCTCTCCTCCTGTCTCCCCTCTGGGTGTTTAGAGCCTGATGCACTCCTACAGGTCTTTGGTGCGGCAGGCTGGGTTGTCATTTTTGCGGGCGTATGTTTCCATACTAGTCTGCTTGCCCTTTCCTCCCTTCTGTGTGTCCAGCATGTCTGCTCTCCTTGGTCGTGGTGTGCTTTCTGGCTTTCCGTTTGTCTTCAGGCAAAGGTTTTCCTTATTCTAGTCCTCACCTCTTCGGTGTGTTGAGAGGGGCTGCTCTGTTTTTGGGGTGTCCTTGTTGTCTCCGCTACTGAGGTAGCTAACTGCTTTATGGCCCTGCTCAGGCTGAGGCACTATCGTCCCCTGGTGCCCCCTGTTGATATTATTCCTGTGCACCTATATCGAATCCCCTGCCTTCTCTTCTTTGCGTCTGACCTTGCTGTTTTGCAAGGTATTCAAACACCCACTGCCTTTGATTAATTCATGCTCCTCTCCATTTCCCCTTGACGGTGCTGGGAGTTTCTATGATGTTGTGTGTGCCGGTGCAGGCTGGGAGTGATATGACCTGCTGTTGCATTTTCCGGGTGACGATCTCTTCACCTCCTTGCCTTGTGCTCAGGTTTGCGTTTGACGTTAATAGTACTGAGGCAGTGCATTCATTAGAGTTATAGTGGATAGTTCCTTGTTTCCGTTGTGGCCCACAGCACTGATGTTATGCGTTGGTGGATTGTGCTCTCCCATGTCTAAGGTGCTGTTCATAAGCGCATACTGCCTGTGTTGTGGCTGTTGATGGCCCTTGGGCTCCTCCACGTACTGTCTATTGCTGTTTCACCCACCTCCTGTGCTTTTGCAGATTGCTGCATTGCTCAGTTACGCCTCTAGGGCAGCGGTGGTGATGTGTCCCCTTTGCCTTATGCTCGAGACTGCCGTTGGCAGAGTTGTGGCGGTGGGTGTTTGGGAGTGTATTAGCTCATTCGCGCTTCCTTGATAGTCTTGGCCGGATACTCCTTGTGGTCCGCAGCTCTGATGTGATGGATCTTTGGATTGTGTTCTCCCATGTCAACGTTGTGTTGTTCCTGAGGTGTGGGCAAACTACTTTTATAGTGGCCGCTGGTGGCCGGAGTGTGTTCGGGTACTGTCCTTTCTCTGTCTCCCCAGCCTCCAGAGCCACCCATTGGTTATTGTTGCTCCCACCGTCCCTCCGTTTTCGTCCGTTATAACCCGTCGTGGGTGTTAGGCAGAAACCTGTGCAGTTCCCTCTGGGACCACTGCAAAAGATTTAAGACTACAGGTGTTTGACAGTAAACCCACTTGGTAGCAGTCCGTACCACACAGATTCACTTGGTAGCTGTGGCTGAGCAGTCAGACTTCTCTCAAGAAGAGTTAGGCAGTATACAGAGTATTCACAATAGGTCAAAAGAATACAGTAGAACAAGTAAACACTGACCAGAGCTTGATGTAAAAGAGATATTTATTTAAAACCACATCTAGTAAAACACACAGGCACTAATGTTAAGCAATTCAAAAACACGGTCACTAAAAGATATACACTCCCTTAAAAGAATATTAGACCATTCTTAAGTAAAGCCCCACTTATTTTCAGACAGCGTGAGCGCTTAACACAGATGGCACTCTAATAATTCGTTTTAAAAAGGGAGAGAAAAGCAGAGTATAAATTGAAACAGATCCCAACACTTTCACAGAACACAACAAGAGAAGAAGGCAAAGTAAAACCGTGAAGTTAGAGTTCAGAAGGCAGGATCCACTTTAAGGGGATCAGAACGAAATGTGTCCAAGGTCACACGGTTGAAGTGCACAAAAAGTGTTGAAAAGGTTCAGAAAGAGTTGGACCAAAGAAAGGGACCAGTTAGATGGTCAAGGCGGCCAGCCCAGTCCAGAAGGTTAAGGGATTATTATTACCTTGTAGCAATCTTTAGAAAGGGAGGCCTGGCGGACACAGTACCTTAAAGTGGTGAGAATACTCCAGCGGGGGCAGTTGTTCCTGGCAGCGGATGCAAGTCGGTGCTTCGTCCGGGGAAAGAGAGGATCTCGTCGGGGAGGAAGACAGGAGTCCGTTGCACTGCCAGGGAAGAAACCAACCGCGGAGTTCTCAGGTAAAAGGAGCAGGCCTTTTATTCGCGGTCCAGTGGCAAGTGGCTATCCAGTTGCCGGGTGCTTTGGCACGGGCAATTCGACCACAAGACGTCCTGGAATGCGAGGAAAAGAAGGTAAACTGTTTGTGCCCACCAGTCAGGGGAAGAAGACTCTCCAGCCGGGAGATCTTCTCTGTCGTCGGGAAGTGGTGAGTCGGTTCCGCAGGGCTCCACCGGTGGTGTCGTCATAGCAGGCCGGCTCAGCTTCTCCCTCGTCGGATTCTCAGGTCCTGTGACGACTTTTGAAGTTCCAGTCCCCAAAGCCCTGCTTTTATGCAGCACACCCCCATTCACTCAGCCTAGCTGTCAATCAAACATGCTAAGTGGTGAGCCGGCCGGCTCACCACTTGGGCCAATCAAACAAGAGTGCGACTTGAGTTACCAAGGTAACTCAGTCCAGGGTGCCTAAACCCCCTCCCACACCCCCTGTGGTACCCAGACAGAGTGGCACCACTTTTGGAGGCTTCTGTGGAGAAGCCTGCCAAAAAGTGGAACAAAGGGCTCAACTTGGGTTGGAGTCACAGAAGAGAACACAAATGCCATTTTAGAATCGAGTCCTGGCAAAAAATACCAACCGGCGAATTAATATTAAATAAATAAACGGGCGGTATGTTCGAGGCTATGAGAATTAAATACTTAAAGTTGGTAGCCTCGAACAATGGGAAAATCCCATAGGGATATATTCGCGGTCGAATATAAAAAGTAGTATCCACTGCCACCAGCCAAAACTCGATCAGGGGGGACGGAGACGTGCCCCCTCGACTAACAGACCCCGGGGCAATCGAATTGCCCCGACCAGTACGTCCACAATATGATGGTTTGTACCGGTTTTTGTTAATAATTTGGGGCTAGTAAAGCCAATGGTGACTTTACATGCCCTGGGAGACAGTAGTCAGTCCGAGGGTATAGAGTCTATGGTGGGGTGTCACTATGACACCCCTGTGTCACTGCACGGAGGGTGCTGTGTAACACACATAGTAAAAACACATGAGACCCTATGGAGTAAAGGACCCCATAGCCCATAAAACATATTAACAGTCAAAGGAACACCATAAATCATGTCCAAGAGTCGGAGAAAAAGAGTCTCACTCTTGGCAGGAGAAAAAAACAAACTCCAGAAATCCAGCAAAGCTGCTGGGGGACTCAACTAGGTTAGGAAATTCCGCCTAAACAGAGAATTCTCCCTAACAGTGGGGGGGGTGGGGGCCTCAGCGGGTGTCGCTGAGCCTTCTTTCTCCCCGCAGAGCTTTGACTGTTGATATAGTGGCAGTTTTCTGTCACACGGTGTGCGTATTCCACTCTCTCCGTCGCTTTCAGTCTTCCAAGCTACGCAGTCCGGCCCGATTTAGTGTGGGCTTGGGTCTATTAGCATGCCGCCTCTCCCCTTGTCTCACTACAATGTAACTACAGTTCAGTGTGGATTATACCGCTGTTGGCGGGGCTCTGGGAGCCTCAGGCTGGCTTATCCCTCGGTCGTCGTATGATTCCTTTAGGGCATGCAGGCTCACTTTTCCCTGGCGTGTGATCCAGGATATTGTTGCTTTGAGGTTTTATGGGTACACCCTGGTCCGTGCACGGATCACTACGCTGGGTTCAGCTGGCTGTGTTGCCGGGTTCACAACCCGCGGTCAGCCCGCGTGGTATTCGTAGTACTAATGTCCCGGGCGGGATTTCCTGCACTCCCTTCCAGGTCCCGCCTCTCTCCTTCTTGTGCCTCGCAGCCCCTTTGCTAGCTTCCCTGCTCACCTGGTGACTCTTAGGCCCCTGCACGCCTTCCCATCAGCCAGACCGCAGTGTTCCACTTCTCTGTGCCTGCCTCTCCATGCAGTTGGCGGGTTCCTCCTCCACTTCCACAGGGTCCGGCAGCCCGCTCTGCATGTGGATGCTGCTGTTGTTTTCCCCTCGTGAAGCGATTCGTGTCACTTCTTTCACCGCCGCTCTCTGTCTCCCCAGCAAGCTCTGCCATGCAAGGTGCTCTTCAATGAGCCAGGCGGTTTGCGGCCACCACTTTGTAGGTACGCTGGTTATCTCGAGCCTCTTCGTGTCTGTTCCTCGCCTCGTTTCGTCCTAGGATTCTCTCCCACCATTCTGTGGACTTTCGGGCACTGTTTCGTTACTTTTCTGTTGGATTTCTTTAACAAAGCACGCCAGCTTGGGCAGACTGTCAGGATCTTGCGGGAGATCCGAGGTGCTGCTTCCTATCGCATGACCGCCAAGTCACGCCCCCTCATGTGAGTTGCTTTATTCAAATTTTAAAAAAAGTGGTTTGGGAACGCTTGGATGGTTGAAACAAAGGTGCCCCTAATACTCTTTCGGCCTCCACATTGTACCTCCTTCACCCCCCCCCCAAACCCAGGCATCTCCAACCACCAGATTGTCCCAAACTATCTAGGTCTTTTCTTACCTAGAAGGGAAATCTAAAGGCTCAGGGAATTTATAAATGATCCTCTCCCTTTTGCCATAAGACTGGTTTCACCAGGGTTTCTCCACTTGTCTCTCCCCATTGTAATCTCTCCCTCACTTTGTCTCCATATCTCTTTCTTTAGCCTCCCTCCTTAATCTTTGTCAACTCCCTCACTCTCATCGTATAATCCACTTTGCAGCCCTCCTGTCACTCCATGTGCTTCCTACTCCTGCGTCCCGTCCCCTTTCCTCATCCTTGTGAGCGTCCCCCAACATGGGGACGTTACCATAACCCTTGGGAGTGAAAAATTAAGCTTCCCCTTTAAATTGAGTATAGCGCGCGGGGCCTCGGTGGGGCGTTCCCACCCCAGTCCCTTTTTCTGCATGGACAGTGTCAGACCTGGCAGCAAGCGCTGAGACTTTTTTTTTTTACTTTCTGCTTGCTCCCCGTTTTTGTTTTTCAATCTTATTTAACCTTCTTTTGGTGCCTAGCCTTCCTCGGCACACGTCGGCTGTAGGATCTGCCTCCTGGGACCACTCATTACTGGCCTTGGACACCCATTCACTCTGAGGGTCATATCGCAAATAACTGTCATCCACGTGATTTAAATATTGCAGTTTTTCCTCCAATGTTGGCGGATTTGTCTTCACTAAGTTCCAAAAGGCGGCCATATCTTTGATATAAAATTAAATAGGAACGGTGCGAGGACACACCCCTGCCGCAGCCCTCGATTCGTCTCTATCCAATCTGTGATGAACCATGGGCATCCAAACCGACTCTAATTCTAGTCCCAGAATGGAGAGCCTCCAAAATCCCAATTAGGGGAAAAGGGCATCTGTTGTCATTCAAGCTCTTCCAAATAATTGCCCTATTTACATAATCTAATGCTTTGCTTACATCAAGGAAGGCCAGACTGACCGGCCTCCCCTGATCTTTCGCTTGCCCAGATAGGAGCGGCAATACAAAGCTGTTTAAAGCTGTCCCCACTCCCTTCTTAAAGCCTGCCTGACATGGGTCCAAACAGTTAGGACCCCCAGCACAGGTATGGAGCTCTTTCAAAATCATCTTGGCAAAAATTGTTTGTGGCATCCAATAGTGAAATTAACATGTAGTGCAGAGGAGATAATCTATCTCCACTCTTAAAAATCTGAACAATCAATGCTGCACTCCAGGTCCCAGGAAGCTCTCTTTTTACCAAAATAATCCTAAACAAATGGGACAGTAGTTGGGACCATAAAAGAACACTAGATATGAAAGTTAAATTAGACAGACCGTCAGGGTCCGAAGCATTGGACTTTTTACTTGAATTTAGAGCAATGTCATCCAGGTCCCAGCTGAATGCCCCTAACTAACTGACATGCGAAAAGTAACTACAGCCATTCAGCCCTGTCTTTACATAGACATCCGTGAAGTGCTTCACCCAGACTTCTTCAGATATTGCCTGAGTCTACAAGAACTGGTCAATCCCCATTGGTTTAATTAGCTGCCAGAACCTAGCTGTGTTATTTCCCAGCATTCAACCCAAAAATATTTGGCATCATTGATTCCCATAACAAATCTTTGACCCTTTAACCAATTATTGTAGTTTTATTTCACTTCCCAAATTTCTAGAAATTCACCTGGTGGCCTCCCCTTCTGTATAGCCTTGATTTCTGAGCTCATCTGCCTTTTGCGCGCTTGGCCCAATGGGTCAAAACCATGAATAGACCCCACCAACCATGACCTTTTATCCAGTTGTTTCTCAGGCAGTAAGCCCCCCAAAAACTGATAAAACACAAGGGGCAAAGCCACTCGGAGAACACAAAACTTTCGCCCGGACCTTAAAAGACCCCCAATCTGGTCATCAAAGGCCACAGCTATTCTCTCGGACCATATCACTGCATGATTTCCTGGGTTAATTTCAACATTTATAATCATGTAATTCGCAGATTTCACCCAGGGCAATGACAGCTCACAGCGTGCCATAGAATGATCACTCAACTCTGTGTGCTTTATCTCCAACTTTCCACCCCTCTCAAATAAATCGCTGACAGAAAGAAGTAATCTAAGGTAGAGCTCCAGGAACCATTGTGCCAAGTGAAGCTTGGAGGCACGTCACCAGTAAAGTTTCCATTCAATGGAGACGAATCCTATGCCTCGAGCTCTTGTCGAACCATTTCACATGCTGCCCTTGACATTTACTTAAGTCCCCCAATACAATGGTTGACGCACCTTTCTCCCAAGAGTAGGAAAGAGAACACGGATAGAGCTTCCTCCATCTGAGAGGCCTCTGGATTAAGATATAAGTTAACAATCAAAGACTTGCTAGTCACCCCCGGACCGTGGACTGTCCATTCCAAAAGGGATGCAAGCATATCCTTTCTGCCAGAATCTATTTTACGCACAAGGAGGCCCTTTTTACGCCTGATGGCTGTTAGAATACCACCAAACGGGCGAACACTTAAGCCTTGCTTTGCTCCAATGAACACTACGTCGAACCCAGCAATGATTGACATGTCCATCAACAGAGTTTCCTGGAGGCAGATTATGTCATATGAGGCAAACAGGTCTCGATTGCTCACTGTGCTTGTAAAACCTCTGGAATTCCATGATACAATTACCAAATCCGAATTTCAAGCTTCCTGTCCAACTCTATTTCTCACCTCAGAACTATTGTCTAACCAGAGGCCCTGCCCATGAGTAATATTTCTTGGTGGTCTCTGCACGGATATGCCACAAAGACTCATCCAAGTCCACTTAAATGGCATTTTGTTCCCCACTTCCTTATAACCAACCCCATTGTTTAAAGCAGAAGGTCTGGAGATAGCTGAGATCCCCACGTCTGCCACTTCAAAACCCAGGGAGAGGAAACATTAATTTTCTGGCAAAATTGAATTCTTTATAATTTGTGAACGCAAATGTATTTTTACAATATCAAGACAGTCCTCATGTACAAATTCCACAATACTAATGTCACCAGTGGTTACCAACCTAAGACTGGATTTCAAAGAATAGCGACAGCATATAATGTCTGTTTAGGGGGAATCTATTAGAACTTTCAAAGAGCCAAGTAAAGACAAGTCACGCTGTCTTCCGGCTTCTTTTTAGCACTTGCCCCAGATGATACCCTGACCCCTCTGTTTGCCTGACTACCCCCATCTACCAAATGGATAGAAGGGGCAGTTCCTTGTGGGAGTTTCTTACTTTTAGGCAAACCTGACCTCTTCTCTTAAATGGTACAGGACAGGGGCGTTTGAACTTTGCAAAACTCTTGCAGAAGATTCACATATCGGGGTCTAATTCAGTAACAACCACCGGTCTTGAAAATATTGAAAAATGTTTCTTCTTAATCGGCAGAGGTTGCAAAGCCCCTTCATTAGAATTCAACCCAAGTAACATTTGTTTGTTTCCGAGCAGTGGTTTCAAGATTGAGTCCCTTATACCACAGAGTTTCCCCACACCCAAGCCCATTACTGTCATGATCCGCAGAGCACGCCCCTTTTGGACTTCCTGGTCCCTGACTCAACGGGGCTTGCACTCCATAGTACTCCCAACATGGCCATCCAGCGTAAACACCTCTTTCCGCTCCATGCGCTGGACGTAGCCTATTCTATTTATAGACCACGCCTTCCGCGGCGCAGCGCGTCTCAATGCTATCGCAAGTGGCTACCAGATGTGTGCACCTAGTTTGCAGCTTTGTTTCCTTGTCCTCGTTCCCTTCCTCTTTCTAGCCCTTTCCTTTTTCCCTGTTTCCTGGATTCCCATGCAAGTCGGTCTATACAGGACTCCTGGATTCCTGGATTCTACGATCCCGCAAGTGAACGCAACCTGGAGTTGGAGGAGACTCGAGCAGCCCTAGTAAAAGCCAGGTCCATCCGCAAGAAGACAGCGACCAAGGACCCCAGCAAGGAACGGATCCAGGTGAGAAGGGGGGAACTCCTTGACAATTACAGGGGCAAACCTGTATGGGTGTTCTTAACACCACTGCCTTCAACCGTGACTACAAGTTCCTCATCACACAGATAGTGAGATGTTTCTAAGGTCAAAGGAGGGGTTTTCTTCAAGTTTTTTAACATCTTGAATAGAACTGCCTTCCATCCCCTGCTCCACGCCTTGAGGGGGCCCACACCCAAACCCCATGAGCCCTTTGCCTTCCTACTCTTAAAGAAATCCCTTTTCTGCTCTTGATCCACTCTTGTAAGGGCCATACCTTTATCTACCTCCATCCTTAATTTAGATAAACATTTCCATGATCCCCTTTTCTTATGTTTAGGAGGAAGCTTACAGTTTTTAGAGTTTTTATTTTATTTTAGCAGAACACTTTTCCTTAGGTTGTGGGCCTTTCACAGGGGGAAGCAGCTTGATAAGGCTGCAGCACAAAATTGCCTGAGCCTCCTCAGTACCCATCCCTAAAACAGATACTGAGGGCAAGAGAACCTCTTTTGTAACCAAGACCTGGGCCTCTTGCACAATCTGCACAGGTGAGTCTACCCTTTCCTCATGGACCATAGGCACCAACTCGGGTCCCTCACAGCTCACCTGCTGACTATGTAGCCTAGTTGAGGCAATAATATACCACTCCAGGAAACTGACTTACCCTGAAAGTTCCTTGATGGTCTGTCTAACCCCCCGCAGTTCAAAATTGAGGGAGTCACCCCTCCATAAAGTCTAGAAGCCGTGCCACGATTGGAAAAGACTATTCATGAACCACTGTTGTTGTGAGTCCCCCGCTCCTGGCTAGGCCTTCCTCCTGGGCCAGTAGGCACCCTGTGGGAGACCGGGTATAGACTACCTCTTGAAATCCTGCCCTCCCTGTATACTCAGGGGTACCAATAGCCCCTCACACATACATCTCATCGGGATAGACGAACAAGAGGCATCCGTTTTACTTAGATTCATGTAATCCGGCTGAAATAACATGATTTCAGTCGAGCCCTGCGCACAAGCTGGGGACCCGGGAGGAGCCTACTGATTTGTCATAAAATCCAAAGAAAGTCTGACACGCTTCCCCAACTCATGCGAAATGGCAGGTGCCAATATATAGACACATCAGAAACCAAGTCCATATCCTGGCCCACCTCCCCAGACACAATGTTTTTTCCTCAATTTGGGATAAGGCTTGGTTAAGGTTTCCCGTTGTTACCATGAGCGAATTCCCAGGTTCATGGGGAAAAACGTCCACTCTAGCACCTGCCGTAAGGCCGCAGGACCAGTACTGGCCAAAGACCCTTCGACCGCTACATCAACAAGGCCTGGTGGAGATGTTGCAGAACCCAGACTTGGATTAAGAGAAGTAGTTGTTGGTCGGGAGACAATGTCCGCTCTTCAGGTCTCATGGGGACTGCGTCTATATTAGGCACCAAAGGTGGCGGCTCAGCCACGGACCCCATACTTCTCAAAATAGCCACCATTTTTGGAAGCACGTATGAAGCTCCTCCTGGTCCACCAATTGGACAATTCTGTGGACAGAACTATAATTATACTTGGTTTCAAGCTGAGAGGGGACTGAACGGAGCTTGGCTTCTGAGAGGTCCCCTTGCGGCAAGCTAAGAATTATGCGTGAACCACGGATCAAGGGGCAAAATACCCTGCTATCTCTGTGATACCAGAAGTCCGAGTGAACAATGTCTCTGGGATACAGTATCAGACTATGAATCCACCCCAAAGAGTAAGCTCAAAAGTCAGTTTTTCAAAGAAATAAAACTAAAAAGGATGAGTTTTCCCAGCAGGTCTGTACAACCAGCCACAATCCGACAAATTCACGTGAATAAGCCAAAATGACAAAGCAGGTGGGCAGACCCCTGGGAACCTGCCCTCTCTGCCCTTACTTGCTGAGAACCATGAGCCTTTACACAGCACCACTCCTCTTTCACCTCTCCCAGCGGTGCAGCAAGGGGTTTAAAGGCCTTGCAATCCACAGTCGCCCCAAGCCACATGCCAGGTTTTGGCAAAGAAAGGGAACAAAGAAAAGCCAATGGCAGTGCCTCCAGCAGTCTACAGTGGCCGGGAACAAAGTTTACAAGGCCAAACAAACTATCATTGGATTGCTGAGGCGTACTCAGTCTTTCAAGAAGCAAATCTGCTGGTTTGTTGCTGCCCCAGGGGCACCTCCTACTCCTCCAGTGACCACAGCAACCACTTCTGCCCATTTCATGTCTGCGCCGTGTTCTGCGCCGGACTGTAGTTAATATAGTGATGCCGGATCAGTCCAGGTCCAAGCTCCTCCTCCAGCAGCAGTAAGTAAGAAAATACTACACCACAGCAACCACTTCTGCCCACTTCACGTCTTCAGACTTATTATAGAAACTGATTGGCCAGCAGCAAAGCAAACAGTGGTATTTTATCAAGGACTCAGGGAGCAGTTAAAGGATGCAATAGCGCAGGTAGAACCCCAACCCAGTACCTTTACTGCTATGATCGACTTTGCCCTGCGGTTGGACCACAGGATCAGTGAGGGAAAAGGCGAAATTAAAAAGGTGAAGTTCACATTTTTCTGATTAGATCGGAATCGGGAGGGCAGTGCTAAGACGGAGGAGAGTGAACCCATGCAGATAGGAAGCATTTACGGGGTGCTTTCCTTGGAGAAGGAGAAGGGTTGCACGGATAATCTCTGTTTGTAATGTGGTAAAGGGGATCATTTTATTTGAAATTGCCCCAACACGCCCCAACAGCGATGAAGGCTAAAATCAAAAGCGGAATTGGGCAACTGTCAGACTCGTTAGTAAAGAGAATTACAATGACGAGTCTTACATATGATAGGGTCCCTAATTACATCACCAACACTGTTCAGAATAGGACCTCTCATTTGTACATATTAGTGACCTTGCTGTTTTCCACCTCTAAGATAACAGTTTTGGCTATGATTGACTCAGGGGCTACAGGAAATGTTGTGGATGTTATGCTAGCAGAAAAAATGAAATTACCTACACAGGCTACAGAGGTCAAACAACCTATTTGATCAGTGGATGGGTCCATGTTGGTCTCGGGGCCCATTACTACCTCTGCACATGAGGTGCTTAACAGGGCATGAGGCAGAGATAACCTTTGATTTACTTTCAGCACCACAATTTGGAGTCATACTAGGGATGCCCTGGTTAGTGGCCCATAATCCTTCCTTTAATTGGGTTGAGCGCACCTTGGATTTTGATGCCCCAGGTTGTGTTGAACATGTGCAGGAAAGGGCAGGACCGGCCACGTTTTTGGTGGAAGGAGACATGGGACCAGTGAGTATTGGGGCAGTGGAAACGGCCCTCCCAGAGATCTATTCTGAGTATGCAGAAGTTTTTGACAATGGGCAGCCTGAGTCTTTACCTCCACATAGACCTATGATTGTTTTATTAATCTAGAGGCCAATGCCAAGTTGCCATGTAGTAGAGTCTACGCTCTGAATCAGCATCTTCGAAAATATCTAGATGACATGTTGGCTTGTGGGTTTATCCAAGTATCTTAATCACTGGTGTCTTCTCCTTTGTTCTTGGTCCTAAAAAAGAAGTTACTTGAGGACATGCATTGATTACAGGGGCTTGAACAAAGTGACCACAAAAACAGATTCCTTCTTCCCTTGATATCAGTTTTCTTAGATCAGGTGAAGTCAGCAGCCATATACACAAAACTGGATCTCAGAGGGGCCTATCATCTGATCAGTGTTAAGGGCGGAGATGAATGGAAGACGGCATTTGGACAATGTTTAGTCTATTTGAGTATCTGGTGATGCCATTTGGGTTGTGTAATGCCACCACGGCATTTGAGCATTTCATGCAGGACATTTTGAAGGACTACTTAGACATTTCTGTAATCGTTTACATAGACAATATTTTGATCTACTCTGAGAACCAGGAGCAGCATGTCCATCATGTTCTGGCTGTCTTGTAACGCTTTAGGGAATATAGGTTGTATGCTAAATTAGAGAAATGTGTGTTCCATGTTACTAGGCTTAAGTTTTTGGGCTTCATTCCTATACCCCGAGGTATTGAAATGGACAGGAAGAAAGTACAAGTGGTGTGATAAACCAAAGGATGTCTCACCGACTAGTCCCTTGGAATCTGTCCTCCAGGTGGCTGGGGCACAGCCCTCGCTGTTGGTTCCAGAACCTGTGGTCTGTCAAACGGACTGGTTGTGTGTGAGTCTGTCTTTCTCTTAAGCGCCCTGTCATTGCAGCAGAGTGTGTGTGTAGGAAAGGGGGGGGGGTTAAGGTTCCTAGATAGTATATAGGCTGAGGGTGTTCTACAAGTAAATGGGTGTAGGGATACCGCATCTTTCCTCTGGGTGCCCTACTCCCCAGGGACCCCCATCCAGGTGATCCTCCCTCACTGGTCCACACCCAGGAACTGGATCCAATAGCGATGTCCGTGTCCTGGCCACCTGGATGACAGATCCCAGGCACTAGTAAGTGAGACACCTTCAGGTTTCTCACATAGGCCATTTTGTTTTGACACGACACCACAAGGACAGCATTTTCTTTATTTTGATGGTTGTAGCTTGCTCCAATCTTAGATTTAGGCTTAGATTAGGTGTTTTTCTCACCCTTAAACTGTTTAATAAATACCCTTGGATTATACTCCTTGTGTATGTCATGCTTCTGATAACCATGCCTTCCTTACAGCCATTACTGAGTGGGCGTCTCTGCAGAATGTGAAAGAAGTACAGTCCTTCTTGAGCTTTGCCAAATTTTATCGGAGATTTAATAGCAATTTTTCTCTGATTATTACTCCAGTCACTCAGATGATGTGTAAGGCAAGCCAATTTAGATGGGGCACGGAAGCAGAGCTAGCTTTTCAGGAGCTAAAATGTTTGTTTATGAGAGCGTCCATTTTACAGCACCCAAACACAGAAAGACCTTTTCAAGTGGAGACAGATGCGTCAAATGTAGCTTTGTCACAAAGGGATCAGGAGGGCCTTTTACACCCAGTTCCATTCTTTTCATGCAAGTTAACAAGTTGTGAACCAAACTACTCAATCACGGACAAATAACTCCTGACGATTAGAGCCACCTTTCCGGAGTGGAGATATTACTTAATGGGCGCATGACACCAGATAATAGTGTTGACTTACCACAAGAATCTGCAGTAACGTAAGACAGCCAAGACCCTGAGTTTGAGGCAGTTGCACTTGGTGCAGTATATTGGGGGGTTTGATTTTGTTTTTACTTACAGGCCAGGTGCCAATAATGGGAAGGTGGATGTGCTTACCACGCAGCAAGCTTCTGAGACAGTGGTACAATTGTCATGGCCCATTATCGAGGAAGAGAGAATTGTGGGATCGGTTACACATAGTTTGTTAGAGGAGGTACAACATTGTTTCAAGAAAAGAGAGTTGCAGGGTTGGGCTGCCCAAGACACTTCCATATCTATTTGCAATTGTTTACCCTATCATGCGGGCAGAATGTATCTTCCTACTATCCAGTTGAAGGACAAACCTCTGTTTTGGTGCCACAAGTCCCCCTTAGGGTGGCACGCAGGGGAACGTAAGATACAGCGCATATTGAGTAATATCTTTGGTGGCCGAATAGGAGTACACAGATACATTAATACATTGAGCAGCGTGAAATTTGCATGATGAATAAGGCATATCACGGGAAGAAAAGGGGGTTGTTGCAACCATTATCTACTCCGAACGGACCATGGTCCCACATCTCCATGGATTTTGTTAGTTACTGAAAGAAAACCAGTACGACACCATACCAGTGGTGGTAGACTATTTCTCCAAGCAAGCACAGTTCATTGTTCATTCCTTGTGTGGGTATCCCAATTGCAGGTGCATTAGCAGAATTGTTTTTGCAGAATATAGTACGTTTACAATGGGCTACCTCATACTATTGTGTCGGACAGGGGTTTCCAGTTAACCTTGTGGTTTTGACAGGCGTTTTGCCAGTTGCTGGTTATCAACTGTGCGCTGTCTACAAGTTACCACCCAGAAACAGATGGTCAGACTGAATGGGTGAATCAAACCCTGGAACAGTATTTGCAGTGTGTTAGGGAGAATTCTCTCTTTAGGCTGAATTTCCTAAACTAGTGAGTCCCCCAGCAGATTTGCAGGATTTCTGGAGTTTGTTTTTTTCTCCTGCCAAGAGTGAGACTCTTTTTCTCCCACTCTTGGACATGATTTATGGTGTTCCTTTGACTGTTAATGTGTTTTATGGGCTATGGGGTCCTTTACTCCATAGGGTCTCATGTGTTTTTACTATGTGTGTTACACAGCACCCTCCATGCAGTAACACAGGGGTGTCATAGTGACACCCCACCATAGACTACATACCCTGGGACTGACTACTGTCTCCCAGGGCATGTAAAGTCACCATTGGCTTTACTAGTCCCAAATTATTAACAGAAACCAGTACAAACCATCATATTGTGGACGTACTGGTCGGGGCAATTCGATTGCCCCGGGGTCTGTTAGTCGAGGGGGCACGTCTCTGTCCCCCATGATCGAGTTTTGGCTGGTGGCAGTGGATACTACTTTTTATATTCGACCGCAAATATTTCCCTATGGGATTTTCCCATTGTCCGAGGCTACCAACTTTAATTATTTAATTCTCATAGCCTCAAACATACCGCCGTTTATTTAATTAATATTAATTCGCCGGTTGGTATTTTTTGCCAGGACTCGATTCTAAAATGGTGTTTGTGTTCTCTTCTGTGACTCCAACCCAAGTCGAGCCCTTTGTTCCACTTTTTGTCGGGCTTCTCCACAGAAGCCTCCAAAAGTGGTGCCACTCTGTCTGGGTACCACAGCGGGTGTCGGAGGGGGTTTAGGCACCTCGGACTGAGTTACCTTGGTACCTCAAGTCGCACTCTTGTGTGATTGGCCCAAGTGGTAAGCCGGCCGGCTCACCACTTAGCATGTTTGATTGACAGCTAGGCTGAGTGAATGGGGGTGTGCTGCATAAAAGCAGGGCTTTGGGGACTGGAACTTCAGAAGTTGCCACAGGACCTGAGAATCCGACGAGGGAGAAGCTGAGCCGACCTACCACGACGGCACCACCGGTGGAGCCCTGCGGAACTGACTCACCACTTCCCGACGACAGAGAAGATCTCCCGGCTGGAGAGGCTTCTTCCCCTTAATGGTGGGCACAACCAGTTTACCTTCTTCTCTTCGCACCCCAGACCGGTCTGTGGTCGAATTGCCCGTGCCAAGCACCCCGGCAGCCAGATAGCCACTTACCACTGGACCGCGAATCAACGGACCGCTCCTTGTACCTGAGAAACTCTGCGGCTGGTTTCTTCCCTGGCAGTGCAACAGACTCCTGTCTTCCTCCCCGACGAGATCCTCTCTTCCCCCGGACGAAGCACCGACTTGCATCCGCTGCCAGGAACAACTGCCCTCGCTGGAGTATTCTCACCACTTTAAGGTACCATGTCCGCCAGGCCTCCCTTTCTAAAGATTGCTACAAGGTAATAATAACCCCTTAACCTTCTGGACTGGGCTGGCCGCCTTGACCCTCTAACTGGTCCCTTTCTTTGGTCCAACTCCTTTTTGAACCGTTACAAGACTTTTGTGCACTGCAACCGTGTGACCTTGGACACATTTCGTTTTGATCCTCTTAAAGCGGTTCCGGCCTACTGACTCTGCATTCACGGTATTACTTTGCCTTCCTCTCTTGTTGTGTTCGTGAAAAAGTGTTGGGATCTGTTTCAATTTATTCTCTGCTTTTCTCTCCCTTTTTGAAACGAATTATTAGAGTGCCATCTACGTTAAACGCTGACCGCTGTCTGAAAATAAGTGGGGCTTTACTTAAGACTTGTCTAATATTCTTTTAAGGGAATGTATATCTTTTAGTGACCGTGTTTTTGAATTGCTTACTATTAGTGCCTGTGTGTTTTTCTAGATGTGGTTTTAAATAAATAATTATATCTCTTTTACACCAAGCCCTGGTCAGTGTTTACTTGTTCTATTGTGTTCTCTGGACCTATTGTGAATACTCTGTATACTGCCTAACTCTTCTTGAGGGAAGTCTGACTGCTCAGCCGCAGCTACCAAGTGAATCTGTGTGGTACAGACTGCTACCAAGTGGGTTTACTGCCAAACACCTGTAGTCCTAAATCTTTTGCAGTGGTCCCAGAGGGAACTGCACAGGTTTCTGCCTAACACTGGTGTACAGCGGTGGGATTTGTATTGTGTATACACTTTAGAGTGCTTGTTGAACACTTTAGGACAACTAACCACAGAGCTTAGCACTAAAAAGCTGATTTTCTAACTATGTCTGCTATGGAGAGTTATACCCTAGAATCATTTTCTGTCAAAACTGCTGATTGCTTAAAAGTATTGTGTAGACATAAGAATCTCTCTGAGAAGGGCAAGAAAATGAAACTTATAGAAAGATTGTTAGAAAACCAAAGTCTGGGTGGTACAGAGGAATCTACCCCCCCAGCAAATGTAGAAAACAGTGATGGTATTGATCTGAATCAAAGTCTTGATAATGAGTCAGAAGAGGAAAGTGAACCTAATGAAGTTAGCCACTCTGAGCCTCTGTCTGCCTTACCTACTGTACCTACCGGGCCTATACCAGGTCCTACATGTAACCCTGCTTATTTTGAACTTGATAAAATGAAGCTTGAATTAGAGTACAAACGTTTTATTGCTCAATCTGAAAGAAACCAAGAGCTAGAGTTCAGAAGAATGAATGCCCAGGCTGAGCAGAAGCAAGCTGAGTTAAGACTCAGAGAAATAGAGCTTAACCATGAACTAGAAATGAAAAAGTTGTCTGTGGAAAATGTTTCTCTCTCCTCTGGTTCTGCTAGGAGTTCCAGTCCCAAAAGACCCCGGATGCCTAAGGAATTAGTGGGTATGTATGAACCTAAGTTGGATGTGTTGGATTGGTTGAAAATGTTTGAGTATAATCATGGGCTCCAGGACATCACAGGGAATGAGTTACTTCCCGGTTGTTCTCTAGGCTTCCCCCTGTTGCAACGGATGTGGTAATGGAGTTGGGGGAGGTGGATAAGAAGGATTATGAATGTGTGAAACTAGCTTTGATAGCTAGATTTGGGAAGACCCCTTCCCAGTACCTTAAGAGGTTTAGGACCCTCAAAAAGAATGATGGTACCCCTTGGGCTACCTGGGTGAGTGAGTGTTTGAAAAACTTAGAGGGATGGATTAAGGGTTAAAAGGTGAACACTTATGAGGGAATGAGAAATCTTGTTATGTTGGAGTCAATTTATGATGCCTGCTCTCCTGAGCTCAGACAGCACTTGGCTGATTCAAAGGAATTAGATTTCAGGAAGCTAGCTAAGGCTGCTGACTTGTGGGTTGCCAACAGGGCCACTCACAAGGATTCAGGGGTCACTCAGAAAAAGGATGAGGGAAAGCAGCCACAAAAGGGGAACCAAGAGATTTCTAATACCTCCCAAACCAAAGAGAGCCCCAAACAACAAAATAACCAGGGTAAGCCCCAGGGTAAACCACAACAGGCTAGTGTACCTTCTGGTCACAAACCAAAAGGAGGTCAGGCCAAGCCACCCTTCCAGAGAGCATTTGGAACATGCTATCTCTGTGGGGCAACTGACCACATCAAAGGAGATCCCAGATGTAAGGGTAAACCTGCAGGGATCAGCACAGTCTCCTTAGCCTTCACTCCTGAGGAGGAAGTCCAAATGGCTAGTGCTCACTTTGAAGTTTTTGCTGAAGAACCTTTGGGTCTTCAAGGAAGTGTAACAGTAGAGTCCATGGGTCTGGTTAGTGATCAGAATAGGGCTGTGTACAACTCCATACCGGAAAACTCTAAAGTTTATTATATGGACAGTGTTCTTGTCAATGGCCAGGATACTCCTGCCAGGCGAGACTCTGGGGCCAGCAGAACAGTAGTGGATGAAAGCTTTTTCAGGCCTGAGGATGTGGCTAAGGCACCCAAAGGTCCCACTAAGATGTCTAGAGGCCCTGTCCAAATGGTTCCAATTCCACCAGCCCTCATTCAGTGTAATGACATGACAGTGTTGATTCCTGTCAGTGGTCAGACTGAGGTGCCTGGGAGAGTCCTGTTGGGGAATGATCTAAGAACTCTTTGAGTAGTATCCAGTATCCCCAGGCCTCCCAGTATGGAGACCCAGAAACAAAACAAATTGGCTAGAGAGACCACCTTAAGGAACCACTCTAAGCCTGTGGGAACCTCTACTGAGACCCCCACTACAAGCCCTGGTGTTGGTAAGTTGACCTCTAACCCAGGCAAATTTCAGGATAAAATGTTAGGGAAATGGGAGCCCCAACCAAGCTCCATCATTGTTCCCCCAGTTATAGAGTCTGTGACTCCCCCTGCTTCTGAGGAAGAGGTGGATAGACCTACTGGAACCCTAACTAGGCCTAAGAGAACTGGTAATTCTCAGTGCTGGTGGAAAACCAGAAAAGAAAGGTCTAAGGCCAAAAACCTTCAGACTGTTGGACCTTCCACAGAAGACTCCAACCCAATTCCTAGTCTTAAGGGGGAAACTCCTAAAGTAGGTAAAGGTAGATCTAAGAGGAGGGAGAGGCATGTACCTTGCTTATCTCCATCCCTCCAACCAAGAGGCCTAAAACCCAACCTTCTCCCAAGAGAGAGGTGGTGAGGACCTCTGGAGGCCCCTCTAGATCTAAGGGAATCCTTTATAAGGACCCCTTAAAAAAGCCTATCACAGCTTCAGAAGTTGTAACAACCTCTGAGGGACTGGTCAACCAGATCCCCTATAACTTTAAAAAGACTGATGTTCCTCAAAGGGTTTGTAGGTCATATAGCTTACAAAGGAAAACCTTTGATTTGACCATAGAACAGAGGTCAGGGTGTCACCGCCATGTTAGGCAGAAACCTGTGCAGGTCCCTTTGGGAACACTGCAAAAGATTTAGGACTACAGGTGTTAGCAGTAAACCCACTTGGTAGCAGTCTGTACCACCCAGATTTACCCAGTACCTGCGGCTGAGCAGTCAGACTTCCCTCAAGAAGAGTTAGGCAGTATGCAAAGTATATACAATAGACACAATAGCACAAGCAAACACTGACCAAAGCTTTGGTATCAAGGTATGTAATTACTTATTTTAAAACACACTGATTGAAACACTCCAGCATTATTATTGTAAATCACGATCAACACAGTTACTATTATTATATGTACATCCCTTATTCCTTATCAGACAAGTGTTAGTTAACACCACTTATTTCCAGACAGAGGTGAGCACTTAACTATAGATGGCACTCCAATAAGTTAACGAAAAAGGCATAATGTAGGAAAATACACCACACTAATACTTAGGAACTCTTAAGCAAGGCAGGAAAGTCAAAAGTTACTTGTGAGCCAAAGTCCATAGGCCGGGCCCACTCTTGGAGAGAGCAGAGCACAAATGCACCCAAGATCACACAATGACAACAGGCTTTGAAAGTCTTGCAGGGAGTTCAGAAAGGTTTTAGTTAGGCTCAGAAAAGTTTAGCCAGGGTGTCCCAGGCTAACCCAGGTTCGAAAGCCGGGGGCTAAATCTACCCCGTACAGTCAGTTGCAAGGGAAGCCAGGAGGAACACGGTACCTTATGTGGAAAGGATCCTCCAGCGGGGGCAGTTGATCCTGGCAGCGGGTGCAAGTCGCGGCGCCGTCCAGAGGAAGAGAAGATCTCGACGTGGAGGAAAGATGAAGGTCGTTGCACTGCCAGGGAAGAAACCAGCCGCAGAGTTTTCCAGTTAAAGGTACTACCCTTCGATTCGCGGTAGTGGTAAAACGTGGTATCTCAGTGGAGATGCTCCAGGAAGCGAAAAAGGAAGCAGACTGGTTATCCCCACCAGTCGAAGGAAGAAGACTCTCCGGGCTGGAGATCTCCTCTGTCGTTGGGAAAAGTGGTGAGACGGTTCAGCAGGGCTCCACCGGTGGTGTCGTCGTAGCAGGTCGGCTCAGCTTCTCCCTCGTTGGATTCTTAGGTCCTGTGGCGACTTCTAAAGTCCCAGTCCCCAAAGCCCTGCTTTTATGCAGAAAACCCCCATTCACTCAGTCTAGCTGTCACTGAAACATGCTAAGTGGTGAGCCGGGCGGCTCACCACTTGGGCCCATCAGGACGTAGTGCGATTTGAGTTGCCTAGGCAACTCAGTCCAGGGTGCCTAAATCCCCCTCCACCCCCCCTAAGTACCCCAGACAGAGTGGCACCACTTTGGAGGGCTTCTGTGGAGAAGCCCGCCAAAAAGTGGAACAAAGGGCTCAACTTGGGTTGGAGTCACAGAAGCGAACACAAACGCCATTTTAGAACCGAGTTCTGGCAAAAAATACCAACCGGAGAATTAATATTAAATAAATAAACCTGCGGTATGTTCGAGGCTATAGGAATTAAATAATTAAAGTTGGTATCCTCGAACAATGGGAAATCCCATAGGGATATATTCGCGGTCGAATATAAAAAGTAGTATCCACTGCCACCAGCCAAAACTCGATCAGGGTGGACGGAGAAGTGCCCCCTCGACTAACAGACCCCGGGGCAATCGAATTGCCCCGGCCAGTACGTCCGCAGTATGATGGTTTGTACTGGTTCTGTTCAGAATTTGAGACTAGTAAAGGCAATGGTGACTTTACATGCCCTGGGAGACAGTAGTTAGTCCCAGGGTATGGAGTCTATACTGGGGGGTCACTATGACACCCCTGTGTTACTGCACTGAGGGTGCTGTGTAACACACATCTCAAAAACACATGAAGCCCTATGGAGTAAAAGACCCCATAGCCCATTAAACACATCTAGAGTCAAAGAAACACACTCAAATAATGCCCAAGAGTGAGGGTAAAAGAGTCTCACTCTTGGCAGGAGAAAAAAATAAAGCCCAAAAATCCAGCAAAGCTGCTGGGGGACTCACTAGGTTAGGAAATTCAGGCTAAACAGAGAATTCTCCCTAAGACACCAACATGCTGATGGTCTCTCTAGGATGTATGTCATCGACTAGAGGTATGAGATTCATCCAGGAGTGGATTAAATCCTCCTGTCCCTCAGTCTGGGGGGGGGGGGGGCGAGTGTTGGGGAGAATTCTCTCTTTAGGCTGAATTTCCTAACCTAGTGAGTCCCCCAGCAGCTTTGCTGGATTTCTGGAGTTTGTTTTTTTCTCCTGCCAAGAGTGAGACTCTTTTTCTCCCACTCTTGGACATGATTTATTGTGTTCCTTTGACTGTTAATGTGTTTTATGGGCTATGGGGTCCTTTACTCCATAGGGTCTCATGTGATTTTACTATGTGTGTTACACAGCACCCTCCGTGCAGTAACACAGGGGTGTCATAGTGACACCCCACCATAGACTCCATACCCTGGGACTGACTACTGTCTCCCAGGGCATGTAAAGTCACCATTGGCATATCTAGTCCCAAATTATTAACAGAAACCAGTACAAACCATCATATTGTGGACGTACTGGTTGAGCCAATTCGATTGCCCTGGGGTCTGTTAGTCGAGGGGGCATGTCTCCGTCCCCCCTGATCGAGTTTTGGCTGGTGGCAGTTGATACTACTTTTTATATTCAACCGCAAATATTTCCCTATGGGATTTTCCTATTGTTCGAGGCTACCAACTTTAATTATTTAATTCTCATAGCCTCGAACATACCGCCGGTTTATTTAATTAATATTAATTCACCGGTTGGTATTTTTTGCCAGGACTCGATTCTAAAATGGCGTTTGTGTTCTCTTCTGTGACTCCAACCCAAGTCGAGCCCTTTGTTCCACTTTTTGGCGAGCTTCTCCACAGAAGCCTCCAAAAGTGGTGCCACTCTGTCTGGGTACCACAGGGGGTTTGGGAGGTGGTTTAGGCACCCTGGACTGAGTTACCTTGGTAACTCAAGTCGCACTCTTGTGTGATTGGCCCAGGTGGTGAGTCGGCCGGCTCACCACTTAGCATGTTTGATTGAGAGCTAGGCTGAGTGAATGGGGGTTATCTGCATGAAAGCAGGGCTTTTTGGACTGGAACTTCAGAAGTCGCCACAGGACCTGAGAATCCGACGAGGGAGAAGCTGAGCCGACCTACTACGGCGGCACCTCCGGTGGAGTCCTGGGGAACCGACTCACCACTTACCGACGACAGAGAAGATCTCCCGGCTGGAGAGGCTTCTTCCCCTGACTGTTGGGCACAACCAGTTTACCTTCTTCTCTTTGCACCCCAGACCGGTCTGTGGTGAAATTGCCTGTGCCAAGCACCTCGGAAGCCGGATAGCCACTAACCACTGGACCGTGAATCAACAGACCGCTCCTTGTACCTGAGAATCTCTGCGGCTGGTTTCTTCCCTGGCAGTGCAACAGACTCCTGTCTTCCTCCCCGACGAGATCCTCTCTTCCCCCAGACGAAGCACCGACTTGCATCCACTGCCAGGAACAACTGCCCCCGCTGGAGTATTCTCACCACTTTAAGGTACCGTGTCCACCAGGCCTCCCTTTCTAAAGATTGCTACAAGGTAATAATAACCCCTTAACCTTCTAGACTGGGCTGGCCGCCTTGACCCTCTAACTGGTCCCTTTCTTTGGTCCAACTCCTTTTTGAACCGTTAAAAGACTTCTGTGCACTGCAAACGTGTGACCTTGGACGCATTTCGTTTTGATCCTCTTAAAGCGGATCCGGCCTACTGACTCTGCATTCACAGTGTTACTTTGCCTTCCTCTCTTGTTGTGTTCGTGAAAAAGTGTTGGGATCTGTTTCAATTTATTCTCTGCTTTTCTCTCCCTTTTTAAAACGAATTATTAGAGTGCCATCTACGTTAAGCGCTCACCGCTGTCTGAAAATAAGTGGGGCTTTACTTAAGACTTGTCCAATATTCTTTTAAGGGAGTGTATATCTTTTAGTGACCGTGTTTTTGAATTGCTTACTATTAGTGCCTGTGTGTTTTTCTAGATGTGGTTTTAAATAAATAATGATATCTCTTTTACACCAAGCCCTGGTCAGTGTTTACTTGTTCTATTGTGTTCTCTGCACCTATTGTGAATACTCTGTATACTGCCTAACTCTTCTTGAGGGAAGTCTGACTGCTCAGGCACAGCTACCAAGTGAATCTGTGTGGTACAGACTGCTAACAAGTGGGTTTAGTGCCAAACACCTGTAGTCTTAAATCTTTTGCAGTGGTCCCAGAGGGAACTGCACAGGTTTCTGCCTAACACAGTGCTTGCTAGCTGACGGAATAAGCTCTTGGGTACATGCCCTTTGGATAGCAGAGTTTACCTACAATAACACAGAGCATGCTTGCCTGGGCATGTCACCTAATATGTGTTTATATGGGCAGGAGCAAAATATGCTCCCTGAACATTTCTGTGTAACAACTAACTTACCAGCACTCATGGAGCGCAACCAGTTGCTTACTGGTATTAGGCAAAAGGCACATCAACATTTTGAGCAGGCTAAGGCTACTTACAAGAGGTATGCCGACAAACAAAGACATATCTCGCACAAATACGTGGCGGGAGATAAGGTACGGTTGTCTACCCAGAATATATGAATATACCTATGGTGGGCACCAGGAATCATAAGCCTCGATTCATAGGCCATATGTGATCATTAAGAGTCTATCTGACAAAGCAGTAAAATTGAAGTTGCCCAATACATTGAAGATACATCCTGTATTTTATTAGTGTTTAATTAAACATCCAGCCCCTGGTACTCAGCCCAAAAAGCCATCTATCGTGCTGAGGGATGGGCAGGAAGAATACGAAGTGCAATGTATATTGAATTCAAGAAGACATCTTTATCGTCTGTGGTACTTGATAGACTGGGTTGGTTATAGACTGGAGGACTGCTCCTGGGAGCCGGCTTCTGAGTTGCTCGCACCAAGATTGATCAGGCTGTTTCACAGGAGGAACCTGAGTAAACCAGGACCCTGGGAGGGCCCTAGGAGAGGAGGTACTGTGAGGATTGTGGGTTTCAGGTGGCAAAGAACAGGGAGAACTACAACTCCCATGTTTCCCAGCAGCAACGTGCGCTGAAAAGAGCTGCACCTGCCTGTGCTCTTTGCTGATTGGTTTGTACTTTGGAGGCACAAGCAGGATACGGTGGCGGTTGGACGAGCAAGCGTGTGCTGGAGTTGCAAAAGTGTGACAGAGATTCTTTTGATGCCTGGGCTTGCAGCGGTGATTGCTGGCAAGGGAGGGACCTTGTTATCGGCTTGTGTGTCTACAGCAACTTGCTCAGGGACGCTGTGCTGGCGCCCCAAGCCAAAGATAAGTGCAGCATTGCGAGTGTGTTTTCTTTGTTGTGGATGTGAGTCCACATCCTTCGCTGAGAAGGGAACAGTTAATGTAAATGCTAAGGCGTTGTCCGCACGCAACCTTGTTTGTTTTCATGTTTGGAAAGCTTTGTGCAGTAATGGAGCAGCACTGAATGTAAACCTCACCCTGAGAAGTAACAGGGTAGCGGTTTGGGACTGAACCTGGTGTTGAGGAGCAAAATCATGAGTGTATGAACCCATCTGACAGGGGAAAGTTGGAGTACAGGAAGGCAATCAGGGCATGTTATATGTTGTTAATGTGAATCATTATGTCATCATCACGCTTGGCTTAATGTAAATGTGCATTGCTTTCTATGATGTATGTATGTATGTATATGGTAATTCATTGTCAGCTTATGTGTTGTGTTAATGAGCATTGGAGGTAGGCAGGGGACAGGCAGCAGGAGTGGCAGTAGCTAACAGGTATTGGTGCTCCCAACTAGAATGAGAAGTTAACTGGCGCTCAATCAAGGGAGTTCATGAAGACAGGTGTACAGTGCTTTTTCCTAACTTCCCTATACCTATTCATTTATGCAACCCCCAGAGGCCTTCCTCCCGATGATCATGGGGCATAGGAGTAATTATAAGTTACTCAGCGTAGTGACTAATATACTCACAGTCCATAGTCCCCTTTTCTCCATACGTCCCACCATCCTCCCCCTAATAATACTGGTGTCATTAGGCAATATTGATATTGTCGACTCGTCAAAGGGGACTGAGGAGTGGCACCGGTGGACGGAGTCAGGGGAGCGCATGCTCCCAGGGCCGTGCCACCGCGCTTCTAAATTTAAAGGGGAAGATGATTTTTCTGGTGAAAAAGGTTCTGTATCGTGTCCCTAGCAAGGGACGCCCATACAGTATGGAGGAAAGAGGACTATGGATTAGGAGTACGTTAGGCACTACAGTGAGTAACTTATACATTTTTTTAGAATATGAGTACATTTCTGACTAAATGAGTGAAAGAACTCTATGGGCTAGCCATCGAGCCCGGGCTTTTTCCACCTTACGTAAGGGTCATAGCTTCTAATATTCCACCAAAGCCACCTCTTTCTCTAAAGGTTCTGTTTCCTCTTCTGCCTCTAATTCTTCTACAATTTTACTCTCCACTTTTCTCTCCGGGGTATATACATTTTCATAAAATGATTGAAACACCTCACAAATTTCTTCATTGTTCTCTGTATAATATTTCCTGTGTCCCTTATTGACAAAACGGGTCTCTGGTCATCCATACCTTTTTACCAAAGGCAAGCCTGCCCTTTCTGCATGCTCCCAAAAAGTGTGTCTTGTATAAAACAGACTATTCTCTGCTTTGTTGCATAATTTGCAATCAAATGAACATCTGGCCTGTATTATTCATTCCTTAATACCACTCTCAGAATGATATGTGTTTGTTCTGCAATCTTAAAATCATACTCCAGTTTCACTAGTTTGCTGTCTCTTTGTTTTCGTATGTAGGATGCATAACTAATTATCTCACCCCCCTTATTGTAGCTTTCAAAGCCTCCCATAAAGTAAATAAGTCTGAGTCTGACTCTTTATTCATTAATAAATACTGCTCTATCTCATTATTAATATATTCAGTGAAAGCTCTGTCAAGTAATAATGATGTGTTCAATCTCCATTGACTTTTACTACTTCTCCCTCCAGTTGATTTATCTTCTAAATTAAGTTCTTCAGCTGCAAGATCTGATACTACAATACTTCCTATGTCTGTTGAAATTGAGTCCCAAAATACACTCCTAGAAACAGTTTGCCGCTCCTTTTCCCCTACTTAAGCAGCCCCCAGCCTCTTTTCCTTTGCAGTTGGTGAGCAGGTGCAAGTGGATCTAGGTCACCTGGCCTAAGCACCACTCACCTTCTTAGCCCTGCCTCTTCCTTTCTGCTCTTAACTCTTAGACCAAGGTTGTCTCTCGCCCGGGCGTCCGAAGCGAAGGGCAGATAAAGAAAAGTGCAATTCCTGTTTCAGCCTATTTGGACCAAGAGGACCCAGGGCCCGAACCCCTGCTCAGACAACAGTTAAGCATACGCAGACATGCGTTTTCGCTCTGTGTCACCACAGGCCATCCCCACCATCATCAGGCAACGCCAACCTTTCTATGGTGCTGGTGTGGGGACAGATGATCCTTGTAACAGTAACTTGTACATTTGTAAAGGTTGTATTCTCGTGCCACAGTGCGTTTGTGCCCGCTTCACCCTCCCCTTGTCCCGGTTGCTTCCTGGTTTTTTGGCCCTCCCTGCCTCCCTCCCACTGCACCCCCATTGTTTGGTGGGCCCTTTAAATCGGCTACCCACTGCACCCCCTGCTGTGGCAGCCCTCTCGGCCAAGGAACAGAGGCTAAGGACAGCTGCACTGGTGTCTGCCGGTGTCCGACTGGTAGCATGCAGCCGTTGACATGCTGCAACTGATCAGGTAATTTGAATCTGGGTGTGTTGTGTTGTGCTGTGCTCAAAAACGTGCTTATTTTCTCCCTTCTGGGAAAGTCGAATTTGGGTGTTTTCGCATTGTGGCATTGTTGCTGGTTCTCTCTAGGCTCCCACCTAGATTCTACCTGCTCCCGCAAGGCGTGCCTTTCCTTGTTGTGAGTTACTTGTTCCCCTCTTGTGTCTTCCGTTGTTGTGACCCCAAACCCTCTCTTCCTCCTCCCCCTGTGCATTCTGAGTTGTGTGCCACAGGATAGTGCGTCTCTCTCTTCTCTTCTCTCACTCCCTTCTCCACTAACCTCATTCGCACCCCCTATGGTGCTCTCTATCGCACCCATATTCTCTAACTGCTACTCTATCTCTTACCCGATCCCTCTCACTAAATCTGGAAGGAAGAAGTTCAAAAGGGACATCATGGTCTCCAACCCAGGCCTCTGTTGCTGATACCTACACCAGTGCTTCCTCCAGAAAGACTCTCACTGACATCCTCTTTGTCATCCCCTCTCCAGACCTATGGTCCCTGGTCTCTCTCCTTTGTCCTCCTCTCACATTAATGGTGGCACTAGGTGGGAGGTCCTCTTGGCCCCCGTCCACTCCTCCAATACCATAATTAATGTCTATCTAAATGGCACTGTCTTGGTTCAGGGCTCTAAGCCCAATCTCCTCCTTTTTGATAGGCATTTCCTGCGTCTTATCAACTTCCTCCCTTCTCCTGCTACTCCCTCTACAACCTCTCTGGCACCCTCATCTTCCTCCTCTGCCCACACATGGGCCCCTCTTCCATCTCCGCAGGGTGTACCGTAAGCCTGTACCCCTCCACAGGAGTCTTTCAAATGTGGCAACCGGCTCCACGTCGCTGCTCTGAAATCTTGTTCTGCTGTCACTCACTCCTGACATCTGTCATTTCATCAAAGAACTCGACCTAGACGTCCTTGCTCTCACCGAGACATGGTTTCTTTTACCAGGTGTCCACCCAAGGGACTACACCCTACTACCAGACAAATTTCTGAGGGCGGCGCCAGTACGCTCACTACTGGCGACACAGCCAAGGGCACTATGCATACCAGGCCTCGTCCTAAGGTACAGGGTAGGCCTCAAGCTCTGACTACAAGCCTCAAGTGCCCAGCGAGGCAAAAGCACCACGACTCAGGCATGTGGCATACAGCCCGACAAAACTAGGAGTACGTTAGTCACTGCGGTGAGTAACTTATAATTTCTCTGCTCCTCCTACTCCAGCGGCTGACTCACACCCTGAAACAGCCCTTTCTAATCTGCATCTTTCTCTTTCCCACACCGTGGACATCCTTGCCCCTGTCATGAGAATCTGGCTGAAGCCTACCTCTGAGTGCAACTCTTGCTATGATTCCCACCTCGCCGTCCTGAAACGCACGTTCAGGGTGGCTGTGAGGAAGTTGAGAGCTTCGGGCACATCCTCTGACAAACTGGCCTGCTGCCTACTCCAAAGGCAATTCAGACTTTGTGTCCTGTCCAAGAAGAGAGCACACATTCAAGCCCGGGTCTCTCCGGCCTCTAACAACACGGCCGAACTCTTTAAAATCTGCAACGAACTGGCCAATCCTGTTGCAGTCTCTGCCTCTCTTGTTCCATCCCAGGTCCTCTGTAAGGCTCTGGCCTCTCACTTCTCTGCTAAAACTTAGGACATCCTGTTCTCTATCGCCTCTTCCTCTCCCTCTCTCTGCCTCCCTTTGGCCATCTCTCTCTCTCCTCCTCCTTTTTCTTTCTGACAACAACTGATGAGGTTTCTAGACCAGTCCGATCTATCAAAGTGTCATCCAAACAGGTGCTCTCCTGCTCCTCCAGAACCAACAAGAACCATATTGATACCCTTGCTCCAGTCTTGGCCAATTTCTGTAATCACTCTTTCCCCACTGGAACTTTCCCCTCTCCCCTTAAGCACTCCCTTGTACACCCCCTCCTCATGAAGCCAGCTGCCAATCCTACCTGCCTGGCAAACTATCCCCCAATCTCCATCACCCCTTTCCTGGTCAAACTCTTGGAAAAGCTGCCCATTCCCCAGCTTACTCTCCACACTGAATCTGTTGGTTGTCTCCATGACCATCAGTCTGGCTTTAGAGCTGCCAGAGGCACGGAAACTGCTCTCCTGAACACCCGTGAAGATCTGCTCTCTAACTTTGATCCCAGCATTAGTTCTGTCCTCATCCTCCTTGATTTTTCCTCTGCTTTCGACATGTTCAACCACGCCATCCTGATCAATCGAATCAGTGAGAACCTGGGCCTCACTGATCAGGTGTCATCTTCACATATCGGACGTCGCCAAGAAGTCCCACTACCAGTGCACCTCCTCAAAGGGACTCTTCCCTTTCTCACTTTCCCCCAGAAGCTCACTGTCTCCAGAGCCCTGTTTCTCTCTAGGCTGGACTACTGCAAGAGCCTCTTTCTCAATATGCTTTCCTTTGCTCTCTGCCCTCTGCAACTAATGCAGAACAGGACTGCAAGACTTATCCTTGGCCTCAAGCCCAAGGACTATATCTCTCCAGCCCTGAAATCTTAAGACCCCTTTGCATTGTCCACAAGGCTTTCTCGAGCTGGGGCCTGCACTACATCCAACGCTCTCTTCCACAATACCTTCCTTCTCGAGCCCTTCGCTCAGCTACCTCCAACTCACTAAGGGTCAAACGCTACTCTAGGCAGAGAGTGGGGGGTAGATCTCTCTCATCCGCAGGTGCCTCCCTCTGGAATGGCCTCCCTTCCCCTCTCAAATTTGAGCCGAACCTCCTGAAGTTCCGGAAGCAGCTCAAAACGTTCCTCTTTTCCTCTGCTTTCTCTCTCTCCCTCCCCTGCTGACCTACCTGTCTGCTTTCCCGACTGGTTGCTTGGCTAATTTCAGAGTCTCACTGGGTACCAGGCTCTTTCTTGATCAGTTAACCTTACACTGCCTCCGGGCCTACCACACACCTAGGGGCTGTAATTGTAACCCTTCAGTCTCTTGTTCTTCTTGCACTACCGAGAGCTATGCTTCCCTGGCTGCACTTGCTCAGAGCATTGCTGCCTTGTTTTCCCCTCTCCTCTCTCTTGCACTTCCCCTGTCCCTTTCCCCTTGCACTTCTCGTTCTCACACTTGCACAATCTGAATGCCACAAGGCCTAATAAGATAGTTTGTCTTGTCCTACCTCTGTCTTCCCAACCTTGACTTGTCGAGTAAAACACTTGTGTATGGGCGCGTTTTCAATGACTTATCATAACAAGAAACAGATTAATCCATGATGAGGTACTATGGGGCAGAGAGAAGCATGGAAATTGCTTATCAGTAGGATGTAATTTCTCCATGCATCTATCAAATACCAGGTATATTTAAGCTCTGCTTATTCTTTCCTGGCTTGCTGTTCGAGTAGGATCTGCCCCCTCCCAATTTGTCTAAGCTAATATCTAAAGTTGTGGTTAAAGTCCCCACCCATACCGTTTAATGAATTCTTTCTTCCGACATTATAGTACTCTGTTTCTTGAAGAAAATATCCAGAGCTATGTTAGAGGCATATACGTTTATCAGCGTCTGCGGTTAATTTTCCACCAAAAGATTGGTAACTACAAAGCGTCCCACGATATCCTGCTTAACTTTAGTAATGGAAAACCTCTGTTTCATATGAAACAAGATACATACCCCTCTAGAAATATCCCATAACAGCTCGAGATTTCTTTATTGTACATCTTCTTCATCTTAGTCACCCAAGACTATATGACGTTCCGCAAGTCTCTAAAAATGTGGCTCTTTTCGTAATGCCGCCCACGGCTATCTAAAGCGATCCAACCCTTGCAAACCACTGACTAATGCTCAATGAGATCCCGAACAATGACGCCACTGAATACGAGTATTAAGTCACTATTAAGCAAACTTACCCTTGAAATCCGAAATAGCAAACTCCTTAAATCATAACTCCACTCAAACCCTCACCTCCCATATCACTATGCTTGCTCTCTACTCTACACCATCATACAATTAGAATGCAGCTACACCCCTCAATCAATTTCGGCCTAGATGCTCACATCCGAACATTACCCCATGAACACCTCATCATTCCAATAAAACGCAGCTACATGCCATGACAAACCGGCCTAGCTGCACACATAAGCGTTCGACACAGGCCTAATGCAGCCTGAACCCAGTCTTGGTGTCTGCCCTCCAGACCCCTCACATTCAACTTATATCAATACCACCACAACTAATGCTAGGATGCAGCTACCATCAGGCAATTGCATCAGCTGTACACATAACTGATGCACCCAATGTGACATTACTCTCTTGACTGCGGTCCCCGAGGGTGTTCAACCTACCAGCACTTTGTGGTCATACCAATGATATATAGAGCCCTATATAAATGCCAAATAACATAACATATATTCAATATCTCCTTCTTTAAAATGAGTTTAATGAAGAAAAACTATGTCTGCCTTCTTTTTACCAATAAAATAAACTTTTTTTCCTTTTCACTGTGTTGTTTATAACTTTCACATTCCAGTTTAAGATTTTTAAATGTTTAGTCATCTTATTTTCTAAAGTTGACCCTGATTTATGTTAAGTATGCATCCATTTGGTTTAATGTATAAATATAATCTTTCTGCAAATGCAATGACTGTTTCTTGGTCGATACGGATATGGAAGGACATGCCAGTAATAAATAGCTACACTACCAGAGCACAAATTAATCAGAAAAATAAAAAGATAGGAACAAAGCGGAGTAAGGGAAAGGAATATTTTTTGTACCCATTGTTGGGTCCTGGTCAGAACCAACTTATTTATAATGTCTTTCAAAATGAAAGCCATTTGCCTGATAATTAAGAATCCATTCTTAGTAATTACCACTTAGTAAAACTGATCTATAACCGATATCAGCAAATCAACAACTATTAGCCTCTATAATTAAAGTGCTAAATGTATGTTTTAACTTTGATTCTTCTTTTCCCTATTATCATCACACCACACATCACGTACCAAGATCGTCCAGAAAAGAAAGAAATAATATGTTAATGTAATCCAAAAGGTTAAACAACAACTGTGACGAATCCAAGGATGTCACCCCTTGTCCCCTAGAGCGAACCTGTGTCTGGGTGCTAGGGCGCGTTACCCATAGTACAGTGCTTCTCCTACTAGTAGCACACAAGGGAAAGATTATTTGGTGGAAGAATTCCCCACTGAGATTGGGGACAAACAACACCAGAGAATGCAGTTTTTAACAAATGTAATTGACCCCACTCTTCAAAGAGAGGGTCTGGAACTCAGAAAGCCAGAGAGCATTGTCTACTTGGCAGGAGAGTCAACCAAGGGAAGACAATGCCATTGCCATTGTGCGAGTAGTCGCGGACCTACACCTCAAAGAGAGGGTCTGGGATCCTGAAGCAAACTTGGGAGGAGTTGTATACTTGGCAGAAGAGTGAGCCAAGGAGACACAATCCTGTTGAACGAGTCAAGGACGATGCCGCAAAATAAGAGATCTGGGACCCTGAAACCAACCAGAAAGAGTTGTCTAAACATACAAGAGACTAAGATAAGTGTTTATAACGCAGTAGTGCAATTCTGGGACCTGCACCCATGTGAGTATAATGGAAGCCAAAGTCTTTGCAAGAGGAAAAACTAAGCCAAACCTTTGAAAGATTAGAAACCAGGATGACTGTGACTCTAAGACTGATGGAGAGAATCCCACCCAACGCCCCTCAGAGCCCCTAACTTTATGAAGAAGACCTAAAGCTCGCAGGAGGCAAAGAGGGAGCTCAAGAGGCAATCTTTCTAATAAAAGGGAATAAGAGATCTAGGGGAAAGGAGCACCACCCTAGCATTGGAACTTTGAATTTTGGAACATTAATTTCTTTATTACTGAAATACCAGCCAAGCTGAGAACATTTCTGTTTAGTGAAAATACTGTGAACACTTCAGATTTGGAGAAAAGACATTCCTTTCACATTTATCTTAGAGTATTAGTTGTAGGGACTGAAGTAGGGTTTGCAGCCACAACAGTGACGAAATTTATAGTTTCGGACTGCCCTACAACTTCATTAGTTTCTTTTGAGGTAGGGAAATTCCTCCTAGACATAGGCACAGAGAGGCCTTTTCCAACCCTTTTATTACTTAATCAAAGTCTTTTCCCAAAAACATACCACCTTTGTGTCCAACTCTTGTTTCTGACCCCTTACATAACCAATTAAAATACGTAATATGGAGAACATATTTGTAACAGAAAGAGTCTTAATACCAATCCCCAGAGCTAGTTATATACATAATTCACTACATAATAAATAACTGTAAACATCAGGTCCTTTTAGAAGGATTTTCTTTTCCCCCATGAAACATTGTTATGTTAAGTTCATTTACACTGCGCATCGCCACCATCTGCATGGTCTCCAGCCACTTACATGGCTCTGTGAGAAAGTGGGTTGGGTAGGTTAGTGAGGGAAGAGGGATAAGATAGAGGTTGTGCTCTTCTCCTGGTGCTTGCAGAACCATAAGAAACTGGGGTCTGTGTGTGTTGGCTTTCTGAGTGTGTTTGGATTGTGCGCACTGCGGTTATTGTGTTCGGAGTGGCAATGTCCAGTTTTATTTTTTTATTTGTATATATTTATTTATAGGTTTATAATGTGCCGGAACCCGCAGGTATCAGGGCGCAAAAATACACGAAATAGACAACAATATTGCACGACAGAGAGCAGACCAACGGGCGAAGGGAAGCCATAAAATCACACAAAGAGGAATGTCTTGAGTGATAATCTGAAAGCCCTGATGTTGGTTTCCTGTTGTAGGGGTAGAGGGAGAATATTCCAGGTTTTTGCTGAACAAACGGCAAAGGATTTGCCTAAGCATCTGGTCCATTTGGAAGTTGGCCAGTTTACCTGTATCAGATTGGATGAGCGCAATGATCTAGTTGGCTGGTAGTAGATCACAAGAGATTTCATATAGGCTGGGGTTTTCCCATGGAGACATTTATGCACCATGGTAGCTGCCTTAAATTGTAACCCGGCCTTTATAGGGAGCCAGTGCAATACCTGTCTGCAAAGTGAGATATGGTTTCTTCTTGGGACCGTTTTCATGATGCGGATGGCGTATTTCCGGACAGTCTGGAGTCTCTGCACATTTTTTCTGTCAGCACAGACAAACAGGGCATTGCAGTAGTCAATCCTAGACAAGATGACCGACCCGCTATGATGGTGCAGTTGTTTTTTCGGTGAGACTGGGGCGGATTTAGTAGTCTTGGGTAATAGTTGCAGGTTTTTTTATAACCTGATTAGTATGTGTTTCGAGGGGATTGGGTCCTCCGACGTATTCCATATCTATGACAGTAATCACCACAGCTGTGCTGCTTCAGAAAATCTTTCGGCGTCTGCGTCCTGCGTCAATGACGTCGATACGCTGTCCTCGAGGGCCTCCGTCGAGCCGACGTCACCGGATGTTATAAGTAGGACCCACGACGCCCGTAGCCTCAGTTCTGTTTTTTCCGCGAACGTGTTCGCTTCGGAGATCTCGGCGCGCCTCGATTCTACTGAATCCTGTTTTTTCAGTTCTTTGAACCTGTCTCTTCATTGCTATTGTATGACGTCTTCGGCTTCTTCCACCCCGCGGTCCGGGTTTAAGAAGTGTCGGGTGTGCAGGTCCAAGATGTCGCTGACGGATACACACAACGCTTGCCTCTGGTGCCTCGGGGAGGACCATGATACAGACGAGGACGCCAGTCGTGGCCGTGCTAGAGACACCGCTCGTCCGCCTTCGGACTCGAGCAGTCGTCGCGACCACCGGGCGCCTTCAAGGTCCCGGTCGGACAAGGATGGTTGCTCTAGACATGCCCGTTCCAGGTCCCGGTCCTCGACGCCCTTGAGACCGCAAGCACCTGTGAAGTCTTCGAGGAAGACATCGACGCCGGCTATGCCGAGGTCGTCGACGGACACTCTAGAGGCCCTGCCTTCGTGGAAGTCGTCGGCGCTCAGGCTGTCGAGAGACACGCTCGGGGCTCCGCCCTCGAGGCCTGTGTCAACGCTGTCGAAGCTGTCGGCGCCGTGCTCAACGCCGATTCCATCGACGCCCTCGACGCCTTTCGAGGTGGCTTTGTCGGAGGTGCCCCGTGGCACGGTAGCACCCCCCAGGAAGGCGCTGGCCAAGGCTAAACATGTCTTTGTGCTTTTTTCTGTACCCTCCTTCCAGCCTATGGATTATATTTCTGAGGTGGATGAGGGGTCTGAGGAAGGTGAGGTTCCTGCAGGGGTTCCTGATGACATTGTTTCTGGTCATAGTCAACTTGAGGACCTGCTTCAGTCGCTGCACGACGCCAGTGGTCTAGACACCTCTCCGGAGGTGGAGTTTGCTAGGCCGGAGCCTGGCACGCATGCCGAATCCTCATAGCGGCACCTCATGTCGAGGGTCACGGATTACCTGGGGTAGTCTGCCCCCCCTGGGGATTTTCAGCAGGATGACCTGACTGATATCCTGGACCAAGGTCCTCCAACTGACCCGGTGCTGCCATTCCATATGGCCTTGTAGAGAAGGGTGGCTGCGGCTTGGACTTCTCCGGAGAGTCTCCCGGCAGTGAGCAAGTCCTTGAAGAAGAAATATCGCCCAACCAGTGGCGATTCCTGCTACTTGACCACTCACCCTACTCCGGAGAGTTTGGTGATGCAGACGGCTACGGCCCCAGCAAAGCAGGCGTCGTACCCTACCATCCCTCCTGATAGGGACGACAAACATTTTGACGGCTGGGCGAAGAAGATATTTTCTTCTGGGGGTATGGCGCTTCAGGCTGCCAACTCTGTTTGTGCCTTGTCTCGTTTCACGCACACTCTGTGGAACTGTATTTCCTTAGCGGCTGATCATATTCCCGAAGGGAAGTAACGAGATGGTTTCCTTGTTATTGTGCAGGATGGCAAGGATGCCATGTGTGAATCCATTCAGTCGGGTCTGGACATGGTTGATTGCGTCAGCCGGCCCATGGCGGCGAGCACCGTAATACGCAAATTTGCATGGTTGCGGAAGTCTGGTTTTGCTCCTGATGTGCAAGCCTGGCTCCTCAACATACCCTTTAATGGTGAACATCTTTTTGGCAGCAAGGCTGACGAGAGTCTTGAGAGGTTGCAGACCTCCAAAGCTGCAGCGAAGTCGTTGGGCGTGGCAGTTCGCCAACCTCTGCCTTTTCGTCCTAGGGGACAGCAATGGAGGGGTGGTTCCTTTCGATATTACTCATCCTTTAGTAAATTCAGAGGAGCGGCAAGTCAAAGGGGCAACCGTAGGAGTGCCAGAGGTGGAAAACAAGGTACTTGAGGTGCCAAGGCCGCGCAAGCATTTGCCTCTTTGCCACTGCCGCAGCCGCTTCAGCTCAGTCATGAGGACCATGCTTCTCCGGTTGGGGGAAGGCTGGTGCAGCATCTTGTAGAATGGCGTACCATTACTTCAGATGTGTGGGTTCTGGAGATCATAGCCCACGGCTACTGTCTTCCTTTCCGGCAGAGGCCTCGCTGCAATCCACCAGGGAATCTCTCTTTGAAGAGTCTGGATCCGATCCTTGCGCAGGAAATTCAATCCCTGCTGGAGAAAGGCGCCATAGAACTGGTGCCTGTAGCGGAGAGGAACTGGGATGGTATTCCCCTTATTTTTTGATTTCAAAGAAAGACGGGGGTTTGAGACCCATCATGGACTTGCGCGGTTTGAACAAGCTCCTCAGAAAGGACAAGTTCAAGATGGTTACTCTTTCATCTGGCCGGAGACGAAAATTATACGGCGGATGCTCTGAGCAGGCAGAGCGCGATCTCTTATGAGTGGGAGTTGGCTCAGGAGATTCTCCTGGAGATCTTTGTCATGACCACCGGGTTTCCCCTCACAAAACCTACTAAAATGTCTTGGCGAACTGCATATAGATCCTGGGCTCTGGGAAGGTAGAACCTTGGCTATGTAGTTTGACACTTCCTTATCCTGCAAACATGGCCCCCGGTGAAATTCTTGGTATGGGGGACTGTGCAGTCTAGTTGTTGTCACGCCTTCAGTATTTAAGCCCCTCCCCCTTAGCGTTCCGCGCTTCGCGTCTGTTTTGTTTACAGAGGACGCTTACCGCGGATCCTGTCGATTCTCCTCAGAACCCTGTTCTTTCATAGTTCCTGTTCCCTGCTTCCGATATTCCTAGCGTTCTTCCCTTGCCCCTTTACGCTCCTTGCCCTTGGTGTTCGTTACACGTTTTGGGGGCTATCTTTCTAATTGAAGTAAGTTAGCGGCAACGCTCAGCTGTGCTCGCGCCTTCCGCCAGTATCTTTTCTGGTATATTTATTGTGGTGGATAGTGTGCATTGCACTTGAACAGTTCCCGTCAGGTGTCGAGTGTCGGGGCTCCGGCACTCGAAACGTGTGTGAGGAGTCTGTCACTAGTGACACGCAAACGCTTGCCTCAGGTTTTTCCTGTTGCTATGTTTTCTCTGTGAAGTACCTTAACTTGTGCCTCTTCATTGAACTCGCAATAGTAAAATAATTCTCTCTGTCCATTTTAGTCGTTGTCTATATTTGGACAACGTCATTAGGATATTCTGTGGCATTCCATATTGAAACCCTGTTACAGTGCTCCTCAGGTTTTATTGTCATTAGCGCTCATTACCTCAGGGTCCTGTTTCTATCCAGTCCAAGGGTTTGGGAGTCACTCCAGTGTGATAGGTGGTATTATACTGAGGCTATTTGGTTCCTTCCCGTGCCCTTTTGTCTTCCCTCCAATCACCCTTCTACAGTACCATCCCAATAGCCACCCCTTCCATCTTCAGGACAAGCGCCCCTGCGCAGAAGCATGATGGATAGCCCACAATATACTAATCAAAGGTAAGAGTAGAGAGATTGAAAAGGAAGATAGATTGGGAGGTTAGTTAGTGCAAGTTACCTTTGGGAAGGTTACATTGATCTATGTTCTTGTGTTTCCTCATAGATTTCTAGTCTATTGGAGCTTAAGGTTTTGAGAAATAAAACTAAGGGTTAGAGCAACGCACTCAGAGAAGAAAGTTACATTCTAAGAGTGGTGTCCCCGCAGAGTCAGGTAAGCGTTACAGAACGCGAAGCCGCAATACTGAAAAGTACTCTGCCTGGACATCATGGGATCTTCTGAGATAGATCAGCTCACTCAATTTTTGGGTGAATTAAGAACTGAAGTCCTTGCAGCCAGGTCAGAAACTAGTGCTCTTAGAAGAGAACTAGGAATAAATAGAGAAAGAACTGAAGAACTGGCTCGTCAACTGCTGCAGAAGCAAGCAGGGCAGGTGCCTTTACCCCATGGAAGTGGTCAGGCTTCTTCCCCTGTGTCGCCCCCGTTCCTGTTCAAGTGGTCATTCCAGGGAATATACCTTTGGCTCCTCCAGAGCGCTTTACAGGGGACCCAAAAAGGTTCGCAGTGTTCCTAAATCAGTGCAGGTTACACTTTCTATGTAGGCCGGGAGTTTTTCCTAATGACCAATCTAAGGTAGCCTTTGTGTTGTCCTATCTGGGAGGTGTTGCTGCGGATTTATCCATTCCCTTAGTAAATAGGGATGATCCAGTATTACAAAACTTCACAGAATTTCAGCGAGGATTAGAGAAACTATTTGCTCGTCACACGCAGGGACAAGCTCTGGACAATGAGTTGCTGTCCTTAAGGCAAGGTAACCAGGAGCTCCTTGCATACGTTGCTACTTTATTTTTTTTTTTTTAATTTTATTTTTGGCGGCAGAAGGTTACATGGTACAAACAGCAAGGCCTCAAGCATGGGCACATGTTACAAGGTGGAGTAATACATAAAGCATAGTACAATGGTAACAGCAACGTCAGGCATAGGTCACATAAGATTTATACAAGTATGTGTTCATATAGTAGGGGTAGTTACGGAAGGAGTGGGGGAGAAGCCGGAGCTGGAGGCGTTCGTGCTTCTATTGTTAACGTAAGAGTTGAATTCCATCCATATGTTCTTGGGGCGAGAGGTGGCAGGGAGCATGGATATGAATTTTTCCTCACAATTACGTGACCAAGTAAGCATATGGAGCCACTTCCGGTGGGATGGAGGGAAGGGACTCTTCCAATTCTGAAGAATGCATTTCTTGGCTATCGTACAACCAATATTAAGGAATCTAGCTGAACTTCTAGTGTCATCGGTCCCCCATGCACCAAACAGGACGGCCAGCGGATCCGGGTTTACCACCGTTTCAGTGATAGCAGAGAGTGTTTCTAGGATACCCTCCCAGAATCCAAGCAGTTTGTTACACGACCAGAACATGTGTAGGTGATCAGCCTCTGTCGCCCCGCAGCGGGGGCAGGGGTGCGCTGTAGTACGGGCGAACCTCGAGGTTCTATACGGAGTATAATAAAGTCTATTTAGAAGTTTGTACTGCATGGCGCGAAAACGGAAATTGAGAGAGACTCTTTGGGTGTGTAGGCACATACCCTCCCAGGCCCCATCCAATATTTCCAGGCCCAGGTCGCTGGCCCATTCATCTCGTGCCCTGAAAGTGGGAGTAGGGGAAGCAGCCTGAAATATCTTGTAGAGTGAGGAGACCACTCCACGGGCACCACCCGAATTGGCAATGTATGCGATGGCCGGGTTGTCTGGGGGGCTCGCCCGGGAATGTGGGCCATTTGGAGCGAAACGCAGCCCGTAATCTATAGTATTGGAGGGTTTCCAAGGCGGTCCCAGTATGTCCCGGTTTCCAAGATAGGGGGTCAATGAACCTGCCTTCGGGATAGAAGTCCGTCAGTGCCTGGTATCCCAGCATCCCCCAGTGTCGGGCCAGCGCTGCATCGTGGGTTGGTTCCAGGCCGGGAAAGGCCCACACAGGAAGCCACTTGTAGTACGGGGAGGCTCCAGGCGTCTGGAATAGTAGGCGCGCCCAGGCTAAAAGAGTCGTATTGAGAGGGTCAATGGGAGAGTCGGGTGTGTATTGACGATGCAGTATAATGGACATTAGATCGGTACCAGCAGTTGCCAGTTTTTCCAGTTTGACATGGGGACGCACTGGTGTACCAGGATACCAGTGAGTAGCATGTTGGGCCTGAGCTGCGTGCCAGTAAAGTGATAGATCCGGAGCCGTGAGTCCCCCTAGCTTGTATGGAAGTGTCATGTCCATCCACTTTTTACGTACTGCGCCCGAGTGCCAAAGGAACTGCGCAAATAATGTGTGTAGCCTGGAAAAATAGGCCTTCCCAGGCCACACGGGTACGTTGCTAAACGTGTAGAGAAGTTTGGGGAGCAGAATCATTTTAATGAGGGAGAGCCGTCCAGCAATGGATAGTGGGAGGGAACGCCACCGGAGGGCTTTGGTCTCAACTATTCGTGATACCGCAATGTAATTATCAGCAAGGAGGGTGGATTTAGCTAAGGATATGTGTACGCCCAGATATCTAACACCATTCGGTGACCAGCGGAGGGGGTATTCAGAGACGGGTTGCTGGGTGGATTTAGTGAGCGGGAAGATCTCCGATTTGGAATAATTAATAGTGAAGCCGGAGTGAGTGCCAATGCGGGTGATATCCCTCAGTATTGAGTCCAGGTGTGTCGCAGGGTCTCTGATATATAACAAAACGTCGTCCGCGTATAAAGATATGATTTCGGGGCTGTCTTTTAATCTTATTCCCTTGCGGGCGTGATGAGCACGGACATAATCTGCCATTGGTTCTATTGCTAAAGCGAACAGTATTGGAGAAAAAGGGCATCCCTGTCGGGTACCTCTAAAGAGTGTAAAAAGGTCAGATGTTAGTGTATTGGTTCTAACCCGCACCACGGGAGAGGTGTATAGCAATTTGATGAACCTAATCATGTTCGGTCCAATGCCCATAGTCTCCAGCACCAGCCAGGTGTATCTCCAGGAGACCATATCAAAGGCCTTTTGTGCGTCTAGTGTGACCGCCACAGCCTGCACATCCTGGTCAATGCGGGACATTACGTTAAATAGTCTTCTGATGTTGTGGGAGGTGGACCTACCAGGTACAAAGCCGGCCTGGTCCTCATGGACCAAGTATGTCATAATGGGCAGAAATCGGTTCGCTATAATTTTTGCGAAGATCTTTGTGTCGAGGTTCATAAGGGAGAGGGGTCTATCGGACCCACATTCATCGTCTGGTTTGTCAGGCTTTAGCAGCACTGTGATGGCTGCCTCGCGCATGGAAAGGGGGAGGATAGAGACTCGGAGCGATTCATCCCAGACCTCAAGTAGCTTGGGGGCGAGTATGGAAACGTGTTCCCGGTAGAAATCGGCGGTTAAGCCGTCAGGCCCCGGGGCTTTGCCTTTGGGTAGGTCGGAGAGGGCTGTCACTATCTCATCAAGTGTAATTGGGGAATCTAGTTCATCTCGAGTGGTGGAGGAGATCTCTGTGGTGGGGATCCGGTCGAGGAGTTCTCGCATATGTTGTTCAGTGTGTTCAGCAGGCTGAGAGTAGAGGGACCTGTAGAACTCGGTGAATATGTTTAGGATTTGTTGGTCAGCCCACTGAACATTTCCCTGTTCATCTTTAAGAGAGGTGATTTGCGTTCGGCCAGATTCCCATTTGATTAGTGTTGATAACGTTCTCCCGGGCCTATCTCCCTCACCATATTTCCTGGCTGCTTGAGGGCGGCCAAGGAATTGTATTTCGCTGACGGCGAGTTTGCTGAATGCCTGAAGTTCATCGGAGATCTGGGCAAGTGTGGCATGGTCGGCACCCGAGGCACCTTGCAGTTCCAGTTGCTTCAGTTTGCTTTCAGACCGGCCCAATGCTGTTCTAATTGATTTCAACACCCCAGCCTCCCGGGAGATGGACATTCCCCTGATATATACCTTGAAGGCGTCCCATCTTACTGCAGCAGAAGTGTCTCGGAGAGTGTTTACTTCGAAGAAAGACAGAATGTCAGCAAGTATTTCAGCCTTGAATACAACATCTCGCAGAGCATCAGATTTGAAACGCCAGGTGCTAAACGTCGGAACAGGTATCCCCAGTCTAGCCAAGAGTGTAATCGGGGCATGATCAGAGAGCGTGCGAGGGAGGATCTGGGAGTCGACAACCCCTCCCATGACACCTTTGGAGACAAAAAAGAGGTCTATCCTAGAGGAGCTATCATGCACTGATGAGTAATAAGTGTAATCCCTTAGATGGGGATGTAGCATTCTCCAGGCATCGCAGATGTCAAGGGTCTTAATGTGAGAGTGCAGTCTGCGTGCAGCACTGGACAAAGGCCGGGGAGTGGTACCAGTTCTATCTAGGGCCGTATCAAGGATAAGGTTTAAATCTCCCCCCCAAAGGATCGGTGTGCCCACATATCCCACCAGTATGGTGGTGATCTTGTCAAAAAAATCGGGAGAGTCCACATTGGGGCAATAGGTGTTGACAAGTAGATATTCTTTGTTGGCCAAGGTACAGTGTAGTATTACATAACGTCCCTCGGGGTCAGTGTAATTTTTGTGCAATGTAAACTTAATGGATTTATGAATCATGGTTAGAACCCCCCTTGATTGAGTGGAGTAGGAGGTAAAAAATCTAGCAGGTCCCCATGCTGGGGCCATGGTTCTAGGAATGTGGCCATTGGAGTGTGTCTCCTGTAGGAGCAGTATTTTGCAGCTATGTCTGTTGGCATAAGCCATGATTTTACGCGCCTTGGTGTGATTGCTTACCCCACGAACATTCCATGACATTATGACGGTAGCCATCGCAGCAACTGATACACCATTATGTAACACGTATCCTCAATGAACATCTAGGATCCAACAATAGTGTGTGCCCCTAAGCTTGAAGATAAACTCGCGATCACGGCCCATTAGTGCTCGCCTCATGCAACCTTGTGTGCCTTTATAGAAAACACCCAGTATTCCCCCCCCACCCCCACCACCAACCCAAGATTAGCAGTGTACCCCCCACCCACCCCAAACAACGCACAGTCGGATCGGCCCCAACATGATCCGGCCTGTGCAAGAGCCCAACAGGGGCAGAACCAAAACAAAAGTATAAAATGCAGTGCAATCGCAGTGGGGTGCGCTATTGCCGTGTGCTAGCACGCTTGGGACCCAAGGGTGTCCGTGAGAAATTAAACATTGTTCGCGGTTTAGTAATGCCTGTCGCAACATCTGTATGCAGCCGTGTCGGCCCCAGTATAAAACAGAGAAACGCAACATTCAACGAAGACAGGAAGTTAGCATAATCGCGATGAGTGGTTCAACAACATGAAAAATTGACAGTGCGTATCTGAAGGTTTAGGTACAGTGAGTGCAGCTCGGAGGGCATGGAGAATATAACAGCAAGGTAGTTGTGGGGGAGGCCGGTGGATAGTGGAGCCGCCAGCCCGCATAAGCAAACGACGATCAAGAAGAACAAGTTTCGGACCAGGTTCAGTCATTCTCCCCCACATCCACAGCAGGCGGATGTGGGGGAATGTGTGCCTCTATGAATTTCACCACCTCCGAGGGCACCGTAAAGAAGTAAAGTTTGCTGTTAAATGTGAACTTTAAACAGGCAGGGAATAGGATGGCGTATGGAATGTTTCTTTCCCTGAGCAGTTTCTTCACTCCAAGAAATTGGCGACGCTCCTGCTGAACTGCGATTGAGAAGTCAGGGAAGATTCGGATCACCTGCGAGTCCAATCTGAGCTCACCCTTCTCCCGCGCGAGGCGGAGGATTTGATCCCGGTCCCTAAAACTCAGAATTTTAGCAACAATGGGCCTCGGAAAATCTCCCGGTTTGGGACGTGGGGCCAGTGCCCTATGGGCCCTTTCGATGGTGAAGAAGGGGGACATATCCGGGTTGCCCAACAGGTCTTTCAAAAGGTTCTCGACAGCCAGTTCAAGTCGACCCTTCAGCGCATTTTCCGGGACTCCAATAATGCGTATATTGTTCCTCCGTGATCTAGATTCGAGGTCATCACATTTGGCCTTCACCAGTTTCATGTCCGAGACAAGGGTGGATACCGTGTTCTGCAGTGTGGTTATATTGTCCTCATTGGAACTGATCCTGTTTTCAGTTTCGGTGATTCGCGTCCCTTGTTGGTCTAGTTTGGTCCTGAGAGAGGCCACATTTGCATTGATGTCATCTAGCTTCTCATGGAAAGCTGCAAAATTTCTAGCCATTGATTCCATGATGACCGTCAGGTCCGCTGGGGGGCCTTCTGCAGGGAGTGGTACTTCGATCTGGTCGCAAGATGTATGGGCCGAATCGGGCCTCGGGGCGGCTTTCGCATATTTGTCCATGGCCCCTGTCTTACCAGTGTTCCTGGACCTATTGGACATCGTGTGTGGCGTGTGGTATAGAGTATTCAAAGTGGTTGGACTCGTGTGGGTATCGTGTACCCTGAAGCGGGGCGGTGCAGTGACCAGATGGAAAAGGCTGCACTCTTGTTGGTGGCGTAGCAACGGCCCACAGAGCCGTGAGGATAATAAATGTCCCTGAGCCAGAAATCCAGGCTCCGGGGGTGGCGGCCAAAGGGGTTCGCCCTACTGGGGCACAGCGCGGATCTTAGGGCAGCAGTCAGATTGATCCCGGGGGGTTTGCAGAAAAATACGGCACACAACGGCCTCCCCAACCCCTCACCTCAGGCTCGGCTCACATCCGTAAGCAGGATCAGGATAGTGGCGTCTTCAGCAGAGTCTCATCACACGCAGCCGATGGCCCTGTCCGCCGAGGCGGCCGGAGAGGCCTCCGGGCCGGTAGGCGCGGAGGGAGTGTTGTCTTCGGGGCGTGCTGCGATGTCGCAGAGGCAGCAGGGGTAGAGCCAGGCAAGGGCGGCGCAGGAGCCGCGGTCGGCCGCCAGGAGTACCAGATGTCAGGCGCCGGATTTCCGCGCTGGATCCGTCCACGTGCATCGGCGTAGGCAGCACAGGCGGCCCCCGCGTATCAAGCCCGGTCCCGGCCACAGGGCAGCCGGGCGCGGGGGTCAGATAGAGAGCCGGGCGAGGGATGAACCGCTGGGCCTTCCGCTGCAACGGATGTCTATCGGCGCCGCCGCCCGCGCCGTTCACTGGGAGCGCGAGGGCGCAGTTCGGCCCCACGCGGGGGCAGCACCGGCGGCCGAATACAGGGTTAAAAGGTCCGATTCGGGGCCAGATTTCACAGGCAGGTGGCCCCTAGTGTCAGCAGTGTAGGAGCCAAATCTGGAGACGGGGTAGAGTAGCAAACCGCAGATGGAAGCAGATGCAAAGCGGCAGCACACGGAGCTGAAAAGCTAGGCAGCCATTTTGTCGGCTGCTCAACAGCGCCCCCCCATACGTTGCTACTTTTAATAGACTGGTGGCAGAAACCAATTGGCCTGCAGAAAAGAGAACAACACTGTTTTATCGTGGTCTACGCAGTGAACTGAAGGATGTCTTGGCTCAAGTCGTAAACCCACCAGAAGGTATTACAGATTTCATAGATTTAACAATCCAATTGGATCATCGTCTTCAGGACAGGAGAACAGATCGTGCTCGTCAAGACAATCGGCCCCTTCTGATCCGTCCCAGAGAACCAGTGGTTAAGCCTGGAGTGGATGCTTATTCAGAACCAATGCAGTTGGGTGGAATCCGAGGCCCAATATCTCAAGCTGAGCGAGAAAAGAGACGACAATTGCAGTTGTGTCTTTATTGTGGCAAGGCTGGTCATTTTTTGAAAGAGTGCCCTGTGAAACCTGCTCGGAAACCCCTAGGAGGAGTTAAACAGGACAAAAAAGAACAGATGGCGGAAAACTCCAGTGCCCGACAAGTCTAGAGGTCCGCTAGTCGAGCATGGAAAGGGTTGCAGCGACCTCACACTTCGTGTTTCCTATAGTCCTTCTTAATCCTGAAACTCCCACCGAAAGACATGCTTTAATGGCATACATTGACTGTGGGGCAGTTGGCAATTATATGGATCAGCATCTGGCAAGCAAATTGGGATTCTCTTTGAGGAACAAGTTGGAAGCCGAGAATGTTTCCGGAGTCGATGGCACACCATTGGTGTCAGGACCTGTTACACAGTGCACCAACCCACTCACAATGCTGTGCCAGGAAGGACACAAGGAGAGGATCTCTTTTGACCTAATTCGAGCTCCACAATTCCGAATCCTCTTGGGAATACCCTGGCTGGCGAAGCATTACCCGATGATCGATTGGTGCGCCCGGACCCTGACCTTCCCCACCAAGTGTCTGAGCGTGTGTTTCTCAACTGAAGGCTCCAACATTACTAAACAGCCTGATGCATCTACTCAATCTACCTTGGGTCTAATGGGTTCATTGCCAGGAGAATATCAAAGATTCCAGGAAATATTTCAAGAAGAAAAACAGGCTGAAGTATTACCTCCACATAGACCTTATGACTGCCATATTGACCTCATCCCAGGAGCTCAGCTTCCGTGCAGTAGAATTTATGCTCTCACAGAAAAAGAGAATGCACACTTGAAGTCTTATTTGGACCAGTATTTAGCTAATGGTTTTTTCAGGCCATCCAAGTCACCAGTGGCATCCCCTCTTTTTTTTGTGCCCAAGAAAGAGGGTGATTTAAGAACATGTATAGATTACAGAGCCCTAAACCAAATTACTGTGAAGAATCGATATCCTCTTCCTCTTATTTCAACTTTACTGGAACAGGTGAAACAGGCACGAGTATTCACCAAGCTTGATTTGAGAGGCGCCTATCATCTTATCCGTATCAAAGAGGGGGAGGAGTGGAAAACTGCCTTTCGAACGCGGTTTGGGCTCTTTGAATATCAGGTTATGCCTTTTGGGCTTTGTAATGCTCCAGCAGCTTTTCAGTCATTTATGAATGATATCCTTAGAGAATATTTGGACATTTGTGTGGTGGTTTATGTGGATGACATTCTCATCTTCTCCGCAAACCATTCGGATCATGTGAAATATGTAACATCAGTGCTGCAAATTCTGAAGGATAACTCTTTGTACGTTAAATTAGAGAAATGTCAGTTCCATGTCCCGGAAGTGGAGTTTTTGGGTTTTATCCTGTCGGCACGAGGCACTCAGATGGATAACAGGAAGGTTGATGCCATTATGTCTTGGCCCGCCCCTACTTCAGTCAAAGGAATTCAGAGCTTTCTTGGATTTGCCAATTTTTATAGGCGTTTTGTTTCTGATTTTTCTCGCCTAGTTCATCCCATTACCTTGTTACTCAGGAAAAATAGAAAATTTGATTGGACTCAGGAAGCTGATGAAGCCTTTAAAAAATTGAAAGAGAAATTCACCACCGCACCTGTTCTCCAACATCCAAGACCTGACCTTCCATTTGTGGTTGAAACGGATGCCTCAAATGTTGCCATGGGAGCAGTGTTGTCTCAGCGTGATCCTAACACCCAAGAACTGCACCCAGTGACCTTTTGGTCTAAGACATTCTCTGCTGCTGAACTGAATTATACCATCACAGATAAAGAGCTTTTGGCTATAAAGTGCGCACTCAAAGAATGGAGGCACCATCTGCTCGGAGCAAGACACACTGTGACCATTTTCACTGACCATCGCAACTTGCAATATTTGCGCTCTGCAAGGGCACAATCCTCGAGGCAGTTGCGATGGGCCCTCTTTTTTGCCGAATATGATTTCATCATTACCTTCAGACCAGGAGTGCGAAATGGTAAGGCGGATGCCTTATCCCGTATCGGAAAAGGTGATGGAGCTTATGTGCCTGTGAACCCAGTGGAAATCGTTTCGGGAGAGAAGGTACTTGGAGTAATGGACACTGCCGATTCGACATTTGAAGAACTACGAAATGAGATTAAAACCAGTATGACTAGAGATGAGTTGGCGAGATGGGAATCGAAGGGGGAATGTTTCACGATTTTGGATGACTTACCTTTCTATCAGGATCGTCTGTACTTACCCACACCAAAACTGCAAGAACAAGTAATGGCTAATTATCATGGAGCCCTGTTGGAAGGTCATCCCGGAATCACGAAAACTTTGGAAAAAGTGAAGAGATCGTATTGGTGGCCAACTTGGAGAAAAGATGTCATTCAGTATTTGAGAACATGTGGAAACTGTGCTCACAATAAGACTCAAAAAAGGAAACCAGCTGGTCTTCTCCAACCTCTGAGTGTTCCTCCCGTTCCCTGGCACACAATTTCAATGGACTTCATCACAGATTTACCAAATTGTGGAGGTTGTGATACTATTTTAGTGGTAGTGGACTTATTCTCAAAAATGGCGCATTTCATCGCATTGAAGGGTCTTCCCACAGTGGCTGTTCTGGCAAGAACCTTTCTGGAGAATATTGTGAAATTGCATGGTTTTCCCACAATAGTGGTTTCTGATCGGGGAAGTCAGTTTGTTTCTAAATTTTGGAAAAAGTGTTGTGAATTGGCAAAGATCGATGTACGTCTGTCCACGAGCCATCATCCCCAAACTGATGGCCAAACTGAGCGAACCAACTAAACCTTGGAGCAGTATATCAGATGCATGCTACATCAACTCGAAGACACCTGGTTAAATGTTTTATGGGTTGCGGAATATGCATATAATAACTCCGTGCATGCCTCCACTGGATTGAGTCCTTTTTATACCCTACACGGTCGGCATCCTCGTACATCAGCCTACGACCCACCTGAACCTTTGGAAATGCCAGTGGTTAAATGTCTGCATGAAAAAATCACAACATCCATTGCTCAAGCAAAGGAACACTTATCTTTGGCTAAAGAGTCCCAGAAGAAATTTGCGGACAGCAAAAGATGCGATGCTCCAGAGTATAAAGTGGGGGATTTGGTGTGGTTATCCACTCGGAATTTGGCCTTAAAAGGATCACAAAAATTCCTTCCGCGATTCCTGGGACCTTTCGCCATTGAGAAGATAATCAATCCTGTAGCCATGAAGCTCGTCCTTCCAAAAACCATGAAGATCCACTCAGTGTTTCACGTGTCCCTTTTGAAACCAGTCTACCCAAACACCCGAATCCAAGAGGCGCCAGCTCCTGTGGAAGTGGAGAATGTTCAGTTGGAGTATGAGGTCAAGGCCAACCTAGACTCTAAGATTGTGCGTAATAAACTGTACTACTTGGTGGATTGGAAAGGCTATGGTCCTCAGGACAGAACATGGGAACCTGTTGAAAACCTTCACGCCCCTAGATTGCTAAAGGCCTTTCACGTAAATAACCCGTGCAAACCTGGGAGGGGGAGTTCCACACTTGGAGGGGCTTTGGGGGGGAGTACTGTCATGACCACCGGGTTTCCCCTCACAAAACCTACTAAAATGTCTTGGCGAACTGCATATAGATCCTGGGCTCTGGGAAGGTAGAACCTTGGCTATGTAGTTTGACACTTCCTTATCCTGCAAACATGGCCCCCGGTGAAATTCCTGGTATGGGGGACTGTGCAGTCTAGTTGTTGTCACGCCTTCAGTATTTAAGCCCCTCCCCCTTAGCGTTCCGCGCTTCGCGTCTGTTTTGTTTACAGAGGACGCTTACCGCGGATCCTGTCAAGATTCTCCTCAGAACCCTGTTCTTTCATAGTTCCTGTTCCCTGCTTCCGATATTCCTAGCGTTCTTCCCTTGCCCCTTTACGCTCCTTGGCCTTGGTGTTCGTTACACGTTTTGGGGGCTATCTTTCTAATTGAAGTAAGTTAGCGGCAACGCTCAGCTGTGCTCGCGCCTTCCGGCAGTATCTTTTCTGGTATATTTATTGTGGTGGATAGTGCGCATTGCGCTTGAACAGTTCCCGTCAGGTGTCGAGTGTCGGGGCTCCGGCACTCGAAACGTGTGTGAGGAGTCTGTCAATAGTGACACGCAAACGCTTGCCTCAGGTTTTTCCTGTTGCTATGTTTTCTCTGTGAAGTATCTTAACTTGTGCCTCTTCATTGAACTCGCAATAGTAAAATAATTCTCTCTGTCCATTTTAGTCGTTGTCTATATTTGGACAACGTCATTAGGATATTCTGTGGCATTCCATATTGAAACCCTGTTACAGTGCTCCTCAGGTTTTATTGTCATTAGCGCTCATTACCTCAGGGTCCTGTTTCTATCCAGTCCAAGGGTTTGGGAGTCACTCCAGTGTGATAGGTGGTATTATACTGAGGCTATTTGGTTCCTTCCCGTGCCCTTTTGTCTTCCCTCCAATCACCCTTCTACAGTACCATCCCAATAGCCACCCCTTCCATCTTCAGGACAAGCGCCCCTGCGCAGAAGCAGGATGGATAGCCCACAATATACTAATCAAAGGTAAGAGTAGAGAGATTGAAAAGGAAGATAGATTGGGAGGTTAGTTAGTGCAAGTTACCTTTGGGAAGGTTACATTGATCTATGTTCTTGTGTTTCCTCATAGATTTCTAGTCTATTGGAGCTTAAGGTTTTGAGAAATAAAACTAAGGGTTAGAGCAACGCACTCAGAGAAGAAAGTTACATTCTAAGAGTGGTGTCCCCGCAGAGTCAGGTAAGCGTTACAATCTTTGCCCTTTGGGGGACCCCTTAAGTGGATCTGTTCACCTCCAGTGTCAACCGGAAGTGCAAAAGGTTCTGCTAGCGGGAATTTCCTCCAAGAGGAGCCTTAGGAGATGCGTTCGTAGTGGAGTGGTCCTTCCCACTGCTGTACGCGTTTCCTCCAGTCCCCGTCATCCCGCACGTGTTGAGGAGGTTACGGAGATTCGGTTCCTGGATGATTCTCATTGCTCCGGCATGGTCCCGGAGGACGTGGTACCCGGACCTTCTCGACTTGTCTATCTGCCCTCCGCGTCGTCTTCCCGACCGAGACGATCTGCTCTCACGGGAGGGGGGGGGGGCAGGTTCTCCATCCAGAGGTCAGATCCCTCAACCTTCATGCTTGGCTTCTGAATGGTTGAGGTATAAGGATTGGGATCTCCCTGAAGACGTGATGGAAGTGTTGCTTTCGGCCAGACGGCCGGCAACAAAGTCCCTGTACCGTTGCCATTGCGACTGGTGCAGGGTTAAGAATGTGGATCCTTTTTCATGTGACATTCCTGTGGTTCTGTCTTTTTTGCTTTCTTTAGCCCACAGGGGCTTGCAAGTGGGTACCGTTAGAGGTTACCTGGCGGCGCTGTCCATATTTAAGCGCTCGTCTGAGGAGTGTTCTTATTTTAAAATTCCTTTAATTTCTCAGTTTCTGAAAGGGCTCACTAATGTGTTCCCTCCGTCACCTTTCCAGGTGCCCGGTTGGCTTTTGAACCTTGTTCTCAAGTTTCTAAGGGTGCTCCATTTGAGCCTTTACATTCTTTTCCTTTGAGACTGCTAACCCTTAAAACTGTGTTTTTAGTTGTGGTCACTTCCGCTCGCAGAGTGCGTGAGTTACAGGCACTTTCAGTTAAGCCACCCTTCACTGTGTTTCATAAGGACAGGGTGGTCTTTCGAGTTCGTCCTTCCTTTCTTCCGAAGGTGGTGTTGGAATATCATTTAAGCCAGAAAGTTATTCTTCCGGCATTTTATCCTCCTCCACATCATGGTAAGGAAGAGGAGAGGCTCCATAGGCTGGATCCTAGGAGAGCTTTAAGTTTCTACATTTCACGCGTGTCCCGGGTCAGAGTGGACGATCAGCTCTGTATTGGTTGGTTGGAAGGCGTTTGGGACAAGCTTTGACTAAGCAGACTTTGTCTAGATGGATTATCTTGGCAATTTCTGAGTGTTACCGCCTGGCGGGTAAGGACCCTCTGGTAGGCTTACGGGCCCTTTCGACTAGGGGTATGGCTGCCTCTACTGCTCTGCAGAGGGGTGTTCCTATTCGTAATATCTGTGAAGCAGCCACTTGGGCTTTGGTTCATACTTTTGTACGTCACTACTCCCTAGATTCTTCCCATGGGCAGGATCTGGCCTTTGGCAAGGCGGTCCTTTACTCTGCAGTTTGATTGGACATTCTAAATTTGTATATTCTAAATTCTTTTTCCCACCTCCTTACGTTGGTACTGCTTTGAGAGTCTGTCATAGATATGGAATACGTCAGAGGACCCAATCCCCTCGAAGAACAAGTTACTCTCTTACCTGGTAACGTTCTTTCGATGGGATGGTCCGACGATGTATTCCATATCGCTCCCTCCCTGCCTACCCCGCTACAGAATTTCTTATGCGATTGTAGCTTACGTTTCCGCAAGGCTTTCTGTGGTCATACTGGCAGTAGATTGGTGCCACACGTTCTGGGGAAAAAACTACAACTGCGGCTACGGGCGTTGTGCGTCCTACCTATAACATCCGGTGACGTTGGCTCGACGGAGGCCCTTGAGGACAGCGTATCGACGTCATCGACGCAGAAAGATTTTCCGAAGCAGCAGAGCTGTGGTGATTACTGTCATAGATATGGAATACGTCGTCGGACCATCCCATCGAAAGAATGTTACCAGGTAAGAGAGAACTTGTTCTTCTGCACACAAAGAGGAAATATGCCGAGAGTTTTTATCTTATTTAGTACAGGAATGTTGCAATCATGGATGGGGAAAGATTGTTAGTTTTATTTGGCTATTGTCTGGGGCGATCCAAAAATGAAGAGCTCCATTCGCCCCCCCCCCTTCTCCCCGATTGAGGCACATCCAGTTTTCCCTCATCCACGATTCAATCAGGTCGTAGGTGTGTTCTAGGTTTGCTGCATCTGTGCCATACTCCCCAGAGATCTCTAGGAACAACTGGACATTGTCTGCGTAGTTGGTAAAAAAGGTCCCTAAATTTTCTAGGAGGCTACAGAGATTGAAAAGTACCAGGGACATACAAACCCCTCAGGTATCACGCAGGTAGTAGGGCCAGAGGTTGTAGCGGCATCTCCGCAGCAGGCTCTAGACAGTCGTCCAGTCAGAAAGGAGTGGACCCACTTGGATGTCTTGTCGGAACAGCGGCCAATATCTCTCATGGGTGTGGAGTAAGCGCTTGTGGTCCAGGAGATCAAATGCAGCCGGCAAGTCCCATAGGACTAGTAGTCCAGCCTTTGCCCTGTCCATGAGTCCTAGCATTTGCGTCTGCAGATCGAAAAAGGCTGTCTCAGTACTATGGGAGGGTCAGAAGCCTGACTGGGATGTAGTGCACCAATGGCCTCTACAAACGTCTGAATCTGAAGTGTAGCCACTTTGTCAAAGATTTTTAATAAGAAGTTGCAGTTTGTTATTGGCCTTAAGTTGCTTGCGTCATCAGGATCTAACCCAGGTTTTTCTAATAGGGGGGTCACAGTGAAATCTTTTATATTTTCCGTCACCACCTAAGTACGGAAGGAGGCATTAATAAATCTGACCAAAAAAGTAGCAAAAATGTCATTGTCAAGAATCCTTTTCAGAGGTAAGGAATTTCCCAGACAGGCTGACTGGTGCATTGTGCCCAGGATACACAGTAGATCCCAAATGGACACTGGGTCAAAGTTAAATGCATGGGTGTCTGTCCGGCAAATGAGCTGGATGAGTTGAGTTGCTCATGTTATGGAATGTCTGTTTTTTTATTTTGTCCCTGGCCTTGTATACTTTAGCCTCAAAAGCTAGTTTTGCTTTGGTACAATCTTGGTTCGTGGGGGCAAATACCACTGATTGTGCTTTCGATTTCTCTAAGAGTTTTAGGATTTCAAATAACTTCTTAGCTTTGTTCTCTGCTTCCTCTATCTGCGTGTTAAAGAAATTCTTTTTGGATTCGGTGATCGCGGTTTTCTAGGATCCCTCCAGTATTTTCCATGCAGTTTTATTTTCAGCGGAGGGGCATTTTAGTTATCGTCTCTCTGCTTTTCTTGTACCTGATTTCAGAGATATAAGTTCTTGGGAGAACCATTTTTGATGTCCTACATTGTTGCGTATTCATTTGGACTTAAGTGGGGCAAGTTTGTCTAATAGGCCTCCAAACGCGGTATTGAAGACATCCACAAGCTGATCAGGGAAGTCTGACACAGAGGTAGTGGTCATAGTTTTGGTGACACAACTCTAGAGATCAGGTACTTGTACTTTTTTAATGTTCCGATTAGTAACTTTCTTTAATGGGTTGTTTATCTTAGGAAGGGGGGCTTAGAGATGAATGAGAAAATGTATCATATAATGGTTGGTCCATATACATGGCATGGTGCTATTAACTTGTACATTAAGATTCCTTGCCACGATCCAATCTAGACAATTGCCTGTAGCTGATTCTCCACAATAGCGAATGCCCTGGTCATAATAAATAAACAGGCTTAAATGCATTTATTTATTTGCGACATTAATCTTTTTTTTATGGCTGTAAATAGAGGAGGAAATAAGTGATTACTATAATCATTTAACAGCTGACTTGTTTGAAAGGGAATCGTCCTACACTATTCACGCTTTGCCCATTTCGAACCTTCCTATATAACTTTTCACACGTGCTTCCTTACTATGTATAATATTCCTAATATATGCTGACTTTAAATTGCTATTTGCCTTTTTCCTGCCTTCAATTCTACCTCATGCAATTCATTGAGGGTTTCTGTGCAATGTTTAGGTGGGCATTTTTATATCCTTTAACAATGGCAACCCAATTCAAATGTTCTGGTTACACAGCCTGCTCTAGCCACTGTGAGGGGTCAGCAATGCGAGACGGACAACTGTTTGATGATTGTTCAAAAGATGTCATTTTATTAAAGTATAAATAATATTAAATGCCTCGCTATCCCTACTCTGCTGAGGATTTTCTGCCTAACCGAAACTAAAGGGAAACACTCTAACACAAGGAGCCTGATTCACGGAAGTGTTTTATAATGGCGCAATTCAATTGGAAAATGCTCTGTGAATCAGGCCCTAGATGTCTGACCTTGACACTAAACATTAAATAACAAAGAAAATATATGACAATTCAAATAGCATCAATAACATTCACAGTTTCTTGATAACCTTTCAATACCCTGGATGAGTTCCGTTCCCTAGGATTCAAAGTGAACTCCACTCCAATGTTAAAATAATAATAAGAAACAAGGAAATCCTTTAAGATTGAATAGTCTCAAGTCAGTTCTTGATGTTTCAATGTCAAGGTAAAGTTTTGTTAACCAAAGTTCCAACTATAGCAAGTCTCTTCTCCTTGATAAAAGATGGACTTTCCATTTCCTCAGAACAGACACCAATGGTACTCCCAGCCACAATGTTTTGCCACCACTTTTAGTAATCCAAGAAGCTTGCCACAGTTCAAAAGGAAACACTTCTACCACGGTCAGTTAAACATAGTTCTTGGTTAACAGTCAGTATGATGTTATTAGTTACAGGATTAGGATTCACAATATGTATATTTGTCAGGATGACTTCACGTTGCTGCTGCTTCTACTTCAACAGCTTCACTTCTACTTCATTTTACCATGAGAACAGTCTCATTTGCCTCATAATGCGCCTCTTCATTTAGGCTACTGAAATGTTGCATCTACTGACAACCAGATATACCACCACAGCATCAGTTCTTTGGACTACTACCACAGCTTCAGTAATTTGTGATTCAAGCCAGGCTTTGACAAGATTCACTTTAAAGTACTTCAACACCTTCAAGTAGGCATGGCACTCTTCCTCTGAATATCCCTTCACAGAGGGCAGCCTCTTTGCCTTTCTTGTCTGTCGGCCACAATACTTTACAAGCAGCAAATTCCCCTTCCCCAACTTTGCCTTCACCTCTCTGCCAACTGTTATACCAAGTAATTACCCAGAAGCCTTGGTGCCACTCTCTTTGCTTCAGGTAATGCGTGCACACTTGTATCTTAGGCAAGGTTGAACTGGTATTGGCTTCACAGTAATAGTTAAATTGCATTTTGGCTTTTAGAAAGGCTTCTTTCAATCTTAGTATGGGGAGACTATTGGCTTGGGAAATGCTTGCTCTTCTCTTCCATTGTAAATGTAACTGCTTAAATACTTTTGCAAAAAATGAATGCCTGCGTATAATAACAGATACAGGATTCAGTCTTCCTTTGGAAATCACAATTAGGCACACACAACCATTTCTTCATGTAGTTTTGAAAGGTTAAAGGTTTAGCAATGGTCCCTCTGGTTCTCCCACTTCTGCTTGGTTTGCCAGCTCTGTGCCTTCTTATCTCTGCTTCTGATACTACAGCATGCACTCCAATCACAGTTCCAGCTCCTTCTAATTTCCTGCACTTGCCTTTTATGCCTCACAGGTTCCTTCAGGTGTGGGCTTTTAGGCTTAATTGCCTGACTACTGCTACAACATAACTCTTCAACCCTTCGGCTATTTGGCAAACAGCCATCAAAAGTGTGTGATTACGGGTAAAGTTAAACAGGGGGCTTTCCCAGTTGTTCTGGTCTGTCTCCCCTTACCCCCATGTGATCCTCACGCAGTACACCACCGCCAGGGTCCGTATCAGAAAGCATATGCCTTTCCCTGGCCACATGAGAAGGGTCCCAGACCAGGTTTTTGGGAGGAATTGTTACTGATTCATCACACCACTTCACATCTACTCAGGTCAGGTATAGAAACAGTTCTCCCCTAATTATTAATATTCAATCTTCTATTTCCACTTTGAATCAACTTACCCTTTGATTGCAGGATGATGATTAAGGATAAAATGAAAATGTATTCAGGCATTTTACATGAAACTGAGAAACGTGTAGGACATGTTGGCTTAGCAACCGTGCAGCAAAGACTTTTCCAGCTGCTTATAAACACTGAGCTTGAAGACAAACGGGAGGGATAATGTTTGTGTGTTTTTTATGCTTTGCATCCCTGAAAAATTAGAGGGTTAATTATCCCATCTTTCTCCTGGAAAAATGGATTGCAAATATCCTGGGTCTTACTTTTACTCAAACTGTAGAAATCTAGCATGTGCATAGAATAAAACCTAGTTTATCTCCCAAAGATTCGACTCTCAGAATGTTTAACAGCTTGCTTTCGTCGCTACCAGCAACTTTGTCAAATATTTATGGCTGTAAAAAACAAATCGAATCTAATTTATTTTAAATATCTTTATGGTTTTTACACAAAAAAAGAAATGATAACATACCAAAGACAATCTGCCCTACAGGATCCACAGAAAAACAGTACAGTACAACATATTCTTTAAACACATTGAATTGCTATGCTCTTGTTAAAGGCAGTCCTGACTTTAAACCACATATGGATCACATTCTAGAAATTACCAGGCAAACAGAGTTGCAGCGACATTCCTGCGTGTGCATACCAGAAGTACGCAACATGTTTTGACCTACGCCTCTTGCCCACTTGCACAGATAATTCCTTATACTAAACCCCCACTCTCCGAGGGATATCCTCAGCTTCTCAAGGTGGTTTCGCATCGGGAGAAGTCGTGAGTACATTCAAAAGCTGCCCCAGTCAATTGCAATACATCTTCCAATTCCACCTCTTTATTCCTACATAAAACTTATGTTCCAGCCAAATCCCACCTTTAAGTATTGGTTACCCATTGAGAGACTAATGGGGGCGTAGCGCATTTCCACGAAATTGCAATTCTCATCATTGTATTTTTATCCTTCTTGCTTCCCTGTAGTTTCCCCAGTAAACATGAGGAAGGATCGCAGACATAGTAGCTATGTATAGTGCATTAATTCTACTATCCACCTCACCCGAGTATACTTGAATCACTGTGCTCTCTATATGCCAAAGAAAACAGCCAAGTTATAGTGACACCTAAGACAATCATGAGGCAGTGCCGGATTGAGGACATGTAATTTTGCTGGAGTCAAATGCACTCTATGCAGAAAATATAATTGAATTAATTTAAACGTAGCATTTCTGGATAACTTTTGTGTATGCTCCCACATTTGTTTACCATTCCAAAAGACCCAAAAGACCAAATACCTAGCAAGACTAAGACGAAAGTACCAGGACGAATCATCAATAACACCCTGGCGCAAACCACAGCGATGTTCCAGCATACACTTGTCATGATAGATAGCAAGGGAATAGGGAACACCCATCCCTCAGCTCCGAAACCAGAGGATGAGAAATAGACGCACTCAATCACACTATAAAGTGCACATCAGGTTACAGCTGGGAACGCGATGCACCATCACACACACAAGCAAATACCAAACAATAGCTTTAAGGAATGCACCCCACGATATACCAACCAACTAACTAACAAATAGCCATAACAGGAGGAAACTACAGACTGAATACATAGGCTGACCAAGACGGAAGTACTAGGACGTTTCACTAACAGCACCCTGGCCTTGAACCACTCCAAATTCCAACAGACTTATGCCACAATAGATAGCAAGGGAACAGGAAGCCCCCAACCTCAGCTCCCACTCCGGAGGGAGAGAAATCATACATACCTATCACACCGTACAATGCTAATTACGATACAGCTACGACCGCACTGCACCATCACACACTACAGTCAGAAGGCCTATAAGGAATCAGCAACTACCCATCACACAGGAATACAGCTCAATCGGAACAAGAAGCATTATAACCAGGATAAAGACCCCCAACTTTCAAATCTCTGCATACTCAACCCACCCAAAACTCACACAACCATCTCTCACCCAGCAATCCGCATGCACTTTACCACACTGCATCAACAACACATAAACAAAACCTACTGCACACAAGGTCTCGCCCGATCTGATGCTCTCACCAATGCGCAGGGCACAGTGTATATCGAACTGAAGCCGCCAACAGCACACCACCTCTCCCACTCTCCTACTCCGCCCTCCACACGACACGACTAACCCTCCCCGCCCTCCTTCTTGTTTTACAGATCCACCAGAGCACCAATTCCGTTGGTGACGGTGTGCTATGTAAGTACCTTTAACATAACATAACCTAACATTCCTGTTCCGATAAAGGGTGTCCCTCATCATTTTTCAATTTTAATGTTTGATGCTTATAGGATTTATATTGTGTCTGACTTCTCAAAAGAAACTTACACTGGGAGGAAGCAATTTCTGGTTCTCAGACCAGTGCCTTAGAAATGTGGTTTCAGGTGTGGTCTTTAGAAATCTTCAAGGATGATTCGCTATTTCTAATGGCCCTACTTGCGAATTTCTTAAAGCTGATGCATTATATTCAGTTATTGAACCTATGGATGCTAACTCAATAGATACTGTACCTTATCTCTTCTACTTCTTCACCTAATGCTTCTCTTTCTTTATCTTTTCACGGTGTGACTACCTACGACAAATCTAAGCCTAGCAAGTTAACTTTTCTAAAAGCAGATCTGAACTCACATTTGTTACCCATGTGTGAGGTCCATAAAAAAATCCAGATACAAATCTCACTTTCCAATTAAGTCTACTGACCCAACTAATCTCACAAGTAATGGCTAAAACATTTATTTAGCTTGTGTATTGACTACAGTAAGACAGTAAGCTGTAATGTGGTTATTATGATTATGTTTTAAAGTTTGGAGCAATATATATATATATATATATATATATATATATATATATATATGCTGTAATTGTCTGTTTCATCATTAATTTCTTATATCCTAATGTTCAACACATTCCATTATTATGCTATATTTTTCTATTTCCTTTGTTCTTTATTTTTACATTAGGTCTTTCTTTCACTCTTTTCAATATAATCTTCATTATGGACCTTGTGTGGGCGTGGGATTGGTTGGTAGTCTTCCCTCTCTGGGTCCTCTTATACATCTCTCTTGTTTTCTTATTTTATTTCTTATTCGGTGTTGGGTTGGTGTTACTATTATGGCTATTAATCACTGTTTTATTTTCTCTTCAAAATGTAACTTTATTAATATTTTAAATAAAGCATTACAAACCGTTTCTGCCCCCCCAGCAACAGTATACATCCCTTCCTCCACTCCCTCCCCCATGCTGCAGACTCCAATCGACCCCTGTAGGTTCATACCAAGGGTACCCACTCCCTCCATGCCATCTGAGGCTGTGGGCTAGGACATACATGCTCTATCCTGCTTAAAGTAGAGGCCCAACAGGGAGGCATATCCCAACCCATAGTACTAATCACCAGCCGTACTTCTAAAAAAAAAGGCGGCCACATACCCTCAATGTTGGACCGTGACTCATCCAAAAGGTGGGAGAGGAACTCCATATCATATATAGCTCAAACCTTCGCCACCCAATTCTTTTCTGTGTGCAACCACAGACTCTTCCACAGCCGGGCCACGCAGCATCTGGCGGCCAACAGCAGGACCCTCACCATGTGCCCACCCTCCATCTTTTCCCCCTCTTCTAATCTCACCCCAAAGAGGGGAAACCACAGCGAAAGCTTCATGTGAACCCCATGAACTCCCTTGATCCACGATAGAACTTCCCTGCAGTAATATTGCACACCAGGGCAACCCCACCACATGTGACTGTAGTCCCCCTTCACCCGGTGACACTTCCAGCAGTGTGGGTCATATCCCTCGCACATATTAGCCAACACAGCCAGTGGGTAGTGCCACCTGTGTAGCAATTTCAGGGCTTGACGACTATACTGCAGGGAAACCGTCGAGCGTGAGACTTTCCTACAAGGCATCATCCATGTCTCTCCCCAGATCTTGTCCCCATCTGTTCCTGGCAGGGAATGGGTCCCTGGATTCCGCCAACAGTATCGCACTATACATCCGAGCAATAAGCCCCTGATAGCCTGCCATCGTAATCAGGAGCTGCTTAAAGTCTATCGGCCCCCTCCATAAGTTCTCATGCCATTGGTGATCCGTCAGCAGCGGAATACAGATAGTTTTCCAATACCCCCAGACATTCCTCCAGCTTACCTAAGGAGATGGAAGTCCTGTCCTCCCACATTTGACCAGCCCTACTCAGCCCTGCCTTGTACCAAAGCTAGAATGCCAGCGCCTCCTCCACCCCATCCCGCAATGACGGGCCCAGATACAGCTAAAGGGAGACGTCCACGTGGAGAGCCATCAAGTATCTTCCTCCCACCTTCCAAAGGGACTACAAGACCTTCAAAACCGGGTGCTGCACCACTCTGCTGAGGATTCGGTGCCGGGTTATGCCAAGCCACTCCCCCAGAGAGACCCGGGCCAAAATCGCATTATCCATCTGCACTCATTGCTTGTCAGATGGAGGGTTCAGGTGGTCCACCAAAATGCAGAGCTGGGCTGCCTTGTAGTAGGTTGGGAGATCCAGGAACCCCACTCCCCTTCTTCTCTCGGGATAATCAATGTTCTGTATGCAATGCTATGCTTTGCCCCTGCCCATAAGAATTTCAACAAAGCTCCCTTGGCATCACCAATAAAACACCACAGAACCACCACTAGGAGCATTTTGAATAAGAACAAAAATGTGGGCAGCGGCACCATTTTAACGCAGTTCAAGTGCGCCATCCACGAAAGCTTTAACCTTGCCCACCTGTTCATGTCCTTTTGCACAGCAGACCACAACAGCAGGTAGTTCTTTGCAAAGAGATCCCTGTAGTGATGCGAAACCTGCACCCCAGATATCGAAAGCAATCCTCTTGCGTCTGAAGCAGCAACCCCTTAATATATTCCCTATCTGCATCCGACAGTCCCCCAGCTGCAAAGGCCACCGATTTGATTTCTCCAGATTAACTTTAAATCCAGATAACTCCCCATATCTTGCTAAACTCTCCACCACACAAGGCACTAACTGTGTGAGATTGGTGATGTAGAGCAGGGCATCATCTGTGAAGAGACTAAATTTGCATCCTAGCCTCCCTATAGGGACACCCGCTATTCCCTCATCTTTTCTCACCCATATGGCCCATGGTTCCATGACCAATGCATAGAGCAACAGCGAGAGCGGACACCCCTTTCTCGTACCCCGCTGTAGCGAGAAGGCCTGAGAAGTGCTTCCGTTCACCACCACCCTGGTTGCTGGTTTATAGTATAGAGCCGCGATCCACCCCATCTATCTCGGGCCCATCCTTATAGCTGGGAGAGCCTGCCCGCATGAATGCCCTGCTCACCCAGTCAAAAACCTTTTTCGGCATCTAGGGCAAGGAGTAGAGCCCCTTCTCTAGTGGCTGCTGGTGCGCTGAGATTGTGAAGCGTCTTACGTAGGTTATCAGCATGCTGCTTGTGCATAATAAAGCCTGTCTAGTCTGCATGTATCAATCGGGGAGGCAGGACTCCAGGCGGGCCGCATGTAGTCTGGCAAAGATTTTTGCATCCATGTTTAGCAGGGAAATATGCCTGTTTGAAGCGCAGTTAGTGTGGTTCTTCCCCTGCTTTGGGATAACCGTATTAAGGCCTGCAGAAACGTCTGTGGTACCGTGCCTTCCTCAACAATAGAATTAAAAAGCTTGGCCAGGGGTAACGCCAGTAGGGACTGATACTGCTTGTAGAAGTCTGTCGTGAACCCATCCTTCCCAGTGGCCTTGCCCGCCTTTAACATTTGGATCGGCTGCAACACCTCTTCCCTCGTCACCTCTGCCTCCAAGGCCCCACCCTTCCACCGCTGTGAGTTTGGGGAGCCGCAGATCATAAAGATAGCCATGCATCACCTCACCCGCTGCCCCTACTGGGCAGGCATAGAGCTTCTGATAATTCACGAATTGGGCCGGGCTATCTTGCCCTCTGCCCACCATAGCTCCATCAACTCTGCGTATCTGGTCCACCCTCCTTTATGCCCTTCAGTCCTGCACCCTGTTCACCAGAAACGTATTCACAGCATCAGCCTTTTCATAAAACAGTCAAGAAATGCTTCTTCCTCCTCCACACGGCAAGAAAAATACTACCTTTCCTCTCCTTCACAAACAAAACACTCACCATCGTCGGCCTCATCCAATGTGCATAACTGTCATGCATGCTGGACGTGGTCCTACCTCCTACGCTCGTAGAACAGCTAGACCGTTCTATTCCAAATGGCGGTTGTTCGATACGTTGCCGGGAAAACGACGTTTGCACTTTTCACGTCGCTAGCTTCACGTGTATTCTGCTTCGTCACGTGAACTACGGCATTACGTATTTAAGCAGCGTGGAAACTTCACTCGCTGCTTCTGATCGAATCATTTGGCGTTGTGTAGCTGAACCTCCGGTCTGCATCCTTGCAGGTTACTACAGCTACTTTTTGGGCCTTCTATAGCGTGTTTTCCGCCACACGCTGATTCCTGGAGCTGTTTGGTTGCGTGTAAATCCACATGCGCACGTTGTCTTCAAACGCGGCTGGCCTGGGCTGCGTGAATCCTGTTCGCGTGTAAATCCACACGCGCACGCTATCTTCAAGCGCTGCTGGCCTGGGCTGCGTGAATCCTGTTCGCGTGAAAATCCACACGCGCACGTTGTATTCAAACGCGGCTGGCCTGGGCTGCGTGAATCCTATTCGCGTGTAAATCCACACGCGCACGTTGTCTTCAAACGCGGCTGGCCTGAGCTGCGTGAATCCTGCTCGCGTGTAAATCCACACGCGCACGCTATCTTCAAGCGCTGCTGGCCTGGACTGCGTGAAACCTGCTCGCGTGTAAATCCACACGCGCACGCTATCTTCAAGCACTGCTGGTCTGGGCTGCGTGAATCCTGTTCGCGTGTAAATCCACACGCGCACTCTATCTTCAAGCGCTGCTGGCCTGGACTGCGTGAATCCTGCTCGCGTGTAAATCCACACGCGCACACTATCTTCAAGCGCTGCTGGCCTGGACTGCGTGAATCCTGCTCGCGTGTAAATCCACACGCGCACGCTATCTTCAAGTACGGCTGGCCTGGACTGCGTGAATCCTGCTCGCGTGTAAATCCACACGCACACGCTCTTTTCTTCGCGGCTGTACAGAACCGCGTGTACTTTGTTTATACCTTAAAAGGAGCGCTATTTCCAACTCCTGCACCTGTGATATTAACAGGGGGATTGATTCATTTCTATACTTTACTCTACGTGGGAAGGAAGCTTTTCAAGGACAATTGGAAGGTGACAGTGAACAGTACTTTGGACGCTATCCTGTGGTGCATCAACCCGGTATCTAGCGTGAGCCTCGTTCCGTTCGGGATAAGTCTCCCTTACTAATCTTCCCTTCCTTGTCGTTTGTTCTACCTTGGATTCCTCAAGAGACTCTGCTGGATTCATCTGCCCTAGACTCGAGGTCAGTGTGTGCATTCATGACATTTTCTATTCCATCATACCCAGGTTGGGGCAGTTATTCATGATACTTTATTTTGTTCTAGGCTGACTTCCTATACCTTACCCACGCCCTTTCCAGTGATCCATCACTCTGCCTGTTTTACCAGTCAGAGAGTTGTATCATTTGGAAGGTCTTAACTTGACTTCACAACTATCAAAACGCGTGAACAGGGATCCGGAAGACCCTACCACCTGTATCCTTTTGAGTACCGTATCCTTTTCAGTTAATACTTTGGTGCTCTCTGACAGAATCAGAAGCCATGGAGGGTACGGATCCTTTAGCTGTTTTGACTCAGTTGATCAGCGATTTGAGAAATGAAATGGTTACGGCACAGGACATGTTACGGCATCGTATGGACGTTATGCAAGACGCCATGCACGGTAGTCCTCAGGGAGCACAGGTTCCAATGGCCACTGCATCTGGATCTGGGACTATGACACCCCCACAGGAAACTATTAATGTGGTTATGCCCACTCAGTTTCCCTTGGCCCCTCCGGAACGGTTCACGGGTGATCTCAAAACCTATAGCACCTTCGTTAATCAGTGCCGACTCCATTTTCTTTGCCGTCCTACATCTTTTCCTGACCTAACCACAAAAGCAGCATTCGTGCTTTCCCATTTAGGGGGCACAGCTGCTGCTTGGGCTAACCCTTTGTTGGAAACAAATAGCCCTTTGTTGTACGACTGTGACGATCTCTTGGCTGCTATGAGTAAAGTCTTTGACATGCGTTATGCTACTCAAGCCATGGATCTGGAGTTACTTAATCTACAACAAGGCAATCAGCCTCTTTTGCCTTACATTGCCCGGTTCAATCAACTAACAGCCGAAACTCAATGGCCTGACGGCAAGAAAACGGCTGTTTTCTACAAGGGTCTTTCAGAAGAACTGAAAGATGCCTTATCTACAGTTCCAGTGGTTCCTACGGGATTCACAGAGTTGCTCGATTTGGTTTTACAAATCGATGCCCGAAGGAATGCTCGGAAAGGAGAGAAAAAGCCTTTCATGCAAGCCTCGGGGCGTTCAGAGACACCGGCAGTCCTCTCGAACGACCCCGAACCCATGCAGATTGGCATCGTGAGAGGCCGGTTGTCCAATGCAGAACGAGAGAACCGAAGAAAGAACCATTTATGTATGTATTGCGGTTCATCCGAGCATTTATTGGCGACATGTCCTAAAAAACCCATCAAGCGTTCGGGAAACGCCAAAACTCGACAATAGCAGGAGTCCCTATGTCGAGTGTTTCATCGGACTCCAGTACCATTCCTAAACACGCACCCGTAATTGTTGAGGTGACGTTAAGTTGTGGTGAACGAGAATTGGTTTCCAAGGCCATGGTTGATTCCGGAGCCACCAACAATTACATAGACATCACATATGCCAAGAACTGTTCCATACCCCTTGTAAACAAAAACAAACCTGAAACGGTTAATACCATGGACGGATCTGTTTTGACTTCTGGTATGGTAACCCAGGAGACGGTATCTGTTCAGATGACATTATCGAATAATCATTCGGAAGAAATCATCTTCGATGTCATAGCTGCTCCGCAGTACGAGATCATACTTGGTCTTGCATGGTTAACCCTTTATAATCCCGCCGTTGACTGTGTTTCGGGATTGCTCCAGTATCCTTCGATTCATTGCAATGAACATTGCTTTACCAGTCAGGAGGTGTCAAACAAGCAACACATATTGGCCTCTATGGTGGGAGCTTCAACTATCAGCGTGGTACATCAAAGCGACACTACCATACCATGCGAATACGCTGAGTATGCTGATGTCTTTGACAAGGGCCAGGCAGAACAATTGCCTCCCCATCGACAGTACGACTGTCCTATTGAATTGATTCCTGGTGCCAAAATCCCTACAGGTCGTTTATATTCACTGACCCCAAAAGAAGACGTTGTGTTGAAAGAATACATTGACAAAGCTTTAGCGATGGGTTTCATACGGCCATCACAATCACCTGCTGCGTCTCCTCTATTCTTTGTTCCGAAGAAAGAGGGAGATCTAAGGCCTTGTATTGATTACAGGGCACTTAACGACATCACCATAAAAAACCAATATCCTTTACCACTGATAAACGTTCTATTGGATCAATTAGGTACTTCCAGTTACTTCACCAAATTGGACTTGCGAGGAGCATACAATTTAGTTCGCATTTGTGAAGGCGACGAATGGAAGACCGCTTTCAAGACACGTTATGGTCTTTACGAGTATTTGGTGATGCCTTTTGGTCTGTGCAACGCTCCCGCCACTTTTCAATTCTTCATGAATGATATATTCAGGGACATAATGGACCAGTTTGTGGTGATTTATCTGGATGACATTCTGATCTATTCATCATCTTTTTCGGAACACGTCAAACACGTTTCTACGGTCCTACAAAGACTCAGGGAGAACCTTCTTTATGTGAAAGCCGAGAAATGCGTTTTTCATTCACAGGAAGTGGAATTCCTGGGCTATGACATTACCAATCTAGGTGCTCGAATGAGCCGTTCCAAGGTGAAGGCCATATTGAATTGGCCGATTCCGCACAATGTCAAGTCATTACAGTCTTTCTTAGGCTTTGCGAATTTCTATCGCAGATTTATTCATTCCTTCTCCAAAACAGTAGCTCCTTTGACGGCCTTAACTAGTTCTAAAGTTCCTTTCTGTTGGAACCCAAATGCCCAAGCATCATTCGAAAAGTTGAAAGAAGCATTTACCACTGCACCCGTGCTTCAACATCCAGATCGCCAGTTTATCGTTGAAGCGGATGCATCCAGTGTCGCTACTGGAGCGGTACTCTCACAAGTTTGCACAGAAACCAAGGAGGAGCACCCAGTGGCTTTCTTCTCTCGCAAACTTACCCCATATGAACGAAACTACACCGTCACTGAGCGGGAACTGCTGGCTATCAAGGATGCCTTCCGAGAATGGCGTCATCATCTTCTTGGGGCCAAACATCAGGTGTTAGTGTACTCTGACCATAGAAATCTTCAAGCATTCAAATCCATGAAATGCCTTACGGCCCGACAGGCCAGACGGCATGTCTTTTTTGCCCAATACGATTTCCTGGTCACATATCGTCCTGCCCGAGAACACGTTAAGTCGGACACGTTGTCCCGTATGAGTGAAGAGGCGAAGGAAGAAGCACAAGTACAGAACCAGTTGTTGGCAGATCATGTAATATGTAGTTGTTCTGTTCAACCATCCTTAAAAACCGAAGTACAAGAGTGGGTGAAAAATCATCCACAAGTTATCCAGGATATGAATCTGGACGTACATAAGGGTTTACCATTCACACAAGGAGTGCTCTACCTACCGACGTCTTCAACGCGGAATAAAGCCCTCAAGTGGAATCATGATTCCTTGATCGCAGCCCATCCTGGACGGAAGAAAACACTAGAACTACTCAAAAGATGGTGCTGGTGGCCGTCCATGTCAAAAGATGTCATAGATCATGTATCAACTTGTTCTGTATGCATCCAATGTAAAAACACTCCTGGTAAACCAGTGGGCTTACTCCAGTCCCTACCTGTCCCTAACAAACCATGGGACATGATATCTATGGACTTTGTGGTAGAACTCCCACCAAACCAGGAGTACGATACCATATGGGTTGTAGTGGATTATTTCACTAAATTGGCTCTTTATATTCCCTGTATTGGTTTACCAACCGCTGCTGTTCTGGCTGACCTATTCATCCAACATGTATTTCGTTTCTTTGGTTTACCGTCAGTAATCATTACGGACAGGGGCTCACAGTTTGCGTCACGCTTTTGGAGAGTACTAACCTCTGCATTACTGATTGATGATAGAATGTCCAGTGCTTACCACCCTCAAACTGATGGACAGACCGAAAGAGTCAACTGCACTATGGAACAATATCTGCGGTGTCTGTGTCTGCAGTACCAATCGGATTGGCTCACGGTCCTGCCGGCAGCTGAATTCGCCTATAACAACTCCTGTCATAGTGCCATAGGCACTTCACCGTTCTATGCGCTTTATGGACAGCACCCCCGATCAATACCTTTGGTTCCAGCTTGTCTTTGGATACTCCTGCCGCAGGCCGTACCTTTCGTGATCTGAAGAAATTACAGAGGAAAGTGAAGCAGCAATTAGAGCAGGCTAAAAGACGCGACAAGTTCTATGCCGATGCTCATAGAATACCCGCACCCGTCTACAAGGCTGGTATGAAAGTATGGCTGTCCACTAAGAACTTGAGAATTCCAGGCAAAAAGAAATTATTGCCTAAATACATTGGTCCGTATGTAGTGCTCCAAGTAATTAATCCGGCTGCTGTCCGTCTGGCTTTGCCACAACGATGGCGAGTGCATCCTGTATTCCAGGTGTCACTCATTAAGCCATGTTCTGAAGCTACTAGATTGCCTGTACGGCCTGTTGCTATTTCTGTGCGGGGTTCAGATGAATACGAGGTACAGGACATACTGGATATGAGACTACGTTCTGGTAGGCCGTTTTATCTGGTGGACTGGAAGGGCTATGGTCCCGAAGATAGGTCCTGGGAACCTCTTTCTAATATTCATGCTCCTGCTTTATTGAAGCATTTTCACACGAGAAGGGGAGAGGTTGCCCCTTTGGGGGATGGCACTGTCATGCATGCTGGACGTGGTCCGACCTCCTACGCTCGTAGAACAGCTAGACCGTTCTATTCCAAATGGCGGTTGTTCGATACGTTGCCGGGAAAACGACGTTTGCACTTTTCACGTCGCTAGCTTCACGTGTATTCTGCTTCGTCACGTGAACTACGGCATTACGTATTTAAGCAGCGTGGAAACTTCACTTGCTGCTTCTGATCGAATCATTTGGCGTTGTGTAGCTGAACCTCCGGTCTGCATCCTTGCAGTTTACTACAGCTACTTTTTGGGCCTTCTATAGCGTGTTTTCCGCCACACGCTGATTCCTGGAGCTGTTTGGTTGCGTGTAAATCCACACGTGCACGTTGTCTTCAAACGCGGCTGGCCTGGGCTGCGTGAATCCTGTTCGCGTGTTAATCCACACGCGCACGCTGTCTTCAAGCGCTGCTGGCCTGGGCTGCGTGAATCCTGTTCGCGTGAAAATCCACACGCGCACGTTGTCTTCAAACGCGGCTGGCCTGGGCTGCGTGAATCCTGTTCGCGTGTAAATCCACACGCGCACGTTGTCTTCAAACGCGGCTGGCCTGAGCTGCGTGAATCCTGCTCGCGTGTAAATCCACACGCGCACGCTATCTTCAAGCGCTGCTGGCCTGGACTGCGTGAAACCTGCTCGCTTGTAAATCCACACGCGCACGCTATCTTCAAGCGCTGCTGGTCTGGGCTGCGTGAATCCTGTTCGCGTGTAAATCCACACGCGCACTCTATCTTCAAGCGCTGCTGGCCTAGACTGCGTGAATCCTGCTCGCGTGTAAATCCACACGCGCACACTATCCTCAAGCGCTGCTGGCCTGGACTGCGTGAATCCTGCTCGCATGTAAATCCACACGCGCACGCTATCTTCAAGTACGGCTGGCCTGGACTGCGTGAATCCTAATCGCGTGTTAATCCACACGCACACGCTCTTTTCTTCGCGGCTGTACAGAACCACGTGTACTTTGTTTATACCTTAAAAGGAGCGCTATTTCCAACTCCTGCACCTGTGATATTAACAGGGGGATTGATTCATTTCTATACTTTACTCTACGTGGGAAGGAAGCTTTTCAAGGACAATTGGAAGGTGACAGTGAACAGTACTTTGGACGCTATCCTGTGGTGCATCAACCCGGTATCTAGCGTGAGCCTCGTTCCGTTCGGGATAAGTCTCCCTTACTAATCTTCCCTTCCTTGTCGTTTGTTCTACCTTGGATTCCTCAAGAGACTCTGCTGGATTCATCTGCCCTAGACTCAAGGTCAGTGTGTGCATTCATGACATTTTCTATTCCATCATACCCAGGTTGGGGCAGTTATTCATGATACTTTATTTTGTTCTAGGCTGACTTCCTATACCTTACCCACGCCCTTTCCAGTGATCCATCACTCTGCCTGTTTTACCAGTCAGAGAGTTGTATCATTTGGAAGGTCTTAACTTGACTTCACAACTATCAAAACGCGTGAACAGGGATCCAGAAGACCCTACCACCTGTATCCTTTTGAGTACCGTATCCTTTTCAGTTAATACTTTGGTGCTCTCTGACAATAACGCACAGGGCAATCAGCGGACAAGGAGCAGAATTCCTACAAAAAAATAACAATCTACAAGCCAACGAGACCGCTCAGGCCAACCAACGAAATCCGACTGGAACAAAAACCTTACATCAAGAAGAAACTCGGAGGCACTGCTTTCTACCACTTAGCCGCGAAAACCTGGAACAACATCCCAAAAGTAATAAGGAACACCAAAGATCACCTTAAATTCAGAAAATTACTAAAAACCTGCCTCTTCAACACCAGAGACTAAAACCGAAACAACAATAAGACAAACGACTCATCAAAAAAGGACATTGACAAACCCCTAGAACCGACAGAAATACCCTGGGCACCAGTATGGCTGACGCTGGACACAGGGGTCCACCCGCGAGACCCAGAGAAACGGATGCAACTACTCCAGCCAACCCTTACCATCCCCCACCGCCCGTACAGCCACAACTAGGTACCACGGGGCTGTGGAACGACCAAGATACCACCAATCACCACACAATCGGGTGTATGGACACTAGCAGCTGCGCTAGTCATGTGGAGGGGGTGAGGAGCATGCAAGGTTATTAAGGGAGCGGGCGGAGGGGACAGCTAAATCCTCAAACGGCCTCGAATGCAAAACAGGCACGTACCTCCTGAGGCTCAGGGTGTACAAGCATCCCATCGTGTAAGATTACACGAGCCCAACCGGTTCAGTCCAGGATAGAGATGACTAACGAATACCATTAACAATTTCCTTCTCTGCATACACCTCTCAAACTCCAAACCAAACACAACCACAAACCTCTAGCGCAGCAAACCGCACGAACTTCACTACACTGCAACAACAAAACAAAAACACACATAGACTCGCACATCAGCACACGACGACTACCGGCCGCATACACCCCAGGCCCAGCCGACGGAACCACCGGGCTGAGGCTGCCAACAGCACATCACTGCAATCTTGCACTTTTCCAGCCTCCACCCACTAACCCACCCTCCCCCCCTCTCCCTCAACTCCCTTAGGAGTCTCTCCCTATTGGCGTCCTTCTGTTATAGTTGGTATCATAAAGCTTTCAATACCTCCCGGAGTCTACCTTCCACCAGCCCCCTCTCCATTTTCTATAATCAGTCCCCTGACCGTGGCTTTCACTGCCTACCACACGTAGCTATGGGTACTTCCCCATTGTTGTTGGCTTTGAAGTACGCCCCTATCTCCTTCCCCAGGAAGTCCCAGAACACCCGTTCTCTCACCAGCATATCATTACACATCCACCTTGGCTGCCGCCCATGAGGTCTCACCACTCCACCACCATCTCATGCTCCGACCAGGTTTTCACCTCTACTTTAGGTGCACTTGCGTCTCCTATTTGTTCCTGGTGGATCAACAGGAGGCCTTGTCTGGTGCGCAGGGGAAAATAATGTTTAGCCTCCCGGCCCCGGAAAGTGACCCTGCCAGACGTCGGCCCAGTAGTGATCTTCTAGGAGGTATGCAAAGTCAATACTATCCTTGCTCGCCTTCCTCAGGTCTCCTCCCTTTACCGACCACCAGTCCAACACCAGGTCAGTTATGATATTAAAGTCGCCCCCCAGGAGAGTGGCCCCTTCTACCCAACCTTCCAATGCTGCAAAAATCTGTCGCAGGAATCGCACCTGACCTACGTTGGGTGGCGACAGTGTAGCCAATCGGATCTGTGCTACCTCATGGAGATCCTTTATCCTAAAGAACCATCCCCCAAACTCCCTCTTGAGCTGGACCACCGTCATGTGAAGTGTTTTCCCCAGCAAAATACCCACACCTTACTTTTTGGGATCATAGTGCAATGCCCAATACTCCTTGCCAATATCCTTACCCTTTATTGTGGATTCCGCCCCCTGCTTATAATGGGTCTCCTGCAAAAAGAGGACCACAAGACGCTGCTTACAAAACATGTTACGGATTAACAAACGCAAAAACAAAGAGGTGATGGCTGGAAGGTTTAGAATGAATCTGTAATAATTAGATAACTTACAAGAAATTTGAATAACACCAAAAGGTTACCTTAGAGAAACACCAGTCGTTCTCCTTCCTAAGCTGCCTTCTTCAGAAAGATTCCGACAGGGGTAGAGAATGAGTGCCTCCCTGAGACCCTTCCTCCGCCCACAACACAAGGAGTAAGGAGGGGAAGGACCCCAGGGAAACCCTCTGGGGCAGAAAACCCTGTGTCGATGCTCTGGATGGATGTCGTCTGTCTGGAGAGGTTCTTGGTACCCGGACTATCTGCTGAAGGGGAGCCGTCTGAATAAAGACAGAGGAAAGTGGTAAGTTTAAGAAGGGAAACTAGAAAGCAGAATATGGGTAGAGAAAACGAAGAGTACCTGATCGGAAGGGGGATACCACTTATCGAGCTATATTGCAGATCTTCCGATAAGACTCAGATAGGAGTAACCTTGAGGCCGGTCCCGAAAGAGAACGATTCTCAAATCTCAATGCTGCGGATCGGACCCCGCATATCCCTGTTTCTGCAGAGGTGAGACAATATTAGGTGTCAATCCTGGGTCTATTTCTAACCCACGGGTCTACAAGGGACTATCAATTCTCACGTACCGCTCGCCAGGGAGAAATTTTCACTAGCAAACCGATCAGTGAGGTTCAGCTTGTAACGAGTGAGGCTGAGAGAGTCCACTCGAGTCTCCGATGTCGTGCAAGATTTGGGAGAAGGAGTCAGGTCTGAAAATAGGTGAGTGAAAAGGGTAGAATTACACAGAAGGAGTGACAAACAAACTAGTATGCAATAGATCCTAGTGTCGAACTCACGAAGCGTTGTTGTGGAAGAGTAGCAACGCGTAGGCGCGTTGTCTGCGGGAACAGATGAACCGGCTCTGGAGCCGGCGGGCGGTCCTTCCACCGCGCGGTCTTGGTGTAAACCTAGACCCACACCATCCGTAGCGGCGGCCATCTTGGGAGTAAAGATGGCCGCAATCCGTCTAAGAGACCATCGATGCCACAGAGACCATGGTCTCAGCAGGGGCGTGACAGTATGCCCCCTCCGAAGGGCAGGGGCCCCCGGCTTCCCTGGATTTTTACGGAAGAATCGGCGAATAAGAGCCGGTGCATGCACTGCAGAGGCAGGTTCCCAGGAACGGTCAGCAGGAGTATAACCTTGCCAGTCAATCAAAAACTGAAGGCGACCTCGAAAGATACGAGAGTCACAAATATCCGCCACCTCATATTCAGGACCTGACGGGGTAGACACCGGAGGAGGGTGAGTATTCCTTAATCTTGAAAATCGATCACACACATCTTTCTTCAGTTGGGATACATGAAACACGGGATGAATCCGGGACCAAGAAGGGGGAAGTCTGAGTTTGAAAGCAGAGGAACCCAACTTCTGTAGGATGGGGAAAGGTCCGAAATATTTAGGAGACAGCTTGGACGGGACCAGATGCCGTGGTAAGAAACGAGAGGCCAACCATACCAAATCACCCGCCTTCAGGGAGGGCGCTGGAGAACGGTGCTTGTCTGCAAATCGTTTGACTCTATCCTGAGCCTCAAGTAGCGAAGATTTGGCCGTCAAATGTCCTGTCTGGATAACTTGAAGTAGGTTATCCACATCTGGAAATCGTGATGAAGAAGGAAGGCCAGTAGGAAAACAGGAAGGGTGAAATCCATATGAGCAGAAAAAAGGACTGGAACCCAGAGCGGAATGACGGGAGTTGTTGTAGGCAAACTCTGCCAATGGTAATAGAGAAACCCAGTTGTCCTGTGAGGCCGAAATGTAGCAGCGCAGATAGCCCTCCAATGTCTGGTTCAGTCGTTCCGTCTGGCCGTTAGTTTGAGGATGGAAGCCAGAACTCAATGCCCGGGAAATTTTGAGGCTCTTACATATCTGTTGCCAATAACGTGAAGTATATTGGGAACCACGATCGGAGATGATGGTTTCTGGAAGCCCATGGAGCGTGAAGACCCGTGAAAGGAATATTTTCGCCATCTGAGCTGCTGTGGGAATGCATGGTAGAGGAATAAAGTGTGCCATCTTCGTAAAGTAGTCGATTGTAACCATAATTACTGTACAGCCCTCCGAGATAGGGAGTTCGACTATGAAATCTGTCGAAATTATCTGCCAGGGACGATCAGGAATCGGCATCACCGATAGGAGACCAACTGGGGCCGATCGAGGGACCTTTGTTTGTAAACATATGGCACATGCTGAAACATAGTCTCTGATATCTCTACTCAACCTTGGCCACCAAAAATGGCGTTGAATCAATTCCTTGGTATTAGCCATACCTCGATGCCCTGCCATCGGAGAATCATGACAGAGTTGAAGGACTACTTTTCTTAATTCTTCGGAGGAAATGAATAACTGTTTGTCTCTATAGAAGCATCCTTGAGATGAGTTAAGCATCCAGAGAGCGGCAAATCGAGGATTGGTCTGAATAAATCGAGAGGTATCCATAGCCACCAGTTGAAGAAAGGTGGTGATTTCCTGCAAAATTCTGGCCTTGGGAAACAAGGGTTCGGAACGGAAAGGAGTTGTTGAGTTGTAATCCTTTCTGGATAATGCATCTGCCTTGAGGTTGACTCTTCCCGGTATGAAGGAGAAGACGATATCATAGGGCGAAAAAAAATGGGCCCAACGAGCTTGGCGGCTATTTCGTGTTTGAGAGTATTGTAGGGCTCGGAGATTGCTGTGATCGGTCCGTACTTCAATGGCATGTTTGGCCCCCAGTAGCAGATGTCGCCACTCCTCAAAGGCTCTCTTAATAGCTAATAATTCCTTTTCAAGGACTGAGTAATTGATCTCAGAAGGTGAGAGTGTTTTAGATAGATAGGCCACAGGACACTTGTCTCCTTGTTCATTCTCTTGCAGTAGAACGGCACCTACCGCATGATGCGAGGCGTCCGATTCTACAATGAACCTCTTGTTTTGGTCAGGGGTGAGGAGTATAGGTTCCTTGGTGAAATCTTCCTTGAGACTCTCAAAGGCTATTTGAGCCCCGTCTGACCAAAGGAACTTTGCATTCTTCTTAAGGAGAGCCGTCATAGGGAGAATCTTCTCTGAATAGTGGGGAATGAAACGCCTATAAAAGTTGGCGAATCCTAAGAATCTCTGCAGATCTTTAACACCCAGTGGAACTGGCCATTCTGTTATAGCAGAGACTTTCCTGGGATCCATGGCAACTCCCTCGGCGGATAGTATATAACCCAAATAGGCCACTCTATCCTTGTGGAATTTACACTTGTCTAACTTGCAAAAAAGATGATTCTCCTCCAGTCTCTGCAATACTTCCTTCACATGCCGGATATGGTCGGACATGGATACGGAGAAGACCAGTATGTCGTCTAAATAGACAATGACGGTATGTAGAAGGATATCCGAGAATATGTGATCCATAAAACGTTGGAAAACAGCTGGTGCATTGGAAAGTCCGAATGGCATCACTTCGTATTCATAGTGGCCCAAGGGAGTACGAAAGGCAGTTTTCCATTCATCCCCTGCGCGGATTCGGATAAGATGGTAAACTCTGCGTAGGTCTAGCTTGGTAAATATCTTGGCACCCTTTACTGCCTCAAGAATATCCGGGATTAAGGGCATCGGGTAGCGATCCGGAGTGGTGATCTTGTTCAAACCCCGATAGTCTACACATGGTCTGAGTTCTGTCGAATCCTTCTTAGGGATAAAGAACAGTGAAGCGCCGGCAGGAGAAGTGGATTCCTGAATGAGACCGGTATGTAAATGCTTCTGGAGATACTCCTTTAGGACTTCCCGTTCGCGCGCTGATAGTATATACATGCGCCCAAAAGGGATTGGAACACCAGGTGCTAGTTCAAGGGCGCAATCATCTCTACGATGAGGAGGTAATTCTGCGAACTCTGAATTGGAAAACACTACTTGAAATTCTTGGTAGTCAGGAGGAATCTCCTGGATGTTATGTAACACCGAGGTAGTGCAATTATTTTCTTGGATGGAGTGTGTAGAACAGAACCCTAACGCTCCACCAGAAAGGCAATGAGTAAGGCAATGTTCTGATCCTAGAAAGATTGTGCCGGCTTTCCAATTAATGTATGGATTATGGGTTCTAAGCCACGGTAACCCCAGTATCAAGGGATAATGTGCTGTACGAATGACATCGAATACAATAGTCTCTTGATGAGATGCAATCTTCATTTGAATCGGTCTTGTTTGTTCCCTGATAGGACCGGAAATCAATGGACTTCCGTCAACAGATTCTACTGGAACCGCAATGGCCTTTAGGGAGCATGGTATATTCTTGTCATTCTTCCAATGGGTGTCTACAAAATTCCCCGCAGCTCCGCAATCAATCAATGCGGGAACCAAAATTGGCTCGGAGGTGCCCCATTCCATTGAAACCTGAATGACAATCATGGGAGGATTGGGTGTGTCTGTGCTTTGAGAAGTCAAAGGGCCTCATTACACGGTAGGCGGCGAGCCATGGCGCTAAAAGCGCCATGGCTCATGCCGGTAAAATACCGGCACCGCCTTGGCGGAAAGGGGATTTACCGCCCCATTCCAAGGTTGGAGGGGCGGTAAATCCCCTTTCCGCCATTGCCCTTCCCCATTCCCATTTTTGCCCCATAGGGCATAATGGGGATGGGGAAGGCGCTAATTACGGCACCGTAAATTACGGTTGCCGTAATTAGCTCCGAGGTCCCTTAGCGGGATGGATTTTAACGCCTGCAAGAAGCAGGCGTTAAATCCTCCAACCCGCAAAGGGACCTCGTAGTACGGCAGTAAGGGTTAACGGTCACCGTTGCCATTAACGGTGACCGTTAACCCTTACCGCCGTCCGTGTAATGAGGCCCAAAGACTTGGTTGAGGAACCTATTATTGGCTCCCTAGCCGCGGTTCCCCATGTGGTTGGGAGGAAGCGTTTCCCTGTCGTTTGTTAGGGGTGATGGGGCAATCCTGTACTGGGTGGTCTTTGGACCCACAATACATACACAAGCCTTTAGCTCTCCGTCGATTACGTTCTTCCAAGGTGAGTCTACCTCTTCCTCTTGTGATTCCTATCTGCATTGGTTCATCAATTGGGGTTTTCATGGGACTAGTAGGATGCGTAGTCAATGGTCTCACAGAACGATTTCGACGTCGTTCTCTGAGCCTTTCCTGTAGACGGTAGTCCATCTGCATCACTAATGTAATCATTTCCGCTAGGTTGGGAGGTCGAGACACTCTAGACACCTCGTCTTTAAGTTCCTCATTCAAACCCCTACGAAATAGTGTTATCAGAGCATCATCAGCCCAAGAGGTTCCCGCAGCAAGCTGTTTAAAAGAGGTGATATAAGACAGTAGATCCTGTGATCCCTGTTTGAAGTCCAATAATTGCTCTTGGGAGGAAACAGTGATCTCTTGTCTACTGAACATGGATCTAAGACTGTTCAGAAAGGCGGGATAGGAGTCTAGCAGAGCGTTGTTTGTCACAACCAGTGGTGTAGCCCATGCCAATGCCGGTCCAGTCAAGTTAGCTATCATATGTCCCACCCTGTCATGATCACTCCGAAAGAAGGCCGTCTTGAACGAAAACTGGACAGTACATGCTTCGATAAAAGCTTTAAGTTTGTGGGGATTCCCATCATATAAACCCCCTGGAATGGGACCTGGAGGTAATTCTGAAAAACTAGGTACCCTTCCTACCTGTTGTCTCAAGAAGTCATTTTCCTGTTTTAATGCCTGGACTTCCGCAGTCAAAGACTGTACTGCAGAAACCAATTGCTGCTGTTGGGCTGCGTCCATGATATCTCCTTGAACTATTGAGTTCTCTAAGGCAACCGTTCAGCGCCTGGGAAGCCCCAGTAACTTCTAATCTTTGTTTGGGCGTTGCTAACTGTAATAATTAGATAACTTACAAGAAATTTGAATAACACCAAAAGGTTACCTTAGAGAAACACCAGTCGTTCTCCTTCCTAAGCTGCCTTCTTCAGAAAGATTCCGACAGGGGTAGAGAACGAGTGCCTCCCTGAGACCCTTGCTCCGCCCACAACACAAGGAGTAAGGAGGGGAAGGACCCCAGGGAAACCCTCTGGGGCAGAAAACGCTGTATCGATGCTCTGGATGGATGTCGTCTGTCTGGAGAGGTTCTTGGTACCCGGACTATCCGCTGAAGGGGAGCCGTCTGAATAAAGACAGAGGAAAGTGGTAAGTTTAAGAAGGGAAACTAGAAAGCAGAATATGGGTAGAGAAAACGAAGAGTACCTGATCGGAAGGGGGATACCACTTATCGAGCTATATTGCAGATCTTCCGATAAGACTCGGATAGGAGTAACCTTGAGGCCGGTCCCGAAAGAGGACGATTCTCAAATCTCAATGCTGCGGATCGGACCCCGCATATCCCTGTTTCTGCAGAGGTGAGACGATATTAGGTGTCAATCCTGGGTCTATTTCTAACCCACGGGTCTACAAGGGACTATCAATTCTCACGTACCGCTCGCCAGGGAGAAATTTTCACTAGCAAACCGATCAGTGAGGTTCAGCTTGTAACGAGTGAGGCTGAGAGAGTCCACTCGAGTCTCCGATGTCGTGCAAGATTTGGGAGAAGGAGTCAGGTCTGAAAATAGGTGAGTGAAAAGGGTAGAATTACACAGAAGGAGTGACAAACAAACTAGTATGCAATAGATCATAGTGTCGAACTCACGAAGCATTGTTGTGGAAGAGTAGCAACGCGTCCGCGCGTTGTCTGCAGGAACAGATGAACCGGCTCTGGAGCCGGGGGGCGGTCCTTCCACCGCGCGGTCTTGGTGTAAACCTAGACCCACACCATCCGTAGCAGCGGCCATCTTGGGAGTAAAGATGGCCGCAATCCGTCTAAAAGACCATCGATGCCACAGAGACCATGGTCTCCGCAGGGGCGTGACAGAATCTTAACCTCTGGCATTGCTCTGGGTAACACTCCAGACCATCGTTCTTCGCCTGCCAAGCCTTTACAGAAGGGGAAAGACCATGTGCAAATCAGGCTTAGCCCCACCCCAAAAGGAGCAGTCCAGCCCGAACTGCTAAATCCACATCCGTTCTGCATGAGACTACAAGCATCCCCAAAGATGTTTCGACCTTGTTGGGCCTCATCAGTGAGGAGTAGCTGGGTCTCTAGGCCCAGCAGCAGCGGGACCCACGACTGGGCATACCCGTCCCACTCGGGGTGACATAGCAAAAACAAAGAGGTGAAGGCCGAAACATGTCTGGGGTTGCTTGTGTTTCTGTGCAGAGGGGACCTGGCCTAGCAGTTTGGGCTGGGCTGCTACCATTGGTGGCAGTACCTGACTGATTTGCATATGGCGGGACCTCTTTTGCAATGGCGCAGACGGGCTAAAAAACGGTGGTGTGGAAGGTTGCGCAGAGCAATGCCAGTGGTACAGATTCATTCAAAACCTTCCACCCATCACTTTTGTGGTCACTGATTAACGAACAACACTTGTTTTGGCAGTTAAGCCCCTTTACATTTAAGGTGGCCACCTTCACCTCAGCCATAGCCCTTCTTTACCTGTCACCATGCAGTCCTCCAGCTTCCCGGTGAGTACCCTGCCCTCCCCTTCTGTGTTAGCCACTGTATGAACCGTATCCCCCAGACCTCCACTGAACCTCCATTAACCCCCCCCTTCACCTATCTGAGGTGTTCGACCATGTGTCCTGGGTATCCTGGTCACACCAGCCGAACCATCAGGGATGCAACCCCTGCCCTGCCGCACTAGGTTCCCCACCCGTCACCATCCAGCGACTCCAAGCTCCTGCAACACCACCAGTACTCCCTCCCAGACTGAAAGTTTTACATGACCCACAACAGCAGGGTCCCAACTCTCTACTCAGTCCTGCTCTTTAACTCCTGCTCCCCCAGAACACAACATTAGGAAACCAACTCTTGATTCCAAAAAGAACAAACCCCCACCTTCCCACGCCCCCCTCACACCCATCCCGCCGACTGTTTTCAGCTGGGGAAGACCCCAGGAACAGGGTCGGTGGTCCACCCTCATGTGTCATCTTTCCAAGGCGAGGGGGTATTGAGTCTCTGAAATGTCCTGACCCCATGGACTTTGCATTTTCCCAAGGTGGCCCTCGGACCTCGGGTCTCTTTACGAGGTCCCAACCCACTCTCACCCTTTTCACAATGAGGCCCAATCAAGTCTTCCATGGTGCGCTTAACATACTCAGTTAACAGTTTGTAGCCCTCTCCCTCCCACTCAAACACAAACAAAAAGGGGTATCCCGACCGGTACTTCACTGCCTTCTCCTGGAGCAACCTGGTGAGGGGGCTGCATTTCTTATGCCTCAGCAGCAAACGAGGTGACCAGTCCTGGAAACTGGTCACCTTGGAGTCTCCATACTCAATATTGCCCATGTATCGTGCCTTTTCAAGGATTTTCACTTTGTTGCCATAGTAGTGCAGCAATGCCAGGACTGAACACGGCCCTCTGCTCCCACCACCAGCACGGTGCACTCTGTCCAGGGTTACCTGTTCACCTTTCTTGGAGCTCAGAACCATACCTATTATCTCCTGTATCTTCTGTTCCAGACCAGTAGGAGACTCCCCTTCTTTCTCTGCAGTCCAAAGAGGTTATTCTGCCTCTCCCGGTTTTCGTTGTCGTCCACCTTGAGGTGCATTTCCTCCTCCCGTCTTTCCACCTCCAGGAAACACGCCTTTGTCTGCACTTCCAGGATCCCCACAGAGGTCTGGTTGGAATCCACCCCTTCCACGATCTTCTCCAAGGCAACAACCTTCGCTGAGAGGTCCGACACCTAAGCCCCTATGTCCATCCGCATTCCTCTTATTTCTTCCAAGATGGCCTGGATATCACTTTTTATTGCACCAATCTCTGCACTGTAGAGGTGGGGTCCACCGCCTCCCTTGGCCTTCACCATCTCTTCACTGCCTAGGTAATGAAACTGCGCAAGGACGCCTCTCCAACTCATATCTGGTTCCTCTTAATCCAGGTCAGGGTGTTGGGCCACGCTCAGGCCAGAATGCCACTGTCTGTGTCCTCCTTGGTCCCAATGTCCCCTTGCACGAGTTGGGCGCACCTGTCCAACGGGTTCCCTTTTACCCAGGCCTCCGCCATGCACTCCAGCACCCGCTGCCATCCAGCCTGGCGGCCCTGCACACTTCCTCCTCCTCCTCCTTCAGCAGGTGACGGCGGCTGCCCTCCTAGCTGGCCACTGTGTCACTTCCGCTGCCATGCTCCAGACCTCCACCACCAACTGTTTCCCCCCAGCGCAGGTGCCAGCAGTTCCCAGTTGCCTCACCCACCTGGAGTTTTGTAGTGATTACCAGCCGACTGGCCCCCTTTGGCACTCCTGACAGTGGCGACTATAACGGGCCGCCACCTCCACACCAGCTCATGTCCTGTCTGAAGCTCCTGTAGGTCCTCTGTGTTGCCGGCGGATATTCTCTCCCAGGTCGTCTGGATCTCCTACTCTGACATCGTGGGGTGGGCCTGGGGAGCTGCAGCTCCACAAATGTTCCTGAGGTGCTAGCAGTGAATGCACCTGCCACCGGTAAAATGGCTGCCTCCCCGACAGCAGGATTGGCTGCGGTCAGCCCGTGCTGTCCCCCTGCTACCACTTTGTGCCGCCAGTTGGAGCACCAGGCCTCGACCCAGGGAGGACGGTTCCTCGAGCCCTCACCTGAGGTGCGGCGGCAGTCACAGCTTCCCTGACCGGGACAATCTGTCGGCTCCAGTCAGCACTGATCCCACCATGCCTGCAAGAATGCACAGCTCCAGACCAACGGCTCCGCTCCTCTCCCACGGAGCTGCGGGTGCCACCAAACTACACACGAGTCGGCAATGGAACATGGCTCCAGCTGACAGCTATCAGCTGGAGCCCACGCGGAGAGTCTGCCACTAACCCACCAAGATTTTACAATTAAAATGAAGGCCCACGGAAGCCTAAGCCACTAACCCACTAGGGATGATATTTTTTTAATGAAAAGGCCTCATGAGGCCTCAACCCACTACACCAACAGGGATTTGGGCAATGATTATTTTTAAAGCCTACCAGCTCAAGAAGCAGTCCAGCGTCCAGGGACCCCAGCAGCCCTTTTAAGCCCTGCCTTGGCCTTCCCCGTTCAAACCCCCTGGAGCCAGGTAAGGTATTGGTGAAGGTAAGTGGGCGGTCCTGGGAGGGGATGGGGTATTTAAGGAGCTGTGAGTGTCAGTGTGTAAGTGTGGTTTAGTTGGGTGCGGACAGGAGGAGGTGGAGAACGTCCAAGAGACCAGCAAGAGCGTTTTGGAGTACAGAGGATATTGTTAGAGTGGAGCGTTTGTGTGAGGCGTGTGAATAATAGCAGTGGTAGTAGTAGTAGTAGTAGTAGAGTGAGGTAGTAGTAGTTGGGAGTAGTAGTTGGGATTAGAGGTAGTAGGTGGTGCAAGTAGTGAGCGAAGGCTATAAGTGGTAAATTGGGAGTTAGTAGGAGAAGGGTGAGCAGGGCTCCATATCCTTGGGTGAGCAGGGTACCAAATTCCTGGGAGTGCCTGGGGGGGTCAAACAAGGATTAGAACAGAAGGTGAGCAGGGCACCATATCCCTAGGGGTTGCAATAGTGAGAGGGTTGTGCAGGGCACCAAATCACTGAGTGACCTAGAAGGAAGTAGACAGAGATGGTGGTAGTAGTGGAGTGGAAACAATAGTCGTAATAGTAGCGGAGTGGTAACAGTAGTCGTGGTAGTAGCGGGAAGAGTGGCATTGAGTGGTAGAATAAGAGAAGGTATTGGTATAGAGCCGAACAGGAGTTAGGATTAGAGTAATAGTAGGAGGCTGAGAAGTGGAGTGTGAGGAAGGAGGGAGAAGAGGGAACAGAGGTAGAGGAGCAGTGGGAGATATCCGTCGTAAGAAGAACAGGAGTAAGAAAAGGAAGTAAGATCGAAGGGTGGAGGTGGAAAGGCGGAGTTTGAGATGGGAGGGACAGTGAAGTGGTGGGTGGAGAACAGTTGGAAGGGATTTGTAAAGCAAAGGGTCAGGAGTGAGAGGTTGTGGAGGGAGTGTAAGTGACGCTGGGTGAAAGAAGGCACCATTCCCTATTTTCCCAGCAACTAACCAATGATAGTTGAGGGGGAGTTAGGAGTTCCCTATGGAGTCAGGTAGTCAACAACTTGGGGAAAATATCTTTAGTCATAGTGAGAAGGGAGACAAATAGGGGTTACCGTTACCCATCAGTAGATGACTAACAACCTGGTGGGGACCTCTGGGCCTGGGAGGTGATTTCCAAGCCAGTGAAAGTCAAGAAAGGAAAGGGATGGCCCTAGCCCCAATATTCCTTTTAGGCCAGGATGAACCAAATGAGAAAAGCAGCTATCCTTACAATTTATTTTAATAAACACCCTTGAACTGTTACGAGTCAGAGTGGTTATTTTTGGCGGCCCGCCCCATCACAACAGACAAAGTTGTATTCAAGAAACACACCTTGATGCAAATGAGAATTTAAAGATCAAGACACTTTGGGTGGTCCACGTTTTTTTTCCTCCAGCTCCTTAAAAGAAATGTGGCATTGGCATTCTAGTCTCAACGAATTTGGATTTTTAACTTGTTCAAGAAATGCGTGACTTAGAAGGTAGATGGGTGCTTATTGAAGCTGTTGGCAATGAAATACCCATCAGTGAGGTTAACATATACAGTCTGATCCTATTTTCTGGCATGAACATAAGCAAAAGTTAATTTGTATATATTTTGATAATATTTTAATTTGTGGTGACACGAATCAGGTTTATACATTTTTTCTATTTTGAAGAGAATGCACATATAACACATTTTTCTAAGCATTGCTTACCTTGTTTTTATTGTTCATCGTTAGGGTGGTTGTGTATTTCATCTGCTCCACAATTTTGCTTTGGCTTTCAGAATTGAGTATGAATTGGTGATCTATGTGTGTAGAATTTATATATCAGTATATATTATTGCATCTATTAATTCATTGTGCATTTGTAAGGTGCTTATACATCACAAAATGTAGTTTCAAAGCGCCCACAGGGCAAGGGGAGGGAACATGAGAACAAAGGCAAATAGAACAAACTGGTGAAACAGGAAAGGAGCGGTCCTTCTAGGCCTTGTGAGCATTCAGAACATGCAAGTGCAGGGAGAGAAGGGACGCGGGTAAGTGCTGGGAGTTTCACAGAGGGAAGTGCCACAGAGTTAGTTGTGTGCAAAGTAAGTTATGCAAGTTATGTATAGTACACATGTTAACTGCCAACATCACAAGAGTGTATTGATTTGTTTTTCATACAATATTAATTGCAGAATGATTTACTAAAATATGAGTTCCGAGCTAAATAGTTTTAGTATATTTAGCATGATTCATTATATATTAATTTATGTTATGTGACAGGACCAACATTTAGGCCCTGTCAGGGGCGGGATGGGGGAACCCGACCCCTGCTCTCTTTGCAGTGCCTGGGTGTGGGCCCACTCCTCCTTACCTGCAGAAAAGATTGCAGTGCTGAAGCAGGAGCCACCAATGCCATTGGGAGAAAGGAAGAGGGGGTGAGCTAACGCTGTTCAGACTGCCGCAGCGTGACAGTGAAATCTCACCGCGGGATGCCTGGAGCATGGCAACATGGACCACTGCAGGAAATGGACTCCGCAGAGGCTCTGAGAGCTGATGCAGTGTCCTGGGACAAAGACAGCGTCTGCTTGAACCACTGCAAAGGACACCAATCAATTATCTCACCAGGGATACCAGGGCAGGAAAGAGGCCTATCAGAATGGGTAACAAGGCATTGGTGGCTCAGGGTTCAGCGCTGCAAGGGCTAACAAGGATTCCCAATGGCTATTGCATGGCCCAAGTTAGAAACACAGCCTGCAGCATGGTGGAAAGGGGGCAGGCTTTTCATGCCCATTTTGAGCGCTTCACATAGGCTTGCCCTGTTACACCCCATCAGCCAGGTAAGCTATTGGACAATGTAAGTGGGCCAATCCAGGTAGGGTGTATGCTATTTAAAGAACAGCTTGGTGAGTGTGCGGTGTGGGCTAGTTGGGTGAGAACTGGAGCCGCAGCAGGATGCCCAAGAGACTATAGTATGAGAGCGTGGAGGTTATTGGCAAGAAGGTCCTGTGGAGTGATTGTATGTGAGAGTGGAGGAGTGTGAGGAGTAGAGTTAGAATAAGAGTAGCAGGGTAGTGGAGGTAGTGGTAGTTGTGTGAAGAGTAGAGTGGTAGTGGGAGATGGAATTGGTAGTTTGTAGTAGGGGATGGCAGTGAGCGTTAGTGATAGCGACAATAGCAGAGGTGATGGTAGCGGGAGTGAGAGAGTAGGTGAGAGTATTAATGATAATAGGAGTAGAAGCAACAGCAGAAAGGTGTTAGTGTAGAAGTAGTGGTAACAGCAGGGTGGGAGTAGAAGGTAGAATAGTGGTAAGGCGTAAGGAAGGATATAGTAGCAGAGGTATTGGTAGTAGAGTGGTAGTTGGAGGTAGAAGAGCAGAGAGTGCTGTAACATCTAAGGGTGAAGGTTGGAAACAGAGTTTGAGACCGGAGGGACAACAGGACGTAGGAGAACATCTTAGAAACCAGTATAGCGAAGGGTCAGGTACGAGCGGCGTGAGAGCAATGACAGTGATATAGGGTGAAAGGAAGCACCATCCCTAACATCCTAGAACACTAAGCAGGATGTGTTGGGGAAAGATAGACAATCCCCAGTGAGTTAGTCAACTGTCATCTTTGGAAAACACCAATAGATCAAGGTAAACAAAAGACAGATCAGGGGGTTGCCGATCCGATAGTGACTAACATCCCTGTTAAGGACACATGGGCTAGGCAGGAGGGAAAGGCAGGGGAAGTCGACATAGACAGGGAAGACCTAGCACCCAACTTCCCTAAGACCTGGGTAGGCCGTAACGTTTCCTCAGGGAACCCCTGTACCAAACTATTTGTGAAGATCCAATAAATACCCTTGGAACTACTTTGGGAGTCAGTGTGGGTATTTGTGACAGGAGCCCGTCTGACAGTTAGATAATGTACTATTAGTCTAATAAAATAATTTGACTGTAATTAATAAATGATCAATTGTGCAACATACTATTATATGCTGTATCAGCCAAATGTATTGGTAATGGCTAGTTACAACTTGAACTCATAGCTTTTCTCCAGCATGGGGTCTGGCATGGATTCACATGCTCATGAATATTCCCCGTCGTCAGGCTGGGAATCCTCAGTAAAGAATAAATCAGTATCAGTTTCGTTTCTGATCTGTCTTTCTTAGTAGTAACCAATCACTGGTCTCTGGGTCATACTGCCCCCAGCCAATGACTGCCCTCTCCCTAAGCCCCGCCCTGGCAGCCATCCTGGCAGCCATCCTCAGATTTTTACTGCACGTTCAATTGTTGGGAGTCCTCGTGCTATAGCACTTGAGCTTTTTATTGCGTTTTGCGCTTTTTCAAAGAGATTTATCTCATTTTTCGGTTAAATCGGGCCTCAAGCTCCACCGTTTCTACTTCTGATCAACGGGGAATTTTCTATGCCCCTCAAGGGTGAAGTTTTCGTCGAGTTTTCGTCGAGTTACGCTTCTTGGAGGATTCCAGAAGTTTCTGAGGCTTACCTCGTGGACATCGCGCAGGAAAAGGGAAGCTCGAAACCCGCATACAAGCTGTTCAGGAACTGCCCTGGATGCAAGTTGCAGAATGTGTTCAAGGAGGACGAGCATTCGAGATGCCTCTACTGCCTCCAAGACAAAACGCATGTGGAGAAGGACTGTGCGTTTTGCATGAACATGTCGGACCGGAATATGAGGGATCATCGGACCCGTCTCGCCAACTGGCTGGAAGGCAAGAGCCCGTCAGGTGAGAAGAAGAAGTCCGAGCGGTCTTCTAAGTCCTGTGAGGGTACCCCGGCGACAGGGGCCCAACAGAAGGCAAAGCACCGGAAGTCCGCGGGCACCGGGAGCGCAGAACGGTCAGGCTCCTCGGCTGCCAGGCAGGGCGCATCCTCACCGGCGCCATCAACCACGAGCCAACACTCTGGCTCGGGGAAGAGGAAATCTGAGAACCCGGCTAAGCTTCTGGAGAGGCCCCGGTCGATCTCGAAGGAACCAGCCGAGGGGGAGCGAGGCGGTGACCCTCCCCCCAAGGTGAAGGCTGCAGGCACGCACAAGGTGGTGAAGGCCTTGATTCACCCGGCTAAGGCCTCTATCGAGGAAGTTGCTACGGCCCTGGCATAGCCTGTGGAGGCTACCCCAGTGGAGGCGACCTCGGGCACAGAGTTTTCCTGTCACCACAGAGGGAATCCTCTTTTCAGCCCATCGAGAAGACCTCCGTGAAGACCCCGGTGGAAAAAGAGGGGGGTGGGGCGGTGGCCATTACGGACACGGACACAGCCTCCGAGGAGGAGCTGGTTGAAGTCTTGGAGGGCTGTGACAAGAACGTTGAGGAGGCCCGGTCCCACAGGAAGGATCCTGACGAGGAGGACGACGAGAGTGAGGGTGGCGCCGACGAGGTTCCAGTGGAGGAACCATCGCGCCCGTCGCAGCCTGAGCTGCAGGACAACTCGGCGGCCATTTTGGTGGCAATCCTTATGCACAGAGATAAGGCCGAGATTGCCTCTACCCGCGACGGATGACCCAGAGCCGGGCCCGTCGGGAAGCCCTCCAAACAAGAGGAGGAGGATTCATCCGGCTCCACCTTTTTAGCCCTCACGGCCCTCTCAGCCTTGTCCCTGTCCCCTGTCCCTGGGGATGACATGGGATCAGATACGGCCATGACGGGGACGGATGACGACGGTGGTGACGACGGGACGGATCTCCCATCACCGATTCCTCAGGCCTCCCCACCCGACGAAATTGGCTCCTTCCACGCCATGATTGCCAGGGCATCCGAGCTTTTCCAGCTCTGCCCTGAAGAGCAGAAGAAGGAAGGCTTCCTCTACCAATGGCGCGAGGCCAAGAGGAAGACGGTTCTCGCGGTGCCGCTGCTCGATGACATCTGGGACGATGGACTTGCGCTTCTGAAGAACCCGTCCACATCGCCTGCCAAGAGGGACCGGTACGAGAAGAAGTACCGGGTCCCCGATGCCACCCCCTTGTGCCTGAGGGCACAGCCGACCCCGGATTCGGTCGTCTCGGCAGCGGCCAAGAAGAAAGCAGGGGGCATCGGCTTCATCTTCAACTTCCCCACCGGCCGGCGAGGGAAAGACACTGGACGCCATGAGACGGCGAGTTCCTCTCGTCGGCGGCGACGACGATTAAGGCGGCCAACGCCCTAGTGATTGTGGCCCGCTACGACAGGGAATTGTGGTACAAGATCGCCCCCTTGTTGGACTTCCTACCGGACGACAAGAGGGCAGAGGCCCTGGCGATCCTTCAGGAAGGCGAGGTGGCGTCGGACCACGCCATAACGGTAGCCACGGACATTGCCCACACCGGCTTCTGCCAGTTGGGCAACGCCATTTGCCTTAGACGGTGGGGGTGGCTTAAGGCGACGGATTTCCGCCAAGACGTGCAAGCCAAGGTTTTGGACATGCCCTACGACGGGAACAATCTGTTTGGAAAGACAGTGGATGAGTCACTGCATGCCATCAAGACCGACACAGAGACGGCTCGGGCCTTAGGGGTTCTGCAGCAACGGCGGCCGCCCTTTCGGAACACCGGAGGCAAGCAAGGGGCCTCAAAAGGATTCGGCGGTGGCTCCTCGACGTACCATCAGGCGGTCCGTCACAAGAAGCTTACAGGGGACGAGGCAAGTCAGGTGGATCTTGCTGTCGTCACCAGGGAGGCCAAGGCGGCAAGGCTGCTTCCAAGCAAGACTGAACCGGTCGTTGCGTCGGGCCCCCACTGAAGCACCCTGGTGGGAGTCCGGCTGACGAAGTTTGTCAGCGTGTGGGAGTCCATCTCCACCGACCGTTGGGTGCTGGATGCCCTGGCCCATGGGCACACTCTGGAATATCTAAAGAAGTGCCCCCGAATTCCTCCCATGGCCAGGAAGGAAAACCACATCCCTCAAATGCTGTTAGAGGTAAGGGCGATGCTCAAGAAAGGAGCCATCGAGCTCGTCCCAAAGAGGCTCCGGGGCTCCGGAGTATACTGAAGATACTTCCTCGTCAGAAAGAAGACAGGAGGATGGCGTTCCCTCCTGGACCTTCGTCGACTAAACAGATACATCAAGGCACAGAAGTTCCGGTCGGTCAACCTCCAGCACGTGCTGGGCCAGCTGGAGGAAGGCGACTTCCTATCGTTGTTGGATTTGGAGGATGCGTACATTTACATCCCCATACTAAAAGGACAATGAATGTTTCTCAGGTTAGTGGTCCAGGGACGGCACTACCAGTTCAAGGCCCTCCCATTCGGATTGAAGTCGGCGCCCAGGGTATTCACCAAGTGCCTAGCACCAGTGGCGGCACTGCTGCGCCTGCAGGGAATCCACGTCTACCCCTACCTGGACGATTGCCTCATCCGAGCAAGAAAAAGGGAACTCGCCGTCGAACACACAGCGAAGACCGTCCGGCTGCTCACGGACTTGGGATTCTCCAACAACTTCCCCAAATCCCACTGGTCGCACTGTTTCTGGGAGACATGCTCGATACAGTAGCGCGATTTGCCTCGCCGTCGGAGGAAAGGACGAAGGCCATCCTGGGCAAGGTGCAGCGTCTGCTGGCCACGGACGTGGCCAGGGTGAGGTCCATCAAGTCCCTTCTCGGGATGATGTCCTGATGCATCTACCTGGTGCGCCTGTGCAGGCTTCGGATGCGCCCTCTACAGGAGTTCCTCGACGCCCGTTGGATGCAAGCGACGGGCAGCTTCGAGGACAAGATCTCGCTCAACGAGGTATTCCGCCAAGCAATTCAGTGGTGGGGCACCCGGCGCATCTCGCGGCGGGCACAGACTTTCAGACCCCAGCACACCAGGTGACAGTGACGACGGATGCCTCCCTGGAGGGGTGGGGAGCGCACACTGGAGATCTTCACGTGAGAGGCCTCTGGCTCCCGGAGGAGAGGTCGCTCCACATCAACATACTGGAGCTCCGAGCAGTGTTCTGGGCCCTCAGGTCGTTTCTCCCGTCCCTCAAGGGCAAGGTGGTGAGGATCTTCACCGACAACACCACCACAATGTTCTACATCCGGAAGGAGGGAGGAACAAGATCCCCAGCCCTGTCCAAGGAAGCCCAGGATCTGTGGCACTAGGCCGTTGCCCAGGGAATGTTTCTGGTACCGTTTCATCTGGCAGGGACAAACAACACAATCGTTGACTCGCTAGCAGGGAGCTGCACTCGTGCCACGAGTGGGAACTGCGTCAGGATCAAGTGGATCGACTCTTTCAACGATGGGGCAAACCCCAGATCGACCTGTTCGCAACGGCGATGAACTCCAAGTGCCAGAGGTTCGCCAGCAGGTTTCCCCAGCCGAGGATCATGGGCGATGCTTTCTCGTTCCCCTGGGATGGCCTGTTCCTGTATGTTTTCCCTCCGTTGCCATTGCTACTGCGACTCGTCAACCAGCTCAAGAGGTCCTGGTGCAGGATGATCCTCGTCGCACCGGCGTGGCCGAGGCAGATCTGGTTCCCAGGCCTTCTGGACTTCAGCGTCCCCACCAGTCAAAACACTGTCGACGGACGCAGATCCTCTCTCCAGAGAAGGAGGCGCCATCCTTCATCACAACCCGGAGTCGCTGAACTTGCAGGCCTGGCTCCTGCAGCACTAGATTTTGGAGGGTACGATATCCCGGCGGACTGCAGAGAGGTTCTTGCAAAGGCCAGGGCGTCCTCCACTCTCAAGTGCTACGGACACAAGTGGAAGAGGTTCTCTGTCTGGTGCCGTGCACAGAAGATTAACCCTCTACGGATTACGGCCCCTCAAATGCTACGTACTTACTGCCGCTGGCCAAAGCTGGACTAGCTCATGCTTCCATCAAGATACATCTGGCAGCGATTTCCCGATACACCAGAACTGCAGGACCGTCATCCCTGTGGTCTCATCGCCTGGTGAAGGAGTTCATGAAAGGACTGTTCCGATCGTTCCCGCTGGTGAAGGTTCCAGCCCCGGCGTGGGAACTCAACGTGGTGCTGACCAGGTTCATGGGCCCGCCATTCGAGCCTTTGCATTCGGCTCTGTTGAAGTTCCTGTCGTGGAAGACAGCGTTCCTTGTGGCCATCACCTCCGCACGATGCGTGGGAGAGATTCAGGCCCTATCCTGCAAGCCTCCATACTTGAATTTTCACGAGACGAGGGTGGTGCTGAAGACACACCCCTCCTTCATGCCCAAGGTGCCGTTGGACTTCCATCTCAACGATCCCTTGGTGTTACCAGTTTTCTTCCCGTCGCCTTCGTCGCCGGCCGAGAGGACTTTGCACTCGCTGGATGTAGCTAGAGCGCTGAAGTTCTACGTGGACCAGACGAAGAGTTTTCGGAAGACATCACAGCTGTTTGTGAACTTTGGACCTGTAATCCAAGAGAAGGCTCTCTCGAAGGCTTCCATTTCTAGATGGCTCTCCAGCTGCATCATGCACTGTCACCTGTTGGCAAACCGACCGTTGCCCGGCCGTCCGAGAGCCCATTCGACCAGAGCGATTGCTGCTACCACAGCGTTCTTGTCTGGTGTACCGCTGCTGGACATCTGCAGGGTTGCTACGTGGAGGTCGACGCACTCCTTCACGAGATTCTACTGCATCGAACGGGGTTCCAGGGAGGAGTCCAGAGTCGGCCAGGCAGTGCTGCGCAACCTGTTCGCCTGAAGGTGGGCCTGGTGAGGAGGTAAGAGTTGCTTAATGTTGAGTCTATGTAATGCTTAATGTTGAGCCTTTGCCACCTCCCGTGGTTGTGCATGTGTGTACTGCTATGTATTCTTATATTCATGAGCATGTGAATCCATGCCAGACCCCATGCTGGAGAAGGAACAAGTTACTTACCTGTAACTGTTGTTCTCCAGCATGGGTCTGGCATGGATTCACATGCAAACCCTCCCTCCTACCCCTCTGCAGCTCTTCACTTGGTCATACTGCCACTTTACGTGCTACCAAATCTGAGGATGGTTGCGAGGGGCGGGGCTTAGGGAGAGGGCAGTCATTGGCTGGGGGCAGTATGACCCAGAGACCAGTGATTGGTTACTACTAAGAAAGACAGATCAGAAACGAAACTGATACTGATTTTTTTCTTTACCGAGGATTCCCAGCCTGATGACGGGGAATACTCATGAGCATGTGAATCCATGCCAGACCCATGCTGGAGAACAACAGTTACAGGTAAGTAACTTGTTCTTTATTAGAGAAAGCTTATTAATAGTAGCTAATGTCTTAATTTTGTTTGTAAATATTTAGTAACAGGTTATGTATCAGCCTAAATGCTATGTATTTCTTACCTTGGATAATGAAATTGGTTGCTGGCAATGAGTGCCTTTCTCTCATTTTTGCACTGCTTGTCCGTTTTTTCTCTGAACATGCCATGTTAGAAACACAGTCCTACTTATAAGCTTGCTACCATTTGGGGTGTGTATGAAGTGGCCACGCTGCATGCTGCGACAAAAGACAGAATACAAGGAAGCAGGCTGCTGCACAAACAAACATGTTGATGTTTTAATACTACAAGTGTGATTATTAAATATGTATGTAATTGTTTATTGACAAATTGTGTGTATGCCTAATTCACTGTTGTATTATTTTGTAAAAATGTATCCTAGCTTCCTAGTGCTTTATAACTGTATTAAATTGCCAAAGCTGAACTTAAACGTTCCAAAATGGAATGTTGTTCAGCTTTGAATATGTTGACCATAAATTGGATACCAGCAGAATAATAATCTACATTTGCTAGATAGATCACTACTTATAAGTCCAATGCTGTATACCAAATGGGCACTTGTGTGGGAGGGACAAGGGTAGTTTACCTATACTCCAGACTCGCACCAGCAAATAAGGACCAGGTAGGTCCTGGCAGGCATCCGCCTGCAGGGCTTGTTCCCGCCTGCCCTTTACCTCCATTTTAGCCTCTGTTTTTCCCTTAATTCCTATGCCTTCCCCTCTTTTTGCCTGACCCTCCCTCCCTGCCCCATGAGAGCTGGATAGGTCAGTGACTGGATCATGTGACCAGGAAACCTCTGCAACACCAGGAGAGCCTTTTCTCCACTGGTGGCATATTGTTTAGGCTACTCAAGCCTTGCACCAGTGGAGAAAGGACCCTCCAAGAATGTCCTTGCAGGCATCCACCTGCAGGTCTCATACCCACCTGCTCTTTACCTCCATTTTGGCCTCTGTTTTCCCCTCTCTACCCATGCCATCCCCTCTTCTTGCCTGACCTCTCTCCCCACCCCGCGAGCCCGGGATATGTCTGTGAATGGGTCCCATGACCAGGAAACCCTTCAACACCAGGAGAGCCTTTTCTCCACTGGTGGCGTATTTTTAGGCTACTCGAGCCTCGCACCAGCAGGGAAAGGACCATCCAGGTAGATCCTTGCCACCAGGAAACTCTCCATATCAAGGATCCTCTCAGGGCAGCCATGCCCGGGTTGCCCCCGGCTAGGGGGCACAAGGCAAAAGGCAGCTTCTGAAGAAGCAGCTCCATTCTGTGTTTGCCCGGGATGCCTGCCACAGTCAACCAGCAGCAACTTATAAGCTAAGCCTGGTGTGGGCGAGGAGTGTAGCAATTACTGTACTCCAGTAAAACCCCTCCACTCTTATTACCTAATGCCATATAGCCCCGCTGCACGTAGCCTAATTGTGTGGAGTAGCCATGGGTTGCATTTAGCCTATTTGTGTAAGATAGCAAAATTCTGCACTTAGCAATTGCAATTGACTAGTTACGCATTGCATTTGGATAGAATTGTGAAGATTAGCCGTGCGTCCCATTTAGATAAAATTGTGAAGATTAACAATGCGTCTCACTTAAATTGTGAACATTAGCCATGCATCACACTGAAACAGATTGTGAAATTTACCATGAATATCGGGGGAAGGGCAATGGGTCGCATTTAGTCAGAATGTCGGGGGTAGGAAATGTATTGCCACTAACTAGCCATACTAAAAACTCATCCATCTGCATACACCCTTAAACTATGAACTAAACATAACCATACCTCTACAGCACCACAAAATGCATGCACTTCACAAAACCCTGACAAGGAAACAAACCATACAGAATATCACCTCAACACCACATGACGCCTACCAACCGAATATGCACCTACGCTCCGTGTCCAGTTTCTCCGAACTGAAGCTGCCAACAGCACATCACAGCTCTCTTGCTCTTCTGTCGCTTAATCTGACTAACAAATCCCACCACCCTCGTTGCATTGCAATCTGCCAGAACGCCAAGAGAACCATGCAGGTGGCAGCAGTGCACGGTACATGAACCTTTAACATAACACAAATACATAGATATCACTGTCCTGTTTCAAACGAGCATTGCAAGTGTCCATTTTATAAATCCACTTTGCCTCCTATTGTTGTAATAATAGTTCTCCGTTTCCACCTCTGAAGGGCAGCCTCACTTGTTCTATTCCTGTGCATTTGTTGTTCATAACTTCTTTGTTTTTATGGTTTTCTAGCCAATTGGGTATTTGGCACCTTTGTTCTTGATTGCTGCAGTAGCACTTCCTGTACATTTGTGCTGGCACATACATTGAATCTAATACAATACGTATCTAGTGTTACAATTTACATATTTGTGAATTGTGTAGTTTATTTGGTTAGGCAGTTGTATTTCTTTGATTTGGTCCATCATTTGATAACCGATTTTTCAACTTTTGCATTTGACATTGCCACATTGCTTGGATGTAACGATGTTTCTTTAAACATGTATTCATCTTTTTTCATAGAAGTAGGAATCACTATGTTTCTTATTGTTGTTGCATTGTGATATGTGATTCTAGGTTGATGTATTTTCGGAGATCTTTATCTGGGAGCAATGAATTCCAGTGATTTCCATTTGTCAAGATTTCTGCATCATATTTGTCAGTGTCCATTAAGTTAGTAGTCCGCCCTTATTTGCTGGCTTTATGGTTAAATCATTATTTGGTGATAGGGCTTTGAGGGCTGAAGCCTCATCTTTAGTCAGGTTACATGGTAAAATGTATGTTCTGCTCTAAAATTTAGAGTGCTTCCACAACTAGATTTTCAAAAGTCAATTTTTGTGGACTCAAACGATTGTGTGTCATAAAGCTGGAATGCAAATGTAAGCCTGTCGTATCAACTGGCATCAGCAAGTTAGAGTCCACAAAAAAAACGTTTCCACGAAAGAGTCTTGAAACACTCGGTCAATTTGCTGAAATCTGTCACAGATGACCTCAAGAACACACCAACTCTTGAAGACAAAGGGTTTTTATTAGGTATTGTAATAGGAAACAACTTAGGGTTGTCCTTCTCTCTCTCTCGTGTCTTCCTCTGGTCTCTCGCCACCCTAGCCCACTCTTCCCTAAACCCCAACATGGTTACTGGAGATTGGTAACCAGTACTGTCTGGTAAAGACATGAAGGCAACCGTGTCATCTTTCTTACTCCCTATGGGGTCTTCTAAGTGGATCCTAACCTGGGGTGCCACAAAAAGAATGATATCAGGAAGTGGTATCTTCTACCCACCCGGGTCTCACTCAGTCCTTACCTCTGATGCTCCTTGAACTCCTCACCCTGATGTTCTTTCTTTCCTTTCCCTTTCTCACACCCTCCTGCCTTCCCTTCCTCCCACTCTCTTCCCTTCCTCACGCTTGTTAGGCAGAAACCTGTGCAGTTCCCTTAGGGACCACTGCACAAAGTTTAAGACTACAGGTGTTTGCAGTAACCTTAATTGGTAGCAGTCTGTATCACCCAGATTTACCTGGTAGCTGTGGCTGAGCAGTCAGACTTCTCTCAAGAAGAGTTAGGCAGTATATAGAGTATACACATTAGGTACAAAAATACAGTAGCACAAGCAAACACTGATCAGAGCTTGGGTATAAAAGTATATAATTATTTATTTAAAAACACACTTGTAAAAATACACTGGCACTAATATGTCAAGCAGGTTCAAACACAGTCACTAGAAATATATACACCTCCCTGATTAATTATTGGACAAGTCTTAGGAAAAGAACACCACATATTATCAATACAGAGGTGAGTGCTTAACCAAGATGGCACTCCAATAATTATTTAAAAAGGGAGGGAAAAGGCAGAATTAGGAAAGCACACAATACCAACACTTTTAAAAGAACCACAGCAAGTCAAGAAAGGCAGAGTCTACTGTAGAGAAAGAAAGTTCATAGGCCAGGCCCACTCTTGGAGAGAGCAAGGCGGAATGTGCCCTAAGATCACACAGTTGAAGTACACTTTAAAAGTCTTTGCAGATAGTTGAAAAAGGAGTTGGATCAGTTCAGAAAAGTTAGTTAACAGGTCCCAGGTCACCCCATGCTAGAGAGTCAAGGATTTACGGGACACCTTGAACAGTCTGTTGCAAGGTGGACCAGGCGGGACACAGTACCTGAAATGGTGAGAAAGCACCAGCGGGGGCAGTTGTTCCTGGCAGCGGGTGCAAGTCAGTGCTTCGTCCAGGGAAAGAGAAGATCTCGACGTGGAGGAAAGCTGGAGGTCGCTGCATTGCCAGGGAAGAAACCAGCCGCAGAGTTTCTCGGTTAAAAGGTACTACCCTTTTATTCGCGGTAGTGGTGAAGTGTGGCTATCCGGCCGCCGGGGTGATTGGCACGGGCGATTCGACCACGAGACGATCCAGGAAGGTGAAAAGAGGGCGAACTGGTTAACCGCACCAGTTCAAAGGAAGAGGACTCTCCAGGAAGAAGATCTTCTCTGTCGTTGGGAAGTGGTGAGTAGGTTCAGCAGGGCTCCACCTGTGGTGTTGTCATTGCAGGTCGGCTCAGCTTCTCCCTCTTCAGATTCTTTAGGTCCTGTGGCGACTTCTCAAGTTCCAGTCCCCAAAGCCCTGCTTTTATGCAGAAAACCCCCATTCATCAGTCCTAGCTGTCACTCAAACATGTTAAGTGGTGAGCCGGGCGGCTCACCACTGGGCCAATCACACAAGAGTGCGACTTGAGTTGCCTGAGGCAACTCAGTCCAGGGTGCCTATTTCCCCCTCCCACCCATCCTGTAGACCCAGACAGAGTGGCACCACTTTTGGAGGCTTCTGTGCAGAAGCCCGCCAAAAGTGGAACAAAGGGCTCGACTTGGGTTGGAGTTTACAGAGGCGAACACAAACGCCCTTTTAAAACCGAGTCCTGGCAAAAAGACCCAACCGGGGAATAAATATTAAATAAATAACCCGGCGGTATCTTTAACATTGCACCAAAAAAGTGGTGTGTTTAAAATGAATGGGAAAATCCCATAGGAAAATATTCCGGGGGAATATTTCGTGTGGTAACCACTGCCACCAGCCAGAAACTCGACGAGGGGGGACTGCACAATGCCCCCCTCGAAAAACAGACCCAGGGGCAATCTAATTACCCCTACCAGTACTTCCACAAAATGATGGTTTGTACTGCACAATATGATGGTTTGTACTGGTCTGTTCACAATTTAAGACTAGTAAAGTCAATGGTGACTTTACATGCCCTGGGACACAGTAGTCAGTCCCAGGGTATGGAGTCTATGTTTGGGGGTCACTATGACACCCCTGTGTTACTGCACTGAGGGTGCTGTGTAACACACATAACTAAAAACACATGAAGCCGATGGAGTAAAAGACCCCATAGCCCATAAAACACATTACAAAGTCAAAGGACATTCTCAAATCATGCCTAAGAGTGGGAGAAAAAGAGTCTCACTCTTAGCAGGAGAAAAAAATAAACCCCAAAAATCCAGCAAAGCTGCTGGGGGACTCACTAGGTTTGAGAAATTAGCCTTAACAGAGAATTCTCCCTAACACCACTCTCCTCCATTTCCTTCCCCCAATCTCCTCCTTCTCTCCCTCATTCTACTTTTCTCTACTCTCCACCCGCTACTCTCTCCTCCTACCACTACAGCCTCTTCCTACTACTCTCTACTCCCCTCTCTCCAACTACTCTCTACTCGCCCTCCTCGCTTCACTCCACCCCTCCTTCTCTCACGGTCACCCTCCTTTAACACGCTTATTCACCATACTCACTCCCTCTACTCTTGAACTTAACCTCAGTCACCCTCTTCATTTACCATACACGCCGTCTTTCACCTAAGGGCCACTTTATCTCACCAGCCAATACCTCACCTTGCACACACACTCTGTAATTCTCCACTCTACCGTTTTCCTCCTACTGGTATCTCGATCTGCCCTTTTCTGCCATTAAACTCGCCTGAACAACCCAGACTCCCCTATTTGTCCTATCCCCTTTTATCCTCTTCTGCCAACTTCCATTAACTGGCTCCCCAGGCCTATCACTACATTGCTGTCTCCCAGGGGCTCGGTTACTCGGATGGGAAACAATAAAGTAACAACTAAGCCCTGCCCCTTTTTTTGAAAGAGAGTCCACCGGTTTCTCAGAATGGTGCCACGCTTTCAAAAGAGAGTCCAGCGGTGTCTCAGAATGGTGCCTTGCTACACAAGTCTCTTCCATAGTTCGTATTCTGTGTTGGATGAGCACCTGGATTGCCGGCCTGCCTTGAGCGATTAACCACTTACTTGATGATTACCACTGCCTCTCTCGCTGGTGAGCTGTATGTTCAGTTCACTGACTCAGGGAATTCTGGTCTCGGCCACCTGAAAGTTAAGAGAGTGTACACTGGTCATGTTGTACAGCATGTATGGGATGGTCAAAAGTTGTACTCTGCAATTGTAGCGAGGCACATGTAGAGGAGACAGGACTGGCTTTGGCAAACACCCTGGTAGGCCATCTACCACAGGTTGAGAAGGGTCTCAATGGCAGGTCAGGTCCCTTGCTCTGTCATAAATCACTCTGGAATTTGTATAGGCACAGCACATGTCACTGACCACTCTAGACATCCCATATCTACTGTTTCTTGTTTAATGTAATGTTTTGAGGTTTCGTTTGATTTGGTTTTGTGTTGTTTTGTGCGATACCTTATTGCTTTCAGTTTTTCCACTGATGCATTTAAGGGCTGCCATTTAAATGTATATACCTTGGTTTTGAGGGTCGTTGGTGGCTGCAAGAGTGCATATACATGTTTTAGCATCTGAATTTTTACACATTTGTTTTAGTTGTTATTCAGAATACAGGAACACTTTCCTGAGACAAATTTCCATTTTCCCATATTTTGGAGCGCATCTGTGGTATTACAAAAACACATTCCTTCTCTTTAATCAGTAACCTGAAATATGTACGACAGTAAACTTGTCTATTAAGGACTATTGCACATGTTATGTTGGCTTGTACTGCACCATCTCTATATATAATTTTTTTGGTGGGCTGTCACTGACTAGCATGAATTTTAGAACAACAATTTCCATTTCGTAGGGTTTTGTGTTTTTCAAAAATGAATTCCTCCCAAACAACTGAAACTAAATCTCTAATGCCTAATAGTACATTATTTTATTGCAGGCTAAAACAATCAGATAAAGCCATGCAAGAGGTTGTTGAAAAAAATGAAAAGACGAAGCAAGAATTTGGTGGCAAGATTCAAGCTTTGCAGGATCAACTTGCAGACCTGAGCCTACAACGGTATGATACCTCTGTTAATGGAAACGTTAAGTAAATGCAGGAGGTAATCTAGTGATGTAGTTAAAAAACAATCTTAGTTCAGAAAAATTGTTTCATCAGGGATTTAGTTTAAATGAAACACTAAAATGGTACTTTGAAATTCTAGTTTTTACTCTTGTATTAGACAACTTAACTTATTAATTCTACTGTCTTATTGTGCCGCAAATATACTGAGTGCTTCAATTGTTTTAGATTGAACACTAGTACATTTACAACCTGATTCATGGAATTATTTGCGTGAGAAACGCAGATTTGCACAGCTTTCTGACCGAAAATCCCTGTTTGAAGTATGGGGATTTTCGGGCAGAAAGGCGTGCACATCTGCATTTTTCACGCAAATAATTCCATGAATCAGGCTATTTATCTCCCTTTGATAGGATTGTTATCCACTGTCTTGGACTGGACTATCGGTCACCGCAGAGAGCCCATGACACAAATGGTGACATCATCCCTCTAACATTTAAGAACAGAGGCCAGCCTATCTGCACTCCTCTGCTTATCGGATGGACCAAGGGCACTATCTTCTGCTGGATGGTTGATTTACTCAAGAGACCATCTACTTGCAATTGCAGTGATTTTTAGCCCTGCTGCGCCATCAACTATTACTCATTAGTTGCAGACACTCTATACTTTATTTAAATGAACACCCACTCCCTTGTCAAACACACCCTACGTGTGTTTTGTATGTTAGAAAAGAACAAGTTAGTCAGTGTGTAGTGACTTCTGTAGTCCTAGTGCACAGTCCCCTTTCCTTCATATTGTGTGGGCGTCCCCATATGGGAACGAAGTCTTTGTCCCCACAAAGAAATGACACTTCCCCTTTAAGAGAATTAATTTATGTGCATGTAAGTACGAGGGTAGGCGTGAACGTGCATGCTGACCCTGCTCTCTGGCGCAACACCTCAGTCTCTATTGTCCCGCATTGGGAACGACAGTCCTAACTACACATTTTAACCATGAGGAGGATAGAGGGCGGGGTGTATGGAGGAAAGGGAACTATGGACTAGGAGTACATTAGTCACTACGGTGAGTAACATGGTCTTACTTCTACGTCCTGTCCCCTTTTCTCCATACTGTACGGGCAATTCCATCGCAGCCCCACAATTAGGGAGGAGTAAAAAAGTTACTTTGCACAACCGCTTGGCCGAAAGCTGCATCTTCACGTGAGCTAACATCCAAACAGTAATGCCGGCAAAAAGTAGGCAGAGTGGACCATGCCACCGCTCTGCTAATGACATCCAATTGCACAACTTTGGGAAAGAAGTAGGGGTTTGTCCTGTAAGGGTAGCCCAACTTACAGGGGTACCCCTTAATTATATGGGCACCCCTAATCACACTCACACCAGAATAAATACACCCTTTTAGAGAAGTAAGGCCAAGAGTCTATCTTGCAAAGATAACACATTTATTCTTTACAGATATGAGGATAGGAGCAAATAACTCCGCTGCCTGAACGGTGTTGCTCAACCGTCCCATTCTCCTGCAAACTAGTGCCAGGCAGGAGCTTATATACTCTTAGCTTGGTCACTGGTTATGGGCATGGCGTCATCCAAAACTGTCCTTCTTCCATACAAGGGGTGCTCCTGTCTTCCTTTCTTCATGGCCATTAGGACAATCACGGGCAAGTCTAGAAGGGAACATATCACAAGCAACAGAAGAGAATAGCACGGGTTGGCCATTGAGGAGAGAATTACGTTTAAGTCCCTCACAATGGTCCATCGATGCCTGTATGGCAAAGCCCCTGCATACCTAAAAAAAGCATTTAAAATGCACGAACCAACCAGAAATCTAAGCTCCTCAAACAAAGGGCTCCTTCAAACTATTCCAGCTAAAAAGCTGAATGGTCTTGGCAAAGCATTCTCGAGCAGAAGTATCCTTAAATGGAACGAGCTACCCGTGACCCTGAAGTTGGAAACAAATTACATACACTTCAGAAAGAAACTAAAGACTTTGCTATTCAAATAAATTCCTGGCCAGATAAACATTAATTCCTAGCACAATGCTTAACATGTCTTAATTATGTGGTTATACCACTGTCCTGTTTTATGTCTTTACATGTCCTGTCTTTTTGGAATGCGCTCTGATGTCTGCGGGCTATAGCGCTATACAAATAAATAAATAAAATGGTCGGATTTCTGTTTAGATTCAATAAATGGGCTCCTGGTTGGGAGCCTATTCTACCCAGGAGGGTTACTAGTTGAACAAAATTACAATTGAATAGGTCCGGATAAAGATGTGCTCAAAAAAACACTCATAAAACCTATTTCCCTCTGCATACAGAAAAGAAAAACTCACTCAGTCTACTTCTGAGGAAAGATTGTTTGTTAATCTTTTTTAATTTTTATAAATTGGTATAAAATGAACATTTCTTTCAATAATATGACATCACAGAATGTTTCAACCAAAAAAACGCACAGACTAAAGGATTTACAACACATAGAGCCAAATGTTTTCTGGCGTAACAGTCAATTTTTGTGTGTAAGACAAACTTCATCACAGTTGTTGTTTGTCACAACAATTCACATAGTACAATATATAACAAAAACACTTTCACATAGTAACAACAAAACAAAGGTTGTGAAAAGCAATCGTTCTATTTGGGGGTAAGCAGTGGCGATGCACTGTGGTTAGGGGTGCGTCTACACCAGGGTGTTTCAACCGTTTAGGGGAGCCTATTTAGCCCAATCTTGTACACGGTCTTCATCAGGACGAAATGCTGTACCTTATGTAGTGCGTTCTGCAGGGGAAAAGGGAGAGTCTTATCAGGAGAGTGCGGGAGCACGTATAACTATAGAAAGATTTAATCATGTACTGTGTGGTCTCTACATTTTGCATAATAGAGCACAGCTTACCTGTGGGTACTTATTTCCACGGGCACTATTTTCTAGGACCTGCTAGGCGTAGTGAGGATCTCAATGTGGTCCTGTTACAAAAAGCAGGGCAAGGGCACTCAATACTGTTTAACAGAGTCCTTTAAATGCATGTGAAAAATCACAGTTACAGAGAAAATACCATCCGCGATATGCGTGGTGGTGGAATCTTACCTCCTTGGTCAAGGCTTGTAAACCTGTGGTTACAGATGTTTACAATTTCAGGATGTAATCTAAAAAAGAGAGAAAGGGGAATGGACGGCATATCAGAGCTGTGGCAACGCATATGGGCCGTCAAGAAATCTCTGACTGCACGCATGAGCCTGGCGCGAGCATACCTGTGTGGATGTTCGCACAAGGATGAGCTGGACGAGTGTGTTCCTCGCTCGAGAGGTACTGAGTCACTCCGCGGCTCGGTGGGGGCCTAGCAGTATAGCTTTGGTAACGCTGTTGCTACGGACCCGGATTATTTATATGGCGGCCATTTTGAGTCGTTTGGACGGGAACGGTTAGATTACATTGCGTCCCTTGGCCCAACGTCGGATGTAATCAATTTACAGTGTACCCCATAGTGTAAGGATTCCAAAAAGGTAGTTTAGAGGTAAAAGTATAACAAATGGTTACCATGGTAACCATAGGAATCACAGAAAGGAATGACGCGTACACCACCGCTGCAGCAGTTAAATTGAGACAGAACGGGAGAATGCCTAAAATAATGCCAGAGTGAAATTCTGTTAGTTAAGGTGCACAAACTCGCTAAACATTGGTTTTAAAGAGACAGTGCATGTGTGTACATGTCTCAACGATGTCGAAATTACATGCATTCTGAATTTACAGTTGTTGACATCCACATACATAAATGAAAACATGCGAGAACAGCTGTTATGTCATGACCTTGCATATCCACAATGTCCTGAGAGAAGAAATACATATTGTTAGTGCAATCATTCATAATATGTATTTTGACAAACACAATTTTGTGTAAGATAAATGAACAAGAAGATTTTTGGGCAATCCTGATTCATGACCAACTGCTCTTGTACACAAACAAATTATTCGGCACGGGTCAGAATCATGTCCTATTTCAAGTGCAAGCGGGCATTGGGTTCTACCACAGGTACACCTTATATAAAAGACTTCCATTCAACTGAGATATTCAAACCAGATTGTACAGTGTTTGGTCTATGAAACCAGCGCTGTTCTAGTTGTGTCAGAGTTTTATTCATGTCATCCCCTCGCTTGGCAGGTGATACCTTCTGCAGAATGAACCATCTTAGGTCTGTATCTTTGTGGCCCTTGTTGGAAAAATGCTCTACCAAAGGCTTGTCGGCCACTTTATTCCTGATACAAGAACAATGTTCTGATATCCGCATCTTAATGGCACGTATGGTCTTGCCTACATAAATGAGGTTGCAGGGGCATCGTATCACATAAATGACTCCCTTTGTATTGCAATTTGTGAAATCTTTCATGGTCCATTTCACTTGTAGGTGCTCAAAAGATTTGTTCTGTAGAGTCAAAGGGCATGTGACACAGTGGCCGCATTTGTAGTGGCCAACAAGAGGAGGTAGATCCCATAGTCTACTTGGTACTTGTGGTGATGGTTCTATGAAGGTATGTACCAATGTATCCTTGAGGTTCTTATTCTTTTTGAATGCGAAACAAGGTACATTGTTCAATGTACCCGGGTGTTTGATCAAATGCCAATTATTTTTAATAGTCCTTTGAATCAATTGGCTAAGAGGTCCAAAAGTGGTGACACAGGCCATCCTGTCCAGTTCCCTCATGGGTTTGTTCTCTAGACAAATTTCTCCTGGGGTGTTTTTAGCCCTCTTTCTGGCTTGATTGATGGATTTTCGCGGGTATCCTCTCTCTAGTAGTCGCTCGCCTAGACCCTCTGCATGCAGTCGGAATTTATCCAAATCAGTACAGTTTCTGCGTATTCTTAGAAATTGCCGATAGGGCAAGTTGTACTTTAAACCCATGGGGTGATAGCTCGTGAAATGGAGGAGACTATTACGATCAGTGGGTTTCCGAAAAAGTTCTGTCTTGAGTCTGTTCCCTGTTTTATAGATATGGAGGTCCAAAAAGTCAATTTGGCCATACAATGATGATATCATCGATGAAACGTTTCCATAAGGAGATGTTATCTCGGAAAGGGTTCTCCTCGCTTACACCAAATTTTGTTTGTCAAAATACATATTATGAATGATTGCACTAACAATATGTATTTCTTCTCTCAGGACATTGTGGATATGCGATGTCATGACATAACAGCTGTTCTCGCAAGTTTTCATTTATGTATGTGGATGTCAACAACTGTAAATTCAGAGTGCATGTAATTTCGACATCGTTGAGACATGTACACACATGCACTGTCTCTTTAAAACCAACGTTTAGAGAGTTTATGCACCTTAACTAACAGAATTTCACTCTGGCATTATTTTAGGCATTCTCCCGCTCTGTCTCAATTTAACTGCTGCAGCGGTGGTGTACGCGTCATTCCTTTCTGTGATTCCTATGGTTACCATTTGTTATACTTTTACCTCTAAATTACCTTTTTGGATTCCTTACACTATGGGGTACACTGTAAATTGATTACATCCGACGTTGGGCCAAGGGACGCAATGTAATCCAACCGTTCCCGTCCAAACGACTCAAAATGGCCACCATATAAATAATCCGGGTCTTTAGCAACAGCGTTACCAAAGCTATGCTGCTAGGCCCCCACCGAGCCGCGGAGTGACTCAGCACCTCTCGAGCGAGGAACACACTCGTCCAGCTCATCCTTGTGCGAACATCCACACAGGTATGCTCGCGCCAGGCTCACGCGTGCAGTCAGAGATTTCTTAACGACCCATATGCGATGCCACAACTCTGATATGCCGTCCATTCCCCTTTCTCTCTTTTTTAGATTACATCCTGAAATTGTAAACATCAGTAACCACAGGTTTACAAGCCTCGACCAAGGAGGTAAGATTCCACCACCACGCATAACGCGGATGGTATTTTCTCTGTAACTGTGATTTTTCACATGCATTTAAAGCACTCTGTTAAACAGTATTGAGTGCCCTTTCCCTGCTTTTTGTAACAGGACCACATTGAGATCCTCACTACGCCTAGCAGTTCCTAGAAAATAGTGCCCGTGGAAATAATTACCCACAGGTAAACTGTGCTCTATTATGCAATAGACCACACAGTACATGATTAAATCTTTCTATAGTTATACGTGCTCCCGCACTCTCCTGATAAGACTCTCCCTTTTCCCCTGCAGAACGCACTACATAACGTACAGCATTTCGTCCTGATGAAGACCGTGTACAAGATTGGGCTAAAAAGGCTCTCCTAAACGGTTGAAACACCTTGGTGTAGACGCGCCCCTAACCACAGTGCATCGCCACTGCTTACCACCAAATGAAACAATTGCTTTTCACAACCTTTGTTTTGTTGTTACTATGTGAATGTGTTTTTGTTATATATTGTATTATGTGAATTGTTGTGACAAACAACAACTGTGATGAAGTTTGTCTTACACACAAAAATTGACTGTTACGCCAAAAAACATTTGGCTCTATGTGTTGTAAATCCTTTAGTCTGTACGTCTTTTGGTTGAGATATTATGTGATGTCATATTATTGAAAGAAATGTTCATTTTATACCAATTTATAAAAATTGAAAAAGATTAACAATCTTTCCTCAGGAGTAGACTGAGTGTGTTTTTCTTTTCTGTATGCAGAGGGAAATAGGTTTTATGAGTGTTTTTTTGAGGATTTCTGTTTAGGACATGCTACCTAACATATTGCTAGCCTATGCAAGAATACACTGTAGCTCATGTTTTTCATAATTTTGTTACATTATGAACATTTACATATAAAAACATGTTCCCGTCATTCTCTCCATATTTAATTAATTCGACTAATATTTGTATCTGGTCTTATAATATCAAATCGTTGTTTTCCATAATTCTGCATTGTGTGCATGAGCCTTAGCCTGCCCTTGGCCCTTTGACAGACTACAAACAGCTGCTGAGGTACGTGTTGCTCTGCCAGAGCTATCGAACACCACAGCAATGCATGTAGTCCATTTTTAGCGCAGGCCACATTCCTTTTGGCAGAGAGCCTGCTTCTACCATGCTTTGAGAAAAACTAAAATAGCATTTAACATTTACCAATGTGTTCAGCTAATAGTTATTTGCACCTTATATTTAAATAATAACTGCCTTCTCTCAGTGCCCACCCATGTCTGTGTGTGTGTGATTATATTTGCATGAATAAAACTTTCTCTCAGTGCTCCTCCTCCCTCCTGGTCTTTCGTAGTGCCTAGAAACAGTCCACAGAAGTCTTGCCTAATTGTAAAGCGCTTGGGAATGAAGGAAGGTGCTAGCTCCTTGCCAACATCCCCCCCTTTCATTACTTACACAGTAACAAACTCATCCCCACCCAACATATCTACAGCCCCAGAAATATTAGTTTGAGTTTCGTTGTTTATTGTATGGCAGGTGTTTAGATCCCTCAATTGAAACCATCATCTTTGCACTGTTAGGGACTACATTAACACAACATGGGAGACCCAATTGGCATGTGTAGAAGAGGACCAAGAAGAATACGATAGCGAGCATCAGTATTTTTACTGCTGCTCCCAGCCATGACGGGACCCAATCAAAGGCAAACGGTAGCCACTCTGTGTTCTGTATCTCCACCTTCTTTTTTTATTTGAACACCTAGATTGTGCACCACCTCGATAACATGGGATAGTGACCCATTCTTAGCATCCTCTGGTGGTACAAAAGTGCAGCAGCTACTTGTACCCCAGCAGCCAAAAAAGATGAAAAGAAAGTATCTGCTGAGCTAAAAAGTCGATACTCATCAGGTATTCCTCTGAGCAATGTGGAAGAGTCTTTCAGGACATAGTTTGATCTCTTCTTTCTTCCCCGCTGTTGAAATCATCCTTTTTCTGTCAGCATACCAAATTCTTATGTGATCTGCAAGTTTCTTTCTGCTTCTTTAGGTGCTGGAGTGGCTGTTGGCTCCTTGACAGGCATTTCTTCTCCCTTCAAGTGTTCTTCCGGGATTACTAGTAGCACTGAGTGCCAGGTGGCCAATGAACACTTGCCCCTCCAGGATGGTGGGAGGTGTAAGTAGACTTGTCGGCCACAAACCCAGTAGTAATCCATCACTGCTGCCGTACCTTTCGTCATATCAGGGATCACAAGAGTGTGGTTGCACTGTGTGTTTGCGCCAACATAAACTGTTCCTTCACTGCTGAAACAAAGTTCATAGGCTATGTCTCTATGTATTCAGACCGGCTTCTCCATTGTTGCATCCCATGTCAGGGGTGCGATGTATTGGGACCATATTTGTGCACACATAGACTCTACTTGGGCTATTTCCTTTATCAGTCCATCTGCCTGGCACGTCACTGTGGTGCCTTGCCATTTGTCGTTGCCATGCGAGTAACTTCCCAAGCAAAAATATGGTACTTGTAGACACTGATGGTATTTGGTGTTGCCATCGCATAACGGTGGGTCTAGATCAATGCTCCTCAACTGCACACTGTCCGCCTGGAATGTGTCCTTTATTCTTCATGGTGGAAGTTGTACCAGGCATTGTGCCTCTGTAATTGGGAGTGGATGTGGAACTAAAACCTCAAGAGCCCCTGATGCGTGCGGGATAAGTTCACACACGTAACAGCTTTCATTGATTACATTCCTTCCTGCAGTGCGCATATTGGAGTACCAGCTATTCAGTGTTTCTAAATGCTGGATGTCAGAAATGGTGTCAAAGCCCAACCCCTTATATAAATCATATGTCATTTGTACTTCCCGTTTCATTAGTCTAAGAAAACTTGTAGGGGTGGCTGGCAAAAAGTGAGATATTTTGTCATTCTTCTTTATAGACATATTCATATTAGCATTATTCCAACTGCCCCCCCCCTTTAAATGGCCACCCCATATAACAGACATACCTTCATCCACTCCAACAACCAGTGTCATTCAAAACAATATAATACATAAAGCATAATATAACAAGCTGAGATCTCTGTGTCTTTTAGTTGTTTTGGAGATGCATTTTCACATGAGACCCAGCCTGGGCATACCCCTGGGATGGGTATGTTTGGTATAAAGTGGGGTTTTCTTTGGTGACCCAGTCTGGTTCATGCATGATTGCATGTGCTTTCTGATTGGGATCAGGCGTGTTTGGCATGGAGGGTTTAAGTGTTATAGTGCTGTGCAAGGACGTTGCATTGGTTAGGGTGCAAAACTGAAAAGGCTAGCTGCTGGCTAATATTGACACATAGAGCATTGCCATTGGTGCCTTCTATCGATCTGGTACCCGAATGCTTATTAAAGGATATTGATAAGACAATTACAAAATGGTGAACATTTGGTATGTTTATACTTTGAAAATGAGCATTATCATAGCATTGCGTGTAGAATACTGTAACAAATCAGCAGAATATAGTACACTTATCCCTTTCTGTTGTCCTCATATTAAAGCTGTGTGTGGTTAATGTGTGTGGTTGTTATATGGTGTGTGGTTGGCTATGTCTGTTTCTAGTGCATTGTGGGTGTCCACACTCATTGTATCATCACTCCATATTTGGTTGAGTGGCTAATATATGAGGTGTAAGTAAGCAGTTAGAAGAGGGAACCCAGCCGATTAAATACAAATTGCATGCCCCGAGTTTGCATCCTGGCAGAGTGTCACCTGATATTGTATGACATTGCCTTGCTCATTACATAATAAAAAAACAACAATACACAGCCATTTTTAACAAGACATTAAAATGGCCTGGAAAGACATTAAAGGCATATGTCATGAAACATATTAACTAGACCTCCTTCCCACACTCCTTATACTCTCCCCTGCAGGCAGCTTCCATATTCACTCATTCTTCTACTGTCAATCTCCCATAGGTCCCCATTTCTCCTTTCTAAGTATGCTGGGATGCAGGCTGAGATATGGGTCAGATTCCTCTCTTTGTTGCTCTGGTGCTGTGCCTACTGGGTCCCCTTTTGAATTTAGCCCATTATTTAAAGAACAACATTTACCAAGTGTTCCTCACAAGATTGTCACCAATATCACTGGTTGTTTGTCCCAGGAAACCTCCCCAGCGTCCAAAGAATCCATTCACCTTCCACGTGGCTTGCACAGACGCAGGTCATACACCCCAGCACTAACCTGGTTTTGTGGCAGCGCAATATAACCTCAGTTTCCCAATGTTGCATGACTCCATGCTCCATGCTAGAGGTTCTTCACAGGAAGGTCCGTGAAATGCAGAGCAAAACAAATAAAAGGTGGAGTGAGGATTCTGCAAAGTGCCTGACAAAGTAGGGTGCACCATCACTCAGCTGATAAGGGGCACGAAAGCTGCAGGAAGGTTAAGAGAAATAGGTTGACAGTGAAAGTAATGAAACAGAGGTTTGGGGATGAGTGCAAGGCCAAAATACAGCAATCTTGCAGTTGTGGTTGCTCCAGCCCCTTGCTACAATAGACTATGCAATGTTGCTCCTGAGTTCAACCGACAGCACAGGCATTTACTAGCCAGGTGCTTTTTGCAGGAGGTTCGTCAACGTGTTGCAGGAGGCAGGGTGGCACTGTTAGCCAATCAAGTTCCTCCTTTCTTTTTTCGACAAAGCCGGTGAGGCCCTCATAAGCCCCTTTTCCATTCTTTCTTTTTTGTGGGTGCTATTTAATTGCTTTGTTGGGTCCACAATCACCACGATAAATGCGCACTAAGAACAATTTACCAAAAAAGACATGTCTCCATTAAAAACATTTGTGGAAGCATCACATTTCAATCAGATTGCATATAAATTAACAGGTAAAAAGTTTTCTAGAAAGCATCACTCGATGCACCTGTTCATCTACCTGGGCAACAGAGATAATAGATCAACAAAGACTAGATAGAGGCCAAAGAAAAGGACTTGTTTAAAGGTGTCACTGTCCAATCTCAAACATTATTTCTTCACCCATCATCGTGTCACCGTGCCCCAGACATCCAGACACGCATTAACTTGTTCTGTGAGTGCTCTTTATCTGAGGCTCTATGCTATTTGTTGTTTTTAAAAGCTTGAGAGTGCACATTTGAGATAGAGAAATATTTGTCCGCTGCATTGCTGTGTTCATTAAGGTTATCTCTTAACTTTACATTAAATGCAATACTGCATGTTGTCATTTAGGGTTTTTGTTATTGTTCCAACAGCTCAAGTCTGGAAAAAGAGTTGAAATGTGAAAAGGAGCAGTATCAGAATCTTCAGCATCAGCTGCAAAACGAAAAGGAGACTACCAATCTTCTTAGAACTGAGCTGCAACAAGTGCCAGGTTTGAAAAAGGTAAAGGTGCCATGCAGCTGTTTTACAGTTTCCTTTGTTCAATGAAATGCTTTGAATACAACCAAATAATTCTCAAAATATTGGTCAAGATTTACTTCTGAGCCAGAAGCAAGATGTGCTTACTTGCATGGATATGGCCTTCTTTGCAGACACATTTACTGATTTCAACAGACATGCAGGGGTGGGAGACAGAACTTGCCAAGCTCTGGTGAGATCAGTGCCACCGTGCTACAGCGTGGCTCCACCGCCAAGGCGTCTAGTGTTCTGCCTTCTGATTGAAGGTCACCCAAAACAATAGTGCCTGCAGACAGAGGTGAGCGGGCACCTAGCAGCATCACTACCTTATGGTAACAGCGTGAGGACAGATCTGGCAACCCAATGTGTCACTCCCCCTGTTTTGTGTATCTCTGAAAGACGCAGGAAACCCCCACTCTAGGCCAGGGTATTAGTGCAACTAGCTTGCTCAGAAGAAAGAGTCCAGAGGAATGTAACTTACAAAGTATCAAAAGGATTTATTGTACCCAATACATTATTTACACAAATGAATTAATCATAATTTAATCAACACTTTAGCATGTTATTTGCATTGCAGGAGAATTAAGAACACAGTAATTCATACAGTTCATATAATCAACAATAGATCAATCACTCATTCGTCCACAAACAGCCATCATGCATCCACATTCCATACAATTTAAATACCCAACAACAATACATATATGGTAAAGCCTATTAAAAAATCATGGCTAGCAGCTTTTAGTTTTTTAATAAAGTGCATTCAATGTACATGGCTGCTCTGGTTGTCATAAAAGTGGTCTATCTCTGGGGTGGGTCAGTTAGATGTGAAACATGACCACATCCCCAATATCTCGACCGGTTTCGTCGTTTTTGAGTTGCTTAACAACGTTTTCATCAGGAAAAACAAGTTCAACACTCTAAAAGAGAGGGACACATACGAAACAGCTATGAGACCCTAACTCTCAGGTAGCATAATGCACACTAGGAGGGGCCATTCAGAATGAAAATACCCCTTCAATTCAAGATACATTTAGCCACTATTATAAAAGTACATAACATAACATTAAAATGGTGTAGACGAAGGGAATGTTCTCAGGAATCCACCATTTATTTCCTATGATGTCAGACAGAAGGTGCCACCGTGAAAAACTGGTGCCCTGAGGTGAAGTGGAGGGATAGGCCTAGGCATCTGCAATCAAATATCGCAGAACAGATTAAATGTTGAAAGAGGAGGCAAGCAGTAGTCATTGAGCCATATTTCAGAAAGTGCGACCAATTGAGCCATAAACCAATAATGTAAATATGGGAATCATGGTATTTGAGAAACAGCCCAGGCGGTGAAATTACATGCAGAAAGCTTAAAGGGTGGTATGCCATCACTAACCTTGTAGCTAGACAAGATAACTTTCCAAGCTATAAAAAGCTTCTGCAGCCATGGCTGATGAGGCAGAAGTCAGCAAAAATCTGCAAGATGATAAAAATCTTACACTCCAACCAATGCACAGTGATTAAACGCACTGAGAGTTATAGCTAAGGGCAGTTGACTTATCACGTCGCGGAGAGATAGGGGTAGCACCAAGATGTTAATTCAGGCAGGGTTCCCAAGCAATCACAATATCCCAAGCGTAAATCCAGGGGTCATGAAAGGAGAGAAGGTCCCAGGCCTAAATGTGCACTGAGACCGTCTGTATAACAGAAAAAAGAGAGGGGAGAGGGAGGAGGAAGAGGAGGTTGGAGGGGGGGAGAATGGAGGAAGCGGAAGAGAAGAAATGGCATAATATTAGCCCAAATTGCTGTAAAATTGTAAATAATACTAATTGGCTGCCTAACAAAATGGCACAACTCACCCAAGTATTACTTGGGGCAAAGAAACTGCTATACCCAGCAGCTAAAGGGCAGAGACTTGCTATACATTACTATGGAAAAGCTGCTCCGAATTAACACTTGCTGCAATTGCCTAATAGCAATCGGCAGCTAGTCACTAGAAGCACAGTGGTCCCAATTTCTAAGATCCCCAGACCAACTGCTCAGCCATGACTTAAACATGGAAAACAAAAGCTGGTGTAATCCGAAGAATCATAAGTTAGCATGTTTTTTTTAAAAAAACCCATAGATTGTTAATGCTGGCCCCTCATTGGCTACCAACAGTGTCTCCCCAGGGAGGCAGCTTACCGTATTGTGCATTTGTCTCCTGTGCAGACTTCTCATCGGGCGCTGCAGCAACGGAGCCTTTCATTAAAGGTAACCAAGAGGTTTTGCCATCTAGAATCAATGCGGTGTGCATACCCGTGAGTGCTGTCGTATCCTTGCCTTTGTTTTATGGTGGCCAATCCAATCGCACATCGGTTCATCCCACAGGCCAAGGCTCTATTGCACTGTCACATAGTGCCGTACGGAAGATCTCAAATTATCCACCCTTCATGGTCCGACCTATCAAAATGGTCACGACTTTGTGGTGCAATCATGGCTGCAGACGCCACGGGCCGGGCTAAAGAAGCCACAATCCAGAGGTTGCAACAATTAGACGACCAAAATTAACAATTAAATTTGAATACATTGAATTTATGTCACTCTGTATTGGTAATATGAGCTAAAGAGAATTGATAGTATGCGTGAAATCAGAGGACTCCAATGTTTTCCAGTATTTTCAAAATGTGAGAGTCCACAGGGGGCCTATTATTGGACATAAAGAGTTTATTTGTTTTGGAAAAATTAAATTGAAATTTAAGTTTTAAATTTAAACTGGAGCAACATAAGCTGTGCCCATACTCTTGACGTATGTGTCATACGTACCGTCAAAAGCAGAAGGTGTACTAGACTGGATGCGATAGAATTGCAGTCTGACCAGGTCTGGAAAGCACCCCTAAAAGTTTGGGTTCCGAGGATCTAATGTATTGAGACCCTTAGTGAGTGTTTTGATTATAGGCCAGTTTATTTATCATTTGTACGGCATTGGGGGCCCTTACTTTCTCTATGCAAAACCATTCTAGTTGGTCTGCACTATGGCCCATCTCTATAAAGTGGATCACCATAGGGGCATTCAGATTGCGTGTTCTTATTTTTTAGCGATGTTCATTAATGCGTACATTAACTTCTCTTGTGGTCCTACCAATGTACAACATTTCACATGGACATTGGATCGCATGGATTACATTTTTACTTTTACATGCTGTAAAAGTTGGTAGGTCCCAAGATTTTCCTTCTGCCACAAAAGAAGTAGTCTTTTTGGAATATTTGCATGCCGTGCATGAAGTACATGGGTAGTGTCCCACTATTGGGTTGAAGTTAGTATCCCTGATGGTTGTAATTTTTTGAGGGGTTCTACTAGCTCTGGTCATTTTCTGCTTGAGATTTTGGCTCTTCTTAAATGCAAACAATGTTTTTTGCATTTTGGTCTCGGATGAATTTAGAATCCTCCAATTCTTAAGGATAATGGCCTTAATAGCATTGCTATGTTGGAAAAATGTTGGCACACATACCAACTGTTCCTGTTTGTCATTTTTTGTTTTGGGACATAGTAATGACTCGCGGTTTGCATACCGTGCCCTTTTCCTCGAGTGTTTAATGTTTTTTCAGGTAGCCCCGCTCCAGAAGTCTGGCTTCCATAATGTCCTCATGTTTATTGAAGTTGGCAATATTGGTACAATTACGGCAAAGCCATAATAACATGCCGAAAGGTAAATTGCGGAGCAGACTAGGGGGGTGTAGGCTGTCAAATTTAAGTGTGGTATTTCTTTGTGTATCTCCCCCTGTTTTGCTTTGGGGAATTTCAGAAAGATTTTAGCCAGAGAACGATATGGCTGGAACATTCCACTGAGAAAGCAGATGATGGAGATGTCCAGGAATATCAGGCATTCCATTATGGAGTTGGAGAGTAAGCTGCGCGTTTCAGTCCATGCACATTACCGGTTTCGTGGGCTGAAATGAAGACCACAGGTGGTGTAGCACCAGCAGGAGCTGGATATGGATGTTGCCTGTGTCACAGGAGGCATTGGAGACCCTTTGAAGGCCAGAACAGTAGACGTGGTGGACAGAGGATACAGACACCATTTGAGGTGGAACGTATCTTTACCTTTTTTACCCTTTTCAGGCCTGATTGAAGGTAACCATCAGACCCTGTGAGAGCTAGTGAAAAGCTAGTGAAGAAGGTATTACCCACTTTGCCCGCAGCCCATTCCCTTGAGTCCCATTTCCCCGCCATTCTTTTACTGCATTTTACCACAAACATTTAGAGGAGTGGTTGGGGTTAGGTATTTAGAAAGGTGAGGGATTGAGGGAGGGTGGAGGGGGTGGGGGCTCTACCTAACATTTTATGCAGTCAAACAGGTTTCAAAGAGATAGTCGACAGTTAAATGTCATAGATCTCTGAAGAATGTGGGCAGGAGAGCTGCTGTGAAAATGGCTGGTTACCTGATGAGCTCCAACACCGGAGGTGTGTGGCATTGGGAGATAGGGGGTGTTCCACGTTGGCTCGCGCCATATAAAATTAAGGGTACGGTGAGGCAACAAACACTGGTAAAAACACAGAGGCAGAGTCCCATTTCAGCTCCCCCGGCCATGGCTAGGAGAAGACTCCCGGGCTGAGCAGAGGCTGTGGCGCAGTGGGAGCAGGTTGAACGAGAGGCGATTGGGCGGCCTGGCTTCGGAAGTGTCAACCGTGCGGGCAGGGTGCCCGCTTGCTGACCTGCTCTAGCGAGAAGTGGCTGAAGAGGTGGAACTGAGGGGGTGAGTAGAACATCCCAGAGAGCTTGCAACACAGCCCTTGCCCTGCCTTGCCCCCCTGGGCCTTTCAAGCGGCTTGCAGCGGGGGCAGGCAATATTTGGAGCCGAGCTCTTGCTGACAGTGCTACTGTGGGGCACTGTGGTGGGTGCTGCTTCTTATACCCAGTACATGGTTGAAGAGGGGGGGCTCCTTTTGGTGCCCATGCTTGCTGGTACCCTGCTACTAGTGCTTGAGACCCTTACCGAGAAACGCTTGAGAGACTAGGTACTTTCTGTGTCCCATTTGCTCTAGTCTGCTGGCTCCCATGGCTAAAGGACACCAGAGGAAGGACCTGCTCAGCTTCGACTGCAGGTCCCTTAGCGCAAATCCTGCAACACGAGGGGTGGATGAGAACACCCAACAGAGGAACAAGGAAACCATTGAAAAGTAGTATACCTCCCCGAAGTATGTTGCAACGGCGGCGCCGGACATGCCCCTGTTTCTTTCACAGGTGTAGGAGGGGTATGAGTGAATAGCAAGCGCAGAAGCCTGGTGTGCAAGGTCGACCTGATGCAGCAGATAATTTATATGGAGAGCAGCCCATAACTGAGATGGAGAAGTGCACAAATGCTCTGGAGGACAGAGGTATCCAAACGCTGCGAATACTACAGCACCTGCAATCTGAAATGAAGGTGGTCCAAGCACGAAGCGAGGACCTGGAGTCAAGATCTCCCTGGAACAGTGTTCGGATTGTGGGTCTACCCGAGTCTGCTCCGGCAGGCAACATAGAAATCTTTTTGGAAACTTTCATTATAGAGATACTTCAGGATCCTGCCCTCTCACCTCAGTTCGTGGTCGAGAGAACACATAGATCGCTAGGCTCGACCTCAAAGCCTGATCATAATCCACGCTCTATCATAGTGTGCTTGCTGAACTATCTGGACAGAGACCCAATCCTACGCCTGGCACTTAAGATGGAGGAATTCCATTACCAGGAGGCGTGGGTCTCATTTTACCAAGATGTTACATTACCTACCTGAAAGGCCCATCAAACCTTTGCCTCAGCCAAGCAAAGTCTTTGGGATAGAGGTATCAAATATGCTATGCTGTTCCCGGCAAAGCTTACGGTGACATCGGACAACTTTTTCACTACCCCTGAGGGGGTTCATTCCTTTCTGGACTCGCTGCCCGGGGAGCTTGCCCAAAACGATCTGCAGAGGTGCAGCACACCGGGGGCAGCTACAGATGAGGCGACCTGCTGTGACCCACTTGAACAGATGCCTTTGCCGCCACCGGTTTGTTTGAAGACACTATTATGAGCATGTAATTTATCAGCCCATATTGCTACACAACTGGATTAATGTTCTCTTGGAGCCACTGACTCCCCTAGACCAGGGGTCTCATTAGGCTGCTGGCTCTCTATGCAACCCCAATGATAGCCATAGTTCAGAGTTTGGGGAGGGGTGGACTCTTGCTATTTGGTAAGGGCACTGAGGGTGGGGGAAGTGGAGGTAATGGGGGTTGTATGTTGTGGGTGTTTTGTTTTTTAAAATTATAATGGCATTGAATTGGGTTTACATGACTATGCTTGTCTGTTACCAGTACTCTTGTTTTTTTGTGGGTACAGGTAATTATACACATTTCACTTTTTAACGAGTGAGCAGTGTACTATTGTAAGTTGGAATGTTCGGGGCCTGCAAAATGTGATAAAAGCTAGAAAGGTTCAGGCATATAGTGAGCGTCATCATGCCAAGATATTACTGATTCAGGAGTCTCATTATTCAGGGACGGGCCCAGTCCCTTTCACTAAGTCATGAGGGCCAGCACGATACTTTACACCTTATTCCTCCAATTCCCTGTTGGGGGGGTACTAACACTCAATCACAAATCTCTTCCACTCTCAGTGCAGTCAGTTGAGATAGACCATGAGGGACGTTACGTATTGCTACATGGGTCTCTGTTCGCGTCCTCTATTACACTGGTCAATATGTATGCCCCAAACTCTGATAACCTGCCGTTTTTATCTACCCAGGCTGATAAATGCCTTAACTTCGCTCATTCACAGATTATCTGGATGGGGGATTTAATACTATATTGGATGCAGTCAGGGACAGGTCCGGCTCGAGGCTCAGATCTTACACCAGCGGCACAGGCAGTTCATACGGTAAAGTCCTCTTTTAAAGAAAATCTATGACCTCTGGTGCACCATCAATGGAGACAAGGCTGACTTCTCTTTCTACTCTGCAGTACACAATATGCACTCTCGCATAGCTCTCATCCTCACTGACCCAGCGTTGATCCGTAAGACTATGGAGTCTCCACAATACTTTCTCAGATCAGGTGGGCCTTGATCTTTGAGGAGGAGCGGAGAAGGAAGCCTAGGTGGCGATTTAAGTCTCTGGCAATTCTGGACATTGCCTTTAAGGGAGAACTGAATGCGGCAATTGCTACTTATTTTGAGGCTAACTTGGTCTCTACATCTTACGTGACCATGGTTTGGGAAGTCTTCAAAGTCTGTTTAATGATGATATGTATGTGCACTGAGATGGGTCTCCTTCATGCGGTGAGGCAGGAGTTGGATGACCTGGAAAAGGAAATGAAGACCTTGGACTTGAACATGGCAGGTACCATGGATGGAGCACTGCTCCACCCACTGAAGGACAAGTTGGACAGGTTTAAACAGGCTGCAGACCTTGAGGTTTGTTATATACCGGAGCCTGTAATGGCCCAAAAGTATGGCGGGGCTGGCCGGCTGGTCTGTGCTCTTGCGTGGCTAGCCCGAGGTTGAGATGGGCAGTGCAGACATTGCAGCTATCAAGGGCTTGAGGAGCATTCTACAGACCACTGCTGTGGGTATTCTAGGTGCACTCCATGACTTCTATGCTGTGCTAACACAGCAAACGATGTAGCCCAATTGGAGGACCTACAAAGCTATGTTTCTGAACATCAACCAAGGAGGTTGGGGTCCTGATGCCTGAAAGGCAATCCGAGATCTAGCCACAGCAAAAGCTCCTGGGTCGGATGAATTAGGAGCTGAATTGTAGAAAGAGTTTGGCCCATGGCTGGCACCTCTAATAGTTCAGGTCTGCGAGGAGGCCCTTGAGCGTGGAGCTTTGCCCCAGACTATGAGTGAAACTCTTCTAACTCAGGTTTTTAAACTGGACAACCCCTCCGCCCCCGCCAGGTGTGCCTCCTATAGGCCCATTTCTCTTTTCAGTCTCGACACCAAAATATTTGCCAAGGTCCTGACGACTTTGGTTTTAGCATATGTGGCGCCGTTTATACATCTCGACCAATTGGGGTTTCTTCCTGCACGGTCAACAGCGCACAATTTACGCAAGCTATTTACTAGAACTGCTCAGCTTGATCCTAGCTGCAGTTGCCTTTCTAGATTCTGAGAAAGTGTTTTACTTCCTTTCGTGGCAATACCTCTTTACAGTACTGAAGGTGATGGGCATGCCAGGGTACTTCTTGAACTATGTTTGGCTGCTTACTGTAACCTGTCAGCCAAGGTGATAGGTCTGGGTTGAACCAGTGAGTCGTTTGGCTTGAGCAGAGGGACAGACAAGGTTGTCCACTGTCACTGCTTCTTTTCCCATCGCTGTAGAGCCACTGGCAATAAGATTGTAGAATTTGCATTCAGGGCGAGCACTAGCGATGGAAGGAAGGCAGGACATTTTTTTTTAAAACCCGGATTATGTCCTTTTGTATGTGAAAGGCCCGCAGACTAACCTTCGGCCCTGACATCGGAGGTGTCCGGCTTTGAGCAATACTCATGTCTCAGGGTAACTGGTCGAAATCACAGCTGTTTCCCTCACGGATGCAACATCATGCCCTTCTAATATTGGGGACTATATATGGGGTTGGGGCTCCTCTGCAAAGTACTTGGGTGAGAAGATCTGACAGGATCACTGGAAGCTGTTGGCAGAAATTCACTGCACTCTTCTGGAAACTCTGCACCACAAGGTATCCCGGTGAAAGACATTGCCACTGTCGATCTGAAGTAGGATTTAGCTCATTAAGATGCTCATAATCGCCAAACTGCTATAGATATTTCAGAACATTCCTCTGTACTTGGGTCGATGGTTTTTTGACCAACTTTGTTCTATCCTGAATCAGATGACAAGGTATCCTCATAAACCCGAATTCGCTCAGAGACCTTAACTAGGCCCTTCGAGTAGGGGGGCATGGCTACCCCGTACATGGAAGTTTACTCCCTGGCAGCCCAGGCACATTTTGCATCCTACTAGATGCCAGACAACCCTCTGCAACAGCACCTGTGGGCTGAGTGCACAGCAGTCCACCCCCACAAATTGCACCCCTTAATTGTCTCTCTGTGCATGCAGGATGCATGTATGTATGCCCCAGTTAGTTGCTCTGACCATGGATGCACGGCGAAGACTGTTCAGACAGACTGGCATTACTGTGCCATACGTACCATTGATGGAACTATGGGGGATACAATTTCTTCGACCGACCTGTGACAAATGGCTAGCTGATTCTTGGACCAAGCTAGGTATTAGGCATCTGAGGAATATGTATCTGGGGGGTACTTTTGTGATGAGAGATCAGTTAATTGAAAAGGTGGATGGGGAGCTCGGTACGATCTTCCAATATCACAGAGCGAGCGAAGCCTTCCGGACCCAGGGTCCCAATTTCCCTGCAGAACCTCTTTCATCTGCTTTCTTGAAGTATATAGTTGTTTCAGGCAGGGGTGTACGCACATCATTTCTACATTTTATTAATTGGCACATGACTCAACAGCCCCCCCACCCCTCTAAATCCTTCTGACAGACTTAAATGGGAGAGAGATCTCCGGGAGGGAATAGATGATAAGGTTTGGAATAGTGCATGCAATTACACACAAAGAGTTTCCCTAAACACAAGCTACAAGCTTATACAATTCCAAATCCCCCATTGTGCATACGTCACCCCAGCAAGAAAGGACAAATTTGACTCGACTCACGATGGGACCTTTTGCTACAGGCTTGCCCACTCATGAAGCTTTTTGGGGACAAAGTTGTTAGCTGTGTGTCTGCTTCTGGCTAAACCCCACATCCTTATGGCATGGTCACACAGGGTCCCCTCCAACCGCACAGGAATGGCTTAGGGACTTGATCTAGAACACTTATATGGAAACTAGTTACTGTAACTTGCACCCCATCGGTTTGTGACCAACTATGCCATGGCTGGACCTCAAAGACCTTGTTGGGGCTATTGAGAATGGGGATAATGTGGGTGCTTGGGATGATGTATCGGGGGGGGAGCTACAAGTTGAGACGAGTTGTACCCTTTTCACTTTGTGCCTAGCTATACTAAGTTCATATGTGCCTGTATTGTACAGAATGGTGAGATTTTCTGTATGCTGATACCTGCAAGTGCCTATATTTGTCTTGTTATGAACTTATGTAGGTTGATGTCGAGTGCAAATAAAATTTATACATTTCTTTAAAAGAATTTGGGCAGATTGATTCCGGTTACCAAGGCAGATGGTAATCTGCTCGGCTCGGCCCGACGCACCATGCCTCCCAGGAAGAAGCTTTAGAATTCCACAGAGGTCAACAGGAGAGTGCGAAAAAGAAATATAATATTTATATATATATATATATATATATATATATATATATATATATATATATATATATATTTATTGTTGCAAAACCCTTCATAGCAAGTAGGTGAGGCCAAGTGGGCTGCACACCCAGAGCAGCTAGGGAATGTAGTATTCATCCAGCAAAGAAAAGAAAAACACCACAGTCAATTCCAGCAGACACTTTAGTTTTATTGATAGTTTTATTGATAGTGTGCTGAAAGGGAAAAACCTATAAAAAAGGACGACTTGTTTCGCGGTGCTCCGACCGCTTGATCACGTAGTTAAAATGTGACACAGATGATGAACTCTATGGTTGGTACGGCCATTGTGAAAGGTCTTGACCGAATAGCCATATGTATTAACAGCAGGATATTGGGTTCTAATGCCACCCTATAGTATAGACAACCAGAAAAATGAGATAATCTCATAGAGAATGGCATGAACTCGTGTATGGGGTTCAGCGCGCGTAATAGCGAGCAACTTGAATATAGGCTAAACATTTCTCTTAGTGTGACAATATAGTATTGCCCTTTAGGGGCCATATCATTCCATATATTGTCTAATCTACTGGCATCTGCGTACATAAGCTTCTAGTGCAAATTATTAGCAAGAAGTGTAATAAGATAAGACCCCATACCCGATATAGCATGTCATTCTGGTCCATATACCTGCTGTCAATGTCATAGATATGTGTGCAATTAATCCACAATAGAGTAAAGAGGGCTAGAATAAAATTAGGACCTTTAAGTTGCCTAAAGCATATGGTATTTGGTGCAAATACGCATGTGCAAATGAGCAAAATGGTGGACAACATAGACTGCATAGTGCCTTGGGTTTAATGCTGATAAAGTGCATAGTGCATTCAGGTTTTTACCAGTAAAGTGCCTAGTGCATAATACGTATTTTGTCTCACATAGCCCTACCTCTTGTTCTTTGGTTAGGGATATATTTGTTTTGATAAAACCATAATGATATTAAAAGCTGAAATTTGCAAAGGTCAGCATATCTATGCATAAAACCATAGTGCAGTGTTCCAATGGCCATATACTTAAAAAGTCAAAAAAATCTCTGTGTCGCAGAAACCAACACCTGTTACCACTGATGTAAAGCCATATTTTTAAAAATTCACAATAAAGGTAAGTAAATATGTAAAATAAAAAGTAGTTCATTCACTTTGTGTATAAAGATGATCTGAAAGGCAAATACATTAGTGTTCTAAGGTGACAGTGCAATCATAGAGACACAACTAGTTAGAGACACCGGGAGTGGAAAAACCTAAAGTAGACAAGTTGAGCAAGCATAACGTTCAATTGTAACCCCAGATGTCAGGTACCTAAGAAGGTGTACAGTTCTTCATCGAGGTTATGACCCCGAGGTTTTTTTTGTCTCGAAGTCTAAGATGATCTTAGTTTCTAACTGTCTTAATAGGAGCTCTCGGTTCCCACCTCTAGGAGATTTGGGAACCATTTGTATACCAAAAAAGGAGAAACCATCTAGTTTACCACCGTGTTCCTTTTGAAAGTGTAGTGCCATGGGATAGGTAGGATCAGCATTTTTTATTGCCCTAATATGTTGGAGCACTCATAGTTTGAGTTTACCTATTGTGCTCCCTACAGACAATTTAGTACATACTGTACAAATTCTGTCTCAAAAGTTATGCGAGTCTTGATGTCTATTTTCTTGTTAAAAACAGGATGTTGATAACCAGATATATTTGTTGCATATTGACATGCCTTGCATTTCTGACATTTGTGAAAGCCTGATGTTTTGGTTTTCAACCAAGTATTTTCAAATGTATTGTATATTGGGCTCATGAAGCTAGGCACTAGCATGTCTTTCAGCGAAGTGGATCTCCTGAACGTAATGTTCGCTCTTTCACCTAATATTGTATTGAGATGCTCATCTAGCTTCAAGACATGCTAATGCCTATGCATAATCTTTCGTATGTGGGATGCTTCTTGTATCTATATAATATGCAAGCATGCTTGGAATCATTGGTTTCCATTCTATTTTATATAGGGAGTAAATCCTTGCAGGCTAGCATCCTCATTTTAGTCCTACCACCCAAGGTGGATGGTTTACACCTTTCTGCAGAGGGTCATCGTCACATTTTTGTAATCATGTTCGATTAATGTAATCCTCACCTTATCTTTTCACCCACCCCCAAGAACAAAAATAAAGATGACAATAAACCATAATACATTATTTTATTCCAGAATTCCCTTTACAGTTCTATATTTTGAAGTGTCATCTTTTGCACACATCATTAGTGGGCAAACTCACTCAAGAAGTATTGATAGATCTGACTTAAACTTTCCCATGCTTTTCTAGGCAGCATCTTTGCTTGTACACCAACCTTTCATGGTCCATATAAATGCCCATTCCTGCTTTCCATTCCACAATTGTTGGCCATTCAAGCGGATCCTTTCTTCTGGCAGTGTCGTTGCAGTTATGGCCATCGCATTGAACAACTTATCAGATCCAGAAAAGGTTAAATCACCCCACATGCCCAACGGTACCAGCATAGGTTCAATTTCAAGCGGCCATCATTGCACCCCATTAAGTTCTCTAAGATATCCCTTGCCAATAGTCCTGCATATATGAAAATGCCATGGAGTGTGTAGGTATGAACTCAAAGTGGCTTTGCAACGTGGACACAACCTATTGTGAGGGGTCAGAAATGAGAGCTGGACACAAGGTTGTCATGTTTTTGTCAAAGAATGCCTTGAAAACGACCGAAGGTCGAAACAAGTGTCGACACGATTGAACAGTCACGCAATTAATAAATTGCATCAAAAATAACCCTCCTTGAGGAATTTATCAAATAGTTATTTGTTGGATTATTTGTATGAATACATAAAGGGGTTGCCATTTCAGGTGCAAGAGGACTCTTTTTGATATTTAGGGGTGCAGGTGTCACGCCAATACAGAGATCTTATTCCCAAGAACTACCTGCCGTTATGGTCTGCGGTACGGTAAGACATGAAGAGGTGGGCGAGATTGAAGCTTACGTGGCTGGCGCCCCTAAACTTTATCAAAATGGTGTTGCTGCCCAAATTTCTATTCTTATTCCAAATGCTCCTGATGTCCTTTTCTGAGGACGTCAGGGCAGCCCTGGTAAAATTCCTCTGAGCAGAGTCCAAACATAGGATCGCTTATGGGATACTGATTCTGCCGAAGGAAGAGGGGAGCATGGGGTTCCCAGATCTCTCAACTTATTACAGTGTTGCCCAGCTTCGTGTATTGGTGGACCATCTGGCCTGCTCACTGACAAACCGTGGGTGCCAATGTACGACGCGATCCTGGCCCCAGGTTCCCTTGCGGAATGGTTATAGGTGCCAAGGTCCCGCATCCTGAGGAGGGTGCTGTATCACCCGGTTCTAGAGGTCCTCTGGAAGGAAGGGGGGGAAGAGGTGGCTGTCCAGATGGCTGCTGCCCCTGAGTTGTATCTGGGCCCACCTTTGCGGGATGTGGTTGAGGAACCACTGGCATTCCAGCTTTGATATGAGGAGTGTTTAGGTGTTTCAAAGCTATCGGCATTCTGCTACCTGAGAACCTGCAGAGGAGATTGGCAGACTTTGAGCAGCTCTTGCTTAGGAATGTGGGTTTGAGGGTCCTTATTGCACAGCTACACAGGACAATTTTGGTGATGGAACCTAGGGACCAAATCCCAGCCAGAATGAGGTGAGGGAAAGATATGGGGAAGGACATAGACGATGGATGCCTTGTGGGCGCTGATGTGTAGAAGAGTTTCTTGCTCAACGGTTTCCCTGCAGTATAGACATCAGGCTCTGAAACTGCTGCACAGGTGGCATTACCGACCGGTGATGATGGCTCGAAAGTGTAAGGGGTATGATTCGTACTGTTGGAAGTGTAACCGGGTGAAGGGGGCCTACATTCATATGTGGTGGGATTGCCCTAGCGAACAAGTCTACTGGAGAGAAGTTTCTCGCTGTTGTTCCTCCTTTTTGGGGTGTAGCTAGAGGAGGAGGAAGAGGTGGAAGATGGGCATATGCTGCGGGTTATGTTGGTGGCCGATAGATATTGCCTAGCCCAGCTGTGGAGGATGGGGGGGTCAAATGTTGCTGGGTGTTCGGTCGGGTTGGTTGATTTTTGACCAGGGGAATCATATTATTTGAAAGGCCAATAAAGTTAAGTTTTGAAAAAATAAATGTTCTCCAAGGTGGAAGCCCTTGGTTCCAGATGGCAGATCCCTTCCCCTGGATTCTGAAGTAGAGTGAAAACAGTTTGTTTTACTAGCAGTTCCTTTGTTTCCTGCTTTGCTTCACAAGTTTAAACAGTAACTTCTGTGACTGTCTTCCTTTAATGCAAATTTCTCCTTGATTTCCAAACAAAATACTGTCTCTCTTTAATGTAACTTTCTCGTTGATTTGGAAAATCGATACCAATCGTTCCTTGGTTCAGAAAATAAACCTCAATTTTTCCTTGGTTCAGTCAACACTCAACACTGTGTTTCTTTTATGCCCACTGCCAGGACTTCACTTTATGAATTTCGTTTGCTTGCTATACTCCCCTGCCAGGACACACACATACATACACACAGATATATATATATATTTCTGAGGCTTGTGGAATCTGATTAGATCACATGCTATGCATAGGCCGACATCTAAGGGAAGCTGCAGAGTATTACAGTTGTTGTTTTTCGAAACTCGAAAAGGGAAGTCGACAGGGTGTGCCAGTAATACTATCCCTAGTGTGACGTCTACTGTACCATGGTGCTTCACACGTCGAGGTCCCTCAGATTGTTTTTTTCCGTCATCATAGTCGGTCGCATATTACGGAGTTCCTTCTTGGCTATCGCCATTGTTTAGAAAAGTTAAACTTAGAATATTCTTTCTGTCCTTTGATATCCGTCTACTGCAAGATCTTCGGCGATGGCATCCAGGACGAATTTCCATCATCGATGACTGCAACAACTTGTCTTGACGAAACTTTGCCACAAGGCCTCAACGGGCCTCGGCCCTCACAGTAGGAAGAGTGGGGGGTGGTTCATTCTTTAGTCTCATTAAGAGAATGCATACTCCCTTGTCCAACCACTTATTTTGCCAGGCTGCCTTCTCCATACATGATGTAGAATACACCCTTTAAGTTTTTCCCCTCCTATAATTGAAAGTTCCCTTAGAAAGGCTTGCACCAGGCATGCAATCTCTGTCTCCCAAGGGATCACGCCGAAGGACAGTGCAAGTCGTGCAAACTGTTTAGGCCCAAAACACTTAAGGACCGCAAAACAAAACGCTCAGGCCCACCACGCCATGCAGGCCGAGACCGCCGTGGACTTTGAGGGAGCCTCCAGCGACGGCAGCATCGATGTCTACAGTAACACTGAGGGCGATCGGGATCCGTTGGATACCTGCGTGCAAGCCGCCAACCCTAATAGGCAGGCCAGCGGTTCTGCTACAGGGACGACATCTGGCAGCACTAGCAGGACCAAGTCACACCACACAAAACGCACCTCCCACGACTGAAAGCGGACCACAATGCCACCTGGAAAGCCACACAGGGCATTGAGGGGGAGGGCCGAAAGCTCCCTGTTCTCTGGGCCAACGTGCTTGCGGTCGGCACAAGACAAGCCCCCGAAACAGACAAGCAAGTCCTCAAATGCCGATGATGAGGCATCGAAAGACGTGTCGACTGCCCCCTTGCAGGCCGACCACTGACCGTCGAAGGATGCTTCGAAGACTACACCTAGCTTGAAGATGAGCGAGCTCATTAAAAAACACGTCCCAGACCCACTGTTAAAGAGTCGGATGTCAAAAAATCATAAGTCTACTAAAACACAGGGAGAGGGCTCTATTTCGGGGACTATGACCCAGGGAGAGGGAACCATTTTGGGGGCTATGCACCATAAAAGACCCCCTGTACCAGAACACCCACCCCCCTACCTCTGTTCCCCCAGTAATCCCACATTCATCTCAATGGACAGCAGAACAGATTGACATGGTCATGAGGAGTATGATCTCCCTAGCTAATTTCTATGATGACCACTCTGAGGTCTTGCAAAACCTTCAGGGTGCCCCACACATCGGTCCAGTCCCTACTCAAGACGGGGCAGCAGTTACCTTTTACAATAAAGTACTTTGGAAGGAAAAGATTATGTGTGTGCTTGTAATAAATGAAATGGCTCCTGGCACTTCTCTGATCCGTTCAGGCAAAAAAAAGGTTAGCACAAAAACTAATGATCAGGGCAAGCCCGAATTAATTCTGACCCAAAAGTATTTTTTAATGAGTTTACCTAATTTAAAATGGTAGATACCACAATTCCATTCATGAGGTTGGTGCAAGACATTCAAATACAGTTATTGAGCAAAGTGTAAGTGTAACAAAGGAAAAACAATATACATCAACGATACAGTGTAAACCCAGACAAATAAAGGTGCACATTTTACACATTAACTTATACAAATGCAGGGAGTCCCCTTTACATTTTCATCGAACCACAGATCATTGAATCTGCTGAATTTATCAGCCTGGTGAGCAGTATGAACAATCAATACTGTATAGAGATTTGGTTGTCGATACAACTGCGTTTTGGCCACAGTGAGCAGTTGAAATGTGCTGTGGATGGAATAGCCTTCATCAGGATGGGCAAATTGATGAGTATTCACTTAATAGGTACTCCTGTGCGGATCTACAATCAATGGAGAAATGACTGTGAACGGGGTGGGTGTATATTAGGTTATCTATCTTTAAAAACAACAGAATATGTATTAAGCTTCAGCTGCTTACCAATATTTCATAAACAAGGGAATATGTCCCAGAAGGGCTTACTGTGCAAGGAAGTTCATGCTGGACATACGACGCTTCACTAGTGCTTGTTTGTTGAGAATCTGTGGATATAGATAAATATATACATGTGTGTATCACTTTAGAAAGGATCTCTGTGTCATTCCAGCAGGCAAGCTACCTGGAGGTGAGGGTGGCTGAATGAATCCTTATTTTCAGACGGTAAATTGCTGAGCAGGTTACTGTTGGAATGTATCTCCATCCGATGGTGAAAGGAGGAGTCATGCTAACACTTTTAATTGTTTAGTGTGCACAGTGCGAAGATGTTAACTAACTATCTGCTTTGAGTGGGACCCTCTATGTTGCTTAGAAGGCCGTTGGTGACCCCCTAAGCGATTGTGCACAGTGAAAATACAAAAGAGATAGCCGGTTTGGAGCGCCATTGTTCGGATGGGGCTACAAGCACCACAATGGTGTGTGCTAGTAAAGGGCCATAAAGGCTGGAGGTGTGGGGTGCCATAGTTATATAAGTCCCATGGAGGATAACAGCGGGTATGTCGCGCTGTCAAAGAAGCGATGGGGGCAAGCGTGTCGATGTGGCCATTCTCTTATTGAAGAGTGTGCAGCACAGCATGTGTCTGAATCGAAGTGTATAGATGAATACCAGCATAGTTGCTTGTCCGGTCTTCCTACACATGGGGATTCCCAGTGTAGCCTGTGTCTAAGTCTAGTGTGTGCCGGCGATATTGCTGGTCCGGTCTTCTAGCGAGCAGCGACAGGGTCCCTCGCGCTGTGTGTCAGCGCCATAGGTGACGGAGACGCAGCCGGTAATCAAAGTTCTTTCTTACCTGGGCTAGATATTACTGGATTATTACTCGATTGGTCCGCTTGTAGCCTCACTCTCTGGGACAGTGAGTGGGCCTGCATGTGATCCAGTGCTGATATGGTAACCAAGAATGTTATCGCCCCATAACAACATTTTGATACCACTTTGGTAAATTCCACTTGTGGAAATCTTTATGGGGTAGATTGCAGTACGTAGAGTCATGTGGTGAATGTTATCATTTTAACTACCATACCTACGAATGTAAGTTCCAGTGATAACCAAAGCTTGACATCCAAGAGGAACTTTTCCATCGGGCAGTCCCTGTTCGGTTTCATCAATTAATTAAAAGATTTGTCCTAGTTGATTTTTAGCCCGCTATGGTCCCCATACATTTTCATATTGCCCATGGACCTAGGTACGGGCAATTACGGTTGAATAAGATGGAGAAGATCATCATCTGCGTTCATTGACACGCTGTGTTCTGGTCCTGTGGGCCAGCGCAATGCTTTTAGAATCTATATAATCTTGGCTATTTGGCCAGCGAGAGCCACAGCCGTGAAATTGGGCAGCCCTGTCAGGCGCACCCATGCCATGGGAAAGCCCCTGAGGGGTATCGATTTACTTTAACCTCTGGCAATTGGTGTGTGGAACAGGTGCGACCATCCAAAGTATACAGGCCCAAGGCCTATACTCATACGTCCCGTTCCTTTTCCTCCATCCTTGTGGGTGTCCGCCAACATGGGGAAACTTTGGCAGCAAAATAATCAACTTCCCCTTTAAATTTAGTATAGCGTGCGGGGGCACGGCCTCGGACTTGGGCATGCCCTGTCGAGTCCCAGCCCCCCGGGCACCTCACCTCTGTCCCTTTTTTTTGCACGGACGGTATCGGAGCTGCAGCCAGCACAGAAACTTTATTTAACTTTCCGCTTGCCCCCCATTTTATTTCTTCCAATCTTCTTTAACTTCCCTTTGGTGCCTCACCTCCCTGGTGCATGTCAGCCGCACGAGGATTCACAATGTGACCGCTTGTTCCCGGCTTCGGACCACCACGCACTCTGTGTTGAGTGCTTAGGTCCCGACCACTGCTGGGACTCATGTGCGGCCTACAGCGCTCGCAGTCACAGGGCATTGAAGAATCGGTTGTCGCAGTGGAGGGTGATCTTCCACACTTCTCCTCCCCACCTAAAGGACTTCATCTCTGGGACCTCTCGCCAAGACAAGGTAGGACCTCTGTTCAGCACGGCTCCACAAGGCAGGGACTCCTTCCCCGGGGTTCCCATAGAACGGGGTTCCTCACATTCAGGTTCTGGCAGGCCCAATGCCTCTAAGGTTAACAGCTCCCAAGCCGAGGGGCGGTCCGAAGGCAGACCTGAGGCCTTCCAGGCTGCCTGCTCCCAAGCTGAGGGGTCCAGGGACCCTACCAGGCTGTCCTCGGAAGGACGATCAGGCTCGTCTTCTACCCCAGGGGGCAAAGGATCGTCAACTGCCACCTCCAAGAGTCGTTCCTCTACTAGATCCAGCACAGTAACCAGTACAGGTGCCGAGGGCTCACAGCCTACCAGAGCCTGCTCTGAGGCCTTTGTCCAGGGCGTTTCGAATACCGTCCGCCCGGCTGAGGACTCAGCACTCTACCCAAGCTGTATCCTCCCATGTCTGAGGTCTCTCCGAGCTGAGGGCCTTCGCGTCCTCCCGCCCAGGGCGTAACGCAATGCTTCAAAATGCCCGAGCAGCACGTGGCAGAGCCTGCTGACAGGTGGCCATTTTGGCTCCGGATCAGGGCCCTCCAGTCCTATTGCCCATTGAGTGGGCTCTGCAGGACGATTCCAGCCCCCTTCCCTCGGGAGGCGGCAGCAGATCCTATGGCGCAGGGTTCTGGTCTTCTCAGGGGTACATCTACCCATCATAGCCCTACAGCTGTGCGCACCAGACGCCTCAGCGCTTTGGCCAGGAGCGGAGGCGCTGTACCTCGAATGGCAGGGCCCCTAGTGACCCGGCGGCTTGTCAGGACCGTTTCTTTGAACGCTTCCTCTTCCTCATGCGTTTCCCGCAGGTGAAGGAGCTCCTAAAGGACATTGTGAAGGTGGTCATCCCGCAGGTTGCGTCACCTCTGCCGCCTCCTCTGGGTTTTCCTTCAGTACTAGCGGTCCCGGTGCTGGGCCCTCCAGTGGTTCAGGCAGTACCAGTCTTACTGATCCCTTCACCTCCTCCTGTACCACCATCACCTCCCCCTCAACAGCCAACTTGTCCTTGGCTCCTGACCTGGTGGGGACTTCCCCCAGAGATTGGCAGATACACTTCATCAGCTGGGGTTTTCCCTCAACCGGAGGAAGTCGCAATTATGCCCGTCTCGGAAACTGGTCTTCCTAGGGGTGCATTGGAACACTACCCTTCGGTTGGTGGTCCCCATGCCGGAGAGGCTTTTTTCCCTCTGCAAGGTGATGGGGCGCTTTCTGGCCAACTCGACCAGCTCGGCATGGGGGTTCAGCATATTCTGGGCCTGATGGTTTCTTGCGTGCTGACCGTGCCGCACACTCGTCTCAAGATGAGGCGCCTCCTGCTCCACCTGCCGACCAACTGGGATCAGGAGACAGGGTCTCAGTCAGACAGGATCCCATTCCCACTGTTCTTTTTGCCAGACCTTCACTGGTGGCTCCTTTATCCATCCAGAGCCTACCCTGGTGGTGATGACGGACTCTTCTCTTTTGGGTTGGGGGGCTTCTCTGGGGGGCTATACGATTCATGCAGCATGGTCCAGGATTTAGGCCATCCTACTCGAGCTCAGGGCAGTGGGCCTGGCCCTCAGGGCATTTTTCCACTGATCAGAGACATGCTTCTTGGGATGTCATCTGCAGGGCGGCTACATGGGCAACTCTGGCGGCATTCTGTAAGCACTATTCACTGGACACCAGCTCCAGGCACGATGCAGAATTTGGTCAGGCGGTTCTGAAGAACCTTTTTGCTTCATCCTAGATATGAGGCAGGTTGTCACAGCTCCACCCTATGTTCTTGTTCGGTGGCATCTCCCACAAGGATGGAGGAAAGGGGATGGGATGTATGAGTAATTAAAGTTACTCACTGTAGTGACTATAGTACTCAGTCCCTTTTCCTCCATGCATCCCACCCACCTTCCCCTGCTAGTATGCCATTGGATTTTAGGTAGTATGACCAGCCAGGTATCTAAGTTTCTGATGTATTCAAAGGGGACTGAGGTGAGGTGCCAGAGGGTGGAGCCTCGGCAGGGTGGACCCACGCCCAAGGCTGTGGCCTGTGCGCTATACTAAATTGAAAGGGGAACCAGTACCATCCACATGTTGCGGGACGCCCACAAGGATGGAGGAAAGGGGACTATGGACTATGAGTACTCTAGTCACTACAGTGAGTAACTTACATTTTTATGTATAACCGCCACAAGAAATTGCCTCACCACAGAGTCAAAGGCCTTACTGAAATCTAGTGATAGTTATACCAAGGTGGAATCGGCAGAGGGGAGAAGAATGCCACTGTGAAGTATCAAGTTCATCCAAGTAGATCTTCCAGAAATTAAACCACATTGATAGTGTGAATCACTGAAGACCTACCCTCACACAGGCGGTTTGCTAATGCTTTAGCTAAAACATTGGTTTCCCCATTGATGAGTGAGTTTGGTCTAAATGATTCAGAATTGTCGGGCAGATTTCCTGCTTTATGTATAACCCGTATGGTAGCCAGCCTCAGGACCTGGTGTAGAGTGCCTTCTAAACTGCTGGCTTTACATATGTTAAGAAGAGGATCACTGGAAGCATAACCTAGGATTTTACATAGCTTTATTAGGAGCCCATTAGGCCATGGCGACCTACCTACCTGTCTTTAATTGCTGAATAAGGCATTCCGCATCTGCTTGTGTCAGTTTTCCCTCCAGTAAGTCCCTTTGTTTGTCAGTTAAATGCATGACTGGCAGGCCTTCATACAATGCATCAAAATCCTGTGCGCTACGGGTTCTGTCGCTAGCATGCAGCCTAGCCTAATACCGGGCAAACACTTCTGTTATATCCAAGCCCCTATGTCTAACTGTACCAATCTTGCCTCTAATTGCGGCTACCCATTATATATAATACATTTCCAGATCCTTGTAGGCCAGAGACCCTAATGCCGGCGGGTGAGTAACTTTGACGTGTGATCTGAGATACCTTTAGGAAGTTAACGTATATAACGCACACTATGTACCTCAGTCCCTGGAAGAAAAGCTAGTCTAGTCGGGGCAATGAGCTGTGAACTCCTGAATTGGCTGCATCGCTCGCCATATTTGCACTATTTCCAAGACCTTAGCCCACCCACTTAGTCTGGTGGAAGTAGTGGGGTTCCGGTTTGCTGGTCTGGATAGGTCCATGAAAGGAGCTAGTATGGCACTAAAATACCCTCTATCAATATTGTGACTTTCCCCTGTGTCTGTGATTACCTCAATTACTTTTGGCATGAGCTCCTGAGGTACAGGAAGGTATGCATACACATTAAACAGGGGAACATTTTCTCTACCTCTCCAGCTTACAATAGCAATCTAAATGTCCTCCATGGGAAAGATTTCTTGATTAGAATAGCCCGCCCACGTGATCCCTTTGTAAAGCCTGCATAAAACCTTAGTGTTCTGAGATTGCCCGCAAGATTTGTCTCTTAAAGCAGGATAATGGCAGGTGTATGCTGGATAATGAATCCAAACAGTATTCCCTTTTTAACTTTTGTCACACATACATTTCACATACCTGGGACATGCAAGTGAGGGATGCATCAGGCCTTTCCTCTAGTTTCTATGGGATATATTGACCCACTCAACAGTATTTCTCCACATCACCAAGCTGCAGTTGCGCAGATACAGCAAAATGGCGGTACTGGCTCCTGTGAGTGCCATGGCCTCAAAACTGCGTTTTGCAGCAACAAAGAAAATGGCTGTACCGTCCTGCCAAGCACACATCAGGCAGGATGGAACCAGGGAAGACACAGAGAGCTTGCCAGTGTGTTCTGACGCAAACAAATGGAATAAAGTGAAAAGGCAGCACTGCTTTGCTGAAACCCCAAAATCCCAAATGAAAAGGAACTTTTTCAACCTTTTAAAAAATGCTGCTTTGACGCTAATTCCATCTGTTCTTTCTTAAACCACTGTGATCAATGAGGCCCTGCCATGTCAAGCATATCTCATTGTGCCTCAGCAAAACCAGGCATGAATTCTGATTGACAGGCCCTGTTAAGCCAAATCTGAAGAAAAAAGAAAAAAAGAGGCCCAAGAAACTTCACTTTCTGCTGTGCACGGGAAACGCTTTATTAAAGTGTCAAAGGAATGAACCCTGAAAAAGAAATCATAGCTCTGTGCACATGTCCACTCCAGGAGACCGGTGCCTTGTACAGACTGTTGTGTACAAGAAACTAACTATGGCTGCAAGACAATATTGGGAAGTCAGATGGCAAAATCGAATTTGAAAGGAAATGCTAACAGTTTTCACCACATGTGTAAAATGGGCTTTGCAAACCAAAGAAAAATAAATGCAGGTTTTAAAGGAAAAGTAATGTTAAATGAAAGCCTGTCTGTGCCTAGCAATGAGAAGGGGTTGGCTGCTGGGAAACACGTATGGGCTATTTGTATTCCACGGGCTTGTTTTCTTTGATTCAGAAACAAATAAAAGAAAATAAAGGTTTTAAACTGACTTGGCTAGATTTTGCAAGCTTCCAAAAACAAGTTATTCTAGTTGGCAGAGCTAAGGCCTCCCCCAAGGAAGGGAGCCACCATAAACTTCCGGGACATGAAAGTGATAATTGCTAGGTTGGAAAACTGTGACTGACCAGGACAAGGAAACTTCACATACTAATCAGGCTTCAGTCTGGTCAGGGGCCTCTTCCAATAGAAATTCTGGGACATCAAAGTGGATAAGGGGCAATAAACCTTCAATCAAGCTGGATAAACCCACCTTGCATTGGGGGAAGTGACAGTTGGTGGTAGCTGAAAAAGAAAAAAATGGTCCAGTGCAGCACAAATGACTGCCATTTGCTTCAAAAGACTATTTTATAAATACATTTCAAAGACCTTTATCTCTGCAGCAAGACTTTGTAAAAATGTAAAAATCTTGCAGTTTAAAATTGATTTTGTGTTTTATAATTTGAGACATTGTAGAAGTCACTGACACCTCGGGAATAGAAATGGTAAAGTATTGGGGATTATAAGAAAAGTATCAATGATACCAATGCAAATTTTTATGCTTGCATCCCTTATGATAAACCACACATGTGTATAAAGTTATGGAATTTAAGCCAAATCTTTTATACTCAAAATTACCAAAATGTATCAGAGGGGCGAATCAATGTCTCACAGAGTTCAGATCTGGAGTGAAATGGTCTGCATAAAATATGTAACCTGCTCATGCCATTGGGTAATATGCCGCAACTGTGCAAATGTGTAAATTCTGTTATGACAGATTTTTGGCAAAAAGGTCTGTGGGAAGTCTTTTCACATCATAAAAGTACAACCCCTAAACTGAGCCACATCCTAGGGGAGGCAGCCAACATTGATTGCCCAATCCAGTTGGTAGAGGCGTGTTTAGCAGACCTTGCCCAGCCATACACTTGCATTATAAATAAGAGTCCCCGACAAGACTCTAGACACACTCTTCCTGAAGTTTCTGCGCTGCGTTCCTGTTCTATTCATCATCCAGATTCCAGACCCCACTACAAGGCCAAAGGATTGCTGACCCTACTCCAGTGCCCACTGCAAAACCCAAGCAGTGCTGATCCCATTCCCAGCAAGGCGTCAATTCTGAAAACCCACTAATCTCCCATGAAAAAGGGGAGAGCCATGGTACCTTTTGCATCCTGAACCAGCCTGGCTTGCTGCCCACTAACTGCAGGCCCGCTGCAATCCTGCCATCCAGCTGACCTTTAGTATCCAGTGACCAGAATTGCCAGTCCAAAAGTGCCATCTGGTGACCAGAACTGCCCAGCTGTTTGCCAGGCGCACTGCCGTGTAGTGACCAGAACCGTTGACGCTCCAAAAATCCCAAAACTAAAAGTGGAATGTGAGTATAAATCCATAGTATATCTTGTCTTGCCTTTGTCCTTATCCCACTCTCTAAGCCATCCTATCCTTATCTTGACAATCGGTAAAACTGGCAGAATTATCCATGCAACCCTGCACTTGATTTCTAGTGCTAGTGCCATCTCTTTTCAGTTTTGTCTTGTGTAATCCTATGCCATTAATCATATTTCGAGTGATCAGACTGGTTTCCGCCAGCGTTGGGCGCTGGGGTGATAGGGTTGAACTCGCGAATCAACCTTGGATCTTACTGTGTCTGTCTTTGGTGGCCTATCCGGAATACTCCAGTGTAGATTAAAACTGTCAGAAACCCACGGCCCGCATTACGCCCTCAAGGTAAGAACAGAGGCAGGATGGTTGCAGGGACTGTGGGAGGAACGTTTCTGAGTCGCTGCCACCTTTGTCCCCATTGCAGATGTGCTTGGTGTAGGGGTAAAAGGTGTGCAGGACACAGAATCCAAGGAAGACTACGCTTCCCAGCAGCCCCGGGCCTGAAGCTACAGCTCCAGCAGCCCAGGAAACGCCCTGGACAACGCCCGTCGCAACGCGCATGCGCAAAGAAGCTACCGCGCATGCGCGATGCCGGAAAGCTTGTCTGTGCTCGACTCTGCTGCCGAGAGGACGCATCTGACGGAGCTCCAGCAAAGCTTCTCGCGGGGCCGCCCTCGCCATTGGACACACCTTCAGGCCCCGCGATGTCAAAGATAAGTACCCTGTCTCCTTTTTAGTTACCAGAGGGAAGTTTAATGCTGGAAAGAGACTCTGCTTGCCAGTGACTGTTGAGAAACCTTAATAACTTCGGGGGAGATACGCGGAAGTTCGCGAACTAACTATTAACCCAGTAAACTCGCATGTGACATGCATTCGCCAGTTGCGGGTGCAAGCGTACAGTATGCTCGCGTGTTGCGGGCCATTCTATGCCATATTCGCAGTTGCGAGCACTTGTGAAAAGCCAAAAGGCGTGAAAGGGCAAAGCTAATTCTCTTCCTTTTTGTCAGGAGTGAATCGCTACCTACAACGACCTGATTGTTTCGCAACGCACAGTCTGCGGAGCCGGCGGGCGGAAGAAGCGCACTGGAGCACTTGGAACACTAGAGCTAAGTGCATTATGTGACCAAAGCATTATTGAATTTATGTTTACCCTGTGGGGGTATGTAAAAGGGGAAACGTTATCTGCATATGAAGCCAGATAGAATATTGTGTTTATAGAAATCCAAGACCGGAGCAAACTTGTGAATGAAGTGAACAAGTGATGGGTTCCAGTCTGAGGGTAATGCATGCATGTGGTTAGAATGCATGACTGAATGAATGCCCAAGGAGTTAAAAAGGCAACTACCAAGGTGAAGGTAGTCCAGACTCAGAAGGTCAGAGTCTGGGAACAACTCATCCCCAAAAACCCTCTCCCTATCCATAACCTCTCCCTAACCCTCAATCCGGTTACCCTACAATCCCGAAACCCATCCAATCCGTGGGCCCTAACCCTCTTTCCCCGTGGGGGTCGCGGTGACCTGCGTTTCAGCTAATCCAGGTGCCAAGACCGTCAAGGGGAGGTAGGAGTTCTTGCTACTTCCGCGTTGGGACGGACTTCGCCTTGAGAGAAGCACGGCCCCACGTATTTTTACACGCCCAAGTAGCACGAACTCCGGAACCATGGAAGACATAGCTCGCGTCCTACATGAACTAAAAGATGCGTTAGAGGCAACAAGGCAGGATTATGCAACACTAGCTCACCGTGTGCAGGAACTCACAGCACAAGGTAGACCCCTGCCAGATGGGCCTCCTCCTACCCCAGTGCAGGTTCAAGTGACCACGGAGCCGCCCATGCCCTTAGCCACCCCAGAAAGGTACGGGGGGACCCACAAAAGTTCTCCATATTTATGACCCAATGCCAGTTGCATTTCTTGACCAAATCATCAATCTTTCGTTCGGCCCAGTCCCGCACAGCCTTCGTGATTTCCTATCTCACGGGGGATGCTGCGGCATGGGCTACCCCCCTAGTACAGAAGGACGATGCTTTACTGTATGATTGGGGTGTATTTCAGGAGGAGTTCGGTAAAATGTTTGATAGGAAGGCGGCCTCCTTGATCTGGGATCGGGAGTTACTTACCTTGCGGCAGGGAAGTAGAGAACTCATCTGGTATGTTACAACGTTCAATAGATTAGTGGTTGAAGCAGAGTGGCCCCATGAAAAAAGACTAGCCCTATTTTATCAAGGCCTTAGGGAAGAGTTGAAAGACCTTATAGTGCAAGTGGACCCGCAACCAACCACCTGCACGGAAATGATAGAGTTAGCTCTACGTTTAGATCACAGGCAAGGAGAAAGGAGGCAAGACAAACGTAAATGGGAGGCCAAACAGTATTCGACAAAATTGGATTACCCAAGAGCTGCACCTGGTTCGGGCAAAGCAACAGAGAAGTCGGAAATTGAACCCATGCAAATTGGAACAATTCGAGGACCGATCACCAAAGAAGAAAGGGAGAAACGCAGAAGAGAAAAGCTGTGTATGTACTGTGGCAAGTCAGGACACTTTGTGAAAGAATGTGGAGCTAAGCCAAAGAACACCACCTCGTCGGGAAACGCCAAAGCTCGCCAGTAAGGATGGGGGATCTGCCGAGCCAAAATCATCACAGCGCCCCCAAGCATTTATTGGGTAATGTGACACAGGTACACAAAACCCATGTTACCGTTACTGGAATTCTTCAGACACCCCAAAGGGATCAAACCATCACGTTAATGGTGGATTCAGGAGCAACCGGTAACTTTGTGGATTCTGATTATGCTGTTAAATTGGGTTTACCAGTTGCCACTAAGAACACACATGAGGAGGTTTGATCAGTCGATGGATCTCTTTTGACATCCGGACCAGTGACACAGCAAACGGGGGAGATGATTTTGAACGTCCAAGGGCATAAAGAGCACATTCAATTCGATGTCATTGCCGCCCCCCAGTTTGGCTTCATCCTGGGGCTGCCTTGGCTGGCGCTACATAACCCGGCAATTGACTGGGCACGTGGAACAGTGTGTTTCTCTTCTAGTCTCTGCCGGACTCCGTGCACTAAAGAATTGGGACATATGGTGCAGGTTCTAGGGGCCACACAAGAAAGCAAAGGAGAGCCGCTAGTGGGATTACCGCAAGAATACCAAGAGTTTCAGGATGTTTTTAGCAAAAAGACGGCAGAAACGTTGCCACCGCACAGGTCATTTGACTCTAGGATAGATCTGGAACCAGGAGCCGCCCTGCCGTGCAGCCGGATTTACGCTTTGACGGAATCTGAGAACCAACATCTCAAAGAGTATATAGACACCAACCTCCAGAATGGGTTTATTCGTCACTCCACTTCCCCCGTTTCTTCACCGTTATTCTTCATTCCGAAGAAAACTGGAGATCTCAGGACATGTATCGACTATCGTGCAATAAACCGCATTACAATCAAAAATCGGTACCCCCTACCGTTGATACCGGTTCTGCTGGATCAAGTACGAGGAGCCACAATCTACGCCAAGTTGGACTTACGAGGTGCTTACCACCTGGTGCGGGTGCGTGAAGGGGACGAATGGAAGACCGCCTTCAGAACGAAATTTGGACTGTATGAGTACCAGGTCATGTCATTCGGTCTCTGTAACGCACCCGCCGCCTTTCAACACTTCTTGGATGAAGTTCTACGTGGTTTCCTAGACATTTTCATCGTTGTTTATATCGACGACATACTGATCTACTCCCGGAATAAGGACGAACATGTGCAACATGTCAGATCCGTTCTGCAACGTTTGCGAGAACACCATCTGTTCGCTAAATTGGAAAAATGTACATTTCATTGTACCACAGATGAATTCCTGGGCTTCATACTCTCTCCCGAAGGCGTAAAAATGGATACGCATAAGGTACAAGCAATTCTGGATTGGCCAGCCCCGCAGAATGTCAAAGAACTACAGTCAGTACTAGGATTTGCAAACTTCTACCGAAGGTTCATCCAGGGGTTTGCGGAGAAAAGCTTAGCCATTACCCGCCTGCTCAAGAAAGGTAAAAAGTTTGTGTGGGATTCCGAGGCAGAACACAGTTTCAAGTTATTAAAGGAGGCGTTCACTACAGCCCCCGTTCTGTTACACCCGGACCCAACGTTACCATTTCTGGTGGAAACGGACGCTTCTAGTTATGCGCTGGGAGCGATATTATCACAACGAGACCAATCAGGTTACACCCAGTCGCTTATTACTCAAGAAAACTTAACCCTGCAGAGCAAAATTACACTATTGCAGACCACGAGCTACTAGCTATAAAGGCGGCTTTTACAGAATGGAGGCACTACCTACTGGGAGCAAGGCACACCATAACGGTGCTGACGGATCAGCGCAATCTCCAGTTCCTAAAGTCGGCACGAGCTCTCACTCCACGGCAATTACGATGGGCAATGTATTTCGCAGACTTCGATTTTGTGGTAACATACCGACCCGGACAGGAGAACAAGAAGGCAGACATACTTTCCAGATATCCGGAATTACCAGTTTCTCCTAGACCTGAGGAAGCGGCAAAACCCATTGTGCCTTTAACCAAGATCGTAGGGAGTGTAACCAATACCTTACTGGAACAGATGGGGAATGCCATGTCAGCGAAAGAGTTACTTCAATGGGAAGATCCACAGCTAAAACGTTCTTTACAGGAAGGCATACCGTTCCAAGGCAAGAAATATATTTACCGACTAAAAGTCTACAGGCTCAAGCCCTCAAATGGTGCCATGACTCCCCATTGCCTGGTCACCCGGGGGTGAACAAAACACAAGAACTACTTCAACGGCACTATTGGTGGCCCAATTTACACAAAGATGTGCGAGAATATGTGGCAAATTGCGAAATATGTGCTCGTAATAAAACGGATCACAAGAAACCAGCAGGACTGTTGAGACCTTTACCCACTCCCTCACAGCCATGGCATACAGTATCATTGGACTTCATTGTTGAACTGCCCCCGGATCAGGGTCAAACCACGATATTAGTAGTAATAGATTTGTTTACTAAACTGGCCCACTTCATACCCATTTGCGGCCAGCCGACGGCAGAGGAATTTGCAAATCTTTTTCTACAACATGTCGTTCGTCTGCACAGAATACCACAACAGATAGTCTCGGACCGAGGATCGCAGTTTACGTCAAAGTTTTGGAGGCATTTCTGTAAGAAAATAGGAATACAGTTGCAGATGTCTAGTAGTTACCATCCCGAGACCGACGGACAGACTGAGCGACTGAATCAGACGCTAGAACAGTACTTTCACGTAGCGCTCCTAAAACCAGCAAAGCCCCATATGCGCATGGAAAGACCACCACCTGTCTTCATAGAAGGGTACCCAGAGTACGAAGTTAAGGCCATACTGAATTCATGAGTGAGAGGGGGTAAATTGCATTACTTGGTTGATTGGGTGGGGTTCGGTCCTGAGAATAGGTCCTGGGAACCTGCCACCAATGTGCATGCCCCTAGGTTAGTGCGCTTATTTCATCACAATCATCCCACAAAACCTGGCCCTTCTGCGGGGAGGGGATGTACTGTCAGAAACCCACGGCCCGCATTACGCCCTCAAGGTAAGAACAGAGGCAGTATGGTTGCAGGGACTGTGGGAGGAACGTTTCTGAGTCGCTGCCACCTTTGTCTCCATTGCAGATGTGCTTGGTGTAGGGGTAAAAGGTGTTCAGGACACAGAATCCAAGGAAGACTATGCTTCCCAGCAGCCCCGGGCCTGAAGCTACAGCTCCAGCAGCCCAGGAAACGCCCTGGACAACGCCCGTCGCAACGCGCATGCGCAAAGAAGCTACCGCGCATGCGCGATCCAGGAAAGCTTGTCCGTGCTCGACTCTGCTGCCGAGAGGACGCATCTGACGGAGCTCCAGCAAAGCTTCTCGCGGGGCCGCCCTCGCCACTGGACACACCTTCAGGCCCCGCGATGTCAAAGATAAGTACCCTGTCTCCTTTTTAGTTACCAGAGGGAAGTTTAACGCTGGAAAGAGACTCCGCTTGCCAGTGACTGTTGAGAAACCTTAATAACTTCGGGGGAGATACGCGGAAGTTCGCAAACTAACTATTAACCCACTAAACTCGCATGTGACATGCATTCGCCAGTTGCGGGTGCAAGCGTACAGTATGCTCGCCTGTTGCGGGCCATTCTATGCCGTATTCGCAGTTGCGAGCACTTGTGAAAAGCCAAAAGGCGTGAAAGGGCAAAGCTAATTCTCTTCCTTTTTGTCAGGAGTGAATCGCTACCTACAACGCCCTGATTGTTTCGCAACGCACAGTCTGCGGAGCCGGCGGGCGGAAGAAGCGCACTGGAACACTTGGAACACTAGAGCTAAGTGCATTATGTGACCAAAGCATTATTGAATTTATGTTTACCCTGTGGGAGTATGTAAAAGGGGGAAACGTTATCTGCATATGAAGTCAGATAGAATATTGTGTTTATAGAAATCCAAGACCGGAGCAAACTTGTGAATGAGGTGAACAAGTGCTGGGTTCCAGTCTGAGGGTAATGCATGCATGTGGTTAGAATGCATGACTGAATGAATGCCCAAGGAGTTAAAAAGGCAAGTACCAAGGTGAAGGTAGTCCAGACTCAGAAGGTCAGAATCTGGGAACAACTCATCCCCAAAAACCCTCTCCCTATCCATAACCTCTCCCTAACCCTCAATCCGGTTACCCTACCATCCCGAAACCCATCCAATCCGTGGACCCTAACCCTCTTTCCCCGTGGGGGTCGCGGTGACCTGCGTTTCAGCTAATCCAGGCGCCAAGACCGTCAAGGGGAGGTAGGAGTTCTTGCTACTTCCGCATTGGGACGGACTTCGCCTTGACAAAAACTGTTCTTGTCACAACTTTTTTCCTTTCCTATTTCACGGTTTCATTTTACTCAAAGCGCACCTTTTTATATCTTGCATAACTCATCCAATTTACCAGCTAGAGACTTACTTTCGAGGGGATTGGGTCCTCCGACGTATTCCATATCTATGACAGGTAATGTCCACAGCTGTGCTGCTTCGGAAAATCTTCGGCGTCTGCGTCCTGCATCGATGACGTCAATGCGCCGTCCTCGAGGACCTCCTCCGACGGCCGACATCAACCGATGTGATAAGTAGGACGCACGACGCCGGTAGCCTCAGTTCAGTTTTTTCCGTGAACGTGATCGCTTCGTAAATCTTGGTACGCCTCAACTCTTTGGAGTTTGCTGTATTCTTCTTGGTTTGTTGAACCTGTTCGGTTTTTGTGAAGACCTGTTAGTGTCGATGTCTACTTCGTCTTCAACCCCGCGTCCGGGCTTCAAGAAATGTGGGGACTTTGGGTCCAAGATGTCGGTCACGGACTAGCACAACGCCTGCCTCTGGTGCCTCGGGGAGGCCCACGATACGGACGATTGTGTCGACTGCCAGTCGCTCACGACCAAGACCTTGCGGGAACGCAAGAAGAAGCTGTCTGTAGGTCGGGTGGCTAAGCCCCGGAAGTCGAGGTCTACGGGGCTTTGAACGGATGACTCGAGAGGTGACTCTCCGCGTCATCGTCGGAAGTCCAGTGGGTCTCCTTCCAGGAGTCGGTCTCGCCACTCCTCCGCCTCTTCGAGGCATTCTCGGAAGCGCCGGCATCGATCGCCTTCCCCATCCTCTTCTGAGGACTCCGCCCATCGGCGGGTCGCTTATCCCACCATGCAAGCGACACTGGAGGAATGGGCTTCCTTCGGGAAGCAGATGTTAGCGATTCTTGAATCGCAGGGCACCGGTCCGTCTGCGCCTCCGAGTGGGGTCGGTCGGCACCGGTCGAGAGACACCGCTCATACGCCTTCGGGCTCGGGTGGTCGGCACGGCTCGCGGGAAAGGTCCCGCTCGGACAAGGGTAGCCGTTCTCGCCATGCCCGTTCCAGGTCCCGGTCCTCGATGCGCTCGAGACCGCCTGATCCTGTGCCGTCTTCGAGGAAGACATCGACGCCTGTGGTGCCGAGGTTGTTGGCGATTTCTCTCGAGGCTCTGCCTCCGAGGGGGTCGTCGACGCTGTCGGCGCCTAGGTCGTCGAGAGACACGTTTGGAGCTCCGGCTTCGAGGCCTGTGTCGATGCTGGCGGCGCTGCAGTTGACGTCGACGCTGATTCGCTCGACGCCGACCCTGATTCTCTCAATGCCGGCACCGACTCGTTCGGCGCCCTCGATGCCTTTCGAGGCGGTGGTGTCGGAGGGGTCCCGTGGAACAGGGTTAGCCCCTAGAAAGGCTCTGGCTAAGGTCAGGCATAGCTTTGGTCCCCAGGTGTCTTCCTCTCACCGCCTGGAGTACATTCCAGAGGGTGATGAAGGCTCTGATGAAGGCTTGGTTCCGGTTACGGTACCAAATGAGCTTCTCTCAGGCCATAGCCAGTTTGATGACCTCAGGCAGTCACTGCATGATGCCAGTGGACTGGACACCTCTCCGGAGGTGCAGTTTTGTAGGCCGAAGCCTGGCACTCATGCCGATTCTTCGTACCAGCACCTTATGTCTCGGGTCACTGAGTACTTGGGATGGTCGGCTCCTCCAGGGGAGTTCGTTCAGGATGATCTCACGGACATCCTTGATCTTGGTCCCTCCACTGACCCGGTACTGCCGTTTCATATGGCTCTGCAGAGAAGGGTGGCGGCAGCTTGGACTGCTCCGGAGAGTCTCCCGGCAGTGGGCAAGTCTTTGTCGCGAAAATACCGTCCAGCCAGTAGCGACTCCTGCTACTTGTCCAGACACCCCACTCTGGAGAGTTTGGTGGTGCAGGCGGCTACGGCCCCGGCAAAGCAGGCGTCGTATCCTACCATCCCTCCGGATAGGGACGACAAACGTTTTGACGGCTGGGCGAAGAAAGTGTTTTCTTCAGGGGGTATGGCGCTTCAGGCGGCCAACTCTATATGTGCCTTGTCTCGTTTCACACACACTCTGTGGAACTGTGTTGCATTAGCAGCTGAGCATATTCCCAAAGGGGACGAACGGGATGGTTTCCTTGCTATGGTTCAGGATGGCAAGGATGCCATGTGTGAGGCCGTTCAGTCGGGTTTGGACATGGCAGATTGTGTCAGCCGGTCCATGGCGGCGAGCACCGTGATACGCAGGTTTGCGTGGTTGCGGAAGTCTGGGTTCGCTCCTGATGTGCAGTCCCAGCTCCTCAACATGCCCTTTGACGGTGAACATCTTTTTGGCAGCAAGGCTGACGAGAGCCTTGAGAGGTTGCAGACCTCCAAAGCTGCAGCGAAGTCGTTGGGCGCTGCAGTTCGACAACCTCTGCCTTTTCGCCCTAGGGGACAACAATGGAGGGGAGGTTCCTTTCGCTATTACTCGTCCTTCAGTAAAGCGAGAGGAGATGTCAGTCAAAGAGGCCACCGTAAGAGTGTCAGAGGTGGAAAACAGGGTACTCGAGGTGCCAAGGCCGCTCGGGCAGTTGCCTCTTTGCCCTCAGGCAACGCTGCAGCCGCTACCACTCAGTCATGAGGCCAGGTCCCATGGTTCGCCGGTTGGGGGAAGGCTGGCGCAGCATCTTGTAGAGTGGCGTGCCATTACTTCAGATGTGTGGGTTCTGGAGATCATAGCCCACGGCTATTGTCTTCCTTTTCGGCAGAGGCCTCACGACAATCCACCTGGGAACCTCTCTTTGAAGAGTCCGGATCTGCTCCTTGCGCAGGAAATTCATGCCCTGCTGGAGAAAGGCGCCATAGAACTGGTGCCTGTAGCAGAGAGGAACAAGGGATGGTATTCCCCTTATTTTTTGATTTCGAAGAAAGACGGGGGATTGAGACCCATCATGGACTTGCGCGGCTTGAACAAACTCCTCAGGAAGGACAAGTTCAAGATGGTTACTCTCGCTCAAGTCCTCCAGGCCCTTCAACTTCAGGACTGGTTGGTGTCTCTCGACCTCAAGGACGCTTACTTCCATGTGCCGATCCATCCCAAGCACAAGAAGTACCTGAGGTTCGCGGTTGGCGACTCGCACTTTCAGTTTCGGGTCCTGCCGTTCGGATTGACCTCCGCCCGAGGGTTTTCACTAAGCTCATGGTGGTGGTGGTGGTGGCAGCGCATCTCAGGAAAGGGGGGATTCACGTCTACCCCTACCTGGACGATTGGTTGATCAAGGGGAGCTCTCCTAAGCAAGTCCTGGATCATCTGTCCGTCACCTGCCACTCCCTTCACAAGATGGGCTTCTCCCTCAATTTAAAGAAGTCCCATTTGACGCCAACACAGCGGCTCCAGTACATCGGAGCAGTGCTCGACACATCCCTGGGGCTGTGTTTTCCTCCCCCGGTGAGGGCTCTTCACATTCAGCAGATGGTGCACAAGTTTCAGCTTGCCCAGACTCTACCAGCGTCTGAGTTCTTGAGTTCTTGAGACTGCTCGGCCTCATGGCATCCTGCATTCTTCTGGTGCCAGAGGCCAGGTTGCGGATGAGATCTTTGCAATGGGCACTCAAGCTCCAGTGGTCTGTCCTCCGGCAGGATGTCGGACCCTGTTCAGGTGCCGCCCTCGGTCGCCCAGGACCTTCTGTGGTGGGCCGTCAAAGGCAATCTGATGAAGGGGCCCCCATTTTGGCTGCCCTGGTCGGAGGTGACGATCGTGACGGACGCATCCCTCACGGGATGGGGAGCTCATGCCAACGAGTTGACAGTCAGCGGTCGTTGGTCTCCGTCGGAGTCCAGACTCCATATCAATCTGTTGGAGCTGAGGGCCGTCAGGCTAGCCCTGAAGGCTTTTCTGCCGACTGTGCGAGTTAAGAGTGTCCTGATTCTAATGGACAACACGGTGGCCATGCACTACCTCAACAAAAAGGGGGGGGCAGGGTCACTTCCTCTGTGCAGGGAGGTTATGCAGCTCGAGTTCTGGGCCATCCAGCAGGAAGTTTCGATCTCGGCTGTTCATCTGGCCGGAGACGACGACGAGACGGCGGACGCTCTGAGTAGGCAGAGCACGATCTCTCACGACTGGGAGCTGGCTCAGGAGATTCTCCTGGAGATCTTCACCCTTTGGGGGACCCCTCAAGTGGATCTCTTCGCCTCCAGTGTCAACCGGAAGTGCGAAAGGTTGTGCTTGTGGGAATTTCCTCCTAAAGGAGCCTTAGGAGACGCGTTCGTGGTGGAGTGGTCATTCCCACTGCTGTACGCGTTTCCTCCAGTCCCCGTCATCCCGCATGTACTGCGGAGGTTACGGAGGTTCGGTTCCCGGATGATCCTCATTGCTCCGGCGTGGGCCCGGAGGACGTGGTACCCGGACCTTGTCCATCTGCCTTCCACGTCGTCTTCCCTACCGAGACGATCTGCTCCCATGGGATGGGAGTCAGGTTCTCCATCCAGAGGTCAGATCCCTCAACCCTCACGCTTGGCTTCTGAAAGGTTGAGATATAAGGATTGGGACCTCCCTGAAGACGTGATGGAGGTGTTTCTCTCGGCCAGGCGGCCGGCAACAAAGTCTCTGTACCGTTGCCGTTGGAGAAAGTTCTGCGACTGGTGCAGAGTTAAGAATGTGGATCCTTTTGAGTGCGACATTGCCATGGTTCTGTCTTTTTTGCTTTCCTTGGCCCACAGGGGCTTGCAAGTGGGGACCATTAAAGGTTACCTGGCGGCGCTGTCCATATTTAAGCGCTCGTCGGAAGAATGTTCCTATTTTAAGATTCCTTTAATTTCTCAGTTTTTGAAAGAGCTCACTAATGTGTTTCCTCCGTCACCTTTTCTGGTGCCTGGTTGGGATTTGAACCTTGTTCTGAAGTTTCTTATGGGTGCTCCGTTTGAGCCTTTGCATTCTTGCCCTTTGAGACTGTTAACTCTGAAAACTGTGTTTTTGGTTGCGGTTACTTCCGCTCGCAGAGTGAATGAGTTACAGGCACTTTCAGTTAAGCCACCCTTCACTTTTCAGTTAAGCCACCCTTCACTGTGTTTCATAAGGACTGGGTTGTCCTTAGAGTTCGTCCTTCCTTTCTTCCGAAGGTGGTTTCGGAATTTGATTTGAGTCAGAAGGTTGTTCTTCCGGCGTTCTATCCTCTTCCACATCCTGGTAAGAAAGAGGAGAGGCTCCATAGGCTTGATCCTAGGAGAGCGTTGAGCTTTTATATTTCGCGCATGTCCCGGGTCAGAGTGGACAATCAACTTTTCATTGGTTACGCTGGAAAGTGTTTGGGACAAGCTGTGACGAAACAGACTTTGTCTCGTTGGATTATTTTAGCTATCTCCGAGTGTTACCGCTTGGCGGATAAGGACCCTCCGGCTGGCTTGCGGGCCCTTTCCACCAGGGGAGTGGCTGCGTCTACTGCCCTGCAGAGGGGTGTTCCCATTCGTCACATCTGTGATGCAGCCACCTGGGCTTCAGTACATACTTTTGTACGTCACTACTCCCTCGATTCCATCCGAGGGCAGGATCTGGCCTTTGGCAAGGCAGTCCTTTATTCCGCAAATTGATTGGGCATGCTAAATTTGTGTTCTAAATTCGTTTCCCACCTCCTTGCTTGGTACTGCTTTGGGAGTCTGTCATAGATATGGAATACGTCAGAGGACCCAATTCCCTCTAACAACAAGTTACTCTCTTACCTGGTAACGTTCTTTCGATGGGATGGTCCAACGACATATTCCATATCGCTCTCTCCCTACCTTCCCCGCTGCAGAATTTCTTATGCGATTGCAGCTTGCGTTCCGCAAGGCCTTGTGTGTCTGACTGGCAGTAAACTGGTGTCACACGTTCTGGGGGAAACAACTACAACTGAGGCTACGGGTGTTGTGCGTCCTACTTATCACATCGGGTGACGTCGGCCATCGGAGGAGGTCCTCGAGGACGGCGCATCGACGTCATCGAAGCAAGACGCAGACGATTTTCCGAAGCAGCACAACTGTGGACATTACCTGCCATAGATATGGAATACGTCGTCGGACCATCCCATCGAAAGAACGTTACCAGGTAAGAGAGTAACTTGTTCTTCACTTCCATATTATCTCTGTGATATACCTCTTTTCCCCCAGCCCATAAACCGTACTCCAAATCAGTGTATTTCACCCATTTTTAGTAAAACCGTTTGGGTAATTTAAGGCGGGAATTGAAAAATGCAGCTTTTACACGTGTCATTTTGCTGCAATCTGTTTTAAACTTTCCACTCATTTTCGAACTGTATGCTTTTGGTAATCCATTCTTTGTGATTGTTAGTGTCTTTGCATTGTTGCTTTAGTGAGGAATTATATTTGCTTCAAGGTTTTTAACACACATTCATTATTTATTTGTCCATTTCTGAGCATCATTTCCTAACATTGCAAGGGGTTTAAAATCTGTTTTTCTCTCTTATTTCGGAAGGGAAGATCAGATTTGGATTCCGTCTCCTGTTTTTTTATTTCTGATTACCTGCTGCATCTGTTTATCCACTCAGAATTGATTATTTGTGCGTTGAGGAAACATTCCAGAGGGAAATCCTAACGTGGGTGCTATCTTTCCTAAATCAAAAAAGTGCTCCTATTCCGCTGTGCTGTGTATCTGTTCCACTAGAAGGTTAAACCCAGTGCATTGCTCACATTCTCATTGTAATTATCACCCCATTGGTGATAGCTGCCCCATATTAAAAAGTGTATGATTTCTTTTGAATTTTTAAATAAATAAATAAATATTGCATTTTACCAATCACCCTGGTTCATAGTCCTTTGTGACCCGGGGTATTTGAAAAGGGGGTGTGATATAAGTGGTGTACCATCCCAAAATTTAATCTGCATCAAATAAGGAGAAAAGCATCTCAATTGTATGCTATATACTAGGACGAGACCAAGGTGTGTGTCACTTGATTGAAATCCTTAACATGTCATTATAGCTCAAAATCCACGTGAGGTGAATTCATGTCAGCTTTGCATGTGTAGCACCACACCAAACTAGGAACTAACATGTCTGAATCCAAAACCATCTCAGCAGATTATTTGCCTGTCAAGCCCTTATTTGCTTGCCTTCCGTATGTGGGTGTCTCACTTAATTTTCTGCCTTTCCACCTCTAAATCAGTGGGACTCTCCTGAAGATGAACCCTCTGCCCGAGCCTTCTGCCTCATCATCCATCAGTTTCATTAGTGTCCCATCAACTGCAACGGATGCCACTCTGGCAGCTGAAATAGTACAGTGCAAAGGAGGCACTCTATTTAGAGGGAGTTTAGTTAGTTTCTCAGGTACTTGCGACTTATCAAGAATCTAAGTGCGTACCTAACAAACATGCACTTTAAGATAATCTAAGTAATTAAGAGGAGATCACTGTATCCAGGGAAACATCAAAACATATCAGAATAACCAAGATGTAATCAGTGCTCTTCAAAATAGTATTAGGATCTCACTCATGCAAATCTTTTCTGGCAAGAAGTCTCGCTGGAACCCATTATCCGCTCTTTTGACTGAAAAAACATGGACATGCCATTCTTGACATATTTCTTTATGAGCCAGTCTTTCAAGATAGGTTTCATCGATCCTTCTATCTATTCAGGAAGACCCGCAAGGTGCAGATAATTTTCATGATCGGACCTGCACATCTTCACTTTTGCCTTTCAGGCTCTTGTCTGTTTGCTGCAGGTCTGTGAATTATGTTATCAGTGTTTGCACTGTGTACTCCAATGAGGATACTTATTCGGCTGCACTCATTCTTTCTGAGACTTTCCAAAAATCGGTTTCGGAGGAGTGTTAGATGAGCTCCAACTTTGCCAATCTGATTTTCGAGGGAGTACCGTGATTATCGCATTTCTTGCAGTATTCAGGACATTGTAGATTTCTGTGACTAGAAGCCCCTTCAATGTTTCAAACCTGGTTCGTACCCCTTTATTGCTGGCTTGGCCTGGGATAAGTGCATAGAAGTGTACTTGTCCTTCTTGTTGGTTTGTGCTTTTTTGATCAGCCACCTGTCATAACCATAGTTATTGTTTCACCCTATCTCTGCTACGCTGTTCAACTAGTGAGTTATTCTTTCCCCGCAGCAGACAATAAAATTGAGCAGGCCATGTCTAGATTCTAAGCAGGGTCATGTGATGAGGGGTCACCCCTGTTACTCCTGGATCTCAAAAAATGATGACTCCCTATTCCGGCCACATGATTGCTCTTCTTCTCATAAAATAAGGTTATGGGGTTGACCCCAACACTGCTCTCTCAGCTCTTTATTTGCCACACACATTTGTCTGTTAGTTTTCAGATTGTTTGTTTTTCCTCACCTCCTTCAGGCGCATAAACACTGGCATGGTTCTATGCAGAGCACACCAGCTCACAAGGGCTTACCGTTTGTTCAGAGGACTACCCCGGCAGTCTTTGGAAAATGGAATTCCTCTCCAGGGTAGACATTCGAGACAAAGGTGTCCAAAATATTATTGAGTTGAATTTTTAGTTTCCCCTGCCTGTGGGGCAGAGTATGGCAGGAGTTACTATACTATCTATTATCCATGCGAAACACAGAGGCTAGGCACACTTGCCAGATTTACAGCAATTCTCTGGGTTTGTGAGTTTCCGTTCACTATCCCGCTCAATATCAAGAGTTTTAGTACGTTTAAGCGAGGCTCAGCACAGAGCTCACAGAGCTTGTGTTGTGCTCATGTGGCTTCAAGCCACCCCCCTCTAGGAGTTTCTCTTAAGAGATGCATGTATGTATTCTCTCCCCCGTTACTGATTAGTGGTTAAGACTTCTTTATTTGGGCTGTTAGCCTTGCAACTCCCATAATAGCCTGGGCAGGAGCCCCCATCTGACTTCACTGTAAATGGTTTTTAAAGGGTGGTAACCTGCCAACAGCCTCTTAATCTAGTCTACACCTTTAGCCTAGCTTCTCTCTATCAAACTCTGATTTAACTGGCCTAGCCAGAACCATCTCTGACTTCCTGTAACCAATTGACCTTCTTGGCTTGTCATATACAGGTTGGTCCTCCCCTTCTGACTCTCTGCTTCCCTTCTTCTATGTGGTCTTTTTGACTTGCCAAAGCAGGTTTTACTCTTCTGACTCTCAGAAAGTGCTGATGGAGTGTTTGTGTCAATGAGTAATTTGATTCATGGGTCTTTTTCTCCATAAGCTTCATACTTTGTTCGTGGCTCTTGCTTGGTGGTTCCACCTCCTCTCCAATTATGTGACCTGGTTAATTTCTTTGTCTACAGCTGTTGTGCATCTTCTGCTAACAGAAATTGGCCTGTGTCAGTGCCCCGTGGCCAGAGGATTTTAAAATGGTGTTTGCAGATGAAGCAGTGCCACCACTGTGGCCTTTAGCTGCTGCGCTTCCGCCCACATATGGCCCTGTGAATATCGTTTCCTATCTCCAGCTACTCTAGATGGCCCGCACATGTTCGCTGCCTGGGTTACTTCAGATTGCTGTAGGTTTCCAGTTTGCCACTGGCTCACGGTCCATACTGGAACTTGTGACCCCTACGTAGGTTTGTGGGGCCTATTTTCTTGGGTTTTTCACACTGTTGGAGGAGAGTTCAACTCTGAGCACAAGAGGTTCTGTTTTGTTTCCTCGCCCAAGAAGCAAACTACTTCTTGATGGATGTAAGGATGTTTAACCCCTATTTGCAAAGAGCTGCACTTCAAGATCCCCTAATTATGGCCTGCCGCACATATGGCAGAATCCCACTTATATTGCCTCCAGTGGTCGCATTACAGAGCAGGTGACACCCTCTCAGAGTACCCAAGCCTTCATTTAAAGGTAAAAAAACAGGTGACATTGTTAAAGCAAGTAAAGATAACCTCGATCTAGTGGATAAAATACTGTTGAAGTCTTCAGCATCTAAAGGGGACAGGGATGCTATATAGTCCCAATAAAATAAATTCTGCAGACAAGAGCGCAACATTTGCACTAGCACTCGCCATTGGCTAGTGATATTTGACTCTTGGCGAGTAAGACATTCTGTGCATGTTTTTTGTAAAGAACACATGGTGGCAACAATAAAAACACACACAAGTGATCACAATTCAAGGGTGTTTATTAAACTGTATATGCGGGTTGGAAAAACACCTAATCTAAGCCTACGGGCCTCATTACACGGACGGCGGTAAGGGTTTACCGGTAAGGGCACCAGTACCGGTAAACCCTTAACGCCTTACTATGGGGTCCCTTTGCGGGTAGGTACTTTAACGCCTGCTGTTTAGCAGGCGTTAAAAACCAACCCTCAAAGGGACCAGGGTGCTAATTACGGTACCGCAATTTGCGGCACCGTAATTAGCGCCTTCCCCATTCCCATAGAGCCCTATGGGGCAAAAATGGGGAAGGGCAATGGGGGAAGGGGGAATTACTGCCCCGCCAACCTTGGAATAGGGCGGTAATTCCCCTTTCCACCAAGGCGGTGCCGGTATTTTACCGGCATGGACCAAGTGCTAATAGCACCTTGGTCCTCCGCCTACCGTGTAATGAGGCCCTATATCTAAGACGGGAGCAAGCTACGACCATCAAATAATGATAAGGCAGTCCTAGTGGTGTTGTGTCAAATAAAAGGGCCTATACGACGAAAAACATATTGCCAATCCTTACGCTAAATACTAACTAAGAGTGGGATAGGTTTCACAGGAAAGAAAGAAGTGTTCACAAATCATAAGTCAAGATGCGGCAGTCCGGTCTCCCTTCCCCACGTTTTGAGTATGGTACAAGGTAGGACTCTGTAGCACAGCACACGCTCGAGATTTCCCAGCATGAGCTACCTGTTCAGTTCTCAGCTTATCAGGTCCTTCGTTGGTTAAGTCTCTTGCCTCCGAGGACCTGATGTCTTTAATAAAATAACCAACAAAAGTTCCTTTCAGCTTGCACGTTGGGTGATAACTTTTCACCTTGGGATTCCCCTCGTTCGGGCTCAGATCCCTCACAATGTTTAGCCTCCCTCTGCCGGGTTCACTATAGCTTTCAAAACAATCTTCATCTGTACTATTCACAAATATTAATGTCCTATTAAACAGTTCACTGTGGACACCCCTCCGTCAGGTTCATGCTTGTCAACACACTTGTTAATCAGGACTTCAGATTTCACCTCCTTTTATCAGCATGCCTCGATCGGGTTCACTCTTGCCAACTTTGCGATGCAGGATTCACTTCCCCTTAAGTTTCACAATCATCTGTTGGTCAAAGGCTTTTGATTGTACAGATGATTTTACTAGACCCCTGTATGACCACTTTGAGCTCCTTCCCGCCTTTCTCCCAAGGTCTTCTGGTTACATTAGTTCAACAACAGGGTAATCGCCCAGAGTTTCTCAAGTGAGCACTCACGTGGTGCTTGAATCTGCTATGCTGGCTTTTCCCCTTGTGTTTCAATAGTTCTTTGTACTTTCTTTAATCAGCCGCTTGTTACTTTCGTTCAACACAGTTCGGTTTATCGGCTCTCCCCTGTACTCACTGGCTGTGATGAACGACTTGGCTTTCTTGTCTGTGGAGTCAAGGCCGGTACCCCTGGCCCACGTATCTCTCCCTGGCTTCGCTCTCAGCGGAGGAGGTACCCATGTACAGTGGACACCTGCTGCACACACGCTGGCTATTGTTTGCGGTTTTACGATTCCTTCTCTGAAGGTTTCATGGGCCTCTGTCGATAAGGGCAAGTTCACTTCTCTCTTTGGTTACCTCTCGATTTGCGCTGTCTCTCTCCTCCTCTTGAACTGCTGTGTTGAATTAGCTCTCTCGTTGTGCGGTCTGCCATGCTCTTCTTGTGCTCTTGTGCGCCACCTTTACTCCCTGTGCAGAAGGGAAAGAGCTGGCAGGTGTGTGATGTAGTTTAATTGCCTGACTTTGCCTGACCCTGGCGTTGGGACTTGTCAGGCAAATGACCTTGGTGTTTGTCTGTCGTCTCTCGCGGTGTGCGAAAGTGTTGCAGTCGGAAAAGGAGTGTGGGGGGTTAGAGTGTTAGAGTATCCTATGGGGTAGGATGGGGAAAAGGTATAACGAGAAGGGGGATACCGTGTCTCACCCTTCGGTGTCCCACTTCCACTCCCCAAGGACCCCCCATCCAGGTGATCCTCCCTCACTGGTCCATGCCCAGGAACTGGATTCAATAACGATGGCTGTGTCCTGCCCACCTGGATGATAGATCCCCTGGGACTAGTCTGGGAGACACCTTCAGGTTTCTCATAGTATGTATACAATTGAGGTGGTGAGTGACTGTTTATGGCTGGCTAGTTTGCAACTTGAATGTATGCCCCCTGCTGCAGACCTCTGTGAGCGTCTTGCTTGCAATAGCACTCAATCTTCTTGCATTCTCAGGGGAGTGCCCACAATAATGAAGTAAGACACTCCACAGGAACTTCAGAGATATAAAATAGGAACTGGAATCAGTAACCCTTCCTGTTTCTTACGCCATGCCTACTCACTTCCCTCCTGTGATCATCATTACCTGAATACCTCTGCTAAGTGCTTGAGGCAGAATTTCCTAAGGGTTCTCGAATCCTCTGTGCTGGTTTCCTGACCGCTAGATAAGGGAGACCAAACCTATTGGGATAAGGCCTTCCAATGCTTCTAAGGTTTTGCGGTCTCATAATTGAGTGGTATTATGTCTCTCTCCAAGGATTCCATTCCCTAGTGGTTATTCCTCTCAAATGAACTATGACAAATCAGCAGCATTTTAAAGAAACCATAAAAGGAATTAAAAACTGAAAGTTCATAACTTTTGTAAGTTACCGTAACTAAGGTAAGTAAATATGCAATTATTTTTTCCAAACTGAATCCCTCTGTACACATGTTGTGTTCCCAATGTCATATTTCAGGTGGTTCCTTTCTTACAACCTTTTACTTTGTCTCTGCCTGGCGTGCTTGAACCTCTGGGAGCTTGGGTTTGAAGGAGCTGCATCATTTCACTGTTGAACTGGAGGCAATAGGCTCCAATGTCCTAAGCAAGTGCAGCGTGGTAACCACAGAACAGGGAAGCATCCCTATTCCATGCCATACAGGCTACGCTTCTCTGCAAGTCCCAAGAGTATAGTCGCACCACAGAGCTTGCACATTACAAAAAATTGCACAAGCCTCTTCTCATGAGCTGTGTCTGTGGTCAGATTACTAACAAATGGAAATACTTTGGACATGCCCAGATACCCTCCTTGCCAATAAACCACCTGTTCTGTGCTTTGGAATAGAGCAGGCGCAGGCCTTTTGATTTCCAATCAGTAAATGTTGGGCAGATTGCCAAAACGCTTGACAATGCTTCCCAATAGTCTTTCACCAACCTGTCCCGCAAAATAATTTTCAGGAAGTTATTTATGCAGGTAGGGTCCAGAGAAAAGAAAAGGCCCATATTGAGGAGAGCTGTGGCCAAAGGACTTGCTAATGGCAGGTTGATGATGAAAGGAAGTTATAGAATGCGTGCAAGTGTTAAGTGCAGTGCTTCAGATAATATTTTAAAGTTGGAGTATGTTACTTCGTATATTTTAAATAGGGAGTACAAAGTAAGTCCTATTTCCAATGGTAGTATTTTATAAGAGAGTAAATATGATTTAACTGTAAAGCAGAAGTGTTTGTGTAATCCATATTTCGAATGGATTCTGCCCTACCACATATTCCTCATCTAAAGATAATTTATCTCCAGCTGCAGCTGCTTCTGAATTTTATTTTGACTAGAGCGCTCTGTGCCGTCTCATTGAGTCGATGAGGGCCTACATTCGACGCCATCATCAGTATAAGCAGCGCACGTAGTGCCCATTGGCATCAGTTTCGTTTTTCTGAGCTAACGCTTCGAGAGAATTACGGCACGCTTCGGTTCTTCAGTGATTTTTGTTTGAAAAATGTCTTCTTCGTCGACACCATCGACACCCAAGTCGGGCTTCAAAAAGTGCAATACTTGGGGGTTGTAGATGTCGATCACCGACCCCCACCGCATATGTCTGTGATGTGTGGGTTCCGGGCACCATACCACTGACTGTGGCTCCTGTCAGGCGATGACAGAGAAGGCTCTCGGGGAGCCTTAAAGGTAAGTCGGCGGTGGGGAGGTTACCTTTGAAGTCACCTTCGAAGAGTTCAAAAAAGACCATTGAGTCGAGGGATTCTTCCCGACGCAAAAAATAGAAACGGTTGCAATCGAGAAGTCGAGTGCACCATTCATTGTCGTCTTCTTCGAAGAACGCCAAGAAAAGGCGTCATAGGTCACCTTTGACCTCCAGTGATTCCTCGACTGAGGTAATCGGGTGTCCTATGAAATCGGATTCCCCTGCAAAATGGGAATCATTTCGTAGTGAGATGCATAAAATCTTCGAGAATGCAGCCTCGACCCCTCGAAGCACAAGCAGAAAAGCCATGCCCCTGTTGCTCTGAAAAAAGGATGACAAAGGGAAGTCGAAGACAATATCTTCAAAACCGAGCTTTAAGCCGGTTTTACATCGAGAAAGTTCTGCATCCGACAAAAAATCATCGAGGGCTTCAATGAGTCAGGAACCTAGTCCATCTAGGGTTCTGTCGAAGAAGCACAAGAAGTGAAAAACTTCGCCACCTTCACCGACTCCGTCGGCCTTGGAACCGTCGACACCAATACCGAAGACGACGCTGCCTAAATCGGTGCCAATTTATTTCGAAGCCGTTGTCGATGACTACTTCGAAATTGTCGATGCCAGTAGTGGTACAGGAGAAGGTTTTCAAGCCTCTACCTAAAAAGGACTATTTTAAGTCTTTGTCAGCCATATATGAGGAGGAACAGCCCTGTGATGACAATACACCACCTTTTTGGCTACAGTTTGGTACCCCTAATGTGCCAGAGGAACTAATCTCTGATGAGTCCAGGCTACCTCACGAGAGTTGGCAAACCAGACCCAACTGTGTATGCAGTGTCTTCAGACACAAAACTCATGGGAAAGGTTAATGTGTTTTTAGGAAGGAGTAGGTCTACTCCTTCTTTTGAGCAGGGTGACATGACGGACATCTTGGACCAGGGCCCTCAGAAAGACCCAATTTTGCCTTTTCACATGGCATTACAGAAAAGGGTTTCCGCAAATTGAGAGACACCAGAAACTGCAGCTGCAGTAAATAAAAACTTTGCAAGGAAGTAAAGATCATCCAGCAGTGACCCAGAATATCTCACTAAGGATCCCACACCAGAAAGTTTGGTGGTTCAGGCTGCTACATCTACTAAGCAGTCAGCATACCCATGGATCCCTCCTGATAGGGATGATAAGAGAGTGGATGCCTGGGCGAGAAAGGTTTTCACTGCTGGTAGTATGGCACTAAAGTCTACAAATGTGACTTGCACAATATCAAGAGTTACGTTTACCTTGTGGGACTGTGTTGCTATGATGGCTGAGCACATCCTGGAAGGAGATGAAAGAGACGGCTTCCTGGCAATCATCAAGGATGGTAAGGAGGCAATGGGTGAATGTCTCCAGTCAGGTTTGGATACTGTGGACAGCATCAGCAGATCCATGGCTGCTAGCACAGTGTTACGCACACTTGCATGGTTGAGGAAGTCCAGGTTAGCACAAGAATTGCAAGCTAGACTACTCACCATGCCCTTTGACGGCTCGAGGCTGTTTGGCAGCAAGGCGGATGAGAGTTTGGAAAAGTTGCTGACCTCAAAGGCAGCGGCTAAATCCCTTAGCGCTGCCATTAGACAGCCTCAACAAGCAGGTCAAAGATGCCAGAGAAGATGTGCTAATTCAGTCAAAGCAGTGGCAGCCTTACCATCAGCCACTGCTTCAGCCTCCTCTAAACCACTCTGTGGCCTTGACTCAAGAGCCTGGTGGGAGGCAGACTTAGTCAGCATCTGAATGAATGGCGGGACATTACTTCAGATGCTTGGGCACTGGAAACTGTGGCCCAAGGTTACTGCCTTCCTTTCCAAAAAAGGCCTCAGGATCATCCACCGGGGAACAACTCTTTCAAAATTCCAGATCCGCTCCTTGTGCCGGAAATGTTGACCCTGCTAGAGAAAGGTGCAATAGAACATGTACCTGTTGCAGAAAGCACCAAGGGTTTGTATTCCCCATACTTTATGATTCCCAAAAAGGATGGAGTATTGAGACCCATCTTCCTCGGGAGGGACAAGTTCAAGGTGGCTACCCTTTCTCAGATCGTTCAGGCTCTCCACTTCCAAGACTGGAAGATATCATTGGACCTTCAGGATGCTTACTTTCATGTGCCTATCCATCTCAAACACAGGGCCTCATTAGGACCCTGGCGGAGAGGGTTTTACGCCAGCGTAGTGCATGGCGTACCTCTCCGCCATACTACGAGTTCCCGTAGCGCCATGGCGGCCTTTTCCGCCTGGTTTTACCAGGCGGAGAAAACCATGGCGCTACGGGACCTCGTTGTTAATTACGCCACCGTATTTTACGGTGGCGTAATTAACTCCTTCCCCACTCCCATTATACCCTATGGGGCAAAAATGGGAATGGGGAAGGGCAGAATGGGGATTGGGGATTTACCGCCCCGCCAAGGTCGGAATGGGGCGGTAAATCCGCCAACCCCCATGGCGCTATCGGCGGCTTTCCGCCATGCTTCGCGGTGCATTTAGCACCGCGAAATCCGCCTGGGTCCTAATGAGGCCCACAGAAAGTACCTGAGGTTTGCGGTTGGCGGTTCTCATTATCAGTTTCGAGTTCTGCCATTCGGGCTGAGCTCAACCCCAAGGGTTTTCACCAAGTTGATGCCGATGGTGGCAGCGAGTCTCATGAGAGTGGGGGATTCACGTCTGCCCCTACCTGGACGATTGGCTGATCAGGGCACGTTCACCCGCGCAGGCCTGGGAACAACTCTGTGTAAACTGCCACTCTCTTCACAAACTGGGCTTCTCCATCAATTACAAGAAGTCTCACTTGATACCATCCCAAAGACTCCTATTTATTGTAGCAGCCCTGGATACTTCCTCGGGAAAAGCCTTGCCACCCGAAGTGAGGGCTCAACACATTCTGCAGATGGTTACCAAATTCCGGAGTGCCCAGCATCTTCCAGCCTTCGATTTTTTTGAGGTTGCTTGTTCGTATGGCATCCTGCATTTTCCTGGTTCGAGAGGCTCGGCTGAGAATGAGATCCCTTCAATGGGCTCTCAGGACTCAGTGGTCCCAGGTCTCAGGAAGAATGTCAGACCACCTGCAAGTTCCGAGCAGAGTCTCTCAAGACCTTCTGTGGTTAGCTTGCAAAGACAACTTTCTCAAGGGAGAATCTTTTTGGCAACCATGGTCGGAGATAACGGTAATTACGGACGCATAACACTCACAGGGTGGGGAGCCCACACCAGCGATCTGACAATCAACGGTCATTGGTCTCCATCGGAGTCCAAACTACATATCAACCTTTTGGAGCTGACTGGCAATCAGACTAGCGCTGAAGGCCTTTCTGCCCTCTGTACGGGGAAAGAATGTCCTGATAATGACAGACAGCACAGTGGCCACATACTACCTCAACAGGAGAGGAGGTGTAGGGTCACTACCACTGTGCAGAGAAGCAATGCAGCTTTGGTTGTGGGCAATTCAAGAGGGAATCTCTCTATCAGCAATTCTTTTAGCCGGAGAGCAGAACACAGCGGTGGATGCTCTGAGCAGGCAGAGCACAGTCTTCCATGAGTGCGAACTAGGTCAGGAAGTCCTTCAAGAGATCTTGACCCTTTGGGGAAACCCTCAAGTGGACCTGTTTGAGACCAGTGTCAACCAGAAGTGCGAACTGTAGTGCTCCAGGGAATTTCCTCCAATAGGAGTTCTAGGGGACGCGTTCGTAGTGGACTGGGAGTTTCCACTCCTGTACGCGTTTCCTCCAGTCCCCGTCATCCCTCATGTAATCAGGTGGTTGAGAAAGTTTGGGAAATCCATGATCCTAATTGCTCTGGATTGGGCCAGGAGGACGTGGTACCCAGACCTTCTGGACCTGCCCATCTGCCCAACAATGCGTCTTCCACAAAAAGAGGATCTTCTCTCACAAGAGAAAGGTTGGGTTCTCCACCCAGAGGACAAGAAACTCAGCCTTCACGCATGGTTTCTGAAAGGCTGAGATACAAGTATTGGGGCCTCCCTAATGACGTAATGGAGATCTTGTTTTCGGGCAAAAGCCAACAAAAAAATCTTTGTACTGCTCACGTTGGAATAAGTTCAGCAGCTGGTGCAGAGATAAGAATCTGGATCCCTTTCTATGTGATAAACCCATGGTGCTTTCCTTTTTGTTACATTTGACAAATCTGAGGCTCCAGATTGGAACACTTAAGGGTTACCTAGCAGTGCTTTCTATTTTCAAGCGCTCTTCAGTGGAGGATTCTTTTTTTAAGGTCCCTCTGATAGTTCAATTCTTGAAACGATTTACTAATGTATATCCATCAGCCCCATTCAATGTCCCTGTATGGGATCTCAATCGTGTGTTAGGATTTTTAACATGCATTCCCTTTGAACCTTTACAATCATTAAGACGCTTGACATTGAAAACCGTTTTGCTTATTGTAATAACGTCAGCCCGCAGGGTAAGTGAGTTGCAGGCCCTTTCCTGTAAACCTCCACATACAGTGTTCCATAAAAACATGGTCATTCTCAAGGAAAAGCCTTTGTTTTTTTTTACCAAAGGTAGTCTCAGACTTCCACTTGTCACAGAAAATCACCTTAGCAACTTTCTATCCACCTTCTCATCCAGAAAAGGAGGAGGAGAGGTTGCATAGATTGGACCTAAAAAGGGCCGTCAGTTTTTACATATCCAGAATGGCTACATTTCGCCAAGATGACCAATTATTCATTGGCTATACTGGCCCCAAATTGGGTCTTGTGGTTACTAAACAAACCATATCCAGATGGATCATCCTGGCTATTGGCGAATGCTACAGATTAGCAGGCAAGGACCCGCTGGAAATCCTAAGGCCACATTCCAAAAGGGGCGTGGCAACCTCTGCTGCTCTTCAAAGAGGTGTCCCAATCAATGGTATTTGTTCAGCGGCCACTTGGTCGTCTATCCATTCCTGTGTGAGACATTACTGCCTGGATTCATCTTCCAGTCAAAGAGGACAATTTGTAAAAGCGGTCAATTCAGTCCATGACTAGATCTACATTTAATTGGTACTCTGACCTCCAAATTATGACTTCTTTGGGAGTCTATCATAAGATCAGGAATACGTGGGAGGACACAATCCATTTGAAGAACAAGTTACCTACCCTTGGTAACGTTCTTTCGATTGGATGTTCCTCCCATGTATTCCTCATTGCCCCTCCCATCCTACCCCATCATACAATTTACGTGTTATTACACTTTACGCTTTCTGTGTGCCTACGGTCTGTGGTACACCTAGTAATTCCTCTTCAGGAGGGGAAAAATAGAACTGAAGCCAACAGGTGCTGCGTGCGCTACTTATACTGATGGTAACGTCAAACGGAGGCCCTCGAGGGACATCGACTCTATGAGACGGCACATAGGGCCGCTGTCGAAAAGAAATTCTGAAGCAGCTGAAGCTGGAGATAAATTATCATAAGATGAGGAATACATGGGAGGAACATCCAATCTAAAGAACGTTACCAGGGGTTAGTAACTTGTTGTTCTTTGCACCCAATTAATCATGCACATTAAAATATACATTTTTACCTTTTGAGATCACATACCCATTGTGCAGGCAGTTGTTCCCCACAGGCAGCCACCAATCCCTCGCCTAAGGGCCAGCCCATTCAGGCTAACCCCTGCTCAGATCCACACCTTGTACCGGCTGGACAGGCACACCATCACCAAAATAGTGGACCTCATTCATGATGACCTGGTGAGCCTGATCAATATCCGGACAGCCACCCCACCTTGCTAAAGGTAGCGTCTGTGCTACACTTCCTTGCCACAGGCACGTGTGAGCACAGTGGGGCAGCTGCATGAAACCTCACAACCCTATTTCTCCCGTGTGCTCAACCAAGTGCTAGTTGCACTCCTGAAACACGCAAGCAACCACATTAAGTTACTGCGGCGGAGGTGAATGCAACCAAAATAGCATTCTATGCACTGGCAGGCATGCCAAATGTAATTGGTACCCTCGACTGTACACATGTGGAGCTGGTTGTCTGGCATGCTGTGGAGGTAGTGTACCGCAACAGGAAGCTGTACCATTCCCTGAACGTACAGATGGTGTGCGATGCACGCAAAATCATCACACATTGCTGTGCAAGATTCCCTGGCTCAACACATGACGACATGGTGCTGTGCAACTCCACACTTCCCTGCTAAATGGCACGACATGCTGCACAACGTACCTGGCTGCTGGGTGAGTCTAACCACAGGGCCATGAGGGGTGTTGATTGGGGGGGGGATCACAAGCATAGGGAACGTGTCTGCTGGCTGGTCCGTGAGGGGTGTTCATGGGCTGGGGATCACAAGCATATGCAACGTGTCTGTTAGCTGGGCCATGAGGGTGTTGGAACATAGTATAGGAATGCATGCATGAAGAGCACAAGTGCAAACTGCATGCATTAATCCATCATCACTCTTGCATATAGCCGTAAACATTACCAGGTATGCAGTGAAGTGCAGAGAGACTGGGTCAGCCAATAGAAGGCAAAGTCAGATGAGGAATCAGACCTAACAACCTCTACATTCCCAACATGCACAATGTTAAACCACACACATAGAATAGAACAAGACCACACACAGTTGACGTTGCCTTTAACTATGACCTTAGGAACTTTAACAGTATGTGCAACACAACCATGCTTGCAGATGTGCAAGACCTACACAGCTTTGTGTACAGGCAATCAACAGACACAGTGCACACACCAGCACATGCATCAGGAACATCAGAAAACATGAACCACATGTACCACAATGTAACACCCTGTAGTGTCAATGCATGAAATACATGATCTCAGCAAAGGAAATCACGAGTCATGCTGCCCTGCCTGAGGGAAACCCATCTGCCACACTGAAAAATATCAGTCAATGCACTCAGTTCACAGGTACACCACAGATCACTATGCCTGTCATGTCTCCTTAAGAGACACCTCCAAGTACAATGGGTCAAGTATGAAAACGATTAAAATCAGCAATCATTGACTACCACCAAGATATGATTGAGAGGAGCAGGACTCATCCAAAGTACCTTAATTCCACCATGCCAACCCCCACCCAGCCGTATCACAGAAACTTAACCCTTCACCGGTGGCCCATACCACCAATGTAAATCTGACCTAGTCATATGGGGAAGGTGTCGATGGACATGTACATGAAGACATGGATCAGTAGTGTGTATACTGGGGATACCACTGTGTTACATGAAGCCAATTAAGCAAATGTGTGATGATCCACTGTACATGCACAGGCTATTTCCATTGGTAACAAATCAATGAATTCTGAGGCCATCATGGACATTGGGACTTGATTTGTGAGAGAGCAGGTTCACATTGAATGGTCCTTGGGACGGCAACTGCACCCATCCTCCCCACCCATGGATCAGCCCTAAGTACACTTACCTGGGTCATTGAAAATGGAACATGTCATGTGCAGTTATGAATCCTTAGTTGCATTTAATCATGAGCTCTGTACAGGCAGTGCTAACATGGAATTACCAAATTAATCTCAAGTACCCTTTCTCTTGCTCCCATGCCGGTTATGCCGGGTATCTCCTGAAGGGCTGGCTCATGACACCCATCAGGCAACCAGTCAACAGGCACGAAGAGGACTACAACTGTGCATATGCACGCACTTGCATCACCATTGAGCAGACATTTGGCCTGTTGAAGTCCCAGTTCCGCTGCCTCAGCAGGTCGGGGGAGGAAGGGGGCACTCATTTACAGGACAGGTGGGAAAAATTGTGTTAGTATGTGCCATGCTACACAACATGTGAATCCGGCGCAACCTCCCCCTGCCCCCTGACATGGACATGATGCCACCTGAGGATGAGGATGATGCTGATGAGGAAGATGGTGGAATTCCTCAGCGACACAATGTAAATGAAGGACGAGCGACATGGCAAGATTTAATTGCCCACTACTTATGATGCACTGGAAAAGACAGGGCACTGGGCATGGGTCACACTGGGCAGTGGGCACTGTACATAATTAAATAGACACATCCTCAAGAAGCAATGTCCAGTCATGTGTTTTTCTTTTACACATCAGCTGTATTGAATAATGAATAACTATTTACAGATTAGCATTATTTAACTACCACTACTGTCCTGTTAAATTGACCTCACACCCCCTCCCCCACAACACCCACACCGAACATCCCAACACCACCTCCCCCACTACTCCCACGCCCAATACCCCAACACCCCCTCCCTCACTACCCCCACATCCAGTACCCCAACACCCCCTCCCCATTACCCCCCAACACCTTCACTACTACTCCCTCCCCACATGCACTTGCAAGTTGTCCTATTAACGCCACCTTTTTGGAGGAGTGGGGTGAGCCTCTGGACGGCGAACAAGTCGCTGTGAGCGACGCAGAGTGCTCGTTTGAGTCTAAACAGGCCTGTGTTGTGCTGGAGGATGGGCTGGGTTGGGGGTTGTGGTGATGTTCCATTGTTCCGCTATAGCAGTTGCCAACTGGGTGATGGCCTGGGCATGGCAGACATGGCAGCATTTCCTTCACGCACACATCTGGCCATGCGGTACACAGCTCTGCTCACCACATTTGTCTTGTATGCATCCTGCATGGTCTGCCGTTTCTGTTCTGTCTCTGTCATGTACTGTGTGACCAGGGCCTGCATTGCCTGCTGCCGCCCTTCCATGCGAGAGAGTCACCCCCCGTTGTCCATGATGTGGTAGAGACCTGGTACTGGCAGGGGAGGTGGGCTCCGAGGGCTTGCAGGACTGAACGCAGCATCATTGCTATGGGTGTCAGGGCCACTGGCCTGCACTGCGCAGTGTGCACCTGAGCCATCTACAGGTGTACCACGTGTGCTTGCCTGCCTGGATGGCCTTGATTCTACCTCCTCCTGCTGGCTGTGGCCTGGGGAGTCTGCCTCCTGCTGCTGGATTTGGCCTGGGGAGTCTGCCTCCTCCTGCTGGCTTTGGCGTGGGGAGTCTTTCTCCTCCTCCTCACTGTGCAGTGCAGATTGTGCCGCCTCACCCTGCTCGCTCTGCACTGCAGATTGGGACTTATCGCTCGCCACTGGGGATTGCGGCTCTGCCAGCTGATGTCCCTGCTGTACCCAAGATGTTGATGAGTGCCGGGAGGCCTTGCTAGCAGGAGTTGATGTTTGCCGGGGGGGGATCTTGCTGGAAGGAGTTGATGTTTGCCAGGGACTTGCTGGCAGAAGTTGTTGTGGCTGCTCGTTGTTAGGGAGAATTCTCTGTAAAGGCTAATTTCCCAAACCTAGTGAGTCCCCCAGCAGCTTTGCTGGATTTTTGGGGTTTATTTTTTATCTCCTGCTAAGAGCGAGACTCTTTTTTTCTCCCACTCTTACACATGATTTGAGGTGTTCCTTTGACTTTGTATGTGTTCTATGGGCTATGGGGTCCTTTACCCTATAGGGCTTCATGTGTTTTTGATATGTGGGTTGCACAGCACCCTCCGTGCAGTAACCCAGGGGTGTCGTAGCGACCCCCAAACATAGACTCCATACCCTGGGACTGACTACTGTCTCCCAGGGCATGTAACGTCACCATTGGCTTTACTAGTCCCAAATTGTGAACAGAACCAGTACAAACCATCATATTGTGGACGTACTGGTCGGGGCAATTCGATTGCCCCGGGGTCTGTTGTTCGAGGGGGCACTGTCCAGTTCCCCCCGACCAAGTTTTGGCTGGTGGCAGTGGATACTACTTTTTATATTCGACCGCATATATATTTCTATGGGATTTTCCCATTGTTCGAGGCTACCACTTTTTAAAATAGCCTCGAACTTACCGCCGGTTTATTAAATTAATATAAATTCACTGGTTGTTTTTTTTTGCTGAAACCTGGTTCCAAAATGGCGTTTGTGTTCGCTTCTGTGACTCCAACCCAAGTCAAGCCCTTTGTTCCACTTTTTGGCGGGCTTCTCCACAGAAGCCGCCAAAAGTGGTGCCACTCTGTCTGGGCTCCACAGGGGGCGTGGGAGGGGGTTTAGGCACCCTGGACTGAGTTGCCTCGGCAACTCAAGTCGCACTCTTGTGTGAGCATGTTTGAGTGACAGCTAGGCTGAATGAATGGGGGTTTTCTGCATAAAAGCAGGGCTTTGGGGACTGGAACTTCAAAAGTCAGCACAGGACCTAAAGAATCCGAGGAGGGAGAAGCCGAGCCGACCTGCAACAACAACACCACCGGTGGAGCCCTGCTGAACCGTCTCACCACTTTTCCCGACAACAGGGGAGATCTCCAGTCCGGAGAGTCTTCTTCCTTTGACTGGTGGGGATAACCAGTTTGCCTGTCTTTTCGCCTTCCTGGACCATATTGTGGCTGCCTTGCCTGTGCCAAGCACCCCGGCAACCAGAATACCACGGTTTACCACTACCGCGAAGTAAAGGGTAGTACCTTGTAACCGGAAAACTCCGCGGCTGGTTTCTTCCCTGGCAGTGCAACGACCTTCATCTTTCTTCCACGTCGAGACCGCTTCTTCCTCTGGACGAAACACTGACTTGCACCCGCTGCCAGGAACAACTGCCCCCGCTGGAGCGTTCTTCCCATTTCAGGTACTGAGTCCCGGCCTGGCTTCCCTTGCGACAGATCATTCGGGGTGACAGTAAATCCTCGACTTTCTAACCTGGGTTAGCCTGGGGCTTGTTAACTAACTTTTCCTGACTTGATATCAATCTTTTGTGAACTATCTACAAAGACTCTTTGGGCATAACCCCACTGTGTGATCCTGGACACATTTCGCTTGCTCTCTCTAAGAGTGGGCCTGGCATTTGAACTTCCTTGCTCTCTAGTAGACTTTGCCTAACCTGCCTCACTGTGGTTCTTTGAAAAGTATTGAAATTGTGTGCTTTCATAACTCTGCCTTTTTCCTCCCTTTTTATATAGCTTATTAGAGTGCCATTTTAGGTTAAGCGCTCACCTCTGTCTGAAAATAAGTGGTGTTTCTCACTAAGACTTCTCTAATAAGTCATTCGGGTTGTATATATATAATAGTGACTGTGTGTTGAATGTACTTACCTCTTTTTGTGCTAGTGTAATTTACAAGTGTGTCTTTAAATAAATAACTATATACTTTTACACCAAAGCTCTGGTCAGTGTTTGCTTGTGCTACTGTATCTCTGTACCTATTGTGTATACTCTATATACTGCCTAACTCATCTTGAGAGAAGTCTGACTGCTCAGCCACAGCTACCAGGTAAATACGGGTGGTACAGACTGCTACCAATTGGGTTTACTGCCAACCACCTGTAGTCCTAAATCTTTTGCAGTGGTACCTAAGGGAACTGCACAGGTTTCTGCCTAACACTTGTGCTGCTGACCAGCCTGTGTATCCTGGTGGCAGGGGGCTGTGCCGTGGATGGTGTGGCACGCTTGTGTGTTGCCGTGGAGGTAGATGGCTCCTGGATGGAGGCAGTGTCTTTGCCGCAGCGCCGTCGTGCAGCGACTGCCCGGGATGTTGTGGCATGTTCGCCCTCGCAGTCAGAACCTGTACCTGTGGGGGACAGTGAGGCAGGGCATTAGTTATGGGTGTGCATCCATCTGACATACATCGATGCTACTACATTCCGAGTCATGCGCATTGTCATGGACATGTTGTAGGGCCTGGCATGGTGCACACAAGAATGTGGGGGGAATGCAGTGTTGGAGCATCCTACTGGTGCGGCCATGTTGTGCACAGTGTCTGTTGAGTGGGGTACAGGTGTCTAGTGGTTTGGGTGTTGTGGCCATGCCGCAGGGGCTGTGTGCCATGTGCTGTTTAATTGTGGATCTGATGTGCTACCATTCTGTACGTTGATACATTGATGTTTACTCTGCGTGTATGGACATGGTGGGTGTGACAGGTGTGCAACAGGTGCTCGTGATGTGTGCATCTTGCCATGAGGTGATACGGTGGTGACGGCTGCAGTTGTACAGTGATGCGTGTGTGCGCATGCAGTTGGTACTTGTGTCGGCAATACAGGGTAATGTGGGGTGTGTCAGTGGGGCTTGTTGATTGTGTTCGTGGCAGGTACATTGTAGTTGTGTGGGAGGTGGCTTTCGGTGGGTGCAAATGCAGCAGGAACCTGGTGCCACCTACTTGGCATTTGGACTTCGCCATTGGCATTGGGGATGAAGATGTGTGGTGTGACATCGGGATTATGGTAAGGGACACTCATCGTCATCATCCAATGTTGCTGCTCCCATCGCCGCATTTCTTACACCCTCAATTCCCTCCATGTGCATGACGGTGCTGCGGCTCTCCTCCCAGAATGTGAGTTGATGGGGGATGGCGGTCGCCTCTTGTGACCAGCCCCTGGCTGTGCTCTGCAGCAAGGAGGTTGTGGAGACGTAGATCATCCCAGTGCTTACGGCAATCTCTGACAGTCCGTAGTGTTGTCCCCACTGCCGATAGCTTGCAGGCCACTTCCTCCCATATGGCCTTTTTGCATAGTTGGGCTGGCCGCAGCAGGTCAGCACAGAAGACATCGGCATGTTCCACGAGTGTGTCCGCCAACATGTTTAGCTCCTGCTCAGTAAAACGTGATTTATGACGACAGATCGTGCCTTGCTTTCATGTCATGATGGTCTACTTTGTTGCTATTTACTCAGATATCCTGTTGGACTGCTGTAGACTGAGGATTGTAATGGATTGCGTTTTTAAAGATGGGCGCCGGTGCATTTCCCGTCTGGCGCGATGACGTTGTTTCCGGTGCTGGTATTAGGATGCCAGTATCGGAGGTTTGGGGGCCGTTATCGCCATACTGGTGCTACCGTTTCCGGCATGCCGGTATGCGCATGCATGCTGACTCAGAATCTACTGTAGATTCCGGCAGCAGTGCTACATGGACGCGGTAGCACTGGCATGCCAGTAATTGACTTTATTTACCGGCAAACTCGTAATGAGGCCCACTGTATACAGAGTGGTCCGGCACCACATGGGTGCTCATTCGAAGGTCTCTGTTAGGTATATTACTGAATGGCAACTGCATTGTAAAAAGGGCACTTTGTATCAAAGTGGTCCTGCGACGGTTCAAGCTAAACCCTGTGCACATTCAAAAGCCTTTGATAAGTGTAAAGTGAACGGCAATTGGTCCGAGCTCGGCTGAGGGAGACTAATTGACTGTGAAGAAGGGATCTGAGCCCAGCTCAGGGGATCTGGGGTGAACCGTGAGCCACCTGAGAAGGATTATTTTTTGGAAGTTGAAAATAAAGGGATATGAGCGCAGAAGAGGGGGATCCACCGTTGTAGAAAAGGGATCTGAGCCCGGCTGAGGTGGATCCAGGGAAAGACCCCTGAATCATGTAATTATAAGAAGAAAATAACTTTCTATTTTTGTTTTGTACATCAGGCCCTTTGAGTCAAAAGACTTTGAGAAAAGAGACTTGAGCAGAGAAGGGCCTGATGCTGGAATTGGAACTGTATCCTCGTGTTAAGGAAGCCAGAATATAGGCTTGGCTCAGGTGAACTGACTTGCCCCGTGTTGAAAATGTGGGGAAGGGAAGCCAACAGCCCGAACATCCTGACTTATCATTTTGTGAACACTTCTTTCTTTTTCATGAACATTACCCCACACTATTTGTAAAGTAGCAGGAAGAATTGGCAATAGGTTTTTTAATATAGGCCCTTTTATTTTGACAAGACTCCACTAGGACTGCATTATTATTATTTGATTGTCGTAGCTTGCTCCCATCTGTAGATTTAGTTTTAGATAGGCGTTTTTTACCCCCTTGTGAAAGTTAAATAAACACCCTTGAAACATGGTCACTTGTGTCTGTCTTACTTCAATACCATGCTTTCTTTAAAGCTTTTAGCCTTGCATTAAGGAGAGGTGGAGGTTTTTCCAGATGAATTCTACAATCAAGAGGCTGGCATTACCGATCTTGCTTGCAATCGTCCAGATGCAAGTAGGATGTGCTTCATGCAGGCCTCCGCATATGCCATGCCTCCGCATATGCCATGCCTCATCCTTCTTCACAGTGACTATTGCAAAGGTTTTTTAATTTGCCCCTAGGTAGGGAAAGCAAGAAATGTCTGGCCAAGCAACCTAGGAGAAGTAGGCAGCTGTAACACATGGGTCCTCACCCAAAGAACCTCACCCTCACTCATGCACCTCAAAGGGTCAGAACTAGCCCTAAAAATTTGAAGGAACAATCTTCTTCTGAGAACAATTGAGGCCCACCTGCTCCTTCCTGTCCACAAGTGAGGCCTACAAGGGACCTGCACCCTCTCTCACACCTAGAAAAGGATTTACAAGGTACTGTCCCTTGAAAGGAAAATTGCCAATTAATCTCCAGGAAAGGCCTCCACAACTGAGAGGTTCACCAGGAAAATGAAGCTGTACAATACTACATGAACTTACCCACTCATAGAGAACCCACAGAGACAGCGCTCACTAAGATCATCAGCTTTGGGGACCTACAAAAAAAGAGACCTCAAGCAATAAAATGCAAGACCTGAGCTTTTGTTAAGATGTACAGGAGCCTCTCAGAAGTTAGGAAAGATGTTGAAGATTGCACCTCCACCCTACACCCAATCATTTGGAAAAGTTCTCAATCATAGCCAGGACACAAGATGTAAGAGGATAGATCCCTGTGGGTTCGATGTGGAGGAGTGCTGGATAAATATGCATATCTGAAAAATAGATCAAGGAGTGACAACCTCTGCACTTTTGATCTTGATAGGCATGTACAAAGGGACGACCTAATCGCACATGCCAACAGCACTAGCAGCTATTGCACAGGTGTAGGAACTTGGCACCTTTAACATAGACAAGGCCCATGGAATTGGAAGCAGAGGATGGAACTCCACTGTTAAAACATTTGAGAGATGCTGCATGTAAGTAAGGAAACATAATTTGCCAAGGATCCCAATGTAACATTTTCCAGGAATATTTTGCCATATCTCAACTGTGCTAGTCGTTCCTAAAACCAACAATGTATAAAGAACAACATGAAGACCTTCGATACGGGTGAACTTTTATCTTTAAAATACAAAAAAAGGGTATGTCACCTCACTCGCAGAGAACTCTGCAGTATTTGGAATAATCGCATATTGAAGTAAGCACTTAGTCTTGCAATAGGCATTCTTGATTTCTTTTTTTCCAAACCTTATTTACATTTTTGTAAAGGATTTGCACATAGACGGTTTATGGTAAATCGGAGTGGAAGATAGGGAGGGAAGAGATGCAAAGAAAATAGTCCACTTAACAGTGTAATAAACGCAAATACAACCCTATCGCTACTTGGGCATGTCGGTTCAAATGACTCCGCCCACCGGTGCCACTCCTCCATCCGCTTTTCCGTGTCGACAGAATGGGGCGAATTCACCAGCACTCCTGTGTTTGGCTTCGGCTATGTAATACCGCACGCTCTTCCCCGGTTGTTCTTCTATCTTTATCTTTTTCTTTTCAATTAGGTACTTGGTCCTCCGACGCCACGCTCCTCCCCGATGCATGTCGGCTTCAGCGGGCTTCAGCAGGTGTCCAGCCTGCGAGTGGCTCTTCCCTACATCCGACCCCCATGCCCTTGGCCTCCGCTGCCTTAGCCCCGACCACGGCTGGGAAGGTTGTTCTGTGTGCGACGCACTGACTCCACGGTCACTGAAGAACTGGCTAGATAGGTGGAGGGAACTCTTCCAGAAGTCACCTCCGGATGACCTAAAAGACTTGGTCAAATATCGCTCGAGGCCGAAGGAAAGGCCTCTATTCACAATCGCACCCTCTAAGGGCGACTATTTCCCAAGGAAGCGCCCGACCGGGAGGAACCTCTTGGGTTCTAGCACCAGCACACCTACCAAGGCTAGTCCAGCTACCGGCCTAATGGCTGAGGGGTCTCTGGATCCTTCCGGGGTCAGTGCTGAGGGACCGCCAGGTTCTTTTACCATGGTTACTCCTGAGGGGCACAGTAACACTAAGTAAACCAATACATCACACTCAATACAATCTATATACAAGACCAGGGGGGGTCTAAAGGGATGACTTCATGAAATATGTTGACAACATAGAGGTGAAGAAAACAGGCAATGCAGTTAATCTTTAGGCCCAATTCAACATCAGATATTCACCTAAGAGGCAGTCCAAGCCCTAAGAAGAGGTGAGCCTTGTGCTCAATAGTACATTTATGCCAATGCACGCGGTTGTTCCAATGGGCAAAACAGGGTCTCTTCTGGGGTCTCTAACAGCTCGGGAAGGTGGATAAGGCGATGAAGAATAAGTTCCCACTATTCAAGAAGGACCTCCACTTGAAGGCAGAGGCAGTTCGAGTGTTCGGGATGGAGTCACTATTTTGCAATATCAGTGGACAGAAGAGGGGCCCCGAAGGGCGACTCGTGTGTAAAGTTGGGCTCTGGCGCTAGGGGCCACCGGTTGGGGTAAAGATTACTCACCGGTCCCTGAGGCAAGGCGACCCAAATTTCAGCAGGTTAGTCCAAGTCGGTTGCAGTTTCGACAGCGACAAAAAGGACTTCTCGGCACCTTTTAGTTCCTGAGATCCAGCGAGGATTCCCAAACGGGACAGTGGCGATTTCTCCGCTCCGAGTGGATGAATCGCCCCAGTTTCACTGCAGCAGGTTTCAGGGGCAAGAGGGTCACAAATGCAGCGGTCTTGCAAAGGACGTTGCCGCAGCAGGGCAACACGGTAACCGCATTTACTCCGGTCCGGGTGCACTCGTTTCACTTCTGACCTGGGAATGCCAAGTCTACGGAATTCGGTGTGAGGGTGCCGTGGACACAGAGCTAGCAGTATACCAAGTTTCGAGGGCCTCCTCAAAACGACAGCGGAGACAGAGCAAAGGTCCTGCGTAAGTGGTTGGGCCAGGGACACTTCCGTGAAAGCTTACTTGCAGGTTTTAGTGATGGTGCTGAGAATAGTTAGTCCCACTATTCCAATGGGTCGCAGCATCTTCGCAGACCTTCTAGGACGACCAGATGCAGAGGGGGTCCCATGGGACGACATCGGGCTCAGGGTGCCAAACCTTCCAGCGGTTCCTCGACTCAGCTTCGTAGTTGCAGGATACTTGGATCTTATCCTTTGTTCAGTGAGAACTCAGGAGATCGACCTGGTAGTGGTGTTTCCAGCCTCCTCTTATCCAAAGTTCCCTTCATCCTAAAACGGAGAGGACCCAATGGGAGATCTGCTCACAAACACTCACTCCATACGTGGACCAATCACAGACCACAGTGGTGTAAGACATTCAGGACACTCCAGACTCTCTGGCACCCAAGATGTGTATTGGGACCATACATCCCAGCCCACATCCTGGAGGCGCACACACAAGGCATGCAGAAGCCTGCAAAAGCATTGGGATTCGCAGGAAAATGCATGTCCAAATAAGAACTGGCCCCGGTCGACTCGACCTGGGGAAGGTGCAGGGGCAAGATGGCCAAAGGACAGGGCAAAGAACCTGGTGGCATGGCCATTTTGGAGCCAGGCCACCTATTTGTGCCAAACGCAGTTAACATGGCAGGAAAGGGTTAAAAATAATGCGAAACGATAGCTGCCACGAGTACTGTCCATGACACATCTGCACAGTTCATAAAAAGTCCAGTGAGAGTATCTAGGGCCTTTGGAAATGACTATAGACTCAAGTGTGCTGTATGGTAAGATACGTTGCACACTTGTTAAATGTTGCACAAAAGTTGCAACATGATAAAAGGACTAAGGGAAAAAAAGTCTCCCAGTACTGACTGTCTTAAGGGCATGTCAGTTTCCCCATAAAAAGTGAACGAAAGCCCAGAGGAGTACAGCTGAAGGCTGTGCTTCTCTGTCAAAGTCAGTCAGTGGTGTCTAAACTGCAGCAAAAAGTTTGGAGGGTTGACACATGGAGGGAAAATTACATACACATATGAAATCTTTCCTTACAGAGGGGGATACACTCTTGCTTTTGGCACATCCTCAGCCGCACTCATCCTTGATCGTTGCAACGTCACTCTACTCTGAGCCTCAGTCGTCTTCGGCCACCTCGTCCTCGACGCTTCTAGGCAAGGAGGAGAAGATCTTTAAGGCGTACGGGGAAGCTTTACTCCAACACCTCCTTGCACCTGCGTCAAGCCAACGCGGATGCAATGCTGGCAGCCGTTAACCAAAGGCTCTGGCGGGAAATTGCATACTTCCTCCCAGAACTTCCGGCGCAGAGCCAAGCACGCCTCAAGGTGTGGGCCTAGGAGAAGTCAGGCTGGTAGCGCAGGACATCATTAAGTCCACCGTGGCCCACATCAATACCTCTGGCTGAACCATCTGCATCGCCATGGACATGAGAAGACTGCCTGACTTCGGGCTACTAAGTTTAATCCCGACGTCCAGGAACGCATATTGGACCTTCCATTCGAGGGTAGTGACCTCTTTCACTCCACCACGGAGGAAGAATTAGATAAAAAGAAGAACAGCTTGCAAGTGGCAAAGTCTTTATCCATTCTTACGAAGCCCACTCCCAAGGCCTACACCCAGTCACAGCAGCGCTCCGACAAGGGGCGGGCCTTTGAAGGGTTCCGGGGCTTTCAAGAACGAAGGTCCAAGCAACCCGATCGTTCTCAGAGTCCGCACCGGTGGAAACAGAAGGTGGGGGCAAGGGCTTTTTCCAATCCCCCTCCTCCGCAACAGCCTCAGAATGAAAGAAGGCATGACACACCCCTTCGGGTCCACGTGTCTCCGGTGGGGGGCAGGCTTGCCTTTTACATGCAATTTTGCCACCAGATTTTTCTGATCCCTGGATCCTCTCTGTAGTCTCCACGAGGTATCGCCTATCGGTACCTTTCTCTCCTCCTCCCCTCCTCTCCCACAGATTGGAACAGCAACTCTGTTGGCGGAGTTCAGGTCGCTCGTCGAGAGCCAGGCGGTGGAAGAAGTCCCAACCTCCCAGCGAGGCTTGGGCTTTTATTCCAGGATTTTCGCCATACAGAAGAAGAACCAGGCTGGCCTGAGAGTTGTGTTGGACCTTCCCACCCTCAACCTCTCCCTTCCTCTGCAAAAATTCAAGATGGTTACGTCAGCACTTATTGTGGAAACACTGGACAGGGGAGACTGGATGCGCTCCCTGGATCTGAAGGACACGTACCTACACATCCTGATTTGGCAGCCGCACCGTTCCTAACTGTGGTTCAGCATCATAGGCTGCCATTTCCAATACAAGGTACTACTCTTTGGCCTCCACTCAGCCTCCAGGGTGTTTACCAAGTTGATGAATGCAGTTGCAGCCCTTCTCAGAGCCCGGGGCACCATGTCTACCCATACCTGGATGACTGGCTTGTCCGGGCTACATTTCCGGAAGCGGTTCAACATACCTCCTCTGCATAGATGTATACACTCCACGACCTGAGGTTCACTATCAATCTCGAGAAGTCTCTGTTGCAACCCACGCAGACCCTGACCTTCCTGGGCCACGAGATCCGAGAGAGTCTTTCCCTCAGAGGACAAGATAGCGGCCATCAAGAGGGCCACCTCTCACTTCCTCTCCAGAGCAGTGACCTCAGGCTGGTGGTACCAACATCTGTTGGGTATAATGGTGGCCGTCCTGTTGGCCATACCCCACACAGGGCTCAAGATGAGATTACAGTTGCACTTCACAGCCTCATGGAATCAGGAGAGGGGCTCCTAAGCGGAACCAGTCGACATTCCTCCCTTTCTACACCTGGACCTCAAGTGGTGGTCCACGGACTTCCACCTGCGGCAGGGCAAGCCCTTGCGGCAGCCCGTCCCTCAGGTCACTGTTACCACAGACTCCTCCCTAGAGGGCTTGGGAGCCGATTTGGACAACCACTTCGTCTGGACTTAGCAGGAGTCCCACATCAATTGGCTGGAATTGAAGGCCATATGGCTGGCTCTCAATGCCTTTCTCCCTCTCATCGAGGGCTTGGCAGTTCTTATCCAAACAGACAACTCCACCAGCATGTACTATGTCAACAAGCAGGGGGGTACCAGATCCCCTCCACTGTGCAGTCTAGCCGTCAGCATGTGGGAATGGGCACTGGAGAACAACATCTACCTCCCTGCAGTCCACCTCCCGGTGGCGTCCAGCCTGGAGAAGGACAGTCTCAGCAGACTGGGGGCAGAAAATTACGAGTGGCAATTGAACGGCCTGGTACTGAAGGAGATCTTCCTCAGATGGGGGCATCCCCAATTGGATCTGTTTTCCTCACGGAACAACAGGAAATGCCAGAAGTTCGCCTCCTGGCATGCGCAGGAATCCGGCTCCCTGGGGGACACATTCCAGATAGGGTGGAACGACATGACGGCATACGCCTTCCCGCCCCTGGTCCACAGGGTGATCTGCAAGATTAAGCAATCTCGTCACCTCAGCATCATTTTGATAGCTCCTTGGTGGCTGGCGAGACTGTGGTTCTCCGAGCTACTGAGCCTATCGGACTGAGCCATTCACCTCCTGCTGGGCCCGGCTCTTCTCCTAGCCCAGAAGGGGGATAGGGTACTCCACCCCGCTCCTCACAAACTAGCCCTTGCAGCGTGGTACCTGAGTAGGTCACGTTGAAGCACTTGAACCTCTGTCAAGCTAACCTAGAGATCATTAAGGGCGCTAGAAGCAAGGCTACTAGGCGCCAATATAGGAGTAAATGGTCCAGATTCTGTCATTGGGCCGACTCTAATGGTATCAACCCTCTTAGGTGAACCTTGAATGACGTGCTCTCCTTCTTAGCACACCTCGGCCACTCCGGCGTACAGGTGGACACATGCCGCACCTATCTGGCAGCCATAGGAGCCTATTGATATTTAATTTCTATCGCGCTCATACACAAGTGTATGGAGGAAAGGGGACGGGACGTAAGAGTAATTAATAGTTACTCACCGAAGTGACTAACGTACTCTTAGTCCATACGCCCCACCACCCTCCCCCCTAATTATACTGGTGACATTAGGCAATTCTCAATATTGTCGAAGTGTCTGTGGGGAATGAGGAGTGGCGCTGGTGCGCAGAGTCAGGCGAGCGCATGCTCCCAGGGCCGCGCCCTGCGTGCCTCTAAATTTAAAGGTGAAGAAGATTTTTCTGGTGAAAAAGGTTCCGTCTCCCGTCCCTTGGGAGGGACACCCATACAGTATGGAGGAAAGAGGACTATGGAGTAAGAGTACGTTAGTCACTACGATGATTAGCTATCCATTTTCAATGCATTGTTGATTTGTACATCCCTCTTCCTGCTGTATCTTAAAGACCTCATACAGGCAACACAACAGACAAAACACCAACGCAACACAGACCACATAGGGTCTCATTCTTAAAGACGTATGTTTTTTACGTCTTAGAATAATGTTATGCCCCATTTTTCTTGATTTGTATGGCAGAGAGGAGGGGTGGAATGCAACTTGCATTTCCGCCACTCCCTTCATCTCTGCCATACAAATCCTCCAGTATTTGCACCAAATTCAATTATCATACATGCACAAATGCAGAGGATTCCTTTAGGGCCCACCTGCTTTATGCAACAGCAAAAAGCAAGTCGGACCCCATAGGGATCCATTGTAAATGCTGCATGCCATGCGTACATGTGTACATGGCAGGCAACATTTACTTCATTTTCACAGCAGAGTATAAAAGAGGAGGGCAAGAGGTGGCACACGCTTGTATGCCACCTTTTGCCCTGCACTGTTGCACTCCGCTGTGCAAAAGTTGAAAATTTGGCAGCAAGGAGCAGTTTACATTGCAATGTTAACGTTCCGGCTCACCGGTGCCAAATTACGATCTCTTACAAAATTAGCTCCATAATGTCAGAAACTGCACAACAGAAGCTCAAAGTTAAGCAATTCTGGTCAATGAGATCTTGCTAGCAGGTATTTGCTTTTCTCTCTGTTGCCCCCAATTAGTTGTATTACTCAATATATGATGCCTGCATTCTTATGTATAGATCATCTTTTTTCCCTTCTCCTATACCTCTTTTTTTCATAATTGGATAAGAGTTGTAGATCTGCAATCCAATCCTCTAGCTGTGCTTTTTCCCTTGTCTTCCAAATGCTTAGTATTTCCTTTTTGAACATAATCAGTATGCTGCATATCCAGTAATGTAGTCCCTCACCAGTAGTAGTTCCAACTTCCAATGAATGTAGAATGGCCAATGCCTGGTGTGTGTCTGACCAGGCGGTCGCCCACACTTAATTCACGCTATTTAGCACATGTGCCAGAATCCCTATTGCAATCCCAGACAATATGCTCCTGGTCTCTGCTCTAACACCCACAGCCCCCGCAGAGATGGAGGAGTTTTTGTTGGACAGCTCTTAATTTAAGGTCTAACTCGGAGTAGAGTAAGTCTACATTCCACTTTCCCATCATTCAGCAGATATCAGTTCTTCAACCAACTTCAGCTGTGTTTGGTCCCATATATCCATGTGAGCATTGTTTTCTGCATACAGTTATGAAAAGTAGTGATGAATTCAAGGGGGTGGGGTGACTCAAACAGCTCACAGAGCTCAGGTGTTCTTTTAGACTGGAATTCATAATCCCCACCCTATGAACTGGTAGGTTCCTTGAGATATTATATGTAGCGATTTCTTGCCTACGCAGGTGAACTCTTTCCTTCAAATCTATAAAGGTAGTCTGGTGCTCCACCTTTCCAGAATATAATTTTATTGTCACTTTTAACGGTTTATACCAGAGTGATGTCTTCTCATGCAGCCATATTGTTATCTCCCAGTTCAAAGAAATGTATCTTCCTATTGTCCTTTCTTTTTCACATTAGCATCCAATGCTATATAAACTCACAATTATTCAGCAATGAAACAGTCAATTTGGCTTAGAGACCTTAAAACAGGAAAACCGTACAGGTGCATTATACTATTACCGTTTGATGCCACCCTCTTGTCATCTCGGTTGTGCAGATAGTCCAAGCAATATCTTCCCACATACCTTTCACACATTAAAGATAAATTGGTAGTTTACAAACATATTTTGACAATCTTTATTATCTTTTAGTTATGTTTGGTTGCCGCTTGTCTCCAGCAGTCAGGAAATGAGATGATCTATTTGCTATGCAGCCACAACATTGATACTTATCTGTGTACTGCTTGGACTATGCTGTTTTTCCTTGCTCACACAGATTGTTATTGCCCAGTTATGTGGTAAGTGATTTCTGTGTAGCTTTAACAGTGAGAAGGGCTTGCCCAGCACTGCACTGGAAAGTCTACCCAGCAAGTACAGGTTATTCAACTTAAATGGTCGGACAGAATGAGCTTCCTTGTCTACCCAATATAGTTTATTCTGCGCTAGTAACGTTGCTTCTGAAGAAAACAATGTCTCTATGCAGATTCCTCATCTCACAGCCCTTCTGTCCTTCACCTCTGAATGTTCCAAGTACACTGATTGCATGAGGTATCTGGGCAGCTGTTGAACTCTGCGTCGGCAATGACACTTAGACACTGTGCACAGTCACCCGTGGTTCAGGCCCTGAGGAGCACCCTTCAGTGCTGCGGGTCTAGATAGCGGCACCTGGCGCCGTGAGAGCATGGTTTCACATTTTTCAAGGTACCTGCCTGTAGGTTAGCAATTTCAAAGATAAGGAATCTGCAGAAGAGACAGCCCATGCACCAGAATCACTGTTACCTATGTGTTCAGGAATGTCTTGTTCAGTCCACCATTCTCCTGTCTTCTCTTCATTGCCATCAGTGGCAGTCTTAACTTCCCTCCACCCCATTTGTGGGTCAACTGTTGATATGATATGGCATTTATAACGTCCCTATACACAAGTGTTTCAAGGCCCGACGAGGCAAGGGAGGGGGAACAGAGGGAAGACAGACAACGATCCTACGAGGCCAGGTGTTATTCAGATCGCGCAAGTGCATGGGAAGGGAGAGGGGGAAAGTGCAGTACATGGGATAAAAGAATAAATAAACAATAAGTAAAGTACGGCCAGCTGGTGGCAAGTGCAGACATCAGGTGTCAAGTGCTGGTAGTGGGACTGTTTGGATACAGAAAAACTGTCCCCAAGTGCGGGAGTTGCCAGGAAGGCAGTGCAGGTGTGCGACTGGCAATGGAGGGGACATGGGCCCGAGATCGGAGGGTGGCCAGGTAACCAGTGCAGTTTCAGTTTCAGCCAGGAACTCAGCAGGGGAGAGGGGGAAAAAAGACAGAAGCAAAGAGAAAGGTTTTGAGGTGCTTCCGGAACCAGAGATGATTCTCCTCAAGTTTCAGGAATGCAGGGAGGCTGTTCCAGAGGGAGGCTCCAGCCGAAGAAAGAGATCTACCACCAACTCGTTGCGTGGAGAAGCGACTGACCCTGCGGGAGTTGGAGGAAGATGAGCGAAGAGCTCAAGAAGGAAGATATTTAGGGAGAGAGAGAGTTGAAGGTATTGAGGCCCCAGGCCCCAGAAGGCCTTGTGTACAATGCTGAGGGTTTTGAACTTAAACCTCGCAGCCACTGGGAGCCAGTGCAGAGATTTCAGTCCTGGAGAGATACATTGGTCTAGTTGTCTGAAAATTGGGGCCTGTATCACATATGAAGTGTTAGCAAAAATGTGCAACAGCCTTGGTAGGATTAAGTTGACTAAATCCAGTGCATTCCATCAGTGAGTGGGGCATTCCATTCCAAATGACAATAGTTTGTGATGTTGCCTGCGGCTTTTCTTATACTATGTATGTCTCCTCCATATTCCCAAGTAAGTAAAATACTCCCAGGAGAGTGATACTGGTCGCAGTTGCTCCCTCTCATATCTATGCCAGTTGTGCAGCAAGCTGCTTGGCCTATCTGTCTTCATTTTAAACCCAGACACAGTTGTGACATTATTGACCTTTAGCCCAAACAAAGAACACCATTGATAGGTGGCACCCCTGCCTTGTGCAACACTGCAATGTCCAGCTATCTCAGACTACCTCCTATGTCTTGACCATAGCAGTTGTAGCAGTGTATAGAAAAGGTATTCATCCTCCTGGGTTCCCATCGAAATTGGAACCCTCCAACACTGAGAATCCATGTAAAGACATTACTGTATAGCCTTCCCTGATCCTGCTCCCTGCCTGTTAACTGGTGCACTATCCTCAGGTTCAAGGTTTTGCATACCTGGATAGAACCTGTTCTTTTATCTGCGTTCGTAAGACCAACATCTGTTCTTCCCAGAGAGGCCACATTTCTGCAGATTTGCTTTCCTTCATTATACATGTTAAGCAATCATGGTGCAAGCTGTCTCAAGTATACTGTATACAATTTTGCAGGAGGCCCTTCCTTGCCATTGTTCATCCCACAAGTAGCTGAGGATAGCTCTGAGTTCTTCCTTTACCTCATCTGACAGGTGAGGAAGTGTCCTCCCCCCACTTTTTCCTTTGACAGAGTGAGCGGTTGCAAATATAGGGCCACATAGTAACACTTAGCTGCCTCATTTATGTCTGCTTGTGCACTTTCCCTATCAGCACTACAGATCTTTCTTTATTGAAGCACTTGGTATCACATTTTGTACAAACCAGGTATACATATCCAAAAGGTAGCAAATCAAATCAACAAGGCGACTTGAAAAAATTCCAACACATGGGCGAACATATTCACATACAGACATAGAATATTGAAAACATTAGGCATCTGCATTCGCTGAACCGACTCTATGCTCAGAAAGAGACAACCAAGAACCCAGGCTAAATAGGGGAGGTCACCTCTCAAATGCGCTGTAAATATAATTTGAAGGGTTGCCAGATATCGGTCAGGTGTCTCCCCAGCGGCTGCCTATTGGTCTTCCGTGTCACTAGCCACTGAACAACCGTTGGTGCCGTGGGTTTGAGTAACAGTAACAATATGCAGCGCACTGCCAATAAAAAACAAAGACTAGCAAGTTTACGCATATGCCCCGCTAGGTCAACAAATATATGGAAGAGGCATTGCAGAGGTGTGGCAACTATTTTACATCCAAGCATGTCAGTGAGGAAAGCACAAACCTCTTTCCAGCAGTCACGAACTTTTGGTCAATCCCACACCATATGAAAGTACCCGGCATCAGCTACCTGCATCCAGGGCAGACACCTGTATTGGTTTGGTCGAAAAGCTGAAATCTGGCAGGGTGTAGTGGTATCTATGAAGCACCTTAAGCTGTATCAGGTGAAACCTGAAATTGTAAGAGACCTCACAGGTCTGCACACACATCACACTCCAGACCACATCAGTGATATCGAGGTCCATGTTGCGGGCCCATTTGGCATGGGCCTTACTGGGGGACATCTAAGTGTGATCCTGAATCAGGCTATACAAAGTCGACACGACGCCCTGGGCGCCATGCGCACTCGAGAACTCGCCCATAAACGCCTAAACACCCTACGTAACCCAATGTATTGGAGCCACTGCGAGGATGTGTGGCGAGCCAGACTGGGTATATCCTCTGCAGCAAAAAAGTTCCTATCAACATACATATATTCCAACGTGCCAAGTCCATTTCGCACCCACTGCCGCTCTACAGCGACATCTACCCGGGGAAGGGCCGGGATGCAGTTCCACAAGGGGAAGCCACCATGGAAGGGATGGGACACCCCCCGTAGCCCACACATTTTGCACCAAGCCAGCGCAGTCATGCTTGCAGGGTTGAAGAGGAAGGGGTCTGCAAACCGCAGGGAAAATATCAATGATAAAACGTCTCGTTCCCCTGCCAACAACCTCTCCAGTTTAACTTGCTGGTCGGGGCGGCCTGTGCGGACCAAAAAGCTGCTGTTGTGCTTGTGCCACCATCCAATAATACCCTAAAAGCAGGAGCAGTAAACCCCCAATGTGCATGAGGCATAGCTAAATCAGAAAACAGTATATGGTGGAAGGCACAACAATATCAAAAGTATGTATATTCAGGTCATTTCGCTAGGATATGGTAATTTGAACTCAGGTAGTTCATATACGGTTTCAGGTGCAGCAGGGATATTCTCGAGGCCACTCGAGATCCTAAAATATGAAACACCAAACACACACCAGCTGTTGCCAGCTGATAACCCTATGCTGCACTCCTGATGGGGAGACAAGTCCCCAAGGTTATTTTCAGTATCACGTGAACCCAATCCAACTCCAACAAGGAGAAGTCTTAAGTCACGAGAGACCACACTGTCAATTAAATTACAATGCAAGAAAGCCTTCACTGTACTCAAAAAATATTCATATGATAAACAAGATATAAATAGCATCTGTCTCTCTGCTTGCCTACAAAGAAGCACCACCGAGCTGAGACAAAACAGTTTTAGACAGATAAAGTATTTTTATATATATAGGCAAATCAATTTCACAAAAGGTGCGTTCCCATATTACACCCACACTATTAACTCATAGCGTGGTAATCATTAGAAACAAAAGTAGTTATACATTTAAACAACGACAATATTCTGAGCTGAATCACAGTCCTCAAAAACATCCAAATGTTCTCAAAACGTTATTCGTGAAGTAACACATTTAAATATTGAATTATTTAACACAATTGTCTATCTGGGCAGTACAATTCTTTCTGCTCAGAATCTCCTAAACACAACCATGTGTACCGATGCGTTTCGGATTACGCAACAATCCTTCTTCAGGGTGGGATGTGTTAAAGTTTCAAAAGTTGTTCATTAATTCCTAAAAAAGGGAAGGACAACCTAATTAGACTTTTATGTCAGACGTGAGGTTTCATAGGTCACTCTCAATGAAAAAGTAAAACTAACCTCATTCCAGTGTACGTATCAACAACCGGGATCAATCTGTATGGTAAAAATGTACAGAAGTGGATTGTAGAGATTTGTTCTCAAACATGATTCCATTTTTAGACTAATATTATTGGAATTAGGTGTACTCACTCGGAAGGAAGACCAGTGCCTCTCCCCAGGTGAACACAATGGTGAAGGGCTGGGTTTTCCAGTGGGTGGTGGCTGAAGGCAAAAAGAGATCGCCTGAGTACTTGAATATGTGTTTAAATTTAATTTACTTATAACACTCTCAAGCTTGTAAAAAATGAAGTAATCACATGCTCAGTTTACTGAGGTATACTTGTTAAGGTCATACATTTCAAAAAATATTCTCTTGATGTTCATTAATACATCCAACTGCCAAAATGTGCATACAACGTAGTGCAGCTCATATCTGGCTTTATTAACTATAATCATCCCCAACAAATAAACTGAGATACTGTCCATACCCCTTAAGGGATATGGCGCTCGTGTTAGTTAATGCTTAAGAGAATGAGATCAACGTACCGCGAGTCGTGGACTGCGGTCGCCGAGTCCCATACCAAGATGGACGTCTGGAGTCGAAACGCGCATGCGCGTCGCCTCCATGACGACCACATAAACAGAATACTCTCGAGCAGTTTGTCTTGGCGACGAGCTGCGCGGTCGTACTGGGAGTTGCGCATTGTTTATGGTGAGTGTTCTTAACGAGACACCCAGAGCGGTAATAGTTCCGTGTATTGTTTGTCGGGCACCCGATACACTTTTGGCAGTATACTATTAGAGAAGGCGTGTTGTACACTTAACATGCCCAGGCACATTTTTCCAACTAGTGAGCGTGTTACATCAGCACATGAGAGCCTGAGAGAGTCTTTCAGTTAATGTTAAGCATTAACTAACAAGAGCGCCGTATCCCTTAGGGGGTATGGACAGTATCTCAGTTGATTTGTTGGGGATGATTATAGTTAATAAAGCCAGATATGAGCTGCACTACGTTGTATGCACATTTTGGCGGTCAGATGTATTAATGAACATCAAGAGAAAATTTTTTGAATTGTGTGCCCTTAACAAGTATACCTAAGTGTGAACGACTGGGAGCCCCGACGTTCACTAATGGACCCCAACAGGTCCGCAATGGCGTTCACAACGACCATGAGGCAGACAACCATGGTCGCAGGTCGGAAAGTCATGGCGGCTGCAGGGCGAGTCCAGACTGCCAAGCACGCCTGCCGGGCTTCGAGCACGGGGCGAACTCCGAGTCGATAGCAACCGGCGTCCGCAGAACAATCCCAGACGGCGGAGCACGCCCGGCCTATGAACCAGATATAAGCGGCGGTTGCCGAGCGACCCCGCAGCACGGGACGGCCTTCCATAACCCGTCCGCAGTCTTCCTTGAACAGTCGGAGATAGCGGAGGAAATACGTACTCCCACCCATAACTGGCGCTGGGCCGATGGCACGTCCCACAACCACGAGGGTGAAACAGTACCCGCTCCCTGGGGCTGTTATGCCACTATCTTACCTGAGCCTCTCACCACCCGCAATCAGGTCCACGAAAAGGAGACATGGGAGGAAGCAGAACGGCAACCTTCGCTCACTGGAAAAAGGGGCAGGGCTTCGGGGAACATTTATAGAGACAGCAACATGCTCGCTGGTGATTGGTTAATTACTGTTTCAGCCCTATATAAGTCTGAAACTAACAAAGGACTGTGTGATTTTTCTCCATGCTGTTTCAGAACAGGCGAGGTGACAGAGATAGAGACACTGCAGAGACGCTCTGGGCAGGGCATATGAAGACTAAGCAGAGGTCTCATCCATATAAAAGGAGACTGAACTAATTTCCTGGTCATCAATTTTTATTTTCTTATCTGAAACCTGAATAAAGGATTTTTGGTTATCCACCCCTGCCTTCCTGCCTCATCCTTACAATTTGGTGGCAGCGGTGGGATAAGGCAACGCCATGGAGGCCATCATAAAAGCCCTTGCGGATGGACATAACTACTACAGCAGGCCATTCAAGTTCAGTCCCATCAAGCCCAAAACGACCGACAAGCGCTGCAACAGGCTTTACAGCTACAAATAGCCAACCAAGATGCCCTGAAGAAAGTGACAGAAGCGGTGGCTGCTAGAAGCAGTCCCAGGGGGCCAACAGCTATCCTACAGAAATTCCAACCTGGAGAAGACCCCTGTTATTTTTTCACTAATTTCGAGCGGGTGGCCAGAAACGCACAATGGCCGGTAGAGAAGTGGGGCCACTTCATTGCTCCATTGCTAACATGGAGCATGCAAGGTGCTTATCAGGCGGCAAATCCAGGAGGAGATACGTCCTATGCCGAAATAAAAAAAAACATCCTGGAAAGAATGGGTATGGACGATGAAGCATACCAGATTAAGTTAAGGGAAACCAAACTCCGGCCAGGGGAAACCCCCAGACAACTATATTACCGTGTTCACGATATCACGGACAAGTGGTTAAAACCTGCCAGCAGCACTGTACAAGAGGTGGTGGACAAAATAAAACTGGAACAGTTCACGGAAGCTCTCCCACCTCCCATGCAACGATGGGTGAGGCAGCATCACTGGTTTACCCTACCGGAAGCCATTGATATCGCTTCGGCCTTTCAGAAAGCCGGACCCAGCAAGGGAGGACTGCCGGAGCTTCCTAGAACCACCCTCGTAAAGAGAACAGGGACCGGAGAGCCAAAGATTCCTAGAGGAGAACCAAAAACTGTACCCTGGCCCAATATAAACAGGCAACCTCAGTGCTTCGAGTGTGGTGACTGGGGGCATATTGCTAGGTTCTGCCCCCGGAGAACCAAGCCGGCTGAACCTATGGAGATCGGGATCCTGCAAGGGAAGGAGTATCGCAGAAGCCGAGAACCCTATCTTCTGGACGTGAGAGTGAACGGGACCAGTAGACAAGCCCTCCTTGACAGCGGAAGTGAACAGACTGCCGTCAGACCGGAAGTAAGTGGGGCAGGGGGAGGGTCTGTCTCGACTATTCCAATCAAGTGTGTACATGGGGATACGAAGATCTACCCCTCCAAGGAGATCAGTATAGAGATAAAAGGGGTTGAAAACAAGATGAAGGTTGCCGTTATGCCCCACCTACCCACCCCGGTCTTATTAGGAACAGACCTTCCTTCATTCAAGAAATGTATGGCAGAAGCCGAGTAGCTACGAAATGCCCCCTTTTCACAGGTAGACATCAGGAATAATCACACCCATAAGCCTAAAAAGACCAGGAGTGAAATCAGACGAGATAAAAGAGAATGGGTCAAAGAAACCAGGTGTACAGGATTCATAGATTGGATACCAGAAACCAATGGTCCTACATATCGTAGCGAGTTGAGAACAGATCCTACACTGAAAACGGCGTGGGAACAGTCCATCCTACACCCCGAGAAAGGGACAACATACCCCTGGTTCAAATCCAGCAAAGGCCTACTGTATCGGGTAACAAAGGGTTTGTTAGGAAGTGACCTGGAACAATTGTTAGTACCTCTGGGTTACCGGAAAACGATAATCAAAATAGGCCACGACAATGCTACGGGAGGACACTTAGCTAGAGAGAAGACCTTGCAAAAGATATTAAAAAGGTTTTACTGGCCCGGAATCTATAGAGACATTGGGCGGTATTGCGAAGAGTGTGTAGTATGTCAGAAGACCAATCCTCGGCTACCCCCTAAGGCCCCATTACAACCTATGCCTTTGGTAAAAGAACCTTTTCAGAGGATCGGAATTGACATTGTGGGGCCTCTTGAACCTACCAGCCACGGCCACAAGTTCATCCTAGTCATTGTAGACTATGCCACGAGGTACCCCGAGGCATTCCCAATGAGAGGCATCAGTGCAACCAACGTGTGCAACGTATTGGTGTCTTTCTTTGCCCGAGTTGGTTTACCAACAGAAATCCTCACCGACCAGGGAAGAAACTTTGTCTCTGGTGTCATGCAGGCTGTATGCAAGCAGCTGAAAATACGCCAACTAAGGACGTCGGTTTACCATCCTCAAACCGACGGTCTTGTGGAAAGGTATAACAAAACAATAAAAAAACATGTTAAAGAAGGTCACTGAGCCATCGGGAGCAAATTAGGACAGGGTCTTGCCCTGGGTGCTCATGGTCCTAAGGGACACTCCTCAGTCATCCACGGGGTATTCTCCTTTCGAACTGTTGTTCGGTCATAAACCCAGAACGGTACTGGACATAATAAGGAGCGAATGGGAGGACCAAGAGGAAGAAACACCACTCACTGATTACGTTTTAGAGTTACGAGATAACCTCTCCAAGCTTAGGGAGATGGCACAAGCCAACTTGGGTGAAGCTCAACAGACCCAGGAGAAATATTATAATAACAGAACAAGGGTACGGTCATTTAAAAAGGGAGAAAAGGTGTTGGTGTTATTACCCACCTCCCAGAACAAGATGTTAGCCCAATGGAGAGGCCCTTATAAGGTGCTAGACGTCTTGGGACTGGTCAATTATCTAATCGAACAACCAGACAGAAAGGACAAAATGAAAAACTACCACATAAATCTGTTAAAAGAATGGAAAGAAACCGAAGACATTCCCCTTGCAGTCAAAAACATGAACGCAGTAGGGGCCCAGGATGCAAACCACGAAACTGCTCTTCAGTCAGTACAATGGGGGTCCGAATTGACAATAAAAGAAAGGAAGGAACTGCTGGACGTACTCACCCCGTTAGGTCATGTGTTTTCATTTAACCCTGGAAAAATCCATCTAGTAGAACACAAGATAGAGACCTTCCCAAATCAGTTTGTGAGGACACAGCCTTACAGGTTACCCGAAAGTAAAAGAGAGGCGGTGCAGCGGGAGGTAGAAGAAATCTTGAAGATGGGAATAATTGAATGATCAACAAGCCATTGATCATCCCCGATCGTTCTTTTCCCAAAACCGGATGGGTCCACCCGGTTTTGTATGGACTACAGGAAACTGAATAGTATATCAACGTACCAGGCCTATCCTATGCCCTGTGTGGACGAATTGTTAGAAAATCTAGGAGCAGCTCACTACCTAACTACGATAGACCTCACCAAAGGTTACTGGCAGATCCCTTTAAGGAAGGAGGATAAAATCAAAACCGCATTTTCAACAGCATCAGGATTGTACCAGTTCACTGTCTTGCCGTTTGGGCTGCATGGAGCACCAGCTACGTTCTAGTCCCTTATGAATCAGGTGCTTGCACCACACAGGGGTTATTGTTCGGTTTACTTGGATGATATCATCATATACAGCACATCTTGGGATGACCATCTCCTACACTTACAGAACGAAATAAATGACCTCGATGGGGCGGGATTAAAAATCAACCCCAAGAAAACAACCATAGGGGCACAACAGACCAGGTATTTAGGCTACCTGGTAGGTGGAGGAAGAATCCGACCACAGTTAGACAAGGTTGAAGCCATCCTGAAACTTCCGGTACCGAACAACAGAAAACAGATACAGGCCTTTCTAGGGTTCGTGGGATACTACCGGAGGTTTATTCCCATGTTTTCCTCGGTAGCTGCACCACTGACGGAAGCCTTGAAATCCCCCTACAAACAGGACGTGCACTCCGATCCCAAGGCTCTCAGTGCCTTCCAGCGGTTGAAACAGGCCATTCCTACTCTACCGGTTCTCAAGTCTCCAGACTTTAATAAAGAGTTCTTTTTGCAGACGGATGCCTCGGGTTCCGGCCTGGGGGCTGTACTGTCCCAAGGCAGTGAGGAGGACATATACCCCGTTGCTTTTATAAGCCGAAAACTGCTAAAACACGAGGAGGCCTACTCCACAATTGAGAAAGAGTGTCTTGCCATCAAGTGGGCCGTGGAGACCTTAAGGTACTATTTACTGGGCCGTACATTCACTGTCTTCACAGACCACGCTCCCTTACAGTGGCTGGCGGTCCAAAAAGACTCGAACCAGCGGGTGTTGCGATGGTTCCTGACCCTTCAAGCATATAGGTTCAAGACTGTTCACAAACCAGCTGCCTTCCAGGTTGTCCCTGACTATTTGTCCCAGAGTGTTGATCGCCCCGAACGGCTCAATCCATCGGGGGGGGTTGTGAACGTCTGGGAGCCCCGAGGTTCACTAATGGACCCCAACAGGTCCGCAATGGCGTTCACGACCATGAGGCAGACAACCACGGTCGCAGGTCGGAAAGTCATGGAGGCTGCAGGGCGAGTCCAGACTGCGAAGCACGCCTGCCAGGCTTCGAGCACGTGGCGAACCCCGAGTCGACAGCAACCGGCGTCCGCAGAACGAACCCAGACGGCGGAGCATGCCCGGCCCATGAACCAGATATAAGCGGCGGTTGCCGAGCGACCCCGCAGCACGGGACGGCCTTCCATAACCCGTCCGCAGTCTTCCTTGAACAGTCGGAGATAGCGGAGGAAATACGTACTTCCACCCATAACTGGCGCTGGGCCGATAGCATGTCCCACAACCACGAGGGCGAAACAGTACCCGCTCCCCGGGGCTGTTTTGCCACTATTTTACCTGAGCCTCTCACCACCAGCAATCAGGTCCACGAAGAGGAGACATGGGAGGAAGCAGAATGGCAACCTTCGTTCACTGGAAAAAGGGGCGGGGCTTCGGGGAACATTTATAGAGACAGCAACATGCTCGCTGGTGATTGGTTAATTACTGTTTCAGCCCTATATAAGTCTGAAACTAACAAAGGACTGTGTGATTTTTCTCCATGCTGTTTCAGAACAGGCGAGGTGACAGAGAGAGAGACACTGCAGAGACGCTCTGGGCATATGAAGACTAAGCAGAGGTCTCATCCATATAAAAGGAGACTGAACTAATTTCCTGGTCGTCAATTTTTATTTTCTTATCTGAAACCTGAATAAAGGATTTTTGGTTATTCACCCCTGCCTTCCTGCCTCATCCTTACACTCAGTAAACTGAGCATGTGATTACTTCATTTTTTACAAGCTTGAGAGTGTTATAAGTAAATTAAATTTAAACACATATTCAAGTACTCAGTCAATCTCTTTTTGCCTTCAGCCACCACCCACTGGAAAATTTAGCCCTTCACCATTGTGTTAACCCGGGGAGGTCTTCCTTCCAAGTGAGTACACCTAATTCCAACAGTATTAGTCTAAAAATTGAATCATGTTTGAGAACAAATCTCTACAATCCACTTCCGTACATTTTTACCATACAGATTGATCCCGGTTGTTGATACGTACACTGGAATGAGGTTAGTTTTACGTTTTCATTGAGAGTGACCTATGAAACCTCACGTCTGACATAAAAGTCTAATTAGGTTGTCCTTCCCTTTTGTAGGAATTAATGAACAACTTTTGAAACTTTAACCCATCCCACCCTGAAGAAGGATTGTTGCGTAATCCGAAACGCGTCGGTACACATGGTTGTGTTTAGGAGATTCTGAGCAGAAAGAATTGTACTGCCCAGATAGACAATTGTGTTAAATAATTCAATATTTAAATGTGTTACTTCACGAATAACGTTTTAAGAACATTTAGATGTTTTTGAGGACTGTGATTCAGCTCAGTATATTGTCGGTGTTTAAATGTATAACTACTTTTGTTTCTAATGATTACCATGCTATGAGTTAATAGTGTGGGTGTAATATGGGAACGCACCTTTTGTGAAATTGATTTGCCTATATATATAAAAATACTTTTATCTGTCTAAAACTGTTTTGTCTCAGCTTGGTGGTGCTTCTCTGTAGACAAGCAGTGAGACAGATGCTATTTATATCTTGTTTATCATATGAATATTTTTTGAGTACAATGAAGGCTTTCTTGCATTGTAATTTAATTGACGGTGTGGTCTCTCGTGACTTAAGATTTCTCCTTGTTGGAGTCGGATTGGGTTCACGTGATACTGAAAATAACCTTGGGGACTTTTCTCCCCATCAGGAGTGCAGCATAGGGTTATCAGCTGGCAACAGCTGGTGTGTGTTTGGTGTTTCATGAGGCATAGCTATCATATCCCATTTAAGACGCACCAACCCAGAATGCCATATATAAGCATTAATACTAACTTAAAAGTCCTTGAAAACCCCAACTCCAGGCCATAGCGTGATGTTTTGGAAATAATATAAGAGTTTGGGAGGACCACCATTTTAAGAAGGGCTATTTTACCTGTGATATTCAATGCCAATCGCCCCCAGGCCCTGAGCTTATTCGCAAGGTATGTCACGTAAATCTCCTTTGGGGACCAGTAGAAGCCGAGAATGTCATGAGGTTTTGTCACTGTGTCCGTAAGGGGAAAGATGTCAGATTTGGCACCATTGACCTGGAGCCCCGACAGCTCCTCGAAAGCAAGGGTATCCTGCATAATCGGAGCGTGTATGTGTGGTTCTCTTACGTACAGGATCGAATTGTCGGCGTAAAGAGAGATGATTTTGGGCTCCCCAGCGAGTCGGATCCCCCTTTGTCTGTGTTTCTGTCCGATCAGGTCAGCTAATGGTTTTATAACTATATAACTATGGTGAACAACAGGGGCGATAGGGGATAGCCCTGGCAAGTGTCCCTGGCTATGTTAAAGGAGGTTGAGAGCATCCCATTTGAACTGACCCTGGCAGAGGGAGGGGTATGTAGTAGCCGCACCCACGAGACAATACCAGGGCCGAATGTTACATTTGCACAATACTGCATACATGAACTGCCATGAGACCGAATCAAGGGCCTTCTGTATATCCATTGTGGCTGCCACTGCTTGGGCTGTCGGGTCCACCTGAGCCAGGATATTAAAAAGCTGGCATAGATTAAGTGCAGTAGAACGCCTGGGTAGAAAGCCTGCTTGGTCAGGGTGGATTATATGTGGCGTTTACAGTGTCAAGCGGGAAGAATGGATCTTGGCAAATTTTGACATCTGAGTTAATCGATGAAAGAGGGCGGTAAAACCCGCTGTGTTCAGCAGGTTTGCCAGGTTTAGCAGCACCATGATAATTGCCTCTCTCAGCGTAGGAGGGAGCATGCGTTTTTCAAGGGACTCAACCCACACCTCAAGCAGGTAGGGAGCCAAGAGAGTTTTGAGGTGTCTGTAAAACTCGGCGGTGAGACCGTCCGAGCCGGGGGTCTTATCAGTGGGCCTGTTGTCAATAGCTTTATTAATATTGTCTAACAAGATGGGGATGTCCAGCGGTTCTCTAGCGTCTGCTGATAGTTGCGAAAGGGGAAGACCCTCTAGAAATTCATCAGTATCGGCATGGGAAAAAGTGTCCTTGTGGCAATATAAGTCTTGAGTAGAAGGTTTCGAGCGCCTGGCTGACTTCAGACATTGTATGTACCAGGGAGCCTGTCCCATCATAAATGAGCGGGATACAGTTCCTGCTGGCCGTCTGGTGCACCATGTGTGCGAGCAGTTCACCCGGTCGCTCCCTCTCGCATAGCGTCTAGATTGGGAATATCCAGGAATCGCACCTCTTTTACAGCATTTGCCCGGAACTTATCTAGGGCCTCCTTAATCTTCGAAAGTGAAGAAGTAAGGGGATGAGCTGACTGCTGTTGCCCCAGACTGAAGAGACTTTCTTTGCTTTTCAAAATCTCTAAAGGTATACCTTTAAGGATCCTGTATTCTGTGGCTATTGAAATGCCCCGAATATAGGCTTTGAAGGTCTCCCTGAGTGTACCGCTAGAAGTCACCAATCCCACATTGACCTCAAAGTAGAGTTTAACATGATCCTTAAGGTTAATCTCAAAGGCCACATCCAACAGCGCCCAGGACTTAAACCTCCTATTGGAGTGGGGTTTAGGAAGCCCGTCCATCTGAAGAGTAAGCAAGGCAGGGAGATGGTCGGAACATGTCTTAGGCAGCGCTCGTGAGTGTCCTAGTAGTGTGGCCGGATCGATCCAGGTTCAGATCTAGGATGGTATTAAAATCACCACCCCCAAAGGATGGGTACGAGGGGATAAAGGGCCAACATATTTGTAAGTTCCTCGTAGAATGTCGGGTCATCCACGTGAGGCACATAAATGTTCAACAATATCAATTCTCTCCCCGCTAGCACCCCATGCACCAGCACATACCGCCCCAGTGAATCCTTGTAGACCTTTCTATGCGTAAAGGGTATTGTGTTGTAAAGAAGGATCATCACACCCCTGGATTGTGTGGAATACGCTGTTTGGAACCTATTCTTCCCCCAGCTCTTAGCAAACCCCTCACAGCCAGCTGCCATGGCATGGGTGTCTTGCAGAAACAAAAGCTTGGCCTTGTCTCTCGATGTGAAGTATATGTTTCTGCATATTAACTGGTTTCTCCAACCCTCACACATTCCACCTCAAGCATGTGATTTCTCCCATACCCAATGTGCAAAAAATACAATATCCCCAGATAAGGAAGTGACTTCAAAAGCAGCCCCTCTGCAGTAATCACCTGTGATCCAATTGCACTTTTTTTATCTATACAAAGTGCTCTTCGAACCCCCACCATCACCCCTTTACCACCCACCCGCATCCTCCTCCCAATCAGGAAGATGTATTGCCCATAATTCTCAACCCCAACAGCACTGCAACATTGCTTGGGGAGGCTGGCACACAGGGGGCGACGTAGGCTCTAGCACAATCTACAGATAAAAGCCATTGTCCTGGGCAATAATCTCCTAACTGCATTTGCGGAAAATAGAAAGGCTCAATGCACAAAATGTTATGGGCCTGACAATGGACCAAAGCAGATTACGGCCCCAGAAATCATTAGATTGGATCCAAGCAACTTGTGACTGCACGTCGAATCGGCCTTTGCCGCATCCTGTGCCAGCGGAGCATTCGTCCAGTAATTTTATGGCTTCTTCTGGCAAGGTGAAAAAGTATGTTTTGCCTCCACTTTCAATACGTAGTTCAGCAGGATTAAACATAGCATATTTCATGCCGTGATCGTGAAGCCTCTTTTTGACTGCAAGGAATGATTTAATATCCTGCTGCACCGCCACAGAGAAGTCCAGATAAATGTGCAGCCTATTGGAGCCCAAAAAGAGCTCCCCCTTTTCTCGAGCGATTGCACCCTCAGCCCACTCTCCCCAGGGCAGGAGCCCTGCAAGATCCAGAAGCAGCTGTTCCGAGCCGCTTCAACCGCCGTCGAAGCCGTCTTACTGCAGGGTCAGCTAGACTTCGCAGCATCCTGTGCCCGGTGTGCACACAACGCCCTTTGCAGAGCCGGAACGACCCGACCCACCCACAAAGCACTGGGGCATTCCACTGAGCCGCAACACCCTCTCCACAAGCTTTGGGTGAGGCCCCATCCACCATTTGCCACGAGGAGCAGCTCATCTGCTCCACGCGATCGTAAGATGGCCGCCGCCCGCAACCTCCTCATTTTGTTTATTATGGTTGCTTAGCAACCTCCCTCCGTGGAACTCATTGGCCAGGAGGTGAGCCGGAGGCGGAAGCCGGCCCACCACGCCTAAGGCCCACGCAGCACAAGGCCCTTCCTGTCCGCACCTAGCGGCACGGCGCGGGACACTGCTTCGCTCCTCATAGTGCGACCTTGGAGGAACCTTTGCTGCCTTCAGGACAATGCACACGTGAAGCCCATCGCCAAACAGGCTTTGACTGGCTAGAGCTACCCCCGTTAACACTCTGGTAAGATTTGTGCCCTTATTCCTGCACTCATACGAAGCCTCACTTGTGTCTCTGTTTACTGTATATTACACGCGTATGGCACATCCTCCGATCACATGTTGTGCACCCAGCTCGTGCAGCATGCTCAACTCCGCTGTTGTCTACGCATCTGTTCTTAGCAAACACTTATTGATGCCGCCCTGGACCATGATGGTCAGGTGTCTTATAACACTGGACAGTCCTCATATCACTAATCCACGCATTTAAGGTCTATGTTGTACCTTTTGGTCGCTTACAGACCACTTTGACTATTGCTCCTCATGGTCACCTACTTACCGCTGTGTCCACTGTGCTGTGCCGTTGGTCACCTACGAGACCACATTTGCCAGTTGTTGTGCCTCTTTGGTCGCCTATCAGACCACACTACCATTGTTTTGTGCCTTTTGGTCGCCTATCAGACCACATTACCATTGTGTTGTGCCTTTTGGTCGCCTATTCAGACCACATTTACCATTGTGTTGTGCCTTTTGGTCGCCTATCAGACCACACTACCATTGTGTTGTGCCTTTTGGTCGCTTATCAGACACATTACCATTGTGTTGTGCCTTTTGGTCGCCTATTCAGACCACATTTACCATTGTGTTGTGCCTTTCGGTCGCCTATCAGACCACATTACCATTGTGTTGTGCCTTTTGGTCGCCTATTCAGACCACATTTACCATTGTGTTGTGCCTTTTGGTCGCCTATCAGACCACATTTACCATTGTGTTGTGCCTCCTGGTCGCCTACTAGACCACATTTACCAGTTGTTGTGCCTTTGGTCGCCTGGTCGCCTACAGACCACGTTGTTTGTTATGATGCCCTGCATAGCTACTCCTCGATCACATTGAATCAATCTATGCTGTGCCTCTGTTCGCTAATAGACCACCCCCGTCACCCTGTGTACCAGTATCACCTTAAACATCATGTATTGGTGCCTATCAACGCTCATCCACCTACTGTATACTTACAGTAGTTATTGGTCTAGTCAGCCCAACCCACACTCTAAACATTACACTTCCACTAGCTTAGGTATGGCACCCACCACCTCCTCCCTGAGGCCTAGTACCATGACACCTGCAAATCCATACTTGGATGATCCAGCACTCTGGATACGCCACTTCGCCTCCAAACCAATACCTAACCAACCCTGTACTATCACCATCAGAAATTCTAGACTGAACTCTAGAACTAGAACACCCACCCACCCAGGCTCGTTCCACCCTAGCACACTGAAGAGAAATACTAGACTGAACTTCCGAACCAGTCCTCCTACCTCCCCGTACTCTCACCACCCTAGCATCTTCAGCAGAAACTCCAGACTAAGGGCCTGCACCATGAAACACTTGCATTTTGCCCATAATCACGTTGCTCCCCCCATTGACTTCGATAATCTAGCCCATAATCCACCGTTAACATTTGAAAAAAACCTCAAAAAAGATAAACTCATCAAAGCAGCTGTAGTGAATGCCAGGTCTCTTCCTGCCCATGCTCTCGACATTGCTGACTTTATAACCTATGAAAACCTTGATGTCCTCGCAGTCACTGAAACCTGGCTTAATGCCGCATCCGGCCCATCTTTGGCCCTCGCAATACCTAATGATTATGCCATTATAAGATTTGACAGAAACACCACTCAAACAAAGGGAGGCGGACTTGCCTTCATATATAGAAATAGCTTCGACATCAAAATCATCCAAGATGCGCGAATCCCGTCTGCCGAATCCTTGTCAATTAAGCTACCCCTCTCACCTAACCACACGGCCACCGTGCACCTCATTTATCGACCACCAGGACCCATCTCCTCTTTCACAGAGGACATTGCATCACTTATAACCATAAACACCAAACCTAACTCGCAAACCATCCTACTTGGGGACTTTAACCTCGGTTTCAACGATCCTAAAGACACTAACGCCCTTGACTTAGCCAACACATTATCTGATTTGGGTCACACGCACATCATCCACGAATCCACCCATATCAAAGGTAGAACTCTAGACTGGCTCTCACACATCAATTGCTCTATTGACCTCCTATCTAATGACCCATGCATCTGGTCAGACCATCACAAATTAACCTTTGCTATCAAAGCTAACACTACTCATTTGGCGCCTATCATCGCCCCTGCCATCCGCACGAGAAACAAGAAAGACATTACTCCCGACAAACTCCTACCTTTCCTACTCCCCATATTGAATAATATTGATTCAGATACAGACCCTACAGCTCTAGTGGACACTTACAACCAGGCTATACTTAAAGCTCTGGATTCCATTGCCCTTCTAAAACTGCGGAAAACAAAACCACAGCGTCACCTTAACACATGGTTCACGGCACAGTTAAGAGAATTACATAAAGCCAAAAGAACCGCTGAGGCACTCTGGAAAAAACACCCCACAGCTCCTAACAAATCTGAACTAACCCTAGTATCTTCTAGCTACAAAGAAGCCATACTACTTGCCAAAAAAGACTCCTATAACAAAAGGATTACACAAGCGGAATCCAATACTAAAGAACTTTTCAAAATACTCAAAGAATTAGAATCCCCTATTGCCCCTACTGACAAATGTATTACTGACGCACTATGGTGTAGCAACATCCAGAAAGCCTTATTAGATAAAATAGCTCGCCTACAATCCAAAATGAACGCAAAAAAATCTGTGCTATCTGCGGACCCTAACCACAAACAACTACCTAACATATCTCCAACCTTCCAGACTACTTGTAAACCTTTCAGCTTCTCACCCCTTTCAACTTGGGAAGTAGAAAACATTATCAGGAAACTAAAACCTTCAAACTGCAAAGGTGATGCCTGCCCTGCCCCGATTGTTAAAGCAGCTGCACACGATCTGGCGCCATTTATCACCAATCTCATCAATGCCTCTTTCAAATCTGGAATAGTTCCTGACAATCTTAAAGACGCTTGGGTCATTCCACTCCTCAAAAAACCCACGCTTAACCCAGCCAACCCGTCTAATTACAGACCAATAACGACTGTACCGTTCCTATTAAAAATACTGGATAGAGCAGCCTACCTTCAAATACAGGCTTATCTACAAGCTAATAATCTCCTAGGGCTCAGGCAATCAGGCTTCCGACCGAGACACGGTACGGAAACTGCACTAATTGACCTTACCACCCAGATCCAAACCATGAAAGACCATGGCAAACTTGCACTCCTTTTGTTGCTTGACCTGTCAGCAGCGTTTCATTTGGTTAACCATCAAACACTCTGTCAACACCTGAAATCCGCAGCCCACTTTTCAGATGCAGCCACGGCTTGGATCAGCTCCTTCCTGGTGAACAGAACCATGAGGGTCTTCTCTCCCACAGATTCCGCCGAGCCTGCCCCAGTACCTTGTGGTGTCCCGCAAGGCTCATGCAAGTCCCTGACCCTTTATAATATATTCACTAAACCCCTCTTCGATATCTTAGACTATCTGGGTGTCACGTATACCAACTATGCGGATGACACCCAGATACTCATTCCTATCACGGGTGACTACGAAATAGACAGCACTACCCTCAATGAAATCTACTCCGTTATATAGCATGGATGGCACACCATGGCTTGTGTCTCAATGACGATAAAACCGAGCTGATCATCTTGGGCACTCATGCCAAACTTAAAAATCTTAATCCTTCATTCAAAGCCTTTACCATAGATGGCAACCTCATCTCAGTCTCAAATAACACTAAAACTCTTGGTATTTACATCGATGCTACCTTATCCCTCTCTAAACAAACTAACGCAGTAGCGTCAACAGCTGCATATACTTGCAAGCTTATCACTGCCTGCAGACCATTCATCTCCGCACCCAACTGTATCACTCTCGCGAGAGCACTAGTCCTTTCCTAAATAGACTACTGCAACGCCCTCTACCTGGGCACTAGCCACAAAAATATTAATAAATTACAAGTAGTCCAAAACAACGCAATCAGAGCTGCCCTTAACATCCCCAAAAAAGCACACATATCTGAGACCAGACGTAACCTACGCTGCTCCCTGTCAAGCATAGAATATCCCTGAAAAAGCTGGGCCTCACACACAAAGTTAGGGCTAACCTTGCTCCAGCATACCTCACTAACCATTTCACACCACACTCCGCCTTGAGACCTCTTAGAGCAGCACAAACTAACACCTTGACCATACCGAGATTTAAACTCCACAACTCGGGTGGAGCTAGCTTCCCGGTACAAGCATCCAAACTATGGAACACCATTCCCACGCATTTACGTGCAGAACCTTCATTTAACCGGTTCAAACATAGCACGAAGTGTTGGCTCCATAACATGGACTCCTGACAGCCTAACCTTAGCCTTATGGACATATATCTGCGTATGCACTTGCTTATTATGCCTGTTCCTACCTGTAACTATTATGGAACTTATTGGCTGACTGTATTGTTTTGACTGCACATTTATGCAACTGTAACCTTCCTGTAACTGTAACTGTAACGTAACTCTGTTTAACTGCTCCTCTGTAACCAGCTCTACCTTACGTGCCCATATGCCCCTGGGCCTGGCTGCGCTTTATAAATAAATAAATACAATACAAATGCAGGATAGCGTCCTGGTCTTGGTAGTTTAGCAATCTGGCAATTATAGGGCAGGGCAGTGCTCCGGGCTTGGGTTTGGGTGCTAGGGAGCGGTGGGCACATTCCACCACAAACTGTGGTGACAGCTTAGGATTGTCAAATAGGGTTTGAATGGTGTGCTCCACAAATTCGGTATTACCCAAATTGTTCCAACACAATTGTTCGAATTACCTAATTGACCGAAAGTCAAGGGTCCGAATTGACCTTTGCACAATTGACCGCACATATATATATATATATAAAATAGGGGTTTGCATATATGTAACAATTGACCTTCACAATTCGGTCAATTGTAATTCGAACAATTGTAGTTCGAACAATTCGTATACAACCACAAATTCATCCATGGACCTAGATTCAAGTTAGTCATTTTTCTTAGTAACCATCTGCACCTGCTTAGTCAGCGCAGCAACATCAGTTTTCAGCAGGGAGACGTCACCCTCCACATTTCCCACTCTGGTCTCGGCCTCCGTCAGTTGTGTGTCGGTTTTCTCCAGTCGAGTCTTGATAAAGCTGATGGTTCCACTCATGTCGTCCAGCTTCGTATGGATTGTGGAGAACCCCTTCTACATGCACACCATCATACACTCTGTCTCTGTGGGCTCGCCTACGTCTGTAGTTTCAGCCGGTGTTGTGGGGCCACTAGCAGTCTTGGGACCCCTCTGGACAGCCCAGGTGAATGCGTTTATTGAGCTTTGCTTCCTACTGGACCCCATCATTTCTTATCACAGGACACACAGAAATGCAGCTCTGACACACACCCAGGAGAAGCCAGGAGACGGCGATGCAGCAAGGGGGTAGCAAACCGCAAAAGCAGCCTCGATCAGTAGGGGTGACATATCTCCCGCAGGAGTTCAATGGTCTCCGGCACCTCCGCCGACTAGCCACCACTGGAGGCAAAGGCAAAGCTGAGGCAGGGAGATGATCCTTCACACACACAGTGGGCTCCAAGCATACAAATATGGGGCCAGCACAGATCTTGATGCCCTTCAGAAAGTGATGCCGAAGTCAACAGTGGCACCATCAGCTCACAGGGGCGTTCAATCCGCCACCCAATGCAGGCACAGAAGTCAATGCTGCTTTCAGTTGTTGTCAGGCTTAAGTCATAAGCCCTTATCAGAGACGGGGGGCCTTGTAATGGAGCTGCAGTAGTGGTTTTGCCCCAAGGTACAGAGGGCACCGACTTCCAGTCTTTGCTCCTCACCCGGCAGCGGCCTCCATCACACCGAGAACTGGACCACACAATTTCATCAACAAGTGTCTTCAGGGTGGTTCATATCCCATATGGTACGTAGGGATGTTCAGGTACTTTTGTTATCTTGCACCCAAACACCAGCAGCAACAGGCTGCAGTGCCGCACACAGTCGGACCACCACCACCTCCTCTCGCAGTGGGATATTCCTGAACAGATTAGGAGCCCCTCTGATGCTACTGGCGCAGGACGCACCGGGTGATTGGGCCGTAGCCTCAGGGTTCAGTATCAAGGGTACACAACAGAGCCACCAGACACCAGTGCGGTTCAGGCTTAATAGTCAGATAAGAGGCCTCAGTCTTAGGGCCCTCTGTCCAAAGGGCGCAATGTATTATGACGCTCCTCCCACAGCGTTGCCCGTCAATCCAACTTAAACCTGCAATGTCTGCAAGGCATGAATTAGTTTTCAAAAAATGATTTGCAGAGTTTGCTAATTAAAATGTTTTTGATTAGCAAACACACCCATTTGATTAGCAATTTTGTACTAATATTGTTAATGTCACTGAATGTAATTTGTACCCAAACCATGAAATGAGCAACAATTCAGCAGTTTTACTTACAGCTGAAATAAGACATTAGGGTAGGAGTCAGGCCTTGCTAATTCTTTAATCTTCAGCTAGCCCTGCAGGTCGGGTAACTTAGTTTACCTATTCAACCTAAGAGAAATACACTCAACCCATAGCAACTGAGGACAACAAATGTATAATGTTATTTCTGTAAAATGGTGCATGTCACTACATACCCACTTCGTTTGGCACACTGCTGCCACCCAGAGTCCAGCCATGCACAGTGAAACTTTTATTTGACATTTACTGCAAACAAAGTAGATGTTAAATACAAGTTTCAAACATCTCTTGCAAATGCTACTCGCCCTTCATAAAATATACTCGACTAAGTGGGGGAAATTACTTTGCAAGCCATAGATGCATGAATTTACACAAATAAATAGATTTGATAAAAAACGGCTCTGAAAACAGTTTGCCCATCTGTCTCCTGTAGGTGGTAATATATATTACAATCATTAAGCAAAGCGATCTCTAGAGGCTAACTACAGTGTTTGGTATTGCAATAGATCTACAGACTGGATGGATCTATTGATCGTTACTTTGCGCAAGCATTTAGTTCGCTTTGTGTATTTATTATGTAAGAGGAAAGAAAGAGACTAAGCAGAGTATATTGCGTAGCAGGCAGAGAACTGGCTAAACTAGGTGGAATATTGTAGTTAGTGGTTATCGCACTTTCAGGGCCCCTGGATTAAAGCAACAGGGTGATAATATAGAATGTCAAGGAGTATGGGTTCGATCATGAGTTGAGCACCAGTTGCAAGATGTATGTAACCTGCCGGTTACATAACTAGGTTTGCCATCAAAAGCATGTAATCATGTGAGAATGTACATTTTCAAACGTTCACTAGTCAACCTGATGCATCTTCCCCAACAAAATGAAATATAGTTGACACTATGAAATTCAGATAGACTGACCTAAACTTTGCTTTAAAGCATGGATCGTTGCAAGGTTTTACAGTGTTAATACTGTAATTATGTATTATTTAACAAGTTACATTTTAGGAATCAAATTGAATGGCTATCTTTTTAAAAGATATAAAGTTGACACATACTTGTCTTTGCCAGACAGGATATAAAAAGCTTAATAAAAAAATCACCCATTTAGTTCTGGTTTGCAATAATTTAAAAAATAAATTCTTGCACTCCTACACATGCATTTGGCACGTAAGAGTGGATGTAGGATAAGATTACTACTTTACTGTCCCTCCATTAGCACTTGAAGTGAACAGAGAAAAGAGGGTGAAGAGAGCACCGACGGCAAGAGAGGAATGCAGGGCGAGCTGTGCTTTCATTGAAGAGGGCAACTTAAATAGCTAACTTTGCTACACAAGTGTTCATTTGATTAGCAAAACTACAGAATTGCATTGCAAATTGCTATGCGACACGGCTTATTTTATGCCTTGGTCCGGCAGATTCCCCCAGCAGCAATCCGGGATCTGCAAGGCCCTCACTGATCACACTGATGCTGCGCCGGGGTGAAAGAAGTAGCTGTCATGGCCTCTGTGTGGCGTGCATGCTAGGTGCCATTCTTCATTCCGGCAAGGCGTCAGAGCTCCAGCCCTCACCATCTGAACACCACAGCAGCCCCGCCTAGCAGCGGCCGCCATGGGGGTAACAGATGTAATCAGGCACTGGAATCCACTGTGTAGTAGTGGGCAAGCCGGTTTCAGGAGGCAGTAGGAGTCTTGTAGAGCGCCAGGTCGCAGGAGATATACCATTACGCAGCCATCTTAGCCCTTGCGCAACAGTGCCCCCCACCCCAGCACTATAGATCTATGTCACCAACATTCTCAATGTGTCCTTCCATAGCAGCTAAGGCAGCATTTACCACCTTTGTTGCCCTCCACATGTATACTCACATTATATTTTTTCCCAGGTTTTGCAGGGATACTCTATGCTCTGAACAAGCCATCATTAGGTCCCTTCCTCTGGTTGGTCTCTCCGTTGGTGCTTGTTTTTTATTCTGTAAATTCTGTCGTGGAAAAATGACCACTGACTATTCTGGTGGATTGGGGTACAATTTATTAGTAAAATGCGAACAACCGGCAAAAGACAGACAACAAGATTTAGAATTCAAAATAAAATACTTTATTGACTTAAATGTCAGGATGGAAAAAGACCTAACTTGCCCTATACTAAGGTTGGATTTCCCCTACCTAGATGAATCTAAGGAAAGTCTGAGCCCAAAAGTCCAGATTAAGAATCTTTCTGTGTCAAAAACCTATCCTTGCCCTCACAACTAAACTAAACAATGTGTAGGGGTGTCAGCAACCAAAGAAACCATGTTCAAACATAACGTTTGGCGCCTCTTCCGGCTCACTGCTTTCTTTCAGCTTCCTTCCCCAAGTATAAATCAGTCTCAGAAAAAGTCACAAGGTTACCTTTCTTAAGTTCAAGGTAAAACAATACTTGGGGTTCCCTTCCCCAAGTTTTGGGCAAACACAAAAGGGTCTTGAGGCTTTGTGCTCAAGACAACAAATGTACGACTCAGGGTTCCCTTCCCCAACTCTTTCATCTTGTGTCACGAACAGGTGGGCCGTTTGGTTATTCCTCTCTTTCTTTGGCCCATAAACTTTTAATTTTGTTCTTCAAGTAATAAGATTGACTTCAATATATTTTCAGGCTTTTGAAGGTTTCAGTTGATTATTTCACTGTGTCACTCTCTTGCTTCTTTATAAAGTTCTGTTGATTCAATCTTCCTTACATTTGAAGTTTCATTAAATTCAGAATTCACTATGTAATGATTTTTCCTAATTTTAAAGTTCCATTCACTTCGGGAGTCAGCAAGCGTAGAGTTCTGTTTAATAGTCAAGTCTCTATTCTGTTCGGTATTCAATAGATATTGCTTAAGCTTTAAAGTTTAGTTTAATTCAGCCCGTTGTTTAATAATTGTTAGTTTCACTTTAATTGAAATGCCCAGCACTCTGAGACATTGGAAAACGCTCTTATCAAGAGATGCGACCACTCCGATATGACGTATAAATGGCAAAGTTCAATCATTCATGCACTGGGTTTCTCATCGGGTAGAAACTCACTGGTCTCTGCAATGGTTCTTCCAGCAGCGCAGAGCACACAACTTCCAGCTTCTGTTGTCAGGGGTCCAACTCCTGCCCCTTAGGCACTCCCGTGTTGGCTCATTGACACAGGGGAACAAGCATCTCTGATGAAAGGGAAGGGGACAGCCTCTCCACGCGGCTCCCTCATCTATCTTCAGTTCCCAGCATGGAGCTCCAGCTCCCATGCCACGCTTTCTCAACCTCAGCTCTCGGCGTACTGAACACAATGTACCATCTCACAGCAGTTCCTGTCACATATCGCCCGTGGAAACTATGGAGGAGATGGGCGATATGGAAGAAAGACTGAATTGTTCCGTTCAACACACAGTGCGTTCTAGTCTTTCTTCAGTAGTTGCCTTAAAGACCTGCTAATGAGAAGCACCTGTGCCTTGCAACTTCCTTACTTTGTTTCCTCAAGTGAGTTTGCTTAAGCTCCCTCCCGTGTACCTTCCTGGCTTTTTCCACTTCCTTGTTTGTTGTTTGTAAGTGGCTTTCCTTTCCACTTTGAGCGGCTCCTTCATTGCCCCCTCCCGCTCTGTGCGGGTTTCATGCTTCGCTATCTGTGGAGTCTGTTGCTGCTGCCATGTGTGCCTCCCTCACAGCTCCTCCTTCTCCTGCTGTGCTTACTCCCGCTCCGGGCGGGTTTCCAGCCTTCATCGTTCTCTGTGAGCGGCGTCTGTTGCTCCAGACGTGTGTGCCTCACTCACAGCCCTTCCTTCCTCTGCTTGGTTATTCTTGCCGCGTGTATCCGCACGCCACCCGAACCAATGCCTGGACAACCTCGTAGCTCTATTGGTGACACCAATGCATGCTGGTCATTGTAGTCATTCACCAGAATTGGCAATTGCCTACTAATGCAACATACCAGTGCATTCTGGTAATTGTAGGCAATAATTACCCACACCATTTCCATTGCTGGATTACTCCAAGAACTGCACCAACTACAATCCACCTTAACAAGACCTACCAGGGTTTTTCACCCAGCTTTTCCCTGGTTTGGGGCGGGCTCCCTGGAGTCCCCGGTGCCGGGCAAATAGCCTTATAGGCAAAGTGGCCTCCAGGCGAGCCTGTCCTTATCTCTTCAAACCCAAGGGCAAGACCGGCACCAAGTCGACAAGAACAGCCTGGAGAGAAAGGAAGAAGGAGAGTTCCACTGACAAACCTACTAAATCCCCCATAGAATCATCAGGTGAAGAGTGGGCTAGTGGTATAGGCACTGTAATTGAACAACCTGTCAAACCTGAGAGTTCCCTCCAACTGCTTGCATTTCTTTCAAGAAGGTTACCTGCTGACCACAAAGGCCTCCCCGCTGCTCCTTCCTGTATTGCTTTTCCCTTCTCTTTCATACACCTGCAGCCTTCTAGCAGGTTGCAGGTGTGTTTTCACAATTAGTCATCCCTGACCTGCACAAATCATTGCAGGCATCTTCTACGTCCGAGTACCAATGTGGGAAAATGGTATAGTTTTCATTACTCTCAGTTGCCTCTTCCGCGTATCGGTACTGTCAGGTGTCACCAGGGGAGAAATGAAGGGAGCTGACCTACAATAATCCATAAAGGTCAGGGCAGGGTTAGGTTGGTTGTCAATAGGAAAAGGGGCATACCATGTCATGCGTGAGGGCACCCCACTCCCAATCCTCAAGGACCCTCCACCCAGGTGATCCTCCCTCGCTTCTCCACCCCCAGGGTCAGTGTCCAAAAGTGATGGCCTTTCCCTTGCCACCTGTGTAGAGCATCCAAGGGTAGTAGGAATGAGAATATCCTTAGGTTTCTCACACAGGACAAAACACACCAACGACAGTACGAGACTTTGGCGCAAGTGAGAACCCCCTTGCCTCCATGTACCGTTCTCTTATACCCAAAGTAACACATGCATTTCAATAGAAGGGGTGGTCCAGACAGGGCAAGGAATCATTCTGAAACAATGTTGAAAGCCGGTAACAAAGCTCCACTATTCAAGTCTTTGATACCAGCTGTGTACTTACATGTTACAGCATTATCGGGGAGGACAGAATAACGTGATACATTTAGTGAAGTTGAATATACTCTTCAAAGATTTGCACACGCTCTGAGGCAGGCAAGAATGCTTACAGTATGATGACTTCCGTCTGTTAAAGCCTCTTTCCCCAAGAAAGCAGGAGCCTAAAAGGGAAACATGTCAGAAGCAAGTGATGTGAAGGCCAGCATAGCTATGCACTAGGAGAAGAGCATTAATCGCAAAGTCATGCACAGTAAAGCCTAAAGACTCACCTCACACAAGCAAGAAACAGTTGTTTATACATGGCAGTTTGCAGTATCTCCACAATATTATAATGCAGTAGTTTGCAAGCGGAGTATTTAAAATGTTCAATTCCAAAATTCCACCCAGTCCCCTCCTATCAGACCTTCACTCCACTCTCATTACATACATCTCTTGGAGAACAAACATCACATCCTGGAATGTCAAAGCAGATTATCTCTTCCGTAGCATGACAGTGAAACACTTGGGCAGTTTGAGAGACTTGAAACCAGTGTTTCATACAAGATAATCGAGACACTTACAAACCATCGACAGACATACAGACTTAGAATTATGTCTAGCGCTAGGAGTAAGATCTGAGCAATAGACACACCTAGAGGTCCCAATAGACCTTAATTCCAAGACCCAATGGTCCAGGAAGCCTCCGGACTGGTGTGAAGGAGGCTTACAGTGTGGCGAATGTGGGTGACAATGTGAGTAATATTGCTTGAGTAACTGGGTACGAAAGTACAGGACTTACTCTGTTTACATGTCTAGAGCCATACTGTTCTGAATCACCATGGTTCAGATGGCTACCTGTTCTCAGGATAATAGAGTTAAGGAGGATGCAGTGACATGTGCAATATCCTCCAATAACCATGACAATTGGGTGACGGTATCTATTTATCTTAATCCCAAAGGCTGGTATAAGATCTCCCACCCTGCAACAAGGGTGTACCCCATGTTATAACTCACTCCCCAATTAACGGGTAGCCAGGGATAAGCTTTGTCCTCCAAAGGAGAAATAGGTTCCAGAATAAGTAGTGTAACCGGACTGGGAAAATTACAAACTATGGTTAACGGCAAATGTAACATTTTTGATCACTTCACTGGAATTGGTGGACAGATAATGATATTTGCTAGTTACCACGAACAGAAGACCTGAGTTGGTGTATCATACAAGACCAATTGCTGGGGTTGGAAGGTGGAGTACTGCTGGCTTAATGTGTACTTGGTCTGGAGGGAAGATGCGGATGACTGGTGGAAGCCAAATGGGAACAAGCGTCCCTAGAGGGTCCTGGGCCTTAGGGCTGGGTAACCAACTTGAGTTCCAGACAGACATCACACCTAGTAAAAGTGGATGGGTGATAGGTAACCTGGAGGATGCGTCAGGTGGCAGATGGGCACATACCCAGCAGTTGGTAAGATTGAAAATGCAGGCATACTTCCAGGAGAAATGCAAGTAAGTGTTTTCACTGTGAACCCAGGGATGTGCAGAGGGACCATCATTTTCATGATAGGTGGTGCAAAAAGCATCAGTCATGGTGAAGCAATAATATATCAGTATTCTGACAATAACAATAACAACAGATTATAACTAGACGTAGTGTATGCTAGTTCCAATCCTCCAATGTACGAGTTCCGGAAACAGGTTGTGACACTAGCACAAACGTTTGTGGCTTGAAGACAAAGTTTAAATCAGTTCATCAAGGCAGGTAAGGTTCAATACACAAGTAAAATAAATTTCCCAGACCAAAACTTCCAGTTCAAAGTTTATAGGCTCTGTGAAGTTGCAGCAAAGTACATATCAACGTTCAAAAGTTCCACCAGGAATCGGGTACTGAACAAAGAATTCCTTAGTCCACAGTTTATGACTAAAATTTCCAGCTAAAAGTCCATAATACAAGCATCACAGGTACCAGAGTCACGTGCATATAAGGGTTATTGTAACAAAAAGAATGACCAACAGAAAATGCCAACAAAGGCCATAACTTGTAGGCATCGGTGAATCAACAGTAGTGGCCTCTACACTCTGCCAGTGCATGCCACCTCAGGGGGGATTCATCGTTGTTGAGGGGACACCACATCCAGGGGTGAGTGACTTGGCCAGTGTTCACTTTGTTCAGAGCAATTGACTCTTGGGAGCTCTTCCACGGGATTGCAAAGCATACCTTTTGATGGTTGCATTGTTCGGTCCAGAGGGGTCAGAAACTGAAGCTGGTATGCCAACAGTGGATCCATGTTGCTTCCCAGCAGGCCGATTTAATTGAATCCGTTTCACTATGTCTGAAATCGGCGCTGCAGGGAATCAACCCCTGTTCCCTCCCCGCCCCATTTCCCCCATTTCCCAACATCTATCGGGCGGGGACAATCCCCTGACACCCATTGCTTTGACCCACTCCCCATTCATGAATACATAAATGCACAAACATACACACCATGCACACACATACACACACCTTCACCCCTCCCCAAATGGCCTCCTTACCTCACACTCTGCTGCTTCAGATATCCCTTCTTCCTGATTATGCTACGCGCTGTAATGAATGCGCAGTCCCTGACAGGCCGACGTTCGATGTATCAGCCTGTCGGGGGGGAATTATTTTAGATGGAATCTGCCTCTTCACCAACAGTGAGATCTGATTCACGGTTGTTTCTTCCTGAACTTTGACTGCCTGACAAAGGAGCCTTAGCAGTAGCTCCCTCAGGGACCTTACTACATGGAAGAGGTTTGACCCTGGTTCAGCATGTGAGCATATTGGCTGATCGATTCCCGGTGGAATTAGAGCCAAGCTGAGGAAGATCGGTCATCGCAGAGGTGTTGTCGTTAACTGGGGTGGCTACTTTGCAACAGTGCGCTAAATGGATCAAAGCCGGAATGCCAGAGCACTTCACTGCGGAGTTCGTGGTCAAGAGGACCTGGAACGGGCCATGAAACCTAGGATGCAGCGCAGATTTCCAGTTGTGGATCTTCACCAGGACCTAGTATCATGACTGTAGAGGGTAGCAGGGTGAAGGAGCCGGTTGAGGCTTCAAGGACCTGAGCATAGAGAGATTGCACAGTTTTAATCAACATGCAACAATATTGTAGCAGTGTATCATCCTCTAACGGCAGACTTTGAATGTGGGGAACTGCTGGGAGTGCAGTTACCATTCTCATGAGGCAACCATTGAGGATTTCATTTGCAGACCATCTGTGTTTACGCTTGGGGCCTTTTTAACCCTTTCTCTTTACACACTTTAGACAGCCTTAACTTAAGGTTCACATTGCAACGTTCTACTTGCACGCTAGACCACAGGTGATAGGCGCCATGGAACTGTTGAGTTCTTCTTAACGTTTTGCGCACTACTCTAATAACTTGACCAGTAAAATGGGTACCTCAGTTATGGTCTATACTGAGTGGAAATCCAAACCGGTAAAACTCTGCTAACAACCTTTTAGCCATACATGGGTATGCCTCAACCCACCTAGAAAATACATCAACCAGAACTAAACAATCGACATATTTCATGCAAGCAGGGAGCTGTATAAAGTCTGTCTTCATGTGCAAGAATGGACTTTCCGGTACAGGACCTGCAGACATCCTCGTGGGTACCCCTCTCCCAACCTTATATGTTAAACACATGACACAATTTTCACAATAACCCTGAGCCATAGAAGCCAAACCAGGTGCCATCCAATCTCGACGCAATAAAGTGATCATAGCATTTCTACCTGAATGGGCTAAGCCATAAGCTTCACGGACCAGGTAGGGGAGAAGTACCATCTGCAGAGCGTCGGAGGGATAGCTACTACAATACAAAAATAGTCTACAATACTGATGAGTTCAGGTCCCCTTTTCTACTTATGGGGCTTGATCTTGGAGGATTGCCAAACTGGAGAGGGAAGTGATTGATGACCGTGGAACTTCAACACAAACAAGAAATTGATTAGGAGCCAATGGTCCTTCTAGGGCAGTCGAGCGAGCTGCACCATCTGCCAATGTATTTCCTTGGGTTGTGAATGACTGTGAAGGATTATGTCTTTTTTAACAATAGCTACAGCTGCGAGAAGTAACAATGCATTCAATAAAGCTGATACATATTTTCCATTTAATATTGGGGTGCCTGTAGATGTTAAATGTTTCCAAAGGACTCTGAAGTTGTGGACCACCCCGTAGGCGTACCTGGAGTCGGTATAGATTGTAGCCGATCTATCTCAGGCCAGAGTACAAGCACGGGTGAGGGCCACGTGTTTGGCGACCTGTGCTGATTGTGCCATAGGTAGTCGATATTCTTCTAAAACAGCATGGGGGTTACATACAGAATAACCAGAGACCAATTACCAGTTTCTGGGACATGGATGCAAGAGCCATTGACAAAAAGAATCAGTTCAGGATTCAACAAAGGTACATTGGATAAATCAACACAAGGTCACAAGAGTGTCTCCATGACAACCTGACAGTCATACAGCTCCCATCCTCAGTGGCTGCTAGCAAAGAAGCAGGATTCAGAACTGGACATCGATTCAAAGCTACATTGGCAGCAGAAATAAGCAACTTTTCATATCGGGTGAGAAGGGAATTTGACACATGTTGTCTCTTCGCTTTTAGCAATAATGAAAACACAGCATGGGGAACCGCAGTCGTGACAGGAGATGCCTGCACTAGGGTATTAGTCTTTTTTATCAACAGGGCAGCAGTGGCAATGGCTCAGTCAAGCTGGGAGTCCTGCGGCTACTGGATCTAAAGTTATGCTGTGGTAGGATACAGGCCGGTGCTTATCCCTGTGTAACTGAGTCAACACACCTTGAGCAAACTTGTTGCGCTCATCGGTGAACAGCACAAAGGCTTACTGTAATCTGGAAAACCTAAAGCCGGAGCCTTTACGAGTGCTTGCTTAATGGTGACAAAGGCATCTTCTGCTCCCTGAGACCATGACAGGGGATCAGGGGTCAAATCATGTGTGAGGTTCTGAAGGGACTTAACTATGGATAAATATCCCAGGACCCACTGTCTACCGTAACTGACTATTCCGAGGAACTCTATCTGCTTTCTGGTCTGGGGTTTAGGGACTTTCTGGATCACTACAATCCGATCCTGGGATAAATGTCTTTCCCCACCAGAAATCTCATGGCCCAGATATCGTGCACAGGGCAGACACAACTGTAGTTTGTCTTTAGATGTGTTGTGACCCTTTTCATCAAGCACTTTCAACAGAATAAGAGTCTTCCTCACAAGCTTCCAAGGAGGGGAAAGCTATGAGCAGATCATCTGCTTTTTGTACCAGTGTCAACCCTCTTGGAAACTGAACTGAATCAAAATCTTTCTAAAATTTTGAGAGAACAGGGTAGGGCTTTCCACGTATCCCATTGGAAGCTTAGTCAAAATATATTGAGTGGATTTATGGCTAAATTCGAACAAGTACTGGATGTCATGATGTATGGATATGGAGAAAAATGCTGAACACAAATCTACAACAGTACTCGGCTGAGTAGGGAATACATGACAAAATGGTAGCCGGATTAAGTACAACAGGAAAAGCTGGTAACACGACTACATTAACTGCACGCAAATCCTACATAAAACGATAAACCTCTTTATCTGGCTTCTTAGTGGGAAAAATCGGAGTATTGCAGGGACTGTGCAATACAATTATACTTTGTTGGAGAAGGGATTCATTTACAGGGCGAATACCTTCTTTAGCCTGTTGGGAAATAGGATACTGAGGAATGCATGGCAGGGACCTGTCAGGATTTACAGTAATTTGTACTGTCTCAGTATTAACCATATCACCAGTGTCAATTGCATGGGTTGACCATAATTTGATTGAGACTCGGTTCAACAGTTCCTGTCACGAGCAGGGAATGTCGGCCCCGTCTCCAAGGTTCCAATGGGTAATTTCCTGTAATACTGCTAGCAGGAATATCAAGTTATACAAGATCCGGGGAACAGTAAATGGAGCAGCTTAGTTTACACAATAAATCTAATCCAAACAAATTCACAGGAGAACAGAGACTTAGCAAGAATGCTTGTTGTTCAGAAATTGGACCTATCGTGACCATGAGCGGAGTAGACAGAGGATGAGGTATTTGAGTACCTGCTATACCGACAGTATTAACAACTTCATCAGAATGCATTGTTGGTGAAAACTCAGAAGCTATTAGTGTGGTGCATGCTGCTCAGGTGTCAACCAAACATGAAATCTTTTGACTGTTGTTGTGGGTCGAAAGAAGAAATCGGATTCTTTGAGAACATTTCCAAATTACTTTTATTTAAATGATAAGAGAACGACCTAGCTTTCCCTATTCTAAAGGGTTTCCTACCTATCTAAAGGAACTAAATGTGCTCGTCTATCGTCGGGAAGTCCCGAAGAAAAAAAAAACGGTGCCCAAATCTAGTTCTACCACTAAGAAACTAAACCTGAACAATCCCAGGAGATTTGCTTGATTCTCCTGATATACCAGTCTTTACCGACGGCCTCTTTGTATCAATGGCCCTCATTATTTGTTTGCTGGCATCCATACCGGCAAACTGTACTACCGTTTCCGCCACTTGGTCTGCCAGAATTGCCAGCAGATTCCAAGTGGCAGAAACACAGGTAAATCCCCATTCCATGGAGTCCCATAGGACTTCATGGGGAGGTTTAACTGCATTACCAGCACCAGTATTACCAGGACTGTAATATCGGTAGTTGTTTGCCAGTCGGGTGGTGGATATACCTCCAGCTCTTAGCTGGAGGTAAATCCTCTACCCTACCGGCAAACTTGTAAATGGCCGGTCTGGAAAAGTGACGGTTCACGTTATTACCAGCACTTTATTTCGGCCAACTTATATTGAGGCCCAATGCCTTTAATCTTGTTGCTATTTATCTAGCGTGATCTTCAGTAATAGTCTCTTCTTAGCTCTTGTAATTCCTCCTCAACATTCTTGGGTTTGATATTCTTTCAGGAAAGTACTTATGCCTGCCTTCCTCGTGATACTTTTTCACTTGTTGGTTGGAAGTTTTAGACCTCCCACAGTCTATTGATCCAGGTGCTCTTATCTTGGCTGGGGTTTCTCCCACCTGATATTCCTCCACTTATGGATTCTCTCTTTGTTGCCAGTTGTTGTACTTGGCAAGTGTGTCTGTCTGTCTCTCTTACAAGACTTTGTCACATTTTCTTGTCTTTGCAGCTTGTTCCTCATACAGTATTTTCCCTTTATTATTAGGTTCTGGTTCGGACCATTCATAGACTTCCCAGTCTGGGTTATTCAATCCCCTCCTTATTAGCTTTATACAGTTCCAATTACTTAGATTTACATTCAGTAACACCTTGTGAGTACTGGGACGAGTTTCTTTTCTCGTATTTCGTTGCCCTGGCAATCTCCTGTGTCTCCCATTCACCCTGTTACCTCTCTAAAGGCTGGGGAACATTGCAGACTCTTGCATTCGCTCGGGTGCTCTTCTTTGATACTGGATTTCTCCTTCCTTCTCTTTGTCGCGCCATCGTTCTTGGTTGTCCTTCTGGCGTGTACGGAGCAGGCAGTTGGGAAGCTGCTTGCGTTTCCAATAACATGCTCGCTGTTTGTGCTTATTGGTTTCCTGTTCTTGGAATCCCTTATGCTGTCTACGCTTCCCGTTGCCTTGTCGAATGGTCTCGGTGTGTTTTGTTGTGCACCCTGCCCACCAGGGTAAACATATGGTTGTGCCACCAGCTGCAGCCAGACTTTGCTTTCCTGCGGTACAAAGGTTCTCTGGTTGTTGTATAGGGCCTCCAGGGTCTCAGTCTAGCATTCAGCTGCTCTTCCAAGGTTGTGTGCTCTGCGAATGTTATCTGGTTTGCCTCCTTCAGGCGTGCTCATGTCAGGGGGCTTCCCCGGCATAGGCTACTCTCTGCCTCTCCAGTCCCCTCCACTCATCCCAGTTACATATGTATGTTCTCTTAAAGACATATTCTCAGTTCCTTCTTCATGTTGGTAGGTTCCAGCATTACCTTCAGCCAAATAAGAATATGGAACAGTAGTTTTTGTAGCAATTAGTCCCGTGTATGCTACTATGTTGTGTGGTTTAGGGGTTCCATACATGAACTGGCGTTCTTGTCCCCTAAGAGGGAGTCTCTTCCATTGAGGTCCCACTTGCCCAGACCCCTAGGGAGGCTCTTGCGGAGCGGGCTCACCTCCCTAGCCTCAAAGTGGGAGGCTCCCCTTTGGGGAGTAGGGACAAATACCATTGATTCATGACACAATCAATAAGACAATCAACATACAGGGCAGTAGGATCAATCGATATAAGTGGTGCAACAAGTTCAGAGACCCCTTAGCAACCCTAACCATTGGTCTGAAGTTGTGCAGTGGTGTCTGGGACTTGCCATTCCACGTTGCTCGGTTGGCTGTCTGCCTCACCTGTCATACTGAGGCCGATGTGGAAACTCAGCTTTCCAGTGTCCAAACTCTTGGCAGTAATTGCACTGATCACTGTATGTGTTCGTCTAATACCACTCAACAATTTGCCCAGGCTCATAGGATTGGTGTGCTCCTCTCTGTCTTCCTTGTCCTCCTGGCGCGGGGCAAGGTCCCCCCACCCCCCCCCCCTTCCGAGGGGAGATTGTAAATGTAAACTCTGTTTCTGCAGCCCCATAAACTTGGCTTAAGTACTTTTTTTGTCTTTCATCTTTTTCATGAAAGTGCTGTGCAGCTGATAAAACTACTACCAAACCCTTCATTTCCTTCCAATCCTATTAGTACTGCCTTAATTCCTTCAGATATCTTAGGTTGCAAGCTCATAGAAAACAGGTCTACCACACCTTGAGGCGCTATAAGGGCTGCATCAACAATCCTCGAGTATTGTTCAAAGCATTCTTTCAAACGCTCAAGATGTTTCTGCAGGATTTTCTCCCTTGGCTTGCTAGTATGCCTTCATTTTAGACCAATCAGTCTTTCGAGGACAAGTTCCAGTGATCGTTTGTACCAGTCTATCAGTAAACGTTTTTAAATCCTTAGAGGTGGCAGGTTCTTCAGCTGGCCAATTGGCATGCACTTTACGCAAGGTATCTGTGGGAGCACTGCTTGCAACAATTGTTAAAAATCTACACAAATGTGGCGATAGCAATCAGTTATGACCTGCTGAAGTTCCTCCTGGAACTTAACTGGATCTTCTCGTATCGTTGGACATCTCTGAACAAAATTAAACAAATCACTAGCACTCCAGGGGGAAGTATTGCCTCCTCCCGGGAGTTGTCCAAGCGGAAATGTACCAGTACTGGCATTATCTGTTACATTTGGGAACCCTTCAAATGTGCCTGTGGAAGGCAAAAAAAAGTTTGGAAACCTGAGCTCGTAGTCCAGGGGTAAACGGACCAATCAAAGAGTTTATTGGAGTGGACTGGTGACAAGTTGGCTGTTGGGTAAAGTCTGAGTTAGCCAGTTGTTGATTGGGTGTACCATTTAAAATGGCAGGGTAGTAAGTGTCCAAAATATGTTCAGGACTTTCTTTTAACAGGTGCTCCCCTTGGATTACAGGATACAATCGTTTGTACCTGGTTTTATGGGCCGTACCTGCAGGCTAAAATACTCTGTTTTCAGGGCTTTAACTTGCTCCTGGAGCTTTCCTTGAGTGTCTTTCAATGCCCAGGGACTGTGATTCAGTCTGTCCCTTAGTAGCTTTGGTATACAAATCTATATAACTTTCCCATTGCTGTTGGTGTACACGTGTGCCTTTCTAAATTCAATATTCTGTTTAAGTCGAATCTGCCTTCCTGGGGGAAGTGTTTAGGTGACTCACTCTGTATATTTGTACCATTTATCCAGGGAATTATATGCTTTGGGCAAATAGTGAGTAAACATGAAGTATGTTCGACTTCCTTTAGGAGGAAGTGGCACTTGTCTAGACTGCCCTAAACCCATTTTCACAGGGGTAAGACCAGGTATGACTTATTACGGATCCATATTAGTTCCTAACTCTGCATCGGGACGCTATTGTGTCCCGGTACCGGCGGCATGGGTACGGCCCATAACTGACAGCTCTGCCACATTGAATCAGAGGCTCCGGTATTACCACCTGGCCTCTGTTCCTCCCCCAGAACAGAAATTTCAGGGACACTCGCAAGTGTTGGTCAGATTTCAGATGACTGCTGGTTCACAGCCTATTTTTCCAATTACGCTAGCCACAATGCAGAACGGTATTTTAGCTTGTTTCAGGGACTTGGGTAGATAAGGGCCAAGAACAAGACACATAATTGGTAGAAACAAAGCCTGTTCAGCTCAGGTACTGGGATAGAGAAGAGTGTAAAATATAAAGCAGGGTTGCAACTCAATTGCGCATTTAGGGTTTCAAGTATCAAGGTATAGGTTTTAGACAACTCAACCACATTGCTGCCATCCCAATATTTTCTTCACACTCATACAGAACACATTCGCCCTAGTCCCTTACCCATACTACAGTACCCTAACTGGCACAGCAGTCTCATGTTCTCTTAATTCAGTAGGGCATGAATGCGCTGCTTTAAAAAAATTTATTCTAATCTGCAGTGGCCAAACGCTTGTACTTTTTCTTATTCAGATAAACAGTTGTATAGGCATGGTACTTTCCTTCATATATTCTTGGATAATCACAATGGATTTCAGACTTCATAGGCAAACATCTACCTCAGCCCACTTCAAACAATACTTTATAAGACATAACAATACACTGACACAATTACCTGTGTTCATCAACCCACAATTCTTTCGGTCGGTTCTTTCTTCCGCACCTGCTCTATCTGAGTCTCCGAGTGCTCCAGCCACTTGCCTAATAATCTTTCCTGGACACACATGGATCAACGGGGGGTGCGTCGGCGACCCTTGGACTTGGCCCCAGGGCAGTGGGAATCGGATGTCACAGGCTCCAAACTTGTCGTGGAAAAATGACCACTGACGTTGGATTGGCAAACTATTTATTAGTAAGAGAAGCAGCCATTGGAGAAGATGACCAGCGGTTTTGGTCGCCGCGCCAGCAGCTGCAGTATCAGCTCCGACAGCTTCAGCCAAGTCAACGGATCCCACCGCGCCAATACAAGCCTCCAGGAAATGCGCTGGCAGGTGCGTCAAGGTCACGTCTAAGGGTCAGACTATTCTGTCTCTGGATGTTGATCTTCTGACCATCGATGCCTTTTTCACGGTAACACCAGAGTTGTAAGAGACTTTCTCCCGCTCCCCATAATAAAAAAGCCCAAGTCCAATTTTGAGGACATGTATGGCGAGGAGGGTGACCAAGTCCGTTTCGGGCTGGAACCACTCCACCCTTGGGAAGTCAGGGACTTCCCAGAGGAGTTTTATGGAAACATGGGACTAAGTGGACTTTGTGGCCAACTTGCAAGAGGCAAGTGGCTTTGATACTTCGCCAGAGGTAGACATGCTCTCTGTGCCACCCTGGGCAAGCCTTAGGGTGCTTACCAGCATCTGATGGTGAAGGTAATTAACATCTTAAGGCTGTGGGCCTCTTCACTTCCGAAGGTGCAGTAGGAATTGACTTACATCCTGGACAAGTGCCCTAAAAAGGAGACATTAGAGGGGCCAGTGCTGGAACAATGGGCCAAACTGGCTTCAGTTCTCACAGTAGACCGCGACCTGGCAAGGAAGCACAGGCCTGCACTCTCGGACCCCATGTTCATTTCGGACCATGCTTCCCCGGAAAGCTTGGTGGGCCAGGCCGCTACAGCGGACCTAAAAACCACCTCTTTACCGCTTTTGCCCTCCGACAGGTAGCGAAAGGGACTAGCTGCATGAGGCAGGAAGATTTTCGGCTCTTTGAATCTTGGACTCCAGTGTGTCAACGCCTCTTCTGCTCTGGCCAAGTTCTCCTTTGGCCTGTGCTCGGTCATGGCAGAGGCATCGGAGCACATCCCTGTAGGGGAGATGGGGGAAGGTTTTGAAGCCCTTATCAAAGATGGCAAAGAAGCCGTCCGTCAAATACTGCAGTCTGGGCTGGATACTGCATACTTCATTCCAACGAACGATGATCACAAGCACAGTCTTGTGCAGATTTTCTTGGCTGCGGACATCCAGGTTTTCTATGGGCATCTAAGAGAAACTTGTGGATATGCCCTTCGATGGCACAAACTTATTTGGCACCAAGGCTAATGACTCCTTTCGGAAGATCCAAGATCTCTAAGCCTACTTGTAAGTTGCTGGGGTAGCAGTCCAGTAGCAGCGACCTGCGGGCAGGGTGAGGGATTTTCGCCCCTTTGTCATTTATGCCAAAACAGGTAGAGACCAAGCACCATTGTGCAGGCAAGGGTAGCGTCGTCTCTACAGGGGTAGGGGCCAGGATGCACTCGGAGGATGTGCATCCTCCAAGACCCATGCTGCAAATCCTCTCTGAAGTACACTTCCTTCACCACCAGTTCCCCGTGGGAGGCAGACCCCTGTTTGGTGTGGGATGGAAAGTCAGCACCTCGGATGCGTGGGCCTTACAGGTCATACAGCAGGTATACTGGCTCCCTTCTGCCTCTCGTATGCCAGATCACCCCCTATGCCACCAACCCTTGCCTCCAGAACCTCTCCTGCTGGAGAAGATTTGTCAGCTTCTAGCAAAAGGGGCCATACAAATTGGGACACTGCTCAGAACGGTGCAGGGATTGATACTAAACCTACTTTCTGGTGCCGAAGACGAATGGAAGTCTGAAACCTATCGTGGATCTGCGACTTCTAAATTTGTACTTGGGCAAGGACAAGTTCAAGATGGTCACTCTAGCCCAGATTGTGCATGACCTGGACGTGAAACGTCTGGCTTTCTTCCATGTGGCTATCCACAAGAAGCACAGGAAGTACCTGAGATTCAAAGTAGGGAACGAGTTTAATGTGCTATGTGAGATTCCTGAAGGAGTCTCACCCGCTAGTCCCTGGGGATCTGTCATCCAGGTGGCCAGGGCACGGCCCTCGCTATTGGATCCAGTTCCTGGTGGTGGACCAGTGCAGGAGGATCACGTAGATGGGGAGGGGGATCTTCGGGGACTGGAAGTGGGACACCGAAGGGTGAGACGCGGTATCCCCTTCCTTATGGCACCTCATTCCCATCTTACCAGGTAGGATATCTAGAAACTCAACCCCCCTCCTTTTCTGACACGGAACACCTTCTCACAGTCAGTTCATTGTGAGCGACAATGGACTAACACCAGAGCCGTATACCTGATATGCCCCAACACAAGGATCAGGCAATTACTGATAACTACACACACCTGACTCCCATTTCACTTCCCCACAGAGATAAAAGGCGGAGCACGAAAGCACACTCTGAGCAAGGCCAAACAAGGAAGCAGCTATCCTGAAACGGCAGTTTAAACCGAGGGCAAAAGCGTTGAGATCTGAGAGGACGACAAGGAGGAAATTACCATTGCCCTTTTCAACCCAGAACCGGGACTTTCAAGAAGCCTCAAGGAAAAGAAACATAAGACTGGGAATTGTAGCTGATGAGTTGTGTAGCATGTAAACCGTACACAGGGCCCTCCCGCACTGATAGGCAGGGCGTGGAGAAGCGATTGCCACTGTGGTACCGTCCTTGACTTCGAAAGCCAAGCACCGCCAACGAGTTCAGCACAGCCGGTGAGTTGGAGGAACTGATAGCAGACCGGACTGTGTTCTTGGTTGCAATCGTCAAAATTGTATGACGAAAGAGAACTTGAATATAATTGTACTGTAGGGAAACTAAGATTGGTACCAGATAGAGAGTGAGTGCTCACTCAAAAGTCTGTTTGGTGCCCCCCACTCCTTCTGAGCGGGGAAGAATTGTTGATCTGTAAAATCATAGTAGTACTGCAGCGGGTTACGTTGAATCCCCTGCACACTCGAAAGTCTTCGATTGTAAACTGAAGTTGATCTGAGCTCGGAAGAGGGGGACTCATTGTAAAGAAAGGGTCTGAGCAGGGAAGAGGGGGACCTTGGTGAACCACACCTGAGAAGATTGGTGTAGGAAATGTGAACCCGACTGAAGGATGTCTACAAATTGAAGTTGGTCTGAACCCGACTGAGGGAGGCTAACAGTGAAGGAAGGATCAGAGCCCGGATGAGGGGGATCCTGGGTGAAGAGTAAATCACCCTACGTAAATATTGAGAAAGGAACTTTTATTTATTATTTATGGGACATCAGGTCTTCCATGTTAAGAGACTTTCTACTAAAGAGTCTTGGGCACAGAAGGCCCTGATGTTGGTGAAAGGAACTGTGACGTCGTGCCGGAGGAGCCCTGGAGTGTGCTGTGCTCAAGTGACCTGCCTTGTCCCATACTAAAATGCGTAGGCTGGGGCCTCCCTTCCCCACATCACGCATCCTGATTTATCATTTTGTGAACACTTCTTTCTTTTTGTGAACATTAGTCCACACTATTTTGTAGCATAGTGGTAAGGAGTGGCATTGGTTTTCTTTTTAGTATAAGCCCTTTTATTTGTATAGACTCTAAAAGGACAGTATCATTATTATTTGGTCGTAGCTTGCTCCCATCTTAGATTTATGTTTAGATTAGGCATTTATCCCGCCCATTTGGCAGTTGAATAGACACCCTTGAACTGTGATCACTTGTCTGTCTTACTTTGATACCATGCCTTCCTTACAGCTACCATTCAGTCTTTCTTCAGCAAGCAGGTTTTTCATTATTGACGGTTTGCCTCAGAAGGGAATGCATTCATATCTTTCTCTATCTGGACAACTGGCTCAACCACAGACAAAGGTTCCAGCCTTGGCTTTCCTGCGCTTGCTCGGTCTTATGGCCCCATGCATCCTTGTGGTGCCAGAGTCTCGACTGCCCATGAGGGAGTCTACAGTGGCTTCTGAGCTCACAGTGGTCGCAATTTCAGGGATGCACACCAGACCTTCTACTAATCTTGGAGAGAGTGTCCAGAGACCTGCAATAGTGGTCCGTGAAGGATAACCTCCTAAAAGCGTTGTTGTTCTGTCAACCTCGGCCATAAGTGACTCTAGTCACAGACGAGTGCATGAAAGGTTGGAGCACCCACCTCCAAGACCTTATGATGAGCAGACTGTGACCCCCATCAGTGTGCCGGGAGCACATCAATCTACTTGAACTGAGAGCGATCAGGCTGGCCCTGGTCACTTTCCTCCCCTCTTTGAAAGGCAAGACAGTGTTGGTACTGGCGGACAACACGCCATGCTTTATCATTATTACCTCATCAATAGGAGTGGTGGGGGCACCTTGCCTTGATACAGAGAACCAATGAGATTGTGATTCTGTGGTCTGGAGAACAGCGTGTCTCTGACTGTGGCCCACCTGGCCAGTGAAGAGGAATGTGCTGGCAGATGCTGTGAAAAAGCAGTCTTCAACCTCCCATTAGTGGGAACTCTGCCAAGTTCTGGGGTAGATTTTCTCCCATGGAGGTATTCCTACAGTATATCTCTTCTCTTCCAGTGTGAACAGGAGGTGCAACTGGTTCTGCTCCATAGAGTTCTCTTGTCGGGGAGCTCTGGGAACACCTTGGCAGTCAGGGATTTCAGCTCTATGCGTTTCAGCCAATCCCTCTCATTCCGCTGGTTCACAGGCGATTGCAGTCTTTTTGGGTCCACGATGATCTTGATCGCTCCGGACTGGGCCCGGAGAACGCAGTACCCAGTGTTGCTGGACATGGCCATCTGCCCTCCCTGATGTCTACCGCAGAGGATAGGCTTCCTCTCCCACTCACAGGAGAGGGTCCTGCACCTGAACCTCTGCAGCCAAAACCTGCATGCCTGGCTGCTGAAAGGCTATGTATAATGAGTGCGATTTGTACGTACTCTTCTCTGCTAGAAGACCCACCACCAATTCCTTATATGCCTGTAGGTGGCTTCAATTTTTGGCTTGGTGTCGGGAGAGGGATTTGGATCTTTTTACTTGCTGCACAACCTCTGTATTGACATTTCTACTGTCTTTGTCCTGGACGGGCCCGCATATTGGTGCAGCCATTTTGGTCTTCAAGAGGACCCTGTAGCAAGTTTCCTTTTTCTTGATCACCACAGTCATGCAATTCCTCATGGGTCCTTCTAATATGTTTTCCCAATGCCAGTTTATTGTCCAAGCAGTTTTTAATGGGCACTCGGTTTAAGCCCCATAATTCTTGTTCATTAAGATTGCTCAGTTTAAGGTGCTTTTTCTGGTTGTGACCAATTACACTAGACAGGAGGGTGAGCTTGAGGCGTTATCAGTTGGTCCTCGCCACTTGGTTTTCTCGAAGAAAAAGGTGACTCTGAGAGTTTGCCCGCCCCTTCCTTCCGAAGGTGGTTTCAGACTTCCATCTTTCTCAAAAGATCCATCTGCTGTCTTTTTTCCTCCACCCCAACCTTCCAAGGCAGACGAGCATTTCCATTGACTGGATCTGGTATGGGCCCTCAAGTTCTACGTCTCTCAGACTAGGGAGAACAGAACAGATTACCAACTTTTCATTGGTTTCGCTGGTGCCCACGCTATCTGGGCTGTGACCAAACAGAGCCTGTCCCATTGGATCATTCTCTGCATCTCGTAATGCTATGATCTGGTGGTCAAGGAAGTCCCTGCAGGTCTCAGGGCTCACTCCACCAGAGGGTTAGCTGGCAACTCAGCTCAGCAACGTGGTTCTGGATCTTTGACAAGCAGCTACGCGGGCTTCTTTACATGTTTGCTAAGCATCACTGCTTGGATTCTATGTCTGGCCAGGACGCTCGTTTTGGCAGAGGTGTCCTGCAGAGTTTTCTGGTTTAGGTGATGTCCTTGCTACCCTCCCTCCTCCAGGTAGGTCATTTTACTGCTTTGGGAGTCCATCAAAGATGGAAGGAAGGATTCCACTAGACGAGCACATTACTTTCCTCTCTGTAATGTTCTTTCCTATGGATATTCCTCCCATGGATTCCTCATCATCCTCCCTGCCTGCCTCTCATGGCGGTTAGCTAGTACACCTCAGTTTTGCGGTCCATCAGCGCCAGAGTGCTATGGGAAATGGGTGGACCTGAGGTCACACCACACAGCGGCTCTATACTGGCTCCAACATCATGTCTGGTGTGGATGGACGTCGGGCACAGCCGACACGGAGCCACGCTCTGCCGCGTGGCGGCTGAAACGTTTCTGAAGAGCAGTTGTGCTGGAAGATAAATATAAAAATGAGGAATCAGTGGGAAGAACATTAACGAGAGATAAGTAATTTGTTCTTTTGCAGGCCATGTCCAATCAAAGGACACACCGCCACAGCTGATCTCAGTTAGGAAAACCCTACTGCTCTGTAAAAGAATTAAAAATGGGAATGCAACGGAGATGGTGTGTCGCAATTATGAGTTCAGTACACTTGCATGGCACTGGGGTGAGAGCAGAGTTTTGTAAGAGAGGGGAGAGCGTTGAATAGGAGGAGAAGAGAAAGGGGAGCTGAAGTGGAGAAAAGAAGGGTCAGATTGTGTAGGATCAGAGGCAGAAAGGAGGAGGAAAGAAACCTCAAGTAGACAAGGAAGAGGGGAGGTGGAGAATGAGAGAACTGAAATAGCAAACTTCAGAGAGCGGGAGACTCTCACCAGAACCTTGGTATTGGGAAAGATCATCCAGTGATGGGGCATAAGGTTGGGACTTTAGGTTGCAGCCAGAGATCTGAATGCCTGCCTGTTGAGGTTGCGCATTGCAACTCTGAGTGGAAAACTAATGAGGCCTGGCGTCTAATTGTTTTAAGAGTGTGATGGCAAGAAGACCCAGGTCATCATGGGTGGTGGTGATGACAAAGATTAGCAAAGACCAAGAAAGAAGTGAAGGGCCTGTTTCCAAGGCACTGAAAGGAAAGAAGTGCCGACTATTGTAGTAGTAGTAGTAGCAGCACTGGTAGCAGCAGTAGTAGTAGTCATTTATATAGTATCTTTTCTCATTTGTATGGCCTCAACGCGCTTGTGGTGAGAACCCCGTCAAGGACCGAATTTCAGGTATAGGACCATTCTCAGAAAAAGGCTTATAATGTGTGTGTGCATTTGGCCAAGATTAGGAATTAGGTGTGCTGGCTAGGGTCCAGTAAGCAACCCAAGATGTCAGGCCTGTGGATGGGTACTGAGGGGGAGGTCACGAGAGTGCGCTAGTGCAAGAGACTCGTTATGTGTCCCGCCAGACTGAATATTGTCATAGATTGTTGCTGTATTCTAATGGTAGAAGTGTTGAGGCAAGTCTGATGTAAGGAGGCGAAGACTTTGTGTCCAGCTAGACCACGTTTGTCGTAGTCGTAGCTGCATTCTAATGTTTGTGGATGGATAGCCGTGCCTGCAACAGATGTCCACTTGGTGCGTTTATAAGTATCTTAAGCTCAGATGGAGCTTATCTTTGACCTTGCTGTGATATCAGATCCTCTGTGTGAAAAAGACAAGCTACCCTCATAGGCTCTTCTAGACACTATAAACAGGCTACCCTCAAAGTTTTCTAAGCGCAAATAGACCATCTATCTTAGTGCATTTTCTAGGTATTGTATTGTTTACTTATAAACAATACAGATGTGACAAACAGGCAAGCTTAAGATCTTGGGATCATAGGATTCTCTAAATGCAATAGACAGGCTATCCTTATAGTCTTACGATATATATCTTCTAAGTTCCATAATAGGCTACCCTCAGGCATCTTTTAAGTGCAATATCAAGGATACATGCATATATTTTTGTTCTGACGAAAGCCTGACGGATTGATGAAAATCCTAAAACCTATCCTGTAGGACCAATTAAGTTCTTATCCCCTGTTGTATGTTTCAGGAATAAAGGACAAATTAATGTATACTTGACTTTGACTCGTCTATTGATCCCATCAGTGAAAGTTTCCATTCTGCCCTTTAGAATCATAGATTGAATCCTGACCTTAAATGTCAGCGTATCGCTTGAATCCATCACCAAAATTACCTGGTCGGACCACTGCCTAATAAATGTTAACATACCGACTCTAAACACTCATAGTGCATCGCTAACCACACCTTGTCCATCACGGTGAGAAACACCCAAAAACTCACAGCAGATAATCTCGCTCCTATTCTGACTGAGACCCTTGAGACTTACCCAATATCAAATACCAATCCAGACAGCATCTTCACTACCTACCACAGCTGTCTGAAATCAACCATTGATGCAGTAGCTCCGCTCACATCGAAAATACCCTGTATTGCCAAACATTGCAATTTTTGGTTCAGTGAAGAACTCACTGTTCTTCGTCGGAACAAAAGAGCATTGTAGCACTTAAATGAAAAGACTCCTTCCATGGCCAACACTAACGCTTTCTTGACAGCCAACCAAAATACTGTACTCTACTCTTGAAGAAACCCTCTCTGGACCCTTCTATAACCACCAACTAGCGGCCCATTACAACAGTTCCCTTCCGGTTAAAAATAATAGACAAAATAGCCTACACCCAAGTCCAAGAGTACCTAGAAAGCAACAATCTGTTAGGAGCTAGACAGTCAGGCTTCCAGCTCAAACACAGCACAGAAACGGCTCTACTAGACCTCAAAATCCAGATGGACCTTATAAGAGATGCTGTGAAACTGGGCATCTTCCTCCTACTCGATCTAGCCATCGCTTTTGATTTTGGTGGACCATAAGCTATGCAATGCTCTGTCAGAAAACTTCAACTTCTCTACAGATGCCACCCTATTGGTCAAGTTATTCCTGTCGGATCGCACTTCAAGAGTAGGCATCGGAGACGTGGTTGCGGACCCTATCCCAGTACCCCTGGTCCCTCAAGGCTCTTGCCTATCTCCTACCTTATATAACGCGTACACCAAACTAGGAGTCATCTACACCAATTTTGCTGACTATACCCAGATCCTCATCCCCATCATGGGTGACTATGAACAAGACACTGCAGCCATCAACAAAATCTATGCTATCATTCAAAACTGGATGGCCACAAATAGTCTGTGTCTCAATTATGGAAAAATGGAGATCCTCATTATAGGTCCCCCCCACCAGACTAAAAACCCTTCACTCCGAGTACTCGGCCATCACCATAGATGGGACACCTATCCCAGTACTCACAGGTTAAAACATTGGGTGTTTACTTGGACTCCAACCTTACTATGACCAAACACATCAGTGCACTCTCATCTGCTACTGCGTACACGACCAAACTCATTGCACTCAGCCGACAATTTCTCACTCCGCTAAATTACCTGACCTTAGCACAAGCCCTCATTCTTTCAAAACTGGACTATTGCAATATCCTCCTGCTAGGAACTACAAATTCAAACCTGGCCAAATTGCAAATGCTATAAAACAAAGCCTTAAGGGCAGCCTTTGGTCTAAAAAGAAGAGACCATATCTCCCACATTATGAGAGAAGCACACTGGCTTCCCATACAAGCTAGAATCCTATTCAAGGCTCTTATCATTACACACAAATGTATTACCAATGATGCCCCCCGCATACCTCAATAATAGTGTTACCCAAAAGAAAAGAGATCCTTTAGATCGGGCTCCAGCACACACCTGTTCGTCCCAAGGTTTAAGAGCTCCAGGGCAGGGGGTGCCAGCTTCCGAGTTGCTGCACCTAAGATTTGGAACTCCAACCCTTTACATATTAGAAATGAGCCATCCCATCCACAAGAGCCTTATCAAAACATGGCTATTCAATAAATTCTAACCAGGATCACTGTATTATGAAATGCTTGGTCGGTAATAGAACTGTTTGCCTCCCGATTGCTGTTGACTGTATGGTAAGGTATTTGCAATTAGTCCTGCCTGCTTTGTAACTTCCACTGTAACCAGATAAGCACCTTCATGTAACTTACGCCGTGATAACAAATGCTATAACTAAATAAATATTGTGGAATCCTCCACTAGTGGTTGCAAGATTCAAATCTCCAAGGTGTCCCTTTTGTTGACGTCCCTCCCTCTCTAGTGCTGACCACATTCTCATATCTCATTGGGTGGGGTATGACACTCCAGGACCTTTCAGGTCATAATTCATGGTAACTAGAAGAATTATTGTATTATATCAATTTTCTCAAACTCCAGGCCGGCTTTCTAGCATTCAAGGCCTTCCTCACAATGATCTCTCAGAACTGTATACACATCCCCCGGTGAGGACATGTCGGCTTACACCCCGCCACCAATTTTTCTCATCCCCAACATGTTACTGAAATGGATGCATGTGCAGAGGTCTCCCCTGATTCTGGTGACTCCCCACTAGTAATTCCAGGTTCATGTTTACTCTGTGTTTCTCCAGTTCTCAACAGGAGTGGGGAGGGGGGGTTATCCACTGTTGGCCTCAGCCAGTAACTGTCATGGTAGGGTTTCTGAAGGAGTTGACTCTAGGCCATCTGTGCCTTTCCTAGGAGAATATGGCCATTACTCAGGCAGAAGGAAATGGTTCCACCAGGATCCAGCACTTCTGCTGCTGGTTCTTCAAGAATGGGTTAACTCCATTTCTATATTTCTTTGCTCATTTCCTATGCATCATCTCAGCACTCGCAGACATCAAGATATATTGATTTTATACATATCTTCCTGCTGTTGCGGCTTACAGGAGCTCAGACCTCGTGGGTTTTCCCCCCACTTCCAGTACTGTTATAAAATGTGGTTATGATGGCCCATAGCCTCATTATCGAGATTCAGACACTGTCAGCCTCTGAGCCTTCTATATTCCACAAGGATAAGGCGGTCCTGAGCAGAAATCCTTCCTTTCTCACAAAGTTGATATTGATCCGTATCTTTCAGAGGGTATCCTTCCCACCTTTTATTTCCATCCCTGACTCTGATGCTGAGAGAACTCTTCATATCCTGTGTGTTCAATGGACCCTCAAATTCTATGTTAACTGCCTCTAAATAGCTTTCATTGCTAGATGAATTGTTGCTTGCATTTCTGAATCTTAAAAGATCCAGAGGAAACCACCTCCTAAAGGCCTTCACACCCATGGAATCTTGACTAAGGCTTATGCGTTTTACTTTCAAAGACACATCCCAAAAGAGGATATCAGTGAAGTGACCACGTGGTAGTCGCCCTTAATATTCTGTAAGCATTACTGAATAGACACTAGCGCTAGCGCAAATGCTAGGTTTGGGCACGTTGTCATCCCATCCAGAACATATTTGGTTATGCTATTTACTCGTCCTAACTGGGATTCATGCTTGGTATGCTCCCATAAATATGGAGGACTGGGGACGAGACCCAACTCATGTGCATGTGGTAAAAAAAGGAACTGGTGGCCAGTAGACAGCGTGAGGAAAGGCCCATCCTGTGGAAGCACACTGGTTTTGCACCTACATTTGATTTCAAGGACATTTACTGTGCAAAAGGCTCAGGTCCCATCCTCATTCGATAAGCTCCCATAGGTCTGGAGGAAAGGGGACTATGGATAAAGGAGTACTGTGGTCACTTTGGTGAGTCACTTTTTCAATTTCTTCTGCTCCGATCTCAATAGGGTAGATAACCCAGAACCCCAGGACACCAGTAACCCTGCTTACCATGACTGCTTTTTGGGCATTGCTTCATTTCTTTTGCTACAATGATTCATAGGTTGTGGCAAGCAAGCTTCCAGAGACTGCAGAGGTCTTGCACCCTCTTTAAAATCTTCTTGCACGGGGGGGCGTGGCTATTCAGTTGAGCTCCTGATCCCTGGTCCTGTTCTGGCGACTAAGGCTTGGAGAAGGGGTGCACGACTTCTCTAAGTGAAGAGGAGAGCCTGTGAAACTAGATGGTGTGTGTGACTACGCACGGATGAAGAGAGCGTTTGATAAAGCTCGGCCTGGCGACAGGGAGAGAGAAAGTGCGCAATATGGGTGATATTCTCGAGGAGTACGGCTGCCTGGCAGGAGAAATGAGCTGGGAGGAAGGCATGCGGTGCCTGGACCCACGAGAACACTGAGCCTGCAGGCTCAGCGAAGTGTGGCATGACAGCTCCGAAGAAGCGGATGTAAGTGAAGGGGGGCAGAGGGGGATACATGACCGGCTGACAGCGCAGCATATCGGCCGGGAGGCTGTTCTCCCCCTGGGACATCAGAGGAACTGCTAGAGGTGCAGCAAAGAAAACCGCGGCTCCATGAAATGCCGCAGACTAGGGGCCTGCTCTCGGTTATAATTCCCCACTGCCCCAGCCGGCAGGGGTGTACGCGTGAAAGATCCCAGTGGTGAAGGGGACAGAGAGAACCCCAGCAACAGACAGCAAAAATATCCAAGGGGTGCAGAGGCTGATGCTGTCAACCCAGGGACTACAGACAGATTGATAAGGGGGGAGAGATACCGGAGGAGACCCACCGAGATGGATGAAGGAGGTGAGGAGCATGGAAGAAGGCAGTAAGGTGGGGGGTGCTCATGTATTCACCTGAGGAGAGCAAGGAGTAAGAGAAAGCCCAGAACCTCCGGACTGTGCGGCAGAAGGAAGAAGGGGGCTGTGGCCAGGTCAGAAGGGGTAATTGGAGTAAGTGGTGGACCGAGTAACTCCTGCGTACACCTCCTAAGAAGCAATAGCGCAAAGCCCTTGAGGGACAGGACAACGAGGTGGGCAAAACAGAAGAGAGGAATTTGTGGTGGAAGTGAGCTTGATGGGCTGTACCTGCGCGTGTGGGGCAGTAAATAAGAGGCTGGAGGCACTACATTGGAAGAGGCCCCAAAGTAGCACCAACTCAGATCAAGTGCATAACAGAAGCAAGGAGGAAGGCGGAGTCAGGAGTGCTCACCCCACACAGACAATCTCACACGTGATTCCCCAAGGGAACAAGCTAAGGCCACAAGAACTCTCCTGCAGTAAACATGGCCAATCAAAATAAGGGAAACTCAAGGGCCTGCAATCAGGGGACATCAAAACTCTTATGATGGGCATGAAAACCCCAAAGCGGGTAAAACAGCAAACAAGCGCACAGATCCACTCCCCACCAGCACTTCCAACAATGGCGGACGACCCACCGCTTAGGAGATCTGACCTACAAATTATGTTAAACGAACTGAAAATAGACATTAGAGAAAGCACAGGGCATTTAATAAAGGCCATATCAGACATCAACAAAAACATCATGGCAGTGGAAAGAAGAGTGGATGAACTGGAATCACTCACTTTTGAGCAGGGCCACAACCAAGAGACTCTGGCGCCACGAATGGAGGCTGTGGAAAAACAGATGCAGCATATCCTAGACAAACAGGAGGACACCCAAAACATATCAAGAAGAAATAACATAAGGATCAGGGGGATTCTGAAAACAATTGTGGACCAAGACCTAGAAGGGTATTTGCAGGACCTGTTCCAATCCATCTTGGGCAGGAAACGCCCTCGAGAAATAATATGGATTGCACCCATCGGGTGTACTCGGCATTGCAACTAAGAAAGAACCTCACACCGGATGTCCTAACCAGGGTACACTTGTTCCAACTAAAGGAAGAAATCATGAGGGAAGCTTGTAAGCAGGAGCCGGTGCGATTCAGAAACATTGCATTGACTTTGTTCCAGGACTTGGCGCAGGCAACGCTGCTCAATCGAAAGAGGCTGAGAATAGTGACAGACTGGCTGCGGTCCAACAAGGTCCGCTATCGATGGAGCTTCCTATGTGCCTTGCGATTTGAATGGCAGGGTCGTCAACATGCGATTGCCAAAGAGGAAGAAATGGCCTCCATCATGCAGAAGGGAGAGAAGAGGCAGTCATTTGAATCGATTGGGGGCCAGTAAGAGGAGGATATAGCTTTGCACTCAGGAAGGAAGGAACAAACGAGGGAGTGAAGCAAACAGAAGACAGTGGGGGTGGGATCCAACATGAATTAGCTGGTCACATGTGGTGGTCGAGAAGTGGTAAAGGGTGAGCCCAGGGTGTAGGTATCGGGTAAACTTGGGGGGTTAATGATGCTGGTAGACTCGTAAGGAGAAGGTGGGAGGAAGGTGATCAGGGGATCGGATAGGCCCCCAATTTTCTGGGTGAGAGATAAAACCCAGTGGTTGATGAAGTCACGAATAGGGGATTGTTTGGGGAAGGGGCCCTTCTCACAAGTTTGGGTTGGGAAGGGGGAACGTTTTTTTGGTGGTATACGGATATCAGTGGGCTTGTCGAAGGTTTGGGTTGCGGGAGGAACATTGCAAAGGGTACTGTAAGGGAATAGGATGACTGCAGATATCCATATGTTGTCCCTGCACGTCCAGGGACTTAGTTCTCCTATCAAATGGTGCTCAATTTTACGACGCCTGGTAGAGTTGCATGCCTCAGTGACCTGGTTCAGGAAACCCATCTACTGAAGAAAGGCGAGATACGCCTCAAACATAAAGTCTTCTCGAGTCAATTCTTTGCCTCCAGTGGCAAGAAGAAAAGGGGTGTTGCAATATTAATAGCGAAAGATGCAGCATTTGTTAAGCGATTTGTCCACAAAGATCCTGAAGGGAGGTTCCTAGTGGTGGGGGGGGGGGGGGTTAATAAAAAGCCAACTAGTAACATTAGTGAACATCTACTGGCCGAATGAGCAACAGGACCGCTTTCTAACTAGGGTATAGAGGAAAATCGCAGGCTGGTGCCTGGGGAAGGTAAAAGTGTGGTCGGCTTTAATTGCGTAATGGACCCACACATGGACAAAACGCCCCAGCCCACACAAGCCGATGGTAGGGATAGGTTGGTGCTGGCTCAGTTCCTCAGGGAACTACACCTGATAGAAACTTGGCGTTTCTTTAAACCCCAATCCAGGGTCTACAGGCACTATTCAGTGGTTCACAGGGGGTTCTCCCGAATTGACATGATTCTGGTCTCAGACTCGCTTATCCCTCGGGTAACAGAAATTGAGATTGGGGGCGGTTTCTTTCGGACCATGCTCAAGTGTTGCTGCACTAGGAACCCCTTCTGGGTGCACCAGAAGGGCAGAAAGCATGGCGATTAAATCCCCTTATTTTGAAGGACCCAATGGTAAGGGCGCATAAGGGAGACACTCTGAGGTGTTTCTTCAAGGAGAACGACACAGAGGGGATGAATTGGGGAGTTGTGTGGGATGCAAGCAAAGCAGTGATGAGGGGGGAATTTATTGAGCAAACGGCAGCATATATGAGAGGGAAAGAAACAGTGAGAGTGGCCCTGGAGAGGACGGTGAAGAGGCGGAGCCTCTAAACAGAAAAAAGGGTTTGAGGAAGGCCTGGGCGGCCCTGATGAAGGTCAGGGCTAAACTAGAGGCACACCTGGCAGAAAGATCGGCTCAAATATTAATATGTACTAAGCAGACATATTACACCAAAGGGGATAAGGCAAATAGATTCTTAGCAGCAAAACTGAGGAAACGTCAAGCTGAAAAATACATCTCACAGTTGAGGAATGAGAAGGGGCAATTACGATGCTGGGAAGAAGAAAAGCAAGAGATCATGTACAACTTCTATGTTAAAAACCTAGCAGGGGAAGGTCTCAGGGAGGAGGACCAAATAAGGTTCTTAGAGGGCTGTGACATGCCAAGGTTGACAGGCGAAGACAGGAGGGCGTTGGAAGCTCCATTTACGGAGGAGGAGGAGACTGGTAGGGCAATAAATATGCTGGCGGAGAATAAAGCTCAAGACCCAGATGGGTTCGGGAATGAATATTATAAAACATTCCAACCGATTCTAGTTGGCCCACTTACGAAACTCTTCAACCTCATAAGGGACACTGGGAAGGTGTCTGTGGATATGAGGCCCTCCACAACTATTCTGCTGTTGAAACTGCATACATGCCAACCCTCCCGATTTAGGCGGGAGACTCCCGATTTTTAGGTGAAAAATATTACTATTTTTCACAGTCTCCCGCCTAAAATAACTTTAGCCCCAATGCATTCCTATGGGGAAATATGCGTCCACCGATTTCCCTGTGGAAATCTCCCTCCCAGGTGCATCTGAATGTTGGCTTGTATGAAACTGGACAACGGTCCCACTCAGTGTTCCAGTTATCACCCATTTTATTTACTTAATGGGGATGCCAAAATATACTAAAAATACTAGTCCTTAGATTGATGAGGTATCTGCCTAAACTTGTCCGTCCCAACCAGGCGGGATTTATAATGGGCAGACACAACCAGGGCAATACTCGCAGGGCAGTGAATGTGATAGATTGGGGAGACGGACAGGGTAGAAGTTCTCGCTGTTGATGTTAGACGCCTTATGCACATTTGACAGCATTGATTGGAACTACCTTAAACTCACGCTGGCCCAATTGGGGTGTGGGAAGGTTTTTACACGTATGATCCTGGTGACTTTTCAGACCCCCTCGATGAAGGTATATATGAATGGAATCTTTCGGAGCCTATAGTAATACGCAGAGGCATGCCTGCTCTCCCTGCTAGTTTTTGCTATGGCCATCGGACCCAGCAATAAAGGGAGTGGTGGGAGGAGGAACAGAACATAAAGTGGCACTATATGCCGACGATATACTATTGTTCTTAAGAGAGACAAGGGCGTCACAGCCGAAGGTGTTGGAGCTCTTTGGAAAATGTACTAGGGCCTTGGGCTTCCGGATTAACTTCCAGAAATCAAGGGCACTTAATATCTCAGAGGAACAGGGGGAGGGTTGGGAAGGGAGCTAGGGGGATCCATTGGTGTGGGAGAAGGACCATCTGGAATACCTAAGGGTAAAGTTGACACCCTCAAAGCAAGGAAATTTTGGAGTCAACATCCCGGGCCTCCTGAGAAATGTAAGGGAAGACTCAAAAAAGTGGGATATGCAGGAACTGTCCTGGTCTGCAAGAATAACGGCGGTCTAAATGACACTCCTTCCCAGATTCTTTTTTTTTTAATTATCTTTTTATTATTTTATAACATACAGATACTCCTTCTCCTCCCCTCCACTCTCCAACCAAGCACCGGAGTTCCCATTTGTCAGTCTCATTCCAAAAACAATAAAAATAATCAACCAAAAAGGTCCATTAGTTTCAACCTTTGTGTGCACCACTGTTCTCTGAATTCCCCTTTCAGGTAGGACAGCGTCGCGCCCCACTCCGCTGCAAAGTTCTCCAGATTATTGTTGACCGCGAAAGTAGCCCATACCATGGCTACCAGGTCCCACATGTTTCTCAACCAATCCTGCTCTGTTGGGATTGTGGGCCCCTTCCACCTCTGCGCAATGAGGGACATTGCCACTAGCATAAACATAATTCTCGCCTTAACGAGGCCTCTCCCCTCTCCTGCCTCCCCATCAATACCATCAGGGGATCCCATCCCTCTCCCTCCCTGAATGCCTGTTCCTGTGCCTCCATAATGCTGCACCAGAAAGGCCTGATTTTGGGGCAGTACCACCATATATGGGCTGCCGTCCCATCCTGACCGCACCCTCTCCAGCATTCCTTGGATGTCGCTGGATAGATCGTGTGCAGTCGGGCAAGTGTGTAGTGCCAGCCGAAGATGTACTTGCACCATGCCTCCTGTAATTGCGCTGCCCTTGCTCACTTCGGTAACCCCCTCCACAGCCTCTCCCACTCCTCTCTCTCCAATCTCATTCCCGGAATCTCTTCTTATCTATCCATGTACGCCCAGCCAGTTTTTGGGGGAGCGTCCCCTAGAAGTCTATAGATGTCCGAAATTAACCCCCTAACCCTCTCATGCGTAAGAAGGAACCTTTCAAACGGAGTAGCAGCCCGCGTAGCCGCATTTATTATCTCCTCGGTCATCACCCAGTGTCTGATCTAAAAATACCTGTGCCTTTCCCCTTCTCCCAGGGCGAAATCCTGCTTCCACTCTAGATATGTGTTCACCTGCTGTTCCCAGAACATGTCCCCGATAACCCTGCATCCCCCCTCCCACTTCCTGAAGGCCCCTCTTTCCAACCCGGGGGTAAAGTCTTTATTGCCAAATATCAGGGTAAAAGGGGAGGGGTATGTCGTGATCCCTAACTTCCTCACAGCCCCGTCCCAGATATCCGCCAGACCCTTTGTTATAGCGCCAAGGTACATGTGTGGCGGCCTAAGGTGGCGTGGCAGCCAGAGGACCTCGCCCAGATGATGCCGGGTGACTGCCCTGTCCATTTGAGCCCACTGTTTCCTATATGTTAGGGAGAATTCTCTTATAAGGCTAATTTCCCAAACCTAGTGAGTCCCCCAGCAGCTTTGCTGGATTTTTGGGGTTTGTTTTTTTCTCCTGCTAAGAGTGAGACTCTTTTCCTCCCACTCTTAGGCATGATTTGAGGTATGTCTTTGATTTATTGTGTGCTTATGGGCTATGGGGTCTTTTACTCCATAGGGTATCATCTGTTTTAGTGTATGTGTTACACAGCACCCTCAATGCAGTAACACAGGGGTATCATAGTGACCCCCAAACATAGACTCCATACCCTGGGACTGACTACTGTCTCCCAGGCCATGTAAAGTAACCATTGACTTTACCAGTCCAAAATTGTGAACAGAACCAATACAAACCATCATATTGTGGAAGTACTGGAAGGGGTTAATTAGATTGCCCCTGGGTCTGTTTCCAAGGGGGCACTGTCCAGTCCCCCCTTGTCGAGTTTCTGGCTGGTGGCAGTGGTTACCACGCAAAATATTCCACCGGAATATTTCCTATGGGATTTTCCCAAGCGCACCACTTTTTGGTGCAATGTTAAAGATATCGCTGGTTTATTTATTTAATATAAAATCACCGGTTGGGTCTTTTCGCCAGAACTCTTTTCCAAAATGGCGTTTGCGTCCGTCTCTGTAACTCCAACCAAGGTCAGGCCCTTTGTTCCACTTTTTGACTGGCTTCTCCACAGAAGCCCTCCAACTGGTGTCACTCTGTCTGGGCTCCACAGGATGTGTGGGTGGGGGAATTGGCACTCTGGACTGCGTTGCCTTAGCAACCGAAGCCGCACTCTGTTCTGATTGGCTCAGTGGTGAGCCGCCCGGGTCACCACTTAGCATGTATGAGTGAAAGCTAGGCTGTTGAATGGGGTTTTTTCTGCATAAAAGCAGGGCTTTGGGAACTGGAACTTCAGAAGTCGCCACAGGACCTAAGAAATCCGAAGAGGGGAGAAGCTGAGCCATCTGCAACAATGACCCCACCGGTGGAGCCCTACTGCAACAACCTCACCACTTTCCTGACGACAAGAGAAGATCTTCTGCTGTAAGAGTCTTCTCCCTTTGAGCTGGTAGGGACAACCAATTCGCCATTCGCCTTCCAGGACGTCCCTTGGTCGAATCGCCAGTGCCAAGCACCCCGGCGGCCGAATAGCCAAGCTTCACCACTGTGACCGCGAATAAAAGGAACGCACCTTTTAACCGAACGAACTCCGCGGCTGGTCTCTTCCCTGGGCAGTGCAACGACTCCAAGTTTCCTCCTCACCGAGATCTTCTCTTCCCCTGGTCGAAACCACGAACTGCACCTGCTGCCAGGAACAACTGCCACTGCTGGAGCTTCCTCTCTCTTTAAGGTACTGTGTTCCGCCTGCCTCCTTTTCCACGGTTTGCTAAAGGTGACCCTTAAATCCTTGGCTTTCCAACTGGGTTGGCCCCCAGACCTTCTAACTTTATCTTTCGCATCAAACCAACCTCCTTTGAACATTTCTGCAAAGACTTGAGTGTTTTTTTTAAACTGTGTGATCTTGGGCACATTTCACCTTGCTCCATTTAAAGTGGGCCTGGCCTATGAACTTTGGCTCTACAGTAGACTCTGCCTTCACTAACTTGCTGTGGTCTTATAAAAGTTTTGGGAACTGTTTTATTTCCATGACCTGCCTTTTTCTCTCCCTTTAACTTAATTATTGGAGTGCCATTGAAGTTACGCGCTCACATCTGTTTTCACAAATAGTGGTGTTTTGACCTAGACTTGTCTAATAATAATTAAGGGAGGCGTATATACTTTTCTGATTGTGTTTGAACTTGCTTTGATCTATAGTGCTTAGTGTATTTCCTAAAGTGTGTTTTAAATAAATAATTATATACTTTTGATACCAAGCTCTGGTCAGTGTTTGCTTGCTCTAATGTCATTTTAGCCCTATTGTGTATCCTCTGTATACTGCCCTACTCATCTTGAGAGAAGTCTGACTGCTCAGCCACAGCTACCAGGTCAATCTGGGTGGTGCAGACTGCTACCAATTGGGTTTACTGCTTACTCCTGTAGTCTTAATCTTCTTGCAATGTTCCCCAAGGGAACTGCACAGGATTCTGCCTAACACTATACTCACCCGAGAACCACTCCCTGACCACCCTTAGCTGTGCAGCCTCGTAGTACCGGTGAGAATCCGGCGACCCCAGGCCCCCATCCCTCCTCGACACGGTCATTAGGCATCGGGCCAGCTGCGGCCTCTTACCCTCCCATATAAATTCCTTCGCCGCCCTGTCCAGTTCTCTAAAAAACCTTCAGGGGACTCAAAGCGGAACAGCCTGAAAAAGATAGAGTAGCTGGGGCAGGATCACCATTTTTAGGGCTACCCCTCTCCCCAACCACGATCTTCTGAGGGAGTTCCACTTACGTAGATCCATTTTGACTGCTTTCAGCATGGGGGCATAATTTGCTGCATACCACCCCTCCAGAGCCAGGGTAATGTTCACCCCCAGGTACCTTAATCCTCCAGGGCACCACTTGAAGGGGGATCCCTCATAAAGCTCTGTGGCCTACGTAGGTTGTAAAGACAGGTTCATGAGCTCGGTCTTCTGCCAGTTGACCCGCAAACCCAATACTTCCACAAACCTGGTCAAGAGGTCCATGCTCGCCTCAATAGACCCCTTCGGACTTGTAAGGGTGAGGAGCATGTCGTCCGCGAAGGCTGCCACCTTATGCTGAACTCCTCCAAACGGTATGCCCTGTATTAGCTCCGCCTCCCGAATCGCCTGCAGTAGAGGCTCAAGGTATATTGCATAGAGCCAGGGGAGAGTGGGCACCCCTGTTTGGTTCCCCTCCCCAGGCTAAATGGGTTTGATGTTGCCCCGTTGGCTGAAATACGTGCAGAGGGGCTTTGGTAGTTGGCCCGGACCATCTTAATATAGTCTTCCCCCAGTCCCATCCTCTCCATAACTTGGAACACGAATGACCACTCCACCCGGTCAAATGCCGGAACACCGCCGGAGGGGGCCGTCTTTTGGGTTTTTTCTACCAAGTGGGCTACACGCCTCATATTGTCCGAGGTCTGCCTCCCCAGTACGAACCCTGTCTGATCCGGATGGATCAGCGCCGGGAGATGCCCCTCGAGTCGCTTCACCAATATCTTAGTGTACAGTTTCGCGTCTGTATTAATAAGCGCAATAGGCCTATAAGCCATGCATTCTTTGGGATCTTTCCCGGGCTTATGAATAAGAGTAATTTTAGCTTCCTCCATGGACGGAGTGATTCTGCCAGTTGCCTTGAAGGAGTTAAACATTTGCATGAGGTGAGGAGTGAGAATTTGGGAGAAAGTCTTGTAAAAAAACACAGGGAAGCCGTCTGGCCCTGGGGCCTTGTTGCGTGGCAGCAATGCTATTACGATTCTCACCTCGTCCTCCGCTATATCGCGGACATCTCCTCCTCTGCCGTGCGGGACAAGCTAGGTAGGGGCAGAGCCCCGAGGGAGTCCCTCTGCGGTTGGGGCGGGGGAGCCTGTGAGGAGTATAGATTACTATAAAAATCAACTAATCGGTCCACTATGTCCTCTGTTCGAGTGAGTCTGTTCCTCCCCCCTCATCCCTCAAGGCCGAGATCACCTTCTGCTCCTGGGCTCCCCTAAGGAGGTGCGCCAGCAAGTCAGCCTTGTTGGCCTTCGCATAATACTTTTACCTGACCATAAGCATGGCTCTTTCCGCTTTCTTAGCCCTTAGCACCCCCAATTGGCCTTCGGCTAGCCTGTATGCCCTGAATGCTTTCCTAGATGGCGCTTCCCCCAACTTGAGCCTTAGCCGACTCCACCTCCCTCTCCAATTGTGCCTCCAGCTGCCTCAATTGCCTATTCCTGTCCGCCTTCAGGGCGATAAGCTCTCCCCTTAGCGTTGCCTTGAAGGCATCCCACCTCGTGCCCAGGCTCATGTCGGTGCTATTGTTCAACTCAAAGAAAGTCCTTATTTTCCCCCCGATCTCTTCCCGAATCACCGGATCTCTCAGGAGTTCTTCGGGGAATCTCCACTTCCACACACCCCGGGTACGCATCCCCAGGCCCAGCTTCATCTGCACTATTTTGTGGTCTGCTATACCCAGGGGGCCCGCCTCTACCATCTCCACTCTCCCCACCAGACTTGCTGAAACCCAAATATAATCAATTCTGGATTGGGACCCACGAACCCCGGAAACAAACGTATGAACCTCCTCCCCACCTCATAGGGCCCTCCATACATCCTGCAGCCCCGCCTCCTCAACCCGATCCTGGAGTTGGGGTGAGGCTACCGCACCGCCCCCCCCGTGCACCGTCCTGTCTAAGCGTCTGTCCATGGCCAGATTTAGATTCCCCCCCCCCCATTAGAATGATTTGTCCCCTTGCAAAATTCTCCAGGACTCCCAAAGTTTCACGCAAAAAGCGATCCTGGCCAGTATCCGGAGCATACACCGAAGCTATAGTGAAGAGCATACCTGCATATTCCCCTCTAACCACGACATACCTCCCCAGTTCCTATCCCTGAGGACTTCCTGCGTTCTAAAGTCGAATCCCACCCCGAAGGCCAGCGCAACCCCCCCCCCTGCTTTCGTGGGTCCTGAGGCGAAGAGTATCTGAGAGAAGCCCCTCAACTGAAACGCCCCTGGTCCTTTCTCAGGAGATGGGTCTCTTGGAGGGCAAGTATGTCTGGAGTGTGCAATTTGACGAACCTTTCCAATTTAGCCCGTTTATGAGGGGTATTTAGCCCCCTAACATTGTGAGTCATCCATCTGAACTCAGTGGGAAGGAACTAACGCAGCCCTGCTTTTTGCCCCTCTGCCCCCCCCCCCCTCTCGAGGATTTTTCCCAGGCGGAGATTGCCCTCCTCCCTCCCCACCCTCCCTCCTCCGGCTCTAGTTGCTGAGACACTCCAGTACCTCCGTTCCCCCCTCCCTCCCCCCCTCAGACCCCTGCCCCAACTTGGAGTGCGCTCGACCCTCCCCCCCCCAACCCCCCAGACCTAACGGTCCTGCCTTGATCCAACATGTTTTCTACTCCACTCTCCTTGGCTCTGTTACATGCCCATTCCCCACCACCCCCCACTACTCAAATTCCAAAGGCTCATGCCCGCAAACTCAACCAGATCCTTTACCTGGGTCCTCTAACCCCCCCTGCTCGTCCCTTCTCTCCGGGGGACCCCTCAACGAGGCTCTCCTTCTATTCCTTTCTCCCACCGTTGACCATGCCCATGGTCTGGGCCTCTCTCTTAGCCCTGCTGTGGCCGAGGGACCGCCACCGGGGGCCTCCCTTTCCCCCTCCAATTTCAAGTGCAGTATACTTGCCGCGTCCTGAGGCGTGGTCACTCACTTCTGGGCCCCCTCCCATTCGAACAGTAAACCAAAGGGGAATGTCCATTTGTACTCTATTCCTCTCCCCGATAGCTCCCTTAGGACTGGGCCCATATTCCTCCTTTTCACCAGCGTGCTATTTGCCAAGTCCTGGAACAGGGAGATCTCTTGCCCCTTATAATGAACTGGTTCACGCTGCCTGGCCGCCCACAGCACCGCTTCCTTCTGCCCATATCTGGCGAATGCGGCCAAGACATCGCGAGGTCTGGCATTGGTGTCCTGGGGGGACGCCCACTCTGTGCACTCTATCCGTTCTATCGACTCTGCAGACCTCCGGGAGGAGGAGGGCCCAAAGACCATCTGGACCTCCCGCTTCAGATCCTGGTCCGTCACTGACTCCGGAAGAAATGTTATCCTTATGTTGTCTCTTCTCTATCTGTTTTCCAGATCCTCCACTTGAGCCTCCAGGTTTCTTGTTGCAATGTCCAGTCGCTCAATCGCTTCGCTGTTAGCCGATGCGTCCTTTTCAGTTTCCTGGAGCCCTCTTTCCAATAAGTCCGTTCTCTCCCCCAGCTGGGCCATTTCTTGTTTCAGCTCCCCGAGTGCTGCATTCAAATCAGCTCTTATCAGCTGGAATTGGTCCTGGAAGGTTTTAGCCAAAGTCTCCCTCAAAGCGAGCATTTCCCCTCTAAGGTCCTGCCTCGTCATTTGTGCCAAGTCCGCTGCTCCCTCCTGATCTGGCCGCTCTATCGCCTGACCAATACCGCCTCTGGTCAGCTCCCTGGCCTCCATTGCTGGCCACAGCGTAGGGAGGGTGCCTTGGGGGTCGCCGGAACGCTGGCCGGACTTAGCTGTTCTCCCCTTAGCCCTGGAGGACATCTAACTCCGTTACAGAGTCTTGCCAAGTTGTGCACGCTCCACAAACCTCTAGCAAGGGCAATCTGGTTCCTGCGTGCCTGTCCACCGGTAACCAGAGGGGGTGACACTGTGGGTACCAATACGTGGCTTTGTGCCGTTGAAAAGGGTCCTCAGCTTGTCGGGCGTGGGTGCGCCTTTTCAGGTTGTTCCACAGATGAGGGTAAGTGCCACTGCCCCTCTCCTCCCTTATGTTGGTGGCAATGGTGGATGCTGCTCCTCGCACACCTGGAGCCACCTCCTTCATGAGTTGCTGCACTCCAAACTTGCCTCGTTAGCCCCCAACTCTGGGTCCCTAGTGCTCTCTTCTCTCTCAGTCAGGCTGGGGGGGGCCCTGCCAGCCGCTCTGTGCACTTTGCCTGCTCCAGAGGGTGCACTTGATGTAGGTGTCGTTGCCCCCCACAATGGGGTTCCCGCCGGGGCCAGTTTGCTCCGGGTACTGCCCAATGCCCTGGCCCCGGATCTCAGCGCCGCCTGGGCCCACTCTTGAATGATGTAAAAGGGGAGGAGGCGGTCCAGGGGTGCCCCGCTTCTCTCATACCGGGGCCCCCTCCTCCTCCCGCCTCGCCCGATGCTCTCTCAGGCCCCCGGGGAGCCGGCACCTCCTACCTCCACTCCACGGCGGCGTGGCTCCACAGCTGCCGGGGCAGCCGCTCCCGTCCTCCTCCCGAACACACGCCTCCTCCGGGGCCCGCCTTCAGGCTCCCGGACGCCTCTCTCCTCCTCTCCGGGACCGCCCAGCCGGATCACTGACACAGCCACCAGGGTGGGGGCACGCCGGGGCACCGATGCCTCTATGGAGTGCAGCAGCGTCCACCCTGCAGCGCTCCTCCTCCTGCTGACCCGGCCCCCCAAGTGTTGCACCGGCGCCACCGTGGCGTTAGCCTCTGGGCAGGTATGCCCCGCTTCCTTCGCTCAAGGTGTGTCCCAACCAGAGCACTCTCCCGCGTGGTCTGGTGCGGCCCCCGCGCTCCTTCAGTAGATTTGTTGCGGCTTGGCAGCCGCGCCTCCTGAGTCGCAGGGTTCCACAAACAGCCTTCCTTTGCTATGAGAGACACCCGCATGTCTCTGCTAAGTAACTGAGGGCGCCTCTGCCCATCTCCGGACTGCTGCACCTGGTGGGGGTCCCCAACAGATAGGCCTCGGAGCCCGGGAGCAGCCATCGGCACGTCTACTCAGTGCCAGCGTCCATCTTGGAATCCTCCTTCCCAGATTTTTATATGTGGTGAGCGCACTGCCGTTATGGATTCCCCCCCACGTGTGGCCAGAAAGATTTTGTTCAGAACCCTGGGAATGGGGGGGATGGGAGTCCCAGAGACGTCTCGTTAACTGTCGGTGGCCCAGCTAGCGTCCATGTTAAACTGGTCTTTGGGGGAGTCCGGAAAAGGCGGATGTAAGCTAGAACAGCAGCATCCCACTGGGGTATCTAGGCTTCCTGAAGGATAAAGCAAGAGAGGCTGGGGGGACTCTGCTGGCCGCCACTAGAAACACACTCATGTACTGGCATAAGGTGTTGGGAGCGATGAAACTCAGCCTGGGGAAGGATCCCCTTACCCCAATGGGTCATAATGGTGAGTTCACTGTGGGAATGTTTCTGTGCTGTAACCCTGTGGGGGAGGGATCTTGGGTACCAAAAGGGACTTGATGAACTTTCAGGATCAAAGCTTAGCCCCTAATCTAAAAAGACAATGTTGGACAATCTTCAAGAGCAAAATTGAGTAGACTTCTGAATATACCACCAGGGGAAGGATTTGGGTGCAGGGTGGTGGGAGGGGGGGTGGGGTGAGTGGGGTGGGTGGGAAACTTTATTCGAACAATCGGGAATTTATGATGTTCTTTACATGTTTGCTTGTTTTGGTGGCGGTTGAAAAACAAAATAAAGCTTATAAAAAATAAAATCTTCTTGCAGTAGCCTTCTGAAACCTTGCAGTAGTGTGTAACCCTTTGAGAATGGAGGGGATGAGGAATGCCCACGATGCTAGGTTTTTCTCTTTCTATAATGTCACAATTAAGTATTTTCATGAAAGGTGCTGTCTAACAATGTGGTTTGTTAATTTTGGGCCCTGTCCACTTGAATCGTAGCCTGAGGCCAGATATTTCTTTTATGACTTGAGCATCAGATAATATTAAATGCATCTGTAGGTACTGTGTCAACTTTGCTGTGACTGCCTTTTCTGAGAAAGCTACCACTTGGCGGGACATTTCGGGAACATCATTACTATCACTTTCTAACTTTTTGGGGATCTTTTTGGAATGTATAGACCAGTAGTGGTTCGGAGTCTACACCCTAACAACTAGAGGGCTCTAGTAGACTTGAGTAATCATTTGTGAGAATTGGAGAATGAGGTGCAATGCTCTCGCTGGTTGCTCTGCTTGCACATATATTTTTTCTTGTGCACTTGCTATTTTTGTACGTGTATGTGTGTGGATACTTTAAGGAGCACGAAATGTGAGGAGGACAACTTTGTAAAGAGTTCAATTTTAGCCATTTTATTAAATAAAAAGGTTGGATTACTTAATGCCCCACTATCCCTACCCTGACGAAGACTTCCCTGCCTAAAATAAACTAGCGGAAACACTAACAAAAGGATATCTGTCCTTCACACTTGTACATTCAATAAAACAATAAGGAAATGCATGGCAGTTCAAGTCAACAAATATATATAACATATGATTGAATTCACAATATAATCAATGTCTCTTCTCATAACTTGGCTGAATTCCCTTCCCTATATCTGAGCAAGTTTCTGCTTCACAGTTCAAAAGAATCAAGGAAATCCTGATTTGCCACAATTTTCAACACAGTTCTTAAGGATATAAAGTTGATAAAATGTTCTGTTGTCTCAATAATGTACCTCATGGAGTAAGAACAGTTTTACATTTGTCTTCTCCAAGTAAAAAACAATAATCGTCTTTGTCAGGATGACTTGCCACCAGTTTCACTTCTAAGAAATAGTAGGTTCCAACTCCTACTAGAGTAACAACAAGTTTTACCTTGGTATTTGTCAAGTGGACAACAACAATTGTCTTTGTCAGGATGATTTGCCACAACTTTAGTTTCAGCAAAATTGTAACTCCTCTGCAACAGGTTTACACAATTCGGCTTTACATGTCACAATTTAGCATGAGTTGTCTCTGTTAGAACCACAGTTCAGCACAAATCTATTAATACCTGGTTTATTCCTGTGCCAGGCATTTTAAAGCAACAACTTCTTGCCATATGGGTATGCTCGACTGCCCGTCTAATACTTCACCAAAACAACAGAAAGGTGCTTCAGTGGTAACTTCCAAATTAGAACAACACGTTCACAAGACTTCTCTGGCTTCAAACTTTAACCCAGTTTCGAGGAAACAAGGAATCCCATCAGTTCTCTTCAAGACCCCTTCGCAAATATGCTGGTCTGCCTCTGTGTAACCTTCTCCACCTTTCTTTCCCCTTACCCCAAGAACCAAATAGTGATCAAAAGATGGTCTCGTTTTCTTCTATCTTGGGTTTGGCAATATTGATAACATGATGATCTGTGTTTCATAGCACATAAGCAGCACGTTTTACAACCATTGTGCTTCCCAATCTTCTTGCCTTGAGCACTGTTTGTTATATTGGTTTTGCTAGATTTGTACATACTGTTGGCTTGAGTATTGCTTGTAACCTTTTGGGTTTCTGGGCCTTCTACAATCTCCCACGCTTATTTGCACAATCACTTTGTCTCAACAGTTATAACTTTTGTTGGTTTCGTATAGTTTGGTATTCAGAATTATAGTCACTGCTGCTTTCACTCACACATGAGTGAAACTGCCTGCTGTGAAAACGCAGACAGCGTCAGAGCTTTCTGGGGTCACTTACAAGCTGTGAACTCACTGGTTAAGTCGCTCGTTCACGCTCCGCTTGGTGTTCGCAGGTCTTCTGTGCTTGTGGTTCCTTGCAATCGGGCGAACAGCCTCCTCTGGTCCTCCTCCGCTCACTTCACTGAGAAATGGAGCTTTCTCTACTCCGAAAAAGGGTCAGGTGCAACCCAGCCACCTGGAACCTCTAAAGAGGGCACACTTCCCTTGCTACTGCTGCTTTCCGCTGCACAACAAATCTTCACCGGGCAAGTGTCTTTTCCTTACGCTTCCCGCTGTGCGACCTCTGCAACAGGGAGAGCTTGAGGCAAAGACTCTCTCAAGACCCTCCACCGCTTCAGGTGTTATAGTGGTCCCGGCATCTTCTCTCACCTCCAGCTTCACTTTCAGCTGCACACACGGCACGCGCTGCTTCCTCCTCTTATGCTGCTCCTTCCTTCCTATGCCTGCACCTGAGGGGCCTTTTTAAGCCTCTCATTATTCCTCAGGTGTAGGTCAGCTACACCAATTAGCTGACCGATCCCACAGCAGTGTTCCTCTGCATCCCTCTTCCTCGTCCAAGTACTGAGGGAATTATGGGACTTAAAGTCCCTTCCAATAAAGTTAGTTTTTCAAACTCTTTCTGCTTTGCAATAAGCCATTCAAAGACTAGGGTCTCGGGAGAAGTTAAACAGGAGAATGTCTCCTTCCTCCTGACCCGTTTCCTTCCCCAAGTGATCTTCCCGCAGAACACCACCCATAGGGTCAGGATCAGGAAGCGTCTCCCTTCCCCTGGCCACTTGAGGAAGGTCCCAGGTCAAAGCTTTGAGGGGAATCACTACTGATTCATCACAATACATACTGTGTTGATGTAAGCCACCTGGACCCTGGGGGTAATTAAAGGGTAGTGCTAACCCTGCCAAGACAGCACCAACAGAGAGGGCTCTGAAAGTGCTGTGCCCTACATCTAGGACTCGGGGCAGAATCTGCTCTTCCAGCCTAGCCAAGCATGCAGTTCAAAATACAAGCTGAGAAATGGGTTATCCCTATAATGCCAGAATTATATGTTGCAAGCACTAAGCAAAGCCAATATTAAATAACGCTTTGAGGGTGTTGTCTGTGCAAGTACCTGATGAGCCTTCTTAAAACACTTAACACAATCCATAACCTCTTGCATGCACCCAACAAACTTTTATTTCTTTGCTGTTGACAGCAGACATTAAATTGTGATTTTTATGGGTCCCCACCATGTGAGATTTTGGCTTCACTTTTTCTTGGGAATGAAACTTTATTTTGAAAAGGTTTGATTTGCTGCAGTTAGTTCAGTGGAAACCTTTACAGCATAAAGGAAAGCTTCAGGCTTGCCATATAGGTATGTATTTTGATTCCATTAAATGGGCTGCATTAATGCAGTATTTTAGTGCTCTATACACTAGTCTCGGCTGGACACACTCTCAATGCCTTGTTGCACACTGATATTTTGCTCACCACCCCACTCTCATGGCCAGACCACTCCCTCCTCTCACCTGGATCCTCTCTGCCCTCTGACCACTACTCCTCCTGCTCTGACAACCTCATTCACAGACATCCGCCCGATGAAACGAGTGTCAGCTGCTGCTTTCGGATCCACCTTCACCCCTCCCTCTACGCCCACTGCAGATGCTACCTCTGACTCCGTTTTCAGCAACCTCCATCTTAACATCACTAACACTCTCGACATTCTTGCCCCAGTCATGAGGATCCACCTGAAACATGCCACCAAGCGTAACACACTTGGTATGATTCTGTACTTGCAGACCTGAAACCCAAGTGTAGAGCTGCATAACGTAAGTGGCAGACCTCAGGCTCAGCCTCAGACAAACTGGCCTGTTGTCTTCTTCAAAGGGACCACATCCAGGCTTGCATCTCTGGTGCATCCAACAACACGGCTGAACCCTTTAAACTCTGCAAGGAACTAGCCAACCCTTCTTCAGTCTACACCTCGCCTCTACCCTCTCAGGCCCTCTGCAATGCATTGGCCACACTCTTCACAGCAGAACTCAGGACATTAGGAGCACTTTCTCTTCCTTGAAACCCTTCCCATCCCCCTGCCACCTCTGGCCACCCATCCTCCCCGTGGCTTTCTCTCCTCCTTCTCTCCTATCACATCTGACAAGATCACCAGAGTTGTCTGCTCTATGAAGGTCTCTTCCAAACAGATCTCCCCCTGTTTTTCCAGAACTATTAAGGACAATATTGACTCCTTTGCCCCTGCACTTGCTAATTTCTGCAACCACTCTCTTGCTACTGGGTCTTTCGATCTTCCCTCAAGCACTTTCTTGTGCGCCCCCTCATGAAAAAAACTGCATGTCTGGCTAACTACCGCCCCATCTCTATCACCCCCTTCCTTGGGAAACTCTTGTAGAAGCTGTCCTTCCCCCAAGTGACCCACATACTGAGCTTGTTGGTTGCCTTCATGACCGTCAATCTGGATTCTGAGTATCCAGAGGCACGGATACTGCTCTCCTGAACACCCGTGCAAACTGCTCACATCTCTTGACTCAAACTCTCCAGCTGTTCTCATTCTATTTGATCTCTTCTCTGCATTTTATATGGTCAACCATTTCATCCTCATAAAACAGCTCCACGATACCCTTGGTATCTCAGAGCTCGCACTGGACTGGCTGACCTCCTTCCTCACTGACCGTCTCTTCAAGTTATCCTGGGCTCTTTCTCCTCTCTCACCTTTATCGCCACCTGTGACGTTCTCCAGGGCTCCAACCTTTCTGTTATGCAGATGACACACAACTCTTCTTCAAACTTCCCTCTGATCCTCTCATTACTTCCTCCACTATTCCTGACTGCCTATCTGCCATCCAGTATTGGTGTGTCTCCAATGATCTCTGCCTCAACTCCAGCAAGACTGAGATCCTTCTCATTGGGACTCCTGCTCCCTCTGTCTTCCTTTCTCTCTGGCCACCCTCTACGGGTTCTCCCCCTTCTCCTTCATCTGAAGCCACAAAGTCATCTTCGACTCCTCTTTTTCCTTCCTCCCTCACATCCAGTACCTTGCCAAGAAGGCCCACTTTCAACTCCACCTCCTCCAAGGAATTTACTTCCTTTCCTTACTTTCCCCCCAGATGCTCAATGTCTCTAGAGCTCTGGTACTCTCCAGGCTGGACTACTGCAACAGCCTCTTCCTTAATCTACCCTCTTCCTCTCTACGTCCCCTCCAGCTTATCCAGAATAGGGCTGCAAGGCTTATCCTTGGCCTCAAACCCACGGACCGCATCTCTCCAGCTCTAAAATCTAATATGCTGGCTCCTGGTTGCTGCACGAATCAAATTAAAATCTCTCTGCATTATCCATAAGGCTCTCTAGGGCCGGGGACTGTCCCTCCAGATCTTTACGCTCCTATGGCGCCAACTCACTGCGTGTCAAGCGATTCTCTAAACAGCGAGCTGGTGGCCGATCTCTTTCCTCAGCTGGCTCCCTCCTCAGGAACATCCTCCTCCTTCCACTTTGTCTTAAGCAGGATCGCCTCAAATTCCAGAAGCTCATCAAGACTCTCCTCTTCACCTCCACCTTCCCCCCTCTCCCTCCCTTGCTAAACCCCACAGTCACTGAGATTGGTGACCAGGGCCCTTATGTGTCCTTTTGGGTCATGCCCACTCCCGCACCCCCCAATTGCCTTTCAGCCTCCTCCCACTCCCAGCACTTGCCTTTGGGCGTCCACTGGCCTGTGCTGTCTCATAGGCCTGCACCTGTTGTATCGGCAGTTGACCACACTTAGCAAGTGATCTCTTCCAGGCACTTAGCAGCTTGCAATTTACCCCCAGCACTTCCCTCAGGTGAACTCCTAGCACTTACCCCCTCCCTCATCCCTTCCCTCTCTCTGCACTTGCACGTTCTGAATGCTCACAATACATAGTAGGAACGCCTCTTTCTTTCTCTTCATTGTTATAAAATTTGCCTTTCGTTCATATGTTCCCTCCCCGTTGCCCTGTGGGCGCTTTGAAACACAATTTACTTGATGTATAAGCACCTTACAAAGGCACAATAAATATATAAAAAATATAGATCGAACAGAATGAAAACATTTAAGGCAAGAAATGAATTGTGAATGTTTTTACTGCATGCATTTTGGCACTCACATGAGCATATGTTGAATTTAGGAATTGATGAAATTGCAAGATGAGAAGAATGAAATACAGAAAATCTGTGAAGAACAAGAGCAAGCTTTACAAGAAATGGGTCATCACCTCAGCCAGTAAGACTGCGTTTATTTTTTGTTTGACTTCGCAATAAGGCATGTTTAAGCTATGTGTACGTTTTTGTCTTATCGCAGACCAGCACTTCAATAGGCATTGCACCAAATAATGTCTGTAAATTGTCTTCATGTATTTTAGAATAATATGGCATGATAATGCAGTACAAGAACAAAATATAAGTTTTAGATTGGGCATATTTATGTGCAGTCTGAATGTTTAACATTTTTATATATCCTATATGATATGCATGGCATAATTCTTATAGCTGTCTTCCTAAAATTAATTCCTCACCTTTTCCAGTACAAAAGCCCTCCTGGATATGGAATATCTTAACGTAGCAAACAGGTAACTTGGGTGTGGCTTCAATGAATCGCATGAGGATAACGAAGGGACCATTGACAAATGGTATCCAACATACATAAACCCAATTTGCAACGTATTGCTACAATCGAGACACTATGGGAAATAAAATAAAAACTTTTATCGACATTAAAGGCATGGTCTAGTAAAATTTGTTATTGTCCCTACGGGTCGGCCATGTTTTTTTAAGCCTAAGTGGCTCGATTTTAGAAAACTTTCCTATGGACCTTACCCGAGTTTTCGTCCATTAAACGCACGCGAAAACAAGCACCAGGGCGCCGCCATTTTCTGATAATCCTATCACTTGCTGCATCGCCCTGGCTGACCTCCTTTTGAGGCACTAAATCAATTCCCCCGCCCCTGAGCCTGACATTATCCAAACATTCATATTCCCCGCCTCTCTCCGTGACGTTACTGTGCTGCGTAGGCAAACGCGCCCAGTCGTCTTCTACGCGACTCCACACAGAACCCTGAAACCAACACAGACCATCTCACAACACAGCGCGCCACAATTCGGAATATGAAACTGTACTTTAAAATCAAATAGCAACACGGTACATTTGGTAAAGTACATTTATTTTACATTAAATGTTTAGAGAATATTCAGCAATTGCCATATGAACTCCGAAAGCCATTTATTTTCTTTTATCTGTATCCGCCATGGTACACAGAGTGTTACTTTTCGTTAAAAGAAGCACTTTGGAAGCACGGTGAACCGCAAGGCTGTTCCATCAACTAGGCACTAGTCCATCGTAAAGGTTGAGATGTTGTTTCTAGCCACTAGTACAGCGTTAAGGGCATGTGGGCCCTTGGCGATCGTCTCATAAAATTGTCAGTGTGCTCCAGTTGTTCACACGAAGCTGCAGGTGTCTACTGTAAAAGCCATCTGCTGGTGTCTCAAACCGATGGCAGTAGCAGAAGGGGAGCAAATACCTGTTATGAAAACAAAAAAATTATAATTAGTCTCGCCAGCCGATCTTCATTAATATTACTCATTTTATTTATTACAGCCGATCAGAAACTATTTGCTTGCAAGGATAGTTCAATGGAGTATGTTCGGCTCTAAAATCAATGCGAAAAGTAACGAAATAAATCGAGGCCAACACACAATGATAAACGACAGTTAGTCTACATGCGTGAGGAATGATATGATATATGATATGGCATTTGTAACGCGCCTATACTCAAGTGTTTCTAGGCGCGACGAGGGAGGTGGGGAACAAGGGCAGACAGACAACGATCCTACTAGGCCAGGTGTCTTTCTGATCGCGCATGGGGAAGGGGGAGGGGGGGCAAAAGTGCTGTACATTGTTAGCTGAATACAAATTAAATAATAGGGCCAGCTGGTTGCAAGTGCAAGGTAAATGCCGGGAGAAGGGGCTGAAGGATACAGAGACAGTCCCGTAGTGCAGGTAGGCAGTGCAGGGAAAAGTGGCTGGGCCAAGGACCGAGATCGGTGAGACCAGTGAACCTGCATGCCCATGTGCCCACTACGAACACGTTTTCCTTGCTTTTCCTAGCTCTTCATTCATTCATTTATTCATGCATCCATTCATTAAATCTTCATTCCGGTATAAAAGCGTGTAAAGATTTACTTACATTATATTTGAAATTTCCATTGTGTCTCTTCGTAATGCAGTCTGTAAAACGGACCGTGCTCTTGACAACGATTTTTCGTATACTGAACTAAAATGAAACTCGGTCTAGTTTCTGAATTTTCTGCCTTATCGTCTCTTACGTTATTGCGCACCCCCTTCAAATGTAGTTCTTTCGGCATGGTCCCTGTCTCAAGGTCAAAAAACAATAGACCCTTATACTTCCAGTGCGACTTGTGGGCCTCATCTGGGCGCGAGCTGAAAATCAAAGCCGCTGTCCTTCGCATTCTTTATTTGCAACATCACGTAGTATAGGCATCTGTGAGAACTTGTAGTTTAGAATCCGTCTATGTAGTGCGCCTTTGCAGCCCAAATTGAGACATTTAATTTTTGGCGGAAGGTCAGGGAAAGTATAAAGTACCACAGGAGTTGAGTTAAAAGTGAGATTTATTGTTTGTTTGTTTGTTTTATTATTTGCAATACGCAAGCCTCCCCTCCGTTAACAGTGCGCAGCATTTACATTTACATGAGATGAGACATGAGAAAAATATATACACACACATATATGAGGTGAATAGAGAGAATTCAAAGATGACACCCAGCTTGTTCGCCACCCATGATGGTGAAGGTAGGGGTTAGGGTTACAGGTACACTGTACAATAACATTTATTTACAAAAAGACAATTGTATTGCAATTATTTAAACCGGATTTGTACTTCACAACCAGCTGTGCTTCGGGTGGGCATGGCACAGTCGCAATGTTTGGTGGCAATGGATCACTGCTCTGCACAGAAACGTCCAAAATTCCATATCTGTGCTTCTCTAACACAGCAACAATAAGACATTTCACAAAGTCGAACTGCATTTCATCATAGACTGGTTTGATCACCCATTGCTTACTTCGTTTTGAAAACACCTTAGTGTAGCGAGGCCTCCTTACTTTACCCCTAGTCCTAGATTGTTCACGTCCGACATTGCTGTTATGGGCCAAGACCGCTAGTAGAGTGCGATGTTTCATGCCCCGAAAGCTAAAATGCAAGCGCTTTGGCCTGTACTTTAGGCACATATTGTGGAACACCTCCAAATCTCCTGTGTGACAGAATTCTGTCAGTCCTCTCAAATCTCTTGATAGAGTTTTGTCGAAAACAATCTTCTCAATGGCTTTGTGTGTCGGTGAAGATGGAATCAACCACTTCTTCTTCCTTGCCTCCTCTGGGGACAAAGGGCCATGTTCACATTGGTGGAAATGTTGATTTGCTGTGCAGCGGTGAACGTTGGTACAGTGGTGCATCAGTGACTGCCATTTTTCAAGTAGTATTTCCACTGACCCTTCACAAGTTTTTGAGCTCCACCAAAGATGGTTGGTGATAGAATGGGACCACTGCAAAATACTTTCAAAACCTTTTTTTTTCCCTGCAGCCGAGATTTTCTTATTGATTGATTTAGCAAGATGCCATACGTCAAATTGATGTTTAATATGTGGGAACTGCTCTCTCATTGTCTTGGCAATTGAAACGTGTCTGTCCGTGGCTATGAGGTCGATGTGCATTCCCCATGGCCACTGACGATGTACATTGTGTTACCTGCACGACCACCGAACTCACAATTTTCTTACTATCCATGTCCTGAAAGTGGTAGGTGCAGTACTTGGCAGAAAATCCAGGGCTGTCGCACTGTCCATCGCCGGCTAGCCTGAATCGTTTGCCTTCGAATGTACTTGCTAGAGACAATTGTTCAATTTTCCAAGCATCACTAATGGCCGGAAACAGATAATCACGTTGGTATATGTAGTACAGCGCTTTAGAAATGAAATGGGGTCCCACAAATTGAAAGAAAGCCTCTAACTTTCTAAAACTGGAGCCACTAAAAAGTGATGCAGCTGCACACAGTAGATTGCCTGCTGGCAGTTTCCCCAGCATCGGTTGTGCAGACCATGAGAACCTATGATTTAATCTACAGGCGGCATTTATTTTGACGTTACTGCCTTTTATTTGACGAGTCACATTAATCAATGGCTTCCCACATACTTTCCCTCTAATGGAATCCACACATTTCAGCATACTTATAATTTCCATCAAACAACTGTCGAATACAATGTATTTGCTCTCTTTCATTAGACTGTCATCCTGCGTCATCGTTGTTTCGGCCTGTGACGTTGTGGAGATTTCAACACATTGGAAAGTAATATCGCTGATATCAAGTTCTGATGCGTCTATGGATGCTGCGGCTGGTTCATTCTCTGTCATTTCGACATCTATTACTTCAACATTGATGGGAGAACACAACAATGTCGACAGGTTTTTTGGTGGCAAATTTGTGGCGGGTGTAGATTGTGTGAATTGATCTGCAACTACTTCAGAGCTATCTTCAATACATTCAATAACATCTTCTTGTGGTGGTGTGGTCGCACTGTAGCTATGGTCCAATGCAACTTTGCTGTAGTCTCCAAACACAGTTAATTCGTGTTCTGGCCATTGGACATGAGCATCTCGAGCCTCAACACGCCTCGCCTCAATTAATAGTTCCTCCATAGTGTATGGTCTGGCAGGCAACATCTCTCATTCGCTTCACTGTCTGTGTATGTATAGTTCTGACACCCACGGGTAACTGGAGGAGAGATTGTAAAAGGGATGTTCAGTTTAAACACAAGATAAAGTGTAGACCAATTGACTGGAAAAAAACATAAAATAGTCCCTAGCACAAACATTTTTTTAAAGTTTTGAACTGTTTGTAACTAACCTTTTTTGTTTTTTTTTTCTTTGCAACTTTTTTGACTCGACCTTCAACATCTGCACGCTGTAGCTCCGATTCGTTTCCGCATGTCCTCCCTTCCTCTTGCGCTGCAACGACTATATTTTCTGTATCCGCATAGACAGCACGGAATGGGGCTCCATTGTCTCCCTGAAACATAGTACTTTCATTACTATGTATCAAAATATTGTTAGCATAAAACACACGTGAGGACGAACACACGGGTACATCTCAAAAGCCAAACACGATTTAAACATTGTGTGCAACAATCAAACGACAAGTATTCGACCAGTGATGATCTATTTCGATGGAGCTGTCAGTATCCATACCTCTGGCTCTGCATGGACTGCCATGAATGATTGTATTGGAGAGGAGGCATCCGCATCTCCCTGAAACACAGTACTTGCATTAGTATGCTTTTCAATATTGGAAACATAACACACACTTGGGGTCGACGGCACAGGTACATATAAAGAGATAACCACCAATGATGCATTGTACAAAAGAATCAAGGAAAATCTAAATATGCTCACATTTCATCGACTTATTTCTCCGATTCCTTTACATCTTCATCATCTAAATGAGATGTTGTGATTGTGGTGGGAGCTCCGTCGTCTCCCTGAAACACAGCACTTGGATTAGTATGGTTTTCAATATTGGAAACATAACACACACTTGGGGTCGAATGCACAGGTACATATAAAGAGATAACCACAAATGATGCATTGTCCAAAAGAATCAAGGAAAATCTAAATATGATCACATTTCATCGACTTATTTCTCCAATTTATTTACATCTGCATCATCTAAATTGGATGTTGTGATTGTAGTGGAAGCTTCGTCGTCTCCCTGAAACACAGCACTTGCGTTAATAGGGAAGAAAGTATAGCAAATGGAATCACGTTATATGATCACGCATGATGGAGCTGTCATTATCCATACCTCGTGCTGCTGAAGAATATCTATGGATGTTGCAAATGTAGTGCGCACTTCCGAAAGCTGTTGCGCCGATTCGTATACGCATGGTCCCGCTTCCACTTCCCCTGGAATTACTTGAATGTCAGGCTCTGCATCAAGTGCAGGGGTTGACGCTCCATCAACTGCCTGAAACATAGTACTTGCATTAGTGAGGATTACAATAGTGAAAACATAACACACACCTGGGGTCGACAGGACAGGTACATATCAACGGCTAACCACGAATGAAACATTGTGTAGAACAATCAAACGACAAGAATTCCAGCTCTGATGATGACGCTCGATGGAGCTGTCAGTATCCATACCTCCTGTTGGTGAAGAACATCTAGAAATGTTGTAGATGTGGCGGGCGCTTCAGCATCTCCCTGAAAGACAGTACTTGCATTAGTATGGATAACACTAATTATAACTGAAAACAAACACCAGTTGACGATAACTAAGGTGTATATCAATTGGAAAGCACTAACCAAACATTCGGTAAAATAATTACACGATAAAATAAAACTATTACTTGACATGCATAAAACAAGTCTGTAGCGGATTAGCCTAGTAAGATTACCTGATACGCGCTAGAAGTGGTTGATAACTGCGACCACGTCAAGGATGTAGAATGTTCTTGCTTCAGATTCAAGGAATAGTCAAGAAGTTGTAAAGGTAAATTAATGATTGGTAATGAAATGCCAATATTAAAAATAGCCATGTAAGGCGACAGAATACTTGAAAAACGCTCAATACAGCACAGTTCCCTGTTCCCATATATATATACATTGCTTTTGTGGGTTATGAAATCGAAAAAGAATATATTGATAAATGTCATTATTCAAAAAACTATACACTCATATCAATATCGAAATTATTACAAGGGATAGAACACCTACAATATCAATTAATCCGTTCGGCTACCTACACACTACCGCAAGGCCTAAAGCTAAATCCGGACACTTGACTCACCGGTGGCGGAATGTGGACGAATAGAGTGGGAATAGCGTTTTCGAGCAATTTCCGTGTCGTTCGCCGTTTATTCTTCTTTGTTACCCAAGATGTTGTGTACATGTCCAAGGAAAAGTGCCGGCTGCAGATGCGGTATCGATCACCCCTCTTGTTCTGTAAGACTTGTTGGACTCTACTTTCCAGCTCATCTAGTGGATATCCGCAATGTCTGACCCATTCTCTTATTCAATCAACAGTTTTCGGGAATACATGCATTGTAGTGCCTTCAGATTTTGCATGGGTCTTCGAAGGGCAACCGCTAATCGAACAGGCAGGCATTGTTGATAAATCTGAAAAGTAAATATCGACATTATTATACAATCTTCAAGAATAAAGATTTGATACAAAAGTAAATGAATCATACAATGATCAATGCAAGGTTTGTTTTGGTCGCAGGAACTATACCAGTTCATTATAGGCGGCTCAGTATTTGCATAAGTTGCAGAAATGTATAAATGATGTGACTAAAATCTGAACATGTGACTCGTCCCTTGGATGTTCTGTCTTGCACGAGAAGGAAACATGCTTACATTATAGACTGGACCCCCAAAGGATGCAATTCGATGACAATAGACACGGATGAAAATAAATAGATCTATTGATAGCATAGCAATGGAAACTCAAGTCAATAGCAATGAAACCAATGAACATAGCACTATTGTGTACTCTATTCGCAAATAGATAGAAATTTAAAAATCTGCGAAATATTACTAGGATACATGGCCTTACCTTGACCAACAAACAGTTGGATTCAGCAAGCAGAGCAGTATGTTGCAGGAGAATAGGTGGGTGGCCACAGGTAGCACACTGATGGGTTTGCTCTAAGCGGTCACAGAAGTTCACGGATAGCACGACGACGAGCAGATTAGCGTAGATCTCAGTGGTTGCTAGGTAACACGTTCAGGAGTTGACTTGCAAAGCACAAAGATGTTCTCTTGAGACATATCAAGTGGTGTATAAAGTATTAGAAACAGGGGTGTGTTTGTGAATGAATGACGTATGTATGTCGTGGTCTTAGGGGGGCGGCCTGCTTGAAGGGGAGGCCTGGCTGGAGACACGGGGTCTGAGGAGGCCATGTGAGCGATGGCCCCTGGGCGTGGGATACCTTTTGAAGTGTACATGCTGTTTGGCACCTTGGCCGTTTGCGCCCGTCACAGCCCCCCATGCCAGCGCTCATCCCCGGGTGCGAACCGCCTTTGATAGAGGGGGGTGGGATGGATGGGCCTGGGGCGTGCAGATAAGGCACAGGAAGACTGCTGAGTGGAGACACACTTATGTGGATTGCAGGGGGGCGGCCTGCTTCAAGGGGAGGCCTGGCTGGAGACACGGGGTCTGAGGAGGCCATGTAACCGATGGCCCCTTGGCGTGGGATACCTTTTGAAGTGTACATGCAGTTTGGCACCTTGGCCTTTCGCGCCCCTGACAGCCCCCCATGCCAGCGCTCATCCACTGGCGCGAACCGGCTTTGATAGTATATCGTTGCTTATCAATAACAAATGCCACATACCGGAGATTCTCGTGAGCACAGACCCACACTTCAACTGGTGTATTATAGTGGTCAAGACCCTTAGGCCTGTATAATCCAATGGTAATTGTTAGTATAGATATATGTGTGACTTTTATAGAGACATAACCTACTGAAAGACTTTGAACAAGTGTTATTTAGTGCATGCATTATCGAGAATATGTTATGTTAGCTTAGATAGATAGTGACCACCCTGCTTCACAGCGACCAGACCTTGACCCATTCGGAGCACAGATGTCTGACGTCCATCCTTGAATGGAGACACACTTGATTCATTTAAAAAATCTAAACAACCGTTGTTAAAATATATCTGGTGTTTTATTTTGTATCTTATTTTCATGACACAAAAATACAAGACTTTAAAGATTATACAGGTCAGGTTGCAGCACAGCGAGGGAAAATCCCCTGTACTGACCGCTGTCACTCGGGAATGTTTCTCTAATGGCACGAACGGCACAGGCGGGTATCACTCTTCGAACGCGGTGTCCAAGCCTCCCGTGGAGCCACCATGTAAAGGAATGATAGGCCACCAGCCTGTACCACCTGTGAAAAGGAATGAAACAAACTGTTTTTAAATGACCAAGATAAGTTTAATAAACGTTTGTTGTCAATGACAATTCTTGTAACTAATGGCATTCTACACGGACAAATGCTATCTAGACAATTCACACTATTGAACGACTTACATGCGTTACAATGATATGTAGATGTAATTTTGGATATAGTAGAAGAACATGAAATAGGAGTGGCATGACAAGCAGAGTATACTTACTCGTTACTCGGATTACGAGGACGAACAGTTGCGCGAAGTTCGTGCATAAGCACCATCATTATCCTCAACACAGCCCGTGTGAGGCAGGCTGCCCTGAGGTCTGGCAGCTTGGTGATGCATTGCGGTCGTGGCTCGCCTTCCGAAATGTAGGCCAGGCATCCCGAGTTTTCTCGGCAGCAGCAGTTCTTCTCCTCGGTCGGCATTAGCTCGCACCGATTGCATGTGCACCAGGTGGAGACGCCGTCCATGCGACTAGGCCCAGGCTCTTCATCTGTTGATTCGTCCTGCCAACTGCCGTCCGAACCCCCATCGTTTTCGCGTGCTTCCCTTTCCAGTAGTTCCTCCTCGGTATACTCGGGCTCGTACATGTAGGGTATTATTGTAGCCATTGTGTGGTAAACAAAGTAAAATAATTTACCAAGATGGTGCAGGTGTTCACACGGGCTACAAGCGGCGAAGGTAGCTGACCAGAGCACAGAAACGAGTCACACAATACTCTAAGTAACACAGAGAGAGGAATGGAATCGAAAATCTGCTGCTATGTGTTGTGAAACGGTCTGTTTATACTTATTGAGGAAAGAGGCGTCCTGCCATGGCGACACGTCATTAGCTGAAGCGCAGCGAATGTTGACACAAGACGTGCTTTGGCGTTGGGAAATGGGCGGTACGAGTCTGCTGATGACAGGCTCAGGGGCGGGGGATATGATTTAGTGCCGCAAAAGCAGGTCAGCCAGAGCGATGGGGGAAATGATAGGATTATCACAAAATGGCAGCTACCTGGTGCTTGTTTTCGCGTGCATTTAATGGATGAAAACTCGGTTAAGGTCCATAGGAAAGTTTTCTAAAATCGAGCCACTTAGGCTTAAAAAAACATGGCCGACCCGTAGGGACAATAACAAATTTTACTAGACCATGCCTTTAATGCTTCCTATGCATCCAATTCTGATAGCAGCCACACAGGGAAAGTTTCCAGTCCATAACTAAACTTCAGAATTACCTTTCCCAGGTACAATTACAAGACTGTAATCATGGTGAATATCCTGTATTTTTTGTCAATCTTACACATTTGGGTAGCTTATTCTTACAAAAAATGTCTGTAGAAGGGTGAGTAGCAGTTGGATAACCCAAGTACAGCAAACTTTCTCTAAACATTAGCTTGGAACGATTTATAAACCAAGAACATTTATTTTTCTTTCCCTGTTTACAGAATTTTAGCACTACCTTTTTCTGAGGGTTAATCTTCAGGCTATTTTCTAAAATGAAATGAGTGAAGGCATTGATTCATATCTGCAGACCAATTAGAGTGCAGTGGAATAGGACACAATGGTCGGCATATGCAAGCCAAGTAATACGTAAATCTTCAACTTTGGAAGGTACAAAAGACGGCTTGGATAACAACATCAGTCACATGAAGATTAAAAAGACAAGCAGCCAACATACAACCTGGTCTGAGCCCATTTCGGGTTGGAATACATTTTGACATTGCCCCTTCATTATTTAAAAGCACTTGCACAGATGTTACTTCATGTAGATGAATCAGGATACTCAAACCTTTCGAGAGGCCTAATTTATTTAACTTGGCCCACAAAATGTCCTGATCAACTAAATCAAAAGCCATGGATAGGTGAATAGAAACAGCATAAATGGGTAAAGGATCATCTTTCTAGGCTAAATTCTGTATGCAAGAAATTAGGAGACCCCCAGAATCCGTACCTATCTGCTTTCTGAAATCTATTTGGATCATATGTAACACATTGTTTTACACAATCCACTCCACCATCTTCTCCAAATTCAATTCTGCAAAGATATTAGAAGTATATAACAAAAGCTGTCCTAATAGATTTGTTTCTAAAGCGCTATTGTGTGCATTTAGTATCTCTTTTATTCGATCTATATGACATTCAGTGTCTCCGGATTACAAGTTCTGCTAGCAACAACTGAATACATTCCCAAACTACATAGTTATCAACTTCTTTTATGTACACATGAATGAACAGAGAGTGTTGGTTTATCAATTTCCCAACCTCTTCTTCTTACGTCTTGTAAAGTGATTGTATTTTAGCATATAGCACATACATTAAGTGGATACATAGTTCTACAGCATTTGACATCTTATGCTCATATACTTGCTCATATATTCCCAAATTCACATATGATAGCATGCATCAACTTCTACATTTAACAATACATACAGCATAAATCAAATGTGCATAGAATTACTGTACATACAGACACACTCAAGGTGTTGTATCCCAACAGTATATACAATAACTTGTAAACCAAAAAACATGACATACATTTCGAATATAATCCTAAAACTACAATAAACATCTAGTAAAACCCTGCTTGTTCAGTGTTTTCTATAATCCATGTGTCCAGTGGGTTTAGATTCCTGGTAGATCTTTTGTAATTGAGTCCTCAGAGTTGCTATGTAGGTCTCAATAGGTCTTAGAATCAGCATCCAGGAGAGTGATAGGCCGATAGTGGGGGACATGTTGTCCCCCTTTTTATAAATAGGAATAACATAGACTGTCTTCCATGAGGATGGTGAGGACACAGAGGCCGTAATACCCATAAACAAGACATACCACATGCAGGCCCTTAGACCCGGAGCATTCTTAAAGATTTTATTTGACAGGTGATTAGGACCTATCCACCAAGACAGACTGGCCTTAGTTATTAATCTTTCAATATCCTCTACTGTGACCTCCAATGTCCAACCGAAAGAAGGGGATAATTGCATATCCTCGAAACCACTCCCCTCATTTCCATATAGCTTTGTAAAATGCGAGATCCATATATCTTCTGAGATAGGATTACTCTGAGCAACCATTTGACTTCATTCCAATCCATTAGTCGAAGACCAGACATTTTTAGAATTGGCCTTGTTCCTTTTCTTTTTTTATCCTCATTTTCACTGCCATATCTAAGAAAGACCTTTTCATCTGGCGGATATATTTGCGTGTTCTAAAGATCTGAACTTGTTGATCAAATTTATGAGTATGTTGTTTCAGGGGCAGATTCTTTGCACAGGACTTATGTAGTGACTCAACTGCAAGCTCAATATGTTGGTTAATAGACTTGGTGGTGTACCTAGACGACTTAGCTTTATATGCGCAATTCACAAACTCTTGCACCACCACCATATTAAAATGATTAATATTGCCCTCATGCCAACTGAGCCGATTAGTGTTACGCTCACCTGGTATCCACAGGGACGCCACCCAGCCGGATTACTCGCTGGTATGCTTCTCAGCTTTGCCCTGATGTGGTCTGCGGGGAAGGTTCTGCCTTGTGGTAGAGTTAGGCGTGCTCTCTGTCCTGCCTTCTTTGCAGGGGCGCGTTGTCTTTCATGGGCGGGTGCGGTCCAGTTACTTCACTGACGCCGGCCCGTTTGATATTGTTCAGGTAGGTCTTATTGCTGTTCTTTAGTTTTGTTGCTATCCTGCATGCTTTTCTTCATTTAAAATGTCTCGGTTTTTCTCCCTTAGGTATGCAGAGCTCCAGCGCGGCTAACTGGCTTGGTTGAGCCACGCTGGTAAATGATGGTGCATTTAGAGCGCTATGATGTGGTAAGTAAGCGCTATGCGCAGCGCTGCGAAGTCTTGCCTTTGCTAACCTGTGTTTTCCTTCCTTGTAGGTAGCGGTGTTCTTCAGCATGAGTGGAATGTCCGGAGTGGTGCCAGCCGAGAGGCGACCAGCCAGGTAAGCCCTTTGAGCAGTTCGTAATTTGCAAATGTCTCTGCTGCTTTCTTTGATGTTGCCTCTATCTTCCTCTTTCAGGTCGTTCTGTCCGGGAGGCATGCAGATTCGAGGAAGCTGTTCTCCGTAGCTGCGAGTGGCTAAAGAAAAAAACTGCACATAAGATGCTGCTGCTAATGATGTTCCTTTTGTCTCCTTGCAGGTTCTGCTTCTCCGAGGTTCGAGGGAATAGCTGGACACGGTGAGCGTCACGTTGCAAGCTGCAAAGTAACGCAAAGCGTGTTGTCTTGCTCGGGTGTGGTTTAAATAGCCCCAACAAAATAGTCCAGGTAAAGTAGTCCCTAGGCTACCACACCCAAAACACTAGACCGCATAGGTTGGTTCCTTGGAACCAAGCTATGTGGATGCCTCCATGGTGGCTGACAACACATTAAGTAGTTCCCAAGCACATGTTTTCCATGGTGTATGAGCCTGGTGCCATAGGTGCCACGAGTGGCCCCAAGAGGGTTTTGGAAGAGGATGCCAGGCTCTAGAGGCCCGAGTCCTGACTCCACCTGGCCAATGGGTTTGCCAGAGGGGGTTTTGGGCGAGGGTCGTGACAATTAGTGCTCATGTTTACCAACAAGGTATTTAAATTCTTTAACAGGAAATAGTCATTACCATTTCCTTCAAATACAGAAACCAACATACTATGGTCAGTAAGTTGATTCAGAACTATTTCAAATTTTATGCAAAGGTCCAATGAAGTCTTACTTACAAAAACATAGTGAATAGTGGATGAGCAATTGTCCCCATGCCAAGTGTAATTATCCTTCACATTACCCCCCAATAGCTCATTTAACATATTAAGACTCCAACCTTCCAAATTCCAATGCCATTCTACCCCTTGGATTATTTTTCTCTGGGCTACACACACCTCCTCTACCCCTTGATAATGTAGGTCAAGACACCAAGAACTATCGCATTCCGCATTGAAATCCCCAACCACACTAACCTGCCCACTTGGGCAGCATATGAGCCAGTCCTCAAATAGTTCATGAAGCTTTCACATTTTCTGGTTTATATCAATATTAGGACTCTGCCACAGGTTTCCCCCCTTCTCACCTGTTGCTGTTGTTTACTGGAGCTCCTTGAAGGAGTCTTCTTGAGCACAGTCCGGGTCTTGTATAGTCCCGTGTGGACGTCTTCGGGTTCCAGCGTGCGATTGGCGCTTCGACTCCTGGAACGTTCAGTAAATCCGGGAAATCCAGGAAATGATGAAGTGTACTCGGAGGCGGGTACACGGGGGTCCAGGATACAGGAGGTAATGAAAGGAAGGGACTGAAAGAGGAAGAGACAAGGGAACCAGGAACCGGGAACAGGTAGTCAGCCAGAACGAACTACGGCAATGCACGTTTAACCACTGCAAGCGGTAGCGTTAAGAAGCGTGGGCCCGCGGGGGCGTGGCTTCTTTATAGAGTGTGCTACGTCCAACGCGGAAGCTGGTAAACAACGTTCCGTGTTTGATGGCCATGTTGGTAGTACTACTGAGTGCAAGCCTCGATGTGTCAGGGACCAGGAAGTCCAAAAGGGACGCGTCCGACGGTTCATGACTCCGAAGACCCATCCCTCGGTGTATGAGATGATACCTTCTGAGTAATCTGGGAACATTTAGATTTGAGATTGGTTCCCAGGTGCGTTCACTAGGAGGGTACCCTTTCCACTCAACCAGGTATTGTATCTGACCACGTTTGTACCTGGAGTCCCGTATGCTGGACACTTCGGATTCCAGCTGGTCCTCGATAATTACTGGGTTAGGCCTGGGGGCAGTCCGGGAGGACTGGATGTATGGCTTCATTAAAGACGTATGAAACACTGGGTGGATCTTCTTCCAAGAGTCTGGTAGTTTGAGCCGGAAGGCCACTGGATTAATGATTTCCTTTATGGAAAAGGGGCCATAGTACCGGGGAGCCAGCTTATTTGGTCGTAGATGTCGAGGCAGTAGTTTTGAGGATAGCCAGACCTTATCACCCACTGTGTAGGATAGTCCTGGTCTTCTTTTGGAATCTGCATAATGCTTGGTGTGGGTTCGGGCCTTTTCTAGGTGTTCCTTGGTTTACTTGTGTACATTGATGAGAGTTTTGATCCAGGTGTCGAGTGTGGGTACTGGTGTGGGATGTGGGAGAGTGGAAGGTAGGACTGAAGGGTGGAATCCTTGGCTGCAGAAAAAAGGGCTGGTCTTGACGACTGAGTGGTCCGAATTGTTGTAGGCGAATTTAGCCAGGGCTATTAGGAGTGACCAATCATCCTGTACCTTTGGTAGTGAAGCAACGGAGATACTGCTCTAGAGTTTGATTCACCCCTTCCGTAGCTCCGTTGGTTTGTGGATGATAACTTGAGGAGAGGGCGCGTTGGATCCCTAGTATTCGGCATAGGTGTTTCCAAAACTGAGAAATGTATTGGTGCCCTCTGTCTGATATAATCTTGGAAGTGAGTCCATGAAGTCGGAATATGTGTTCCAGGAAGATTCCAGCAAGTTCTGATGAAGATGGTAGTTTATACAATAGAGTAAAATGAGCCATGTGAGTGAATAAATCAATGGTGACCATGATGGTCGTGTATCCCCTGGAAGGGGGTAATTCTACTATGAAGTCCATAGCAATGACTTCCCAAGGTCTTGTCGGTATTGAAGGTTGAAGTAGGAGAACCGCCGGCTTCTTATTATCATGTTTATTTTGATTGCAGACTGCACAGGCTTGGATATACAGCTGAACATCAGTTTTCATTCTTGGCCACCAGAATAGTCTCTGTATCAGACTGAGGGTGTTGGTGATGCCACGATGTCCTGAGTGAAAGGTATTGTGACAGAGATTTATGATCCTTTGTTGCAGTTTCTGTGTGGGAATGACCAGGCCGTTCTCCTTAAACAGATACCCGTCCTTAGTTCTTAGACTGCAGCGATTCTTCCCAGTAAATTCCTTCCAGGGGTCAGAGGACTGGGTTTGTATCCGAACATCTTCCAGGAGACTGATTGCTTGAGCTACAAAAATTGTGTTGGGAAACATCTTTGGGAAGGACCGATCCTCAAGAGTTTCATAGTCGGGACGCCGGGATAAGGCATCAGCAATTATGTTTTGTTGGGTTTTGCTGGGAGTTAGAGTTTGGGAAAGGTAAGCAATGGGATGTTCTAATTTATCCTCAAATTCCTGCTTCACAACAGCTCCAATGGCGTAGTTAGAGGCATCCGTTTCCACTAGGAATGGTCGATTGATGTCAGGTTGAGCCAGGATGGGGGCTTGTGTAAACTCTGTCTTTAACCGTTGGAATGCCTCCTCTTAGGATGTGGTCCAACGAAAGGGAGTATCTTTTTTCAACAATGTAATGATCGGTTGAACTATCTCAGAAAAGGAGGGTATGAATTTCTGATAGAAGTTGGCAAGCCCCAGGAAGGATTGGATCTGTTTTACAGTAGTCGGAACGGGCCAGGATAGTATAGCCTTTACCTTTGATTGGTTCATTCCGATTCCTCCTGGGCTAAGGACGAATCCTAGATAGTGAAGAGCGGAGACGTGAAAAAGGCATTTCTCGGGTTTAGCCAGGAGCTTGTGTTCACGTAGCCGCTGTAATACTGCCTTAACATGCTCTTCATGCTGAAGATGGTCCTTAGAAAATATTAGGATATCGTCCAGGTACACTATGACGAAGTGGAACAGCATATCAGAGAACACCCGATCCATGAAATGTTGGAAGACCGCTGGAGCATTGGCGAGCCCAAAGGGCATGACCAGGTACTCAAAGTGACCAAAAGGCGTTCTAAAGGCCGTTTTCCGTTCATCTCCTTCCCTAATACTGATCAGATGGTAGGCACCTCTGAGATCCAATTTCATAAAGACTACAGCTCCTCTCACTGCTTCCAGGATGAATGAGATTAAGGGCAATGGGTAGCGGTCCTTCAGGGTGCACTGATTTAACCCACGATAATCAAGACAAGGCCTGAGATCATTGGTCTCTTTTTTAGGAATGAAAAACAACGAAGCTCCTGCAGGTGATTTGGATGGTCGTATAGGTCCATTTTCAAGGTTGGTATCCAAATATTCACAGAGGGCTCTCTTTTCCGGTTCGGATAAAATGAACATTCTTCCAAAGGGAATCACGGCGGAGGGTTCACTGTCAATAGCACAATCTTCAGGTCTGTGAGGTGCTAGGGCCTGGATTATAGCAGTTGAAAACACATCGGTGTAGTCCTGATAGGCCCTAGGAACCTGGATGATATTTGAGACCGTGAATGGGCCTTGCTGGTCTGACGGTGTACCTCCAGAAGATGTCGGCAAGGAATCCAGGAATAGACAATGAGACATACAATGCTCTGAACCCAGGAACAAGGAACCTGCTGCCCAGTTGATGTATGGGTTGTGCTTTTGTAACCAGGGCATACCCAGCACCATTGGGTAGTGAGCAGACTTTATGATGTCTAACTTGATCACTTCTCGATGGTGATTTATAGAGAGCTGCAACTCCTGGGTTTGTAGAGTTATCGGTCCAGAAGAGCGTGGTCTTCCATCAATAGCCTCTACAGGTTGCGTGATGCCTCAAGTTTCATATGGAATGTGATGGGCAGTGACCCAATCTTGATCTATAAATATCCCCATGGCTCCACAATCCACCAATGCCAAAATGGGGTAGGTTTCGTTCTTGGATGGCGATAGAAAGGCCTGTAAAATCCCAAGATTATTTTGTCCAGGAGAGTTCAAGGATGGAATAGACATGGAGCAATCTTCTCTCTCCCGAAGCTGCGCTCCATCTAGGATCGGGAGCTGGCGTTTCCAGAACACCGTGGAGGTGCTAAAGGACACTCTCTCACTAGATGTTTATCTGAGGCACAATACATACAAAGCCTGGTATGAATCAGTCGCATTCTTTCTTGCGGGGATATGGGTCTGCGAAAGGCCCCGAGTTGCATGGGTTCTGGTTCATTAGCAGGGGTAGGAGCGTGCTCAGCCTTCGAGGAAGTTTCCATGGAGGTCTTTTGGAAAGACATTCTGGTCTTCTTCTTTTCTGCCTTCCGTTCCTGGATACTGAAGTCTATCTGTAGGGAGAGATCCATAAGAGCCTGGAATGTGCCTGGACGAGCTACTCTGGCTAGCTCATCTTTTATTTCTTCATTTAGTCCTCTTCGAAAAAGGGTAAACCAGGCTTCTGAAGACCAATCTGCTTCTTTGGCCAATTGCTTTAAGCGTGTCACATATGTCAGCATGTCTTGGGAACCTTGTTGGAAATACAGTAGGCGTTCCTGTGCACTATAGACCTGTTCTGGGCGGTCAAACATGGTCTTTAGAGCCTGTACGAATCCATCATAGTCATCCAGGAGGGCATCCCCAGAATTAACTAAGGGCGTGGCCCAAGTCAAAGCATTCCCGGAGAGATGCAAAATCATGAAGCCCACCTTTGCCCTGAGGTTAGAGAAGTAGTAGGGCTTGAAGGTGAAGTGGACTAAACACGAGTCAAGGAATCCGCGAAGGGTTTTTGAAGAACCGTTGTATTTATCAACTACTCGGCCCAACAATACGCTTTCTTTGGTCGCGGAATCCCGGGACAAGACTAATTGCTTTAACGCGGCATTCTCAGCCGTAAGATTCTGCACTTCCGTTGTTTATTCCTGCATGCCGCGCATACGATCTTGAAGCGACGCCTCCATGTCTGTGTCAATTTTGGTTTCGTTGGCGTCTCAATCTGTCACAGGTTTCCCCCTTCTCACCTGTTGCTGTTGTCTACTGGAGCTCCTTGAAGGAGTCTTCTTGCGCACAGTCCGGGTCTTGTATAGTCCCGTGTGGAAGTCTTCGGATTCCAGCGTGCGATCAGCGCTTCGACTCCTGGAACATTCAGTAAGTCCGGGAAATCCAGGAAATGATGAAGTGTACTCGGAGGCAGGTACACGGGGGTCCAGGATACAGGAGGTAATGAAAGAAAGGGACTGAAAGAGGAAGAGACAAGGGAACCAGGAACCGGGAACAGGTAGTCAGCTAGATCGAGCTACGGCAACGCACATCTAGCCACTGCAAGCGGTAGCGTTGAGACGCGCGGGCCCATGGCTTCTTTATAGAGTGTGCTACGTCCGACGCGGAAGCTGGTAAACAACGTTCCGTGTTTGACGGCCATGTTTGTAGTACTACTGAGTGCAAGCCTCGATGTGTCGAGGACCAGGACGTCCAAAAGAGACGCGTCCGACGGTTCATGACAGCCTCCAATAGATATGACCAGTAGGATCTGGCTAAGTGCTCCCTCAGCTTCATTCTTTATACCTACTACTAAAACCCCCTTAAAAAGGTTCACTTGTTTAGAAACACTATACCCAATATCATGACATATAGCCACTATCAGTCCTCCAGCCGGGTGCCCCCGTAACCCTTGCACAGCAGGCTGGCTGACAATTATGAACCCATCAAATATGGGAGGGTTGACTAGCCACGTACAAGAACAGATTTCCTATATAAAAGGCTTGCTCCTTCATGTTTTAATGTCTTTCAGTTGTAAGATTGCTTCACTGAAAGATTATGCCAACCATCTCCATTCCCCTTCATCAACCCCATGAGTTGCTTTCCAGTAGGGTTCTTCTTTCTGACTGGCAGCCCTCCCATAGCCCTCACAATTATTATAAGCTCACCCAATGGAGACCTAAGTGCCTCTAAGTGAGACTCTCCTGCTTCATAAGGTGAGAGCTCATAACCTAATTTGCATAGGTTAGAAGCTTCCTTTAGCAAAACCTCATAGACCATTCGACAAGGTATTGCATGCTTAACTTGGTCGAATCGTGAGGGATGTACACATTCCACCAATTCAATATCCTTAGTGCTAATTAGTCGAAGGGCAGGCATCTCATTAAAAATGACCAGAAAACGAGATCTATTCAAAACACCAGGGTCGCCTCTGACGAACATAAATTCAAACAATACACTTTGATCATATTTCTGGGCAGAGGTATGCCTCCTTCCCTCTGATAACTTAGGCTGATCCTCGAAGGACAGTATGTGTTGCCACCTGTAGGTTGCATTTTATCAACGGTTTGACTGGGGGCTGAACAATATCTCTAGTTATTGTCTCACATTGTGTTTGGCTCTGAGCATCCTTCCTTTGTTTTGGCTAGATCATTGTGGGGGCAAAGGCAGTATCTATCTCTGCCCTGCCTGTAAGTTGTCCTTTCGAGGGGATTGGGTCCTCCGACGTATTCCATATCTATGACGGGTAATCACCACAGCTGTGCTGCTTTGGAAAATTTTCGGCATCTGCGACCTGCATCAATGATGTCGATACGCTGTCCTCGAGGGCCTCTGTCGAGCCAACGTCACCGGATGTTATAAGTAGGACGCACAACGCCCGTAGCCTCAGTTCCGTTTTTTCCGTTAACTTTTTCGCTTTGGAGATCTCAGCGCGCCTCGGTTCTGTTCTTTCGGTTCTTCAAACCTGTTCGTTGTGAAGATTTCCATGATGTCTTTGTCTTTTTCCACCCCAAGGTTGGGTTTTAATAAGTGGTGGGACTGCGGGTCCAAGATGTCATTGACGGATTTGCACGTTGCCTGCCTCTGCTGCCTCACTGAGGACCACGACACGGATGACTGTGTAGACTGCCAATCGCTTACATCGAAGGCCTTGCGGGAGCGTAAGAAGAAGCTTTCTATAGGTAAGGTGGCCAAGCCCCGGAAGTCGAGATCCACTGGGCCTTCGACTGACGATTCGAGGGGCGACTCACGCATCGTCGGCATAAGTCCAGCGGGTCTCGGTCCCAAAGTGGGCCCCGCCATTCCTCTTCGAGGCACTCACAGAAGTGCTGTCACCGGTCGCCTTCCCCGTCCTCGTCCGAGGACTCCGTCCGTCGGCAGGTTGCTTGTCCCAACAAGCACTCCACTCCTGCGGAATGGGATTCTTTCCGGCAGGAGATGTTGGCGATTTTTATGTCGCAGGGCTCTGTTCCGTCCGCGCTGGCGAAAGACGCCGGCCGTCACCGTGCTAGAGACGCCACTCGCACGCCTTCGGGCTCGGGCGGGCGTCGCGGTCACCGGGCACCTCCGAGGTTCCGGTAGGACAAGGATGGTCTCTCTAGACATGCCCGTTCCAGGTCCGGGTCCTCGACGCCCTCGAGACTGTCGGAGCCTTTGAGGTCTTCGATGAAGACATCGACGCCTTTGGGGCCGAGGTCGTCGAGGGGCTCTCTGAGGCTCTGCCTCCGAGGACGCTGTCGACGCTTTTGGCGCCCATGCTGTCGAAGGACACGCTCGGGGCTCTGCCCTCGAGGACTGTGTCGAAGCCTTTCGAGGCTGCTTTGTCGAAGGTACCCCTTGGCACGGTGGAACCCCGTAGAAAGGCTCTGGCCAAGGCTAAAAATGTCTTTGTCCCTTTTTCTGTGCCCTCATTCCAGCTTCTGGATTATATTTCTGAGGTGGATGAAGGGTCTGAGGAAGGTATGGTTCCTGAGGAGGTACCTGACGAGATTTTGTCTGGTCATAGCCAGATTGAAGGCTTGCGGCAGTCGTTGCACGACGCCAGTGGTCTGGACACCTCTCCGGAGGTGGCGTTCTGTAGGCCTGAGCCTGGCACCCATGCCGAGTCCTCATACCGGCGCATTATGTCGACGGTCACGGAAATACTTGGGGTGGTTGGCGCCACCAGTGGATTTTCTGCAGGATGACCTGACGGATATCCTCGACCAAGGTCCACCAACTGACCCGGTACTGCCATTCCATATGGCCTTGCAGAGAAGGGTCAATGTATAAGGAGACAAGGCAATCACTAGTCCCTTTCGGCTCGTCGTACACGGAAGACCTGCATCCTGTGCACCTCTCCGCACAGGTACGGACCGCGATGATTCGTTCCCGCTTACGAACCCGTGGATGCTTTTAGGGTTGCGATGGCTGCCTTCCTACACCTACTAATCTAAGTAGAGAACCCCCACTGGCACCACTATAGGTACTATGAGGCTTGAATTAATTTGTGAACCACCCCATTTGTAAAATAGGCTATACTGTATAATACATACCTCCTGATGAATGTTCCACACTTTGCCCTACGGAACAGAAACATGTCGAGACACATCTCTGGACTTTAAACAGGGATTATATTATATGACATATTGATCCATATATGGATGGGTACCACACTTTCTGCTTGACAAGTACCCACAGTGGTCGTATTTTTCTGGTAACATTTCTGTAAAATGGCCATATAAGCCTGTTACGTATTCCCTATTGTTGTTTTTGTACATTGGAAGTTATATATATTTGTCACCTGGACCAATTTATTTAATTGGATGTTTTAAACTTGTCGATTTCTTTGTTATCATTAAAATTTGATACTATTTTTTAACTATATCTGGTCCCTCCTATTGTTTTGCTTAAAGTGTAAATGCAAGGCACCTCTAGTACCTGACTTTGAACTTTGTCTCCTTATACATTGACTATTATCCTCCCGGATATAGACAAAGCATACACTGTTAATTTTGTATTAGTCAGTAGTATACCGGGTTTCCTCCTCTTGTAAGTACTTGCAGAGAAGGGTGGCAGCTGCTTGGACTGCTCTGGAGAGTCTCCCGGCAGTGAGCAAGTCTTTGCCGCGAAAATACCGCCCAGTCAGTAGCGAACCCTGCTACTTGACCACGCACCGGAGAGTTTGGTGGTGCAGGCGGCTAAGGCCCCAGCAAAGCAGGCGTTGTACCCTACCATCCCTCCTGATGGGGACGACAAGCATTTTGATGGCTGGGCGAAGAAAGTGTTTTCTTCAGGGGGTATGGCTTTACAGGCAGCCAACTCCGTGTGTGCCTTGTCACGTTTCACACACTCTCTGTGGAACTGTATTTTGTTAGCGGCTGAACATATTCCCGAAGGGGAGGAACGGAATGGTTTTCTTGCTATTGTGCAGGATGGCAAAGATGCCATGTGTGAGTCCGTTCAGTCGGGTCTGGACATGGTAGATTGTGTCAGCCGGTCCATGGCAGCGAGCACCATAATACGCAGGTTTGCATGGTTGCGGAAGTCGGGGTTTGCTCCGGATGTGCAAGCCCGGCTCCTCAACATGCCTTTTGATGGTGACCATCTTTTTGGCAGCAAGGCTGACGAGAGTCTTGAGAGGTTGCAGAACCTCCAAAGCTGCAGCAAAGTCGTTGAGCACTGCAGTCCGCCAACCTCCGCCTTTTTGTCCTAGGGGACAGCAATGGAGGGGAGGTTCCTTTCGATATTACTCATCCTTTGGTAAATCGAGAAGAGCTGCTAGTCAAAGGGGCCACCGTAGGAGTACCAGAGGTGGAAAACAGGGTACTCGAGGTGCCAAAGCTGCTCGGGCAGTTTCCTCTTTGCCCTCATGCACTGGCGCAGCCACTTCAGCTCAATCATGAGGCCATGTCCCATGGTTCGCCGGTTGGGGGAAGGCTGGTGCAGCATCTTGTAGAGTGGCGTGCCATTGCTTCAGATGTGTGGGTTCTGGAGATCCTAGCCCATGGCTACTGTCTTCCTTTCCGGCAGAGGCCTCACAACAATCCACCAGGGAATCTCTCTTTGAAGAGTCCGGATCCGCTCCTTGCGCAGGAAATACAATCCCTGCTGGAGAAAGGCGCCATAGAACTGGTGCCTGTAGCGGAAAGGAACAAGGGATGGTATTCCCCTTATTTTTTGATTTTGAAGAAATATGGGGGATTGAGACCCATCATGGACTTGCGTGGTTTGAACAAGCTCCTCAGGAAGGACAAGTTCAAGATGGTTACTCTCTCTCAAGTCCTCCAGGCCCTTCAACTTCAGGACTGGTTGGTGTCTCTCGACCTCAAGGACGCTTATTTTCATGTGCCGATCCATCCCAAGCACAAGAAGTACCTGAGGTTCGCGGTTGGCAACTCGCAGCTTTCAGTTTCGGGTCCTGCCGAGGGTTTTCACCAAGCTCATGGTGGTGGTGGCAGCGTATCTCAGGAAAGGGTGATTCACGTCTACCCCTACCTGGACGATTGGTTGATCAGGGCGCGCTCTCCCGAGCAAGTCCTGGATCATCTGTCAGTCACCTGCCACTCCCTTCACAAGGGGGGCTTCTCCCTCAACTTAAGGAAGTCCCACTTGACGCCAACGCAGCGGCTCCAGTACATCGGAGCAGTGCTCGACACGTCCCTGGGGCAGTGTTTCCCTCCCCAGGTGAGGGCTCATCACATTCAGCAGATGGTGCACAAGTTTCAACATGCCCAGAGTCTCCCGGCGTTCGAGTTCTTGAGGTTGCTCGGCCTCATGGCATCCTGCATTCTTCTAGTGCCAGAGGCCAGGTTGCGGATGAGATCTCTGCAATGGGCTCTTAAGATGCAGTGGTCACAGTCCTCCGGCAGGATGTCGGACCCCGTTCAGGTGCTGCCCTCGGTCGCCCAGGATCTTCTGTGGTGGGCCGTCGAAGGCAATCTGATGAGGGGGGCTCCATTTTGGCTACCCTGGCCGGAGGTGACGATCGTGACGGACACATCCCTCACGGGATGGGGAGCTCATGCCAACGAGTTGACAGCGGTCGTTGGTCTCCGTCGGAGTCCAAACTCCATATCAATCTGTTGGAGCGGAGTGCCGTCAGGCTTGCCCTGAAGGCTTTTATGCCGACTGTGCGAGGAAAGAATGTGCTGATTCTGACGGACAACACAGTGGCCATGCACTACCTCAACAAAAAGGGGGGGACAGGGTCACTTCCCCTGTGCAGGGAGGCGATGCAGCTCTGGTTCTGGGCTATCCAGCAGGAAATTTTGATCTCAGCAGTTCATCATGCCGGAGACGAAAACGAGACGGCGGACGCTCTGAGCAGGCAAAGCGCGATCTCTCACGAGTGGGAGCTGGCTCAGGAGATTCTCCTGGAGATCTTCGCCCTTTGGGGGACCCCACAAGTGGATCTCTTCGCCTCCAGAGTCAACTGGAAGTGCAAAAGGTTCTGCTCGTGGGAATTTCCTCCAGGAGGAGCCTTGAGGGACGCGTTCATGGTGGAGTGGTCCTTCCCACTGCTGTACGCGTTTCCTCCAGTCCCCGTCATCCCGCAAGTGCTGCGGAGGTTACGGAGGTTCGGTTCCCGCATGATCCTCATTGCTCTGGCATGGACCCGGAGAGCGTGGTACCCGGACCTTCTAGACTGCCCTCCACGTCGTCTTCCCTTCCGAGACGATCTGCTCTCACGGGAGGGGGGGGTCAGGTTCTCCATCCAGAGGTCAGATCCCTCAACCTTCACGCTTGGCTTCTGAAAGGTTGAGGTATAAGGATTGGGACCTCCCTGAAGACGTGATGGAGGTGTTGCTTCTGGCCAGACGGCCTGCAACAAAGTCCCTGTACTGTTGCCGTTGGAAAAAGTTCTGCGGCTGGTGCTGGGTTAAGAATGTGGATCCTTTTTCATGTGACATTCCTGTGGTTCTGTCTTTTTTGCTTTCGTTAGCCCACAAGGGCCTGCAAGTGGGTACCATTAAAGGTTACCTGGCGGCGCTGTCCATATTTAAGCGATTGTCTGAGGAGTGTTCTTATTTCAAGATTCCTTTAATTTCTCAGTTTCTCAAAGGGCTCACTAATGTGTTTCCGCCGTCATCTTTCCAGGTGCCTGGTTGGGATTTGAACCTTGTTCTAAAATTTCTAATGGGTGCTCCATTTGAGCATTTACATTCTTGTCCTTTGAGACTGTTAACTCTTAAAACTTCCGCTCGCAGAGTGAGTGAGTTGCAGGCACTTTCAGTTAAGCCACCCTTCACTGTGTTTCTTAAGGACAGGGTTGTCCTTAGAGTTTGTCCTTCTTTTCTTCCGAAAGTGGTGTCGGAATTTCATTTAAGCCAGAAGGTCATTCTTCCGGCATTTTAACCTCCTCTGCATCCTGGTAAGGCAGAGGAGAGGCTCCATAGGCTGGATCCTAGGAGAGCTTTAAGTTTCTACATTTCGCGCATGTCCCGGGTCAGAGTGGACGATCAGCTCTTTATAGGTTATGCTGGATGGCGTTTGGGACAAGCTGTTACTAAGCAGACTTTGTCTAGGTGGATTATCTTGGCAATTTCTGAATGTTACCGCTTGGCGGGTAAGGACCCTCTGGTTGGCTTACGGGCCAATTCTACTAGGGGCATGGCTGCCTCTACTGCCCTGCAGAGGGGTCTTCCTATTCAAAACATCTGTGAAGCAGCCACTTGGACTTCGGTCTATACTTTTGTACAACACTACTCCCTAGATTCTATCCATGGGCAGGATCTGGCCTTTGGCAAGGCGGTCCTTTACTCTGCAATTTGATTGGACATTCTAAATTTCTATATTCTAAATTATTTTTCCCTCCTCCATAAATTGGTACTACTTTGGGAGTCTGTCATAGATATGGAATACGTCGGAGGACCCAATCCCCTCGAAGAACAAGTTACTTTCTTTCCTGGTAACATTCTTTCGATGGGATGGTCCGACGATGTATTCCATATCGCTCCCTCCCTACCTGCCCCGCTACAGAATTTCTTATGCGATTGCAGCTTACGTTTCCGCAAGGCTTTCTGTGGTCATACTGGCAGAAGATTGGTGCCACACGTTCTGGGAAAAAACAACCACTGAGGCTACGGGCATCGTGCGTCCTACTTATAACATCCGGTTGTTAGGCAGAAACCTGTGCAGTTCCCTTAGGGACCACTGCAAAAAGTTTAAGACTACAGGTGTTGGCAGTAAACCCAATTGGTAGCAGTCTGTACCACCCAGATTTACCTGATCGCTGTGGCTGAGCAGTCAGACTTCTCTCAAGAAGAGTTAGGCAGTATATAGAGAATACACATTAGGTACAAAAATACAATAGCAAAAGCAAACACTGATCAGAGCTTGGGTATAAAAGTATATAATTATTTATTTAAAAACACACTTGTAAAAATACACTAGCACTAATATGTCAAGCAAGTTCAAACACAGTCACTAGAAATATATACATCTCCCTGATTAATTAACGACAAGTCTTAGGAAAAGAACACCACTTATTATCATTACAGAGGTGAGCGCTTAACCAAGATGGCACTCCAATAATTATTTAAAAAGGGAGGGAAAAGGCAGAATTAGGAAAGCACACAATACCAACACTTTTAAAGAACCACAGCAAGTCAAGAAAGGCAAAGTCTACTCTAGAGTAAAAAGTTCATAGGCCAGGCCCACTCTTGGAGAGAGCAAGGCGGAATGTGCCCAAGATAACACAGTTGAAGTACACTTTAAAAGTCTTTGCAGATAGTTCAAAAATGAGTTGGATCAGTTCAGAAAAGTTAGTTAACAGGTCCCAGGTCACCCCAGGATAGAGAGTCAAGGATTTACTGGACACCTTGAACAGTCTGTTGCAAGGGAGACCAGGCGGGACACAGTACCTGAAATGGTGAGAAAGCTCCAGCGGGGGCAGTTGTTCCTGGCAGCGGGTGCAAGTCTGTGCTTCGTCCAGGGGAAGAGAAGATCTCGACGTGGAGGAAAGCTGGTGGTCGTTGCACTGCCAGGGAAGAAACCAGCCGCTGAGTTTCCCGGTTAAAAGGTACTACCCTTTTATTCGCGGTAGTAATGAAGCATGGCTATCCGGCCGTCGGGGTGCTTGGCACGGGCGATTCAACCACGAGATGATCCAGGAAGGCGAAAAGAGGGGAACTGGTTAACCCCACCAGTTCAAAGGAAGAAGACTCTCCAGGAAGAAGATCTTCTCTGTGGTTGGGAAGTGGTGAGTCGGTTCAGCAGGGCTCCACCAGTGGTGTCGTCGTTGCAGGTGGGCTCAGCTTCTCTTCTCTTTAGGTCCTGTGGCGACTTCTCAAGTTCCAGTCACCAATGCCCTGCTTTTATGCAGAAAACCCCCATTCATCAGTCCTAGCTGTCACTCAAACATGCTAAGTGGTGAGCCGGGCGGCTCACCACTGGGCCAATCACACAAGAGTGCGACTTGAGTTGCCGAGGCAACTCAGTCCAGGGTGCCTATTCCCCCCTCCCACACATCCTGTAGACCCAGACAGAGTGGCACCACTTTTGGAGGCTTCTGTGCAGAAGCCAGCCAAAAGTGGAACAAAGGGCTCGACTTGGGTTGGAGTTTACAGAGGCGAACATAAACGCCATATTAAAACCGAGTCCTGGCAAAAAGACCCAACTGGGGAATAAATATTAAATAAATAACCCGGCAGTATCTTTAACATTGCACCAAAAAAGTGGTGCGTTTAAAATGAATGGGAAAATCCCATAGGAAATATTCTGTGGGAATATTTCGCGTGGTAACCACCTCCACCAGCCAGACACTTGACGAGGGGGGACTGCACAGTACCGCCTCAAAAAACAGACCCTGGGGCAATCTAATTACCCCTACCAGTACTTCCACAATATGATGGTTTGTTCTGGTTCTGCTCACAATTTAAGACTAGTAAAGTCAATGGTGACTTTACATGCCCTGGGAGACAGTAGTCAGTCCCAGGGTATGGAGTCTATGTTTGGGGGTCACTATGACACCCCTGTGTTACTGCACTGAGGGTACTGTGTAACACACATCCCAAAAACACATGAAGCCCTATGGAGTAAAAGACCCCATAGTCCATAAAACATAGTACAAAGTCAAAGGACATTCTCAAATCATGCCTAAGAGTGGGAGGAAAAAGAGTCTCACTCTTAGCAGGAGAAAAAATAAACCCCAAAAATCCAGCAAAGCTGCTGGGGGACTCACTAGGTTTGGGAAATTAGCCTTAACGGAGAATTCTCCCTAACACCGGTGACGTTGACTGGACGGAGGCCCTCGAGGACAGCGTATCGACGTCATCGACGCAGATGACGCAAATCTTCCCAAGCAGCACAGCTGTGGTGATTACCTGTCATAGATATGGAATATGTCGTCGGACCATCCCATCGAAAGAACGTTACCAGGTAAGAAAGTAACTTGTTCTAGATTTAACCAGGGACTGCACAGTGTCTCTAAGTGTCACAACTCCGGTCTCCAGGCGCAGGAGTGGCACGAACCAACCACCCCCTCTGCAGTCTGGGCGCCTGCAAGGCAAAGCTTACACAGGCTTCTGAGACCCCGGCAGGGAAAGAGAGTTAGGGAACCGTTGTTTGGACAGGAACTGGTATTTAGGGTAACCGGAAAGAGGGTCAGGAGAGGGGAGGTGGACAGGCAAGGGAACATAGGATAAATAAAACATTTAACAATTAAACACACTGAGTCAGAAATATCACATACTGTATGCACATAGTACAACCAGGCTCAAAAGCGAGCCAAAGAGAGACTTATCTCTGGGGTGAGTGCTGGCCTCCTGCCTGTGCACTGTCAGGTCTTGTATCAGGAGCAGTTCAGTGCTGCAAAGAGAGCGTGAGTTATCCTGTGGGTGTTTCCTCACACACACATAACACCTTTCATGCAGCTGATTAGTGACACCTCCCCATGCAAGCCCACTTGTCTCAAGCTTTGTCCGTATTAGTTTGCATACCCCCGTGATGGGTTAACCCTGTTTATGCGGAATGATAGCCGCACGTGGCTCCACGGTAAACGGTGGCTCTTGTGTTAAAAATCACACATGGTAGTACGGGTCATTGATGTGCTGCTAGCCGCACGTGGCGAGGTGCGACTTCAGTACAAGTCGCCTAATGCCGGTCGCGGTTTCTTTTAGACAGCACACGTGGCTAATTGCATATGCAAATAACATGCACTGCTCTAGGAGTTGTTGCGCCCCTGGATGCCCCCTCGCACGGTATTGATTTGCGGCCAAGAACGCTATTGCGTGAGTGACTTAGCTTCTCTGGAGCAGGGGGAGGGGCTCGTGAATATGGGCGACGCCCCCTGAATGTGCCCCTGACCGTTTGGTAGGCTTCCTGCGTGTTCGCGCCTCAATGCGGCTTTGCTGCAATGTACATGTCTTTCCCAACGTTTGTTTGAGCTCCCCAGTGCTGGCGCTACTTAGCTTAAGCGTGCGAGGGGCCTGAAGGAAGGTCGCCTGGGGTGTGGCTCCTCGTGCTCCTCCCCTTGTTCGGAGCTCCGGAAAACACGACAGATACTTCCTCAGAAGAACTAACAGACTCCCATTTCTGGCCCCATACTGTAACACGCCAATAAAAACAAGGCGCTACATGTGAACCAATGTAAGTTCCTTCTCCCTTTCTTGAACAAAGATACTTTTTCAGTATTTATCAATGATGGAACCATGACTAGTTCCCATTATTCACAGATAATACTCCAGAATCATCTCTGAAGTGCTGCATTAAGTCATTGGATTGCCGTCTCTGTATCCAGTATTCACTGAGCCGCTATAACGGAACATATGGCCTGATAAAGAAAACCTTGTACGTTTTTTTCTAAAAAAAGAAGAAATGGGTAAATCCTTAGCAAAAAATCAATGAGGGAATGTTCACAAGTTCCTTCTCTATTTTTCTATTTTTTCAGAAAATTATATACTGGTCGAAAAATTCCAAGTATACAAACTCAGAAGTCCTAAAGTACATTATATGGCCAACAGGTGGGACAAGTGGGCGATTCTTTCAGTATTTTTAGAGCCATCACCTTTAAAACTATCTGGGAAGTAGTAGCTTTGTTTTAAAACTATTTTTTGTTTCATGTATTTCTGTAGATCATTATATCTACAAATGGGGAATGAAACTGACCTTCTAGCAAAATTTTCTATGTCCCGAAGATGGCCCTATATTCGCAAAAGTGATCACCCCAGACAAGGGTGGTATACATTTAGGGGCCGAAACATATGTCGACTGTGAAAGAGAATTCAATGCAATTTTCCTATGTATCAATGCATAATTTATTGATTGTAATGCTCCAGTAATAATGAAGTTGTAACACCTCATGATCGTATTTATCTATGTTGAATGTAAGCAATGAATGATGATCAAAGGATCAAATGTCAAATGTTTTTTAATATGTTTTTATGATAAACAATTAAAGAAGAATTGTGTTTCGTAATAAAAGCTGTTGGCTTGAAACACCAACCTACTCAGGTGACCCGTCTATTTATTAATAAGGTAGATCACTTTTTTTCCCACCCTGCTGTCCATTAAGGATTTCTAGAGAGGGGTAGTCAATCTGTTTTTTTTGTCCTATTATAGTACACACTCTCCCACTTAAACAGACTTGACCCCCCCGACAACAAAAAATTGGGAGTATCCAATTTGATACTCCTGTAGTTTACATGGACCAGACATTCTAATATTTCTTGTGGATAGCCAAACGTGGTCCCCCTGTTTGTATGGTGGATTTTTTATCCTTTTCTTATCGGCGTAAGGTTTATACATTTGTTTTGCTATATCCAAATTCTTTTGTATACTAGACCAGACTTGCTGAGCATAAGCATGATGTCCCCTTAAGTTGGGTAAATCCTCCAGGGACGGACTAGGGGCTGTGGGCAAAACCCTAGGATGGAAACCATACACCCCAAAGAACGGAGTATGTTTCATGGAGCTATGCAGGGCGTTATTATATGCAATTTTCGCTAACCATACATACTGAACTGAAGATGTCTCAGTGCCAGCAATATACCAGCGTAAATACTGTTCCAGGCCTTGGTTTACCATTTCGGTGTGTCCATCGGTTTCTGGATGGTACCCCGAAGATAAGCTTACCTCCATACTGATCAATTGGCAAAAGGCGCTCCAGAAGCGCGAGGTAAACTGTGGGCCACGATCTGTGACTACTCGTGTTGGGAGGCAATGTAACCGCACTACATTTTGTAAAAACAATTCTGCTAATTCTTCCGCTGTAGGTACACCCTTACATGGAATGAAATGACCCATTTTTGTAAGTGAGTCAATCACTAACAGTATGGATGTGAATTTTTGAACAGGTGGTAAATCCACAATTAAGTCCATGGTGATGGTGTGCCAAGGGGTAGGGGCAGTAGGTAAGGATTGTAATAACCCAGCTGGTTTTTGATGGCTTTTTTTTGTCTCCCACAAATTCTGCACTCTGATACGTACTTTCAGACATCACGGAGCAAGGTAGGCCACCTAAAATGCCGAGCAACATTCCGCTGGGTTTTAGCTGTTAGGGAGAATTCTCCTTCTAGGGCTAATTTCCCTCACCTAGTGAGTCCCCCAGCAGCTTTGCAGGATTTCTGGAGTTTATTTTTTCCACTTGGTAAGAGTGTACATCCTGTTTCCACTCTTACATGTGTTTTGGCCTATGTGTTTTTACTCATTGTGTAATTTGGGCACTGGAGCACACCACTCCAGGTGCCCCTGTTCTTGTACGGGTTACACGGCACCTTTAGTGTAGTAACCCAGGGTTGTCTTTAAGACTTCCCTCTGACTCCATTTCGCTGGGGCTGACTACAGTCCCCCAGAGAAAGGTAAAGTTGCCATTTACTTTACATAGTCATTTTTACCACAGACCCAGTACACCCCATCCTACATGGAGTACTGGAAAGGGCTAATCTGTACCCCTTTTCTGTCTGTACCTCCCTGAGCATTGTTTCGCTCTTTTAACATTTAGACTTGGCTGGTGGCAGTGGTATATACCCTAACTTTTCTACCGCGATTATATTAGGTAAACGTGGTACTGTTCTTGGCTATTATATTAGCCTCGAACATAAACCCGCTTGACCAAATCATCTTTCTTTTGGCTCCGGTTGGGTTTATTCGCCATTTCTTTTTGTTAAAGTCCTTCTTGTGTTTTACTTTGCACGGCAAACTAGGTTTGCCTTCTTTCTTCACCGTCTTTTGGCGGGCTTCTGCAGAGAAGCCCTTCTCTTGGCGCCTGGGTGTCTAGGTGGGCTGAATGTGAGGGAGGGGTGTAGTCACCCCTTGCACAGTGTATCCTAGGAAACTGTTAGGGAGAATTCTCTTATAAGGCTAATTTCCCAAACCTAGTGAGTCCCCCAGCAGCTTTGCTGGATTTTTGGGGTTTGTTTCTTTCTCCTGCTAAGAGTGAGACTCTCTTTCTCCCACTCTTAGGCATGATTTGAGGTATGTCTTTGACTTGGTATGTGTTTATGGGCTATGGGGTCTTTTACCCCATAGGGTATCATCTGTTTTGATATATGTGTTACACAGCACCCTCAGTGCAGTAACACAGGGGTGTCAGAGTGACCCCCAAACATAGACTCCATACCCTGGGACTGACTACTGTCTCCCAGGGCATGTAAAGTCACCATTGGCTTCATTAGTCCAAAATTGTGAACGGAACCAGTACAGACCATCATATTGTGGAAGTACTGGAAGGGGTTAATTAGATTACCCCTGGTTCTGTTTCCAAGGGGGCACTGTCCAGTCCCCCCTTGTCGAGTTTCTGGCTGGTGGCAGTGGTTACCACGCGAAATATTCCACCGGAATATTTCCTATGGGATTTTCCCATTCATTTTAAACGCACCACTTTTTTGGTGCATTGTAAAGATGCCGCCGGTTTATTAAATTAATATAAAATCGCCGGTTGGGTCTTTTTGCCAGAACTCTTTCGCAAAATGGCACACGTGTCCGTCTCTTTAACTCCAACCAACGTCGGGCCCTTTTGTTCCATTTTTTTGCAGGCTTCTCCACAGAAGCCCTCCAACTGGTGCCACTCTGTCTGGGATTCACAGGATGTGTGGGTGGGGGAATTGGCACCCTGGACTGCGTTGCCTTAGCAACCCAAGTCGCACTCTGTCTTGATTGGCCCAGTGGTGAGCCGCCCGGCTCACCACTTAGCATGTATGAGTGACAGCTAGGCTGTTTGAATGGGGGAAAAGCAGGGCTTTTGGGACTGGAACTTCAGACGTCGCCACGGGACCTAAGAAATCCGAAGAGGGGAGAAGCTGAGCCATCTGCAACGACGACACCACAGGTGGAGCCCTGCTGCAAAAACCTCACCACTTCCCAGACGACAAGAGAAGATCTTCAGCTGCAAGAGTCTTCTCCCTCTGAGCTGGTGGGGACAACCAGTTCGACATTCGCCTTCCAGGACACCCCTTGGTCGAATCGCCAGTGCCAAACACCCGGCAGCCGGATAGCCAAGCTTCAGTCCTCTGGGACCGCGAATAAAAGGAGCGCACTTTTTAACCGAACGAACTCCGCGGCTGGTTTCATCCCTGGGCAGTGCAACGACTCCAAGTTTCCTCCTCGACGAGATCTTCTCTTCCCCTGGTCGAAACCATGAACTGCACCCGCTTCCAGGAACAACTGCAACCGCTGGAGCTTCCTCACTTTTAAAGGTACTGTGTTCCGCCTTGCCTCCCTTTCTTCGGATTGCTAAAGGTGACTCTTAAATCCTTGGCTTTCCAACTGGGTTGGCCCCCAGACCTTCTAACTTTATCTTTCGCATCAAACCAACCTCTTTTGAACATTTAGCAAAGACTTGAGTGTTTTTTTAAAATGTGTGATTTTGGGCACATTTCTCCTTGCTCCATTTAAAGTGGCCCTGGCCTATGAACTTTGGCTCTACAGTAGACCCTGCCTTCACTAGCTTACTGTGGTCTTAGAAAAGTGTTGGGTCCCGTTTTATTTTCATGACCTGTCTTTTTCTCTCCCTGTAACTTAATTATTGGAGTGCCATCTAGGTTAAGCACTCGCATCTGTTTTACAAATAGTGGTGTTTTGACCTAGACTTGTCTAATAATTATTAAGGGAGGTATGTATACTTTTTCTGATTGTGTTTGAACTTGCTTTGATCTATAGTGCTTAGTGCATTTTCTAAAGTGTGTGTTAAATAAATAATTATATACTTTTGATAGCAAGCTCTAGTCAGTGTTTGTTTGCTCCACTGTGTTTTTGGCCCTATTGTGTATGCTCTGTATACTGCCCTACTCATCTTGAGAGAAGTCTGACTGCTCAGCCACAGCTACCAGGTAAATCTGGGTGGTGCAGACTGCTACCAATTGGGTTTACTGCTTACTCCTGTGGTCGTCATCTTTTTGCAGTGTTCCCCAAGGGAACTGCACAGGATTCTGCCTAACAGAAACCCAAGTCGCACTTTGCATGATTGGCTGAGGTGGTTGTCCCGGCTGGACAACCCCCCTGCTGCGTGATTGACAGCCAGGTTGTGTGAGTGGGGGTTTTGCGCATAAAAGGCAGGTCTCTTGGTCTAGAAGTCAGAGTCGCTTTTGGAACTACAAGGAACCGAAGAGAAGCGGAGAGAACGACGGCTGCTGCAACTACCCCGTCACGGCGAAACCCTGCTGCAGTCCTGAGCTATCTACCCTTCGACGACTAAGAGGATATCCAGTCCGGAGTCTTCTTCCCTTGAGCCTGGTGGGGATAACCAGCTCGTCTTCTTCAGCCAGAGATCTCCGCCGTGGTTGAAATCGCTGCACACTGCTGTAGTGGTCCGGATAACCACCTGCTGAGCCTCTCCTGTTTTTAAGGAGCACACCTTTTCGTTGTCGCTGCTGCCGGCTTCATCCCTGCGTGGTGCAGACCCCCTTCAGACGTCCTCCTTCAAAACAAAGCTCCAGGAATCGTGGGTCTGCGGGAAACCAACAGGAACAACTGCCAGGGCACCAGCTGCATCGTGGGAATAAGGTACTGTGTTCTACTCAAGGAAACTGGGTGAAACCCTTTTCTTCATCTTCAAGGCTCGTCCTTGTCTTCCCTCCTTCTTATACCTTTTGCTTCTGAACATTTGACAATATCCAAGTACTTTTGGGCTACGCTGAATCGTGAACTGTCTAACAGTGTGATCTTCGGCACAGGTCTCCGGTGTCACCTAAACCTGGCTCCGACCCTTTGACTTTTGAACTCCTGTTTCTGAGTGTTTCTTGATGCTGCCTGCCTAACCTAAATATTGCCTGTGATTTCTGCCTCCAACTCCCTCTGGGTATCTCAGGTGCTAAGTGTGTTTTTGCCCCGGTAGCATTTCATATCACGGATACGCGTTTATTGAGTAGACTGAACTGTCAAAAAGTGATTGCAACCATATCCGCAGTATATTGTTTTGTTCATAACACCGGTTCATTCAAACACAGGGTACTTACCTTGAGACCTACTGTACAAAGTGAATTGGATAGTTGTAGTATATTTAACGTGTGGTTTTGTTTAAAGTTTAATAGAGGTGGTGTGTTTATAACTGATGGTGTAAAAATAAATGTACTTATATTTTTTACCTGAAACCTTGAGTCAGTGTTTACTTGAGTCAAAGTAATTGTAGTCCCTTTGTGTAATCTCTGCTACTGCTCATATACTCTTGAGATAAGCCTGTCTGCTCTGCCACTGCTACCACTATAACTTAGTAGTACAGGCTTGTACCAAAGGTAGACTTGTATTGCCACCTGTGGTCTTAATTGTGTGTAGTGGTCTCTAAGGGCACTGCACAGGATTCTGCCTAACATTAGCTATACCTGGATGACCCGCGGTAGTAGCTTCATGGCACCATTGCATAACTTCCTTTTGAAGCGTTGTTGTGGGCAAATACAAGGCCTTAGCGTAATAGGGAAGATCATTCACTAAGGAATGTTGTGATATTCTAGAAAATAAATCTTGCAAATCTTGCACTGACATAGCTTTTAATACATCTTCGAATATATTAGGTCGTCCTTCTACCCCTATTACTTGAGGTGGAGGCACAATAGACTGAGCTTCTAAGACTTCCTTGCTGTCAGAATCAGGATACTGAGATAAGATATCTGCTTTTTTATTGTCTGTTCCTGGTCGGTAGGTAATAAGGAAATCATAATCGGCAAAGAATAATGCCCAACATAATTGGCGCGGACTGAGTGTCTTAGCCATTTTGATGAGCTGTAAATTCCGGTGATCCGTTATCACGGTCACGGTATGACGAACCCCCATGAGGTAATGTCTCCATTCCTCGAATGCTGCCTTCACCGCTAGTAACTCCAGATCGACTATGGTGTAATTAGCCTCTGCTGGAAGTAATTTGCACGAGTAGTAGGCTACAGGATGGAGTAACCCAGTTTTTGAATCTCGTCGTGAAAGCACTGCCCCTAAGGCATAACTGGAAGCGCCTTTTTCCACCACAAAGGGCAGAGCAAGATCAGGATGTTTTAACACCGGCGCTGACGTAAAGGCTTGCTTTAACTGTCGAAAGCCTTGTTCGGCGGATTCATTCCATAGATATGTTTTTCCCTTTTTGAGTAAGGAAGTGATAGGGGTCACCAGCTCTGAAAGGTTTTGAATAAACCGCCGGTAGAAGTTTACAAAACCCATGAAGGATTGCACTTCTTTGACTGACTTGGGCGCCGGCCAATCCAGGATTGCTTGCACCTTTTGCTGGTCCATCTGTACCCCAGATGGGGTCAGAAAGTACCCCAAAAACTCCACAGTAGTACAGTGAAACTCACATTTTTCTAATTTGGCGAATAAACTGTGCTCTCGCAATCGCTGGAGTACTGGCTTAACGTGTTTTACCTGTTTGTGCATATCCCAAGAGTACATTAGCATATCGTCGATATACACAACCATGAAGATATCAAGATATTCGTGCAACACTTCATCTAAGAAGTGCTGAAAGGCAGCTGGAGCATTGTACAGGCCAAATGGCATCACCTGGTACTCGTACAGGCCGAACGTAATCCGGAACGCCGTTTTCCACTCGTCCCTAGCCTGTACTCGTACCAGATGATATGCCCCTCGGAAATCTAATTTTGTGTAGATAGCTGCATTACACACCTGGTCCAATACTATCGGGATCATGGGAAGAGGGTACCGATTTTTTTTATCATAATTCGGTTGAGCCCTCGATAATCGATACACATCCTTAAATCTCCAGTCTTCTTTGGTATGAAGAAGAGCGGTGATGAGACAGGGGAATTAGTGTCTTATGAACCCGCTCTGCAGATTGCTGTCAATATATTCCTTTAGGTGTGCAGTTTCATCCTCAGTAAGTCCATACACCCTACTACAGGGTAGTACTGCACCAGGCTCCAGGTCTATCCGGCAATCGAATGGCCGGTGAGGCGGCAGGGTTTCTGCGGCCTGTTTACTGAATACATCCTTGTATTCCGCATACTCAGAAGGCAGAGCACTCATATCTAAGGGTTCCACTATGGCAACACAAGGTTCTTCCTTAGACCTTGTACAGTATGCTAGGCAGTTCTTTGACGACAAACAAACCTTGCTTTCTGACCATACTACATAAGGGTTGTGTTTATAAAACCAAGGGAGACCTAAGATGATCCCGAATTGCGGTGCAGCTATCAAATCAAACTGGATGTCTTCCAGGTGATTCTGCTGGCAGCGCAATGTTACAACTTGCATGCTCTGCATGCTGGGTCCAAAACATAACGCTGTGCCATCAACTGCTCTGGCACATTCTGGAGTTGGTTTTCTACACAAGGGTACTCCCAGCTTGGTAGCATATGCAGTATCTATGAAATTGCCAGTGGCTCCAGAATCCAAGAGTAGAGTCACCCTAACCTCTTGATCCAGAAAACCCAACAATCTAGACAACGTGACATGCAGAGCATAATTAGTGAAACCAGCAGCTGGGGTAATCACCACCACCTGGCTCGACCGTACCACCTCTACTACTGCCGAGCCGAGGCATTTCTCTGCAGCTTAGACTTAGTAGGGCACTCTTTCACAAAGTGTCCCGTGGTGCCACTGTATAAGCCAACCCTTCTTTACGTCTGCATTCCCTTTCTTCTTTAGTGAGCGGACCTCAAACAGACCCTATCTGCATTGGCTCATCTCCTGCCGATTTATCAGCAGAACCAGCGGGATGGGAAACCCCAAAGTGATCTAGTCTGGCTATAGGTTGTGAATCCCCACGCCTTTTGTCTCCATGACGTTCGGCTTGTCTATGATCTAACCTTAATGCCAGATCTATCATCGTGGGACAGTCCCAGGTCTGAGTGTCTACTTGGGCTATGAGGTCCTTTAATTCATCTCGTAACCCTTGATAGAAAAGAGACATCCTCTTCTCACGTGGCCACTCGGCCTCTGCTACCAGCCGATTAAACTGAGTGACATAGGTCACTAACTCTTTACTGTCTTGACGTAAAGTCAACAATTCTCTTTCCTTGCACATGGCTGCCGCTCTTCGGTTGAAAATTTTGCCAAACTCCGACTGGAATTCCTCCCAGTCGTACAACACCCCGTCATCCCTATGCACCAAGGGGTTTGCCCAAGCCGCTGCGTCCCCGGTAAGGTAAGAAATTACAAAAGCTGTTCTAGCTTGAAGGGTTTTGAACGCCGCCGGTTTGGTAATAAAATTAAGTTGGCATTGGGTCATGAAGGTCTGGTATTTCTGGAGGTCGGCTGCATATCTTTCAGGTGGGGCTAAAGGCACTTAGCATTCTGGCGTCACCTGTACCTGGACGGGAGTAGGGAGCGCGGTTTCCCCAGGGAGGGGGGACACTTGCGCAGTCAAACTATGCACTTGGGTTGCTAAAACTGCTTAATCTTGCCTAGTGACAGCAAGCTCAGCCTGTAGGTCCTGTAAGACCCTGGTAAATTCTTCCATGGCTGGCCCGCACCACTCGGGCGCCTGCTACACTTGGGCTTGTGCTTCTGTCACAGCTCCGTTCTCCAGGTGCAGGAGTGGCACGAACCAACCACCCCCTCTGCGGTCTGGGCGCCTGCAAGGCAAAGCTTACACAGGCCTCCAAGACCCCGGTGGGGAAAGAGGGTTAGGGAACCATTGGTTGGACAGGAACTGGTATTTAGGGCAACCGGAAAGGGGGTTAGGAGAGGGGAGGTGGACAGGCAAGGGAACATAGGATAAATAAAACATTTAACAATTAAACACACTGAGTCAGAAATATCACATACTGTATGCACGTAGTACAACCAGGCTCAAAAGTGAGCCAAAGAGAGACTTATCTCTGGGGTGTGTGCTGGCCTCCTGCCGGCGCACTGTCAGGTCTGGTATCAGGAGCAGTTCAATGCTGCAAATAGAGCGTGAGTTATCATGTGGGTGTTTCTTCACACACACATAACACCATTCATGCAGCTGATAGTGACACCTCCCCATGCAAGCCCACTCGTCTCAAGCTTTGTCCGTATTAGTTTGCATGCCCCCGTGATGGGTTAAACCCTGTTATGCGGAATGATAGCCGCACGTGTCTTCACGGTAAAAGGTGGCTCATGTGTTAAAATTCACACATGGTAGTACTGGTCATTGATGTGCTGCTAGCCGCACGTGGCGAGGTGCGACTTCAGTACAAGTCACCTAATGCCGGTCGCAGTTTCTTTTAGACAGCACATGTGGCTAATTGTATATGCAAATAACATGCACTGTTCTAGGAGTTGTTGCGCCCCTGGATGCCCCCTCGCGCGGTATTGCTTTGCGACCAAGAACGCTGCTGCACGAGTGACTTAGCTTCTCTGGATCAGGGGGGACTCGAGAATATGAGCGACTCCCCCTGCATGTGCCCCTGACCGCTTGGTAGGCTTCCTGCGTGTTCGCTCCTCAATGCGGCTTCGCTGCAATGTTTGTGTCTTTCCCAATGCTTGTTTGAGCTCCCCAGCGCTGGCGGTACTTAGCTTAGGCGTGCGAGGGTCCTGAAGGAAGGTCGTCTGGGGCGTGGCTCCTCATGCTGCTCCCCTTGCTCAGAGCTCCGGAAAACACATCTGCTTCAGTCGAACGTCTGAGCACAAGCCCCATGCTTCTGCTTGCGCACGCATGCGTGCGCGTGCCCCACCCAACGTGGCTGGGTTTTTGTAGTTCTTGGCCCAGTGACTGCTGGGAGAGGTAGTCTGTAGGCTCCTTTTCCTGCAGAAAGGGCACAAAAGCCTTTTATAAGGTTGGATTATTTTCTGTGTGTGTTTCTTTTTCCTGGTGTTTGTTGTTGGGCCATGTCTGAGGCCCACAGCTGGACTCTTTCCAAACAACCCCAGGGCCTGCATCCTGACACTAAGTGTCCTCTCGCCTAGTGTTTGACTGACCATCCTGTCTTTGTTTTGCCTGAATCCTTTTGGATTCAACAGTAGAATATGCCTCTTAGATCACTTAGGGACTCCGGTTGACCCACTCTGTCTGCTCTCCTTTAAACACCTGTGTTTGATTAGCTCCCCCACTATCCTGCTTGGGCTTCAAGCCCTGCATTGAGGGCTCTGTTTGGCTTTCTTGACAAAACATATTAGACTTGTCCTTATTTAGTAACTGGGGCACAGACGGACCTTTGAATATGTCAAATAGCAGGAGACCTTTCCCAGGGCTTTTATTGTTATCTGTTTTCCTCCCCTTATTAACCCTTATGCTTCATAGCCTCATACAGCCCAATAGTGGCTGGTTTGTAACCTCCTCCTTGCCCTTTCTCCACATCCTCTTCCACGCCCAGAATAATAATTGAAGCAACATCTTCTAATAGGCCAGGGCTGCTACCTATTGTGTCATTCAGCATAGCCTTTTTCCATTGCCAACTTCGAATCATCATCATCTCCCCTGGGGGCAAAGTTCACAAGTTCTTCTAGAGAAGCTACACTAAGTAAAAACTTGCTAGCAGACTTAGTTAAGTTCTTTTGCTTTACACCGCATTTCTTCTGTTTTTTGGTCTCATTATTTCTTTCTGGTCCCAACCTTTGGATTTTGAACTTGAGATTTCTCCCCAGGGGATCCCTGGTACAAGAGAATATCTAGGTCACTCCAATTAACTTCAGTAATAGCTTCCACCACACTCTCAATCAGGAGCCCTCTCTCTGTTCCATTCACAGTATAGCTTTTCGCCTGTGTTTCTCTCCTACTATCAAAAGCTATGTTTCCCAAAGAGGACAGCCGGCTTAATATATTATTTAATGGCCTGTTTGTTCCTTCAACTCAACACACTTGTTTTCACACAACTTCTGAAAAACTGCAAATAGTGAATGGGAAACTATACAATTTGGGGAAGTATTGCACCTGGGCTGAGGTCATGCTGCCCTCAACCACTTGTTCATCCTGTAAATGGTTCGATAGAGCTAAAAGAGAGATTTCTCCCTCCAAGAAATTTGTGGTGGGGGGTATTAAAAAACAATAATTCATAACTCCCAAATTTGCTTTGCATGTTTGTGATAGCTCCAGAATCTAGATTCACAGTATCCAAAATTTGACTTTGTATTGTCTGAGGAATTTTATGTAGGTCATCATTTTAGGGCTAAAAGGGCAAGTTACTTTTATTTTTGGCAAGTAAATCAAAATGGTCTCTCCCCTCCCCCCCTTTTCTCCTTCCTTTAAACCGTACCAACTAATAAAGTAATTGGTTAATCCACAGAAGAAGGGGGGAGGGTCAAAGCCATTGCATGACTTAAACTGTTGCGTCTTTGAGTAAAGGTCAGAGGTGCTGTTATAATATCTGATCTAGTTACACGTGACTTATCCTTCTACCGCATTTCAAATAAATCAGCTGCTACAATTAGATCTCTTTGTAAAATCAAACCAAGAAAAAAATCAAACATTACTACTTCCACTAAAAACGTTTAGCAAAACAAAGGTGAACTCCACCGATATGCCAAGAAAATAAATCAATAAATACTGAATCTTTTGAGTCCAAAGCCTCACACTGGCTGATGCTTCGAATTCTTCACCTTATTACAGTCGCTGTTATTTCAGGAGTAAGGATCACAGGGCGTGTCAAAGCCAAGATGCTACCTCAATAGCGAGGTTCTATAAGTCTAAAGTTCTTTAATGTGACTCACACTTCAGGGAAAATCCCATAATCAACGACACAATCAGTTCTCCTAGATGCGCCCTCCATGGATGTGCAAAGAAAAGGGAAGCAGCTGAAGCAATGAATAAAGAGCAATAACGGCCAGTCATCTAACCGCGCCTTTAGTTCTGCATCCAAAAAGGCACACGTATCGATCAACCAATAAGCTTAATGAGTATCATGCGAGCAGCCAATCCGGTAGCCGCTGTTCCAATAGAAGGGCACATGGGTCAGTCGACAAATGAAATGAATACATATCATGCGAGTAGCCAATCCGCGAGCCGCTCCTTTGAAATAGCCAGCAGCAAGCTTTCCCTATATAATAATACGATGGCAAAAATGTACTGACTGAAAGGGAAGAAGTACCTCCACCCGCAGTCACCAAGACCCTTCTGTCACTGTAGATGCTGCACCTTCAGTTAGTTTCAAACAGGACCGGGCCACCCTGCCACAGAACTCTCTGCAGCACTCCACTACACCCTGCTAGGGAACGGGTGTTTTATGAATTTTATTTTTTTTTAATTAAAATGTTTGGTTTATATTTAAACCTTTCATTTTTTTTTTAATAGATCATATTTCATTACTATTTCAAATACTAGCGATTGTCATTAGAAAGGTTCTTTCTTAACTCTTGTTCTTCAAAAATCGTCTTTAGGAAATGTACAATGGTGAAAATCTCCTTTTTTGTTTCACCCTGAAGGAACTTTGCCCAGCGATCTTCTGGATTTAGCTGAACTGTTGCTGTTAGATACATATCTCTGATGCGGATCTTGGTATCGATCAGGGCTGGGCAAGATATGATAATGTGTTTCAAGGTTTCTGTTTCGTTTCCTTTTTTACAGAATCTACAAAATGCCATGTACTTTGGTAGAAGTTTCCTTGATGCTAAAGATTCCATTGTTGGCAATAGGTTTAGTCGGAACCGCAGAAAAAAGCCTCTGGCTTGGGTAGATGGGAATTTTTGGAGATATGTCGGCAGGAGATTTATTGAATGTATATCAAATTTGCACTCTTGATTGAGTTTATATTTGTCTTTGGCTTCAATAGTCGTTATCCAATCATTCTGGGTAATTCTTTTTTTTGCTTTCCCTGGGCGTTGTGTTAGGAGTTCGACTGAGATATTTGCTGCCTTTCTTATGACTTCCATGTGATTTTTCCAAGCCCGCAGAGTATTGGCATGTGTTGCATTTTCTTTGATTTGAAATATTTGTAATGCTGGAATGTGTTGGTCGGACAGGATCTTCCTGTATAGGTCTAATTTTCTCCATGTATGTAAGGAAGATAACGATTGGAGTGACAATTCATACCTGTTTCGAACCACAGGAAATGACTGTGGTAATGTTAACACCTTTCTCCAGAAAAGAGCTTCTAAATATGGCCATATCCTGCCGTCCAGGTTGATGGCCACCACTTTTTGTCTATAAAACGTAATAATTGGTTGTAAAGTGAATTTGCCATATTTATGTTGAAGGAAAAGACCTTGGCATGCTATTGACAAAGTTTTGGTTTTCAGAGAAGTTAACCAGTTTACTTCCATTGCAGATTGATTCACCCATATCCCTAGATATTTTGCAGTTACGACTTGGGCTAGTGGTCGTTGGTTTAAATACATTGTTTTCATTTCCTGATTATTATTTTTAGTCGGAGCTAGCATCATGATTTGCGATTTTTGCGTATTTATTTCAAGGCCATTTACCTTCATGTACATTTCTAGTTTAGACAAAGCTATTTGCAGCCCTCTCTGTGTTTGGGAGCAGATGACAATGTCATCAGCATACATCATACAAGAGATGGGTGTTCCATTTAGCTTGGGGTGTTAGCTGTCTCTGTGTTTGTCTCAGGTTCGTAGTCGGCTGTAAATAGATTGAATAGTGTAGCTGATAATGGGCAGCCTTGTTTGAGGCCATTGAAGGTTTGTTTATCTTCCGAGACTGTGACGTCCTTTGAGAGTCTAATTCTAACTGATGTATTTTGATATAGTAATTTCAAAGCTTCCAGTATATGATCTGGACATCCCCATACATGTAGTTTAGACCAAAGTGTTGTTCTATTCACTAGGTCAAACGCCAGTTTGAGGTCAATGAATGCTGCATATAGTTGACGTCTAGTGTGGATAGCTTCTTGCTTTAACAAATTTAGTAGGAATAGGTTGATGTTTGTTCCTATGTGCTTTACAAACTGAGTTTGTCTTTCTGCAAAGATCTGGTTTGTTTTCGCCCAGGTGTTTAGCTGTTCCAACAGTACATTTGTAAAGATTTTCCCCAGTGGATCCAAAAGGGCAATTGGTCTATAATTGCCTGGGTCTTTAGAGTCGCCTTCTTTATAGATTGGCAGTATTACTGCTTTTTGCCAAGATGGTGGTATGTCTTTGATTTGGTCAATTGCAGTGAAGATGAAAGAGCAGATATGTGTCCAGGTTGTTTTGTTGGCTTTTATGATTTAATTTGAGAGGCCATCGGGATCTGGAGCCCGTGACGGATTTAATTTAGAGATGGCCCTCTCAATGTCTTCAGTCTCCCAAAGGAAGGACCAAGTCACTTTTATTTGTGTGTTTGGTTGCTTTCCTTCATTCATAGCTTCTTTATAAAGATTCAAAACCTGTAATTTCCATCTCTGTTCGTCCACATTAGATGTCATTGGGATTGCTGCTTCCATTTGTGGGTTTAAAAGTCGCCATAGGTCTCTGGGATTCTTTTTATGTAAAGCGGCTAGCATTGTTTCAGCATCGTTCTGATTTTGAATAACGCGAATGCTTTTAAGCCAGTTTTTATAGTGCTGTTTTAACTGTCTTATTTTTTCGTACTTTATATCTGGTAGCCGTTTTAATGTCTTAATTTGATATCTCCGCTCCTTTTTTTTGTTTACATTATTGTTTGAGTATGCATGTGTGTGAGTGGTTGTTCAAAATGATTTAATAATTGTGGGTAATTCAATCATTGAGTATTAGACAAAGTATTGCTATTTAGGCAGTTCGAACATTTTCCCAGAGTGTGACTTTTAATTCTTAGTCTAGTTATCCTTTTGTTTATTCTTAGTTCTGGAAATTGCAATTTTTCTTTTGATGGATTGTGCATTTGCCATATAATTGTCAATAGCGAGTGATCACTCTTGTCAGATTTCACAATGTTTGTTTGGATTAGTTTGGAGCTGATCTGTTCTGGCAGAAATATATAATCAATAGTGGCAACAGAGGAGCTTCTTGACCAAGTGTGCTGTGGTTTGGCCCTTGTTTGGTCTAGGAATGGTTCTCTGGAGGGGCCTCTTGTCTTCATTTCTTTTAACCATTGTTTGGCACGTGAAGCGATGTTGCAGGTTTTTAATAGAAGTTCTGTCTTATCGAACAGATGAATATTTAGGTCTCCACATAATATTATGTTGATCTTTGGGAATCTTAGCGAAATGTCATCCAACCCAGAACACACTTTATCAATGAAAATTTCATTGGCTATTGCAACAGGATTCCAGTAGATGTTAACTATTCCGATTGTGTCTCGATTTTCTGTTGGATCTAGCTTGTTAAATCTTAATATGGTTATTTGTATCCATTCGTTTACATTGACTGATTCAACAATTTGGAAATTACTGCTCATTTTGATTAAGGTGAGCAGTCCGGCAGACGGCCTGCCTTTTTTGTTTTTTATAGCTGGCGTCATCAGCACGGTATAATTATCACAAATTGGTTGGGTTGTAATCCAAGATTCTTGGAAGCATATGATATCATAAATTGTCAGATCATGATCTTGCTCATTGAAGAGGTGGCCGTTTCCTCGTGTATTCCAGGAGCATAAGGAGACTTTAGACTGCGATTGTTGCAATAATGGTTATTGGTTTGTGTCCTTTTGGTCGGAGTATGAAATTTCGGACCAATCCATTGCTCTCCTTATTTGTTATTCATTTTTATGAAGATGTTTTTGATGTGGCGTGTATGGGTCTCGATATTTATTTTCCTCGGTCCAGGTGTTTTTGTAGTTATATACAGTTCTTGCCGATCCTCGTTCATTGTCAGATCAGTTTTGTCGTGTAGTGAGGAAGCTCTTTTTTTTTAAGGGTTTTTTCCATATCAGCTTCATCTTGTGGCTTCGCATTTTCTACTTTAAATCCAAGTGAGAATAACAACTTGTTATGGTTGATGATAAGATGTTTTATTTTAGCAGAGTTGACGAGTAATTTTATCCTATCCAGATGTCTCTTGTCCATGAAGCTTACTGTCAGAACGTCTTGTATTGTAATGTTTTTTAGGTCCGGAATGTCCTTAAATAACCTCAAAACATTTGTTCGGTTAAGTATCAGTTCTTCAGTGTTATTTTGTATTCTTTTTAAGACGATTGCACGTGATTGAATGGTTTTCCCTGGGTTGACAAATATAGGTTGCAGTAGTGCAGGTTTGGAAGTTTGGTTTGAACCTTTTGAGGAGTCTATGTTCGAGGCGTCAATTCTGGAATTATTTAATTGTACTTCATCTGAGACAAATGTGGAATTGGATATATCTTCACGTGATAAAGTTAGTTGTGACCGTGCTTTCTCATATTCGTCTACAATCACAAGAGATGCATCACTAGGTTGAATCTGTGCTTCTTCTGAGATATATGGATCTTCGTCCAGGTGTTGTGACAGGTTGAGCAGCAGATCTAGTCGATCTTCCTCAGTTAGTGCTTCCGTTTGGCTGTTTTCTCGTGACATTATCAAGTTATTTCCTGTCTCACTTGGCAATTAGAGTGGGGGAGCACTTAGTCCGGTATCTGCTGGTGGGGCTATGTTCATTGTTTGATTTGGCACGCTGAGGTTTCTCAGAAAGGCTCTAGAGCCAACTAGTTTTGTTCTTTTCCTTTTTGGTTTTAAGTTCTTTTGTGACTTTGTATTATTGACCGTAGGACTGAAGATGGCGTAATTGCTTGCTGTTGTTTCAGAGTTCATTTCTTTGTTTTTATTTTGCATGTTTATGTTTGGTAAACTAACATTTGTGCCAAGATGTTGAGACGGTTGAGTAGGATTGTTAGACTGATTCAACACTGCCATTTTTGGCCCGGTTGAACAGATTTTTGTGCTCTAATCATATGTAATAGTTTTGGTTTGGCAATTGCAAATTGCGAGATCGGTTATATGGGAGGCAGTTTGTTGTTTTCTGGCATTCATCATAGTTATTAGTGCTTCAGTTATCTTTGAGATGTCCGCTCTGTCATTTCTCGCAATGTCTGCGAGGCATGATTTCCATATCTTACTTGTTTTGGCCTCATAGTCTAGGTGGTTTTCAATTTTGTTTATGTACGACTCAATAAAGATCTGTTACGCATGAATGAGTGCCAATAATGTGGCCTGATCTTTACTCTCCTCTAGACATGCTTCTTGCATCTTTATAAAAGGTATCATTGATTGTGATGTGAGCGCAATGAGCATGTTTTGTTTTGAAGATCCAACATGATAGTCGGTATTGAGGTTAACTGTTCAGTGTTGGGTGTTGTATCTGCATTCCAGTCTTTGAGTGGGTTCGCTTCATATGTTTCTTGTACAAGGGGTCTATTAGTCTGAGGCGGTATGTGTGTTGACTGTTTTGGTGTAATACCGTCTCCTATTGAATCATCATGTTTGAGCTGATCCTCCAACAGATTTGGCTGCAATTTAGACATGGTCTTTTCATTGTATGAGTGGCTGAAGACTTCCTTTCGTTTTTCTTGATTTGCCAGAAGTGTTTCAATCTCAATCATGTCCAGTGACAATCGCGCTATTTTTGGGTTGCATTGAGCTGAGAGTGAGTTTGCTATGTGCTGTGAGAGATGCCTACTTTCGTGAATCGATTGCCAACGTCTTTTTGCTAGTGCTGCTTTGTCTTTTTGGGAGATCAGCGGTGTGGATTGATCTTTCAAAGCATGGTTCCCCGATAATGACACACTTAAGATGTTTGTTGATGGCGAGTCAACCATGCCTTTACCTCCATCGGATATAAAGAATGTGTATGTTCATGGCAGTCAGGTTGGTGTTTGTTGGCTTTCTTATCACACTGTTCGCCAATGACATCACATTGTTTTCCTTGGCTTGCTGGATCTTCACTTGAGGAATTTCCTTGAGTGATTTCTGCAATAGCTGGTTCTAGCAGGGTCAGATCATGAGTTTTTGGGCTGATTTTGATAGGTAGAAGCTGTGAATCAGGTGCCAGAAATACCTCAGAATCTTGAACACTTTTAGTTGGTTTCGTACTATTCGTTCTTAGTTTGCTTTGTATGTTAGATGTGCAGGTTGCTTTTGAGCGTTATCTTGTGTGTGGGCCACTTTGTGTGTCATTTAATAAGTCCAGTACAGCATCTTCTGCCATTTTTGTACTTATTAGATTCCTGTGTTTGTGTTTTGAATTAGGAGTCTATCTGCAGTGGCCTATGCTGGTACAAAGTTGTTTTAAGTTATGCAGAAAGCTGCTTGAAAGAGGCTACTTCGTTCTTCAATTGAAAGATTAGTAGGTTCAAGGTGAGGAAGAAAACCTTTCCCACGTTTTTGCTGCTCCTGAGTCAAAGTCACAAGGCCCACAGTCCTCAGGGCTAGCTTCAGTGTTGCTGAAATGCTCGTTTGGGGTCCCAGTTGAAGTATAAGCTTACTAAGTATTAATAACAGGTACCGGAAGCCACTTGAGTCAAAGGCACGAGGCCCGCAGTCCTCAGGGCTAACTTCAGTGTTGCTGGAATGCACTTACAGTCTCCAAATTGCAGTGTGAAATTCCTAAGTACTAACAGCAGGATCTAGGGAGCCTGTATACCTCAGTGTCGGTTTAAAGACCCCTCAGTAGGGAAGAAAGAGAAAAGAAAAAAAAATGTTTCCTTTTCTTTTTGCTGTTCCTTTTTCTTTCCCCTATGCCAACGAAATGACTGCACAATCCAATGCTATTCGCTATTGGTCAAAGTCCTGATATTTGCAAATGATCTGGGGGCACACTTGCTCAGCTGTGGCTGCAAAAGTCTCAGTGCAACACTTTGCAAGTTTTAGTGTATATGATCTATTTTAGGTTACGTTTAGCAGTTAGTGTCTAATGGCTCCTTTTTTTCCTGCAATTACTGTAGTTACTGTAGAGAGTCTGAGGGTCGAGGGTATGTACTGGGGGTTAAGTTCTTACCTTTCTCTGGCGTGTGCCTCTCACTCCTGCTGTTAAAGGTTGCATCGTAGCAACGCAGCAAACAGCCAAACAGCAGTAAATCCAGCGCCCTCTACTCGCGTGGGCTCAACGCCCCAAGGGCGGCAGGGGCGCACTTTTGAGGATCCACTTCCTAGTGGGCGGGGCCAAGTGGACAGGATAACCGTGCGCACAATTCAGGAGTTCAGAAGTTCTTAAGGCAAAAGCGAAGGTGGCAATTCCAACCGCGGGTTTCTTTGCTGTTTCCAGGTATGTTCTTACACAGAGCGTGTCAAAAGGAAAGGAAACAAGACGCTCTGTAAGTTAAATGCACACAGACAGTGCGCACAGCCAAACAGCAGTAAATCCAGCGCCCTCTACTCACGCAGGCTCAACATTTTATGAATTTACAGAACAGCACTGGTGAAGTGGTTCAAACCCAGCAACCAAAGGTGCTCCCTTTTTCAGGTCAAATGTTAAAACCTCTATACTACCAATGCGCTGGTCTTGAAGCGCTTAATTTGTATATAAGCTTTAGCACAACACAGTACATCCCTGTGTACCCAATGGTATCTTGATGATGGCCTTGAATGCCTACTCTGCAATACATTAGATAATGTGACATGTTAGGTATGGCAAAGGTCCTTGCGGGTGGGCTATGCATTTTGCTTCTTGCACCATAGTGTTGAGAGGTGCAGTTAGGTTGCTTTTGGGTATGTCGGCAATGAGGAGGGAGGGAATGTGGGAGAGTCTGGTTGTCGAGACACAGTATATCATGAGTATTCGGCAAAGGGCGTACTGCATGTTGGCCAATATTACAATTGTCGATGACGAGCACTGTAGGTTGATTCTACTATCTGCATACTCATACTGCAGATCAAACCACACACTTGTGTGATCCCAAATATTGATCCCAGTTATCTTATAGCATTTCATTTTCAACATGTTCCCGACTCAAACCCTGAACACGTGATTCCTTGACATTCATATATTTTAGCCCCCCTATCCGTGCTGGGAGTGTAGATCACATGGTGTGATACAGGAATTCAAAATAGGTAGTGTCTATGGACTGAAAGTCCTAGGGGCTGTCAATATTTTCCGCTTTGTTTTTAATTGAACATTTTTCATAGGACAAAGAAAAGACTGTAATACAAGCTGTTGAAAGTACTTATAACATCCCCACCACCATCCCCCCAGCCCTCACCCTGTCCCTCCCCCTACTCAAGAACTACCAAGCCCAACCCAGTGTTGGGGACAAGTACAACGAAGTATCGAGACCAAGTAACATACCATGGATGACCTAAAGGGTTCTACAAACAATACATAAGCAAGTAGAGGGGACCGTATCTTTTGGGGACCATTTGGTATTAGTGGAGTCTTGTGTCAATAATTGTAATTTTTGTATTCATTGTTTTTATTTCATTTTAAACATTTCTGAAAATGTACACACATTTTGCTGTTTAAATTGTCCAGGTGTCCTCGGAGTATGCTAAAATATAACCCTTTCCTACCCCCCACCGACCCCACCTGCGCTAGATCCAAATCATAGTCAAGCACTGCAAGTTGAAACCTCAAGCAATAGCAATCACAAAGTTGATGTGAATGTAAATCTACACTTGTACACAATGGGGAACCAAAACCTTTTCTATGCGCTGGTCACTAGTACTTCTTATTTTTTTTTTTAAAACAATTTATTAAATTCCACACAGAACACATAGATCAGCAAATTAACAATGTCTCAAATTAATCAAAAAAGAACAAAATGAACACTGTAACATAAGCATTATAAAGAGTTCATACCAACAAATGACCAATTCAAGCGAGACATCTTCAACATATTACCCCGAATATTCCAAAGACAACACAAGTGACAACAAATGATACCACAAACGGAAAGGAGAAAATAAGAGAAAGAAAAGAGAAGGAAAAAGAGAAAGAAGAAAACCAAGAAAGAAAACCCATCAACCTCACCCTGAATCCCTTGCTATCAAAGTAATCCTGCATATACATCAATCATAGAGAACCATAAACAGACCCCACAGCTGCATGTAATCCTCTTCTTTATCTTTATTATGAAATGAAACCTTATCATAGCTTGCCAAGACATGCAACTCCATCAACCAATCAACATTTGGTTTTTTCCTTGTTTTCCAAATCCCAAGTATCAACTTAATCGCTATCATTATAGCTCTATCAATCCAACAAGAATGCCTCCTAGCGCTTCCACGTCTATTTTTCTTGGAAAGCAAAATTATATTCACTGCAGACCTCTGCAAGACAATACCAAAAATCAGATCAATCCTATCAAGTACCTCTTTCCAAAACATCTGCACTCTTGGGCAATCCCACAGTAGATGCAATAAAGTGCCCCTATTAACATCACAACACCAACACAAATCATTAGGTCATAACCCCAGCTTAAACATCTTAACCGGTGTCCAATACAATCTCCCTACAATTTTTTGTCTAATTAGACGTAAACCCATATCGGGTCCCAAGTTGAAAGTAACCCTTAGAACATTCTTCCAATCCACTTCAGAAATGTCATCCTGAACCTAGACCATGCTAATTGGAGTTTCTCATCAATAGGCATAAATTGCATATAAGTACTCGCACAGTACTCCTGGCCTTCTAACAGCTTACTAATCTCTGGCTTCTTTCCAATAGAACCATCCGCCTTATCCATCCTACTATTCAACATAGAAACCAAAGCCAAGTATCTATTCCTCTCACCCAGCCTCAATCCATATCTATCTTGTAATTCCACAAAAGTCAACCACCTGTCCCCATCCATCACATCCTCCAACTTCAGAATACCCCTATTTATCCAACTGGCCCAATTCAGACATTTATTATCTATTTGTATAACATCATTACACCATATAGAAGCATCAGGGCTGAAACCATAACTCTGATCGTTTTCCCTAAACCACTCTCCCATCACTTTTCTAGTCGCCACAATCGGAATAAACCGCAACCTCTTATTTGGTAATTTATCCATACTGTATAAGTTTCCCAGTTCAAATGGTGCACAAACGTTTCTTTCCATGCGCACCCAAAGAGGTTCTTTTGCATTCCGTTCCCTAAAGTAATATGAGCTTTTTTTCAGCAAAAAGGCTTTGTAATATTTTGTCAAATCCGGGAATCCAAACCCCCCATCCGCAACCTTTTGAATCAGCATATATTTTGGAACCCGAGGCCTTTTTCCCGGACCCCACAAAAAAGAAGAAAAGAACTTCTCAATTAGGATTAACTGCTTCTTACATAACAACAACGGAATCGATTGAATAATTTATAAAATCTTCGGTAAGAGGACCATTTTGATTGCATTAATCTTCGCCCATAAATTCAACTGCAACCTTTCCCAGCTCTTAATCAATAACGACATATTCATGACTACCAAGCCCAAATTAAATTGCAGCAATTTCTTCAAATCTCCGATAATGTGTATACCTAAATATTTAACACCCTTCGGAGACCACTTACAATTCCACGAACGCAAGACATTACAATCACATCTGCTAGACAATGGAAAGATCTCAGTTTTTTCCCAATTCACTCTTATGTCCCGACAATTCCCCCACTTCCTGAAACATATTTTTTATGACATCACCACACACCTCAGGGTTTGACAGCATAAGAAGCATGTCACCCGCATACGATAAAATTTTAACTTCAACTTTGCCCACCATAATTCCCTTAACAATCTCACATTGTCTAATATATGCAGCAAGAGGTTCTAATGCCAGATCAAACAAAAAAGGTGACAACGGACAGCCTTGCTGCGTGCCCCTCAGTAAAGGAAACAAATTTGAAATCACTCCATTGACCAAAACTTTGGCCCTAACATCTCTATGAATACATTCCACCATTTTCATGAAACTCGAACCAAACCCCATTTTCCTTAAAGTGAATTCCAGAAACTTCCAGTTAACCCTATCAAAGGCCTTTTCAGCATCAAAAACCCAATAACATCATTCGAGTCCTTCCCAAAACATTCACCCACCACATTTAACACAGTTCTAATATTATCATAACCATACCGCCCTGGAACAAACCCCACCTGAGACTCATCAATCAAATCTCCCACACATAACCTCAGCCTATTGGCCCAAATTTTTGTGAACATTTTTAGATCGACATTCAACATCGAAATAGGTCTATAATTTCCACACTGAGTATGATCTTTATTGGGTTTCGGGATTACGACAATCAAAGCTTCTTTCATTGACTCACACATCTTCACTAGTACTTTCTAGAACATGGTGTCGCAGAGAAACCCAGACAGTAAGGTCGTCCCACAAACCACCCAAAACAGAAATAGACAACTTGGGTGACTGAGTTTCAATCCGCGTGCAAACCTCTCACAATTCTTAGTTTGCAACAACAAATATAAATAAGTGTCCATAAAATGGTAGAAAGATCAGTCTTAGAATTTAATGTTAGTTTACTGAGCCGACATGTGTTTCAAGCCTTACGCTGTTCCTCAGGACTTTAAACTGAATCTATTTTCTCATTACTGTGATACCATTAATCAGAAGCATATTAACATGCAGAGATTAATGATGCAAAAAATATCACATAAAAAGCCCATGACTTAAATAAGATGCATACATTGTGAACATAATATAATGAAATAGTTTGAACATATGAAATCATAAAAACATCCCATGCCATAGTAGAGTAAATAAAACAAGGAAAGCACAAAACCATAGATCATGACATTTACATGATATGTGAAATACCAAATATGATAGAGATAAATACAAATAAGAAGAAAAAGAAATAAAGTATAAATGCACAGTTAGTTATAAATCACATGAAAGATGAAGTACATATTACTAAAATGTTTTCCATAAGTGCCTTTCACCTCATTAACCTTGTTAAAGGAATTGCCGGATACCCCCACTGGGCGCCATGTGTGACCAAACGCGGCGCTAGCAGGCTCACCACAAGCACAAAGGCACCTGTGTCAAGTCCATGGTGTTAGATAAGCCTGCCACAAATGCTAATTGTGTTGATACCAAAATCCGCACACTGCACTTGTCAAAGCCATAATGCTTATATCATAATACTGCAAAAATAGGTGCCCTAAATGTATGTTACATTGTGCAGTGCCTAAACGGTGTGCATACTCTGTACTGCTGCCATAGTGCAGTGTGCATCACCAAATGTGCTGTGACCTATTGATCAAACAGACCTGTATATTGATATTAGTATTGACATACTCTCATACTGCAATGCAAAGACATGTCCTTATGTCTGAAATCACACTTAATTATTGAACTTCATAAAGTGTAGTGAGCCAAACTGTAGTAAACAAAACAGTACCTTATTGGAGTATCTTGCATAACCCCTTAAATTCCAACATGTTTACAAGCATCGACTCACATCCACCATCACAAGGCGCTTGATAATGCTCCGGGGGTAACTGCTGCTCCTATAAGTTCAAATGCATGCTAGTCCTAAAGGCAACACGGTACTCAGTGCCAAACCTAACTAGAAATGACAGCGTATGTTGAAACATATCTCCTGAGCCTCTTGTCTCTTATCAAATTACCTGCAATGTGGAGCTTCCCGTCCCTCACAGCATCGAATCTCCTTCTGAATGTAACTCGCGTTCAACCCACGTTTAAGTTAAACGTACCATTGCGACCTTATGTGTGGCCCAATCAATACACGCCATTTTATACATGACTGCCTCCAACTCCAAGTATAGCTCAAAGCCTGTTTAAAAGCTAAAACAAGTCAACCATACAGAGTATAACTATTGCCCACAAATATTGGCTGTATTCCCATCAGTCGTGCACTTTGCTCAGCCCTCACAGACTGTTAACGGTTTTTATTGATCTAAAGCCCCAGAGATTCCATAAATGCTGAATCAGTCCAGATTGTGTATTAAGTCAGGACCGGATGTTATTTAAAACAACTCTTCCTCCTTCAATTAATATTATGTGTTGTCAAAGCAATGGAGACGGCGGCGATTGGTGCACGTCCCATCAAAGAATCCTTGATACCGTTCTCTAAAGCCACAATACAGCTATCCCTCCATGTTACAGTACCCACAGTTCCTGTTACAAGTGACCACTTACACTGCCATGTTACTTCTATCATAGGCAGCACTGTGACAAAATGTTTATAATGATTGGGTTTATCTAAAACATGCCTCGTGGCACAATTCTTCATTACATGATCATGTGACCAGCTTACAGTTGGAGGTGTTGTGCTTGTTGCGCGCATCATCCATTAATCCCAATGGCACGTTTACTAAGCTGTGGCATGGCTCTATCTGTTTGCTGAGGCACCCACAATGTGTTGCTGTATATACCTTCTTAAATCGCCAAAATCCATTAAGATGTTCACAGGATGTATCGATCTATTGGTATCATCGGCACCATGCTTGCATGTCCTCATACTTGTACTAAAACCGATCAGTGGCTTGGCCCTAGAGTACCTGGCACATCCACGCCTGAACACACCATTCCCAGCCAGGAGCTCCTAATCATAAACCCCAATTAATAGGTGCACATGCGTCATAGCCTTATGCTCCCCTTTTTGGGATGACTCTGGCCAGCCCTGTATCACAAAAGGCCTATTGCAGTCAGGTGTGCACATAGTGTACTTGATTCTAAAAACACATTGAGTTTGCTATCTCTGTTAAGCTCATCTTGAGTTGCATTAGGTTAAAAAATCAGGCGTGCAGCGATTTCCAAGATGCCGGCCGCGGCGAGGAGACGTTCGTAGACGTCTCTCCCACCGGGCAGCGATAATAAAGCACTCCAAAGAAGCATTGGGAGTGCGGTAGCAGACCTATGTCGCCTTGCGGTTCCAGGGAGTTAAGGAGGTGTCACCGGGATCGGGAGTGGAGGCAGAGTCGGGAGGGGGGTGCGCACTCAGTTCTACAGTGCGCTCCCCAAGGAAGAACCGCCCCAACACTCGTTTCTGCGCGAATCCGCCCGGGAGAGGCCACCGCCGGACCCAGCGAGCGCAGCGGGGCAGTAGGAGCTTGAACAGAGGCAGAAGCGCCGGCAGAGGAGAAGACTGGAGCCGCGGGAACGGTTTCGGCCGAGGGGAGACACAGAGGCCAGCCACGTGGGAGGACTGTGCTATCCGGAAAATCCCCGCAGAGGCCGGGCAACCCGTCGGCTGAGAGAGGTGAGGCACCCCCCCCCCCACCCCATTCGGGGACGTGCTCACCGACAAATGAGGAGAGACACTGCACCCCCCCAGGGGGACACGGAGGGGTGTACCGCGAAGCTGGAAGGAGACGCCCATGGTGGCAAACAGGCATCCAACTCTCCCGGATTAGTTAAGTGGCTATTATCTTCCCTCACTCAGCGGGGTGCAGCCCGGAGGGGATGTGGAGCTGGAGAAGGGCCCTCACCCTCAAAGAAACAGCAGAAAAAAAGTAATCGGGGGCCCACCTCCACCTCAAGGCACATTTCGGGTCATCAGGCCCCATACAAGGGAGGTGCGGTAAGGCACCAGCGGCTGGGTTGTGCGCCGGATAAGGCAGTGAAGAGGCACGGGCAAAGGCCCAGAACAGCGGTGAGGGAACAGGGGCATCCCCCTCACCCCATGGACATAGCCCCAAATCCGACGCACACTTATTAATAAGTGGGCAGAGAACCCAGAAGTGCACTCTCTGCAAGGGAGGTGTAGACGCGAAGCCCCACAGTTCCAGTGCGGGGGCTTTAGCGCCAGGGGCGGCAGAGGAGGCCCTGCAGAGGGGCAAACCCATGGTCGGTGGTGGAGCGACCGGACCAGCGGAGTTGCTTTTGGTCCCCCCCGGCCCCTGGTGGTGAAGTACAGCAGTTTACTACAGGTCGGGCTGGGGCGCGGACTCAGTCTTCCAAACAGGATGCAAACCTGACCCAGATGTGGTCAGCCGACAACGCTATCAGTACACGGGGGAGAATGCTGGCAGACGCATCAGAGGCACAGAGTCAGACCCCCCCCACCCCACAGGTAACGCAAATATCGAAGGAGGACATGCAGATGTGGTTCAGTAACCTACAAGAGTAATTCATGACCACGGTACAAGTTCAATTTACTAACATGAGAGAGGATATGAAGCAGGCGGTCCAAGAACTGCGTCTGGAGATGTGTTGGTGGCGATGTCCTCGTATCCCCAGAAAGAGCAGATTCTGAGGCAGGCCAGGGGGATGGTCAACATAAATATGAATGGGGTGAAAATTCAGTTGTATCAATACCTGGCTCTGGTGACTCTTCAGAAGAGGAAGGCGATGGCCTTGTGGTCAGGGAACTGATGATGGGGAAGATTTGGTACAAATAGATCTTCCCTTTTGGATTATTATTCTCCTCGGAGGGAAAGCAGAGAAGGGTAAAGTCTTGCGTGGAGGGTCTACAGGTGATGGGCATCCAGGAGGAGGATGGAGCCGAAAAGCGCCAGCGGCCAAGGGATGAACCTCGCAGGAAGCCATGGGAATGGAAAGAGGTGCACCGCAAGAGTAAGCAGTCACGGGGAGGAAAGCATTGACGGTAAAGAGCGCAGGACTTACATGTGGCTCGAGGCCCTTGGGGGAATGGGAAGGGTGCGAATAAACAGGCCTGGAGAGGATGAAGGATATAAGCGATCCAATGGAAACAAAGTAATCTTGGCCCAAGAAGGGCTTCTCCGCCAGAATCACACGAAAAAGAAGGTAATGCAGGGTTTAGGACTCCCCGTGGAGTTATTCCCGAGTTTGCTGAGGGACAGGAGCGATGGTCATGCGCCCTAGCAACCATAGGTCCCTGGGCCCTCCTCGGGACAGTTGTTAGTTCTTTGGGCGAGAGGGGGGACTCGGTAAGGGGGAAGAGACTATCCGGAGGGCAGACTGTATGTGGGGTCCAAAGGGGGATATAGCACTTACGGGGGGCATCTCTTATGGGGAAGCTGAGAATCCTAACGTATAATGTGCGAGGCCTAAATGCCCCAGTCAAGAGGAAAAAAGTAGAAGAGTTTCTGAGAAGGGAGAGAGGGGACATTTTGATGATACAAGAAACACATATCAGACTTCAGTAAAAGCAATGCTGCGTCTAAGGGGTTACAAGCAGACAGTGCAATCCAATGCGTCAGACAAAAAGCTGGGACTTTGATTGCACTTTATGATGGGCTGAATCTGCAGCTTCACAATCCTCAGGTGGACAAAATGGGGCGCTATGTATTTGAAATGTATCTGAACAGAAGGGCTGAATCTCACACTAGCCTCGGTATACGCTCCTAATACGGGGCAAGATGGCTTTATGAGGGAGATTGTAGGGAAGCTGGAGGATTTTGCAAAAGGGGAGATAATTCTGGGGGGCAATCTGAACCTGGCTTGGAATCCCGCATTGGATAGGAGTTCAGGAGGCCACCAAGGACTGGGAGTTCCATCAAAACACCTTCGCCAAAAAATGAGTCACCTAGCACTATGCGATGTGTGGCGGGAACTCAATGGCCAACAGAGGGGATATACGTACTTCTCCCACGTATTCAACACAATGTCAAGGATTGATTACTTTTGGGTATCATTGGGGTTATTGGGGGAGGTCCAAGGGATGGATGTAGGCCCCATCTCTTTATCGAATCATGCTCCTTTATGATTGGAAGTGAAAACTCCAGTGTGGAAGTCGGGGCTTTGGAGATGGAGGCTCCCTATGGAAATACTCTGGGACCCCGATTTAGGGAACTCAATTAGGGAAAAGATTGAGGAATATTGGGCCCTCAAAGACAGTCGACGTTAATAAGGGTATAGTGTGGGAGGCCTTTAAGGCGGTCATGAGGGGTCATATGATTGCCCTGAAGGCATCCAAAGACAGGTAGAGGAATGCATGTGAGAAGGAGCGGGAAATGAAGATGGCAGACATCCGAGGGGAACTCACACGGAAACCCACCTCCCGCCTGAAGAAAGCGCTAAGACATGTTCCGGACCAACTAGATGTGCTATGCACAAAAAAGGCGGAGAGGAGTCTCCTCCATCTCAGACACTGGTATACATTAAGGCCAACAAAGCCGATAAGTACCTAGCAAGGCAGTTGAGAGTCAAGCAGCAGGAACTATCAATTAAGAAGCTACAAAACGCACAGGGGAGACTTTAAGCTGCAGTGGAGACATGTGGGAGGTCTTTAGGGACTATTACCAGGAGCTGTACGCCTCGGGCACTCCAGTTAGCTCAGACCAGGACTCCTACTTAAACGTATTAAATATACCTCAATTAACGGATAAAGAGAGGGAATCCCTGGAAGAGGAAATAAGAGAAGATGAGGTATGGAAGGCAATAAGAGGGCCCCACTTAAATAAAGCTCCGTGACGGTTTCACAGCAGCCTTCTACAAGAAATACGCGGACTTCCTAATTCCATTTTTAGCAAAATTATTCAACACCTTTAAGGAAGAAGGAAATGTGACCCACTCTATGAATGAGGCCAAAGTACTGGGCTTCCACAAAGCAGGAAAGGACCCGACGCTCCCTAGTTCATACCGTTCTCTTGCACTAATCAATTTAGACTCCAAGCTTTTCCCAAAATTACTAGCAGCTAGACTTTCTCTGCTTCTCCCCAAACTGATTAATAAGGATCAGTCAGGCTTCATCCCAGGCCATCAAACCAATGATAATATTAGGCGAATAATCCACTTAGTAGAGAAGATTGGGATCAAGCAAACCCCAGCAGCATTCCTTGCATTAGATGCAGAAAAAGAGTTTGATCAGGTAGAATGGTCCATGTTGTTTCGAACCCTAAGGCGTATGGAATTTGGGGAGCAATTTTTGAAAATGATCAAGGCCAATTATAACACCCCCTCCATTCGAATAGCTCTGAATGGGGAAGTCACGGGCAGGGTGGAGTTAATGAGGGGCACCAAACAAGGATGCCCCCTGTCACCTCTCCTTTATGCTGTCTTCCTTGAGCCTCTGTTGATAAGAATCAGAGAACTACCATCTATCGCAGTGATAGAAATGGCTGGTACGCAGCATAGGGTAGTAGCGTGTGCGGACAATATGCTGGTCGCCTTATCGGATCTGGCTCAAACCAGAAGTAATTCAGGAACTTTAGAAATTTTAGGCGATCTCTGGGCTGAAGATAAACGGAAACAAGTCGGAAATATTAATCCTGGCAGGGGATAGTGAGGAGATCAAGCGGGTGGCGACCTCTTTAAACCTAAAGGTAGCGGGTAAAGGGATAAAGTATTTAGGTGTAACCCTTATGGGTACGATAGATGGCCTTTATGGGGGAAACTACCTGGAACTCCTGGTGAAAGTTAAGAAGGACCTGGAGCGCGGGAACCCGTTGGCGATTTCCTGGTGGGGACGCATAACATCGGTTAAGATAACCATCCTTCCAAAGCTGTTATATTATTTTCAGGCGGTCCCGATTAGAGTCCCCAATTCCTTTTTCAGAGTACTTGCAAAGGCAATCTCTTTATTTATTTGGAAAAAGAAGCCCCCTAGTGCAGCCAGAGGAGTGCTAACAGCACAAACTCAGGAAGGGGGTATGGCTCTCCCGCACCTCCATAGGTACTATCAGACGGCGCAACTGTGGGTTCTAAAGGAATGGATGGGGGGGGGGGCAAAAAATCTGGGCAGTGCAAGACAGAGCGGTGGCAAGATCCCCTTTGGTGGAGCTATTATGGAAAGGGAAACATTATAGACACCCTAATTTGCGTATTAGTGAAGTCATGGGGGCCACGTGACGCCTGGGACGACCAAACGCAGAAGGGCACCTTAACTGGTGTGCCGGGCCCGTTTACCCCTATGTTTGGGAACCCAGACTTTCCGCCAGGAATGGAGAAGTGGGCGTTCAATAAATGGGAATTGGCAGGGTGGACGAAAATAGGAGAAATGATTCAGGACCAAGAGGTCAGGTCGTTTGAGGACTGCATCAGGCATTTAAAACTTAAAGAATCAGACAGATATAAGTACAAGCATCTCCGAAATTGGCTGGCAACGCCAGCTATAAAACAGGCGGCCTCGAGGGACCTCACCCCCTTTGAAAAGTACACCTTGACCAATTTGGGGTCGAAGAAACTGGTGTCGGCTCTGTACAAGTTTATCAATGTGCAGACGGAGGATGTCAGATGGAGCTATATGTTAAAATGGGAAGGGACACTGGGGGAACCCATTAGTAAAATGCAATGGAAGGAGCATTCCTAAACTGGCCCGCTCAGTCCGAACAAGGGAAATGTGGGTTACGGTCATTACGCAATGGCACTACACTTCGGAACAGTTAAATATGATGTTCCCACACTCGTCCAAATTATGCTGGAGGGGCTGCGGGAGGGAGGGCAGTTGGAGGCATATTTGGTGGGACTGTAAAGGGATTCAGGGTTTTTGGACAGAAGTGAAGACCCAAATGCAGGGGATGTTTCCTAACGTGGCCCAATTGTGTGAGAAGGTCTGGCTGTGCGGGATAAAAGACTGAGTAGCCAGGGAATACACAAAAGCACAATGGAGAAGTTTTATGGGCCTGGTTATTGCAGGATGGGCAGCTATAGCCCAGAATTGGAAGCAACTAGACCCTCCGCTAGTGTTTAGCTGGCTTCAGAAGGTGTGGACACTTGTCTCAATGGAAAAAATTAACTCATACTTTGCAAGGCTCAAAGTGATCCTTCTCGAAATAATGGGGGGTGGTGCTGGAATACCTCCAGTCGGACTATATGGAACAATGATGCCCACACAAAATCAGGATTCTGGACATATTCGATACATGAGTAAACTCCACAAGAACTTTGGGGAAATCCTCCGGGGTGGGTCAGGGGGAGAGTTGGGGAAATGTTATGGTTTTGGCTGTTCAGAATAGTATGTGAAAACAATAAAAACATATAAAAAAAACATCAGGCGTGCTTCATGTCTCCTCATGTTGAGTTCCCTGTTATCGCTCCTTTTGATCTCTCTCGAATCTTTTGATAGCAGCAAATCGAATTTCCTTAATGTATTGTCCATTATGTTCTTTGAGCCAGTGTTAGGCCAGAGTTCTGTAGGTTCTGTGTTCTTAATGCATATAGATGCTCTTGTATTCTCCATCTCAGTTCCCGTTTTTTACTTCCTATATAAATTTGTTGCATGGCCAAATGATGATATACATCACAAATGTTGTCTTGCAATTCATGAAACCTTTGATAATTATGGTCTTGTTGTTGTATGTCCTGTTTACTGTCGTTTCATGTAAAGCATAGTAGCACATTCTGCATGTGCTGCATTTGAAAAACAACTCTGGTTTGTTGAGCCACATAATTGGACTTTGCTTTGGTGTATTGTTAAAAAAACTCTGGCTGATCCTTTGCCCTATCGTTTTAGCCCTTGTTGGAACAATGTCTGGTTTCTCCGTGATATATTGATGTAAATCATTGTCCAGTCTTAAAACATTGCAGTGCTTGTTTAGAATTCTATTCACTTCTTTTGTTTTGCACCGAAAACCTAGTTATAAATCTCACAACATCGGTTTCTGCAGTTTCACTGCTATGTTTGGGTGTAAGTCGAGTTCTCCTGTCTCTACTTCTAGCTTGATTCGCTGTCTCATTAACGTGCCTCTCGTTGTAGCCCCTCTGTCAAAACCTGCATGCAATTTCGGTAACCTCCTCTTCAAAGACTTTTACTTAGCTACAGTTGTCATGATCTCTGCTTCCAAAAGGTTGGGTTTTCCGAACTCCCTTGGAAGCAGATCCATAACCCAGGTTCCGAGTGCCAACCAGTCCCAATTGGGACCTTTTGGACCCAGTCCTGGCGCCAGTGGCACCAGGCTCAAAAATATGCCCAGTCCCAGCGCTGGAAGCGCCGGGCTCATAATGCTTGGGTGGACTTACCTGCAGCAGACCATGCTGCTTACTTGCCTGCCAGTTGAGCCTCTGATCCTCTTCTGTTTGGAACTACTTTTCCTGCTGGGTGGGGCTGGAGCCACTCCCTAGATTTAGAACACTGGAACTCTTCTGGAAGGCAGGAACTCTTTTCTTACCAGGAACTCTTTTCTTACTTAGGCGTGGCTGTGGAAGGAGACACCTAAGCACTACAGGAGGCTATTTAAACCACACCCGGTGGATGAATCTTGCTTTGCGTTATTCTGCACCCTCTGCAGCAGGACGCTCATCGTGTCTTCTGCATCCAGTCCTGGGCCTAAGGAAAAAGGCTTACCATCCTGAATCCAGTCTTCAGCAACACCTATAAAGACAAGAAAGAACAGGTTAGCATTCCGGCATCTGAAAGGCAAAGGCTTACCTACTCTTCGTGCGCTCCGGAGGTCTTCATACTGCATTCCGGCATCTGAAAGACAAAAGCTTACCAACTCTTCGCACGCTCCGGAGGCCTTCGGCGCTGCATCCGCATCTGAAAGACTAAACAAGGTGCGTTTAAAGACATTGGGGAACTTTAATACTCACGTGCCATTACTCCTTTCCACATCTAATCCAGTGGGTATTCCGGCACCCTGCAGCCGCTCCGAACTCGTACCTGCAAAATAAAAAGACAGTTAGAGCGCATCGTGAAACAGGCAACAAGAGCTTACTCACGTGCTTCCAGGCGCTTCTATTCATCACACGGGCTCCATCTTCAACTCACTTCAGCCCATCATCCGCCATCGCCGGAACCCTGCAAAACAAGAGACATCATTACTAAAGACTTTAAAGACATTTGAATGACTCGAAACTTACCGTTCGTGCAGTAAACGACGGACAGCAGTCCTCTGAAGTCAAGAGGCCTGTGCTACCTATCCAGTGAAGAAACTGGCTACAGCACCCTGCCCCGAGGCAGATGGAGAGCTCGGCATTCACTTACCTAAGACATCTTACTCTACACGTCAGGCATACAGTGCACAGAGGTCCAGCCCAAAGAGCCAACCGGGTGCTACACATCACCTTTGAAGATACGGTAGTCGCCCAGTCAAGACCGGCGCCTCTGCGAGAATCAGGTGAGCGTTACACAGTTCTGTCTGGCTCTCAACATTTCGCCTTTAGGTATGTTCTTAATTACACTGTGTTTGTGTTCACTGGTGGCATGAAAGACAGAGTTTGTTTCAATATGTTTGCGGTACGTGTTATTTTCAATCTTGTTATCACTGTTCCTGATTTCAATGTCTAGAAACATGATCCGTTCTGTTCTGTATGTGAATTAAATGTAGAAGGGATTGTTATTGAGTTTGGCTGTAAATAATTCAAGTTCAGTTGCTGTTCCTTTCCAAATGACCAAAATATCATCTATAATCCTTTTCCACACAGTCACGACTTTCAATCTGGTTGTGACTGTGTGCCAGGGCATGTGTAATCTCAAATTTCCCCATCGAAAGGATAGTCCGTGTAGGGGCATTCCTGGCTCCTTTCTAAGATTGTGGGTCATTGTGAATTCTAGCATCTCGGATAACTTTCCACAAAATCTACAGTGGGATGCAGATTTTAGTTTTAATCATTATTCTATTGTTTCCAGCGCTAAATTATGCCGCATTGAAGTATAGAGTGCTTTCATATCATAGGGTACTAATATGTAATACTGCTGCCAGTCTATTGATTTTAAAATTTCAAGGATGTGCATTGAGTCCTTAGTATAGGATTCTAATTTGAAGACAAATTCTCTCAAATGTGTATCTATAAAACTGGACATCAGTTCAGTAATCCAGGCAATACCGGACATGATACGTTTTACCTCGGGAATTAGATAAAGGTTTTGGTGAACTTTGGGTAAAAAATGTAGTTTAGGAATTCCTCCTGCTGAATTCACTAGAAAGTCTCTTTCTTCATCATCTAGCAATCCTATCCCATGCCACTTCTGTACCAATGCATGCTCTACACGCATTGTTTCCTTAGTTGGATCACCGTTCAATGTACAGTAGCAACCCAGACTCTTATCATGTTTTATAGTCGCATCAATATAGTCCTGTTTGTTCATGACTACAATGTTGCCCCCTTTGTCTGCCGCCTTTATGACTTTAGATTAGATGAATTGTACATGTTCCTATTCAGCACTTTCCTGTCTTCTCTACTCATATTGTCTTGAAAGGGTCTGTCTTGACCTTTAGTCTCAAATTGTTCTAGATCTTTCATCACGGCAAACAAAGTATCAATTAAATGTTGGTGGCATGAACCTTGACTTGAGGCATGCATTGCTAGGACAGGGTAAATCCCATTCAATAGTCAAGTAACATACTATCCTCAACCTATTGTCCTTCTTCTAAGTACATTAACAGTTTGGTATGCTCTAAATCTTGCATAGTAAATGGACTGGGTAGACATGAGTGTTGCTCACCTTTATCCCAAGGCTCCTTATTGGGATTCTTTTTTTATTTACGTCTCCTTATAAATATATATAGGTCAATGTAAGTGTCAGTAGTATTAACAGGAGTTAGGGGAGGAAAGCTCAAGCATTTGTTCAACAGAGATCTTTCAAAATCTGTTAGTGTTTGATCTGATAGATTAATTACTAGATCCCCTGCAATGTGTACATGTTGTGGTTCGTTGGTCTGGTTGTGAATCTGTACTTTCTTTTCCTTCTTGTCTTATTGCTTCCTCTCTTGCCTCTGTTATGCTAATTGAGGTATCTTTGTCTGGTACTGGATGTTCCAGAAATGTTACCCTCTTTCTGGGATAAGAAACATATCAGTCTATTGCCAAGCCTTTAGTTGGTTAGGATCTGGGTAAGGATCTCGTAACCAGGACTAATGTCTGGGCAGGACAAAGACTGATATGTTTTGGATATTTCTCCTCTCTGAAAGATAGTGAGCTAAAGAATCTGGGTAAGGATCTCGTAACCAGGACTAATGTCTGGTAGAGGGACTCGCAGGACCCCCCTTGTTTGCATTATTAGCATTTCAACCATCATTTTTGAACTCTTATTCATCTGTTCCTCCCATTCTTTACTTAATTCGTCATCTTCAATATTAGAGAAGATGAATAATCTCAATCCCCTAGGTATTGTCTTGTTCTAGCTATTTTTCTAAAGTAGATTGTTCCCAAAATATGCTCATTTCTTTTTTGGTTAATCTTTCTAGCTGAATTAATTTTTGACTATATCATCCTGTACCAGCATTGGCTCTGAAGGCATGTTCTTTACTGCCTTTAGGTAGAATTAATATTCTTACATCTTCTTGCCAAGTTTCACGGTAGTCAATCATATTTGTCTCAAGCTAGCTTGGTCAGCTGCAGAAAAGATTTGGAATTAACCAAAAAACACACATAATGGGGAACCAAAACCTTTTCTATGCGCTCGTCACCAGTACTTTCTAATACATGGTGTCGCAGGGATCCAAACAGTGAGGTTGTCCCCCAAACGACCCGAAACAGACACCTTGAGTGACTGAGTTTCAATCCATGCGCAATCCTCTCATAATTCTTAGTTTGCAACAAAAAATGAAAATAAATGTCCATAAAATGGTAGTGAGATCAGTCTTCTGATTTAATGTTAGTTTTCTGAGCTGACATGTGTTTCAAGTCTTGGGCTCTTCCTCGGGACTCATAACAACTGAATCTATTTTCTCATTACTGTCATACCATTAATCAGAAGTGTATTAGTTAACATGCAAAGATTAATGATGTAGAAAATATAACATAAAACCCATGACATAAATAAATAAGATGTATACATTGTGAACATAGCATAGTGAAATAGTTTGAACATATGAAATCATAAAAACACCCCATGCCGTTGTAGAGTAAATAAAGCAAGGAAAGCAGAAAACTGTAGATCAGGACATGATATGTAAAATACCAAATATGATGGAGATAAACAAAAAATAAGAAGAAGAAAAAGAAACCAAGTATATATGCACAGTTAGTTATAAATCACATGAAAGACGATGTACATATTTCTAAAATGTATTCCAGTAGTGTCTTTCACCTCATTAGCCTTGTTAAAGGAATTTCTGGAGACCTCCACTGGGTGCCATGTGTGATCAAACGCAGCGGCGCCACCAGGCCCACCATAAACAGAAAGCCATCTGTGTCAAGCCTATGTGGTTAGATAAGCCCTCCACAACATGCTAATTGTATTGATACCAAAATCCAAACTTTGTGTGAAAGCCATAATGCTTTTTATCAGAATACTGCAAAAATAGATGCACTCAATTTTTATTACGTTGCATGGTGCCTAAAAGGTGTGCCTACTTTAAGGAAGACATGGTATCAAACAGTGAAGACATGCACGAGTGATCACAGTTCAAGGGTGTTTATTGAACTTCAATGGATTGGTTGAACGTCTATCTAAGCCTAAATCTAACGATGGGAACAAGCTACGACCATCAAATAATAATAACGCAGCCCTAGTGGAGTCTCTGTCAAAATAAAAGGGCCTATTGTAATACACCTATTACCAAGCCTTACTTCGAAATACAAATGGTGTGGGACAATAATGTATGCAAAAAGTGTCAAGAAATAACATGTCAGGATAGTTGAGCTGTTGGCTTCCCTTCCCCACGTTTTCAGCACAGGGCAAGGTGGCACATTCGAGCTTCGCACACACTCTGGCTTCTCTGCCACAAGGCTACAGTTCAAAGCACAGGTATCCGGGCCTTCTGCCAAAGATTCTTTCCCAATAACAGTCTCTTATTGCAGAAGATCTGCCGTAACAAACAAGCATCATAGTTATTTTCTTTTTTTTTTTACCAACTTTATTTGGTTTTCAAGAGCACAATTACAGACATGCATGCATTAAAGAATAGCAAACAGTAGCATAGCTTTTTCCGAGTCCATTTGCTCATGAGTTTTAACTTTTAAAACATTCCCGCCCCCTCCTCCCCAACAAACTTTCCCAACTCTTGGATGGAGTACTACAACTGTTCGGGCTTTCTTGAATGTTCATGGGTCAATTCTCCTTCTCCCCCCCCCCCCATTCAAGGTTCATGTTGACTGTTAGATGACGGACACTTTTCAAAGTTCTTTTCTTATCAGGATTTTCACATTCACCAGTTTTCGCTTCCAGTGTTCATCATTTCTCTGCTTCCTTGAGGCTCGGACACCCTTTTAACACAATATTCACTGGTCTCCCTCGATCGGGCTCGGACCCCTATAGCACAAAGTTCACCAGTGGTCTCCCTCATTCGGCTTGGGCCATGTAATCTCACTTTCTAAGTTTTCCTCTTTGTATCAAAAATCAAATACTTTCAAATGTGCAATGGGTTTTTATTAAACCTTTGCAGGACCACTTTGATTCACTTATCATTCTTCTACTTCCGTTTCTGTCACTTCTTAGCTGGATACCTTACAAAGACCTTCGATTGAGCACCCTCGCGGTACTGGACCACTCTGTCAGTGGTATTGTATCTTTTCTCTGTAATGTTCAAACATCCATCAGCAATTAAGCTTTCCTTGCATCTTTCATCACATGAGTTTCCAATCTTCGTTCTTGCGCTCTTTATACAATGTTGCCGCTTGCAACCTTGACTTCAACACAGACTGGTCTCGCATTGGTCTGCCCAACTCACCAGCTGTGTTAATCTCTCTGGCGCAGCTTTGATCTTGGAGCCAAGGACGGTACCACAGGGGCTGCTGTTCCTCCCCGACTGAGTCAGTGTGCAGGAGGGTCCCGGGTATCTCCGACACACAATACAAGATTCTTCAGTCTGGCTTCCTCACCTTACGCTTTCTTATCTGATGGGTTCTGCAAAGTAACGGTTTCTCGTCGGAAAGGTCCAGGGTATCTCCCTCCTTGTGTACCCTTCTTGGTTTGCCGTCTTTCTTCCCTCGTTCAGCTGCCATCTGGAAAATACTGTTCCTTCATGTGCTTTGCCTTGCTCATAGTGTGCCCTCTTGCTTTGCCTTTTATCCGTGTGCGGAAGCTTAAAGGAAGTCAGATATACGTGGTTACCAGTAATGGCTTGATCTTGCTTGACCATAGTAGTGGTACATGTGAGGTACAATGCTCGGACATGAGTCTGTTTTCTCCCAGAGCAGCTGTCCATGTGAAAGTGTTTGTGTAGGGAAAGGGGGGTAATGTACCTAAATATCCTACCAGATAGGAATGGGTAAAGGTGTTATAGAGAGGGGGATACTGTGTCCTGCCATCAGGTGTCCCACTCCCCGAAGAACCATCACCAATGTGATCCTCCTGCACTGGTCCACCCCAGGGTCTGGATCCAAAGGCAATTGCCGTGCCTGGCCACTGGAAAGAGAGACCCCTTGGGAACTAGCGGCTGAGACACCTTCTGGTTTCTCACAATACTCTGTACTGCTGCTATGATGTAGTGTGCGCATCACCAAATGGGCTGTGATCTATTGATCAAACAGACCTGTAGTATTGAGATTCGTATTGGCAATTGTTATTCCAGTTCCTGGTATTATTTACTCACATGCTGCAATGTAATTGGGGTTTATGAATAGGAGACCCTGGCTGGGTGTGGTGTGTCCGGCCATGGTGTGTCTGGGCGTGGATGTGCCTGGTACACCTGGACCAAGCCACTGATCGGTTTTAGTACAAGTATGAGGACATGCAAGCATGGTGCGGATGCTATCAATAGATCGATACATCCTGTGATCATGGTAATGGATTTTGGCAATTTAATAAGGTATATGCAGCAACACATTGTGGGTGCCGCAGCAAACTGATAGAGCCATGCTACAGCTGAGTATACATGTCATTAGAATTATTGGATGAAACATGCAACGTGCGCAGCACCTCCAACTGTAAGCTGGTCACATGATCATGTAATGAAGAATTGTGCCACGAGGCATTTTTTTTAGATAAACCCAATCATAAACATTTTGTCACAGGGCGGCCTATGATAGAAGTATCATGGCAATATTTGTGGTTACTTGTAACAGGAACTGCGGGCACTCTAACATGGAGGGAGAATAGTATTGAGGCTTTGGAGAGCGGTATCAGGAATTCTAAGATGGCACCTATGCCGACTGCCGCTATCTCAATTGCTTTGACCATATATATTTATTGAAGAAGAAAGAGTTGTTTTAAATAACATTTGGTCCTGACTTAATACACAATCCGGACTGATTTAGCATTTATGGAATCTCTGGTGCTTTAGATCGATAAAAATAGTTAACAATCGATTAAAGCTAAGTAGAGCGCACGGCTGATGGGAATACAGTGAATATTTGTGGGCAATAGTCATACTCTGTATGGTTGACTTATATTAGCTTTTAAACAGCCTTTGAGCCCATGCACGGGTCTGAGACAGTCACCTTTTTTTCATGTTCATCATTTGGACCCGTTCGAAAGCCCGGAGAGAAATCCATATTTCGAATGGTTTGTGTCCTCCCACATATTCCTCATTTTGTGATATTCGTATTCGCCAGCATCGCTGCTTCGTAAAAGAAAAAAATTGAAAAATTCGGCAGGGGGCGTTGTGCACAAGGTCGTGGTGTCCATGTCCCTCGACGGTCTCCGTACTGTGTCGACGTTACCAGGCGGGATGCTTCGAAGGCCTCGTCAAAAAGACATAAGAAATCGTCCAATTCGAAAGAATCGGAGCATCACAAAAAACACTCTAAGAGATCCTGATCTCGAAGTAGATTGAGTCGCTCTTCAACTACCTCTTCAAAAAAAGTTAAAAGGAGACGTAGATCTCCCTCGTCATCATCTGATACATCTACGGAATTAGTATGATGCCCGACTAAGTCGGATTCCCCAAGAAAATGGGAAGATTTTAGAAGAAAGATGATGAGGTCTTTGAAAATGCAGCCTCAACCCCCTCAAAGAAGCCTCAAAAGAGCCAGACTCTGGTCGCTCCATCGGACGACACAGGGAAGTCAGGAACTACTGTGGTAAAACCCAGTAGTATGGGTGAAACTCGTAAGACTCGAGTCAACGTCAAGTCGCCGAGGAATCCTCGAGAGTCGAGTGTTTCCCCGACACCGCATAAAAAACAAAAGTCGTCGAAAACATCTGCGACTACATCGACGCCATTGGCGCCTACAGCTTCGAGATCGAAGCCTAAAGCGTCTTCAACGCCTTTGTCGAAGACACCATCGGTGTCGTCGAAGATTCCTTCGATAACATCAAAGGATCCTTCCATTCCTTTGACTAAAACTCAAGAACAACACAGGAGATTTACTCCATTACCAAAATCAGACTTTTCTAAGTCTATGTCTTCGATATTTGAAGAAAGTGGCTCTGAAGATGAGGAGGTTTCTCCTTTTGGAGTGCAATATGGCACTAGACAGGTTCCAGAAGAACTAATTGATCCAGAATTGAAAATGAGAGACCTGTGTGAGACTCTTCACTCTGCTGGTGGCATTCATACGTCACCTGAACTAGAGTTTACGAGACCTGACCCTGCAGAACATGCAGATTCAGGGTACAGGAGTTTAATGAAAAGAGTGGTGGAATATATGGGGTGGCCTCACCCACCTTTGATCAGGATGACATGACGGACATTCTAGATCGGTGCCCTGAGAAGGATCCAGTTCTCCCTTTCCATAGGGCACATCAAAGAACAGTAGAAAAGAACTGGGAAGCTCCTGACTACAATCCTGCAGTAAACAGTAATTTTCCTAGGAAATATAGAACTTCTACTTCTGATCCTGAGTATTTGAACAGACATCCCACTCCAGAAAGTCTGGTTATTCAGGCTGCAACTACTTCAAGACAGACTGCATATCCAACTATCCCTCCGGATAGAGAGGATAAGAAGGTAGATGCTTGGGCTCGTAAAGTTTTTACTTTGGGTAGCATGGCTTTAAAGTCAACTAACGTCACCTATACCCTGGCCAGGTTCACACATACCCTGTGGGACTGTATTTCAGCGGCGGCTGAACATATTCCGGAAGGCGAGGAAAGGGAAGGCTTCCTGAATATTGTCAAAGACGGAAAGGAGGCAATGGGGGAATGTCTCCAGTCTGGATTGGACACTGCTGAAAGTATCAGCAGGTCCATGGCTACAAGTAGAGTGCTACGCAGATTTGCGTGGTTGAGGAAGTCAGGGTTTGCACCAAATGTGCAGTCCAGACTTCTCAACATGCCTTTTGATGGCTTGAGGTTGTTTGGTAGTAAGGCTGATGAAAGCCTAGAAAGACTACAGACCTCTCAAGCGGCAGCTAAATCTCTTAGCGCCTCCATGCGACAGAAACCCTATTCAGGCTCATCTTCCTTGAGGGGTTGTCCTTTTCGGTACTACTCCTCTTTTGGTAGAGGAAGAGGACAGGCCTTTCAAAGAGGCAAAAGAAATGTCACTTGTGGTGGACGAGGAAAGACTGCAAAGCCATCCTCAGGAACGGCTTCTTTGCCCTCAGCCACTCCTGCAGCCGCCTCCAAATTACTCTGAGGCCTTATCACACAAAACCCCAGTGGGAGGCAGAATCTCTCAGCATCTGAAAGAATGGCGGGGCATTACTTTAGATGCTTGGGCACTGGAAACAGTAGCTCAAGGCTACTGCCTTACCTTCCTAAAAAGGCCTCAGGATCATCCACCGGGAACCAACTCTGCCAAAATTCCAGAACTGCTCCTGTTGCAGGAAATTTTAACCCCGCTAGAGAAACGTGCAATAGAACATGTACCTGTAGCGGAGAAGAACAAGGGTTGGTACTCCCCTTACTTTCTCATCCCAAAGGAGGACGGAGGATTGAGACCCATCTTGGACTTAAGAAACTTGAACAAGTTCCTCAGGAAGGACAATCAAGATGGTAACCCTTTCTCAGATCCTTCAGGCTCTCCAACTCCACGACTGGTTGGTATCATTGGACCTTCGGGATGCTTACTTTCATGTGCCAATCCATCACAAGCACAGAAAGTACCTGAGGTTCGCAGTTGGTGGTTCTCACTATCAGTTTCGAGTTCTGCCATTCGGGCTGACCTCCGCCCTGAGGGTTTTCACCAAGCTGATGGCAGTGGTGGCAGCGAGTCTCAGGAGAAGGGGGATTCACGTCTACCCATACCTGGACTATTGGTTGATCAGAGCACGTTCTCCCGAACAAGCTCAAAAACATCTGTCGATCACCTGTCACTTCCTTCACAAACTGGGCTTCTCCCTCAATTTCAGGAAGTCTCACATGATACCATCCCAAATACTCCAGTTTATCGGAGCAGTTTTGGACACTTCCTCGGGCAAAGCCTCGCCTCCCGAGGTTCTAGCTCTCCACATTCTGCAGATGGTAACAAAGTTGCAGAATGCCCAGCATCTGCCGGCCTTTGATTTTCTGAGGTTGCCCGGCCTTATGGCATCCTGCATTTTTCCTGTGCCAGAGGCCAGATTGAGAATGAGATCCCTTCAGTGGGCCCTCAGAACTCAGTGGTCCCAGTTCTTGGGGATTATATCGGATCTTCTGCAAGTCCCGAGCGCAGTCGCTCAGGATCTACTATGGTGGCCTTGCAACAACAACATCCTCAAAGGAGAATCTTTTTGGCAACCATGGCCGGAGATAACAGTAGTAACGGACGCCTCACTCACGGGGTGGCGAGCCCATATCAACGATCTGACAATCAGCGGTTGTTGGTCTCCATCGGAGTCCAAAGTACACATCAATCTATTGGAGCTGAGGGCAATCGGACTAGCGCTGAAGGACTTCCTGCCCTCTGTACAAGGAAAGAAGGTCCTGATAATGACGGACAACACAGTGGCCATGTACTACCTCAACAAGAGAGGAGGCGTAGGGTCACTACCACTGTGCAGAGAGGCAATGCAGCTCTGGTTCTGGGCAATACGAGAAGGAATCTCTCTATCGGCAGTTCACCTAGCCAGAGAGCAGAACACGGCGGCAGACGATCCGAGCAGGCAGAGCACAGTCTCCCACGAGTGGGAGCTAGCTCAAGAAGTCCTTCTGGAGATCTTCGCCCTTTGGGGAACCCCTCAAGTGGATCTGTTCGCGACCACGGTAAACTGGAAGTGTGAACAGTACTGCTCAATGGAATTTCCTCCGAGAGGAGCTCTAGGAGACGCATTTGTGGTGGACTGGAGGTTTCCACTGATGTACATGTTTCCTCCAGTCCCTGTGATTCCTCGAGTAATCAGGAGGTTGAGAAAGTTCAGGAAAACCATGATCCTAATTGCCCTGGATTGGCCTAGGAGGACGTGGTACCCGGACCTTCTGGACATGTCCATCTGCGCTCCAATGCGTCTTCCGCAAAGAGAGGATCTTCTCTCACAAGAGGAAGGTCGGGTTCTTCATCCAGAGGTCAAGGTCAACCTTCACGCATGGTTTCTGAGAGGTTGAGATACAAGGATTGGGATCTTCCGGATGACGTTATGGAGATTTTGCTTTCGGCCAGAAGGCCAGCAACAAAATCTTTGTACCGATGTTGTTGGAACAAGTTCAGTAACTGGTGCAAAGATAAGGATGTGGACCCTTTTTAATGTGGCATCTCAATGGTGTTTTCTTTCCTATTGCATCTAGCCAATCTGGGGCTCCAGATTGGAACAATTAAACGATATCTAGCTGCGCTGTCCATTTTCAAGCGCTGAAAGGGCGTACTAATGTATACCCTCCAGTACCTTTTCATGTCCCAACTTGGGATTTAAATCTAGTACTTAGGTTTCTAACTTGTATACCTTTTGAGCCTCTGCATTCCTGTTCCTTGAGGCTTCTAACATTGAAGACTGTCCTTCTTGTAGCCTTAACATCAGCCTGCAGGGTTAGTGAACTACAGGCTCTCTCATGTAAACCCCCATATACTGCGTTTTACAAGGACAAGGTAGTTCTTAAACTTAAACCATCTTTTTTACCAAAAGTAGTTTCTGACTACCATTTGTCACAAAAAATCATATTACCAACATTCTATCCTCCTCCTCATTTGGGCAAAGAAGAGGAGAGACTGCATAGACTGGACCCCAAAAGGGCTCTCAGTTTTTACATTTCAAGAATGTCAAAGTTACATCAAGATGACCAACTTTTTGTAGGTTATAGAGGTCACAAATTGGGATTAGCTGTGACAAAACAAACTATATCCCGCTGGATCATTCTGGCTATAATTGAGTGCTACAGATTATCGGGAAAAGACCCACTGGATGGGCTACGAGCCCGTTCCACTAGGGGGATGGCTACTTCTGCGGCTTTGAAGAGGCAAGTCCCTGAATCAGATATTTGTACAGCTGCAACATGGGCATCAATGCATACCTTCATCAAGCATTATTGCTTAGATGCGTCTTCCTCTAATGAGGGTTTATTTGCCAAGGCGGTACTTCATTCCGTCCATGAGAACAATAACTAGTACTCCCACCCCCAAATTTACCACTGCTATGGGAGTCTATCACAAGATGAGGAATACGTGGGAGGACACAATCCATTCGAAGAACAAGTTACTTACCAACTGTAACGTTCTTTCGACTGGATGTTCCTCCCACGTATTCCTCATCGACCCTCCCATCCTACCCCGCAGTACAGTTTGCATTTCTTACACTTTCCTCTCACGAAGAGTCTATCAGTCACGGGGCACGCCTGGGTGTTCCTTGAATATTTCCTTGAAAAAACAGAACTGAAGCCAATGGGCGTGGCACAAGCTATTTATACTGATGGTGACATCAACACTGTACGGAGCCCGTCGAGGGACATCGACGCCACAACCTCGTGCACAGCGCCCTCTGGCGAAATTTCTTTTCTGAAGCAGCGAAGCTGGCGAATACGAATATCACAAGATGAGGAATACGTGGGAGGAACATCCAGTCGAAAGAACATTACAGTTGGTAAGTTACTTGTTCTTATGTGTGCAGGGGAAAGAAATTATGTGAGGCTGCTGCCTGGACCCATATTTCGGAGAAAAAAACAACCGGCATGACTGGGTCGATGTAAGCTTAATCTAAATCTGTAAGATTTTGGGAGGCAAATGGGATTCCACATGTATTGTCCCACCGAGGCACTAGCCATCACCCACCATTCTTTATCTGGTTACCTTGTCAGTCAGTCCGTAAAGATTTGCAATTGAGGAGCTATGTAGTAGTTTTTAGATCAGTACAACCTACACCTTCCTTATTGAGAGTCCAGACTGTTAGGCAGAAACCTGTGCAGTTCCCTCTGGGACCACTGCAAAAAGTTTAAGACTACAGGAGTTAGCAGTAAACCCAACTGGTAGCAGCCTGCACCACCCAGATTTACTTGGTAGCTGTGGCTGAGCAGTCAGACTTCTCTCAAGACGAGTTAGGCAGTATTTGGAGTATACAGAATAGGGCAATTTACACAGTAGAACAAGCAGACACGGATCAGAGCTTGGTTGTAAAGATATATCATTATTTATTTAAAAACACATCTATGAAAAACACACTAGCACTAATATGGCAAACAACTCCAATCACTATAAATATATATCAATCCCCTAACAATATTTCGACAAATCTAGGTTCAAAAGACACCACTTATTTGCAGACAGAGGTGAGTGCGTTAACCAAGATGGCACTCTAATATTCGTTCGAAAGGGAGAGAAAAAGGCAGAGTATGAAACTGTTAGGGAGAATTCTCTGTTTAGGCTGAATTTCCCTCCCTAGTGAGTCCCCCAGCAGCTTTGCTGGATTTCTGGGGTTTAATTTTTTCTCCTGCCAAGAGTGAGACTCTTTTACCCTCACTCCTGGACATGTTGAACTGTGTTATCTTGGACAAACCTTGTGTTGAATGGGCTATGGGGTCTTTTACTCCATAGGGCCTCATGTATTTTTGTGATGTGGGTTACACAGCACCCTCTGTGCCGTGACCCAGGGGTGTCCTAGGGACTCCCCAACATAGACTCCATACCCTGGGACTGACTACTGTCTCCCAGGGCATGTAAAGTCACCAAAGACTTTGCTAGTCTTGAATCCTGAACAGAACCAGTACAAACCATCCTATTGTGGACGTACTGGCTGGGGCAATTCGATTGCCCCAGGGTCTGTTAGTCGAGGGGGCACGTCTCCGTCCCCCCTGATCGAGTTTTGGCTGGTGGCAGTGGAAACTACGTTTTATATTCGACCGCGAATATTTTCCTATGGGATTTCCCATTGTTTTAGGCTAACACATTTAATTATTTATTTACGGTAGCCTTAAACATACCGCCGGTTTATATATTTATTTTTATAACTCCGGTTGGGACTTTTTGCCAAAACTTGATTCTAAAATGGCGTTGGTGTTCGCCTCTGTAACTCTGACCCAAAGTGGAGCCCTTTGTTCCACTTTTGGCGGGCTTCTCCACAGAAGCCCTCCAAAGTGGTGCCACTCTGTCTGGGGTACTTAGGAGGGGTGGAGGGGGATTTAGGCACCCTGGACTGAGTTACCTTGGTAACTCAAGTCGCACTCCGTCCTGATTGGCCCAAGTGGTGAGCCGCCCGGCTCACCACTTAGCATGTTTGAGTGACAGCTAGGCTGGGTGAATGGGGGTTTGCTGCATAAAAGCAGGGCTTTGGGGACTGGGACTTCAGAAGTCGCCACAGGACCAAGAATCCGACGAGGGAAGAGCTGAGCCGACCTGCTTCGACGACACCACCCGGTGGAGCCCTGCTGAACCGTCTCACCACTTTTCCCGACGACCGAGGAGAACTCTTAACGGAGTGGCTCCTTCCCTTGACTGGTGGGGACAACCAGTTTTCGCCTTCTTTTCGCTTCTCGAGGTATCTCGTGGCCGCCTTGCCAGTGCCAAGCACCCCGGCAACCGGAACCCCACCACTTTTACCCCAACCACGAAAGTCGGTACAACCCTTTAACCGGAGGACTCCGCGGCTGGTTTCTTCCCGGGCAGTGCAACGACCCTCTTCTTCTACTCTTCAGCGAGAACTTCTTCTCCCCTGACCGACGTCGAGCCCTGCTGCCACTGCCTGGAACAACTGCCACCGCTGGAGGATCCTTTCCGCTTAAGGTACCGTGTTCCGCCTGGCTTCCCTTGCTACCGACTGTACGGGGTAGATTTAGCCCCCGGCTTTCGAACCTGGGAGTGCCTGGGACACCCTGGCTAAACTTTCTAAGCCACTCTAACCTCTTTCTAACTCTTTGCAAGACTTTGAATCCCTAATAACGGTGTGATCTTGGGCACATTTTCGCTCCGGCTACTCTAAGAGTGGGCCCTGCCTAGTGACTTTTGCTCACCTGTGACTTTGTGCTTCTCTGAGCCTATTGCAAGTGTTCTGGACCTTAGAGTGGTGTGTTTAACCCATTTCTGCTTTTTCTCTCCCTTTCTTGGAAACTACTAGAGTGTCATCTAACGTTAAGCACTCACCTCTGTTTTAATTAAGTGGTGTTAACCTAGAGTTGTCTAGATAGGAGAAAGGATTGAATCTACTTTCGTTATAACTGTGTTTGAAGTGTTTACTATATTTTGCTAGAGTGTTTTTTTAACTTATGTGTATTTTAAATAAATAACTATATACTTTTGAAACCAAGCTCTGGTCAGTGTTTGCTTGTGCTATTGTATGTTGGTACATATTGTGTATACTTTGCATACTGCCTAACTCTTCTTGAGAGAAGTCTGACTGCTCAGCCACAGCTACCAGGTAAATCTGGGTGGTACAGACTGCTACCAAAGGGGTTTACTGCTCTACCTGTAGTCTTAAATCTTTTGCAGTGTTCCCCAAGGGAACTGCACAGGTTTCTGCCTAACACTGGTGTACAGCGGTGGGATTTGTATTGAGTATACATTTTATTGTGCTTTAGATACCTTAGTGCAACTAACCACAAAGCTTAGCACTGAAAAAGTAAAACCTCTAACATGTCAGTTATAGAAAGCTATAGTCAAGAGTCCCTTGCAGCCAAAACTGCTGATTGTTTAAGAGTGCTCTGTAAACATAAGGATCTCCTGACTAAGGGCAAGAAAATGGAGCTGATTGAAAGATTGTTAGCTAACCAAAGTCTGGGTGATGGTTCAGAGGAACCTACCACTCCAGCAACTGTAGATGACAGTGTTGAAATTAACATGGAGCAAAATGTTGATGATTCTGAGGAAGAGTCAGAAGAGGAGGGTGAGGCTGTTGTAACTGTCCCCCCTAGGCCTCTGCCTGCTCTACCTGCTGTGCCTACTGGACCTTTACCAGGTCCCACATTTAGCCCTCAGTACTTTGAACTGGAGAAAATGAAGCTAGAATTGGAGTATAAGAAACTTAATGCTCAAGCTGACAAAGAACTAAGGCTAAGGGAAATGGAGCTCAAGTATGACTTAGAAATGAAGAAATTATCTGTTGAGAATGTTTCTCTCTCTGGCTCCTCTAGAAGTTCCAGTCCTAAAAGACCCCGGATGCCTAAAGAATTGGTTGGTATGTATGAGCCTAAGTTGGATGTGTTGGATTGGTTGTCTCTGTTTGAATATAATCATGGGCTCCAGAACATCACAGGAAATGACTTACTCACCTGGTTGTTCTCTAGGCTTCCCCCTGTTGCAACTGATGTGGTAATGGAGATGGGGGAGGAGGATAGGAAGGACTATGAATGTGTGAAACTAGCTTTGATAGCTAGGTTTGGGAAGACCCCTTCCCAGTATCTTAAGAGGTTTAGGAACCTCAAAAAGCATGATGGTACCCCTTGGGCTACCTGGGTGAGTGAATGTTTGAAAAACTTAGAGGGATGGATTAAGGGTTACAAGGTGAACACTTATGAAGGTATGAAGAATTTGTTTATGTTGGAGACTATTTATGATGCCTGCTCTCCTGAGCTCAGACAACACTTGGCTGATTCCAGGGAATTGGATTCCCGGAAACTAGCTAAGGCTGCTGACTTGTGGGTTGCCAACAGGGCCACTCACAAGGATTCTGGGGTAACTCAGAAGAAGGATGGGGAAAAACAGTCTAAGAAGGACTCCAAAGAGAATTCTAATACTACAAATTCCAAAGAGGGCCCCAAACAAAACTATAAGGGTAAGCCACAAGGGAAACCAAATCAGGCTAGTGTACCTTCTGGTCCCAGACCAGAAGGAGGTCAGAACAAGCCTCCATTCCAGCGAGCCTTTGGCTCATGCTTTGTTTGTAAGGCTACTGACCATGTGAAAGGAGATCCCAGATGTAAGGGTAAACCTTCAGGGGTCCAGCTTGCCTCCTTAGCCTTCGCTCCAGAAGAGGAAGTACATATGGCAAGTGGAAACTTTCTATTACTAGCTGATGAGCCCACTGGAGTCTCAGCTAGTGTTTCTTTAGTCTCTCTGGGGTTGTGGGAGCAACAGAATCTAGATGTCTATAACTCTATCCCAGATAATACTAAAGAGTATTATAAGGACAGTGTCCAGGTGAATGGTCAGGAGACTCCTGCCATTAGGGACACTGGAGCCAGCATAACTGTGGTGGATGAATCATTTTTCAAGGCAGAGGATGTTGCTAAGGCACCCAAATGCCTCACCAAGTTAGCTGGTGGGCCTGTGCAGATGTGTCCCCAGTTACCAGTTCTCATCCAATGTAATGATATGGCTGTAAAAATACCTGTCAGTGTACAATGTGAAGTGCCAGGTAGGGTTCTGTTGGGTAATGACCTCAAAGCTCTTGGAGTTGTATCTCATACCCCCAGACCTCCTAGCAAAAGGTTCCAGGAACTCACAAAACCTGCAAGGGAGAAAACCCTGAGAGGGTTATCTCAGGAGATGATGACAGAAATCACTCCTCTACCACTGGAGCAACTTACTGCAGTAACTACCAGATCAGGAGCAAAGGGGCAACCCAAGACTCCTAGGAAAAAGCCAGCAGCAAGCCCTCCAGTGCTTCCAACAAGGACTTCCCCTAGGTTGTCCAAAGTTACACCTGTAACTCCACCTCCAGCTGAGGCTGAGAGGGAGGTACAACCCTGTGTGGTTGAGCTAGACTCTGAGGAAGAGCTAGAAGGAGGCCCCAACCTTATTGGAGATTTGGACCCTGAGGACCATCCTGAGCTGCAGTCTTTACTGGCAGAAGGTGGGCCTAGCAGGGCAGCTTTTCGTAAGGGGCAAAGAGAATGTCCAACTCTGGAAGGTCTCCGCCACCAGGCAGCTTCTCAAGCTGATGGGCAAGAGCCTGGGAAGTATAGGTTGCACTGGGAAGATGGCCTCTTCTACAGTGAACCCACTGAGTCTGAACCTGGAGACTACAAACGCCTTGTAGTCCCACAAGAAAACAGACAACAGTTCTTACAACTAGCCCATGAGATACCTTTGGCTGGCCACTTGAGTTTCAAGAAGACCAAGGAAAGGCTCTCACTCTACTTTTATTGGCCAAAGATGGGGGCCGAAGTAGATAGATATTGTAAGAGCTGCCATACCTGCCAGACTTCTGGTAAGGTTGGTTCCAAGAATGTGGCACCTTTAGTGCCTCTCCCAGTTGTGGGAGTCCCATTTGAGAGGGTAGGGATTGACATTGTTGGTCCCCTTGATCCTCCAACCTCCTCAGGCAACAGGTTTATCCTTGTTGTAGTAGACCATGCTACTAGGTACCCTGAGGCCATTCCTATGAGAACTGTTACAGCTCCGGCTGTGGCTAAGGCCCTCCTTGGTATTTTTACCAGGGTTGGGTTTCCTAAGGAGGTAATCTCTGACAGGGGGTCAAACTTTATGTCCCACTACATGAAGGCCATGTGGAAAACCTGTGGAGTTACCTACAAGTTCTCAACCGCCTACCACCCTCAGACAAACGGGTTGGTTGAAAGGTTTAACAGAACCATGAAGAGCATGATAGGTGCTTTGGAAGAACCCCTTAAGAAAAAGTGGGACCTTCTACTGCCATGCCTTCTCTTTGCTTATAGAGAAGTCCCTCAGGAGGGAGTAGGTTATTCTCCCTTTGAGCTTCTCTATGGCCATCCAGTCAGAGGTCCATTGGCCCTGATTAAGGAGGGGTTGGAAGGTGCTCCTCCCCTCAAGCCAGTCAGAGTGACTGACTATGTGATAGGTCTCCGGAGGAGAATGTCACACATGATGGCAGAAGCAAGTGACAACTTGAAAGCTGGTCAAGCCCTGGTCAAACATTGGCACGACCAGAAGGCTAACATGGTTGAGTTTACTCAAGACCAGCTAGTTCTAGTTATGCTCCCAACAAGGCAGAGGGCCTTGCAAGACAAATGGATGGGACCCTTCAAGGTTGTGGGAAAACTTGGAGAGGTCAACTATCTGGTGGATCTGGGCAGACCCAGGGAAGCTCCTAGAGTCTTCCACACCAACCGACTAAAAGCCTACATCTCCAGACCTGATGTAGGAGCCTTGCTTCTAGCTTCAGCTGCAGAGGAGGAAGAGAGTGAATCTCTCCCTGATCTCCTCAGAGGTGTACCTTTAGATGAAAAAGTTGAAGGAGTCAATCTCTCTTCAGACCTGACACCTGAGCAACAAGAGGAGTGCAAATCTATGTTAAATCAGTTTGCCTCCCTGTTCTCACTGTCACCAGGCTTGACCCCTTGGGGCCAGCATGAGATACTCACTGGTGACTGTCTGCCAGTCAAAAGCAGAGGATACAGAATGTCAGAACATATCAGAGCCCACATCAAAGGAGAGGTCAAGAAGATGCTTGATCTCGGGGTAATAGAGCCCTCTACTAGTCCATGGTCTAGCCCAGTTGTGTTAGTACCAAAGGCAGGATCCAAAGATTTGAGATTCTGTGTGGACTATAGAGCTCTAAATGCAGTCACCAAGACTGATGCCCACCCTTTGCCCAGGACAGATGAGTTGGTGGATAAACTTGGTGCAGCCAAGTACCTCAGCACATTTGACCTGACGTCAGGCTATTGGCAAATAGCCCTGACAGACCATGCCAAGGAGAAAACTGCATTTTCGACCCCAGTTGGCTTGTACCAGTTTAAGGTCATGCCTTTTGGACTAAAAAATGCACCTGCCACATTCCAAAGGATGGTGAACCAAGTTCTGGCTGGGATGGAAGATTTCTGCATGGCATACTTGGATGACATTGCAGTCTTCAGCCACTCCTGGGAAGAACATGTGAACCACCTAGGACATGTGTTACAGGCTCTGGAACAGGCCCATTTGACAATCAAAGCCAGTAAGTGCCAGATTGGTCAAAGTAAAGTGGTCTACCTTGGACATGAGGTAGGAGGTGGAGAAATAAGGCCTTTGCCCAGCAAGATTGAAGCTGTGCAAAATTGGACAACACCAACTACTCAAACCCAAGTGAGAGCTTTTCTAGGCCTCACTGGATATTACAGGAATTTCATTGAGAACTATGGGACCATAGCTTCTCCACTGAATGTAATCTCCTCTCCCAAATTCCCTAAAAAGGTAAAATGGAATGAGGAGTGCAATCAGGCCTTTGAAAAACTGAAGAGAGCTCTTTGCCAAGCTCCAGTGTTGCGAGCTCCTGACTACCACCAACCTTTCATTGTACAAACTGATGCTTCCAATGTAGGTATAGGTGCAGTTCTAAGCCAACTGGATGAGAAGGGTAGGGAGCACCCCATTTGCTTCATCAGTAGGAAACTGAAGGATCCTGAGACAAGGTGGGCAACTATCGAAAGAGAATGCTTTGCTATTGTGTGGGCACTGAAGAAGTTTAGGCCATACTTGTATGGTTCTACTTTTGTTATTCAGACTGACCACCAACCCTTGAGATGGTTAATGCAAATGAAAGGGGAAAATCCAAAACTATTGAGATGGTCAATCTGCCTGCAAGGGTTTGATTTCACCATTGAGCACAGGTCAGGGTGTCACCATCAAAATGCTGATGGACTCTCTAGGATGTATATCATCGACTAGAGGTATGAGGTTCATCCAGGAGTGGATTAAATCCTCCTGTCCCTTAGTCTGGGGGGGGCGAGTGTTAGGGAGAATTCTCTGTTTAGGCTGAATTTCCCTCCCTAGTGAGTCCCCCAGCAGCTTTGCTGGATTTCTGGGGTTTAATTTTTTCTCCTGCCAAGAGTGAGACTCTTTTACCCTCACTCCTGGACATGTTGAACTGTGTTATCTTGGACAAACCTTGTGTTGAATGGGCTATGGGGTCTTTTACTCCATAGGGCCTCATGTATTTTTGTGATGTGGGTTACACAGCACCCTCTGTGCCGTGACCCAGGGGTGTCCTAGGGACTCCCCAACATAGACTCCATACCCTGGGACTGACTACTGTCTCCCAGGGCATGTAAAGTCACCAAAGACTTTGCTAGTCTTGAATCCTGAACAGAACCAGTACAAACCATCCTATTGTGGACGTACTGGCTGGGGCAATTCGATTGCCCCAGGGTCTGTTAGTCGAGGGGGCACGTCTCCGTCCCCCCTGATCGAGTTTTGGCTGGTGGCAGTGGAAACTACGTTTTATATTCGACCGCGAATATTTTCCTATGGGATTTCCCATTGTTTTAGGCTAACACATTTAATTATTTATTTACGGTAGCCTTAAACATACCGCCGGTTTATATATTTATTTTTATAACTCCGGTTGGGACTTTTTGCCAAAACTTGATTCTAAAATGGCGTTGGTGTTCGCCTCTGTAACTCTGACCCAAAGTGGAGCCCTTTGTTCCACTTTTGGCGGGCTTCTCCACAGAAGCCCTCCAAAGTGGTGCCACTCTGTCTGGGGTACTTAGGAGGGGTGGAGGGGGATTTAGGCACCCTGGACTGAGTTACCTTGGTAACTCAAGTCGCACTCCGTCCTGATTGGCCCAAGTGGTGAGCCGCCCGGCTCACCACTTAGCATGTTTGAGTGACAGCTAGGCTGGGTGAATGGGGGTTTGCTGCATAAAAGCAGGGCTTTGGGGACTGGGACTTCAGAAGTCGCCACAGGACCAAGAATCCGACGAGGGAAGAGCTGAGCCGACCTGCTTCGACGACACCACCCGGTGGAGCCCTGCTGAACCGTCTCACCACTTTTCCCGACGACCGAGGAGAACTCTTAACGGAGTGGCTCCTTCCCTTGACTGGTGGGGACAACCAGTTTTCGCCTTCTTTTCGCTTCTCGAGGTATCTCGTGGCCGCCTTGCCAGTGCCAAGCACCCCGGCAACCGGAACCCCACCACTTTTACCCCAACCACGAAAGTCGGTACAACCCTTTAACCGGAGGACTCCGCGGCTGGTTTCTTCCCGGGCAGTGCAACGACCCTCTTCTTCTACTCTTCAGCGAGAACTTCTTCTCCCCTGACCGACGTCGAGCCCTGCTGCCACTGCCTGGAACAACTGCCACCGCTGGAGGATCCTTTCCGCTTAAGGTACCGTGTTCCGCCTGGCTTCCCTTGCTACCGACTGTACGGGGTAGATTTAGCCCCCGGCTTTCGAACCTGGGAGTGCCTGGGACACCCTGGCTAAACTTTCTAAGCCACTCTAACCTCTTTCTAACTCTTTGCAAGACTTTGAATCCCTAATAACGGTGTGATCTTGGGCACATTTTCGCTCCGGCTACTCTAAGAGTGGGCCCTGCCTAGTGACTTTTGCTCACCTGTGACTTTGTGCTTCTCTGAGCCTATTGCAAGTGTTCTGGACCTTAGAGTGGTGTGTTTAACCCATTTCTGCTTTTTCTCTCCCTTTCTTGGAAACTACTAGAGTGTCATCTAACGTTAAGCACTCACCTCTGTTTTAATTAAGTGGTGTTAACCTAGAGTTGTCTAGATAGGAGAAAGGATTGAATCTACTTTCGTTATAACTGTGTTTGAAGTGTTTACTATATTTTGCTAGAGTGTTTTTTTAACTTATGTGTATTTTAAATAAATAACTATATACTTTTGAAACCAAGCTCTGGTCAGTGTTTGCTTGTGCTATTGTATGTTGGTACATATTGTGTATACTTTGCATACTGCCTAACTCTTCTTGAGAGAAGTCTGACTGCTCAGCCACAGCTACCAGGTAAATCTGGGTGGTACAGACTGCTACCAAAGGGGTTTACTGCTCTACCTGTAGTCTTAAATCTTTTGCAGTGTTCCCCAAGGGAACTGCACAGGTTTCTGCCTAACAGAAACCAACTCAGTACCAACACTTTTATGAAACAATTGCAAGGCAAACAAGGCATGGTCTGCTGTAGATCAAAGTTCAGAGGCCAGGCCCACTCGGAGAGAGGCAAGGCGGTATGTCCCAAAGAATACCACAGTGGAAATGCGCTTCAAGTCTTTGTAGCAAAATGTCACAGAAAGGTTGGACCAGTTTAGAACAAAAGTTAAGAAGGTCTGGAGGCGACCCAGTGGAAAGGTAAGGATTTAAGACACCTCACGCTAGCCGTCACAAGGGAAGCCAGGCGGACACAGTACCTTGTAAGTGAAGAGACAGCTCCGGCGGGGGCAGTTGTTCCTGGTGGTGGATGCAAGTCGGGGCTTTGCCAGAAGATGAGGTGATCTCGTCGTCGAGGAAAGTTGAAGATCGTTGCACCACCAGGGAAGAGACCAGCCGCGGAGTGCTCCGTCACAAGGCACCACCTTTTGGTCGCGGTACAGTGGTTAGTGGCTATCCGGTTGCCGGGGTGCTCAGCACGGGCAATTCGACCACTAGACGTCCTGGAAGCAAAGAAAAAGCAAGGGACTGGTTGTTCCCACCAGTCAGGGGAAGAAGACTCTCCAGCAGGGAGATCTCCTCTGTCGTTGGGAAGTGGTGAGTCGGTTCAGCAGGGCTCCACCTGAGGTGTCGTCATTGCAGGTCGGCTCAGCTTTACCCTCGTCGGATTCTTAGGTCCTGTGGCGACTTCTGAAGTCCCAGTCCCAAAAGCCCTGCTTTTATGCAGAAAACCCCCATTCATTCAGCCTAGCTGGCAATCAAACACGCTAAGTGGTGAGCGGGGCGGCTCACCACTTGGGCCAATCACACCAGAGTGCGACTTGAGTTGGCAAGGCAACTCAGTCCAGGGTGCCTAAATACCCTCCCACACCCCCTGTGGTACCCAGACAGAATGGCACCACTCTGGAGGGCTTCTGTGCAGAAGCCCGCCAAAAGTGGAACAAAGGGCTCAACCTTTGGTTCGGAGTTACAGAGGCGAACACATATGCCATTTTAAAAACCGAGTTGTGGCAGAAAATACCAACCGGTGGATTTATTTAAGACAAATAAACCGGCGGTATGTTAGAGACTAATGTGGAAAAGTATTAGCCTCGAACAATGGAAAAATCCCATAGGAATATATTTGCGGTCGAATATAAAAAGTAGTATCCACTGCCACCAGCCAAAACTCGACGAGGGGGGACGGGACAGTGCCCCCTCGAACAACAGACCCAGGGGTAATCGAATTACCCCTACCAGTACGTCCACAATAGGATGGTTTGTACTGGTTCTGTTAGTAAATTTAGGTCGAGTAAAGCCAATGGTGACTTTACATGCCCTGGGAAACAGTAGTCAGTCCCAGGGTATGGAGACTAGTAAAGCCAATGGTGACTTTACATGCCCTGGGAAACTGTAGTCAGTCCCAGGGTATGGAGTCTATGGTGGGGATCACCTAGGACACCCCAGTGTTACGGCACGGAGGGTGCGGTGTAACACACATCGCAAAACACATGAGGCCCTATGGAGTAAAAGACCCCATAGCCCATTAAACACATCTAGAGTCAAAGAAACGCACTCAAATCATGCCCAAGAGTGAGGGTAAAAGAGTCTCACTCTTGGCAGGAGAAAAAAATAAACCCCAAAAATCCAGGAAAGTGGCTGGGGGACTCATTAGGTTAGGAAATTCAGCCTAAACAGAGAATTCTCCCTAACACTCGCCCCCCCCCCCCCCAGACTAAGGGACAGGAAGATTTAATCCACTCCTGGGTGAACCTCATACCTCTAGTCGATGACATACATCCTAGAGAGTCCATCAGCATTTTGATGGTGACACCTTGACCTATGTTCTATGGTCCAATCAAAGGTTTTCCTTTGAAAGCTATATGACCTACAAACCCTTTGAGGAACATCAGTCTTTTTAAAGTTATAGGGGATCTGGTTGACCAGTCCCTCAGAAGTTGTTACAACTTCTGAACCTGTGTTAGGCTTTTTCAAGGGGTCCTTATAAAGGATTCCCTTAGATCTATAGGGGCCTCCAAGGTTCCTCACCACCTCTCTTGTGGGAGCAGGTTGGGTCTTAGGCCTCTTGGTTGGAGGCGTTGGGGTTAGGCAATGTACCTGCTTCCACTTCCTCTTAGATCTAACCTTACCTACTTTAGGAGTTCCCCCATAATATTAGGATTTGGGTTGGAGTCTTCAGTAGAAGGTCCAACAGTCTGAAGGTTTTTGGCCTTAGACTTTTCTTTCCTGGTTTTCCACCAGCATTGAGAATTACCAGTTCTCTCAGGCCTAGGTAAGGGTCCAGTAGGTCTATCCTTCTCTTCCTCAGAAGCGGGGGGGGGGGGTCACAGACTCTGAAACTGGGGGAACAATGATGGAGCTTGGTTGGGGCTCCCATTTCCCTAATATACTTGCCTGAAATGTGCCTGGATTAGAGGTCAATTTACTAACACCAGGGCTTGTAGTGGGGGTCTCAGTAGAGGTTCCCACAGGCTTAGAGTGGTCCCTTAAGGTGGCCTCTCTAGCCAATTTGGTTAGGTTCTGGTTCTCCATAATGGGAGGCCTGGGGGTATGCGACACTAGTCCTAGAGTTCTCAGGTCATTCCCCAACAGGACTTTCACAGGCACCTCAGTCTGAACACTGACAGGGATCCTCACTGTCATGTTGTTACACTGAATGAGGGCTGGTAGAATAGGAACCATTTTGACAGGGCCTCCAGACATCTTACTGGGACCTTTGGGTGCTTTTGCCACATCCTCAGGTTGAAAGAAGCTTTCATCTACTACTGTTCAGCTGGCCCCAGTGTCTCTCCTGGCTGGAGTATCCTGGCCATTGACAAGAACACTGTCCACATAATACACCTTCGAGTTAACAGGTAGGGAGTTATACACAACCCTATTCTGGGGACTAACCAGACCCATAGGCTCTAAGTTTACAGTTGCTTGAAGACCCAAGGGTTCTTCAGCAAAGAGTTCAAAGTGGGCACTAGCCATCTGTACTTCATCCTCAGGAGTGAAGGCTATGGAGACTGTGCTGATCCCTGCAGGTTTACCCTTGCATCTGGGATCCCCTTTGATATGGTCAGTAGCCTTACAGATATAGCATTGTCCAAATGCTCTCTGAAAGGGTGGCTTGTTCTGACCTCCTTCTGGTTGTTGACCAGAAGGTACACTAGCCTGATTCGGTTTACCGTGGGGCTTAACCTGGTTATTTTGTTGTTTGTGGCCCTCTTTGGTATGGGAGGCATTAGAATTCTCTGGATTCACTTTATGTGGCTGCTTTCCATCATCCTTTTTCTGAGTGACCCCTGAATCCTTGTGAGTGGCCCTGTTGGCAACCCACAAGTCAGCAGCCTTGGCTAGTTTTCTGGAATCTAATTCCTTTGAATCAGCCAAGTGCTGTCTGAGCTCAGGAGAGCAGGCATCATAAATTGACTCCAACATAAAAAGATTTTTCATACCTTCATAAGTGTTCACCTTGTAACCCTTAATCCATCCCTCTAAGTTTTTCAAACACTCACTCACCCACTCAGGTAGCCCAAGGGGTACCATCATGCTTTTTGAGGGTTCTAAACCTCTCAAGATACTGGGAAGGGGTCTTCCCAAATCTAGCTATCAGAGCTAGTTTCACACATTCATACTCTTTCCTATCCTCCTCCCCCAACTCCATTACCACATCAGTTGCAACAGGGGGAAGCCTAGAGAACAACCAGGTGAGTAAGTCATTTCCTGTGATGTTCTGGAGCCCATGATTATATTCAAACAGAGACAACCAATCCAAAACATCCAACCTAGGCTCATACATACCAACCAATTCTTTAGGCATCTGGGGTCTTTTAGGACTGGAACTTCTAGAGGAGCCAGAGAGAGAAGTATTTTCAACAGACAATTTCTTCATTTCTAGCTCATGCATGAGCTCCATTTCCCTTAGCCTTAGTTCTTGATTCAGTTCATGGTGTCTTTGTTCAGCCTGAGTATTACGTTTTTAAACTCTAATTCAAGTTTCATCTTCTCTAGTTCAAGATATTGAGGACTAAGTGTGGGACTTGGTAAAGGTCCAGTAGGTACAGCAGGTAGAGCCGACAGAGGCCTGGGGGGGGGACTGTCACAGCAGCCTCACCCTCCTCTTCTGACTCTTCCTCAAGATCATCAACATTTGGTTCAGTTTCAATCTCAATACTGTTATCTACAGTTGCTGGAGTGGTAGGTTCCTCTGAACCATCATCCAGGCTTTGGTTAGCTAACAACCTTTCTATTAGTTCCATTTTCTTGCCTTTATTCAGGAGATTCTTATGCTTACAGAGAACTCTTAAACAATCAGCAGTTTTTGTAGCAAGGGACTCTTGACTATAACTTTCCATAGTTAACATGTTAGAAAGATTACTTTTTCAGTGCTAAGCTTTGTGGTTAGTTGCACTAAGGTATCCTAAAGCACTCTAAAATGTATACTCAATACAAATCCCACCGCTGTACACCAGTGTTAGGCAGAAACCTGTGCAGTTCCCACTGGGACCACTGCAAAAAGTTTAAGACTACAGGAGTTAGCGGTAAACCCAATTGGTAGCAGCCTGCACCACCCAGATTTACTTGGTAGCTGTGGCTGAGCAGTCAGACTTCTCTCAAGACGAGTTAGGCAGTATTTGGAGTATACAGAATAGGGCAATTTACACAGTAGAACAAGCAGACACGGATCAGAGCTTTTAAAAACACATCTATGAAAAACACACTGGCACTAATATGGCAAACAACTCCAATCACAATCACTATAAATATATATCAATCCCCTAACAATATTTCGACAAGTCTAGGTTCAAAAGACACCACTTATTTGCAGACAGAGGTGAGTGCCTTAACCTAGATGGCACTCTAATATTCGTTCGAAAGGGAGAGAAAAAGGCAGGGTATGAAACCAACTCAGTACCAACACTTTTATGAAACAATTGCAAGGCAAACAAGGCAGGGTCTGCTGTAGATCAAAGTTCAGAGGCCAGGCCCACTCGGAGAGAGGCAAGGCGGTATGTCCCAAAGAATGCCACAGTGGAAATGCGCTTCAAGTCTTTGTAGCAAAGTGTCACAGAAAGGTTGGACCAGTTTAGAACAAAAGTTAAGAAGGTCTGGAGGCGACCCAGTGGAAAGGTAAGGATTTAAGACACCTCACGCTAGACGTCACAAGGGAAGCCAGGCGGACACAGTACCTTGTAAGTGAAGAGACAACTCCGTCGCGGGCAGTTGTTCCTAGTGTTGGATGCAAGTCGGGGCTTTGCCAGAAGATGAGGTGATCTCGTCGTCGAGGAAAGTTGAAGATCGTTGCACCACCAGGGAAGAGACCAGCCGCGGAGTGCTCCGTCACAAGGCACCACCTTTTGGTCGCGGTACAGTGGTTAGTGGCTATCCGGTTGCCGGGGTGCTCAGCACGGGCAATTCGACCACGAGACGTCCTGGAAGCGAAGAAAAAGCAAGGGACTGGTTGTTCCCACCAGTCAGGGGAAGAAGACTCTCCAGCAGGGAGATCTCCTCTGTCGTTGGGAAGTGATGAGTCGGTTTAGCAGGGCTCCACCAGAGGTGTCGTTGTTGCAGGTCGGCTCAGCTTTACCCTCTAGTCGGATTCTTAGGTCCTGTGGTGACTTCTGAAGTCCCATTCCCAAAAGCCCTATTTTTATGCAGAAAACCCCCATTCATTCAACCTAGCTGTCAATCAAACACGCTAAGTGGTGAGCGGGGCGGCTCACCACTTGGGCCAATCACACCAGAGTGCGACTTGAGTTGGCAAGGCAACTCAGTCCAGGGTGCCTAAACCCCCTCCCACACCCCCTGTGGTACCCAGACAGAATGGCACCACTCTGGAGGGCTTCTGTGCAGAAGCCCGCCAAAAGTGGAACAAAGGGCTCAACCTTTGGTTCGGAGTTACAGAGGCGAACACATACGCCATTTTAAAAACCGAGTTCTGGCAGAAAATACCAACCGGTGGATTTATTTAAGACAAATAAACCGGCGGTATGTTAGAGACTAATGTGGAAAAGTATTAGCCTCGAACAATGGGAAAATCCCATAGGAATATATTCGCGGTCGAATATAAAAAGTAGTATCCACTGCCACCAGCCAAAACTCGACGAGGGGGGACGGGACAGTGCCCCCTCGAACAACAGATCCAGGGGTAATCGAATTACCCCTACCAGTACGTCCACAATAGGATGGTTTGTATTGGTTCTGTTAGTAAATTTAGGTCTAGTAAAGCCAATGGTGACTTTATATGCCCTGGGAAACAGTAGTCAGTCCCAGGGTATGGAGTCTATGGTGGGGATCACCTAGGACACCCAAGTGTTACGGCACGGAGGGTGCGGTGTAACACACATAGCAAAACACATGAGGCCCTATGGAGTAAAAGACCCCATAGCCCATTAAACACATCTAGAGTCAAAGAAACACACTCAAATCATGCCCAAGAGTGAGGGTAAAAGAGTCTCACTCTTGGCAGGAGAAAAAAATAAACCCCAAAAATCCAGCAAAGCTGCTGGGGGACTCACTAGGTTAGGAAATTCAGCCTAAACAGAGAATTCTCCCTAACACTGATAAACTTGGCCAGATGATTCTGAAGCCTGCGTAGGTCTACTTTTGCAAAGTGCATTGGTAGAGCTTGAAAAAATGTAATAGTCTGGCATTATATTAATTTTTGAGACGTTGATCCAACCAAACGAGGAAATTGAAAGTTTCATCCATTTACCCAGGTCAGTCTGACTGACTGTTAATCACGCTTATATTAATTTCCATCTTTAGGCGTAATATTGATTTATACTTTATGCAGTTATCTAGCCACCGAAAAATAACCCTGTAGAACATTTTACATTGGTCTCTTACAGCATTGTCCAGGGCCAATAATTGTAATTTAAACCAGAAATCCCCAATAATGTCTCTAGTTCTTTTTAAGCTCAGGCAGGTGACTCTAGTAGGTGAGCAGTGGTTTCCAGGACATCATCAGATATTGGGATCAATTTACACTCAAGGCTCCTGAATCAGATCCCCCTTATAGCCGCACTTTGCTGCCAGAAGCCTCCATAAGTACTACAAACACAAGAGGGGAATGGGACAGCCCTGTTGGACCTCCTTCACCAAAGATATTCCATCTGATAGCCTCCCATTGATCAGGATCCTCGTAATAGCGTGGTTATAGTTTACCAGGACACTCCTGATGAATGTCTACCTTAAGCCTACAGCTCGTAGCGTAATTTCCCGAAATATCGAGTTCACTGTGTAGAGTACTTTTTCAGCTTTGAGTGCCAAGATTGTCACAGAGTTGGAGCATACCGATTTACCTTGTCAAGAAGGTAGACAATCTTCCATACATTATCGAAGGTTTGGCAGCCCACCAGAATCAATCGGGTGGAATAATCTGGAGCAACACTATTTTTAATCAAGGAGCCAAGATCTTGGTATACATGTTTTAGTGTAAAGTTTGTATTGCACATTTTTAAAATAAAGTACATTTCCATGAATTAACCCCCACATCATTGTCAATTTCTGCAAATGATCCCCTCCCCACCACCCTTCTCCCCTCCAGGTTACCTTAGGACACCATATTTTTAGACCAATATAAATTGAGTTTCACTAATTAAAGTATCTTCTACTTCTTTTACTTAATTCTAAATAGTTCTCTCTGAAGGTTTTCTAGGTCATATCGATGAATTTGTTTTATGTTTTATTTTTATTTATATAGCGTGATGTAGTTCACAGAAACGGTTCACAACATTCACAACAAAAGAGAGAATTTTAAAAAACAAGCCTTACACATTAATTTTACATATAAAACAATCTAAAATGCATTGTGTATTAATACATAGCTCAAAACTTCCCCAACCACAATACAGTTCATTAAATTCACATAATATTGTAATACCTAAAATCATATGTATGCCAGTACAATTCATAGTTACATCCCACTCCAGAATTCGTAATTCATTCATCTATTGTCCAACAAAATGGACTTAAAAACCACAGACCTACATTTAACACAATGAATCACAAAAATTCATACTTTTACATTTAAGATCTATCTCTAAAATTCTAAAAGAAATGTTATAAAAACTATTTCAATCATCACTATATAGTACAGTATATGTGGATTAGATCAATAAATTATCGAGTGTATACAAGTATTAAAGTGTATATGACAATTATTCAGGGAGAATTAAATCAAGATATCTCCTAGCTGCTAGCAAAAATTTATCCCCTGGGTTAGTCAACAGACAGCATCACAATCTTTCCCACAAGATCAGTATTTTTGTCCTCCAGCCCTGAAAAACTTTATAGCGACCCTCCGCCAAAGCAGAGCATCTTGTCATTAGATGTTTTAACGTCTCTATGTCCCTAGTGCAATAGCGACATAGTATCTCATGCTGTGGCATTTTAGTTCTGGCTCCCAATACATCTAAAGTAGAAAACAAGCTCAGCTTTATTTTCACCAAAACCCTTCAACATGCCCTGGAAAGATGTTTTTCTAAGTATGGCTATAGTATATTGTGTGACTTCATATCAAATTGAAGGTTAGCAAACACTTTATAGCCAGCCAACTTTTCTCTGTTTATGATCCAGTCTTGTTCCTTTACATTTTTTTAAAATCCTAAGTTGGTGATGCATTAGCTTATCTTCGCAAGACCCGACCTTGACCAGTCAACTGTTTTTTTTTTTTTTTAATCAATCTGTTTATTGTTTTCATAACCTGGAAAAACAAGACACAACAAAGTACGACTTGTGCATGGTGCAATACATTCCATACAGTATAATAACATTGGCATAGGGGCAGAGCCGTCTAGGGGCCATGGCAAGGCAACTAGTTACAGCAGCGTTCAATGTTTGGGCAGTCCATGCAAAGCAACCTTTTAATCTTCTCCGTCCCACTTCCACCATGTCTTAGTAAATTTCCCGGGACAGACTGTGGCTCTATACACTCTTTTTTCCAATGCCATGCATTGGTCCAGCTCAGCAGTCCACTGGCTCAACCTTGGGCGCTCCGCTGAACCCCAGGATGCTGAAATCAGTCTGTCTTTCGCAAGTCCCATCGCTACAGCCAGGAAGGTTTTCCCATTTTTCCTGAAATCAGTATCATCCCATATACCCAGCAGTGCCAATTTCGGCTCCAAGGGAACCGGAGCCCCCATCACAGTGGACAGTTTCTGTGTGCATTTCGCCCATAAGATTCTGATTTGTGCACACTCCCAGAATGTGTGAGGGAAAGTACCACCTTACCTACCAAATCTGAGGCATGCGTTGCTGGCCACTCTAACCCATCTGGCCAGCATTGTGCGGGAATAGTATACTCTGTGAAGGATCTTAAATTGTATTAACTGCAGTTGTGCTGCCATTCCCACCTCCCTCGGGAACATCAAGGCCTCTACCCATTCTTCCGGTTCTAGCTTTCCCAAGTTTCGCTCCCATTTCTCTCCCAGGTTGGTAAGCTCTGCGGACCCAAATGCTGTAAGCACCTGGGTGGACGTGACCTTAGCAGAGATGCCCGTTGTGAATAAGTTAGCTTCCAGTAGGGAACTACTTGAAACTTCTCCCAGGGAGGGGAACTGGGCCGAGATTGCATGAGATATCTGTATATAACTAAATCTCTCCCCGGTTGATAGGCTGTATTGATCCTGCAGCTCATTAATCACCATAGGCGCCCTCCTTGTATTACATCCGCCAGGGTCTCTATACCGCCCGCCGCCCATTTATCAAAGTACCCCACCTTTGACAGCTCTTTGAGATGAGTGTTGTGCAATGTGGGTTGGTCCAGAGTCGGTTTACGGCCCCACCCCATGTCCTGGTGAGCCTCCGCCCATACTTGGCATGTGTTTCTCATTGGCCCGGGAAGGGACCTCGCATATCATTTACCCCCATACAGAGCCTGTTTGTGCATCCGGTCTTTCGTCCTTTTCCGTTCCGCAGCGATGTGCGGGAGTGACTGGTTCCCGTGTAGCCAGTCATTTGCCATCCCCAACTGGGCAGCCCAGTAATATCTTCGCAGGTTGGGCAACCCTATCCCCACCCTCCCATAATGACCACTGTAGCATCTTCAATGCCACCCACGGTTGTTCCCCACCCCTCCCCCCTTCAAGGATACCTCCATTTCCACAAATACCTTCTTCGAAATCGGGAGCGGGGCGTTCTGTAGGGCATTTTAAATAAAGCCGCCTTGCCCAGCAGGGTTAGTGGGAGGGACTCTCAGTGAATGATATCCTGTGCAAATTTGTTTACTACCGGGGTGAGATTGAGCGGGATATAATCTGTCAAGCATGAGCTAAAATGTATACCTAGGTATTTGAAGCCTGCCTCTGCTATTATGTATGGGCATTCCTGGTGGAGCCAAATTACCTCCCCCTGCAGTGGGAAACGGACTGATTTGTGCCAGTTTATTTTGAGCCCGCTGAAGATTTGATACGCCTGGAGTATTCCTGTCACAACTGGGCACGAGGCCTTGGGGTTGCTCATGTATATTAAGAGGTCATCTGCGTAAAGCAAGACCCTATCTTCCTCCCCCCAAGGCCATTTGATTCCTTCCCAATTCGGACTTTCCCTGAGTTGTATGGTTAGCGGTTCTATTGCCAGAATAAATAGCAGCAGTGAAAAGGGGCACCCCTGCCGCGTGCCTCTCCTTAGATCAAAGACCCCGTTAACTCTCACCACCGCCTCCGGGGATGTGTATAATAGGCGGACCCATGCAAAGAAGTTTTGGCCAAATCACATGCGGCCCATAATTCCCCAAAGAGATTCCCACCACACAGAATCGAATGCCTTCTCAAAGTCTATGGAAAGGAGAGCCAACTTGTCTGGTATTTTAGAGGCAAGGCCAGTAGCAAGCTGTGCATGGCATAAGTTAATTCTAGTGGATTTGGAGGGCATGAACCCACATTGGTCCAGGTGTATCAGCGAACCTATTATCCCCATTAACTGATTGGTCAACACTCGGGCCCAGATCTTAGCCTCCCTATTTATTAGGGATATTGGTGTCACGACCCTCGCCCAAAACCCCCTCTGGCAAACCCATTGGCCAGCTGGAGTCAGGACTCGGGCTTCTAGAGCCTGGCATCCTCTTCAAAAGCCCTCATGGGGCCAGTCCTGGTACCTCTGGCGCCAGGCTCATACACCATGAACAACAATGTGCTTGGGAACTACTGTATTGTATTGTCAGCCAACATGGAGCCATCTACATAGCTTGGTTCCTAAGAACCAAGCTATGCGGTCTAGTGTTTTGGGTGTGGCAGGCCTGGAACTACTTTCCCTGGTACTACTTTACCTGGGCTATATAAACCACACCCTAACTGCAGAACATGCTTCGTGTTATTTTGCAGCTTGCAACGTGACGCTCACCGTGTCCAGCTATTCCATCGAACTTCGGAGAAGCAGAACCTGCAAGGAGACGAAAGGAACATCATTAGCAGCAGCATCTTACCTGCAGTCTTCATCTTTAAACACTCGCAGCTACTGAGAACAGCTTCCTTGAATCTGCACGCCTCCCAGACAGAACGACCTGAAAGAGGAAGATAGAGGCAACATTAAAGAAGGCTATAGAGACATTTACAAATTACGAACTGCTCAAAAGGCTTACCTGGCTGGTTGCCTCTCGGCTGGCACCACTCCGGACATTCCACTTGCGCTGAAGAACACCGCGACGTACAAGGAAGGAAAACGCAGGTTAGCAAAGGCAAGACTCTGCAGCGCTGCGCATAGCGCTTACTTACCGCTTACTTACCGCATCATAGCGCTCTTAATGCGCCATCATTTACCAGCGGGGCTCAACCAAGCCAGTTCGCCGCGCTAAAGCTCCGCATACCTAAGGGAGAAAAAAGAGACATTTTGAACAAAGAAAGGCATGCAGGATAGCAACAAAACTAAAGAACAGCAATAAGACCTACCTGAACAATATTAAACGGGCCGGCGTCAGTGAAGTAACTGGACCACACTCGCCCATGAAAGACAGCGCGCCCCTGCAAAGAAGGCAGGACGGAGAGCACGCCTAATTCTACCACAAGGCAGAACCTTCCCTGTAGACCACATCAGGGCACAGCTGAGAAGCATACCAGCGAGTAACCCAGCTGGGTGGCGTTCCTGTGGATACCAGGTGAGCGTAACAATTGGCCTATAGGAGGCGCATTGTTCCGGGGATTTACCAGGTTTTGTGAGGACCACTATGCTAGCTCTTCTGAGGTCGGGCGGCAGTCTTCCATCTAGCTTACTCTGCAGGAAGAGGCGGTGCAGATGGCCGCTCACTCCCCCCCCAGCCATATATCTGAACTGGAAACCCATTGGGCCCCGGTGCACAGACCCTCTATCTCGCCTTTCTAACCAGGCAAGCAATTTCCCCCCTTTATCCCCTGTCTCATGAATCCGACTTTGGCTGGCCCAGTGCGCTTCTTTGGCATTATCCAGCGCCACATTGCGCAGTATTTCTTGCGCCCTGACTAGCGATCGCTTGGCCTTTTATTCCCCAGAGGAGAGCAATTCCTCCTCCTGCTTGCTGCACTTTCCTCTCTGCCTCTTCCACCTCTTGCACATGTTTCCCCCTTTTTCCGCCACCAAGGAGAGACCCTCCCCCCGTACCATGGCCTTTTATCCCTCCCATAGTGTGACAGGGATATCGACCGTCCCAGTATTTATTTCAAAGTATTCCTCGTTTGTTGCTGCTAGGCTATCCACAAATTCGGGGTCTCCTAGGTAATACGTTTTGAGGTGCCAGCTCCCTCTGGGTTTTGTCTTCCCATTCTTTAGTTCCATTACTAGGGGGGAATGGTCCGATATCCCTCTGGCCATATATTTGGCAGATAACGGGCGGTGAGTAATATTACCTGGGACAAAGAAATAGTAAATTCTGGACATTGATGCGTGTACCCCGGAAAAAAAGGAATAGCCCTTGTCAGTAGAATGCAGCCATCTCCATGCATCCACCCACCCCAGAGCCTCAGCAAATGAACAGTTTGGTGCATGCCACTGGGTTCCTGGTGCCCACATAAGTCCTGTGCTGTTCAAGCCCCGGTCCATCACCTCATTAAAATCCCACCTAGTATCCAGGCATCCGCATGGCTTTGAATTGTGAGCCCTTGTAGCTCTGCCAGGAGATCAGTGGAAAGCGGGGGGGGGTGCATATACCGCTACTAATCCCACCATATCACCCCACAGCTCCCCCTTGCCATGATGTAGCACCCCCTGAGATCAGACCTCACCTCCACCAGTTGAAAGGGGACCCTCTTGTGCAGGAGTATGAGCGTTCCCCTGGACCCCTTAGCGAAGCCCGCGTTGAGCGTTCCCCTGGACCCCTTAGCGAAGCCCACGTTGAATGCCACTTTGTAGTTAGATCTAAGAAAGTATTTACATTCTGTGCTCGCCTGGTGGTTCTCAGTGAGGAACACAATATCCGGGCACAGCCTATTGAGATATTGCAGGACCAACCTTCATTTGACCCCTGAGCACAGCCCATTTACGTTCCAGGTCATCACTGAAACTTTCCCTTCACTAGCCATCATCCCAGGGAACATCTGCTTCATCCCAGGTAATGTCCCTCTCCACATTTCCATTCTTGCTCCCCTCTAGCCACACCCCCCTCGTATCAGCCCCTATTCAGATCCCTATGAGCACTGCGTACATTGTGATCCCAACCGATGCCAAACCCTAGCCAACAACGGTTGACCAACTGTCTCTGTCCCTCCATGTACTCCTCCCCAACCTGAAGCACCTGTTGCCCTAACACCGCACAAAACGGGTGCGGATAAACAGTGTCAACCATTTGTCGGGTGCCCGCTGGAGCTGTCCATGCGAGCCTCTGGTTAGTCGCTATAGTCTGTTATCCCTGTACATCCTGCAAGAACATTGTCTGGTGTCAGTGGGACGCCTGATCATCAGTTGTGCTCTGCCCTGGGTGTTGATTCCAAGGGTGCTGTTTGTTCCATAGGCTGCGAGTCGAATAGTGCTGGAGAGTGCCCCAGGTCTGGCTCTTTTCTAGGTCGTCCTTTCGGGGCTGATGTTCCGGTTGCAAGAGGATGTTTGTTTCGAGGCACGACCATGCCCCCTCCGGATTATTGAAGAGGTGCACTGTTCCATTGTGATAAACTTTTAAGTTGCGCCGAGAAGAAGAGTGCATATTTCATGCCCAGAGAATGCATCTTTGTTTTCGCCGATTCATAGGATTGGCGTGCTCTCTGGACCTCCCTGGTATAGTCTGGAAAGAATCCAATCCTGTAGCCATTATATGTTATGGGACTGGTAGCCCGCGCCATTTGCAGCAGGGCGTCCCGGTACAATAGTTCAGCAGGCGAGCAATGATGGAGCGCGGGGGTTGCCCCAGGGACTGGGCGACCTGCTGGCATCCTGTATGCTCTTTCCACCGAGAAGAATTTGGAGAGTTTCCTTGTGGCGAAGAGCTCTGTTAGCCACCATTCTAGAAAGAGCTCCATACTGGGACCCTCTTCCTTTTCTGGCACAAGTATGCGAATATTGTTTCGCCATGCTCTGCCCTCGCCGTCTTCTGCCCTATTTTCCAGTTGCGTGAGCTTCTGGGTGATTACCGTCAATTGTCTTTCCATTTTCTTGATGGCGTCTTACGAGTCCGAGATGCGTTGCTTTGCCTCCCTGACCCTTGAGGCCATATTTCGCATGTCCTGCCTGAGGAAGGTCACTTCTGTTGAGAGGCCATCTATTTTCTCCTCCATAGATGTTCGAGACTCTTCTATGGTGCCCATTATGTTGCAGTGTGTGATTTGGGAGTCTTGTTGCTCCCCTCCCGTGCCTGCTGCCTCGTTGGCGCAGGTTGAGGGGGTCTGGGAAACACCCACCTTGTACTGGTCCATCTTGCATTGGAGTCTGGTCCTCTTAGCATTGTCTTTGACCATGATGGTGCACAGTCTTTCCCCCTGCTCGGTTCACAGTGCGGTTGTTGGTGCCCCTACATTGCGGGCCCAAGCGGTGTCCTTCTGTTCTGCTGGACCTTTGCAGCATGTGAGTGATCTTGCCACCTCCTCTTGGTTCTTCGTGTTGTGCCTTGACCGTGTGGGCAGACCGTCGTTCGGGTGGGTGGGATTAGGGAAATACCCTGTTGCTCATTGCGGCACTGGGTCAGCCTTTCTGAGCCCTCCTTACAGGGTCTTGCGTGCTTCCTACTGCCGCCCCCACCCTGTCGAGGGTCGGAGTGTGAGAGTCTGTGGGCCAGTGTGGTCCCTATCTGGTCTGGGGGCGTTTCTTGGCTGTTATTGCCAGGTCGTGGCTTCATTGGCCAGTGGATGCTCTTCGCTGATCTCACCTTCTGTCCTTTTTCCCCCTTTCGCCCCTTACGGTCTGCCCCTGCTCTGTTGGGCCTGCTAACTCCTTCCCAGCTCCTCTCCTTTTTTTTCCTCTCACCACCATTGTGCACTCTATGCTGGCCGGAGATGCTCCCTCCTTCACCCCACCTGGAGGGGGCACCCGTCTAATATTCCGCCGTGCTGTGTGCTGCGGGTAAAACGTTAGGATGCCTCCCAGCAGCCCGATGCACCCAGGCAGTAATCTGTGTGGTGAGGCCAGCTGGCAGTGTTTCAGTGTGCCGTGTGATCAGCTGGTGGGGGGTGTGACACTCTGATGCTTGCCGCACTAAGTGGCATCCATCCCCCCTCCGTCCCGGCGCGTATCGCTGGGTTGCTTTTGCGACCGCTGGGCCCTCACCGTGTTTGGAGTCTCGCCGGCTGTAGTCTCTGTGCTGCCGCTTGGGGTGGAGGGGTACCCAATGTCTGTCGGGTTCTCTGCGTTGTGGTGCGCGGTCACGGCTCCGGCGCCGTTGATCTCCGGGACTTATGCACCCATGCTCGGGGGTGGGGGGGTTGGAAAAGCTGCTGGCATCTGCCTCTGGTTTTCCGTGGCCACGTCCGCCGGCTCCGGTACCACTGCCTGGCCGCACACAAAAATGGCGCCTTTTTCCTTGTTCCCACTCCAGCAGTCCGTTCTCTGAGTTCACTTGTGCGAGTCTACTCAGGAATGCAGCGAACTGCTGCTGTTACGTTCCGCTGCCCATGGCTGTGTTTTAATAGCTTGCAGACATGTGAAGAAACCGGATTTAACTGTAGGATATCCGCGGCTTCTCAGGAGCTGTGGAGACTCACATCTGCATGGCTCTGCTGCGCAACATTGCCCCCCATTGTCAACTGATTAATAACAACCCATGCATTCAAAGTCTTACAAGCATGGCTAGTCCATAACTCATGGAGTACCTCGAAGAAAGTAATCTCAGGGGGTACAAAAATAGATCTTAGCAGTCTTCTCCATTCAATACGTGCATGAAGGGAAACCAAACCAAGTTCATGGCGAATAGCAGCATAAGGAGTCCCTACAGGGAGACCCAACACCTTCATCCAAATACGTGCCTCTAACAGTGTCCAATTTAGCCCTCTTCCAAAATATCAGCCCCATGTATGGCTCTCTACACAATATTTTGATCATACATTATTAGAGCTGGTTTCAGCGAGAATCTACCAAATCTCCTATCTAATGTTTTCATCTGAGCCACCATACTTCCCATCAAGGATTTCATCAATACCATTTGAGAGACCTGAGAGTTCTTATCATGCTGGTGAACCCCCAGGTATTTAATGCTTTTGACAACACCAAGGGATTGGTCATTAATCATCCAATTATACCGTGACCTTGTCCTCTCTTTCCCAGGATTCACCATCATAACCTTGTAGTTAGAGATATTGAGATCTAAATGCAAGTCTTTTTTAACAAGACATGTTCTCACTTACATGTTACGTGTGTCACTTTACCAAACTTTCTTTAAAATTAACACCCCACCTCAGCTGTGAAAGTAAAATTACCCCAACACCCCCCACCCCTGTATTACAACTCCCCAACCCACCCCTCCCTTCTAAAAAACGTGCTCTCAGGTAAACACAGCAGCTGTCTCATCGGAGCCTGCTTTAGCAAGGCTTTTTCCACCATTTGCCACACTCTCGACTTCAAGTCTTTCCTCCGCTTTCTGTTTGGTTTTCTCTGTATCCTCCCTCTGGGGTCTAAGGTGAGCTCTACCAATATCAGCTAATCCCACTCCCCCCTGTTATTTCAAACGAAGACGCCTCCTTCCTCCTTTCCCCTTACTGCATCAGCCTCCCACCTCAGCTCACACTCTCTCTGTGGGGGTGTCCATGGGCTCCAGCTCCCTGTTTCACCCCCATGGCTGGGGTTCCACTGGGTCTTATTTCTTCAAGATAGGTGCCTATTCCACTGACCTTGATGGAGTTTGGTTGTGTAGCTGTCTAGTAAGTTATTCCGACCTATATATGTCTAGGGCTTTGGAGGCCCGCTGTCTTTCACTGGGAAGTTCTTCTCTTTTCCAATCTTCTGCTAGGCAGGCTCTAGCTGCTAGCAGCAAAAATTGTGGCATATGTGGGAGCTTAACCCAGTCCCCCTCTGTTTCCTCCACCCTTAACAGCACAAGAAGGGGGCCCAGCTGCCTATCTACCCCATCCAAGCTCAATATCCATCCCAGGATCTTCTTCCTGTACCTCTGCACTTTATTGCTCGCCCACCACATGTGCCAGTAGTCTGCTATCGACCCACATTTCCTCCAGCAGTGGGGGTCTACTCCCGGGTACATCTTTGACAGCCTTGCTGGATCCCACTGCCATCTATATAGGAGTTTAAGCCCATGAAGCTTGTATTGACAACCTACCGATGTACGGTGTGCATATACACATAATTTTCTCCACTGGTCTTCCTCCATATCCTTTCCCATATCCCTCTCCCATTTGCTCTTATGTACCTCTATTTCCCCTCCCTGTGCTTCTAGTAGGGCTTGATACAGTTCAGAGATGAGCCCCCTCGTCCCCTTTCCTGCATCCAGCACCCTTTCAGTACGAGTCAGTTCCCTCTGTAGTTCGTCCTTCCAACCATCAGACATCAGCAACCCTTTTTTTGTTTTTTTTTATTTTATTTTTTATTTTGTTTGGCTGATTAAACATCAACCTTTCAAAACACAATATACATTAAAAAAAATCCTTTGAGCTGCAAGTATTTGAATACTGAGACCTTACCCCCAACCCAGAGTCGCCTCCAGCTCTATAAACACATACTTCTTCAAGACTTGCCCCCCTCTTTCCACCCCTGCCTCGAACCAGTCTTGAAACCTCTTGTGGCCCGGGATACGGTCTCTAATTGGTGGGGCCCAGATGTGACTTAGGGGCGAGGGCCATGTCGTGACCCCAGCCATTTCCCTTTTAACCCTCCAGAAGTGGGCCTAAAGTCCTGTGCCTTTACCCTTCTCTAAGCTGCTTCCTGCGGTGCCCAGAGCCACTCTCCAAGGGTGACTGGTCTGAAGAGGTGGTTCTCGATACCCACCCATTATTTCTGCTTATCTGCCCGCAAATGAGTAACTATGGCCCTAAATTTGGCCACCCTGTAGTATGTACGCATTTCCGGTAAACCCACCCGTCCCTTTTCTTTGGGCTGTACTAGCAATCTGCAAGCTACTCTTTGTTTTTTCTCCTTCCAGAGGAACCTCAATATTCTTTTTTTTTATTTTGCGTGTAGCCACACCAGCCAGCGGATGCTGAGCCCTGACCAAGCATCTAGGTCCTTAAAGAGCTGATGCAATACGGGGGGAAAGTTTTTCTAGTATATATTATCCAGCTCTCTGGGGATCCTCACCCCAAGGTACTTTATGCTGTCTTCCTCCACCTGCACACCCAGCTCTCCCCATGCTGCTCTTTGCTCCTCTGTAGTCCCTCTCAGGGGGAGAAGGATCGACTTATCTACATTTACTTTGAATCCTGATGGGCGCCCATACTCTTCCAATATGTGGAGCACCTTGGGGACTGTTTTCTTCACTTCAGAGAGATGTGCCATTCTCCAGCATGGGGTCTGGCATGGGTTCACATGCTCATGAATATTCCCCATCGTCAGGCTGGGAATCCTAGGTAAAGAAAAATCAGTATCAGTTTTGTTTCTGATCTGTCTTTCGTAGTAGTAACCAATCACTGATCTCTGCGTCATACTGACCACAGCCAATGACTGCCCTCTCCCTAAGCCCCGCCTCTGGCAGCCATCCTCAGATTTTTACCACACGTTCAAGTGTTGGGATCCTCGTGCTATTGCTCTCGAGCTTTGGTGCGTTTTCGCGCTTTTTCATAGGAAAATTCTCTCTTTTTTCGGTCAAAAGAGCCTCAAGCTCCACCGTTTCTTTATCCGATCAACGGGGACCCGTGTCGGATTGTTCTATGCCCCTCAAGGGTGAAGATTTCGTCGAGCCACGCTTTTGGAGGACTCCAGAAGTTTCTCAGGCCCATCTCGGACATGGCCCAGGAGAAGGGAAGCTCGACGCCCGGAAAGCTGTGCAGGGTCTGCCCGGGATGCCAGCTTCAGAATGTCTTCAAGGAGGACGAACACTCCCTTTGCCTCTACTGCCTGCATGAGGACAAGACGCACGTGGAGAAGGACTGTGCGTTTTGCGGGAACATGTCGGAGCGGACCATGAAGGACCGCCATCTGCGTCTCGCCAACTGGCTGGAAGGGAAGAGCCCGTCAGGCGAGAAAAAGAAGAAGTCCGAGCGGTCTTCTAAGACCTTTGAGGGCGCCCCGGCGACGGGAGCCCAACAGAAGGCCAAGCACCGCGAGTCCGCTGGCACCGGGAGCGCCGAACGGTCAGGCTCTTCGGTTGCCAGGCAGGGCGCAACCTCCCCGGCGCCATCAACCAAGAGCCAACGCTCTGGCTCGGGTAAGAGGAAGTCCGAGCACCCGGCGAAGCTTCTGGAGAGGCCCCGGTCGAGCTCGAAGGCCCCATCGGAGGGGGAGCGAGGCGGTGACCCTCCCCCCAAGGAGAAGGCGGTGAGCGCACCTAAGGTGGTGAAAGCCTTGATCCACCCTGCCAAGGCCTCTATCGAGACAGTCGCGGCGGCCCTGGCTCAGCCTGTGGAGGCTACACCAGTGGAGGCGACCTCGGGGCCCAGAGTCTCCCTGCCACCGCGGAGGGAGTCCTCTTTCAAGCCCATCGACAGGACCCCCGTGAAACCTCCGACGCAGAAGAAAAGGGGGGGGGCAGGAGGCCATCGTGGATTCGGCCTCAACCTCTGAAGAGGAGCTGATCGAAGTCTTAAGCCACGGCATTGGCGTGGAAGAAGACCAGCCCGTCTGGAGGGACCCTGACGAAGGAGACGACGAGAACGTCGAGGGTGCCGACGAGGTTCCTGACCGCCCGTTGGAATCCCCTCAACCAGTGCCGCAAGACAACTCGGCGGCCATTTTGTTGGCTATACAGTCCTTATGCTCGGAGATAAGGACGAGATTGCCGTTACCACCAACGGAGGAACCGCTCCCGACGGGGGACCCGGAGCCAGGCCCTTCTGAGAGCCCTCCTCCTAAGAGAAGAAGGATTCATCCTCCACCTCCTTTTCAACCATCGCGCCCTGCTCAGCCCTCCTCCCCGTCCACGACCCGTGGGGATGATACGGGGATGATACAGGGATGGACACGGCCGCGGCGGGTACAGACGATGAAGTTTACGGCGAGGATCTTCCGTCGTCACCTCCTCCCCGGGCTTCCCCGCCCGACGAGATTGGATCGTTTCATGCCATGATCACCAGGGCATCCGAGCTTTTCCAGCTCTGCCCGGAAGAGAAGAAGAAGGAAGGTTTCCTTTATAAACGGCGCGAGACCAAGAGGAAGACGGTCCTCGCTGTACCTCTACTGCATGATATCTGGGATGAGGGTCTCGCCCTCCTCAAGAACCCATCCACAACGCCTGCGAGAAGGGATCGGTACGAGAAGAAGTACCGGGTCCCGGACGCGGCTCCCTTGTGCCTCCGGGCACAGCCGACCCCGGACTCGGTCGTCTCTGCGGCGGCCAGGAAGAAAGCGGGGGGGGGGCATCGGCCTCTACGTCAACCTCCCCCCCTGACGGCGAGGGAAAGAAATTGGACACGATGGGACGCAGAGTCATCTCATCGGCAGCGACGACGATTAAGGCTGCCAACGCCTTGGCTATCGTAGCCCGCTACGACAGGGAGTTGTGGTACAAGATCGCCCCTCTGCTGGACTTCCTACCGGACGACAAGAGTGCGGAGGCCCTAGAGATCTTGCAGGAAGGAGAAGTGGCGTCGGACCACGCCATTACGATAGCGACGGACATCGCTGACACTGGTTTTCGCCAGTTGGGCAACGGCGTGTGCCTTAGACGGCGTGGATGGCTCAAGGCAACGGACTTCCAGCAGGACGTGCAGACCAGAGTTTTGGACATGCCGTTCGACGGGAGCAACCTGTTTGGGAAAACAGTGGACGATTCCCTGCAAGCCATCAAGGCGGACATGGAGACGGCCTTGGCTCTTGGTGTTCTCCAGCAACGACAGCCGCCCTTTCGGAGCACCGGAGGCAAGCAGGGTGCCTCCAAAGGTTCCGGCGGCAGATATTCCACCTACCGTCAAGCGGCCCGTTCGTCGTCACAGGAAGCCTACAGGGGACGAGGCAAGTCGGGCGGACCCCGCCGTAGTCACCAGGGAGGACAAGGCGGCAAAGCCTCGTCGAAGCAGGACTGAACCAGCCGTGGGGTCGGGCCCCCACCGAAGCACCCCGGTGGGAGGCCGGCTGGCGAACTTCGTCAGCGTGTGGGAGTCCATCTCCACCGACCGTTGGGTGCTGGATGCCCTGGCCCAGGGTCACGCGCTCGAGTTTCTAAAGAAGTGCCCGCGCGTCCCCCCCGTGGCCAGGAAGGAACATCACGTCCCTCAACTTCTCTTGGAGGTAAAGGCGATGCTCAAGAAAGGCGCCATCGAGCTCGTCCCAAAGAGGCTTCGGGGCTCCGGAGTTTACTCAAGATACTTCCTTGTGAAGAAGAAGACAGGAGGATGGCGTCCCATCCTGGACCTACGACGACTGAACAGATTCATCAAGGCACAGAAGTTCTGGATGGTCACCCTCCAGCACGTCCTGGGTCAGCTGGAGGAGGGCGATTTCCTGTCGTGCTTACTTCCATATCTCCATCCTAAAGGGGCACGGAAAGTTTCTCAGATTCGTGGTCCAAGGGCATCACTACCAGTTCAGAGCCCTTCCCTTCGGATTGAGGTCGGCACCCAAGGTGTTCACCAAGTGCCTCGCACCGGTGGCGGCGCGGCTGCGCCTGAAGGGGATCCACGTCTACCCCTACCTGGACGACTGGCTCATCCGAGCAAAGACAAGGGAGCTCGCCGCGGAGCACACGGCGAGGACCGTCCAACTACTCACGGACCTGGGATTCTCCATAAACTACGCCAAGTCCCACCTAGTGCCCGCGCAAGACGCACTGTTTCTGGGAGCGAAACTCGACACAGTGGCGCTTCTGGCCTCGCCGTCGGAGGAAAGGACGAGGGCCATCTTGTGCAAGGTGCAGCAGATGCTGGTTGTGGACGCCGCCAGTGTGAGGTCCATCAAATCCCTCCTCGGAATTATGTCTTGTTGCATTTATCTCATCCGCCTGTGCAGGCTTCGGATGTGCCCGTTACAGGAGTTCCTGGACGCTCGCTGGATCCAGACGACGGGCAGCTTCGAGGACAGGATCACACTCGACAAGAGTTTCCGACGAGCGATCCGGTGGTGGGGCACCTGCGCGAATCTGACGGCGGGCATGGACTTCCAGACCCCGGGCCACCAGAAGACAGTGACCACGGATGCCACCCAGGTCTCCTGTGCATGCGACCCCTGCATGCCTGTGCCCCTGACTTCATGACCATGACAGCATTGTAATATTGCAACCAATGATGATGTTTTAACAATGTTGTGCATGTATGTAGATGTAATTTTAGACGCAAGAATTTTAATACCGAAAAGTATGTTGTGTTTTATCAATGGATTTTAAGATATAATTTGTAATTTGCTGTAAAATTTGTAACGTTTTTTTTAAACTAAACAAATACATAATAATTGTTTGTGAACACTTCTTTCTTGTGAACCCTATCCCACACTCTTTTTGTGTTTAGTTCTAAGGATTGGCAATATTTTTTTTAGTATAGGTACTTTTAGTTGACAAGATGCCACTAGGACTACCTTATTATTATTTGATGGTCGTAGCATGCTCCCCTCATAGATTTAGGTTTAGATCGGGTGTTTTTCCAACCTACCTATACGGCTTAATGAGCACCCTTGAACTGTGAGCACTTGTGTCTGTCTTTACTGTTGCCACCGTGAGTTCCTTAAATATGGTGTCAAGAGTGGAATGTGACTCAATTGAAACATATTAGGGAACCCTACAATTTCAAAAACGTATTCGGAGAGCTTCTAACCCTTCCATTGCCACCAAGGAATCAATAGGGGTTGATATCTGTAGCAGTAGGAAAGTTATTATTCCCCCGGGGAAAAGAGGAATGATTCCTACAGATTTAGTTTTGATACCCCCTCTGGGGTGCTACATAAAATTGGCCCCGAAATCTGCCTTAGCGTGGAAGTTTGGCATAGACGTCTTAGCAGGCGTTATTGATCCCGACCTCTGGGGAGATGTGAAGGTTCTCTTACAGAATCATGGTGACATCCCCTTTGAGGTACGTCATGGAGATCAAATTGCCCAGGGAATTTTGGAAAAAGCTCTATTTCCTCAGTTTAAAGAAAGGGAACAGATAAAACAGAAAAAGGTAACTTAGGGTTTGGGGAAGCTGATAAATCTTTTGACATCGAAGAAAGGTAGGGAGAAGAGCCTACCATCTATCCCGACCGAGCCTTCGCCAAGCTGAAGCTTTTCTACAAGCATTTCCGTAAGGAGAAGGCTTAGTGAAGGGAAGTCCCTTTTTCTTCTTAGGACAAGGATTGCTTTATTGAAGAGAGACATCTCCAGCAGGTTTAGTAAAAACACAATTGGTAATACCCAAGAGCCACCGAAAGGTTATACTGGAGATCGCACATTCCCATCTTACTGTGAGGCATTTAGGACCATCTAAAACCCATGTGCATATTAGTGAGAGGATTTACTGGTCTGGTATCCACTCCAATATAAAGACCTTCGTCCAGACGTGGGAAATATGTCAAAAGACCAGCACGCACATCCCATTACCTGCCCCTCTGAACCTGTTGCCAATCATAGAAGTCACCTGTTCAAGAATCAGTATGGGTATAATTGGACCTCTAGAGACATCAAGACTAGGCAATAAATATTTCCTTGCGATTGTAGATTATGTGACCCGATATCCCAAGGCATTCCCAATTCAAAATAATACCACACAGCAGATCCTTAAACACCTTCTACTGTATTTATCCAGGGTCAGCTTTGCCAAGGAAATACTAACAGACTAGGATTCAAATGTTATGAGTAGGCTTATGGCCGAAGTCAAAGAGCTACTTCACATTACCACCTTGCAAACTTCTGTGTACCATCCCCAAACCGATGGTTTGGTAGAAAGATTCAATAAAACCCTGAAGCTAATTTTACGAAAATTGGTAAATAAGGATGGGAACGACTGGAACTGAATGATCCTGTGGGCACTATTTTCCATAAGGAAAACCCCTCAAGCTTCCACAGGTTTCTCTCCTTTTTAACTACTTTATGGCAGAGAGCCCAGAGATGTCCTGGACATGCTCCGGGAAACATGGGAAGAATGAGAGGAGGGCCCCATTCCCATCTCGCACACCGCCACCAGAATGCAAGACCATATGAAATTGGTTCGAGACTTAGTTTTTACTCATATGGAAAAGGCCCGGAGCCAACAAAAATCTACTTATGACAAAAAAGTGAACTTAAGATAATTCTCCATAGGACAAAAAGTACTGGTCCTCTTACCCACTTCAGAAAACAAACTTGTCTCCAAGTGGCACGGACCTTATGAGATAGTAGAACAAACGGGAACCTGTACTTATAAAGTATCCCAACCGGACAGAAAACAGAAGGTCCATTTGTATCACGTAAATCTCTTGAAAGAGTGGAGAGAAAACCTGTAAGCCACCCATGCCAAAGTACTAGCCTGTTGTCATGACACCCCAGCACAGGGATACAAATCCCATTCAGAAATACTTGGGAGGCAGGGAACTTAATTTCCATCAGTGGGTCAACAGTGGCTTCAAGCTTGGCGCAAGAGACATTTACCTCACTCTTAGAATTGTACCCATAGGCTCATTACACTTATATTATCTTCCCTATCCACAACATGGCCGCCGCTAATCCCATTAGATAACTTACAGTGCATTCTACACCTGTAGCAAAGGGAGCTACTTAAGCCCCGCCTCCGCCGAAGCTCTCGCTTTGCGTCTTCTCCGCTGACAGCAGGTAATGCTTCCAGCGATCTCCTGACAGAACCCGTCAACAGAAAAAAACGAGTCAAAGATATTAGTTCAATAGCAAAATCAACAGAATAGCAGAAAAACTGTAAAGATTTACCGAACTGAAGTTTTCCAAGAATTTGCCTCAGTCTGCAGTAATATTCGAAATCTCTGCATCTTCTGTCAGAAGCTCTGTTGCAGCAGTAGCATTTCTTCTCTCAGCAACTTCGTCCGTAGTCGCAGCGTATTCTTCCTAAAGTTTTCCTCAGCAGTCCCCGCATCGTTCGAAAGTATTTTCTTCCACAGTTTCTCCAAAGACCTGCAAAACAAAGGTATTTGATGAATGAATGAACTTGTAAAAAGAAAAGAAAGAAGTAGTTTCATATGTGCTTACCTGAAGTCTCAGCAAGGCTTTTCTTTGCTATTTTCTCACTGCGCTTGTTTCTGAAGGCAGCTATTACTCAGTTTTTTCAACGAACTGACTTAAATTAATGTTTCCTTAAAAACGAGTATAGCTGCAGCCTTACCAGAGCCTTAGCCCTTGTTAGGGAACCACAAACCTGCAAAGCATATAAGGAAATTCTAGCAAGAGAGATCTCTCATACGTAGGGACGATTTCTAATCCGATGAACTATATATAATTATTATTTTCACCAAGAGACTTGCCCATGATACTTTAAAAGAAGTGTTTTGGACACTATTCAGATAAAAAGATTTCAACACCATTGCCTCCTCAGAATAAGTCACCTACCCAATGCGCCCCTGTAGAATACAGGATGGAGAGCTCCACAAAACAAAAGCACAGGTGAGAAGGGAGGGTTATTTCAAGGTACACTGTATCACAATGTTTAGTTTGTGAATGGGAATTACAATAGTGGTTTTGTTATAATTGTTGTTTCCACAGAACTAGTGCCCAAACCACAGGTCCTCAGCTAAAAAGGCATTACGCTCCTGCAGAGACTTAAGGTAAGCGGTACACCTGTCTGGTTCCCGAAGAGATAGATAACTTTGACTTAATTCCTCCTTTTATCTATCCAACAACAAGAAGATCTAAAAGATGTAGTGGACTTGTTTCTCGATGTATTCTCAGAAAAATACACACCTTGAAACACTTGTTTATAGGCGCGTTATAAATGCCATATCATATCAAAACTGGGAAGAATAAAAAGGCACCTACCACTATATTAGAACACCCTAAGGTAAAGTGGTTAATTTAAAACATTATAGACTCCCAGAAGCCTGTGAACAGTGATTGAGGAAGCCAACAAAATGTTGAAAGCCAATATTATGGAGCCTCCTTCAAGCCCATGGTCCTCTCCTACCGTGTTGCTCTGTAAACATGTGACCGCTCCTGGAGATTCTGCATAGACGTCTGTCAAGTTAATGCTGTTTTGGACTTCGATGCCTATCCCATGCCACGCTTCGATGACCTAATTGATAAACACGGAGCAGCCACCTTTCTATGTACCCTAGATCTAACCAAAGGGTACTGGCAAGTTCCAGTATATAGGCCAGGTAAGGAAAAGACTGCGTTCTCAATGCCTCTAGGACTATTTCAATTCAAAGTCCTTCCTTTGGCTTACACAGTGCACCAGCCACTTTCCAACACCTCATGGATCAAATCCTGCAATCTTATTCCGATTTCTGTGGAGTTTATATTGACGATTTGGTCATTTATAGTAAGACTTTGGAGCACCATCTCTTCCATCCTTATACTATCATGAAAGTCCTCAGAAATGCGAGCCTAACTGCTAATCCAGCGAAGTGCAGTTGGCCCAGTCAGCCGTAAAAATACCTTGGCTTCTTCGTAGGGAATAGGAATGTACAACCCCTACATGAGAAGGTAAAAGCTGTCTTAGATACACCAACACCCAAGACCAAAAGAGATCTTGGAGCTTTTCTTAGGTTAATAGGATATTACCGTAGGTTTATCCCCAACTTTACAGACAAAACAGCCCGGCTAACACACAAACTTAAGAATGCTGAACCCCAGAAACTTCATTGGAATGACGAGGAGGAGATGTAACACCTTGAAATAGACTCTGTGCTAGAACCCAATCCTAAAGGTAGTTGATTTTTCTAAAGAATTTGTATTACAGACGGATGCCACCCTTACAGGGTTAGGAGCAGTCCAGGCCCAGGTTTGCGATGGATTGGAACACCCCATATCATTCACTAGTCGCAAACTGTTCCCACATGAAAATAATTACTCTTTGTATTAACTAAATGCCCTGGCCATCAAGTGGGCCATAATCCATCTTAGAAACTACCTGTTAGGATGAAAAGGTGCACACTCGTTAGAGATCACTCACCCCTAGTTTGGATTAGCCAACGCAAAGACTTCAACCATTGGATCATGCAATGGTTTCTAGACCTACAACCCTATTGTTTCACTGTGAAACACCGAAAAGGAAAAGATCAGGGAAATGTACATTTTCTTTCCCGGTTCCCCCGTGAAAGAAATGTGGCTACATCGCATGGAGGAAGGGTATGTGAGAAACCTGAGGTTTCTCCCTGACTCGTCCCCAGGGAATCTGTCATCGAGGTGGCCAGGACACAGTCATCGCTATTGGATTCATTTCCTGGGGTTGGACCAGTGAGGGGGAGGATCATTTGGATGAGGGATACTCGGGGAGTAGAAGTGGGACACTGATGGGTGAGATGCAGTATCCCCCTTCTTCTAACATTTTTTCCCCATCCTACCACGTAGGATACTCAGAAAAGCTACCCCCCTTTTCCGACACAAACACTTCCGCACATTACAAAAGACAACAGACTAACACCAGAGCCGTTTACCTGACATGTCCCAACACAAGGGTCGGGTAAAGTCAGGCAATTGACCTGAATCACACATACCTGACGGCCCTTTCCTTCCCCACAGGGATATAAGGTGGAGCACACTACGAGCAAGAGAAACCGCACAACAAGACAGCTATCCCAGGACGGCAATTCAAGGGCAGGAGAAAGACTGCGAGAACTGAAGGGAAGACAAGGCGAGAAGTGACCCTGGCCTTTCCAACCCTGATGTGCGAAGCCTCCTAGAAAGGATCCTAAAACTGGCGTGTTGTGTAGCAGATGTCAACGGTGCACAGAGCCCCCCTCCACTGATAACCAAGGCAGGGAGAGATGCCTGCTACCGTGGTACAGTTCTTGACTCCAGAGACAAGAGACGCCAAGCGGTTCATCACAGCCGGTGAGTCGAGGGGAGAACCGACGAGAAACCAAACTGTGTTGAACGAAAGTGGCAAATGAGAAACTAAGGGAAGTTCAAAGAACTGTTAACATTTTAGGGGAAAACAAGCTGCAGAGGGGTCCGGCACCACGTGGGTGCTCACTTGAGAGACTCTGGTTGATCCCCCCATTTGTTGAAACTACCGATACCAGAAGGCCCCAGGAGAGCCGCAAGGAAAAGGTCAAAGTGGTCATACCGCTGTCTAGCAAAACCACCCGTACATTCGAAAGTCTTTGACCGGCAAACCATTGGAAAGCGAAGGAAGACTAATCCCACATAGTGAGAAAGGACAAGGAACTGTGTGGTTGGTAAGAGTGAACCCGGCGGAGGGATGTTTAAAAAGACATTGACTTGTGAAAGCCACAGGTGAAATTGTTTTCGAAAAAAATTTGTAGTGAACCCGACGGAGGGAGGCAAACATTTGAGAAGGGACTGAGCCCGGAAGAGGGGGATTTCCAGGGCTGAAGAGTCATCACGCAACGTACATACAGAAAAGATCTTTTTGTTTGTTATTTTGAACACATCAGGTCCTCCAGAGGCAAGAGACCTTTTCTAGAAAAGAGTCTTAACCACTGGAGGTCCTGATATCTGAGAACAAAACTGTAGTATCGTGCTGGGAGAGCTTGAGTGTGTGCTGTGGTCCGGAGTGCCGCCTTGTCCCAAGCACAAAAAAGTTGGGATGGGAGTGCCCCTGCTATCACATCCTGATTATCATTTGTGAACACTTCTTTCTCTCTTGTGAACCCTATCCCACACTCTTTTTGTATTTAGTTGTAAGGATTGGCAATCGTTTTTTTTTTAGTATAGGCCCTTTTATTTGACATGACGCTACTAGGACTGCCATATTATTATTTGATGGTCGTAGCTTGCTCACATCTTAGATTTAGGTTTAGATTAGGTGTTTTTCCAACCTACCTATACAGTTTAATAAACACCCTTGAACTGTGATCACTTGTGTCTGTCTTTACTGTTGCCACCATGAGTTCCTTACATATCTAAGATGTTACAAGAAACAATACCTCTTTACAGATTGACGTCAAACAAAACAGTACAATTATCCACGTTTCTATTCTGGTAAAGAGCCTCAAAATTACCCTCCCAAACCAATCCGGCAATCGGTTGAGCTTGCATGGATTTTTGATGGTCTATTGATTTCAATAATTACCAGAATCGTGGCCCTACTCCAGGATGCAATGCATCCAACATTGATTCGGCATCTTGCTGATGTAATATATACCGATAGGTCTTTAGCCAATTTCTGTATGCTTGTTTACATTTTTTAACTTTAGTATACAAATCCCGCCTTGCTTAATAGCTAAGCAGATGTTGGACCCAAGTTCTCTTTTTTTTTTACCTTAATGTCAGATTGAATTTATGCAGATAGTTACTCAGAGCCGGGGCCTTATCCAGATTTTTAACTGACACCAAACCTCTCAAGAGATCTTGAATTAGAGATACAAAATTAACTGGATCAGACTTCTTCCTCATACCAATCATTCATTCTGGCATTAAACTTGATGGCCAGAGAAGGCCACCCCAAAACTGCATGACCTCTTCCCCTTATTTCCAAACTAATACAATGGATTTGTCTCAAATCTAATTAAATCGTCAGCTGCAAGTTCAGTATTACTTGGTGGAGGTCACTCCCTTCACTGGAGGCAACCGACAAATTCTCACACCTAGATACCAGTTAATTGGAAATAAATATATAATCCAACGTTGATTACGCCACCGAGTTACTCCAAGTATATCGTGCCGGAATATCTCCTTTTTGATTTCCATTTAGAAGTGTGATATCCCACATGTCCAAAATAGACCTCATAACTTGCCCTCTTTCCTTTGATATTTTAAAGGCCTTTCTTCCATTGATATCATAGTAATGTTGATCCAAACACTCACTGTTCAAATCACCTAATATTAAAACACTGGTTCTCGGATCAACTACAAACTTCTGTAAACAATCTGAGCTATAGTCCATAAACAACTGCACAGAAATTGCACCTGTGTTAAAGTAAACATTCAGAACCATACATGTTAAATGAAGCACTGATTCTTCCTATAACCAATCGAGACTAACACCCAGAATACCCTCTCTCCCCAAGTTCAAATTAGTCATTTTAATACCAGTGGCATGTCGATAGCACATACCAACCCTCTATAGCAGTGTCCTCTTGAGCCCTTACGTGCTTGTTCAAAATAACACATCAAACCCATCGATCACAGGAATATCCATAATACATGTCGCTTGGAGACAACTGAAGTCAGCAGAATTCCACATAAAGTAGTTTGACATCAAATGTTTAGATCCATGTGTATTCCATGTAACCAACATTGTGTGCTGATTTCACTCAGCTCCTTGTCTTGTATCTCTCCTTTTATGCAATGAGCTTAAGATATGGGCCCAGTCATAGGAAACCTTTCTTTGTTACTGTCCCCTCCCGATCTGGATGCCTGTTTAATATTTCACAGTGTACTCTAACCAGCAAATGCTCTCGTACAATTGTTTGGTTAGAACCCAAGATCAGTTTAGGTTGTATAGAAATATCTAGGAGAGCTACAGAATTAGTAATCAAATAACCAAGTTGTCTTAATGTTATACATGCCTGCAGGAACATATCCTTAACCAATTCCGAGTGGAACCCAAATCTCATCAGATCAACTCTATTGGTGTCAACAAACTCCACTTGCGCCAAGTCTTTAGTCGTTAAGTATTTTAGACTTGGCAACTCCCCAAACAAAGTTAATGCATAGCGCCTGTTCAAGGCAAAAGAGCCATTTATAGCAAACAAGCGTTCAAGTGTAACATAAATTAAAGCAGCCCCCCTCTGACCTTCAACTGCTGATTCAATCCCATCAACCTGAGGCCCCACAAGCAAGTCATCCATACGAGGGAGTCTTAGAGTATTTGATGTTTTATGTTCTTATTGGGCTAAAATATCAACCTCGGCTTTAGCTACTGCAGTTAACTAATTAGTACTTTTCTTTCTTCCATCTTCCAATGACATAAGCAATGGAAAAACATTTTCAGGCATATTTGCTTGTTGGGTGGGCGATAGAAAGGGTATAGCATTAGGCTAAAGCAGTGAAGGCCCCACTGGTTGGGCCCTAGTCTCTTCTAATACTTTACTTTCTTTACAATCCGCTTCCAACTGCCTTATTAAAAAATCGAAATCCTCTACTTCAGCTGTATCCTGATCCAAGAATATTCTTAGATTTTTCTTCACTTTCTGTTGCTTAAATGGGGCAGCTATAGGTATTTCCTCTACAAATGAGACCATGTCTTTGGGACAAACTTCCTCTGACTCATCCATAACAATAGGAGCAACTGGATAGTGGACAGAGGTATTCAAATGCACATCCTCAGTCTGTATTTCACCTCATTAAACTCTTGATTCACTAAAACATTATACGATTCGGGAACAAATGGTACAGTCTGACAACCTATAGATTTCACAGTTGTTTTCGTATCCATTACCGTGCCTGCACATGGAACCACCAAACAAGGCTGTGATATATCTGGAGTTTTGATAAGCAATTGGCCACTTGCCACAACACAGCCCTCAATACAATTCATTTTAGCACACAAATCCTGCAATACAGTTTGTATTTCCCTCAGTTAATTCTTCAGAGTCTTGACCTTTATCCATAGAGTTCAAGATCCTTGAAAGTACGGGGAATGAGAAAGCATCTATGATCTGCTCACCGTGAGAGGCACCAGGTTGATTTTGATCCAGCAGATTCTGCTGCTCTCTCCCTCCCGACCTAGTAGGGGAAGATTCTGTTGTAGGAAAGGTATCTGGAATACCTGTTATTTTTCCAAATAAGGTTGGGGAAAAATGTGTAAGCCCCCTTGCTACCGTTCTATGTAATGAAATTTCCTCTCGCCTGTCCCAGTCCCCGCTATTTGACAAAGAAGCCCCTTTAGACAGGCGTACACGCTTAGCAAATTCACGTGACACTGCAGAGGCAAGAATTGAAACATCTGAAATCAAATCCACATTTCTACAATTATGTAGGTCCTCTACATTGACATGCTCTAATGAACATAAGTCAATGTCATCAGAAGTCAACTGAAAGGACCTACTGAAATGAACCTCCTGCACAGCAGCCTGCTCTGGGGAGTTAATTGGCTGTATAAACTGCACCTCTGACGAAATTACCCCACCCTGACTAAAACAATTACCTTCAGGTTCCATAACCACCTCTGCCATTGTTCTTTTCTGTGCAGGATTGTCCGCAAATGCACAGATGGTGGGGGGGTTACTCGGTGTTGATGTGTTTTGGTTTTCTTCATTTTAGTGCTCGCTTTGGCGGTACTGTTGCTTCCTATTCCGCATACCATTTATACGCCCGCCTAGGCAGCTATCATTGAGCAAGAAAACCATGCAGAGGGAATACTGCCTTTCACTGTCTTTGTGTGGACACAAACAATATCAGATGCCTTACTGCTGCCTGCCAGACTGCTGATTAGCCCACTCTGCCTCAGTCCGCAGAAATCCACGCACGCGCTACGCGCTGTGCCTTCCTTTATATATGCAGGAATCAATCAACGGGCTGGGAAAGTTGCTGCAGCCTGAGTGCGAACCTGCAGGTGAAAAGGATCAACGTAGGAGAATTAGATTAACAATGACAGCGGGGTGCAGACAGCAACCTCTTCTGACACGCTGGGCTGATAGATCGCTGAACCCTTTGAAGGTAGATGAAAAAGTAAATGTTTTTAATTTTCAACACTTTTCTTTTGCCTACATTGTTGTCCCACTTCTCCAGCATGGGGTCTGGCATAGATTCACATGCTCATGAATATTCCTCGTCGTCGGGCTGGGAATCCTCGGTAAAGAAAAAATCAGTTTCAGTTTAGTTTCTGAACTGTCTTTCTCCTAATAACCAATCACTGGTCTCTGGGTCATACTGCCCTCTACCTAAGCCCCTCCTCTGGCAGCCATCTTCAGATTTTTACCGCACGTTCAAGTGTTGGGAGTCCTTATGCTATAACTCTCAAGCTTTTACTGCGTTTTGTGATTTTTCAAAGAGTTAAACCTCATTTTTTCAGTCAATCGAGCCTCAAGCTCCACCGTTTCTACTTCCGATCAACGGGGACCCATTTTGCAATTTTCTACGCCCCTCAAGGGTGAAGTTTTCATCGAGTCCTGCTTCTTGGAGGATTCCAAAAGATTCTTTGAGGCCTACCCCGTGAGGACAAGTCCCCGGAAAAAGGGAACACAAAACCTGGATCCAAGCTGTTCAGGAGCTGCCCTGGATGCAGATTGCAAAATGTCTTCAAGGACGACGAGCATTCTAGATGCCTCTACTGCCTTCACGAAGACAAAACGCACGTGAAGAAGGACTATGCGTTTTGCAAGAACATGTCGGTACAGAGCATGAAGGATCGATGGTTCCGCCTCACCAACTGGCTGGACGGGAAGAGCCCAGCAGCAGGTGAGAAGAAGAAGAGGTCCGAGCGGTCTTCTAAGACCTTTGAGGATGCCCCGGCGACGGGGCCCAACAAAAGGCAAAGCACCGCGAGTCCGCGGGCACCAGGAGCGCTGAGCGGTCGGGCTCCTCAGCTGCCAGGCAGGGCGCACTTTCACCGACGCCATCAACCATGAGCCAACGCTCTGGCTCGGGGAAAAGGAAGTCTGAGAACCCGGGTAAGCTTCGGGAGAAGCCCCGGTCGAACCCGACCAAGACAGCCGAGGGGGAGCGAGGCGGCGACCCTCCCCCCAAGGTGAAGGCATCAAGCGCGTCCAAAGTCATCAAGGCTTTGATTCACCCGGCTAAGGCCTCTATCGAGAGAGTCGTGGCAGCCCTGGCGATGTCTGTGGAGGCTACCCCAGTCGAGGCGACCTCAGGACCCAGAGTTTCCCTGCCACCGCAGAGGGAATCCTCTTTTCAGCCCATCTGTAAGACCACTGTGAAAACCCCGGTGGAAAAAGAGGGGGGGGCGGTGGCCATCACAGACACGGAAACAGCCTCTGAAGAGGAGCTGGCTGAAGTTGTGAAGATCCTGGACAAGAGGTCTGAGGCAGTCCGGTCCCACGCGAGGGATCCGGACGAGGCGGATGAAGAAAGCGGCGGTGACGCCGACGAGGTTCCCGTGGAGGCAGAGGATTCCACTCCCCAACCGTCGCGCCCGTCGCAGCCAGTGCCTGGGCCACAGGACAGCTCAGGAGCAGTCTTGATGGCTATCGAGGCTTTGTGCACAGAGATAAGGACAAGGTTGCCCTTACCCCCAACGGATGACCCAGCAGAGCCTGGACCGTCGGGAAGCCCTCCAAGCAAGCAGAGGAGAACTGATCTCCCACCGCCCTTCCAGTCTGCATGGCCCTCAAGGCCTTCATCCCCTTCCCCGGATCCGAGGGATTACACGGGAACAGAGACGGGTACGACGGGGATGGATGACGACGGTGGTGACGACGGGATCGGCCTTCCATCACCACCCCCCCGGCTTCCCCGCCTGACGAAATTGGCTCCTTCCATGCCATGATCGCCAGGGCATCCAAGCTCTTTCAGCTCTGCCCGGTGCAACAGAAGAAGGAAGGTTTCCTCTATCGACGGCGTGAGGCCAAGAGGAAGACGTTCCTCTCGGTCCCATTGCTTGACGACATCTGGGACGAGGGACTGGAGCTCCTGAAGAACCCGTCCACGACCCCTGCCAAGAGAGACCGGTACGAGAAGAAGTACCGGGTCCCGGATTCCACCCCTATGTGCCTTAGGGCGCAGCCGAACTCGGATTCGGTCGTATCGGCGGCGGCCAAGAAGAAAGCGGCGGGGGCGACGGCTTCAACTTCGACCTCACGCCAGACGGTGAGGGGAAGAAATTGGATGCCATGGGACGACAGGTCATCTCGTCGGCGACAACGATTAAAGCGGCCAACGCCCTCGCGATTGTGGCCTGCTACGACAGGGAGCTGTGGTTTAAGATCACTCCTCTGCTGGACTTCCTCCCGGACGACAAGAGGGCTGAGGCCCTGGAGATACTGCAGGAAGGCGAGGTGGTGTCGGACCATGCCATAACGGTGGCTACGGACATTGCTGACACTGGCTTCCGCCAGATGGGCAACAGTGTTTGCCTTCGCCGGCGTGGTTGGCTCAAGGCAACCGATTTCCACCAGGACGTGCAAACCAGAGTTTGGACGTGCCTTTCGACGGAAACAACCTGTTTGGCAAGACAGTGGACGAGTCACTTCAGGCCATCAAGGTCGACACGGAAACGGCACTGGCCTTGGGAGTTTTGCAACAATGATGTCCGCCCTTTCAGCACTCCGGAGGCAAGCAAGGTGCCTCCAAAGGATTCGGCGGCGGCTCCTGGACGTACCACTAGGCGGCCCGCTCCTCTTTGCAGGAGGCCTACAGAGGACGCAGCAAGTCAGGAGGATCTCGTAGTCGTCGTCAAGGAGGCCAAGGTGGCAAGGCCACTAGCAAGCAGGACTGAACCGGCCATAGCGTCGGGCCCCCACCTGAGCACCCCGGTGGGAGGCCAGCTGGTGAAGTTCGTCAGCGTCGGGAGTGCATCTCCACCGACCGATGTTTGCTGGATACCCTGGCCCGCGGGCACACTCTCGAGTTTCTAAAAAAGTACCCCCGCATTCCTCCTGTGGCCAAGAAGGAAAACCACGTCCCTCAACTGCTGTTAGAAGTAAGGGCAATCTGAAGAAAGGAGCCATCAAGCTCGTCCCAAGGAGGCTCCGGAGTGTACTCACAAGACCAGCGGCTGGCGACCCATCCTGGACCTTCGTCGCTTAAACAAGTACATCAAGTCCGAAAAGTTCCAGATGATCACTCTCCAGCATATGCTGGGACAGCTGGAGGAGGGCGACTTCCTTTCGTCGCTGGACTTGGAGGATGCTTACTCCCACATACCCATTCTAAAAGGACACCGAAAGTTCCTCAGATTCGTAGTCCGATGACTGCACTACCAGTTCAAGGCCCTCCCCTTCCGATTGAAGTCGGCACCCAGGGTATTCACCAAGTGCCTAGCACCAGTAGCGGCGCGGCTGCGCCAGCAGGGGATCCACGTCTACCCCTACCTGGACGATTGGCTCATTCGAGCAAGGACAAGAGAACTCGCAGTCGGACACACAGCGAAGACCGTCCAGCTGCTCACAGATCTGGGATTTTTCATCAACTACGCAAAATCCTACTTGGTCCCCTCACAAGTCGCACTGTTTCTGGGAGCCAGGCTCGACACAGTGGCCCGATTGGCCTCTCCGTCGGAGGAAAGGACGAAGGCCATCCTGGGCAAGGTGCAACGACTGTCGGCAATGGACGTGGCTAGGGTGAGGTCCATCAAGTCCCTTTTCGGCATGATGTCCTCCTGCATCTACCTCGTGCGCCTGTGCAGGCTGTGGATGCGTCCACTGCAAGAGTTACTCGACGCCCGTTGGATGCAAGCGGCGGGCAGCTTCAAAGGCAGGATCTTGCTCAACGAGACCTTCAGCCAAGCGATCCGGTGGTGGGACCGAGCATCTCGCAGTGGGGATGGACTTCCAGACCCCTGCACACCAGGAGACGGGGACGACTGATGCCTCCCTGGAGGGAAGGGGAGCTCACACCTGAGATCTCCACACAAGAGGCCTTTGGCTCGCGGAGGAGAAGTCGCTACACATCAACGTCCTGGAGCTCCGAACCGTGTTCTGGGCCCTCAGGTCGTTCCTTCCGTCCCTCAAGGGCAAGGTGGTGAGGATCTTCACCGACGAAACCACCAGGATGTTCTACATCCGGAAGCAGGGAGGCACCAGATCCCCAGTCCTATCCAAGGAGGCCCAGGATCTGTACCATTGGGCCGTCGGCCAAGGGATGTTTCTGGTACCCTTCCACCTGGCAGGAATAAAGAACACCATCGCCGAATCACTCAGCAGGGAGCTACGCTCGTGCCACGAGTGGGAACTGCGGCAGGATCAAGTGGATCTGCTATTCCAACTATGGGGCAATCCCCAGATCGATTTATTCACGACGGCGACGAACGCCAAGTGCCGGAGGTTCGCCAACAGGTTTCCCCAGCCGGGTAGCATGGGCGATGCCTTCTCATTCCCCTGGGACGGCCTGTTCCTCTATGCGTTCTCGCCGTTGCTGCTGCGACTCATGAACCAACTCAGACGGTCCCGGTGCAGGATGATCCTCGTCGCACCGGCGTGGCCGAGACAGATATGGTTCTTGGATCTTCTGGACATGTCAGCGTCCCCCCCAGTCAAACTGCCGACGGACGTGGATCTCCTCTCCAGACAAGGAGGCACCATCCTCCACTACGATCCGGGGTCGCTGAACTTGCAGGCCTGGCTCCTGCAGCACTAGAGTTTGGAGGGTACGATATCCCGGCAGACTGCAAGGAGGTGCTTGCAAAAGCCAGGGCGTCCTCAACTCTCAAGTGCTACGGATACAAATGGAAGAGGTTCTCTGTCTGGTGCCTTGCACAGAAGATTAACCCTCTGCAGATTACGGCCCCTCAAGAGCTGCCATACTTGCTATCGCTGGCCAAGGCGGGGCTGGCCCATGCCTCCATCAAGATCCATCTGGCGGCTATCTCCCACTACACAACACCAGAACTCCGAGGCGCTCATCCCTGTGGTCCCAATGCCTGGTGAAGGAGTGCATGAAGGGACTGTTCCGATCCTTCCCGCCGGTGAAGGCTCCAGCCCCAGCGTGGGAACTCAACGTGGTGCTGACCAGGCTCATGGGGCCGCCATTCGAGCCTCTGCATTCGGCACCGTTGAAGTTCCTGTCGTGGAAGACACGACAAGTGGGAGAGATCCAGGCCCTCTCTTGTATGTCCCCGTACTTGACTTTCCATGAGACGAGGGTGGTGCTGAGGACGCCTCCTACTCTGATGCCTCTGCTTTTCTAGCTCCCTCTTTTATTAGTATTCCCCAGAAAGTTGCTTTAGCAGCTTCCTGTATCACACTACTCTTCCTATTCCCCTTGTCTTTTTCTGTGAAGAAGAGTTCCTTCTCTTCCTTTGAGGTCTTCCATGAACACCGAATCTTTCAACAAATAATCCTTACATCTCCAGAACGTGTCCCTACTGTCAATGCGCAATGATTTTGTGGTCTGACCGCAATCTCCATAGTCTTGACCCTTTTCCATCAGGATGTAATCTATTCTTATGAATGCGTTATGAGAAAAGGAGAAGAATGAGTAGGCCTTCTTCGGGTTTAATTCCTTCAATAAATCAGATAATAGATGTTTGTCCAGTAGTCTTCCCCCCTCCTTGTTCCTTAAAGCCCATCTATCTTGTGAACGTTCTGCATACATATTGAAATCTCCTCCTTTGAGCAATAAGCCCTCCGCCCTTTCCAGCACCTCCTCTAAGGCTGTGTGCTCAAAAGCATATTTCCCCTGTATGAGGGGTCAGTAATGTGAGAGTCAGGACTGTATTGAGTTTTCTCAGCATTTGCCTAACTAGAACAAAATCCTAACTAAGGAAAACCTTGCGGAGTTGGCTCGCTGAGGTGCGAGCAGTCAACAGCAGTCCCTGCCCTCCTTGCTTCCTGGCTCAAGTCTTTCTACAGTGCCTGCACCAGTGCCTGCATCAGAGGTTAAAACCCCCAGCATTCATGCGGAGCGGCAAGCAGAGTTGTCTCGCTGAGGTACGAGCAGTCAACAGCAGTCTACAGAGGCTAGGAGGTGAGGAGACATGGTCTTGCAAGCAGACCCTAAAGCTCTGCCTCTGCTTCCCAGAGCGATAGACTTACACAGTGTAAAGACACACACATTGGACAAAAGCCCTTCAGGCAGGGTGCTGAGGAGCAAATATGACCGACTACAAAAAAATCGGAAAGGAAACCACAAAGACTCGAGTGTGGGAAAAAACGGTAGTCCTAACCTCATTTCGACCACTGTATTACAGAACAAACCAGCCATTACAACTGCACAAATATCTTCTATACCCAGCAAAATGGCCACTCGCCTTTTGGAGGACCCGAGTTCCGATTTTGAAGACGCTGAAGATGGAGCGCCGACGAGAGTGTCGGAGGAAAGCAGTGACGAAAGTAGCGGGGAAGAGGCACCTGTCATGCAAACAACCTCCCCCCCGTCACTCCCTCCTTGCACCCTCTCCCAATCTCTTGCTCAACGCCGCCTGCTTGTCCCTTACTTGGGAGCATAGTGGTCTGTCCTGAAGAGGCAGCACTGCACGCACGGTTCGACCTACCGCTGGTGGTGGTGCCGCCTGGGCCTCGTTCTCCCCTGCCGCCGTCTGTTCGTGCTCCACGGGCCGCCGCTGCGGTGAGTGGGGTAGAGCCTGGCAGTGGCGAAGGATGCTGTCAGGCCGACCTCAGCCGGCGGTCCACGGTGTCCAAAGCAGGGGGAGACGCGGTTGGAGCCTTGGCGGACCCGGTGCTGGAGATGGCGGGGAGCGGCATGTCTCTGGCCTCGGCTGCGACGTCGGGCGGGCATTGCCTCTGGGACCTTTCTGTGCCCTACTCAAGAAACCACAAAGGATAAAGACAACCTTCTAAACACCCCTGTAACACAGAGGGGGTAGAAACCATGGATTCGGACGCAGATCGTGACTCAACGCACAATCCATCAAATGTCTTGAAAAATGATTTCATCACACAAAAAAGAGACATAGCAATGGCCCTACTAAAAAAAAGAGCTTTAACAAAAAAGATCCTTAAGGAGCAAGGGGAACTCCTGCACAAAGATCGTCAACAACAACAACAAAAAAGGACTCAAGGCACCAACTCAAAAGGGAGAAGCCGGGAAGTTTTTCCAACAGAATTCCCTGACGTCTCACGCCCTAAAAGATTTCTTCTCCAAACAAACAAAGAAGAAACCAGAATCTGAGGTACAACTTTCAGATGCTGAAATGTTAGACGCAGTCTTAGAAGCCCCCTCGGCCTCGAAACAAAGAAAAACCACAGAAGTCCCTTGCATAATCATCTTAGCCGAGGCCTCGGGTGTGCAGGACCTTGTCCCAGGCCCAAAAAGCTCTGGTGGCCTCTACGGGAGGAAAAACGATCAAACTTTACCATTTAAGGGGGCAGTTAAGGCCCAAATCAACCTGTTAGTCGACGATGTACCGCCCCATTGCCCGGAGAGATCGGGACGAGAAACTGAATTATTAATCCCATCAATTAATTCCATGATAACGAATGGTTTGGGTCAAAGAGGTATATTCCAACCGATTACGCAAACAATATTTCAACCCCAGTCAGAAATGGAAGACTCAGCGACACTTTTGGAAACCTTCCCAAAGATACTCCAACAAAAAAAACGGATCTTGTCACGATCATGTCGGCAATTACGGTGGGACTGGCCCCTTTGTAAAACTATATGAGTCAATAAATGACTCAATGAAAGATTCATTAGCACTCTCAGCCATGACAAACACCAAACTAACTTTCCTGGAGGGTTTTATTACAGCTCTAACCCACCAAAACATCGAAAAAGAAAGACAACGCGACCAAAAATTCACCCGACTTGAAAATCAAATTGAATTCAAATTTAATGCAATTTACTCAAGCGAAACTCATTTGAATCTCAAAACGGAGCAAACTCCATTGCTGAGTGTAAGGGATCCAAAAACTGATGGTGTAAACGACAGCTCCACTAGGTCGATACATCGCCTTGACACAAAACTGCGAAATGGGAAAAAAAATAAAGAACTGTCAAAAATTGCTACAATCTTTAACATGGTAAAGCTGACTCCATCAGTACCACCCCAAGCAGCCACGTCTTCTAAAACTACAAAAATGTCCGAGGTCCAGTCTCCCACAATACATCAAAGGAACAAGCGATAATTGAATTAGATAACTCCAGTACATCTGTGGCAGACTCTTCGGGAAATTTGTCACTCTCAGATTTAACAGTGCATTTGGATCAAGAAGGAGTCTAGGATTCCCCAGATGATATTCAACAAAACCCAGGGCGGACTGTAAATATAGCAATTAAAACCACTACTCAAGAAAAACAGAAGATCGTAGTTCTCCCTACGGTCACACCGGAATTCCATATACCCAAAGATACTGTTTGTCAAGATCTCGGAAAAGTCCCATCAGACCTAATAAAAAAAAAACACAACAAGATGTGGAACAAACCTTAGAAAAAAAACGGATCCACCCGTCAAAGACTGAAAAGCACAAATGAAACTCATACGGCCAAGCTACGGTCAGGAGCAACAGCAGCCAAAAGATTCTCTCAAACACGAATCTTCAAGATGGAGCAATTGACAGCTGGGAAAAACTCTCTAATATTAAACAGAAAGACAATTCTCAAAATTTCCAACACTGAAACATCTAGACACAGCGGACCTGGTGTTGATTGAACCATATCACAGAGACAAGAAGGCAAAAGCATGCCTCCATGTCACAAAAACCGCAAGTACTGATCTAAAACAAGAGGTGATCTTGGCCCTAAACGAACTAGGCTTTGCCTTTGCGGAAATTTCCACACCAGTGTTAGTGGACAGAAACGCGCATCCCTCAAGTAAAGTGGCGGAAAAGCATCCCGATAGCCAAACGAACATAGAAGAGCAGTTCACAAACAAAAGAAGCGAGATGTACAAGGAGAGAGGGGAAAACCGCAGAGGGAGATTTCAATCAAAATACTGTCGCAACGAATGAGAACACAAACTACAAGAAACCAAAATACACTGAAAACATAAGGAAAAACGACAGACTGGAGAAAGATCGCAGACACGGCTCCTCGACCGATCAAAGCTCTGATTGGTCCCATAACAAAAGATGTGAGCCCTCAGGTCCATGCAGATGGCTGAAAAAGGTGTTAAACCCAAATTCTCCAAAATAACAATGAAATGGTCCAGCGACGTCGCCCAGCAACTCTACCTCTGAATTCCCTCCAGAGATCCAATTCAAGGAAACATCCATGTGCTCGTGGAATACGAGAGGCCACGAACATCTGACCAAACCAGACGCATTTAATTTGGCCCAATTTGATATTATTTGTCTTCAGGAGACCTGGCTGATGGAGAAACCAACAATAGACAGATATGAAACTTATATCTCACCAGCCGTAAGGGCATGTTCGGCAGACCATCGTCAGGCCTCTTAACTGCTGTCAAACTTGGCTCAGTTATCTCCATCAAAAAGAAGGTGACAGAAACTTACGGCATTCTGGCACTACAAACAGAGTGGCTTCGCCCAGAAAAAGCAACAGGGGGAAAAACAAAATCCAATTTAGCAATCATGAATGTCTATTGGAATCCGCAAAGAACTAACAACGCCGATTTCTGCAGTGCCGTTGCGGATACCCTAGAAAAATTCACTGCCGAACGGGGCACCGACTTCATTGCCATCTGTGGAGATCTGAACGCCAGGTGTGAGCAACCACTGACAACTACACATCCGTCGCCAACTTTAGAACGAAGTGCATTATGGACAGACCTCATGGACTCCAGAAATTTCCACAATGTGGCAACATTACGAGGCCATCTTCCAGCGATTCCAACCTGGGAACGAGTTGACACCTCAGCGACGCTGGATTATATATTCATTTCACAATCGCTTCTACCTTCTGTAGAGTTCTATGAAGTCTTCAGAACCGAAGCCAGCGACCATAACTTGCTGACAATGACTCTCGAATCAGCGAACATTCCAAAAGAAATCTATCCTTTCGACGTGGAGGTAGCACGTAAATCAGTGCGAGTCCAACTTACAGTAACAAACGTCAAGGAGATTGCTCAGAAATTTGACGAAGTACCCAGGTAGGGTTTGGGTAGCTGTGCTGAAGTAAGGTAGCAGATACGCACACACAGCAGGAAGTCCAAGAAAGAAGAGTAGGAAACAGTAGCTGTGAGCCAAAAGGGGCAAAAGATACAAAGGTACAAACAAACTGGATTCCCACTTGGGGTGTATGCTGAAATGGGAAAGAGTATTCCACGAACCTTAGGAAACTCCAGCCTTCTGCACAGATTGCTATAACAGAGGCCCACGCTGTATGCTCCTGGCTGGGAACAACAGCAGTGGGTGTCTGTAACACTGAAAACACGACAAAGGAAGGGGCAGAGGTTGCCTGCCGGAAACCAACAGGCAAGCTCTGTACAAAGGGATTACATAAGACACATGAGAAGACAAGAACAGAAATATCCAGCGAAAAAGGAAGTCCATGAGCAATCTAGCAGAAGGAAATGAAGGAAAGGCAGTTAGACTGAAATAGATAACTTAAGGTGGAGTACAGAGGACTCAAGGAAGAGAACAAGGAGCAGCAGTCAGAAAAACAGAAGGCTGCAAAGTAGGAAGCAGGTCTGCAGTCAAGAGTGGCACTAGGTGCAGGCAAACTGTATTGGACTGCGGAAGACTGTAGTAGGCTGCAAGGCAGGGAGTCCAGAAGAACAGGACAGAGAGAGATTAGTAGTACCAAAAGAATAGGGCCGTGAGGTAGGGAGCCCAGAGGAGCAGGGCTGTAGGCAGCGGAGGGAGCGGGCTGCAAGGAAGGAGCCCAGAGGACAAGGGCTGTAGGCAGCACAGAGGTGTAGGCTGCAAGGTAGGGAGCCCAGGGAACAAGGGCTTGGAGACAGCAGAGGGTTGCAAGCTGCACGGCAGGGAGCCCAGAGGACAAGGACTGTAGGCAGCCGGAGTGAGGCAGGCTGCAAGGCAGGCTGCAGAGGACTAGGACTATAGGCAGCTGGAGTGAGGTGGGCTGCAGGGCAGGGAGCCCAGAGGACAAGGACTGTAGGCAGCCGGAGTGAGGCAGGCTGCAGGGCAAGGAGCCCAGATGAGCTGGGCAGCAAGGAGTGAGCTCCGAGGAGCAGGGCCGCTGACTGTAGAGGGCTGCAGAGGACTGTAATAGGCTGCAAGGCAGGAAGCCCAGAGGACAAGGGCTGTAGGTAGAAGGCAGCAGAGCGTGATCGGCTGCAAGGCAGGGAGCCCGGAAAGGGCACTGGAACAAAACAGGATAATGCGGCAACAGGAACAGCATACAAAGTAAAGGGTCAAGGCAAACAGGAGCGGGAAGAACTCAAGATGCAAGACACTGTGCTCCTGCAGGCAGCTGCTTATATACAGCCCTGCCCTGTTCTGAGGCAGGCTAATTGACAGCACCTGGAGCTGTACACCTGAAGACAATCTGCCTCCTCCCTCTCTGGTCCTGAGCAGGTGGAAGCAGCACTGGCCGCTGGGGCTTCTGGGGATTGTGGTCCCAATAACGATGAATGAGAATAGCCAGGAATTGAGGACTGTAGCCAGGTTCATTATGGTAGATGTAGTAAATTGAATAAAATAGGAAAGAACCAAAGTCGAGCAAATGGAAATAAAAGACCAAGGCGTGAAAAGGAGTTGTTCAAGGAGTATTAGGAGGATAAATGAGTACCAAGTAGTCCATGATGGTTGCCAATACGTGCGCCAGCGGCGTGGGCATGACAATTCCTGGGCTTTAATTAGCAGACAAAAGCAGTGAGACAAACAACCAAATCTCAAATGTAATTCCGGAATCGACTTGGATAACCTTCTTTGCAGCCCAATTTGCATCTCTTCCTGAAACTACAGAAAATTATATACCTCCCACGGTAACAACATGGGCCGACCTTGCTGATCAAGACGAGATTTTGACCGCAATCCTGAAATTAAAAATGTCAAGAGCACCGGGTCCGGATGGTCTAACTAACATGGACGCAAGCACTTATAGTTCACATTTTCAAAAAGGGAAGCAGAGACAATCCGGCTAATTACCGTCCCATAGCCCTCCTAGACATCATGGGCAAGATTTTTGCTAGTCTTCTACTTACCAGATTCCATGGATGGGCTAGATCACCTCCATGTTTGGACCAATTGCAAATGGGCTTCGTCAAAAACGCAAGCACGAGTATAAACATCATGAAACTAAACATCATAATAGAAAATGTGAAGAATGGTGCACCAAGAGTTTTCATAGCTTTAATAGATTTGACGCAAGTGTTTGATAAAATCAGTCGCTGGAAGCTTTGGTCCAAACTATCTAACTGGAAATGTCCGGGGGAAATCTTAGATCCATTGATTGCACTTCATACGGACACGAAGCTGAGAGTTTGTCTAAATAGACAAGGAATGATGTCAGACCAATTTCCGTCAGAACGTGGCGTGAAGCAGGGATGTCCGCTTGCCCCTGCCCTCTTTATTGCATGCCTGGGCGATTTCCAATACACCCAACCAGCGGTAAGAGCCTTCCCACCAAAAGTGGGCAGTACCTTAATATCCAGACTACTCTACGCGGACGACCTGATCCTTATGGATCAAACCCAAATAGGGCGTCAGCGCCAACTCACCAACTTGGCCAATTATATAGATGAAAATGATCTGGAAATTAACCTCGCCAAATCTAAAATTCTAATCATGGAGAAAAATCGACCAACCACTAACAACAAGGGACGCTGGTACTTAAACAATACCAAATTAGAAATTGTCACCAGCATAAAATACTTGGGAATAATGTTTGATGCAACACTTTCAGAAAAAGCTATACACCAGGCCTTGTGGGCGAAAATTAAAACACTAACCACCCAAACCAAGCTAGTAGACCGGAAATATGGAAAATTTTCATTACTACCAGCAATACAGTTCTACAAGCAAAAGGTGGTGCCATCAGTAATCTACGCTACGGATGCGGCCCTGAACATCCAAGACACGATATGGCCAAAACTGGAAGGTTTTCTATGGAAAGCGGTATTGGGCCTCCCCAAATCGACATCAATTTCAGCCATGAGACGCGAACTGGGACTACTATCGCTGAAAGCGTCAGTCGATCAAAGCCAGATAAGAGTACTGCGGAAATTTATTTCACCTGATGCACTTCCTTTATTTAAATCGATTCAGAAGGAACTTAGCCAAGGACACTGCATCGCCCTAAACAAATGAGACTTAGCCTGTACGTCCGAGGATTTAATGCAAAATCCTGGTAAAATAAAGAGGAAAATAGCTCAAGAGGATTGGATCCAAACATGTTAGGCAGCCATGTCAAACAAGCTACTTGCCCACCTACCGCCTACAACAAATAAGCTGGCTCTACCTCTGAACTATTGCATAAAATTTCCCGATAAGACTACAGAAAATATTCATGAAAATGAGATTCAACCTAATGCCAACACAAGAAATTAAAGCTATTCGGACTAAATCTTTATCCAAAACTTGCAGACTATGCCCAGAGACACAAGCAGTGGAAACCGTAAGACATTTACTGTTGAACTGCACCAAAACAGCACACTTACGAGAAGCTTTTCTGTTACCCCTAATGTGCGATGTGACACTCCGAGAAGAGGACACATGGTGGTATCGCCTGGTCGCAGGTGAAAAGACAAAATGGACCTCAGCAGCAGTAGAGATGCTGGAGGCTCTATCACTTGATGCAGATTCTCATCTTCTTTCCGTTATCCTGAGTGATCTTCTAAGTTTGCAATGTTTCTTTTGTTTCTGTCAATTTTACGATCTTCATGCACTACTCTTTAATCTTCCTACTACGTGTGACATGAGATATGATTTCTTGTAAAAATCAAATTTTGCTTTGATTATAGACAAGTAAATAAAACATTTTTTTTTAAAAAGAAACCCTTCTAGCATTCACCAAACTAACCGTCACCATAAACAATATCAACATGCAAATAACAAATACAACATAAATGAAAGGTTACCAAACAGCGAGTGTCTTGGATGACTGACTTCTTGTTGTCCTGGGCAGATCTTGCTCCCCCAAGAATGTCCAAAGTCAATTTTCTACTAGCAACAAAAAGTCTCAACAAAAGTCTTGAAAAGTTCAAAGGAGACAAAGGTTCATAAAAATAAAATCCACTGGTCAAAGTCTCTTCTTTGTTTGATGAAAGACCTTATTTATAGTTCCACAAAGAATGAACAGCACCAATGGAGTTTCTTGGATGACTTCCGTCCAAGAAAAAAACAGATGAATTTGCCAAAGGTGTCTTCTCACACTTTGTCAAAAACTGCTTCACTCCTGGAATCTGCAGTGTCTTGTATACAATTGTAAGGATGTTCTGGTTTGATATTTACTCTTCCCTCAACCAACTTCCTTCTACAATGTGACTGTGAGAACAGCTCCCTTGGCCCCACAGTTAACTTCACCAAGGTTGACAACCACAGTCTTGTTACCGCTACTACATCTTGTACTGCTTCTCAATATGCTGCTTCAATGGCAACTTTAAAAGTAGGCATTACTATAAGACATCTTTTACCTCCACAGGCTGGCAGGGCACTCTTCTTTCTATCTCCTCAGAAGGGGCAGCCTCTTTGCCCGTCTTGCAGCTCCCATCGATTCTGCTTCACTTTGGTGAACAAATACCAATCTCCCTTCCCCAGTTTTATGTACACCTGGTCTTCAGTGGTGACCCCAAAGTGGTTGTGCCACTCTCCCAACTTTGGATGTAGACATTTGGGTATCAACACTTTCAGCAACTTCAAAAACACCAGTGTACCATTCTTATGTGCATGGGATTGGGCTTTCATAGAGATCCCTCTATGAGCTTGAGCATTGCTTGTTCTATCTTCACCGTTTACTATGTATTTCTTCTGCTGCTTCAACCTTTGATGTGTTGTAAGATAAATGTTCACAAGGGAAACCAAAACTAGGCGCGCACGATTGTTTTTTAATATTGAACTGCCACTTCAAATGAAAACCTGTTCCCACCTTTTGGTCAGCACGCCACAAGGCACAGGGAAACAATGTCTCATACATGCAGTCCCATTAATAATGGTTGCAACTCTTCAGGAAAGTCAGTTTCGCTTTGTGTCGGCTACCGGCAGCGTTCTCAGTGCTAATCAGATGCACGCGACCACTCTGCAACAAAGTATTACTGCTTCTCGGGAAAGAAAGGCTTTTCATCACACACAAGAATTTCAGGTGAGCGCGTGCTACTTTCCCATTATTAAAATACTTCCCACTCCTATGGTTGATTCTCACTCGTTCGTAACATGAAAGGAGTACAATTGAAAGCTGGTTACAATTACCAGCAAGGAACTTCTGCTTCTTATAAGTACAGAGCTTCTTCTTCCGACTCCCAATTATCAATGGTTGCGGGCTGCAGTGTTTGTTTGTTTATTGTGTTTATATAGCGCTTTACACCAAAGCCCTTTACATTATAACAACAAGAATACAATAACAGTAGAAGCAATTACAAAATATGAGTCAAACCAGTAATACAGCAATTAGAACAATTTGCCAGTGAAGATAAATGAGGGAAGAGGGGGTGGATAGGGGAAGGAAGTGGGGAACAGGAAGTGGAATAAGCTGAAGGCGAGAGAGGAGGAGAGGGGATTTAAGAGGCAAATAAGCAGGGAGAGAGAGGTAAGAAAAGGAGGATAAAAAGGAGGGGAGAGGGGAAGGTGGAGGAGGGAATGAGAGTATCAGGGAGAGGAGTGGAGAAGAAGAGATTTTAAGGAGACACAAAAGGAGGAATAGGTGGGGATGGAACGGATAGAGAGAGGAGGGGAGTTCCAGTGGAGGGGGGCAAGGATCTGAAAGGAGCAAAAACGAAAGGAGGCGCATGGGGACGGGGGAACAAAGAGAAGGAAGAGGTCTGCAGATCGGAGAGAACAGGAGGGAGTGTAGAATGGGATGAGACAGGAGACATATGGGGGAGCAAGATCATGAAGAGATTTAAAGACAAGACAGAGGAAGTGGAATTTGAGTTGGGAATGAAAGGAAAGCCCGCCAAAATGAGAGAGTGAGGAGGAGATGGAGTCGTGAGGAGAGAGAAGACAGAGGATACGAATGGCAGAGGGATTTGAGGGGGGCAAGATGAGAAGCAGGGAGTCCAAAGAGGAGAGAAGAAGAGTAGAAAAGACGAGAGAAGAAAAGGGAGGAGATTAAAAGTTTAGTGGCGTGGAAGGTGAGAGAGGAGCGTACTTTGCAAATATTGAAAAGGTGGCAGCGACATGCGTGGGAAGTGAGAGAAATATGGTGGGTGAAGGAGAGGGAGGAGTCAAAGTAAATGCCTAGATTACGAGCATGGGCAGAGAGAGGAAGATTAGAGGAAAGTGAATAGAAGGATGGGGAGAAGGAGGGGGAGAAGGAGGAGGAATAGTGTTGGAGGGGAAGAATTAGACTTCAGTCTTATTGCAGTGGCTTCCCAAATTTGGCTTATTGCACAGTGGCTTATTGCAGTGGCTTCCTGAATTTTCTGCTTCTCCTGCTACTACTACGGGCACTCCTGGGATCCACACTCCTCCACTGCATGGCTGTCTGTGATACAGCCTTATTAGGGGAGAGCTTCCCACTCTCCAGTTTCCCTCGGCTGGACTCTGCACAAGGGCTTTAGCAACAACTACAACTTCAACTCGTCACACACAGCAGTGAGGCAAACCTGGAAAGACAGCCTGCTGCTTTCTTTTCTCTCCAGTGCTGCCACTGCTCTTCAGAATTTGTGAGCACAGGACCAATAGAGTTTGCAGTTGGAATTTGCTCATCTACTCCGGCATTCCTGTTGTGGTTACACTTCCTCGTGTTCTGCTGGCTAAGTGCTCTGATTCTACGTCTTCTGACCTTCCAGCTCCTGCCCCAGCTTCTTTGTGCTTCTCTCTGTCAGCCCTGATTAGATTTAGGTGCAGGCCCTAAGGCTTAATTGCCTGAACTTATTTAGAGTGATTAGGCTTGCCTGCCTGACCTAGACTCCTGCCTGCCTGAATAATTCTGGGACTTGTAGTTTGAGTAGAAAATATTCCATTGCACTTCTTTGGAATGGCAAAAGGCCACAAAAAGGGCAGGATTATATGGAAAGTTAAAAAGGGGTTCCTCCCATCATCCTGGTCTGATTTTCCCCTCTCCCTCCGACCAACCCCCATGTAATCCTCCCACAGTGCACCACCTGCAGGGTCAGGATCAGAGAGTGCCTTCCTTTCCCTGACTACATGAGAAGGGACCCACACCAGGTTTCTGGGGGGAAACCAATCGGATTCCGCACACCCTGATTCAGCCTATATGTGGAGCTTAACGTTATTCCTAGATTCCCTATCGTCCCTTTAATAGTTAGTGACCTTCTCTCCTGTCGCCTCATTATTTCCCTTACATCTAGGTGTGGTATTTTTCTCCAAGAGGATCCCCATTGCTCCCTTTTTACAGTTTACCAAGGCCCAAAACATCTGCCCAATGTACTTGCTCGGCATTCTACGCTCTTCTTCCTGCCTTCGTCTACTTTCCTGTAGGAACAGGACATTCAATCCGTTCCCCTCAAATTCCCTTGCACCCAGCAACCTATTAATTGCAGAGATACGGAGGTCAGTCCCTTTACATGTAGTGTGACTACCCTCAGTACCCCTGGTTATGAAACTATTTTATTTCCCACATTTTCTGTGTTTGGGGGTAATTGCCTGAGTTATTGATCCCTTATTTAAATGGTTCTAGAATATTAGTTGAGTCAAGTTCACCTGAGCTGTACTCTTTCCCTAACCCACCCTCATTTTCTGTTTTCCCAAAAGATTAACAACAACTAACATTAATCAACTTTTACCCAAATGAGACGCTCGCTTTGTCACAGGCCACCAGAGCTGAGCTTCACCCCAACCCATTTCACAGATGCAATCCACCCTCCTATATTCTGTGCACATCTCAAAGCATTTGATTTACACTTCTTCTCAGAACCATCAACTCAAAGCCCCTCAGATAATTCCTTGCTCCTCTTCGCCTCTATGGACCTCCCCATGATAGAGCATGATCTTCATCCCTTCCCCGGAGAGTGGGTGTTCATCTTTTTGAATTTCCGGTCCCCCAGAACTTTTTGGCTTAGTCCTAGGCTGCTGGTTCTATACATCCTATTTTGCGGGTCTCTGTCCAGTTTTGACGCTTTTTGGTCCTTTTCACAGCCCATCACGTTTCTGAGGGCTTGACTTGCTTCCTCTGCATTGGTAACCCTGATCTTATTCTCCACCGAATTCAAAGGTTCTATGATATAAGTCATTTATAACGTGCCTGTACACAAGTTTTCTAGGATGGGTAACATTTTCTATTCTAACTCCAGTCTTAGAGGTTTTGGGGAAAGTGCTTGATTTTCATGGGAGTGCAAATTTAGGCAAATGTCCCCCCTCTCTGTCACCTCTTCCCAGGCGACTGGATACCAATTCAAACACCAGAGTAGAAGGGAATCCCCATCTGTACCTCACTCCCTTCGAGCTTAAAAACATTGTCACATATTTAAAATCTATCCTTTTTGTAAGCATAAGCCCCGAGAGGTCTTGAAAGATCTGTTTTTTTTTGACCCAGCATATTCTATCTCTTCCTTCGTCCAGGCTTTCATGAGATTTTTGTTTATAGCTTAGGCATTTTACTTCTACAGATCTTGAGCCCGTCACGCTGCCCCCTCCACTGAGCGCTCTCTCTCTCTGTTTCTTTTCCACCTGCTTCTTTAAAAAGTGTATTTTTTATGTCTGTGTCTTTCCATTCAACCTCATCTGGAGTTTCCCCTCTGCTTCCTCTTCTTTTACAATTTTGTCAAAAGAAAACCGTGAAGGTTCTGTTCATTCCAAATATTTTTCTTGAAGCCCTATATTTTTGGATTTTGTTGAGTATAGCTCTTTATACAATACAGTCCCCTTATTGCCTAAATCCCCTTTTGTCCATGATCGTTATGTAGGAGTTCTGTGTTTCAGCTTCAATAGGATTGGCAACCAGTTTGTCTGGTTTGTTTCCTTTTTCATAAAATGTGTGTTTAAGGGACAAAAGACTTCTCTCTGCTCCGTTGATCTGGAGTGTTTTGTGATGAATGCTACAGACTCCACAGTAATTCCCTGCCTAAAGTGGTCAGGTGGTCCGGGAAAGGCAGACGCTTCCTGATCCCGACCTTGGGGTGGTTTTCTGCAGCAGGAAAAGAAATGGCCCATGGGTGGGAGTGAGAGGAATCCGTGGGATGAGATACAATATTTGTCTTCCTCTAGGGCGGATGGCTCTGCAATGCCAAAGTATGTAATGGCTTTTTGTAATAGCCATCTTGCTGTTCCACAAAATACACATAAGAAGGGGTGAAACCAATCAGGCACTCCTAAGCCTTGGGGGCGTGGGGGCGAATCACAACCCTTCTAAAGTTCGGGAGACCTGTAAAGTTGAAAACCTCCCTAACACCCAAAGGGACAGTGAAAGAAAATTTGTGAATAACACCAGGCGTAAAAGAATTGCATTCCCCTGTACAATCAAGGCTAATGACTAATTGTTATGATGTTCTTTTAAAGAATGTTGTAAGTAACAAACTGGGGTTTTAATTGTAAAACAACAGAAATAGGAAAACCTAATTTTTCCCTCTGGGGACTTCAAATCCCATAATTCGCTAAGTACTGGGACGAAGAAGAAGGCTAAAGCGGCCCAATGTTGCAGGAGTTGTCAGCTCATTAATGCAGATGACCCACACCTGAGGGAGTCTGAGAGGCTTTAAAGGCTCCCTCAAGTGCAAGCGTTGTTGGTAGAGAGTAGAGGAAGTCAGAAGCAATGTGGTTCGTGCTTGCAGCCCAGACAGAAGCTGGAGTAGAGAAAGGACGCTGGGACCACTGCTTGGCAGATATCAGCTGCTTCTCCCGAAGGGGTCTGTGCCCCAGAAGTCTGAAGTGCAGAGGCTGCGCAGCGGGAAGTATGCAGGAGGCTGTCTGAGGTGGCTGGCGTGCACCCGAGGGCCTCAAGGCTGTATCTGGTGGCTGATGTGCATCAGAGACCCTACGGAGCAAGAGGAACTCCCATTGGAAGTGGTGTGAGTGAAGGCAGACTTAACAAATCAGTTTGCTCGGTTGCGAGGAGCCACAACAGCAGAAGTGAGTGGCGAGGGTATTAGAGATGCACGCCTGATCCGGTGAGTTCACAGATAGTCAGTGACCCCAGAGTACTCTGTCCCGCTCACATATTGGAAGCAGGCACCCGGCGAGTGAGCAGAGAACTTGCGTAGAAGCAGAATTAGTATAAAGCAGCAGAAGCAGCACTCGCTTGTGAGTGAAGGTGGTTCCAAAGTTGATTCTGAACACCAATCTAGGGAAAAGCAGCAATACTAAAGTAGATCAAAGCCAAATGACTGTAACCTTGAAAGTGTGAGTCTGTGGAAACCCAGCCACCCATGGGGGGCGACTTTATTAATAGTTAATGTCAATAAGCACTGCCCAAGCAAAGAGAAACTGAAACCAAGGCAAACACAATCTAGTCAATATTGCCAACAGCAGAAGGGGGCTAATGCAAGGTTTATTAACTCTGAAACGTGTTGCCCATATTGTATACACCATCTGATACAGGCTAGGATAGACAAACATTGCCAAAGCAAGAGAGAAGCAGGAAGACACCTTATCCCCATCAGTCTTTGGTTGCCTCTTCAGCGGGGGAAAAAAAGAGTGACAAAAACGGCTGCCCTTCTAGGAAAATGTTTCCAGAAGGAGAAGAGCATAATTTGCAGAAGAGTATTAAAGGGCATCAATGTGAATTTTGGTTTCACTGAAAAGTTGTTTAAAAGGTTTGAAGCTGCAATTTGTTGAATGCTGTGAAACTCTTGTAACCTCTTGTCCGTTAACATTGACCACAAAAGCATTTGTCGTTGTGAAAAGCTATTCGGGCAGGGGAGTATACCCAAATTGATCACCTTTGGCGATTATAGGCCTGGCATGTAAGCAGGCCAGGTAGAAGTTGAAGGAGGGCTACAAGGTGGCCATGACAGAGACACGTTATGTTGTTAGTGGTGCTGTAGAAAGAGCCGTGCAAGGCTGTTGCAGAGACATTGTATTTCTTTGAGTTGTCAGAGTGGCAAATCATCCTGACAGAGACAATCATTGTTGCTATTGAGGAACTGAGAACTTGTTTAAAGAAGAAGAGACTTATATATTCTGTGTTGGAACTTTCTGTTGACAAGTTGAAGTTGCATCAAACTGTATTGGAACATTTGTTGCGAATCAGGATTTCTTTGTGTTCTTTCTTGAACTGTGAAGCAGAATCACGTTTAAACCTGGGGAAGGGGAATTTGCCGAGGTCATGAACAGAGACTGTGATCACATTTTTAATTCGCTTATTGTTGATTTGAACTGCCATACATTTCCTTGTTTGTTTGTTATATGTATAAGTGTGAGGGACAGATATACTTTGTTAGTGTTTCCTTTACTTTATTTTAAGCAGGGAAATCCTTGTCATGGTAGGGATAGTGAGGCGTTCATCCAACCTTATAGAATAATAAAATGGCATTTGTTGAGAAAACCTCACAAGGTGGTCTGCCTCACATTTCGGACCCCTCACAGTATTCATTTGATTTGTTGCGGCTAGTAATTTTCCTGTAAGTCGTGTTGGAGCCCTTTTACCTATACTATTTGTCTATTTTCTGGCAAAAAATATCTCTACCACTAACCAATGCCTTCAAGGCAACCCAAGTTATGTTGTGTGTTTGGGGTCATTATAAGCAAAACATTCTTTACTATGATATGCAGCGTTTGCCACCACCATCACGCTGTCTTTCAGTAAGTATTGTAAAGACAACCCCTCTTCTCTTTTGGGGTCATGCATAGCAGACTGCACATCACTACTGGGTAATGCGGGAGATGTCCGCGTCTTTCAAGTGGTCTAGGTTCTCAAAAATCAGAACATTGCAATCTCCCCAACTATCGGCTGTCCTCTGCACACATCTTTCAGAAACTGAAGAAAACCCTGAAGGCAAGCATCCTACCTTTCATTGGGTGCATAGTAAGAAAATAGTGTAGATGGAGATACCTTTGTGAAGGAGTATGGCCACACCTGCTCTTTTGGAAGCACCAGATACCAAGAACTGCAGCAGGAATGTTTTATGATGCAAACTCTTTTGATCCGAGTCTCCTGGGCAAAAATAATTTCCGCCTGCTAGTCTAGCAGTAAATGAAAAAAATTCAATCTTTTGTTCGGTTAGTTGGTCCCCCCAAACAATAATTGTTGAACACTTTAACAGATCTAATCAGTAAGTCTTATCATAGCAGATTAGGTATTTTAACACAAACACGATGCAGGTGTGCTGTTGCAATTTCCCTTCCCTGTTACCTCTACTTAAATCCAACAACAAGAATAAATCAGTGCATACTGCTGGGCAGTGAGTCATACCACCCAACCAACATATATCCTCCTGTAGCCCATTTCCTAGCCACACCCCTGACTAACTGAATAAGGAAAGCATATTTGTTAAGGCTACCTGTTTGAACAGACAAACAGGAGTTGGCTTAATTCCTGAATTCTTAGAGAAACAGACACCTTAACTTGCTGTATCATACCTGCACATCCCTCTGCGCTCTGGGTAGCTGTGAATGGACTGCTCTAGATCCCAGCATCAGCAGCTCTGGCCAGCCACAGCCCCTGCCAACCGAGCAGATATAGCTGCTGCTTCTGGGCACAGGTGATGGCTCAGGCATTGCCTTATTCTCAGAACAAATGGGACACCGCTCCACATGTTCATGTCCCCAATGGAGGGAACTATCAATAAATTGGTGCCCACTTCAGTCTATGCACTGAACCTTCACTCCTAAACCAGGCCTTTAAGCCCTAAGGGGGCGGCCACTGCGCCCCAGTGCATCCATTTGATTGTGTCCTCTCCCTAGTTTCTCTCCAACTGTCCTTCCATGGTCCGCCATTAGCAATTTTCCCCTTAGGGTGACGCAGCTATTGTCTTTCTCTCTTAAGATTCACACAAAGGCCCCTCTTTTGGTGGAGGTTTCATAAGCCATCATTCTATGTTATTACTATTATTAGGGTATTGATTGTGTGTGGACCGAGCTTCGGGAAGCAACAGAGCAACAAGGCAATGGGCAGCCAACAGAGGTGGGTGGGAATTTTGACTAATTTGGCAGCAAGGGATATACAAGCAAATAGGGGAGGAAACAGCTCACCCAGTCTCAGGTTAGGTGGGTAGTGGAGGGTGTGTGGGCCTACGTGTAATGGAGGAGCCATTCCTTGAATAGGAGGGCCTTGAGCTCTGCATTGCTTAGCTGAAGCGTGTACACCTAAAAAGCAAAAGTACATCCACACATCCTTGCAATAAACAGTATACATTGACCAAACAATATGTGTGTTTTCTTGATAACATGTAATTAGTAACCCCTGTATTAAAGGGCTTCATTGCGCTGTGGGTTAAGCTCCTCCCTCGCCAGGCCAAGCATTGTTTACTCCAAGGTAGAAAGCCATAACAGTGCCAAGAATTGATCCAGGACATTATCTTGAGGATCATTTCACCACAATATGATAAGAGCGTATTGAAAAGAAAAAAAAATGCAGTAATATATATCTATAAAAGTTCAAAGCTTGAATGTGAACACTGTACATTCGTTTTGCAAACTGGGAAAAATATTGAAAAACCAGTGGATTGCACATCTTTAACCATAAGGAACTATGCTGCAGAAATCACCATCCACACGATTTGCATTTCAGCTTGTGGGCTTTTGCCTGGTGTCTCCTTGGGTAAGCCCACTGACTCATTCCCAAATTCTACTTTTTCTTGCTTGCGCATTGTTTAGCTTGGGTTGTGGCTGTTTCTGTCTGGTCAATCCCTAGCAAGTTGAAACCTTCTTGGCCTGAAGTGATATGTGTTTCTCTATTCTTGTAGGAAAAGGTAAGTCACTTTGGATAGTTACACCTGTATAAGATTTGTTCCATGTTCAACTTCTCGTTAATCAGTTGATATTTTCTTTGCTTCTGTAGGGTTTGAACCATTTTTGCCAGCACTTTCTCCTTGACAGTAAAGGATGAAATGTAACTAAAATGTTGCAGGGCTTCTCACTTTCTGATGTGGGTTTAGGGCCTGTGCAGTGACTTTTATCAATTTCTAGACACTGATGTTCACTTCTGGAAGTATAGATGTCAATAACTCCTCGACTGTCCCTTTCATGTCTGTCCCCTCCTTTGCAAATTGAAAGCCAAAATTACCCTTATGGCACCTGTATTCTTCAGGTCTTTGCATCTGTTTCTTCTTCCCGCAGTCAAGGGATTTCGTCCACACAATCAGTCACCACTCCTTCATCAGCATTAACACGTTCACCTAAGCAATGGAATCTCTTATTGCAGATCTCAAATGCCCATTTTTTATCCCCTCTGTTAGTGCTTCCATGTCCAATTGTATGTTTTCCTGTACCTTCCGAAGACACGCAGTGAAATGTTATGAGAATCCACATGTGTACCTCTAGCCTCCTCCTGGGCCTCTACAGGCGTAGCCACATGTGGTTCCATCATTGTCTCTGGAGTGATCCAGGTCTTTCTTTTCTTTTGGTGAACTTCTGCACCAATGTGATTGCACAACCATTAATCCACTGAGGGGTTTCTTGGAATGTCTGGTCATGCAGGTAAACAAAGCTGAAATAAACGCAGAACTAGGCCTTGTGGGGATGATAATGCAGCACAGTGCTATATATCACCTGTTGATGTTGCTTTTGTCGTGGGTGTAGATGCACTCCTCCAGGTGTCCTTGCCATCACAAGGATGAAAAAGGAAGAGCTTGGGGGGTCCCACTCCACTTATCTACCATGTGGGTCCTTCACAGAAGCTGCATTTTTGGTCCAGCTTCTACAGGAGCATAACCTTTGGAAAAGGACCCGTCTGTTCCTTCTTCTGAAGACATAATTGCCAGCAGGATCCGCCCAATTGCTAGAAATACATGGCATAATGTAGCGTTTTGGGAAATGGCAGCCTCTTCCTCAGGCTTAGTTGATGCTAATGTCTCCTCTAAAGGATGGTGCACGTCCAGCCCTTAGGCCTATAGCTGCTGCTCTGGGCCTATTTCATCCTTGCAACGCGGGCACGCTATTGCTGGCAAGTGCAGATATTGATCTAGCCTCCTCCTACCTCTAGCTTTTTATGACTTAGCCTCCCCTTCCTCTCACTTGGGTGGGTGCTCGCGCTGCTGTCAACCACATGTGGCCTGAGCCCTCCCAGCTCCCAAAGTCAGTGAGCTCAGGCTCCGAGGCTCAGTTCCTCAACTACGGTAATCATTTCAGGTGCCCTGCTGAGACTGCTGCATAAGTTGGCCACATGAGGTTCCTCTCCACACTGTGCCTGCCTTCTGTCAACAGTAGCACATTACACTCACCGTCATTAAGGGATTCAGGAGCTGTATCTGCCTAGTCCCAGTTTATTTCACATGTTTACATTATTTATTCTTCTCCCTCGCTGGGCGGGAGCTCTACAGAGGCAATGTTGGCCCGCCCCGTCTTGTCCAAGCCCCCATGGTCCCCCAGGTTAACAGTGATTTACGTGTTTTTTGTGAGTTTCTTCTCTTCGCTGGATTTACGTCTCCTATTAAGATCATCCTGCCAATATATATGTTATATGTTTGGTTTTTATACAGGACTTTGGGCCTCACCACGAGGTTGGTGGTTTCCCAGCTGTAATTGTGCCGGGATACAGCCAATGCAAATAGCGTTACTGCTACTCGTTCCAGCGCTATTAGCGCTGGATCACGAATGGCGGTAAGTCAGTAAATCCCCATTCCCCATTGAACCCAATGGGACTGGAGGGTGCTATTAGCGCCGGTGCTAGTAGTGCCGAAAATGCCCTCTCTGCCTCCTCAGCTCACCTCAGCTCAAAGCTGGAGGTGAATGTGGCCATACTCGTGATTGGGACAAGTCCTAAATGCAGCGGTAATAGCGTTACTGCCGCATTTAAGGGCTACCGCCCAACTCGTGATGAGGCCCTTTGTCATTACCTGATGATGAATTGAGATGTGACAGTTCCTTTGCAGCCTAATTCATCATTTGTGAAGTTTCTATCACATTTTATGAGGAGTGTTCAATTGAGTGATTGGGTATATTAGATTATTCTGCTTATGTACCAATATGTATCCATCTCCTACATTTTATTTAGCACTGATGCACTTTTCTTTTCCTAATTAGTTCAGTGGTTGTGATTTTTGGCCTGATCATAATTATGAAAAGGTCACGGTGCCCCTTTGCGAGAAAGAACACGGCATGATAACCTGTTCCGTGGGAATGTGCCCAGTCGGAGTCCTCAGCCACATGTTTTAGCTCACTGTACCTTTCACAAAGGAGGAATATTCATTTGCATACCAGTCTTTGTCCCGCCCACTTGAGCAGTCCAGCACCAAAATGCTATGGCAATCCTTTTTTTTATTTAAATTTTTTATTTAAAATGCTTTATTGGTTTGACAAGAAAAAAAAGAAAACACAAAATTCTTTCTCTCTTTAGATAAACCTTTAACATTACCGTATCAATCAATCAATCCTTTTTTGAACAAGAGTACCAACAGCAACCCCAGACACATGTTTTCGCATAGTCAGGCCTCGTCAGTGAGGTGGAGCTGTGCCTCTCTGATTACAGTGAGCAAGGGGTCCACGTCTGGATACTTAGGGTGACTGTTAGGCAGAATCCAGGGCAGTTCCCTTAGGGAGCACTACCCCAGATTAGGACTACAGGTGAGAGCAATGAATCCCCTTTGGTATCAGTCTGTACCACAAAGATTTATTTGGTGGCTTTGGCTGAGCAGTCAGACTTATCTCAAGAGGGAGATGAGCAGTATTCAGGGTTGACACATAAGGTAGTACAGTACTATGGAGCAAAGAAACACTGACTAAAGTTTTGTATTAAAAAAGGGAATATATATTTATTTTATACACTTCTAAATCAACACGTAGCTCACAGTTAATAAAGTAAGTTAAGTTTAGTCAAAAGAAAAGCATATACAACTCCCTATTCAATTGTAGGCAAGTTTGCGGTAGAGTGAAAACTGAGCAAAATGGCACAGTGAAAACCAACTACAAATGGCACTCTAACAACTCAACGAAAGGGAGGGAAAGTACAAGTTAAACCGAAATATCTTCAGACACCCCCTAGCAACACTTCCTGAAGTTGTGTGAACAAGTAATGCACAGTAACACTTTAACCAAAGGGAATGAAAACTGAGCAAAATGGCACTCCACAAGTTAAAACAGTAGGAAGGAATAGGGGTTTAGAAGATTTAGGTGCATCAACACATTTCTCATTGAAAACTAATCTAGTGAGAGCAGATCTAACAAATCATCCACAGTCAATAGGCCTGAGCCAGAGTCAGTGGTTCAGGACCAAGAGCTTAGGAGCAAAAATGTTCTAGTAGCTGCAGTCAAGTCTTTAGTAGAAAACTTTTGAAGAGGTAGATGCAAAGCGAAAGACAATGTTAGAGCTATTTAAGTTGTTCCTGGCAGACCTACCAACCTTTCTCATGCAAATTCCATGCTTCTCGCCCAAAATAAATCAAACCGCAATCAAATGTATTGTATATGCGGACGATTTGGTACTGATGGACCGAACGCAAATTGGCCTGCAGAGGCTAATAACAGGTTTGCAAAAATATATGGATCTAAATGAACTAACCATAAACACCACAAAAACAAAGATTGTTTCAATTGGAAATGTCAAAGGAAAAAAGGATAAATCCTTTAGGTGGAAAATTACCGAAGCAATTATTTCATCTGTTGACTCAATAAGATACTTGGGTATACAATTTAACAACTCCATCAGAGAACAGCAATGGGTGACAGAACTAACTTCTAAAATGAAGAAACTAACACTACAAGCTGTAAAAATCAACAGGAACCACGGCAAATTTTCTCTGGAAGCTGTTATTAAAGTCTACCAGCAAAAAGTGGTGCCAGTAATGATCTTCGGGGCTTTTGCAGGTTGGAACATAAGTGAGCAAACCTGGCATGTTTTAGAAGGTCACTTTTGGCAGAAGGTTTTGAAGCTCCCACAGTCCACTCCTATTGCTATTGTGAGATATGAACTAGCCACCAACTCTCTACACATGAAAATGGTATGGAACTCAATAGCAACGCTGCGTAAAATGTTCTTGGAGACGCCGGCACCCGCATTCAAGTTGTTTGCTTTTAACCAGATGCCAAAAAAGTTCGATCTTCTTAATAATTTGTTTTGCAAACTAGTGGCGTATCTATCTGCAGCAAATATCAGAAATGAAGAACTCCTACTTTGTCCACAACACGCAAAAAAGAAATTTGATCATTGGGCATGGAGCATCAATAATGACGAAAGAAAAAAGCTGAAGTCAACAAAAGTGATGGATCATGACTGTCGGAAACTTAACGAACCAGCTCGCTACCTTTTGCATTGCCCATCCCGTTATCATAGAGTTCAATTCTTACGGTTGCGAGCTAACATCCTAAAAACCAAGGAAGTTGTATGGCAAAGAAGGGACCCATCCTTAAAAGATAATCTTTGTCGTTTTTGTGAATCTTCGATAGAAACCACCAAACATCTATTAGTTGAATGTCAGCGAACAACTACCCAGCGATCGTTGCATCTTGGTCAATTTGCACCTCTGGATGATGACATGGAGACGTGTTGGGCCAGGATCATCTCTGGTCACAGTACACAACTTGTTTGTGCAACTGTGAACTATTTTGATATGATTTTGGAAACAGATATCTGATGTCAAATTTTTGATTCTGATTTGATCTGTTGGTTCTGGCCTGAAAGTGGATTCGGCTGATGTGAAACAAAAGTTTGTAAATTCAAACTGTAGTTTTTCAATAAAAAAAATAAACAATGTTAAGAGAGAGGGCGGCCGACCCCACAAGTAGTTAAAGGATTTAAAACACCTTTAGGGCTACCACGGAGAAAGGGCGGCCTGGCGGAACAATGTACCTTAAACGTGGAGAAGTGGCTCCTGCGGTGGTGGTTGTTCCTGGTAGTTCCTGCAGGTCGAAGGGTCCAACAGAGGAAGAGAGGCTCTCGTTGTGGAGGAAGGTTCGAGTCGCTGCACTACCCAGGGATGAAACCAGCCGCGGTGCTGCCAAACGAAGTTTTAAAGGTACGCTCCTTTTAATCGCGGTCCGGGTCGATAGCTGCCTGGCTATCCGGTCTTCAACTGCGGGGCACTGTCGAGTCGACTAAGGCAGGCCAGAGGATGCGATAGGTGAACTGGTTGACCCCACCAGCTCAAGGGAAGGAGGCTCCTTTGCTGAAAATCTCCTCTCGTCGTGTGGAAGAAAAGTGGTGAGACGATCCGGCAGGGCTTCACCGGTGGTGTAGATGCTGAAGATGTCTCTTGCTTCTCTTCCCTTCGGTTCCGTAGTTCCAGTGGCGACGTCTTGCTCTTCCAGTCCTCAGGACCCTGCTTTTATGCAGAAAGAGACCCATTCATACAGCTTAGCTGTCACTCACACAGTGGAGTTGTCTTCTTGGCGGGAGACCCTCCAGCCTATCAGGTTAGAGTGCGACCTGAGTTGCTGTGGCAACTCTGTCCGGGGGTTCTATTCCCCCTCCCAAACAACAGACCCACCCCAGACTCAGTGGCACCGAAAGGAGGGCTTCTTGGCAGAAGCCCGCCAAAAGGACGAACAAAGGATCCCCGACCTGGGTTACGAAAATGGAGTAAGACTCGAGAAAGAAGTTTTATCAAAGTTCTGGCAAATAAAACCTACCAGAGTAAAGTTAATAATAAAATAAACCGGCGGTATCTTAGAGGCTGTCAGTAAAAGTGGTAGCCTCGAACAATGGGAAAATCCCATAGAGAAATATTTGCGGTCGAATACAAAAGGTATTAACCACTGCCACCAGCCAGAAACTTTGTAGAGGGGGACTTTAAGGTACCCTCTAGAAAATGAACATAGGGGAAAAACTATTAACCCCTTCTAGTACTTCCATATTAAGATGGGCTGTACTGCTTAAGTTCATAAAAATCGACTAGTAAAGTCAATGGGGACTTTACATGCCCTGGGAGACAGTAGTCAGCCCCAGGTTATGGAGTCTATGTTTGGGGGTCACTACGACACCCCTGTGCCACTGCACGGAGGGTGCTGTGTGACACATGTGCATAAAGTTGGTTCATATGGGTGAGAGAAAAGACCCCATAGGCATTAAACACAAAAATAGCCTAGAACACACATAGCAAAAATGCCTAAGAGTGGGAAAAGGAGTGTCACTCTTAGCTGGAAAAAAGAAACAAACCCTTCAAATCCAGCATAGCTGCTGGGGGACTCTATAGGTAAGGAAAATTAGCCATGAAGTGAGAATTTTCCCCAACAGTGACCAACCCCAAGTTACTTTAACATGGAAAAACATAATTATGTTACACTCTTTCAAGATGATGTCCTCTATGCCGTGTACATTATTTGTGAGTAACATTCTGATGTTTTCGTGTAGGAAGCATCATCTGTATTCTGAGCACCCATGTTTGAATGGCTGGTTACCTGTTGAACGAATGGTAGCCAATATGCTTGTTTCTTCCCTAGAAATCCAGCCCAGTCATTAAAATTGACATAATTTAACCTTATGGATTTATGGAAAATATTCTCCTCCATAATGTATTTGTACAGGAGCAGAGAACACTGGAGCAGTCGGTCAACACCAAAATCAAGATGCCCTGAAGAGATAAAATGGGCAACGGTAACAACCAATTTAGGACCAGCAGTGAGGGTGAGGGGAAGCAGCCACCTACATACACTGCAAACTGATCCAAACACTAGAACATTTCGAGAGTAGGAGCACCCGACTCCATACAGGGAAACAAAACCACTCCCTCAGACACATGGGAGAAGAAGGGTGGGCCTACAGTCTCTGCATAACCAATAGGATAGAACCCAACTTGGAAAAATTTAATATAAACAAGGAAGTACTCAAGTGGTTGATCTTTCATCTTGCAGGTAGGAGACCAAGCAGGGGCTGCTGTGGAAGCGGAAGAGTATACCTTGGGATACTAACTATAGAGGCGAGAACCACTGAAGAAAAGACCAAGAGAAGATGCCATCCGTATAAGGGACAGAACACCCTAGATCATCTGGGATTTACTATGCATTGAATTACTTTGAGTTGCCAAATTAAAACTGTCATCCACCATCTTGCATTAGTCTCGGCCAAGTTTGTATCAGGTGGTGGCAGTAGCAGAAATAGAGCAACTCAATGAATAATCTTATAAAATCTCTCACAGAGAGATAGCAACGCCTACAACAATGAATTAAACTACAAAGCCAACAAGCCCAAAAAGATGGACAAGCATTTCAACAGGCTGTGCAACTACAGGGGCCCTGCTATTAAGACAATGTATAAAAATACCACAGGGCTATAATCGAGTTTGTCGAGGTTGTGGCAGCCACAGGGGAGTAATTGTACTGTCACAACCTCAGTTCTACACACCAGGGGATGAACCTGTCTCCTTCCTTAACAGTTTCGATAGAGTAGCATAAATCACCCAATGGACTCAGGAACGATGGAGACAGTATATCGCCTCATTGTTCACTGGTGGAATGCAGACAGCATATCAAGCATTCAACCCTTTTCCGGACACCCCCTATGTGGACATCAAGAAGGCTTTTTTAGAAAGATGAGAGAGGTTGGGCGGAGAAATGTACTTGGGCGAGTACTGAGATACCAGATTAACCCCTGGAGAAATTCCATGGCAATTGTATTATCACTCGTCAGTCTCTATTAGAAAAATGGTTACAGCCAGCCACCACAACAGTCCAGGCCCTGGTTGATAACACCCTGCTCGAACAATGCATAGAGGCACTTCCTCGAGCTAATGGGCCCGGCAGCATCATCGACCAAGCCTTAATGAGTTTATCAACATTGCTACAGCATTCATTGCTGTGTCCTGCCCCCCTCCCTTAGTCCTCCCTCACTCGCACCCCCTGCCTGCCCCTCTGCCTCGTGATTGGTGCTTTCCTCGGGTCAGCTCACCCAGGTACACATCCTCTTTAGTGGACCCCCCCCCCCGAGGGCAGTCGGTAAAGGGCACAGGCTAAGAGCACTTCCTTAGATGCCTGTTTGCCCTGGTGTCCCAGCCCCGCCGGACGCCCCACCGGCCCTCTGCAGCTACTAGCAGGTGAGAGACGTCATTGAATTCTACCACTGCCATTGTTAACCACACCGGTACTGTGCTTCTCAGAGTACTCCGAGTGTAGGTTTGTTACAGTATATCTGGACACTGTCTATATTTGCCACACATGCATTCCCCCTAAAATGCTCCAAATGTAGGTCTGCTGTTCTCTTCCCACAGTGTTTCCAGGTGTGGGTTCTGCTGTTTTGAATCTCGACACTATTGTGTTTTGCCACACTTGCATTTTCTTTCCCCACTGTGTTCCAGGTGTGAATTGTCTGCTTTGAATCTCACCACTGCTATATTCTGCCCTCCCCCCATGGCTAACCGCTCCAAAATTAGAGGTGAAAACTGGCGCTCCAGGAGTGCCTCCACTGAACCGGGCAGATTCCACCCTTAGCTGCTGCCACCTCGAACCCAACCTAGCACACATGAGAGACCACGACCTACCCCTACATCGAGGGTGCCTTCCCAGCTCTCTAGCTTCCTCCCTCCAGGCCTTTACCTTTTTGAACCACCCCACTTGCCCACAAACACTGTGATAACACCACTGTGATCCACGCTTTTCACCTCTAAGCACTTTATGTGCAATCTTAGCATCCTCCCGCAGTACAGATGCCCCTCCAACCCTTACCCACACACCACCTGCTCCCGTGAAATATCTAAAGAACCGGCACTGTGTCTTTTCTGTCGAGCAGAACATCCCCTACTTACAGTCCAGACCCAAGAATAACTCCTGTACCTACTCCCTCGCCACCTCCCCAACACCCCCAAACCAGTAAAATCTTTCCTCAACCTGCTAAATAGCCCTCAGGGCACATTCTCCACGCCACGCAACGCTAGAAGACTGTCACCAGACACCGTACTCATGAGTGGATACACATCTCAGAGCCCTTCAGATCCCACCCTCCCCCAATACACCAAAGAATCAGCCTCCACTATCTTACCTCACACCCACACAAAGGACACTAATCTTCACCCCAGCCACATTACCAACAGAGGATAGCCAGACCTCTCCCACCATCCGAGCCTTCCACACACACTTCCACCAACAACGCACAAGGCCTCAGTCTCCTCACCATACTCTGGAATGCATCAGCCCCCCTTCCCGTCAGGAGACACCTCACCTACAGACACATCTTGGACCCGGCACAGGCTTCCACCTGACCTCCCCTTCCGGCACCCGCCCCTGTCCATTGCAACCTCATCATCAATCCTCATCAACCATCACCCTCTCCTGCCTCTGCATCAACCTACCCCCATCCCCATCCTTGAGGAATCATCCCTTCTCCCCACCCCTGCCCCAGCACCCACCCAGAACTTAAACCCCCCCGACATCAAATCAAACAAACAACCTGCTTTTTCGTCAATGCTAAATCTGTCACAAATAGCCATCACAACATTTACGACCTAATCTCATCTGAATGCCCCAGCATCCTTTTCATCACCGAAACCTGGTTCTCCCAAGACTTCAGCCCAATTGCACATGAAGCCTTCCCCCTGGGATACAACCTTATTGTGCATAACGGGGCCAGCAGGGCAGGTGGCATCCCCATCCTTCACAAATTATCCCTATCTGTCTTGCACTCAGATGAACAAGCCTGCAACACAGACTGTGAATCCCTGCTAGTAAAATTCATGCTCACCCCTCACACAGTCACAGCTTCCTACTTAAATATCAACCCCCAGGATACAATAAAAGCTTTGCTGAATCCCTAAGTGACTCCTTAGCAGCATTCTCCCACCCCCACCTTACAGTATTAGGGGATTTCAACATCTGGTTCAACATCCCACATAACCCTATGACCCAATCTCTTGTGGTCAACATGGAAACCTTGCACCTTTCACAGCTAGTCTCAGGTCCTACACACTCTTCTGGTCACACCCTAGACGCAATCTTCATTCAGCTCACCAGACCTCATCACCAAACTACCACCGCGCCCACTTGTCTGTTCTGACCAATCCACGTCACCCTCTCCTTTTTTTTTGTTTTTAAACTTTTATTTTTATTGGAAGAGGCAAATAGCATACACATTCATCAGAGCAGCCAAAAATGTTTAGATACATGTATAAATGAGTAAAGTGGTACATAGAAACAGTGACGTAACAAAGAATGAGGAATGCAGCTTCACAGAGCATCCAGTGCTGCAGCACTTAACAGAGATGATTGCGAGGAATTGTCCACAGAGGAGGGTGCGTCTAGGTAGTTAAGGTAGCTGTTAAAGGTGGACCATATGCTTTTGGGGCGGCAGCGGGCTGGGAGCATACTGAGGTACTCTTCTTCACAGTTCCAGGACCATGTTAATAAGTTCAACCATTTCTGGAATGTGGGGGGGGAGGTGCACTTCCAGTTCCGTAAAACACATTTCTTAGCATTTATACAGCTCACATTTAAGAATTTAGCCACACTTTTAGCCCCCCTGCCTGCCATGCCCCAAACAGAACCCCCATCGGGTAAGGATCAATAACAACGTCACTGATTTCGGACAGTGTTTTCAGGATCTCCTCCCAGAATGCGGCCAGCCTCGGACAGTCCCAGAACATATGCAAATGGCCTGCTCCCTCCGCGCCGCAGCGAGGACAGAGCCGTGGGTTGGAGCGCACAAACCTGAAGATCCTACGTGGGGTGTAATACAGCCTGTTCAACAATTTGTACTGAATGGTGCGATACCAGAAGTTTGGGGAGACTCTATTAATGTGAGAGCACATCTTTTCCCACAATTGGTCAGTGAGTTCCAACTCCAGTTCGGACGCCCAGTCGTCTCGGACCCTGGAAGGCTGTGGTGGGGTACCAGTTAGGAGAAGCTTTTATAGTGAAGAGACCACCCGACGGGCGCCACCCGAATTGGCGATGTAGGAAATCCCAGGGGGATCCGAGGGCTCATTGGGAAATTCGGGCCAAGCACTTCGGAAGGCAGCCCAAAGTCTATAAAATTGCAAGAGTTCCAGTGGTGAACCCGAGTGACCCGGCCTCCAAGTCTGCGGTGTTATGCATCGCCCGTCCGGGTAGAAATCGGTTAGGGCAAGGTACCCCAGGGTCTTCCAGTGTCGCGCCAGGGCTATGTCATATGTGGGTTCCAGCCCGGGAAACCGCTAGGCGGGGAGCCACTTGTAGTATGGGTGTTGTTCAGCACATGTGGCGAATATCCGACCCCAGGTTTGCACAGCGGTTCGGACCGGGTCAATGGTCGAGTCCGGCTCGTATCATCCGTGTAATATTAAAGACATTATGTTGGTGCCGGCTGCCGCAAGGGTCTCCAGCTTGACATGGGGATGGAGGGGGGGCCCGGAGTACCAGTAAGAGGCAAACTGTGCCTGTGTGTAACGCTCACCCGGTATCCACGGGGACGTCACTCAGCCTGTTCTGACCTCTTACTACCTCAAACCCTTCCCTGGAGTCTACTCGACTGGAGACTGGGCCTGAAACACGGGATTGGTAGAGTTTATCTCCCTATTGTCTCTGTGTGCTTGAACCCCTTCTTCCCCGGGGTCCAACCCTTCCCTTTGATCCACAGTTCACCTTGTTTTCTTGGAAAGTGTGCTCTCCGTCCTGCTTTCAGCGCAGGGGCACGTTGATTGATGAGGGCTCGTGGCTGCCTAGTTACTTCACTGGCAAGAGTCCGACACGTAAGTATAATGAGTCTTTTGAACAGTTCTCTAACTTGTTCCTTTCCTTCCTAAGATGATGGCCTGCGTCCGGGGATGGCGACGTGCTGCTGACATGAGTAGCGCTGAATGTGAGTGAGATGCGACCCTTTCGTATTTGGATTGAACTGAGTTCTTTTTCTGTGTCTTTTAGGTGCCGCCATGTTTTCAGCGTGGATGCCGGTTATGAAGAAGAAATTCGATGAGTAAGCGCGGTATGCAGCGCCTCTAGATGTTTCCACGCTAATCTGCAGTGTCTTTTCCCTCTTGCAGATGGATGAGAAGTTCCAGAAGCAGAGTTCCCCCAGAGTGGCTGGGATTCAGGTAAGCGTTTGAAGCTCGTACAGTATTTAAAAATAAGCGAACATTTGCTGAATGCTTACTAATGCCTTTTTTCTGTTCTTTTCCCTTTCCTTAGGAAGCGGCGTGCCGGGATGGGAATGACACCGCCGAAGATGCCCGCAGAACAGAAGAAGCGATGAATGATGTGCAGAAGCCCCGCAAGGTAAGGCTGTTCCTAAACGTGTTCTTGTTCTTGCAGGAGCTGAGCGCAGAAGAAAGATGCAGGCCTACTGGAGACCGATCCGAACACGGTGAGTGTCACGCTGCAGAAAACATAAAGCATGTTTCTCAGCCTGGGTGTGGCTTAAATAGTCTCTGGGTATCCCAGGTGTCTCTGGGCTGAACCACACCCAAAAGACTAGACTGCACATGCAGTTCTGGGAACCGATATATGTGGGGGCATCCAGCTTGTCCCCATCAATGCACTACAAGTCCAATCCCCAATGTTATCCTATGGGAGTGAGTGAGTCTGTTGCCACAAGCGCCAAGTCTGATTCCAAGTGGGTCTTTGGAGGGATGGAGAGGCCCTTGAGGGCCATGTAGGTGAGCGTGGCCTGGCTCCAGCCTGACATCGTGGAGGGCTGGGGACATGAGGGGCAGGAATCATAACACTGTGCTGCGATCCAGTACCGCAGCATATCAGGGGCGGTGAGCCCACCTCTATCGTAGGGGAGTGTCATATCAGACCATTTTTTACGCACAGCACCCGAGTGCCATAGGAACTGAGCGCACAGCTTGTGTAAGTCTGTAAAGTATTTCCTACCGGGCCAGATAGGTACATTAGTGAATATGTACAGCAGCTTGGGGAGCAGTTTCATCTTTATAAGCGAGAGTCTCCCCGCTAGTGATAGCGGAAGGGAACGCCAACGCGCCATCCTGGCTTCCGCTTGCTCTGCCGCGGCCAGGTAGTTGTCTGTTAGTAGTGTGTCTTTGGTCAGGGACACCTGCATTCCCAGGTATTTAATCCTGTTAGGGGACCAGCGGAGCGGTTACTCAGTGGCAGGTTGTACTGTGCAGCTTATGAGAGGGAGGAGCTTGGATTTGGTATAATTTATAGTGACACCAGAGTATGTGCCTATGCAGGTGATGTCGCATAGGATTGGGTCAAGGTGAACAGCGGGGTCTCTGATAAACAGCACGTCATCCGCTTAGAGTGAGATCATTTCGGGGTATCCTACAGCCGTATCCCTTTACGTGAGTGATGCTCTCGGACATAGTCCGCCATTGGCTCAATTGCCAGGGCGAATAGGATCGGGGAGAACGGGCATCCCTGTCGGGTGCCTTTGAAGAGAGGGAACAGAGCGGAAGTTTGGGAGTTGACTCGGACCCTGGCAACTGGGGAGGTGTATAACAACTTAATATATGCAATCATCTTGGGTCCTATGCCCCTGGTTTCCAAGGCTAGCCACGTGAACTTTCAGGACACCATGTCGAATGCCTTCTGGGCATCCAGTGTGACCGCAACTGCGCTTACACCCTGGTCAATTTGTGACATGACATTAAGCAGCCTTCTAATGTTATGGGATGTGGATCTCCCGGGCACGAAGCCTGACTGGTCATCATGAACCATATATGACATGTCAGGGAGGAAGCGGTTAGAGATCACTTTGGCAAAGATTTTAGTGTCCAAATTCATTATTGAGAGGGGCCGGTATGATCCGCAGTCATCGCTAGGCTTTCCAGGCTTGAGTAGGACCGTAATGACAGCCTCACGTAGTTTCGGGGGAAGGGATCCTAGCCGGAGTGACTTGTTCCATACTTCGAGCAATTTGGGGGCCAGTATAGCCACATGCTCCTGATAAAATTCTGCCGTTAGCCCGTCGGGCCCGGTCCCTTTCCTTTGGGGAAACTGGATATGGCCTCAACTATTTCATCCAGTGAGATTGGAGAATCTAGTTGGTCTCTTGTTGCGGGGGAGACACAGGTAGTTGGTATCTGCTCAAGGAGATCCTGCATATGGGAGTCACTATGCTCTGGCGGTTGAGAGTACAGTTCCGAGTAGAAGCCTGTGAAGACCTCCAGGATTTGCTGCTCGGACCACGGCATTGCCCCCTGACTATCCTTGACGCAGGTAATTTGGATTTGGCCCCACTCACCCCTCGCCAAAGCGGTAAGTGTTTTTCCGGGTCTATCACCCTCGCCATATTTCCACGCAGCTTGTGGACGGCTGAAGTACTGGACTTCCCTAGTGGCTTGTTCATTAAAAAATTTGAGCTCTTTGCTAATCTGGGAGAGAATACCCGGGTCAACCGATGCCGGGCGGGCTCGCTCCAGGTCACGTAGTTTGGTTTCGGTGCGGGTGAGGGCAATTCTTATAGTTTTGAGGACTCCCGCCTCCCTAGAAATGGACATTCCCCTGATAAAGGACACCACCAGGTCAACAAAGTCGGGGGAGTCAACATTAGGGCCATAGGTATTCACCAGCAAATAATCTCTGTTAGCTATTGCGCAATGCAACACAATGTATCTCCCCTCCAGGTCTATATAGCTCTTATGGAGAACAAACGTAAGTGATTTATGGATCATCGTCAGCACCCCTCTGGCACGTGTGGAATATGAGGTGGAATATCTGTGTGGTCCCCATGATGGTGCCATACATTTGGTCACAGGGCCAGTGGAGTGCGTCTCCTACAGGAGCAGTATTTTGCACCTGTATCTGTTAGCGTACGACATGATTTTACGAGCCTTGGTATAATTGCTCAGGCCCCGTATGTTCCAGGACATCACTGTTACAGGCATTTTAATAATCTAAGTAACATCCCACCACCGTTGTCCTAGAGTGAATTCAAGGCGGGAACCGCCCCTACTTGGGCCCCCCGCCCCCCGATATACTGTGGTCTGCCAATCCACCTCTGCCTTTTTCCATATTACAAATCAAACCCGCTCCACCCCCCTCCCGCACCATCCCATCCAAGCAGGCAGTGTAACCGCCCCTCCCCCCTCCAGTCAAAACCAAAATGCCCCGTGAAAGAGGGGACAACCGGCGGTCCCCAACATGGGTCCGCAACTCCAATGGCCCAACCGGGGCCAATACCCAACTTCAAATTAAACAAGACTAAACATTGCAATCGCAATGGGGTGCGCCGCTGCCATGTGGTGGACACTTAGAAAAATATCAATGGCACTAGGTTACCAGCGGTACATTGAACAGACATATGTAGAATGATCACACCTGACCCATATGGCCCGATTTAGAGCGAATAAAAAGGTAGAGCCAATCAAAAGGCGGAACACTCCGCATTCTGGTGGTCCGTATTCAGGCCTGTAGGTACAAGTGGGTCAGCGACCAGTGGAAGAGTTAGTCAATAATGGCAAGCAGGTAAGCATGGCGGAGAGCCGCCTTTGATCACTGGCGGTGAATTGTGCAAACGTGGTCATCACAGGTATTCAATGCGTACATATGGGTGAGCCAATAAGGTTACATTGCTATCAGCACATGGAAGAACAAACAATAGTAAGCAGATAGCAGAAATACGAGGTGGTCTAGAACCAGAAAGGTACATTGCTATCAGCACATAAAAGAACAAACAATGACGAGCAAAGTACTGCGACACAAGGTGGTTGGGCCTATTCGTCAACCAAAAGGATCTCCATTGGGATTCGGCAGTGGTATCTGGGCCTCTATAAATTTGACAGCCTCCTCCGGGATGTTGAAGAAGTAAAGTTTTCCATTAAAGGTAATTTTGAGCCGAGCTGGGAAAAGAATTGCGTAGGGGACATTGCGCTCACGTAGCAGTTTTTTGACTCCCAGGAATTGACGTCTCTCCTGTTGCACCCGACTGAGAAGTCAGGGAATATACAGATGGTGTGTGAGTCGAGGCGCAGGTCGCCCTTCTCGCGTGACAGGCGAAGGATGAGGTCTCTGTCCCTGTAATTGAGAATCCTGGCGATGATGGGTCTGGGGAAGTCTCCCGGCTTGGGGTGAGGCGATAGGGCCCGGTGTGCTCCCTCGACTGAAGTACGGGGATAGGGCAGTGTCACCCAGTAAATCCTTAAGTAAGTTTTCAACCGCCAATTTCATGCGCCCTTTCAGGGCATTCTCTCGGGGACCCCTATAATGCGCAGGTTGTTTCTGTGCGAGCGGGACTCGAGGTCATCGCACTTTGCCTTTACTGTTTTCATGTCCCGAGTGAGGGTGGCCACTGTATCCTGTAAAGTATGCAGTTGGTCTTCATTCGCCCCGATTCTTTTTTCCGCCTTGGTGATCCTGGCTCCAGCCTGGTCAACCCGAGACTTGAGGGATGTGACGTTGGCGTTAATGTCGTCCAAGTTTTCATGGAATGAAGCAACATTTTTGGCCATTGATTGTAGTGAGATCGGGGGCCAGCGCGCCACAGGGTGGTTCGGGTTTGAGGTCTTCTTGGACGGCAGCTGCAGCCCCCTGGTCTACCCGCACAGCAGCCTTTGCAAATTTGTCCATGCCGCCCACCTTGCTGGCCCCTCTGGATCTGTTGGACATTGCAAGTGCGGACGAAGGTGACCCGACAGGTCAGGTCCAGATGAGCGTGAGGAGTAGGGGCGTAGCGCCAAGTTTCACCGTCCAGTGGTCGCCGGTCGCTAAGGTTAAGGAAAAGCAGTGGTGGCCTGTAGTACTGCAGATGTGTTCGGAGGTTATGTAGCGGCCAGGCTGCAATGCGAGCAGAACCAGAATGGCAGACAGTACAGTCACCCAGCGCGGGAGGTGCCGGAGCAAGGAGAACTGCTACAGCGCGTTGCCTGCGGGATGTTAGCCAGTGTGGGATAGGCAAGATGCCTGCTGAGGGAGCACTGCCACATTAGGAGCGTGTTGCCAATGCGTGGGCAGAGGTAGTACAAGCAGGGTCAGTGGTGCTGAGGCCACCCGTATGTTCTAGGGGCTCATGTGGCCAAGAGTGAAGTCACCAGCGTAATGCAGTGCCCTCCAGGGCGGCGTTCGTGGAGTGGAAGGAAGCGTGGCTGTTGGCAGTTCCAGAGAGGTACTAGCCTGTTAGACAGGGTCAGCGGCCCAGTGTGTCCATGTATCCTGCAATGCCCAGTGTCTGCCAGGACCCAAGGAGCAAGCTGCAGGGCAGATGGTGCAGTCTTGTGAGTGCGGGTGGCACCCGCATATAGGGGGCAGTGTGTTTACTCGGGGGACCGGGGAAGATGCAAGGGGGATGGGCCGACCCAAATCAGCACCCTACCTGGGCCACGGGCGGCGCAGGCCAGCGCCAGCGGAGAGAGGTGCAGCGGCTCGAGTCGGGTCTTCCTGCCCAGCTCCTCCAGCAGGCCCGATCACCGCGCGGGCCACCGGCTTAGGCCGCAACAGGCAGGGGGGCGGGGTGGGAGCGGGGACCAGCTCCAGCACGTTCCCAGCCCTCCTGTGCGGGCGGCCGGGTGTAGTGGAAGCCGCAGCACTCGGAGGGCGGGAGAGGTGGGGCCGGGGTCCCAGCCGCCGCCACCCGCTGCAATCAGGCGGTAGGCAAGCGCTGACCCAGCGCGCCGCGGACAGATGATGAGCGTCCCAAGGAGGCGGCTCCAGCCAGGCTACGGACAACGCCGGGGTCCGCCCAGGCGAGCGGCTCAGGCTCCAACAGGGATCCGCAGGGCCCCCAGTGTACGATTCCGGACAGAAACAGAGCAGATTGCTCAGGACAATGTCAGCAGCAATCCGGGCCGATGTGGTGCTGAAGGGACAAAACATAACGCTGATGATGCCGGATTAAGTTCCTAACCACACGGAGCTCCACTGCTAAGCGGCCATTTTCGGGCTGCTCAACATCCCTGGATGAGACATTTGCATTACACCAGTAGTATGTTTCCAGCTCCAATTAAGTTATTAACTACACAGGGCTTTGTAGTAAACATCCCTAAGTCAGTGGTTTTATCTAAACCAGAACTGGCACTTTATGTGCCCTTTACAGATTATTCTAGTGTTTTTTAAAGGAATAGGTTATGGCGTAAAATGAATCTGTGGCCCGCGTGGCATCCATCCACCAATAACCCATGAAAGTTGCTAAAATAGCTCAAATAAAACGATGTTGTGTCACAAGGCAAGATGCAACACACCCTGGCACAAGCACCCACTGCAGGACAGGCCAGAGGTGAATATATACCTAATTTAAGGTCAGTCCTGACTTCAGACCTAGGCTGCAGGTAGGATTGAGTGAAAAGGGAGTTGATGCAGGAACAGCCTGCTGTGACTGTCTCTTCCTGGAGAGGAACCAGACAGGAGTGCAGATGACACTGGGGCAGTGGGAGAGCGCCAATTCTGAGCTCCCATGCTCCCTCTAATAAATCCTCCCCATGGCGGCCTGCACCTGGGAGAGGGGGGCCACTTTGTGTATTATCAGGCCCAATCAATGCGCAGACAGATATGGTGTAGTGTATATATCTGTAATTATTTCAACAAACGACTTCTAATCGTCCTCGTGAGCATGGATCAAGCGTTAGAAGAAGACGCATTTGTGACTGCTCCCTTTATCCGGGAACATGAGGCGAGGCACCATTCATCCTTGTACAGATCTCCCCTCTGTACCCTTCTCTACTGCACATTCTCATCTGCTGTACACCCTTATCTCCCAAGTCCCTTCCCTGCACCCCACAGCAAGTCACTCCCCTGACACACTGCCCTTTCTCACTTGTCTGTACTTCTCTCTCATTTGCAAAACACAAAGTACCTCCTATGCCATTTCTGCCCTACACCACTCTCCTTGTGTTCTGGTCTTTCCTGCACCCCTCTCTCCCCGGAAAACACTGGTCACCCCGTGCTGCAAACCATCCCTATCGTTCATCTCCACTCTGTTCTTGTTCCCATCTCTCCCCTCCCTTGCTCCTCTCTTTTTCTGTCCTCTGTACCCATTCTACCCTTTTTCACTTTGCAGTCCCACACTCTACTGCACCCCAGTCCCTCGCTTCCCATTCCCCCATGGCCAGCATCCCACAACTATCATCTACACTTACTCAGCTCTTTCTCCTCAGTCTTTAGAGCACCCTCGATATCCTGGTTTACATTTCACAGGTTTTCTCGTGCAAGCCTTGCATGACCAACCACTCCATATAGCTTCTCAGAATAAGCTGGAACAGGCATGCCAGATCAATGACCTTAAAGGGGCCCATTGATACCTGCAAGCATTAACTCTTAAGAAATAGTCAGGAGCATGACTATTGGGAAGGGTGGACAGACACAGAAGTCACTAAATCCACATACTGCCTACGCTCTACCCCCAAAATCTGATCGCATTGCGAAAACTCAAGTACGCTGACAGAAACAGCTAGGCTGAATAAAACAGGGTGAAGTTTAGCCAAGACCTACAGAGGATTAGTGCCTGATTTCTTTAAGGAGATGCGCAGGATGGGCACCAACAAATGGTTTATTTTGGGCAGGGACAGAGTTCAGGTCTGTGCTGGTAATAGTTTGTTTTATGGAATATAATAACACTTTGGTAATAGCACTTCATGCTAGATGCTTTCAGCTTCTAGGCAATGTAATTACAGGTATTATTACCCTCATTTGAACAGTGCTGAATGTATGAAAGGTTAAGTGGACCCTGCTGCTGGGTTTGAATTAGCGAAATGCAGGTTGACCTTATGTCAGAGACCAAGCTTTAGGTGTGGTACCATCCAAACATCAAGCAGGTGTGAGTTGGTGGGAAGAGGTGGAGGGGTGTGCCTTAAGTGAGGCCTACTGATATTAGAATATACATCAAGTGTTTTACCTTGCCTGCCTTAGACATTACTATGGAAAAGAGCACACATCCCACGTAGTGGCCCTTCTTGAGATTTGCTCATCCTCATTTTACTTTATATGGTTTCATGAGTATTTTGTATACAATGTCAGGCTGATATCTCAGGCAGTGTCTGCACTTTGCAAGCCAGGCCTGGGGTACAGGGACATCTTGGAGAAAATCCAGTATTCGCCAGATTGTTTGATCCTGGGCGAATCGTGTGACCCTCCCACTGTGCATTCTTTTCTCTATACGTTTACTTGGGATCACCTAGAAGTGACTCAGTTGGCAGTGTACACTATAACGAAATGCCTCAATCGTAAATGTTCTAACAGAGTTTCTTGTTGCTCCATGTATGCTAAGCATGTTGAGTGAGTGTGAAGAGGGACAAAGTATGTCACAGCAATAGATGTCACCTCCAGCTGGGGGACCGAGTCTCATTGTGGGAAGCAGTTATAGATACATAGAATGTTTTTTTGCAGAGAAACGTATCAGGTGCAGTCAGCGTGATCTAACTCCAAGGAAATAAACTAGAAACAATCTCAAAGTAACCTGACGGTTTGGGGCACTAGTATAGTGTAAGCAGCAAAAATAATCATCACACCCTTCTCCTTTATATTAAACAGTGTTGTGGAATTTGTATAGAAACTGCATGTAGATGTCAATATATACCGGCTCCGATTGTGCACCCATGATCCTCTGCTGGATAGGTGAATGACCTCCATATTTTTTTGTGCGGCCTTGCAAGCCCATGTTGGCCAATGCTTGGAGTTTAAATGTGAGCCCTGGCTGCCCATCAGTAAGGAACGAACAAAGAGCCGTTCCGAAATGGGATGTTCCTCTTTGGCAGGGGTTGGGGCACACTTTCATGAATTGAAAAACCTGAGGACGGCACTGGCAGGGCCTCAGGTTTTTCAATTCATGATAGTGTGCCACTGCCAATGTCAGATATACAGTTTATAAACACACGCGGCACGTTGCAAACTGATCAGGGAATCCTGGCCTCTTAATGTTTCATCGTGAGTTTTGCAATGCGCTGCACGAGTTTAGAAACTATATCTGACATTGGCACAGCCGCACATTCCCTCCAATAAATCCTCCCCATGCCGGCCTGCACCTTGGTTGGGGGTGGGGGGTCACTTGACTGACTTACCTTACCTTACCTGCCTGCTCAGCCTGTTCTCACTCTGTCTCCCTCGATAACACACATGCTGTCACAAGCACAGAGTCACTGGAGCATGCGTCGCTGCCTGGCTTCTCCTTCGTTCTGAAAAACGATGGCTGAGTCTGCGCAGAAGTGCACTGCGCTGGCAGTGCACGGGCAGTTGGTTCCCCCGGCCTGGGCACGTTCATAATGCGCAGGCGCGGGACCGCAGCAGAAGTTGCAGACAGTCAATCTACTGTAAGCTTGCAAAAGTAAAAGTAGACTCTACCTTAACTTTTGCAAGCTTACATGACAACTGCAGCCTGCAGTGCAGGCTGTAGTCGTATTTGACAACAGAGACATAAATAATCTGGGGGGGGGGATAAAAGCTATTATATCCTCCCACTTAAAATTGTGGGGGGGATTTGTCCCCCCCATTCCCACATGGCTCACCATCATTCTCCTTCAAGTCCCTGTAATTATTCTTTCCTGAAATCCCATTCTCCAGCATGGGGTTCTGGCATGGATTCATAAGCTCATGAATATTCCCCGTCGTCAGGCTGGGAATCCTCGGTAAAGAAAAAATCAGTATCAGTTTTGTTTCTGATCTGTCTTTCCTAGTAGTAACCAATCACTAATCTCTGCGTCATACTGACCACAGCCAATGACTGCCCTCTACCTAAGCCCTGCCTCTGGCAGCCATCTTCAGATTTTTACCGCACGTTCAAGTGTTGGGAGTCCTCGTGCTTAGCTCTCGAGCTTTTACTGCGTGTTTCGCGCTTTTTCAGGTGAATGTTCACATTTTTTCGGTTAATCGAGCCTCAAGCTCCACCGTTTCTACTCCCGTTAACGGCTACCCGTTGCGGGATTTTCCTACGCCCCTCTAGGGTGAAGATTTCGTCGAATCAACTTCTTGGAGGAGTCCAGAAGATTCGCGGCCTACTTCGAGATGGCCCAGGATGCGAGTTTGTCGCCCGGACCCAAGCTGTTTCACAGCTGCCCTGGATGCGGGCTGCAGAATGTGTTTAAGGAAGACGAACATTTGCGATGCCTCTACTGTCTTCATGGGGACAAGACTCATGTAGAGAAGGACTGCCAGTTCTGCAAGAACTTGTCGGAGCGGACCATGAGGGACCGTCGATCCCGTCTCGCAAGCTGGTTGGAGAAGGGCTCGACGGGTGAGAAGAAGAAGAAAGGGTCAGAGCGGGCTTCTAAGTCCTGTGCGGGCGCCCCGGCGACGGGGGCCCAACACCAGGCCAAGCGCTGCAAGTCCGCTGGCTCCGGGAGCGCCAAAAGGTCGGGCTCTTCGGTCGCCAGGCAGGGCGCACCTTCCCCGGCACCGTCAACCACGAGCCAACGCTCCGGTTCGGGGAAGAGAATGTCCGAGACCCCGGGTAAGCTTCGGGAGAAGCCCCGTCCGATCTCGGAAGAGGGGGAGCGAGGCGTCGCCCCTCCCCCGAAGGAGAAGGCCCGGGACGCACCTAAGGTGGTGAAGGCCCCTACCCAGCAGGCGAAGGCCTCTATCGAGGCTATCACGGCGACTCTTGCCAAGCCGGCAGAGACACCGCCAGCGGAGACTGCCTCCGGGACTAGAGTTTCCCTGCCGCCAAGGAGGGAATCCTCTTTTCAGCCCATCGTCGTGGCCGCCATGATGGAAGAAGCGAGGGGGGGCACGGTGCCCTCCTCGAGCTCGGAGTCAGCCTCGGAGGAGGAACTGACCGAGGCCATGAGGAACCTCGAAGTCCAATTCGAGAAGGTTCGATCCCGTCAGGAAGATCCTCGGGAGATAACCGAGGAAGACGACGATGGTAAGGAAGAGCGGCCTTCCCTTCCGGCGCAGCCGGAACCTAGGCCTCAGGATGGCTCGGCGGCCATTTTGTCTGCCATCCAGTCCTTATGCTCTGAGATAAGGACGAGATTCCCACGGCCCAGGCCGGAGGACCCGCAACCTGGCCCGTCGGGAAGTCCTCAGAACAAACGACGGAGGACCCAACCCTCTCCTCCGCTCGCCCCCGTAAGGCCTACAGTTCCCCCCTCATCCTCCCACGAGTCGGGAGATGACGGTGCGTTGGGCTCGACGACGGGTTCTGAGGGCGACGACGACGGAACGGGTCTCCCGTCTCCCGTCGCACGGGCCTCGCCACCCGACGAGATTGGCTCATTCCACGCCATGATCGCCAGGGGGTCCGAATTGTTCCAGCTCTGCCCGGAGGAGCCGAAAAAGGAAGGTTTCCTCTATCAGCGCCGGGAGGCCAAGAAGAAGAGGGTCATCGCGGTGCCCCTAATCGATGACATCTGGGAGGAGGGCCTGTCGGTTCTCAAAAACCCCTCCACGGCACCAGCCAAACGGGACCGGTACGAGAAGAAGTACTGGGACCCCAAAATCGCTCCCCTGTGCCTCAGGGCCCAGCCAACGCCAGACTCGGTCGTCTCGGCGGAGGCGAAGAAGAAAGCGGCGGGGTCAGGAGCCTCGACGTCAAATTCCCCGCCGGACGGCGAGGGAAAGAAGTTGGACGCCATGGGGCGGCGGGTCATTTCGTCGGCAGCGACAACGATCAAAGTGGCCAACGCCCTGGCGATCGTGGCCCGTTACGACAGGGAGCTCTGGTTTAAGCTGGCCCCCATATTGGACTTCCTGCCGGACGACAAGAGGTCCGAGGCCCTGGAAATACTGGAAGAGGGCGAGGTGGCGTCGGACCACGCCATAACGGTGGCAACCGATATTGCCGATACCGGGTTCCGCCAGCTGGGTAACAGTGTTTGCCTACGACGACGGGGTTGGCTCCGGGCGACCGACTTCCGTCAGGACGTCCAGACCAGGGTGTTGGACATGCCGTTCGACGGCAGCAACTTGTTCGGGAAGGCGGTGGACGAGTCCCTCCAAGCCATAAAAACGGACACGGAGACGGCCCGCGCCCTAGGAGCCCTTCAGCAACGATGGCCCTTTCGGAGCTCCGGAGGCAGCAGGGTGCCTCCAAGGGATCCAGCGGCACGCTCCTCGTCTCAGGAGGCCTACAGGGGTCGCGGCAAGCAGGGAGCGCCTCGCCGCCATCGGCAAGGTGGCCAGGGCGGCAAGGCCACCACCTCCAAGCAGGACTGAACCGGCCGTGGTCTCGGGCCCCCACCGAAGCACCCCGGTGGTAGGCCGGCTGACGAATTTTGTCGGCTTGTGGAAGTCCATCTCCAACGACCGTTGGGTGCTGGATACCCTGGCAAGAGGACACTCTATTGAATTCCTGAAGAAGTGCCTTCACGTTCCACCTGTGGCCAGGAAGGACAATCACGTCCCGCAACTGCTGTTGGAAGTACGGGCGATGCTCAGGAAAGGCGCCATCGAGCTTGTCCCGAAGAGGCTCCGGGGCTCCGGGGTGTACTCAAGGTACTTCCTCGTCAGGAAGAAGACTGGCGGCTGGCGCCCCATCCTGGACCTTCGTCGTTTGAACAAATACATCAGATCACAAAAGTTCAGGATGGTCACCCTCCAGCACGTACTGGGACAGCTGGAGGAAGGCGACTTTCTATCGTCGTTGGACCTGGAGGATGCATACTTCCACGTTCCCATCCTCAAAAGTCACCGAAAGTTCCTCAGGTTCGTCATCCAGGGACGCCACTACCAATTCAGAGCACTGCCGTTCGGATTGAAGTCGGCCCCCTGGGTCTTTACCAAGTGCCCAGCACCAGTGGCGGCACGGCTGCGCCTACAGCGGATTCACATCTACCCCTACCTGGACGTCTGGCTCATCCGCTCAAGGACGAGGGAACTCACCGTCGAACACACTGCAAGGACCGTCCAGCTACTCACAAACCTGGGATTCGCCATAAACTACCCGAAGTCCCACCTGGTGCCGTCGCAGGTGGCCCTGTTTCTGGGAGCGAAGCTTGATACAGTGAGGCACCTGGCAGCCCCGTCGGAAGAACGGACGAAGACCATTCTAGGCAAAGTGCAGCGCCTGCTAGCCACGGACATGGCCAGGGTGAGGTCCATCAAGTCCCTCCTGGGTATGATGTCCTCTTGCATCTACCTGGTGCGCCTCTGCAGACTACGGATGCGCCCTCTTCAAGAATTTCTCGACGGCCGTTGGATACAGGCGACGGGCACCTTCGAAGACAGGGTCCCCCTCAACGAGGTGTTCCGGCGGGCGATTCAGTGGTGGGACGTTCGAGCGCACCTCACGGCGGGCAAGGACTTTCAGACGCTGGCGTACCAGGAGACGGTGACGACGGACGCCTCCCTGGAAGGTTGGGGCGCCCACACCGGAGATCTCCATGCAAGAGGCCTCTGGCTCCTGGAGGAGTGGCTCCTGCACATCAACGTCCTGGAACTCCGAGCCGTGTTCTGGGCTCTCAAATCGTTCCTCCCGTCGCTCAAGGGCAAGGTGGTGCGGATCTTCACGGACAACACCACGACAATGTTTTACATACGGAAGCAGGGAGGCACCAGATCCCCAGCCCTATCCAAGGAGGCACAGGATCTGTGGCACTGGGCGGTAGCCCAGGGGATGTTCCTGGTTCCCTTCCACCTGGCAGGAGAAAGCAACACCATTGCCGACTCGCTCAGCAGGGAGCTGCGCGCGTGTCACGAGTGGGAACTGCGCCAGGATCAGGTGGATCAACTCTTCCGACGATGGGGCAAACCCCAAATCGACCTGTTCGCAACAGCGACAAACTCGAAGTGCAAGAGGTTCGCCAGCAGGTTTCCCCAGCCGAGAAGCATGGGCGATGCGTTCTCGTTCCCCTGGGACGGCCTATACCTGTATGCGTTCCCTCCGTTGCCGTTGCTGCTTCGACTCATCAGCCAACTCAAGAGGTCCCGGTGCAGGATGATCCTCGTCGCACCGGCGTGGCCGAGGAAGATCTGGTTCCTGGACCTTCTGGACGTGTCTGTCTTACTTGTTGTCACCATGAGTTCCGCACACGCGCTAATCCTACTCGACCTCTTGGCAGCATTCGACATCATTGACCACTCCATCCTCACTGACAGACTTCATACACTCGGCATCAGGGCCTCAGTACTGAATTGGTTGTCTTCCTACCTCTCCAACAGATCCCAAATAGTATACATGCCTCCATTCTCCTCGGCTCCCCGCCCAGTCGCCCATGGAATACCACAGGATGCCTCATTCTCCAAACTCCTCTCTTCAACCTCCACCGCCCCCTTCCTGCACTCATTCGATCCCATGGACTAACGTGCTATAATTACACAGACAACACCCAAATCATCTTCTCTACCTCCCCCGATCTCACAACATGTCTCTCCGAAATAGATCACTGGATGACGACCAACCACCTCCTATTAAATTCTGGTAAAACCGAGATCATGCACTGTGGGAAGACCGCCCTCTTCCCTCAACCCACCTCATGGCTGCTCTCCCTATGCCCACCTTCCATCATCTCCAACACCGCAAAATGTTGTTGCTGCATTATAGACGTGGACCTGGCCCTATCCTATCCCATCACATCAACTTGGTCATAAAATGCTGTTACCTACACATTTGCACCCTCTGATGCCTTATTTTTTACCTGACCTTCCGGCACATAGTCTCTGCGATTGTCGCTATCTTCCTTTCACACCTAGACTATGCTAACGCCCTATACATAGAGGTCCCCGCATCGCAGATGAGAAAGCTCCAACACAGTTGGAGTTTTCTCAGGAGGAGCCTCGCGGCAGGTTCAAAAGAACACACCCCCGTCCTCCGTGTCCTTTGCTGGCTTCCGATCGGGCGACGATCCACCTTCAAGGCGATGTGCATCACCCATCTAGCTCTTCACAACAAAGGACCTGAATAACTGCATCATAAATGTACACACTACGGGCCTAACAGAAACCTCAGATCAGGCTCAACACTTCTTCTTTTTATTCCACTGACAACATCAACCCGCATGGGTGGCTCCTCCTTCTCAGTCCAAGCACCCACCATTTGGCACTCTCTCCTATTAACCATCTGTAGCATAGATGACCACCTCGCCTTCAGGGAAGCTCTCAAAACCTGGCTCTTCCCATCAGCACCCTCACATTCTTGCCCGAATCACACTCGTACGCAAACTTTCGCCCAGCCCCTCTCGAGGAAATCGGGCACGCAAGAAGAGCCTATCTAGGTGGGTCAGGTGTCTTCTTAACTATGCCTTCATGAAACTCTCTGCATGACTACATATAACTATGCTTCAGTCTTTCGTCATCCAGTCCCTCATGCACTGCATCCCATGGATTACAGCTGAGCCCCACTGGGGGTTCGGTCTGCACAGCCATAACCACCTGTGATGCACACTGGTCACTACACCCACCCTAAGCATGCATCACCCTCGGCCCGAGTGGCACCTCCAATACAATACAGTTGAGCCCCACACAAAATTCGGTCCAGCAGTTCACATAGCCTGACTCTTATCAATCTTCTGACTTTCTGATAATTTGTCATAGCACCCGTCCCCTCATCTGATAATTATTGGCTGCTGTTTGCAAATCCTTTCATCACTTCTCAATCCTATGACTATTGTCTTCCAAAGGGCATTCATTCTCACAGCACTTCATGGCCATACCAACGGCAGTTGGCGCTATACAAATACCAAACAGCATAACCTATCTGAAGGCAGAGCCAAAAGACGTATGGCACTGGGAACTGACCTGAGGGAACGCCATTACACTTGGGCCCTGAACCAGCACTCGCATAGTTCATACTACAGGGAAAAAGCTCCAGGGAAGACTACAAACAGCCCAAGGCAAGCCAACAAAAGACATCTAGGGCCAGGCCCAAACCAGGTCCTTCTAGTGTGATCCCCAAGCCAACCTAAATATTTCAACTGTGTTGATTGGGGGCACATAGCCCGGTTGTGCCCCAGGAGGATGCAACAGCACCCATGGAAATAGGTCTATGTGGGACTTCCCCAAATTAGCATCTGATTCCCCAGTGCCCTACCAGGAGGTACCCTTAAACCTGAGCGATGCGTCTGGATGGTGGCCCCCCAGCCCTGCCGGGCAATGCTGGCCAGCAGGAGTTAACAGATAGCTGTAAGTACATGCTTCAGAATTCCCAACATGACAGAGGAATCACTTATTTGGATTCAGTGTTCTTATGGCTGTTCTAATCCGCACCCTACCAAACGGATCTGTTTACAGATACAGGACAGAGAATTGACAATTGGAGCAACAGTGTTGCCCCTGCTCTGGCGGCACCAGTTGTAAACGGATGAGATGACCTGGAGTTTGAAGAACTTGCAGAGTCAGTGGAGCAGGAATGATAAAAGGAATCTCTTTTCTCTCAGGGAAAAATCCACAGAACCACCCACAGACTGCCGAAAATCTAGAGACATCAAGATCCTTGCTTGACCCGGTGGGTAATCGTCGAACATTCCACTGTGCTATACTAAACTCCATAGGGTACAACTAACCGACACTACTCTATGATGCTGAGGAGAGAAAACCGATCAGGCAAAACGGCCTGGTGATCTGCTAGACCCCTAGTTCAGCAAACAGAATGGCCTCTACTACTGAGTTATTTCACACTAAACTGTATAAGAACTTAAACAACTTCCTCATCCCACAACTCCATAAAGACTTCCTGATTAGAATAGCACATGCTCAAGTTCTCTGGGATGCCTAGTCACAGCAAAGACCCAACTGATAATACTGCAGTGCTTTTACTGGCCCTGTATATACAGAGAAATAAAACTGGCCCTGTATATACAGAGAAATAAAATTGAAGTGCAAGCCAGCTATCCCAAAGACCCCATTACAAAGGATGCCTCTCAGCAAAGTTCTATTCCAATGAATTGGCATGGATTTGGTCAGGTGTCTGGATCCATAAAGCCAAGGATACCAATATGTACTGATGTGATTAAACCATGCCATTAGATGCCCTCCAGTGTTACTGAGGAGGGGAGCATCTACCAGATAAGTATGTGAGTTTTGTTTTCTGTGATAGTAGGCATACCAGCCGAAGTACCAATTTTATGTCCACTATAATGAAATAGGTGTTTCAAATCTTCTAGGGGGATCACACCAAAACACCTGTATGCCACCCCCAGACAGATGGTTTAGTCAAGATATAACTAGACCATCAAGCAAATAATATGGAAAAACGTGGGTCCTCACGGAAAGAATTGGTACCAGATCTTGCCATTGGTCCTAACGGCACTGCAGTAATCCACAGGGTTTACCCTTTTGAATTTCTCTTCAGGAGAGACCCTAGAATCATTCTCGGTATCATACAGGCAATAGTGGAACCAACAACTCAAAAACAAAACGACGATGGTGGAATGCTTCATAAAGGTTCTAAAGGCCCATTCATCACCCTTCTAGGCCTACCCACTGAATGTCTGAGGAAGGCACAGCGGATAAAGCAGCAAAAATAATACAACCAAAGAAAATTACTGAGAAGCCCTCAACTAGGCAACCTTATTTTGTCCTCTTGTGTAGATAGATCTCAAATGTTGGCTCACTGGAAGGAGCCATGCACCATAATGAAGGTTCTGGGAAAAAATCCTGAGCAGACGTATCATGGGAATCTGCTAAAAGAAAATGCAGCGGTCCACTGTGGGACTTGCCATCTCTGAGCAATTGGTCTATTCCTGAAATTGTACTTGTAAAACCAAAGGCCACCCTTTAGGACCTAAAAACAGAAGACAACAGGACTATAAAGTGCACTACAGGAACGGTTACAAATCTTTCATCTGGGGATCCCACCTTCCAGGGAAGATCCACATGATGGTCCATGAGATCCAAACACACACTGAGGTATATGTGAGGGTGAGACCTTCTAGGATACCCGAAGGGAAGCAGTGCAGCATGAAGTCACTGAAATGCTGGAATTGGGCCTCACAGAGCCCTTGCTTAGTCATTGCTGTTCCCATACTGAAACCTGATGGCTTCCTTTGCTTCTGCATGGACCTGTGACAATGTAACCAACTGTCTGATCTGACAGGGTAACTAAGTTTTCCTGTCAAGAAGGGATGGCGTCCCCACTCAATCCGGGGTAGGAGACTTACCAAGGTTAAAGCTGAACCAGTCCTACACTGGAGGGGAGAGGTGGCAGTTGGGAGGGCACTTAAGCATTGGTGAATTTGGATTCGATTTCGGAAAGACATTGATCACCTCAAGATAGCCAGCAGTAAAATGAAACTATATCCCAAGAAGTACCAGATCCTCCAAGCATTAGGGAACGATACAAATGGAGATCGTAGGCACCATTGAAAGGCCATCAGCCTAGCACTAAAGCTACCCTTAACTGATTCATATTGTTTTAACACCTTGTCACCAGGTGGGGAGTCCTTGCCCACCACTAGGCAAACAAAACATGAGCAACACCCTCAGCTTTATGGGATTTCTCTAGAAAAAGAATAAACAAACGGATAAGATGGTATTGCAATTCTACCTTACTAAACAGTTCACTGTCCCTTCAAGGTTTATGCTTTACTACCTCTTCTTCAGCTGCCTCAGGATTTTCTTTGTCAACATCCTTGTTTTATAACCTGAATCGCGAACATTATCATCTATCTTTGCTTCATCTAAGCTAAATCCATCAAGTCTTTGTCCTGCAGGTTCTCCAAACTTCCTTCTCCGATCTCCTGTTCACCCCTAGAGGTACATGTGAGCTTTGGTAGAAAAATAACTTTTAAACTGCATGGGGATGTGAGGAAAGTGCCTTGTGAACTCAGCTGCATTCTGCGGTGTTGCTGTGTTTATTTAGTAGCCATAGAAATGACGAGAAATAAAATAAATCCTCTGATACTGGTGTCCTGAGCCTCCCAGAAATGGCAATACGAAAAGGCGTTGTTTTTTTAAAATGGGACTTGTGATCTGTATAGGTGCAGTTATAATACTTAAGTTAATTCATTATAGCAATGTGAATTAGTGTGATGCACTTCTTCTTTGGTGAACAGTGTATACCCTAGATTGAATGTAAATATGCCAAAAGCATATAGACGCATTTCCTGTACACAGTAAGGGTTCTATTATGAACATTATAAGTAGTTATCCGGGCCTTACCCAGAGGTAACAGCCCATGGCCCAAGTTAATAGGCCCGAACAAAGCGGACATGGTGGGGGGGTGAATGGCAGGGCAGGGGCCATCAGCTCGTAGGTTGCTTGGAATTCTGGCTTATACAGTGAGGTTCAGCCCGCATTCCGAACAACCTAATTGGCTGAGGTGCCCACCCGGGGTGCTAATAGTGCATATCAGTGAACTTATCTCTGTATTGACTGGCCAGAAGAATTTGTAAAGATTTATTTTTTACATGCTGTTTTCAAAAAGCTGCCATTTCACTTGCATCAACCCTCCCCCTTTCATAGGCACAAGTCATTGGGGAAATTGGACCTAGATATGTCTTTTCCTGAGTCTAACTAACTGAATATAGTATTACCAGAGGTTCCAAATAGGATTGGACCTTCCACACAAGCGTTAAAATAGAAATGTCAGTGCCAAGTGGTTTTAGCACAAACTTTACTGAGCATCCCACTTAAGGCACATTTTTCTGTTGAGCAACCTTTACCCTTGGTCTGTAAGGTAGCATAAAAATCCCATATACTTTTACATTTTACACACTGTAAGAAATCTACTAGTTGGTGGTTCATCTCAGTGCTCCTGGTTGGCTAAGGAGAAAACCTCATGAAAGATGGGTTAGATTTAAACGCTCTGTGACATTCTCTAACTCTGCTATATAAATTACAAAATTTGACACACTCTTTCATCAACCAAGCATAGGACAAGCATTGTATTTAGATTTTCAGTAGGTGTGAAGTCTACACAGAACCATATAACAAATTTTCTTTTAACAAACCCTTGTAGTGTGGCTGGTTTGTAGCACAGCTCTTTGAGTGATATTGCGCGATCATACCAAAATAAATGTTTTCAGATTACGCACACCAAAATAGATATTCCACTTTGCAGCTGCTCTAGTGAGTCTTGCAGAAGATGGACTTTGAATGATATGCTCTATCACAAGCACTAATCTACTACAAGAAGTTACATTCTGAATGTTTTCCTTTTTTTCAGATCGAAGATGAAAATGGAAGATATAAAAGAAGTAAATAAAGCACTGAAGGTATTGATAGAATGGTTAATTACTTGCTGCAATGTAGACAAATAACATAGTATCATACAAGTTTATGGTTGTTTCCAGTTAATTGTTGAACAGTAATAGAGCAACATTTGTAATTAAACTTTAAACAGCAACTTTTGGGGAGTAATACCTGTTGGGTCTCTGACAGGCCAGAGCCTTTAACAAACAATGTACAAAAGACATAATTCAAAAACCAAATAATGCCCAAAACCACTGGGTTGCCTTTGACATTAACCTCTTGTATTGCATGTATCAAAAGGACCACTGAAAGCGAGGTGTCTCACGAGAATTTATAGTTGGGACAGAAAGTTTCAGAAAAAATGACACATTTTATTTTTATAATAACATTGTGAAAACATTTTTTCTCAATAAATTGAACATAAATACAGATATACATAAAAAGATTTCTTTTCAATTTCAACAAATAACTCAAAACCACAAGAAATTGTGTCGTACACAGCATGATAATTCATATACTCAAAATGTAACACAAAGAAAAACACATGTATAAAGAACAACTTCGAGGGGATTGTGTCCTCCGACGTATTCCACATCTAACAGGTAATGACCACAGCTCTGCTGCTTCGGAAAATCTTTCGGCGTAGGCGTCCTGCGTTGATGACGTTGATACGTTGTCCCTCGAGGGCCTCCGTCGAGGGTTGACGTCACCGGATGTTACATACAGGATGCATGGCGCCCATAGCCTCCGTTCTGTTTTTTCCGCAAACGTGTTTGCTCAGAATCTTGGCGTGCTTGATTCTTCTACTTCAAAGGCGATGTCTTCGTCTTCTACCCCGAAGTCGGGCTTTAAAAAATGTCGGGACTGCGGTGTGAAGATGTCCATCACGGACCCACACGACGTCTGCCTCTGGTGTCTCAGCGAAAGCCACGCCACCAACGACTGTGATGACTACCAGTCTGTCATGATTCCTGCCCCTCATATCCCCAGCCCTCCAAGATGTCAGGCTGGAGCCAGGCCACGATCACCTACATGGCCCTCAAGGGCCTCTCCATCCCTCCAAAGACCCACTTGGAGTCAGACTTGGCGCTTGTGGCAGCAGACTCGCTCACTCCCATAGGATAACATTGGGGATTGGACTTGTAGTGCATTGATGGGGACAAGATGGATGCCCCCACATATTTTGGTTCCCAGAACTGCATGTGCGGTCTAGTCTTTTGGGTGTGGTTCAGCCCAGAGACACCTGGGATACCCAGAGACTATTTAAGCCACACCCAGGCTGAGAAACATTCTTTGCGTTTTCTGCACCTGCAGCGTGACACTCATCGTGGGGCCACCGTAGGAGTACCAGAGGTGGAAATCAAGGTACTCGAGGTGCCAAAGCCGCTCAGGCAGTTGCCTCTTTGCCCTCAAGCACTGCCGCAGCCGCGTCCGCTCAGTCATGAGGCCATGTCCCATGGTTTGCCAGTTGGGGCAGACTTGCACAGCATCTTGGAGAATGGTGTGCCATTTCTTCAGATGTGTGAGTTCTGGAGATCATAACCCACGGCTACTGTCTTCCCTTTCGCAAGAGGCCTCACGACAAGCCACCGGGGAAGCTCTCTTTGAAGCATCCGGATCCACTCCTTGTGCAGGAAATCCTACTCCTGCTGGAGAAAGGCGCCATAGAACTGGTGCCTGTAGCGGTGAGGAACAAGAGATGGTATTCCCCTTATTTTTTTATCCCGAAAAATGATGGGGGATTGAGACCCATCATTGACTTAAGATGGCTGAACAAGGTCCTCAGGAAGGACAAGTTCAAGATGGTAACTCTTTCTCAAGTCCTCCAGGCCCTTCAACTTCAGGATTAGTTGGTGTCTCTCGACTTCAAGGATGCTTACTTTCATGTACCGATTCATCCAAAGCACAGGAAGTACCTGAGGTTCGCGGTTGGCGACTTGCATTTTCAGTTTCAGGTCCTGCCGTTCGGATTGACCTCCGCCCGAGGGTCTTCACCAAGCTGATGGTGGTGGTGGTGGCAGCGTATCTCAGGAAAGGGGGATTCACGTCTACCCCTACCTAGACGACTGGTTGATCAGGGCACGTTCTCCCGAGCAAGCCCTAGATCATCTGTCCGTCACCTGCCACTCCCTTCACAGCCTGGGCTTCTCCCTCAATTTAAAGAAGTCCCATTTGACACCCACCCAGCGGCTCCAATACATCGGAGCAGTGCTCGACACTTCCCTGGGATTGTGTTTGCCTCCCCAGGTGAGGGCTCATCACATTCTGCAGATGGTGGACACATTTCAACGTGCCCAGAGTCTCCCGGCGTTCGAGTTCTTGAGGTTGCTCGGTCTCATGGCATCCTGCATTTTCCTGGTGCCAGAGGCCAGACTGCGGATGAGATCTCTGCAGTCGGCCTTCAAGATGCAGTTGTTGCAGTTCTCCAGCAGGATGTCGGATCCCGTTCAGATTCCACCCTCGGTCGCCCAGGATCTTCTGGCAATCTGATGAAGGGAGCTCCTTTTTTGGCAACCTCGGCTGGAGGTGACGATTGTGATGGACGCATCACTCACGGGTTGGGGAGTTCATGCCAACGAGTTGACAGCCATCGGCCGTTGCTCTCCGTCGGAGTCCAGACTCCACATCAATCTGTTAGAGCTAAGGGCCGTTAGGCTAGCTCTGAAGGCTTTTCTGCCGTCTGTGCAGGGGAAGAATGTCCTGATTATGACAGACAATACAGTGGCCATGCACTACCTCAACAAAAAAGGTGGGGGCAGGGTCACTCCCGTTGTGCAGGGAGGCGATGCAGCTCTGGTTCTGGAACATTCAGCAGGAAATTTCGATCTCAGCAGTTCATCTGGCTGGAGACGAAAACGCGGCGGCGGACGCTCTGAGCAGGCAGAGCACGGTCTCTCATGAGTGGGAGCTGGCTCAGGAAGTTCTTTTGGAGATCTTCGGCCTTTGGGGAACCCCACAAGTGGATCTCTTCGCCACCAGTGTCAACCGGAAGTGCAAAAGATTCTGCTCGCGGGAATTTCCTCCAAGAGGAGCTTTAGGGGACACGTTCATAGTGGAGTGGTCCTTCCCACTGCTGTATGCGTTTCCACCAGTCACTGTCATTCCGCAGGAGTTGCAGAGGTTCGGTTCCCGGATGATCCTCATTGCTCCGGCATAGGCCAGGAGAGCGTGGTACCCGGACCTTCTAGACATGTCCATCTGCCCTCCACGCCGTCTTGCCTACCGAGACAATCTGCTCTCACAGGAGGGGGGTCGGGTTCTCCATCCAGAGGTCCAGTCTCTCCGCCTTCATGCTTGGTATCTGACAGGTTGAGGTATAAGGATTGGGACCTCCCTGAAGACGTGATGGAGGTGTTCCTTTCGGCCAGAAGACCCACAACAAAATCCCTGTACCGTTGCCGTTGGAGAAAGTTCTGCGACTGGTGCAGGGTACAGACTGTGGATCCTTTCCAATGTTCCATTCCTTTGGTTTTGTCTTTTTTGCTTTCTTTAGCCCACAAGGTCCTGCAAGTAGGTACCATTAAGGGTTACCTGGCGGCGCTGTCCATATTTAAGCGCTCGTCTGAGGAATGTTCTTATTTTAAGATCCCTTTGATCTCTGTTTCTAAAAGGGCTAACTAATGTTTTTCCAGGTGCCGGGATGGGATTCAAATTTGGTTTTCAAGTTCCTAATGGGAGCTCCGTTTGACCCCTTACATTCTTGTCCGTTGCGACTGTTGTCCTTTAAAACTGTATTTTTAGTTGCGGTTACTTCCGCACGCAGATTGAGTGAGTTGCAGGCACTTTCCGCCAAACCACCCTTTAGGGTGCGGCCTTCTTTTCTTCCGAAGGTTATGTCGGAATTCCATTTGAGCCAGAAGGTAATTCTTCCAGCGTTTTATCCTCCTCCACAACCTGACAAGGAAGAGGAGAGTCTCCATAGGTTGGATCCTAGGAGAGCTTTGAGTTTCTATCTCTCACGGATGTCCCGGGTCAGAGTGGACGATCAGCTTTTTGTTGGTTATGCCGGAAGGCGTTTAGGTCAGGCTGTTTCCAAGCAGACCTTGTCCAGATGGATCATTTTGACGATCTCTGATTGTTAGCGTTTGGCGGGAAAGGACCCTCCAGTAGGCTTACGGGCTCACTGTGTTCCGATTCGCAATATTTGCCAAGCAGCCACATGGGCCTCTGGCCATACTGTTGTGAGACACTATTCATTGGACTCCATTGTCATGATGCCTACCCCCGGGGATCCAGATCAAGTCCAGCAACCCCGGAAGCAGGCATCAAGTTATTCCAAGCAAGCCCAACAACCCCTGCTAGGGGCTATTTTGGTGCAGTCCTGGCATCTATGGCGCCAGGCTCATGAAGAGTCAGTCCTGGCGCCATAGGCGCCAAGCTCATAGATTAAAACTTACCTGATGCAGACATTGCTGCAAACTTACCTGATGCAGACCATGCAAGAGCTCCAAGCCAAAAGAGGCTTGAAAGGGACTACTTTACCTAGGGGCTATTTTTTTTACTCGGGTGGGATCGAGGAGGAATACTTACCTGGGACTACTTTGGAGGCTATTTAAACCACGCCTGAAGAGCAGCACACACTTCGCGTTATTCTGCATCCAGCAGCTTAACGCTCACCGTGCCTGCAAGTCTGCATCCAGTCTTCTGCCACGCCCGCCTCGAATCTGGAGCTCCTAGAAAGAGGGAGAAAGAAGGAGAAAAGGTTAGTACAAGAGCAATACCTTTAATCCTTACCTGAATTCCCGATCCACCGCACCTCCGAGCTGGAAGAAAGAAGTTATTTTAAGCGCGTTGCCTCGCCTGCTGCAGCGCCGCACTGAACTCACCGGCCTTCGCAGCATCTTCACCATCCACCGCATCCTTCTGCATGTTCCCGCCGCACTCCGGCACCTAAGGGGAACACAAGAACAGCAAGGTGAGCCAAGGGAATAAACAGAGGCAATATTAGTTACCCCCCCATAGACTTACCTGATTTTACCGCCAGGGGTACTATTCCTCTTCACGGGTCGGCGCAGCCTCCACCGCATCTTCGCCGCACCCCGGCCCCTAAGGGGAAACAAAAGGACAGCAAGGTGAAACAAAGGGACAAACAAGGGGAATCCTTCTCACCACAATAGACTTACCTAATTTTACCGCCGGAGGCATTATTCCCCAAGACTTTATAATTTCTCTCAGCACCTGAATAAGGGAGAAAGCAACAGGTTACATACTGACATTATTTTATCGAACTGTGTTGGATAATACAAATCCTTCCCTGAATGTTACCGGTTGCCACGAGGAACTCTTCGCTAGGGTCAAGCTGCAAGCTGCAAGGAATCGGACAAGAGTGAAAGTCAGACATTTGAACTCTTACGAACTATATACTTACGGCGTCTCGCCGGAAATCTGAGTCAATATTGTCTGGAACTCGCCAATTCCTTCGAACCAGTGAAGCAACTGGTTATCTACGCGCCCCCGCGCTCAGTACAGGATGGAGAGCTCATCTTTCCAAACCATCAGGTGAGACTATAAGAGGGGACATTAAAGGGGATCAGTGGGGAGGACAGCGGGGGTTGGGGGTTAACACTCAACTCCACGGGTGGTTAATTCCCTTTCTCCATTTGCAGAAGAATACTCCTACGGGCCAAGCAAACGAAGCTAGGTGGGCCAGTCCAGTCTGTCATCTCGGCACTACGCGTCACATTGGTGGAGACCGCAGCTGTCCACTTGAGATCGACGCCCCTGTGGGAGCCAGGTGAGCGTAACATCCATCCATGGGCAGAATTTGGCCTTTAGTAAGGCAGTCCTGTATTCAGCAATTTGATTGGGCATTCTAAAATTCTAAATTTGTAAATTCTTTTCCCACCTCCATACGTTGGTACTGCTTTGGGAGTCTGTCATAGGTGTGGAATACGTCAGAGGACACAATCCCCTAGAACATCCCATCGAAAGAACGTTACCAGATAGGGTAAGTAACTAGTTCTTCTCATCTCAAATAAATACAATGAATTATATCATGCGAGACAAATAATTCACACTACACAGCGAGTTAAAGGCATAGGTGCTGCATACACCATTCTTCACCTAGTACGCCCCCAACAGACAATACTTCCACACATGTCTGAGACCCTACAATACTTTACTTCTCTCAAGTACATAAAAAGTATAAATTGAGAGAAAGGGCCACATATAAAACAGTCATTTGTCTACTAGAGGAATTATTTGTCTCGCATGATATGATTAATTGTATTTTTTTGAGGTGAGAAGTTGTTCTTTATACATGTGTTTTTCTTTGTGTTACATTTTGAGCATATGAATTATCATGCTGTGTACGACACCATTTGTTGTGGTTTTGTTATTTGATGAAATTGAAAAGAAATCTTTTTATGTATATTTGTTTTTATGTTCAATTTATTGAGAAAAATGGTTTCATGATGTTATTATAAAAGTAAAATATGTAATTTTTGCAGAAACGTTCTGTCCCAACTGTCTTGGTCCAATCAAAAGCCCTGTATTGAATTACTTTAAGTTTTTGTAAGACACCACGCTTTCAGTGATTTTCTATTTTTTTCCCCAGGTGTCTGCAGTAGGGGTATTCCCACACATAGTTGAGAAAACATAGGGGGGGACCATTGTCAATCTGGGGCAGAGGTCTCATTAAGTTAAAAGCCAGAAGCAGCCGTGCCCCACCAGAAATATGAAGTGATAGTTGGGGTATCATTCCAAAATAAAGGATGTAAATATTTGAAGGCCCAAAATACAGAATTTCGAGAGACCCAATTTGATTGATATATATATATATATATATATATTAGGTATTTTGGGGCTTGAAATATTTACATCCTTTATTTTGGAATGATACCCCAACTACCACTTCATATTTCTGGTGGGGCAGTGCTGCTTCTGGTATATATATATATATATATATATATATATATATATATATATATATATATATATATATTCAGGTAATAAAAAGGTGGAGGGGTCTCCCCCCACATATATAGGCGGTAAAAAGGGGTAACTAAAAATCGTATTTTAGGATTCACATTTTGTTTCTCTCGCAATAATCACATAGATCCAGAATTGTGAGGGCCCAAACCCTAGACAACCCCCAATGGGCCCGGTACTGCTTATAACTGACCAGCTTCAGGTGATGAAAAAAGTGCCTTCCCTTCATATTGCACCTAGAGGAGGGCAGGGTGCACAATTGAATATTTGACCTTCCCAAAGCATATTTTTAGCAAGCTAGAAGTATTTTGAGCCTCAAGTGTTTCAGGCACACCAATAATACGAACATTGGGCCTCCGAGACCACCCTTTTAGATCTTTGCTTTTTACGAGTAGTGATTTTACCACTGATTTCCAAATTCCATATTTTTGGGTCTTTTGGGTTTCTCTGGTCTTGTACGTTGATTCGCTTCACTCGACCTCTGTAAGCCCGCATCCTTGTTTATCCCGGAAAACTTGAAGTAAATCTACTTTGGTGCAAAGGAAATCCATTTTACTACTAAGCCCATTGATGCCGGCTGTAAGGTCTGTAAATATGGGTTTAATGCAGTGGTCTGCAGTCTTTGGCTCTCTAGATGGTTTGGTGTACCACTTCCATAAAACCCTAGCCAGCATAGTCAATGGTGAGGGGTCATGGGAGATTTAGTCCAAAACATCCGGAGAGCCGCAATTTGCAGATCCCCTGGTATAATGTCTGTTTGCGGAGCCTCCAACGAGGATGAACTACAGTTGAGACTGTAAGTGCGAAGGGGCCACCTTCTCTTGTGGGCTATGTTTAATATATCTTCCAAACTCCATCTTCAATATTGCCTTATTATGTTTCCCCATGGTGGGTAGACTGATTGCACATGGCACTGTCAGACCTCAAGACAGGGACTAAACTCTTACAAAACTTCTCCACAGAGCTGAAGCAGACAACTAATGGAAACAATTTGTATGGCCTGCTTTCGCTGAGAGCCCTAATAATGGTCTGAGATCGATATTGGCAGATACTGTCTACAGCGATACTTAAGGCGTAGGGCTAAAATCAGCAGGAGGTAGAATAGTGCCTTCAGAAGAGGGCCAGAAAAATAACCACAGACACAAGGACTACCACATCTCAGCAGGAGCTTTATGGCTGCGAACACTGCTGGGTATCTGGAGTCAGCTAGTCCAATCTCCCACTTACAAGGCAAGTCAGCCAACACCTACCTCAAACAGTACTTTTGATGGTCACTCTTAGCACAGGAGGGCAGAGGAAATAAGCTGCCAGTACATAATTCAGGCTCCAACAACCATGAGAACCAATCGGGAGGAAACTCACCCACCACCACCGCAATTTGTTAGCTGGCAGCTCCAGTGAGAACTGTCCTCCTGGCACCCCTTCCGCATTCACATTATTTATTACGTTTTCAACTCACATGCGGGTCCAGATCGAGAGATGCTCTGAACTTCTCGGAGCAGGTGTACCCAGCGACTGTGGGGCAAGAAAATGAATCACAGTCACGCGGCAGACCCGAGAATGTGTGTGGCCATGTGTGGCAAATTAAGTGTGGGGCTCCTTATTTTGCATATTAAGTGATATCACAGGAAGTGACATTTCAGGAAGAAAGGGTTACTTACATGTAAACATAGTTCTTCACAATATACTTTGAATATTACCTCAGGCTGGGAAATTCCCGAAATTTAAAATAAACATGTACAGAAGCAAAACATGAGTGCCACAGTGTGAAGCAGCAAGAAGGACTGATAGCAGGCACATACTCCCTAGGGAGGCATGTTCTCAAACTGTAGGCTTTCACTTTAGATGCACTTTTGTTGACAAATCATCACTTTAAAAGATGTTAACTTATTCGTAACATGTTTACCCTTCTTTTAGCTGTTTGGTTTTGGGCAGGGAATATAATTGGAGAATCCTGAAGTTCAAGGTTGGGCTCATGTTATACACCCTCAATGATAAAACCAGGGACAATCCACCATTGGAGTTTACGTTTGGAAACCTCTCCATTATAATCTATGCACCACAACGCTGCCTCAGAAGTGGGATTTAGGAGGCCCCAGACATCCTTTTGAAACGATACCCGCTCAGCCCGCCGGCATCTTTAGCCGGCCCTGAAAACACCCATTAAATTGGGGTAGTGGACAAATAGAACCAACATACTTTACTTGGCATAAAATCAAAGAACATTTTCGGAACGTAAGAATTGACACATTTTTATCTGTGACCTGTTACAGTGATTCAACCCTGCAACCCTTCTGAGCACATAATGCACAGAGTCTTTCTTGCTTATTTAATTTATAACACCTTAACAGTAAAAGGACTACAAACCCATGAGTCATATATTGAACTACCCGCTGTATAACTGTAAATATGTACTTGGCAGCCAATGACAGACCTCTATTAAATGTTTTAATTTGTCACACACTGGTAAGGAGATCCCCCAGGCTCACCACGAGCCCCTGGATGACACATCAGCACTAGTTCATCTTCTCTGGGGAAGAGGTCCTCGTTCCAACTCTGGCAAGTGAGAGATCAGCATGGCTAATCCAAGTCACACCAGCCTCTGTGTGGATAAAGGGGGTCCTGCTTGCACGCTTTATTCAGGTTCCAGCTAGTATAATAAGGATTTATGCCAGCGACTGATGAAGCAAAGTTGACCGAGCCTTAGCAAAAATGTGCCTTCTTGAGGCCCTCCCAAGAGCACCCAGAAACCATTAAACATGCTTAAGTGCATACCCACCCTGACCATGTTTGGGTTACTTTCATGCACATTCTTGATCTCAAAGGAATTGCTCGGATTTGTCCGTCTAAAAACCCTAATAAATGGGTGTTGGAAAACATATGTTGCCCCGGCCTTTGATCCGTTTGTGCTTTAGCAACACAAAACAGGTGATGGCTGAAAGGTTTAGAATTCATCTTAACCTCTGGCACTACTCTGGGCAGCAGTTCGGGCTGGACTGCCTCTTTTAGGGCAGGACCAATCCTGATTTTCATATGGTCTTTCTCCTTTCTGTAATGGCTTGGCAGGCGAAGAACAGGGGTCTGTAGGGTTGCCCAGAGTGATGCCCAAGGTTCAGATTAATTCAAAACCTTCCAGCCATCACCTCCTTTGTTTGCTTTAGTCACCCCAAGTGGGACGCATATGCCTAGACTTGGGTCCCCATACCAGCTGGGCCTAGAGATCCGAATTGCACCTCACTGCTGATGCCCGATGGGCTGAAACATGTTCAGAATAATTCAAAACAAACCTTCCAGCCATCACGTCTTTTGTGTGCTTTGTGGTAGATTCCGAGTCTGGGCGAGTGACCAGATGGCAGACAGGATTCAGTAATATTCCTGGTATGACTCTGACCTAGCTACACTTAAACGTAGGTGTAGGGCAGCTGAGAGGAAATGGAGGACTTCCTGTTCATCCTCTGACAAACTGTCCTGTTGCCTGCTACAAAGGCAATACCGACTCTCTGTCCTCACCAAGAAGAGAGTCCACATTCAAGCTTGTGTCTCTCCGGCATCTAACTCGGCCGAACTCTTTAAAATCTGCAAGGAGCTGGCCAACCCTGCTGCAGTCTCTACCCCTCCTGTTGCCTCCCAGGCTCTTTGCAATGCCCTTGCCTCTCACTTCATTTAAAAAACCAGGACATCCTGTCCACCCTCTCCACCCACACCCCTCCTCTCCCCTCTTCATCTGTGCTTGCTGACCATCCTTTAGCCACCCCCCCACCATCCTTCTCGTCCTTTCCTCTTTTCTCCCCTGACGAGGTCGCTAGAAAAGTCTGATCTATGAAAGCCTCATCAAAACAGGTTCATCCCCTGTTCCTCTAAAACCATCAAGGACCACATTGACACCCTTGCTCAGGCCCTGGCTGATTTTTGCAACCACTCCTTTGCCTCGTGATCCTTCCCCTACCCTCTGAAGCACTCCTTTGTGCATCCTCTTTTCAAGAAACCCACAGCTGATCCTTCCTGTCGAGCTAACTATTGCCCAATTTCCATTACTCCCTTTCTGGGCAAACTCCTGGAAAAGTTGGCCATCTCTCAGCTTAACCTTCATTCCAATTCTGTTGGCTGTCTCCATGACCACCAGTCTGGCTTCAGAGCTGCCAGAAGCACGGAAATTGCTCTCCTGAATATCCGTGAAGATCTGCTCTCCAACATTGACTCTAACATTCCCTCTGTCCTCATCCTCCTCGAACTCTCTTCTGCCTTCGACCCGGTCAACCATACCATCCTGCTCAACTGTCTCAGTGAAAACCTGGGTATCACTGATCAGGCTCTGGCCTGGCTGACCTCTTTCCTCTCAGATCGACCCTCCCAGGTCCAACGTGGATCCTTCCTTTCATCTATCTTCCTCTCTACCTGTGGTGTTCCCCAGGGGTCTAAGTTCTCGCCCTGGCTTTTCAACCAATATCTGGCAACTCTCGGCCACTGCATTGCCACTTTCTGCTCAAATTTCCAGTGCTACGCTGACGACACTCAACTCATTTTCAGGCTGCCCTCTGCCACCTCCTCTCCCTCTCTCATCTTTGATTGCCTAACTGCCATTCAAGATTGGGTTTGCTGCCAATGATCTTTGTCTGAATGCCAGCAAGACGGAGATCCTCCTCATCGGCACACCTTCACCATCCTTTCCCCTCACTCTCTGGCCGGCCTCCCTTGGCCCTCCTCCTGCCCTCACCTGCGGGGCTATGAACCTCGGGGTCATCTTTAACTCCACCCTTTCCTTCTCCGCCCACATCTCTGAGGTCTCTAAAGTCAAATGTCCTACTGCACCTCCTCAGAGGTACTCTGTCTTTCCTCTCCTTCCCCCAGAAGATCATGGTATCCCAAGCTCTGATTCTCTCAAGCTTGGACTATTGTAACAGCCTCTTTCTAAATCTACCTGCCTCTGCTCTCCGCTCTCTGCAACTAATCCAGAACAGGACTGCAAGACTTGTCCTTGGCCTCAAGCCTTGGGATCATATCTCTCCAGCTCTGAAATCTCTCCATTGGCTCCCAGTGGATGCAAGGATTAATTTCAAAACCCTCTGCATTGTCCACAAGGCTTTCTGGGGCCTGGGTCCAAAATACCTTCAGCCATCCCTCCGCAAATACCTCCCCTCTCGAGCCCTTCACTCCTCTACCTCCAACTCCCTCAGGGTCAGTCGTTTTTCAAAGAAATGAGCTGGGGGTAGTTCTCTGTCTTCGGCTGGGGTCTCCCTCTGGAACAGCCTCCCTGCCACTCTAAAACCTGAGGAGAACCATCTCCGATTCCGGAAGCACCTCAATACCTTCCTCTTTTCTTCTGCCTTCGCTCCCCCTCCCCCCTGCTGATCTGTTCTCTCTTGGCACTGTGCACCTGTCCACCCTCTCTCCTCTTGGCCCAGGTACCTGCTCACCCTGCCACCCTCCCGCACTGCCTCCGGGCCACCCCTTGCACTGGGGTCTGTATCTGTACCCGTACAGCCCCCCCTTTTTCTTCCTGCACTTATCAGACCTACCTTGTCTGCTGCCTTAAACCTAGCACTTGCAAATTGGTGGCTGCACTACCACTGTTTGCTGCCTTTATTATTTATTTATTGTTATTTATCTGTTTCTCCTCTGCTTCGCACTTTCCACTTCTCCCCCCTTCCATGCACTTTTCCCCTCCCCCTCTCCCATGCACTTGGCCGTTCTCAATGTCACTGGGCCTACTAAGATCGCTGTTTTGTTCTCCCCTGTTCCCCTCCCTTGCCTTGTCGCGCTCTGAAACATTTGTGTACGAGCGCAATAGAAATAAAATATCAATATCAATAAATCCACTTAAACGTTGCATGTCTGTCACATTGCAGGATTGTTCTACTGCAAGGCCTGACTGACTTTACGCCTAACCCCAATACATATGAGGCTGAGTTTGACAAAAAGGTGGACGAATACCTCACTGGTCTCTCCCAGGCTACAATAGAAAAATAAATCTTGAGAACATGTAATAGGTTAAGCAAGGACTCGCCACCTCCCACCCCTTACCTGATCCCCAAAACCTTAACTTTGTAGTATGATATAGATAGGAGTATACCTGTGTGAGGGATTCCAGCATTTCAGATACTTGAGTCCATAGAGAACCCATTTGTCAAGACTGCAGGGAAAAGCGAAACTCAAGTCCAAAGAGGCCTGACCGGGGCAACACTAGGACCCAAGCTAAGGGGGAATCTGTTCACATTTCTTAACTGGTCCAGGGATGGGATCAGAGGTTGCAATGTAAAAGTCAAAGACCAGGAAAGAGGGAAGGGAGTACAATTAGAAAAAAAAGGAAGAAGGCACATAGGCGAAAAACAAGGAGTACTAGAGACATGACAGCAAATTATAGAGGTGACCCATGAAACAACATCACCTTCCAAGCACGCCAAGACAGTAATGAATATCCAAAATTAGGTCAGGTAATGTATAGAGGTCAAACTTTCAAAAGAACAATCTGGTGAAGCATGGGAAAAAAGCCCTACTCGTGAGATAGTGTTGCTGACAAGTGTGTCGGACACTGAACAATGTGATTTCTTTTTTGCATTGCTAGATGTGCAATGGCAGCTAGAATGTGCCTACAGCAGCACAAGAGCTGTGCCGTGACACAACTGGCATGTAGTGTGCTGGGGAGCTTGGTGTCACAAAGCTACACTGCTCCCCTAAAAACCAGGGAAGGCCCACCAAAAATGGTGATCATCTGCTGGATCGCCTCCCTTGGAGGGCGACATGACAATATTGCATCAGATGAGCCTGATCTGGTGTACTCTACAGTGGGAAAGTGAGGTCTTTATGGATACCTGCTCGGGCTTTTCAACACAAAGGCTGTTTGCCAAAGTGTGGAGGGACCATCTGTTGTGGCCTGATTGCCGAGCAGGACTTGCTCAGCCTGAAGATTGCTGCGCCCTCCCAGGTAGTCGGAACAGTGCAGTATTGTGACCAGAGCCTGGGGGGACACTCACCCCAAAAAGAAAACCCTGTTGCATGTGCAGACTAGCTGCCATGGGACAAGGCTAGGCAAACCTGTGGATGGTGGAGCTCTGAGTGTGGGTCCAGATAGGGGCTTGACTCCTATGTGCTGGGTATCATTGACCATGAACTGCCAGATCTGGTCTGGATAAGTGACAGCCATGCATGGATATCTTCCAGATGCTTGAGTGCTGAACTGACAACTTCTGTAAGGTTCTTCAAGACGCTTTCGACCCAAGACATCGCCTTCATCCCAAGCTAAGAGAGGCATGGTAACCTGACTCACATTGCAGGTGACGGACGAGACTCTAGCTTGCCTAGTGAGTGAGTGCAGAGTTTAATCTGATGGGGCAGATTATCATTATGCAAAATGCCAGCTATCATCCTAGGAATAGACCCATCTTTCAAAGCACAACAAACAATGAGGGATAAATTCACAAAGGTGCCTTGACCTAGAAGGAAAAAGGAGATGCTGGTCACCAGTCACAAGGACGCGACAGTCACACTAAAGGCAGTTCAATAATTCAGAATGGCTCTCACAGACCAAGAATCGTGAAGTTGGGGCTGACGGTATACTTAATTAAGGGGCGGCATGCGAAAAGTCACCAAAAGACATCCTTAAGTGGCGGGAAGAGTTGTTGAGCTAGAAGAGACAGTTTTATTGTTCAAGATGCAGATCAAACAACTGACAGCTGCCACACAGAAACTGGAGAACAGGGCTGAAGATGCTGAAGGGAGGTCCAGGTTGTACAAAAGTACACTAATAAGCTCCCCTTAAAGAGTAGGTCACTGCTGAATTGTTTCTTAAGAAATGATTCCAGAAAACCTTCTAACTGAAAGGCCTCTGCAAACATCTTCTCAATCAAAAGATCAGATAGGGCCCCACTGAGATAGCCTTCTTCGGGTGCTCCATTTCACACATTTGGAAAAACATTTTTTTATTATGATAAAGAGACCGGGATGCTATTATACAAGGTGAAAGGGAAGTGGGCAAGATCAAATACAATGGGACATTGAGCTCAGTCCTCTCTGGCTACATTCTGAGGGTGCAATGGTTAAGGGAATATTTTGAAAATGTCAAAAATCAACAAGGAGAAGACCCCGTAAAATGCATTATTGTGTTCCCAGTGAAAGTGTACATCACCCAAGATGGTGTTAAGTCATATAAAAGGAACTCCTAAGGGAGTTTGGGGGAATTTTCAGTCTGTGGCTGTCCCTATGCACTGGACGGAGCTACCCTTAGGACGTAACAAATGGCTCTATTGCCTCTTTGCTTCACAAGCTCCCAGGCGAGGCCAGGTCACCACATCATAAAGGTGCCTTAATGGGAAATCAAGGTCCTTCCCCCTCCCATGCTGGGATCTAGCGCTCACCCTGCAACACTGTCTCCCAGCGAAACCGTAGTGCCTTAAGGAAGCTACATTCACAACTACATGACCAGAGCAGAATGGCTATATCTGGGAAGACTTCCCCCCTCAAGCCTTCCCAAGTGCTAACAGGAGGGGACGGTAGGGGCCGCCATCAGTTCATGTTGATCAGGCTATGTACACTTAATAACGACTAAGCTCAGTGATAAGCCCAGAAATTCAAGCATTTCCACTTGGTCTAAAGATGGCACACTGAGGTTTTAAACTCCCAGTCCACATTTTAAACAACAATCCAGCAATTACTAAGAATGAGCAGGAAAGAAAGACACAACACCTGGGAATTAAAAGAGGGAGAATGAAACAGGTGTGAGTAAGGCAGGGATGGGGAGCTCACAAAACCCACAACCTGCAGGGAATAAGACAAACTCCCAACCAATCTTCTGTATTATAATTAGTGTAAGTAACTCCCACTCCAGTGGAGAGCGAACCAACATTAGCCTGCTAGAGGCAATACCCCGTGAACATTAACCAGGGGCAGAAAAAAAGGAGAATTGATTGCAAACTTGTTGAAAGTTTTATCAAAGAATCGAGCCAGGAATGAGAGAGACATCTCTGAGCAGCCTTAGGCCTTGCAGGGCTTCACCATGGCAACAACCTTGGCTTAGGGGAATACATACATACATGCTGGTAAATTATTGCCTAAGGCAGGGGAATATAAAATTCCCCAAGGCAAAGGGGGGATAAGAAATACTTGCTTTTAAGTGTGTGTTGGCTCTAATCCGAGTGGCCGTAGAAGGTAAACCCTGGCTCAAGGGCAGCCCTGTGAGAATCACAGAGAATTCATAGGGATCCGGAGAACTGAGCCGAACACAGAACTTGAAGGTCTATATAATCTAAGACATGAGCTGGGTGCTCTATCCCTGGGAAATTAGGGAACATCTACTTGGGCACTAGGCCCTATACAGTAGGTCTGAACATTTGTTACAATCGCTAAACTGGGCACATTGATTTAGTTACTACCCGTCAGTTATAGTTGTCACATAGACCCAGTAAGCATTTATCCCTACACCCAATGCTATAGATAAGGTTTTGATATGGGAGTATTTTATTGCCTATTTTTTAAAGTTGGGATTAAAATGATTTTTAGGGAGTATTTTATAAGCAAGTAAAAATATATATGTTTTTTAAACTCAACTTTATTAACATTTTGGATTCATTTGCATTACATTACAGCAATTTTCTGAAGGTCATCCACGCATGCATTAGTCTTACATTTCTACAACAATCTCCTCTGCCCCCAAGACCTGTCAACTCCACCACCGACCCAGGGGAAACCATAACAAAACAAGCACTGTGACATCTGTCCTACTCAATCACTTGAATACCTCACAGACTCCTTTTAAATTGGTCCTCTTACCCCATCTGCACACCATAGGGGAGGAACGTTCCCCATGCTCCCCCTACTCCTCATCCTCCCCAACCCGACCTGCACCCTCCTTCAACAGTTAAACTTCTGTGGACATGCGTCTGGTCTGAAATCCTCATTCCACTTGAAAGTTTGCCCACCCGCCTGTGTATGGCTGCTGTGATCCTTTCCATCACAATATGCTTTCCCCTATATTTATCCATTCCCTCTATCCCAGGAGGGCCAATATTTTCCAGTGAGTCGTCAGTGCAGCTCTTCCCGCTAACAGCAGGGAATGCGGCAAGTGCAGTAGAGCAGTATATTCCCCCCGCTGTCCTCCAGTCCGAATAAGACCAAGAGTGGTGTCTTTGTTCTAGGGACCCCCTCCACCTCCTTGAACCACCCAAGGACTTCATCCCAATTAACCTGATCCTTAGGACATTCACACCACCACATATGCCAATAATCGGCACGCTGCCCACATTCGTGCCAGCATAGAGGGGTTGCCCCCAGAAACATCCTAGAGAGGGAGACGGGTCATACTGCCACCTGTGAAGTAGTTTGATCGCATGAAGTTTATACTGGCAAGCAATGGAAGTTCTGTAGGCCCTTTGATAAATGTACTGCCATATCGTTTCATCTACTTCGCAGCCCAGGTCTCTTTGCCACTTAAGCCGTTGTTTCTCTGTACTTGCCAGCCTCCACCAAGGGCCCCATACAGGGCTGAGATCAACCCCTTAATTTCCCTTCTGGAGTCGAGAACCTTCTCCAGGGGAGTTAACTCCCTTTGTACCATGTCCTTCCATGTGTCAGCTGTGAGCACACCCTTCCGCTGCATGTAAATAAAAAACAACAATTTTCCTATTCCCAGCTGCCCCTTCAGGTCGACCAATGAGATGAACTGGCCCTCCCTCCATAGCTGACCAACCCTTGTGAAGCCAGCATCAAACCATGTCTGGAACCTATTCAGATTCGGGATCTGCTCTCTCACCCCAGAGCCACTAAGGACTTGCGGGATAGGGCCAAGTTGTGCTCCCCTAATCTCAGTTCCCTTCCACCACAGACTCCAAATAACCCCCACGATGGGATGTTCCCTAATCCTCTTCGGAATCTTATCTGTCGGGCCCCAAATCCATTCTACCACCATCGCCGGTCTGAGATGAACGTTCTCTAATACCATCCATTGACAGTCCCCTTGCACCGTCAGATGTAGAACCAACACCCTGAGTAGCGCCGCCTTATAATACAAATAGTTATCTGGAAAGCCCACCCCTCCTTTTTCTTTTGGGAGAACCATAACATCATATGCCACCCTTGCTTTCTTCCCCTGCCACAAGAACCTCAAAAGGCGGCTCTTAACCTCTCGGAACATGGTAGAAGAGATTTGAATCGGAATCATCTGAAATAAATAGAGGATCAGTGGGAGGAAGTTAATCTTTATTGCATTCAACCGCCCAAACCAGTAGATTGTCAATCTACCCGATTTCTCTAAGTCCTCAAATAGTTTTGCTAAGAGTGGTGGAAAATTTGCATCGTAGAGATCACCTATCTATCCCGTGACATTGATGCCTAGATAGCGCAACTGATCTTCTTCTACCCTCATTCCCAATCCATCCCGACCCTGTCTTTGTTCCGGCCCCAGCAGGTCCAGGGAGAATAGATTTCCCTCTATTCCGAAAGCCAGAGAGCACCCCATATTCTTCCACTATATCCACCACGGCGGGGACCGAGGACCACGGGTTCCTAAGATGTAACAGGATATCATAAGCGTATAAGCCCAATGTATATTCTACCCCCCACCCCCTACAAGTATACCCTCTACCCAGGGATCTTCCTGGAGCTTTCTGGCCAAGGGCTCCATGGAGAGAGCAAAGAGTGATGGTGAAATGGGGCACCCCTGCAGCGTTCCCTGTGTCAATTCAAACCATCGTGAGAACTCCCATTAGCAACCACTCAGGCCTTCAAATCATCGTATACCAACAAAATTTGACGTATAAACCCAGACCCCACTCCGAACTTGACCAAAGTTGCCTTCAGGAAATCAGTTCACTCTCTCGAACACCTTCTCCTTGTCAAAAGATAGGAGCTTGGGGTTATCTGCTCTACCTCTGGCCTCTGCAATCAGGTGCAGGGATTTACATTGTCTCCCCCTTATGAAATCTACCTGGTCGGGATGCACCAGTCTCAGCATATGCACGTCTAGCCTTGAAGCTAAGACCCCAGTGAATATCTTTGCATCCACATTGAGGAGAGAGATTGGGCGGTACGAACCACATGCATTGGGGCCTCTGCCCTCTTTATGTATCACTGTGATAAGAGCCTGCATGAACATCTCCGGGGTCCTCCCAGTTTCAAAGATGTGGTTAAATAATTTGGCCAGGTGTGGGACCAGTACGCCTCCAAATTACAGTATACCTGTCCTCCCCCGGTGCCTTACCCAGGTGCATGTTACGGATTGCGTTCAATATCTCTTCTCCAGTAACGGAAGTATCCATTTCAGTAGTCTCCTCGGGTGTCCGCTTTGGTAAATGTACCTCAGCCATATATGGTCCCACCCCCTCCCCTTCTGAAGGGGACTCTCCTCTATATAAATCTTTGTAGAAGTCCGCAAAACGTCTCACTACCCCCCTTGAAGATGTCTTCAGTGTGCCACCTGATCCCACCACCCCCCTATACATCTGTCACCACGCTGACCGCGCAAGCACGCTGCCAACAGGGCATCCACATGGTCACCCTTTTATTAATTTTTCTGCTTCAAACCTGAAGCTTCTGAATAGTCCTGCCTTCATCCAGTAGCCAAATGTCTCCCTCTTCCCCTTAGCTCCTCTTTCATTTCCCCCACTACTCCCGCTGTTGCCTGTATCCATCCTTCCAAGATCCCAATCTCTTTGCACAGGCTATACTCCACCAGAGTCCTTTCTCTCTTCCTGCGCACCCCCTCCCTAATCAACAGGACCCTCCCGGTCGCCTTAGCTGCACCCCATCCTGTACTCTGGTCCATCTCCCCTTTGTCATTCAGAAGAAAAAACTGTTGTATCTCTCCCTCTAATTCCTCCTCTTGGAACACCTGGTCATTTCACAGGGATTGATTACATTTCCATTTAGAATTTTTAGGGCCCAAGTCCTTCCAGGACAAATCTAGGGATACCATGTCATGGTCGGACCAGGCAGCTGGGTGGATCTCTTAGCTCATCACCCCCTGACCCCCTGGGATACAAAGGTAATTTATGTGAGTATAGGTCCTATGGGGCACGGAGTAGAAAGTGAATTCGCTTTCTTGGGGGTGAAAGAAGCGCCACATATCCTGCAGGCTGTGCAAATCCAGACATTCCTGCACCCCTCCCCTGCCGCCATGGGGGCCCCGTCCCAGTCAGTCACATGGATCTCCTGTCCTATTGTGGATCTGCCCACATGTTGAGGTCCCCTCCACAACCAACCGGCTCGCCCCTTCATTCAGAACTTTCTCCAACTTGGACTTGAGAAAGTGCATCTGCCCTGGTTAGGGGCGTATAGAGTCACAAAGGTCAATTGGACTACCCTCAGGGAGCCCACTAAGAGTAATTCCCTTCCCTTCCCACATGTCCACATCCTTTCGACTTCCAATCTCAACCTCTTATGTACCAGCATGCCAAAAAACCCTTTTCTCGCATCTCCCGAGCCGCTGAACACCTAGTCAAGAAGTCCACATGGAATTTTCCTTTCCTTTCCCCTAGAGAACCTCGACTCCTGGAGGAAGAGAACATCGATCCCCATTCCTCGAAACTCCCTATCCACAAATGACCTTTTAGTTGGTGAATTCAGCCCCTTTACATTTAGTGTGCAAAATCGCAGGCAATCAACACTTTCCCCTCTATTCAGGTCCACCATTCCCTCACTTCAAATCTCACCGCCTGGACAGACTACACCCACCACCACCCATTTGTCCCCCGGGTCGGAAATACTCAAACTTGTCCCTCCCCCACTCCCAACTTCCCTCCACCCCCAGCTGCCCTTTACCCCCCTGTGGCCCCCACTCCACTCCAGTTAGTATCAATGAATGAACATCCGCACCACCGATAGGACCCAGTCATCCTGGTTAACCCACACTGTTTCTCATAATCAAGAGCCCCCTACACCTACTCATATCCCTAACAATCCGTAAACTACCCCAAAATTTCCTTTTAAACCTTCTTCACCCACCCCCCAGAAACACCCCCAAAAGCATTCAATGACAGTCCTCCCGACAGTCTACTCTGGTCTACCATCCCCTAGTTTCAAACCACCCCAGCCCTCTCCATCCCCCAGTTCGTCCCCTCGGGGGGACCCTGGTCGGAACTCCAAACATTTTGCCAGATAACCAACACCCATGTGCACCTAGAGCACTTGAGAAAGGACCTTCAAGCAGATGGTATGTTATTTTATGTTAAAGGTACGTCACCAACGGAATTGGTCCCCAGGCGCTCTGGCGGATCTGTAAATAGGAAGGACGGGTAGAGTTAGTAGGGAGGAGGGGAGAAGGAGAGTGGGAGAAGTGGTGTGCTGTTAGCAGCTTCAGCTCAGTATACATCGAGTGCTGGTCTTTGGTCCTAGTATCGGATCGGGCGAGACCTCGAGTGCTGTAGGTGATGTTTGTGTTGTTGATGCGGTGTGGTAAAGTGCGTGCAGATTGCTGGGAGAGAGATGGTTGTGTGGCTTTGTGTGGGTTAAGTATGCAGAAGATTGAGAGTTGTGTTAGTGGGGTCTGTATCCTGATTCAGGTACTTCTGGTTCCATTAGAGTTGCATACCTGTGGGTTGGGTTATTGCTGGTTCCTCGTAGGCCGACTCAGTTTGGTGGTACTGCGCTGATCCAGCTGTATTGTTTGGATTGATAGGTGCGTCTGAACCTTTTCTTCGGGTGCGGGACTGGGTAGGTAATATGTATTCTCTGGTTATCTAGTGTGACACTGGTCGGTTGATGCTTTGAATGGTTCAGGGTCGGAGTGGTGTTGATATGGCGTCCTAGTGCATTCGTCTTGGTGAGCCTGTGTTTTCAGTCGTTCATTTCCTTCTGTTTCCTTCTGTCATGACTGTCTTTCCGTTGGTTCTTTGGTTTCCGTGGGGTAACATCCTTGGGGCTGTTGTTTAGTTGAAGTTTTTGTGTGATGGGGCATTGTGCTTACCGCTGTGTGTTGGTGGACAGTGTGTAATGATGAAACATTCTGTTTCTCACCCACTGGATTGGGGCTTGTGGTGCAGTGCTTCCTTTCACTCTCTAGCTGTTGTCCTTAGGCCTGTTGGGAATGGTTATAGTTTAAGGTCATGGTCCTCTTGATGATTTGTCCTAGTATTTCTGTCTTTGTCTTGCTATGTTTACGGTCTTTGGTCGTATTGCGGCTGTCTCCCAATTAGTCGTTTAGTATGTCGTGGGATATTTACCTTAGGGTTTTTCCCATTGATTGCTTGGTGTGGATCATGGTCTCTCTACTTTCATTGATGTTTTAGTTGTGTGTGTGCGCCCCTGTGGCCGGTCTTTCTAGTTATGACGTGAAGAGCCAGGTTTTGAGTAGTTTCCTGACTAGTATGTGGTTTCTTGTGTTAAGTATGTACTTTGGAAGGTCATTCCAGGTTTAGGGGCTTGGTGAGAGAAGGAGGATCTTCCAAGTTTTCTTTTGTTGTAGGGTTTCGGTTCCAGGCGGATGTCAATGCTTGATCTGAGCGTTCTTGTTGGTTGATGTAGACGCAGTTTGTCTCTCAGGAACTCAGCGCCTTCATTGTGTACTGCTCTGTGCATAATGCACATTGTTTTGAATTTTATTTGTTGTTTTATTGGTAGCCAATGTAGTGTTTTCAGCTCTGGTATGGCGTGTTCTCTTCAGGGTAGTTTCAGAAGTAGTCTGGCTGCCGCGTTTTGAATGCGTTGTAGTTTCTTTACGAGTCGTTCAGGCATGCCTAGGTATAGGCTATTGGCGTAGTCTACTCTGGACATGACGAGGGCGATGATGGGGGTTGTTTTGTTGGCGAACGATAGGAACGGTAAGATCCTCTTTGCCACTCGCAGGAGGAATAAGCATTTCTTGAGGAGAACGTTTACTTGTGGCTCTAGCATGAGATTATTGTCCATCAGAACCCCCAGGTTTTGTACAATCGGCGAGTGTGCTGGGGTTGTCCCGAGTTCCCTTGGCCAAGGGATGAAATGGTTTTCTCCTCCATTTTTTGTGACGATCATTATTTCAGTTTTGCCTGAGTTGATTTTGAGGCAGTTGGAGTTCATCCAGAAGAATACATCGCAGAGGCAGTTTTCTAGCGTTGAGTTTAATTCCGGGTTGTCTTGTATTTTGAAGATTATTTGTGTATCGTCAGCATAGTTGTAGCATTGTGAGGCCGTGGCTTTTGATGATTCTGATAAGTAGATACAGGCAGATGTTGAATAGTAGCGGGAGAAGGATGATCCTTGTGCTACTCCACAGGTGGAATCTCTCGGGCTGTATTTGAAGGGTTTCATCCATACGGTTTCCGTTCTGTTTGTTAGGAAAGATTTGATCCATAGTAGGGCGGTGTCTGTTATTCCAAGTCCTTCTAATCTCATTATGAGGGTGTCGTGGTTAACTGTGTCGAATGCTGCCGATAGGTCTAGGAGTATCAAGGCAGTGCTGTTGTCCGAGTCTACGTTCATTTCTAGATCGTCCCATATTGAGAGTAGAGCTGATTCCGTTCCTCTCAGTGGTCTGAAGCCAACTTGTGCCTGGTCTAGTAGATCGTGCTCTTCTATGAAGTCTTGGGTTGTTTTGTATATGTACGTTTCGAACAGTTTGGCTGTATCCGGGATGTTGGAGATGGGCCTGTAGTTGGAGAGGTCCTCTACGTTTCCCTTATCTTTGAGTAGTGGCCTGATTTATGCAGTTTTGAAGGCTTGTGTCACTTTCCCAGCTGCGATGGAAAGGTTGAGGACATTTCTGTGATATTCCATGGCTGTTCCTTGTTTAAGAATCGATTTGTATATGTCTGGTGGGTGGGGTCTTCGAGGGAACCCCCAGTTATTGCTTTCATTCACCAGTTTGACAAATGTCTCCACTGATATTTCTGGAAAGCTTTGTAGATTGTTTGGGTGCTCCTCCTGGGTGTAGGTGGGGATCATGGTCAGATCAGACGGTCTGCTTTGTATGGTTTGTTGGATGTTGGTGATTTTGTTTGTGAAGTGGTCTGCAAGGTCATTGCAAAGTTTCGTGGACTGAGTCGGTGTGTTACATCCCGGAGGGTTTATGACTTCGCTTTTTGTATGCCCGGTTGTGTTGTAGGAATTTCAGTTTTTTCGCAGTGTCGTTTTGTTTTCTCCAATCAAGTTCTAGTCTTCGGTTTTTCCTTTTCATGGTGCTAAGTAGTGGGGTGAACCATTTTGCCATTGCCCGTTTATGAGAAGAAGTGAAAGGTTTTTCTTTGGCAATGTTGTCTATAGAAGTTATAATCCAGGAATGCAGCAGGGTTACTTTTTTGTCCAGGTCATCTTCTTCCGTGACTGTTGGGTGTGGTTTGCTTAGCTCCAGGAGTTCAATCAGGTTTGAGTTTTTGATGGTTCTGCAATTTCTTTTCATGGTGTTAGTTGTTTTGTCCGGTTGACTGTTTGTTGGGGTGGTCATTTTGATTACGAAGGGGATGATGAGATGGTCGCTCCAGGGTATTTGATTGCATCAAGTGTATGCCCTGCTGAGTGGGTTGCTTCTTTGACTAATTGCTGTAGATTCATTGCTGCTAGTTGGCTGGTTAGCGATTTTTGTATGGTCATGGTTTCTTCTTCAAACCAGATGTTGAAATCCCTGAAGACTATCAGGTGATTGTGTTTGATGGCTAGGACGTGATTGCTTCTGTGAAGGCGTCTACGAAGGTTGCATCATAGGTTAGTGGTCTATATATTAGTATGAATTTCAGGTTTGTTTTGGGGTTTACTGCTAGAAGTATGATTAGGTATTCGCACTTATGGATTTTTAGTGGGTCTTCCAATTTGATCTCCAGGTGTCTAGGGCGCTAGAGGACCACCCAAGATGGTGGCTCATCCGTGAGCTCCCTGGAGGATCCTAATAAATCCTGCCAAATCGCTGCAATCCTGACATTTTGCCACATAACCTGTGCAGTCACAGACTCTCCAGAGATCCCCATGCAGTCTGCGTCCGATATTGCAAAAGGAAAAGCTGCCGAGGACCCTGTACCCTGCGCCAGGCCGGGCCCACGGAGCTCAGAATGGTACCCTCCCCCGGCCCCTGGGACGACCCGAAGATCGCTGCTCCTGACCCCCAGCGCGCGGAAATTGGCAGCCCCGGAGCGCGAGCGGGGCCCATCCGTTCCAGCAGAACCAGCGAGGAGGGCAGGCGGGACTCGCAGCTCCGTGGCAGCCCCCGGGAAGGCGAGCGGGGACGCGAGGGCGCCACAGCAGTAAGCCGCGGCAGAGGAGGAGACGGCCAGCAAGGAAACAGCCGGCCCTGACAAGGGCGGCATGCCGAAGGTGAGAGGCGCAGCGGGGGCCCATAAGGCATCAGAGCACGCACACAGGAGGTGTGCAGGAGAAGTGCAAATGAGCCGCGCTTGTCCATGAACACAGCCTGAAGACTCTAACTTAACATCTGAAGGGAGCGGAGCGCTGGGAACGTGAGGCCTTCTCCTTTCATGCCCAGACACAAGTAGTCCATGGGACAGCTCACCTGGGGGCCAGCAGTAGGGGCAAGCGCCCCCAACATTATTACAGCAAACAGCCACAGAGAAAGCACCCCCAACATTATTACAGTAAACAGCCATCAGAGAACCCACTGATCACCCCATGTGATAGACTGACATGCCTGGGCCCTCCCAGCGCACAGGGAGCCTGTAGAACATATATTAGCCAACAGAAGACCCCTACCCAGCCCGTGGGGATGAGACCCTCGCCATCTGGGGCCCGAGATCCTACAACCGTGCATTATTGTGCATCTTGGCGCCGGGACTGACATCGCACAACGCCACGAGGCCGGTCCTCTCCCCCTCCTGCGGCGGCAGAGCTTGATACCGAGACCACCCTTCAGAGAGGTCCCACCAGCAGACATCAGCAAAATAAACATTTGGGCAGCCCAGCCCCATGGGATCTCTCCCCCTGTTGGAGTAGGACGCGCCTGACATCCAGCCTGGCTCCGATTCACAGTGGTCCATATATTGTGGAGACGCCAGACGATCCTGTGACAAGCGCCAAGATGGGCAAACACGATAAATTGCAGCGGAAACTTAACTTTGACGCTGGACCTGTGTCAAAAACCCCAAGATAAGAAAACTGCCCGCAGTCCCAACACAACCATGACGGACTGGAAGATGAACACCAACGGCAGGTAGACATCCGTGAGATCCTCCTAGATCTCAAAACAGGGATAGGGAACATGGACAGCAAAATGGATACACTCTCGTCCAAGGTAGAATTACTTCAACATCGCCTGGACAAGCACAAAGACAGATTGGACAATGCAGATATCCAGATGTTCCTTGTGAATGATTGCCAGTCCTCACCCTCTTTTGGTTTTTCTGTTTGCTTGGACGCATTTGAAGTATTCAGGCAGGCAGTTGTTGAGGGTGATCTTGTAGTTGTTGTCTAGCCCTGTTTCTGTTACAAGCAGGATGTCGATCCCTCCGCCTCAGAGCAGATCGTATATCTTGGTGGCATGTTTGGACATTGACCTTGCATTGATTAGGTTGCAGTGGATCTTTTCGGTATGATTTTGCTTGTTAGTTGTTCCTTGTTTTGGTTTGTGGTTGTTTGGTTGCAGTGCATCCTTATTGGCGTTGATTGGGGGTGGATGAGGATCAGCGAAGGCTGCATCTTCATTGAAGCGGTCTGCTAGATTGAAAGCTTGGCTGTTCAATGGCGGTGCTTCTCTGTTTATGCCAGTTAGGTGAAGGTCCGTGAAGGCTTCTTCTTCGTTGAATTGTTTGGGTTGTTGGTTGTTAGATCTTTGTCGTCATTATGTCCTGTGTGGCGTGGGTGTTGAGGGTGTCCTTCTGTTCTTGTGATGTATGCGGTGATGGGGTTGGACTCTATCCACATTCTTCTTGGGTGCTCCCGTCTTTTTCCTGATTGTCTCGGGCTGTTCTTTGTGTGTCTTGATGTCTGTGTCGTTGCGGTATCCTGGTTCAGGGGTTGTTGCGAGGTATGGTGTGAGATATAAGGATTTTTTCCTTTGGAAGTTTGTTCTGGTCATTTTGGTTTTTGGCGTTGTGTTTCCTCTATTTGCGGTTGTTGCTTCGGTGGTAGGTGGATTTGTGCATCTGTGTCCAGTGCGGCCTTGTCATGTACCCTTTCTCAGCGTCCCTTCCAGGTCCGGGCCATTTTGGTGCTCAGTGCAGAGGTGCCAGTTGAGTGGGTGGCTGCTGTGTCTTGTGATGGGAGTACTGGTGTTTTTTCTTGTGTTGGTAGGCTTGGGTGCTTTTTTGTGCTGTCTGTTCTTCGGGTGGGTTGGTTTGTGTATCCTCGGAGCGACATCCGGTGGGGTTGTGGTGCTAGGCGTACAGTTGTCGGGGTGTAGTTCAAAGTTCAGTGGTGTCTATGTAGGTCTCTCAAAAAAGGTGAGGGCGGTTGAAACTATACTATAACGGTCTGGTCCTCACTAGGAGTATGTTAAGGTGGTTAAGGCTAAGTTTATGCTTGGAACTAAGTCTAACTATGTTCTAGAGTCCCGTATGGTAGGAGGGACTCTAAGGAGTATTGTAATCCTTACAATGCAAATTTTGGGAGCGAAACCCCTGCTCAATTTGAGAGACCTGTATAGTGGGAGAGAGGCCTATCAATGCAATCTGAATATCATACGATGCAATTTGGGAACAGAACCCCTGCTAAATTTGAGGGACCTGTATAGTGGGAGAGAGGCCTATCAATGCAATCTGAATATCATACAATACAATTTGGGAACAGAACCCCTGCTAATGGTGAGTTATCAAGTTCCATTGGCTCTGCCGGTGGAGTATTCACCTTCCTGAATTTCCTTCAGCCAGGAACCATGCGCCTGTTCGGACCAAATGCTGCGTTCAGGAAAAACGCCTTCGGTTTCCCATGGCCAATTTCTTCTTGTTCAGCTGGTGTCTGTCTTAGGGGGTTAAGGGGGGGTCCAGGTGGGTGCTTTCGCCACCTTTCAACCCAGCGACGCGGGAGCAGCACACTCAGGCTGTGACCATGAGCATGCCCCCTGGTGACCTCCGTAAAAATATGTTTTAACTAAAAAACGGAAAAGTGTTTGTAATAATTATTCCTTTGCACCTAGGGGGCGCTGTTGAGCAGCCGACGAAAATGGCTGCCTAGTCGGTGAGCTCCGTCGGTACCCATCTAAATCTATCAAACATCGGCGTTAATCTGCCATCCTGCCTAATGCTACTGCCACGATTCTTCTAATCTAACTATCCGGTTCACACAGTCAAAGTCTGGGAAGGAATCGGTGCCTGGAACTGGCACTACGGACATTAGGGCCTGCGGCCCTGTGTGGCCTCCTGACAGACCCCTTCTGCGGCCGCTCGCGGCCCGCGGACACGCCTCCCTCCCCGGAGGCGCTCCCCCACCTAACCATCGGGTCCGCCGACGTGGGCTCCCTGCGTTGCCCCGACGCCCCAAGGATCGGATCCCCCGCTGGAGCACTGAAGATCGAGCCTTGTTGCGGCGCACTGGCTGCCAGGCTCGTTGGGCCGTCGCTTGGATCCTGCTGCCGTGGGCTGGACTGGAGCCCCCCTCGCGATCACACAAAGCCATGACCCCCCCTGGCCTGGAGAGACAGGGGCCGCTAAAGCTGCGCTGAGCAGTGCCGGGAGACGCCGCATGGATGGAGCGGCCTCGGTCTCCCGGGAAGCGTTAAAGGATAGTTCCGGGACTTTTTTTTTATTGTCCCTACGGGTCGGCCATGTGTTTGTAAGCATAAATCGGTAGATCGTAGGAAACTTTCCTATGGACCTTACCCGACTTTTCGCCCATTATCGCACTCGAAATCAGCCTCCATTTTGTGATAATCCTATCATTCCGCCGCATCGACCTGGCTCACCTGCCTTTGCGGCACTAAATCAAATCCCCCGCCCCTGAAACAGACATTATCAAAACATTCATATTCCCCGCCTCTCTCCGTGACGTTACTGTGCTGCGTAGGCAAACGCGCCCAGGCGTCTTCTACGCGACTCCACACAGACCCCGGAAATCAACACAGATCAGCTCACAATACAGCGCACCACAATTCGGAATATGAAACTGTACTTTGAAATCAAACCGCAAGATTGTAAATGTGGTAAAGTACATTTATTTGACATCAGATGTTTAGAGAATATTCAGCGATTTGCATTTTTATTTGCTCATGTTCCAAAAAGTTCGTATTGAGGAACGCGATGGTCCTTTGCTGTACACAGGGTCTTAGAGCATCTCACAATACAACGCCACAATTCGGAATGTGAAACCGTGGTTTAAAAGCAAACGGCAAGATTGTACATTTGGCAAAGTACGTTTATTGGACATCAAATGTTTAGAGAATATTCAGCGATTTGCATTTTTCTTTGCTCTCGATCTAAATTAGTTCGTCTTGAGGGAAGCGATGTTCGTGTGCAGTACACAGGGTGTTGGTTTACGATAAAAATAAGCTCTTCGGTCGCACTGATAATCGCATGGCTGTTCCAACAACGAGGCACTAGGCCACCACAACGGTAGGTATGTTGCATCTAACCGTTAGTACGTAAGGGCATACTTGTACTTGGCGATCGTCCCATAAAATGGTCAGGGTGGTAACGTTGTTCACGCGGAGAAGCAACTGGCGGCTGTAGAAGCTGTCCGCCGGTGTCCGGTACTCGTGACACAGACAGTAGTGAATGATGTACCTAAAAACATAAAAAATGAAATTAGTCTCACCATCAGATCCTTATTAAAATCATAGCGAGGACAGCGCTACTGGGTGTACACAAGTGTTTAAAGGCGTGGCGAGGCAGGGAGGGGGGGGGAGTGGAGTACAAGGTAAGTAGCATAAAATAATAAATAAATAGGGCCAGCTGGTGGCAAGTGCAAGGTAAGTGCAGAACAAGTGCTGGGAAGGGGGGGCTGTAGGATACTGAGACAGTCCCCCAGTGCAGGGGTTGACAGGGAGGCAGTGCAGGTGGAGAGTGGAAGGGCCCAGGACCGAGGTCGCAGACAGTGGACCAGTTGTAGCAGGGGAGAGGGAGAGAGAAAGCAGAAGCAAAGAGGAAGGTTTTGAGGTGCTTCAGTAAAAGCAGATGTTTCTCCTCAAGATAGTGCGCGGTAGAAAACAATATGCCACATAGAACGAACAAGTACAACTGAACCCGTCTTTAAAGCCACTGTATAGTAATGAAATTGCGGTATAAACTCATCAAAAGTTACTTACATTATATTTGCATTTTCCATTGTGTCTCTGTGTAGGGCAGACCCGAAACACCACTCCTTCTTTGCCGACGTTACTTCTTCTAATGAACGTGGCTCATCGTTTCGTTTCTGAAATTTTATTCATTATCTTTTCTTAGTCTTTCAGGATGGTCCCGGCCTGTCAAGGTCAAATCACAATAGAACCTTATACTGGGTCGTGGGCCGTTCCGCCACCCGAGCAAAACATCAAAGCAGCTGACCTTCACTTTGAGCGAGCACACATTTCTAGTTAGCTGCAGTTAGTGTAAGGGCATCTTGTCTGCGTGCCTTTTTTTTTATTGTCCCTATGGGTCGGCCATGTGTTTGTAATACGGAAACATTCTATAATTTTTGTAAAAATGATTTATATTACTGTTTGGTTTAATTGCAATGGGCCTGCAACATGAGGAGACTCGAGAGAACAGACAATCAAATTACAATCATTTAAACCGTGATGTGTATTTCTCAATGAGCTCTGCTTTAGGTGGACATGGAACAGAGGCAATGTTGGGTGGCAATGCAGTTGTCCCCTGCATAGGTTCGTTCACCACTCCATGTATGTGCCTATCGAGGACATCTACGATAAGTCTCTCAATAAACTCATATTGCATATCCTCAAACACTGGTTTGATCACCCATTGTTTACTTCTTTTAGTGAAGGCCTTATTGTAGCGAAGCGTCCCTAAAGTTCCGGTCGTCCTACTTTGTTGACGGCCAACATTATGGTTATGTGCCAAGACCGCTAGAAGAGTCCGATTTATCATGCCTTCCATGCCAAAATGCAATCTTTTGGGCCTGTACTTTAGGCACATATTGTGGAACACCTCCAAATCTCCTGTGTGGCAGAATTCCGTGAGTCCCCTCAAATCTCTTGTTATAGTTTTATCAAATACAATCTTTTCAATGGCCTTGTGAGTGGGTGATGAAGGAATCAACCACTTCTTCTTCCGTGCCTCCTCTGTGGACAAATGGCCATGTTCACATTTGTGGAAATGCTCATTTGTCGACCATCGATGTACGTTGCTACAGTGCAACATTACTGACCGCCATTTTTCCAGTAGAATTTCCAACGACCCTTCACATGTTTTTGAGCTCCACCAAAGATGGTTGCTGATTGACTTGGACCACTGTGAAATACCTTGCATATCTTTTTTTTTTCCTGCAGCCGACAATTTTTTATTGATTGTTTTTGCAAGATGCCATACGTCAAATTGGTGATTTATATTTTTGTACTCTTCTCTCATTGTCTTGGCAATTGAAACGTGTCTGTCCGTGGCTATCAGGTCGATCACCATTCCCCGCGATTGTAGTTCTTGCAATGATGCTACAAAGCCAACTTTCTCCATGGCCACTGAGGATGTACTTTGTGACACCTGCACGACCACCGAACTCACAATTTTCTTACTTTCCATGTCCTGAAAGTGGTAGGTGCAGTACTTGGCTGAAAATCCTGGGCTGTCGCACTGTCCATCACCGGCTAGCCTGAAGCGTTTGCCCGCGAATGTACTTTCCATTGACATTTTTTCCATTCTCCAAGCTTCGCTGATGGCTGGAAATAGATAATCGGTTTGGTATTTGTAGAACTGACTTTTCGCAATGAAATGGATTCCCACAAACTGAAAGAAATACTGTAACTTTTTAAAACTTGAACCACTAAAAAGTGCGGCCGCTGCACAAAGTAGATTGCCTGCTGGCAGTTGCCCCAGCATGGGTTGTGCAGACCATGCGAACGGATGATATTGTGTACAGGTGGCATGTATTTTAAGGTTAGTGCCTCGAATTGCACGAGTCACATTAATCAATGGCTCCCCACATACTTCCCCACCAACCCAATGCCCACATTTCATCATCATAATAATATCCATCAAACAGCTATCGAATACAATGAATTTGGCCTCTTTCCTTATACTGTCACTCTGCATCCCAGCTGGTTCGGCCTGTAACGTTGAGGACATGTCACTCGCATGAAAGGTACAATCTCTGATATCGTCTTCCGCTATGCTGAGTGATATTGATGGTGTTTCATTGTCGTCCACTTCATTCTCTTCCATTGCAACATCTGTTCCTTGTCCGGAGATGGGAGAAAAAAACAATGTCTTCAACTTTCGCGCACTCTTATTTTTTGCGGGTGTGGATTCTGTGAATTGATCTCCGACTGCATCCAAACTACCAGGAGGACATTCACTATCAATGGCTGGTGGTGGTATAGCTCCGTTGTCAATCACTTCATATTCTTCCCATTGGCACGATGCATCTCCAGTCTCAAGTCCCTGCCAAAAGGTTTGACAAGCAACATCTCTCGTTCGCTTCACTGTCTGTGTAGATCTAGTTCTTACACCCACTCGCAACTAGAGGACAGATTAGAAAAGGGATGTTCAGTTTAAACACAACTTACAGTATTGAACTATTGACAGTGAAAGACAACATAATATAGTGAAAAGGACACTAACCTTCTTTTGCTTTCTTTTCTTTGAAACTTTCTTGCCTCGAACTTCAACATCTGGACGCTGTTGCTCCGACTCGTGTGTGCATGTCTCCACTTCCTCTCGCGCTGCAACGACTATATTTTCATGATAAGCACATCCATCACTCACTGAGGCTCCATCGACTCCCTGAAACATAGAACTTTCATTAGTATGTATAATAATATTGAAAACACAAAATGTACTTGGGGACCAATACCCATACGTACATCTCAATAGCAAAACACGAATGAACGCATTGTGTAGAACATTCAAACGACAATAGTTCACGCATTGTTGATCTAGTTAGATTGAACTGTCAAGATCCATACCTCGGGCTCCGCATAGACTTCCATTGATGATATTATTGAAGATGACGCTTCAGCAACTCCCTGAAACACAGTAATTGCATTAGTATGGTTTTCTATTTTGTTTAAAAGAACATAAACTTTCTGCAGGCGTCAACGGCTCATCTAAATAGACCTGCACAAATGATCAGTTGTCTAAAATAAATAATGGATATCTAAATATGATTCGATTTGCTCCATCGTTGGAAGTGTCACCACCCAGAGATCTGCATCAACTACTAGGGGTGATGTTCTTGTTGAAGAAGCTCCGTCAGCTCCCTGAAACATAGTACTTGCGTTAATAAAGAAGGAAGTATAGCGGATGTAATCACGTCATTTGATCTCGCATGATTGATCTGTCAGTATCCATACCTCGAAATGCATAAGAACATCAAGGGACGCTGTAACTGCGGTGCACACTTCTGCAAGCTGTTGCGCCGACCCGTAACTGCATGCTCCCCCTTCTTCTTGGACTAATGCTCCATCGACTCCCTGAAACATAGGACTTTCATTAGTAATGAACACAATATTGAAAAAAGAAGACACATAGGAGGGCGACGACAGAAGGACATACCAATGGCTAAAAACGAAAGAAACATTGTGTGTAACAATCACGCTACAAGAATGCAAGATCTGATGATCTCCATCGATGGAACTGTCCGGAAACGTACCTCGAGCATCTGAGTGACATCTACGGTTGTCGTCAATGCGTTGGACTCCTCAGCATCTCCCTGAAAGACAGTACTTGCATTATTTTGGATCAATTAAAACTATTGATTTACATGCCTAAAACAAGTCAGTGTCAGAATAGCTAAGTAAGATTACCCGATAGGCGCTTGAAGTGGCTGATGACTGCAATAACGACACGGATGGAGAATCTTCCGCCTTCATATTGAGTGGATACATAAATGGGGAAATTATTGTTAGCTAATGCTACACACTACCGCAAGGCCGAGAGACAAATACGTAAACTTGACTCACCAGTGGAGGGATGTGGACGAATAGAGTGGGAATAGCGGTTGAGAGCAATTTTCGCCTCGCTCGCAGTGTTTTCTTCTTTATTAGCAATGATGTGTAGTACATGTCTGGGCTAAAGTGCCTGCTGCAGATGCGGTATCGATCACCCCTCTTGTCCGCAAAGACTTCTAGGACTCTACTTTCTAGCTCAGAGGCTGGATATCCGCAATATCGGACCCATTCTCTTATCTGATCTATTGTCTTAGGGAAAACATGCATTATAGTACCTTCAGATTTGTTATGAGTCTTCGAAGGGCAACCGCCAATGGAACAGGCAGGCATTATGGAAAGTTCTGAAAAGTAAAGATCAACAATTCTCTATGAATACCAATGTGTTTAAACATTAAATGACACATAAAAGGTTCAATGCAAGGTCCGTTTTGGTTCTTGGAACTATACACGTTATTCACATGCGGATAAGTATTTCAATAACTTTCAAAAAATAGAAAAAGTAATTTGACTAAACTCAGAACATGTGACTAGTTCCTTGCATGTACTGTCGTGAACGAAAAGAAAACATGGATGCAATTTGATGACTACTAGCAAATAGATATAAATTAAAAAATTGGACGCAAAATGATTATGGTACATGGACTTACCTTGACGAACAAACAGTTAGATGCAGGGATCAGAGTAGTTTCTTGTCGTAGAACAGGGAGCAGTTCACAGGTTGCAAACTGATGAGTTTGCTCGAAGTGGTCACGGAAGTTCACAGAGACGAAGAGCAGATAACCAGCACCTTCACGGGTTGACTAGCAAAGCGCAAAGAAGTTCTCATTAGAAATATGAAGTGGGTTATAAAGAATTCGAAACAGGGGTGTGTTTGTGAATGAATGACGTGAATATGTCGTGGCATTATGCAGTTTGCAGGGGGGCGTCCAGCGTGAGGGGGGATGCTTGGCAGGAGACACGGGGTCTGGAGGTAGACATGGGAACAACAACCCATGCTCTATAGACCACTTTGAAGTGTACATGGTCTTTGGCACCTCTTGGCCTTTATCGCTCCCTGACAGCTCCACTTGCCAGCAGCGCAAGTACCCTGGTGCGAACTGCCTTTGATAGGGCGGGGGGGGGGTGGATCGGGGCGGTGGTCGTGCAGACAAGACACAGGAAGACTCGTGAATGGAGACACACTTATGTGGATTGCAGGGGGGCGTCCAGCGTGAGGGGGGATGCTTGGCAGGAGACACGGGGTCTGGAGGTAGACATGGGAACAACAACCCATGCTCTATAGACCACTTTGAAGTGTACATGGTCTTTGGCACCTCTTGGCCTTTATCGCTCCCTGACAGCTCCACTTGCCAGCAGCGCAAGTACCCTGGTGCGAACTGCCTTTGATAGGGCGGGGGGGGGTGGATCGGGGCGGTGGTCGTGCAGACAAGACACAGGAAGACTCGTGAATGGAGACACACTTATGTGGATTGCAGGGGGGCGTCCAGCGTGAGGGGGGATGCTTGGCAGGAGACACGGGGTCTGGAGGTAGACATGGGAACAACAACCCATGCTCTATAGACCACTTTGAAGTGTACATGGTCTTTGGCACCTCTTGGCCTTTATCGCTCCCTGACAGCTCCACTTGCCAGCAGCGCAAGTTCCCTGGTGCGAACTGCCTTTGATAGGGCGGGGGGGGTGGATCGGGGCGGTGGTCGTGCAGACAAGACCCGTTTGCCGCAGGGCCTCACCAAGGAGAGGCCATCTAACTGAATGTAAGAGGATGGCTGCAGGATCTACTACATGGAAGGCAGGGGGGTGAGTTTATAAATACCTCACCCTCCCAGGAGAATATACACTAGATTCATTTAAAAAATCAAAACAACCATTGTTAAAATATATGTTGGGCTTTATTTTAGATTTTAGTTAAACATAAATAATAAACATTACACATTGTAAAGTTGAGGTTGCAGCACATCGAGGGAAAATCCGCGGTATTGTCCACTGTCACTGGGGAAATGTTGTCTAATGGCAAGTACCGCACAGGCAGGTATTACTCTCCGAACGCGGTGTCCGAGCCTCCCGTGAAGCCACCAAGTGAAGCAACGATAGGCCACCAGCCTGTACCACCTGTGAAAAAAAAAGATGCAAACTGTATTAAACTGACCAAACTTTCTTATCAATGTCGATTCAGGTAACACATGTCATTTTTCTTAGAAAAAAATTATATCTAGAAAATGCACTAAATGGAACCAATTTACATGCGTTCGAATGATATGTAAATGTAATTTTATATGTGGGAGACGACCATGAAATAGTGGTGGCATCACTGACATCACAAACAGAGTATACTTACTCGGATTACGCGGACGAACAGTGCCACGAAGTTCGTGCATAAGCACCATCATCATCCTCAACACTGTCCGTGAGAGGCAGGCTTCCCTGAACTCTGGCAGCTCGGTGATGCATTGCGGACTTTGCTCGCCTTCCTGCAGACTTTGCTCGCTTTCCGAAATGTAGGCCAAGCACCCGGAATTTTCACGGCAGCAGCAGTTCTCCTCCTCAGTTGGCATTAGCTCGCACCGATTGCACGTGCACCAGGTGGAGACGCCGTCCATGCGACATGGTCCAGGCTCTTCATCTGTTGACTGGTCCTCCCAACTGCCGTCCGAATCCCCATCGTTTTCGCGTGCTTGCCTTTCCAGTAGTTCCTCCTCGGTGTACTCGGGCTCGTACATATACGGCATTATTGTGGCCATTGTGCGGTAAAGATAGTAAAATAATTTACAGAGATGGTACAGGTGTTCACACGGGCTACAAGCGGCGAAGGTAGCTGACCAGAGCACTGAAACGAGTCACAGAATACTCAAAGTAACACAGAGAGAGGAATGGAATCGAAAATCTGCTGCTGTATGTTGTGAAACGGTCTGTTTATACTTATTGGGGAAAGAGGCGTCCTGCCATTTCCATGGCAACACGTCAATAGCTGAGGCGCAGCGATTGTTGACAGGAGACGTGCTTGAAATGGGCAGTACGCGTCTGCTGATGTCAGGCTCAGGGGCGGGGGATTTGATTTAGTGCCGCAAAGGCAGGTGAGCCAGGTCGATGCGGCGGAATGATAGGATTATCACAAAATGGAGGCTGATTTCGAGTGCGATAATGGGCGAAAAGTCGGGTAAGGTCCATAGGAAAGTTTCCTACGATCTACCGATTTATGCTTACAAACACATGGCCGACCCGTAGGGACAATAAAAAAAAAGTCCCGGAACTATCCTTTAATCTCCTCTGCAGACGCCGGTGGCGGGACGTGGACGCGACCCCCCCCCGTGGACCTTGTAAGCTGTTGACCTGCGGCTCCATCGGGGTCCTACCATCGCGGCCCCAGTGACTCACCTGGCCCCAAGGGGGTGTTTTTTTCGTTTGGGTGTTCTCCATCAACAACGAGGGCGGAGCTGACCACCGGCTGGCTGTACCCTTTACCCCGCACTGCCCTGGATCTGGGCCTGCCCTTGCAAGGTTGGGAGTGTCTCTTGAGGGACAAATCTCGTGCCACAGAACGTGCAAGCCTGGCCGCCCTGAGGACCATAAGGTGGGTGTTTAGCCCCGAATTATACCCCTCTGCTCCAATTTTGGGGGGGCTCCCTACCCACCACTGCACTTCATCTGGTGAGCTCGCACGGGAGCTTGGCCTGCTCCCCCCAACTCAAGCTACTCTCAGCACCTTAGCCCCCGCACGGACCATACCCTGGATCTTGAGTCCCCATCACCCTACAGGAGTGGTAATATACCCTCAGGGCCACCGCCCCACAAGGCCCCACATATCCACGACCCGGGGCTCTTAAGCTGCTGGGCTGCTGCTTCCACAAGGCGGTTAAAGGCTACAACTCCCTACCCTCTCAACATACACCGCTGAACGCAGGGATTCTACCCAGCCGGTGGGAGGCCCCTGCCTGTATTACTAACGAGGCAGCGCCGGCACGCCTCACCATACTTCGGAGTGACGCCTATCACATTAGGCTTTCCGCCCCTCCCGGGCTCACCCCTACCTACAGCTCCGCCATCACTGCCTCACCACGACCTGGCCCCCCCTACCCTGGCTTGACAATACTAACCCCACTGCTATCGGGCTGTTCAGGTGCCTCAACCACTGTCCTACTACCGCCATCCCCTCGAGGAGCTTGCATGAGGCCACCATCAACCCTATCAAATTGGGCACTAATTTCCTCCACTGCGATGCCCGGCAAGGCGCGAGCTGGCGGCAAAGCAGGCGCCATGGACAAGTTCGCCAGGATAACGATCAGGGAGGACCAGGCGTCGTCTTCTGTTGTGCAGGAGGGGGAGGAGGACAGGCCGGATCCCCCGCAGCCAGACTTATCCGCGATGATGGAATCCAATGCCAAAAATGTTGCCGCCTTCCATGAAAAGCTAGACGATATCAATGCAAACGTGGCCTCCCTGAAAGCGAAAATCGACCAACATGGGGCCAGGATCACTGAGGCGGAACAAAGGATAGGAACCAATGAGGACAATGTTCATACCTTACAAAACACAGTGACTGAGCTCGTCCGAGACATGAAACATGTCAAAGCTAAGTGTGAGGACCTGGAATCGAGGTCCCGAAGAAATAACATTCGAATAGTGGCGGTTCCCCAGTCCGCACTAAAGGGCCGCATTGAACTGGCGGTCGAACAGCTCATCAAGGACCTACTTGACAACCCTTCACTTTCACCATTCTTCACTGTGGAAAGGGCACATCTCTCCCTTGGACCATGGCCGAAGCCGGGAGACTTCCCCAGGCCAATAATTGCAAAATTATTAAGTTATAAAGACAGAGACCTTATACTACGACTGGCAAGGGAGAAAGGGGAACTTAAGCTGGACTCACAAATCATCAGGATTTTCCCGGATTTTTCGGTGGCGGTGCAAGCGGAGAGGCGACAATTCAGCGGGGTGAAAAAAATGTTAAGAGAAAGACATATTGAGAATGCAATGCTTTTCCCTGCTCGTCTAAAATTCACCCACCAAAACAAAACTCTACTTTTTCACGGTACCGGATGAGGTGGTCAAGTTCATCGAGGCACAGATCCCACTGGTAGATCCTCCTGAGGAGCAGATGGAGGATGACTAATGCCAGGACTCCCAGACTCCCGCAATTGACCCCCGTGGATGTGGTGAACCTATTGTGGACTCTCCCTTTGGGCTCTAGGCTCCCCCCTCTCTGTCCTGCTGCAGCCCCGATGTGGCCTAATGTCACTGCAGTGGGTGCACAACTTCCTGTGGGGGATACACCCTTAGCCCAAGTAACACCGCAACCTCTCCCTGGGTCCGAACATTGCAAAGCCCAGCTTCACTGTTGCATGCTGTCGTAGGCAGTTCAGCCTATGTCATTGCTACTCTAAAACATGAGTGTCCTTGCTTCGTAACCTTAGTTTCATCAGCCGTTCAAACGATTAACGATGTATCATCCGAATAATGTTATACCTAATGTGGGTCAGACGGCAACGGCAGCCCCATTGCAGCTGCAATGCCCTTTAAGGCGTACTGTTTGCATTTGAGCCCCGGTTGGGCGGTTTCTCAAGCGTTGCCAAGTTGGGGACGGCACGTAGTTGTTTGCTTTAAGGGTGGATACCTATACACTGCTAGGACATACAGGGCGGTGTGGGTGGGAGGTGGGGAAGGGGGGGAATGTTACACACAAAATGGTAAATTGGTTGCGACTGGTTTCGCAGAAGGGCGTTCTTACGCCACTGCAGTACGCAGGATAGAAATGAGAGACAGAATCTACACCAGGGACGTCCCATAAGATACCTGCATGGCTATTAAAATAATGACATGGAACATTCGGGGACTGACGAATTCACTAAGTCCCGTAAGATAACGGCATACGCACAAAGACATGGGGTCAAGGTACTCCTATTATAGGAGACACACGCTCTGAGACTCTTGTCCTCGAACCTTGCACACACCTGGGGTTCCAATAGGTACTACACCCAATATTCAACTCAAGCCAGGGGAGTGCTTACCCTCATCCACAAATCTGTTACTTCACACTCCACACATCCCACATCGATACAGAGGGAAGAAATGTGAAGATACATTGCACCTTAGCTAATGAAGACTGCTTGCTGGTCAATTTGTACGCGCCCAATACTGATTCCCCCAAATTCATGGATGCAATGATCGCCATCCTTACGAAATACGTGGCGATTCCCATTATATGGGGAGGAGATATGAACCTCATACTCGGTAATATCTTAGATAGAACAACCACTACTCGCAGGGCCACAACTCGGGCAGCCATACGGCTCTGAATACATATGAGCTCTCTAAATCTACACGATGTGTGGAGAACGCTCCATCCCCGGGAAAGAGACTACACTTTCTATTCAACTGTGCACGACAGGCTCCTCAAGGATAGATCTGGTCCTCCTGTCAGGTAGCCACGTGGGCAGGGTCCTGGAGATTAAAATCCTTGCACGCACACTCTCTGACCACTCCCCCGTACTGCTGCAGATCCAACTCGGTAATACACTGTTGGCCCGACCCGCCTGGCGCTTTAAATCTGAAGCCCTAGATGACATTGTTTTTAAGGCGGAGATCCTAGTGGACGTAAACACATTCTTTGAAAATAACAATACGTCTGACACAGCAGAAGGCATCCGCTGGGGGGCATTTAAAGTGTACATAAGGGGGATGTGTATCTCTAGGGAAGCCGTGGTCCTAAATACCATCAGGCACGCTCTAAACAGCTCCGAAACCAAGCTCAAAACCCTAGAACGAGAGTACGCCTCCACGCCGGCTCCAGCAACCCTAGCAAAGATCAGAACTGAACGGGAACAATTTGAGTCGCATGCCTTGAGCGAGGTGCAATACTTTGCCCGCCCCATCACCGCCCGTAGATATGGTGAAGAAGACAGACCGGGTAGAACCCTGGCCAGGCTGGTGCGGTTGGAGGGTGGCAGGACCCGTATTGACAGCATACTTGACGAAAAGGGCGTAAGACATTGGTCGGATCAGGCCATTATTGACACCTTCGCCAGCTTCTATGCCAATCTATATGGCCCCCAACCTGAACAATCAGCCCAGGACCTAGACGACCTGCTGGAAGCCATTCCCATGACCCTTATCTCTCAGAACACCAGGAACTGCCTTGATACTCCGTTCACCCTAGACGAGATAGTCCAGGTAATTTCCGACCTTCCCAAGAACAAGGCCCCTGGCCCTGACGGGCTCACATCTGAGTTCTATCAGGAACATGTCACCATATTAGCACCGGTACTGTACGGGGTCTGGTCTGAATCACTCCAGTTGAATACTCTCCCTCCCTCCCTCCTTAAAAGAAGCCGTAATAACAGTCCTCCCCAAGCCAGGGAAACCCCCGGATCAATGTGGTTCCTATAGGCCCCTCTCCCTCATCAAGACAGACATGAAAATCTTCGCCAAGATATTTGCCAACAGGTTCCTCCCACTTATGCCCCATTTGGTCCACGCGGACCAAAGTGGTTTCGTCCCTGGTCGCTCCATGGCACTTAACATCTGCCGCTTATTCAACGTGATGTCCAGAATTGATCCGAATGCGGATGCAGTGGCAGTAACATTGGGCGCCCAAAAGACGTTTGACATGGTCTCATGGCAATACTTATGGGCTGTGCTGGAAAAAATGGGAGTGGGTCCAAATATGATCTCCTATATAAAACTACTATACACAGGACCAATGGCGAGGGTGCTGGTCAACTCTATTCCCTCCTCTCCCTTTGCGCTACATAGAGGCATGCGGCAGGGATGTCCATTCTCCCCCATCCTTTTTGTGCTTGCCATTGAACCCATGGCTGATCACGTACGGGAACGCCATACCAATAAGGGCATTCGGTTACAGGACACGCCGGAAATCATCTCGCTATATGCGGACGATGTACTTTTGTATGTCAGAAACCCCTCCACGTATTTGGACCCGATCATCCGAGACATAACTAAAATTGGCACATACTCTGGTTTCACTATCAACTATTCTAAATCAGAAATGTTACCTCTCAATATAGCAACTCAACAACCGGTGTGCAATACCCCTTACGCTGGTCACCGGGCGGCATCAGATACCTCGGGGTGCATGTGTCGCTAACCAGAGCTTCCTTGCTGGTGGACAACTACGAGACAACAGCACAGCTCATTGAGTCCAAGATGCTCAAATGGCGCAATCTCCCACTATCCCTTGCGGGCAGACTCTCTCTAATAAAAATGATAGTGGTCCCCAAGCTCCTCTACATCTTTGCCAACGTGCCTGTGTGCCCCGGAAGCAATACTTCAAGCGGCTCCACTCTGAGTTCGCCCAATTTCTGTGGCACTCCGGTGCGGTCCGCAAGAAGTGGCTACAGATGACCTTACCAAATGAAAAAGGGGGTTTCACAGCCCCAGATTTAGTGTTATACTGGAACGCAGCGCAGGCCCAGCATGCTACCCACTGGTACACACACCTGAACCCGCCCCCACACGTAAAAGTAGAGAAACTGGTACGGGCTGGGACAACATCATGACCCTACTACTTCACCGCACATTCCAGACAGATGCTCCATCAGACCCGGTGGTCACCACGATCAGAGCGTGGAAGAGTATTCTACACTCTACTCAAGAGCAATACCCATACTGTAAGTGGCTCCCCATATGGCAATTTCCCGGGCTCCTCCCCACACATGACCTGCACCTCTCGTGATACTGGGAAAATCTGGGCTATCGAGCCCTGACCGATCTATTCCCTGAAGGCACCTTTATCACCCCTCAAACATGGCGGCCCGAACACTCCATTTTGGCTCACTCAGATCGAGAGGCCTGGCTGGTTCAGCATTTTCCTCCACACTTCGAATAAGCTCTAAATACACGCAAGATAGCTCAGTAGGTTAACGCAAGTGCAGGTTACTGCAAGTGCCTAGGTGCTTTTCACAACAACTCTTGACTCTTTGATGGATGAATCTAGATTTGTCGGGGTTCCCAGAAAGGTTGCATCAGTCTATCTTAAAAAGTGAGGAAACCATTCTAGTTGCTGCATGCTTGTTATGTTATGTTATTTTTACTCATGAAGCGCCAAAGCCATAGTGCATCCAGGTGCTGAACAGAGGGACAGAGTTATGAGGCGGAAACATCTAACGTCTCAAGTTTCTTTACATAAACAGCCTGGTCTTTAGTGATTTCCTGAAGGCAAGATGGTTTCCTTCCTTCCTTCCGGGGTGATTCTGGTAGCTCGTTACAGGCCCATGCCACGAAAACCGGGAAAGAGCGGCCATTTCCCAAGGCTTTTCTGAAGTGGTCCACTCTGAGGAGACATGCCTTGGTAGAGCGAAGCTCCCTAGTAGGTTGATAGATCACTACCTTCTCTTTGGAATACTGGGGGGCAGTCCCAAAAATGCACTTGTGGCCTAAGGTTAATCATTTTTAAAGATCCCTAGCTGATACTGGTAGCCAATGCAACTCTGTCCGGGCAGCAGACACTGGATCTCTCTGCGCTATTTGACAGACAATACATACCGCCCCGTTTTGGATTTTATGCGATTTTTTAATATCATCCCTGCTGGCACCCCCCAGCAAGGAGTTGCAGTAGTCCAGGCGAGGTAGTGTGATAGCCCACGCCAGCTTAGCACGGTTATCTTTAGTGATCATGGGGGCAACTAATTTCAATACTCTGAGGTAGTAATTAGTGTTCCTTACAATGTAATCCACATGAGCGTCTGCATTCAGGTTAGCCTCCATATATGTACGTAGAGTCTTCACTTCAGTGGCTACTGAAATCTGGCTGCCCTCGATCAGGAAGCTGGAGAAAGCCTGCTCTAGACCTTCCCTGGCTTGTTTGGACCCATAGATCATCAACTCGGTTTTCACGGCGTTCAAACACAACCAATTCGTAGACATCCCGTTTTTTATAACCAGGTAGATTTTATTTAGCATCACCTGGTCCGCGGCTAATTCCCACTAAACTCCATTGATAGCTGAAAGTCATCAGCATAATAAGTGAAGAAGAAGCCCAATCTCTCTAACTTCACGCAGAAAGGTTGGATGCATATATTGAAGAGTGATGGGGGCAAACATGCCCCGTGCGGGACTCCACAAGTAATGAGTTCCACCCTGACAAAGCATATCCCCAGTACACCTTGAAGATCTCATCCATCTGGCTGCCTCACCCGAGATACCCCCTGTAACCACAATCTCTCCAGCAAATTCCTATGGTCCAGTAGATTGAAGGCTGCTGATAAATCAAGCAGAATCAGCAGTTCCGATCCGCTCCTTTCCAGTATATTCAACATCTGTGTCTGTAGGTCGATCAAGGCACTTTCTGTGCCATGAGAGCATCGAAAACCTGATTGCTTTTTGTGCAGTGCGCCAGTAGCTTCCATATATAATTGGAGCTGCATGGTAGCCACCTTATCGACCAGTTTTAGAAAAACAAAGTGTTAGAAATAGGTTGCAGGTTTGCTGCATCATTAAGGTCCAGACCCCGTTTCCTCAGAAGTGGGGTCACCACCACCTCTTTGATGGATTGCAGTATAGTGTAGTATTTGAAAGAAGAATGAACAAATCTGCACAATTAGGGAGCAAAAATATCAGTGTTCCAGGATGACCTTAGATGGCAACAGATCCCCTGGACAACTAGTAGGGTGCAAGGCCTTAAGAATATCTTTAGTTTCTGAAGTTGTTATGGTTGAGAAGCTAAAGAGAGTCAGGGGAGCCCCCTGGTTTAGCTCACCGGGATCTGGTGGTGTAAAGTTGGTCACCTTGTCTAGTTGCCATTTCCAGTATTGTCCACCGCTGTTACAAGCTTCAGCCTATCCAGCTCTTCACTTGAGCTTGGTTTGGCACCAACAACAACCCAAATATTCAATGTACTCCTTCTTTTCATCAGGTCCCAACATACACACTAGGTTGGGCAATATCTTTACACAAGAGAGACACTTTCATAGATTTTACTCTTTAAAATACCATGGCTGGGTGATCTCGCATCATTCCCCTCTTGGTGGGAAACTGCAATTATATGACCACGCACCAACACCATTTTGGAGGTTACCATCTGCGGGCGCAAAGACAAGAGCAGAATAGGGAGGGGCTGAGGAGGGAGATAAGGCAATGTTTGAGAAAAATGAGGGTTCCGTGAGGGAGGCTTTTAATGCATTCATCGGGGGTTGTAGCATCGCGCAAAGCATTTGAAATGAGTCTCCAGATGCTAAAGAATCAATAAGTACATGGTTTCCGACATGAACCTACCCTCTTCGCAAAGTCGAGATGTGCACAAGGCCAGATTGGACTACATTGAGGCTTTGGAATCATTACAAAAATATGAGTCCAGTTTGCAGAAAACACATTACCACGAGAGGCAACTATTAGCCAGGCTGATCAGAGAGGAGGGACGCTGACGCTCAATATTGTTGCATAGGCCAGATGGGACTCTGGTATACACACAAGAATAAATGCAAGTGTTTTTAATGATAACAGGGTAAATCCATCATGGGATGCAAAAGAATCCTTTGCCAGGTTACAATTCAGACGATTAATACAGTGATAATTCCACCCACCCTTTGGAATACTGGGAAACCCAAGGGACATCCCTGTGGCACCTGTGGGGTGTGTAAAATGATGAAGAAAAGCCACAAAGTGGATATTGGGACCAACAAAAGATGGATACAGTAGAGTTTTTCTAACTGTAACACTACCCACGTGATCTACCTGATAAGATGCCCCTGCGGTCTACCCTATGTAGGGAAAACTAATTGCAAGATCAAGACAAGAATAATTGAACACTGGAGCTGCCTTAAAAACAAAACAGAAAAAGCCCCCATGGTCATACATTTCCAGGAGAAAAATCACACCTTCGAGGATTTTACATGGACGGTGCTACAAGTCCTAAAGGGAGACAATACGGTTTAGCTTCAAAATCTACTCCTTAAAAAGGAACAGGAGATTAATTACATCATGCAAAGCGACACACAGGGACTGAACGAGGCCATCAAATGGCATAAGATCAAGCATTAAGACTCTATTGCACCTCGGGCTTAGCTCTCAGCACCGTTGTCACTCCCGATTTCCAATAACTCCAAGTAATTCCTCTTCAGTGTGTATATGCCCACACACCAAGAACAAACTGAGTGGATTGAGTGCACCTGCTTACAACAGAGTGGCCCACACTAGCTCTCTGATACCAAACAACAGACTTCATTACACTCCTGAACCAGCCTTTTGTATATACTAACATGGTATATCTACAAGTCCTCCCCTGATCTGTCAACTTCTAGGTTTCATGACCTATACAACCCCAAGGGATAACTACTGCTTGCTAGAATGGCTCATACACCGATACCATTCACCCAGCACCTGTTTCGTTTCCCGGTGTAACTTGTGATAATAGATGGCAATATGCTCTGGATCTCTATGAAGTCTGTATATATGGGATTGTGCCCCAGTAATATGTGTAAGCTCAATTATAATTTATTTATTAACTGGATCCCATCATGTATTTAAATGTACAATGTATTGGTTGGTTGTTTTGTACAGGTGTGTAGGTATGCCTCATTTTTTATCGATATCCTTGACAGGATCCGACTATAATTGAGCAGGGCTCTATATATTTTTTGTCTGTAGGGCTATGCATATCAATCAGATTTTTATCCATGCCCCGCACTCATTGTATTTATTGATTTATTAAGCGCCTTACGCCAAAACGCTGTACAATTGAACAACATAATACATAACAAACAATATAACAGTTGAAGCAAATACATTATGAATCAATCAACAAAACAGTGAAAATAGCAATTAACTGAAGGGGATAGGTAGGGAAGGGGAGAGGGAGTGGATAGGAGGGGAATGGTGAAGAATGGTAGGAGGGGGGAAGGGTGAGGGTGAGAGGGGGGGGACAGGAGATGGGGGGAGATAGGTAGGGGAAAGAATAAGGCGGGGGGAAGCAGGAGGGGGGAGGTGTTTCAGGGAGGAGAATGGAGGAGGAGAGATTTAAGGGAAGTGCGGAATGAGGTGAAGGTGGGGTAGTGCGGATAGCAAGAGGAAGGGAGTTCCAGTGTAGAGGTGCTATGAGTTGGAAGGAGCGGAAACGGGAGGAGGCACAAGGGGAGGGAGGTACAGTGAGAAGGAAATGGTCAGCGGACCGAAGGGAACGGGAGGGAGCTTAGAAGGAGAGAAGGGAGGAGCCGGACGCTCTTGGGCGTTACACCTACTGATCTGGGCTCTAGGTGCTTTTCCCCCTGGCAGCCCAGAGTACATGCCGACTCCCTGTTTCCCATTGAGGAACAGGAGGTCCCTTTATATTCACTACATCAAGGCTATTCTAAGATGGCGCGCTGCATTACTAAAAATGCCGGCAAAATAGAACAAGTACACATGATTCTAAAATGTACATGTCGCCATGGCTACAGTTGCCAGCACTGAGAGACGCTGACTGCCCGAGCTGTGTTCAACCTCTGGACGCTGAACTTCTCATATACCAGGTAGTGCTCGAAGTAAACGAATACACAGTTTATTAAGTTTAAGTATTTAGATGGTTGGAGGCGAGTTACAAGACACAACCATTTTTTTGATCCCCTGTAGTTTAACCACCGATTTACACGAGCTCTACTGATAGTAATGGCCAGAACTGACCTACAAGGTAACAGATTTGCATTCTTTTGGAATTTTGTTATACCTATGCATCCTGTAACTGCGCACTAGTAGAGGGTAATTTTTATGACCCACTGCATTCCCTTGTTTTCCCCTTAGAGTAACTATGGTGCAACAGACCACATTTTTTTTAATACTCTTTTTTATTAGTGGTTACAAAAGATACATGGCACTTACCACATCACATTTCACATGTTCTACAATGATATGTCACATAGATCATTAATACGTTAAAGATTACAGAGACTCGTCATCATCAGAAACCAAGTCGCATAAATACATTCTGAAGGGGCCCCATATGTCTTTGGGCTTACTTGTATCAGGCTGAGTCAGGACAAATTGTTCTTCCGGTTCATTAACATATGTTAATTCCCGCAGAAGAGTATTCATGTTCTGTGGGCCAGTGCTTTTCCATGTTTGTAAGATGGATTTCTTGGCCAACGCGCATGAGATGTTGAACAATCTCCTAATTTTTTTCGGAGCATTTGCCAATGTCCCCAAACAGGTATCTTTGAGGGGTTAGTTCAGAGGGAACCTGTGTAATCTCTTCCAACATCACTGCCACATCCCTCCAGAATCCCGCCATCACCGGACACTCCCAGTACATGTGGAATGCACCCGCCTGAGGAGCCCTGCATTTGGGGCACTCGTCCGAACTGTCTGCTGTAAATTTAGCTATTTTAGCAGGTGTGTAATGCAGTCTGTTTAGAATCTTAAATTGAATTAAGCGTAGGCCAGCATTTAAGGATACATTTTTAGTGAGCGAGCAGTACCTATCCCATATCCTTTCATCAAAGGGGATCTGTAGATCTCTTTCCCACTTGTCTTTGACCTGGTTTACTGTGGGGGTATGGGCCTGTACCGCAACATATAATTTAGAGATCTTTAGCCATAACCAACTGTGTACATGGATGTGTAGGGGGCTCATCCGGGAAGAGCGGCCACCACTTTTGAAAAGCTGATCTCATGCGGTAGTATTGAAGTGTCTTAAGTGGTCCCCCGCCCAGTGCCCTCAACAAGTCACTTAAGGCCATGAATTTCCCGTTGATAAACATGTCTCCCAGTTTCATTTCTCTATTTGGGTCCAAGGATTCCTGTAGGTTGCTATCATGTGTTGGGGGTATGCCTGGGTAATTCCATAGCGATACCTCTGGGTTATAGGGAGTTTTCAATCCCAGTCTTTTGTATATAGCTTCCCATGCCCTGACGGTGCAGTTCAACGGGTTATACTCGCATGTATCTTTGTATTGTGGATTGAAAATTACAGACTATGTTCGTGGGTGAAAGGGCCAAGAAATTGGTCTCCAAAAGGGGAACTTGCACACAAACAACAAGGATTATGATGGTTTGAGTAGATGTGGGTAAAAAGGTTTGCAGCAGTAGAGGGGGCCAGAGGGGTAATTGCCCGAAACCCTTCTAGAAAGTAAGTGTAATGTGGAAATTTGGAGTCCCTCACTATCGGCGCTTCCTACTGGTTATTTGGTTGCACAGTAAGTAGCAAATACACTAAACAAGCATTTGTGTCATTGAGAAGTTGACCACAAGTCACACAAGTCAGAGTTCAAGTTCCATATGTTTAATTAACTAAACAGAACGCCACGCCAACACGTGTTTCAGCCCTCTCTGGGCTCAGGGCGTATAATGGTATCAGTAAACCATTAAAGAAGGTAAATCTAGCAAAATTCAACACAATGGAACAAAATAGACATATTAAAAATAAAAATAAGGGCACAAACAAAATAAGGCATCATATGTAATGATACAGAGAGAGGGGAGAGAAAAAGAGGGGGGTGAGAAATAAATCGTTACAATTAGCATAGTCTCATACTGTTTGTCAGTATCAAAATAAAAGTAAAACACATAGGGCCTCATCACGATTTGGCGGTAAACCCTTAAAATCGGCGGTAACGCTATTGGCTCCGATTTTAAGGGTCCATCGGATCACGAGTCCAAATACCACCGGCGCAAGTACAGCCGACTGTACAAGCGCCGGCCATAATGGCGCCAGGAACCATTCGCACTAAAACACAGCAATCACGAGTCCGGCGTAGGCTCAATTAGCACCAGAAAAGCGGCGGATAATCCGCCGAAAATACCTCCAGCAAAAAGCTGGAGGTAACAGAACACAGGCCACAGCAATAAGGGCCCAGGTGGAACCAATGCAAATCAGAGGCCTACAAAGGAGCCACCCATGCACAACACACCCTCCCCAACACCATTACACCAGCAAGAGCAGGGAGGAGACAGCAATAAGGGCCCAGGTGGAACCAATGCAAATCAGAGGCCTACAAAGGAGCCACCCATGCACAACACACCCTCCCCAACACCATGCTGCCATTTGGAACCGGGAGCCTTGATGTTGACTTCTACTTGCTGCGCCTGGAGCTACAGAGGCCTGCCAACGGAAGGCAAGCGTCCCCAACCAGCACGATCCTCCCCACAATGAGAGACAATAATGTACTCTCCCAGGATGGGAATAAGTCCACGACAAAGTGCGGGTGAGCGTAAATGGGAGTTTATCAATCAGAATAGGGCATGCAAAGAACTCTGCAAACTCCGAGAGCGCTCTGTCTGACAATAGCAAAGACAGGCGTATATATTTACAAAGAACATCATCAGAACCTACATACTATAGGGGGCACAAGTTCATGGGGATTGGGTGGCGACGACTAGCTATAGGTGCTGCTGCGATGTGGTTGGCCGCGGCTGGAGGACGTCACTGGTTAGCCTTGTGGGTTGGGCTGGGCCTGGCAGGTCAGCTGGGTTCATCCGGGCAGTGTTTTTGTGCCACTGTGGCCAGTGTCAGAGATGAATGCCTTTTCCTGACTTCTTTGCCCTAGGCCATGCACACCGCAGTCATTCAACCATTTGCAATATTATCTTCCTTAGTAAATCTTCCAATAGGTTATTCTACAGGTTAATGCAACACAGGAGGAATGCACCTAGAGTGGGGTTTGTTGGCGATTTATCAATACATGGTTACCAGCGTCCTGTTGACCGGGCACCATAGGTCGTGGGGTTGGGTCTCGGGGCATGGGACAGGCGGTCCATGTCATCATGTCTTGTTAGAAGTCATTATGGATGTGTTGTTGTAATGTTGCAATAATATTGGATGTCCTAATTTTACAGGGGCCATTAACCTAAGGTGAGCCGGTGGGTCGTGGAGCTTAAGAAAGGGCGCCTCTGGATTTGTGTTTTCAGGCTGAGGTTTACTGCTGGGTTGTAAATAATACAGGTGGCGGGCCGTGGCCTTGGGTGCTGCAGGGGGAACTACAAATCTTTGAAGCGGCTCCAGTCGAGTTGGGGGAGGTGGAGCAGCGCGGCACAGGCCTCTGCTTTTTCGTCTGGCAGGCTTCGCTGGGAGGGAGGGGGAATGGCCTTGCATGTGCTCACAAAGGTATTTTCCTCGTGTGTTGCCGATTGCCGGTGGAAGAAGAATAAACATTCAAATAATACACAGTACTAATTGAGTCATTCTAAAACTCACGTTTTAACATTACTAATGCCTCTCATATAGGCGATCCGAGCACATTACTTGTACACCATGTTTTTGACAACTACAACATTTTGTTACATGCTTATACATTTGCGGTAAGTGAGGTAGTAGTAAGGATGGTGGAGCACATAGAAACAACTGGCCACTGAGACTGACGACAGTGGCACATAGTGGGCTTGGACACACACGCATATGGTGCATTTTCGTGCACCCTTTACACGAGCCCTCAATATGGTTGCATTTGTCTTTTCTTTGCACTCTAGCAGCATTAGTTCGGTTATGGCGCGGGACCGTGGGGTGTAATCTTTTCAGTGAAACACATAACAAAAAACCCCCGGGACGCTTTCACTATTTGCGCATAACTGCAGGGATGTGGGTGCTTCATTCCTGATGTCATATGAGCACACATTCTGCCATATTTATACATTCTACAAGTTTTTTAGTCAAAGAGGTTGTGGAGAGACGCTTCCATCGCAGGTAGTTTTCTCATTAGTATTTGGGAACTTTGCTGTTATCAAATGACCATTTAACAGTTCTTTTTCCACCCAGGCCCTGCTGGCCGGGTCATGCTGGGAGCAGCGATACACTGCGGAAGGTGAAATGTTACAGTGTTGGTATCTTACACTAGCTCATGTCCGTCTTGTTCGTGGGAACGGGCTCTCAGCGGATCTGCCAGAGAGCTGTGGCCACAGGGATAATTGAAACTCTCCAAAGGTGGGGGACGCGCTGCGGTGCGCAGGGCTCAAACCATCTTCATTAGACAAAATGGTTTCCGAGGCCTAGCTAAATTCAGCAGGTTTGGTCAATGTCTTCGGCAGGTGACCCACCCACCACCTGGGCCCTGGTGGTAGGGAGGGGACCCCTGACGAGCCATGGCCCTCACCGGGGGAGAGGATGCATGGGAGGGGAGTCTTTTGGACCAATCTTCCCCTACATTTCCCCCCTTTCGTTACTTAAGTAACAAATTCTTTAAATCCTCCAATCTCCTACACTCTTCCTCGTCAATTAATGCGTCATCCCATGCAGGTGTGCCTTTTATGGGCATCCATGCTCTGCACACCCCTCTCAAGCTCTCACCTCTCCTAGCATATTCATCTGGGGTACAAGTCAGGTATATGCATCCGTTCTCCCCTTCCAAGTCCACCCACACCTCCTCGTACCATTCTAGTATACGGGGCTCTTTAATGGTAGTGTGCCACAGTTTGTCTACTATATCCTTGTCGTGGTACCTAGGCACTAACTGATATCTCGCTGTGTCATCTGTTCCTGTTTGTACCTGTACTTCCTGCATAGCTTGTATTGTCCCGCGGGTGTTGCCCATTGTCACCATCATCATTGCACCATTCGGTACTGCGTTAGCACAACATCGAAGACCCACCTGGCACAGGCAAAAAATAAAGAGGAGGAATACTACAGCCGGCATCAAAAATTTCCCAGTCATTCCCAGCCACGATGGAACCCAGGAGAAGATATTGTCGAACCACGTGCTTTCTTCTGCTCCACCTTCCATTCTCATTCTTTCTCCTAGGTTATGTACTGCTTCGATCACATGGGACAGGGAGCCGTTGTCTGCGTCTTCGGAAGGTACGAAAGTGCAGCAGGCACTTCCGATTTTTCGGCAAACACCTCCGTCCATCGCTGTCAACAGGTCCAGGACATACCTGTTTTGCATGGTCATCAGCCGTAGTGCTCTCAGTTCCACTTTTATTACGTTAAACCCTTCTTCAGTGTCATTTGCCAGCTGGATCAGCTCCCAACGTGTGATTTGGAGCCACTTTGCATTTGCTCGCACCTGGATACTTGGGATGAGTGAGGCGAAGAATGTTTCTGCAGAGCTGAATAATCGATATCTATCCGGGATCTGTGCCAGCAATTCTGATGATGCCTTTGATATATAGTTCGATGATCGTTTGTTTCGGGACAGCACCCCTTCCTTGTTCCCGGAAGACAGAACATATACTTGTGGCTCTGCAGTTGGCTGGGCTGCACCCTGTTGGGTGTTTCCTCGCATCTTTTTGCTCCCATCAATGTGGCTTTCCGGGATTACCATTAGTGCGGAGTGTAGGGTGGCCATCGAGCAGCTGCCACTCCATGATTGTCGGAGGTGCAGGTATGCCTGGTTGCCACATACCCAATACGTATCCATGAGGGCCGCTGTCCCTTTTCTCAAATCTGGGATGGTGAGGGTCTTGTTACAGTTCTTGTTTGCCCCCATGGAGGCTTTCCCGTCTCCTTTAAAACACAGTTCATAGTTTATTCCCTTCTGCAGCTTGAAGGGTTTTTCAATGGCCGTTACCCAAGTTAGTTTTGAGATGTGTTCTTTCCATACTGGTGTGCATGTTTCTTCTATCCATTGCAGTTTCTCTGGTGCCACACCCCTCAGTGCTTCAGCCTTGCACATTACTTCTTCGTCCTTCCACTTGTTGTCTGAAAAAAGTATCCCTTGTATTATAAAAAAATGGCTCTTCCAGACATACCACTCCTACTGTCTTTGGATAGCAGGTTTTCTCGTTCTGCAGCATTCTAAAAGTTACTTCATGTGCCTGGAAGGTGTTCTTAATTCTGCACAACGTGAGATGAAGGAGACACTGGGCATCGACAATAGGCAACTCTTTGGGTAACAATACTTTGGGTTTTCCTGAAGCATGGGGAATGAGGGAGCAGACATAACAGCTCTCATTTGTTGTTTGCTTAGCTGTTGCACTCATATCCGCATACCATTTATTTCTCTGGTGGGGGTGTCGTGGGTCTTCCATTTTGTCTAATCCTAACCCATAATACTCATCATACTTCCTCCTCCCCACCTCTCTTTTCCGTCTGTTATTTCTTTGTCTAATGTATTTCCCGGCTTCATGGGCGATGGACAATGTGGGTGTAACGCTGACCTGATTCCCACGGAGGCGCTGGTCTTGGCAGGAAGGTGTCTGTGACTCGAAAAGTGATGTGCAGGACTCGATTGGCTTCTGGGGTCGAACCTCTTCGCACTGTGTGTCGAACTCGTAGGGTGAGGTTTCTGCAGGTGAAAGAATATGGGGGTTAATGGTCTGGGTTGTTGAATGTCCCTCTCCCTCTCTCTTCCTAGCTTCTCCGTAGAGCCCCCAGGTCAACGTGCTCACCTTAGATAGGTGAATGCTGGACTCTCCATCTGCGTCTGGTGCAGGGTGCCGTTGCCAGTTCCTTCACTGGTGAAACATACGCCTCTTGAACTCAGAGGATCGTGACCGTCGTTAACTGCACGAGCGGTGAGTTTCCAGACACCTCTTTAGTCTTTATAGTCTTTAGGTGCGTGGCCCGTTAATATTGAACAGGACTCTGTATAATGCTTTTCCCTTTTTGTCTTGCAGGACTTTTGAGATGGAAGATGGAGTGAGCACCTGGAAATGCGTAAGTAAATGCAAGCGCTCTAACTGTCTTTTTCCCTTGCAGCTTAATTCGTGCTGAAGAGAGGCCGGAGTATTTGCAGGCGTTCTATTGCGACAAGCGCGATGGGCGTAAGTAAATACCTGTCTAATGTCTCTTCTTTTGTCTTTCAAAAGTTGGGTTGCAGCGCCGGAGTCCGCGGAATGCCCGTAAGTAATAACAATGCTTTTGTCTTCACAGGCGGCGATGCAGCATGAAGAAATCCGGAATTCACGGAGTGCCGGTAAGTAATAACAATGCTTTTGTCTTCACAGGCGGAGGTGCAGCGTGAAGAAATGGCCGCAGCCGATGGATCAGGTGTGTAAGCACTGCGAGTAAAGGTTGCCTTGCTAACCTGTTGTTTCTTGTCTTTGCAGGTGCTGCTGTTGACTGGATACAGGAATGGTAAGTATAATTCTTGCAGGTTCAGGATCGAAAGAAGAAAGGCTGGAACAGACTCGGTGGGCGTTCTACTGCAGATGCAGAATAACGCGAAGCACGTTTCATCTATCGGGTGTGGTTTAAATAGCCTTGGAGTGATGAGGAGTCTTCCTCCACGGCCCCGCCTAGGTAAGAAAAGAGTTCCAGTTCCAGAAGAGTTCCAGTGCTGTATCCAGGGAGTGAAGCTTGCCCCACCCAGGTAAGAAAGTAGTTCCTGTTCACAGAGGACTTCTAAGTGGCTGGTAAGTAAGCAGCATGGTCTGCTGCAGGTAAGTCCACCCAAGCATCTTCACACATATTATGAGCCCGGCGCTTCCAGTGCCGGGACCGATGGTTTTGATGAGCCTGGTGCCACCGGCGCCAGGACAAGGTCCAAAAGGTCCCAGTGGGGACCGGGTGGTGCCTAGGATTAGGGTTAGGTGCCTGCTTCCAAGGACGTTGGGCTGGTCCTGGCTCCTTGGAAGCAGTGATCATGACAGCACCCCCTCTCAAGGCCCCTCCTAAGCGTGTCTTCTCCGGGGGTTTTGGCTTGTCGGGGTGATTCAGATGGAATTTCTTGACCAGACGAGGTGCGTGGACATATTCTGAGGGTTCCCAAGAACTTTCCTGGGGGCCGTATCCTTTCCAATCAACCAGATAATATAATTTAGATTTGGAGATTTTGGAGTCTAGGATGTTCTTTACTTCGAATTCAAGTTCTCCATCTATCAAAACAGGTTCTGGGAGTTCAGTCAATCGGGTTTCAGGTTGTACTGGTTTTAATAAGGAGACATGGAATACTGGATGTATTTTCATATGCGCAGGTAATTCCAATTTGACAGCCACCGGATTAACTATGGTAGAGATGAGATAGGGTCCAAGGTATCTCGGGATGAAGGTGCGGGGTCCTTTTAGAGGCAGGTGCTTAGTGGATAACTAGACCTGATCTCCTACTGCATAGTGAGGGGCTTCTTTACGGTGTCGATCTGCTCCTTTTTTTAATTGAGCTTTAGCTCTTTGCAGATGGACAGTGGCTTCCTTAAAAGCACGGGTGATCTCCGAGTGCAAGTGATCCACAGCAGGTGTTTCGAATTCTTGGGGAGGATCCAGGTTAGAGGTTCTAGGATGGTGTCCGTATAATAGGAAGAAGGGAGTCTTCCCGGTTCCAGAATGAGTCGAATTGTTGTAAGCGTATTCAGCGATCCAAAGAATATCCTTCCAAGGGTTTTCAGTTTGTTGGAGCATGCAACGTAGATATTGCTCTAGAGTCTGATTTGTCCTTTCGGTTTGTCCGTCAGTTTGGGGATGGTGACTGGTTGAAAGTCTTACATCAATTTGGGCTAGACGACAGCAACTTCGCCAAAAGTGGGAGATGAATTGACTTCCCCTATCGGAGACTAAAACCGAGGGAAAACCGTGTAACCGAACGATGTTTTCTAAGAATTCTCGGGCCAATACTGAAGCTGAAGGTAGGCCCTTCAGGGGAATGAAGTGAGCCATCTTGGAGAATAGATCCACGACTACTAAAATGGTATTATACCCTGAGCATGGAGGTAAGTCCGTGATGAAATCCATGGACAGGGTATGCCATGGACAGGGAGGAATGTCTAGAGGGTGTAATAGGCCGGCTGGTTTCTCCTTCTGACTTTTATTCTGGGCACACACACCGCAGGAGATTACAAAGTCTCTAATATCCTTCTTCCATGATGGCCACCAGAAATGTCTTTTGATCTTTTCCATGGTTTTGGTAATGCCAGGGTGACCCTCCATTAGAGAGTCGTGATAACAGGAGATTACTTGTTTTTGTATTTTCTCACAGGGCAAGTACAATCGTCCTCGGAAATATGGTAGGTCTTGATCCACTGAGAATTCTTTTCCCTTTAATTGCCAGTCCTGCAAATCGGCTGGAGTTAGGAGTGATTTGACTGTATCTTGATGTCTTCAAAGGATTGAGCGCTGACCAAACCCAAAATCCTTTGTTCTGGGATTATGGGTATTGGTTCTGGATTGGTCAAATGTTCATCTACTCCCATCCGGGAGAGGGCATCTGCTTTTCCGTTTTTACTGCCTGGTCGATAAGTAATTATAAAGTCAAACTCAGCCAGAAACAGAGCCCAGCGAAGCTGTCTGGAAGACTGAGCTTTGGCCGTCTTCAGATATTGTAAATTGCGGTGATCAGTCATTACGGTGACTGTGTGTCTGGCTCCCAAAAGATAATGCCGCCAGGCTTTAAAGGCCGATCTGATAGCTAAAAGTTCCTTGTCTGTAATTGAATAGTTGATCTCGGGAGCCCAGAATTTGCGGGACCAAAAGGCTACAGGATGTAATTGGTGTGTGACCGGATCTCTTTGTGATAAAACTGCCCCCATAGCAAGACTAGAAGCATCCGTTTCCACGATGTAGGGGAGTTCTGGGCGAGGATGTTTTAGAACAGGTGCAGAAATGAATTTAGCTTTTAAGTCCTGAAAAGCTTGTTCTGCTTCAGTAGACCACTCAAAACGTTTGTTCTTCTTTAACAGAGCGGTGATGGGCTGGACTATCCGAGAGAATTCAGGAATGAATCTGCGGTAAAAGTTAGCGAAGCCTAACATGCTTTGCACTCCTTTCACAGAGGTTGGTGATGGCCACTTGATGATTGCATCGACTTTCTTTGAATCCATATGGACTCCGTTAGGTGACAATATGAATCCCAGGAACTCAACTTCAGTTACGTTGAAAACGCATTTTTGAAGCTTAGCAAAAAGGTTATGTTGACGCAATCTCTCGAGAACCTTTTTAACGTGTCTCTGATGTTCCTCTTCAGATGATGAGTAGACAAGGATGTCATCAATGTAGACAACAACACACACATCTATGAGTTCTCTAAGGACATCGTTCATAAAATACTTGAAAGCGGCAGGAGCGTTACAAAGTCCAAAGGGCATCACTTGATATTCGAATAGCCCATACTTGGTGCGGAAGGCCGTCTTCCATTCATCGCCCTCTTTTATTCGTACCAAGTGGTAGGCTCCTCTGAGATCCAACTTTGTATATATACATGCGTCTTTGACTTGGTCCAGGAGTTCAGGGATCAAAGGTAACGGGTATCTGTTTTTAACGGTGATTTGATTCATGGCGCGGTAATCTATACAAGTCCTAAGGTCTCCTTCCTTTTTCGGAACGAAGAACAAAGCTGATGAAGCTGGAGATTTTGAAGGACGGATAAACCCGTTAGCTAGGTATTGGTCCAGATATTGTCTGAGGTGAAGATTCTCTGGCTCGGTGAGGGCATAAATCCTACTGCAAGGAGGAGTTGTTCCGGGTATCAGATATATTTGACAGTCGTAAGACCTATGAGGAGGTAGGGTGTTAGCTTGATCCTTCCGAAAGACATCTTGGAATTCCTGGTATTCGGGAGGTAATTTGGGAACCTCAGAAGAGATTGCCGCCAGTGAAACATCAGGCCGAGGATAACAAGTGGTAAAACATTCTGGAAACTGAACCGTCTTTGCTCGCCAATCGATCTGAGGATTGTGCTTCTCTAACCAAGGGATTCCCAGAATGATCTGGAACTGAGGGGCCTTGATCACATCGAACACGATTTTCTCCCGGTGTCCATCTTGGCTCACTAGCGTCACTTCTTGGGTGGCGTGCGTTACTGGTCCGGAGGCTATCTCCGTGCCATCCACTGTAGTAATGACGTCTTTTACTGCCTTAGGGACAAGGGGTAGATTCATCCTTGATACCATTTCACGGTCCACATAATTACCGATTGCTCCGCTGTCGATGTAAGCTTCAATTGCATGCAAACGATCCGGACGTTCAGGACTAATGAGGACCATGGGCACCACGAAATGCGAGGTCAGGGGACAGATCTTAACGCTCGGCAAGAGGACCTCTACACTTGCCGGGCTAGGTCGTTTCCCTGCTCAGAACTTGTGGTACAGGTATCTGCGGCTCCTACAGCCTTCTTAGCTGGTTTCACTGGACAGTCTCGAAGAAAGTGCCCTGAGTTTCCGCAATAGAGGCATAATTGCAGCTGTCTTCTTCTTTCCCGCTCCTTTTGGGTTAAAGGACCTTTCATGCCCCCTATTTGCATGGGTTCCACAGTGACAGCTCCCTTAGTAGAGGTCTGTGGTTTAGAAAACACTTGGGTATCAAATTTAGAACGATCAGCCTTCCTGTTCTGTAATCTGTGGTCCAATTGGACAACTAAGTCAATATAGTCTGAGCATTCTTGTGGAGGGTTCACAACTTGAGCTAACACATCCTTGAGCTCTCCACGCAGGCCTCTGTAGAAAGGCGTTATTCTCTTATCCTCGGGCCATTGAGTTTCCACTATGAGTCTGTTGAATGAGGCTATATAAGTCAAGAGGTCTTGATTACCCTGTCGTAATGAAAGAAGATCATTGTCCAAGGCCTGCCCTTGTGCATGTCTTGCGAACAGTTTCTCCATGCTGGACTGGAAGGCCTGGAAATCATGTAAAACTGAATCATCCTGGGTGACTAAAGGGATCGACCAATCTGCGGCGCTGCCACTGAGATAAGAAAGCACGAAAGCCACCTTGGTCTGGTCTGTTGGGAATGCAGCTGGTCGACATAAGAAGTTTAGGCGGCACTGGTTGATGAACACTGCAAATTTCTTTGGGTCACCAGAAAAGCGTTCGGGCGGAGCCAAGGGCACATTACCGGGTAGATTGATTTGCACTGGATTTAAAGATGATGCAGAAGGATAACTTCCTCCTGGAGCGGGCAGAGGTGTTTGTCCTGCCTGCGTTTGTAGCAAATGCCTAGCGAGGTCCTCTGTTCGCTCCTTGGAAATTATCAGTTCTCTTCTTAGAGAGTTTGTTTCCTGACGAGCTGCATGTACTTCTGCTCTTAATTCCCCGAGCAACTGGGCTAATTGATCAGTGTCTGAGGTTTCCATTGCGCCTGGGTAGGAGTTTTGCGGTGGGCTTCGCGTTCTGTAACGCTCACCTGATTCCCACGGAGGCGCTGGTCTTGGCAGGAAGGTGTCTGTGACTCAAAGTGATGTGCAGGACTCGATTGGCTTCTGGGGTCGAACCTCTTCGCACTGTGTGTCGAACTCGTAGGGTGAGGTTTCTGCAGGTGAAAGAATATGGGGGTTAATGGTCTGGGTTGTTGAATGTCCCTCTCTCTCTCTCTTCCTAGCTTCTCCGTAGAGCCCCCAGGTCAACGTGCTCACCTTAGATAGGTGAATGCTGGACTCTCCATCTGCGTCTGGTGCACGGTGCCGTTGCCAGTTCCTTCACTGGTGAAACATACGCCTCTTGAACTCAGAGGATCGTGACCGTCGTTAACTGCACGAGCGGTGAGTTTCCAGACACCTCTTTAGTCTTTATAGTCTTTAGATGCGTGGCACGTTAATATTGAACAGGACTCTGTATGATGCTTTTCCCTTTTTGCCTTGCAGGACTTTTGAGATGGAAGATGGAGTGAGCACTTGGAAATGCGTAAGTAAATGCAAGCGCTCTGTCTTTTTCCCTTGCAGCTTAATTCGTGCTGAAGAGACGCCGGAGTGTTTGCAGGCGTTCTATTGCGACAAGCGCGATGGGCGTAAGTAAATACCTGTCTAATGTCTCTTCTTTTGTCTTTCAGAAGTTGGGTTGCAGCGCCGGAGTCCGCGGAATGCCCGTAAGTAATAACAATGCTTTTGTCTTCACAGGCGGCGATGCAGCGTGAAGAAATCCGGAATTCGCGGAGTGCCGGTAAGTAATAACAATGCTTTTGTCTTCACAGGCGGAGGTGCAGCGTGAAGAAATGGTCGCAGCCGATGGATCAGGTGAGTAAGCACTGCGAGTAAAGGTTGCCTTGCTAACCTGTTGTTTCTTGTCTTTGCAGGTGCTGCTGTTGACTGGATACAGGAATGGTAAGTATAATTCTTGCAGGTTCAGGATCGAAAGAAGAAAGGCTGGAACAGACTCGGTGGGCGTTCTGCTGCAGATGCAGAATAACGCGAAGCACGTTTCATCTATCGGGTGTGGTTTAAATAGCCTTGGAGTGATGAGGCGTCTTCCTCCACGGCCCCGCCTAGGTAAGAAAAGAGTTCCAGTTCCAGAAGAGTTCCAGTGCTGTATCCAGGGAGTGGAGCTTGCCCCACCCAGGTAAGAAAGTAGTTCCTGTTCACAGAGGACTTCTAAGTGGCTGGTAAGTAAGCAGCATGGTCTGCTGCAGGTAGGTCCACCCAAGCATCTTCACACATATTATGAGCCCGGCGCTTCCAGTGCCGGGACCGATGGTTTTGATGAGCCTGGTGCCACCGGCGCCAGGACAAGGTCCAAAAGGTCCCAGTGGGGACCGGCTGGTGCCTAGGATTAGGGTTAGGGGCCTGCTTCCAAGGACGTTGGGCTGGTCCTGGCTCCTTGGAAGCAGTGATCATGACAGTGGGCCCCCCTTTCTCCTTCCCGCCCCCCTTTGCCCAGTCATCATATAATATTTCATATGTCGCTGTCATTTTTTCATTTTCTTCCTTTATGTTATCTAACAGTGTGTTTTTGGTTGCGGGGGCGGGCTGGCCGGTGGGGGTGATATATAACCAGGATATAGCAGAGGGGTTACGATCATTTAGACTGCGGGCATTGTAATTAGATACTTTTGGCGGGGACATTGGGTTGTTTTGCATTTTTCCCTGCAGTCCTTCATTTTTCGAGATGACAGCATTGGATGGTGTCATGTAATATCCCCATACAAGTTTAGTTCCATCCCATACCAAAAAATCACCTTCTTTAGTATTTACAATTGCTGTTTCATTTGTCACATTAGTCCTGTTAATCCCTCCCCCCTCGTTCATCTCGATAGAGATGAACTCTATGAACCAATACGTAATCAGGCCAAACATAATTGTAAAAAATAATGTAATGCACACAGATAATCCACACTCATACGAATATCTACATCTCTCAGCTAAGAATTCTCTATATCTAATAAATCTATCCGTTGCAGGCTGCCCGTTAGATGCCATGGTAGCTCATGTTTGAGATATAAAAGTTCATTAAGTGCATGCATGTAAACATTTTGTTGGCACTACCAGTGCCAAGATATCATGGAAGGGGAATGGAAGTGGGTAGGGGAGTGGGGTTGTGGATGTACAGACAAGGGAGCAGACACTATACATTTTTATCACATTATTATTTACACATAAATCCACTTTTTTTTCTCTCTTTTTCAATCTTTTCATCCTTATAGATACCCTTAAATGTAATCGTTCTCGTCATCAGCTTTCTCAATCAGGTGCATTTCCGTCACACACATGTTCACATTCACTCCTTATTTTCATTCATATTGGTTGCTGTTGTCTGTGCCCCCTCATCCACCTCTTCCTGCACACTATTATATGCCTTTCGTACATCCGTCAAATGTATCCAGTACTTAAGGCCCTTCACTGTTACAGCCGTAGGAGTGCAAAATACCACTTCATATGGTCCGTGGAACCGTGGTGCATTCCACCGTCGCACAAAGCTCCGGACATAGACGAATTCTCCCGGCATCAGTTGTACCTGTGTTTCAGGTTCTGTAAGCGACCCCGTTGTTTTCTCTTCTTCTCTTGTGAATGGTGGTGAGAGCTGCTTTGATATGGCGCGCGCTGCCCTAGTTAGCTTTTTCAAGTATTCTGTGAACTCATCTCCCAATATCGCAGCGCTTCTGTGCGCGTCTGAGTGTTGGCGCAGTGGGGAGTGTGCTGTGTGCATTCGTCTCCCCGTCACAATTTCGTGCGGGAACAAATGGTGGTCCTTGCTTGGCTGATTTCTCTGCTCAAACAGTTCAAGGGGCAAACATTAAATCCAGTTCTTCTTTAATGAGAAGCACAATTTCGATAATCTTCCTTTTAACAGGCCGTTCATCTTTTCTACCACTCCATTACTTTGAGGATGATAAATCGAGCACAATTTATGTTTTATTCCCAATAGTGTAGTTACTTCTTTGAAGAGCTCGTTCACAAAGTGAGTGCCGTTGTCTGAGCGAACTACGTCACAAATTCCCCAGCACGGAAATACTTCCCTTTCTAGGAACTTTGTGGCGCTTTTAGCATCAGGTCGTGCACATGGGCCTGCTTCCACCCATCTCGAAAAGGGGCATACAACCACAATCATGTAGCGTGCCCCATTACACCTTTCTCCCATGTCTGCGTAGTCAATGTGTAGCTCTCTGAATGGCCCAATCGGTTTTGGAATTGTTCCCCTGAGTTTACGTAATGTCATTCTAGAGTTGTATATCTGGCATGTTGTGCACTCCATTGTCAATCTAGATATGTGCTCCTGAAGACAGGGCACGAACCACTCTTCTTGTATCTCCACTGCAATGTGTTGTTTCGTGTTGTGTGCTGGGAAGTGTAGTTGTTGAAACGCTATTTCTAATAGTTTTACTGGCATTACCACTTTTCCTGAGTTATTTTGTCGCCAGAGTAAGTCTGTTGCTGATTGGCTGCACCCTCGTTTTACCCACATCATCTTTTCATCCTCACTTGCTCCTTCCTGTAACTCTAGTATTTGTGATATAGACATTGCATTGTACCCTTCTGGGAGCTCTTCGTTTGTCTTGTGCTGCAGCATATACTCACCTGTTTCATGTTTTTCAAAGTATGAAGCTTCCTTGGCAGCAGCGTCCGCTGCCGCGTTTCCCAAAGACACAACGTCTGTGTTGGACGTATGTGCTTGGCACTTCACTATTGCTACCACTGTGGGATCTCGTAGGGCCTCAATTAACTCCTTCAGCAATTCTGCATGCTGCACTGGAGTCCCATCTGCTCGTCGAAACCCCCTCCGCCCCCATCTTGCCAGACCTCCATGCACTGTTGGCGTCATGTAAGCTGAATCTGTGTAGATTGTCACTGCACAACCTTTAACTGCATGTAATGCTTCTATTAGGGCAATGAGCTCTGCTGCTTGTGCTGAGAAATGTGATGGGAGGCGGTACTGCACTAGTGTCTCATACTCACCTTCTTCTAATCTCACCACTGCTAATCCCACATGTTTTTCTCCCGTGTCCATGTCAATCGATGCTGACCCGTCCACAAAGTACTCCCCCCTCGCTCACGGCATTCTCGCACACCACTGTGTCCTCCCCTCTTTCCCCTGTGTAAGTCGCACAATCGTGTTCCTGCATGTCCTCTAGTGTGCATGCTTCTGTAATGAATGTTGCCGGATTCACTGTCCTGCATCGTACCACATGGATATTGGCGCTGGACAATATTATTTCATAGGCAGTTGCTCGCTGTGTGGTCAGTGTACTTTTTGATCTCTCAAGTATTGCAAATAATGAATGCTCCACAAACAATGTGACAGGGCATCCCATTACTATTGTGGCGCTTTTCTCAATTGCGAACGCGGCTGCAGCGAGTGATTGCTCGCACGCGAAATGTCCTTGCGTTACCGCATCCAAAGTGCCACTATAGTATGCCAATGGTTTGTGTCCTAGGGAAGTCCTTTGTGTCAGTACAGCTGTCATTAGTGTCCCCTTGCAATGTGAGAACAGGTAAAATGTGCGTTCATAATCAGGATTGGCGAGTACTGGAGCACTCGAGATCAATTCTTTTAACGATTTGAATGAGGCGCTCATTTCTTCTGACCATTCTATTTTCCTCTTCTCTTGTTGTGCCTCCTTGAGTGCTTGCAGTAATGGTCTGGTGTAGGCTGCATAATCTAATATCCATGCTCTACAATAGTTGCACATTCCCAAGAATTTCTGCATCTCCTTCACTGTTGTGGGTTCTCTTACTGATCTTATTGCTTCTACCCTGTCAGGTATTATTCTTTTTCCGTCTTTTGATATTAGCTGTCCCAAGTATACGACTTCTTTCTGACAATATTGTAGCTTTTCCTTGTCTACTTTATACCCCTTATTTGCCAACAGGGACAGGAGTGTTACCGAATCTTTTCTGCATGTTCTTCATTCTGTGCGCAGACGAGTAAATCGTCTACGTACTGAATGATTGTGCTTTCAACTGATAAGTTGCCTAAGTCTTCATGTAGTATGCGGTTGAATAGGCTTGGGCCCTCACAGTATCCCTGGGGTAATCTGCAATGTTCATATCTCTTTCCCCATAGTGTAAATGCTGTCAGGTATCTGCTTTCTTCTGCCAAGGGGATGGAGAAGAATGCGTTTTTCAAATCGTCCAATGTGAAATGTGATGCCGCTTTTGGGATACTGCATAATATTGATGCAGGGTTCGGGACCAAAGGGAACTCTTTCTGTATTATGTCATTTAGGGGGCGTAAATCCTGGATCATCCTCCAAGCCCCTCCCTTTGCTTTTTTGATCGGGTAGATACATGTGTTACATGGGGAGTTTGAAGGCACTATTATCCCTTGTGCTAGCAGTGCATTTATTGTCTCTTTTATCCCTTCTTCAGCTTCGCGGGACAATGGATACTGTTTCACTCGGGGTATAATCGCCCCTTGTTTGAGCTTTATTATCACTGGTGTTACTCTATGCAACAACCGTATGTCATGGGGGCCTGTTGTCCACAAATTGTTTGGTACTAGTCCCATGTCATCATCAAAAAATGACGGTGGTGCTCCCACCACTGCCATCAACTGGACAGGAATCTGTCTAGCCTGAATCAAAATGTCACAGGGCGTTGCTATTTCCATTATTATTTCACCATCGCTTTCTAGATCGGAAAAGAGATCTTCATCAGTTAAGTCTCGCAGGGCAATGTCGGCATTGATGCACAGTACTGTGCGCCATTCGCACCCGTCTATGTCCATTCCAATCACAGCGATCCTTTTTGCAGATACCTGTACAGCATGCAAGTCTAATGATACCACTGATCCTGGTGCTATGTCTGGGTGCACTATTGGGCGAAAGAGGAACTCCGCGGGTATTCTCCAATCCATCCTTTTCAGCTCAGGAACTATGTGGGTCAGTGTTTTTAGTCCTTCAATGAATATTCTCTCGTCCACTGGCAAGCCACGTATTTCCGGTGCAGTTGTGTGAGCCTGTACTACCAGCATTACACGTAATGGGCATATTCCTGGTGTTGAACACACTATACCTCTCTCAGTGAATGATATTGTCATGTTGAGTTTACTAAGAAGGTCCCTCCCTAGTAAATCTATTGGCGAATGTTCATAATACAGTAAGGGTGTTTTTACAGTTTTACCTCCCACTGTCGCATCCAAAGCTTCTGTGTAAGGAACTTCAATTACAGCCCCAGAGAACCCCTGCATCTCTAACTTCCGGTTAGATAACAGGAACCGGCCCTCCCTAATGCATGATTTCTCCGCTCCCGAATCCACCATGAATATGAACTGCTTGTCTCCTATCTGCGCCCCTACCAATGGTGGTTCTGCTGCATCGTAGGTGGTAGATAGAACAGGACACGCAAGTGTTCTCTGTGGGCTGTCCTATGCGGGGTGTCTCACTGACCCCCCTTGGTTGAACACACTCCCTGAAACCACTGACACGCCACTATAGGGGGCTGGTGCTGGGGCTCCATTTGCTGTTGTCGCAAAAGGGTTGCCTGGCGTGTAGTGCGTAGTGTCATTGTTTTGTGGGTGATTCTGTGTTCTGTATTGGTGTCCCTGCTGTTGCTCATGGTACCCCTGCCCTGGGTTCCTTTGTTGTTGTCCCATTGGGAGACCATATGGGCTCCCCGGATGGGGATGGCCATAATGTTTTACCTCTGGAAATCCGCTGTTTGGTCTACTTCTGCACTCCCTGGAGTAGTGTCCCCACCTCCCGCAGTTCCAACAACTCCCTTGCGCACCTCTGGGACCCTGCCATCCGTTTCCTCCCATTCCCCCATACCCTTGTCCACCTCCTCTTCGGCCCCTGTACCCACCTTGTCCCCCTCGAGGGGCCCACTCTTGCCACTGCGGACCTCCACTCTGCTCCTGCTCGTTCCACTGCCGCTGCCCTGCCCAATTAGTTGCCATCCTTCCTTGTATTGCTACCAGCCCTTCCTCTTCCTCATCTCCCTCCCTGCTGTGTGGGAGCGCGGCCACTGCTGCAGCGACCTTCACTAGCTTTGTTTGTACTAGTATCGCTTCGTCTGCCAATCTTCTCTGCGCCACCTCCTTCTCCCTCTCTTTTATTCGCTTACAGTGGTGGACTATTATGCTCTGAATTTCGGGCCATCCCTTTGCTTCAATACCTGCTATTTTGTCAAGTGCTTTTTGCACTTCTTTTGGGAGCCCCCTCTTTATTATGAAGTAGAATAAGGATGTCGATTGATACCAGGGTGTGCCCGTTTCCGCTCTCCACATCTCTTGGACCCGAAAAATATAATCCATAGCATCTTCCCCATCATTCATTGTACATTGCATTACTGACTGCAAATCTGGGGTATCTGGAAACGTTTCCCGCAAGGCATCCTACACCCTTGCACGCACTGTGTTGAAAGAGGCACCATCATGGCGATCGCAGTCTAACGTTACTCCCGGGAAGCCAGCTTTGACCCATACTCTGTCAGCCCGATCCCCAACTGCCGATACTAGCAAACTTTTCACGTCCCCTATCGCTAGAGGTACCCCGGCTGTGTGTTTCTCAAAAGCATATATCCACTTGCTCGCCCCTCCTGATAGCGGGGGCAATAACTTTAACAAATTGGCCTTATCCATCTGAGCCCAGGGTATGTAATTCGGCCTCCCTCCTCCCCTATGTATTAGTGGGAGCTGCAACTTTCCCTTTGTCGTTGTCTCTGTACTCACCTTCATTCCTGATTTTCCTAACAATGCCATTTTTCCCAACCTGTTCCTTAGTCGCCCTGTCCACTCATCATCCATCGTTCTCATTGAGCATGCGCCATCCAACCCTTCGCTTCCCCCTCCCATTGCCATACTTAGCCTTTCACTTTCTTCTAAATCATCCCCTATATCACATAGTAGCTCCTCTCTGCCTCCTGTGGGCCTCTCTTCGTTATCATTACATCCCTCTCTTTCCTCTAGTTCAATTATTCGTGTTGGTTCTTCCTGTATCCTAAACAGTATCTCTCCTTTTTTCCACCCTTCTTCAAATGTTCTACTCTCGCTCTGCACTCTGGATGCATACTCTGATCTAGCTGTATTGAGTGCAGTCTGCTCACATATGCTTTTTATTCTCGAGATCTCATCTCTGGCTATAGAGAGCCTTGATTCTAAATCTCCTGTTAATTTTTCTATGTCCACCCTTGGTGTGCTCACCTGTTCTCGCTCCCTAGGACTTTCATATGGCGGGGGTGCTGTTGGCCCTTGGGTGGTGGTAGTTGTCGGTGGGGGTACATAAAGTGGGTCACTGTATCCCTCCGCGGGTACTGGCTTGTTTAGTATTGGGTACAACCTAGTTACCTCTATCGGTGGCTCCTCTTCTGGCAATACTTTATCATCCTTTTGTATCAGTGGATTGTCAGTGGTAGATGGTAGATCATGATCTAATTCACTTGCCTTAGGCGGGGGTATCTCTTCAAACAGTCTCCATAGGTCTAATATTTCTCTCCTATTATGTAACTGCTTCCCCTTGTATTTCAAACAAATGCATGTGGCTACCATATCTAGGACACTCTTGTCAAACGATCCCCCTTCGGGCCATATTTGAGGTAACTCCTCCCCCTTCAACTCTGTGATCCACTGGTCATGATATTTCTTAATCCGTTCTGCATACCCAGGTAGGTTCTTACAAATATGTGATAAGGGTGTTTCTACCCCCATACTTCGTGCTCACCTGACACTGATGTGTCTCTATATATATCTCGATATCTCAATATAAACGTATCACCATGTGAGTTTGCGTATTTATGTCTTACTGAATCGTGGGGACCTGCGTATTTTCCCTCCCCCTGCACACCATAAAAATCGCTGCGCACTGCCTCTATTCTATCCTCCTTGGGGGCACGTACAAGAGCAAGCCTTCAGTAATTTCGACAATATTACCCAACAAATCAAAAAAGTAAACACTCACTTCACCACATTACTCTCTTCTTTATGATATTTCGTCTGGTCACACTTACCATGACCATTCCATAATTATGCATTCCTGGCCACTTCTACACACTCATTATAACAAAATATGTCCTGACACATACGATGTTTACACACCCATAGGCAGCACTCTATTCACAGCTCAGTTTATCCTCCCTTTCCTCCCTTGCCAGCTGTCCCTGTCCGTTTTATTCTGATATATATATATATATATTTGTTACTTAATTTTTATGTAAAATTGTCTTCTATTTAGCTTATATCTTTGTTTTTGTACTAACCCACTTTTATTTCCCGTAAACCTAAAGAAAAGAATAGAAAGAATAGCAGTCACTAATATATTTTCCGTGTCTTCCTTTACCAGGCACCTTTATCTCATTTTCCACTTCTTCATATATTCCCAGTACTAGTCAAGAAAGTTTAGGATGGTCCTAATGATGAGTTTATCAATCAGAATAGGGCATGCAAAGAACTCTACAAACTCCGAGAGCGCTCTGTCTGACAATAGCAAAGACAGGCGTATATATTTACAAAGAACGTCATCAGAACCTACATACTATAGAGGGCACAAGTTCATGGGGATTGGGTGGCGACGACTAGCTATAGGTGCTGCTGCGATGTGGTTGGCCGCGGCTGGAGGACGTCACTGGTTAGCCTCGTGGGTTGGGCTGGGCCTGGCAGGTCAGCTGGGTTCATCCGGGCGGTGTTGTTGTGCCACTGTGGCCAGTGTCAGAGATGAATGCCTTTTCCTGACTTCTTGCCCTAGGCCATGCACACCGCAGTCATTCAACCATTTGCAATATTATCTTCCTTAGTAAATCTTCCAATAGGTTATTCTACAGGTTAATGCAACACAGGAGGAATGCACCTAGAGTGGGGTTTGTTGGCGATTTATGAATACATGGTTACCAGCGTCCTGTTGACCGGGCACCATAGGTCGTGGGGTTGGGTCTCGGGGCATGGGACAGGCGGTCCATGTCATCATGTCTTGTTAGAAGTCATTATGGATGTGTTGCTGTAATGTTGCCATAATATTGGATGTCCTAATTTTACAGGGGGCATTAACCTAAGGTGAGCCGGTGGGTCGTGGAGCTTAAGAAAGGGCGCCTCTGGATTTGTGTTTTCAGGCTGAGGTTTACTGCTGGGTTGTAAATAATACAGGTGGCGGGCCGTGGCCTTGGGTGCTGCAGGGGGAACTACAAATCTTTGAAGCGGCTCCAGCCGAGTTGGGGGAGGTGGAGCACCGCGGCACAGGCCTCTGCTTTTTCGTCTGGCAGGCTTCGGTGGGAGGGAGGGGGAATGGCCTTGCATGTGCTCACAAAGGTATTTTCCTCGTGTGTTGCCGATTTTAGGTGGAAGAAGCATAAACATTCAAATAATACACAGTACTAATTGAGTCATTCCAAAACTCACGTTTTAACATTACTAATGCCTCTCATATAGCCGATCCGAGCACATTACTTGTACACCATGTTTTTGACAACTACAACATTTTGTTACATGCTTATACATTCGCGGTAAGTGAGGTAGTAGTAAGGTTGGTGGAGCACATAGAAACAACTGGCCACTGAGACTGACGGCAGTGGCACATAGTGGGCTTGGACACACACGCATATGGTGCATTTTCGTGCACCCTTTACACGAGCCCTCAATATGGTTGCATTTGTCATTTCTTTGCACTCTAGCAGCATTAGTTTGGTTATGGCGCGGGACCGTGGGGTGTAATCTTTTCAGTGAAACACATAACAAAAAAACCCCGGGACGCTTTCACTATTTGCGCATAACTGCAGGGATGTGGGTGCTTCATTCCTGATGTCATATGAGCACACATTCTGCCATATTTATACATTTTACAAGTTTTTTAGTCAAAGAGGTTGTGGACAGACGCTTCCATCGCAGGTAGTTTTCTCATTAGTATTTGGGAACTTTGCTTTTATCAAATGACCATTTTACAGTTCTTTTTCCACCCAGGCCCTGCTGGCCGGTTCATGCTGGGAGCAGCGATACACTGCGGAAGGTGAAATGTTAGTGTTGGTATCTTACACTAGCTCATGTCCGTCTTGTTCGTGGGAACGGGCTCTCAGCGGATCTGCCAGAGAGCTGTGGCCACAGGGATAATTGAAACTCTCCAAAGGTGGGGGCCGCGCTGCGGTGCGCAGGGCTCAAACCATCTTCATTAGACAAAATGGTTTCCGAGGCCTAGCTAAATTCAGCAGGTTTGGTCAATGTCTTCGGCAGGTGACCCGCCCACCACCTGGGCCCTGGTGGTAGGGAGGGGACCCCTGACGAGCCATGGCCCTCACCGGGGGAGAGGATGCATGGGAGGGGGTCTTTTGGACCAATGCTCCCCTACACAACCAGGCACAGGTGCACCAGCTGAAGGGTCAATTCTGTGCCATTGCCCAAGTCCCGAATGTAATAGCAGCCCTGGACTGCACACATGTGGCACTCGTACCACCCCAGGCACATGAGGCTGCCTACAGAAACTGGATACAGTACCAATCCCTCAACGTGCAGATGACATGTGGTCCTGGCCTCACCTTCAGCCACTGCTGTGCCCGCTACCCAGGATCCACCCACGACTCCATGGTCCTGCGCAACAGTACCCTGCCGGCGTACATGGAAATGCACCGAGGCCAAAACACATGGCTACTGGGTGAGTACAAATGTATACCATAAAGCATGTCAATCCACAACTGATGGTGCCTGTCATGGAATCCATTATTCCCAATAGGTAGCACCATTACTGCAGCATTCACATTCAAGCACCTTGCACGATAAACCTTAGGCATGTCCAACAGAGTAGAACACACCCATGCAGGATGCAAGAGACATGTGGCGGCACAGTGACATATGGAAGCCCCACCACAATAAAGCCTCCTGTGTGAGTAGCACCATGGCTCCCAACACTGACACAGAACAGAAGTCCCACCCTGGCCACCCGACAGTAATGAAATTCTAAACCATAAACTGGCACATCCCAAATGCACCACACATAAGTAGTTTTGCAAAGGTAGCGGGCGCCCCTCTCTCGAAAGAACAGACTTGATAACCTGTTCAGTGGTTATTAACCACTTGAGTGTTCGCAGCCACTGCTTTTACTCACTGTGCCTTTCACCGATGGGAAATATCCATTTGCATATCAGTCTTTGTCCTGCCCAGGGGCAGTCCAGCACCGAAATGCAATGGCAATTCCAACCTGAACGAGAGTACCACTAGCAACCCCATACACGTGTTTCACCCTTGTTGGGGATCATCAGTGAGATGAAGCTGATGCCTCTCTAAGCACAGTGAGAGGGAGACCACGTATGGTTGCCCCCAGGAGACCTAGGGTTACCAATCCCAGGTTCCTTGAAAAATAGTTTTGCAAAGGTAGCGGGTGCCCCTCTCTCGAAAGAACAGACTTGATAACCTGTTCAGTGGTTATTAACCACTTGAGAGTTCGCAGCCACTGCTTTTACTCACTGTGCCTTTCACAGATGGGAAATATCCATTTGCATATCAGTCTTTGTCCTGCCCAGGGGCAGTCCAGCACCGAAATGCAATGGCAATTCCAACCTGAACGAGAGTACCACCAGCAACCCCATACACGTGTTTCACCCTTGCTGGGGATCATCAGTGAGGTGAAGCTGATGCCTCTCTAAGCACAGTGAGAGGGAGACCATGTGCTGGACTGCCCCTGGGCAGGACAAAGACTGATATGCAAATGGATATTTCCCATCTGTGAAAGGCACAGTGAGTAAAAGCAGTGGCTGCGAACTCTCAAGTGGTTAATAACCACTGAACAGGTTATCAGGCCTTGTTCTGTCGAGAGAGGGTCGCCCGCTACCTTTGCAAACTAAATTTCAAGGAACCTGGGATTGGTAACCCTAGGTCTCCTGGGGGCAACCAGACGTGGTCTCCCTCTCACTGTGCTTAGAGAGGCATCAGCTTCACCTCACTGATGATCCCCAACAAGGGTGAAACACGTGTATGGGGTTGCTGGTGGTACTCTCGTTCAGGTTGGAATTGCCATTGCATTTCGGTGCTGGACTGCCCCTGGGCAGGACAAAGACTGATATGCAAATGGATATTTCCCATCTGTGAAAGGCACAGTGAGTAAAAGCAGTGGCTGCGAACTCTCAAGTGGTTAATAACCACTGAACAGGTTATCAGGCTTTGTTCTGTCGAGAGAGGGGCGCCCGCTACCTTTGCAAACTAAATTTCAAGGAACCTGGGATTGGTAACCCTAGGTCTCCTGGGGGCAACCAGACGTGGTCTCCCTCTCACTGTGCTTAGAGAGGCATCAGCTTCACCTCACTGATGATCCCCAACAAGGGTGAAACACGTGTATGGGGTTGCTGGTGGTACTCTCGTTCAGGTTGGAATTGCCATTGCATTTCGGTGCTGGACTGCCCCTGGGCAGGACAAAGACTGATATGCAAATGGATATTTCCCATCTGTGAAAGGCACAGTGAGTAAAAGCAGTGGCTGCGAACTCTCAAGTGGTTAATAACCACTGAACAGGTTATCAGGCCTTGTTCTGTCGAGAGAGGGTCGCCCGCTACCTTTGCAAACTAAATTTCAAGGAACCTGGGATTGGTAACCCTAGGTCTCCTGGGGGCAACCAGACGTGGTCTCCCTCTCACTGTGCTTAGAGAGGCATCAGCTTCACCTCACTGATGATCCCCAACAAGGGTGAAACACGTGTATGGGGTTGCTGGTGGTACTCTCGTTCAGGTTGGAATTGCCATTGCATTTTGGTGCTGGACTGCCCCTGTGCAGGACAAAGACTGATATGCAAATGGATATTTCCCATCTGTGAAAGGCACAGTGAGTAAAAGCAGTGGCTGCGAACTCTCAAGTGGTTAATAACCACTGAACAGGTTATCAGGCCTTGTTCTGTCGAGAGAGGGGCGCCCGCTACCTTTGCAAACTAAATTTCAAGGAACCTGGGATTGGTAACCCTAGGTCTCCTGGGGGCAACCAGACGTGGTCTCCCTCTCACTGTGCTTAGAGAGGCATCAGCTTCACCTCACTGATGATCCCCAACAAGGGTGAAACACGTGTATGGGGTTGCTGGTGGTACTCTCGTTCAGGTTGGAATTGCCATTGCATTTCGGTGCTGGACTGCCCCTGGGCAGGACAAAGACTGATATACAAATGGATATTTCCCATCTGTGAAAGGCACAGTGAGTAAAAGCAGTGGCTGCGAACTCTCAAGTGGTTAATAACCACTGAACAGGTTATCAGGCCTTGTTCTGTCGAGAGAGGGGCGCCCGCTACCTTTGCAAACTAAATTTCAAGGAACCTGGGATTGGTAACCCTAGGTCTCCTGGGGGCAACCAGACGTGGTCTCCCTCTCACTGTGCTTAGAGAGGCATCAGCTTCACCTCACTGATGATCCCCAACAAGGGTGAAACACGTGTATGGGGTTGCTGGTGGTACTCTCGTTCAGGTTGGAATTGCCATTGCATTTCGGTGCTGGACTGCCCCTGGGCAGGACAAAGACTGATATACAAATGGATATTTCCCATCTGTGAAAGGCACAGTGAGTAAAAGCAGTGGCTGCGAACTCTCAAGTGGTTAATAACCACTGAACAGGTTATCAGGCCTTGTTCTGTCGAGAGAGGGGCGCCCGCTACCTTTGCAAACCACACATAAGTAGGCTAAGTAATTGCAATGTACATCCCAGGAACACTGTCCCCAGAATGGCCTAGCAAATGCATGGAGAAAAGTACAGAATAGTGACAACCAGCAAATTCAACTGTAGCCAATGGATTTGAGTACTGTTACATCCAGAAACATAAGCGTACCAAGTGGAGAGTACCCCATTCATTCAATCGTGCCCGTAGGACAGCACACTCCACAATGTTATAGACCAAATGACAAATATGGCAAAATCACACTGATTTTTTTTTAAATAAAATATTTTATTGTTTTATAGATACAAACAAAACACAACAAAGGTAAATAATTAACACCTAGTCACTACATTTAAACACGCAGGTACACACTTCTTCCTGGCATCTGGCTCATCTTCGCATATATTGTAAAGTTATTACATCTAATAATCCTTGAGTTCGTTTCGATCGCTTGTATCAGTTAATTTCTCGGCGTTCAGTGTCTCTATGGCTCTTCTTTGTTTGCCGTCAGTTGTCCTCCCACCTTTGCCATATCTTGGCCGCTTTCTCTGGGCACCCCCTTGTGGTGTACACTCTCGCTTCCAATGGCACACACATGTCTACATCCGTTACCCATTTGCCGTATTGTGGTGGTGTGGCTGAGCCCCACAATTGAGCTATATTTCTTTTGGCAAGACTTGTGGTTCTTGCAAACATGAGTTTTTCAAATCTTGATAGTTCTATATCTGCATCTATTCCCAGTATCAGGAGTTTGGGGTCCATCAGTATTTCACGGCCAAGTACTGTTGATAGTCTATCGCAGCATTGTTGCCAAAAGACTTGTATCTGGGGACATTCCCATAAAATGTGGAAGAAGGTTCCTCTCGGGTGATGGCACCTTAAACAGTTAGGGTCCATCGGCCTTCCCCATTGGTGCAAGGCCTCTCTGGGATAGTAGATCCTATGTAGGATTTTTAGCTGGATCAGCCTAATTCTGGCTGAGATTGTTGATTCTCGGGGGTACATAAGAGCCACTGTCCAGTCCTCTGCTTGTATTTGACCCACATCTCTTTCCCATTTCTCTTTAAGTTCTATGAGCTCCTTCGTGGCAAACGAGTTGATGGCATTGCACATTGTATATGTTACTTTGTGTTCAATTCATTCCATCACTATGTTTCTCTCGATCGGGGTGCACTCTGGCACATTTGGGAGGTCTATTTCGCTTGCAGTGAGTGCGTGTCTTATCTGCAGGTAGTGGAAGTGCTCTGTGATGGGAAGGTTGAATTCATCTGTCAGAACTTGGAATGTCTTGATTTCTCTATCCCGTACCATGTCTTCTAATGTCTGTATCCCCGCCTCCTCCCAGGCTACCCACTTGGGAATTTTTTTAAGTTCTGGGAGATGTTTATTACACCACAGGGGTTGTTTCAACGTGACTTTCCCTTCCCATCCCAGGTATCTATGTGCATCTATCCAAATCTGCGTTCTGTGAGCAGTCATTGTGGGCGTGGCTTGTCGTGTTTTCTTTTGATAGAGGCTTTCTAGCGGGGTGATCCCATGATCTGTCTGGGTGTCTGCTCTGTTGTGCGGCATCATTGGATCGATATGCAGGATATCATTCACCACTGACATTTGGGCTGCCCAGTAGTACGTCTGCAGGTGTGGAAGTCTGATTCCTCCCTCCCATATTGAGCGCTGTAGTGTGTTTAGTGCAATTCGGTGGTGCCCCCCTCCCCACAGCAGTTTCCTAAGTGATTCATCTATTTTGCGGAATTCTATTTTAGGTATGTATAGTGGTGCGTTCTGCAGGACGTATACAAACCGGGGAGGGCCAACATCTTGAATAAGGCAGATCTCCCTAGCAGGGTGAGCGGAAGGGTCATGCAGTGCCTTACGTCATTTACGAATCTATCCCTCAGTGGATACAGGTCTTTTTCTATATATTGTGTTAGGTCTGTTGTGATTTGTATCCCGAGATATCGGAACTGCTCTTTCTCGGTCTTAAATAGGCAATTATCTAGGGTCGCTGCATCGAGTCCCTTAATCGGAAACAGCAGGGATTTATCGTAGTTTACCTTTAACCCGCTAAAATTCCCATATGTGTTTAGTATATCTGTGACAATGGGACAGGAGACTGCTGGGTCACTTAAGTAGATTAGGAGGTCGTCTGCATATAAGGACACCTTGTCCTCCCAGTTCTGTGCCCAGTGGAACCCCCTCCAATCCATGGACTCTCTTAGCATTATCGCTAGTGGTTCAATTGCGAGTGCAAATAAAATCGCAGAGAGGGGACATCCCTGTCTGGTACCCTTCCCAAGTGCTATGGTGCGTGAGGACCAGCCATTGACTCTAATTCCTGCTATCGGGGCATTGTATAGGAGTTTAACCCAGTTTGTGAATTGCTCTCCAAATCTCATTCTGCCCATAATGAGCCACAGGGCCTCCCAATGGACCGAATCAAAGGCCTTCTCGAAGTCGATAGTAAGCAATGCTAGTGGGTCCCGTAGAGTGGGTGATCTTTCAATGGCAGAGTGAAGTCTGTGAATATTAATTCGCGTGGATCTTTGTGGCATGAAGCCGCATTGGTCTGGGTGGACCAGGGAGGGTATCACTGTTTGCAATCTGTTGGTCAGTATTTTTGCCAGTATTTTGGCTTCGGTGTTGATGAGAGAGATTGGACGGTACGAGCTGCATGCATCTGGAGGTTTGCCTTCCTTGTGTATCACTATGTTGGCTTTCCTTAGGTCCGGTGGTAGGATGCCTTTCTCCTTTGCCTGTAAGAACATTTTGAGCATGTGTGGCGCCACTTCTCCGGTGACAATTTTCTTCCATATTTCCAGGGTTTTCTCATTCTGGAGTTGGGAGATGGCTGTCGTCAGTTCCTCCTCCGTTATTACGGCTTCAAGATTCAGCCTCTGGGTTTCGTTTAGTGCTGGGATGGTTATTGTGTCCAATATGCTGGGGTCGTCGGCGGGGCATTTAGTTTTTCATAGTAAGTTGCAAAGGCCTCCGCGATGCCCGAGTCCGCTGAGACCCATTCAGTGTTTGTGATGCCTATCCGGCGCACCTGGAGGTGGCTCTCCTCTCTCTTTTCCAACCATGCCAGCATCTTGCTGGCTTTGTCTCCTGTTTCATATATCCTTGCACGCATAGTTCTGTGCGCCTGTTTTGCGCATGTTAACGCAACGTTGTATAGTTTCTTTTGTGCCAATTGTAGAGATGTGTTGTCTTCCTCCGTTCCGGAACTTATGAAGTTCTCCTCAGCGCGCTTCACCTTCGCTTCTGCTTCTGCCACTTCTCGCTGGTGTGATTTTTTTGTGTGCTGAAGTCCAGCTCAGAATTTCACCCCTTAGAGTTGCCTTATATGCTCCCCATACTATTTCTGCATCATCCACGGAATCCTGATTTAATTCAAAGTACGTTGCGGTTGCTTCTTGGATTTTCTCTGTTAGTTCCGGGAATCCTAGATAGTATGCATTCAATCGCCACTTCGGTGGAGGTTGGGGTCTTTCTGTCTCGAGCAGCATCGTGAGTGGGGAGTGATCCGATATTCCTCGGGGCTGCAGAGTTGCCTCAATTACTTTGTGTATATTTTCACTGGGGAGGAAAAATTAGTCAATCCTGGACATCGACCCGTGTGCACCCGAGTGGAAAGAGAATTGTCTCTCCCCTGGATGGCGGTCCCCCCAATGCGTCTTTCAGGCCCAGTGCTGATGCAAAACTAGGCAGCTTGGTCGGCAGTGTCGGATTTCTTCCTCTTTGATGTGTGCGATCTTCACTAATGCTCATCACTTCATTGAAGTCTCCGCCCACCACCAGTGTGTCCGTTGGGTTGTTTGCTATTGTCGGCGTGATTTCCTCAATTAGAGGCGTCATTAGTGCTGGGGGTGAATAGATCGCCATTGTTGCTATGGTTTGGTTCCATAATGTGCCTTGCACAAGCACAAATCTGCCCCCCGGATCTTGGATTACCTTTGTTATGTCTATCGGGGTTCTTTTTTTTATCAATATTAACACTCCCCTCGAGCCCATGGAGAAGCCTGCGTGGACTGCTGTTCTATACTTGGTTCTCTTGAAGAATTGGCTGTTCGTGCCCGCTAGGTGAGTTTCGGTACGCATCACTATATCCGGATCATGCCGGTTTATATATTGTGTTACTAGCCTTCTCTTTATACTGTTTCCCAGGCCATTCACGTTCCATGTCATGAAGGCAAGCTTTTTTTTCCTATATGCGGCTGCAGCCATTGTTCACTGGGTTCCTTGCCATATGCGGATGATTGACTCTTGCGATCTTCCATGTATGTCATGCTCGAAGTGGCCTTGATGGGCCAGGTGTTATTTGGATACCTGTGTAACTCCCAGTTCCCCCTCCCCATACTCCTTTCCCAACTGAAGCATCTGTCGCCCATTGAACAAAACATTTATCTACTCTAATTTTAAGTGCTTAGGTCTCTTTGGTTTGAGAATACCTCCGTATACACTTGCTGCTGTGGGGGATCGTGCCATGCTGGTCTGTGGGCCGCCAGCATTTAGTTTCCGGATGCTGTTTGTGTTGGGCAAGTTACGTTTCATGTGTGCCATGTGCTCTGTCGTCTTTCATCTATCGTTGCAGTTATTCATCTTCTCTCTGGGGCATCTCTTCCTGTTCTTGATGGTCTGGTCTATCTGGTGGTTCATTTCGGCGTGGCCTGTTCCTTCTTGTTTCTTGTCGTTTGTGTGGATTCCATTCCCCATTCAGGTTTCTTTCGGCCCAGGTCTATGCCTCTTTGGGGTCAGTGAAGTGTATTGTGGTGCCATTATGATATATCTTCAATTGCACAGGGAACAGGAGGCCATATTTTACGTTCAGTGTCTGTAGGCGCTTTTTGAGGGGGTCAAAGAACTGCCTCATCTTCTGCACTTCCCTAGTGAAGTCTGGAAGAAGCCAATCCTGGTGCCATTGTATGTTATCTCTCCTTTTGTCCTAGCCATCTGCAGCACTGCATCCCGATCTCTGTAGTTAAGGATCTTCGCTACTACAGTTCTCGGTTGTTTTCCAGGTATCGGCCTGCCTGTTGGGACTCGATGTGCTCTTTCTATTGAGAACAGTGTCGACAGGGTCTTGGGAGCAAATAGCTCGACAAGCCATTGTTCCAGGAAGAGTTCCATGCTCTCTCCTTCAGCTTTTTCGGGCAGCCCAAGAATACAAATGTTATTTCTTCTTGACCTGCCCTCTCCCTCCTCCACCCTGCTGTCCAGTACCTTAATGCGTTCTAGCGCTCTGTTCATTTGCTGGCCCATACTTCTCAGCTCGTCTTCCGCGACCGATATGTGGGTTTCTGCCTCTCCGGTGTGGGATGAGAGTTTCTGAAGATCATGCCGCAACAGGGAAACTTCTGTAGAGATGCCATCCATTTTGACTTCCATGGAAGTCCGTGAATTGGCAATGGCGGCCATCACATCCCTCAGGGAGAGGGTTTCTTCAGGATTTTGTGTGCCTTCCGGTCTATTTGGTTCCGTTGGCAGAGGCAGGGTAGCAGTTGTGAATTGCTCCATAGTGCTCTGGTTGCCCACCTTTTTTGTTGTCATCTTATCCTTGCCCATTATGGCAGCTGTTTGCCGGCTTATTATTGCGTAGGATGCAGACTTTAGTGTTCCGTTTCGTCTTATGGGGTGGTCCGTTCGGTGATAATTGTATTTGCTGGGAGATTGCTATCTCAGACGTGTGATGCACTGTGTGGCTCCTTATTCTTTATGTTTGTGCACTTCACCACCAGTGGGTGTCTTCTGTTGCTGGGCTGGTTATGGGATCTCAGCTTCTTTTTACACTTGTGCTGTAGTCACACGCGTTACCTGGGGATGTCTCAGTCGGTCACACTGGGTGTGGGGGTCTATTCCCTTCCCATGTAGCCAGTTCCAGAGTCTATTTAGCCTCCCGTCTCTTACTCTGCAGTCTTTGGGTTCCGTTCCTCTCAGGTTGCCGTTTGCTTTAATGGCAGTTCGTTTCGATTTATTGGCTGCCCTTTTACCCCTCTCGCCGTACTGGCAGTCTATCCCAGTGTATTCATGTCGCCTTTAGTGCAGCGCCGTGCCCCCAACCCTCCCCTCTCCTTACCGGCGTGACTTGCAGGATATCTGCGGGCGCTTAACGATAAACGGAGCGCCCGCGAGTGTTCGTTTCAGGCCAGTAGGTAGTGACGCTGTGACGCGGTTCGCCCGCGCTCGAAGCTGCAATCTCCTGGGTTCTCTCCACTCCCAGTCTCCTGTTCCAGTCGCCGAGCGGGGAAACCAGGGCTCACCCGCTCGTATCCGTGGCGGGCCTGCTGGGTCTCTGGCCAGGGGTCCGCTGTCCTCGCGTGGCCTCGTCCGCCCTGCTGCTTCCGTCTTGGATAGTGACGAAGCAAAGGGGCTCATGCGCGCCTCGCTCTGCTGGGCTCCCAGCGGTTCTCCGACACAGCTCTCTATCCGCCTCCAGGGTAATCAGTCCATCGTGACGTTCCTTCCTCCTAGCGCTCGGCGGCCATCTTGGATTCTCGTCAGCGCCGGCGTCGATATTTTCCTCACAGATTTTCTCCGGATCTGGTTAGTGCAATGTTTCGCAGCTTCAGGAGGTCATAGCTGCAGTTGTCGGCTCTCATTTGATGCAACTGCACGGCTCCTCTTTAGCAGCTATACGCAGGATTTTGAAGGATTTGGCGGGCGGCCCGGGAACTCAAAAGGATCACGACTCCATTTTGAGCCCGTTGGCCACGCCCCCAAAATCACACTGATGACTGAGCTCTATACACCCACTGGAATTACCTTGTCCCCATACTGTCTTTCTCTCCCCTGCAGGTGATTCTGGATATCCCCAGTACATGTGGCTCATGACCCCTGTGCGTCATCCACACACGGCAGCGGAGTGGGCATACAACCTTGCCCAAGACCGTACAAGGATCTGCGTGGAGACGGCATTTGAACTGCTGAAGGCACGCTTCCGGTGCCTCGACCGCACGGGAGGGGCCATGATGTATGCACCAGAAAAAGTTGGCAAAATTGTACTGACAAGTGCCATGCTGCACAACATCTGCTGTCGCAGAAATGTGCCACTGCCCCCTGATGCACATGTGCAGCCACCTGAGGGTGGTAGTGAGGGTGATGAAGTGCCAGAAGGTGTTGCACATGCACAAAGGTTTGGGCTGAGGGAGGGGAGGTTGACCAGACAGGGATTGATTGATGGATTATTTTAGAAATGGGTAATGGTTAAATTGGAAATATGTCACTTCAACATTAAATTGTATTTGTAACAATCACTACTGCCCATGCATTGTGATTTTTCTAACGTGATTTATTTACAGTCCAACAAACCCCCCTCCCCCAGTGAACACCCAGCACACAATCCCCCTCCCCCAGTGAACACCCAGCACACAATCCCCCTTTCCCCCAATGAACAGCCAGCACACAATCCTCCCTCCCCCCCAGTGAACTACCCTCAACTGTGCAGATAGGCACATGTGTCTTATCAGGGCACCAACAACGATGCCATGCACCACTAGGAAGGTCATGGGCGCTTTCCTTTTCTGGGCCCCTCTGGTGTGCGTGCCCTCAGGTGGCGCATAGACCGGCGCCTAGGAGATGGCTCGAGGGAACCCTCCGTGGGTGTGGTCGAAGTCGAAGGGACTGAAGTGGCAGGCAGCATGTGCTGTCGCATGAGGTTGTTTCCCTCCCTTGTTTGCTCAGCAAGTGCTGAGACTCCCTCGGTCAACTCCCTCACTCGTTGCCCGAAGCCTGTCAGGGCAGCAGTACATTGTTAAACGACTCTGCGTGTGCGCGCATTGTCACGCGCTATGTATTTGCATCCATGCCGTATTGATGCACAGACGGCCTTGATGTGACGACTCTGCACCTTGGCCATTGATTCCACCCTGTCCTGTTTGGCCTCAATAATGTCGAGTCGGCCCATTACTGCAGCCCCTGTGACGAAGGGCACCCCTGGTGTGTCATGTGCTGGCCTGCGACTTGTGCGCTGTCAGGTGGGGGGACTGCATGGGGACATTGCGCTGGCTTGGATTGGGCTGCCATGCTCTGAGTGCCGGTCTTCTGGACTGCCATATGATGGCGTATCCTCGTCCAGCTGTGGTGTGCGGACACGACGCAAAGGCAGATGTGGGCTTTGTGGAAGCTTTGTGCCTGGCCTTGGGCTCCCCTGGGGTGTGACCATCCCTTCGGCGTCACTGCTTCTGGGAGAGTGCTGTCCTCCTGCCTTATGAGCACGTGGAGATGTTCCTCCCACGTCAGGCTCTGATCCACTGCTCTGTTCCTCAGCATGGGGGCTGTGACTGGTGGCTTCCCTGCGGCCATGTGGGTGCTGCTGCTGTCTGGTAGGGCTGCGTTGGGGTGTAGTGGGGGTTGGCCTGGTTCGTCTCCCTTCCGTGCGGCCCCTTTGTGGGGTGGTGGTGCTGGTGGAGGGGCGGTGCCGTGGGCGCTGTGATGGTGTGGCCTCCTCCCCATCATCTTCATCCCGTTGGGATCGACGTGTTCCTGTGGGGTACATAGGGTGTGGTTTGAGTTCAATGCTACATATATTTGTGTGATGCAATTCATGCCAACAAGTGGGATTGAAGACCGTATCATTCACACATTCTCCTTGCATTCTGTTCTGTCGCCATGTGGTGCTTGTTGTGAGTGGGTATGGAGGTAGACTGCATGGGAATGTCGGAGTGACAAGATTGCATGCGTGGTTGGGGTGCACTGTGCTCAGGGTTTTGGGGGTGTATTCATGCGCACTTCAACTCTACGTAGCTGTCCTATGGCTATGCATGTCTATCCCCTGCCCCTGTCATTCATGCACTACACATGCAGGGTCGTCTAGGCAGCACTACGGTTCAATGGATGTTGGCCTCACTTATGGGTGTATGCAGTTCCTCACACACATTTCATCCCATTCATTCACTTAGGTTCTGCATGTGTGGTTCTTTCAGCTGCATGCATTCGGGGGTGGGACTCACCTGCAGTTGGATCGATGTCAGTGCCTGCCTCCACTCCGCCAATGCCCTCGATGGTGCCAACATCTATCAGGGCACTACTTTTCTCCTCCCGTGGTGTGAGATTGGGTGGGGGTGGTGGTGGCCCTCCTCCAGTGCCCCTGCTTGCACTCCTGTGCTGTGACAGGATGCTACGGACTCGCACGCGCAGGTCGTTCAGGCACTTGCGGCAATCCTCCCCATCCCGGGGCACGCGCCCCACAACAGTGACCCTCTGGCTGATGTTGCGCCAGATTTGTGCTCTGCGCTGGCCACTTGTTTTGCGCTGTTGCAGCTACTCATGGTGTGTCCCCGCCTCCTCCACCAGTACAGCTAGCTCCTGGTCACTGAATTTGGGCTTTCGCACCCTGTCCAGGGCAGTCTTGCCCCTAGTGCGCTCCTGAGACATATTTTGGGGTTGGATGGCGTGGATGGCTTCCTGGGGCTGTGATATCCGACGGATTGTGATTTCCAAGATGGCCGCCGCTTTGTTTCCCGTTCAGGCGGTGACACGTTTCCTGTGCGCTAAAAGCATGCGCTATGAGCGTGATTTGGCGGTATCACACGGTGCGCAGAATTTAAAGGTTCGCGCTATTTGCGATAACGGCGTGGACCGGGGCGCGTGCACGATAAGTCATGATTTGGCGGATTGTCCGCCGGCGACCTTGGCGTTAGCGCTATTTACGTCCGGCGGACAATCCGCCGCATTACCGCCGAAGTTGTGATCAGGCCCAAAGTGTTCACGTATATATACTATGTCTATGTACATCACCATGATTGACTATACACATCACAAAGAGGAAGAGTACAGGCCTCACAGGTGGGGTATCCGATATTGGTGGCACATCGTAGTCAACTGAGTATTGGGTATGGGTCATGTTTTGACTGGCAAAGTAGGTGCGTATGTTCGTGGGGTCTGTGGTGTAATTCCTCTATCCATGTGTGGGGCGGACCATTGGAATCACCATACCAATATTTCGCAAATTGTGCTTGGGCAACATAGTACAGCTCAAAGTCGGGTGGCGCTGTGCCACCCGAGGAGTATGGTTCAGTAATTTTCTCCCACCCTATCCTTGCTGTTTTCCCATTCCACAGAAAAGTTTCAACCATAGATCGGAGCCTGGCGTAGAAGGGCCGTCCCGGCCATATCGGGACATTCACAAAGAAATACAATAACTTGGGTAAAATTATCATTTTAAGAATTGCGACTCTGCCATATAGCGAGATTGGAAGGCGCCCCCACATCTGTAGTTTAGTGTTTAATGATTGTAGTGCACTTTCATAAGTATAGTGTAAGTCTATCCCTGGAAACAAGTATCCCCAAATATCTGATATTTTGTTCAGACCACTTGAGTCCGCACATCGTGTCTGGGCACTTGGTTGTTGGTGTAAGTGGGAATATTTCGGATTTGGCATTATTTACAGTGTACACAGAGTACACTGCAAACTCCTGTATCTCCGCCATGATGGGTGCAATGTTCTTCCCTGGCTCACGGATATATAGCAGCGTATCATCCGCGTATAGGGAGATTAGTTGGGTGGAGCCTTTCATCTTTATCCCCCTGTCTGAATGCCTCAGTCTAACCGCGATCGCCATTGGCTCTATGGTTAGCGCAAATAGTATAGCGAGAATGGGCATCCCTGCCTGGTGCCTCTTCCCAGTAGGAACAATTCGTAGATGGATTGATTAGTTAGTACTCTAGCGCCGTGTTCCGTGTATAACAATTTCGCATATCTAATAAAATTGGGACCCGTCCCAAACGCCTCCAGCACAGCTAACAGATAAGCCCACGATACCGAGTCAAAGGCTTTTTCGGCGTCAAGGGCTATAGCCACTGCGCTTCTCCCCGGGTCCATCTGCGCCATTATGCCAAAAAGTCTACATAGATTTAGGGCCGTGGATCTCGTGGGGATAAACCCGTTGTGGTCAGGATGGACCAGAGTCAGGACTGCTGACAGAAGTCGATTGGCCAGCACTTTTGCAAATATCTTGGCATCAGTGTTTATAAGTGAAAGGGGTCTATAGGATGATGCATCTTGGGGCGGTCGATGAGGTTTAGGGAGCACAGTTATCACAGCCTCCCTCATCATCGGGGGTAGCATATTGGTCGCAAGGGCTTCCTCCCATACCTGCATTAGTATTGGTACCAACTCCTCGCGGAACTCCTTATAGAATTCGGCACCTATCCTGTCTGACCGTGGAGCTTTGCCCGACGATAGCGCTTTAATTGCTTCTGTGATTTCCTCAGCAGTTACAGGTTGCTCCATTACCAGTCGGTCCTCATCTGAAAGTTTTGGCAGGGAAAGTGCCGCAAGATATGATTTAATTTCAATATCTGTTTTTGTGTCTTTGTTCGTATATAGTTCTTTGTAGAATTTAGCAAATTCCCGTTAATCCCCACTTCCCTTAGGCGCACATCCCCTTGTGGCATTTGTATGCTAGTAATCTGATTCGGTTGTTTATCTTGTTTAAGCAGATTAGACATTGTTTTCCCAGCTTTATTCCCATCCCCGTATCTACGCGCCCGTACAGGTGCCGCTATATAGTGCATTTCTCTAGTGGCCAAATTACCAAACTCCTGGAGGTGTGTATGTATTTCAGCCAGTATTGCTCTGTCTTGTGTGCGAGAATAAGCTCCTCTTGTTCTCCCAGTTTACGTTCAGTTTCAGTTAGTTCAGCTCGCACACCTTTTAGGAGACCTGCGGACATAGATATCAAGACTCCCCTGGTCCAAACCTTGAAGGACTCCCACACAGTGGAGTATCTATCGACTGTTCCCACATTATTAGTAAAAAAACTCTGCTATTTCGACGTGCATGCCTCCACCACCCCGGGGTCACCCAGTATTCCTCCTGGCATCCTCCATCTTTTTACAGGGTTGGGGGCATCGCAAAGCGCTACCTCCAATAACACTGGGGAATGATCGGATAGCGTGCGGGTAATATCTCACACATCTTCAGTGCAGCAGTTACAGTAGGGGAAACAAAACAATAATCGATTCTAGACTCAAGAATCATGAACCGAGGAGTAATACGTGTATCTCCTACTGTCAGGATGTATTTCACGCCAGGTGACAGCTGTGGTAGAATGTGAGCCAGGGTTAGGACAGTCTTATTCGGTGCCCTGATAGTAGTCTTGGATCTATCAAGCCTGGGGTCCAGGGCCACATTGAAATCCCCTCCCCATATTATGGTGGTCACATTGATTGAGGTAATTAATTGATACATATTCGAATAGAAGGCAGGGTCATCAATATGAGGCCCATATGTGTTAACCATCAATAGTTGTTGGCCAGCATTCTCACCCCACACCATAACATATCTGCCGAGTTGATCAACCTTTTGGCCTTCTAGTTTGAATCCCACGCTTGGATAAATAAGGGTGAAGACACCTCTGGACTGGGATGAATAATTAGTATGGAACCTTAATTTGCCCCATTTAGGCAGTATGTGCAAATTACTCGTACCCATTTTGTGTGTTTCTTGCAACATCAGGATCTGGAGGCCATGTCTGGTGATATAATTGCCCACTTTCTTAGCTTTTATCTGGTTTAGTCCCCTGACATTCCACGACAGCAGTTTTACCCTCAACCCGTCACCAATATTTCATAGGGAAATGTTCCGACGCTGTCTCGTCTCTTAGGGTTATGACACTTGTATAGCACGGACAGCACCAGTATACGTGCAACCACAGATTTAACCATCAACAAACATTCTGCCTCCTTCACCCTCCCACCGGGACGAGGTGCCATTTTACACCATGATAAGTCTGTATCAAAACCACAACAAACTCCATGCCCTCTTCCCACCCACCCTCAACATCACCCCCAACTTGACGATGTTCCCACATAAACTTGTGGAATATTCCAGGGGTAGCCATGTAGCTTCACATGACCGCCAACTTCGGTTCCCCCACTCCACTTAACCATGGATCATGCATGGGGCCGCCTTTGGTTGCTAGTTAAACATAACTTCAGACATAAAAGATACGGTAGCCCAAACATATATTCTTCTGGTGCGTGTCTTTAATCTGCTGGACGGGGTGTGTTGTTCTGTGCTGGTCTGCCCCCTCTGGGAGGAAGGGGTATGGAAGTTTCTATATAAGTCATGGCTTCAGCCGGAGTTTAAAAAAGGGTGCTCTTCACGCGTGTTGAATTCTCATCTTGACTGGAAACATCAAAGCATATGGAATTTGGCGTGCCTTCAAGAGTTTCTTGACTGGTTCATAGGATCTTCTGCTTGCCTGGACCCCAGCAGAGAAGTCCAGGTATATGTGTATCCAGTTTTCCTCATATTGCAGCGTTCCAGCCTCTCTTGCCAAATGCAGGATTGTGTCTCTGTCCCTGTAGTTGAGGAGCCGGGCAATTATTGTGCGTGGTGGTGCATCTGGCTTAGGTATTGGAGCCAGTGTGCGGTGTGCTCTCTTGACCAGGAAGTGTTCAGAGAATGACTCCGGCCCAAATAAGGACTTGAGCAATGTTTCAAGTTGCTTTTCCATTTGACCCTTCCCAAAGGATTCCGCTATGCCCACCACTCGAATGTTGTTCCTCCTTGATCTCGATTCGAGGTCCTCACATTTATTTTGTAGCATGGGCATTGTTTCTTTAATCTGGGTGATGTCGTGACCGTGATGTGCAATGGTATCTTCATTTGTACTTATTCTTTTTTCGGTTTCCATGACACGTGTGCTTTCTTTGTCTATTCTGGTCCTCAGGGAGCCAATAGTGGCTACTATCTCATCCAGTTAACTGCGAGGAATCAATTTTGTACTAATGTTGTCAGCATGTCTCTTTGTTCCCCCACATCAGGTTCGCCAGTCTCAATGGGGTCTGTGTATATCTCCACAGTAGTAGTTTGGTTCTGGCTGCTGGTGTAGGTATCCATTGGCCCTTTCTTTTTATTGCCAGGGGTCTTTGCCGCTTTGCCTGCTTTATGTGGTTCCCCCATAGCAATGTAGTGCAGTGCAATGTTATTGATTTCACAGTTGTCTGGTCACGCAATGTTTAATCTGGTAAACTTCTGCGCACTTTCACTCAGCCCCTCTATGTTGTTTCTGGGCAGGCATAGAAAGGGGTACGAAGGTTAGGGTTGTATTTTTACAAACTCCTCCGTGTATAGGCCTTCAGAGCGTGATCGCCACGAATGGATTGTGTCCTTCCACGTATTTAATTGTAGTCATGTTCAGTTCGTATTACTGAGTCTCTGTATCAGATTGCGCAGCTTCATGTGTTTGTCAAGTGTCTGCTTATTAACTGCGTGTATCTGCTGTTAGCCTGCCGGCCTGCCGTACAAGGGGTTATGGGAGGCAGTCCTCGTGCGTTTTCGGGTGTTCAAAGGGTGGTAATGCAGCCCGTGTTAAGCAGCAGCGATGTGTCCCCCTTATGAGCAATCAGAGGCACCAGCGCATGTCTAAACAGAGAGGAGCCCCACAAACGCGTAACACTGCCTCCAGGCAATCCCCCAAGGCCAGCCACACAGAGTGCGCCCACCCTGAGCGGGCCACGTCCCACCGCGTAGTACGCACCGGGCTAGGCAGTCCGCCTCAGATTGGGACGTTATGTCCTTTACAGAGCGCCCACGTTCCGCGGGTCAACAGTTGCTGGCAGATCAGCGTCTTTGCTGAGATAGCGATCCGTGTTCCTAAGCCCTCCGCCCAGCCCGCGTCCTGCAGCCCAGGCGCGTTTAACAATTGTCTCTCCTACGCAATCTCTGCCAAGACGTTCTGGGCCCCACTAATCAGGGGCTGTACGTGTCACGCGGGACCCCACGCGCACGCAAGCCGCCGCAGCTGCGAGACCGAGCGACGGCTCAGGCGAGGGCTATGCCAAGTTACAAGCTCTCTGCCCAGTGGAGATCAATCGTGCCAGACACAGCCCGCTCCTCTCCCTCCTCCTCTGGGCCTTTTACTTGGTATCCTGGGTGTGTTGTGCCAGTTCCAGGCCCTCCCTTGTTGTAGAGCCGAAGTGCTCTTGGTTTTTCGTTGCACAATCGCTGTAGGGGCCTTACTCGGGCATGCTGTTCGGGAGGGTGGCGAGCCTTATCCGCGCCCCAGCAGCTGGAGCACCTCATGGGTCTCGGCTCTACCAAGGGGTCCACTGGTTCGTCTCTGCTTCAGCCACCTTCCCTGATTCGGCGACCCTCCGCATATGTATGTTCTGGGCTTATGCGCGAGTCGTAGTAGCAGGCTCCACCCACCTGCGGCCCTCCGTCACTTTGCGTCCCCGGCCACTGAGTGGCTCCTCACGGTTCTACTTGCCGGATCGCCTCAGCTCTGCATGTCAACTGATCTTACAACAGCCATATCTTTGTGAATATAAATTGAAGGTTAACAGGATTTTCTCCGCATGGGCACAAATGTCTGGGCCATCGATAAAAGCAACAGATTTGTGATCCTCTTCATGAGAGGTGAGTTTATGTAGCCACTCTATGAATTTGGGTCAGTTCGGAGTCAGATGGACCACTGTGCTGTGTAGTTAACGGGGAACTGACCCCTTTGGTTTTGTTTTAGCGAAGTTAAAGGCATACTTTTTATATGCTTTTTCATTAATTGGGATCAAGGAAGGACGCATACAAGCACCTACCTCTGTTATTTTGAATGGTTTCGCCCTCTAAAAACACCAATATAGGTAATTTTTAACCGTTATTAGGTGTTGTACTCATATAGTGAGTTTGACTGGAATCAAGAGAATTTGTAGCTCACCCCAATCTCCTGTTTTTGTTTTGTCTGATAGGGGAGGAACGAATAGACATTCTACGCTGAATTCTTCACCAGCACACTAGCGCAGTCTAAATGCTTGTACAAAAACCAGGGTCTCACTCCTGATGAATGTTCCGGATGTATTACCCTTGTAAACTGAAACATGTTGAGACTTGATACTGTATAATGAGAATCCAGTGACAAATTGATGCAATTGATCAGAGTTCTATGCACAAATTCTAGGTTTTTCTAAAAGGATATGACAACTGGAGGACAACAGTACTTCTAATTAATGGTTGTTATGATACCCTGGCCAGTGGTGTGGCAGTTTTTGTATGTGTTTCACCAATGATCTATGATTCTACACTTTGGTCTTTTATCACATTTTAGGCAAATTAATGTATGATGTTTAATGTTGAAGTTTATTATCATCAAAATGGTTTTTAACCACTGAAAGCAACCCCACTTTCAGTTGCCCACCCTATCAGACTTGCCTATATCTCCTTTTTGCTTCATGTATTGAGTTTTGTGCCACTGGGAAATCATGTGGATGATAATACACTTGACAATCCAGATACGGTTGCATTGGTCTCTTTGAGACTGCGCCACGTTTGTACTACGTAGATCATGTGATTAGTACACATGAACTCTTTGATACTTGGAGTGTGATATGTAGGGCGTTTTGAAATCTGGATGTCCTGCTGGCTTATATTGTCAACTCATTTTTTACGCAGTTGAGGTAAGCAAATTGCCTCCTTATGTTTTGTACTTGGTAACCCCTGGGGATGCTGTGTCCACATTTCTCTAAAATATATTTAATTTTCGGTGTCTTTTTGGTATGTCTGTTACTGGCAATTAGCCCACGTGCCTGGATTCAGTCTTGTAAGTGCATTTCAGATTCAGCCCTTGTTGCATGGGACAACATTGAAATGATACCACGCCTGAGAATAGGTGTGTATTCTAGAATTTAGAGGTCACACTTCATCCTGTGCACTTTGGTGTTGCATACGTTGTAAGGTTCATTAATGCATGCTTGGGACAACATTTTAAGTCTTACTGCGCCTTGAAATAGGTGTGTATTTCAGCATTTAGTGCTCATTTGGGTTGATAGTGGTCACATTTAATTATGTGCGCTAGAGCATTTGTTAATTACGTATGTGGCTTGACGGCTTATCCTCACATACCAGTGTTTTTTTACTGATTGGGCTATCATGGTTTAAGGTCTATTTCGTTTTGTATTCCTCAGTGACGCTGTTTTCACTTCTTATTGCTACATTGGTTAATGGCATATGTTAATGTCTTATTTCGATCTCATGTTCAGAGATTCGATGTGTGTATGAAACTGAATACATTTCCCAGAAATTGACACTTATGAGGTGTTTCTCAAGTGAATGAAACTGTGGTATCTACTTAGCATTGAAGGCAGGTATCTTTTTTGTTTTTTATGAAGGTACTATTCTCAGTTTCAATTGGTATGATGATGTTAGGTTGCTTCACGTTGAGTGCTTGTTTTTAATTTGTTGTTTTTGATAGTATGTAGATTTTTATTGGAATCGCGTGAATTTAGGAATTCTGAGGATCAGTGTGGCTATCAATTCCTGAGGCTTGGGTTCAAGTTGGAGCAGTAAAATGAGAGTTTGACCCTCTTTAGAAGGACTGAGATAATTTCCTTCAAGTTGGAGCATACGGAACATCCTTTTTGAAAATGTCTTTCATATAGTGCTCATACTTTTCTTTTGGAATGTTATCAATGAGATGGTTAGGGGATTTTCAAGGTTGATTTATCCCTGAGGAATGTCTGGCATATGTTGCATGATGGACAGAAACATGTTGGGTGAGGGTGATGTCAGAATACACGTATGATTCTATGGAGATTACATTATCATTGCTCTTTGTATGTTCAGTACTAGTCTGCAACATATATTTCTATCTTTCTGATTTCCTTTAGGGATGTTTGGGCATTTCCATAATGATTGCAATATTGAACAAAAAAAAACCCTTGTCTAAAAAGTGTTTAACCACATGATTTCTTTCTTGTATGAAATGTATATAAGATCACTTTTTGTGTAGGTTGTAATGTTTAGAATAAAACGCTTGTTTTAATGTGTTGCAGCACTCTTTTTGGACACCTCTGCCTTTTGTTGTTTATGGTGGAAAATGGAGCCAGGCAGGGTTGTTTCCTGTCGCTGCTCTTGTCTGCTCTTGTGTGGGACCACATTGCTAACCAACTACACGAAGGGTAGAGAGGTATTGAGATCATGGGCTTGGGGCACCTTTTGTCACTGTACACTGATGATTATTTGTTGTTTCTCTAAGACCCAGCGCAAAGCATTTCCTAATCTTAGGAAATCGTTGAATATTAAAGTTTTTGCTCCGAGTTGAAGGTAAACTCGAACATGTCCTGCCTATTGCCTTTGAGGCGACAGAAGCGTTCCAGAAATTCACCATGCTTGTGTCCTTAGTTTGAAACACATTTTCCCATATCTGCGTGTAAGAATAGTTCCTTTGGATGTCCCAGAATATGTCATCTGAATAATTAAGGGGATTTAGGCTTCAGTAGAATTTTGGGTGAGGCTACTTCTGTCCACAGTGGGCAGAATAGCGCTCTGTAAAATTGTTGTTATGGCCATTTGCTTGGTGTATGGTATATGTTCACCCTAAAGTATTAAAGGGTATAGATTTGTTTCTCTCAAGATTAATCTGGGGCTCAGGAAGGCATTTTGTCTCCTTATAAGTTACTAATGAATTTATGCTGCTGGATTGGGCCTTAGCTTCATGGCAACATGCTCGGGTTGTTCGGGACGTGCAAGAGAGCGACGCTTGCCGTTCCTGACCAGATCTCTCTGGGAGAGAAAGTCTGGGCAATAACTCGCAGTACATTACAGAATAGTCCCTTTTATGCTAAGCAATGCCCCATATACTATCTATGTAAGTTTGGTGTAGCTGCTCGCTCTGTTAATTTACAGTGCTGCAAAGCGACCGGATGCACACACTGCAAGGATCTATATCAGTGTTGGAAAGCATGGCTTTCAACGAAATAAGGGCACATTACAATGTACCTCAGAGTTGTTGTTTTTGTATGTGCTGGACTCGGCAGAATGGCGAGGAAGAACTAGCCAGGCTTCCTAGATGAATCAAAGGAATCAGACCTATTTGTTGCAATGATGCATAGGAATCTCATATCAAACCAATTACCATTTAGCGGCATGCCTAATACGTGGGCAAAACTTTGCTATGTCTCAAGATTCAAGATAAATGGGAACATTATTTGGTGAGGGAATGGCCGGCAGTAGGTTGTTGAAGAGCATTTTTACACACCCACAAATAATATAATGTGCTACATGCAGCATTTGACTCCACAACATAAATTAGCCACTTCCAAAAAAGATGTCTGTCCCATATGCCAATCCAAAGGCACCCCATTTAGTCATGTGCTATGGTCTTGTCCGCAAATAGAGAAGTGCTGGTGTCATGGAAGTATTGGAACGGGCCACAGTAAAGCCTCGATTAGCAACCGCTGAGATGTGTTTATAGTGCATAACCCCTAAAGCCACAAAAGAGAACATAACTTCATCAACTTCGATGTACTGCTTGTGAAAAGGGCAGTAGCACACAGATTGACATCACGCACCCAACATATATCTGACTTGCAGAGGAAGATCACTGTTTAGGCTACAACTGAGCAAGAGGCACCATGACAATCTGCTGAGGAGGGTGATTGAGGCAGTGGTTCAATGGAATGGGGGATACTGCAACATGTTTTGCTAATACTGCCGGATACATACCCATCCTTGGCTGCAATAGTGTTTTCATTGCGTTAGCCTCATGATGCTCCTTCATGTATCCTTTTTCTGCTCATACCGCTGGTTGCTTGATTACATCCCTAATTAATTATATGAACACTTCTAATTAGAATGTGGTTGGCTTGCTGAGAAAGCAGACATTTCCTGATCTCCCATACGATGTAAATGTGTATCCGTTGTGATACCCATACTTTCATCTTTGAACTCATCCTCCTCAATTGTATATTATTTGTATTCTTCTATTTTGTTTTCTTCTTTGTATGTTTCATATTGTGATTCTGCGCTATGGAACTATTGTAACTATATAAAGATAATGGTCAATAAAAATAAATGTAATAACATGTGACAGGTTGTTGGGCCCTTATCTGGTGTCAGTCTGCCTTTCAAGAAACCAACCTTTGCTGAATGGATATTCCTGGGATGATTGTAGCTGTTTTGGCAGTATTTTCAACATATAACGTACAATCTGCATTTAATCGGGAGAAGGGACTGTTTTAACAGCCTGTGTAGTGCTTGCAAAACCAGAAAGGTTTTGATGAACTCCGATACTGACATAGGACTGGCAGAGAATAACAGTTCTTGTTGCGTATTGTCATGTTCCTTTTTCTAAGCACAAACATGTATGCCAAATCTCAATTAAGTAACATGTTTCTTCTTCCTTAGGGTCACACCTGGTTAAAGGATGATGAAGTGATGCAGTGTAAACAATGTCACAGGGAATTCTCCATTTCAAGGAGAAAGGTACTTTTGTAGAATTAGTAGATGCATTTGTTGAACATTTTTTGAATTGTGTGGCCTAGTGAAAACCTATAAGAGCATGTTTATAGATCATAGGAATTCATATTTTTAATGAGTGGATTCTAAAATATTAATTACATTGCTGATTACCCATTTTGGAAGATTGCAAGAAGGTATCTCATGACATTTTTTGAGCGAGTTCTTCTACATCAAGATGTGAAGTCCTATTTAATGCATAGAGGCATCCACAGCATTGAGCTTAGGATGCATCTTCCTCTCCTTCAATTCTGTGAATGGCACTGGCTGAAGTTGGTCAAAGGCACTGAATTAGGGGAAGCACGATATCTGAAGAGGACCTCATCTTCTTACTAAAAATAACTTCAGCTTCATATGATAGATAACAATGAGCCTGTAAGTATTTGAATTATTTGCAGCACATATTGCCATTGCTTCATGAGTGTGTAGGAGAGGACGACCCGCCAGGCATAGCCATTCCTCCTTGTTTAAGCTGTGTGGTGTAGCAATCTGCTGATGCCCAGTTCCCTTGTAGTATGGCTGGAACCGTGACTTTCGAGGATCAATGATAGCAAAGTATGGAGCAAGGCTATGGGGCCATTCAAATTTGGCAAATATGCAGACTGAAGAAAATGCTTTTCTTAAGAGACTATTGGGCCTCCCAACCTCAGCTCCTAACTTTGCAGTCCATACTGAATTGGGATTACTGTTCCTAGAAGATGAGCTCCAACTCAAACCAAATGTACTTTGGTTTAGAATATGGACAAACAAAAAAGCTATTTTATCTCAATCCATTATGTATTATAAAATGTTCTTTATTAATTTTCAACAAACACCAAAAAGGTGCAACAACCTTAACCCTTCATAACCCTCCATAACCCTCCACCCTGCCCTTCCCTGAACCCCTCCCTGGCCAAAAAGAAGTTGATGTCCGGTAGGGGTTGTATATTCTTCCGCCTATCTAATCTATCTCCAACGATTTCAAGCGCTGAGGGCACCATTGGACTCTAAAGTTTTCCTTCAAGAAGGTCAATACCTCCCCCCAGTCTCTGGCGAAGCATGGTAAGATATTGTTAATTTCTTTTTATTTTTAAATGATACAGTTTATATATAAACTTTTCATTTAAATTCTCATATACATTTCATTAATTTACAACGTTTAAAAAAGGTGCAGACAACAACACAAAAGCAAGAAGAGCACTTCAGATTTGATTATATTCTAAAATGTCAATCAAGAATTGAACAATTGTGAAAATTAGTTTTTTGTTTTTGCCTTCAAGCAGCTTAAGCCATCTGTTATCTCCTTCCTCTTGTTGCTGGGCGATGTTAAATGCTCCCCCGTAAAGGGCTCTCTTGGCAGATAATTCGGGACATACCATGACTAGATGTTTAAGGGATTCTATGGCATCTATGTCCTTGCAGTATCGGCAGAATTGTTCATCTTTTGGTATTTTACGAATGTGAGCTAGTCTTTGTCGTGTCGGGAGAATGTTGAAACGAAGTTCAGGAAAAAGTGTGAGATACTGAGGCAGTTCATTCAGAGCTCGTGTATCAAATGATGAAAGTAAATTCATGTTATACCTCGTTTTATCTTCTGATGTTTTCTGCCAATCATTACGTTGCAGTTTAACCTTTGCACGTTGTGGTCGTTTGATAAGCATTTCAACCGTAATGTCTTCTTTTGTCGTGGCCAAGAAGAGTCGTGACTTCCACTGTTTCAGCACTGTATTATTCATCGCCTGAGGGATTTCCTGTAGGATTTGTAAAGCAGATGTTTGTTCTCCATTTATGATTTTTCGTAGGAAATCTAGCTGTTTCCAGAGAACTAATGAGGCGAGTGATTGCAATGCTACTTCAAAGCGAATTTGTGGCATAGGAAAGTTCTTGGGGAGATGCAAGATCTTGCGCCAAAAATAAAGCTTCAAGCTTTTGCCAGTTTATGAGGGTAGATGTAATCATAGCTTCACTCCCATAGATAATTATAGGGACGACTTTCTGGCGATAGAAGGCTATAATTGGATTCAGCAAAAATTTGCCAAAACGCTTATGAAGCATCACCCCTTGTCGAGCCAACAATTGAATTTTAGTCTCTAAAGTGATTGCCCAGGCTAATTCTATCTTATGTTGGTTCAACACAACGCCCAGGTATTTGAAAGTAGATACATTAGCCAGTGACTTGTTATCCAGTGTAAAATTTGATATCTTATTTCCAAATTTCGTATTTCGATAGGTAGTCAATTATAGTTTTGTTTTTTTTGGTATTGATCTGTAGTTCGTTCTCTTTCATGTATGTGTCAGGCTTCTGGTCGATGGCACCTCTAGTATTCGTCTCTTCCTCCCCGTCCTCCTCACCTGTGTGGTCGCTGCAGTCTGGACTGATGGATCTCCGGGTCCAGTAGTCTTTTCCTCTTTGTAGGTCGACCGCGTCTCCCACGAGACGAAGCCACAGCGGAGGCCAGGTAAAGGCACCCCACTGGGACTCCAGTCCCGGGAGGGACAACTAGGGGAAAAAGCCGCAAGCGGCAGAAAAAACCCCTGCTGCAGGCACCGGAGTCCTGATGGAAGCTGAACTCCGTGGGAAGTTGCTCGAGAGGAAATACAGGCTACAGGATGCAAAGCCGACCGGGAGAGGAGAGAGGTAAGCAATGCTGGGCAAGGCACCAAGGGGCACGGCAGGGGGAAGGGAAGCAGAGTACAAAGAGTGAAACCCAGAAAAGAGGAGGCAGAGCAGAACTAGAGAGAAGGAGAGCATACACAACAGCGGCAGCGAAGAGAACAGCTGACGGAAAGGGTTGCAACGCGAAGCGCTGAAAGAAGGCGGCGCCTAAATAGGAAGCATGAGCCAAGGGAAAAGACTAGACCGCGCTATGCGCTCGGCTATGGTAAACCCGGGTCCTTGGCCAGAGACGCCAGGAAGGAACGCGGCGCGTGACAGTATGCCCCCCCATACTGAGAACCCCCGGGCTTCCCTGGATGCCCCCTATGAAACCTCCGGAGGAGGATGGGGGCGTGGATATGAGAGACAGGCTCCCAGGAGTCTTCAGCACTGGAGTAACCCTTCCAATGGACAAGGTATTCTAAGCGACCCCTGTGATACCTGGAATCTCGAATGCTTGAGACCTCATATTCCTCATTAATGTTCCCGGGTACAGGAACGGGAGAGGTACGGGCAACCCGGGAATTATCCGCACTCCTCAATAAGGAGGCATGAAAAACAGGGTGAACCCGCTTCAAGGAAGGAGGTAGGTTAAGGCGAAAGGTCACTGGGTTTATTCTGGCTGCGATGGAAAAGGGGCCCAGGAACCGTGGAGATAGTTTGGAGGGGCCAGACCAGTGTGGGAGGAATTTGGTGGAAAGCCACACCTTGGAGCCCACCTTCCAATCGGAGACATCCCGACGGTGCCCATCAGCTTGTTGTTTGTACCCCCGGAGACTCTCAGATAAGCTTAATGAAGCTGTTCTCTGGGCTTCCTTCAGCCGAGACAACACATCTTCCACGTGTGGCAGTGAGGAATGGACAGGCGAGCGAGGGATTATAGAACAAGGGTGATAACCATAGGAACAGTAAAAAGGCGACATCTTAATGGCCGAATGTCTGGAATTATTATATGCAAACTCGGCTGTGGGCAGCAAAGCCACCCAATTATCTTGTTCAGCATTGATATAAGACCGCAGATATTGTTCCAGAGTCGAATTTAACCTCTCTGTTTGCCCGTTCGTCTGCGGGTGGTAACCTGATGACAAAGCCCTCTCGATGCCTAGATTTTTACATAAGGACTTCCAGAACCGGGACACAAATTGGCTCCCGCGGTCCGACACAATCTTGTCCGGGAGACTGTGAAGACGAAAAATGTCCCTGACGAAAACCTGAGCCATGGTTTCTGCAGTGGGCAGGCCCGAGAGTGGTGAAAAATGAGCCATTTCGATGAAAGAGTCTATAGTAACAAGGATACAGGAACAGCCTTGTGAGAGCGGTAGATCCACAATAAAGTCGGTTGAAATATGGCTCCAGGGATGAGCAGGTACTTCTTCTTGTTGCAAGAGGCCCACCGGTTTTTGAGTACAACATTTGCTTTGTTTACAAATGGCGCAGGTCTGAACGAATCGCCTGACATCCTTAATAAGATGGGGCCAGGAGAAAGTCCTTTGGACTAGCTCCAGAGTGTTAGTTTGCCCCCTGTGTCCGGGTGTTTCGTGATCATGGCACCACGAAAGGACCTTGTTTTGAAGTTCCTTAGAAGGTATCCACAGCTGGTGTCCCTTAAACATCAAACCATCTCTCTTGATTATGCCAAACGGTTCTTGGTGACCAACTGTTGCTTCCTTGACTTGCTGCAAGAAAGAAGAAAGGGTGCTCACGATCTTGTTTCTAGGAAACATCTTCTCCAGAGAGCCGGTGAGATGCTTAGAGCCGTACGTCTTCCTGGAGAGGGCATCAGCCAATGTGTTTTGACTTCCAGGTATGTAAGTAATTAGGAAATTATATTGAGAAAAGAAATGTGCCCAACGGCCTGTCTGGAGTTAATACAATCCATAGATTGTAGCACCTGTAGGTCTTTGTGATCAGTTCTTATGATAAAAGGATAGGTTTTACCTTGGAGCAGATGTCTCCATTCCTCACATGCCTTTTTCATAGCTAATAGTTCTTTCTCTATAACAGAATAGTTGCGCTGACTCTCGGTAAGCGTCTTTGACAGATAGGCCACCGGATGTTCTATGCCTTGGTGATCTTGAAGAAGAACTGCCCCTATGGCGGCGGACGAAGCATCGGTCTCTAGAATAAATTGCTTAGTCTGATCAGGCTGCCGTAGAATGGGTGCTTGCCAGAACTGCTCCTTGAGACGACGAAAACTATCCTCAGCCTTTGAATTCCAAGTGAACGGTCCGGAGGATTTCTTCAACAGGTTGGTAATGGGTAAAACAATGTTCGAGAAACCTGCTATGAACCGTCGGTAAAAGTTGGCTAGACCCAATAATCTCTGTACCTCTTTTACTGAGGTAGGGGCCGGCCAGTGAAGGATGGCATCTACCTTGCTCTTATCCATCTGCATCCCATGAGGTGACAGAATAAATCCAAGATAGGGAACAGAAGAGACCCCAAAAAGGCATTTCTCTCTCTTAGCCAAAGGATGGTTACATTTGAGTCGAGTCAGCACTTCGGTAAGATGTTTGGTATGGTCAAGCAAGTTATTGGAGAAGACCAAGATATCGTCGAGATAAACAACCACTGAAATAAACAAGAGGTCGGAGAACATGCGGTCCATAAATCTTTGGAAGACAGCCGGTGCATTTACAAGCCCAAATGGCATTACATGGTATTCGAAGAGGCCAAAGGGTGTCCTGAATGCAGTCTTCCATTTGTCCCCCTTCTTAATGCGGAGAAGGTGGTAGGCGTTCTGTAGGTCTAATTTGGAGAATATTGTAGCATCTATGGACTGTAGCTAGTATATCTGGGATCAGAGGCATGGGGTAGCGGTCCTTCTTAGTTACTTTATTAAGACCTCTTTAGTCGATACACGGTCACAGATCAGTTTAACCCCTCTTGGGAATAAAAAACAGTGGGGCTACAGCAGGTGATTTAGACGGCCGGATGAGAGCGTTACAAAGATTGTCATCCAAATATTTCCTCAAGACATCGTTCTCCTTCACCGATAGCGCAAACATCTTGCCGAAGGGTACCAAAGCATTAGGTGTCAGGTCTATGGGACAATCTTCAGGTGTATGGCGGGGTAACTCCAAAGGAGAAGAGTCAGCAAAGACTGCATCAAAATCCTCCAGGATCTGCGAAATTGTATGGACTCCAACTGTAGCAGCAGGCTTACTAGAATACGTCCTCACTGTTTGGTAATTGACGCCCTGCAAGCACTGTCTTTGGCAGTAGGTAGAGGAGAAATCTAGACGGTTGGAGGCCCAATCAATGTAGGGATTATGCTGGCGGAGCCAAGGAATACCCACAACGAGAGGGAAATGAGCTGCTCGAATGATGCCAAATGTTATACTCTGAGTGTTGGTGGATGGTGAGCAATAATGGTTCTGTAGATTGGGTAATAAGGCCAGAGCTCAGCGGTTTGCCATCCACGTCCTCCACCTTCTATCCTTCCAGTCGGTCTATGCGCTTAGCTCCCAGTTGATTGACCCATAGAGTGTCAGGAAAGTTTCCGGCGGCTCCACAGTCCAGGAGAGCCAAAGCCTCAATCTGGATCTCCACGATGATAATTTGTACAGTGATGACCATGAGGCGAGAATCTTGGGAGGAGTCAGATGATCCGATTGACATGGTAACATAGGGACTATACAGCACCCCTCGACATCCCGTCCCTTCTAGGATCGAGGGTGTTCGTTTTCCGACTGTTTGGAAGATAATTCAGGACAATTCCTTACAGAGTGTCGGTCTGATCCACAATAAGCACATAGGCCTTGCTCCCTCCTTCTCTTCCTTTCTTCGGGAGTAAGAGAGCGGCGTGTAGCACCTATCTGCATTGGTTCTTCAGTTTGTTTGGATGAAGTAGGAGGAGGAGGGGGTCCCCCAGGGAAGAAAGATCGGCTTCGTCGTTTCTCTTGTCTTCTTTCAATCATACGAAATTCAATCTGAAGGGCAGCTGTCATTAAAGCAGCTAGTGATTCGGGGCGAGGAGAGCGGGCCAATTCGTCTTTTAGATCTTCTCTAAGACCTCGTCGGAACAAAATTATCTGAGACTGTTCCGACCAGCCAGTTTCCAAGGCCAGCCTTTTAAATGTTGAAATATATGACTGCACGTCAGAGGATCCCTGTCGAACATCCAGCAGGTCTTCCCCCTGCTGACATGGCGACTTCAGGTCTTTCAAAAGTACTCTTGAGAGGTCCCAAAAAGGCCCCATAGTCCTGTAGCACAGGATCAGAACTGGTTACCAGAGGAGTAGCCCAAGCTAGGGCATTACCTGACATATTAGAAATCATAAAGCCGACCTTGGCCTGGTCGGAGGTATAGGAGCGGGGCCTGAAAGTAAAATATACTGTGCAGGCATCTAGAAACTCTCTCAACCTTTTCGGTGAGCCCTCGAACTTGCCCGAAGAGAGAGCCATGGGAGGCAGATCTATGGAAGGTGGCTCCCGGGAGGCTATCAGCTGTTTCATAAGGGTGTTCTCGGCTTTCATATTTTGCATCTCCAATGAGAGATTCTGGGCCGCTGCCACCAGTTCCTGTACCTGCTCAGGGGTGGCCATTGTAGATTGTGGGCATTGCAAACTGTCAGGCTTCGGGTCGATGGCACCTCTAGTATTCGTCTCTTCCTCCCCCTCCTCCTCACCTGTGTGGTCGCTGCAGTCTGGACTGATGGATCTCCGGGTCCAGTAGTCTTTTCCTCTCTTTGTATGTCGACCGCGTCTCCCACGAGACGAAGCCACAGCGGAGGCCAGGTAAAGGCACCCCGCTGGGACTCCAGTCCCGGGAGGGACAACTAGGGGAAAAAGCCGCAAGCGGCAGAAAAAACCCCTGCTGCAGGCACCAGAGTCCTGATGGAAGCTGAGCTCCGTGGGAAGTTGCTCGAGAGGAAATACCGGCTACAGGATGCGAAGCCGACCGGGAGAGGAGAGAGGTAAGCAATGCTGGGCAAGGCGCCGAGGGGCACGGCAGGGGGAAGGGAAGCAGAGTACAAAGAGTGAAAACCAGAAAAGAGGAGGCAGAGCAGAACTAGAGAGAAGGAGAGCGTACACAACAGCGGCAGCGAAGAGAACAGCTGACGGAAAGGGTTGCAACGCGAAGCGCTGAAAGAAGGCGGGGCCTAAATAGGAAGCATGAGCCAAGGGAAAAGACTAGACTGCGCTATGCGCTCGGCTATGGTAAACCCGGGTCCTTGGCCAGAGACGCCAGGAAGGAACGCGGCGCGTGACAGTATGTTTCTGTCATACTTAGATTTTCCTGTAGCCCTACAGGTGTCTTATCGAGAAGGACTATGTCATCCGCATACATCAAATATGAAATCGGCACTGAATTGATTTTTGGTGGGTTCAGAAGGTATGTTTTGATATTGGCAGAATAGTCAGCTGTGTATAGATTATATAGCGTTGCTGCTAATGGACAGCCTTGTTTTAGTCCGTGCCAAGTTGTTATTTCATCAGTGGTGGTTCCTTCTTTCGTTAATCTAATCGAAATTATAGTACTGGAGTAGAGTAGCTTAACGGGTTCCAATATCTCTGGAGGGCATTTCCAACTCGCCAACTTTTTCCACAGAATGTTCCTGTTTATGGCATCAAATGCCATATGCAGATCTATAAAAGCTGCATAGAGGGCGGTTTTAGATGTTAGTGCTTCACGTTTTAGAACATTTAAAATGAATAGGTTCACATTCGTCCCTACTTTTGGGGTGAATCCTGTTTGTCTGGAATCGAAGCGGTTGGTCACTTTGGCCCAAGCGGACAAGTTTTTAAGGAGATGTCTTGCGAATAGTTTGCCCAAAGGGTCTAACAGGGCAATGGGTCTGAAGTTGGTGGGATCATCTCTATTGCCCTGTTTATAGATCGGTATCAGTACCGCTTTGGACCAAGTGGTGGGTAATATCTTTAATGCGTTGACCAAGGTTAGAATGTGATCCAACAGATTTGCCCAAGTCTCTGGGTCTCGTTTGAGGGCAGCATTGGAAAGTCCATCGGGACCGGGTGCTCTTGATACATTTAAATTGTTAATCATCTCTATGAATTGCTCTTTTTCCCAAGTAATAGTCCAGGTGTTTGTACTAATGGATTGATCCAGGTGTTCAATTTGGTTTCGAGATTTATAGAGATTTGTAAAGTGTGCGATCCAGTTCTTTTCTGTGACGTTGGCTACCATCAAATGCTGCTGTCCTGGATTGCTATTTAGCAAATTCCAGAGGGATCTCAGATTTTTATTGCGCAAAGTAGCTAGCGTGGCTTCTGCGTCGTCTTTTTGTACCTTGGACGCATTAGTTTTGTTCCAATTTCTATATGCTTGCTTGGCGTTCTTGATCTTTTTGAGATTTTCTACAGTGGGATCCTTTGACCACCTCCGAATATTTTGCCGCAGATTCTTTTTTTTGCTGCTATTTCTGGGTTGTAATAATGACAATGGACTGGTTTCTCTATCATGCATTGTTTCGTATGATATGGAATTAAAATCCATTCATAGTTTATTTTGGTTCTGTCTGACATCTGTGTTTGTTGGAAAATCTGTGGAATAGCAGCCAGCTGATTATTGCTGATTCTTAATCTGGGTGTTGCTCCTGTTATTTCCAGCAAAGTAGAGGGGGTGGTCGCATGTGTTGCATTTCCTCCTGCCACTGAGATCTTAAGCATTAGGTGGTCACTTTTGGAGGTAGGGAATACTTGGAAGCGTACTAGCTTATTGTTAATATCTGAAGACAGATATATGTAGTCAATAATTGCCGTCGTTTTTCTAGCTGCCCAAGTTGGCAGCAAGCAGTTTAGTTTATCATGCGGTTGATTTATTAGTTCAAGGTCCCTCATGGCGATTTCTTTTGTCCACCGTTGTGCTCTTGTTGAAATTGTCTCCTTTCGCCTTCTGTAGTATACAAATGTATATTGAGGTCTCCACAGATGATAAAACTGATTTTGGGGAATTTTGCGGCTGTTCTGTCAATTGTCAGGAAGACGCCATCCAGAAAATTAGCATCATTTATTGCTATTGGATTCCAGTATACATTAATAATTGCCGTCATATTCAGTGATTGAGTTTGAGTTGAAGATGACAGATTTACGTCACCCTCTATTGCAATGGATATGATGATCAATTGAGTCCAAGGGTTGATGTTTTCAGATTCAATAATTTTCCACAAGGGGCATATTTTTATTAGCGTTAATAGTTCCGCCGATGGTCGGCCTCTTGATCCTTTTATGGCTGGATTAAGAACAGTTATATAACCATCACACACAGGTGTCTGAGATAGCCAGGTTTCTTGGAAACATATAATTTGAGAGGATTCCAATACAGGATCTAGTGATTCAAACAGATGAGATGATCCTCTTGTGTTCCAGGAACATAGCGTCCATGTGTGTAGAGTTGATTGTGTTAATGGTTATGATCGAACGTCGGAACTATTTGTAGAGTTCAGAATCGTATCTTCATAGACTCGATGAAAAGGATAGATAGCGTCGTGTTCATCAGTATAGTCGTTGGTCTGGGTCTGTGAGCGTGCATGATCCTGAGTCTTTTTTATTATATTCTTTGTATCTATGGTAGCCTCTGTACACGCAAATCCTAATGATAGTAGTGGAACAGCCATCTTTAAAATCCAATTCATAGTGTCTGGGTTGTAAAATTCGATCAGTACTTTATCCAACTCATCGTCATATTCAAAGGTCACTGTCTTAATTTCCTGTGATTGTATTGATTTTAATTCTGGAAATACCTGAAATAGTCTTAATAGGTTAGTCCTATTGAGTGTGATTTGCGGTCGTCTGTTTTCAATACAAGCTACTCGTAGGATGTATTTCACTTTTTTTTCCCAAGGATCAATAAGTTGTGGCAGGTTATAGGTAACCGTAGCACATTTTTTCTTTAATCCTTTTTGTTGTACTTCATGAGTCTCTCTTTCCATTTCAGAGATATATGTTTCACTGTAAATCGAATCATCAGTTGATCGTGATGTGTTGATCGAGTAGATTGAGGGGGCATCCGAGATATCAGTAATGTCACCTGTATAACAAGATTCTGCGTCTGAGATGGTTTCGCAATCTAGATTGATCGTCACTGAGTCATCAGATTGCACAGTGTGATATTCGTCCAATGTTATTAATATTGGTTCATTGTTGTTGTCTGACGCTTCATGATTCAGGTGAGTAGTAAGGTTCAGTAACTCCTCTATTTCCTCCTCTGGAGAGTTGGAATGCTCTTGAATCGGATTAGCGGGTGGTTCAGGATCAATATTCACAATTGGTTCAATAGTTCTTTCCTCATTGATGGTACCCTTTTTTAAGTCGGGGTTTATTTCATTGAGTCCCGTGAGTTTACAGTGCCTTAGAAAGGCACGAGAGCCTGTTTGCTTTTTGCCCTTCGCTCGTGTATTTCTGGGTTTGATAGCCTGTTTGATGAATGCTGGTTGGTTTCCAGATTTATTATTAGAAAAGATTTCAAAGGCATCTATTGGTTTGCATATGTTTGGTTGAGGGGGAGATTTGCTGACAACAGGTTGAGGGTGAATGTCGACACATATTGTTAATTGCGTATGATGCCCATTCCAGCGCCACCAAGTCCCAAACCTTACAAAGCCAATCTTATAATGTGGGATGGTCGTTCCCTTCCACCGCTGCGCAACCAGCAACAGGTCTCCGCTCCAGCCTGCCTTTTTGTTACTCCATTACTTTATGGCCACAGCTAGCCGGGACAACTGTGCCGTGCTGCCGGGGGACTCAGCTGGAGTGCGGTCCGCCACTTCTCTGCCTGGAATTGCTTTAAGGCGCCAGGTGTTCTCCTGCCTTTTTCCGGCATCCGTGAGGATTCAGAGTTCTCGAGGTAGGTTGGGGGAGCTCCAGAATCTCCTCGACTTTCGGAGAGGCTGGTGACACGTTTACACATTCCATTTTAACACATATTTTATCATCTGAGCAAAGGTCTTTTATAATCCTATGTAATCCTATATTAAAAAGGTGTTAAGAGGGAACGTGGCTAGGTGCGTCATCGACAAGATCGCTCCCTAAGATCCTCCGGCGAAGTGAAGGCGAAGACTGCAAAGTGCCCCATCCCTGGCTCACCCTTTGGCCTGAAAATGCTGTCACTGGCTCCCTGAGTTTATGCGCTGCCTGTGGGTGCTTTTTGGGACTGTGCTGTGGCCCTGTACACAGTGATTGCAGCTGATGGTATGCGTGCTGCTGGCTGCAGATTTGGCACAGCGTGTGCGACTTCCACATATGCCATCAACTGAGATGCCCACTACCTTATATGTGCAGTACTAAGGGCCCAGCTGTTGAAATGTATGTTCAGCTACAACGGAAAATGCATGCATGCTTTACAGCAAACTGGTGATTCACAGGGTGTTCAGCTAATGCTCTCCACTGGTACCGGTTGGACCTGCCTGCCTGCTGCACCATATCTCTGGGGGCTAGGTGTCAACTGCCCCACCAGGAATACAGTCCTTTGGAGTCTAAGCCCAACCTGCGCAACTGGATATTTCTGTGACCTGGTGCCTGCTAGGTAATATCTAATCTATGTATGTACAATACATTAAGCACAGTTCTGGAGAGCAGAGGTCTCCTCCAATCTGGAGAGCAGAGGTCTCCTCCAAGCTCACTGACCTCTCCCACATAGGACGGCAGCTGAGAGGAAACGGTACAAATGTTTGGGTCTGCCTGCTGGCTGAGCGATGTCTGGGGAGATCTGGGCATGAAGGCTATGGTGCAGGGGCTAGTGTCGAGCCTCATAACGTCTCCTCAGGGCTCTACAGATGGTGTGAGCAGTTCAGTAACCATACACCCTGGTGTGAGTTTCTGGAGAAGAATAATCACAGAAGTGTTGTGCTGCAGCTATTATAACCGGCTCCTCTGCTATAGACTCTGGTCGTTCAATGGGTTCCTGTGTGGACCATCGGTGCACCCCCGGTATGCAAGCATTGATGTAATAACTTTAGGGAGGTTCCTGGGGCTGTACGGCTGCCAGCCAGACCGGGTGATCTACAACAGTGCATACTCTTAAGTCCCGCCCCATTTCCTCCATACTGTACGTGCGTCCCTTCCAAGGGATGGGAGACGGAACCTTTTTCACCAGAAAAAAACCTTCTTCCCCTTTAAATTTAGAGGCACGGCCCAGGGAGCATGCGCTGCCCTGACTCTGCCCTCCGGCGCCACACCTCAGTCCCCTTTTCTGCGTCGACAGGAACAAGCCGAATTCACCAGCACTCCTGGGTTTGGTTTAGGCCATGTAATTCCATGCACAGATAAGTCTTCTCTTTGTCTTTTTTTCGTCTTATCTATCATTCAGGTACTCAGTCCTCAGACATCACCCTCCTCCCCAGCGCATGTCGACTTCTACAGGGTTCAGCAGGTGTCCATCCTGGGCTCTTCCCAACTCCCTCGCCCTTTGCCTACGTTGCCTTTGCCAAGACCACGGTTGGCAATCATGTTCGGCGTGTGACTCGCTGTCCTCGAAGGCGCTGAAGAACAGACTAGCCAGGTGGAGGGAGCTCTTACAGAGGTCGCCTCCAGAGGATCTCAAGAACTTCGTGAAGCATTGAACCAGGCCCAAGGTAGGGCCGATATTTTCCAGCGCACCCCGCAAGGGAGACTCCTTCCCAGGGACTCTCCCACGCAGGAGGGACCAGCCAGGTCATTCTACTAGCATGTGCACTGAGGCTGCTACAGCTAGCGGCCTTCGGGTCAAGGGATCCTCGGATCCTCCCAGGCGCAGTGTTAAGGGAACGGAAAGGTTCTTGTACCGGGTCTACACCCAACGGGCTATGCTCTTTTATCGGCACAATGGCGGAGGGGCTACGCCCTTGTTAGGGAGAATTCTCTGTTTAGGCTGAATGTCCTAACCTAGTGAGTCCCCCAGTAGCTTTGCTGGGTTTTTGGAGTTTATTTTTTTCTCCTGCCAAGAGTGAGACTCTTTCACCCTCACTCTTGGGCATGATTTCAGTGTGTTTCTTTGAATCTAGATGTGTTTAATGGGCTATGGGGTCTTTTACTCCATAGGGCTTCATGTGTTTTTGTGATATGTGTTACACAGCACCCTCAGTGCAGTGACACAGGGGGGTCATAGTGACCCCCCAGTATAGACTCCATACCCTGGGACTGACTACTGTCTCCCAGGGCATGTAAAGTCACCATTGACTTTACTAGTCTTAAATTCTGAACAGAACCAGTACAAACCATCATATTGTGGACGTACTGGCTGGGGAAATTCAATTGCCCCGGGGTCTGTTAGTCGAGGGGGCACGTCTCCGTCCCCCCTGATCGAGTTTTGGCTGGTGGCAGTGGATACTACTTTTTATATTCAACTGCGAATATTTTCCTATGGGATTTCCCATTGTTTTAGGCTACTACCTTTATTTAATTATTTACGGTAGCCTCGAACATACCGCTGGTTTATTTAATTAATATTAATTCCCCGGTTGGTATTTTTTGCCAAAACTTGATTCTAAAATGGCGTTTGTGTTCTCTTCTGTGACTCCAACCCAAGTCGAGCCCTTTGTTCCACTTTTTGGCGGGCTTCTCCACAGAAGCCCTCCAAAGTGGTGCCACTCTGTCTGGGGTACTTAGGAGGGGTGGAGGGGAATTTAGGCACCCTGGACTGAGTTGCCTAGGCAACTCAAGTCGCACTCCGTCCTGATTGGCCCAAGTGGTGAGCTGGCCGGCTCACCACTTAGCATGTTTGAGTGACAGCTAGGTTGAGTGAATGGGGGTTTTCTGCATAAAAGCAGGGCTTTGGGGACTGGAACTTCAGAAGTCGCCACAGGACCTAAGAATCCGACGAGGGAGAAGCTGAGCCGACCTGCCACGACACCACCACCGGTGGAGCCCTGCTGGACCGTCTCACCACTTTTCCCAACGACAGAGGAGATCTCCCGCCGGAGAGTCTTCTTCCTTTGACTGGTGGGGATAACCAGTTTCACCGTCTTTTCGCCTTCCCGCCGTATCTCGTGGCCGCCTTGCCTGTGCCAAGTACCCCGGCAACCGGGATACCACGTTTTACCACGACCGCGAACAAAGGTACCACCTTTAACCGGAAAACTCCGCGGCTGGTTTCTTCCCTGGTAGTGCAACAACCTTCATCTTTCCTCCCAGTCGAGATCTTCTCTTCCCCTGGACGACAACGCGACTTGCACCCACTGCCAGGAACAACTGCCACCGCTGGAGGATCCTTCCCACTTAAGGTACCGTGTCCCGCCCGGCTTCCCTTGCTACAGACTGTACGGGGTAGATTTAGCCCCCGGCTTTCGAACCTGGGTTAGCCTGGGACACCCTGGCTAAACTTTCCTAAAGCCTCTCTAAACTCTTTTTGAACCCTCTGCAAGACTTTCACAGCCTAGTGTAACTGTGTGATCTTGGGCGCATTTGTGCTCTGCTCTCTCTAAGAGTGGGCCCAGCCTTTGGACTTTGGCTCACGAGTGACTTTTGCTCTTCTGCCTTTCTAACAGTGTTCCTGAATCTTAGAGTGGTGTACCTTTCCATATTCTGTCTTTTTCCCTCCCTTTTTCACAAACCTATTGGAGTGCCATCTAGTTAAGCGCTCACCTCTGTATGAAAATAAGTGGTGTTTTACTGTGACCTATCTGATAAGGAAAAAGGGGTGTATATATTACAATAGTAACTGTGTTTAGAATATTTTACAACAAGAGTGCTGGAGTGTTTCAAACCGTGTGTTTTTAAATAAATAATTATATACTTTGATACCAAAGCTCTGGTCAGTGTTTGCTTGTATTATTGTGTCTGAGTGCCTATTGTGTATACTTTGCATACTGCCTAACTCTTCTTGAGAGAGGTCTGACTGCTCAGCCACAGCTACCAGGTAATTCTGGGTGGTACAGACTGCTACCAAGTGGGTTTACTGCCAACACCTGTAGTCTTAAATCTTTTGCAGTGTTCCCTAAGGGAACTGCACAGGTTTCTGCCTAACAGCCCTAACAACGGAAATACATCTGAGGAGGTGCCTAAACGCAGCCCTACCGACCCCCGGGTTGAGGGTGTCACAGGGAAGGCCTCGTGATCCACACGCAAGAGTCTTGGACGAGGCCGGCCCAGCGGGCCGTGCAACATGTCGCAGGCACGTGGCGGGCAGCTCGACAAAATGGCCGCCGTGCCAGAAAGGGGCACCCGTCCAATGCCATTCCACGAATTCGGTGAAGAACGAGTGTCAAGGTGGGACTGGCTTCAACCAGGTACGTGGCCTACAGTCTACCTTTCATTTACACAGGGCAACTTTCCTTTGCGTCCATATTGACAGGGTACAAACACCTCCATCAGGCCCCCGGGACCCGGTGCAGCTGCCTCCTCCTGCTCCACAGCCAACTCCTCACCCTATGCTGGAGTCCCTGTACCCCAGCCTCTGCCTCCTCCTCTTCCTCCTCTTCCTCCTCTTCCTCCTCCTCGTCCTCCTCCTCCTCCTCCTCCTCTTCCTCCTCTTCCTCCTCCTCCTCCTCCCGGAAGTACCAGGGCCTTCCCCGACCTGAGGTTGAACAAGTCCTCACGAGAGGCCCCTCTGCCAACACAGGGACTCCACTGCAAACCGATATAGTCTCCCTGGCCAAGAAGGGTTGGCTCAAGCCCCACTCAGTCCAGCCAGTCAACCGAGGCCTGGACGCCATTTACAGGCAGATGGAGGGGGATACACTCTTGCTCTCGACCCATCCTCAGCCACACTCCTCGGTGATCGCTGCGACATCACTATACTCCAAGCCTCAGTTGTCCTCAGCCTCCTCCTCTGCTGCGCTCCTAGGCAAGGAGGAGAAGATCTTGGAGGCGTACAGAAAGAAGATCTACTCCAACACCTCCTTGCACCTTCATCAGGCCAACGCAGATGCCATGCTGGCTGCCGCCAACCAACGGTTATGGTGGGAAATTGCGGACTTCCTCCCGGAACTCCCCACCCAGTGCCAATCACGCTTTAAGGCGGGGCTAGTGGAAGCCAAGCTTCTGGCGCATGACCTCAAGGAGTCTACAGTGGCTTATATCCATACCTCACGCCGTGCCTTCCGCATTGCCACAGACATGAGGAGAACAGCCTGGCTCCGGGCAACGAAATTCAACCCGGATATCCAGGAGTGCATTGTAGATCTACCGTTCGGGGGGTGGGGGGGGCCTCTTCCACTCCACTACGGACAAAGAGCTGGACAAGAAGAATAGCTCACAAACGGCAAAATCTTTATCAATTCTTACAAAGACCTCGCCCAAATTGTACACCCAATCTCAGCAGCACTCGGAAAAGGGTCGTACATATGGAGGGTTCCGCGGCTTCCAGGAACGCAGATCCAGGCAGCCGGACCGCTCGCCAGCTCAGAACCGGAGAAAACAACAAAAGGGGGTGGGGGGGAGTAAGGGCTTTTTCAGTCCCCCTCCTCAGCGTCAGCCTCTGAGGGAAAGAAGGCATGACACGCCCCCGGGTCCACGTGTCTCCAGTGGGGGGCAGGCTTGCTCTCCATGCACAATTCTGGCGCCAGAATTTCATGGACCCCTGGATCCTCTCCGTAGTGTCCACAGGGTACCGCCTTCGTATCCCAGCCTCTCCTCCCTCCTCCCCTCCACTCCCATAGGTTGGCTGGCTGGCTTGTCAGGGCTACAGTTCTGGAAGCGGTTCGCCACTCTTCCCATGCCCTTATGAACAGACTGCACGACCTGGGCTTCTCGCTCAACCTCAAGAAGTCACAGCTGCAGCCCACGCAGACTGACATTCCTGGGCATCATTTGGGACACGTGCTCCGAGAGGGTTTTCGCACCGCCCACTTCCTCAGCAGAGAGAGGACATCGGCATGGTGGTACCAACATCTCCTGGGTCTGCTGGCAGCAGTCCTCTTAGACGTGCCGCACACGAGACTAAGGATGAGAAGGATTCAGCTGCACTTCGCTACCTCATGGAATCAGGAGCGGGGCTCGCAATCCGAGATGATCAACGTTCCTCCATCTCTCCATCCGGACCTAACTTGGTGGTCCATGGACTGCAACCTACGGAAGGGCAAGCCCTTTCGGCTGCCCTCTCTGCAGGCCACCATCACCACAGACTCCTCGCTCGAGGGCTGGGGCGCCACCTTGGACGATCTCTCGGTCCACGGCACCTGGACTCGACAGGATCAGGAATACCACATCAATTGGTTGGAGCTGAACGCCATCTGGCTAGCGCTCAGAGCATTCCTACCACTTCTCAAGGGAAGGGTTGTCCTCATCCAGACAGACAACTCGACCAGCATGTACTACGTCAACAAGCAGGGAGGCACCAGATCCCCATCTCGGTGCAGGCTGGGGATCAGCATGTGGGAATGGGCCCTGGAAAATGATATTAATCTTTCGGCAGTCCACCTCCCAGAGGAATCCAGCCTGGAAGCGGACAGGCTCAGCGGGCTGGGGGCAGACAATTACGAGTGGCAGCTAACCAACCTAGTTATTCAGGAGATCTTCAACAGGTGGGGTCATCTCCAAGTGGATCTCTTTGCCACCTGGCACAACAAGAAGTGTCCCCAGTTCACATCCTAGCAGGGTCAGGGCCCCGGCTCTCTGGGTGATGTATTTCACCTCCAGTGGACCGGCATGAAGGCCTATGCCTTTCCGCCTACACCCCTGATCCACAGGGTAATTTTCAAGATCAAGGAGTCTCACCAACTCATCAATGTGATAGCTCCATGGTGCCCGGCCAGGCCATGGTTTTCGGAACTACTCAGCCTCTCGGAGGGACCCCGATACACCTTCCGACAAGCCTAGCACATCTTCTGGCACAACAGGGGGGCAGAATCATCCGCCCCACGACCAGGAAAACTAGCCCTCACAGTGTGGTACCTGAGCAGGTAACGCTTCGGCACCTTAGCCTCTCACAGGCCAATCTGGAGATCATACAGGGCGCCAGGAGCAAAGCCACCAGGGCCCAGTACAAAAGCAACAAATGGACCAGATTCTGCCATTGGGCAGACTCCAAGGGAACTGACCCCTTGGCCTGCAATTTGGACGACATGCTCTCCTTTTCGGCGCACCTCGCTCATTCGGGCGTACAGGTGGACACCTGCCGTACATACTTTGCTGCCATTGGGGTTTACAGGAATTTGGAGGAAGGCATTTTTTCCTCCTCCAACCCTATCATCAAGAAACATCTGACTGGTCTTGCTAGGGTCTACCCGCCCGTCAAGAGACTGCACCCTGTGTGGGACCTTAACATAGTCTTGGGTGCCCTGGCGCACAAACCATTTGAGCCAATGGCGTCCGTGGACATTAGGCTGGTCACTATCGAAACGGCCTTACTAGTCGGTCTTGCCTCAGCTCACAGAGTTAGCGAGATCCAGGCGCTGGTCGCCTCTGAACCATATACCACCTTTCACAAGGACAAGGTAGTCATGCGGACGCACCCAGCATTTCTGCCCAAGGTTCCATCTGCATTTCACTTGAACGAAGAAATAGTCCTTCCTACGTTCTTTCCCGATCCCAAGGACGAAGCACAGAATGCTGCACTGCCTGGATGTCAGGCGTGCTCTAAAATTCTACTTGGACAGGACCAAGGGCTTCCGTAAGTCGGACGCTCTGTTTGTCACTTTCAGAGGCTCGAAGCCAGGCTATCAGGCCTCTAAGGCCTCCATATCCCGCTGGATGGTCTCTGCCATCAAGGAAGCGTACAAGTGCCAGCACAAGCCGCTCCCGGCCAACATGCATGCCCACACAGTTAGGGCCAAGGCAACAACCATCGCATTCCAGCGCCATGTCCCTTGGCAAGTCATAAGCAGTAGGCCACTTGTGCCTCTCCCTCGGCTTTTTGCAAGCATTACTGTTTGGAAGCCAGCTCTAGACTTTCGGACAGGCGCTTCTCAGGAACCTATTTGCTTAAGGAGGGTCTCCTCTCCACCCTGGGGCTACAATCACTTGTATCGCCCATACAGTATGGAGGAAAGGGGACAGGACGTAAGAGTAATTAGAAGTTACTCACCGTAGTGACTAACGCACTCTTAGTCCATAGTCCCCTTTCCGCCATACGTCCCACCAACCTCCCCCCTAATAATACTGGTGTCATTAGGCAATGTTAAATCTATTGTCGACGCATCAGTGGAGACTGAGGTGTGGCGCCGGAGGGCGGAGTCAGGGCAGCGCATGCTCCCTGGGCCATGCCCCCGCGCGCCTCTAAATTTAAAGGGGAAGAAGGTTTTTTCTGGTGAAAAAGGTTCCATCCCTTGGAAGGGATGCCCGTACAAATTGGAGGAAAGGGGACTATGGATTAAGAGTACGTTAGTCACTACGGGGAGTAACTTATCATTAATTGGCCAGTCGCTGGGTGGCGGGTGCAGAGAAGGTGACTCCTCGTGGCTCATCTCCAATATTCAGCACAATTGGCAGATGACATGGCGAAGAGGCACAAATCAGGTAAACCGGGAGATATATCCACAATGTAATAACCGCCTGATAAGAATAAACTCTGTGAAATGGTAACAGCCCAGATCCATGCGGCAGATCCACTCCCAACTCTGCTTACACAGATGTCCAACAAAAAAGATCTCCAGGATCTACTTGCAGAAATTAGAAAGGAAATTCACAAAAGCACTTAGGAGCTCTCCAATACGATTTTAGCGCAGGACAAAAGAGTGGCAGAGACAGAGCAGTGGGTCTCTGAAGTGGAGAACACTTTCTGTGAGCAATCATATGAAATGGGGCAATGCTCCAACAGGTTGGAAGCCCTAGATGCCCGGTGTGAGGCCTTTAGAGGACAAGCAGCAGGATGGTGAGAACCGCTCTCGAAGGAATGACATCCGGATTTGCGGAATTGCCCTGGCGGTGCGCGATGATGAGCTACCGGACTTCGTGGAGGACCTCTTTCACCACATTCTGAAACTTCCCGACGGCGCAGCTGTTGAATTGGACAGGACACACCAAACAAGGGCACAGTCGTCCTTACCGCAGGGTAGACCCCCAGATGTACTGTCTCAAGTTCATTTTTTCAAAGTGAAGGAATGCATAATGGCGGCAGCGAGAACCTCAATGACCATCGCATTTCGTAACAAGTCCTATCCCTGTATCAGGACCTGGTCTCGGCGAAAGACACTCCGCCCATTGACTGAGTGGCTATGGAAGAGGGAGGTGACCTACAGATGGGGGTTCCCCACTGTCCTTCACTTCACCTATCACGGAACGAGATAGTCTGTACGTACGCTGAAGGAGGTTGAGGGTCTGATGATAGATGAGGAGGTTGCGGAGGAAGAGGCAGGGGTGGAAGTCCCGAGCTCAGGCGCTAGGCAGGAGGGAGCACAGGAATGGTTGAAGAGGGAGGGGCAGGAGTAGGAAAGTTAAGGGTCCACTCAGGAAGACTTGAGGAATCTGAGACCTACTGAAACAATGCAGGGTGCTTATAAAAAGAGTCTGCTGATATACCGGCTGGGTAGGGAGCTCAAAAGCCCATAAAAGGGGTAAGTGGGCTCTGGAGGATGGGATATCTATTGCAGGGGTGGACCTAAGAGGAATGATTGGAGAGTAAGGGGTGGGTTTATGGTTAAGGTTGTGTGGGGGGCGTATAATGGGGCATGGGTTAGGTGCAGGTGATTGCCTTACAGTCGGATCCCCAGTTGTAATACTAGATCTCCAAATGTTGCTCTAGTTGAGCATGGTTAAGCTTGGGGGGCGATGGTGGGTTGTCAGATGGCTGTGTTTACTATAGTTCTTGGTTACTTTGTAAACAGACCTCCTGTTCAAGCTACCTGGGTGTGGGGACGGCACTCTGGTGGGTGCATTGTTGGTTGTTGGGGGGTGGGGGGTTATGCTATAAAAAGTTCACTGTGGGGCTGACTGATTCACAATACATAGGTATGTACTTCTTATGATTTTCGGGTGAAGGGGTGCATTATTCGGGGTCAACACACAAAGTATGGCTAGTACAACAGAGGGTTGGGAGGGTGAGGACTGTATCCATACGTGCACATGGAATGTTCAAGGGTTGAATTCTCTGTTGAAAAGAAGGTCTGTAATGAGGAAATTAAGCGAACTGTCCCTCTCCATAGCCTTCCTCCAGGAGCCCCATTTACTTGTGAGGGAGGCTATACTACTGGGCGAGCAGGTTCCCTTATCTAAGATCAAGGTCCTACGGGATCCTCTGGGTAGGTATCGTAATACAGTGCTTACCTTAAGGGATTTTCAAGGGTTGTTACAGAAGGGTGAAGCTGTTAAAAGGGGTATACTTGAAGATCACTTTAGGGCTGTCTTCCTGGCAGAAGACAGTCCTATCGATAGACAAACTAAATACCTAGAAAACACAGATCTGCCAAGACTATCTGCAGAGGAAATGGAGCCTTGGAAACTCTGATTTCCCTGTGAGAAGTAAAATGGGACATTAAATCTCTGAAAAATAAGACTCCAGGGTCAGATGGATTTGGTCCCCCCTTCTAAAACAAAGTTGAGGTCCATTTTGGTTTCCCCCCTCATAGATCTCTTTAATTCAATTCTGGATTCGGGCAGATGGGCTCCCTCCATGGTGGTTTCAAGCACGGTGTCGATCCCTAAACCGGATAAAGATCCAACGCTATGCGACTCTTACCGTCCCATCACACTCACCAATATTGATTCAAGCTATTTTCTCTAAAGTTCTTGCACATAGACTGATGGAGGCTAAACCAAAGATTGACGGTGACCAAACTGGGTTCATCTTGGGACGCAGCACACATGATAATGTGCAGCGGGCCCTGAATCTTTTGGAAGTGGGATCCTTATCGGAGGTTGATATGGGGATAATTGCACTTGATGCACATAAGACCTTTGACAGGGTGGGTTGGTGTTCTCTTCAGGGGGTAATGGAGCAAATAGGGATCGGTCCGGCTTCATCAAATGGGTTATGGCAGTTTATTGGGAACAGTCAAATTACATCCGGGTCAACAGGGTACTCTCTGCTAACTTGCCAACAACTAGAGGTACACAGCAGGGCTGTCCATTGTCCCCACTAATAATCACTTTGAGTGTGGAGCCACTGGCCTGCCATATTAGGAATAACAGGAACATAAGTGGAATAGAAATTAAGGGGATAAGTTATAAGGCTTCTCTTTACGCGGATGACATTTTGCTAACTCTGCGGAATCTTCGAACCACTCTCGGAGAGATGATGGGCGAACTAGAGCAATTTGGTCGGGTCTCAGGTTTTAAGATTAACTACGACAAAACCCATGGTCTAAATGCCTCCCTAAAACCACAAGATCTACCCCTAGTTGTTAATCTGGCCCTGATACAATGGTCCTGGGAATCTATTCTCACAACTCCTATGGAGAAAAAGGTCCAGGTTGACAGCTTCTGCCAACGACCAAAAATAGACTTTATTACATGGTAAGGGCTCTACGAAGATTGGGTGCTACACTGCGATTGGGCCTGTTTTACCCCGATCTGGAACAACCCAGACTTCCAGCCAGGTGTTGATGTAAGGAGGTTTGAGGCTTGGCGGGCTGGGGAGCTTGCTCACTTGCAACAATTGTTTAATAATGGTGAACCGCTGACTAACGAGTGTAAGACTTCTTTTAACATAACTGAAGGGGAAAGGTTTCACTATACTCAACTGAGACACTAGGCTTCCCACCCTCACACGAAAAGGAGTGCCACTGGACCGTTGAACACTCTTGAACTGAATATGCAGGGGGTAATCTCTAAGCGCTATGTCTCTCAGCTGTACAAAATATTGGATACGGGTGACCCTATAATGCGTCTTCCATACATGACCAAATGGGCAGAGGACATTGGAGAAGTAATTGAGGATGACCCCTGGTTAAGAATATGGACTTGGATACATAAGTACTCAAAGTCTGTCACAGACGGAATTTATGTATACACTTTGTTATTGCCGGTACCTGACCCCAGAAAGACTGCACCGCATGTCCAGAGATTACTCATTGTGCTGCTGGCAAGGGTGTTCAGAGGAGGGCTCTCTCTATCATATGGTGTGGACATGTAAGAAGGTGGTTATATTCTGGAAGGAAGTTCTGTCCAGAATTAAAGATATTACAAGACTGTTGCTGCCTATAAACACCTGGGTGGTGTTATTGGGGGACACCGGCAATGGGGTATTGGTATTGCCCTTAACGAGGCCTATGTCTACATTAATAGGTCATCTACTTCTATTGGCCAAGTTGAATATAGCCGGAAATTGGAAATCTGTAGAGGGCCCAGTGATCCAGATGTGGTGGGTAAAGATATTAGATATTCTGGTGGCTGAGAAAATGACTGCCCTGTATGAGGGAAATGCACCAAATACGTTGCCATCTAGACACCCTTCATCGAATTTGCAGACAAGTACCCAGGCGTTGTAAGAACACCCGCACTCATGCGACAATTTCCAACGTTGTAAAAGTGACTGTTGGGGGGGACCCCGGGGGGGGTTGCCGGGTCCAAATATGTGACCATGGACTTTCCTATTTTCGTATATGGAAGGAAATTCGATGTTGTACTCTGTGAATGGCCTCTTGTTGGCCTTGTCAATATGCTTCTCTGAAATATGATCAGTGTGTTTTTGTCATGTCCCACAGTGTATTAAATAAATGCTTTTTGAACAGAAAAGATGTCAAGTAGTATTATTGAAAGTAATTTTGTCAGTAACCCAACTTGTATTCCTTGTTCATTTGTTTCAGGTTATGGGGAGAGACTAAAATGGGCACGTCATTCAATGAGAGAAGATAGATTGGGAAACATGCACATCATTATTATGTACCCCTTGCAACAGCCCAGCTCTCTAAGGAGCTCATGTTCCAATGATCCTTAACATGAAAGAAAGGCGTAAAAGCCTTGCTTGACATTTACGCCTTCCATTGACGCCGCTGCTCATTTTTAATCATTTGTATGGTGGAGGGGAGGAGCAGAACGCAACTTGCGTGCCCACCGCTTTCCGTCCTCTCCATTATACAAATGCTCCATCATTTGCTGTGGCATGGATTTTCGTGCTGGTGCAAATGCTGGAGATACCTATGGGGTCCGCCGGCTTTATCCATAAAGCCGGCAGACCCCATAGGGATCCATTGTCAAATAGAAATTACACGCTGCCCAACATGCTCGCAAGGTTAGCAGTGTTCACAGTTCAAAGTAAATGCTGCCTGCTGTTAAGGTGAGTATCACAAGAGTGTTGCGTACCTGTTGGTTTGGTTGCAGATCTAGATGTGGCAGCCAGACTGACAACTGTTTCCAGACGAGCGTATGACGCGGGGTACCGGCCTTTCCACAACCCAAGATTGATACTGGGTGGAAGATGGACCGACTCCCAACGTCACGGAACGCTCTCTCCTGATTTGCGTGACGTCAGGACAGTGCAAGCACTGGCAGGAGAGGCGGATGTTCTGTAGTCCTTCAGTCTGATGAAGATTGCCAGAGGGTGGTGTCCAGAAGAGCAAGTCCGGGAAGCAATGAAGCTGATGCAGAGAATGGCCGAAGATCCAGTGCTGACCAGGGGTAACTGGCAGGAAGATGACTGAAGCAGATCCACTACTGTCCACAGAGGGTAAATGGCAATGCAGGCAAATGGTAGCAGAAGAGGAGATGTCAGGCCAGACTGAGGCAAACAACAGTGCGTCCAAAAGAGTTCAGGGCTGAGCAGGGAGGAAGGCTCAGGCAGGTGGAAGTGGAACTGACTCAGGAAATGGGAACAAACTGGACAGAGAGGGGAAACAACCCCAGGGAAGTCAGCCCAGGAGCAGGAACCCAGAACAGCTGAGAAGGAGAACTCCCCCAGGAAGGCAAGGCCAGGTAAGACAGGAGGCCCGGGAGACCCACAAGGAAGGGAGAGCAGGACCAAAGCAGGGACCAGGCAGGGGCCAGGGCATAGGACCACGAACAAAAACAGGAACGAGCTCAGGAGCCGAGCGAGCGGGCAACACGATCCGAAGCAAACCGTGTTGAGACGCGACTCGCTCCCGATCTCCGCTCCACTTATGGGCCGCCAGCACCCGAGAGGCTTGAGACGCAAGCCGTCTTGTTGCCTGGTGCTGGCGAGCCCAAAACGAGGCTTGGAAAGCAAGCCTTAGCAGTGGCGAGGGCCCAATCTACTGCGCATGCACGGAACCGTGACTGCGGTCGCCCGCGCATGTGCAGAGGCACACCAACACAGACCCTCGACACTCTCCCAGCGGCGGATCCCCATGTGCAGAAGCGCGGATAGATCCGCCAAGAGGAAGAGGGGCGAACTGGCGCGGAGAATCCCGGTCTCCAGGTAAGTGGCGTGACACTATGACCCCTCCCAGGAAGACCCGGGGCCCCAGGTTTCCAAGGAAACCGACTATAGAATTCACGCACAAGGCAGGGAGCGTGCACATGCTGGTGTGGTTCCCAGTGCGATCACAAGCCGGTTACCCCTTCCAGTCCACCAAAAAGTGGAGCACCCCCCTACGGAAGCGGGCATCACAGATCTCCTGAACCTCAAATTCGGGGACACCTTGCACTAGGACTGAAGCCGGACGAGGACAAGAACGACCATAGGTGTCGTTGACATAGGGCTTCAAAAGGGAGACATGAAAAACCGGGTGTACACGCCAAGAATGAGGTAGCTGGAGGCGGAAAGTCACAGAGAACAGGCACTTGGTTATCTTAAATGGACCCGAAATACCGGGCAGCCAACTTTACAGGCAATTTGTGAAGTGGCAGGTTCTTAGAGGACAACCAAACCCTGTCACCAACCTGAAAATCAGGTTCCACACTCCACTCGTCGCGGATCTCCATCAAACTTGATTGGAGTTGTATGCGCTAATGAACCTTCAGCTTGTGAGGCACTCATTGCCCCCTGTGTTACCATTTGGCGTAATGCTTGATTCTCCTGGTGTATTGCAGTCATCTCTGCTCTGAGAGCTTGTAACTCATTTCGCAATTCTTGATTGTCCTCCATCTCCAGATCCGAAGGCAGGCGTCTCAATCTGTTAAGGTGAGTATCACGAGAGTGTTGCGTACCTGTTGGTTTGGTTGCAGATCTAGATGTGGCAGCCAGACTGACAACTGTTTCCAGACGAGCGTATGACGCGGGGTACCGGCCTTTCCACAACCCAAGATTGATACTGGGTGGAAGATGGACCGACTCCCAACGTCACGGAAAGCTCTCTCCTGATTTGCGTGACGTCAGGACAGTGCAAGCACTGGCAGGAGAGGCGGATGGTCTGTAGTCCTTCAGTCTGATGAAGATTGCCAGAGGGTGGTGTCCAGAAGAGCAAGTCCAGGAAGCAATGAAGCTGATGCAGAGAACGGCCAAAGATCCAGTGCTGGCCAGGGGTAACTGGCAGGAAGATGACTGAAGCAGATCCACTACTGTCCACAGAGGGTAAATGGCAATGCAGGCAAATGGTAGCAGAAGAGGAGATGTCAGGCCAGACTGAGGCAAACAACAGTGCGTCCAAAAGAGTTCAGGGCTGAGCAGGGAGGAAGGCTCAGGCAGGAGGAAGTGGAACTGACGCAGGAAATGAGAACAAACTGGAGGCGGAAAATGGGAACCACCGGACAGAGAGGGGAAACAACCCCAGGGAAGTCAGCCCAGGAGCAGGAACCCTGAACAGCTGAGAAGGAGAACCCCCCAGGAAGGCAAGGCCAGGTAAGACAGGAGGCCCGGGAGACCCACAAGGAAGGACCAAAGCAGGAACCAGGCAGGGGCCAGGGCATAGGACCACGAACAAAAACAGTAACAGGCTCAGGAGCCGAGCGAGCGGGCAACACGATCCGAAGCAAACCACGTTGAGACGTGACTCGCTCCCGATCTCCGCTCCACTTATGGGCCGCCAGCACCCGAGAGGCTTGAGACGCAAGCCGTCTCGTTGCCTGGTGCTGGCGAGCCCAAAACAAGGCTTAGAAGCAAGCCTTAGCAGTGGCGAGCGCCCAATCTACTGCGCATGCGCGGAACCGTGACCACGGTCGCCTGCGCAGAGGCACCCCAACACGGACCCCCGACACTCTCCCAGCAGCGGATCCCCATGTGTGGAAGCGCGGATAGATCCGCCAAAAGGAAGAGGGGCGAACTGGCGCGGAGAATCCCAGTCTCCAGGTAAGTGGCGTGACACCTGCCATGCTGGCATAGGCAGCATTAACTCACTTTGCATGGCGGCGTACGCGCTTGTATGCCGCCTTTTGCACTGCACCTTTGCACTCTGTCATACAAATAACAAAGATTTGGCAGCGGGGACATAGCTACCGCCTAAAAGCAAACGTACCAAGTCCTTGTCATCAAATTAAGTATTGGAGCAAAATGAGCTCCTGAATATCTAAACTGGTCTAATTTTACACAAGAACGCTTGCTCATCACCAGAGCAAGATTGAATACCTTACCTTTGGGAGCGGTGAAAGCTAACTGGACAGTGCCCTTTGCATCTGATATTAATTGTTTACCATGCCATTTGCAGGGAGGACTTATTAATTTTGTGTGTTTTTGTCCTGCTTATACATCGATTAGAAAGAATACTTTAGTCCCTTTATTGAGGAAATTGAATTTTCTACAATGTAGACCAGCCGTGTATGTATTGCTGGCAGCAACTCTGCTGATTGTATGGATGCTGTTAACCTATCTTGGGATAGCCCTGAGACTTACAAACAGCCTGTTGTAATCTAATCCGTTTCTATGCAATTCATGTCTTTTGTATTTTTTTGTGATGTTTCTTTTATTGCATATGTTTTATGGATATGAAATATACATTATTGATGATATTTTCTCAGAGGGCCGTTTAACCAAAGTGCATTTTCCCTAGCCTCGCTTTCTCATTGCGGGGACATGGGGAGGGTCGTGGGGTTCAGGGAAACAATGCATGAGGAGATTTCAATGTCGATATTAACAGGGGATCGGTCGCAGCAGCAGGGTTCCCTGTCGGAAGCCTTCTAAGTAACAATCGGAGGGGTCTGCATATCCAAGGTAACTGGGGTAAGGCGGACACTGCAGGACTCACTGCGGTAGAGGTGACAGTGTCAGGTCTGGAGAGGGATTTGCCAGAAGGGCGGCAGTCAGTTGTGGCTCTGGCACAGGCAATGGTCACAACATGAGGCACAGGAATCACTGTCAATATTTCACAGGAGCCGGCAGGATGTGCAGATTCCCAGAGAAGAGGGGATAGGGCCGGGCAGCTGTTAGCATGGTTGATCCGCCTCGAGCATCCTCGACACACAATCGCACAGATTAGACCGGAGTCTGAGGATCTGGTGAGCACCCAGGAGGGTAACAATGAGGCATTTAAGCTCTTCTATCAATCCCTGTTCACCAGCGAGGGCACGTACTCGGAAACAGATGCGGACAAACTGTTAGACTTGACCTGGCTACCGGTCCTGACCGGGGACCTTCGGGAATGGTTGGATGGGCCGATTAAGGAATCTGACCTAAGCAGTCTGCTTCAGTCCATGCATAAAAGCAGGTCCCCCGGCAGTGACGGCAGTGACAGCTTCCTTGTGGAGTTTTATTGCAAGTACACTGATCTCGTGTTCCTTCAGCTTAAAAAAGTGTACGATGAGGCCTTTGAGTTGGGTATTCTACCAGCCTCAAAGAGGGAGGCAGTAATTGCAGTTCTGCTAAAGGAACGGAAGGACGCCCTGGAGTGCGTTTCCTATTGCCCTATTTTGTTACCTACTGTCAATGCAAATATTTGAAGGAAGATTCTGGCTACCAGATTGTGTACGGTTGCTCCAACGTTGGTTCACCCTGACCAGTGTGGATTTATAGGGGGGCGAAATATCACAATGAATCTGTGCCAACTGCACCAGGTTAACGACTCAAAGGGGGAAGTTACATTGGCATCCTTTGATACGATGAAGGCCTTTGACTCTTGGAGTGGCAATGGCTGTTTAGGGTGCTAAGGGCTTTTTGGTTTGGTGACAACCGCTGCCGGTGGCTACGATTATTATACAAGTCATTTGCAAGAGTGAGGACGAATAACTGGGTTTTGCAGCAGTGGATGCTAGGTAGAGGGACAAGACAGGCGTGCCCAGTCTCGCTGATCTTATTCTCGTTGGCGTTGGAGCCACTGGCGCAGTATCTTAGGAAGGAGATGAGTGAAGCAGGGATATTATCTGGGTAGGAGGTGAGACATAATGTCTCTTAATACGCAGATGATTTGTTGCTGTATGTGGGAAATCCGCTGGCCAACATGCCAATGTTGCTGGGGATATTGGGGAAATTTCAGACGCTGCCAGGGTTCTGCATTAATAAAGATAAATCATTGTTGTTTCCTTTGGGGGGCCTTCGCAGCCACGATATAGCCAACCTCCCATATTGGGGGATACGATGTGAAGGGGAATTATTTAAGTACCTGGGCATCCAAATCTTTCAAGAAATCGAGGAGATGTTTGTGTACAACACTGGCAGGGCATTGTCGGGAATAGGGGAATCGGTGCAATTTTGGAAACAGCTATGTCACTGATGGGGTGAGTGGTTTTATGTAAGATGGTCATACTTCCAGGGCTACTTTACTTACTTACTAATATCCTGTATGGCATTAAGAAAATGTTTTTTAAGATGTTAGACGAAAATGTTGGGGAATTGCTGTGCAAAAGAGGAAGGAGGAGAGTTTCTCTGGTGACCTTGTTACACCCACGCCTGAAGGGGGGCCTCAACTTGCCGGTACTTCATAGCAGCACAACTACAGGCGATATTAGTATGGCGGATACAATGGGGGAGCTATTGACAGGGCTATTGGGTGCCCGCCTGCTTCACTAGCAGGGAATACACCTGCTATACGGCACAATGGGGGGGGGAAAGGGGCCACTAACGTCTTTCAGGTGGTGCAGGGGACTTGGAAAAAGCTTCTAGGAAAACTGCATGCGAAGGGGATGTATAGCACTGACTTGCCATGGAGTGTGGATCCAGGAATTTGGTCGGCGTTGAGGCAGATGGGGTTAACTGACCTGCAGGATACGGGCTGTCGGTCATTTAGGGACCTGTTTGCGGCTGGGACGTCAATGTCATTTGAGCAGTGGAGTGCTCAGTATGGGATGTTGAAGGGGCATTTCCTCACTCATGGGACGATGGCAAGACGACTGGCTGCCATTTGGAATGATATTCCAGAAGAGGCCAACACAATCTCGCTGATGCAGGTGCACTTATACAGGAGGGCGGTGGAGGGGCAAGGTTTCCCAAATTTATCAGACGATACGAGGCGAATTCCCCAAGCATCTAAAGGTAAATGGTAAATGGGGAAAGGATATGGCTTCCCAGGTTTCGGAGGCAGAATGGGCTAGCATGTGGGAACAAGTGAAAAAAGTGTCCGGAATGCAAGGTTCCAACTCGTACAATAAAAATTTCTACGCAGTGTCTATGTGACACCAGCCAAACTGTACGCTATGAATAATGCTTAGAGCGAGGATTATCCCAGATGCAGGTAAGGGCCAGGGGGGATCTGGCACATGCTTTGGGAGTGTTTTGTTGTCGCACAATATTGGCAGGCAGTAATTTCAAGGGTCAACGAATTGCTGCACTCCAGCTTTGAATGTGTCCCGAGTGTGTGTTTGTGGGGTATGATCCATGGGGGGGCAAAATAGAAAACAAGGCGCTGCTTGGAACAGTTTATACTGATACTGGGGAAAAGACGGGTGGCTTTCGCATGGAAGACACCCCAGGGCCCATCCTTGGTGCATTGGGTGGAGGACATTCACCGGTGGGGATGGCAGAGTTGGACATTCTGCAGAGAACCAGGGACCCCGAATCGGAGGAAGGGGATGGTGGCGAGTTAAATGAGCTACACTCCTACAAAGACTTGAAGCCCCCTGAAAGGAGAGGATGGACCGATAGTGTGTGTTGGTAGGCACGGGGTAGTGGCAGGGGAAAAAGGGCTGGGAGGGCAACGGGGTGTACGATTCATGAGGGAAGGGATTTTTGGGGGACTTTTGATTGGAAGACTGCTGGATGTACCCTTTTGTCGACTCTATGATGATGATACCGGTAACCATAATTGTTGTATTGTGGTTTATATGAACAAGAACATTTTAAATCCTATTTCTCTCAGAAGGGGGTTCAGTGTTGTAGCTCTAATGTAGTCATAAGCAGACCATAGTAATACAAAATGCAATACATCCTCTGTCTGAGCACCACAAAATAAGCAGCTATTCCCAGTCAGATTTCCTGAACACAGAGCTGCTACAACTCTCAAAGGTATACTGTTAAATCTGGCTCCTGTAATAACCCATCTCCAAACACTCATCTATTCTTATTTTACTTGATCTGTCCGCTGCCTTTGACACTGTAGATCATTCTTTGGTCCTGGACTCTCTCTCCTCCCTCGGTCTTCGCGGGTCTGTTCTATCGTGGTTTTCATCTTACCTATCCAACCGTACCTTTGCTGTCTCTTGGGGCGGCAACACTTCTCCTCACGTTCCTCTGATCCATGGCATTCCTCAAGGATCAGCTCTTGGTCCCTTTCTATTTTCCTTATATACTTCCTTTCTTGCCCCCATTATATCATCCTTTGGAGTGTCACACCACTTCTATGCGGATGACACCCAGCTCTTTCTATCCTTCTCCACTGACATTCATCAGACTCTCTCATCCTGCCTATCTGCCATCAAATCTTGGATGACCTCTCACTTCCTCACTCTAAACGCCGGATGTCTGAAGTCCTATTCCTTCCCGCAAACACCCTCATGTCGCAATCTCCACCTTCTTCCATTTCCTTTCCTCCCTCCTGTCTTTCAATCCCTCCCACTGCCCGCAATCTTGACATTTACTTTGATTCTAATCTCTCCTTTGACCACCATATCTCCCTTACAACCCGCGCCTGTCGATTTCATTTCTACAACATTCGCAAAGTCCGCCCTTTCCTCACTTTCCACGCTGCAAAACTCTTCACTAGTTTTCTCCCGACTATTCTATTCTGTTCTGTTCTTTGGTCTTCCCCACACACGCCTTGCTCCTCTTAAATCTATCATTCTTCGATTCGCTCACTCTGTCTCCTCTCCTACCACAGCCCCATTTCTCCTTCCCTTGCCTCTCTTGGCTGGTTACCCTTCTATTGTCATCTTAAATACAACTTTCTCTGTTTTGTGTTTAAATATCTCTATGGACTTGCTCCTGACTACCTTGCATCCTTCCTTTCATTTTACTCTCCATCTCGCTCCCTCTGCTCTGCTAATCTTTTCAGACTTAATGTTCCCCGTCCACCATGTGCCCAATTCCGTTTTCGCTCGTTCCAGCTCCTAGCCCCTCTTCACTGGAACATGCTTCCAATGTCTCTTCGCTCCATTACTTCCTATCCTCTGTTCTGCTCCTCTCTAAAAACCCACCCCCTGCAGTCCTCTGATTTATACTGTTTATGAACACTGATTGATTGAGTTACTCTTATGAATGCTAATTGACTGTTACTGTTTATGAACACAGATTGACTGTTACTGTTTATGAACACTGGCTTACATTCTGATTCAATGTACTGATGACTGTCCTATGTAAAGCGCTTTGGACAAAGCACTATATAAAACACAATAAATACAAATACAAATCTCTCATGTTGATGGTCAGACCAGGTTAAATAATCATGCCATAAAGTTGAAGGATAAAACTGTACACCTCCGGTTGGAAGATTTCATCATCTCTTTGGACTCTTGAGCATCCCGTGAGTGTGACAATAATTGTCCCTTTAAGTAGCTTCAAGTAGTTAGATCTATTAAGTTTGGCAACAGGAAATGTGTGGGCGTTAATTTCATAAATCTGTTGCTTAATATGGTGGAGTCAAAGTATAGAAATTAACCAGTGAAAGAACATCCTCCAAAAAGCTAAGACCTGGTTCTAAATACGCGAGCGAAGCATGGGAGACTAGTATTTTCTTTAGAAACTTGTTTTCATTCATTTCTAAGGGGGTTAGATTTTAAAAAAGCCTCAAAGAGAGGCTTCATAATTAGGTACCACTATGGTTCTCCTCTTGCAAATTTCCAAAATCATACTCATAGGTTGAGCTCTACACATCTTTGCAAAGTGTAAGACTCTACCTATAGCCTGCTTCATCCTTCTGACTTGCATTGAAATTATGACAAACACCTGAAAAACGAACACCTAAATAGACAAATTAATTTACCTTTGGTATAATCTCATTGCATCGCATATCCAGGACTTTGGTGCGGATTCTACCCTTATAACAGACTAAAATAGCAGATTCACATGAAGGTCTAAATCGTTCATGAATCGAGTGTATTCATTAAGTAGCCTCTGTAGAGCTTGAGAGGTGTGGGCCATTAACACTGAATCATCGGCATAAGCCAGAACGGGTAAGGATATGTTCCCTATTTTGGGGGTATTTACAGTGTAATACGGGGAACAATGACCTTTACCTCCACTCAGGCCACAGTGCCTTGATGGATATTCATAAGTACATTAAGGATATCATTTGGACAATTTAGTTTCCAGACTAGTGACCACAGTTTTGACCTGTTAACTTTGTGAAATGCAGCTGATCCATAAAGGCTAGATAGATTGGTTCTTTTTTATGTATAGTGTAATGGGTTACAACCAGATATAGGTTGAGGGCCTGCTCACAGGTCTCCAAACCTGAGGAGCGAAAACCCAACTGAATGTTGGAAAGGATATTATTAGTACTCCTACGTCCTGTCCCCTTTCCTCCATACTTTTGGGATATTCCGTCCTGTGGGAAGGGACCAGAGCACTTTTGTAAAAAAAGCATAAAATTGAAAATTTGTCCTTCTTCTCTTTTTACGTGGGGTACCGCACACGGCCGTAACCCCGCCCTCCTTAGCTCCACCCCTTGCAATGCCCTTCAGTCTTTTTCTCCGCTCGGTCAGGGCTGGATGCACTAGCATCACCGGGAAGACCTTTTTTCTTTACCGTTGTCCTTCTCTCCTGCTCCGGTTCTGCGGTCACGTAGTCCTCTGTCAATGCCGGAGCGTCTGGGATTTGCCACTTGTTCTTCTTGTGAGCATCGCTTTGCTAGGACGGATCCCCATTTTCTCTGCTTGGAGTGTCTGAGACGGATCAACTTTGGGACTTGTGTTTCTTCTGCGACTCCCTTTCGGTCCGGGCACTTCAACGTCATCTTCGCAGGTGGGAAAAATCTTCCAGAAGGTTCCTCCATCACATTTCCAACTCTTCATCGAAGAGACGCCCGGTAAGTTTTTTACTTTTCAGGGCACCCCGGCTGGGGGACTCCTTCCCGGGGTCCTCCAGGTCCGGGAGGGGCTTCAAAAGCTCTGCTACCGGGGTTATCCCTGAAGTGCCTCGCAGGCCTAATAGGCATACCAGGGTTTTCTCTGAGGGTTTCCGTGAGGGGCCTGCCTATACCGGATCACAATCTGAGGTTCACCGATCAGGTGCTAATAGCCAGCATAGTCGTGCTGAGGCGTTGGGTACCAGAGTTCGCTCCTAGGTCTCCTTGTATGGAGCTTCCCACACAGACACAGGGGTGCACCCGGAGGCCTCTGTTGAGGCTTTCTGTACCGAACCACGGTTTGAGGCCCCTCTTGAGGGTGCTAGTAAGACCGGACTCTGTTCCGAGGTTCCTCTTAACGAGGCTAAGGTTTGTACCAACAGAACTGAGAGGCCTGTAAAGGTCTTGTCTGTGAGGTGGATTCCTCAACTTTCCAGCGTTCGTGGAGGTACCAGTTCTGTTGAGGAGGCACAGGGAGAGATTGTCGACCGTAATTCTTCTGTTACCAGCGTTGCTGGGGTTCCTCCTTTGGAGGCTAATTCAAGGGACAAAATAAAAGGGGTTCTAGGAGTCTCTCTACCAGCACGAACACAGCCCATTGACCTGTTCTTGGGTGGATAGCCCCCGGGAGAGTCTCAACCAAGTCTTTAGCTCACTGTCCCTTTCACAGAGAAGAAATATCCCTGCATATCAGTCTTTGTCCTGCCCAGGGGCAGTGCAGCAACGAAATGCTAGGCAATTCTCCTCTGAGCAAGAGTACCAACAGCAACCCCATACACGTGCTTCAGCCTTGTGGGGCATCATCAGTGAGGTGGAGCTGTGCCTCTCTGAGAACAGTGAGCAAGGAGTCCACGTCTGGATTCCCCTGGTAACATAGGGTGAGACCCAAAGTTACTTAATATGCAAAACAAAGGGTGTTCTAGGAATCTCTCTATCAGCACGAACACAGCCATTGACCTGTTCTTGAGTGGATGGCCCCCGGGAGAGTCTCAACCAAGTCTTAATTCAAGAAACCAAAATGTCCAGTAAACATCCAAAGCCCCATAGTACCGGCTCTGCTGAGGATCCTTGTGTCAAGGCTAAAATTTCAATCAAGTCCCCTGACCATCTGTGGCATCAACTCCCTCATCTACACATGTGACGCAGTTCTCCTCAGATGTTCACAAAATGGCGAGCGTTCCCGCGTGCTCTACGGTGGCCATTTTGGATTCTTCCCTCACCCACGCTATCGTCGGCGGGTGCTGGGAACCTTCTTGTTGGTGGACAACCTTATCCATGCAACTGTGTGAATCCGTTCCACCCTTCCTATGAATGGATGCCACTAACGCATACGGTCTCTCTTCCTGGCAGCCTCTTCATCACAGGATGCCATTTTCGGGATGTTTCAGAGACTTATGCACTCTGACCCCCATGATGGAGTACTTTAAGAGCCTTTCTTGTAGCTCTGTCATCAGGGTTTCCCCTGAGGGTGCCCCACAGGCATACCAGAGATTCCTCCGAGGGTTCTGACGGACCTGCCAGTATCGGACATTGTTCCGAGGTTCACCATCACGGTGCTAAAGTTAAGCCCGGTTTGGCTGGGTGCTGGGATACCAGGGTTCACCCTGAGGTCTCTGTTTCTCGAGTTTTCCCCGCTGTAACCAGGTTGAAACCTGAGGTTCCTCTTGTGGAAGCTAAAGTCTGTGCCGAGTCCCGACTCGTGGCCCCTTTTAAGGGAGCTTTACATACCAGGTTGAAACCTGAGGTTCCTCTTGTGGAGGCTAAAGTCTATATCGACAGATCTGAGAGGCCTTCTCTGAGGGTCTTGTCGGTGAGTTATTGTCCCCAACCATCCCACGCTCAGGATTGTGGTGGTGCCGGTTCTGTCGAGGGGGTAAAGAGGGCAGACCGCATTCCCTGTGTTACCAGCTTGTCCGATGTTCCTCCGTTGGAAGCTAACTTTGAGACTGGTTTGAAGATGTTGACTAAGCATCCGAGACCACCCAGTACCAGCTCTGCCAAGGTTCCTTGTAAGGCTAAAGTGTTACTTAAGCCCCTGACTCTCCTGAGGAGGCAATTGCCTCACCTACGCATGTGACGCAGTTCTCTTCAGGCGGTGACAAATGGCGGCCCAACCTGCGTGGCCTACGGTGGCCATTTTGGATACCTCCCTTACCACTACGTTCGCAACCTCTGGTGCTGGGAGCATTCCTTTCGCCAATAGTAACCCGTTCTGCCCTTCTTAGACCAGCGTGCATGGGCTCCGCTGCCTCATACTGTCACGCTCCCTCCTGCTTTTGCTGCTCTGATCTATGTGGACCCAGCCGGGGGTGGACTCTCCTGGCAACCATCCTCCTAAACCCTCGGCTGAGTATGAGTTTTTTGGGAAGTTTCAGATGCTCATGCACTCTGACCCTATGAGGACGTATTTCGAGCGTCTTTTCACTCCTGTTCCACCCTGTCCCCGGCAGCTCCGATTCCGTTTTTCTTTCAAAACCTGAGGCGATAGGTGTGGAGGACCAGTCTTCTGTTTCTGCCTCGTTGGGGTGTGCCTTAAGCAGATGAGGATGGCGATGACCGACCCCACTCGGTGAGAGCATTCCATGACAGGAGAGGGGCTTGTGTAGTTCTGTTACCAGGGATTCCCCTAGGTGCCTGAAGGGCCTAATAAGTGCGCCAGAGTGTTCTCTGAGAGCCCCTCAGAGGACATGCCAAAATCAGACATGGTTCCGAGGTTTACCATTTGGGTGCTAAGATTCAGCTCAGTTCGTCTTTGGCTCTGGATACCAGGGTTCCCCCTGAGGTCTCCATTTCTGGAGTTTTCGAGGCCTCTCTTGAGGGAGCTATATGTCCCGAGTTAAAACCCAAGGTGCCTCTAAATACAGTACCGACGGAGTCGAGGTATCCTCTAAGGGTCCTGTCGGTAGGATACATTCCTCAACCATCCCACGCTCGGGGTGTGGTGGTACCGATTCTGTCGAGGGGGTAAAGAAGGTGATCAGCAGCAGGCCTTCCATTACTGGCTCTGCCAAGTTTCCTCCATTGGCAGCTTCAGCTAAGGCCCCTTGTACACCGAGGTGAGGGTCTAAGACTCGGTCCTTCTCTGGGATGAGGGGGTTTCAGGGCCGCCATGCGCCCCGATCTGAAACTCCTCTTGGTAGCCCCGCCTTAAGCGGCAGCGGCAAGGTGGTTGGTTTTCTCTCTGACAGATAATCTCCCTGCCGACAAATCACCAAATGATATTTTTTTGTCGGTCACACTACACTTCGGTAGGAGGACAAATCTCGTCTCACCTGGAGGTGTGGCAAACCATCACCGAAGACTGGTAGGGTTTGTCCATCGTTTAGGCAGGTTTTCGCTTGCCCTTTCCTCCTACCTCACCCTTCAAACCTTTCTTCTGGAAATTCAAGTTGATCACGCCCTTGCCAAATAAAGTCCTCTCTTTGGAAGTGCGATTGACTCAGTGTGGTGGTCTTCCAGGATGCGTAAACGCATATTCTGACTTGGAGCCTGCATATGAAATATCTGCGGTTCTCTGTGGGAGCAGAACACTTCAGATTCGGGTACTCTTTTTGGTCTCGGCTCAGCAAGACGCACTGGAAACTACTCTGAGGGCCCCGCAGTGGTCTTCCAATACCAGATCTTCTTCCAAGGTTCCCCATTTGGGGCTAAGGCTGACCCCAGTTCTGCTGTGGCTTTGGATACCACAGTTTGCCCTGAGGCTTCTCCATCTGGATCTAACTGTACCGAGACTTGACTCGAGGCCCCTCTCGAGTTGGCTATAAGACCAGGGTTAAACCTGAGGTTCCCCTGCTTGGGGCTAAATCGGTCACCAACAGAATTGAGAGTCCCTCATCGAGGGTCTTGGCTGTAAGGTATATCCATAAGCCTTTCTGCATGCACGCGGCCGTAGTGATACCAGTTCTGTTGAGGTGGCAAAGGAAGGCGGTCACGTACCACAGACCTTCCAGTAGCAGCTCTGCTGAGGATCCTCCACTAGGGGCTAATTCTGGGGAAGCCCCTGACGTATCTAGTAAACAACCTAGATCTGCCAGTTCCGGTTCTACCAAGGTTCCTTGTTCAAGGCTAGGATGGCTCGCAAGGCCCCTGACTCCCCCGGGGAAACTATTGCTTCACTTGCTCCTGTGACGCAGTTCACCCCTGGTGTGTGATAATGGTGGCCCAAACGCTGCGGGCCACAGCTGCCTTTTTTGAATACCTACCTTAAAGTGAGGTTTTACATCAACAAGCAGGGCGACACAGACTCTCCTCTCCTTGTGGATCTCGTCATGCAAATTTGGGCTGGGCCATCCAGTATATTGTTTGGCTCCAGGCTCCACACATCCCGGGTCACCTCATTGTGACCGCAGATTAAGTCAAGCACCGGTCGGCATTGGTTAAGAGTGTGAGATGAACAGCAATAACATCTCCAACTTTTCCAGCAATGGGGTACGCCGAGGTAGGCCTGTTTGCAGCTCGTGGGTCAACATGAAAGCTTATGCTTTCCCCTCAGTGCCTCCTACCTATTGGTCGCTCTGTAAAAACATTGAACCGTTGCCAAAGCAGCTGTGTGGGCTTTCCCACCATTTTTTGTGAAACATTACTGCTTAGAACTGAGCTCCAGGGCTGATGCTCAGTTCGGGCAAGCTGTTCTCAAAACCTCTTTCAGTAAACGAGTTCCATTCACCCGTTATTCTGTAAGGAGTGCTTGGTAATCTCCCAAAAGTATGAAGGAAAGGGGACGGGACGTAGGAGTATAACAAAGTTACTCACCGTAGTGACTACCTTACTTTTAGTCCATAGTCCCCTTTCCTCCATATGCCCGGCCGCCGTCCCCTCTAATAAGTATCCTCTATTATTGCTTAAATGGTCAAAGACCTGGCGATAGAAAAGGGCTGAAGGGTGATGCGCGGGGCAGAGCTGAGGAGGGCGGGGTTATGGCTGCGTGTGGTACCCCACGTAAAAAGAGAAGGACACATTTTCAATTTGATGCTTTTTTACAAAAGTGTTCCGGTCCCGTCCCACAGGACGGAATGTACCAAAAGTATGGAGGAAAGAGGACTATGGACTAGGAGTAAGGTAGTCACTACAGTGAGTAACTTTGTTTTAATTGCCCATTGTTCCTATTTCGCAAGAAGAGCCCTCCCAAATATCTGGGAACTGGGAGTCGAGGAGGGAAAGTGGCCTTTAAACAAGAGGACTGTCTCTTCTGTCTTTTTTGAAAATGGGATGGATTAAAGCAAGTTTCCAGTTAGCTGGTCTCATTCTCACCTTACTTAACATGTTAAAACTAAGGGTCAATGCAGGCGCCCAAAACTCAGGAAAGTCACGGAACAGGTCAGCTAGATTTCCATCCGGACATGGGATGCGATTTGGTGCATATTTAATAATAGCATGAGCAACATCTTTGACAGAAAATTCCAAGTTAGGAGCTCGATTCAGTGCAAGGATAGTTAAAATACCAACTTTATTTGTTGTAGCCAATGCATGTTCCTGTGAAATGACGGGGAACAGTTCTGGGAGAAACCAGGAGGTGTCTCACCCGCTAGTCCCCAGGGATCTGTCATTCAGGTGGCCAGGATACGGCCATTGCTTTTGGATCCAGTTCCTGTCGGTGGAGCAGTGCGGGGGGATCACATAGGTGAGGGTTCTTCGGGGAGTGGGAGTGGGACACTGGATGGTGAGACTCTTCCCTGTAACATGTTTACCCCATCCTACCAGGTTGGATATATGGAAACTCTACCCCCCGCCCCCTTTTCCTGCATGAACACCTTCATACAGACAGCCCGCTCTGGGAGAAAACAGACTCACACCTGAGACGTGTACGTGACATGTCCCACTACTATGGTCATGCAAGGTCAGGCAATTACTAACAATCACTCACACCTGACTGCCATTAAATTTCCCCACATGGAGAAAAGGCAGAGCACGAGAGCACACTCTGAGCGGGGCAAAGCACACAAACGTACAGCAGTTTTGAGTCGGCAGCTGAACAGGGGGAGGAAGATGGCAAACCAAGGAGGGTTTGTGAGATGGGCAACACTCTTGACCTTTACCGCAGGAAGCCATTACTTTCAAGAAGCCTTCAAGGCAGAAAGCGTAAGACCAAGAAACCAGGTTGAAGAGTCCTGCATTGTGTGTCGGAGATACCAAGGGCCCTGACCAAGGCAGGGAGGAGCAGTAGACGCCATGGTATCGTCCTTGGCACCAAGAACAAAGAAGCGACAGAAAATGACGCAGCCGGTGAGTTGGGGAGACTGTGTTGAAGTCAAGGTTGCAAGCGGCAACATTGTATAACGGGCGCTGGAACAAACATTGTTAAACGCTTGTGATGAAAGATGCAAGTAAAGCTAAATTGCTGGTGAATGTTTGAACTTAAGAAGGAAAGATACAATATCTTTGTCAGTGGTCCAGCACCATGAGTGTGCTCCTTCGAAGGTCTCTATGCGGTATCCTGACAAGAGAAACAAAAGTAGGAGATTGATGGGACGTGTAATTGTGTGAAGTGAATCGAAGTGGTCCTGCGACAGTTCAAGCAAAACCCATTGCACATTCGAAAGTCTTCGATTCTGGTATGAAGAGGATCTGAGCCTGGACTAGAGGAGGCAGGGGGGGTCTGTGGTCCGATCCCAAAGGAGGGAGACCAAATTGTGAACAATGTAGAAAAGGGGTCTGAGCCTGGACGAGGGGGACCCGTGGTCCGAGCCGAAGGAGGGAGACAGGTCTTGAACTTTTGAATGTCAAAACCCTTTTTGTGTTTTGTTTGTTACATAAGGCATTCTGTAATAAGAGACTCATTGTGGGAGAGACTTTGTCGGAAGGCCCTGATGCCTATGTGTTGAACTGTTAAATCATGGCCAAGAAGCCAGAGTGTGTGCGAAGCCCGCACGTGCCCCCTTGCCCCATGCTGAAAACGTGGGGAAGGGAAGCCAACTGCTCAACTATCCTGACACATCATTTCTTGAACACTTTTCTTTTGCATACATTGTTATCCCACACCATTCTGTATTTAGAAGTAAGGATTGGCAATAGGTTTATTAGTATATGCCCTTTTAATTTGACGACTCCACTAGGACTACGTTATTATTTTTTTGATGGTCGTAGCTTGCTCCCATCTTTAGATTTAGGTTTAGATAGGCGTTCTACCAACCCATTGAAGTTCAATAAACACCATTGAACTGTGGTCACTTGTGTTTGTCTTCACTGTTTGATACCATGCCATCCTTACAGTTCACTGTATAATACAGAAAAATGTGCTACACATTTGTCGTCCCCTAGATTGCCTGCAATGCCTGTTGTGCTACAATTATAAAATTAGCAATTTTTTACCACATCCTAAAACTTTACTGAGTCCTTTGCTACGGCAGCTTCTGAGTGTTGTCTCCATGCTCCTATATTTAGATCCACCTTTCCAATACCGAACACCTTTTTATAGTTAGCGTGAGCAATTGATGTTTCTAGTTTAGTTGAGTCCATGTTTTTCTGTATGTTCATTACATTCCTTCTGGTCTTGGCACAGTCCTTATTAAACAAGCCCCTTGATTTATAGGCCACTACTGCTAGTTTGAAATTGTTCAGAGACCCTCAACATCAAATTACCATATATGCTCACTACATTAGTGTCTAAGGTGTCCCCTTCTAACTTTATTGGGGCGCCATTTTGTCTCATTATAGATTTCTGAATAGTAGATTTATCATTTGCTGCCCATCTAATTCTGTTGCACCCAGAGGTGCCCTCCACTAATGTCAAATGTGTTGGATCACAAGTGAAAGCTATATTCTGATAAAATGTGTAATTGTAGAAGCTGGGAGCTAGCACACTATCCCCAGTGTTTACTATTGGGAGATCATACAAACTTTGACATTCCCCTCCTGGATTTCCCCTCCTGTGATTGCCAAGGTCCTTAGTTACATGGACAAACACTCTGTACTCTGTCACATGAGAACGTTTGACCATATCAAAGTTACAAAATGTCTTCAAACTACATTAATAGCGGGGGCATGGCTAGGAGCCGGCGCGGACGGCATGGCTTCCTGAGAGCTCCTATCTGGCCCAATGCGCCGCAGCTAATCACGCTGCTCTGAGGCCCCATTAGGTGCCACAATCGGTATATATGATGTTGGATGCTCCCCTGCAGCTGTTGTTCTAATGGGCTCCCGAACTGAGGCCAATTTATCAGGTTTTTGGCTTTCTTATTATGAAGAACCTACCAGCCCCCGACATGGCCGCCACACTTAGCTGCACGGAGGAGCCAAAATAATGAAAACAGACAAGCGTTGCTGCAATCCAACTGCTGCCGCTGAATGCTTCTAACACTCTCCCCAGCAGCGTATCACCTATATCAGCCTCGCAGGCATCGATCGGCCAGAGCCTCGGAACCGCGGAAGAACACAGATTCTGAAGCTTGGAGCCGCGGAGTCAACGGCGGATCGCAGCCCCGCGACCTCATTCCTGGGACTGGCGTTCCACCCACTGCTTCTGGCCCGGCGCCGGCGATCCCACCTCCGGCCTGCATCCTGCGGGGAGCCGCCCCTACCCAGCCTCCGGGGGCGCCGTGGGGAATCAACGAGGCGGTGCGGGAGGACTTGTCGGGGGCCCTGCAGCCTCGGGGTGCCTGCGGGCAACTCCCACATACCCGCGGAAAGTGTCTAGCCTTATGCTGAGTAGCGTCCCGGGATTGGGGACTGGATCTGCACCTTGGCCTCCCCAGACCCTGCCAGAGTGAATCCAGCCCATGGGGCCACTTAACCTCTGGGGCGAGCGGCAGCCAAACCACAAAACCTACGGGGCAATCGATGAGAGTTTGCCCCTCAACTAAGCATTTTCACGCAACGCGGGAGCTGGGGATCCACGGCCACGAAGCCCGAACCCAGAGAGGAGGACCATCCTGGAACAAAGATCTTGTTCAGCGCCTGTCACGGGCAGCAGCCGGAATCCGCATCGGACCTGATGAAACGAGGTGAGGAGTCGGGAGGGGAAATTGTCCTGCACTGCTTCATACGGACTCCCGGGACCGGCGCATGCAAACTAACTTATCCCAATGCCAAGTTATCACTAACACCAGTTCCAGCCTGTCCCTACAGCTACACCATCATAGCCCACTTGTAACTCAAGCACTTCACCATCGCGCAGGAGTTGCCAGGGCGCATTCTATGATACAGCTTTACCGGCAATGGACATATTGAGGCTGAGGAAGATCAGTCCTAGTCCCTGAGTAATCCGGAACACAAAGTAGAAGCAGATATATCTAGACTGAAGCTAGGCCATATAGCTCCACAGACACCAATATGTCTAAAAGTGGGAAGACAGCCAAGCAAACAGACATTGCCGCCCTCATGGCTAACTCAACCATCGATAGGTCTAGAAAGACGGATCCGCCGAAGGACCCCACCAGGAATAGTAATCCCACCTTTGGGGGGGGCCAGAGCTCAACCCGTCACAAACGGCCACAAAAGCCAATCTTCAAGACCTATTATCGGCACCGACTAGAGAAATCCAAAAGAGCACCGAAGAAGTTACTAAGAAAATCAACTCTTTGGACAAAAGGGTGGGGGGAAGTGGAACACCGAACCGCCGAATTGGAATCCGAGGTCTGCGATCAAAGATTTGAAAATGAACATGACAGGGACAGAATATCCGTCCTCGAGGCTAGATGCAACATCCTTGAAGCAAAACAAGAAGATTTAGAAAATTGATCACGGAGGAACAGCATCCGTATTCGAGGGATTCCCTCCTCTATCCCAGACACAGACCTGAAATCCTATGTGTCGGATCTTTTTCCATTTATAATTACTCTTCCGGATGACTCACCCTTGGAGTAAGACCAGGTGCATAGAAAGATCCCTAAGAAAATATCTAAATTCCTCCCGGACGTCCTGGTTAGAATAAACTTTTTTCAAATAAAGGAAGATATAATGCGCGAAGCAAGGCAGATGCATCAAATCACCTTCCAAGGCTCGATATTATCCTTATACCAGGACTTGGTGAACTCAACTCTCCAAAAACGGAAAATGATGCGGCTGCTGACAGAGTGGCTACGCGAAAAAAAAATTCCATACCAGTGGGGTTTCCCTACCTCAGTAAGATTCAGGTGTGAGGGATCCCAGAGACAAATTCAAACAATGAAAGAAGCGGAGACACTCATGGGACAGAAGAGAGCAGAAGGGGAATCCGAAGCCGAAGAAACAACTCACCCCACCTGGAGAATTCTGGATAAAAACCAGCAGACGGCGCAGACTTCGGGGCCCCCCGAAGAAAGACAGCAAGATGGGCTGAGCACCCTTCGAAGGAGGCTCCAGTGATCTCTGGCTTTCGGTCTCCAATCAGCTCCCACTCTGGAGCGAAAATGGAACTACTGCTAACGGAGAACATTTACACTCATGCATGTGAACAAAGTGAGAGCAATGACTGAGCTTCAACAAACTTTGCTTCGGCAGCCCAGTTGACCATCAGCAAGCGCATTGGTGCCACTAGTTTCCCAGTGGCAGTAGGATGATGTTTCTCCTACCAGTTCAATGTTGGGAGAGGGGTGGTGGAGGGGGGGAAGAAAGGGGTTTTAAAAGGACTATCCCAAAGTTTCGGACTCTAATCATCTTAAGCTACGTCCTTTCGAACAGCATCACAACGTGCAATAATAACAACAAGACATGTACCACTTCAACGCAACTACAGAACCCGCTTATCAATTCCATAGTCCTAGGCGGGGAACAAAATACAATGCATTCTCAACAAGAAAGACTAGGCGATGGCTGATCTAAGCGAGATAAGAATCCTATCTAAGCTCCAGGATAGGATTCTTATCTAAGCGAGATAAGAATCCTATCCTGGAGCTTCAGGGCATGAACTCGCCAAGAAAGCGCCGTTCAGTGGAACACCGGCTGGAGCAATTATCCGGAGACATTGTGCTACTCCAAGAAACTCACCTGCTACAGGAAGATGAACACCGCATAAGATTCAATCGATATAAGAAAGCCTACTTTGCTACAGCTGGGAAGAAGAAAAGAGGGGTAGCGATATTGTTAAGCGACAATGTCCCACTATCAAAGATCACAATACGAAAAGACTCAGAGGGCCGCTTTCTCTTGGTTAAAGGTTTTTTCGAAGAACTTCCTATCACAATCGCTACAATTTACAGCCCCAACACATCCCAAAACAGTTTCATCACAGGCCACATCCCAACTATCTTAGCCTTTCGAGAAGGCCACTTGATCATCGGTGGGGATTTTAACGCCATGCCAAACCCGCAAATGGATAAGACTCTCCCCCCCACAATCGCTGACGTCACGCATGCTCTTTCACTAGCTGAGCTGCTCAGAGAAACAGCGACCGTGGATGCCTGGAGGTTATTTAATGACGATTCACAAGACTACACGCACTACTCCAATGTTCACAAAGGATACTCGAGAATAGACCTTATTCTGCTTTCTGGAGTGTTGTTCCCATGCTTAAACAACGTAGAAATACACACCTGCATCATCTCGGATCACGCTCCAGTTTCCGCAAATGTAGCTAAATCTGGCCAAAGGAACCCTACTCGGCGGTACTGGAAATTAAATGACTCCCTACTACTAGACGAAGGCATCAGAGCTGAAATTGAGACTACAATATCTAACTACTTCACAGAGAACACTACGGAAACATCCCCTATTAATGTCATCTGGGACGCAATGAAAGCTGTAGTTAGAGGTGCACTGATGGGAGCAGGGGCGGAACAGAGAAGAATATCAAACATTGCGATGGCTAAGCTGGAAAAAGAAGTGTCCCAACGAGAAGCGGAACTGAAAGTGCGCTACACCAGGAAGGCAGAAAGGTCTCTGAAAAAGGTTAAACTGGCGTTAGAAATGCATTGCGCCGATCGAACTGCCAAATCATTAGCGTAAACAAAACAATTCTATTACAGCAAAGGGAACAAAGCAAATAAAGTCCTAGCGCAGAAACTAAAAAAGGTTCATAGCCGAAATAACATTCTAAAGATACGGGGAGAAGACGGAAGTTACACTATTCCGAAATGGATAAAATCAACTAACTGATGAGGCACCACATGTCCATAATGTCCGGTGATCCCACGGTCCTAGATAAGCTGCCGGAATACCTGAGTGCTATTCCCCCTCAGAGCTTAGCCCAATTGGAACTCCTGGAAGCTCCCATCAATGATGTAGAAATTATTGAATCTATTAAATCCCTCAAATCTACCGCTCCCGGTGCAGATGGCCTCTCCGTAATTTTTTATAAAAAATACGCCAGAATTTTAGCTCCCCAGATGGCCAACCTATTTAACTCCTTCCTTTCCACAAGATCAGTTACTAATTCAATGGCTGAGTCGATCACAGTCCTGCTGCATAAGCCCGGGAAGGATCCCGAATCGCTGGATTCTTATCGTCCAATATCTCTCTTGAACAACGATGGCAAGATCTTCGCTAAAGTATTGGCTAGAAGACTGAGGACAGTTCTCCCAGTTTTAATCAACCGAGATCAAACAGGATTCATACCGGGAAGAAGCACCCACGACAATATTAGGAGAACAATAAATATAATTGAAAGCGCCCACAAAACAAAGGTTGGGATGGCCGTGATCTCATTGGACGCCCACAAGGCTTTCGACCGGGTAGACAGGGGATACATCCGGGCGGTTCTTGATCATTTTGGCTTTGGCCCCAATTTTACCACCTGGGTGATGGCCAACTGTCAAGTGCCCACAACACAATTGCGGGTCAATGGCTCTAGGTTCGACTATATACATATTTCTAGGGGTACCAGGCAGGGCTGTCTACTTTCTCCCCTGGTCTTTGCCCTGTCAATGGAAACTTTTGCTGCTAGAATTAGACAAAATGAGAATATAAAGGCAATATTGGTGGGAGACCAAGAATACAAAATCGCATTATACGCAGATGATGTGTTAATAACAGCATCATCCTTAGCAACGTCCCTGGGAGCGCTATGGGAATAAATTAGTGAATTTGGTACCCTGTCAGGATTTAGGGTGAATCTGTCCAAGTCCTCAGCTTAAGCTATCAACCTTTCCGCACAAGAAAAATAATCTCTAGCCCCCCTGTTAGCAATCCCATGGGCAAAGGGCGCAATTGAATATCTCGGGGTCCAAATCACAAGAGACCCATTGCGGCTGTACTCTAACAATATCCCACAACTCATTCACAGCCTGCAAAACGACTTTAAAAGGTGGAAACAGCAGGAGATTTCTTGTTCGGGCGAATTACCGCCATCAAAATGAACCTAATCCCCAGATGGCTCTACCACCGCTCAGCACTACCTATACATATCCCGGGCCCGGCCCTAAAAGCTCTACAAAAGAAAATACTAGAATTTGTCTGGGAGGGGGGGGGGGGGACTTGAATTAACAAACGAATCATGCTAAGGGGGAAAACACACAGAGGGCTGGGAGTTCGAGACCTGGCTAGATACACCCTAACAGCCCAACTATCACACGCATTCTCCTGGGTGCAAGAATCAGACCCCCGAAATGGATTCAAATCGAAAAATTCTGGTGTCCAGTCCCATTATCTGATCTCCCACACCTACCAAATATAAAGTCACAGGCAAATAGCGGCCCCCTTTCGGCCACGGCTGTCACGGTCCATTGTGAGAAAGCTGCAGCTCGGAGGTGGGGCGTGCGTGGTACCTTGGGACCTTTGACCCCCATTTGGAACAACCCTAACTTCTAAAACTAACGATTTTCTAGAAGAGGGCTCCTCCATCACATTCGAGAGATGTAAAATAAAATTTGGAGTGGGGGAACGGGAAAGATTCCATTATCCCCAGATCAGGCGCTAGATATCCCACAGGCTAACCCGAGAAAAATGATCTAGAGATTTGACAGCGCTGGAGCTCTCTAACAACACCAACCGGAAGGGGTAGGACCTCAACCATCTATCGCCTCCTAGACAGATCAGACGCGGGGATAAAAGAAAGATACATGCTAGAGTGGGAAAAAGACCTAGGGCGAGAAATAGAGGATGAAGAATGGGGGAAAATATGGGCGAGATTGCACAAAAGCTCTCAATGCGTCACAAATAGGGAAGGGGGTTATAAGATTTGCTATAGATACTATATTATTCCAGCCCAAATTCATAATATCATCCCGGATACCCCTGGATCCTGCTGGCGTGGTTGCCCGGTCCCGGATCATTGTTTTACATGGTTTGGGCCTGTCCGAAAGCAGAAACGTATTGGAGAGAAATTCTAAAGCACATTAAAGACATTACCGGTCTCTCCATACCCTGGGATCCGGGTATTGTCCAATTGGGCGAAACAGGAAACGGCGCATTCCCACTTTCAGGGCAAATATCCAGTCTATGCACACACCTACTTCTAGCGGCAAAAATCGCAATGGCCAAATTATGGAAAGACGAAAGCGGCCCTTCGATAGCTTTGTGGTGGTCCAAATGTTGGGACATAGTAGTAGCCGAGAAAATCACGGCTATACGATCAGGCTCTCTGAACAGAACACTGACCACTTGGGAGCCATTCTTTGACTATGCGGCCAAATTTCCAACCCTCACCAGGCGGCCTCCTCTCACCAGATGGCTCCAGTGTAGTCCGCTTTATTGAATAATGGATCACACCCAAGAAAAGTCAAAGACAGAGCAGCTCTCACCTGTTTGTGATCTGGATGGTCCACGAATGACAGCTACAAAGCTATCAGCAGTCCCCGCAACCAACAAATATTTTGAGAAACATTCTACTTTGAAGCAACTTATAATTGATGCATTGTTGTGATGGTTGTATTGAATTGAAAAATGTAATAAAATGTTATGAAACAAAAAAAAAATACATTAATAGCAAACTGGGATGGTACAGCTACAATACTTGCTTTTATTAACTTTGAGGATATAAATAATTCCTGACTCAAAATCGTACTTCTTTGAAAAACCAGAAGAGGCTTGTGTCTGGCTAGAACAACTCGAGAAATACTCAACAAGAGATGCTCAAAATATAATAATATTTATAATACAGAAAAAGCAGAGGTCTACATTTTGGTGCTAACTATGTAATTTTCTTAAAATACCACACCATGGTGTCCCTTGTAAAAACTCTTGTCTGAGGGTCTGCTATGAGTCAAGGAGGTATATACATTTTCTATAACACAATGTATTATTTTAATGTATTACACAGTGTCTGAGTATTATAAAATATGTTGGTAGCACAAAAGATAGCAAAGATATTCAGCAGCCCACACATGTAGTATTTTAAAACAAAACCACAGTGAAACAAATCCATACAGCAATATCAAAGTTGCAATACAGGGCAGTGACTACCTGAGGCAGAAAACAAGGAAACATTACTACAGTATCTGGATTACATAGCATTTGAGCCAATTATTCCACACTTTCTACATTTTCTTCACACTGTAAACTCGTTTCTCTAGAAACATACACCTGTCTAGACCATACTTCCCCCATATAGCTATCTTGGGTGTATCTCGACTCCCCCATTTCATTGCATATCTTGTCTGGCTAAAGGTAGAGCCACTAAAATAAACAATTTTGCATATGTTGTGAAACCCCTGTCGCCTCAAATCCACAACAGCAGCAGCTTTGAATCTTTTTGAATGGTATAATCTGTTCCGCGTTGATGTTGCTTAGCAGCTGCAACCGGTAGCCTCAGATGTTTTATCACAGTTCTCCAGCATGGGGTCTTGCATGGATTCACATGCTCATGAATGAATATTCCCAGTCGTCAGGCCGGGCATCCTCGGTAAAAGAAAAAACATTTTCACATTCACTTACAAACTGTATTTCTCCTCTAAACCAATCACTGTACTATGGGTCATACTGCCACCGCCAATGCCAGTCTTCTGGCAGCCATCTTCAGATTTTTACTGCACGTTCAAGAGTTGGGAGTCCTCGAGTGAGCTACTTCTACAGTTTTTGTCGTTTTCAACTGAAAAAGTTTCAATTTTTGTCAAAAAAGAGCCTTTGTGCTCTTCTTTCCATCTGCCGACAGTGGGGTTCTGTTTGTCGTTGAATTCAGCGCCCCTCAAGGGCAAGGATTTCTTCGAAGTTTCCAGAAGGCCATCGGGCCTACCCTGCACCTCCGGCCATGACGGAGGAGAAGAAGGAAAGAAGATCCCTTTTCAAGCTCTGTCCCAGATGTGGTCTACGGAACGTGTTTGTGGAGGAAAAACACCTTCAATGCCTCTACTGTCTTCATCCGGACCACAAAGGAGGAGAGTGAGAGATCTGCCTCGCCTTCTCCAAGAAAACGATGAAGGATTGAAACAGTAGACTGCCGGCATGGCTAAACGCCTAGGCCTCTGCCCAGTGCCCCAAGCAGGGTCATGCCTCACCCAGGACCAGCTGGTCCGAGGAGAGGGCTTCTAAGTCCTTCGAGGGGACCCCATCCGTGGGGGCCCAAGACAAGGCCAAGCACCGCGAGTCCGGTTCCATCGGGGTCGCAGCGCAAGCGGGTCCCACGATGGGCAGGGCTCGATCAACATCACCATCCGCCTCCATCGCCAGCCAGCGACCAAGCTCCTCCTCAAAGAGGAAATCGTCCAACCCGGCTAAACTGTGGGAGAAACCTGAGAAGCTCAGGTGTTAGGCAGAATTATATGCAGTACCCTTTGGGAGCACCACACACAATTAAGACTACAATGACAGTAAAAATTCAACTTTGGTACAAGCCTGTACTACACAGTAAAGTGGTAGCGATGGCTGAGCAGCCAGACTTATCTCAAGAGTAAGTGAGCAGTATCAAAATAGTTACACAAAGGACAGCAATTTACTATGATTCAGGCAAACACTGACTCAAGGTTTTCAAGTAAAAGAATATACATTTCTCCAGCATGGGGTCTGGCATGGATTCACATGCTCATGAATATTCCCCGTCGTCAGGCTGGGAATCCTCGGTAAAGAAAAAAATCAGTATCAGTTCAACGGAGGGAACGCATACAGGTATAGGCCGTCCCAGGGGCACGAGAACGCATCGCCCATGCTTCTCGGCTGGGGAAACCTGCTGGCGAACCTCTTGCACTTCGAGTTCGTCGCTGTTGCGAACAGGTCGATTTGGGGTTTGCCCTATCGTCAGAGGAGTTGATCCACCTGATCCTGGCACAGTTCCCACTTGTGACATGCGCGCAGCTCCCTGCTGAGCGAGTCGGCGATTGTGTTGCTTTCTCCTGCCAGGTGGAAGGGAACCAGGAACATCCCCTGTGCGACCGCCCAGTGCCACAGATCCTGTGCCTCCTTGGATAGGGCTGGGGATCTGGTGCCTCCCTGCTTCCGTATGTAAAACATTGTCGTGGTGTTGCCGTGAAGATCCACACCACCTTGCCCTTGAGCGACGGGAGGAACGATTTGAGAGTCCAGAACACGGCTCGGAGTTCCAGGACGTTGATGTGCAGGAGCCTCTCCTCCGGGAGCCAGAGGCCTCTTGCGTGGAGATCTCCTGTGTGGGCGCCCCAACCTTCCAGGGAGGCGTCCGTCGTCACCGTCTCCTGGTACGCCAGCGTCTGAAAGTCCTTGCCCGCCGTGAGGTGTGCTCGAACGCCCCACCACTGAATCGCCCGCCGGAACACCTCGTTGAGGGGGACCCTGTCTTCGAAGGTGCCTGTCGCCTGCATCCAACGGGCATCGAGAAATTCTTGAAGAGGGCGCATCCGTAGTCTGCAGAGGCGCACCAGGTAGATGCAAGAGAACATCATCCCCAGGAGGGACTTGATGGATCTCACCCTGGCCACGTCCGTGGCTACCAGGTGCTGCACTTTGCCTAGAATGGTCTTCGTCCGTTCTTCCGACGGGGCCGCCAGGCGCCTCACTGTATCGAGCTTCGCTCCCAGAAACAGGGCCACTTGCGACGGCACCAGGTGGGACTTCGGGTAGTTTATGGCGAATCCCAGGTTTGTGAGTAGCTGGACGGTCCTCGCAGTGTGTTCGACGGCGAGTTCCCTCGTCCTTGAGCAGATGAGCCAGTCGTCCAGGTAGGGGTAGACGTGAATCCCCTGTAGGCGCAGCTGCTCCGCCACTGGTGCTAGGCACTTGGTAAAGACCCTGGGGGCCGACTTCAATCCGACGGCAGTGCTCTGAATTGGTAGTGGCGTCCCTGGACGACGAACCTGAGGAACTTTCGGTGACTTTTTAGGATGGGAACATGGAAGTATGCATCCTCCAGGTCCAACGACGATAGAAAGTTGCCTTCCTCCAGCTGTCCCAGTACGTGCTGGAGGGTGACCATCCTGAACTTTTGTGATCTGATGTATTTGTTCAAACGACGAAGGTCCAGGATGGGGCGCCAGCCGCCAGTCTTCTTCCTGACGAGGAAGTACCTTGAGTACACCCCGGAGCCTCTTCGGGACAAGCTCGATGGCACCTTTCCTGAGCATCGCCCGTACTTCCAACAGCAGTTGCGGGACGTGATTTTCCTTCCTGGCCACAGGTGGAACGTGAATCCGATAGAGTGTCCTCTTGCCAGGGTATGCAGCACCCAACGGTCGGTGGAGATGGACTTCCACACGCCGACGAAATTCGTCAGCCGGCCTCCCACCGGGGTGCTTCGGTGGGGGCCCGAGACCACGGCCGGTTCAGTCCTGCTTGGAGGTGGTGGCCTTGCCGCCCTGGCCACCTTGCCGACGGCAGCGAGGTGCTCCCTGCTTGCCGTGACCCCTGTAGGCCTCCTGAGACGAGGAGCGTGCCGCCTGGCGGTAGGACGACGAGCCACCGCTGGATCCCTTGGAGGCACCCTGTCTGCCTCCGGAGCTCCAAAAGGGCCGTCATTGCTGAAGGGCTCCTAGGGCACGGGCCGTCTCCGTTTTTATGGCTTGGAGGGACTCGTCCACCGCCTTCCCGAAAAAGTTGCTGCCGTCGAACGGCATGTCCAACACCCTGGTCTGGACGTCCTGACGGAAGTCGGTCACCCGACGCCAACCCCGTCGTCGTAGGCAAACACCGTTGCCCAGCTGGCGGAACCCGGTATCGGCAATATCGGTTGCCACCGTTATGGCGTGGTCCGAGGCCACCTCACCCTCTTGCAGTATTTCCAGGGCCTCGGACCTCTTGTCGTCCGGCAGGAAGTCCAATATGGGGGCCAGTTTAAACCAGAGGTCCCTGTCGTAACGGGCCACGATCGCCAGGGCGTTGGCCGCTTTGATCGTCATCGCCGCCAACGAAATGACCCGCCGCCCCATGGCGTCCAACTTCTTTCCCTCGCCGTCCGGCAGGGAATTCGACGTCGAGGCTCCTGACCCCGCCGCTTTCTTCCTCGCCGCCGCCGAGATGACCGAGTCTGGCGTTGGCTGGGCCCTGAGGCACAGGGGAGCGGTTTCGGGGACCCGGTACTTCTTCTCATACCGGTCCCGTTTGGCTGGTGCCGTGGAGGGGTTTTTGAGAACCGACAGGCCCTCCTCCCAGATGTCATCGATTAGGGGCACCGCAATGACCGTCTTCCTCTTGGCCTCCCGGCGCTGATAGAGGAAACCTTCCTTTTTCTGCTCCTCCGGGCAGAGCTGGAACAATTCGGACGCCCTGGCGATCATGGCGTGGAATGAGCCAATCTCGTCGGGCGGCGAGGCCCATGCGACAGGAGACGGGAGACCCGTTCCATCGTCGTCGCCCTCAGAACCCGTCGTCGAGCCCAACGCACCGTCATCTCCCGACTTGTGGGAGGATGAGGAGGGAACTGTAGGCCTTACGGGGGCGAGCGGAGGAGAGGGTTGGGTCCTCCGTCGTTTGTTCTGAGGACTTCCCGACGGGCCAGGTTGCGGGTCCTCCGGCCTGGGCCGTGGGAATCTCGTCCTTATCTCAGAGCATAAGGACTGGATGGCAGACAAAATGGCCGCCGAGCCATCCTGAGGCCTAGGTTCCGGCTGCGCCGGAAGGGAAGGCCGCTCTTCCTCACCATCGTCGTCTTCCTCGGTTATCTCCCGAGGATCTTCCTGACGGGATCAAACCTTCTCGAATTGGACTTCGAGGTTCCTCACGGCCTCGGTCAGTTCCTCCTCCGAGGCTGACTCCGAGCTCGAGGAGGGCACCGTGCCCCCCCCTCGCTTCTTCCTGAAAAGAGGATTCCCTCCTTGGCGGCAGGGAAACTCTAGTCCCGGAGGCAGTCTCCGCTGGCGGTGTCTCTGCCGGCTTGGCAAGAGTCGCCGCGATAGCCTCGATCGAGGCCTTCGCCTGCTGGGTAGGGGCCTTCACCACCTTAGGTGCGTCCCGGGCCTTCTCCTTCGGGGGAGGCGCGACGCCTCGCTCCCCCTCTTCCGAGATCGGACGGGGCTTCTCCCAAAGCTTACCCGGGGTCTCGGACTTTCTCTTCCCCGAACCGGAGCGTTGGCTCGTGGTTGACGGTGCCGGGGAAGGTGCGCCCTGCCTGGCGACTGAAGAGCCCGACCTTTCGGCGCTCCCAGAGCCAGCGGACTTGCAGCGCTTGGCCTGGTGTTGGGCCCCCGTCGCCAGGGCGCCCGCACAGGACTTAGAAGCCCGCTCGGACCCTTTCTTCTTCTCACCCGTCGAGCCCTTCTCCAACCAGCTTGCGAGACGGGATCGACGGTCCCTCATGGTCCGCTCCGACAAGTTCTTGCAGAACTGGCAGTCCTTCTCTACATGAGTCTTGTCCCCATGAAGACAGTAGAGGCATCGCAAATGTTCGTCTTCCTTAAACACATTCTGCAGCCCGCATCCAGGGCAGCTGCGAAACAGCTTGGGTCCGGGCGACGAACTCGCATCCTGGGCCATCTCGAAGTAGGCCGCGAATCTTCTGGAATCCTCCAAGAAGTTGATTCGACGAAATCTTCACCCTTGAGGGGCGTAGGAAAATCCCGCAACGGGTAGCCGTTAACGGGAGTAGAAACGGTGGAGCTTGAGGCTCGATTACCGAAAAAGTAAGCTAAGCACGAGGACTCCCAACACTTGAACGTGCAGTAAAAATCTGAAGATGGCTGCCAGAGGCGGGGCTTAGGTAGAGGGCAGTCATTGGCTGTGGTCAGTATGACGCAGAGATCAGTGATTGGTTACTACTAGGAAAGACAGATCAGAAACAAAACTGATACTGATTTTTTCTTTGCCAAGGATTCCCAGCCTGACGACGGGGAATATTCATGAGCATGTGAATCCATGCCAGACCCATGCTGGATAACAACATTTTCAGGTAAGTAACTTGTTCCTTATTTCACTCTTCAGTTGTATAACATTACACTATTATAAGCAGTTTAAAAATCACACTCTTAATACACCACACCACTTCCCTTAAATTCCAGACAAGTTAAGCTCACAAAATGAAGGTGGAGCAAAATGGCATTCGAGCAATTTAAAAGGGAGGGAAAGACAAAGTTAATAGACATTGAACCACACCAACAGGTAAGTACTCAGGGCAATAGAGCAAGTGGAACTACAGTGATAGAATCAGGTAGAAAAGGTTTAGGGCCAAAGTCAATAGGACAAAAGTCTTTTGCTCAAGATCACATGGTTCAGGGTAGTTTGCGGTAAAGTTCGTGCCACGGATTTCGGACGAGGTTGGTTGGTAGAAAAGTTAGTTCAAAGAGAAGGACAAGCCCTCGTATTGGATAAAGATTTCACACACTTTCCCAGCGGCTGAACGAAATGAGCAACCGGGTTTTCACAGTACCTTAAAACAGAGAGGAAGCTGTAGCTGAGGCGGACGTTCCTGGTAGTTCCAGCATGCTCACGGTTACTGACGCGACTGTCGGACTGACACGAAATAGGAAGACTGGAGTATCCTGCACTACCCAGGGAAGAAACCAGCAGCAGAGCAAAGCAACAAATAAAAGGTGCGCTCCTTAAAACCCAAGCAGGGTCCAACCTTCCTGGCTATCCGGCCCACTGTAACTCTGTACAGCGAATTCGACCAGAGGAGGGGTCCTGGCTTGCAGTTTGGGCAAACTGGTTGGTCCCACCAGCTCAAGGGAAGAAGTTTCCTGGAGGATCTTCTCTGTCGGCAGATTCTGAAGATTTGGACCTGCAGCAGGGCTTCACCGGGCGGTTCAGTCATGGTAGGGGTCATCTTCCATCAGCTCCTTGTTGGTTCTTTTGTTCCATTGCGACTCTGCCTTTCCAGTCCCAGAGACCGGCTGTCAAGCACACAACAGGGTGGCTGTCCTGGCAAGGACAGTCACCCAGCCAATCAAACAGGAGTGTGACTTGGGTTGCCAAGGGAACCCATGGCAGGGGTCCTAAGACCCAGACTTTCATGCGCCTTAAGGAGGGTTTCTGTGCAGAAGCCCACGAAAAGACGGCGAACAAAGGAATCAACCCCGGTTTGGTGCGCAGAGAATAACACGAGAAAGACTTTAACAAAAAGAAATGGCGAATAAACCCAGAAGGAGCCAAAATAAAATGTATTTGGTCAAGCTAATATAATAGCCTAAAACAATACCATTGTTATATAAGATAACCGTGGTAGAAAAGTTAGGGTAGATACCACTGCCACCAGCCAAGTCTTGATGTAAAGGGAGCGATACAGTGCTCCAAGAGACACAGACAAAAAGGGATAGGAATTAACCCTTTGCAATACTCCATGTAAGATGGTTTGTACTGGGTCTGCGATTTAAAGAGACTACATGAAGTTAATGGCAACTTTACATGTTTCTGGGAGACAGTAGTCAGTCCCAGAAAAATAGAGTCAGTGGGAAGTCTAAAAGACAGCCCTGTGTCACCGCACTGAAGGTGCTGTGTAACACACGAAAAAATGATGCTCATGAAGTAGGTGAGGCTCCAGAGACAAGGATCACACAAATGGTAAAAACACAACAGCAAAACACATGTAAGAGTGGGAAAAAAAAGGCTTGCACTCTTACCAGGTGAATAAAATAAATACTAGAAATCCAGGAAAGCTGCTGAGGGACTCATTAGGTAAGGGAAATTAGCCATTTATGAGAATTCTCCCTAACACTTGCTTCCCCCCCCCAGACTAAGGGACAGGAGGCTTTAATCCACCCCTGGATGAATCTCTACCTCTAGTCGGTTAAAAACATCCCAGATAAACCATCAGCATTTTGGTGATGACATCCTGCTCTGTGCTCAATGGTAAAATCAAACCCTTGCAGGCAGATTGACCATCTTAGAAGTTTTGGGTTCTCCCCTTTCATTTGCATTAACCATCTCAAGGGTTGGGGTTGGTGGTCTGTCTGAATCACAAAGGTAGATCCATACAAGTATGGTCCAAACTTCTTCAGAGACCACACAATGGCAAAACATTCACGCTCTATGGTTGCCCACCTGGTTTCTGGTTCCTTCGGTTTGCTACTGATGAAGCAAATGGGTTGTTCCCTACGTTTCTCATCCAGTTGACTAAGGACTGCACCTATACCTATATTGGAGGCATCCGTCTACACAGTGAAGGGTTGGTGATAATCAGGAGCTCTTATGACTGGAGCTTGACAAAGGGCTTTCTTCACGTTTTCAAAGGCTTGATTAAATGGAATGAGAAGTGCAGTCTTTTTAGGGAATTTTGGAGAGGAGATCACATTCAAGGGAGAAGCTGTCATGATCTCTGCTTCCAAAAGATCAGGACTTGCCCGACTCCCTTGGAAACAGACCCATAACCCCGGTTCCGAGTGCCAGCCAGTCCCAATTGGGACCTTTTGGACCCTGTCCTGGCGCCAGTGGCACCAGGCTCATAAAGATGCCCAGTCCCAGCGCTGGAAGCGCCGGGCTCATAATGCTTGGGTGGACTTACCTGCAGCAGTCCATGCTGCTTACTTACCTGCCAGTTGAACCCCTGATCCTCTTCTGTTTGGGACTACTTTTCCTGTTGAGTGGGGCAGGAGCCACTCCCTAGGTTCAGAACACTGGAACTCTTCTGGAAAGCAGGAACTCTTTTCTTACCTAGGCGTGGCTGTGGAAGGAGACACCTAAGCACTACAGGAGGCTATTTAAACCACACCCGATGGATGAATCTTGCTTTGCGTTATTCTGCATTCTCTGCAGCAGAACGCTCATCGTGTCTTCTGCTTCTGATCCTGGGCCTAAGGGAACAAAGGCTTACCATCCTGGAATCCAGTCTTCAGCAGCACCTGTAAAGACAAAGAAAGAACAGGTTAGCACTACAGTCTTCAGTGGCAGCGCATCTCTTACCTGGTCCATCAGCTGTCACCAACGCCTCGCGCTGCATTCCGGCATCTGAAAGACAAAGGCTTACCTACTCTTCGCATGCTCCGGAGGTCTTCGCACTGCATTCCGGCATCTGAAAGACAAAAGCTTACCAGCTCTTCGCACGCTCCGGAGGCCTTCGGCGCTGCATCCCGCATCTGAAAGACAAAAGAAGGTGCGTTTAAAGACATTGGGCAACTTTATTACTCACGTGCCATTACTCCTTCCCACGCCGAATCCAGTGGGTATTCCAGCACCCTTCAGCTTCTCTAAAGCTCCGAACTTGTACCTGCAAGATAAAAGGGACAGTTAGTGCGCATCGTGAAGCAGGCTACAAGCGCTTACTTACGTGCTTCCAGGCGCTTCTATTCCTCACGCGGGTTCGATCCTCAACTCTCATCAGCCCGCCATCCGCCATCGCCGGAACCCTGCAAAACAAGAGATATCATTACAAAAGACTTTTAAGACATTTGAAGTGCCCAGAACTTACCGTTCGTGCAGTTAACGACGGACAGCAGTCCTCTGAGGTCAAGAGGCCTGCACCCTTATCCAGTGAAGAAACTGGTTACGGCACCCTGCCCCGAGGCAGATGGAGAGCTCGGCGTTCACTTACCTAAGATGAGGGCGTTAACCTTTGGGGTTATACAGGAGAAGAGAAAGGGAAGAGGAGAGAGGCACCCAATAACCCCAGTTCATTAATCCCATATTTTCTATCTGCAGACATCTTACTCTTCGAGTCAGACATACAGTGCACAGAGGTCCAGCCCAAAGAGCCAACCGTGTGTTACACATCACCTTTGAAGATACGGCATTCACCCAGTCAAGACCGGCGCCTCTGCGGGAATCAGGTGAGCGTTACAGAAGCTATGGACCCATAGTTCTCTATGAAATTCCTGTAGTAACCAGTGAGACCTAGGAAAGCTCTCACTTGGGTCTGAGTAGTAGGGGTGGCCCAGTTTTGCACAGCTTGTACATTGCTGGGCAATGGCCTTATCTCACCTCCTCCTACTTCATGACCAAGGATGGGCCTGCTCAAGAGCCTGCAAAACATGTCCCAGGTGATCAATATGTTCTATCCATGTAGGGCTGAACACTGCAATGTCATTCAAGTATGCCATGCAGAAGTCCTCCATCCCATTCAGAACTTGATTAACCATCCTTTGAAATGTAGCAGGTGCATTATTTAGTCCTAAAGGCATAACCTTAAACTGGTAGAGGCCTGCTAGGGTAGAAAATGCAGTTTTCTCCGCGGCATGGTCTTTCAGTGCTATTTGCCAATAGCCTGAGGTTGGATAAAAAGTACTGAGGTAGTTGGCTGAACCAAGTCTATCCACCAGTTCATCTGTCCTTGGCAAAGGATGGGCATCAGTCTTAGTGACTGCATTTAGAGCTCTATAGTCTACACAGAATCTCAACTCCTTGGATCCTGCCTTTTTTTTTTTTTTATTTGTATATAGTTCAATGAACCTTTACAAAATAGCACATTATTACAAACAAAAATTTCAAATAACCAGACAAAATGCAAAACATCTCAATAAAACTGATAAAAGTAGAACAAAGCTTTAACACAATTTTTAAAGGAAAGCAACCCAATAACAAACAAATTTAACACTGAAATAACAAAATCTCTTTCTCAATTACTTTCAAGAACTCTACTAAGGCAAAGATTAATGATCTCTCATTTCCTTGCATCAGTCGAGTCCAAAGCGATATCATACAATCTGCATAATTTACATTTATAAATCGTAGAAAAAGCTTAGTCCGTACATCTCTAAAATATGGGCATTCTAAAATCAAATGTTTTAGCGTTTCCTTCTGTTCACTACACCTCGAAAATCGACACTTTGTGGCGCCAGAGTTAGTTCCTGCAATTCCCCAGAATTTTGTTCGTTCGAGAGTATGAAATTGATTTAATCTAAATCTCATATAATACATTCTGGTTTTATTACACGGAAATAACGCTATATAATCACAACAGCCATCTCTTTTGTGTAGGAATTTTGCATATTCCTTATAGGTATTCAAATTTGATATTTCCTCTAGAGTTTTACACCAGTCGTACGCAAATAATTTATGTTTAACATAGTTAGGACGTATAAGCAAATCATCACGATCAGTGCCCAAATTATTTAAAATTTTAGCCTGCCTTTGGTACTAGAACCACTGGACTAGACCATGGCCTTGCAGATGGCTCTATAACCCCGAAATCAAGCATCTTGTTGACCCCTCCTTTGATGTGGGATCTTGCATGTTCTTACATTCTGTAACCTCTGCCTTTCACAGGTAAACAGTCACCAGTGAGAATATCATGCTGGCCCCAAGGGGTCAAGCCTGGTGTTAGTAAAAACAGGGAGGCAAACTGATTCAGCAGAACTTTGCACTCCTCCTGTTGTTCAGAGGTCAGCTGAGAAGAGAAATTAACTTCTTCCATTTGTTCATCTAAATGTTGGCCTCTGAGGAGGTCAGGTAGAGGTTCACTCTCCTCTTTCTCTTGAGTTGAAGCTAGAAGCAAAGCTCCCACTTCTGGTCTCAAAACATAAGCCTTTAAACGGTTGGTGTAAAAGACTCTGGGAGCCTCCTTAGGTCTGCCTAAGTCCACCAAATAGTTCACCTCTCCAAGTTTGCCCACAACCTTGAAGGGCCCTATCCATTTGACCTGCAAGGCCCTCTGCCTTGTTATCACCATAACTAAGACAAGCTGGTCTTGAGTAAACTCAACCATGCTGGCCTTCTGGTCATGCCAATGTTTGACCAGCGCCTGACCTGCTTTCAAGTTATCACTTGCTTCTGCCATCATGTGTGACATTCACCTCCAGAGACCTATCACATAGTCACTCTGACTGGCTTGGGGGAAGGAGCACTCTCCAACCCCTCCTTGATTAGGGCCAATAGACCTCTGACTGTATGGCCATAGAGAAGTTCAAAGGGACTGTAACCAACTCCCTCCTGAGGGACTTCTCTATATGCAAAGAGAAGGCATGGCAGTAGAAGGTCCCAATTCCTTTTGAGGGGTTCTTCTAAAGCACCTATCATGCTCTTCATAGTACGATTAAACCTCTCTACTAGTCAATTTGTCTGTGGATGGTAGACTGTAGAGAACTTGTAAGTGACACCACATTTTTTCCACATGGCATGCATGTAGTGGGACATAAAATTGGATCCCCTGTCGGATATCACTTCCTTGGGAAACCCTACTCTGGTTAAAAAAAAAAAAACAAGTAGAGCCTTAGCCACAGCCTGAGGTGTAATATTTCTCATAGGCATGGCTTCTGGGTATCTTGTAGCATGGTCTACTACAACCAGGATAAACCGGTTCCCTGACGATGTGGGAGGGTCAAGGGGACCGACAACGTCAATGCCCACCCTCTCAAAAGGAACTCCCACCACTGGGAGAGGCACCAGGGGTGCCACATTCTTGGCTCCACTCTTGCCAGAGGTTTGGCAAGTGTGACAGCTCCTACAGAATTTGTCAACTTCTGCACCCATTTTAGGCCAGTAGAGGTAGAGAGAGAGCCTTTCCTTGGTCTTCTTGAAACTCAAGTGGCCAGCCAAAGCTATCTCGTGGGCTAACTGTAGGAACTGGAGTGAGTCTGTTGGCAAGGGGTACTACAATTCTTTTGCAGTCCCCAGGGATAGACTCAGTTGGTTCACTGTAGATGAGGCCATCTTCCCAGCTTAACCTGTGCTTTCCAACTTCTTGCCCATCAAGTTGGTTAGCAGCCTGTTGTCGAAAACCTTCAAGTGTAGGACACTTTCTCTGTCCTTTGCTGAATTCTGCCCTGTTGGGTCCACCTTCTGCCAGTAAGACTGCAGCTCAGGATGTTCAACAGGGTCAAGATCTCCAACTAAGACTGTGTCTCTTCAGATACTGGCTCAAGCACACAAGGTTGCACCTCACACTCTGCCTCAGCAGGTGGAATAGTCACAGGTGTGGCTTTGGACAATCTTGGGATGTCCTTGTTGGTAGCACAGGGGTGCTATCTGACTTTTCCTGGAGGTCTTGGGTTTCCCCTTTGCCTCTGTTTTCTTAGAAATGATAGTGAGCAGTTCCTGTGGAGTGGGAGTGATAGTTTCCTCTATCAGCTCCTCTGGAGAGCCTCTCAAGGTTCTCTCCCTTGCATAGCATTACACTGGATGACAGCTGGTAACTGGGGAAGCATTTGCACGGGGCCTTCAGCTAACTTGGTGAGGCGTTTGTGTGCCTTAGCAACATCCTCCACCTTGCAAAATGATTCATCCACCACAGTTTTGCTGGCTCCAGTGTCTCTGATGGCAGGGGTCTCATGTCCATTCACAAGAACACTATCTTTATAATGCTCTTTAGTATTATCTGGGATGGAATTATAGACATCTAAATGCTGTTGTTCCCACAAGCCCAGGGACACGAAAGAAACACTAGCTGAGACTCTCATGGGTTCATCAGCCAGTAGGTGAAAGTTTCCACTTGCCATAGGTACTTCTTCCTCTGGGGAGAAGGCTAAGGAGACAGTGTGGGCCCCTAAAGGGTTACCCTTACATTCGGGATCCCCTTTCACAAGCTCAGTTGCCCCACAAACATAACATTTCCCAAATGTCTTGATGAATGGGGGTTTGTTCTGACCTCCATCTGCTTTGGGTCCAGATGGTGCACTAGCCTGATTTGGTTTCCCTTGTGGTTTACCCTTATGAAGTTGTTTGTGGCCCTCTTTTGGATTGGAGGTATTAGAATTCTCCTTGATGTCTTTCTTTGGATGTTTCCCCTCATCCTTTTTCTGAGTAGCGCCAGAATCCTTGTGAGTAGCCCTGTTGCCAACCCACAAGTTAGCAGCCTTAGCTAGCTTCTTTGGATCTATCTCCTTAGAATCAGCCAAGTGCTGTCTGAGCTGAGGAGAGCAGACATCAAAAATAGACTCCAACATAACACGATTTCTCATTCCATAATAAGTGTTTACTCTGTAACCCTTAATCCAACCATCTAAGTTTTTCAAACACTCACATACCCAGGTAGCCCAAGGGGTACCATTATGCTTTTTGAGGGTCCTAAACCTCTTAAGGTTAAATCTAGCAATTAAAGCTAGCTTCACACACTCATTCTCCATCCTATCTACCTCCCCCAACTCCATTGCAACATCAGATGCAACAGGGGGTAGCCTAGAGAAGAGCCAGGGAAGCGATTGATTCCCTGTAAGACTTTGAATCCCATGGTTATATTCAAACATTACCAACCATTCCAAAATATCAAGCTTAACTTCATACATACCCACAATTTCTTTAGGCATACAGGGTCTCTTAGGACTGGAAGACCTAGAAGACTCTGGGAGAGAAGCATTTTCAAGAGACAATCTTTTCATTTCTAGTTCATGTTTCAACTCCATTTCTCTGAGCTTAAGTTCTTGGTGTTTTTGTTCAGTTTGAGCATTTAAACGTTTGAATTCCAGTTCAGGCCTAATTTTATCTAGAGCAATGAATTCAGGACTGAGTGTAGGGCCTGTTGGGGTTCCAGTGGACAAGGGTTGATGTTGCTGAGCAGGCAAGGGAGCAGAGACACCTACATTAAGAGACACATCTACTTCTTCCAACTCATCATTAACAGACATATTATCATCCTCAATACTTTCCACATTCGCTAGGGGGTCAGGCATTTCAGACCCACTCCCTAGACTTGGATTCTTTAACAACTTTTCAATCAATTCAGTCGTTTTGCCTTTGGCAGAGAGTTTCCTTTCTTTACACAGATTTCTCAGATAATCAGCAGTGTAACTCGGGAGGGTCTCCTGCCTGTCGCTTTCCATATCAGACATGATAAATATTGCTTTTTAATGATGATAGCCTTGTGGTTAGTTGACCCAAGGTAATAGCAGCACTCTAAGTGTAATTACTATACTTTTATCCCACCGCTGCCACCAGTGTTAGGCGGAATTATATTCAGTACCCTTTGGGAACACCACACACAATTATGACTACAAGTGACAGTACAAATTCACCTTTGGTACAAGCCTGTACTACACAGTAAAGTGGTAGCGATGGCTGAGCAGCCAGACTTATCTCAAGAGTAAGTGAGCAGTATCCAGTAGTTACACAAAGGACAGTAATTACTATGACTCAGGCAAACACTGACTCAGGGTATTCAAGTAAAAGAATATACATTTATTTCACTCTTCAGTTGTATAACATTACACTATTATAATCAGTTCAAAAATCACACTTTTAATACACCACACCACTTCCCTTAAATTCCAGACAAGTTAAGCTCACAAAATGAAGTGGGAGCAAAATGGCACTCCAGCAGTTTAAAAGGGAGGGAAAGACAAAGTTAATAGAAATTGAACCACACCAATAGGTAAGTACTCAGGGCAAAAGAGCAAGAGGAACTACAGTGATAGAATCAGGTAGAAAAGGCTTAGGGCCAAAGTCAATAGGACAAAAGTCTTTTGCTCAAGATCACTCGGTTCAGGGTAGTTCGCGGTAAAGTTTGTGCCACGGATTTCGGATGAGGTTGGTTGGTAGAAATGTTAGTTCAAAGAGAAGAGAAGGACAAGCCCTCGGATTGGAGAAAGATTTCACACACTTTCCCCGCGGCTGAACGAAACGAGCAACCGGGTTTGCACAGTACCTTAAAACTGAGAGGAAGCTGTAGATGAGGCGGACGTTCCTGGTAGTTCCAGCAGGCTCACGGTTCCTGAAGCGACTGTCAGACTGACACAAAGTAGGAAGATTGGAGGGTCCTGCAACTACAACAGTTTTTTAACCACCATGCACACCTGGTTCACAATAAGTTAACAAAACTCAGTTATTAGTTTAAGGGTAAACATAATTTGAGGTGCGGAGGAGAAGTGCTCAGCCTTGGTATCTAGGCTGGTCAAATATACATAGAACAAATGATTTCCTAATTAAGGAAACCTGCGTCCCCTGCACACTATCAACATGGGCCTAGGCCTGTATGTGATTTTAAGGTACTAACATTTCCCTTATTTGATTTATAGGAGAGGTAATTGTAGTGATTCTATTCTCCTTGCATTAGCAGATTTTTTTTCCTTTTGAGATGCCCAAATTAATCTTTGACAATTCATCTGTTTATCAGAAAAAACAGTTATTTATTGCCATTATAACAAAGGAACATTCAATATTTGATCTGGCCCAACGCGTTTCGAGTATTACTTTAACTCTTCATCAGGGGCAAAAATGTTCTGTTTTCTTTATACAATAATTAATCTCTAGAGAGAAAATAGATTGATGATACAGTGTTAATAGTTAATTCCAATACTTAATATTCATTTGTGCATATAAGGCAAAACAAAAACTTTTTTAACTAAGGAAAAGCACATCATGTGTTCTTGCTGTATTAATCATTACTGCATTCTTTTAGCTCAATATCAGTAGTCATTATTTAACAAAGGGAAACATCATTATAGTTAATGGCCAATGCTAGGTGCCTACATAGGTGAATGACAAACTTAACTTTTCGTGGATAGAACATATAAAGGTAAGTAATCAAATAGTTATTATTGTTAGCAATTTCTCTAAGGTAGATATTAGGGTATTTACTTAACAAGCGAAGGAGTGTTTTCCCAGTGTGGGCAATTACACTTCAAACTGATTGGTAGTGAGGTAGAGAATCCTAGTGCTTCCTAACCTATAGTGAATAATAGAATTAAATAGTGAAATAGCTTGGCCAGATTAGACAGTTTAGTGGTCATACACTTACTTGTAACAGTAATAAATGGCTCCACAGACAGGCATCTACTGCATCTCTGTGTGAAGATACTGGGGATGGTAGGTGGTCCCTCTCTAAAGGCTGAAAAAACAAAATAATAATTACCAGGGGAAAGGGAGATAAAGCCATACAAGCTGGAGGGCTCAATGTGGCTAAGCAGAGGATAAACAGCTTGCCAGGTCTACTTACAAAGAAGAGTTGGATTATCCAGAAGATGTTGGATGTGGCTGTAACAGGAACATCTCCATCGGCTTCCATTTGAATAGGGAAGCGGATTGAGTATTTATGCTCGCGGGTGACGTCATCTGCGCATGCGCGTGGTGATGCCACGTCGCGACCATTTTGTATGTTTAGTCATTTCGCGCATGCGTGAGAACGACGGGGGTTACGTCAGAGTCTAACAGATGACTGAAGAGAAGTATTTATACAACCTGTGAGGATGTTGACAGGCGAAACAATTGCTCACGGGTGACGTCATCCGCGGATGCGCGTGATGGTGTCACTTCGTGACCATTTTGTTGATTTATCGGGGATTACTTCAGAATCTAACAGATGACTAATTGGAGGAGTTGGAAGGTGGGGAAACATGTTTTTTTCCCCAAATGAATAAATACCATGGGGATAATAGGAAAAGGGATAGATAAAATGTAGATAAGTATCCAAACGGTGGAAAAGATAGATACATAATTAGATAGACTAGTAAAATGGATAAAATTAGAAAAATGCATGTAGGAAGTAAAGGTAAAACTTATTAAAAGCTGTTTGTCATTAAACCATAAGGCACCAGTACATTAAAACAAATCAACAATCTTGTGTGTGTATCAACTGTACATAAAACCTTTTAGCTGACCCACCAAAGGGTGTACATTCTTATCACCTTGTCATGTTTACGCTCAATTTTCATTTACCCTCATAAGGTTCAGTTTTATCAATTTAGAGGAAAATGTAATTAGGTATATAAATGATATAGTAGAAAATCTAATTTTTATCAAGACTTAAATAGTCATTATAAAAACAAGAGATCCCTGGGCCACGCTCTGAGGTGTGTCTACAGAAATGGACCTAAGTAGTACTCCTCATTTATCCCCAGAGGGAGCATTGCAACTAGTTTTTGTATCCAGTAGAGTTCTCTTTGAGCTAAAAGTTTTGGTAGATCACCTCCTCTAGGTAGTGGGTGGATTACTTCCAAGATCACCATTCTCATTTGTAAGATGTTGTGTTTTTGGTCTCGGTAGTGTCTGTAGACCGGTGACTTGACATTCTTTGTTCTTATACTGGACTTGTGTTCTGTCTACCTTTCTTTTGCTTTCCGGTTTGTTTTTCCTACCGAATACATCCCACAGGGACAGCTGATTGCATAAATAACATTTTTTGTATCGCATGTGGCGTATTGTCTCAAAGTAATTTTTTTGCCTGTATTGGGATGTCTCACATGGTTGGGCCAGATCAAATATTGAATGTTCCTTTGTTATAATTGCAATAAATAACTGTTTTTTTTGATAAACAGATGAATTGTCAAAGATTAATTTGGGCATCTCAAAAGGAAAATAATCTCCTGCTAATGCAAGGAGAATAGAATCACTACAATTACCTTTCCTATAAATCAAATAAGGGAAATGTTAGTACCTTAAAATCACATACAGGCCTAGGCCGATGTTGATAGTGTGCATGGGACGCAGGTTTCCTTAATTAGGAAACCATTTGTTCTATGGGTCCTGCAACTACCCCGGGATGAAACTAACAGCAGAGCAAAGCAACGAATAAAAGATGCACTCCTTAAAACCCAAGAAGGGTCCGACCTTCCTGGCTGTCCGGCCCACTGTAACTCTGTACAGCGAATTCGACCAGAGGAGGGGTCCTGGCTTGCAGTTTGGGCGAACTGGTTAGTCCCACCAGCTCAAGGGAAGACATTTCCTGGAGGATCTTCTCTGTCGGTGGATTCTAAATATTCGGACCTGCAGCAGGGCTTCACCAGGCGGTTCAGTCGTGGTAGGGATCCTCTTCCATCAGCTCCTCGTTGATTCTTTCGTTCCAGTGGCGACTCTGCCTTTCCAGTCCCAGAGACTTGCTTTTTATGCTGTTTTTCCCCATTCATTCAGCCTGGCTGTCAATCACACAGCAGGGTGGCTGTCCTGGCAAGGACAGTCACCCAGCCAATCAAACAGGAGTGCGACTTGGGTTACCAAGGGAACCCATGGCAGGGGTCCTAAGACCCCTCACTCACATCCTGCCTACCCAGACTTTCAGGTGCCTTAAGGAGGGCTTCTGTGCAGAAGCCCGCGAAAAGACGGCGAACAAAGGAATCAACCCCGGTTTGGCGCGCAGAGACGAACACGAGAAAGAATTTAACAAAAAGAAATGGCGAATAAACCCAGCCGGAGCCAAAATAAAATGTATTTGGTCAAGCGGGTCTATGTTCAAGGCTAATATAATATCCTAAAAGATACCATGGTTATGTAAAATAACCGCGGTAGAAATGTTAGGGTAGTTACCACTGCCACAAGTCAAGTCTTGATGTAAATGAAGCGAAATAGTGCTCCAAGAGACACAGACATAAAGGGATAGGAATTAACCCTTTCCAATACTCCATGTAAAATGGTTTGTACTGGGTCTGTGATTTAAAGAGACTACATAAAGTTAATGGCAACTTTACATGTTTCTGGGAGACAGTAGTTAGTCCCAGAAAAGTTGAGTCAGGGGGAAGTCTAAAAGACAACCCTGTATCACTGCACTGAAGGTGCGGTGTAACACACAAAAAATGATGCTCATGGAGTAGGTGAGGCTCCAGAGACCAAGATCACACAAATGGTAAAAACACACACAGCAAAACACATGTAAGAGTGGGAAAAAATAAATCCTAGAAATCCAGCAAAGCTGCTGAGGGACTCATTAGGTAAGGGAAATTAGCCATTTATGAGAATTCTCCCTAACACAAAGACGGAGGAAAAATCGTCCGACTTGCCCAAGAAGTGCAGGAGAAATCATTGTCAATGATTGTTCTGGTGGCAACTGCTCTCTGGAAGGCCCAGGGGGCTGACCATGTGAAGGTAATCCCTCAGAAGAGGTTGCCGTCTGAGCCCGGCCTGACACCTCGGGGGGCAAAAGTGGGGATGGGTGATGAAGTCCCGGGCCAACCACAGGCCATACTCCAAGCCATGGAAGTTTCGTCCTCGGACAACGAAGACCAGGAGTCCCTGCACACAGTCCACGAGGACGGCGATGGCGGCAACAACAATGCAGGGCCTAGTGTTTTCCGACCATGCCAACTCAGCCGAGAGATGTATCCCTGGAAATCCTTTCTACCCTACACACGGTGGTGTCAGAAATCCAGAAAATGATGCTGCAGATCCCGGTCCCAGCGGCTCCAGATTAGCCTGTGGCAAAAAAGAGGAAGCGTCATCCGATGCCCCGTATCAGTAACCGTGCTTGGTGCCCTTCCCCACTGGTGGACACGGGGACGGATACGGGCACAGCAACGACAACGATATAGTCACAGCAGGCAGATTTCTGCAACGAGAGCCTCCCCTCCCAGATGAGATGGGATCATTTCATTCCATGGTCGCCAAAGCCTCCGAACCTTTCCAGCTTCTGCCCGAGGAAACCAAGAAGGAGGACTTCCTGTACCAGAGGCATGAGGCCAAGAGGAAGGCCATCATGGTGGTGCCCCTCCTGGACGATGTGTGGGAGGAAGGCCTGGCCCTCTTGAAGAATCCTTCCATGGTCCTGGACAAACGGGATAGGCTGGAGAAAGTACCGGGTGCCAGAGTCTGCTCCTCAGTGACTGCGATCGCAACCATCACCGGACCCCGTGGTTTCGGCGATCGCGAGGCAGAGATTGTCAAACCCTTCCTCGCCATCCTCAGTCCCTGCGGATAGCGAGGGGAAGAAATTGGACGCCATGGGGAGGAAGGTTATTTATACTGCGGCGTCAACCATCAAGGCTGCCAACGCACTGGCGATCCTGGCCAGGAACGACAGGGAGCTGTGGTTCAAGCTGTGCCCGATTCTAGAGTTCCTGCCTGTCGACAAGAAGACGGAGGCAACCGCCATCTTCCAGGAGGGCGAGGTGGCTTCAGACCATGCCATCACAGTGGCGCTTGACATGCTGACCCAGGTTTCCGGCAGATGGGAAGTGGTGTCTGCCTCTTTCGTCGAGGCTGGCTGAAGGTGTGATGATTTGTGGAATACACAAACCTTGGGATAAAGGGCGAAATGTACGGCATCCTTTTTACTCATCCAACATGGAGAATCACATTGCGGCAAGTAACGGTACAGCCGTTGTTTCACAGGAGGAAGAGGCTGTAGCCACGCCCCCAGACTGGCGAGCAGTACTTCCGTATCCATCACCCGCACATCAGGCGTTGCTACTTTCATACCAGAGTCCAGCCGGGCTTCACAGACGCCTTTGTGCCCGCTGCCTTTCCACTTCTTTCCTTATTAGTATAAGTACTAAGTTTGCTATCCTGTGTCTATTTCTCCGCTCTTACTTGTGGTTGGAACTCCCTTTACCGTCTGCATTAGGCAATCATCAGAACGCGGCTCCGATCCCCCGCCTTCTCTGGAATCAGAGGAGTTTTTGTGTTCACAAGGCTATCCCTCATCCAGGGATATTAGGACGCAGGTCCCGGTACGATCCTTAATATAGAGTCAAATTTCCTTCATTGGCATTTCTCGTGCTTTACCCGGTATTTTTCCATTCATCATAATCCTCCTTTTTTAAGGACACATTCATCTCTCTACACGGACCGTTACCCTACTTACTTCTTCCCAGTACAAGCAGGGTATTCGTCTCTCCAGAGTCTCCTTCGGGTGGTAAGTTTAAGTGACATTCCATCTCATTTAACAGGATCAGGTTTGGGAGGGGAAAGAAGAAGTCTAATTTTCATTCTTTACACTTTGTTAGGCTTTGCAACTATTCCCCCTGTTTTCTCCAAATCTGCCATCGAGGAACTTAACCCTCCAGTCTTCCGGGCCTGATTCAGGTGTTTCTAGGGTAAGCCTTTTAGAGATCAACCCATATACTCTCTTTGGGTCTGTTACATTTATCCTTCGTGTCATTAATCCCTCTCTGTGTTTACTTGCACCCATAGATCTTGGAGGAGATTAGGAAGTTCAAATGAAGTGGCTAATTATTATCCACCGGAAACATCTCCAGGGAGCAGTCTTCAGGAAACTACGCTCTCTAGCAGCCCTTCACAGGGCTTTTTCCCCGTAAGGGGTTTTCCCTGGAGGCTCCACCACTGTCGGACTCTGCAAAGTCGGATTGTGGAGAGGCTTCTAGGTATTTTCCCATTACTTCTGAAGATTAAAGAACCATCAATCCCGAAGAAGAGAGAGGTAGGAGTTTTGTTTGTCTGTTTAGGAGTCAGAGTGCATGTAATTGTTTTGAAATATCACAGTTAGCAACACCCGAAAGAAGGAGAACAGTACTCTGACTCAGATTCAGATTCAGAAAACTCATTGATTCTAAAATGGATCAACAAATACAGCAATTGATAGCGGCAGTACAGTCTCTTACATCTGAGGTTCAAACTCTTAAACGGGAAAATGCCACGTTACTACAGAACCAGCAGCAGGCAGCACGCAGAAGACAGCCCAGCTAGCTGCCGCCCAACAGGCCATAATAAACCGATCTCCCCACTGTTCGGAGGTGCCTCCTGTGCCTTTGACAAGAGGTCAGTTTGACGGTAATCCACATAAAGTCAAAGAGTTCTTAGACGCCTGTACCATTCAATTTGCATTCAAGGGTACCTATTTTCACACAGATAGAGACCGCGTTGGGTACATGATTTCCCAGATGACCGGTCCCGCATTAGCTTGGGCAAACCCATTGGTCACCTCCAATAATCCGATCTTGGATTCGCATACAGCTTTTTGCAATAGCATAAGAACGATGTTCGGGCGACAAGAGATACGGGTTGCGTCCCAAGAACATCTATTAGATTTGAGACAAGGAAACCTAGATATTTTAGCATATCACCAAATTCAAGCAGATGGCTAGTGAAACTACCTGGTCGGACGATGTGCAGGTCACACTGTTTCGAAGAGGACTGTCCGAAGAATTAAAAGATGAAGTCTCGCGAGTACCCAGACCCGCATCACTGACTGAATTCATTGCCTTAGTGATGCAGATGGATTACCATCTGAAAGAACAGAGCAGTCAGCGAAGAAAGGGAAGAACTCAACGTCCCTTTACTCCAGCGTCCTCATCTAATAAAGCCAGCACATCAGAAGAGCCCATGCAATTGGGTACCACTGCTAGGGGTCCATTATCATCAGAGGAAAGGTCGAGGAGATCATCACAGGGCCTGTGTATGTATTGTGGGGCGAATACCCATTCAGTTGAGGAGTGCCCCATCGCTCCTCCAAGAAGGTCGGGAAACGCCAACGCCTGACCGTAGGAGGAATCACGGTTCGGGAACCAACTACCTCAAATGGTTCCTCAAACAAGTTACAGAATTCTATGTGTACCGGGTCTTCTCACTCATACATGATGGTCCTTCAAGTCACTTTAAGATTCAGGAATCATAGTGGCCTTGAGGTTTCCGCTCTGATAGATTGAGGAGCTGCGGGCAATTTCATTGATGATCTATGGGCCACCCAGAATAATCTTCCACAATCCAATAAATTAGAAGCCATACCGGTTGAAAGTGTGGATGGGAGTCCTCTTATTTCAGGTCCCATAATCAGTCAAACCGGGTCACTGATCATGTCCATAGCAAACCATCACAAGATTATTTCGATGGACATAATCAGAGCCGCTCACCATCCCATCATTTTAGGGTTACCATGGTTACGTAAACATAACCCTTTCATCAATTGGTCAGCCGGGTCTTTCTTCTTAGGCTCAGAGTTTTGTCTGGCCCATTGTATTAAAGAGAAGGGACTCACCCCGACCAAATCTTGTACTACTTTGAATGATCCAAAAACAACCACCATCCTTAATTGTGTATTCGGCCTTCCCACCATATAGAATCAATTTGCAGAGTTCTTTTCCACTTCAGAATATTCACAGTTACCGCCTCACAGAAGAGATGACTGTGCTATTGAGTTAGTACCCCAACAACCACTGCCATTTGGGAGAATGTACATTTTTTCCGCTCTCGAGAAAGAGGTTCCGCAGGAATACTTAAACACAAATTTAAAGAATTGATTGATTACCGAGTCCACGTCCCCAGCAGCGGCATCTCTATTTTTTTTATCCCTAAGAAAAATACCAACGAGCTTAGGCCCTGTATTGATTACAGGGGATTGAACAAAATAACCATCCTGATAAATATCCCATGCCATTAATTGCGGATATTTTGGAGACCGTCAAAGGAGCCACAGTGTACGCTAAGCTGGATCTCAAAGGAGTTTATCATTTGATCAGAATAAGACAAGGAGACGAATGGAAGACGGCTTTTAGGACCCCATTCAGGCATTTTCAATATCAGCTCATGCCTTTTGGACTATGCTCCCGCCGTATTCCAGAGATTCATGGACCATATGTTCGCAGACCTACTTTTACATTCCGTCATCGTCTACCTTGACGATATTCTGGTATTCTCTAAGACTTTCATCGAGCATGAATCCCAGGTGAGAGAAGTACTCAAGAGGCTTAGCCATAATGATCTCTTCTGCAATCTGGAGAAATGTTCGTTTCACCAACCCACGGTGACCTATTTAGGTTACATTTTATCAGCCCAAGAGATTGCAATGGATCCTGAAAAGGTTTTGGCCGTAAATGATTGGCCAACTCCGGGGTCATGCAAGGACATACAAACGTTTGTGGGGTTTTCAAACTTCTACAGAAGGTTTATTCCTAATTTTTCTGCTCTGACACAACCCTTAACTAACTTGCTCAAGAAGGGAGTGACATTCTTGTGGACCGAACAGACTCAAAAAGCTTTTGATGAATTAAAAACCAGGTTTACCACTGCACCTATATTGATGAACCCAGACCAATCACTTCCTTTCCTCTTGGAGACAGATGCATCACAATATGCCTTGGGAGCGGTATTACTACAAAAGGATGATCAGAGTCAGGAACGTCCTATAGCATATCTATCGAAGACCTTGGCACCTGCTGAGCTGAATTATACAGTGCTTGAAAAGGAATTGTTGGCGATAAAACGGGCATTTGAGGAATGGAGACACCTACTGCTGGGGGCACAGTACCCTGTGGAAGTTAGAACCGGTCACCATAACCTCAGAATTCTGCAATATGCCCAAACTTGCAATAGCAGACAAGCAAGGTGGACTCATTTGATTTTCCCCCTTCCAGATTATCTTTTCCTTTATTCCGGGGAAATACAATTTGCAGGCAGATGCATTATCCCGGAGGATCACTCTCCTCCTGAACCCTTTAGATCTGAACCTATTTTTCCGTGTCTGGCAATGGAGTTGACAAAACCACCAGATTTCCTGGAGCGCTTGAGACTTCAATCAGGAAGAGTCAGACTAGACAAACTTTCAAAAACCCAACAAAAGTCCTCGACAAAGAAAGATGGAATTTATTTCAATGATCAACAGGTATACGTTCCTACCAAGATTCTACAAAAGGAAGTATTGAGGATGGGTCATGATGTAAAGACAGCAGGACATCGAGGAGTCTCTAATACACGAGAATTAATTTCTCGTCATTTTTGGTGGCCATACTGGAGAGAAGACATACGACAATACGTCAAATCCTGCCCCATTTGTCTTCAGACGAAAAGGCCTAAACACTTTCCTTACGGGAGTTTAGTACGGATGCCGTTACCTGCAAGACCCTGGCAGATCATTTCTACAGACTTTGTGGTAGATCTCCCTCCGTCTGGAGGTCACACCACGATAATGGTAACTATTGACACCTTCGCAAAATTTGCGCATTTTGAGCCTTTCCCGAGTCTTCCCACGGCCGCTCAAATGACTCGGACCTTTATTACCCGAATTTTTACGCTCGATGGGCTTCCAGAGACTATAATTTCAGACAGAGGCTCTCAGTACACTTCTCAGTACTGGAAACAAATCTGTAAGATCTTGGGGAAAACACGAGCATTGAGTTCCGGGTTTCACCCCCAAACCAATGGCCAAACAGAGGGACTCAATCAAACCCTGGAAGGATATCGATAGAGTTATATTTCCGCGGCCCAAGACAACTGGTTGGAGTTATTACCTATGGCGGAATTCGCATATAATAACTCCCATCACTCCACAATCAACGCCTCACTGTTTTTCTGTACTTATGGTTTCCATCCAGCGTCCTTTCCCAAAACTGGACTTACAGATAGCAAATTCCCAGATGTGAACCATCTAATGCAACAGATTCGTCAGGGACATCAATCCGCCGAAAAGACCCTCAAAGACTCCCAAATGAGGGTGAAGAAGTTTGCAGACCGGCACCGTACCCCAGCTCCAATCCTGAACCCGGGAGATTGGGTATGGTTGTCTTCTCGCTTTCTGCGTCAGCATTTACGACCATCGAAACTCTCTCCAAGATACATGGGTCCCTTTAGAGTTTTGGGTAAGATTGGAGCAGCTGCCTTCAAACACCGATTACCCAAGACCTGGTCTTGCATCCATCCAGTTTTTCATATATCCCAATTAAAGCCTGACCAGCGGAGTTCTTTCCATCCTCATATTTCCGCACGTCCAGATCCCATCGCATCATCTACTGGTCCGGAATATGAAGTTTCCGGTATTTGTGACTCTCGTTACCATCACGGTAAGTTGCAATACTTAGTAGATTGGAAGGGTTATACTCCCGCCGACCGGACACTGGAATCTGAGGCCGCAGTACATGCTCCCAAACTTGTAGGACAGTTCTATCTGAAACATCCGGACAAACCGGGAGGGGAACACCTCTAAAAGGGGGAATATTGTGATGATTCGTGAAATACACGAACCTTGGGATAACGGGCGAGATGTACTGTGTCCATTTTACTTATCCAACATGGAGAATCACATTGCGGCAAGTAACGGTACAGCCGTTGTTTCACATGAGGAAGAGGCTGTAGCCACGCCCCCAGACTGGCGAGCAGTACCTCTGTATCCATCACCTGCACATCGGCAGGTTGCTACTCTCATACCAGAGTCCAGCCGCGCTTCGCAGACGTAAGTACGCCTTTGTGCCCGCTGCCTTTCCACTTCTTTCCTTATTAGTATAAGTACTAAGTTGGCTATCCTGTGTCTATTTCTCCGCTCTTTCTTGTGGTTGGAACTCTGTTTACTGTCCGCTTTAGGCAATCATCATAATGCGGCTCCGTTCCCCCGCCTTCTCCCCCACCTTCTGTGGAATGAGGAGTTTTTGTGTTCGCGAGGCTATCCCTCATCCAGGGATATTAGGACACAGGTCCCAGTACGATCCTTAATATAGAGTCAAATTTCCCTCATTGGCATTTCTTGTGCTTTACCCGGTAATTTTCCATTCATCATAATCCTCCTTTCTTAAGGACTCATTCATCTCTCTACACGGACCATTACGCTACTTGCTTCTTCCCAATACAAGCGGGGTATTAGTCTCTCCAGAGTCTCCTTCGGGTGGTAAGCTTAAGTGACATTCCATCTCATTTAACAGGATCAGGTTTGGGAGGGGAAAGAAGAAGTCTAATTTTCATTCTTTACACTTTGTTAGGCTTTGCAACTATTCCCCCTGTTTTCTCCAAATCTGCCATCCAGAAACTTAACCCTCCAGTCTTCCGGGCCTGATTGAGGTGTTTCTAGGGTAAGCCTTTTAGAGATCAACCCAATACTCTCTTTAGATCTATTACATTTATCCTTCGTGTCATTAATCCCTCTCTGTGTTTACTTGCACCAAGCACCCATAGATCTTGGAGGAGATTAGGAAGTTCAAACGAAGGGGCTAATTATTATCCACCGGAAACATCTCCAGGGAGCAGTCTTCAGGAAACTACGCTCTCTAGCAGCCCTTCACAGGGTTTTTTCCCCGTAAGGGGTTTTCCCTGGAGGCTCCACCACTGTCGGACTCTGCAAAGTCGGATTGTGGAGAGGCTTCTAGGTATTTTCCCCTTACTTCTGAATATTAAAGAACCATCAATCCGAAGACGAGAGATGTAGGAGTTTTGTTCGTCTGTATAGGAGTCAGGGTGCATGTAATGGTTTTGAAATATCACAGAAGGCCATGAATTTCTCGCAAGAAGTCCAGAGAAGGCTGCTGGACATGCCCTTCGACGGAGATAACCTCTTTTTGAAAGCTGTCGGCGAGTTCCTGCAGGCCAGCAAGGCGGATACAGAGACGACTTGTGCACTAAGCACTCCCCAACAACACTGCTCTTCATTTTGCGCCTCCAGAGGAAAGTCGGACAGATTGACGAAAGGATTCTGCTCGTCATACCGCCAGCCCTCCCAGTTCACTGCCCAGGAGGCCTACTATGGCCGTTCCAAGGCCTATGGTGGGGATGGTCAGTGCCGGCATTGCCCTCAAGGCAGAACGCCGGCACAGAAGCAGGTCTGTGCCGGCCAAGATGTCGGGCCCCCACCCATGCACCCCGGTGCTAGGCTGGCTGACGGGATTTGTCAGTGAGTGGGAGAAGATTACACCAACAGATGGGTGCTGGACACTCTCGCCCACGGACATACCCTGGAGTTTCAGCACAAGTGTCCGCGGATCCCTACGGTGGCCTGGCAGGAGCAGCTCATCCCTCAGCTCATAGAGGAGGTACGGGCCATGTTGCGAAAAGGGGTGATAGAGGCAATAATGAAGATGAATGCCCCAATGGATAAAAAGCTCTAAGGTTGCATATTTCGGTTTCAACCCATCTGCAGATAACTCATGCTCCAAATACTGGACTTTCGGAACGTTAAATTTACATTTCTCAGCCGAGATGGTCAAACCTGAATCTGCTACTCTCCTTAAGACCTCATTCAATCGCACATCATGCCCTTCTTCATTCTTTGCCCACGCCAATATATCATCCTGATAGCATGTCCCTGAGAACCCCTTTAACAATTTGTTTATAACCCTTTGAAATACACTTGAAGCAGACAACAACCCAAACAGCATCCTTTTACATTGATACAGGCCAAAAGATGTTATAACAGCAGTTAGGTCCATGGAGTCGGGTGTAGCTTAACTTGGTGGTAAACTGCCTTCAAGTCAAGAGTTGAAAAAATTGCAGCCTTTCCAATTCTCACCAGCAAGTCATTATCAATTTTAGGAAGTGGAAATCTATCTGACTTCACATTTTTGTTAAGGCCCCTAAGGTCAATACACAGCCTCAAACTCCCATTAGGCTTGCGCAAAGCTACAATGGGGCTTATCCATTCTGCCGCATCAGCCTCCTCAGCTATACCCTCATCCATCATCCGCTTCAGTTCATTTTCCACATCCGACTGTAAAGAAAGCAGTATTGTGCGTGCCCTTGACCTTATAGGTACCGCCCCTATCCTCAATCTAATCAGATGGATAAATCCTTTAAGACATCCCATCTTCTCTGCAAAGACCTCTGGATTTCCTTCAACCACCTTCGTCTCCCTCATCTGAACGGAATCCACGGAGCCCGGAACCCTCCGCACAAAAATGACCTGCGAGGGATGATCGGAATCAAGTCTCACCCCAAGATCAGCCTGGCATCCCAGAATAGTAAATTCCCACCCTTGGATGTTACTCTAACCATTCTTTGGGTGAAACCCCCACAATACCTGAACTGAGCCCAGAATTCCACCACTATGTTTATGGGAACGTCCCCATAAGCATGTGCATTCACACTTGCCTCTTGTAGATCCCAACAAGGAAATTTCTCCCTCCACGTTTCCATATTTACAAGGGTATAATATGCCCCCCTATTCATCAGTAATTTCACTGGTACAGTATTAACTGTTATTTCTGTGTGGGGTTTGACTCTTTTGGGCATTGCATTGACAGCATTTACCACACAGACTTGTTCTCCTCCATCACTCCCTTCCTCCTGCCAAAATGTCATACAATCTTGTACCATTGTAACACTACCAGGCTTGTGCCAGTGCCTGCAAGCGCGAGCTATATGACCCTTTCTTCCACAGTCCTTGCATATTACATGATGTGCAAAACGCTGTTTATCACTAGCCAAATGGTCAGGGTTTCCACATCTGTAACATCTCCTGACAAAAGGTCTCCCTTCCACCTTTTGCTTAAAATCCACCTTCTTCTTGTTTCCTTGTTTAGTTTATTCTTTATTGTTCTGTGGCTTTTGAGATGTATTCTGGTGAACTGCATTTGCACTGCCGGTGGCAGTCTTTATAAGTTCCATATCCAAAGCCTTAATGCACTTCCCTGTCGGCTCAACCATTTTTACAATTTCAATTGCTCTCTAATGAAAAATCCACACCACGTGCTCCTTCCTGCCAAAAAGCTTCCCTAATCTTGTGATCCGCACATCAAATCATTAGCTGATCCCTAATGTGATCATCTCTGCAATGAGCATACACTTAATTGCCAAACCATGAAGCACAGTAACACATTCTTCAATTGTTTTCTTTTACCTTCATAACAATTTCCCTCTCATAGGCATCTGCTCTGTCAGCTGTCCCTCCATGGATAGGGTCATGGAGGGGCCCTTAGAGTGGACTGACGGAACAGACCCCTTCTACTTATCTGGTGCCTCCCATCTAGAAAGGATGGGCCAGAGGATGGCACCAGTGGCACCCGTTTTCTGGCCTGTACAGTCTTTTTAGTCCTGGGGGTGGCTCGAGGGTCCCCCAGGGAACTTGAAATCCAGCCACCTACTGTCTCTCGTGCCTCACTCACGACTGACTTACAATCTTTATTTTTCTTTTCAAGTTCCAAGTTCTCGCCCTGCAATTCATTCTTCAGTGCAGGCATACCCATTGTTCTACTTAACAACCAAGTTCATGGGGCTGGATGTTAAGTTCTTACAGAAACACAAAATGTAAGTTAAATAGTAAACACAAATACATATACACCTAAATAAATTCCTCACACCCTGGTGTCTGTGTCCTTTATTAATTTGCCCTCTGGAGACAAGCAATGCAGCCTATCTAGCTGGGCCCTACTTGGGCCAGGGGCTACATTGACACACCCATATTATCCACCTCGCTTAGTGGGAACTTTAAATAATTATTAAAAAAAGGTTCTAAATAAAAAGCCTGCACACTTAAATAGAGCACTCGAGCGAATCCAGGGTGCTTCACACAGCCATGTGCTGTCTAATTCTAATGCACACCATCATTGTATTAGTAACTGTCAACAATGAGAATTGTCTTGCATCACAGACATGATTTATCGCCTCTCTTGCATATCAGAATTGGTATAATGAACTGTCCATGATTACACAGACACCTCCACTATCACAATCATACGCCATCCTCCACCTCCCTTTGTATCCCTCCAGTTTTGTCGGATTGTTTCTATCCTACTCCCACTGCCCTATCCTCTCACCTTTTCTTCCCTTTTCCTTCCACAGACCACAGTCTAATTTACCCCTTGTGGGGGCATAATATGACACTATCCAGACAAGCACGGGCCAGATAGCCAGTACAGTGAAGACTAGATCAGTTTGAAAGATGGGTTACATACCCTAACGTATTGGTTCAGAAATGCAGCTATCATCTCCTCTCGTTACCCCACCACATGTTAACTTACGTGGAGCCCCAGAGAAACACTGAATGCATTGGATATTGGAGTGATGGGGTGCAGATTGACAGTACATAATGGGATGAGCTCTTTGTAATCAAGCTAATGGTATGAGCTTAGATGGCAAAATAACAGGTATGACGTTGGTGTGACTTGGGTAGAGCTCCCCATGTGATATTTGAATATAATACTCCAGTGTTATAAAACCTGTCAGATCCTGAGAAGGACTTGGCCTAAATACCTAACCTACTGGAATTCTTTGGAAGAGTACAGTTTATGGAAAAGGCACAACATGACCTGAAGCAAATCTCTATTATGTGTGTACAAATGCAACCCTCTAGGTACGGGAGCGGGAGGAGGGGAGTCTACTGCTAAAAAGCAGTGGGAAAGATTTTGCATTTGAGATTACTGCTGATCAGTGTACCAGGATTGGTGGCCTTTCCAGCAATATATATTTGGGGATAAATCTAAATCGTAATTTACTTTAACTTTAGTAACCGAGTATACTATACCATGGTTGGATTGCTAATAAATGATAGACGCCTCAGAGAAATGGCCAAGATGTGTCCGGCGTGACACAGATTTTATACTTCCCACATGGCACTGTGGAGGTCGTTAGTGTTCTGAAGGAAAGAGATGTACAGACTATCTACAGCTGTTAACACTCCAAATGAATTAGAGGTGCCATGAATACATCCGTTAGTACCTTTGCACAACGGTTCTGAGACATGATACTTCTAAATGAAACCAAAGATATGTCTGAGAAGTAATCCATTCTAACGCCGGAGACATTTGGCTAGATTTCCGATTCTGTCTCCTCCCCCTCGAAGCAGAATCCAATGCAGACTGGGAATCAGCTTGAGTAGGAATTGCAACACTTGTTCAATGATTCAGGTTTGAAGAAGCACTACATGTGAAAAAAGGAACTGTTGTAAAGATCTAAATCACTAATGTATTTTAATCGGCAGAAAAAAGCAGACACATTTAATGTGGAATATATGCCTGCAAAGTAAGGTATATTTTGTAAGGTATTTGAAAAAACACCAATCGTGGTGTTATTTCTAATACTGTATAAAATGTTTGGACTGGGATTCTAATCTGTGTTGGTCTACACTGTCTTGCTTCCACAAACGGTGTGCCTGTGAGCCATCCTCCCAACCCATTAACACTTTCTACCCAGTTGCATGAAAACTCTGGCTCTCAACAAGTCTGATAAGATGGTACTTGCCTAGCCATAGGGCCTCATTTAGAGTTTGGTGGCCAAATTCTTCCGGTTCTCTGCCCAATGAAAGAACCCTATTTAAAAGTAGCATTCTGCCAGCTTTGCAATGGTTTTCCTCTACTAGAAATCTGGCAGAAAAGCTGCTGCAATGCATGGAGACCTGGCAGATTTTCTGCGGGCGTAAAGCTGTCAGAAGGCTAACTTTAAATAGGGTTCTTTCCCCTGGTGGAATACTGCCAGATTGTATGTTGCGCCACACTCTAAATGAGGCCCTCAGTGTTTTATGGAGGAGGAATGTTCCAGGGACAAGCTTTAGGCTTTGTTGTGCAGCAAGCATGGGACAAAAACACCCCCAACAGCTGTCAGGAGTAGAATATTGCAACAGTGTGGCTGGGTTACCTTTCATTGCTCTTTTTATTGCATCTACCAGTGGCATTACGCATCTTGGATCATGCTCTTCTGTTGGAGCCGTGTCTTAGTTGCTTGTGGCTCAGGTCTGTTTTTCATATAAAAACACTGAGTCACTGAGGAAAAATATATAATCAATCACTCATCAAAGTTGATTGTGTGTTTCCTCCAGTTTCCTCTGCTTTTTAACATCTATATGAAGCCAGCTATCCACCTCGTCAAAAACTGACTGCTCTGCTTCCACTCCTTTGAAGACGCCTAAGGCTTATCTGTGTTTTAAGTCCACAGACGTATTTACACAAGATGTCAGAGGTGATGAATATATGAATCACCTGGATGCAATCTCTGCACTGAATGCATTGCTAAGACCCAAGTAGTGTTGCTACAACCTTGCTTGTCTACACTACCTCCTTACCTTGTTCGGTCAGAACTATATGCCAGAATGTTAAAGAATGCACGGATGTTACGGGATTTGTTTACCATTTTTATATCTTCCTTCTTCGAGACCTTACTGTGAAGAATCCTTACGGATCCCTCACTGAAACCCTGGATGAACTATGGGCAACTCTAGAAAATACCTTCTGGACTAAGGTTTTACAGCTCCCTAGAGGGAATTCCAACAGTGTGGATAAGATATGAGCTAGGGTTCATATCTATTAACGCACGCGTATGTTGGAACATGTTAGCCCTCTACCGCAAAACAACGATGTAGGCTGTTGTTCCTCAATTTCAAATTTTACATAATCTTGGCAATGGTAATGCAAAAAGCATATCAGTCTTATGGTCTCGACGATGTGAGGTTTTGAACAAAGAATTGGAAATTGAGATATCAACTTTACACTGCAACCCGACTTTTACTAAGACCACATTTTGGAGGCTTGATTGGATCTCAACTGAAGAACAAAAAACAAAACAAAGAATGATGAAAGATGTGCCATGTGAGGCGAGACCTCTCAATGAACGACCAATATTTGTGGAGCTTTTTCCTGATCCACATCGAAGATCCCTCGTTTTGAGTTTTCGAATTAATGCTTTCAAAACCAAAGAAAGACTAAGCACATGGGGAAAAAATCATGACACGGACCTAACCTGCAGGTTCTGCAATCAACACGAAGAAACCTTAAAATATCTTGTCTTGTTCTGTAATGCAATTCGAGCTCAGAGGACTAACCACCTAGCCTCAATTGTCAGAAAGTATCAATCTGAGTGCTGAAAATTTGTGCGGATAGTAAATTAACTTGCGCTCTAACATTTTTTTGGGAGACTTAAGAGTTTTATTAGCAACCACAAGTAGTGGATTTGAATGAGTAAGAACTACACGGTTGTTGTCTAACAACTCAAAAAGCCATTACAGAGGACTAAATGATGAAATGACGATATATTTAAAGACAATTAACTTAATGATAAAGGGTGTGATGTGGGAACTTGATGTTTGTCTTGTTACTTTTTTTTTAAAGGTTTGAATAAACTGTATTAAAAAAAAAACAAATTAAAAAAAAATAGGAACCCTGCCTAAAGTCTCCTCCCAGGTGGCCAGGGGAAGACAGACGCTCCCTGATCGCATCCCTGAGGGTAATGTACTGTGGGATGATCACCTGGGAGGAGACAGGCCCAGGGTGGCGAGGAGATTCCGTGGGATGTGAGACAGTATTTTTCCTCTGGAAGGAATAATCTTCCCAAGGTACCTAAAGAGGTAATGGCTTATTGTCATTTTAATGTCCCTCAACCTCATCATAGATCTAGGGTTATGGACCCTAAGATTGTAAAATCTGGGCAAACATTATCAAAAGAAAGATCTATTTGGGTAACCCAAACCAAGCACCTTCCTCAGTCCCAAGGGTACAATGTAAAGGAATAATGAAATCTGTCTTCAGTAAACTACCTTCCTTTATAACCGGTAATTCTCATAGCCCATCTCTTAATAACTTTAAGGGAATTAAATCTACACTTGAAAATAACTTAAATGTTACAAAAACGAACTTTGTTGAAGGGAACTACAAGTTACAGAAGTACTGGGATGAAGGAGAGGGCTGAGGAGGCATGCAGTTGTAACAGTCAGGTGTTAGGGAGAATTCTCTCTTTAGGCTGAATTTGCTAACCTAGTGAGTCCCCCAGCAGCTTTGCTGGATTTCTGGAGTTTGTTTTTTTCTCCTGCCAAGAGTGAGACTCTTTCTCCCACTCTTGGACATGATTTATGGTGTTCCTTTGACTGTTAATGTGTTTTATGGGCTATGGGGTCCTTTACTCCATACGGTCTCATGTGTTTTTACTATGTGTGTTACACAGCACCCTCCGTGCAGTGACACAGGGGTGTCATAGTGACACCCCACCATAGACTCCATACCCTGGGACTGACTACTGTCTCCCAGGGCATGTAAAGTCACCATTGGCTTTACTAGTCCCAAATTATTAACAGAAACCGGTACAAACCATCATATTGTAGACGTACTGGTTGGGGCAATTCGATTGCCCCGGGGTCTGTTAGTCGAGGGGGCACGCCTCCATCCCCCCTGATCGAGTTTTGGCTGGTGGCAGTGGATACTACTTTTTATATTCGACCGCGAATATATCCCTATGGGATTTTCCCATTGCTCGAGGCTACCAACTTTAATTATTTAATTCTCATGCCTCGAACATACCGCCGGTTTATATAATTAATATTAATTCACCGGTTGGTATTTTTTGCCAGTACTCGATTCTAAAATGGCGTTTGTGTTCTCTTCTGTGACTCCAACCCAAGTCGAGCCCTTTGTTCCACTTTTTGTCGGGCTTCTCCACAGAAGCCTCCAAAAGTGGTGCCACTCTGTCTGGGTACCAGAGGAGGTGTGGGAGGGGGTTTAGGCACCCTGGACTGAGTTACCTTGGTAACTCAAGTCGCACTCTTGTGTGATTGGCCCAAGTGGTGAGCCGGCCGGCTCACCACTTAGCATGTTTGATTGACAGCTAGGCTGAGTGAATGGGGGTGTGCTGCATAAAAGCAGAGCTTTGGGGACTGGAACTTCAGAAGTCGCCACAGGACCTGAGAATCTGACGAGGGAGAAGCTGAGCCGACCTACCACGACGACACCACCGGTGGAGCCCTGCGGAACCGACTCACCACTTCCCGACGACAGAGAAGATCTCCCGACTGGAGAGGCTTCTTCCCCTGACTGGTGGGCACAACCAGTTTACCTTCTTCTCTTCGCATCCCAGGCCGTCCAGTGGTCGAATTGCCCATGCCAAGCACCCCGGCAACCGGATAGCCACTTAACACTGGACTGCGAATAAAAGGACCGCTCCTTTTACCTGAGGATTCCGCTGCTGGTTTCTTCCCTGGCAGTGCAACGGACTCCTGTCTTCCTCCCCGACGAGATCCTCTCTTCCCCCGGAAGAAGCACTGACTTGCATCCGCTGCCAGGAACAACTGCCCCCGCTGGAGTATTCTCACCACTTTAAGGTCCCGTGTCCGCCAGGCCTCCCTTTCTAAAGATTGCTACAAGGTAATAATAATTCCTTAACCTTCTGGACTGGGTTGGCCGCCTTGACCTTCTAACGGGTCCCTTTCTTTTGGTCCAACTCTTTTTTTTAACCTTTGCAAGACTCTTGTGCACTTCAACCGTGTGACCTTGGACACATTTCGTTCTGATCCTCTTAAAGTGGATCCGGCCTTCTGAACTCTAACTTCACGGTTTTACTTGCCTCCCTCTCTTGTTTTGTTCTTATGAAAGGGTTGGGATCTGTTTCATATTATACTCTGCCGTTCTCTCCCTTTTAAAACGAATTATTAGAGTGCCATCTGCGTTAAGCGCTCACCGCTCTCTGAAAATAAGTGGGGCTTTACTTAAGACTTGTCTAAAAAGTCTTCTAAGGGAGTGTATATCTGTTAGTGACCATGTTTTTGAATTGCTTACTATTAGTGCCTGTGTGTTTTTCTAGATGTGGTTTTAAATAAATAATTATATCTCTTTTACACCAAGCTCTGGTCAGTGTTTACTTGCTCTACTGTGCTCGTCTGACCTATTGTGAATACTCTGTATACTCCCTAACTCTTCTTGAGGGAAGTCTGACTCCTCAGCCACAGCTACCAAGTGAATCTGTGTGGTACAGACTGCTACCAAGTGGGTTTACTGCCAAACACCTGTAGTCTTAAATCTTTTGCAGTGGTCCCAGAGGGAGCTGCACAGGTTTCTGCCTAACATCAGGCAATCAAGGCGAACAGCCATTGTAGTAGTCGGGCAATTGGGCCTAACAGCCCACACCTGAGGAAACCGAGGAGGCATAAAAGGCCACCTCAGGTGCAGGCAAGAGGAGGACTGGAAGGAGCTGGAACGTTAGCTGGAGTGCAGGCTGTAGCAGTGGATGCAGATAGAAGGCACAAGGCTGACAAACCAAGTAGAAGTGAGAGAACAAGAGGGATGCCGGAACGTGGATACAGCAAATTTCACCTGCGTGTTCTGAGAGAGTCCTGTTCCCCAAACTCTGAGGTGCAGAGGGTACGTAGCAGAAGACGTGCAGGAAAGATTGTTTTCCACATGTGAGCCAGATTGCCGAGCTGCTGACGTGCAGGAGACTGAGGCAAGAAGCAATTGTCAAGCCGATGGTCTTGGAAGTAAGAGGAACTCTCAAAACGTATGGCTGGACCAGAGATGCCTGTTCAGGAGAAGGGTGTGGGTCCCCAGCGAGCCAGAAGCAGTAGAAATCGTAGTGGAATTCGGAAAAGCAGTCAGACCCACAGAGCAAGTGTTTCAGAAGCCAGTGAGTGAAGCACAACATTCTAAAACATCGCACGAACAGTAACCAGCTCCTTAAGCGAGTAGAAGTAGTTCATTGTGTTGAAAATCCTCTGAACAATGGAATTGAAACACACACGTATAAAGTGAAGAGCTTCTTACTTGCTTAAGAAGCTAACATTACCAAAACCCATTTTTCTGCTAATTGAAGACTATTACTGTTCAAAAGAGTGGCACGTGTCCCTAATTAACAAGACAACACAAGAGTTACAATCTTTGCTGTGGGAAAACTACATTAAAGGATAGTCGTGTGTACCCAATTGTGATTCCCGAAAGAGGTTATGTGGTGTTGTGTTGGCGTAAGTGGCCTCCATAAGTATTGGTGTTGAGGGAGGTGTGACTTGACGCCTGATGTATGGTGTTTCTTTCCTCTAAAGCTAGTTTGGGAGTGGAGGGAGCTGCAGTCAGAGAACGACAAGCAGTGCGTAGTGGAAGAATGGGCGCTGAGCAGGAGTGATATTGGAAAGTCTGTATAGGCAGACTTAAAACAAATGTAGCAGGAAGGTCGTATGACACAGCTATGCCTTTTGGTAAATAGGGCTGCTGTAATCCTTTGCCGGCCTCGGGCCTGTTGCCCTGCATCTGGGGGTCACGCGTGCATTACGGTCGCCCTCTGTGCTGTGCAGCACTTCCTTTGAAGAAAGTTGCGGGCGATAAAGAGTCTGTGAAAGGTTTGTGTATTATAAGGCCGTCGAAAGCCACCAGTTGTTTTGTTTCTTTTCTGCTGGTGCCACTTGACGGCAATAAGGGGCCCTTTTAATAGTAGCAGGAGGTGTGCTGAGCTATGCACTGGTTCCTCTGTTCCACTGCAGGGATGCAGCTAGGTTGAGTCTGCCATAATGTTGTCAGTACCACAGCCACCCTATGCTCTGTATTTGAGACTGGGACTGTTGGTCCTTTTTTGAGGACTCAGTGCAACGCCTGGTGTTGTGTGTAGAGTTACATAATTTTGCCCACAAGACGTACCTCATTTGGATTTGGCTACTGACTGGTTGTAGTACGCATGGTGACGTTGAAGACACAGACCCAGAGTAAACGGTCCCGCAGTGCAGGTGTGGTGGCAGGAAAAAGGGATTGTAGTCCTGTGAGGAGGCATTTACCATTAAAGGAGCACCTCGTGCGAAAAAAGGTGTAAGAGTTAATTGTGTCCTTAAAAACAGCTTGACTCAACCTAAAATCTCTAATTTCTTATTAAAAGTCCCTCCAGTACTGCGCGACTGCCATGGAAAAGTATCAACAGCATCAAACATAATTGATTTACCATTGACATCGGCTTTAGAGGTTGAACAAGTTATCAACCTTGATTTGTCTAATTTTAACAACTTTGGCGCATTAGACAATAACGGATCATTGCTTAACTTATGCTATCAAATCAAAACGAATTTGTTGGGCCTACCTCATCTGCAGAAAATGTTAAGGGTTTAAATCTTTCAGCCACGCCTAATTTAGAGGCATTGGTATCGTGCTCAGAGAAAATAATAGTGCCTGACAATGAGGTGGCAGAAGTTCAAAACAAATCACAGCTGGCTTCGACAATGAGCATGAACAAACTGCTATCAATGCTGTCCTCTCTGGTAATTAGAGTTGATTCTCTTACGGTTTTGTGCACTAACATTTCGCGTGACCTGCTTGGCACAAAGAAAATAGTCTCCAAAGTGATGGAAGTCATCTTGGATAATAACAGTATATTAAACGCCACAAGGAAAGTTACCCAGTCTAGTATTGAGCCTGTCAGAATGGATGTCCATGGTGTGGAAATGTTGCTTACTACCAAGACTCCCGTACATGAAGGCCCACAATTGGAGCATATCAAATATGTCCATTCCCTGATCCCAAGAAGTGGCATCAATTGACTCCATCAATAATGTTTCATGATGGATCACTGTGGAAAACGAGGAAGATGCACTTGAGGCGCTCTGCAGTGAAATGTCCTTACTGAATAGTTTTCGAAGAACCAGAAGGAAAATAGAAAGCTGAGCCCGGTAAAGTTCCCCTTGATCCATCTTTATCGGGAGGAAGCCACAAGCCGCCCAGAAGTAAATAAGAATTTGGCATGGCTAACTGCCTAAGCAGAGTTGAAGGGCTGCAAAAAGTCACCTTCTCAAATACTATGGGGGATGGCACTCTTAGATGGGTGGAACTGAGGGGTCCTCTGGATAAATGGGTACAGCACCAACTGGACCCCAAACGTCACAAATTATTACCAACATGTGCAACAGAAGAGGAGAGTCGAGCTCATAGCAGGTTCTCGACAGAACAACCCCATACAGCAATAGGAGTGAAACGTATGTGTTTGGAACCCAGAGGGAGCTCCACACAGAGGTCTCCAGTTAGTAAGGCACTGATGGAGCAATCACATGCAGTAGTTCCGGTGAAATGCAAGTGCTTGGAACATGGACGGAGCTCTACTCAGAGGGCTACTTTAAGCAAGGCAATGAGGTATGCATTTGCTGGCTTGGGGACCCTGGTCAAGATTGAAGAACTTCACCCAAGACGGGATAGCCCTTTTCTGAATAGGACAAGATTGCTGGACATATGGGGAAAAGTCCCAGGCCTGGCATCTATCACGAGTGAGATCTGTGGTGTTGAACTTCCAGCCCAGGGAATTGCGATCATGGGCGCCAGTGTTCTATTTCTATTACAAGGGACCTGGCTACTTGATGATCTACTTATCAATGGTTATTCTATTATATCAACACATGCAGTTGGGGAGAAGCAAGGGTGTCCTTCTGGGGGGATGAGTATTGGCGCACATGCTTATATTAATGCTTATATTAATCTGGAACCTTTTATGCCAGAGATAACTTCCCACTCAATCTCAGCCGCTATCATTGGCTTGAGGTCATCGAACTTACTGTTATTGATTGTCAACATTTGTTCGGCCTCAGCCACAGACGGATATAACAAGTACATTATTGTATTATATTGCAAAGTGTTTTGAGCAATTGGCATTGGAAGAATCCTGCTGGAAGGGTATCGTAGCCAGTGATTTAAATGCTCCCCTTTTGATTGATGAATGTGATTTTGTCAATGAGGAATTTGTAGGGAACCCCCAGTCAATTGGATAGGCAGGGCGGGCACATGGGCTAGGCTGTTTTATGAGAACGATCTGATATGTCTCAATAGGATAGCACAGGGAGAGGGTATTGTGCAACAAACATGGTCTAAAGGCACCAGGAAGTCATGTCTTCATTATGTCTTTGTCGATAGAAAAACAAAAGAGGAACGTAAATATTTAGGATTTGTTCTACAACTTTCAGTGATTATGCAGTCATGACATGATGTGGCATTTATAACGCGCCTGTACACAAGTGTTTCTAGGCGCAAAAAGACAAGGAGGGGGAAACAAAGGGAGGACAAATTAACGATCTTACTAGGCCTTGTGTCATTCAGATCATGCATGTGCGGGTAAGAGGGAAGGGGAGAAGTGCCAGGGGGCAGGGGAAGAGGGGAATTGCAGTTAACTCACAAGTGCAGCCAGCGGGTGGCTCATACGTGCAGAGAGAAGGGACTTTAGTGTTGCAGATACAGACCCTTAACTACTGGCGAGCCCGGAGGCAGTGCAAGGGCAACTGGACATGCAGGAGCCTGGGCCCGAGTTCAGAGGGTGACCAGTGCGTGGAGCAGTCGGGTGCATCAGCAGGGGAGAGGAAGAGAGAAAGCAGAAATGAAAAAGGTCTTCAGTTGCTTCTGGAACCAGAGGTGGTTCTGCTCAAGTTTGAAAGAGGCAGGGAGGCTGTTCCAGAGAGAGGCCCCAGCCGAGGAGATTGATCTGCCCCCAACTATCTGCTTGGAGAAGAGTCTGACCCTCAGAGAGTTGGAGGTGTATGAGCGGAGAGCTCGAGAAGGAAGATGTTTTGGAAGAGAAAGTTGGAGGTAGGCCCCAGAAATCCTTGTGGACGATGCAGAGGGTCTTGAAGTTTATCCTTGCATGCACAGGGAGCCAGTGAAGAGATTTCAGACCTGGAGAGATACGATCTCTGCGCTTGAGGCCAAGGACAACTCTTGCAGTCCGGTTCTGAATAAGTTGTAAAAAAGTTGAAAAGTAGAAGCAGGAAGATTTAGAAAGAGGCTGTTGCAATAGTCCAGCCTATAGAGGACCAGAGCTCTGGAGACAGTGAGCTTCTGGGGGAAAGCGGGAGAGGGAAGAATACCTCTGAGCATATGCAGCTGATAGTTTGACTTCTTAGAGACGTCAGAGATGTGAGGAGAGGTTTGAGTCGAAGATGACACAAAGGTTCTTAGCCTCACAGGAAGGAGCAGGAAGAGGGCCCAGTGTGGGAGGCCAGAGAGAGAGAGAGAGAGAGAGAGAGGAAAGGAGGGAGCGAGTGTCCCAATGAGGAGGATCATAGTCTTACTGGCATTAAGGCAGAGATCATTGGCGGCACACCATTCCTGAATTGCGACTAGACGGTCTGGTATGAGAGAAGAAGCAGAGGTGGCTGAGGGGAGCCTGAAAAAGAGCTGAGTGTCATCCGCATAACATTGATAATTGTAGCAGAAAGTAGCGATGCGGTGGGCAAGAGGTGCCAGGTAGTGGTTGAAGATCCAGGGAGCGAGGTTAGACCTCTGGGGAACACCACAAGTAGAGAGAGAGATAGAAGAGAGGAAAGACCCAAGTTGGACCTGAGAGGGTCGGTCAGTTAGAAAGGCAGTCAACAAGGCCAGGGCCTGATCAATAATACCAAGGTTGTTGCAGATGCGATTGAGCAGGAAGGCATGGTTGACCGGTCAAAAGATGAGGATGGATCGAGGAGAATGATGACAGAAGGGAGATTAGAGTCAAGATTGGCGAGCAAGTCTTCACAGGTGTTCAGGAGAGCAGTTTCCGTGCTTCTGGTAGCTCTGAAGTCAGGCTGGTGGTCATGGGGGGCAACCAACAGATTCAGTATGAAGATTAAGCTGGGAGATGGACAGCTTTTCCAAGAGTTTGCCCAGGAAAGGAGTGATGGAGATTGGCAATAGTTAGCCGGAGAGGAAGGATCGTCCGAAGGCTTCGTTAGAACGGGGTGCTTAACGGGGAGGGGAAAGTTCCAGTGGCAAAGGGGTGATTGCAGAAATCAGCAAAGGCTGGAGCAAGGGTGTCATTGTGGTCCTCGATGGTTCTGGATGAGCAGGGGAGAACCTGCTTTGACAAGACTTTCATAGATCAGACTTGTCTAGAAACATCATCGGGAATGAACAGGGGAAATGAGGCGGAGAGACAGCCTCAGACGGGCCAGAAGTGGTAGTGGAGGAGGTAGAGGAAGAGAGGGTGGACAGGGTTTCCTGCGTTTTAGTAGTGAAGTGAGAAGCCAAGACCGTGCAGAGGGCCTAGGAGGGAACAGGAGAGGTAGAGACTGCAGCAGGATTGGCCAGCTGCTTGCAGATTTTAAAAAGTTTGGTGGAATTGTTGGATGGTGCAGAGAGGCAGGCCTGGTTGTAGGCACTCTTCTTAGAGAGGACATAGAGCCTGTACTGCCTTTGGAGAAGGTGGCAGGCCAGTTTGTCAGGGGGTGTGCCCGATGCCCTCCACTTCTTCTCTGCCACCCTACACTTGCTTTTAAGGGCGGCAAGGTCAGAATCGTACCAATAGTTGCACTTGGATCTGGGCTTCAAGCGGATCCTCATGACAGGGGCAAGGACATCCATAGTGTTAGAGATAGAGAGATGAAGGTTAGAGAGGGCTGTGTCAGGGTGTGAGTCAGCCAAAGGTTCAGGAGGAGTAGAGAAAGTTGCGGCGAAAGCCTCAACTGACACACGCTTCATGGGTCGGATGGCGGAGAAGTTAAGTGGCAGTGCTGGAGTCAGCTTGACCTGCTGGGAAGAGAGAAGTGGGAAGAAAGGAGAAAGTAATCACTCCAAGAGAGAGGAGTGGTGAGAGGGTTAGAGAAAGCGAGGTCTGATGAAATCAGAACATCCACGGTGTGCCCTGCAGAGCGAGTCGGGCCAGAGGGAAGAATAGAGAGCGAGAATCGCAGAGGTTGCGAAAGTGTCCTGAAGAAGGGCTGGTAGCATCCAGGTGGATGTTTAAGTTTCCAAGGAGGGGTAGAGGCAAGAAGCGAGGAGGAGAGGTCAGCCCACTCAAAGAGGAAGAGGGCGACTTTGCCAGGCGACCTGTAGATAGTGGCCACATTGAGAGAGAGGCCAGGAGAGATAGAGAGCCTGCAGACCAGGAATACAATGGAGGAGTAGTGCTGCATTGAAATGATAGAAGCAGGGATTCACTCTGGGAAAATAAAGGCTAAACCCCCACCGCGACAGTTGGTTCTGGGTTCGGAGAGGATCTTGTAGCCATCAGGAAGGAGAGTGTCGAAACTCATGACAGAGCTGGCCGTGAACCAAGTCTTGGTGAGGCCAAGTACCTCCAAATCAAGCTCTTCCAGGAGATGGCAGATGTCAGGAAAGTGTTTGACAGCTGAATGAGTTGTGAGAGGAGCGATGTGGAGCAGGTTGCCACATTTGAAGGACTTCCAGGGAGGGGTACAGGCCAGAGGTATACCCTCCGGAAGTGTTGGAGGTGCCCAAGGATGGGCAGAGGAGAAAGAGTCAGTCAGAGAGGGAGAAGAGAGTGCCAGAGGGGTAGCAGAGGAGGGAGGCAACAGGTTGGCCAGAAAAGCAATTGGGGTGCCAAAGAGGTGGCAGTGGAAGGAGGAAGCAGAAGAGCCAGAGAGGGGTAGGACGGGATAGCAGGAGAGGAAAGGAAGCTGATAAGGCACAGGAAGCAAGAGGAGGAGATTGGCTAGAGGGCCCTGGACCAAGATGGTGCCATTTAAGTAGACATTAATGATGGTTTTAGAGGAGTGGAAGGGGGCCAGGACGGCCTCCCATCGAGTGCCACCATTAATGGGAGCAGAGGGAAAAGGAGAGGGAACAGAGGAAAAAGGAGAGGGAACAGAGACCATATGGGAGGTCCATAGGCCTCGAGAGGGAACAACAATGAGTATGTCGGTAAGGGTCTGTCTGGAGGAAGAACTGGTATAGGTATCAGCGAAAGGGAGGCCTGGGTTGGAGACCAGGATGCCCCTTTTGATCTTATTCCAGCCAGACTTAGTGAGCGGGATAGTATAGTCGATAAAAAAGCTGTTAGAGAAGATAGATGAGACAGAGAGACCCATAGGGGGTGCAGGGAGGAAAGAGGGGGTGCAGGGAGGAAAGAGGGGGTGTAGGGAAAAGGGAGCCCAGGCAGGGGGGATGGGATGGGAGGTTGCGCATGGGGGGGCAGAGAGGAGGAAGGCACGGGGGACACATGAAAGGGAGGGGGCAAAACAAAGAACAAGAGCAACAGACCTACAAATCGGATGCAGTACAGAACCATCAGAAAGAAAAGAGCACAACGGGGAACCTAGAAGTAGAGAATGCAGATGTAGTACAGAACCAAGGCAAAGCACAAAGTATAACAGGGAACTGTAAAGTAAAGAATGCAGATACAATACAGAACCAAAAGCAAAACACAGTGGTCAGCAAGGCAATGTGATGCCACAACTGTGGATAGCAATACAATATCAAGAACCGTAGAGAGTAAAGACAAAGGGCCTCATTACGAGTCCGGCGGTAACCAAGGCGGTAAAACCGCCTGGTTACCGCCGGACTCGTATTACCATTCCGCCTCCGTGATTCCCAGAATTACCGGGGCATTACAACCGCGGTTTTCCGGGAATCACGGAGGCGGAATGGGGATCATGGAAACACCGGCAGCATCACGTAATGCTGCCGGTGTTTCCTCGTCCGCCTGCAGGCGGGCGGTGTTAAACCCGCCAGGTCAAACCTGGCGGGAACATCACCTCCCGCCTGCAGTAGTCGGGATCAGGCGGTCCGGAAACAACAGTGGCGGCGGGTTTACCGCAACCGTTATTTCCGGACCGCCTGATTTGTAATGAGGCCCAAAGTCAGTACAGGTAACAAGGCACAGAACATAACAGGACCCTAGAAGAACAATGCGGGCAATGCAAAGTAATGCCAGAACAACAGTGGAGTACGAGACAGTGTTAGAATACTACACAATAGAGGGAAGGGCTGGCATGCAAGAGGTAGGAAGGGAAACGCAAGAGAGGGAATGGAACAGGATGCAGGGACCTATGATGCCAGGGAGCACACATGCCTAGAGAAATAAGGGAGCTCATGCAGCAGAGTTGTGGGCTAAGTATTTGAGCACCGCACAATACAACACACAGATTCGACTTGCCCCAAAAGGGGAAACAACACACACAGATTCGACTTGCCTGATTACCCGCAGCATGTCGACGGCTGCAGGCTAGGTGCTACCACGGCGGACACCGGCAGACAACACTGGAGCGGTAACCTGTGGTCTTTGGCCGAGGGGGACCTTATATGTTGTTGAACGTACACAAGATTTAAAAGCTTAATTACCAGGCGCATTTAAATCCCCTTGGGAATCGTATTACATGGAATGATAAGAATATTAAGAAAATCAGAAATTACATAGATGGTAATATGGCATTAATGGAACAATGGCTTGGGAATAACAATTAGGATTTGACGCTATTTATGCACTGACTTAGCATGAGAATCTGGATTTTCCCCAAAACTTGTAAGCCTCTGAAGCTACATGAAAATATGTTAGATCCTGAGATACTATTAGCTAAAAGCACGTTGCGTAAGCTCCATAGAGATATCAAAAAGGACATTTCTCCAGCATGGGGTCTGGCATGGATTCACATGCTCGTGAATATTCCCAGTCGTCAGGCTGGGAATCCTCGGTAAAGAATAATTCAGTATCAGTATCAGTTTCAGTTTCGTTTCTGATCTGTCTTTCTTATTAGTATCCAATTACTGGTATCTGGGTCATACTGCCCCCAGCCAATGACTGCCCTCTCCCTAAGCCCCTCCTCTGGCAGCCATCCTCAGATTTTTACTGCACGTTCAAGTGTTGGGCGTTTAGATTAGAGTTTAATCTTATTTTTCGGTCAATCGAGCCTCAAGCTCCACCGTTTCTACTTCCGATCAACGGGCACCCGTTTCAGAACTTTCTACGCCCCTCACGGGCGAAGTTTTCGTCGAGTACGCTTCTTGGAAGATTCCAGAAGACCTTGAGGCCTACCCCGTGGACATGGCCCAGGACAAGGGAAGCTCGACGCCCGGATCCAAGCTGTTCAGGAACTGCCCTGGATGCGGATTACAGAATGTGTTCAAGGAGGACGAGCATTCTAGATGCCTCTACTACCTTCACGAAGACAAAACGCACGTGGAGAAGGAATGTGCATTTTGCAAGAATATGTCTGAGCGGACCATGAGGGATCGACGGATCCGCCTCACCAACTGGCTGGAAGGAAAGAGCCCAGTGGTAGGTGAGAAGAAGAAGAGGTCCGAGCGGTCTTCTAAGTCTTTTGAGGGCGCTCCGGCGACGGGGGCCCAACAGAAGGCTAAGCACGTCGAGTCCGCGGGCACCAGAAGCGCCGAACGGTCGGACTCCTCAGCTGCCAGGCAGGGCGCACTTTCACCGACGCCATCAACTACGAGCCAACGCTCTGGCTTGGGGAAGAGAAAGTCGGAGATCCCGGGTAAGCTTCTGCAGAAGCCCCAGTCGATCCCGCCAGAGATAGCCGAGGGGGAGCGAGGTGGTGTCCTTCCCTCCAAGGTGAAGGCCCCAAGCATGCCAAAAGTCGTGAAGGCCCTGATTCACCCAGCTATGACCTCTATCAAGGGAGTTGTGACGGCCCTGGCGAAGCCTATGGAGGCTACCCCAGTGGAGACGACCTCTGGGCCCATAGTTTCCCTGCCACCGCGGAGGGAATCCTCTTTTCAGCCCATCGATAAAACCCCCGTGAAAACCCCGGTGGAAAAAGAGGGGGGGGCCGGTGGTCATCACAGACACGGATACAGCCTCTGAGGAGGAGCTGGTTGAAGTCGTGCAAGGCCTCAACAAGAGGTTTGAGGAGATAGAGTTCGATGGGAGGAACCCTGGGGAGGCGGACGAAGAAAGCGACAGTGGCGCTGACGAGGTTCCCGAGGAGGAGGAGCAACCATCACGCTCGTCGCAGCCATTGCCGGACAACTCGGCGGCCATTTTGATGGCAATCCAAACCTTATGCACAGAGATAAGGACGAGATTGCCTCTACCCCCCAACGGACGCGGGCCCGTCGGGAAGCCCTCCAAACAAGCGGCGGAGAGTTCATTCCCCCCCCCACCTTTCCAGCCCTCACGGCCCGCTCAGCCTTCATCTCCTTCCCCTGATCCTAGGGATGACACAGCAACAGATACGGCCACGACGGGGACGGATGACGGTGGTGATGACGGGATGGGCCTTCCATCACCACCCCCTCGGGCCCGCCCGCCCGACGAAATTGGCTCCTTCCACGCCATGATTTCCAGGGCATCCAAGCTCTTCCAGCTCTGCCCTGAAGAACAGAAGAAGGAAGGCTTCCTCTATCAATGGCGTGAGGCCAAGAGGAAGACTGTACTTGCGGTGCCGTTGCTTGACGACATCTGGGACGAGGGACTTGCTCTCCTGAAGAACCCATCCACGATGCCTGCCAAGAGGGATCGGTACGAGAAGAAGTACCGGGTCCCCGATTCCGCCCCTTTGTGCCTTAGGGCGCAGCCGACCCCAGATTCGGTCATTTCGGCGGCGGCCAAGAAGAAAGCGGTGTGGGCGACGGCTTCAACTTCAACCTCCCCACCTGACGGCGAGGGAAAGAGACTGGACGCCATGGGACGACAATTAAGGTGGCCAATGCCCTAGCGATTGTGGCCCGCTACGACAGGGAGTTGTGGTACAAGATCGCCCCCTGCTGGACTTCCTACCGGACGACAAGAGGGCGGAGGCCCTGGGGATCCTACAGGAAGGTCAGGTGGCGTCGGACCATGCCATAATGGTGGCCACAGACATCGCGGACACCGGGTTCCGCCAGTTGGGTAACGGTGTTTGCCTTCGACGGCGGGGATGGCTCATGGCAACAGATTTCCGCCAGGACGTGCAAACCAGAGTTCTGGACATGACCTTCGTTGGGAACAACCTGTTTGGAAAGACAGTAGATGAGTCACTTCAGGCCATCAAGACCGACACAGAGACGGCTCGGGCCTTGGGAGTTTTGCAGCAACGTCAGCCGCCCTTTCGGAACTCCGGAGGCAAGCAAGGTGCCTCCAAAGTATTCGGCAGTGGCTCCTCGACATACCGCCAGGCAGCCCGCTCCTCGTCACAAGAAGCCTACAGAGGCTGCGGCAAGTCAGGGGGACCCCGTCGCCAAGGAGGCTAGGGCGGCAAGGCCGCCCCCAAGCAGGACTGAACCGGCCGTGGTGTCGGGCCCCCACCTGAGCATCCTGGTGGGAGGCCGGCTGGCGACGTTCGTCAGCATGTGGGAGTCCATCTCCACCGACCGTTGAGTGCTGGATGCCCTGGCCCACGGGCACACTCTCGAATTTCTAAAGAAGTGCCCCCGAATTCCTCCCGTGGCCAGGAAGGAAAATCACATCCCACAACTGCTGTTAGAGGTAAGGGCGATGCTCAAGAAAGGGGCCATAGAGCTCGTCCCGAAGAGGCTCTGGGGCTCCAGAGTATACTCAAGATACTTCCTCGTCAGAAAGAAGACAGGCGGTTGGCGCCCCATCCTGGACCTGCGTCTGTTAAACAAATACATCAAGGCCCAGAAGTTCCGGATGGTCACCCTCCAGCATGTGCTGGGACAGCTGGAGGCAGGCGACTTTCTATCTTAGCTAGACTTAGAGGACGCTTACTTCCACATCCCCATTCTAAGAGGACACCGAAAGTTTCTCAGATTCGTAGTCCAAGGACGGCACTACCAATTCAAGGCCCTGCCTTTCGGATTGAAGTCGGCGCCCAGAGTATTTACCAAGTGCCTAGCGCCAGTGGCGGCGCGGCTGCGCGGGATCCGCGTTTACCCCTACCTGGACGATTGGCTCATCCGAGCAAGGATAAGGGAGCTTGCCGTCGAGCACTCAGCAAAGACCGTCCAACTGCTCACGGACCTGGGATTCTCCATCAACTTCCCAAAATCCCACCTGGTTCCGTCGCAGGTCGCACTGTTTCTGGGAGCCAAGCTTGATACAGTGGCACGACTGGCTTCCCCGTCGGAGGAAAGGGCGAAGGCCATCCTGGGCAAGGTGCAGTGCCTGCTGGCCACGGATGTGGCCTGGGTGATGTCCATCAAGTCACTTCTCGGCATGATGTCCTCTTGCATCTATCTGGTGTGCCTATGCAGGCTGCGGATGCGTCCTCTACAGGAGTTCCTCGACGCCCGTTGGATGCAAGTGGCGGGCAGCTTTGAAGACAAGATCCCGCTCAACGAGGTCTTCCGCCAAGCTATTTGGTGGTGGGGCACCCGCGCGCATCTTGCGGCGGGCACGGACTTTCAGACCCCAGTTCACCAGGAGACGGTGACAACGGATGCCTCCCTGGAGGGTTGGGGAGCACACACCAGAGATCTTCACCCGAGAGGCCTTTGGCTCCCGGAGGAGGGATCACTCCACATCAACATCCTGGAGCTCCGAGCAGTGTTCTGGGTTCTCAGGTCGTTTCTCCCGTCCCTCAAGGGCAAGGTGGTAAGGATCTTCATCGACAACACCACCACGATGTTCTACATCCGGAAGCAGGGAGGAACCAGGTCCCCGGCCCTATCCAAGGAAGCCCAGGATCTGTGGCATTGTGCCGTTTCCCAGGGGATGTTTCTGGTGCTCTTCCACCTAGCAGGGATAAAGAACACCATCGCTGACTCGCTGAGCAGGGAGCTGCACTCATGCCACGAGTGGGAACTGCGTCAGGACCAAGTGGATCGGCTTTTTGGAAGATGGGGCAAACCCCAGATCGACCTGTTTGCGATGACGGCGAACTCCAAGTGCCAGAGGTTCAGCAGCAGGTTTCCCCAGCCGAGGAGAATGGGCGATGCTTTCTCATTCCCCTGGGACTGCCTCTTCCTGTATGCGTTCCCTCCGTTGCCGTTGCTACTGCGACTCGTCAACCACCTCAAGAGGTCCCAGTGCAGGATGATCCTCGTCGCACCGGCGTGGCTGAGACAGATCTGGTTCCCGGACCTTTTGGACTTGTCACCGTCCCCCCCCCAGTCAAACTATCGACGGACGCAGATCTTCTCTCCAGAGAAGGAGGCGCCATCCTCCATCACAACCCGGGGTCACTGGACTTGCAGGCCTGGCTCCTGCGGCACTAGAGTTTGGAGGGTACGCTATCCCGGCAGACTGCAAGGAGGTGCTTGCAAAGGCCAGGGCGTCCTCAACTCTCAAGTGCTATGTACTCAAATGGAAGAGGTTCTCTATCTGGTGCCATGCACAGAAGATTAACCCTCTGCGAATTACGGCCCCTCAAGTGCTGCCGTACCTGCTGTCGCTGGCAAAGGCGGGGCTGGCTCATGCCTCCATCAAAATACATCTGGCGGCGATCTCCCTCTACACCAGAACTACGGGACGATCATCCCTGTGGTCTCATCGCCTGGTGAAGGATTTTATGAAGGGACTCTTCCATTCGTTCCCGCCGGTGAAGGCTCCGGCCCGGCGTGGGAGCTCAATGTGGCGCTGATCAGGCTCATGGGGGCGCCTTTCGAGCCTCTGCATTCGGCACCGTTGAAGTTCCTGTCGTGGAAAACAGCATTTCTTGTGGCCATTACCTGCGCACGGCGAGTGGGAGAGATCCAAGCCCTATCCTGCAAGCATCCATACTCGACTTTTCACGAGACAAGGGTGCGGCTGAGGACGCACCCCTCCTTCATGCTCAAGGTGCCATCGGACTTCCATCTCAACGAGCCCTTGGTGTTACCAGCTTCCCGTTGCCTTCGTCGCCGGCCGAGAGGACTTTGCACTCGCTGGATGTAGCTAGAGCGCTGAAGGTCTACATGGACCGCACAAAGAGTTTTCGGAAGACATCACAACTCTTTGTGAACTTTGGACCTGTGAACCAAGGGAAGGCCCTCTCGAAGGCTTCCATTTCCAGATGGTTCTCCGGCTGCATCATGCACTGTCACCGGTTGGCAAACTGACCGCTGCCCGGCCGTCTGTGAGCCCATTCGACCAGAGCGATCGCTGCTACCACGGCGTTCTTGTCTGGTGTACCCCTGCTGGACATCTGCAGGGCTGCTTCGTGGAGGTTAATGCACACCTTCACGAGATTCTACTGCGTCGATCGGGATTCCAGGGAGGAGTCCAGGGTCGGCCAAGCAGTGCTGCGCAACCTCTTTGCCTGAAGGTGGGCCTGGTGAGGAGGTAAGAGTTGCTTAAGGTTGAGTTTATGTAATTCTTAATGTTGAGCCTTGCCACCTCCCATGGTTGTGCATGTGTGTACTGCTATGTATTCTTATATTCATGAGCATGTGAATCCATGCCAGACCCCATGCTGCAGAAGGAACAAGTTACTTACCTGTAACTGTTGTTCTCCAGCATGGGTCTGGCATGGATTCACATGCGAACCCTCCCTCCTACCCCTCTGCGGCTCTTCACTTGGTCATACTGCCATTTTACGTGCTACCAAATCTGAGGATGGCTGCCAGGGGAGGGGCTTAGGAGAGGGCAGTCAGTGGCTGGGTGTAGTATGACCCAGAGACCAGTGATTGGTTACTACTAAGAAAGACAGATCAGAAATGAAACTGATACTGATTTTTTCTTTACCGAGGACGACGGGGAATATTCATGAGCATGTGAATCCATGCCAGACCCATGCTGGAGAACAACAGTTACAGGTAAATAACTTGTTCCTTACCATACCGAATCAGAAAAAAAGCAGCTAAAGTCTACAGAGTCTACCAGGTACAAAAATTGTGTTAGAAACCACAAGTCGTCCCTCAAATCGGCTTGCCCTATATACGCTTATCAAAAAAGGGAATGACAATAAATGTTGGAGAATGGTCCGAAGGTTCCTAAATAACTGTTCTTTGATAGAATTACATACGATTGATGAGTCAGTGATGCACTTAGCAATTAGAAACACTTCTTATGAGATAACCCCACAGACTCAGACACATTATGAATATTTACCCTCCTCTGAATTTAATGGGGGCTTTGGGTAGGAGAATATCCTTATAATCATTGTCTATTAAAAATTCTCGTGTGCCAGGACCTGATTCACTATCAATTGCGGTATTTAAATCTAACCCATATTTTTTGGCCCACATAGTGGACATGTTGTTTTGGAAAATCTTACAAGAAGGTGAAATAACCCGTTCAAGGAGGAGGGTGATTTTGATACCGGTATAAAGAGAGAGAGCCAATCCGGATAACTATAGACTAGATTATTTCAAACATACTCATGAAGAAAGCGACAAAATGGTCTGCAAAAGCTGAGCAATTATCCCCTTTTCAATCTGGATTCAGAAAAGGTTTTAATACCTTACATAATTTTAGTGTCCAGCAATACATAATTTCAGAGTGCAAAAGAACTTGCAATGACAAACTGTGTATGTGCTTTAAAAGTTATAGTAGAGCATTTGACATGGTATCCCAATCTTAACTTTGCCGAAACTCCATGGCTTGGGCATGGATAGCTCCCTCTCATATTTTATTACTCTATTACACTCTGAGAATAGAGTGGCCATTCACCTGAGCAGTGATGGAGTGGTGACCTCGGACATCCCTACGAATGTTGGTGTTTGACAGGGATGTACATTGGTACCTTTATTGTACAACCTTTATGTGAGTGATATGGGAGAGGCGATCTCTTCTGTAAGAATCTTTCTGCCTAAGTTGGGCGCAATTAAGATACCATGGCTCAGTTACGCTGACGACACAATCCTCCTAGACAAAACAGAAATAGGTTTACAATGCTCCATTATCCTTCTTGAACATTATTAAGATTAATATTGGAAAAAACAAAATTGTGATTATGAGGCACAGGTATAAATCAAATAAATATAAATGGGATATAAATACATCTATTAAGGTTTTCAAATATGTAATTCTCCATTTTGGGAATCCCATTGTAATCATGTGACCTCTAGGATCATAAAAAATGGCTTGTGTATAAAAAGATCATGCGCCTAAAGGGTGGGAATAAAATCGAAGGCCAGGTCGCCCAGTATAGTAAGAGTACAGTGCCAGCTAGACTATACGGTTTGGCAATCCTATCGGAAGATATGATATCATGGTTGGACAAGTTAGAGGGGAGAAAGCTTAGATCGATAGTCAGTTCCAGTACAAGCACTTAGATGCGAGTTGGGTGTACAATTGCTTAAAATGAGTTGGATTATACAACGGTGCCAATTGTATATTTCATTAAAACAATGTGCAGAGACTATGGATACCAGTTTTTGCAAACTAGCACGACTGGACAGTATAGACTGTAGAATTTCAATCCTAAAAGGGTTGAGGCACTCTGCAATGGTACAAATGGCTCTCATTAATATGCAACTTGAACATCTGATGGTCTTCCCAAATTGGCTAATAATAGTAAAGAAGAGAACATAACGGCTAGAGGTGTGTAACAACCTGGATTTACTAGCGGCCAAACCCATGTACTCTGAATACTGTAAGCAGGCACTAAGGGGTCTCCATACTAGCAGTTATACTGCCCTAAAGTAATCTGCAAATTTATTACATATCTGCGGATGAGAGTTTTACCCACATTGGAGCACACAGGGAGGTGGAAAAAGATTCCTTGTGCCAAGAGATTGTGTTGACTATGTAGGCTGGAAATTGAGACCGCCTGCCATGTCCTAAAACAGTGTCAAAAAATTTAAAAGTACTATGGAAGGGGCTATGCACAGTTTATAGTAAATCCTCTCCACAGGGAAGGAGGTCAATTCTGGAGCACAATAATGGGTGCAGAATCAGTGGTAATGATGGCACCTGTGTATTACATATGGAAAATGTGTTAACACCTGCATAAAAGCACAGGAAGAAGCACAAATGAATATGAAATAGCCACTTAAAAGTAGTAATATAGCGATGGCCAACAGGGGGTGTGCCGATGAAGGGATTCTGAGCACGTTCCTCTTCCGTTGCGGACTTGAAAATTATTCAGAGCCCCCTCTTTATGCCCCCATGGGTATGCAACCCCAGACTACAGGATTGGTGAAGTTCCCCCGCCTGTGAGGGCAACACAACGGTTATAATAGGACCTGTATTGGCAGAGTTCTGCCCTACGGAGGCAACGGCCGACAACTAAAGTGATTTCTCCCGCCGCAGACACAAGGAGAGGAAACAGAGTGCAGCCAGGCAGCCTGCCCAGAGGCCCTACCTGACGGCCTAATTGTGGAAAGGGGAGGAGTCTAGAGACATGTGACGCAGTGCAGAAAGGTGGGTGACCCTCTCCGGACACACCCCGATCACTATACTTGAAGGGAGGGCACAGACCGCCTGCCCCCAGACCAACAAGCTCAACAAGAAGCAGTGGCAGGGCAAGGAGAAGGCGGCCAAGAAAGTGGCTGTGAAGAGCAAGATGCCCACAGCAAAGAAATCTGCCGGTGCTGCCAAGAAACACAAAAAGGCTCCCACTGGAGTCATGAAGAGTCTCAAGTAGGTGACAAAACCAGCGGCAGCCAACAGTCCTAAAAAGCCCAAAGCTGTTCCAGCCAAGAGGGCCACCAAGAGCCCTGCAAAAGCCAAAGCCATGAAGGCGAAAGTGGCAAAGAAGAGCCCAGCCAAGGTTGTGAAGCCTAAAGCCCTCAAACCCAAAGCGGCAAATCCCAAAAAGGCTGCACCCAAGATTACGTAGAGGCTTTCGCTGAGACCCTTGCAATCTGCAGCACTAAGGAGATGCCCGGTGGGCCCACGGAGCAAGCGCCAGAGAGGGGGACAGGCCCAGATACCGGAGCATGCTGCATATAGTGGAGACCCCCTTGCTGCCTAAGTTACAAGGGACGCTCGGACAGTGGAGGGCCGGGGAGTTGAGGGCCCCCTACTCAGGAGCATGTGCTCACCTTCCTGCCTTTCTATAATAAGCGGTAGCTGATGTCCCAGTGCGGTCGACCAGGGAGGCTTTGTTGCAGCAGAAAGGAACTGGTTTGTCAGAAGGGTAGCCCCACCTTGAAGTGTAGAGGCAGTCCATCAATTGTGAAACAGTGGACGGGCAGGGTGGATGGCCACTAGTAGCATGCTTTCGATCTGGAGACAGGTCTTACTTCAGTGCATTATAGGCCGATAAGTGACTTGTAGGTGTCATCAACACAAAGTGGAAGTCGTGCCAGTCCACGTCGGGAGCATCACCACCTACATTCAGGTAGAGGTCGGATCACAGTTCTGTGAATTTCTCGATCCAAGTTCCCTTTGTCACAAAAATCCAGCCTATTCATTCGGAAGCGATTTCATATCGCAACACGAAACCTCTCTCCCTGGACAAAATGGAAGCTCTTACTCTACATATCCTAGAGACGGACGACATCGATGTGCTCTCTAAGAAAATCAGCTCTAATCTCAAACTGGTAGCAGACTCCCTCAAACATTTGAAAGTTAAAAACATGTCTTCTGAAAGGAAACCTACCAATCCTTGGTTTTCTCCTGAACTTCAATCTTTGAAAGCTGCCTCCCTTAAATTATTCTATATTTGGAAAATGAATCAATCCCCTATAACGTTATCCAACTATAAAGTATCTGCTCATAACTACAAAAGAGCTATTACTAAAGCCAAGAAATCCTATCTGGACACTAGAATTCTACAGGCACCTCGAATTCTAAAGAATTATTCAAAATTCTGAAAGAACAAGAGACTGTTCCAGAACCTGTAGTATCAATGATTATGAAAAATGACGACTGGTTCTTGAATATTCAGAATGCCATGGCCATTAAACTTAATGGCATTCGAGAATCTATAGCCACTAAAAAAAAGTGCTCTCGACACACAGGGTATTTCACATGGCCAATAACATCTTTACTAGGGATCCAAACATCCCTATCTTTGACTTTTGTTCCCATATCAGAGGTGGAGCTTGCCTCCATTATCGACAAACTCAAAGCTACTAACTGCACAGGGGATCCATGTGCTTCCATTATCATTAAAACATGCCTCCCCACGCTGGTACAGGCTATATGTAAATTCGTTAATGCCTCACTTCAGAGTCGTACGGTTCCAGACGACCTGAAACAAGCCTGGGTTACCCCATTATTGAAAAAACCTAGTCTAGATCAAGCAGTACCCACGAACTATAGGCCAATAACTAATACCCTGTTCCTATTAAAGATACTGGATCGAGTTGCCTATATTCAGTTGGCCCAACACCTTAATTCACACCCTATTCTCAACTCTTTCCAGTCAGGGTTTAGACGAGGCTTCGGCACTGAAACTTCATTACTGGATCTTAAGTCACAACTGCTCCAGAGAATGGACAATCAGAAGGCCTCTCTTCTCATCTCTCTGGACCAATCGGCAGCGTTCGACCTGGTCGATCATAGCATACTGGCAGAAAGGCTTGTGCCTGTAGCCAACTGCTCGCAGTCCGCCACTAATTGGCTACTCTCCTTTCTTTCTAATAGATCTAGTAGAGTATGTGCTCATGATGCCAAAGCTCCTGCTATTAAGATACACTTCGGTGTACCTCAAGGAGCCAGTCTGTCTCCGTGCATATATAATATTTTCATGACTCCTTTCTTCGCCCACCTTGCCCAGGAGGGTATTTTATTCTCTAATTACGCAGATGACACACAATGTGTCATCCCCCCTCACGGGTCAGCACAACCAGGATGAAAGAGAACTAAATCGCATATTCACAATCATCGAACACTGGATGATGCTGAATAATCTCGCCTTAAATAGAGGCAAGACGGAACTCATGGTTGTGGGATCTGACAGCATCTTGTCTAAATTAGACCCAGCGTATAAACATTTTCAGCTGGGAGATGCTCTCATTCCCTCTCTCCCTAAAGTTAAGATCCTAGGGGTGGTGCTGGACCAATCGCTTACTATGAATTCCTATGTGGCTAGTACTGTGTCCTCAGCCACCTACTATATTAAATTGCTATCCCACAAGCAACCATTTATCTCTCAACCCAATGCAGAGTCCATTGCTCGTGCCATCATAGGATCTAAATTGGATTATTGTTGCAGCCTCTTAGCAGGTACTAGCAAAAAAAGACCATTAGTCGCCTTCAGGTGGTGCAGAATGGAGCGGTCAGAGTTATCTCGGGCCTGGCCTACAGAGCACATTTGTCTGAGGCACGCCGCGCGTTGCACTGGTTGCCCGTGGATGCGAGTATCGCCTTCAGACTCATGCTTATTACTTTCAAATGTCTCAAGGGCACTATGCCCCACTTACCTTCAAAGATACATAGGAATAAAATCCAATCGCAGAAATCTTCGCTCAAACAATCAGAACCTGCTCCACCAGCCCAAATTTAAAACCAAAAAAGCCTAATGGGGTGCCTTTGCCTTTGTGGCACCAGCTATCTGAACACCCTACCACTGCAGTTGAGACACTCTGTAGCCCTGAACAACTTCAATAAGGACCTAAAAACTTTCCTTTTCAAGTAGTAGTACACAATGCTCAATCCCTCCGTCCGCTTCCAGATCTATTAGTATGCCTGACTTTTCTTCCTTTGTCTTGTCTGCGCCCTCACACCTACGGGTTTATGGCTGCGCAATATAAATGTACTAAACTAAACACGTCATTGAGTGGTGGCACATAGATGGGAGATCTAAGTTAGCCAGCTTTGATCATACACCAAGGAAGAACGTGGGGGAGACCGCCTTGTGGGACATCATGTCTTCTGGGGGAGGAGTCCACGGCAACTGAAAAAGATTTGCAGCACTAATGGAGATTAGAAACATGAGGGCGGACATTGAAGGAAGGGCTGATAAGATTACCCAAAGGATCGATAAAATGGAGCAGAGACTTGAGGAAGTGGAGCATAACCAATCCTCCCTGTACACCCTGGAGACCAAAATGGATGTGCGAATGTCTAAAATGGAAAGGAGAGAGGCTGAGATCATCCTGAAAAGGGATGACCTTGAAAACCACGAACGTCGGAACAACCTAAGAATTTTCGGGATCCCAGACAAAGAGGGGGGACAGAGATGGACTTGAGAAGAACTGTACATGAAATGACGAGACTCATTTATGATGACGACACCATTGATGAAGCGAAAAATGGAGAGGATTCATAAAGCAGGCGGCTCGGTGCAGGGCCCTAAATCGGTCCTCGCCCGCTCCCACAACTATTCTGATAAGCTCAAGATCCTGGAGAAAGCAAGGAATAAAGTCCCGGTAATGTACGGCACAACTAGAGTAACGATTTCTCAAGATCTGTCTCCTCTTACCCATGGCAAAAGAAGACTGTGCTTACCCATTACAAAGTGGTTAAATGTGAAAGGGGTCCGGTACAGGTGGGGGTTCCCGTTGTCCATTGCTTTTGAAGTGGATGGGTGCAAATACAAACTGCCTACTGTCTTGATATTGGGCAAAATCTTCCTCGGGGCCAGCCCTTTGAGAGCAAAAATACCCAATTCAGCCCAAAATACAGGTTCTATTGTGCTGAGCAGTGATCTCATGCTAGTGACAAATGACACCCTCAAAGCTTTAGCATATTTATTCTAAGCAGTGAATTTCATATACATTTGGGATTCAAGTTAGAGAATATTACAAAGCATAAAACAAAGAGCAATGCAAAATATAGTGAAACATGGAACTTAGATAAACATAGAGAAACATAGAGAAATATAGAGAAACATAGAGAAACACAGTCTTACGTCCCTTTAAGCAGCACTGGGGAGACCTTGGGCCCTCATAAGCTAGCTGTAAACAAGCCCCGCTCAGAGGACAATGCTGAAGGACACCGTATGAGCCAATGCCGGGCACCTGTTTCTGCACGAATCAAGTCCACAGGCGATCTCCCCCTGATCCCATGTGTGCATGGATGTTTTATAATCTCTTGCTGTCAGTCACCATGACGCATAGTTCCAGAACTTTCTCTGTGAGGCTGGTTCATGGAAAAAACCCAGCTCTCTCTGAGATGCTCCCTGCTCGCTCCTACCCCCTCCCTTGGTTCCCATCTGCGCTGGCTGAGGAATGTCTTATCAGTACCTTCCCAGAGAAAAGGAAGATTAGCTTGGAGCCAGGCCTACCGTTAGTGAGGCTGAATATTCTAAGGGAAGCAGGGATGTATTAACCCCATCTGCAAGCTCTAAAAGGCATGCACTCATAGCTTAGTGTTTATAGCGCTTAAGACTGGCTATCTAAGCGCTATATAGGTGCCATGATGTTCCAAACACTCCAAAAATACCTATTAGCTACATAGCTAGGGGCCCTCCCTGCCTGTCTATCAACAATGCTTAATTTGACCTATTTCATACTAGGCCTGCATATTCCTTGTAGCTCACTACTGCATAATGGAAGTGCTACAACAGACTACTGTCAGCATTTTTAGCACATACTTTGAATACACTATTGGCTTTCAGCGGCTAATGCTGTCATCTAAAGCCCTGATTGGCAAGGTTGCAATTTCGTGTATCACTACATTCCACCCCTATTCAACGTTTGTGCGACAAATGCTGACTAATACCTATCAATATAGTATTTAGTGCAGTGATAAAGACCTTGGGGCTTTGCAAGAGGTTTAAGCAAACTATCTTATAGCGGTTAGTTAGCGTGGCATGCAAGGTAAAGCACTACCTAAACAAAAATGTACACAAAGTGAACAGTGACATATACCCTTGCCAAAACCTGGCCTACACAAAAATACCTACGCCAAGTGAACATGGACATTTACTCTAGCCAAAACCTGGCCTACACAAAAATACCTAAATCAATATTGTATAACTGATTGTCAGTTAAAAAGCAGCATGCAGTTAAAATGTCAAGGCAATCCAGTGTAGTCTAATCTACAATGCATTATTGCATTTATGTATGGTTACCAATTCTAAAACCTGGCAGCCTTTCACCCTAAGGGCCTACCCTCCCCCTGATCCCAGGGCATTCAAGCGTGACTATGGGCTGTGTGACTAGACACTTCCCCCAGGTAGGTGGAACCCAACCAGAAACCATCTAATTTCGTGAACAAGGTGAACCCATGGGCACCAGGTTGTCTAAATAAAAACAATTCTACTAATTTACATCAAAACATGGCATGTGTTATTCATGCAATCAAAAGCAAGCAATTCAATCCATATGTATGCTGGTAACTGTAGCTCTGCGTGCCAGTGTGTGGAGGATGGTTGCCCCCACCCAGTAAAAAGCCAACACCTGCTGATTTAACAATGTTTGCCATACAATGCATCGTGTGTATTTAGCAGTCTTGTTGACCTGCCCTATGGCAGACAAAAATGTCTTCATGTCTAAAATTCTGTCATCTTCAATTGGCTGTCAATACTTGTAGCAGTGCTGGGCATATCAATGGGCCCCACTAGGCCAGAAGTTCTATAGCAGAGCTGGCATCAGAACCCATAGTGGCTAGCTTATTGTGCACAGTTTCTATGTCACAAGCATATAAAGCTCCTGCAATTAATGAATCTAGCTCCCTAGCTACGCGCACTCTAGTGATGGGCCATAGAAATGGACTCCATTTGTAGCAGCTTGGTAGTACTAAGGAAACATTGCCTCATGATAAATCTATGTCTAAGTGTAGCACTGTAATAATGAAGGTGTGCATTACCAGTCTACAATTTACATGTTGTCTTACCACTGGAAAATCTAACAGGTTCACAGTGTCTACCTTCTGTGACTTGGAGAATACCCTTCTTCAAGTGGGATATCTACCATATACAATATTAACTTTAGCCACAAACACCATACTACTATCCGGCAGTGGCTGTTTCATCACACCATGGAAAAAATTCATTTAGTCAAGTTATAGTTCATAAGATCTTGGCGAGAACACTCGCTGCAGTTCTTGGTCAGAAAAACATCACATTAGACAAATTAAACAAATGGTATCCATTCAGTGACAAAAGATGCCTGACAATGTGCCAGGCCAGTACTCTAGCAATTCCATGTGGATACTCATTTGCAGCGCTTTTCCAAAGAATTATTCCAAATGTTTACAATCAAAAGGTGACTCTTTGCATTAGTGTGCTGGAGACAGCTGTCCCCACAAAAACATGAAACTGGTTGGTTTAACAAAAAACCGTGTCACACTCTGTGTCATAAAATCAAACATCAAGTCAGTCATGGTTTCATTTACCTGCCTTAAGCTGGCTGTAAAAGTATCCAGTGTTTCAAAGATTACCATTTCAAATTATAGCTCACACACTTGGCAGCATTACTTCAATTAAGAATCTTAACCTACGCACAGGTGACTTTGATGTGCGCACCCATCTTATCTCAAAATAAATTACGCTCCTGCTTGCATAATTCTGCTGCCCCAACAGTTCATAAATCATTCTCCTGCCTACGTGCAATGTAGAATATTTTTTTTTCAAAAAACAAAACATCTCTGGTTAAAGCCATTCAGTTGGAAGAGTAAAACCATTTGGTTTTTTTTTCAGATTCATCTCAACAGTGCATTTAAAAACCATTTTTCAATGTGTTAGCATTCAATTGCTGTGTCACACAGCTGTATGTGGTGCCTGATGTTACAGTCCACAATTCATTGTCCATAGTCCTTTAAACAAGAAAGGGCAAAACATGTCATTTAAATGTGTAGCATCAAATACTTGATAATTAGCCAAGTCTGCACCGTGCCAGTTCAGCAAAAGTTATTACTCTGTTGGACACTATTCGCAGGTTACAGCATTGAGTGCGGTGCAGGGCACGTTAAAGTTGAAATAGCATGTCGCAGTGGCTCGCTTTCTCTGAGAATGCGTCTGACCCTTCTTTGATCAGTGTCACCCACAAACTGCATATTAATTTCTGATATTATGAAATGTCTTGTCGTGCTTTGCCTAGGCAAAATACAAACAGAAATGTTAGGATTTCATCAAAACTTCAATATCAGCGTTATCCACCCCTTCCCATAATACCACCCCCATCTTCAAAAAGTCTCATCAGGTAACTACACACTTTGTCATTGCTACTGCAATTATTTATCACCTTTCTGCATGTTTCTGGGGGCTTATTTACACTCAACCATACGGGGTGTAACTGCCTAATCACAAACTCATTTGTGCAATGCAATCATAGCTGGTCAATGGTACCTCAGACTGATCTGTGCTTTTACAAAGCCATATAGTAAGTACCCAGGTCGCACAATGCTTTTCTTTTTCACCAAAGCGATCACAAATGCCAGGCGCCAACTTGCTTCCAGTGTCCCATGATCTTGGTTTAGGTTGCCCTGCTGGCATCACTCCATTTTTCAAAGGTAAAGTCTTTCAGTCCAATACCGCTTGCAGTTGTACGAGCAGCTTTGTTTATTTATCTTTCTTTTCTTAGCAGTGTCTTTTCAAGCCTCTGGTTTTTTCACTTGTCATTTTTTCAAAGGGCGTTTGCTGTTTTTGAACCACCCCTTTGAGTGCGATAGTCTAAGCCAGTTTCTTTTGTTGCTTCAACAAATCATTCATTCTTGCACTAAGCCGTGTGGCTTCTGGATCATGGCTAATGTGCAGTGTTCATGTTGTACTTCAAAGCCCCGCTCTGCATGTTGTCTCTTGCAAAACGGCTAAGCACTTTTTGTCAGTTTTGCTTCCATCTGGAATGCCATAATGTCTTTGTCAGTTACTCCATCCCCTGGCAATGTAGCTTGCAGTTTGCCAGATGTGTATTTTCTCTTCTCAAAGCGCCTAGAGGTTTCTTCTCCAGTGCACAGCGCTTTACTTCAGTTCACATCACATGGAGCATTGGAATGCAGCTTGCACAGCAATAGCGCTTTACTTCACTTCACATCACATCACATGGGAATGCGGTTTGCACAGTAATGTCTGTTGGAATGGGCAGCTGTCTTTTCTTGGCCCATTCACAGATGCATAGGTAAATGTTCAGATGTGATGTGCCCGTCTGCCATCCTGCATGAAGCCTTTGCTCCGTACCACAGTTTACTGGGCAAATTCTTTACTTTTTGAACAGCTCTCTGTTTTTGCTCCCCCTTCCTCAGGAATGCAGGCATGTTTATCTTTCGTGTGCACCTGGCAGCGCCATTAGCACGCAGCTTATCTCTTTTGCCTATAACTCTTATACTGTGGCGGCTTCACTCGTTTCAGACAGTTCATCCAAATTAACTCTTTCTTGTACTGTTTCTGCTTTTGTTTGCCTTCACACACCTCGCCCAAGACAGCTTCAAGGCACAAGCTCTGCACACACAGCAAGACTCTTGTTTTCAAAAGCGGCACTTTTCTTGTCATTTTTCTACTCCATGTAATTTTGCAAAATGTCAAAGCGTCTTTTTTTTTCTTGTAATGTGCGATCTTTCAAGAGAACTCACAACCCATTAAATCTTTGTGCTATCTTATCACACACAGATGTCAATTCTGTTGTACCATTGCCAAACTATAACCACTCATTTCAGTGCATTTAAAAAATAAAAATGCCATATTTAGTGCAGCTCCCTGCACGTTTTTTTTTCTGCAAGAACAACCCACACTCTATTGCTTGTGGGCTGTTTAATGTGTCAACAACATTTTTCCCCATGTATCACAGTCAACAGGACACTATTTCCAAATCATACATCACTTATAAGGCAACAGCACAAATCCATGGCATAGCATGGGGACAGTCAAAAATACTCCAGGGGCAATTTAGAAAAATATAAATTGTTTTTCCCCCCAACCATTGCAAACTGATTCTGCAATTTCAAATCAGTACACAAAAATCGAAAATCCAAATAACATTCACTCACTTTCCTTTTAAGTGAGTCTCTCACCCAATATAAGCATGGCACAGCCTAAAATGCAATATAACCATTTTAGTGTGTTTCCTTTAAACAGAATTTGCCACCATTAGCACATGGAATTTTACAGTTGCCAAAAGAAAGAAAAAACTCTTTAGGCTCTCAGCACAGATGTTACTCATTCTCCTAAGCATGGCTCATTCCCCTTCCTCATTATTCAGGAATGCCAACCCTTCAAAAGCATATATCAAAAAAGACGAACCTTCGCCTCCGAACATTACAGCCCCCACTCGCTAGCACACTGGGGCTGAGTCAATGGTTAAATCACTATTCACAATTTGCATGTCAAATTCTTGCAATTATTTTTCCTGCCCTCATGACAGAATAGAGATGAGAACTCCGTCTCATTATGCATTCCAAATTACAACTTTAAACTGGGAAACCACATGATAAAATTCTTTTTCTAATTGAGCATACATCTTTCTTAACCATTCATCGGAGTGCTTTAAACAAAGCCATTTCCCGCTCGTTTATTGCCTTGTACTCCCTGGCACCAATCCCATGCAATAAGTCAGTCACGACTGATTTACTGAAGGGAGTCTTAACCACACAAGCTATCGGCCACGGCAAACCGACACAACATTGCTGCCTTTTGAAGTCTCAGAGCTGCAGTGAGACCATCAAGGAAATGCGACAGCCTGCTCCCCACTCTACACTGTGTTCTCTCACACCATTTGTCATGTCAGCATGGCACTGCTCTTCACAAATCCCACAAAGCTGCCACCAAATGTCTTGATATTGGGCAAAATCTTCCTCGGGGCCAGCCCTTTGAGAGCAAAAATACCCAATTCAGCCCAAAATACAGGTTCTATTGTGCTGAGCAGTGATCTCATGCTAGTGACAAATGACACCCTCAAAGCTTTAGCATATTTATTCTAAGCAGTGAATTTCATATACATTTGGGATTCAAGTTAGAGAATATTACAAAGCATAAAACAAAGAGCAATGCAAAATATAGTGAAACATGGAACTTAGATAAACATAGAGAAACATAGAGAAATATAGAGAAACATAGAGAAACACAGTCTTACGTCCCTTTAAGCAGCACTGGGGAGACCTTGGGCCCTCATAAGCTAGCTGTAAACAAGCCCCGCTCAGAGGACAATGCTGAAGGACACCGTATGAGCCAATGCCGGGCACCTGTTTCTGCACGAATCAAGTCCACAGGCGATCTCCCCCTGATCCCATGTGTGCATGGATGTTTTATAATCTCTTGCTGTCAGTCACCATGACGCATAGTTCCAGAACTTTCTCTGTGAGGCTGGTTCATGGAAAAAACCCAGCTCTCTCTGAGATGCTCCCTGCTCGCTCCTACCCCCTCCCTTGGTTCCCATCTGCGCTGGCTGAGGAATGTCTTATCAGTACCTTCCCAGAGAAAAGGAAGATTAGCTTGGAGCCAGGCCTACCGTTAGTGAGGCTGAATATTCTAAGGGAAGCAGGGATGTATTAACCCCATCTGCAAGCTCTAAAAGGCATGCACTCATAGCTTAGTGTTTATAGCGCTTAAGACTGGCTATCTAAGCGCTATATAGGTGCCATGATGTTCCAAACACTCCAAAAATACCTATTAGCTACATAGCTAGGGGCCCTCCCTGCCTGTCTATCAACAATGCTTAATTTGACCTATTTCATACTAGGCCTGCATATTCCTTGTAGCTCACTACTGCATAATGGAAGTGCTACAACAGACTACTGTCAGCATTTTTAGCACATACTTTGAATACACTATTGGCTTTCAGCGGCTAATGCTGTCATCTAAAGCCCTGATTGGCAAGGTTGCAATTTCGTGTATCACTACACCTACCGAGGAGGATATTTGCAGAGTCACAGGAGAGCTCGTAGGAGAAGCCGGAACTCCACAGAGTTCAAAAGAAAAGGTGGCAAGCGACGGTCAATGGCGTATCAAGGGTCGGAATAGAAGATGAATTCCAGGATCCCGGAAGTTTAGAAAGTTGAACATATCCCCGGCGGTCGAGACCTGACCTAATACTGGTGCATAATTCTGCAGTGGACACTCGAAAAGAGGGTTACACTATTAGAGGGGACTCAGGATATAGGGACCCAGCTGTGATTTACTGAATATCCAACCGCCTCTTAGCATTTGGAAAGAAGTCCCGCCAGGGTTGAGGGGAGTTGCAGTTAATGGTTGATAAGGGATTGCTTGGGGGTGAGAAGTGGGGCTCTCAAGTAAGAGGTTTGTACTGAAGGGATCTGATCGAACGGGTTCAGTCGGGTGTTCCGTTTCGACCCAGTGATGCTAACTGGGGAGAGCTGGGTGCCCTTTGGGGATGCAGGGATTGTAGGAGGGGGGCTGGGTTTCGGGAGGGGGGATTGGGACCTCGGTACAGGTTTTTTCCTTTTGATTTTTCTTTTATGGCAAAGTTCGAATTGGCATGGGAAGGCTTGCCAGGTGCAAGGAGGGTGCTCCCGAAGTGGGGTTACATGATGGCTGCAGCGGAGGAAGTGGCACGGGAGGACCGTTTGAGGATTGGCACGCTTAATGTCAAAGGGTTGAACTCGCCAACGAAAAGATCCCTGGTTGCAAGGGAATTCCAGAGAGCGGAACTGGATGTCCTGTTCCTCTAGGAGACTACATTTAGTAAGGGAGAAGAAGGAAGGATCTCTTGTGGATTAGTTGGCCAAGAATATTGGGGATCAGGTCCTTTAAGGAAAGCTCGAGTGGGTATTCTAATAAGTAGAGATAAGTAGAGCGATCAAGGTGGACGTGTCTACGGTCTGGTCAAATGTGGAGGGGAGGGCCCTTCTGGTCTCTGGTACCATTAAGAAGGTGCGCTTTATGCTCGCCAAAATGTATGCGCCAAACCAGAGACGGTTGAGATTTCTGAGGTACTCTCTCGAAAATACTGGTCGAAAGCTTGTGCATGTTGTGCTATTAAAGGAGGTGACTTTAATATATGGGCGAATGTCAACTTAGACAGACAGGTGTTGCGCACTAGGGAACACAAATTGCCAAGACCCGGAAATGGGGAGGTCCGGGAGACATTGGAAGTCTATGGGTTGGGAGACCTATTGCGTCATTTCCACTCACAGGAAAGAGGGTACACCTTTTACTTGTCCCCCCGCCCCCATGAACCCTTTAGTAGGATTGATTATATGTATACTTGTGGGAAGAGGCACAGGGTTCAGAGAATCCCCCGATCTCCTCGTCCGACCATGATATGGTGACAGTGGATTTGGGTTGGTTGGAGATGAGCCTCAGGGGCGCAAAGTGGAGGTGCAATGAATCCCTATGGAAGGGGCCAGTATTCCAGTTGGAGATGGCTAAGGAAATCGGGGAATACTTCAATATGAATCACACAGGCGAGATTGAGAAAATAATTGTTTGGGAAGGTGACCTGGAGGGGGATTTTGATTATGGAAGGGGCTAGGAAAAAGAGGGAGCAGACACGTATTGAAAATAGGCTGAAGGAGGAACACTGGATAAACGGGCGCACAAGTTCTTGGAGGGGCGATAGGACTGTGTTATGGAGGCTACGGGGAAAAAGAGGAGCTCTGCCTTCTGGAGGAAGGGAAAATAATTTGCAACCTTGCAATTTCTGAAACCGAAATTTTATGAGGAAGTGGACAAGGCGGATGCACTCCTGGCAGCTAGGCTGAGAGGGCAGCGAGCAGAAAGATGGGTTACAGAAATTGAAGGGAGGGACAAAGTAAATGAGTCTTCAACAGAGGGGATTCAAGAGGCTTTTGCTTCCTTTTATGAGACGCTGTATGAATCAGAGACTAAACCCGAGGAGGGAGACATCAACTCATACTTGGCGGATATTCACCTACCCAAATTGTCTGATGAGACTAATATACTGGATGCCCCCATATCTGAGGAAGAAATTCAGAAGGCGGTGGCAAGGCTACCCCTGGGAAAGGCCTGGGGGAGGATGAGTTCTCAGTGGGGTTTTACAAATCCTTCCTCACTGGCCTATTGCTATTTATGACAAAACTGTTTAATGACATACTAAATACTGGGATATCGCCGGAGTGTTTCGCTCAGGCGTTTATCACCTTAATACACAAGGAGGACAGGGATACTTGGACATATGGTGCATATCGCTAGGGGTGTAACGGTATTAGTTTTATGACGGTACGATAACCTTCTTGCCAAATGGCGGTATATCATGGTTATCGCGGTATAGAAGGTGGAGTTAACTAATCTTAAATATTTTCTAAAAGGTCATAAATTGTCAGATTTATCATCACAAACAAAAGCAGGCACCCAGGGCCAGAATTGGGCTTTTCAACATACTTTCCACTGAAAGCCACCCCTTGCTTCCACCAAACACAGACACACGTGTGGAGAGGAGGAGGGGCGGGTGGAGCCCTGCTGCGACTGGCAAAGCAAACTGAATAGCTTTTCTTAAGTGGTCATTTAGGCTTTTAGCTCTCCCACTGGCTACTGGTGAAGATGAACATGTTGCCATCTTGATAACCTGCATGCCACAGATCAATGGAGGCTGATGGTAGTATATGCTTGTGCACATATGTTAGGCAGAAACCTGTGCAGTTCCCTTGGGGAACACTGCAAAAGATTTAAGACTACAGGTAGAGCAGTAAACCCCTTTGGTAGCAGTCCGCACCACCCAGATTTACCTGGTAGCTGTGGCTGAGCAGTCAGACTTCTCTCAAGAAGAGTTAGGCAGTATGCAGAGTATACACAATATGTACCCAGACACAATAGCACAAGCAAACACTGACCAGAGCTTGGTTTCAAAAGTATATAGTTATTTATTAAACACACATAAGTTGAAAACACTCTAGCAAAGTATAGTAAACACTTCAAACACAGTTATAACGAAAGTAGATTCAATCCTTTCTCCTATCTAGACAACTCTAGGTTAACACCACTTAATTAAAACAGAGGTGAGTGCTTAACGTTAGATGACACTCTAGTAGTTTCCAAGAAAGGGAGAGAAAAAGCAGGAATGGGTTAAACACACCACTCTAAGGTCCAGAACACTTGCAATAGGTTCAAAGAAGCACAGGTGAGCAAAAGTCACTAGGCAGGGCCCACTCTTAGAGTAGCCGGAGCGAAAATGTGCCCAAGATCACACTGTTATTAGGGATTCAAAGTCTTGCAAGGAGTTAGAAAGAGTTTAGAGTGGTTTAGAAAGTTTAGCCAGGGTGTCCCAGGCACTCCCAGGGTCGAAAGCCGGGGGCTAAATCTACCCCGTACAGTCGGTAGCAAGGGAAGCCAGGCGGAACACGGTACCTTAAGCGGAAAGGATCCTCCAGCGGTGGCAGTTGTTCCAGGCAGTGGCAGCAAGGCTCGACGTCGGTCAGGGGAGAAGAAGTTCTCGCTGAAGAGCAGAAGAAGAAGGTCGTTGCACTGCCCGGGAAGAAACCAGCCGCGGAGTCCTCCGGTTAAAGGGTTGTACCGACTTTCGTGGTTTGAGGTAAAAGTGGTGGGGTTCCGGTTGCCGGGGTGCTTGGCACTGGCAAGGCGGCCACGAGATACCTCGAGAAGCGAAAAGAAGGCGAAAACTGGTTGTCCCCACCAGTAAAGGGAAGGAGCCACTCCGTTAAGAGTTCTCCTCGGTCGTCGGGAAAAGTGGTGAGACGGTTCAGCAGGGCTCCACCGGGTGGTGTCGTCGAAGCAGGTCGGCTCAGCTCTTCCCTCGTCGGATTCTTGGTCCTGTGGCGACTTCTGAAGTCCCAGTCCCCAAAGCCCTGCTTTTATGCAGCAAACCCCCATTCACCCAGCCTAGCTGTCACTCAAACATGCTAAGTGGTGAGCCGGCCGGCTCACCACTTGGGCCAATCAGGACGGAGTGCGACTTGAGTTACCAAGGTAACTCAGTCCAGGGTGCCTAAATCCCCCTCCACCCCTCCTAAGTACCCCAGACAGAGTGGCACCACTTTGGAGGGCTTCTGTGGAGAAGCCCGCCAAAAGTGGAACAAAGGGCTCCACTTTGGGTCAGAGTTACAGAGGCGAACACCAACGCCATTTTAGAATCAAGTTTTGGCAAAAAGTCCCAACCGGAGTTATAAAAATAAATATATAAACCGGCGGTATGTTTAAGGCTACCGTAAATAAATAATTAAATGTGTTAGCCTAAAACAATGGGAAATCCCATAGGAAAATATTCGCGGTCGAATATAAAACGTAGTTTCCACTGCCACCAGCCAAAACTCGATCAGGGGGGACGGAGACGTGCCCCCTCGACTAACAGACCCTGGGGCAATCGAATTGCCCCAGCCAGTACGTCCACAATATGATGGTTTGTACTGGTTCTGTTCAGGATTCAAGACTAGCAAAGTCTTTTGTGACTTTACATGCCCTGGGAGACAGTAGTCAGTCCCAGGGTATGGAGTCTATGTTGGGGAGTCCCTAGGACACCCCTGGGTCACGGCACAGAGGGTGCTGTGTAACCCACATCACAAAAATACATGAGGCCCTATGGAGTAAAAGACCCCATAGCCCATTCAACACAAGGTTTGTCCAAGATAACACAGTTCAACATGTCCAAGAGTGAGGGAAAAAGAGTCTCACTCTTGGCAGGAGAAAAAAAGAAACCCCAGAAATCCAGCAAAGCCGCTGGGGGACTCACTAGGTAGGGAAATTCAGCCCAAACAGAGAATTCTCCCTAACACTCGCCCCCCCCAGACTAAGGGACAGGAGGATTTAATCCACTCCTGGATGAACCTCATACCTCTAGTCGATGATATACATCCTAGAGAGTCCATCAGCATTTTGATGGTGACACCTTGACCTATGTTCAATGGAGAACTCAAAGGTTTTCTTTTGCAAGCTAACGGACCTACAGACCCTTTGAGGAACATCAGTCTTTTTGTTATAGGGGATCTGGTTGACCAGTCCCTCAGAAGTTGGTACAACTTCTGAACCTATGTTAGGCTTTTTCAAGGGGTCCTTATAAAGGATTCCCTTAGATCTAGAGGGGCCTCCAAGGTTCCTCACCACCTCTCTTGTGGGAGCAGGTTGGGTCTTAGGCCTCTTGGTTGGAGGGGTTGGGGTTAGGCAATGTACCTGCTTCCCCTTCCTCTTAGATCTACCCTTACCTATTTTAGGAGTTTCCCCCCTAATATTAGGATTTGAGTTGGGGTCTTCAGTAGAAGGTCCAACAGTCTGAAGGTTTTTGGCCTTAGACTTTTCTTTTCTGGTTTTCCACCAGCACTGAGAATTACCAGTTCTCTCAGGTCCAGATAGGGGCCTAGTTGGTCTATCCACCTCTTCCTCAGAAGCAGGGGGAGTCAGAGACTCTGAGACTAGGGGAACAATGATGGAGCTTGGTTGGGGCGCCCATGTTCCTAGCATACTATCCTGAAATGTGCCTGGGTTAGAGGTCAACTTACTAACACCAGGGCTTGTAGTGGGGTTCTCAGTAGAGGGTCCCACAGGCTTAGAAGGGTCCTTCAAGGTAGCCTGTCTAGCCAATTTGGTTAAGTTCTGCGTCTCCATACTGGGAGGCCTGGGGGTATGTGACACTACTCCTAGAGTTCTTAGGTCATTCCCTAACAGGACCTTCCCAGGTACCTCAGTCTGAACACTGACAGGGATCCTCACTGTCATGTTGTTACACTGAATGAGGGCTGGTAGGATAGGAACCATTTGGACAGGGCCTCCAGACATCTTAGTGGGACCTTTGGGTGCTTTGGCCACATCCTCAGGTTGAAAGAAGCTTTCATCCACTACTGTTCTGCTGGCCCCAGTGTCTCTCCTGGCAGGAGTATCCTGGCCATTGACAAGAACACTGTCCACATAATACACCTTAGAGTTAACAGGTAGGGAGTTATACACAACCCTATTCTGGGGACTAACCAGACCCATAGGCTCTAAGTTTACAGTTGCTTGAAGACCCAAGGGTTCTTCAGCAAAGAGTTCAAAGTGGGCACTAGCCATCTGTACTTCATCCTCAGGAGTGAAGGCTAAGGAGACTGTGCTGATCCCTGCAGGTTTACCCTTGCACTTGGGATCTCCTTTGATATGGTCAGTACCCTGACAGACATAGCATTGTCCAAATGCTCTCTGGAAGGGTGGCTTGTTCTGACCTCCTTCTGGCTTGTGGCCAGAAGGTACAGTAGCCTGACTAGGTTTCCCATGTGGCTTACCCTGGTTATTTTGTGGTTTGGGGCCCTCTTTGGGATAGGAATTATTAGAATTCTCTTTGGAGTCTTTTTTTGGCTGTTTCTCCCCATCCTTCTTCTGAGTTACCCCAGAATCCTTGTGAGTGGCCCTGTTGGCAACCCACAAGTCAGCAGCCCTAGCCAGTTTCCGGGAATCTAATTCCTTGGAATCAGCCAAGTGTTGTCTGAGCTCAGGAGAGCAGGCATCATAAATAGTCTCCAACATAAACAAATTCTTCATACCTTCATAAGTGTTCACCTTGTAACCCTTAATCCATCCCTCTAAGTTTTTCAACCCTTCACTCACCCAGGTAGCCCAAGGGGTACCATCATGCTTTTTGAGGCTCCTAAACCTCTTAAGATACTGGGAAGGGGTCTTCCCAAACCTAGCTATCAAAGCTAGCTTCACACATTCATAGTCCTTCCTATCCTCCTCCCCCATCTCCATTACCACATCAGTTGCAACAGGGGGAAGCCTAGAGAACAACCAGGTGAGTAAGTCATTTCCTGTGATGTTCTGGAGCCCATGATTATATTCAAACAGAGACAACCAATCCAGCACATCCAACTTAGGCTCATACATACCAATCAATTCTTTAGGCATCCGGGGTCTTTTAGGACTGGAACTTCTAGAGGAGCCAGAGAGAGAAACATTCTCAACAGATAATTTCTTCATTTCTAAGTCATACTTGAGCTCCATTTCCCTTAGCCTTAGTTCTTTGTCAGTTTGAGCATTAAGTTTCTTATACTCCAATTCTAGTTTCATTTTCTCTAGTTCAAAGTACTGAGGACTAAATGTGGGACCTGGTAAAGGTCCAGTAGGTACAGCAGGTAGAGCAGGCAGAGGCCTAGGGGGGTCAGTTACAACAGCCTCACCCTCCTCTTCTGACTCTTCCTCAGAATCCTCAACATTTTGCTCCATGTTAACTTCAATACTGTCATCTACAGTTGCTGGAGTGGTAGGTTCCTCTGAACCATCACCCAGACTTTGGTTAGCCAACAATCTTTCAATCAGCTCCATTTTCTTGCCCTTAGTCAGGAGATCCTTATGTTTACAGAGCACTCTTAAACAATCAGCAGTTTTGGCTGCAAGGGACTCTTGACTATAGCTTTCTATAACTGACATGTTAGAGGATTACTTTTATAGTGCTAAGCTTTGTGGTTAGTTGCACTAAGGTATTCAAAGCACAATAAAATGTATACTCAATACAAATCCCACCGCTGTACACCAGTGTTAGGCAGAAACCTGTGCAGTTCCCTTGGGGAACACTGCAAAAGATTTAAGACTACAGGTAGAGCAGTAAACCCCTTTGGTAGCAGTCCGCACCACCCAGATTTACCTGGTAGCTGTGGCTGAGCAGTCAGACTTCTCTCAAGAAGAGTTAGGCAGTATGCAGAGTATACACAATATGTACCCAGACACAATAGCACAAGCAAACACTGACCAGAGCTTGGTTTCAAAAGTATATAGTTATTTATTAAACACACATAAGTTGAAAACACTCTAGCAAAGTATAGTAAACACTTCAAACACAGTTATAACGAAAGTAGATTCAATCCTTTCTCCTATCTAGACAACTCTAGGTTAACACCACTTAATTAAAACAGAGGTGAGTGCTTAACGTTAGATGACACTCTAGTAGTTTTCAAGAAAGGGAGAGAAAAAGCAGGAAGGGGTTAAACACACCACTCTAAGGTCCAGAACACTTGCAATAGGTTCAAAGAAGCACAGGTGAGCAAAAGTCACTAGGCAGGGCCCACTCTTAGAGTAGCCGGAGCGAAAATGTGCCCAAGATCACACTGTTATTAGGGATTCAAAGTCTTGCAAGGAGTTAGAAAGAGTTTAGAGTGGTTTAGAAAGTTTAGCCAGGGTGTCCCAGGCACTCCCAGGGTCGAAAGCCGGGGGCTAAATCTACCCCGTACAGTCGGTAGCAAGGGAAGCCAGGCGGAACACGGTACCTTAAGCGGAAAGGATCCTCCAGCGGTGGCAGTTGTTCCAGGCAGTGGCAGCAAGGCTCGACGTCGGTCAGGGGAGAAGAAGTTCTCGCTGAAGAGCAGAAGAAGAAGGTCGTTGCACTGCCCGGGAAGAAACCAGCCGCGGAGTCCTCCGGTTAAAGGGTTGTACCGACTTTCGTGGTTTGAGGTAAAAGTGGTGGGGTTCCGGTTGCCGGGGTGCTTGGCACTGGCAAGGCGGCCACGAGATACCTCGAGAAGCGAAAAGAAGGCGAAAACTGGTTGTCCCCACCAGTAAAGGGAAGGAGCCACTCCGTTAAGAGTTCTCCTCGGTCGTCGGGAAAAGTGGTGAGACGGTTCAGCAGGGCTCCACCGGGTGGTGTCGTCGAAGCAGGTCGGCTCAGCTCTTCCCTCGTCGGATTCTTGGTCCTGTGGCGACTTCTGAAGTCCCAGTCCCCAAAGCCCTGCTTTTATGCAGCAAACCCCCATTCACCCAGCCTAGCTGTCACTCAAACATGCTAAGTGGTGAGCCGGCCGGCTCACCACTTGGGCCAATCAGGACGGAGTGCGACTTGAGTTACCAAGGTAACTCAGTCCAGGGTGCCTAAATCCCCCTCCACCCCTCCTAAGTACCCCAGACAGAGTGGCACCACTTTGGAGGGCTTCTGTGGAGAAGCCCGCCAAAAGTGGAACAAAGGGCTCCACTTTGGGTCAGAGTTACAGAGGCGAACACCAACGCCATTTTAGAATCAAGTTTTGGCAAAAAGTCCCAACCGGAGTTATAAAAATAAATATATAAACCGGCGGTATGTTTAAGGCTACCGTAAATAAATAATTAAATGTGTTAGCCTAAAACAATGGGAAATCCCATAGGAAAATATTCGCGGTCGAATATAAAACGTAGTTTCCACTGCCACCAGCCAAAACTCGATCAGGGGGGACGGAGACGTGCCCCCTCGACTAACAGACCCTGGGGCAATCGAATTGCCCCAGCCAGTACGTCCACAATATGATGGTTTGTACTGGTTCTGTTCAGGATTCAAGACTAGCAAAGTCTTTTGTGACTTTACATGCCCTGGGAGACAGTAGTCAGTCCCAGGGTATGGAGTCTATGTTGGGGAGTCCCTAGGACACCCCTGGGTCACGGCACAGAGGGTGCTGTGTAACCCACATCACAAAAATACATGAGGCCCTATGGAGTAAAAGACCCCATAGCCCATTCAACACAAGGTTTGTCCAAGATAACACAGTTCAACATGTCCAAGAGTGAGGGAAAAAGAGTCTCACTCTTGGCAGGAGAAAAAAAGAAACCCCAGAAATCCAGCAAAGCCGCTGGGGGACTCACTAGGTAGGGAAATTCAGCCCAAACAGAGAATTCTCCCTAACAACATATACATACACACACACACTCTTTACGTTACATCCTTTAGTTTACTTGCGGGCCAGAAGGTGTTCAGTAATCACGGACATGTTACCCTTTGGTATGGCAGCAGGGAATACCCACAGAGATGAGTGAATTTCACAGTGTGACTTAATATATGTAAATGCAATGATAGAACCAGGGAAATCCCCCATTGTCATATGTTTAGAAAACATTATCCATTATAAATATATAAACCCCAAAGCCACCAACCCAAAGTAAACCCTTTTCCTTCTTGGCACTGCATTTATTCGTCCTATTGCTAACATATTGATTTTGTGTCAGGCACGTGTGGTTTATGGAATGGCATTAAAAACTACTCCAACTGAAACTACTTGGCAGACGACACATCCAACAGTGCAAGACCAAGACTGCGCAGCACTTGCTTTCTGCAGCCTTTCCAAATCAGACTGAAAAGCACACTTAACAGTATAAACGGTATACCGGTATAAACAATGTGACGGTTATTATTGGTCAATTAAGTGGTTCACGGTATCTTTAACGGTATACCGTTATACCGTTACATCCCTAGTGCAGATTGGCCCAATCATCCGTAAAATATCTTGGCTTCTTCGTAGGGAACGGGAATGTACAACCCCAACACGAGAAGGTAAAAGCTTTCTTGGATACACCAACTCCCAAGACCAAAAAAGATCTTAGAGTATTCCTCGGGTTTATAGAATATTACCGAAGGTTTATCCCTACCTTTTCGGACAAAACAGCCCGGCTGACAGATAAACTTAAGAAGGCTGTACCCCAGAAACTTCATTGGAATGACGAAGATGAGATATGTCATAACACCTTGAAGCAGACGCTATGTCAGAACCGAATCCTAAAAGTAGTCAACTTCTCTAAAGAGTTTGTTTTACAGACAGATGCCTCCCTTACAGGGATAGGAGCCATCCTGTCCCAGGTTTGCGATGGATTGGAACATCCCATACTATTCACCAGCCGCAAGCTGTTCCCACGTGAAATAAAATACTCTGTTTTGGAACTGGAGGCCCTGGCCATCAAGTAGGCCATTATCCATCTTAGGTACTAGCTATTGGGATGAAAGTTCACACTTGTTACAGAACACTCACCCCTAGTTTGGATTAGCCAACACAGAGACACCAACCCCTGGGTCATGCAATGGTTTCTAGACCTAGCATTTGCTTACTGCAGCCTTTCCAAATCAGATTGAAAAGCACACTTATGTTATAAACGGTATACCGGTATAAACAATGTGACGGTTATTATTGTTCAATGAAGTGGTTCACGGTATCTTTAACGGTATACCGTTACATCCCTACATATCGCCCAATTTCCCTTCTTAACATAGATACCAAAATCTACACCGGGTGCTGGCTAGAGGGGTACATGCCAAGACTGATCCACCCGGACCAAGTTGGTTTCAGCATGGCATGACGGGGAGCTGACACGATGAGGAAACCCTTACACCTGATGCATGAAGGCCATGGGATAACTGGGGACACCTCCCTCCTTTCAGTGGACGCCAAAAAGGCATTTGATAGGGTATTGTTGGGGTTTCTCAAAGCAGTGCTCATTAAGTGTGGTATAGGGGAAAAGCTTCTCTGCGGGATTATGGCAGTGTACGCATCCCCAAAGGCGTGTGTGGCTGTAAATGGTGGATATTCCCGTTGGTTTGGGATTGGGAAGGGGTACTAGGCAGGGCTGCCCCTATTTTGCATTCTCAGTAGAACCTCTCGCCCAGAAGATTAGAGAAGACCTCCGTGTAGAGGGATTCCTGGTAGGAGGGGTGAACTATAAAGTCGCACTTCAAGCAGACAATACGCTTTTACACATAAGGAATCCCCTGACTTCCGTTCTGGTGGCCTGTTCAATTGATTGAGCAATATGGCTCCCTGTCGGGATTTAAGATTAATACGTCTAAATCAGTCCTTTTTCCCTTGGACAGGAATAGGGATGGGGAAATAGGGAGGTTCGCACCTCCAGGTGCGCAGGTCAGCCTGGGAACGTTACGATACTTGGGAATCAATGTTACAAGGGAAATTGGGGAATTATTTGAGGCGAACTCCTCCCCGGTGGCCAAATTGAAGGCGGTCTTGGAGAAATGGAGCAAGCTAATAGTATAATTGTTGGGCCACCTCAATGCTCTTAAAATGGTTTTCCTCCCGACGATCCTTTATATGTTCCAGATGCTCCCCATCCTGATCCCAGGCTCATTTTTTCAGGAGACAAAGGGCTCGCTCTTGCGATTTCTTTGGCTGGGGAAAAAGATAGGATATCGAGTGACATTCGTCCTACCCAAAGAAAACGGAAGAGTAGGCCTACCAGACGTAAAACTCTACTATAAAGCCGCTCAACTTGAGTTCTTATACCTCATCTTAGGGCCCAAAGTGATCTCAAATGGATTAGGTTGGATAACTAACATTTGAACCTTGCCACAGTGGGGGGGAGTGGCTGTGGCTACCGAGAAGTAAGCTCCCCCGCAGAATTCGGGAGCATCCTATTGTGGGTACCATATGGGACATCTGGAGACAAGGTGTAAAAATGAAAGGAGTAACGACATGGCCCTCACTCCTTGGACAGCTCTCAGTGCCAGGAGTTAGGGAGGCTAACCCGAACCCCGAGAGATTCCAGAAATGGTTTGAGGCAGGACTGGAAAGGATTGGCCATCTATGGAGGGAGGGTAGGTTCATCATTATAATCGAGCTGGAGGAGTCGCTTGGCATAGGTAAACTCTGTCTTCTCGAACCTTCAATTAAAGGGCGTGTTAACGGGAGTGGGTTGGAGGGAACAGATACAGAGACCTCACCCCCTTTGAAAAACTCTTGGATAAAGGGACTGAAATGAAGGGACTGATCTCTGCGATTTATGGGGCTCTTGTGAAATCCGGGAGTGGGTCCACTGAGAAACTTAGAAGACGGTGGGAAGGAGACCTGGAGGCAGGTATAGACCCAGCTCTGCGGGGTAGACTCTGCAGGGCAGCTTCTGAGACACTGATTCCAGTCAATATAAGCTGCATGCCATCAAGCTCCTTTACAGGTATATGATCCGGTCAGACTTTCCAAAATGCCAGCCCTTCTTGTTGGTGGGAATGTGGAGTGAGGGCCAACTATTGGCATATGTGCTGGGTGTGCTCAAGGGTGTAATTCTTTTGGGATGAAGTCCTGGGGTGGATGAAAGAGCTGGACGGTATTGCCCAGGTTAAATCGCCCTTGATTTTGTTTGGTTTGGAGGGGGATGATGGAGAATATGTCAGATTGCCGAAAATGGCCTTGTGTAAACTTCTAGCTGCAAGAGCTTGTCTAGCCATGAAATGGAGAAGTGTACACCCCCTGCCCCAGGAAAAAGGGAATGGATTAATGTTGCTATGGCTATATGTATCATGGAAAGAATAACAGCAGGGCTCCATGGAAAGGCAGGCACTCTAGAAATGGAATGGGGAGAATGTATTGATAAATATATGAATCCCGGAGCAAACCTATCAGCAGGAAATACAAATGAATAAAAGAGGGGGATCTCTGAGTTCATGGTGGAGATGAACAGGGGTAGTGCCTGGAATGTTCATGGAATCAGACTTGAATGCACACCTGAGGGGTGGCCAGGTGCCAAAGTCAATGTTTGTGAAGTTTTAGTCATCTAAAGGTTTAAAGATGTGGTTCAAGAAGGGAGAAATCAGTACCAAGTGGTGTTGGGGTGGTGGAATAAGAGGAGAGAGTTGGAGATAGTTGGGGGATGCTATTGTTGGGGGTAGGGAGGTGGAAAGAATGTGGGTTTCTGCTCACCAAACTGCCTCACAAAGTCGATTACTGTATTTTACCAAAACGTATAATAAAGGAACATTTATTTAAAAGTAGTAATATAACAAGGTGCCCTCTTATGAATGGGAATGTGTTGTAATATGTTTAATAGGTCTATTGCTCCAGGCACCTCCCACAGCTCCATGACCATGCTGCCTGCTCTCCCCCATGCTCCTTCCATTCCTCAACCCCACCTCTCCCCAGTACCTGTTGCGAGACAACTAAGCTGCTCCTTGTGCCTCCTCCCCCATGGTACTCATTGTGCCCTCCTCATGGTGCCGCAGCACCCTCTCCCCTTATGTACCTTCCCCCCTTTCCGATTATATTTCATGTTTAGCATGTTGAAAGAATGTTTTTCTTGCTCGATGAACAATCTGCCATTTAGATTTGTTAATTCAATTAATGTCTACACTAAATGCAACTGCAAAAATATAAGCAATATCTCAAATACAAGAGTGTGACTATTTAAAAATGATAGTATAAAATGTATTCAAAATGAAGTCCAATAATCGATCATAAAACTAATTTGGTTGCAACATTTAAAATAGTGTCTGAAAAGGATACTTAGCCCACTAAAGTGGTCTATTTAAAATTGTTAAATAGTGGTAGATGCCTAATTTAAGGCGTTTCTTTAAATTAATTATACGAAAAAGTTACGATTTGTAATTTATTCTCCTTATTTTTTCTCACCATTTTCACAGCATCACTGTAGAAACTGTGGTGACATATTTTGCAACAGCTGTTCCAGCAATGAATTGTCACTTCCATCCTACCCCAAACCTGTGCGTGTCTGTGATACTTGTCATACACTTCTTCTTCAAAGATGTTCATCAAATTCTTCTTAATACCCCGGAAGAAGACGAAAAAGCCAAGTTTCTTTAATATGCCAAGAACGTTGCTATATTCAGCAATTTAAAATGACGTGTATTATTTTTGCTGTATGTCATAGAAAAGAGGAAGCAAATGTTAATGGTAATACAAAGTCGTGTCAGACCCACATATTGTGCCTTGCATGTATAATTAGAGGATCGCTAACAACGGTTGTTGCGGAGTGGCCTCCGCCTATTCGTTTGTTTGAAGGAATAGAGGGGGCAAGAGATGTTTAGTTTGTAAAATGGCGATTGTTGTCACTGCCTCCATTTTGCCCTACGATTGACTTCCCTTGCTTGAGGTTCAGACTGTATATTACACTTAATGAAAAAATACCAAGCAACGTTGAAAGTTAAACAACCACCCAACTTTAAATGATGTTTTTTTATTTTAAAGAAAATATGAAGATACTATTTTTCATTCACAGATCTCCATTTTCATCCATCTCAGAATAGGTGTACTTTTATGTATCACAACAGTGGCACCTTATGTAAAAATAATGTTCATAAAATGTACCTAAAAAGTAAAAGCGATTGTGATGTTTTTTAACATTCCAGCGTTGCGTACATTTTTATTTTTTAAAGTTCACTTTTGTTTAAGCTTCTTTTGAACTAGGCAGCAGTTGTTACTACAAATGTATCATTACATCCATGTTATTTGTATTGTATAGGCCATTTCAGCAAACAAGAGTCCTTAAGTTGAATGTGGCTTTTCTCGCATTATTTTTGAGGGCGAGATTTCCCCATATTGGTCCGATTTCCTTTATAAATGAAATGGGGAAGAATGGCACTAGGAAATTCTTCGTAATCCTTTTAGTAGTTTAAGAAGCATCCCGTTGGGTCCATCTACATTCTTTTGGCAGAATCGGATGTAGGAGGTAGGAGGTAGGACACACACCTCCCCCTATGGTGCATAAAAGTGTTCACACGCTGTCTTCAACATCCGCAATTGCAGTCACATTTTTGAAGATGTGGATGTGAGCCGGTCTTTCACTCAGTACATCTTTTGGTAATTGGTCTCCTTCTGGGGGAAACACAATTTAGCATTAAAATACTAACATTTTGTAAAACAAATTATAAAATAAAGTTTTAATGCAGGCTATTTTAATACTGATTACTGGTATTAGTGAATGAAACTATATATTGCTTTTCTAACATGTCGATACAAAGTGTATTGTTACTAAACATTTAAGACTAAGTCAATTAGATGCACACAATCATGTATTTTCTGTATTTTCATACTTATTCTTTGACATTTTCACATTTGTTTTGTTGAGTATTCATTTTGCAATGGACTTTGTACTTTTGTATGTATGAAAGTAATTCAGAGAAAATCTGGTAGCTTCCTAAAAAATGATGAAATAAAAATGTTACTGAATATTATGTATCGAGTAAAATTATGTGCCTTTATGATGATCTAAAACGGAAGTAAGGGAATTCTAACTTAAGTATTGATGAAATGTGTATTACTATAACATTTTTTCCACAACATAATAAAAGTGGCAATTTTATTTTTACATGAAGTCTTGAACAGTATTTTCCTTATCACCGTTTCTTTTCTAACCATTACAAGCAAGTGTTACATATGGAAATCTATCTACATGCATTACAAATAGCACAGTACCAATGGGACAGGACGTAACCCCCAGGTGTAGTTATTTATATATTATTTCATTTCCTAAGTGCAGACCCTATTAAGAGTCGCGGCAGAATGCTTTTCCGATACCAAATAAGTGTGAAGTTACAAAATATTCAAGAGCGATTGAATGAAGAAATAATATTTTGACGCCTATAACACTTCTATATACTGTCCCCTTTTCATCAATACTTGTGTGGTATAATCCACTATGAAGTAGGGAATGTGTTATAATGTGAAAAAGTGTCAACAATTATAAAATAAACGATGCTGGGCGTATGTGGTCATGCCCAACACGCATCCTTCTTCGCGCATGTTCCTGGCTCCAACCACAACTCCTTTCTGTGTGCAGATTTGGCAGGAGCATGCACTCTTGTGCCCTGAAGAATCAGGGTGAGGTGCTGCATTTTGTGTGAGAGGGCACATGCAGATTCGGATCTGCACACCTTGTGCTTACAATACTCAACCTGGTCATTTCTGGCCTGGCTGTGCACTCTGTGATTTTAGAATCTCACTGGTAAGGCGCTCAGAAGACGAATCCAGTAGTGCGTGTGTCCCCCAAGTTAGCCCAAAACTGTCAATGGTTATCTAGCAGAGCAGTGGGATTTCACTCTTAAGGGGAGGGGAGTAAACTTGTATCCAGGTACAATTATTCGCACACAGTAGCATACACAATACAATTTAATGAGCATAAATCCATATAGGTTTCTGTGGTTTGTGAATCTGCTTAGGTTCAGATGCTATGCAAAGGCCAACATCCAGTGGTTGTTGCTGAATTTTACACTATGTCCTTTGTTTTCAATTTAATTTCAAAAGGGTGTTGACAAGGATCTGTCTGTAATACTATCCCTAACCTATGTGCAGTTACCCACTATCCTTTCCACGTCGACGTGCCCAGATTGTTTTTCTCCCACGGTCTGGTGGTCACAATCTTGCAGAGTTTGGATATGGTTATAGAATAAACTCTGAACCTGGAGTGAAATTGCTGAGTGAAATACTGTTAATCCCAACACTATTTGAAAGACGGCCACCATTTGCTGACTTCGAGCTTGACGCCGGTCACAGTCTTCTTGACGTTTGACGCCTATTTTATTTATATTTATTTATTTATTTATTTTAATTCTTATAAAGCGCCAACATGCCCGTAGGCCTCAGGGCGCACATAGAAACTTAACAGGACAGATAAAAAATAGAGTAGCCTGTATAGAGCAGAAAAGGAGATAGGTTAAGGAGTTATTCCATGTTGAATACGGAGTAGTTCTGAATCTGCCGCATGTGGGCTGGAAGTTTGTTCCAGAGTAGGGGTCCCTGTGCATCAAGAGTTGTGCCTCCAAATTTAGCTGTCCTAATTTTGGGCTGTTTGAGAATGATGGCCAAGGATGACCGAAGGTTCCTAATGTTTGGCTTAATGCTTATACGGTCTGACAGGTAGGTGGGACTGCTGAGACTAAGGCATTTATGAGTCGTGGTTAGTATCTTATGGGTTATCCGATGTTTAATGGGAAGCCAATGAAGTTTTTTCCTGAAAGTGGAAATGTGTGTGCGACGGGACTGAATGAAGATATTGGGCACAGCATTATTCTGAGCCACTTGTAATGATTGGATGTTGAGAGCTGTGGTGCCCGCTAGGAGGCTGTTACAGTAATCCAATCTAGAATTAATTAAGAGCGGTGTAAATAAGAGCGCAGATGCCAAATGGCAAACAATAGGGAGAGCGTGGGGAGGGCTAAGTTGGAAACATAAAGTTAGCCAACCTAAAATGCCTTAATATTCCCTTTTAATACTTATTTACAGCTTCCCGTCCATCTTCGGCAGCGATAGGGAACAATCTGTTTAAATGTTGTCCCTGCTGCAACACTAATTTCGCCCGGGTAAACACGCACCAAGTGTGCAATAACTGTCTCCCACAGGACCACAGTGAGGATCTCTCTATCTATCTATATTGGTTTTTATATAGCGCTAAATCGCCCAAGGGCCTCAGAGCGCTCACAAGGACAAGAGACATAACATAAAAACATAAAGAGCAAGCAGCTGGGAAAGTCAGGAAACCAGAGCATGAAGAAGAGAAAGGAATTACTCAGTGCCATCATCAAATAACCAAGTCTTGAGCTGCTTTTTAAAAGTGCTAATGGGTCCACCGTTTTTTTATAGGCAGAGGCAGTGAATTCCAAATCTTGGGGGCCCAGAAGCTAATATTGATACTGCCAACTCATTTTAGGAGTTGGCGAGGTTGCAGTAAATCCTGATTATTATTAGATCTCAGGTTTCTCCTAAAAGGTGCTTTCTGTATTTTGTCTGCAAGATATTTGGGTGCTGTACCAGATAGGCATTTAAAAACCATTACAGCACTTTTAAATTTAATTCTTTGACCAACTGGAAGCCAGTGAAGATTCCTCCTCTCGGCCTATATCTTTGAATGTTTACTTAAGCCATTTACTGCTCTAACGGCTCCATTCTGAATGGTTTGCAATTTTCTTATATTCGATTTTGAAGTGCCCATCAGCAAACTGTTAAAATAATCGAGTTTGGAATTAACTATAGCGCCAGCTATTATGACCAAGTTGGGCTTGGAGAGATAAGGACGAATTTGCCAGAGAAGGTTAGAGAAAAAGGCACAGGTAGATCTGAGATATGAGGCGTGCCTTTTGAAAGAGAGATGCGAGTCCATAAAAACACCTAGTGTTTTTACATGGTCAGAGACCATGATATTGCTGTTGTTAATCTTAAAGCTACGATATTTGTCTTCTACATTTTTTAATCTCTGGGGGGTACCGATTATCATTAGCTCGGTTTTGGCTTCATTAAGAGCTAGCGAATTAGAGGCCATCCAGAATTGTATAGCTGAGAAAACCTCTCTTACTCTATGTGCATCTTGTTTGTAATCTCCAGATAGAGTAAATACCAACTGGGTGTCATCAGCGTAATTTGTAAACCGGACACCCATAGTTCGTAACATATCACATAGTAATTTGGAGAAAATATTGAATAAAAGCAGCGACAAACATGACCCCTGTGGGACTCTACATAAGAGTGGGATTATTAAGGAGGAGAAATTCCCCTTTACGACTGCTCCAGATCTGAGACCTAAAAAAAGATTTGAACCAGTCAGCAGCAGACTGGGAGCATCTACCAACTATGATAAGTCTTTTGGCGAGAAGTTCATGGTTGATCAAAACAAATGCCGAAGAAAGATCCAACAAAAGAAGTAGTGCAGGATACCTTTTTCTATAATGGACGCAATATTATTCTGAAAGTCCAAAAGAGCTGTCTTAGTGCCAGGATGGGCACGAAAGCCAGATTGTTCCTCAGCAAGAATGTTGTTGCTTTCAACACATTTTTGATACTGTACGTAAGCAATCTTATCTATGATCTTTAATAGAAATAGTACATTGGTAATGGGTCTAAAGTTAACAGGTATTGAAGGATCAAAATTATCTCTCTTTAAAAGAGGAGTTATCCAAGCCTCTTTGATGTTATTCAGTACGTAAGATTCATGGAAGGATTGATTTACAAGGTGCGTAACCCAAGGGGCCAAGGTAACCGCAAAATCTTTGAAAAGTTTTGCTGCAAAGGCATCCCCCTTACAAGAGGAGGGCTTTAGTTTGTGAATAATATCAAGAACCTCTGATTCTGATACTCTTTCAAAGGAGAAAACTTCCAAGGGGACTTTGGGACCTTGGTCCGATCTCTCTGGTATCAGGATGTGATTCGAAAGGGTATGCAATTGCTCTTTGATAGCCTGTTGATGTTTGTCAGTTTTACTGTTGAAGCCATCATGAATGGCTTGGCACCAGGCATTGCTTTCTTGTGTCTGATTAATAAACAAGGGGTTCTTCAATTCTTGCAGAATGGAAAAGATTTCTTTGGTATGGGATTTGGCCTGATGGATTCTTTCATTAAGGTGATTAGCTTTGGCATTCAGGATTATTTCTTTGTAGCCTTTAATAGCCTGTTTATACCACACAATATTTTCAATGGATGTAACTTTTCTCCAGGATCTTTCATCTGTCCGTTTGATTCGTCTGGCTATCAAGATATCCTCTGAGAACCATTTTTTCTGATTGGTAGATTTATTAAATTTCGCTGGTTTAAGAGGGGCGAGCACATCAAATACTGTATAGTTGGCTGACGTGAATAACTGGGAGAACTCGTCAAGAGAAAGATATTTCTGTAATGAGGGGAGACGTGGGAGTACTAACTCCTTAAAAGTAGCATGCGTCACATTTTTCTGGTTACGCCAGGTTTTCAGATGGTTATTCTTATTAGACATATGGGATGCTGGTGCTTGAGTCAAGCACTCAAAATGAATAAGATGGTGATCGGACCAAATACATTTCACAATGGAAGAAATATGAATATGTTTTTTTTGTAGTGATCCAGTCCAGTGTATTACCACCCTTATGAGTGGCACTGTGGACCTGTTGTTGAAACCCGATGGATTCCAAGGATGAAGTTAAATCCTGGGAGGCTTCATCAAGAGAGTTGTTATACCAGTGATTGAAATCACCAAGAATGACAAAGGAAGATATGTCCTTGGACAGATTACCTTTGATAGGCATTAATTGTTCTTCAAAAAAGCAAAGTGGTTCTAGGGGGTTGGTATTTGTATTTTGTACTTGTATTTTATTGAATTTATATAGCGTTTTAATCCTAAACGCTTTACAAGAGGAATCAACAATATACAGCAAGCATTACATAACAATTTAATTAAACCAGAAAGCAGTACAAAAAACTATTTACATTATGGAACGGGAAGAAGAGATGGGAGGGGCCAAGGAGAGAGAAGAGATAGTGGGTGGGAGGAAAGGTGAGAGAAGTATGAGAGGAGGCAGAGGGAGTAGGGAGAACGAAGGAATAGAGGAAGGTGAAAAAACATACAGGACATAAGGAAGGAGAGAGTGGAGAGAAAGGCGAGAGAGGGGGAAGGGAAGTAGGAAAGGAAAAGGAGGGGTTAGAGAGAATACTGAAAGAAGTAAGAGGAAGCAAAGAGTTTTAAGGAGGTGACTGGAAGAGAGGATTTTAGGGAGGCACGAAAGCAAGTGAAGGAGGAAGTAGAGAGGATGGAAAGAGGAAGGCGGTTCCAGTGGTAAGGGGCAAGGAGTTGGAAAGAGCGCAAGCGAGAAGGGGCACAGGGTGGAGGTGGAGAGGAGAGAAGGTAGAGATTGGACGAGCGGAGAGAGCGAGAAGGAGTGTAGAAAGTGACGAGGGAGGAAAGATTGGGGGGCAAGACCATGGAGGGATTTGAATACGAGACAGAGGAAATTGAATTTGAGCTCGGAATGAAATGGGAGGCAACCTAGGGAGGAGAGAGAAGAGGAGATGGAGTCATGGGGAGAGAGAAGGCAGAGGGAGCGGATAGCAGAGTGGTAGATAGACTTGAGTGGGGAGAAGTGAGAGGAGGGGAGTCCAAAGAAAAAGAGTAGAGCAGTAGAAGAGTCTAGAGAAGATGAGTGAGGAGATTAAAAGTTTGTTAATGTTATTAAATGTTAGGAAGGATTGAATTTTACCGATGTTGTAGAGGTGAAAGCGGCAAAATCTAGCAGTAAGAGAAATATGGTGAGAACGGGAGAAGTGCAGGTCAAGATAAAGACCAAGGTTACGCGCATGGGGAGAGAAGGAGAGGTTGGAGGGGGGAGTGGAAGGAGGAGGGAGAGTGCATGCAGGACAAAAAGAGGTATATCAGTAGTATGCTAATAGAGGAAGTGGGGTTTATGTTGAATTTTACCATGAGAGCTTTGCAGTTGTCAAGGTTAGGACAATTGACAGCGAGCAGTTTCAGGGTCGGTCTAAAAATAGCCACCCCCCACCTTTACCACTATCTTGCATGGATTGAATGGTTGAGTATCCCTCAGGGGTAGCAAGAAGCATTGCATGATTTGTGGATTCAGACATCCATGTCTCAGTAAGAAACATGATATCCAAATCCAGCTCTTGCATCTTGTCAGCAATTTCAACTGAATGCTTGACAAGAGAGCGGGTATTAAGGAGGCAGCATTTCAAAGTCGTAGACTTTGTATGAGGAGTCGAGTCAAGCTTAGCTTTATTGGAGTATAACGTATTCTGAAACTGGGGCACTTCCTTACCATGACCCTTGGTGACTATCTCACGGGTTACGTGGTTACACAAAGCCTCAGACATAGCAGTCTACTCGAGACAGGGAGCAGATAAATTCAAAATGGGTTTGTTGGTTCCAGGCTCCTTACTCAAGGACCTCTGATTAACCATATTCTCATGAGCGTTATCATTTCCCATGAATGATGTCGTGGGTGAGGTAAATAAGGCTAAGGGAGGGGCAGGCACACTGTGAGCCTCGAGATTGCTTATTGACATTGACATGATTCAACAAATCAGGCTCTCCTGGAGACCCCTGCCCCCCGGACATATACAAAACAATTCTCAAACAAAGAACCCCTTTGGAATACCACAGGAATCACCTCAACCTCTCAATCTCAACAGGTAAAGTACCACAGGCCGCTACTCAAAGACACAACAGGAAATGTAGAGGACCTATCCAACTACAGACCCATTTCCAACATACCTTACATAGCCAAACTGCTAGAAACGTACGTCTACAAAATAACCCAAGAACTCATAGAAGAACGCTGCCTACTAGACCAGGCACAAGTTGGTTTCAGACCAATGAGAGGAACAGAATCAGCTCTCCTCTCAATATGGGACGACCTAAAAACGAATGCAGACTCGGACAACAGTACCGCCAAGATTCTCCTTGATGTATCCGCAGCTTTCGACACTGTCAACCACGACATCCTCATAAAGAGATTAGAAGGACTACGAATAACAGACACCGCCCTACAATGGATCAAATCCTTCCTAACAAACAGAACCAAAACCGTATGGATGAAACCTTTTAAGTCCAAACCTAGAGATTCCACGTGCAGAGTCCACAAGGACCATCTTTCTCCCTGCTTCTATTCAACATCTACATGTACCTATTAATCAAACTCATCAAAAAACACGGCCTCACATGCTACAACTACACCGACGATACTCAAATAATCTTCAACATACAAGACACCCGAGAAGAAAACACCACACTAGAGAATTTTCTTCGTGATAAATTCAACTGGATGAACCTCAACCACCTCAAAATCAACCCAGGCAAAAGAGAGATAATGATTGTTTCAAAAAAAGGGAGGCGACATCAGCTACATCCCCTGGCCAAGAGAGCTCAGCACCACACCAGCACCATCAATCGTAAAAAACCTAGGGGTCCTGATGGATAGCAACCTCATTCTAGAGCCACAAGTAAACGCTCTGCTCAAGAAATGTTTCTTCCTCCTGCGAGTGGCAAAAAGGATCCTTCCATTCCTGTCGTTCACCAACCAAACACTTACCATCATCGCTCTGATCATGTCCAGAGTAGATTACACCAATAGCCTATACCTGGGCATGCCTGAACGACTTCTAAAAAAAACTACAACACATACAAAACGCCACAGCCAGACTTATCCTCAAGCTACCCAGAAGAGAACACATCACACCTGTGCTAAAAATACTACACTGGCTGCCTTTAAAACAGCAAATTAAGTTGAAATCCAAGTGCATCACGCACAGAGCAATACACAAACAAGGCGCAGAATTCCTAAACTATAAACTACGCCTACATCAACTGAGAAGAACAGTGAGATCAAGTACCGACATCCACCTGGCACCAAAACCCTATAACGGAAGAAAACTTGGAGGATCCTCTTTCTCTCACCAGGCACCGAAAACCTGGAATCACCTACCTAAGAATATACGGAACACAACAAACCACCTAGCATTCAGAAAACTCCTCAAATCATGGCTCTTCACAGCGTAACTACAACAGCGACGCACAAGATTGCCCACCCCGTTAAACAATGATGAATAAAAACACCAACCTCGGTCACTCCCAAAATGGACATACACAGAACCCAAAGAATGGACCCTACGACAGACCATAAGATATTATGGGAAATAGCCACAACAGGAGGTTAATATAGACTGATCACTTACTCAGACCGAGACGAAAGCCCGTAAATGACTCATCCACTGCCTCCCGGCCGTACCATATCCAAACTCCCAGCGGACAGATTTGAACAGAAAGTATGTCAAAGGAGACCACAACACCTGCTCCAACACCCAAGGAGGAGAATAGACACCCAACCCACATTAATCAATCCATCAGAATGAGAACACCTACAGAGCACGCTAGAATAGAATGGCGAGCGCATCGCACCAACTAAAAGCCAACCCACAACACTCACTCCATCAGAATTAGAACACTTTGAGAGCGCGTTAGAACAGCACAGGGAACGCCTCTCACAAACCTAAAATCCTGCCAGGCGTAACCCCTTTGCCCATCCTGATGAGATTGGGAGGATTAGCGAGCGCCAGACTCGGACAGAGTTCTGAATGTTAGCATATTAAACTTCATATAGCCCACTAACAAAAAACTCAGCATTTCTGCAGACTTATCTCATAAATCTCACACAACCATCTCTCGCGCAACAACCCGCACGCACTTCACAACACTGCAACAACACATAAGCCGCACCAACAGCACACGGGAATTGACATCAATCCGATACTCGCACCAAAGCTCAGCACCCGGTGTATACCGAGTTGAAGCTGCCAACAGAACACCACTCGTCTCACTATCCTACTCCTGCTTCACCTACTAACCCATCCCACCTTCTCGCTTGCAGATCCGCCAGAGTGTCTGGGGACCAAGTCCGTTGGTGACGGTGCGCGATACAAATACCTTTAACATTTAACATAATTGAATGTGTTTTGTCATTTCAATCCACAATGCAGTTCTTACCTCTGAGATGTGTCTTGCATGCTTAATGGCATCCAGGACTTCTTGTATACCCATAATTATGAGCGGAGTAGAGGTCCGTACTTCAATGTACCTTCTACGGACCGCTACTGACCGCTCCCGACGCGCTGACGCGCCTGTCAGTTAATTTTACGGTTGCTAAGGGAATACAATTATGCTGGGACTTGTAGTTCCTAGACATGTATCTGCCTTCAACAAACCTGGTATGACAGTGTCAATACCGAGGGAATGGCAGTGTGTCTACCAGCGATTGCCGGTGACTATTATAAAAAAAGATGCACAATAGAAAGCACAGAAAAATAACAGTGTAAAAAAACATAGTTATGAAGTAATTACTAGTATTAATGCGGATGCTGTATTTAAAAGAATAACATGCGCAGATAGGCAGATAAAAGATAAGAGGAAGCAGGCTAACAGCGCTTCCAGCAGCAACAAGTATGCAGGATAAGTGTTAAGCTTGCAAACCTTTCAAGCCGAAGACACTAAAAGATCTCCAGGCAAAGCGCTGGACGGCATACCCTATGCAGTCCCAAAAGCAACAAGGCGAATTAACAGCGTAAGTGGAAGATGTTGAGGCTGGAGAAGGCTAAAGAAGGCAGTGTCTGCTTTGAAAGCGATGCCAAGGAGCCACAAACTGAGGAAACAGCATTTTACCAGCAGTCTGTCCCCAGCAATGTAGGGCACACGCCAAGTCACGCTTCTAGTGATAGCTACAGAGTATTTCACATGTTGTTTTCGAAGTTTGCGAAAGGGACATCGAATGGTCGTGTTTGTAATATTGTCCCTGTTGTGACGTCTACTGTACAGATGATCCCTCAAGCTTTGAGGTCCCTCAGATTGTTTTTTCCGCCATCATGGTCAGACGTGGAGTCTGTGATACACAGAGTTCAACTAACATCCTGAAGACCTTCTGACTGCCGAATCTCATGACTGCTCCAATTCAGTGACAGGCTTCAGCCTTGCAGTAGGGAGAGTGGGGGTACTGATTACCTTTCAGAGAATGCATACTTCCACTTCCCTCATGTACTACCTTTTTTTTAGCTACCTTTTCAATTCAAATTAGCAGTGGAGAGTACTAATTTTAAATTTTGTCCAAGTTGTAACAAAGTACCTGTATAAGGACATCCATTGAGTGTGCAACTACTGCCTTCCCAAGACCACCCACAGGGGGCGTTGTGCAAATTATTTGGGCCCAAAACCCTTAAAAATGATGCACCAAACGGTGGGTGGCCCATGTCATAATGGCCGAATCTGAAACCCCCTATTGGCATCTATGAGTCGGACGTGGAAGGCCAAGGCAGCAACGGCTGTGTTTCGGAAGACATTTCGAGGGAAACTTCCGACTCGCGCGCGTCAGTCCCCAGCCCTGAAAGGCAGTTGCAATGTGCTGCTATGGGGAAAACTCCTGGCGACAAAGACGCACATAAAAAGCACACAACCCCAAGCCGTTCTTCGACGGATGCATCAAAGGAAGGCTGCACACCGGCGGAAGGCACCTCACAGCCGACTGACCATACATGCCATAAACCCGCTGCGCTTCCGCATCTAGTGCAAGGCGATTAGACAAAACAGGCACCATCAGGCGTGCATGAAAGTCCCTCAGCACTCCAGGAGGAAAAGGGGGTCCCTGCCCGAGAAGGGGCATGGGCCTGGGGGCCAGGGCAATTGGCTTGGGTAACGATGGTGAAAAGCCAACAGATGATGGAGAAGTACACCGATCCCAAATTTCTGCAACAGAAACAGGAGGAGGCAGGTCAAGGGACAGAGGGTGCTGCCACGGGGGATCAGGTGGAGTGACTCAGGGTGCCTTGATGGAGGCTGTTGAGGCCACCACAGCTTCACTGGTGGGGAGTATCAAAGAAGTGGGGGTGGATGTGTTCCTTGTGAGAGCAGACTTGCCGACGGTGTGTGATAGGGTTACAGAAGTGATACAGAGAGTGAGTACAGTGGAGGATGACCTGCAACACCCCAGTCGAGAGGGTGCACATGGTGCCCGGCAGAGCTCCGCCGCAGAGTATGACAATGGCCAAAATTGTGAATTTCAGGGACAGGGACGCTACCATGCAGGAGTCCAAGAAAGGTTAGCTACTAAGAAGTGGGCAATAAGAAATTACAAATGTCCACTGACTACGATGGAAGTACAGCGACAACGGAGAACCTATGATGCAGTGGTATCAGGTAATATTATCGCCACCAAAAATATCGCCGTACATATGGTCGTCGGGAACGGCCATAGGCGATATTTTTGGTGGGGATAATTTATGGGCTAAATGGATGGGGGGGTTGCGGGGGTGTCCCCCGCTCCCTTTTAAAATATATGGGGGTTTGCGGGGGTGTCCCCCACAGGTTCCATGGGGTAATATTGCTACAAAAATATGGCGACATTTTTGCAGCGATATTATCACATGGAACCGATGCAGTGAGACAGCGCCTTAGAGAGTAAAACATTAAGTGCATGATGTTCTTTCCCGCTAAATTGAAGATCATTGCAGACTTTATATCACCGCAGAAAGTGTGGAACAATTTGGAATCTCGCCACAGCACCCTGGCTCATGGTATGAGGGAGGGGTTATCGAGGTATGGGGACTGACTCTGGTCTGGGAGAAGACTGGTGTGAGGTTGGTTGTGGGAGCTTGTACCAGAGCTATGACAGTATATTGGATACTGGAGGGTTGAGGCAGTGAGAGATGAGTGTGTGGCAGGCGGGACCGGGGCAGGGAGGGGAGAGCCCCTGGATCTATTTTCGTTCATCCACGGGACGGAGGAGCAGCGTGGAGGGAGTGACCAGTGGGTCAAGAGCATTGAGGGAGGAAGGGGGGTTTGGTTTTGGGCAGGCAGGTGGAGGGGGTGTGGGATGCATAGGGGAGTTGGCTGTGGCTTGTTTTGGGCAGAGTTGAAGGAGCAAGGGGTGGGGAGAGGGCGGGGTCGATGGGGCTGGATGAGAGGGGTGCCTGCATGGCAACTGTTGGCATAGTTCACCGGTTGGGCGATTATGTTATGTTCATCTAATTGGTTTGTTAAATTGACAGTACAGAGTACAACAATTTCTCAGGGATGGCATGGAACAGAAACAGGGGAGGGGGGATTGTGGAGCTGGGTCTTCTATGCACATCGCATGGGGTGACCATTTGAAGATTGGGATGTGGAACATCAGGGGTCTGGGTAAGCAGTTTAAGTGCCTATGGGTTGTAGGGGGGGGGGGGGTTCCTGAAACAACATCGCATTCAGCTGGCTATGCTCTAGGAGATGCATATGGTGCAAAAGGATTTGGATTCTCTTAGGCAGTAGGGAGGGGCGGTAGTGGGCACAGCATACTCTTCATACGCTATGGGGGGCTCTGATTTGGGTAGCTCCTAAAGTTCCTATACAGGTGGAGAAGGTTTTGACTGATAAAGTTGAAGGGAAGGTGGTGCCTTTGGTACTCTAGAGGGGGGGGGTCAATTCCAATGCACCAAATGTAGATGACAAAGCTGTTTTTCCTTCGGTACTGAACTTTGTGGGGGATATAGGGAGGGACTGTGTATATGGGGAAGGGATTCGAACTGTCTTCTAAATCCGGATCCGGATAGTACAGGGAGATTGAGGCTGTTCAAACAGCATGTGGAGGGGGCACGCCACAGGGTAGTTATGGGCCTGGACTTGGTGAAGCTGTGGCAAGAGTCGCATGGGCAGGAGTGGGGTTATTCCGTCTTCTCGTGTGTACATGGTTCACACGCCCACCTGGACTATATATTTGTTGGGGCAGAGCACTTCCACTCCTTTAGCAACACAAAGTATTTTGTGAAAGTTCTCTCAGATCACTCGCCTTTAGTGACACAACTGCTGGGTTTGAGACAAAGGTCGCCAATATGGCTATGGTGTTTACAGGCTACGGTATTCGAGAACGTGGCGTTTGGCGAAACTCTACAGGAGCAGATTGTGCAGTTTTTTAGTATTGACGAGGGATCAGCCGCAGAAGCAGAGACTTTGTGGGAGGCCTTCAAGGTAACAATCAGAGGGGTCTGTATATCCATGGTTGTAGGAGTGAGAAGGACATTGCAGGACTTAAGGCGGAAGCGAGAGGCGAAGGTGTCAAATTTAGGGAGTGGTCTTCCATCGGGAGGTGCAGGAGTCACTGGCGAAATTTGACAGGAGTCGGCAGGATGTGCGGATTCACAAAGAAGGCGATGGGGCTGGGCGGCGGCTGGCCTGGTTGATTTTCAGGGTGCAACCCCGGCACATGATCACACAGGTCAGGAAGGAATCGGGGGAACTTGTGGGAACCCAGGTGGGCATTGATGATGCCTTCCGGATTTTCTACCATTTGCTGTATACTAGTGAGGGCACATACTCGGAAACTGACGCGGACAACCTGCTGGATTTAATTCAGCTGTCGGTCATGAATGGGGACCTTTGGGAAGGGTTGGAGGGACTCATTGAGGAGTCTAACATACGCAGTGCGCTGCACTCCATGCACAAAAGTAAGTCCCCTGGGAGCGATGTCCGGCCGGTAGAGTTTTAATGCAAGTATGCAGATCTCCTGGTTCCCCAGTTTAGGAGGGTGCAAGATGAGCCCTTTGAGTCTGGGGTTCTTCCAGCCTTGATGCAGGAGGCGGTAATAGCAGTTCTGTTGAAGGACCGGAAAGACCCCCTGGAAGTGAGCTATTGCCCTATTTCGCTACTGAATGTGGACCCAAAGTTTCTGGGTAAGGTTTTAGATACTACATTGTCCTCAGTGGCTCCGGTGCTGGTTAACCCGAAACACTGAGGATTTATAGGAGGTCGAAACGCAACAATTAACTTGTGCCACCTGCATCACGTCATGGACCAGGTTAAAGATTGAGGGAGAAAAGGCACTAGCATGGTTTGATGCGATGAAGGCCTTTGACTCACTGGAGTGGAAATGTTTTTTGAGGGCCTTTGGGTTTGGGGACAAAGTTTACAGGTGGTTACCTCTATTGTACAATAAACCAAAGGCGAGAGTGCAAACAAATGATTGGGTCTCGCTGCAGTAGCTGCTAGGTAGAGGGACAAGACAGGGATGCCCAGTCTCGCCAATATTGTTCTCGTTGGCATTGGAGCCACTGGCGTGACACTTAAGGAAGATGATGGAGAAGGCAGGGATATTAGTCGGGGGCAAAGCATATTGTCTCTTTATATGCAGACAATTTGCTGATGTATGTTTTGGAGGTTTTCCTGGCCGCAATATAGCAACCCTCCTGGACTGGGGGATACGATAGGCAGGGTAATCATTCCGGTACTTAGGCATTCAAATATTCCATGATATCGAAGGCACGTTTGTGTATAATACCGGCAGGGCGCTATCAGGAATCAGAGAATCGGTCCAATTCTGGAAGCAGTAACCTAGATCACTGACCAGGAGGGTGGCCCTATGTAAAATGGCCATACTCCCAAGGCTCCACTATTACTTTACTAATATCCCTTATAGCATCTAGCAAGTGTTTTTCCAAATGTTGGATGAAAAGGTTGGGAAGGTGCTGTGGAAGGAGACCTCGCTGGCAATACTAAGGTGCCCACACGTGGAGGGGGGGGGGGCTCTTAATTTTCCTGTGACTGCTACTTTATGGTAGTGCAACTACAGGCGGTACTAGTATGGGCCGGACACGAGGGGGAACTATTGACTGGACTGCTGTGAGCGTTCCTGGATAATTGGCAGGGACTTGATCTGCTGTGGGGCACAGTTGGGGGGAAAAGGAGCCACTAATGTGTTTCAGATGGTGCGGATGACTTGGGAAAAACTGCTAGGGAATCTGTAGGTGAAAGGGTTATACAGTGCGCACTTGCCATGGAGTGTAGACCCGGGACTTTGGTCAGCAATGAAGCAGATAGGGCTATCTGACCTGAAAGACAGGGGTTGTCGCACATTGGGGGGATCTGTTTGATTCTGGAACATTGATGAAGTTTGAGCAGTGGAGTATGGGATCTCGAGGGGGTGCTTCATAACGTACGGGACGGTGGCTAGTTGGCTGGTGGCCATATGGAAAGATATTTCAAAAGAGCCTGAAGTGAGAATTTCCCCAGCAGGATTTAGCCGTTAAGGGCAAGTGGGAAAGGGATATGGGTAGCCAAATTTCAGAGGTGGAATGGGCATGAGTGTGGAAACAACTCCTAAAAGTCTCTAGGAATGCAAGGTTCCAACTTATTCAATTCAATGTCTTGCACAGAGGCTGTGTGACACTGGTCAAACTGCATGCAATGACCAATGCCCTGAGCCAGGAGTGTCCCAGATGTGGAGTTGAACTGGCAGGGATCTGACACACGTTATGGGAGTGTTCTGTGGTTACACGATATTGGCAGACAGTGGTTTCCAAGGTGAATGGGCTAATGCATTCCAGTTTTGAATGTATTCCGAGAATATGTTTGAGGTCTGATCCCAGGGGGGAAAAGGTATAGGACCAGGCACTGCTGGTACTGGCAAAAACGCAGGTGGCTATTGCTTGGAAGAGACCTGCAGAGTAACCAACGCTCACACCAAAAACAAATAGTGGGTGAAAGGTCCAGCACACCCCTTGCAAGGAGAACAAGGATTAATCTCATAAAAAGCACATGTCAACAAAGAACTCTGCTGCCATGGAGCGCTCTGACAAAAACACGTCACAAGCAACATACATCACAATGGTTACAAATCCGAGTAGCTGGTTGGTCTGACCCTGCACACACGTAGCCTGTTCCATACGGGATGCCAGGCGATTGGACCCAGCATCTTCTGTCCATCTTCTTCCACATGGGGATCATCTTCTTTTCGTCAGCGAAGCACAAAGCATTCATTGGCAATTGAGTCACACACAACTCATTATTTCACAGTTCTACAGTGCACCTGGCACCAAGGACATGATCAAGGCGGATACTTTGGAGGTTGTGTTAACTTTCTCAGAACTATGTGTACCTCCGCTCCTTTCCCAGACACGTTGGCGCCTCCACATCTTTCCCACCTGTGCCATACATTTGTTGCCTTCTCCTCTGGCACCTGCAGCAAAAATCACATGAACTGGTGGTGGGGGAAACCAGTCCCTGTTCTCTGATCTTCCTGATGAATTGGACACAGTTTTAAGCATGGGTTCTTAGGCTGGTCAGTGTACTCGAATGTTTATGTCTGAAACTTGGGGGGTCTTAGGTCGCTATAACGTATGGATCTGGATTGGCGAGGGCCTAAAGCCCTCATCTTGTGGTATTGCTCTTTGAAGATTTATTCGGGCCTCTCATGGCCTTGCTGGGTACATTCCTTCTAGGTTGCATGCACTACTGATAAGATACCTCATGTCCTGCCTATCCCTTCTGCTTTCTCTGTCTGCCCTGTGCCTCTCCTTCCATCCTTCGCATCCTCAGTGCCTATTCGCTCTACTCTACCCCACCCATCTATTGCTGCTTGTTTCTTCTGTTATGTTTTTGCCCCCTTTTCATCCTTTTCTTCCTGGCTACCCCTCTCTTGTTCTGCCCCCTCATTCTTGTACTCGCCATTGCCTGGCTCATCCTTGTACTCGCACATCTCTCCCACTCATGCCTGCTTCCTGCCCATTCTCTTGGCGGCCTCTTTGAAGATAGGCTGTGACAGCCCCGATGCCCCACAATGCAGGAGCGCTGGCGCACATGGGCCTAGGGGTGAGTGGAGGGCAGGAGTGGGCTCGGGGCACACGGAAGTGTGTTCCTATAATAGAAGGGATGCCTCTCTGTGCCCCTCATATCGTAAGGCTGTATGCCCCTTCTCCCACATTGATTGTGCATTGTATCTGCTGCTAGTGACACCCCGGGACCCCTGCCCCACCCCTGGATATGCATGAACACCTGTCCACCTACATGAATAATGGGAGAAAGTATAACATGCAAGGGGCAAAGGGGGGTGGCATGACAGGTTGAACAAGAGTCCCGACAACACAGGAATAGTAGGGTTAGGAAGAAGGAATAGCAGTGTAGAGGGGCTGGTAAGGCAACAGGAAGAGGTCAAAAACACAGGCACGGGTGGGGTGGGGGGGAGACAAGCTGCAGTTGCTAAGTGTATAAAGAGTTTGGGGAAATGTCTTCCAGCCCAAAATAGAAACTAAAGGAGAGGCAGGGAAGAAAAAGTGAATGAGGCTGGAAGTAAGAGAGGGTGAACTGGGGGAGCTGAGGAGACTGAACAGGGTGATCATGCGATTATCGGAGAGAGCGCGAGTAAGGGAGATGGTCTGAAGCCAATCCATTGCAGTGTTGCAGGTGGTTCTTGCACCTCCTCTCCCAGAGTTGCAGGAGGTGCCCTCGGCCCCCAGTGTTGCAGACAGTGCCTACGCCCTACTCCCACTGTTGCAGATGGTGCCAGCTCCTCCACTCATGCTGTGGGCGGTGACTGTGCCCCCAACTGTGCCAGCAGTGGGTAAATCTACCTTTGCTGACATAATCAGCCTGTGGCAGGAGTCACTACCATAGATGCAGTCGGATGCAGTATGGGATCTCTTAAAACCCCATGCAACAAGATGTCTCCTCCATGGCTCACTCAGTGAGCAAGGGATTAATCAATGTCAGTGTGGACATTAGCCACAGCACCGCTAACAAGTACTTAAAGGTTTACATGAGCCTAGGAATTTTCCAGAAACCCGCATATATTTTATGACACTGTGCAGAGTACGGAGATAGAGGGCAGTTTTCTCCGCAATTTTTCTGAACTTAGAAAGGCATACATTTCTGAAAAGTCGATAAAATTCCCTCTTCCCATTCAGGTTTCCTACCCTCCTCTTCCATTCCGTCCAAGCATGTCCTATAGAGAAAAAAAGGGAACAAAAATCACCTAGCCCCCACAAAACTGATGGCCAAAATCTGCTACGCTTATCCTCATTGCAAACGCATACGCAACCTAACGTGTAGCCAACTGCGAATTTCAAAAGAAGGACTGCACGTTTCCAATAGAGCACAAGACTCTCTTCGGCTCACCTGTACCCTGCACCACAAGCCTCAGAGCTCTGGAAAATCATGAGCTCCTCTAAAGCGGCCGGGATTTCGCAGTGTTCCAGTGTCACTGTGCGTGTGGGGCAAAATAAAAAATATGTACTGTGTGAGGAACAGGCCTGATTACACAAGGGCTAGCTTACAGGGTACTTCGATTAAGAGCAGCAGCTTTGCACAATAGTCTCTTGTAGCTCGGGGAAAGGTCTCCTTTGCAGGTACTCTCAGAATCAGTCCTTGGGAGACACAACTTTCGGATTATGTGAAGAAATGCAGCAGCACACTTCTCATCCAGCTTGGCTTCAAGGAACAGCTTCTTCTTGCTTCAGCTTCTGAACAAATTGGTAAGTGAGAGGTCCCCAGATATACACATCTGTCGATCATTGACTCTGGCTGAGCCAGGCTCAGTCAGCCAATCACACAGAAGTGCATTCAGGCAGGCAGCCAATCAGGCTCACAGGCATTTAAGCCATTCACTCCACCCAGACACCCATAACAAAGAATATGGATTGGGACAAATACGCAGCCTTTCAGCACACTACACTGCATTGTCATGGCTCTCTCATTCATTGTGTCACACACAGAAATCAGACACCCACAATAGAGAATGTGAGTTTGCTCCCAACGCCATTCACACAGGTCCCACCCCTAGGGTGTGCCCACAACACTTGGGAAGGCTCCGGTAAGTCTGACAGGAGGCAGCCCCAGAGCAATAAATGGTATTTCCACCCAACAGTCAGGGGGAAAAGGAACAACAGAGACATATATGGTGTTTTACCCAACAGCCTTTCAGGAGGAAGGGACAGAGTCAGGGTTTCCCGGGACTTTGGAAAGCAAGGTAAAAGACATTACAAACCAAGAGGTGACAGTGGCCATCGTGCCTTTGTGTAGGAATCTGTTGATTCCTATGGCAGGCCCTGGGTATGCCAAAAATGCAAGACACTCAGACCCACTGTCGAGTCAGCATGTAGCTGCCACCAGCCCATACCCTGCTCTGTGGGCAACACACACATAAGGGGTACAAGGGTTTACACCCCACCCATGGGTGCCATAAGAGTATCCCATGGGTGTTGTTCACCAAAAGATACAATGAAGAGCTGCACTGCCAGAGGTCCAGGCTGGACCTCAGTGGCAGAAAACATAAGGAGAACACACAGAGAAGTGGTAGGACAAGGACAGGAGGACCTGTCCCTCCATAACGCATTTGCAGCATCACACCTGACCTGCGCAAATTACCCCTTTCTGAAATTAGAAAGGCATCCATTTCTGAAAAGTCGATAAAATTCCCTCTTCCCATTCAGCTTTCCTACCCTCCTCTTCCATTCTGTCCAAGCATGTCCTATAGAGAAAAAAAAGGGGAAAACAATCACCTAACCCCCACAAACCTGATGGTAACCTTATAAAAAAAATGTTTTTTGTTTCCACTCAACCTGTTCTTGAACGCTTGGAAAATAGCAAATTCAGAACAGCAAACCATTTGTTCCTAGCTCATACAAGGAAAAAACCACAGACATCTTTGTACCTCATTTTGCCATTTTCTGGAGAAAAACACAAAAATTGGTCACTTTTTTGTTATATTCTCACACACCCCCCTACAGAAAACTAGGAATCTGTGTTGGTGTTATGACCGCCTATATGTGGGAAGAAAAGGGTGCACATTTGGACAGGATATCACTTGTAAAAAAAAGTTACAAGGCATCAAATGCAGCATACCAACATGTCTTGCCACTGGGAGCGGAAACCCTCAGCAGTTAAGGTATTAAACAGTGCTCCATTTTGTGCATTGATACTTAGTTTCACCCCCTTGTATCCTGCTTGTCCCTATATCTTATCCCCTCACTCTCCTATTATTGATGGAAATAAAAGTTTCATGTCCCCCATTGCTAACGTCACTCCTGCAGTTTGTTTCGAGTGCGTATATCAATTTGCTAGCCGCTACCACAAGGGAGGGCAAACCACAAATAAGGTTATCTCTGTCAATTGTCTGCCATGGTACGCAGTGTGCGTCTCCTCTCCCCTTATGTAGCAATGGCATCTGCATCACCCAGGGCCTTGTCTTTGCCCCCGCCAATTCTATCTTTACTTTCTCCTTCCGGTTGCAGAGGACCATTGACCAGTCCCTTCTTGGCTCCTCACACTCTCCCTTCTCTCCTTCCTCTTCTGATACAATACGGTCCTGGTCCCCTAGTTCAGTCTCCTTTCCCCCCAGGACTCCCCGGTGTTGTTCCTCATCGTCCATTTTAAATGTTATTCTCCCTGATGTCCACCCTTGTCTGTCCCCCGCGTCTTCCATCCCCCTTGCCTTTCTCCATACCTCCTTTTTGATAAAACTCTCTGCTACATTGAACAGTGTGTCCACCTGTTGTTGGGTTCTGTCTTTTCTATGTCTGCTAGATACTTCTCTCCCCTTCGTGTTACTTGGTAAGTAGTGTGGTAGAGCAACAGAATGTCCCAACTCGAACCAGAGGTGTTCTGGCAGACAAACCGGTTGAGTTCCGTCTGCTCTCATGGAACATTGCAGGTTCATCGGGAAAGTTGAGCAATGGGTCCATTGTCGAACTACTCCAAGCGAACGAGGTGGTACTTTTACAGGAAACATGGGCGTTGGACACCCCACATCTTGATGGGTTTGTCTTCTTTGGAATCCCAGCTAAGAAGAAGTCGAGAGGTAGATGTTATGGGGGTTTGTGCATCATGATCAAGTCCTCCCTTTACTGTGGAATTAGGGTGATTGACACAGGGATGGATTTCCTGCAGGTGGTGGCCCCATCCACAGCAAAGGGGGATTCGATATGCATCAGTAATTTTTACAATAGTCCACACATCTCGGAGGCGGACAGATTGATAAAAGTGAAGGGGTTCATGGAGGACCTACTGTCTGCGGGTATGCATAAAATGAATTCCATGTTTGGGGAGGTGATTTCAATATCAAAATGGGGATGGGCGTGGTTAAGGATGCTCTAGATCCCCTGGAGGACATGTCTGTGAATATCCCAGTTCATTGTATGATAGACGAGAGAGTGTGCTCAAAGGGATTGCAGATGTGGTTGTGGTTGTTGGAATGGGGGTTGCGCACAGTTAACAGCCGCCTAGCCCTGGATATTCCGGGCAAGGTGACCTTCAACAACTATATGGGCTCCTCAACAATAGATTATTTTTGCATTTCTGTTGGTCTATGGGAACGCACTACAAGATTTGAGGTGATCCCAATGTGAATAGTGATCATCACCCTATATGCTTGTCTCTCGTGGGTCTGTTGGGGTCTCACGGGACGTGGCACCCTGGCCAATAAAAGGTGTGACCAGTGGATCCAGAAGAATCAAATGGGGGACCTTTGTAGAGGAGAAATTACATTACAAATCCGTTATGGAGAATGAACCCCTTATGGTGGATATTCTGGGGGATACTCTACCTGCGAAGGTATTTCTTGATAGATTTGTAGAACTAGAGGGGGCTCTAACAATCAAATTTACAAAAGCAATTAAGGCCAAGGGGAGAACGTCACAGAAGGGCTGGTTTGATGAGGCATGTAAAGAAACAAAGCGAGCGTTACTACTGATCCTCAAGGACACAGCTTCCAGTAGAAGAGCATTAACTCAGGCGAGAGCCCATTGTCAGAGTGAGCACAGACGAAGGAAAAAGGAAATTGAAGGGATGGCATGGGAAGGCTTTCTGGATGCTGCTAAAAGAAGGGATCAGAAGGCATTTTGGAAGTTTGTGAAGGGTGGTCCAGTTGGGTGTGGAACACATGCTGGTAGTGGGACCCATGTGGAGGAAGGAGCATGAATAAAGCATTTTGGGAGCCTTTTTGGTGTTACTCCCACTGAGGGGCCTGTAGCTATAGCTGTATCATCCCTAAATTTTGAAGTGGAGGAAGTCAGGAAGGCCATTCTTCAACAGGCCCATAATCGGCACCAGGGCCGGATATGATTCCTGCAGATATGTTTCAGGACCCCTTGGATTTGTGGGCTCCACTTCTAACGATAGTGTTCAATGCTTGCATGAAATCTGGTAACTATCCCTGTTCATGGAAAAGGGCTATAATTTTCCCCATTTTTAAAAAGGGGGATATGGCTGACCCTGGGGGATAATAGGCCAATTTCACTGTTGGACTCTTCCTTTAAAATTTTTGGAAGAGTATTGTTAGCCCGCATAGAAATCTGGCTGACAGAACAATCCATGCTTTCAGACATTCAGTTTGGGTTCCGGCCAGGAGTCAGCACTATGGAACAGAGTCTAAACCTGTACCTGCTAGTGGCCAATTCGGTCTACTGTAAGGGTCAGGCGGTGTATTTGGCATTCGTGTACCTGAGCACGGCCTTTGACAAGGTAGACAGGGCAAAGCTCTGGGCCGTGCTCGGGTCGATGGGTTGTCCGGGGGATATTTTGAGGGTGTTGGTCGACATACACACGGACAATGAGGCATGCGTGCGTAGTGGACGTGGTGTGCGGCAGGGCTGTGTGTTGGCCCCCATATGTTTTTGTTTGTACATAAATGGTCTTTCTGGAGTCCTCATTATCATTTTTGCTGACTTTTTAGTTTTGGGGGAAGGGCTTTCCCTGTCCTTGCGTACGCAGATGACACAGTATTGATTGCCAGAACACCAAAAGCTTTACAGACCCTGATTAATGCATATACAACATTCATGTGCGAATTGGGTCTAAAAAATTAACACCAAAAAATCTGCTGTAATGGCATGCATGGGCAGGAAGCAGCCTGTGGCTATGAGACCGATGCTATGTGTGGGAGAGGTGACACCCAGGGTAAAGGTATTTGATTACCTTGGGATAAGCTTCTCGGAAGCTTTATCTGGAAAGGCACATTTGGCTAAACAATCTATGAAAATGAGCCACCAAAATTGGGGCATTTTCCGTTTTATGTAACGGTGTGAGGGAGAACCACTAGAAGTGATTTCTAAGATTTATAGTGCCCAAACAATGGCGGTTACCATGTATGGCACCCCAATATGGGGCTTCCAGAGGGCTGACGAAATACAAATAAAAGAGAACAAATGTATTAAGAGACTGCTAGGGCTCCCAAACTCGGCTGCAAGTGTTGCAATTTTCCGCAAAATGGGAATGGAGTTTTGGAAAGACCTGTGGGCGTTGGCCCCAATTTTGTTCTGGGTCCGGCTATGGGCAAATGAATTTGCCTCCCTTTGCCATTTCATCATTCGATCTGTATTGGGAAGGGGGGGTTGGCAAAAAATTCCTTGACTGGACTATATTTCCAAACTCCTTGAGGAGGCCAACCTAGGCACTCTTTTTCCGCCTGTGGCATTAATAACAAAGGTAGAGGGGGAAAAGCCATAAATTGGTGCTGAGTGAGGCTGTTACTAAGAAAAGAATATTATTGGAGTATGGAATCAAATCTGGTCAATTACACTCGTTGATCAGTAGGCCCTTTGAGATTCAACCATACCTAATCTGGGGCTCCTACAAAAAAGACTTGTGGTTAATCACAAGGGCAAGGTTTGACTCCCTCCTCCTGCAAGGAAATACAGTAAAATGGAAAGGGTTCCCAGACTCTGCTAGTTGCCCGGTGTGTGGATACCAGCGTGAAGATGTGGCACATGCATTATTGTTTTGCATTGGTTATGCTGGGATACGTAGAGCCACATTGTTACCGGCCCTAAAGAAGACTGAGATCTGCAATTATAAGGCAGCGCTCATCTTTCTTTTAAGTGCAGATACCATTTACACTGCCTGGGCATTGCTCTCCTTTTTGAAAAGAGCAATGTATTTTAGAAAGGGGCTGATGAGGCTCCATGGAGATGGAAGCTCTTAATGTAATGATGGAATAAAGGGGACGTGCTTCCTCAGCGACCAAATAATTGTTACATTTCCTATTAGGGAAGGGATGATTGGAACAGTGGTTTTTATTAATATCATGTTTTACTATGAATAGATACATCATTGTATTTTTATGGATTTTTGTATATGATAAGGAGAATCTTTCAAAATATGAAATTGAATATTGGGGAACTGTGATGTTGTTCTATTGTATTTGTATATGTATGTTTAATGGATCCTTGCATCCGAATAAACTTTTTTGACTGACTGTATTATATCTTAATGGTCCCTTTCTCTGTTTCCCCCATCCCCTGTCTTTCTTATTCTCATACCCTCACCTTTATTCACTTTTCAAACACACATACTTACTGCTCTTCCCCGTATACTCCCTCTCTTTCTGGTGTTCTCCACAGGCCCGCCCAAACATGCCTATCATGCACACTGGCCCTCTCCACAGGCCCATCCACTCACTGGCCATCTCCACAAGCTCACCTTTGCCTATATTAGTGTAAGCATACGTCACACTGCATCCATCCCCTACGTTGATGTCCACTGCTAAAATGCTAAGCACAATATTTATACACCAGGTACCTTTTGGCGTTGACCCTTCCACCTAGGTCCACGCCACAAGAGAGACAAACACTACTCACTGACAAGCGCTCTTCCCTTACTAAACACTTCTTCAATAAATAAACAGAAAAATAACACCCCACTCCCCAAATGGCCCAACTATACAATCACCTATACTACACGCAACTCCGCCTCCTGCTACACACTTCTCTGCTCTAATGCAGGCATGCCCAGACATCCACTCCTCGTAGAGTGCACTAAAATCTATGACTACCAAGGCCGATGGTCTCCCCCCCACCTTGAGGATGCGTTCTAAACACCATAAAAAGAAGATCCCTCCCCTGCTGTGGGCATGCAACCACGATACAGCAAGTTCATACATGGGCACACTCGCGTGTCCTAGAGATCCTCGTGCCTCTCGGCCCAAGCCTTAGTTGTTGGCTCGCTCCTCCAACCTGAGCACGGGTGGCACTCGGGACCAGGCAGACCTTCACAAGCTTAGCATCTGCAGGGCATCCTCGGTGGTGCATGTAGAACTGGTCTGCGGTCACCAGACCCACGCTCCCAGGAAGGTGCCCGGAATACCCCCCAGTTGGCTGAGGGATCTGAGGATCTCGCTGGGGACTCCAAAAATGTATCAGTGGTTGTTAACCAAGATTGTATGCAGTACCCTGTGGGCGACTGCACCAGCCTTGTCCTCTTGGCAATAGTTAACCCAACCTTTGGTATAAGCATGCACTACATAAGTTGGTACAGTAACTAAGCAGCCAGGCTGATCTCAAGAGGGGTCAATGTGAGCTGTAAGGTTGTTAAACAGAGTTTCACAATGGCAGTTATTCAAATAAACCATTACACACAAGGTTTCTGGACTAAACAATTATTAATTTAACAGTCGTTTGAATAATACTTCTTTAAAAGGGAAGAATCATAGAACACAAAATATACTTCAATAAATACACACTCTGTTTCACTACATCAGTTGATACTCATTGGGGATGGCACACATACACTTCCTACACCCTCAGGTGACTTAAATAACTAGGACACTGGACATTGATTCATCACTGGTACATTTAGAGCAATACTGAGAAGATCAAAGGAAAAATTTTAGAAGGTGAAAACAATGGTTAACAAATATTCTTAAGCAGGTTGAAGCACCTTTTTCAGGTAGGTAAAACGTCTTGCACAAGGTTTTAGAAATGTTTGTAGAAAATGTAATCACTGTAGGGCCACAACCTGGGAGGCTTGTGAGGGCAAAGCTGCAAGCAACTCTGCAAGGGCAACCAAGACAAGTAGTTTTACATTACCTTTGGTTAGAAGAAAACTTCCAGCTGGCTTCTGTTCCTGTGTGGGTCTGCAGGTCCTGTGTTCCTGGGCCTCAGTAATGGGGACAAGAGGGACGATGTCTGGGGACTCCCGCACTATGAATGGAAGGTTGGCAGCAGCAATGGGCAAACTTCAGATCAGCTGCACTTAGCGGTTTCATCTCCTCACGTCTCTCGCAAATAGCACCACCATGGTTCTCGGATACCTTAATGGACTTTCCTCGCATCTGGGGTCCAGCACTGTGTTGAGGTGGCTCAGGATTGGTCAGTCCTGCTTCAGGGAAGTCCGGAGGATGTTCCTGGCACTCGGGTCTGACATAAAAGCGATCCACTCAGTTTGGTGTTCCTCTCCTTAGCACTTTGGTTCCTGCAGCAGCAATGGAAGTACAGCCAGCTCCGAGAGGATGGCCAGACGAGTTCACTTTGGGGTTGCTTGGTCCCGCCAACCCAAAGGGAGAAATCTGTTGCAGGGCCTCTCTAGTCAATGCAAATTCACAGCTTCAGCAATGCAGCAGGGCTTCACCGGGCAAACCAATGGTCCAGGAGTTGCAGCAAGCGTCTCTTCCAAGTTCTTCTTTGGATTCCTTCGTCCAGTGGTCGACCGTCTTATAAGCAAAAAACCTCGCCTTTTATGCAGGTTTCTGCCATTCATTCATAGCCTAGCTGTTACTCACACAGCAGGGTGGCTGTCCTGCCAGACACACTGGAGCCAGAGACGGGCTTCACCAGTGAATCCCGCCAAAGACAAAACGCACAAAGGGACCAAACCTGGTTTGGCTCGCAGAGTAAATCTCAAGAAGGACCTTTCCAACAAGAAATGGCAAAAAAAATAAGAGCGGGCCATTTTGGCAAAATGGGCACCCATGGATGTCTTACTGCAGCTGCAATTGCAGCCTGCGGTAAAAACACACAATGGTAGGAAAAAGTAAACCACTGCCACCAGCCATTAATTGTAGAAAGGGTAACATAAAAATGTTACATGAGAAACTAAACAAAGAGGATACTAAGTAACCCCTCCAGCCCCCCTATTGTAAGACAGTATGTGCTGGGTCTAGCAAGTTACAAAGTGTTAGTAAAGTGAATTTCACTTCACTGCTCTTGGAAACAGTTTCACCAAGAGAAGGTATTTAAATCTTTGGGAAATCTAAGAGACTTCCTTGTTTCACTGCACTAAAGGTGCTGTGTGTCAGAATGTAATGATGATGCCTATGGAGTCTGTCAGACTCCAAAGTCAAAAGAAAAAAGGTCTCATGCTCTCCAGGCTAGAAATTAAAAGTCCTAAAGTCCAGCAGAAAGAGCTGGGAGTCTCTAAGGTAGATGGGAATTAGCAAACTTCTGAGAATTCTCCATAACAGGGGTCCTCTGCGAGCATATAATCAATAATTCGCCAGAAGTAAACCAAAAAGGAGCGTACACCAGGTAAGAAGTAACGCTGCTTATTACAGCTGGGCAAGCACAGATCAAACAGAACAGTGGAATAAATCAGATTGATGTTAATGTTAAAGGACATTTGTACCGCGCACTATCACCACCGTAGTGGTCCCTTGGCGCTCTGGCGGCTCTGAAAGAGGAGGGTAGGTTGAGTTAGTGGGAGGAAGCAGGAAAAGTGCAAGAGAGAAGTGATGTGCTGTTGGCGGCCTCAGCCCGGTGGGTCCGTTGGCTGGGCCTGGGGTGTTTGCGGCCGGTAGTCGTTGTGTACTGTTGTGCAAGGCTATATGTGTTTTTGTTTTGTTGTTGCAATGTAGTGAAGTTCGTGCGGTTTGTTGTGCTGTAGGTTTAGGTTGTGTTTGGTTTGGAGTTTGAGAGGTGTATGCAGAAAGGGAAATTGTTAGTAGGGTTGGTTAGTTTGCGTCTCTATCCTGAATTGAAGCGCTCGGCTTGCGTAGTCTCCCCTGTTGCGGCTCTGTCCTGATCTGGGTCTGACTGGCATACAGGTTCCATTCTCCTCTAGTCCCCGCCTCTAACATGCTCTCTGATAGCTCCCCTTATCCTCCATTTAGACTCTAGTGGCCAGTGCATCTGCCAATGACATGCTAACATTCACAATTCCATTTAGATACGACGCAGGCTAATGTTCACAATTCTATCTAAGTGTGGACATGCGCGTATTGACGGTTCTATATAAGTGCAGACATGCCAACCTCACAAATCTATCAAGACGCGACGTAGGCTAATGTTCCCAGTTCTATCTAAGTGTGGACATGCTAACATTCACAATTCCATCTAGATGCGACGCAGGCTAATGTTCCCAGTTCTATCTAAGTGTGGACATGCTAGTATTCCCAGTTCTATCTAAGTGTGGACATGCTAGTATTATGGCACTCTATGTTATTGGGAGGTAAGATAGAGTGGCAGGGGTTTTCTGGAGTAGAGTGATTGCTCTACTCCCCACCCATGTCACACTCACGGTTTTTGTTGGTGTCTGTTGGCTTCCTTGGCGTCCCCTGTGGACACCTGCAGACACATCTTGGAGCTGCCAATGTCGGCGCCGGCCTTGGCCTTGGGGCCCTTAGCCGCAGGGGCTGCCGGGCAGAGGGCTGCCCTGGAAAGGTTCCTGATATGTGGCCAGGAGACCAATCAGGGTGCCGGGAGGAGGGTTGGGAGGCGGGATTTGGGCTGGGGAAGGAGGAAGGGGAATCGGAGTGCCGAGCGCACTGGAATGCTTTTTAAACACTTTTACAGTGTTTAAAATGGTAGATGGGGCATCTGGAAGCTGACAGCTGAGTGTACTACGAATATTAGTTTTATACCATAAACCAGTGTTTGAGACCCTTTGAAACACTTGCAATTTAGTATGTTCATATTTTCAATGTTTCCCAGAAATGTCATTGGCTAGTCTATGTCTTATCCTTAGTGCTGGACGTATGTTAGTGAAGTATGATTGGAGCAAACAGTTCAACAATATCCCAACATGTCACCTCCCCATTGATTCTCAGCCCACCCCAGAACAATTTGCAATTAGTAAAATAACATTTGTGCTGACCGCCAGAACTTTATTACACTGCCATTGGTCAACACCATTGAGGACGGAACACAAGACACCCTGCTGTCAGGGTTCGAGGAAGACAGGGCGTGTGGGTGGGAGTTTGCATATACTTAATTGTGTACAGGCATTTGCAGGGGGTTGGGAAGAAAAGAAAATACGCACAGATTTCCTTAACCACCTTTTTCAGAGATCTGTAGCTGGCAGCTCACAAGATGGAGGATTGGGCTGTAAACCAGGGCAAATGGTGCTTTCTCTCAGTAACATTCTACTATGGAATGTGCAGGACAGATTGGAGGTGAACACCTTTTGCCAACTGCCTTTCATCAAAATTGTCCTGTGAGGAAGTCTGGTTTTGTTCCAGCTTCATTGAGGCCTACAGCCGAGAACAGTCTTAGATCTGGGTTTTGAAGATTTTGGAACTGCAGCTCCATTATAATTTACTGGTGGGAGCGCAGCGATTTCAGTGTTGTTCATTTTGACTCTGAATGTATTAATACCGCTGAGACATCATTGTACGCAGCACTGACATTAATTTTGATTATTGGAATCTACTGTGTACATAATGAGTCTAGTAAATTGTGGTGTAAATTTTTTCATGGAGTAAGACAAGTGAAGTCAAATGTATTGGCAAGAGTTTTCAAAGAATTACCCTTCAATGTCAGCACAGCGCACTTGTGAGGAAGGTTGCGCTTTGAGGTTTCTGCCTTTCTAACAAATATCAAAGCCGGTGACTTTTACCATTTCTTTGGAATTAAAATAATGTTCTGTAATATGCATGCTCACCACTAGATGGTGTTTAGCAGTCACGTCTCACGCTGCAAATGTCAATAGTTAAGAGAGCAACAGCAAGTTACAACTTCCCTCTTAACATAAAGACAGAAAATCCTGTAAATAGGATTGGAAATCCAAACAATGTTAAGAGAACACGCTCACTCTATGAGAATGCTTTAGAAAGTCGCGTCTTGCACAACTAACTTCCGTGAAGGAAGCAAACTTTAAAATAACATTCATACTCTTATCTGATTAAGGAAGCCAAGCGGGATCCCATGGAGTAATAACTCCTTGTTTTTTCTAGGTTAAAGCAGTTTTTAAGCACTTCACTTTCAGTTAGATTCCGGTGGCCATTTTATTTGGCTTTATGGGAGTTGTAGTTTTATTTCTTTTTCCTGTAGTTTTTTGAAGGATTAAGACATTAAAATAAAAGGACTACGAAAAAAGGAGCAAGACAAAAACAAACATTTTTTAAAACGTACTCAGCATATGCCAGGGGGGGTGTTGATATGGGTGGCGCCGACTGTCCCGTTGAAGGTTCTCCAGACCTACCTAGATACAGATGGTAGGATGATCATATTTGGGGGGGGGGGGGGGGGTTGTAAACAGAGAAATATGCATTATTAACACATACACTCCGAATCAAGACACAGCAGCGTACTTCAGGTCCTTGTATGCTAAGCTAAGTCTGTATAGAGATTTTAATTGCACGCTGAACCCGGTAATAGACAGATCCGATGGGAAATGTGTTCAACCGGCAGTGAAGGCCATGAACACATTACTACACACATTTAAGTTGGAAGATGTGTGGAGAACACTGCATCAGCAGGAACACGGGTACTCCCAATATAGTGTTCCCACAAACCTCTACACAAGGTTAGATTATGTGTTGGTAGGAGAAGAATTGCTGGGAGAGTTTATAAGTGCTGAATATAAAGCTAGGGTCCTCTCGGATCATGCTTCTTTGGTAGTCACGTGCCGGACTCTCCTCCACGAACCAAGATTCCTACTTGGAGACTCAGAATAGAAGCACGAAGAGACACCGGGTTTTGGGAAAACCTAAGAAAAGAGGTGAGAGTATATTTTCTGCACAACACACGCAGTGTGCCGTCAGCAGGTACACTATGGAAGGCTTTTAAAGCAGTGTAAAGAGGAGTAGCCAAATCACAGTCGAAAGGAATGCGCAATGTTATTTTACGGGACTTACAGGGGGTGGAAGATAGGTTAGAGGCTATAGGACAAGCAGGGGAGAGGTACCTGGTTCTTCAAGAGAGTTGCTGATAATCCCCCTCTTGAAACATTATAAGTCAGATACAGATTGTGGCTCGTACAGACCCCTTTCGTTATTGAATCACGACAGAAAGATACTTACATCAGTGATGGCACTGAGACTCAGGCCGAGATTATACATCCAGATCAGACAGGAAATGTCCCGCAAAGGAATATTACTAGTAACCTGTGTAGATTGCACCATGTGATAGATTGTACTCACGGTGGCACACAACAATATGTGGTGCCATTGCTAGATGCAATCAAGGTGTTTGATTCAGTCAGATGGCCATGGCTGCTGGCGGTATTGGAAGGGTTTGGTATGGGACCGACATATCAAATGGGTGCGACAACTGTATAATGAATCGGAGGCTAGGGTGAAAACAGGCACAACTATCTCAGAACAATGGCAGTTAAGTAAAGGTACAAGACAAGGGTGTCCATGGTCCCCAATGCTATTAATGTTGGCATTAGAGTCGCTGGCAATCTATCTGTGGGACGACTACGGAGAGGCAGGGATAGAAACGCTGGGAGGAATAACGATAAGCCCACAAATGTCAAGTCTGTTCCCATTAGGAGAATATATTGCGATGGCTGCCAGTGCTGCCGATTAAATGAGAAATAGATCTGTTCCGCTATTTGGGAGTAAACATTTATCTTGAGCCTCAGCTAGAGCATGCACAAAACACAGTGAGGGCACTGAATGGGATTGAAAATTCCATATCTTTTTGGCCTAGATTACCACCATCTATGATGGGACAGGCCGTGTGGCTGAAAATGGTGGTACTCCCGAGACTCCTTCACAAATGTCCTGTTTGCAATTCCACGATCATTCTTCAATAAACTACATAGTATATGTAGGGACTTCCTATGGCGCAATTCAAGATATAGGGTGGCATTTTGGAAACTCCATAATGCGTATGATCTAGAGGGGATAAAGCTACCCAACTTTGAGGTATATTTTGTTGCCAGCCAGTTACAACTTATAGATTGGTTACATCATACAGTTTAAGCATTCGTTGGAGACTAAATGGCAACATTATTCTATCGAGGTTTGAAGCAAGAGTTGAAAGATGCGCGGTACTCAGTGGTCGATAGATCAGCTTCGTGTGAGGATCTGATTGCACTTGAATGCAACAATATTTTCGTCTTAGTGAACGAAAAGGAGACCGTAGGAGTAGATCAGATGTTAGAATTTCTGATTTGAGAGAACTAAGGGGTTAGTGGGAAGCCAAGAGTTTAGACCCTCTGGGGAGAATAAGGAAATCTTATCTACACCTAGGGGCCCTCCGTCTAGGGAGAAGACAGTGAGAGACGGACTCTTTATGTATTGTGGAAGAGTAGGGCATTTGTTGAAAGACTGTCCCAAGGTAAAACGTATAATCCCCATGTCTGTTCCTGAATTCCCAGGTGGTGGCAAATACGCTTCAATCAGCAGTCCCTTATCGTACCTTGCATGTATTCTTATGCTTGGCAGGAAAAATAAAGGAATGCGGTCCAGTGATTTTAGATTCTTGGGCCACAGGAAATTTTATGAATTGTGGTTTGGCCAAGTCTTTGGGAATTCCAGTGGTACAAAGGTCTAGTTCTGAACAAGTTAGGGAAGTTGATGGCTCGCAACTCTCTTCAAGGCCAATCACTCATGAAACGGTTCCCCTTTGGATCGAGAGGGCAAGAGTAAGAATTAGTGTGGGAGTTAATTGATGCACCACAATTGTTACTGATTTTAGGAATGCCATGGCTCACACTAAACAACCCCTTAGTAGATTGGGAAAAGCAAGGAGTACATTTTGAATCACATTTTTGTACTTAACACAGTCTTGGTGGGAAGCTCCGACATGAAAAGTCTCCTTTAGAAAGCAGTGAAGGAAATGAAGCATTGTGGATAGCAGAGGGTGGTTCCAGGGGTATCACCATGGGAGCAGTTACAGGTTGAGTTGTTACAAGGAATTTGAGCGTTTTTGATGAGAAGGAAGCAGGTGAGCTCCCACCACATAGGCCTTACGACTTGTAAGGATATTTGGCGTGTTACAGCACAGAGTACAGCACTACTGCACATGTAGCAATTTTTTATGCAGCACCACTACATGGGTGTGGTGCATTGCTATATGTGTTGCCAGAGTAACATGGACATATAAGTAAAGACAGGCTATTCAGTCAAAAATGTTTTTACATATAAGATGCAAATCCATTTTTACAGTTAAAAGCACACATCTGCACATTCAAAATGCACACTATTTTTCACCTGAAATGCCTATGTTGCAAGAGACACATTTGAAAATTAATAACTAACCTTATTAATAACTAACCTGACTAATAAAACTTCATTTAACATAATCCACTAATAAAAATGTGCCTCCACTGCAGAATTAGGCCTACTCTGAAAGTGAACTTTTAAACGCACATTCATTTTTTTCTCTGCTGCTCTGTCCACATAACTACAGGAAGCAAAGAGCTCGAAGGAACAGGAAATCAGTTTGTTACAATTGCCACTGTAGAAGTGAGCCATTGTGTAGTGAGGGAGGAGATGACATGATTGATTCTGATTGGAACAGCGTCATAGCAAGTATCATGCTAGAGGCTGTGATTAGAACTTTGCTGGAGAAGCTTGAGAAGAGGGGGAAGGCAGGCGACATCTGGCAGAGCTGGGAGAAGGATCTCTTTACTGGCTGGGGCATTCCTGCTGCAAAAGCTGAGAGTTGCAGGCAATAACCCCGGTTTGAGAACGGCAGACGCTTGTTCTCACTGGGGTTGATTTTCAAGGGAGCCAAATTCAGAAGGAGAATAGCCGGAGAAAACTCATGCTGAACAGATAATGTAATTATAGAAGTGAGTGGGAGCTGTGCGAAAGTGTGCGAAACTGTTCAGTCAGTGTATTAAAGGGAGTCTCAGTCTCTTATCAGCAAATTTAATGTTACCAATTGAATATATTCTCGCAGCTCTCTGTTCATTTTATCACAAATAATGCTGTACCATTTCATTTATTTCTATAAAAAAAATTAAACTGTGTTTAAAAGAAATTTCTATAATACAAAAATATTTGAAAACAGATAGCTAGTGTGTATTATTTCCCTCTTTCATTTTGCATGGGGAAAGGTTTAAACGTGGGTAGATTTTTAAACAGTGCAATTGTCATTTTAAAGCAGATGTGTGCATGATTCTATTCAGTATGGACAGTTGTGAGTGACTGTTTGTAGCATAGCCTGTTGGAGGTACATGAGTCAACGGGAAGAGAGACTCTCTGGACATAGTTCCCTACCGTATATAAGGTAGTGGAAATTACCACAAAAATACCACAATAGCCCATGGTGGCACACAACACTAACACTGAAAATGTGGTATCCCTAAAATGTAGGTCTGAGGTCTCTCTAGTGATCAAGAACAATCTAGATAAAAAACAAGGGATGTTGGATATTGGGGCCACAAATAAACCAACCACTATACCAACCAACCACGCAAACTACCGCGCATATCATCTAAATAGGTCTGAATGCTGAAATAATGCAATGTATTATTGTCATGTGTGACCCAATATGAATACAGAGAGTGATTATTGCTAAAGGTATTTTGGCGGTAAGAAAATACCGCAAAGCCACAAATATCCACAAAATATCCAACATATTTATGGTGCGTTGCAGGCCGGGAAAGTGATCATAGAGTACCTACTAGGCGTGGCAAGCGTGTCTCACACTGCCATTTGCACATTAAAGGGAACCGATTTTATAATGGCAGTGTGCCACCAAAAACGAATTTCAGAATGTCACAAAGGGAAACCACATTTTCAGACCTAGTTCAATATTTAGAGGCAAAGTTGTTTGCACATGGGACGTGGTCGTCGAACAGCACCTTAGAATGGCGTGACCGCATTCAGGGTGAGGTGCAGAAAGAAAAACTAGACAATATTTTTGCAGAAGGCAGCATAATTCAGGTCTGCCTTACAAGATTATTGAATGCAGCCGATAAAAGCGCAGAGAAAGACTGTATAATACGGCAAAATATGGTTTATTTTGAATAAGTCCCTGCGAATGCAGGAAAATGATACCCAGCTAATTAACAGGTTAAAGACTGAATTAGATGGGGCAAGTAAAAATCAGGAAATGTTAAGAGCAGAATTGGATGTATGCCAAAAAGACATGCAGTTAAAATGCAGGGATTTTGATTCTCAATTGTGCAAAAGCAAGAAACAGTTTGAAGACAGTGAGCAAGAATTGGTACATTTAAAAGCTTTAGTGGATCACATTGGACAAGATAAAGATTAAGTTATTTCTGAAATGCAGATTTTACAAAAAGAACAATGTGAAAAAGAATGTGATCTCCAGAGTGCAGAACAAGAAATGATTAAAATGACTCAAGAAAGAGACAAGAGAAATAAAGAGTTCAATGAATGCCAAATGCAAATGTGCTACATGCAGGAGGTGATTAATAAGATGAGTGATGAAAACAACTATTTGCAAAAATGAAGCAAACAGACTCCTTAAAAAGTGTAAGGACTTAGAAAAGCAAATGTGCATTCCCAAGTCCCAGGAGAGGCGGCAGGGTACCACATTCAATGGAATGGAGGTGAATTCTAGTTCTGCCCAAAGAGCTAGTGCTCCAGTGACTGGGCCGGTGACTGAACATGGTTGCAGCGCCCTTGGGGGATTTGATACTCCCATTGGGGGCAGCCACCAATCTCATACAGCTGAAAACAGGATTGAATCACAAAGTAGTGCAATTCCATGCATTGCAACAAGTAGCCCCATAAAAATAATGAAATCCATTAAAGCCCTGATCAAACCATTTAAAAAGGGAAGTGAATGCTGCATTGAGGATCATTTGGAAGCGGTGCATGACATTTTTAAAGCACTCCAGATACCTAAGGAACAGTACAGACAATATTTTCATTTAACTTTAGATGCCCCGACGGCCAGCATCATAAGGGGATTAAATGAACAGCAGAATATGACCTGGGTGGAGTTTGAAAAAGAAATTAGGCGTCATTTTTCTCCTTTTCAATCATTGCAGGAGGCAAAGAAAGTCGCTTGCACAATCACTGCTGGACCTAATACATCCCCTCGCCAATTTTTACAAGACTTAAAAAGAGCATTTTCTCGCTTTGATGTATCTTTTGACCCAAATTCCAATGAGTTTAAAACTGCATACTTCTATGGGCTACAGAAAGACATCATATCCCAATTGGTCCGTGAATTTGACCGTGACAAGTCCCTTGAATGGATCGTACATCAAAGCACAAAACTATATGAGGTACTCTATTGTCAGGGTAGAGAAAGTGATAAAATGAAAGATACTAGAACTAAATCTAAAGAACCCTCAGCCACAGTAATGGAAATCAGGTCAGCCAAAATGTCCCTTGAGTCTGCTCAAAGCCAAGGTAAAAATAATGTGACACCTGAACAAAGGGGTAATCAACAAAGATCGCCATTCCCTGTACCAATGTTCCAATCACATGATCCTAGTAATAGGGAGAGCTACATCAGCCCTAGGTATTTAGTGGACAGACCCCGGGTAGGATATCGGCCTGATATGGCAGGTACGAACAATAACCAGAGACAAAATCAAGATCAAAGAAATGATGGTCCCTACCAGTCATTGGGGCCACAGAGCAGATTTGATCCCAACACCATGATATATGGTAATCAGGATAGACCCCGATATGTGGATCGATTTACTGATAATAGAAATCAACATAGGGGCCAGTACCCACAATCTGAGAGACAGGATATGAGGCAAAACATGAACTACAATCCACGTCAGTACAATGATTCCCCACCAGGGGACTATAATCAAAGGATGGGTGCACCCCGCTCCCCTCCACAAATGAATCAAGAGTTCAGAAACCATCCCAACCGATATCAATCACCTGAGAGGTATCAGAATAGATCCAATCAGGGGGAAAACAACCAATATCGACCTAGGCCACAGAAGGGAATAGTTTCTTACCTGTAACTCCATTTCTCCAGCATTGGTATCTTTCATGGATTCACATGCTTAGAATATTCCCCGTCGTCAGGCTGGGAATCCCCGGTACATTATATAGACCCTTTCCCGTAGGAAAGCTTTTTCGACGCTTATGCGTCCTATCCACCTCGTTTTGTATCATGCGTGCCCGCGCCGTCAGGACGCCATGATATAAATACAGGACCCGCCCCCGCGCTCCCTCAGATTTCGGCACCCAAAGTAGTGGGGGAACCGGTTTGCATGTTCAGGGGAGGCAGGTGGGCGCATGTGAATCCATGAAAGATACCAATGCTGGAGAAATGGAGTTACAGGTAAGAAACTATTCCCTTCTCCAGCATTGGATCTTTCATGGATTCACATGCTTAGAATAGATTACATAGCAGTACCACCCCCAAAGAGGAGGCGTGCATGCAAACCCATATACTTTCTTCGCAAAGCCCGTTCCCTATGATCATGTATACATTAGAAATCGTTAACATAGGAAAACGAGCCACATACAGTCATAAATTCCACAGGATGCAACCCCTCAGCCGGGGCTTACCTTATTGGAATAGGTGTCGGAGCACCGCCTGTCCCATCCGGGTATCTTCGGCATGTTGCTGCGACAGGCAGTAATGGCGGGTAAAGGTGTGTGTAGCCGCCCAGGTAGCCGCCATGCAGATGTCCCCCAGAGGGACTCCGGCCCACAGTGCCGTCGACGATGCCGCTGCTCTAGTTGAATGAGCTCTTGGCCGTCGTAGAAGAGGTTTCCCTGCCCTGGAATGGCAGTACGAAATGGTAGATGACACCCATCTTGACAGTCCTTGCTTTAAAATGGCTTTTCCTCTAGCACCCAAACCATAGGCCACGAACAGCTGTCTCGTTTCTCTGAACGGTTGCGTACGATGAAGATAAAACTTGAGAGCCCTTTTTACATCCAATGTGTGTAACATGCGCTCCGCTCCCGAGCATGGCTCCGGAAAAAACGTAGGCAACACAATAGAGGAGTGTTTATGGAACACCGAAGGAGCTTTTGGTATGAACTGTGGGTTAGTGGCTAGGACTACCTTGTTCTTGAAAAATCATAAGTATGGTGGGTCTACCATTAGAGCCTGAACTTCTGAAATACGTCGGGCTGAAGTGATGGCCACCAGGAAGGCCAATTTCCACGACAAAAACTTTAGAGACGATGATGACATTGGTTCAAAAGGAGGCTTCATAAGAGACGTTAAGACCAGATTGAGGCTCCACTCCGGCGGAAATTTCTTCTCTGGAGGGAAACTCCGAAAGAGGCCTTTGAGGAAGTGCTTAATCAGGCGGTCGCTGAACAATGGTGCCGAATGCCGTTGACGAGTAAACCTGGAAATGGCTGCCAGGTGTACTTTTATTGACGATACCGACAGGCCCTTTTGAGCTAAGAACAGCAAGTATGGAAGGAGCTGTTCCGGCTTAATCGATTGCGGGGCCAAACCTGGTTGATCCTCGCACCATTGACAGAAACCTTTCCATTTGTACGCGTATGAGGCGTTTGTGGAAGGTGCTCTTGCCGCTTGCAGGATACGCCGACAGTCCTCCGGAATCGTTAGCCGACCAAATTCGGCGAAGTCAGGAGCCAGGCCGTCAACTTGAGGCTGTCCGGGTCGTGATGCCAAACGACACCCTCCTGTCGAGACAGAAGGTCGGGGGTCTTCTGGAATCTCATCGGTTCCGCCACCGCTAAGTGTAGCAGGTCTGAAAACCACGCCTGTCTGGCCCAGTACGGGGCCACCAGAATTACCCGACACGGATACCTGAGGATCCATTGCAACGTCCTCCGGACAAGGGGAAATGGAGGGAATGCGTACAGGAATTTGTTCGTCCATGGGAAGGAGAAAGCATCCCCCAGTGAGCCCTGCTGAGGCCAACTGCTTGCGTACTGATGGCATTTCCTGTTGTTCTTCGTCGCAAACAAGTCTACGGAAGGATGTCCCCATTTCTTGAATACTTGTTGTATTTGTTGGTCGTTCAGCACCCATTCGTGAACTTCGTTCATTTCTCTGCTGAGGGCATCGGCTTCCACATTTCTCACGCCTGGCAGGTGGAACGCTAAGATTTGCATGTTGTGTTGCAGGGCCCAATGCCAGATTTTCTGTGCCTCCGTCGATAGGGACCTGGAACGTGTCCCTCCTTGTTTTCTCAAGTAGAACATCGTAGTGGTGTTGTCCGTCATGACACGCACCACCGAGTTCCTCAGTTGAGGAAGAAAATATTTCAGAGCCCATCGCACTGCTCTCAGTTCTAGCAGGTTGATATGCAGGGAGGACTCCTGCAACGACCACTGGCCTTGTACCTGTAACGTATCCAGATGAGCTCCCCATCCGCTCAGCGATGCATCCGTCACCACTGTCTTTTGGAACTCTGGTTCCAGTAGAGGCATTCCTTTCGTTAGATGAGTAGACACTCTCCACCAGCAGAGTGCTTGAACTAGTTGTTCGTCGACGACCAGTCTGTCGGACCAGCGACCTCGGCTCTGCGCCCAACGGTCCGCTAGAAATTCCTGGCAAGGCCTCATAAACAGACGGCAGTTGTTTATCAACGGAATGCAGGACGACATGGTCCCTAGCAGGGACATGTACTTGCGCACTGAAACCTTGGTACCGCCTCTCCATTCCGACGCCTTGCTTTGAAGTTTCTGAATTCTTTCGCTGGATGGTCTCACCAGGCTTGTGTGTGTATGAAACTCCGCTCCTAGAAAGACCAAGGTCCTCGAAGGCTCTACGGAGGACTTGTTGAAGTTTATTGCGAAGCCCAGTTCCTGTAAGAGGGACATTGTGGCCCTTAGACTGTCTCGTGTTTGTTCCCTGGACGAACCTCTGACCAGCCAGTCGTCTAGATATGGATAGACATGGTGACCATCCTTCCTTAAATGGGCCGCTATAGGGGCCAAGCACTTGGTGAACGTCCTGGGGGAGGACTTGAGCCCGAACGGGAGGACCTTGAACTGAAAATGCTTTCTCCCGACGACGAACCTTAAATATCTCCTGTGTCGTGGGCGTATTGGGATGTGAAAATAAGCGTCTTGAAGGTCTAGTGACGATAGATAATCCATGGGTTGCACCGACCTGATAACCTCTTGGAGCTTTAGCATTTTGAATTTTAGGCTCTTTAGCCATTTGTTGAGTACCCTCAGGTCGAGAATGGGCCTCCATTTGCCGTTTGGCTTCTTGACAACGAAGAACCGGGAATAAACTCCTTGTCCTTCCTGTGCCAGAGGAACTTTCTCTACCGCCCCTTTTCGCAACATAAGCGCCGCCTCTTGTCGTAGGATTCGGAGGTGGGGCTGTGTCGAGAATACAGGCGGAAGACTCAGAGGCTTGTCTTTGAATTGTAGCGCATGACCCATGCGAATCGTGTCTAGAACCCATCGGTCTGTGGTGATGCATTTCCATCGGTCGAAGTGATGAGAGACTCGTCCCCCCAGGACGTCCCGAAGGCCGTCATTGGTTGCTGGTTTGCTTGTTCTTCGTCGACGACGGACCCGAGCCTCGCTGTCAGATACCGAGGCTTCCTCCCCCAACTCCTCACCTGTTTCTTCCGGAATGGGTTCTGTAAGAGTAGCCTCTGATCTCTTCTGATCCCTCTTCCTTGTGGGAGTCTTGTCCTTTGGTGCTCGGGCCTTTTTATCGTACAGATAGGGTCTGTCCCCTCCGGAGGCCACCTTGGCAGAGATAATCCCTGACCGCGGGGATCCCCAGGGGGCCAGTCCTAGATTCAGGGAAAAAGCACTAAGGCAGAAAAAACCCTGTTCCCAATTGGGTTCTGCTGGGTGGCAATTAGAACTCCTCTCTTCCAATTATGAAAGTTCCATTTGCAGCAGGCAAGGAAGTCCGTTAGACTTGAGAACAAACTCCCCCGCTGATGAATGCTCAGTGTATCCAGGAGAAGTGGAATAATAGAACAGGAGATATAAGAAGCTACTAGAACCAGTGGTTAAGACTAAACAGAATGACAGAGAAAAGTATTAGAAAGGATAAGTAGGTAAAGAATGAAAGAACCCATACAAAGCAGACCGCGAAGACGAACCATTAGGAAGAAGGAAGAAGTATAGAAAGAAACCCACTCACCAGTTTAGAAATGCTCCTTAAGGTCCCAGTGAGCAAGGCTAGCTCGCAAAAACAGAGTGACGGCACCGGTAGCAATATACCCCCGGTACCTACAAGAAATGAAAAGACCAAAAGTGCTCAAAGAATAAAGGCAAGAGTAAGTAAGCACGGCACGGCCCAAAGCAAGCCGATACCGCGTATAGTGCAGTAGAATTTGGGCTGAGGAATACAGAAGGGAATCACTCAGTAGGCGAAAATAGGAAGCCGGAACGGATGAATTTCACGAGAGAATCTCCACACGAACCGAGCGCTGGTAAACAGATACAACGCGTCGGTTTGTGGGAGGAGTCAGCCTATAAAGGGTCGGCGGCCATCTTGGGTGAGGACTGGAGCGTGATCGATCGGCGGCCATCTTGGGTGAGATCGGCGGCCATCTTGGGTGAGGACTGGAGAGTGATCGATCGGCGGCCATCTTGGGTGAGGACTGGAGCGTGATCAAAGCTTCCAGCGCTTCCACAGCCTCCAATTCCTGACAGTATACCCCCTCTTTCTCGGGGCGCCCCCGGGTTTGCCCGGATGGAGTTGATGGAACTTCTGCACCAGACGCGGGGCGTGTAAATGACCTACAGGTTCCCACGTCCTCTCTGCTACTGGATAGTTCTTCCAATGGACTAGATAGTACAACCGCCCTTTGCGGTACTTAGAATCCACCAGATGAGACACCTCGTATTCTTCAGGTGTTGGTTTCACTCGGGCTCGTGTACGGATTACAGGTCTCTTGAAAGGATCCTCCTTATGTTCTTTGAGAAGGGAGACATGAAAGACAGGATGTATCCTTCTGAGGTATTCTGGCATCCTGAGTTTATAAGCAACTGGATTGATTTGTTGTATGATGGAAAATGGCCCAAGGAAACGAGAGGAGAACTTCCCCCTATGAACCCACTTGGGTAGGAATCTGGTGGATAACCAGACTAATTGTCCCACCTTCCAGCTGGGATGGGCTCTCCGACCTTTGTCGGCCCATCTCTTTTGTGAAAGTTGACTTGCTTGGTGTGCCTCCTTAGCGAGTTTGTGAGCTTCTTGCAAGTCCTGTAGAATCGTATCCAGAGTTGGAATCTTGGTTGAAGGCGGACTGAGCCCGGGCAGGTGTTGAGGATGGTAGCCATAGGTACAATAGAAAGGACTCATCTGGATCGAGGTGTGAAGTGAGTTGTTGTAGGCGAATTCCGCTTGCGGGAGAAAGCGATACCATTCTTCCTGCTGGGGACTACAAAAACACCTGAGATACTGCTCTAGATTGGCATTGAGTCTCTCAGTTTGGCCGTTGCTTTGAGGATGGTATCCTGAGGAAAGAGCCTTATGAATCCCGAGAACCTGGCAGAGGGAAGACCAAAATTTTGAGGTAAATTGTGGTCCTCTGTCCGAAACTATGGTCTTAGGTAGACCATGTAGACGGACTATGTCTTGGAGAAATGTTGCAGCCATCTCTGAGGCCGAAGGCACTTGCTTGAAGGCGGAGAAATGTGCCAGCTTGCTAAAGGAATCGACCGTCACCATGATCGTGGTCATTCCGTATGAAGGAGGCAGATCCACAATAAAGTCAGTGGATAAGTGTTCCCATGGGCGATCCGGTAAGGAGTGTTGGTGTAATAACCCCAGAGGTTTTCCTGTTTGATGTTTGTTGGAAGCACATATTGAACAAGTAGAGACATACTGACCTACGTCCCTTCGTAGGGTAGGCCACCAGAATCCTCTCCGGACCAAATCAAAAGTCTTCCTAATACCAGAATGCCCTGTCAGGGGGGTGTCATGACACCAAGAAAGTATCTGTTCTTGCAGCTTCTTTGTGGGGATATAGAGGGCTCCTTCATGATAAAACAACCCGTCCTTTTCCTGTTTAGTAGATAGCGGAAATTCCGCACACGTCTGATAATGAGGGATTAGATCTTGAAGAAACGAAACCGTAGAAGCCAACACAGTGAGATGTGGTAAAACCAGTTCATGTCCTATATAGGATCCGGATGGATCTCCTAGGCTTCTAGATAAGGCGTCTGCCTTCTTGTTTTCTGTGCCTGGTATGTAAGTCATCATGAAGTCGTATTGTAGGAAAAAATACGCCCATCTGGCATGTCTGGCGTTGGAACATTCCAATTGTTGTAAGACCCGTAGGTTGCGGTGGTCAGTTCGAATAGTGAAAGGATGTGTGGCTCCTTGCAGGAGGTGTCTCCATTCTTGGCAGGGCAGCTTTATTGCCAAAAGTTCCTTTTCGATAACCGAGTAGTTTCGCTCACTACTAGTTAAAGTCTTGGAATAGTATGCGATCGGATGTTCATAGCTGTCTTCTGCCTCTTGAAGTAATACTGCCCCTACTGCCCCCGTAGAAGCATCAGTTTCCAGAATAAAGGGCTTAGTCTGATCTGGTTGAACCAAGATGGGTGCTGTAGAAAAGCAATCCTTTAAAAAGTCGAATGCTTTTCGAGGTTCACCGTCAAAAGCAAATCTAACACCCTTCTTCAACAAGGAGGTCAGAGGGAGTACTTTTTTGGAATAATTGGGAATGAACCTCCTATAAAAATTTGCCAATCCTAGAAACCCTTGCAGTTCCTTGATGTTGGTAGGATCTTTCCAGTTTCTTATGGCCTTTACCTTATTAGCATCCATTTCAACGCCTTCCTTGGACAATACGAAACCCAAGTAGGACACCCTCTTGGATTCAAATGAACACTTCTCTGGTTTTACTAGCAGATAGTGAGACTGCAAACGTTGTAAAACTAGTCGGACCAATGATCTGTGCTCAGACAAGGACTTGGAGTAGATCAGGATGTCGTCCAGGTACACCACTACCGACACAAACAGCATGTCAGCGAAAACCTTGTCCATGTACCTTTGGAAGACGGCTGGTGCGTTTACTAGGCCAAAGGGCATCACACAATATTCATAGAGCCCGAATGGGGTGCGAAAAGCCGTCTTCCACTCGTCTCCTTGTCTGATTCGCAAGAGGTGATAGGCGCCTCTCAGGTCAAGCTTCGTGAAGTACTCAGCCCCTTGTACAGCCTCCAAGACGTCCCGAATCAAGGGCATGGGATATCTATCCCGGACAGTGACCTTGTTGAGACCCCTGTAGTCTATACAAGGACGAAGTTCTGTCGAGTCCTTTTTTGGAATGAAGAAAAGGGAGGCCCCACATGAAGATTTGGATTCTTGAATGAGTCCGTTCTGCAAATTTGCATATAGATACTCTCTTAACGCCTTCCTTTCCGGTAGTGACAAAGGGTACATTCTTCCGAACGGTACTACTGCTTCCGGTATTAGATCGATACAGCAATCCTCTGTTCTATGGGGTGGTAGTTGTCTAGGAATTATGTCCATGAATACCTCTGAAAAGTCCTGGTAATGTAAGGGTACTGAGGCCACTGTGACTGGCTTCTGGATACTTCTCCTGCGGTCTATGGTGTGGGGAGCGTTACACAAGGTCATACAGTGTTTTTCACAGAACTTAGAATTGAAAGAAACTCGGTTTGCAGTCCAATCTATGTGAGGGTTGTGTCTTCTTAACCAAGGAATCCCTAATACCAATGGAAAATGAGCAGCTCGGATCTGATCAAACACCAGGAACTCTTCATGTTGACCTAACCTCACCCTTAATGGAACAGTTTCCAATGTGATGGGTCCGGAAGACAAGGGTCTACCATCAACCCCTTCTACCGGAATCGGGGTGATCTTGGTTTTGGCGGGTACCAAGTGCTCTGTAGCCCACTTGGAGTCGATGAAGTTTCCCGCTGCTCCACAATCCAACATGGCGAACACCTCTGTGGGAGCTTCTTCTGTTAACCATAGGTCCACTCTGAACACCATTAAACTGTTATCTTCCGGGGTATTCACTGCTCTTGTGTAGCTGCAAGGGTGCTTGTTACCTCCCCCGAGACTTCCCTTGCTATAGATCGGGGGCGGAAGTTTCCCTGTCGACGAGGAGGGACTTCAGTGCATTCTCTCAACAAATGTGTCGAAGAGCCACAGTACATGCATAGACCTGCCTCTCTCCTCCTTCTTCTTTCTTCTGGCGTCAGAGGACCACGGGCAGCTCCAATCTGCATAGGCTCATCTGTAGCAGGGTTGGCTCTAGGTGGAGGAGTAGGGTTAGGTTGTGAGAAGCTTCGGTTTCTTCTTCTCTCAGATCTTCTTTCTTGCAGACGAGATTCAATCTGAAGGGACAATGTCACTAGCTCCTGAAAAGATGCAGGACGGGCTACTCTGGCTAGTTCATCTTTGATCTCGTCCTGGAGACCTCTTCTGTAGATGGTTTGCTGGGCGGAATCAGGCCAATCTGCCTTGGCTGCTAGCCTCTGGAAGCGAGTTAGATAGGTTTGGACGTCTGTATTTCCTTGTTTGATGTCTAGGATTGCTTCCAAGGATGAATAGAATATTTCTGGCCTATCAAACCTTTCACTGAAAAGTTCCGTAAAACGGTCATAATCACTCAGAAGGGGATCGTTTCGGGTGACAATGGGTGTAGCCCATGAAAGAGCATTTCCGGTAAGATTGGCTATAATGAACCCAACCTTTGATCTGGCTGTCTCAAAGGCGTGAGGTCGGAAGGCGAAATACACCCTGCAAGCGTCAAGGAATTCCTTCAGATCTCCTGGATGTCCGTTGTATTTGCCAAAGGAAAAGGGCATCGTAGGCAGGTCCCCGCGATCATCCCGATGTAACACCACTTGCTGTCGGAGGGCTACGTTCTCTGTTCGCAGGGCCTGCACCTCCATAGTAAGGTTCTGCAGAGCAGCCACCAACTCCTGATACTGCTCGAGTGACGCCATGAAGGATCTTGGGCGTTGTATTCTGTCAGATACCGAGGCTTCCTCCCCCAACTCCTCACCTGTTTCTTCCGGAATGGGTTCTGTAAGAGTAGCCTCTGATCTCTTCTGATCCCTCTTCCTTGTGGGAGTCTTGTCCTTTGGTGCTCGGGCCTTTTTATCGTACAGATAGGGTCTGTCCCCTCCGGAGGCCACCTTGGCAGAGATAATCCCTGACCGCGGGGATCCCCAGGGGGCCAGTCCTAGATTCAGGGAAAAAGCACTAAGGCAGAAAAAACCCTGTTCCCAATTGGGTTCTGCTGGGTGGCAATTAGAACTCCTCTCTTCCAATTATGAAAGTTCCATTTGCAGCAGGCAAGGAAGTCCGTTAGACTTGAGAACAAACTCCCCCGCTGATGAATGCTCAGTGTATCCAGGAGAAGTGGAATAATAGAACAGGAGATATAAGAAGCTACTAGAACCAGTGGTTAAGACTAAACAGAATGACAGAGAAAAGTATTAGAAAGGATAAGTAGGTAAAGAATGAAAGAACCCATACAAAGCAGACCGCGAAGACGAACCATTAGGAAGAAGGAAGAAGTATAGAAAGAAACCCACTCACCAGTTTAGAAATGCTCCTTAAGGTCCCAGTGAGCAAGGCTAGCTCGCAAAAACAGAGTGACGGCACCGGTAGCAATATACCCCCGGTACCTACAAGAAATGAAAAGACCAAAAGTGCTCAAAGAATAAAGGCAAGAGTAAGTAAGCACGGCACGGCCCAAAGCAAGCCGATACCGCGTATAGTGCAGTAGAATTTGGGCTGAGGAATACAGAAGGGAATCACTCAGTAGGCGAAAATAGGAAGCCGGAACGGATGAATTTCACGAGAGAATCTCCACACGAACCGAGCGCTGGTAAACAGATACAACGCGTCGGTTTGTGGGAGGAGTCAGCCTATAAAGGGTCGGCGGCCATCTTGGGTGAGGACTGGAGCGTGATCGATCGGCGGCCATCTTGGGTGAGATCGGCGGCCATCTTGGGTGAGGACTGGAGAGTGATCGATCGGCGGCCATCTTGGGTGAGGACTGGAGCGTGATCAAAGCTTCCAGCGCTTCCACAGCCTCCAATTCCTGACACTCGCCGCCTGGAGGCTGGATAGTCCCTGCTTCTACGTGCCGACTGGGACGCTCGTCTGAACCCTTGTGAAGAGTACGAGGGCCTGTTAAATCCACGGTCCCTCGAGGCTCCAAAGCGGGAGTTTCCAGAAGCACCCCTAAAGGGGCGAAAAGAGCGAAGGTTTCTACCCGTTTGAAGGGCGCCGAGGGACCTAGCAGTATCCGTGTCTTCTTTCATCCCCTTCAACGCTTCATCAACCTTTTCGCCAAACAGGTGTTCCCCTTCACATGGCATGTCAAGGACTTTGTACTGGACTTCAGGACGGAAAGTAGTACATTTGAGCCACGCTTGTCGACGAAGCACTACTCCATGGTTGATTTGTTTGAAGCCAGACTCTGCTAGGTCAACTGCGATATTAATTGCGTGGTTCGAGGCCTCTTCGCCATCCCGCACCAGTAACATAGCTGCTTTCCGGTGTTCGTCTGGCAGGTGTTCTAGGATAGGGGCTCGTTTGTGCCACATTTCTATATCATATCGTGACACGATCGCTAAGGAATTGGCTGCTCTTACTGTCGTCGCTCCGACCGAGAGTACCTTTTTTCCAAAGGCGTCCTGCCTCCTAGCCTCGCTTTCCGGTGGCGTTGAACATTTTTGCTGTACCCTGGCCTTCCTAGCCGAAGCCGCCGACACCACTGAGTCAGACAGAGGCTGTGATGTTAGACATTTTGGAGTGGACTCCGGTGCTTTAAACTTTTTCTCAATCCGTCCCTTTATAGCTGGCTCCGAGAACGGATGGCGCATCGTCTTGAGACCTTCTTGCCACACGTGGTCCAGAATTGGGATGGCAAATACCGATTTTCTCCTTTGACCCATATGGTCAAAAAGGAAACAGTCTTTCTTCTGCTCCTCAGGAATCAAGCCGAACTCGGAACAAGCTTTTCCCATCATTGCATGGAAGGCTCCCACATCATCCGGGGGAGATGGCTGTGTCTGGCTCCTCGTAGACTCTAACTCCACATCCGAACTCCATGTTGGGTCCCTCGACGGTGACAGGGAGATGTCTGACCCTGAGTCACCCAGTATAGAGTCGGACTCCGACAACTCACCCTCCTCCTGAGCTCGAGGATGATCTTTTACCGCCTGGGGAGCCGATGGGTGTTTAGTCGTCGAGCGAGCCGTACAAGTTTGCTCGTCGACGGAAGGTACAGAAAAAAGTGACGATGACGTCCCAGGTTGAGGGATCTGCGTATCCAGCCGCTGCAGGAGCTTCTGAAGAGTATTAAGCACATCCAGAGACAAAACATTCTGGGGGGTCAGTAACGTGGATGAGATAGGTACCATACCCCCACTCGCACTCGTCGTCGTCGCCGACGTGGAAGGCCGTAAGCCTAAATCCGATGGCTGCAGAACCGTGTCACCCTCTCCTTCCGCCGAGCAGGCCGTGCCTGGCTGCAGTAAGACTTCAGGGGGGATCGGGTCATAGACCTCTGGCAGCCAAGCCATAGACTGAGTCTCCGTCGACGAAGGAATCCCAACCGCTGCTGCCTGAACGGTAATAGGCATCGTCAATGACACCGAGGTCGACGAGCAAGTCGTCGTCGAGCCCTTAGACTTCGTCGCCGATTTTGATGCCGACTTCCCGGCTGAAGCATCTCGACTCATGGAAGACCTGGGACGGTCCCCTGAGGAGGATTTTGACAGCGCTTGCCTCTCCGTCTTAGATGATGAGGAGGAGGAGGGCTTTTTATGTGATGAGGAAGATCCAGCATGCTTCCCCTTATGCTTGTCCTCAGTGTGGATTTCCGCTGGCCGTACCTTTTTCGATGGAGGTTCCGACTTGCTCCTGGAGGCCGTGGAGCCAACTTCCGAAGCCGGGTAGGCACCCGCTCCGTCATTAAGCCAGTCGACCAGCCTTCTTTTACGGTCCTTAAGGGTTTCTTGGGAGAAACCCTGGCATATTTCACATGTATCCGCCGTGTGGTGCGGGTGGAGACAGTAGATACAGTCCATGTGGCCATCTCCTTCATAAACTTTTTTGAGGCCACATGTTGCACAAGGGCGAAATAACGCTTTTCCAGACATAATTCTCCAGAATTTGAACGTCGCCGAAGCGAAACAGAAAAAACAACCAAGTTTCCACTAGTAGTAATCACGAGGATCCCACTACTTTGAAAGACGGTTGAAATCTGAGGGAGCGCGGGGGCGGGTCCTGTATTTATATCATAGCGTCCTGACGGCGCGGGCACGCATGATACAAACCGAGGTGGATAGGACGCATAAGTGTCGAAAAAGTTTTCCTACGGGAAAGGGTCTATATAATGTACCGGGGATTCCCAGCCTGACGACGGGGAATATTCTAAGCATGTGAATCCATGAAAGATCCGATGCTGGAGAAAGAGGATTCTAGAGAGATGGAAAGGTTCCAGTGCCTTCAGGCCCAAGTGAAAATGTTAGCTGAGCAAATAGGAAAGCTCTATACAGCGCAAAAACAACCTTCCAAAGAGGGGGCTGATGGCCATAGCAATGACCAGGGGCTTCCGAAAAGTGACTAAGTACTCATGATAACTGCATTGCCAAAATGACAGATTGCTCTGATATAATTTTGCATAACGACTCTGAGATGTCTAATGAATTAAAAATGAAAGTGCCAGTAAATGAACATGTGACAGAAAGTGCAAATACTTTTAAAAAAGAGGTACGGTTTAACCTAGAGCTAAATAAAACAGTAAAGATTTGCACAAATGAAAAAGAAACATTAGGAATTCCAAAAGAACAAAGGGACAGATTTAAGAAAAATGACTCATGCATGGGGAATACCAGGGAACAGGGAGTAAGTGGGGATGCTATAGCTCCTTCCCTGGGCAAGCAAAACAATGATCAAACACAGGCAGAAAAAGGAAATACTCAAAAGGAGGGTACAAGTCAATAACCTGAAGAATTCTTTGAGCCACATATTTTTGAAGAGGCTGAAAGGGCTGGTATCACACTAAATTATCACAAATGCACAGAATTAAAAAATGACAAATTCCTGAATGATGTTGTTACACATGTTCAGTTGGAAGGTTGTAATGTGGTCTCTGATGTTACCCAGATGGATGGGCGAACAGTGGCCACACTCCAAAAAACCTCTGATCATGGAGAAATGAATAAAGTCTCTCGCGCAGAAATGGGTAAAAAGGAGGGAAAAATGTCTTTCCATTTACCAATGTGCTAAGCCAAAAGTGAAAAAGGCCTGAGAAAGGTGAGCCCTGAAATCAGTAAGAATTCACACTTATGTGTATTAGAGGAAGTTGAGGACAGATATTATGCACCCATCACTGTAGAAGAAAAATGCCACACCTTTGCTATGATTGACACTGGCGCACAGGCCACAATTATGTCCAAGGAGCTGGTAAAGAGTATCAATGAAGGGAGACCCCCACAGAGTCAGATCACAGTGAAGGAAAATCAAGGTCCAGTGCACAACTTTAATGGGGAGGAGGTGCCGATCATAGGTGTAACTGAGGTTGACATAAAAATAGGAAAGCACAGAATGAAACAAGAGGTATTGATCACATCTATTTGTGAAATTCCATTTCTGATGGGGACAGATTGCCTGAAAAGATTGTCTCCTCTCATAGATGGGGTGAATGGAGTGCTGTGGTCCTTAACCAAAAAACCATTGAGGCCTAAGAAACTAAAATCACAAAACAGCAACATAAATGAATGTCACACCGTTGCCAAAACAAATGATGCTGTGGAGGTATATCTCCAGAATAGTTGCATACCTAGTGTCACTGTTATATTAATGTGTCAAGACAAAATGCAGAGCGACAAAGAAAAACTACCTGTACATACTTGGACCCAAGGAAAAATTGGCAGACTGCCATAGATGAGCACACATTGCGTTTTTATTTAAAAGAGAAAACATGCAAACAGAATATTACGCCTAAAACAGATTCAGAAAAACACATTACCACTCTGGCAGAAATACACATGGAAGATGAGCAACCATGGGTTCATGTTGGTATAAATGACTATTTTAAAACAATAAAAGGCACTTTAGCGCTTGGACATGAAAGGAGTTTCATTAATGAGAAATTGTTGCAAAAAATAATGGAGAGGGAAGAAATCCTGAAATTTAGGATTAAAAACCAATATGTTTCTGGGTTGGACAGTCCAGACTTTGAAAACCGAATGGCAGGCAGATGCATGCTTAAAATTAGCATTGGGCAGAAAACAATTTACCATAATGTATGGATAGTGAGTGGAGCACAAAATGAATTTTACATGGGCAATGACATCATGCACAGAATGTGTATGGTGTTAGATTTCCTTAAATCAAAAAATATGGTCACGCCTAGGTGGTCCGGCACCTGAATTTGAAGACAAAAGAAGGGCTTATCATTGTGCACAACTGGTTCCTTATGCAATCAAATTACAAATGAGGAAAGATACTATTATTCCTGCATTTACAAAACAGTTTGCAAAAACACTGAAATGCAAAAATGGACAGCAGATGAAAGACTCTGATGCATTTGTATGCCTGAATGAATCCATAAAACAGCAAGGCCTGGATTATGAATACATTCCATTGGTAGATATTGGTGAAGGATCTGTAAAAATTATGGTAAATAATAAAGGTTGTCAGGATATTCATTTAGAGGAAAACTCCCCATTAGGAATGGCCATACAAAAATCACAATATACGGCAGATTTAAATAACATGGTGATTGGAAATATCCCTGAAAAGTATGTAGATACCAAGGGTGAGTTGCCAGAACACCTGGACTCTCAGCCCAAAGGAATATTTAAAATTCATTCTGTGTATCCTTATGATTCAAATGAGACAGTGTGCTGCCATCAAGAGGATTGCATAATATTTAATTTAAATGAAAATTAAACAGAAAATCAGCCCATTGAAGTGGAAGCTGATATGCCAAAATATTTAAAAGTGGCAGCTTTACAAAAAGACACAGCCACACAGTTAGAGGAAAGCGCCGAGATTCCCTTACCAGAAGATTTTCCAGAATTTTCCAAAATGGTAGAAGAGCAGATCTCCTTAGCGGATGCGTGTGACAGCAATGAGGATAGTAACAATCCGAGGGAGATATTTATGGAGTTTAAGGATGTATTTGCAAAAGATGCTTATGATTGTGGTTTAACTGATTTACATGTGGCCACACTACCAGAAGGGTGTAGCAGAAGTCCAGTGTTTGTACGCCAGTATAGACTACCGCTGGCATGTTTAGAATCATTGGCAGAGATTATTAAAAATTTGGAATCACGGGGAATCATCAGGCCCATTCATAGCACATCCAATACACCTATTTTAGATGTGTTAAAGCCAAATGGTCAATGGCGGCTATGTGCAGACTTGAGAGAGTTAAATAAAAGAGTACCAGTATCTAGATGGCCACTGCCATTCATTGATCAGGGCCTAGCTCAGGTAGATGGTTCAAAGGTATTTACCACATTAGATCTCACCTCTGGATATTGGTGCGTGCCATTGGCAGAGGAGATACAGAATTTATTTTCCTTTACATTTGACAGGACTCAATATGCCTGGCTTAGAGCTCCGTTCGGGTACATCAATAGTGGGAGTGAATTTGACATATTTTTGAGAAAGGCCATGCCGGATGCAGCGGAAAGAGGAACAATAGTTTACGTGGACGAAGTCCTGATAAAAAGTGAGGGCCTGAAAAGCCATTTTGATGAAATAAGACATGTGCTTGGCCAATTGCAGAAAGCAGGCGCCAAAGTATCTTTGCAAAAAGCACAATGGTGCAAGAAAAAAGTGAACTTTCTAGGGCATGAAGTGACTGAACATGGGCTAAATCCACAAAAGAAGAAAATAGAGACCATGCAAAGATTAAAAGATCCTAAAAATGTGAAAGGAGTAAAAAGTTTATTAGGGATGACAGGCTATAACAGAAAGTTCATTGAAAATTATGCAGAAATCACTCAACCATTGACTAAACTGCTTAAACTGAATACTCCCTGGAAATGGGAAAAAGAGCAGTCTGATGCAGTGGCTAAATTAAAGGAATGTCTTGTAAAGGCACCATGTTTAGCATATCCCATAAAGGACAGGGATTTCTTTATAGAAATAGGTTTTTCTGAACATTGTATGTCAGCAGTGTTATCACAAAAACACGATTTGAATCACAAAACCAGTGCCTATGCAAGTAAGGCATTTTCCCAAGTTGAAATGAAATTTAATGAATGTGAAAAGGCCCTATTAACCACTGTGTAGGCGCTACAGCATTTCCGACCCATTGTTCAGGGAGAAAAGGTGATTATTGAAACAAATCATCAACCTTTGCAATTTTTAGAGAGTAAAAGAATTAGATCAGGTAATCCAGAATCACTTCATGGACGCTGGCATTACAAGGTTTTCCTGTAGAAGTGAGATATGGACAAAATAAAAAGAACCCAATTGCTCAAGGGTTAGCTGACTTACATGACTGCGCAGCTGAACAAATACCAAATGAAATGGAAGTGGAAACTAGTTTGCAGGAATTTGAACAATCACCACACAAAGCTTTTGATGAAAAAACATGCAAGGATTTGCCAACTGTATATGTGGATGGTTGTGCTTTTCACATTGAAAATGACAGTAATAAACAATTAGTGGCAGGAATAGGAAATGTCTGGTCGAAATGTGAAGGCGTCCCCAGTATAGGGATGAGGATTGGAGCTAGGAGCAGTCAGGTGGCGGAATTGGCAGCCGTTTATAAAGCAATTGCTACTGCAGTTGATAAAAAGTTCAGTGAAATTGTCCTGGTGACTGATTCTGACTATGCACGGAATAGCTTTGTGGAGTATTTGCCTGGTTGGAAAGCAAGAGGCATGGTTACATACAACAATAAGCCACATAAACATGGAAAAATGATACAAGCCATAGACAAATTGGTGTCAGAGAATAATTTAACAATATACTGGAGAAAAATTTGTGGGCATTTAAAAACACCAGGAGAGGATAAGGAGGGAAATGATAAGGCAGACCACCTGGCTAAGATTGGGGCTGTGATGGGAGAATTGCTACCTATTGATTATTTAATGGGTGAAATACAAATTGATGCAGTAACACGTTCTAAAGCACCAAAGGAGGTAGATGTCATGATCTCTGCTTCCAAAAGATCAGGACTTGCCCGACTCCCTTGGAAGCAGACCCATAACCCCGGTTCCGAGTGCCAGCCAGTCGCAATTGGGACCTTTTGGACCCTGTCCTGGCGCCAGTGGCACCAGGCTCATAAAGATGCCCAGTCCCAGCGCTGGAAGCGCCGGGCTCATAATGCTTGGGTGGACTTACCTGCAGCAGACCATGCTGCTTACTTACCTGCCAGTTGAACCCCTGATCCTCTTCTGTTTGGGACTACTTTTCCTGTTGGGTGGGGCGGAGCCACTCCCTAGGTTCAGAACACTGGAACTCTTCTGGAAAGCAGGAACTCTTTTCTTACCTAGGCGTGGCTGTGGAAGGAGACACCTAAGCACTACAGGAGGCTATTTAAACCACACCCGATGGATGAATCTTGCTTTGTGTTATTCTGCATTCTCTGCAGCAGAATGCTCATCGTGTCTTCTGCTTCTGATCCTGGGCCTAAGGGAACAAAGGCTTACCATCCTGGAATCCAGTCTTCAGCAGCACCTGTAAAGACAAAGAAAGAACAGGTTAGCACTACGGTCTTCAGTGGCAGCGCATCTCTTACCTGGTCCATCGGCTGTCACCAACGCCTTGCGCTGCATTCCGGCATCTGAAAGACAAAGGCTTACCAGCTCTTTGCACGCTCCGGAGGCCTTCGGCGCTGCATCCCGCATCTGAAAGACAAAAGAAGGTGCGTTTAAAGACATTGGGCAACTTTATTACTCACGTGCCATTACTCCTTCCCACGCCGAATCCAGTGGGTATTCCAGCGCCCTTCAGCTTCTCTAAAGCTCCGAACTTGTACCAGCAAGATAAAAGGGACAGTTAGTGCGCATCGTGAAGCAGGCTACAAGCGCTTACTTACGTGCTTCCAGGCGCTTCTATTCCTCACGCGGGTTGGATCCTCAACTCTCATCAGCCCGCCATCCGCCATCGCCGGAACCCTGCAAAACAAGAGATATCATTACAAAAGACTTTAAGACATTTGAAGTGCCCAGAACTTACTGTTCGTGCAGTTAACGACGGACAGCAGTCCTCTGAGGTCAAGAGGCCTGCACCCTTATCCAGTGAAGAAACTGGTTACGGCACCCTGCCCCGAGGCAGATGGAGAGCTTGGCATTCACTTACCTAAGGTGAGGGCGTTAACCTTTGGGGTTCTACAGGAGAAGAGAAAGGGAAGAGAAGAGAGGCACCCAATAACCCCAGTTCATTAATCCCATATTTTCCATCTACAGACATCTTACTCTTCGATTCAGACATACAGTGCACAGAGGTCCAGCCCAAAGAGCCAACCGTGTGTTACACATCACCTTTGAAGATACGGCATTCACCCAGTCAAGACCGGCGCCTCTGCGGGAATCAGGTGAGCGTTACAGAACGCAAAGCCTACCGCAAAACTCCCACCCAGGCGCTATGGAAACCTCGGATACCGACCAGCTAGCCCAGTTACTTGGGGAACTAAGAGCAGAAATGCATGCAGCCCGTCAGGAAACGAATGCTCTAAGAAGAGAACTGATTATTTCCAAGGAGCGAACAGACGATCTCGCTAGACAATTGCTACAGTCACAAGCCGGACAAACTCCGTTACCCGCATCAGGGGCAAATCTTCCTTCAACATCCTCTACGAACCCAGTGCAGATCAACCTACCTGGGAATGTACCTCTGGCTCCGCCCGAACGATTTTCTGGTGACCCAAAGAGGTTTGCAGTATTTATTAATCAGTGCCGGTTGCACTTCTTATGCCGGCCAGCAGCCTTTCCAACTGATCAAGCTAAGGTAGCTTTCGTGCTTTCGTACCTTAGTGGCAATGCGGCAGACTGGTCGATCCCTCTAGTTAATCAAGATGATCCGGTTCTCCATGATTTTCAAGCTTTTCAGCTCAGTATGGAAAAACTGTTTGCAAGACATTCACAGGGGCAGGCCTTGGACAATGAGCTCCTTTCATTGTGACAGGGTAATCAAGACCTTTTGGCTTATATTGCGTCTTTCAACAGAATGATAGTGGAAACTCGATGGCCTGAGGACAAAAGGATTACGCTGTTTTATAGAGGTCTACGTGGAGAGCTCAAAGATGTGTTAGCCCAAGTAGTGAATCCCCCGCAAGACTGTTCGGACTATATTGACTTAGTCGTTCAAATTGACCACAGATTGCAGAACAGGAAGGCCGATCGTTCCAAGTTTGATGCTCGAGTATTTTCCAAACCACCAACTCATACCAAAGGAGTAGACTCCGGGGAACCCATGCAAATAGGGGGCCTGAAAGGACCACTAACACAAAAGGAGCGGGAAAGGAGAAAACAGCTGCAATTATGCCTCTATTGCGGAAACTCAGGGCACTTTCTTCGAGACTGTCCGGTGAAACCAGCCAAGAAGGCAGTAGGAGCTGCAGTTACCAGGGTCACAAACTCTGAGCAGGGAAACGACCTCGCCCGACAAGAATAGAGGTCCTCTTGCCGAGCGTTAAAACCAGTTCCGTGAACTCGGATTTCGTGATACCTATGGTCCTCATTAGCCCTGAACATCTGGATCGATTACATGCGATTGAAGCTTACGTCGACAGCGGTGCCATCGGCAATTATGTGGATCATGAAATGGTTTTGAGGATGAATCTGACTCTTTGTCCAAAGGCTGTAAAGGACGTCATTACTACGGTGGATGGTACGGAGATAGCCTCCGGACCAGTAACACATACCACCCAAGAAGTGACGCTAGTAAGTCAAGATGGACACCATGAGAAGATCGTGTTCGATGTGATCAAGGCCCCTCAGTTCCAGATTATTCTAGGAATTCCTTGGTTAGAGAAGCACAATCCTCAGATCGATTGGCGAGCAAGAACGGTTCAGTTTCCAGAATGTGTCTCTACTTGTCACCCTCGACCTGGTGTTGCACTGGCAGCAATTTCCTCGGAGGCTCCCCAGTTACCTCCTGAATACCTAGAATTCCAAGATGTTTTCCGGAAGGATCAGGCTAACTCTCTACCTCCTCATAGGTTTTATGACTGCCAGATAGACCTGATACCTGGATCTACTCCTCCTTGTAGTAGAATTTATGCCCTCACCGAGCCTGAGAATCTTCACCTCCGACAATACCTGGATCAATACCTAGCGAATGGGTTTATTCGTCCTTCCAAGTCCCCTGCTTCCTCAGCTTTGTTCTTCGTTCCAAAAAAAGAAGGGGACCTTAGAACTTGTATAGATTATCGCGCCCTGAACCAGATCACCGTTAAGAATAGATATCCGTTACCTTTGATCCCTGAACTCCTGGACCAAGTCAGAAAAGCATGCATATATACAAAGCTGGATCTTAGAGGAGCCTACCACTTGGTACAAGTAAAAGAGGGCGATGAATGGAAGACAGCCTTCCGCACCAAGTATGGGCTATTTGAATATCAGGTCATGCCCTTCGGACTTTGCAATGCCCCGGCCGCCTTTCAATATTTTATGAACGATGTCCTCAGAGAGCTCATAGATGTGTGTGTTGTTGTTTACATTGACGACATCCTCGTTTATTCTTCATCGGAAACTGAACATCGGAAACACGTGAAAATGGTCCTCGAGAGATTGCGGCAACACAAACTTTTCGCTAAGTTGGAAAAATGTGTTTTCAACGTGACTGAAGTTGAATTCTTGGGATTCATATTATCACCTAGCGGAGTGCGTATGGATTCAAAGAAGGTCGATGCAATTCTCAAATGGCCATCGCCATCCTCCGTAAAAGGTGTTCAAAGCATGTTAGGCTTCGCTAACTTTTACCGCAGGTTTACCCCCGAATTCTCTCGAATAGTCCAGCCCATCACCGCCTTGTTAAAGAAAAACAAACGTTTTGAATGGTCTACCGAGGCGGAACAAGCTTTCCAGGATTTGAAGACTAGATTTATCTCTGCACCGATCTTAAAACATCCTCGCCCAGAACTCCCCTACATCGTTGAAACTGATGCTTCGAGCCTTGCCATGGGGGCAGTTCTATCACAAAAGGACCCAGTAACCAATCAGTTGCATCCCGTGGCATTTTGGTCCCGCAAATTCTCGCCTCCTGAAATCAATTACACTATTACTGATAAGGAACTTCTAGCTATCAAGTCCGCCTTTAAGGCTTGGCGGCATTATCTTCTGGGGGCCCGACACACCGTTACTGTGATTACAGATCACCGAAACCTGCAATATTTGAAAACCGCAAAAGCTCAATCCTCTAGGCAACTCCGTTGGGCACTATTCTTTGCCGAGTTTGACTTCATAATTACCTATCGACCTGGTACAAAAAACGGTAAAGCTGATGCCCTTTCTCGGATGGGAGTGGAAGAACATTTGATCAATCCTAAACCTGTACCTATCATTCCCGAACAAAGAATTCTAGGTGTAATCGCCACACAATCCATAGAGGAAGTTAAGGATAAAGCCAGGCTACTGGTAACTCCAGCAGACATACAGAATTGGCATCTGCAGGGAAAGGACTTTACGGTGAAGGACAACCTATTATATTTCCAAGAACGGTTATACCTGCCCAGCACAGATTTACAGAAAAAGGTAATCTCTTGTTATCACGATTCTTTAATGGAAGGACATCCCGGTATGACCAAGACCTCGGAAAAGATGAAGCGCTACTTCTGGAGCCGTATTGGAAAAAAGATATCAGAGACTTTATAATGTCCTGTGGAGTATGCGCCCAAAACAAGAGTCAAAAGGAAAAACCAGCCGGCCTCTTACGCCCTATTGACATCCCGCCTCGCCCTTGGCATACGCTTTCTATGGACTTCACCATCGATCTACCTCCATGCTCTGGATACAATACGATCCTAGTAATCGTGGACCTATTCTCCAAGATGGCGCATTTCATTCCACTCAAAGGCTTACCAACAGCAGCAACTCTGGCCTGAGAATTTCTCGAAAACATCATCCAACTGCACGGTTTTCCTTCAGTTCTAATTTCGGATCGAGGTAGTCAATTTATTTCTCATTTTTGGCGAAGTTGCTGTCGGTCGGCTCATATTGATGTGAGACTTTCGACCAGCCACCACCCTCAAACCGACGGACAAACCGAGAGGACCAATCAAACTCTGGAACAGTATTTGCGCTGCATGCTACAACAAACTGAAAAAACTTGGAAAGATATCCTTTGGATAGCCGAATATGCCTACAATAACTCTGTCCACTCGGGAACTAGGAAGACCCCGTTTTTTCTTTTATACGGTAGTCACCCTCGAACCTCGGAGTTGGATCCACTCCAATATCTTGGAACACCAGCAGTAGACCACCTGCATTCTACAATCACCCAAGCCTTTAAGGAAGCCGTTTCTCACCTTCAAAGGGCTAAAGAACAATACAAGAAAGGAGCAGACCAACATCGGAAGGAAGCCCCCCAATATCAAGTAGGAGATCAAGTCTGGTTATCCACCAAATATCTACCTCTAAAAGGACCACGCACATTCAACCCAAGATACCTTGGTCCCTATTCCATCACTACCATAGTAAATCCAGTAGCGGTCAAGTTGGACTTGCCCCCTCACATGAAGATACATCCGGTCTTCCACGTCTCTCTATTAAAACCCGTGCAACCTCAAACCCGACTAACTACATCTCCAAAACCTATTCTAGTTGATGGAGAACTCGAGCTTGAAGTCAAAAGCATCCTGGATTCCAAGATCTCCAAATCTAAACTATTGTACCTGATTGACTGGAAAGGCTACGGTCCCCAAGAAAGATCCTGGGAACCTGCAGAATATGTCCACGCGCCTCGTCTAAACAAAAGATTTCATCGATCGTTTCCTAACAAGCCCAAACCCCCGGAGAAGCCCGGTTTGAGAAATGATCGAATTTTGGGAATCTATTATAATCATTTGATAGATCCTGAACAAAATCCTTTAACAGAAAATGATTGTATGGGAAAAGAAGTGTTGAGGGTGCTATTAAAGAACAAAACACGAATTAGATTATAGGATGGACTCATGATTAGAGAGTCCATAACAGGACAAATACAGTGGGTGGTACCACTTTTATTCAGAGGGCTAATGCTACACCATGCACATGATGCCATAACTGCAGACCATAGAGGTTCACAAAAAACATTAGAAATACTAAAAGAGTATGCTTACTGGCCACATATGTCCCAAGATGTGGAATTATATACTAGAGGATGTTTAGTATGCGCCCAATTTAAACCTGCTTCACCAATGCACAGAGCCCCATTAATGAAAAGAGGCCCAACTCTTCCATGGTCAGATTTGCAAATAGACTATGTAGGGCCTTTAAAAAGGACTCGCAGAGGAAACCGTTATATTTTAAGTGTGGTTTGTTTGATGTCAAAGTGGATTGAATGCATTCCTGCACCAGATTGTAGTGCGCAAACAGCAGCCACATTGTTGGTAAACCATGCGTACTCAAGGTTTGGGTTGCACAAAGAATTGAGTCAGACAGAGGAAGTCATTTCACAAGTACTCTAATGAGTAAGGTAGGGCAAATACTGGGGGCGAAAAGAGCGAAAGTTTCTACCCGTTTGGAGGGCGCCGAGGGACCTAGCAGTATCCGTGTCTTCCTTCATCCCCTTCAACGCTTCGTCAACCTTTTCGCCAAACAGGTGTTCCCCTTCACATGGCATGTCAAGGACTTTGTACTGGACTTCAGGACGGAAAGTAGTACATTTGAGCCACGCTTGTCGACGAAGTACTACGCCATGGTTGATTTGTTTGAATCCAGACTCTGCTAGGTCAACTGCAATATTAATTGCATGGTTCGAGGCCTCTTCGCCCTCCCGCAACAATAACATGGCTGCTTTCCGGTGTTCGTCTGGCAGGTGTTCTAGGATAGGGGCTAGTTTGTGCCACATTTCTCTATCGTATCGTGACACGATCGCTAAGGAATTGGCTGCTCTTACCGTCGTCGCACCGACCGAGAGCACCTTTTTTCCAAAGGCGTCTTGCCTCCTAGCCTCGCTTTCTGGTGGAGTTGAACATTTTTGCTGTACCCTGGCCTTCCTAGCCGCTGCCGCCGACACCACCGAGTCAGACAGAGGTTGTGATGTTAGACATTTTGGAGTGGACTCCGGAGCTTTAAACTTTTTCTCAATCCGCCCCTTTATAGCTGGCTCCGAGAACGGATGGCGCATCGTCTTGAGACCTTCCTGCCACACGTGGTCCAGAATTGGGATGGCAAATACCGATTTCCTCCTTTGACCCATATGGTCAAAAAGGAAACAGTCTTTCTTCTGCTCCTCAGGAATCAAGCCGAACTCGAAACAAGCTTTTCCCATCATTGCATGGAAGGCTCCCACATCATCCGGAGGAGATGGCTGTGACTGGCTCCTCGTAGACTCTACCTCTACATCCGAATTCCATGTTGGGTCCCTCGAAGGTGACAGGGAGATGTCTCACCCTCCTCCTGCGCTCGAGGACGATCTTTTACTGCCTGAGGAGTCGATGGGTTTTTAGTCGTCGAGCGAGCCGCACAAGTTTGCTCGTCGACAGGAGGTACAGAAAAAGGTGACGACGAAGTCCCAGGTTGAGGGATCTGCGTATCCAGCCGCTGCAGGAGCTTCTGAAGAGTATTAAGCACATCCAGAGACAAAACTGCCTGGGGGTTCAATAACATTGATGATATAGGTACCATACCCCCACTCGCACTCGTCGTCGCCGACGTGGAAGGCCGTAAGCCTAAATCCGATGGCTGCAGAACCCTGCCACCTTCTCCTTCCACCGAGCAGGCCGTGTCTGGCTGCAGTAAGACCTCAGGGGGGATCGGGTCATAGACCTCTGGCAGCCAAGCCATAGACTGAGTCTCCGTCGACGAAGGAATCCCAACCGCTGCTGCCTGAACGGTAATAGGCATCGTCAATGACACCGAGGTCGACGAGCAAGTTGTCGTCGTCGAGCCCTTAGACTTCGTCGCCGATTTCGATGCCGACTTCCCGGCTGAAGCGTCTCGACTCACGGAAGACCTGGGACGGTCCCCTGAGGAGGATTTTGACAGCGTTTGCCTCTCCGTCTTAGATGAGGAGGAGGAGGGCTTTTTATGTGATGAGGAAGACCCAGCATGCTTCCCCTTATGCTTGTCCTCAGCGCGGTTTTCTGCTGGCCGTACCTTTTTCGATGGAGGTTCCGACTTGCTCCTGGAGGCCGTGGAGCCAACTTCCGAAGCCGGGTAGGCACCCGCTCCGTCATTAAGCCAGTCGACCAGCCTTCTTTTACGGTCCTTAAGGGTTTTTTGGGAGAAACCCTGGCATATCTCACATGTATCCGCCGTGTGGTGCGGGTGGAGACAGTAGATACAATCCATGTGGGCATCTCCTTCATAAACTTTTTTGAGGCCACATGTCGCACAAGGGCGAAATAACGCTTTTCCAGACATAATTCTCCAGAATTTGAACGTCGCCGAAGCGAAACAGAAAAAGCAACCTAGTTTCCACTAGCAGTAATCACGAGGATCCCACTACTTTGAAAGACGGTTGAAATCTGAGGGAGCGTGGGGGCGGGTCCTGTATTTATATTATGACGTCCTGACGGTGCGGGCACGCATGATACAAAACGAGGTGGATAGGACGCATAAGCGTCGAAAAAGTTTTCCTACGGGAAAGGGTCTATATATAATGTACCGGGGATTCCCAGCCTGACGACGGGGAATATTCTAAGCATGTGAATCCATGAAAGATCCAATGCTGGAGAAACTACATATTGCATATCGGGCGGCCTCTTCAGGTGGAGTTGAATGGAGCAATAGGTCTGTTGTGGATATTTTAAAGAAATTCGTGGCAGAAGCAGGTTCCAGCTGGGATTTACGTTTACCGTTGGTTTTGATGGCAATCAGATCAACTCCTGCCAAAGCAACAGGTGTTAGCCCCCATGAGGTCTTGACAGGTAGGAAAATGGTGTTACCACAACACCTACTATACAGAACACATGAGCAGACACTTGTGAGTGCATCCACAGTTCATGAGTACATTGATGAACTGAGGAAGCATTTGCAACATGCATTTGCTTTTGTGCAGAGAAATCTGGAAAGGGCTGCTGACAGTGCTAAAACATACTATGATAAAAGAACATCAGTGAGAGAATACAGTGTTGGGGATCAGGTGTACAAGTTTCATTTTGGAAAAAGTAAACAGAACAATTCTAAATTTCTAGCAGCCTGGCAGGGGCCATTTCGAATTATAGATAAGGTCTCTCCTGTAGTTTATAAAGTTATGAAAAATGAAGGTGAAACGGCAATAGAGCAGTTCGTCCATGTAAATCAAATCAAACCATGCCATCCCAGACATGAGATCAGGCAGCTTGAGCATGTAGAAACAGATAAAGTCCCTTGAACACAAAAAGAAAATAAATGGGTACAATCAGGAGGCAGTGACAGAGAAGTTAAAAAGTTGATTGTTATAATGGCACATAAACACTGTAATATATGTAAATATATATAATATAAAATAAGTAAATACATATATATATATATATATATAAATAATGGAAGCTCATGGTTGGTGTGCTGAGAGAAAATGTATTAAATATTGAATGCTGTTTTATATATGCTTGTTTTCTTGTTAACTTGTGTTTAATTTCAGAAAAAAAAAAAGAAAAAAACGAAATGTTTTTACCAAGCATGTTTTATTTTTGGCAAAAGGGTGAAGTTAGTATTGTGCTATGTACTTAATTTGTTTCTTTTCCATTTGATTTAGAAAATTAACATTATTTGGTCGGAGGTTCCGGGATCAGAGGCCACGGGAGACGATGGAGTCCTGGAGCCCACGTGGACGGATTCCGGGAAAGCCCCAAAGAGGGGTGAAGACCAAGGCTGCAAAGCGATCCGCATTGAAGATGATACCAATGATATGGTTAATCATGATGATATTTGGAGGGATCTTCAAGAATTCAGAAGCACAGGTTGTCATTGAACCTGAACCAGCATCTGGTATCGCGGTGGAAGAAGCACCAGGATTCATCATGAGTGATAGAAGGATGATTTTCCAAAATATCTACATACCATTGAATCCTGAGATTTTGATTGAAAAACATTTGAACAATACCGGAATTAAGATTGAACAGACTAAAGAGTGGCTGGAAATAAGAAAAGAGGACGCTAAGCAGTCAATAAGAGATATATTAATGCAGTTGGAGAAAACATTTGTGAATTCAGCAGACATTAAGAAGAGGAGAGGAAAGAGAGGTGCGGTGATGGTCGCGATATCATTGGTAATGTCTATAGTTGGAGCCATAATAGGTACCACAATATCAACAGCCAATTCTATTTCGGTAGGAACACTGAGTACTAAAGCGCAACAACTGAGTATTGACCTAGAAATAATACAAAAAACATTAGATGGGATTAGAGGTGGACTGGATGAACAAGTAAGATTCATAAATGAAACTGCAATCATTCTAAATGAACAAGCGGATGTGATGCAACGGGCGACTAAAATAATACTTAAGCATGACAGAACTTTAAATGAAATATTGAAAATGAGTCCTGTTGATAGACTATTAAAGTTCAAACTGCAGTTTCACAATTCATTCAAGGACATATCCCCTTGTATTTTGTTTCGCAGGATATTATTCGTCAAATGATAGAAAGATTGACCAGGAGGGAAATTGATATGATACAGGTAAAAATTGCATTTGAAATGGGTAATGCAATGCCATTATACGTGGACTTGGAAAGACTAGAGATCGGATTTTTGCTATGCATCCCATATGTAACTCCTGAACTTATTTATCAAACGAAGTGGGTACACAACGTGGGATTTTGGCAAGAGGACAAATTTATTAAGATTAAGACTCCAGAAGTGGTGGCATTTAAGTCATGGGAACCTGAAGTTTATTTAATACCAAACCTGGAAACGTGTCAAATTTAAAGAACAAAATTATGTGTGTCCAGGTAAACCGTTTGTTCCTGATGCCACAGATGCTATTTGTGGTTTGAAATCTGACCCAAGTATATCAGAAGGATGTGAAGTGATTATTAGCAATATGGGGAGTGAAGAACTGGCACAGGCTAAGATGGTCAGAGGTAAATGGTTGGTCAGCACCTGTTTAAAGAACATGACGGTAGTACATTTAAACCATGGAACATACGTGGTTAAACAGGTGAAATAATGTTTTTTATTTACAAATTCCAAAGGATACAATTGTGTCGATTGGGGGGTTAACATTGTTTCATGTAACAAATGTTGTTTGGGAAAGCCAAGTGGAAAATATCGATTTTTTTCAAAGGGATACTTTTCCAATAGATCCGGATGTGGAATATTTATTGAATCACAAAGAAAGACACGTTATAAAAATGAATTTGAGAAAAAACAATATTACAATTAGTAATCTGGAGATAATAGAAGTGGAAAGATTTAATTGGGGAACCTGGGGGGGAACGCTCAATAGTGGGTTTGGCTGTCCTGGTGCTAGTCATGGGTGGATGGTTGATTGTGCTATCAGTAAAAATGAAAATGTTACTGATTTTAGTAGCTACGTCAGGAAGAGAAAGATATCCCAATACACATGCATTTTAAAAGAAGAAAAAGAACAAGTTGTTTTTAGGAATTGGCTTGGATCGTAGCCAAGTGCTAAAAACAAAAGGAGGGTATGTAAGGATATTTGGCGTGTTACAGCACAGAGTACAGCACTACTGCACAGGTAGCAATTTTTTATGCAGCACCACTACATGGGTGTGGTGCATTGCTATATGTGTTGCCAGAGTAACATGGACATATAAGTAAAGACAGGCTATTCAGTCAAAAACGATTTTTACATATAAGATGCAAATCCATTTTTACGGTTAAAAGCACACATCTGCACATTCTTAATGCACACTATTTTTCACCTGAAATGCCTATGTTGCAAGAGACACATTTGAAAATTAATAACTAACCTTATTAATAACTAACCTGACTAATAAAACTTCATTTAACATAATCCACTAATAAAAATGTGTCTCCACTGCAGAATTTGGCCTACTCTGAAAGTGAACTTTTAAACGCACATTCATTTTTTTCTCTGCTGCTCTGTCCACATAACTACAGGAAGCAAAGAGCTCGAAGGAACAGGAAATCAGTTTGTTACAATTGCCACTGTAGAAGTGAGCCATTGTGTAGTGAGGGAGGAGATTACATGATTGATTCTGATTGGAGCAGCGTCATAGCAAGTATCATGCTAGAGGCTGTGATTAGAACTTTGCTGGAGAAGCTTGAGAAGAGGGGGAAGGCAGGCGACGTCTGGCAGAGCTGGGAGAAGGATCTCTTTACTGGCTGGGGCATTCCTGCTGCAAAAGCTGAGAGTTGCAGGCAATAACCCCGGTTTGAGAACGGCAGACGCTTGTTCTCACTGGGGTTGATTTTCAAGGGAGCCAAATTCAGAAGGAGAATAGCCGGGGAAAACTCATGCTGAACAGATAAGGTAATTATAGAAGCGAGTGGGAGCTGTGCGAAAGTGTGCGAAACTGTTCAGTCAGTGTATTAAAGGGAGTCTCAGTCTCTTATCAGCATATTTAATGTTACCAATTGAATATATTCTTGCAGCTCTCTGTTCATTTTATCACAAATAATGTTGTACCATTTCATTTATTTCTATAAATAAAATTAAACTGTTTAAAAGAAATTTCTATAATACAAAAATATTTGAAAACAGATAGCTAGTGTGTATTATTTCCCTCTTTCATTTTGCATGGGGAAAGGTTTAAACGTGGGTAGATTTTTAAACAGTGCAATTGTCATTTTAAAGCAGATGTGTGCATGATTCTATTCAGTATGGACAGTTGTGAGTGACTGTTTGTAGTATAGCCTGTTGGAGGTACATGAGTCAACGGGAAGAGAGACTCTCTGGACATAGTTCCCTACCGGATATAAGGTAGTGGAAATTACCACAAAAATACCACAATAGCCCATGGTGGCACACAACACTAACACTGAAAATGTGGTATCCCTAAAATGTAGGCCTGAGGTCTCTAGTGATCAAGAACAATCTATATAAAAAACAAGGGATGTTGGATATTGGGGACACAATTAAACCAACCACTATACCAACCAACCACGCAAACTACCGCGCATATCATCTAAATAGGTCTGAATTCTGAAATAATGCAATGTATTGTTGTCATGTGTGACCCAATATGAATACAGAGAGTGATTATTGCTAAAGGTATTTTGGCGGTAAGAAAATACTGCAAAGCCACAAATATCCACAAAATACCCAACAGACTGCAAGATTCATCTTGAAGTCAGAGCTCCAATCCCTTGCAGCAGGATATATGCACTAACCGAAAAAGAAAATGAACATTGAAAATGAACATACTTGGAGGAAAATCTAGCGAAGGCGTTCATTCAAGCATCTCAGTCTCCTGCAGCATGACCTCTTGTTTTCTGCCCAGAAGAAAGATAAAACCCTTAGAACTTGCATAGATAACCACTTCCGCTAATTTCAGTAATGTTCAATCAAATTCAGGGTTCAAAGATTTTTACCAATTTGGAGCTGCATGAGGCACACCATTTGATTAGTGTGTGGGAGGGAGACAAATGGAAGACAGCATTCAAGACTAAATTTCAACTGTTTGAATACTTGGTGATTCCATTCGGATTGTGTAATGCACCAGCAGATTTCCAGTTCTTCATAAAAGAAGGCTTGCACAAGTATTTGGATGTATTCGTAATTGTCTACATTGACATTTTAATCTCCTCAATGGATGAAGTCCAACATGAGGAGCATGTAAAAAAGGTTTTAAAGGAGTTGCTTGAAAACAGTGTACTAAACTAGAAAAATCGCAATTTCATACTGAGCTAGTCGAGTTCCTGGGGTTTGCGATCGCACCCCGAGGTCTGGCAATAGACACTCGAAAGGTTCAAGCAGTAGCAAATTGGCATTCTCCTAATTGCATCAAAGAAGTTCAAAGTTGCTAATGAATCGCCGATAAAAATTGGCAAATCCTAAAGAATTTTTCTTTGAAAGTTTCACAGATTACTCAAGAAAGAGTTAAGTTCCATTGGTCTGAAGAGGCTGACCAGATATTTCAAAAATTAAAGAAGAGTTTTGTTTCAGGACCTATTCCGATTCAGTCTGACCCAGGGCAACCATTTTTATTTGAGGCTGATTAGTCAAATTTGGCAGTCACAGCAGTATTGTCTCAGTGACATAAGGAGACAGGTCAACTTCATCCAGTGGCATAATGCTCCAAGAAGTTGGCTCCTGCAGATATTAATTACACTATTACAGACTGGGGAGTTGTTGACCATAAAGGCTGCCTTCAGGAATTGAGGCACTATCTTTTAGGAGCACGGCATACTGCAACCATTCTAACAGATCATCGCAATGTATTGTTTTCGAAGTCAGCTAAGACACTTACTCCAAGATAATTGTGGCGGTCTCTATTTTTTTCGGAATTTGATTTTATTACATTTAAACCAGGAAGACAAAACATAAAGGCTGAGGCTTTATCACGTCAATTCCCTGGGAGTTTGAAGAATCCAGAGGATAAGTCTGCACCCTTGATTTCTGAGGAACATTTCTCTTGTGCCATCTCAAGTGAAGGGTTAGATTTTGGAGCAAAGGTAAAACTACAAATGAATCAGGAATGGATGCTAGATTTGGTAAGGGAAGATTTGTCCTGAAATATTTTTGAAGGTTTAGCCAAGATGGATGATCGCCTTTATCTGCCGAGTGAGGTAATGCCATGAAACCTGTTTGGCTGTGCATCCAGGTTATAGAAAGACATTGGAGTTAGGTCGAAGACATTTTTGGTGGCCTAAAATGCGAACTGACATGTTCAATTTTGTTAAGACCTACAACGTTTGTGCTCGAGCTAAGGGCTAACGGAAAACTAGCAATTTTTTTTTACTACCTTTACCGGTACCACCTCGACCCTGGCATACTGTCTCACTGGATTTCATTGATGTTTTACCACCTGGTCATGGGTGCACCTCAATTTTAGTAGCTGTATATCATCTAAGGCTGGGCATTTTTATATCAATGAAGGGAAAGGCTTCGGCTTCAAGTTTAACAAGGTAATTTTTGCAGGAAATTGTGAAGTTACACGGATTGCCAACTCATAATTTCAGATCGAGGATCACAATTTGTATCAACTTTTGGACTGCTTTTTGCAAAGAGCTCAAAATGGAAGTCAGCTTATCCTCTGCTTATCATCCCAAGACCAATGGTCTCACCGAAAGAGTGAATCAAGAACTAGAAAATGTTTTGCAGTGTTTCCTTTCATTGAATAACTGTTGGGTGGATCTTCTGTGGTTGGCAGAGTTTTGCTACAATAATGTATCTAAGGATTCAATTAAAATGTCACCTTTCTTCTGCAATCCAGATTTTCATCCTCAGTGTTAAAGTAGTGAGCCCATCTCTGAGGTCTCTTGTCCAGAGGTTGAACAATTGCATTTCATGAGGAAACATTTCGAAAGGGCCAAATCAGCTTTACGAAGCAGCAAAGAAAGAATGAAAACATTTGCATCACCATCGGCAGAACAGTCCTGAGTATAGAATTGGGGACAAGGTCTGGTTATAAACTAGGAATTTGAAACTCAAAGATAGAAACAAGTTCAGTCCTAGGTCCACTTGAGATTGAGTAAGTGCTACGTCCAGTTTCAGTAAAACCCACATGGGGGGTCTAAAGATACATAACACTTTTCATGTAAGTCTCATTAAACCAGTTGTGAAAGATACTCATCTGACTAAGCAACAAGTTTCCATAATTGATTCAGGGGGGGGGGGGGGTATGAGGGTCAAAACATTCTTGATTCTCGTCACACTAGGGGGAAGTTGCAGTATTTGATTGAATGGAAGGGATTCGATCCTGGGAATCAGCTGAGGATGTTCATATACCACTTCTTGTGACTAGATTTCATAAGAGGTTTCCTTTGAGGCCAGGTACTGTCAGGGTTAGAAGAGGACAGGGTTCAAGGTCTTGTGATTTCACACAGACTTAATTGTGTGCAGACTTTTTCAGGGGTTGGGAACACAACACACAACTTTCCTTAAACACTTTTTTCAGAGATCTGTAGCAGACAGCTCACAAGATGGAGGATTGGGCTGTAACCCAGGGCAAGATGGTGCTTTCTCTCTGTAACATTCTATGGAATGTTGAGGACAGTTTGGAGGTGAACACCTTTTCCCATTTGCCTTTCATCAGAATTGTCCTGTGAGGAAGTCTGGTTTTGTTCCAGCTCCATTGAGGCCTAACACCTGAGAACAGTCTTGGATCTGAGTTTTGAAGATTTTGGAACTGCAGCTACGTTATCATTTATTGGTGGGAGCACAGATTTGAATGTTGTTCATTTTGACTGAATGTAGTAATACCTTTGAGACAGCATAGTACACAGCACTGACATTAATTTCGTTTATTGGAATCTACTGTATACATAATGAGTCTAGGAAATGGTGGTGTAACATTTATTGGCAAGAGTTTTCAAAGAATTCCACTTCAATTTCAGCACACCACACTAGTGAGGATGGTTGCGCTTTGAGGTGTCCGGCTTTCTAACAAATGTCAAAGCCAGTGACTTTGTCCATGTTAATTTGGAATTAAAATAACGTTCGGTAATATGCCCGCTCACCACTAGATGTTGTTTAACAGTAGCATCTCGCGATGCAAACCTCAATAGTTAATGGAGCAACAGCAAGTTATGACTGCCCTCTTCACAAAGTCAGCGAATCTTGTAAATAGGATTGGAAAGCCATACAATGTTAAGAGAAAGCACACACTCCATCAGAATGCTTTAGAAAGTCGGGTCTTGCACAACGTACTTCCGTGAAGGAAGCAAACTTTAAAATAGGGTTCTTACTTTCATCTGATTAAGGAAGCCAAGCGGGATCCTGTGGAGTAATAACTCCCTGTTTTTTCTAGGTTAAAGTAGTTTTTAAGCACTTTGCTTTCAGTTATATTCCGGTGGGAGTTGTAGTGTTATTTTCTCTTCCTGTAGTTTTCAGGAGGATAAAAAGACATTAAAAGAAAAGGAATACGCAAAAAGGAGCGAGACAAAAAATGTTTTGGGGAAAACTCTGAACATTCTTAAAATGACAGATAAACCAGTTTCTAAGGTAAAGAGTCAGAGTGGTAAAGTGTTAAAAGATTTCAGTTGAACTAAAGACTTGCTTAAAAATCCAGTTAAGAAGAAAAAAGAAGAACAGGGATGTAAGCATTCCAAGCGCACTCTGTATAATAATACAAATTCTATCCTCTAAGCTTTAGCAGAGCATTCACAGGTAATCGGAAAAGGAAGGAAGGAAGAGAGGTTTGGAGTTGTTGTTTAGGTATGCAATAACACTTGTTGTACAGGGAGACCAGCCATGAAGCAAGAAGACCACTGTTATTTTATCCAATTCCCCTTTTCCCCCCTGGCTGACCCGAGTCTTGCTGGAATGTATATTATCAGTAGGGTAAACAGCAGTTAGCGAGGCACTGTGGGGTTAAGCAGCTTCCATGGAAGAACTCGAAGATAACGAACACCTGCTTCTGGTGGGAAGGGAGACATTCACACAATACCTGCTAGATAATGGCCTTTGCAAACCCTGTGGTGGATACTCGGAAGGCTGGCCACCTTCCAGGAACAGTGACTTACCATCTGATTGGTTCTCTCAGGAATGCCACTCCGCTCAATGTCCCTTTCCCATAGCCACCTGCCAATGGGCACTGGTGTCCAATGCGACTGGTTCGCTGGCTCAGAACCATTTCCCCTGACTCAGTGCAACTGCTAGATTGGCTGGCCGCCCTGTAATTAGCCAGTTTGGTTCTAGCTGCTTCCATCTGCCTGTGACACGCAGCTTAATTTCCATCTCCCTCCTTCCTGGCCCTCGGAGTGCTGGTCATGTGTTTTAGATCTGGGGTTACCAGGCTGGGGCTGCCCTGCAAGGGGGGAGGGGGCGGTTCCCTGCCGAATGTGTTTACCAAGGATATTGTTTTTCCTTATTGTGCCAACTATTTAAAGATCCCTTGGGCTGATACACTATGCATCTCGACCCCCGCTCTTCCCAGTGAGATCTTTTATTGTGCGACTGGTTTCGTTTTCCTGTGCCCCCCTCCCCCACCTCCAGAAGGTACCCAGTCGCCCCCTCCTTTACTCTCGCAGGTGGCAGGTACAACCCATATCTGGTGCTGAATTAGCACCTTTAGTACAACCCCCACTGTGTCCCCTCTTCTGGTTCATGGATGGACAACAGGCCACCATTAAAGCCATGTGCATCACTCACTGTGCCCTCCACAAGACAGGCCCAAAATGCATTTAACAGAAAATCACTGTTCAGGCACTGCACTCCTGGTGATCCCATCCTTTAAATCAACCAGAATAGGAGGCTCCACCTACTCTGCCCAAGCCCCATTTATGTGGAATTCAATGCCACTTATCACATCCAGGGGAGTACTTGGCCTTCCAGAGAGCCCTCAAGACATGACAAACACTGCCATCTTGAACTAGTCTATCACTCCAGGGAGGTTGAGGCAACAATGAACTTCCATGCGTTCAATGAATGGTGGTAAGAATAATAATCTCCAGCAGACCACAGGGGAGAGTCCACGCTGAATCTACAACTACATGAAGCCCGCAACAACAGATTGGTACGCATCACACTCCATGCTTATGGAAGAAAGACAAATCAAGGCCACTCACCCGTACACATCTGCAACCATACTCCATCCCCAACACCATACTGCACAACACCTCTGCCATTAGAATGCAGCTAACCCCCACAACAGAAATTCAGTTTAACTGGACACAAAGAATCTACTACTCTCACACTCATCAACTCCAAAGCACCCATCCACTAGCCAGCTCGATATGGGTAACTAGTGGGATAATTAGTAATAAAGTGATACAAAGAGAGACCAATTCTTGGTTCTCTTCTGACCTGCAAGAACTTAAAAGTAAAAAAAAATCAAAGTCTTGTATAGTGAAAAGTTCACTAACTGATCTGGATAAAGAAATCTACAAAGCACTTGTAAAAAGCTATCATTATGGCTAAGAAAACTTATTTAGATGATCGTATAAACAAGGCTCAATACCAGCCCAAGGAACTTTTTCTAGTTCTTAACTAAAAATAACTCAGATATAATCAGAGATGCCAACTGGTGTAATTTAGTTCAAGAGGGCATGGACACCAAACTGGTTTGTTTATTGTATTTATATAGCGCAGCCTGACCCAGAGGTATCTGGCCGCTCTTAAAGCAAAAGACAATGTTACAGACATCCAGTTATAGTACAATGGATAAATACAGGTTGGTTAACATAAAGATAGGTGTCATGTACAGGTAGATTACAAAAGGAAGGTAATCCGCATGAGCAGCGAAATATGGTTACATTCACGGCTGAGTTAATACATGGTTGGAAGCAAAAATCAGACATACAAGTGTCAGGAATGGAGCAGGTTATTCAGCCAGGGTGGCTCGGCCGATGCCCAATAGTAAGACTTTTAGGTTGCTATAGTTGGATTCTTACTGAGTAGCCAGGTAATGGTATTTCTTTTGAATTTGGAGAATGCCTGGATAGATTTAATGGCATGAGGAAGGGTGCTCCACAATTAGGCCGCAATGACTGGGAAGCTGGCGCCTCCGGATCGTTTTAAGTTGTATCTGGGGATCACCAGACAGGATGCGTTAGATGATTTGGTAGTTCTGGTGGAAGATCTCAGTGAATTTTTTCAGAGGTAAGGGGCGGGGGGGCTGTCATTCAATATTTTAAAGGTGAGGCCCAGGGTTTTTAGTTCGATCTTTTCTATCATAGAAAGCCATTTGTAGTGTCTTCTGGTAACTGAGATGTGCTATCTTCTTGGTATATTTAGTGCTACTCGGAGTGCATTGTTTTGCATAATTCGGAGTTTGTTGAGCACGGATTTATTGCCTCCGAGGTAAAGACTGTTGCAATAGTACAGTTTGGACAATATAAGTGCTCTAGCTAATATAAGACAGCTTTCTGATGATAGCAGTGGTCTAGAGGCCCTGATCAACTTTTCTGTATAGGCAGTAGCTGAGGCAGTCATGTTGACTTGTTTGTTAAGGTTAAATGTAGCATCAAAGTAAAAACCTAGCGTTTTTACTTGACTATTAGGATGTTATTCTCATCAATATTGATGGAGGCATATGTGGGGCTCATCTTATTAATGTTGGCAGGTGAACCCACAAGGAGAAGTTCTGTTTTATCATCATTCAGGCAGAGGCCATGATTGGCCAACCATGCCTGAATGATGTACATTTCGTTCACTCGCTGTACATCCGTGTCATAGGTGCCTGAGAGAGGTAGGAGAATCTGGGTGTCCTCTGCATAATTAGTGTAGGTGACACCCAGACGGTCCAGTTTATCAAATAGTGGCTTTGTAAAGATGTTACACAAAGTGGGAGATGCACACGAGCCTTGGGGAACGCCGCAGGTGATCGGTAAGGGACCAGCTGATGCAGATGGCGAGAAAACACACATGGTCCTATTGTTAAGGAGGATTGAATCTAGGTGATGGCTGACAGGGAAATGGGCTGCTGAGGCGAGGATCACAGCACCCTGTGGTCGAGGGCCGCCGACAGGTCCAGGAGGAGCAGGATAACAAGTCTTCATTTGTCTTTGAGGTCATCAATCTGGCTTTTTAGGTCAATGAGTGCTGTTTCAGTCTTGGTCTAAAGCCAGATTGCCGGGTCCCCAGGAGTTTGTTGATCTCCAAATACTCTTGGATTTGCAGGTACGCAACTCTGTCCATAAGGGACCATAGTAATGGGTCTGTCATTTGTGGGAATGGTCGAGTCAAGAGTTTGTTTTTTAAGCAAAGGAAGTACCCAAGATTCCTTTAAATTGCTGGGTGCAATGCCACTTGAGAATGAGGCGTTGATTAATTTGGTGATCAAAAGAGGCCACGTCTCTGTCCGTGTCTTTGATCACCTGTGCCGGGCAGCTATCTCCATGGCAATTTGATGGTTTCAGTGAGGTGATAATTTAGTTTGTTGTGTGAACGGTATACCTGTTGGTTTGGTTGGGGTGAGGTTGGTTAGGGTGTTACATTTGTTTGCTATTTTTGTTTGGAGAGTGGCAGTTTTGTTGGTGAGAGCATTCTGGATGCCTGAGCACCAGGTTTCGTCTTTTAGCCAAGTGTCAGGAGGTTGACTGGACGTCTCCATTTCTCTCAGGATAATGAAAAGCTCTTTCGTGCTGGAGATGGCTTGGTTTATTCTATTGAAGGTATTTTGTTCGGTAGATAAAATCCCTTCTTTGTATTTGACCGAGATATTGGCCAAAGTGTCCCCCCCCCCCCCCCCCCCCCCAAGTGTTTCAAGTTTTCTTTTTTTCTGCATGGAGCATCTTATGCTCAGGGGTAAACCAGGAGTTTACATGGGCTTTTGGTTTCCCTTCAAGCATTTTGAGAGGTGCAACTGTGTCTAAGGCTTTGGACATGGAGGCATTTCAAATGTACACTCGTACCTCTGGATCGTTAGTATTTAGTGAGTTTAAGGAGGGGATTACTAGAGGTATAATAGCATCAGCTGTGATGTCGAGTTTAATTCTGGTGGGGCAGGGTGGTGCTGGTGGCCATGTTTTGTTTAAAAGTGTATTAGTACTAAACTCGAAGGTGACATGGTAGTGGTCTGTCCAGACTAGGGGCAGGATTTCATTCACAGAAGATGTTACAGTTATGATCAGCTAACCAGTCGAGGGTCCTCCTTTTCTCATGCATGGGCTGGGCAATTTGTAGGAAATCATGTTCCGCCAGGATGTTGGCTAGTGCTGCAGCTTGCATATCATTGGGGTCATTATAGCCTAGATTGAAATCGCCTAGTATTAAGGTTTGCGAAGAGGCATTGGTATTGTCTGATAGTAAGGTCATCATATCTTCCTCGAAAGTGCCAATGGGCCCAGGAGGTCTGTAGATTAGGTGTATGGTGCTCTTATGCGAAGTTTGGAGTTTTGCAGCGAGTAGTTCGCATGAGGAGAAAGTAAATGTGGAGGCAGTCTTAAGTCTAAAGAATTTCTGAAAATGGGCAATGCCTCCACCTCTTGAGTCTGGTCTATTTAATCTAAGGATAGAGTAATTATGTGGTATTGCTAGCAGAAGTGAGGGGCCAGCTGCAGTGTGCAGCCAGGATTCTGTTACTGCTAGGAGGTCCACATTTTTTGGAGAGTATGGTATCTGCTATGTCAGTGGCATGGGCTACCAAAGACCTGCCATTTATTAAGGCTACCTTAATGGTGGGTTTAAAATCATTGGGTGGAAGAGGGCTGGGATGGAGTTGGTTCTGATGCTCATTTTCTCTGTCTTGCTTAGGTTTGGTGGCTTGGAGCCATTAGAGCTTTCTTTTAGTTTTTTGGCTTGATTTGTAGTGGTGGTTTTTGCAAGAAGGCTGAGAGCGAGTAGGTATTCTGGCGCCAAGTCTAACGTTTCTATCGTTCACACTGGGGGTGGAACTGTGTGGATTAGTGATGGCATTTCCGGGGTCCTTGATTATAGTGGGGACATGTGCATTAGTCTTGGAGTTGCTTAAGGTGTCTAAGAATAATTTAGATAGGAATGTGGTGGGGCTGAGGTAAGTATCTAATAAGCATCTTTAGAGCTGGTAAGAAGGGGGTGGCTTTGATCCCGGCGACAGCAGGGGCTGTGGTAGTATTAAGTAGCATATTAGTGCGCTGATGCTGTTTCAAACATGAGAAGGGTGCTAGAGTTTGCTGGCTAGCAGTCTCAATGAAGGCGAATGCTATTGGGAATATGATAGGTATCGTGTACATGGTGAGGAGATGTACCATAGTACTGTGAAGTGATGGCTGGGTGGTGAAGGTGTCACTGAAATGGGAGGAGGCTGCAGACTACATCTAGTAGAAGTTCTAAGTTGGGTGAGGAAGCGAACTAGGGGAGGTAGAGGACATTCAATTGCGAGCAGTACAAAATGGCTACTTGTTACAGGTCGCGGAAGGTCTACCAATGGGACAATCATGGCCGAGTGTCAAAGGCAGGATGCAAAGGTCACTCAGTGATGAGGGATTCATTTAAGTGCAGTGCAGAATGGTTAGATATCAGCTTGATGCATGGTGCAGTAGTCTACCAAAGGGCCATTCATTAAATGCAATACACAGTGGCTGAGTGTAAACTTAAGGCTAAACACGATGGACACTCAGTGATAGGGAGTCAGTTACAAATCACAATTCTGTTATAATGCAATATGAAATGGTTAGATTTAAGATTGGTGCAGAGCGCAATGGTCTGCCAAAGGCACTTTCATTTTGATGCAGTACAAGATGGCTGTGGCCTTAAAACAGAGCGTGATGGATTCAAGGTAAAGGGGCGTTCAGTAGGCTGAATCCAATGATGTACTTGGTGAGAAGTTGCGCACAGATAGAGCACCGTTGCTGCGCCGGGAGCGGTATGGGAAAAGTATATAGGATGCTAGATGGCCGGAACATACAACATTATAGTCTGTTGTGGAGGCTTTTTGTAGTCTAGAACACGTAGTGAAGCTGGAACCAGATGGGATCATGTTATCCAATAAAACAATTACTCAAAAAAACTCCCACACTATCAGCCCGACACAAGAATTGGAAATCCGAACTTTTAAACCCATATGTGAAGCTGAGCTTAGTGGTTATAGAGAAACTCAAACCGTCAAATTTCAAGGGGGACATGTGCCCTGCTTTTGCAATTAAAGCATGTTCCACCGTTCTAATTACTATTTTATGTAGGTTCGTGAATGCTTTTAGTGACTGTTGTGTGCTGTACACCTCTTTTGAAAAAACCAGGCATTCCCCATGTGATTCCCCTGAACTATCGTCTGATTTCATATTCTTTTCTTTTAAACATTTTGGATAGAGTGGCATATATGCAAGTGCTTGCCTATCTGAGATCTTACAATAAATATACTGAAACTGAGGCAATCAGAATTCAGAAAAGGTCACAGGACAAAGACAGCATTGCTGGAGACTCCTCCAGCATATGGATCAGGTAGACACTAGTATGCCGATTCTTCTGTACCCATCTGCTGCCTTCAATCTGGTGGACCATACAGCTTTGGTCACCAGGTTGGAGGAAATAGCAGGTTCACCACATCTGCAGCCCAATGGGTCAGATAATTCCTGGGGGGACGTCACTCGAGGGTGAGCAGTGCCCTGGTTGATGCTAATCCTAAGGGGCGGACCAAAGGAGTACATAAAAGGAGCTCGTTTATCCCCTATATTACATAATATTTTTACTGTGCCATTTCTGGACTTCCTGGATAATGAGTTTACCAACTACGCAGATGACACAATGGGTCATCCCTCTGTCTTTGTGGTAGATGACACCAACATCAATAAGATTTGCAGCCTATTACTCAACACAACAGATTATGCTTGTGGGAACCAAAGCCAATACACGTAAATTGGAAGAACAGTACGCCAAACTACAGATTGTAGTATTGAGATCAAAAAGGTCAAAACAATGCTGGTCTAGCTGGACTGCAACCTGAACATGAAAGCTCAGATCAGCAGTTTGATTGCATCAGCAGCATATTATATTAAACTTCTGTCACATGCTCAGTCCCTTCTCTCCAGAGCAAGTCGGGAAACTAGCGCATGCTCTTATGGGATCACAAATTGACTATTGCAGCAGCCCAATGATGGGTCTACTTATCTGCGAGATTAATAGAATGCAGGTGATGCAGCATAATTCAGTTAGAGGCATTATGGACCGAAGAAACAGACCACATTTTAGATAAATGGGACCTACATTGGTTTCCAATGAAGGAAAGAATGTTTCCAACTGATGGTGATCACGCATAATTGCTTGAAAAAAGTTGGGCCAACATACACGGATACTAAAAATAAATATAACTTAAGGTCCAATAACTACTTTGAATTAAAGATCCCTGCTTGCAGGCTGACTACCATGAAGTTGAGAAGAGACCTCTACTACGGTTTTCGGAAAGAAACTGAAGACCCTCTTGTTTAACGAAATATTTTCCTGCATAATACTGACTACTTCTGTGTTCTCCTGCACAACATTATGATGTTTGTTAACCTATGTTGTGTGTTTAGCGCCGTTAAGCCAAGTCATTGAAGTAAAAAAGTAGGAACTTGGTCACCCCAACCCAACTTCGCTTTGGCACACCAATCCGCACGCACTTCACAACAGAAGCCGCACCAACAGCACAAGAGGACCGACATCGATCCGATACTCGCACAGAAGCTCAGCACCCGGTGTATACCGAGTTGAAGCTTCCAACAGAACACCACTCGTCTCACTATCCTACTCCCACTTCACCTACTAACCCATCCCACTTTCTCGTTTGCAGATCCAGAGCGCCTGTGGACCAACTCCGTTGGTGACGGTGCGCGGTACAAATACCTTTAACATTTAACCCATTCTAAATTTCCCATACCTGGACTTCAGTCCCCACAGGGCATTCAACCTATGGCATGTTGGGACCATACCAATGGTGGAAGAAGGCACTATACAAATGAGAATTATATTACATAGAGCCGACTTATGAAAGGATGGAGATTCTACCTCTTCCAGTTTACAAAACCTACCATATCACTCTGGCCAGCAGCCTTCGTTTCGGGCCTAAAACTTACAATGTATGCAGCGTTGAATCTGAAAATCCACAATCTTGTCCCTGGAGAGAATGTTCTGGTGATTGTAAAGCCATGTATAAAGTGCAGTTTTTACAGATCCATGAGTCCTCAAGGATCCCCATTGCCTGGCTATGCGTCAGGTATTCCAGTGTGCCGAGGCACACCAGCTGCCTCCCAGTGCCTGTCCCGATAGGTCGGCATGACCCATCTCATTTCCAGGCCCCCTCTAAGGGTCACCGACAAGGGCTGAGGCTTAACTGGTTTGTGCACGGAGGGCTCTGCTCCCGGCTCGAGTCCATGAGCTCATACTCGTCTGGATGCCTGCAGTGATCCCGGTAAGAATCCTTGTTCACACTATGGCACCTTGACTGTTACTGGACCCCCTCTAAGTGTCTCTCGCCAGGGTGTGCCTTCACAAGCCTTCCCCTGCGATTCAGCACCCAGCTCATAACCCAGCAACAACCTTCTCCTTCCTCCCAGTTACCACAGCAGGGCCTTTGCAACTAGTCTCTGCATGCCTGAATAGTGCCTGTAGTGTGAAGCACTGGCATTAACCCACTGAGCCACCCATGCTGCATATTTAGGCTTAAGGCTTGTTGCACATACATAATGCTACATATAACTGAGTAGGAAAATGCTGAACAGTGCCTCAGATAGATGGCCAGCTTAAGAGCCTTCTGTGCTTGCGAGGGGTTAACTGCAACGGCTTTTCAGCTCATAAACAGCTATTTCTCGTGGAGTTTCCCAGAAGAAAAGAAAAAAAAAAAAAGGAGGGGGCCAAGCACTAAGAAGCGTGCAAGCTTTCCTTTTCCATGTTTTGCGCAGAGGGTTCTGTTAAACTTCTAGAAAATCCAGTGCGTGACAGGAAGGCCTAATAAGAAGCCTTTACCTGCTCTAAGAAGGGAGGGACTCATCCTGGGCTGTTTGGACCGTGCATGCAAAGGAGTACCCAGAAACCAGCCAGCACTGAAGGGCGGAGGCTCTTTGTCACATCCCGCCTCCGTGCAGGCTGCAGAGCTGGGGCTAGGGCTAGGCCAGGCCCAGGAGGGAAAGGCACCAGGCAGGCTTGGGTCCTTGATGGGACGAGATTGCACCAAGATCAGCAATTTCAAGGAGTGTAAGAATGTATTTGCATCTCACTTGTAAATAACCTGCATTGTTTAGCTTGCATTTTAATCCCATTTTATTGAAAACTGCTGCTTGGATTTAGTTGGTTTATTAGTAAATAAATGCAAGTATAAAATTTTCATGAGTGGGTTTCTTCCAGACTGTACATTGCGCCTCACAATTTCAAACCAGTGAGGGGCTGATAGGGGGTTATAGTGCAATCAGGGCTGGTCCCAGGGGTTGCAAATATCCTTACTACAGTGCCCCAACATGCTTTTCATCCTCTGCATGCCTCAAGCCTCCATGTTCTCCATTCCTCACTGCTGCCTCAGGACACATGGTTGCGCCTCCATATTGTACTTGCTTCCTACCTTCCCCAATTAACTGACGTGATACTTTCTCACCCTGGATTACTTTGTGGGAATCAGTCATCACCTTGCCATCAAATTGGCCTGCACTGAACAAGGTCAAACTGTTCTGCTTTCTGTCACCGATTGTTTTTAGAACAGAGATGATTCATGCCCAAGAAATCTTAGCCAGTACAAGCAAAGATATTGGGAAGGTGGGGACAAGATTGTTGGCTGGTAAATTGAAGGGTATAGGGGGAAATCATTGTTCAAGGAATTGAGAATGAAATTGGCCAGTTAGTGTGGAAGAATGTTGAGATCTGTGAGATTGAAAAATCTATTGAACAATTCTATATGGATGAATCAGTTTTGCAACAAGATTTGGGATTATTGGAGGTTAGGCATGAAGGGGCTATGGCCAGACAGTATGGCTCTAGAGGCAGAAATTGAAATGAATGTAGTCTTGTTGGCAATTGAACAGCTCAAGGTGGGGAAATCCTGAGATTAGATGGCCTACCAGTGGATTTTTATAAGAAATTTGATAATTTTCTAGCTCCCATTTTATGTAGGCTGTTCACTCTTTCATGGGGGTCTGGGAGATGTGTCAATCGATGAGTGAGGCCATGATTACACTTCCACCCAAAGAAGGGAGAGAATAGAAAATGTGGGAATTATAGACATAGGGATTATATATATTGCTACATGTGGATGTAAACATGTTTGCAAAAATAATGGCAAACTGATTGGAAAACTGTATTGGGAAAGTAATCCATGAGTCACAGGTAGTATTTATGAAAATTAGATTTCGGTATGATATCAGAACACTTGTCCACATCAGAATGAACCTGTAAATACCGCTATTGTTTTTATGGATGCTAAAAAAGCATTTGATAGGGTATTCACAATGCAGAAACTGGGTTTGGTAGTACATTTGTTAGGATGATTCACTGAGTGCAGCGAAGGTTTGTATTTGGGTAAATAATGAGATGTCGGATGCATTTAGCCTAACAAGGCAAGGCTGCCCTTTATCGCCATTTCTATTCAATATTGCTTTGGACCATTAACAACTGATACGCAACTAGCAGATAATTAGCGGCTTGAAGTTTGGGCTCAAAGAAATTAAAGTGCCATCATATGCTGATGACATGGTGGTAATCCTTTCATATCCAGGAGAAAGTAGTGTTAAACGTAAAGAAACTTTTGAAAGAGTGGGTAAATTATCTGGCTATAAAGATAATTGGGATAAGATGGAGGTGTTCTGCTTTCCAAGTCTTGTAGAGGGGATTTTTCTGATTGGGACTACAAATGGTCTGATGCACATGTCAAATACTTAGGGGGTCTCTCTCACCAAGGATATAAGGAAGATGGTAGAATTTAATGTGGCAAAATTGAGAGAAGTGGGAACGACTGGAATTTGGGCAAAATGGTTAAAATGTCTTACCAAAAGGATATATATATATATGTGTTTTTTATATAGTGCCTTAATCCAAAACGTTTTACGGAGCACATATTTACATCTCGACCTTGGAAGGTCGAAAGGTCGAGTTGGCCTTGCCGGCATTCAAACCTGCGAATCACCCTCAGTGCAGCAGCGAGCTCTCAACCCACTGAGCTATAATGTAATCCATATGCTTAAGAGTTTTTCAGAACTTTCTGCAGGGGGGGTGGGGAGAAAAAAAAAGCTGAAGATTGAGATCTTGTTACTTGGCACTTTTCCAGATTTGGAAAACTATTTATAGGAGCTTTATATTAAAAAAGGCAGCCCTTTATGTGGCTCCAGAGGGAGAATGTGAACCGGCTGGGTTGACAGTATAGACTTTCACAATTCCAATTGTGTAATATTTTCTCAATGGAAAAGGTACTTAACTGGGCTGTTAAATTCCCATCTTTATTAAAGGGGGAGGGAGTGACCACCTTAGGCTAGAGCTGCTCTTCCCAGAATTAACATCAGAAACCCTGTTAATACCCAGAGGATTGAAGCGAGGAAGGGTAGAGTTTGCCTACTTAAATATAAGTCATGGAGAGCAAGTCTCAATTAAAGGGAGTCCGCTTTGCCTGAACAGTCAGGAGACTTGCTCGCCCTCAGGCTTTATAAAACGTATCTGGCTAACTTGCCCCCCAAACTCAAATGGTGGTGGACCCAAACACGTCCACCAGCATGTCTATGACGAGGAAACCATGGCAAAGAAAAAAACAACTTCATAGGAACCAGAGATCTGTAAAAAAAAAAATACGATGGAAGTACGGGGGTTGGGTGGGGGGGGTCCATGGCCAGGAATATAAAAAGATAAGACAGGGAACATATCCTAGAACTACTGGGCAAAAGGGATGCAAAGGGTTTTTGGGCAACAATGCACGCGATGAAGGGGCCAAAACAACTCCACACTAATTTGGCTCCTGAGAAAGAATGGATCAAATTCCAACTTCAGTCTTTGGTGTACCCGGAAAAACTGTTTGCCATTATAATCCACAGGCCAGCTGGCATCTTGATTTCAATGTCAGATATTGAGGAACTTATTCTGACGGATTCCTCATCGAAAGCAGCAGGACAAAATGACCCATCAGGTCCTGAAACACAGTCTGGGCTTGCTTAATTGGCACGAGATTCTAGTGATGAAACTGCCTACCTCATGACGAACCGCTACGGTTACCCCGCTGTTCAAAGGGGGTGGGGGGTGATCGGAAGTGGCAACCAACTACCACCCTCCTAGACATTGACAGCAAAATTTTTCTAAAAATCTCGTTGGGAAGTGGAAGCATGGGGGAAAAGAAAAAGTCGGAATGTTGTCTAAGTGTCAAACTGGGTTCATGAGGGGGCTGTCAATTGCAGTAAATGGTATGATGTTGAACCTTCAGAGTGAAAACTCGGAAAGGGGGGCGGGGAGAACAACTTTATGGAGCCTGGGTGGACTTCTCCAGGGCCTTCGACCAGGTGGACATGGGAAGGCTCAGGCAGAAGTTCAGAACAAAAAAAGCATTCCCAGAGGGGCTCCTGGGGATGCTCATTGAATTCCACAAAGGGAACATCAAGAGTGAGATTAGATGCAGAGGGTTGCATGTCTGAACCAGTTTGAGTGAACTGGCGGGAAGGGGGGGGCTGCGGGGCCCCACTATTCTTTAATTTGTACACAGCGGACATGGGTGACTTTAGCAGCATATGCATTGGCCAGCCCAGTATTGAATGGAAAGAATATCCACTGGCTTGCCTACGAAGACCATGTGGTGGTCATGATAGAACAGCTATTGGACTACAACGATTGCTCAATGGCACAAGCCATTATGCAGATTAAAATGGGCTTTCCCTAAATTCAAATAAATCTAGGGTCCTGGTTCAGGCAAAACAATTATTTTTATTTCCCAGGTAGACAATGGGGGCTGAGGCGATAAGGGTGGAGGATCTGGGGTACAAAATCTATGCCAACCCTGCAATTTGTACAGTGGAGCTGGACATTGAAGTAAAAATAAAACCTCGAGTAGTCTATGGACAATCTTAGATTCAAACTGGGCCTAAGGATCCTTAAAATGTCAAGCAGGGTGGAAATTGATGACATTCCAACATCGTATTACCACAGCCCAAGATCAATCACTATACAGACATGAGAAAACATCTGGAGGCAAGAAAATAATACCTAGGCAAGTTAGACTCACTGGTGAAAGCAGTTAAGAGAGCGGATATAGAAAATATACTGTGGGAGGAAAATCCAACAAAGGCCCAAAAAAAAGGGAAGAAATGGATTGGATCCAGACTTGGGAAAATAGAATCCTAACCCGCTCCAGAAAGTTGGCTCTCAGTAGAATTGTTCACTTGGACAATAGGGAAAGGGATAGGTTTAGGGAATTGGAATCTGACTCAGACATTAAGTATGTTGTCTGCGCCAATGGAGAATGAACCAGCAGGTTGGACTATCTTTGGGCCATCACAACACATGGTTTCCACATATTTAAACCTCAAACATGTGAGTAGTTGATTCATGGAAGAAATTGGTGGGGAAATGGGAAGCTTTGTGGTGTACTATTACTGAAGGGTACTTGAGACATGTGGCAGGTGGGATATTAAAGTAGACTGTTCATGGCATTGATTAATAAATAACTACACCTGTACTTTGTGGCAGAAATCTTGTGCATGGCGCAGTTAGATTGTTATACTTGGTCTAATTTGCTCACACTGGATGCTGGGCAATTAACTGCAGCCGTACAGCTGTCTTAGAATTACGTTGCAAGTGCTGGGATCTCTTGGCCTCTTTGCCCAATTTCCCTTGTCTGGGATATAAAGTAGGTTTGACCTTAAGTTAGGGCGGCTGTATTGGACACCAGAGCGCATGTGCAAATTGTGGTTGTTGGGTAGTGACATTTGTTGGGGATGTGGGAACACAAAAGCGACACGTTCACATGTTATGGTATGCAAAACTTCTGGTGTGGATGTGATCTTATCACTTTTCCAAGAATCCCATTGCAGCGTTATTGTTAACGAATAGTGGGAAATGTATAACTATGAGTTGTATTGGAATTGGGTTGACAAAGTGCTCCTAATAGCAGCAAAGCAGATCATAAGTGTGGAAAACCAGGACAAAGCCACAAGTTGGATTAAGGATACCATGATACCACCTGATTTTGAGCAAAATGTTTCAGAGACAGGGTAGGGTGAGGAAATAGCGGGATCTTTGGACGCCCTTTAATTAATTTTAATGGGAGCAGTTTTCCTTTCTAATGGGTCTTATGATTGTAGTGACATTTAGGAAGGATGTTTAAGAATAATTAAGAATATTCATGTATTTCTCCTTTTTCGTGTACATGTATGTTTGTTGTACGTGGGTACCCTGTTGATTTTACTGTAATTTTCTTTGCACATTTTTCATTTGCTGGAATATGGTACTTTTTAACTTGGTTATATTTCTGAACTGGAACGATGATATACTTGTAATCCCACACCACTGCACCTGGTTTACTTTGATTAGGAAAGGCCCTGATCAAGGACCATAGTCCGAAATGCATTGACCACTTTATGTTGACTTATAAACAACGTCACACTATACTTTGAAAATAAAATACACTACTGAAGAATTTTGTTCAACTTGGATTAATGGAAAATTGAAGTATTCGATAAATCCCGTTGGGATTAAAGGATGTGCGGCCCACACCGCAGACAAGATTGTCGAGGTCATTTTTCAGTTTACTTCTGTGCTGGCACACGGTAGCACAAGTTAGTGGGCTGCACCCCAAGCAGCATTATGTTTGGATAAACTCACGCGTAAAAGAATAACCAGCAGGGCCTGCTCGCATCTCCAGCTTTTACATTTCCTATCATGCCATACACAACCATTTATGCTCGTCAACCAATACGCAATAATGCTGTCACATTTTCGCAACCCGACAACTTTTTAGGAGCACCCCTACTTCCATTTGTTGAAATGGGCCATACGTTTTCCCACATTTGGTTCTTGCGTTTGGTTTAACTACCGAGACCACAAGCAGATTTTATAAACAGACATGTCAATACCGTGGACACCATTTCCCACCACCCAATACCTATATTTTACAACCCACTGGGCAGCCTTTAAGACAGCCGAAACCTTAAATGTTGGTAATTCAATTTAGACACGCTAGTGTATTCTCCCAGATTGCAGAGGCCGGAATCTGGTTTTCCATGCATCCTCTGGCCTTTTATGGGATGAACATTTTATTTTGGGTTTGAAGCTCCTCAGACCTTACCTTGCAGACAGCTGCCTAACCCTAGCAAGAGCCCCCATTTGGTGAAAACTTGCAATATCCTCCTGACGGGCACAGCAACTAACAGCATCAAAAAACTACATACATAACGCCTTACAGGCGAGGGCAGCTCCCACATACCAATAAGAGAGCATCTCTGAAATCAGACAAAGTGCACTGGCTACCAGTTCAGGACTGGATCAAATTCAAAACCTTGGCAATCGCTCACAAATACCTCACTAACATCGCTCCTGAATATCTTACCAATCTCCTTACTCCAACCCAAACCATCAAGCACACGCTCCAGGATTCCTTCTCACGGTTCCAAAATTCAATAGAACTAAGATAAGGAGATCAGTTGACATCAGAGCAGACCCTTCACACACCTCATTTCGTAGAGAACTCAGAGCTAGCTACTCACCTCCAATGTGTAGCCTTCGCTGCTTCAACGTCCACAGTATATTTACTACACTATATGCCACTGTACATACACCCATCTACACTTCATCAGCACAATTATTGCACATGTAAATATTGTGACTTATGATTCCTATGCATCTGTACATTTTCTATGCCCATTATAACATGCCAAATCATTTTTGAATGTACTGCATTACCTGTTTGCCAGCGCCCAGATACCCAGGGGTTCTGTGCACTCTATAAATGCCAACTAAATGATATCCTCAATTGTGGCTTCCTTTTTGGTTCCCAAAATGGTTAGTGTCAAGAAATGCCATTGTCTGGCCACTAACTCAATTACCTAATGAGCCAGATTTTGGTTGTCTCAGTTCTAGTTTGTAGGTTTTATGAAGCACCAAAGAGCTTCAGACAAAAAATAAAATAAGTCACCTGTAGTGATGCACAAAATTGCAACCTTGCCAATCAGGGCTTTAGATGACAGCATTAGCCGCTGAAAGCCAATAGTGTATTCAAAGTATGTGCCAAAAATGCTGACAGTAGTCTGTTGTAGCACTTCCATTATGCAGTAGTGAGCTACAAGGAATATGCAGGCCTAGTAGGAGTGATGGGTCACATTATGCAGGCAGGGCGAGGGCCCCGAGCTCTGTAGCTAATAGACAATAGTGGAGTGTTTGGAACATTATGGCACCTATATAGGGCTTAGATAGCCAGTCTTAAGCGCTATGAACACTAAACTATGAGTGCATGCCTTTTAAAGCTTGCTCTAATAGGGTTAATACATCTCGGCTTCCCTTAGAATATTCTGCCTCTCTAACAGTAGCCCTGTAAACTAATCTCCCTTTCTCTGGGAAGGCACTGATAAGACATTCCTGAGCTTTCGCGCAGATGGGCTCCAGGGAGGGGCTCAGAAGAAGGAGCACAGTGGAAATTAACAGTTGGGTTTTTTCCATGAGCCAGCCTATATTTTGCACATGGAAAGTTCTGGTCATGGACGGACAGCACGAGATTATAAAATATGCATGCTCACATGACTCAGGTGGGAGATCGTCCTGTGGACTTGGTTCGAGCAAGATCAAGTGCCCGGAATTGGAGCTCTGACAGCACCCAGCAACGCTGTCCTCTAAGCGGGGCTTGTTACAGCTATCTTATGAGGGCCAGGGTCTCCCAGTGCTGATTGAAGGGGCGTAAGACTGCGTTTCTCTGTTTTTCTAAGTTCTAGGTTTCTCTATATTTTGTATTTCTCTAAGTTTTGTGCTTTGTAATCTTCTCTAACTTGAATCCCAAAATGTATATGAAATTCACTGTTTAGAATAAATACTAAACCTTATTGACAGTGTCATTTGTCACTAGCATGAGTTCACTGCTCAGCACAATAGAACCTGTATTTTGGGCTGAATTGGGTATTTTTTGCTCTCAAAGGGCTGGCCCCGAGGAAGATTTTGCCCATATCAAGAGATCACCTCACCCATAAAATGCATAAGTTTTAAGTTTCAAATCCTAGCAGGATACTTCAGCAAGTTTAACTAATGGAAAGCAAATTCCACATGATCAACTGTCCTCCAGTGCAATAAGTTTCAATGGAAATCATGGTAGACCGTTAATTTGGCATTTGTGACAATTAAACAAATCTAGTTTTAATTTAAAAGGTTTATTTAACAAGTGTCACTTTACATATGCGCAATACACTAAACAAAAAAGGGTTGTCACAACATTTAGGCCTTGGAATTTCATTAAAAAAAACCAAGGCCAGAACCTTAAAACTGCTGTTGAAAAGAAACATGAAAAACCATACATTTGTGGAGTTTAACTGAAGCACTCATACTTACATAAGACGTCATGCACTCACAGGTAGAGGATCAACTTTACATAACAGTTAGCTAAAATATGCCAACTGTTGGTTTATGGAATAGCTAATGGTTGGAAAAACATTAACACCCTGCATCCATTGTTTTAAGTTCCATGTTTTAAAATAAAACAGTCCAGATTACACTTACAGTAAGCATAAATCACAAGTTTGTATTTCAATTCGTTTTCTCTTATAAAGTCTGAAAGTCATTTATATTCCCCAAGCACCACTCATGTTCATGTTGCTCGACATGCCCGCCATTCCGTTCACACCCAAAGATGGCCTGGTGGTACTGCCATAGTAACTGCTACTTAAACCACTCTGACTGCCTGCAAAACAGGAAGGGAAGGGTTAGTTAAAAGTTCGAAAAAGCGTGCAGTGCCACCACACTTTTGGGCAATCTAGGTTATGTCTTACCAAGCGTCGATAGGGATAAACTACCCAATGATTGATTCTTCTACCCTGCTCCCCATCCCACCTCCGGAGTCTGTCCCGGTAACATTCTGGTTTTGCCATCGCCGCCTTGATTTTACTTTCATGAACTGCATTGATTCAGTGTGTCACCCTTTCTCAACCCTTAAGCTGAACTTCCTTTGCATCTTGTACATATGGTGGCGCGAATCATGCCGTTTCCACTTCCATCTGGTATCCTGGCTTGCAACATGATTTTACTACTGACTATTGTATTCACTCTGCTGCTTTTGACTGTACTGTTGTCACCTCCTCCGCCTCTCCTCCACTTACTTCCTCACTTACTATATGGTAGTCGCCTGTCTGACCATTTCCTTCCCACCCTCCTTCTCTATGTCTATGCTCAATTGTCAGGCTGAGCATGAGTTAATTTCACATCCTCACTGTTCATGTATTTTCCCCTTCTTCCCTCCATTCCCATGCATTGAAGCGCTGAAACACTATAGGTGATATACATCATATCAGTACATGTTCTCTGCCAATAGGTTAAGAGTGCACAATTATCCTTCTAGGCAGCTGTGAAATACCACTAGCATCACCGTTGATAGACCTTGCCTTAATACTACTTACCATATGCACTTATGCTCCCCTGACTCCCATATGCCGCGCCATAACTTCCGGTCAAAGGCTGGTTACTTGGGCTCCCGTAACTAGTTTGGCTTCCTGCTGGCAAAGTAGGCAAGCAAATATCAAAACATTGTGTACCAAAGTTGAAAACCTTGTAGGTTTAAAGTGTACACTGTGTGGTTGAGACAACCCAACTCATTCACTAAGTCAACTACAATTATCTCGAATAATACAGAAATAAGACTTAACATACCCATTCCAGCCATCATCTGGCTGCTGTAAGCTCCACCAGTGCCCCCAGCCGTTGAATTGAGGAAGAGTTCCACATATCTGTGTTCTAGGGAGAGGGGAAAAAAAGTTACTTAACAGCTTCCAGAACCTATAAATTACTAATTATGGGAATTCACACAACGAGCATAGACACCCACGAGAGCAGTGACCAGCCCAAACATAAGGAACAACCTTAAAAAAAAAACTGCTTGTGACATCAAGAAGCACCAACCGACCAACTCAAGCAACCCAACTCCTAGGTCACCCCTAGAGTGAGGCTATACCAGCTGCAGTATTGTGCAAATCACCTGCAGCATATAGTTTTGCCTTTCAACCAAGAGAACTTTAAGTTGAGTGTGCAAAAGAAAGCCACGATTCTGTTGAATCCAAACCAATGTTTAATTACGTCTGTTCAACTGTAACTGGAAGTTTGGGCAGAGGGCAGCAATACATGCCACTTGTCCACTGCATTGCTGCCCTCTGCCCAAACTTCCAGTGCCATGCGGATGACACCCAACTCATTTTCAGGCTAGCATCAGCCGCCCCCTTATCCCTCTCATCTCAGGCTGTCCACGTGGTGTGCAGCAATTGATATCTGCCTTAATTCCAGCAAGATGGAGATTCCCCTCATCAGCACGCCCACTCCCTCCTTTCCTGTCACTTGTCTCCCACCTGTGAAGCTAAAAACCTAGGGGTTATCTCGACTCCACACTCTCCCAACGTCTTTAAGAAGTCACTACAAGCTGCACCTCCTCAGGTGTTCTTCCTTTCTCTCCCCCCGAACATACCCCCCCCCCCCCCCCCAAGAGCTCCGGTTCCCTCTAGGCTGGACTATTGCCTGCTTCTACGCCCCCTGCACTGCCCCTTCCCACGCACTTGCGAATGACACATGGCCTAATAGGATCGTCGTGTCTTCCCCGTTTCCCCCCTCCCTTGCCTAGTCTTGAAACACTTGTGTATAGTCACAGTAAATGCCATATCAGAGGGGGGGGCTGAGTGGAGCCCCAGCCAGGCTATAGAGCAGGGAGGGGGCACTCTCCAGAGCCAATTGGAGCCCAGTGGACAGGGATGACTACATGCCCAGCTACAAAATAAAAGCATCCCAGTGCCAATTGCAATTCGTACGTAGCGGTTTAACCAATTGGTTATAAAAGAAAATGTAACATTGTTGGGACTTTAGCATGACCAGCCCCCCCCCCCCCCTACCCAATAGTTCATGCTCCCTGGCATGGCGTACCTAGGTGGAATATGCACCTCCACTTAACTTCACACGCTGTTACTGGGACTACTCTGGGAGTAGGGTGGGAACCCAGTAATGAGGGAGTTCAGAGGCGGCCCATTTAGCTTCACCAGCGCTGAGGCCCAATGCCGATACAAGCAGAGTGTAACTCCCAGGACTTCCACAAAACGCCTACCTATCCAGATTCCCAGGATGTCTCATGGGTATATAAAATACCAAGGAACAATTTCGGCTTGTAAATCCGTATTCCCAACAGACTATATCCCGCATATCTCGCGGCAAAACTGCAATAGTCCTATTCCTCTGGCATTGCAGCCAGAGTACTCCCGTTCTTACCTTCTCAAAGCCCAAAAGTGCGTAGTCACCCATCTGCAATTTCAATTGACCCCCGACTGGATAACAAAACCGTTCTTATTTAACAATTGGTGGGTGTTCGGCGTATCAGCGGACGCGTCTCTAAGGCCAACCCAAGTATAACGCAATTATACGCATACAACACGCTACCTACTTGGCATGGGGCCAATGAGCGTCTTTGACTGGTATGGGTGGTCCTAGTCACTACTCCCGCTATTTAAATACCAATTCCAAAAAGGTATAATGTATTGTAGCCACGTGATTTTAAAGTGTTTTATAGACACCGGCGGTACAAACGCATGCCTAGCAATTCCATCAAACGAAAGAAGTACACTTACGCATATTTGCTTTGTCTTTCGACATGGCTGCTACGGCATCTTCGTGGGTGGCAAATTCGACATCGGCTTCACCAGTTACCCTACCATCTGTCCCAACTTCAATGTGCACACGCACAGGGTTCAGTGGAGAAAAGAACTAAAAAGAATGAAGAGTTAGGATGTGGCAGTAATGCAAGGTAAGGTAGAATACAATGTTGAGCAGCCCTACTACAAAAACACTGCTGTGGGTCGGCTCCCAATCCACACATTTCTAGATGAACTTCTCATAAAGAGCAACATGAACATAAAAAGACCCGTGGAGGGGGGGCGAAGAGTCCCAGAATGCAAAATCTTCCACCCCCTTGCATATTTTGGGCTACATCAAAGATATTGGCATCGAGCAGATTAGGAGAAAGCACAATTAAATGGGCAACTTAAAAACAGGATTCTGCAAACATTCGGCTCTAGGGCCCGTTAAGCCTTTCGACAATGGTGACCCAACGCGACCAATAGGTAAAAATACCAGCCGACAAAGCTTGATTCCCGAGACAACATAACGCAAACTTTATATTAAATAGCATCCGTAAATGTTATTGTGCAGGGTTGGTTGCTTGCTCTCTCTACAAGTCATAAGGGAGACAAAAAGGGAAAAAAAGAGAAAGAACTTACATTGTAAATGTCATTCTCTGTCGCCCTGTAGGGCAAGCCTCTCATATGAACGCAGTGGCCGGTTGTACTTTGGAAAGTGGACGTTCCATCTCCATAGCTATTATCTGTTAGACCTGAAGAAAACATGTTAAGAAATCAGTTGGCTCTCATGGTATCCCATGACCTATTAAGTGCTATTTTCAGTCGCATACCTCTGCCATATCGGTTATCAGAACCAAAGCCATAGCTGCCATCACTGTATCCATTGTAGTCATCATACCCTCCATATCCTGCCAACAATAAAAGACAATATGAGACCGGAACCGCCAGGTTTCTCTACTCACCCAAATAAACCAAGTATGACAAGTTATCGTACCACCACCGTAGCCTCCACGTCGCATACGATCAAAGCCAGCTCCTCTGCCCATACTGTATCCTCCTCTTCCAGTACCCGGTCTGTCGTAAGGACCTGGTCGCTGCATGTTCATGAGTTTACGGGGCGGGTCATAGTTGGTGCGGACTTCTGCTCTACTACTCTTGAATATTTCAATATACCTACAACACGTCCCAGAAAAAAAACATTAGTTCCAAGAACTTCCTTTACCATAAGAACTATAGGCCGAAATTATTGGCTTTAGATTTAAGTTTAGCCATTTAGGTCTAGTTAAATTAGTCTCTGAATGAGGAGAATGCAAACTACATGTTGCAATACATGCTCCTTCAAAATGTGCTGCAAACCCATCCTTTAAGGTGGGGGAAAGCGCACTCGTAACTGCTCATTGATTAGGGTTAGTTAACTATATGAAACGTGGATTAGCAAAATCAGCCTCCGCCAAGATCCTAACCCATCATTTTGAAATAAAAATTGCAGCGTGCGCAAGTTATTAAGTCACGGAATCGACAGTAGTCCGACACCAGCCAGAACTATGGACGACGATGTGGATTTTACTATCATTTTGTATAACAAATAGTTACGTTAAAAAGGGAAATTTAGACTAGAATACAAAGACCATGAGCAGTGCAATTGCAAACGTTAAGACCATAAGAAAAGTGACTTAACCAACCAACCATCCATCCCCACCTGTGCCCTATTCTTTCCTTGTGTTTCTTTAGAGCCTTTTCAGCTATTTCCTGTGAAGCAAACTGCACGAACGCCTCCCCCGTACTCCTCCCCTGGAAGTCCACCGGCAATGTTATCCCATTTGGCACGATTTCCAACCCTTCAACCCAAGGACAAATAACCCCAGTGGGGGGCAACATTAACATCACAAGCCCAAAAATCTTATGCTTTTAAAAATCACACCATTAAACTCTAAATTTTGAACATGAAAAACAGGAAGGATAATTAACACAGCCTGTCGGTTAAAAACAGGGAGTTTTAATTAACAAATGAAAAAAGCAGTTAGCAAACAGCAGTCCCACATGAATATAATGCGAATAAAAACACAAGGGACTGAGCATGGATTAGAAATGCATCAACGTCTACTTCCGATTATAAATTACATGAACGTCTACTTCCAAGGTGTGGTATCAAAATGAACATTTTTATAACAGATATCAGATGAAGAGAAGCATAAAGAACGAGAAAAATATAAGCTAGTTAATTGGAGATGTAATCCGTATATAGCACTAGCAAAAGATACATAAGCATTCAGTTGCAAACAAAAAGGCACCAATTCGGATACAAGCAAATAGAACGAAATCCGTCAAGCGGAAAAAGCCTGTGCCAATGCGGGATTTCATGGCACACGCCATAGATACATGTACAGCATACTGGTTGAGATGGCAAACGAATGTCAATGCATGCAATAAGTGTCATACATGTACAACATAGGGAAAGGGAGATCACATTGAGCAACTAATTGTCCATAAAAGAGAAGAACATACCCGAGAAGAACTGCACAATTTCTTCCTTGCTACACCCAAACGGAAGGCCCCGCAAACGCGCGAAACCGTCGTTGGCGGTATCGGGGCTGTTGGGTCCAGTGTGTTTCAGGACCCAATCCATCTCCACGTTGTTCGATCTAAACACTAGCGCAAAACACAACGAAAGTATTAACACGGAAGGTCGGGTGCCACGCCGTGTCAGTAAATATTCCACAAAACAAAAAGTCTCACCTTCGACATATCGGTGGCCCATCGTTTCCCTATCTTTTTTTATTGCCAACTTCACATCCTCTTCGTCTTCCAATTCAACAAAGGCTTCTCCGCTAGGCCTTCCTTCTCTGGTGTAGATGAATCTAATGCCCCCAGCTCCATTAAGTATTTTACAATCTGTATGTAGGAAAAAAACCACGAGTCAACGCAAACATTTCCACTGCCAACTTGTTCTTGGGGTTAGTCACTGTACAGCCAGCCTAATCTACAGTCATGCGCAAGCAATACTTTATTTCGAGTAACAATGCGGAGAAGGGACAAATACCGATGCGAGGATACTAAACAGACGTTGGTACTGCCCTCCACTCCCCCCCGCATTCTCAGGAGGACCCCTATATGCCAGAGACGCTAGAAATGGGGGCTTACCAGAGAAGAATCGCTCGATCTCATCGGTAGAGCAGGACCAAGGCAGCCCACGGACCTTCACAACGCAGCCTTCTCCTCCTTCAGACATCTTGAACGATCAGGTGACACTAAAAGCAAACAGCAAGTTTAAGTACATTTAAAAAAAAAAAATGGGCTCAAACATGTTAAATCCGTAAACTACACGGAACGTTCCGCGTGGTGCTACAGTTCAAAACGAAAAGGCAAATTAATCTGTTGCTACATTAAACATGCACGTTGGAGTAAGCGGAGATTTTAGACACAAAGCGGTCGCCATTACCAACCGAAGTACGGAAAATGGCGGCTGCATTTTAATATGTCCGCCTAACACCATCACCGGAACTATCCGATAAATGGTGCACAAAGACACCCATGAACACAAGCGCCAGGTAACTAGGGAGCGAAGAAGCTCATACATCACGTAACTGTAGTAGCCCGCGAAATTAAATCACGGTGCTTTGTCAAAAGACGCACAACGGAGCCAAGATGGCGACGAGAAGGCCTCAACGTGTGTCGACGTATAATATAGCAGAAGCGCGAATTAAGGCAATGGTTCGCGATCCCAAGAACCAAATGAGGATACTGCAGAAAACTAACGCAGCATTCAAGGCCAAAGGCGCAGTCAATCCAGAAAGAAAGAAAAAAAAGCTTACCAACGAAACAAAAGTGGTGCGACTCGGTCTATGGCGTGGACAAGAGTGAACGAACAAACGCTCAACGCAGGCTATAACTTCCGCAGATCGCGCAGGCGCAGTAAGCAAAAGGGTCTCCGCCCTCTTTCTCTGGACATGCGCACCTGCAAACAAAGGTGATCCGCCCAATCGTGTCTGCGCGTTTAAATGACGAAAACGCTCCGCTAGTCAAAACAATGGAAGGAATGTGCCCTCTTTACCCCGCCCACTACGTGGATGAGGTTTCATGGGAAGTGTAGTTTTTGTTTTGGGCTGTACCGGAGGAAGGTAAAAAGCCCGAATGTTAGACTTTGAACTATTTACTACGCGAGCCAGCTAACGGTTTACATATTTTTTTTAAACCGCACTATTTTCCGCACACAGCGTATGAATTAAAGCGCGAGGTGGAATGGAAAAAAACAATCCTTCTAAATGTGTGTCGTAATCAATACAAACACTTCACCGACCATCTTGTACTACACGTTTACTGACTTAGATTAGTTGACGGCACATGGCAAGCCTCCCGATTTAGGCGGGAGACTCCCGATTTTGGTAGCATAAAGTTTACAATTTTTGACTGCCTCCCTCCTAAAACAATTCTAACCCCATTGCATTCTAATTGGGAAATTCAGCTCTCCCGATTGGTCTTGGTCTTATTCTTCCTCGACACAGTACTTGCAGTGTTGCCATGGGGTAATAAAAAATGCACCTAATGCCTTTCCAAAACAAGCTGACTGCCATACAAATAAGCTGAAAAAACAAGCGCACTAGGGGCATGTTCTGTTTTTTTGCTAGACATTTCTGATTTAATAGTCTGCATAAGGTGTGCGCACACACCATGCAGGTAGTCGGTTAAGTCCAGACCTTGCGCCTAAGGCTACATCCTTCCCTTGCTCGCAATTTCCGATGCATCAGGGTAAAGTTTTGAATGCATAAGGGCAGCGTTAGGTGTGTGCTGGGAACAGCGGACATCTCAGGGTTTGGGATTTTCAAAAAAGCAGGTCTGCAGTTATGTTGTGGTGTGTGGATGGCTTTGTCCGTTGTTAGTTCATGGTGCACATCTAGCTGTATTCTATGTCAAGACTTGGAGGCTCAGATTGTGCTCTGAGCTTTCCTTTACTTCTCGAGCAGCAAAGTATCAATAAACAATTATGAAAAACATTGAACATAAAAAACTGCAATTCCCATAACTTGCAGTGAATTTGCAGTCCGTTTTTCATAAGCTCACAAAACCATGTTCTTTTTCCAGTCCAATCCGATCTCACTTTTATGTATAAACTCTGCCTAAACCACAGTCCTTCCTCTTTCTTTGCTGCTTGAGCAGCTGAGATAAGTACCTTGCTTTATTATTCACTATGGGAATGTTTGTTGTGAGTGAATGTTTTATTAATGTTTAACATATATGCAAGAGCGTGTAGATAGTATATAATAAAACACGCGGCGCGTTAGGGAAACTCGGCGGAGCATATCCACTTCAGAGGGGACACAATGGGATTTCCATTCTGGCGTCTTATTTTGCCTCAGCAGGAGGCAATGTGACATGGAAGTTTGCAACAGCGCGACGGGACTCTTTGGGTTCCGGCGCCATTGTGAACATCCATAGACAGATACTGGGAGTACTTTCATCAGAGTGATCTTTCACCTCCGAGTTTTTTCAATAAATAAACATTACCGTGACACCCTGGATCAACGCACGTTACACGGGGGAGGAGAGCAGAGCGAAGCTCTGTCAACAGACTGCAGACGCCAGCTGGTGGCCAAAAGCAGCACCGCAGGCTTCATTAGCCATTGCTGCATTTCAAGTAAGTGACGGGCTCAGTCCCAAGTGAAACTACGAGCAGACCCCCCATTAACTGCCTGATTTAGGAGGTAATACCTTTTAAAGGTATTGAGCATCAATAAACTCGTAAGCAGACGGGTATAGTCCCAGGAAAAACTATAATATTACTAGAGACCCGCCTAGCTACGAACAAAATATAAGCAAATTGACGGGGCAACCCAAGAAAACTGTGCACTAATTACACGGCACAAATTTAAGTTGAGCTTTTACTCTGATGACTCCCCAACCTCTGTCTGAGACACAAATTACTGTAGACAGCCAACAACTCATCTCAACAGAGCTGCTACCTTTGGAAATCAAAGCACCAGTTCACAATCCGTGCTCCGAATTTCAACAAGACACTTCACCCGCTGCACTCTCGTGCACTTCGCGACCCCGATCTGAAAGGCCTGAAAATGAACCATCTGTCAGCCTTAGCAGAAAAGAGCGACCTACAAATCACAATTCCCTTGGTAACAAGACACATGAACATACACCAAATCTTCCAACCAACATTGAAGAGCCTACAAAAACGGCATCTGAACAAATCCATGCAAGTGCAACAAACGGCCAAACTTCTGAAACTAGTGTCACATCATACAAAATGAGCACTAAACAAAAAGCAAAAGATATCCCCAATCACCCTGTTGGTAAAGACACTGCACAACACCAGTCAACTGAACTCCGAGAAGACACAAATACCCAATACTCAGTACCGATAACATCCCAACAGACGAAGAAAGAAAAAGCAAGACTTGCAAGACTCGCGTGGCTTCATACCCACAACTCTATCAAATCCACACTTTCAGTGGACTCTACAATCCCTAAACCAAGAACCAAAGTGGCAAGATTATCAATGGACATCACAGAAATCGAGTGAATAATGACAACCATAGAAAAAAGAAAAGAAATATTTGGAAACATAACAGAACCAAATCAAATTCAATTAACATCGACACCGTGCATCTTGCACGGCACTCAAAATAAACCGGTGAAAATAGAACCGCAATCTGATCTCGCTGAAGGAAAAACAACTCATACACGCTTCAACTATGACTCAGATGACTCTTATCACACCCCAGATCCCATAACGAAGAACTCAAAATCAAGCAATCCCCAACAAAAGAATGTCAGCGCCACACAAAATCTTGACCCTTCTGAAGAAAACATAAACCTAAGGATTCCTACAACAATGCTAGATCTGCAAAATATGCTCATCGCAACACTCTCCCAAGCGATGATCCCTTTCTTGAAATTACACGAAGATATGAAAGACACTATGAAAGATCAAGCAACTCTCCTAGCTTTAATTCATTCAAAACAGATTCACATGGAACACTTTGTTTCAACAGTTGAAACCCGCCTGTCAGTCGAATCAGACGAAACACATCGATGGCAACAAAGACTGGCTGAAACAGCGAGAGATGACCGGCAAGAAAAAACAAAGCTCACAGCAGAATTACTACAGATGCTCAAAGTACATCACCAGCAACAATTGAACATACCAAACGACCAAGGAACCACGACCCTCCTTCATCCAAACCCAGCACAATATCCAACGGAAACAAGTACGTCTGTCAAACAACAGGCACCAAATGAACCAGACAAAACTACCACCACTCAAAAGCCAGAGGCAACCAACTTAAATAAAACAACTAAGAAACCAACAGAAGCCCACCACATCTTCGCAAAAGAAAAAACATTAAATGAGGCAAAACCCACACAGCAAAAAAATACCAAAAAACGACAAACGGGATCGCAAGCGTTTCTAAGAACCGTGAACCAGAATACTCAACCTCCACAACCACCAAAGCAAAAAACCACAACCCGTACAATACTACCACCTACCAGTACACAGAGAGATCAAGAGCCCACAATTCAGATACACTCTCAAGTATCGCAATTGATCCCACCAGAATCATCCATTGACGAAGAACTGCTCAATCTATCTACTCATGAAGAACAAGCATTAGAAAACAACCCATACTCCTTTCAACCAATAAACCATGCAGGCTTCATAATAATTGATGAATACTCTTCAGCTTATGAACAACAGCCAAACAAAAATCAAGACAAAACTACGGATCTCTCATTAGACGAAATCTCAGACATTTCGATGGAAAACGAGACACTAGAAGAAACGAGAGACGAAACCTATGATCAAATCTCATCGGGCTCGCTTATGAGAACACTGCAAGATTCTACCGAGCATAACCAAATCCTCCAAATATTTGTTAATCCACTACGACAGAATGAAATATGTGAAATCCACATCGAAAATGAAATCAAAGGACTGGAACCAATAATCTTAAATAGAACCAATTTACTGCGTCTCTTTGGCGCTATACCTCACCTGAATAAACTAACAACAAAAGACATCGATCTCATAACCTTCAAAGACGACTCAAATTTAGATAAAATTGCTATAGAGATACCTGATCGTGACAATCAAGATCTCATTCTATCAATGCGAGCCCAATTACAAAAACTTGGTTTCACATGTTGGGCTTCAACATATACAAGACTACCCAATAAACCGAAGAACAAAGAAACCACAAGGAGCAAAAAACAGAACTACTACCAAACAAACTCAGATACGGTAAATCAGTTACCCGAACATAACAGACTTGACAGATGCCTAAGTAACCCGCCACAAACACGTCAATCACGCAGAAATGATCTACCGAGTAGAAGAAACTACGACTCCGACACCTCTTTCACAGACATACGAACACGTCAACCTCTCAGAGCCGAACAAGCGATCAGAAGAACCTATGACTCTGAAACTTCGTTCACAGATACTGCATTTACAAATGACTCTACAATGTCCAATTCATAACCATTAATTAAGCTCGGGTTCACATGGTCCCTCTGTTCGTGGAACACTAGAGGGAACCTACACCTTTTTACGAACCCATCTACTGAACTTGAACAATACCAAATCATATGCCTTCAGGAAACCTGGCTCAGTGACCCACCAGCATGCAACGCTTTTATCACATTTCTCAATCCGGCTATTGTGCAAAAACAAGGAAGACCTGCATCTGGGCTCCTTACCTTAATCAAGATAAACCCCTACAGCACAGTAATGACCTCTGAAAACATAAATCCTTGGACCCAACTCACTATACTGACTGTACAAAGATTGATCAAAACAGAGAAAGTAAAAATAACCCAATACTTTTAATCCTAAACCTCTATTGGAACCCAGCAGCAATAACAACAGATGCTTTCCTAGATGGAGTGTTCCTGTCAATTGAAAAGCTACAACAAAACATCAAACACTGGAAATAATAATCTGCGGCGACTTGAACATCAAGCTGCACAACAAGAATGGCTGCCTGCTAACCCTCTCAGAACCCTCCCCAAAAGCAAGGAGATGGATTAAAGAAATCACGATACGAAATCTGACTCTCTTGAACCATGCAAATACCTCTACACCCTACACCCCTGTAGTGATACACGAAATTGCAACCTTGCCAATCAGGGCTTTAGATGACAGCATTAGCCGCTGAAAGCCAATAGTGTATTCAAAGTATGTGCTAAAAATGCTGACAGTAGTCTGTTGTAGCACTTCCATTATGAAGTAGTGAGCTACAAGGAATATGCAGGCCTAGTATGAAATAGGTCACATTATGCATTGTTGATAGACAGGCAGGGAGAGGGCCCCTAGCTCTGTAGCTAATAGGTATTTTTGGAGTGTTTGGAACATCATGGCACCTATATAGCGCTTAGATAGCCAGTCTTAAGCGCTATAAACACTAAGCTATGAGTGCATGCCTTTTAGAGCTTGCAGATGGGGTTAATACATCCCTGCTTCCATCTGAATATTCTGCCTTTCTAACTGTAGCCCTGCTTGGCTTCGTAAACAAATCCTGTTCCCCTGAGAAGGCCTGGTACGGCCTTGCCCACACGCTGATAAGGACATTCCAGTTTTCGCGGAGAGGGCTCCAAGGGAGGGGTAGGAGCGAGCAGGGAGCATCTCAGAGAGAGTTGGGTTTTTTCCATGAGCAAGCCCATATTTTGCACAGGGAAAGTTCTGGAACTATGCGTCATGGTGACTGACAGCACGAGATTATAAAATATCCATGCACACATGACTCGGGGGGAGATCGTCCTGTGGACTTGATTCGTGCACAGTCAAGTGCCCGGAATTGGCTCTGACGGTGTCCTTCAGCATTGTCCTCTGAGCGGGGCTTGTTTACAGCTAGCTTATGAGGGCCCAAGGGTCTCCCAGTGCTGATTAAAGGGACGTAAGACTGTGTTTCTCTTTGTTTTCTCTATATTTCATTGCTATGCTTTGTAATATTCTCTAACATGAATCCCAAATGTATATGAAATTCAATGCATAGAATAAATATGCTAAAACTTTGAGGGTGTCATTTGTCACTAGCATGAGATCACTGCTCAGCACAATAGAACCTGTATTTTGGGCTGAATTGGGTATTTTTGCTCTCAAAGGGCTGGCCCCGAGGAAGATTTTGCCCATATCAAGACATTTGGTGGCAGCTTTGTGGGATTTGTGAAGAGCAGTGCCGTGCTGTGACATGACAAATTGTGTGAGAGAACACAGTGTAGAGTGGGGAGCAGGCTGTCGCATTTCCTTGGTGGTCTCACTGCAGCTCTGAGACTTCAAAAGGCAGCTATGTTGTGTCGGCTTGCCGTGGCCGATAGCTTGTGTGGTTAAGACTCCCTCCAGTAAATCAGTCGTGACTGACTTATTGCTTGGGATGGAGCCAGGGAGTACAAGGCGATAAACAAGCGGGAAATGGCTTTGTTTAAAGCACTCCGATGAATGGTCAAGAAAGATGTATGCTCAATTAGAAAAGAATTTTATCATGCGGTTTCCCCAGTTTAAAGTTGTAATTTGGAATGCATAGTGAGACAGAGTTCTCATCTCTATTCTGTCATGAGGGCAGGGAAAAATAATTGCAAGGATTTGACATGCAAATTGTGAATAGTGATTTAACCATTGACTCAGCCCCAGTGTGCTAGCGAGTGGGGGCTGTAATGTTCGGAGGCGAAGGTTCGCTATTTTGATGTATGCTTTTGAAGTGTTGGCATTCCTTAAAAATAATGAGGGGAATGAGCCATGCTTAGGAGAAAGAGTAACATCTATGCTGAGAGCCTAAAGGGTTGTTTGTTTTTTCTTTTGGCAACTGTAGATTCCATGTGCTAGTGGGGGCGAATTCTGTTTTAAAGGAAACACACTAAAATGGTTATATTGCATTTTAAGCTGTGCCATGCTTATAATGGGTGAGAGACTCACTTAAAAAGAAAGTGAGTGAATGTTATTTGGATTTTCGATTTTTGTGTATTGATTTGAATTTGCAGAATCAGTTTGCAATGGTTTGGGGGGAAAAACAATTTATATTTTTCTAAATTGCCCCTGGAGTATTTTTTACTTTTCCCACGCTATGCCATGGATTTGTGCTGTTGCCTTTATAAGTGATGCATGATTTGGAAATAGTGACCTGTTGACTGTGGTACATGGTGAAAAAAAAAATGTTGTTGACACATTAAACAGCCCACAAGCAATATAGAGTGTGGGTTGCTCTTGCAGGAAAACAGTGCAGAGAGCTGCACTAAACTAAATATGGCATTTTTAATTTTTATTATTTAAATGCACTGAAATGAGTGGTTATATTTTGGCAATGGTACAACAGAATGAAAAATCTGTGTGTAATAAGATAGCACAAAGATTTAGTGGGTTGTGAGTTCTCTTGAAAGATCGCACATTACTTTGGATTCAGCTCGTGAAGCCAAAACTACGAGGAGGAAAAAAAAAACGTATGCTTTTAAATGGGACATTAATCAGTTTAAAACAGGCAAAAAGACGCTTTGACATTTTGCAAAATTACATGGAGTAGAATCTGATGACAAGGAAAGTGCCTCTTTTGAAAATAAGAGTCTTGCTGTGTGTGCAGAGCTTGTGCCTTGAAGCTGTCTTGGGCGAGGTGCGCGAAGGCAAACAAAAGCAGAATACTGCACTTCAAGAAAGAGTTAATCTGGATGAACTGTCTGAAACGAGTGCCTTTCCATTGAAGCCGCCACAGTGTAAGAGTTATAGGCAAAGAGATAAGCTTGCTGCGTGCTCATGGCGCTGCCAGGTGCACACGAAAGATAAACAATGCCTGCATTCCTGAGGAAGGGGGTGCAAAGACAGAGAGCTGTTCAGAAGTAAAGAATTTGCCCAGTAACACTGTGGTAGGGATACAAAGGCATGCAGGATGGCAGACGGGCACATCACATCTGAACATTTACCTATGCATCTGTGAATGGGCCAAGAAAAGACAGCTGCCCATTCCAACAGACATTACTGTGCAAACCGCATTCCCATGTGATGTGATGTGATGTGAAGTGAAACGCTATTGCTGTGCAAGCTGCTGTCTTGATATGGGCAAAATCTTCCTCTGGGCCAGCCCTTTGAGAGCAAAAATACCCAATTCAGCCCAAAATACAGGTTCTATTGTGCTGAGCAGTGATCTCATGCTAGTGACAAATGACACCCTCAAAGTTTTAGCATATTTATTCTAAGCAGTGAATTTCATATACATTTGGGATTCAAGTTAAAGAATATTACAAAGCATAAACTTAGAACAATGCAAAATATAGTGAAACATGGAACTTAGATAAACATAGAGAAACATAGAGAAACATAGAGAAACATAGTCTTACGTCCCTTTAATCAGCACTGGGAGACCTTGGCTTTTCATAAGCTAGCTGTAAAAACAAGCCCCGCTCAGAAAAACAATGCTGGAGGACACCGTGAGAGCCAATTCCGGGCACTTGACCGTGCATGAATCAAGTCCACAGGACGATCTCCCACCGAGTCATGTGTGCATGGATATTTTATAATCTCGTGCTGTCAGTCACCATGACGCATAGTTCCAGAACTTTCCCTGTGCAAAAATATGGGCTTGCTCATGGAAAAAAAACCCAGCTCTGTTAATTTCCACTGCTCCGTCTGAGCCCCTCCCTGGCTCTCATCTGCGAACACTGGAATGTCTTATCAGTGCCTTCCCAGAGAAAAGCAAGATTAGCTTGGAGCCAGGGCTACCGTTAGTGAGGCTGAATATTCTAAGGGAAGCAGGGATGTATTAACCCCATCTGCAAGCTCTAAAAGGCATGCACTCATAACTTAGTGTTTATAGCGCTTAAGACTGGCTATCTAAGCGCTATGTAGGTGCCATAATGTTCCAAACACTCCGAAAATACCTATTAGGTACAGAGCTAGGGGCCCTCTCCTTGCCTGTCTATCAACAATGCATAATGTGACCTATTTCATACTAGGCCTGCATATTCCTTGTAGCTCACTACTGCATAATGGAAGTGCTACAACAGACTACTGTCAGCATTTTTAGCACATACCTTGAATACACTATTGGCTTTCAGCGGCTAATGCTGTCATCTAAAGCCCTGATTGGCAAGGTTGCAATTTCGTGTATCACTACATTCCACCCCTATTCAACGTGTGTGCGACAAAATGCTGACTAATACCTATCAATATAGTATTTAGTGCAGTGATAAAGACCTTGGGGCTTTGCAAGAGGTTTAAGCAAACTATCTTCTAGCGGTTAGTTAGCGTGGCATGCAAGGTAAAACACTACCTAAACAAAAATGTACATAAAGTGAACAGTGACATATACCCTTGCCAAAACCTGGCCTACACAAAAATACCTACACCAAGTGAACATGGACATTTACTCTAGCCAAAACCTGGCCTACACAAAAATACCTAAATCAATTTTGTATAACTGATTGTCAGTTAAAAAGCAGCATGCAGTTAAAATGTCAAGGCAATCCAGTGTAGTCTAATCTACAATGCACTATTGCATTTATTTATGGTTACCTATTCTAAAACCTGGCAGCCTTTTCACTCTAAGGGCCTACCTCCCCCTGATCCCAGGGCATTCAAGCGTGACTATGGGCTGTGTGACTAGACACTTCCCCCATGTATGTGGAACCCAACCAGAAACCACCTAATTTCGTGAACAAGGTGAACCCATGGGCACCAGGTTATCTAAATAAAAACAATTCTACTAATTTACATCAAAGCATGGCATGTGTTATTCATGCAATCAAAAGCAAGCAATTCAATCCATATGTATGCTGGTAACTGTAGCTCTGCGTGCCAGTGTGTGGAGGATGGTCGCCCCCACCCAGTAAAAAAGCCAACACCTGCTGATCAAACAATGTTTGCCATACAATGCATCGTGTGTATTTAGCAGTCTTGTTGACCTGCCCTATGGCAGACAAAAATGTCTTCATACCTAAAATTCTGCCATCTTCAGTGGTTGTCAATACTTGTAGCAGTGTTGGGCGTATCAATGGGCCCCACTAGGCCAGAGGTTCTATAGCAGAGCTGGCATCAGAACCCATAGTGGCTAGCTTATTGTGCACAGTTTCTATGTCACAAGCATATAAAGCTCCTGCAATTAATGAATCTAGCTCCCTAGCTACGCACACTCTGGTGATGGGCCATCTAAATGGACTCCATTTGTAGCAGCTTGGTAGTACTAAGGAAACATTGCCTCATGATAAATCTATGTCTAAGTGTATCACTGTAATTATGGAGGTGTGCATACCAGCCTACAATTTACATGTTACCTTACTACTGGAAAATCTAACATGTTCACAGTGTCTACCTATTGTGACTTGGAGAATACTCTTCTTCAAGTGGGATATCTACCATATACAATAATAACTTTAGCCACAAACACCATACTACTATCCGGCAGTGGCTGTTTCATCACACCATGGTAAAATGCCTTAGTCAAGTTATAGTCCATAAAATTTTGGCGAGAAACTCGCTGCAGTTCTTGGTCAGAAAAACATCACATTAAACAAATTAAACAAATCGTATCCATTCAGTGACAAAAGATGCCTGACAATGTGCCAGGCCAGTACGCTAGCAATTCCATGTGGATACTCATTTGTAGCGCTTTTCCAAAGAATTATTCCAAATGTCTACAATCAAAAGGTGACTCTTTGCATTAGTGTGCTGGAGACAGCTGTCCCCACAAAAACATGAAACTGGTTGGTTTAACAAAAACCGTGTCACACTCTGTGTCATAAAATCAAACATCAAGTCAGTCATGGTTTCATTTACCTGCCTTAAACTGGCTGTAAAAGTATCCAGTGTTTCAAAGATTACCATTTCAAATTATAGCTCATACACTTGGCAGTATTACTTCAATTAAGAATCTTAACCTACGCACAGGTGACTTTGATGTGCGCACTCATCTTATCTCAAAATAAATTACGCTCCTGCTTGCATAATTCTGCTGCCCCAACAGTTCATAAATCATTCTCCTGCCTACGTGCAATGTAGAATATTTTTTTTTTCTTCAAAAAACAAAACATCTCTGGTTAAAGCAATTCAGTTGGAAGAGTAAAACCATTTCGTTTTTTTCAGATTCATCTCAACAGTGCATTTAAAAACCATTTTTCAATGTGTTAGCATTCAATTGCTGTGTCACACAGCTTTTTGTGGTGCCTGATGTTACAGTCCACAACTCATTGTCCATAGTCCTTTAAACAAGAAAGGGCAAACCATGTCAATTAAGTTATTTCCAGCAACTGAATCATTTGAATGTGTAGCATCAAATATTTGATAATTAGCCAAGTCTGCACCGTGCCAGTTCAGCAGAAGTTATTACTCTGTTGGACACTTTTCGCAGGTTGCAGCATTGAGTGCGGTGCAGGGCACGTTTAAAGTTGAAATAGCATGTCGCAGTGGCTCGCTTTCTCTGAGAATGCGTCTGTTTCCTTGATCAGTGTCACCCGGCATTTGCACACGTCTACCCCCCAATCTATTTCTTGGTTATTTGCCTAGGCAAAATACAAACAGAAATGTTAGGATTTCATCAAAAGTCCAATATCATTATTCTTCATGTTAGGATGTCATCAAAACTTCAATATCAGCATTATCCACCCCTTCCCATAATACCACCCCCATCTTCAAAAAAGTCTCATCAGGTAACTACACACTTTGTCATTGCTACTGCAATTATTTATCACCCTTCTGCATGTTTCTGGGGGCTTATTTACACTCAACCATACGGGGTGTAACTGCCTAATCACAAACTTATTTGTGCAATGCAATCATAGTTGGTCAATGGTACCTCAGACTGATCTGTGCTTTTACAAAAGCCATATAATAAGTACCCAGGTCGCACAATGCTTTCCTTTTTCACCAAAGCGATCACAAATGCCAGGCGCCAACTTGCTTCCAGTGTCTCATGATCTTGATTTAGTTTGCACTGCTGGCATCACTCCATTTTTCAAAGGTAAAGTCTTTCAGTCCAATACCGCTTACAGTTGCACAAGCAGCTGTTTATTTTTCTTTTCCATACAGGCAGTGTCTTTCAAGCCTCTGGTTTTTTCACTTGTCATTTTTTCAAAGGGTGTTTGCTGTTTCTTGAACCACCCCTTTGAGTGCGATAGTCTAAGTCAGTTTCTTTTGTTGCTTCAACAAATCATTCATTCTTGCACTAAGCCATGAGGCTTCTGGACCATGGCTAATGTGCAGTGTTCATGTTATACTTCAAAGCCCCGCTCTGCATGTTGTCTTTTGCAAAACGGCTAAGCACTTTTGTCAGTTTTGCTTCCATCTGGAATGCCATAATGTCTTTGTCAGTTACTCCATCCCTGGCAATGTAGCTTGCAGTTTGCCAGATGTGTATTTTCTCTTCTCAAAGCGCCTAGAGGTTTCTTCTCCAGTGCACAGCGCTTTACTTCAGTTCACATCACATGGAGCACTGGAATGCAGCTTGCACAGCAATAGCGTTTCACTTCACATCACATCACATCACATTGGAATGCGGTTTGCACAGTAATGTCTGTTGGAATGGGCAGCTGTCTTTTCTTGGCCCATTCACAGATGCATATGTAAATGTTCAGATGTGATGTGCCCGTCTGCCATCCTGCATGAAGCCTTTGTTTCCCTACCACAGTTTCACTGGGCAAATTCTTTACTTCTGAACAGCTCTCTGTCTTTGCACCTCCTTCCTCAGGAATGCAGGCATTGTTTATCTTTCATGTGCACCTGGCAGCGCCATGAGCACGCAGCTTATCTCTTTTTGCTCTATAACTCTTACACTGTGGCGGCTTCAATGGAAAGGCACTCATTTCAGACAGTTCATCCAGATTAACTCTTTCTTGTACTGTTTCTGCTTTTGTAACTCAGAAAAGCATCATTTCACTCAACAGAAGTGCAGTATTCTGCTTTTGTTTGCCTTCCTTTCGCGCACCTCGCCCAAAACAGCTTCAAGGCACAAGCTCTGCACACACAGCAAGACTCTTGTTTTCAAAAGCGGCACTTTTCTTGTCATCAGATTCTACTCCATGTAATTTTGCAAAATGTCAAAGCGTCTTTTTGCCTGTTTTTAAACTGATTAATGTCCCATTTAAAAGCATACGTTTTTTTTCTTGTAATGTGCGATCTTTCAAGAGAACTCACAACCCACTAAATCTTTGTGCTATCTTATCACACACAGATGTTTCATTCTGTTGTACCATTGCCAAACTATAACCACTCATTTCAGTGCATTTAAAAAATAAAAATGCCATATTATTTTTTTTTGCAGCTCCCTGCACGTTTTTTTTTTTCCTGCAAGAACAACCCACACTTTATATTGCTTGTGGGCTGTTTAATGTGTCAACAACATTTTTCACCATGTATCACAGTCAACAGGACACTATTTCCAAATCATACATCACTTATAAGGCAACAGCACAAATCCATGGCATAGCGTGGGATCAAAAATACTCCAGGGGCAATTTAGAAAAATATAAATTGTTTTTCCCCCCAAACCACTGCAAACTGATTCTGCAAATTCAAATCAATACACAAAAATCGAAAATCCAAATAACATTCACTCACTTTCCTTTTAAGTGAGTCTCTCACCCATTAAAAGCATGGCACAGCTTAAAATACAATATAATCATTTTAGTGTGTTTCCTTTAAAACAGAATTCGCCACCACCAGCACATGGAATTGTACAGTTGCCAAAAGAAAAACAAACCCTTTAGGCTCTCAGCACAGATGTTACTCATTCTCCTAAGCATGGCTCCTCATTATTCAGGAATGCCAACATTCAAAAGCATCCATCAAAAAAGCGAACCTTCGCCTCCGAACATTACAGCCCCCACTCGCTAGCACACTGGGGCTGAGTCAATGGTTAAATCACTATTCACAATTTGCATGTCAAATCCTTGCAATTATTTTTCCCTGCCCTCATGACAGAATAGAGATGAGAACTCCGTCTCACTATGCATTCCAAATTACAACTTTAAACTGGGGAAACCGCATGATAAAATTCTTTTCTAATTGAGCATACATCTTTCTTGACCATTCATCGGAGTGCTTTAAACAAAGCCATTTCCCGCTTGTTTATCGCCTTGTACTCCCTGGCTCCATTCCAAGCAATAAGTCAGTCACGACTGATTTACTGAAGGGAGTCTTAACCACACAAGCTATCGGCCACGGCAAGCCGACACAACATTGCTGCCTTTTGAAGTCTCAGAGCTGCAGTGAGACCACCAAGGAAATGCGACAGCCTGCTCCCCACTCTACACTGTGTTCTCTCACACAATTTGTCATGTCACAGCACGGCACTGCTCTTCACAAATCCCACAAAGCTGCCACCAAATGTCTTGATATGGGCAAAATCTTCCTCGGGGCCAGCCCTTTGAGAGCAAAAATACCCAATTCAGCCCAAAATACAGGTTCTATTGTGCTGAGCAGTGATCTCATGCTAGTGACAAATGACACCCTCAAAGTTTTAGCATATTTATTCTAAGCAGTGAATTTCATATACATTTGGGATTCAAGTTAAAGAATATTACAAAGCATAAACTTAGAACAATGCAAAATATAGTGAAACATGGAACTTAGATAAACATAGAGAAACATAGAGAAATATAGAGAAACATAGAGAAACACAGTCTTACGTCCCTTTAATCAGCACTGGGAGACCTTGGCTTTTCATAAGCTAGCTGTAAAAACAAGCCCCGCTCAGAAAAACAATGCTGGAGGACACCGTGAGAGCCAATTCCGGGCACTTGACCGTGCATGAATCAAGTCCACAGGACGATCTCCCACCCAGTCATGTGTGCATGGATATTTTATAATCTCGTGCTGTCAGTCACCATGACGCATAGTTCCAGAACTTTCCCTGTGCAAAAATATGGGCTTGCTCATGGAAAAAAAACCCAGCTCTGTTAATTTCCACTGCTCCGTCTGAGCCCCTCCCTGGCTCTCATCTGCGAACACTGGAATGTCTTATCAGTGCCTTCCCAGAGAAAAGCAAGATTAGCTTGGAGCCAGGGCTACCGTTAGTGAGGCTGAATATTCTAAGGGAAGCAGGGATGTATTAACCCCATCTGCAAGCTCTAAAAGGCATGCACTCATAACTTAGTGTTTATAGCGCTTAAGACTGGCTATCTAAGCGCTATGTAGGTGCCATAATGTTCCAAACACTCCGAAAATACCTATTAGGTACAGAGCTAGGGGCCCTCTCCTTGCCTGTCTATCAACAATGCATAATGTGACCTATTTCATACTAGGCCTGCATATTCCTTGTAGCTCACTACTGCATAATGGAAGTGCTACAACAGACTACTGTCAGCATTTTTAGCACATACCTTGAATACACTATTGGCTTTCAGCGGCTAATGCTGTCATCTAAAGCCCTGATTGGCAAGGTTGCAATTTCGTGTATCACTACAGCTGCATTCCAATGCTCCATGTAATGTGAACTGAAGTAAAGCGCTGTGCACTGGAGAAGAAACCTCTAGGCGCTTTGAGAAGAGAAAATACACATCTGGCAAACTGCAAGCTACATTGCCAGGGATGGAGTAACTGACAAAGACATTATGGCATTCCAGATGGAAGCAGAACTGACAAAAGTGCTTAGCCGTTTTGCAAAAGACAACATGCAGAGCGGGGCTTTGAAGTATAACATGAACACTGCACATTAGCCATGATCCAGAAGCTTCATGGCTTAGTGCAAGAATGAATGATTTGTTGAAGCAACAAAAGAAACTGACTTAGACTGTTGCACTCAAAGGGGTAGTCCAAGAAACAGCAAACCCCCTTTGAAAAAATGACAAGTGAAAAAACCAGAGGCTTGAAAGACACTGCCTGTATGGAGAAAAAAACATAAACAAAGCTGCTTGTGCAACTGCAAGCGGTATTGGACTGAAAGACTTTACCTTTGAAAAATGGAGTGATGCCAGCAGGGCAAACTAAATCAAGATCATGAGACACTGGAAGCAAGTTGGCGCCTGGCATTGGTGATCGCTTTGGTGAAAAAAGAAAAGCATTGTGCGACCTGGGTACTTATTATATGGCTTTGTAAAAGCACAGATCAGTCTGAGGTACCATTGACCAACTATGATCGCATTGCACAAATGAGTTTGTGATTAGGCAGTTACACCCTGTATGGTTGAGTGTAAATAAGCCCCCAGAAACATGCAGAAGGGTGATAAATAATTGCAGTAGCAATGATAAAGTGTGTAGTTACCTGATGAGACTTTTTGAAGATGGGGGTGGTATTATGGGAAGGGGTGGATAACGCTGATATTGAAGTTTTGATGAAATCCTAACATTTCTGTTTGTATTTTGCCTAGGCAAATAACCAAGAAATAGATTGGGGGGTAGACGTGTGCAAATGCCGGGTGACACTGATCAAGGAAACAGACGCATTCTCAGAGAAAGCGAGCCACTGCGACATGCTATTTCAACTTTAAACGTGCCCTGCACCGCACTCAATGCTGCAACCTGCGAAAAGTGTCCAACAGAGTAATAACTTCTGCTGAACTGGCACGGTGCAGACTTGGCTAATTATCAAATATTTGATGCTACACATTCAAATGATTCAGTTGCTGGAAATAACTTAATTGACATGACTTGCCCTTTCTTGTTTAAAGGACTATGGACAATGAGTTGTGGACTGTAACAGCATGCACCACAAACAGCTGTGTGACACAGCAATTGAATGCTAACACATTGAAAAATGATTTCTAAATGCACTGTTGAGATGAATCTGAAAAAACGAAATGGTTTTACTCTTCCAACTGAATTGCTTTAACCAGAGATGTTTTGCTTTTTGAGAAAAAAAAAAAAACTTCTACGTTACACGTAGGCAGGAGAATGATTTATGAATTGTTGGGGCAGCAGGATTATGCAAGCAGGAGCGTAATTTATTTTGAGATAAGATGAGTGCGCACATCAAAGTCACCTGTGCGTAGGTTAAGATTCTTAATTGAAGTAATGCTGCCAAGTGTGTGAGCTATAATTTGAAATGGTAATCTTTGAAACACTGGATACTTTTACAGCCAGCTTAAGGCAGGTAAATGAAACCATGACTGACTTGATGTTTGATTTTATGACACAGAGTGTGACACGGTTTTTGTTAAACCAACCAGTTTCATGTTTTTGTGGGGACAGCTGTCTCCAGCACACTAATGCAAAGAGTCACCTTTTGATTGTAGACATTTGGAATAATTCTTTGGAAAAGCGCTACAAATGAGTATCCACATGGAATTGCTAGCGTACTGGCCTGGCACATTATCGGGCATCTTTTGTCACTGAATGGATACGATTTGTTTAATTTGTTTAATGTGATGTTTTTCTGACCAAGAACTGCAGCGAGTGTTCTCGCCAAGATTTTATGGACTATAACTTGACTAAATGCATTTTTATACCATGGTGTGATGAAACAGCCACTGCCGGATAGTAGTATGGTGTTTGTGGCTAAAACTAATATTGTATATGGTAGATATCCCACTTGAAGAAGGGTATTCTCCAAGTCACAGAAGGTAGACACTGTGAACCTGTTAGATTTTCCAGTAGTAAGGCAACATGTAAATTGTAGACTGGTAATGCACACCTCCATAATTACAGTGATACACTTAGACATAGATTTACCATGAGGCAATGTTTCCTTAGTACTACCAAGCTGCTACAAATGGAGTCCATTTCTATGGCCCATCACTAGAGTGCGCGTAGCTAGGGAGCTAGATTCATTAATTGCAGGAGCTTTATATGCTTGTGACATAGAAACTGTGCACAATAAGCTAGCCACTATGGGTTCTGATGCCAGCTCTGCTATAGAACTTCTGGCCTGGTGGGGCCCATTGATACGCCCAACACTGCTACAAGTATTAGCAACCACTGAAGATGGCAGAATTTTAGGTATGAAGAAATTTTTTCTGCCTTAGGGCAGGTCAACAAGACTGCTAAATACACACGATGCATTGTATGGCAAACATTGTTTGATCAGCAGGTATTGGCTTTTTACTGGGTGGGGGCGACCATCCTCCACACACTGGCACGCAGAGCTACAAATACCAGCATACATATGGATTGAATTGCTTGCTTTTGATTGCATGAATAACACATGCCATGCTTGATGTAAATTAGTAGAATTGTTTTTATTTAGATAACCTGGTGCCCATGGGTTCACCTTGTTCACGAAATTAGATGGTTTTTTGGTTGGGTTCCACATAAATGGGGGAAGTGTCTAGTCACACAGCCCATAGTCACGCTTGAATGCCCTGGGATCAGGGGGAGGTAGGCCCTTAGAGTGAAAGGCTGCCAGGTTTTAGAATTGGTAACCATACATAAATGCAATAGTGCATTGTAGATTAGACTACACTGGATTGCCTTGACATTCTAACTGCATGCTGCTTTTTAACTGACAATCAGTTATACAAAATTGATTTAGGTGTTTTTGTGTAGGCCAGGTTTTGGCTAGAGTAAATGTCCATGTTCACTTTGTGTAGGTATTTTTGTGTAGGCCAGGTTTTGGCAAGGGTATATGTCACTGTTCACTTTGTGTACATTTTTGTTTAGGTAGTGTTTTACCTTGCATGCCACGCTAACTAACCGCTAGAAGATAGTTTGCTTAAACCTCTTGCAAAGCCCCAAGGTCTTTATCAATGCACTAAATACTATATTGATAGGTATTAGTCAGCATTTGTCGCACAAACGTTGAATAGGGGTGGAATGTAGTGATACACGAAATTGCAACCTTGCCAATCAGGGCTTTAGATGACAGCATTAGCCGCTGAAAGCCAATAGTGTATTCAAAGTATGTGCTAAAAATGCTGACAGTAGTCTGTTGTAGCACTTCCATTATGCAGTAGTGAGCTACAAGGAATATGCAGGCCTAGTATGAAATAGGTCACATTATGCATTGTTGATAGACAGGCAGGGAGAGGGCCCCTAGCTCTGTAGCTAATAGGTATTTTTGGAGTGTTTGGAACATCATGGCACCTATATAGCGCTTAGATAGCCAGTCTTAAGCGCTATAAACACTAAGCTATGAGTGCATGCCTTTTAGAGCTTGCAGATGGGGTTAATACATCCCTGCTTCCATCTGAATATTCTGCCTTTCTAACTGTAGCCCTGCTTGGCTTCGTAAACAAATCCTGTTCCCCTGAGAAGGCCTGGTACGGCCTTGCCCACACGCTGATAAGGACATTCCAGTTTTCGCGGAGAGGGCTCCAAGGGAGGGGTAGGAGCGAGCAGGGAGCAACTCAGAGAGAGTTGGGTTTTTTCCATGAGCAAGCCCATATTTTGCACAGGGAAAGTTCTGGAACTATGCGTCATGGTGACTGACAGCACGAGATTATAAAATATCCATGCACACATGACTCGGGGGGAGATCGTCCTGTGGACTTGATTCGTGCACAGTCAAGTGCCCGGAATTGGCTCTGACGGTGTCCTTCAGCATTGTCCTCTGAGCGGGGCTTGTTTACAGCTAGCTTATGAGGGCCCAAGGGTCTCCCAGTGCTGATTAAAGGGACGTAAGACTGTGTTTCTCTAGGTTTTCTCTATATTTCATTGCTATGCTTTGTAATATTCTCTAACTTGAATCCCAAATGTATATGAAATTCACTGCTTAGAATAAATATGCTAAAACTTTGAGGGTGTCATTTGTCACTAGCATGAGATCACTGCTCAGCACAATAGAACCTGTATTTTGGGCTGAATTGGGTATTTTTGCTCTCAAAGGGCTGGCCCCGAGGAAGATTTTGCCCATATCAAGACAACCCCAACATGGACCAGAGGATCATCTCATGCAATTATTGATTATATATTTTGATTATATATTTCTATCGGAGAGCCTACAGCAATCAGTCACAAAAGTACAAACGGTACCCACCGACAAAAGCGACCATAATCCACTAACTGTTCACTCTCAACCTTTCACCCAAATAAGTGAACCAGCAATATCACCGGCGCTCGAGTTAAATGGTACAACATCAAGACTAAGGATTCCACAACCAACTCTAGCCACTCTGCCAAAAAAATTTCAAGATGCCAACTTGACAGACCATGAAAAACTCAACTATGAATGGAATTTACTTCCCTTCTGACAAACCATCAAAAACCGTCTTCACAAAGACCACCGTCACACATACAATCAAGAAATTGCTGAAAGAAAAAAATGTCTAAACCGAACAATACGACAGCTAAAGAAAACCTCATCTGCAGAGTAGGAACCAGATCAAATCCTTGAAACAGAACCACTCCAATTGGATCAAATCCCAAAAAATCGTCATCCAACAAGCAGACACAGAAAACATACTCAAACTCCATAAGACTCACAATACCAGAGAGCTCTGGAACTTGCTCAATGACAACCACCAAAAACAACACAAACTTACAGCTAAAGTACCACAAGAAACTTGGATAACCCACTTTGTGAACATTTATGTATCACGAAGAACAGACCCTCAGAACACACTTTCTGTAATAGAACCAACATGGAAAGTACATGTAGAATTCGAAGACTTCATGCAATTGATCAAACATTTGAACACCTCCAGAGCACCGGGCCCTGATGGCCTATCCAATGCTGTCATTAAACAAGACCCAACTGCCTGGGCGAACTTCTTGTGCCACATTACAATTTTGATCAACACACTTCACCGAATACCCAACTCTTGGAGGTCGGCAATAATTGTACCAATTCACAAGCAAGGACCAAGGGAAGATCCTCAAAATTTCCATCCGATTGCCCTCCTCGATCCGTTAGGGAAACTATTTGCAGCAGTACTCTTAAAACAACTAACCACATGGGCTACAAAAAACAACACATTTTCAACTAGGCAAACAGGATTCACAGCCAACGTTGGAACAAATCTCAATTTGATATTATTACAACTAATCAAACATGAAGGCATCAATTCTAACACCAAAATATACCCAGCATTCATTGACCTAAAGATGGCCTTTGATGCAATCTCACGTGAAAAACTATGGCCGAAACTTAGAACATGGAATTGCCCGCCGAATATCCTTGAACCGATCATCCTACTGTACTCAGAAACAACCATAAAAGTAAGATTATCGAAACAAGGAGCCACAACTTCTGCTATACCAACAGCAAATGGACTAAAAGAAGGATGCCCTCTGGCAGCCACACTCTACAACCTTTACACTGCTGACATTGAAGAACATCTAACATCCAACAAAACCAACCCTCCAAAAATCAACTCGATACCAGTTCCGGCAATGGCATATGCAGACGATATTGTTCTGCTAGACAAAACACCAACTGGACTGCAAGCCTCTCTGACAGCCTTGAGTCAATACATGGGAACTAACGAATTAACAATCAACACTGGGACAACCAAGACAATGATTCTCACGAAACCACCCACAAAAAAATCATACCAACCGACTTTTACCATCAACGACTCCAAAATTGAAAACGTGACATCCTTTAAATACCTTGGCATTCCAATAAATCAATCGAAATCAGAAGACCAATGGATAGACAAAATTGATCAAACAGCCCAAACCCTATCAAGACAAGGATGTATACTTCATAGAAAATATGGCAAGTTTTCTTTCAATCCCATCATCGCCTATTACAGACAGTAGTACATACCGATATTAACATACGGAACAGAGGCAATGCTGAATGCCTACACAATTAACTGGACGAAATACGAATCAATATTTTGGCGAAACATCCTTCAGCTTCCACAAACATACCCAATGCCAAGAATACGCTACGAACTGGCAACCCAGTCAATCGACTCCTTTGTACAATGGAAAAGATTAGACATTTACCGCAAAATACTTACAGATGAAAAAACACCAGCTATCCAAATTCTACGAGCAAAAGAAAACACCTTTAACACTACAATTCTACAAAAATGGAAAGCCTCAATGAGAATTGAAATGGAAAACAAAGATATATCAGAAGAACTCCTCACGCTCCGCCCACACTATGCAAAAATAAAACTCTTGCATAACGACTGGATAAAGACCATTCAAAAAAACAATACCTACAAACAGAATTTGCAATGCACAAAAGACAATAGAAAAATTCATGAACCACCAGCCTACTTGCAAATCTTCCCAGACCAAACCATTCGTACAATGTTCCTAAAAATACGTCTGAACATTCTTCCCACAATTTCATACTTTTCTATAACAATACAGATTGATGCTGTAAACAACTACTGCTGGTTCTGCAAAGACAAAGAAATAGCTGAAACTATTTTCCACTTGGTCATGGAATGCAAAGAACTCTCCCCTCAACGTAAACAATTTGGAACGTTCTTTCAACTGTCAGCCAAACAAATGACCACTCAAGAAAGGTGGGCCACACTCCTCAGTGGTAATAATAACAAATACATCTATGCAATTGTTCTCTTTTTAAGCTCTATACTCGAACTAAACAAAAAAAATAAACAAATAAATAAACAACAATAATTGCATTTTAAAGCACTAAGCTTACATACAAACAAAATCTGGGAAATAATGAAAAAGTTTACAAATAAACTAGATCATCAAAAAAAAAATAGATGGAATCTCACAACAAAGGACGGATATCTATTCAAGGACAATCGCTTGGTCATTCCCACTCCTGGACTGAGACAAAGGATCACACGCCTATGCCATGATACCTTTCATTCGGGAAATCGTGGGATTACCAACACCCTCCATCTAATACAAAGACAGTTTTGGTGGCCGAAGATGAAGGATGATATGAGGATCCATATCCAGACATGTGCAGTTTGCAATCAGAACAAACATGATAATAAGAAACCGGCAGGACTCCTACTCCAACCAGCAATACCAACAAGACCCTGGGAAATTATTGCCACAGATTTTATCGTGGAACTACCATCCTCCAGGGGCTATACGACTATCATGGTCACTATTGATTTGTTTGCTCATATGGCTCATTTTACACCTTTATCCAAACTGCCATCCTCATCTGACCTTGCCGGAATCTTCCTGGAACATGTATTCTGGCTTCATGGGCTACCTTCCAAGATCATTTCTGACCGAGGACCCCAGTACATATCTCAGTTCTGGAAGCAATTATGTCGTATACTAGGAATCCAATGTGCCTTGACTTCAGGCTACCACCCACAAACCAATGGGGCTACTGAACGTGTAAACCAAACTCTTGAACAATACCTTTGTTGCTTCGCTACCAAGGTCCAAGATGATTGGTCACTCTTAATACCTGTGGCCGAATTCGTTTATAACAATTCAGATCATTCAGCTATCAAGACCAGTCCCTTCTTCTGTAGTCAAGGATTCCATCCATCAATTCTACCCTCTGCACTCCCATACCCTACCCCAGTGCCTGCGGTAGATTCCTGGATTGAAACTCTTATTACAGTACACAAAGAAGTTAAGGAACACCTAGAAAGGGCCCGAAGAGATGTCTAATGTTATGCTGACTCCAAAAGAAGACCTGGACCTTCCTACTCTGTAGGCGATAAAGTCTGGTTATCCTCGAAGCTCCTTTCTCGACATCTACGCCCAAATAAATTGGCTCCCAGGTATTACTGTCCCTTTTATATACAATAAATTGTCAACCCAGTGGCCTTTCGACTTCGGTTACCAGAATCCTGGAAAAGGATCCACCCAGTATTCCATACTTCACTGCTAAAACCATATATTCAGTCATCTCGAACAGCTCCTAGATCTAGCCATGTGATTGTAAATGACCAACTAGAATACGAGGTTTCCAGAATCTGTGACTCCAGATACCGACGTGGTGAACTACAATATTTGGTTGAATGGAAAGGATACCCTCCCAGTGAGCGCACCTGGGAATCCATGTCAAACATGAATGCCCCCAGGCTGGTTCGAAGATTCCATCTTATCCATCCAGACAAGCCCGGAGGAGCAGGGTTTCAGAGGAGGCATACTGTCATGAACCGTCGTCTGCGTCCCTTCTGGACCTCCTGGTCCCTGACCCATAGGGGATTGAATGCAGTGATCCTTTCAACATGACCGCTCGGAACGGAACGCTCCTGGTCAGTCTCTACGTTCCACGCTGCACGCTTTACAAAAGAGACACGCCCCCGCGGCTCTGCGCGTCTCAACGCTACCGCTTGTTGTAGTCGGACGTGTGTTGCCAGAGTTTGTTCGGAGCTCCCTTTTGAATCCTTGTTCCCGCTTCCGTGAAACCCCGTCCTTCCTCCCATTCCTCTACCTATCTTCCTGGAATTCATCCGCGCTCGGGTCACGGCATTCCGTGCCTCCAAGCGTACCTTCATTGCATCCTGGTATCCATCCTGGACTTCTGAACGCTCCCGGGAACTGAATAGCGAACCTCACGCTGGAATCCGAGGACCCACGTTCGGGTTTGTACAAGTCCCGGACCGTGAGAAAGAAGACATCCCAGAAGGTCACAAGCAAATAACAAAAGCAGGTGAGTAGGGGAGAGACTTGTGACACCCAGACCCCCCCTGGGTTTCTCCTAACAAAGTGCAGTTGCCACATTGCAAACAAGAAACACGTTTCAGCTTCTCCAAAGTCTCTGTTATTGAGGTGGAGAAGATCATACTTGGACTCAAACCATCCAATTGTAAGGGTGCTCAATGCCCAGCACAACTTATCAAGGATGCTGCTAGAGAACTTGCACCCTTCATCACTAAACTTATTAATGCCTCATTCACATCAGGTACTGTCCCTAGTAATCTGAAAGAATCGTGGGTACTAACCGTCCTTATAAAGCAAACCCTTGACCCAACAATACCCACAAACTATAGACCTATAACAACTGTGCCATTTCTCTTAACATTTTTAGATAAAGCGGCATATATTCAAATCCAGAATTTCCTGGAATCTAACCTCTTACTAGGATCTCGCCAATCTGGTTTCCGTCCTCAACAACGCATAGAAACAGCTCTTATTGATCTTAAGGCCCAAATAGATGAAGTCAGAGATAAGGGTCAACTAGCCCTACTCCTCCTCCTAGACCTCTCGGCTGCATTCGACTTGGTAGACCATAAAGACCTATGCAGTCACCTGGACTCTGCAGCCCATTTCTCCAAGGACGCCATAATATGGAAAGAGTCATTCCTGAGCAATAGGAGTATGAGAGTCTTCTCAGCATCAGCAGATCATATCCATATTACTTGTGGTGTACCTGAGGGATCCTGCATTTCGCCGACTCTCTATAATGTATTCAACAAACACCTCTTTCACGAAATGGACAATTTGGGTATCGCCTACACTAATTATGCAGACGATACCCAAATCCTCCTACCTCTTACTGGAGATTGCGCCATGGACCTGGCTTTGGTGAATATAATGTATGGCATCGTTCAGGCATGGATGGCCACTCATGGACTCTGCCTGAACGATGATAAAACAGAGTTTATCATCTTAGGCACTACGGCCCATTTGTCCAAACTAAGTCTGGATTACGCATACTTCACCATTGCCGGCAATGACATCAAAATAGCTAATGAGGTGAAGACCTTAGGCTTCTATCTAGATGCCACCCTAAACTTTACAAAACAAGCTAACTCCGTAGCATCTTCTTCTGAATATACGTGAAAACTAATTAGAGCAGGCAAATAATTTCTATCCACAAACAGCTGTCTAATTCTCTCCAGAGCTCTCATACTCTCCAAATTGGATTATTGTAATGCCTTGTACATTGGTGCGAGCAAACACATCATCCAAAAAATACAGGTACTCTCCTGAGACCAGCACTAAATATAAAAAGAAAAGAACATAGCATAGCTCCTCCACCAGAAGAAAATACAAATGGTTACCTACTTTTGACAAAATTTGACTCAAAATAGCCACCCTCACCCACCAATGTCTAAATAATAAAGCACTGCCTTACTTAATGGACAGGATTATCAGAAAAACTTCCCTTAGACTGACCAGATCAGCCAATTCCAACCGTCTCCTTCTACCACTGTTTAAACTATCCACCATCGGGGTACCATCTTCCCAGTTAAGGCAGCTCAACTGTGGAACTCCTTACCTCCTCCCCTAAGAGAATTCCCAAACTTTGCCAAATTTAGACAGAACATGACCGTTTGGCTAAAAGAAAACGACAAGTAAATTGCCATGACATAGTGGCCATCACTATGCAGATGCCAGTTTAAATATTCTTGCTATACTCTGTACCTGATTTTCATGCTCTTTCTCATTGTATACTTTTCTGTATATTGACTCCTAGTACTCTGTAATTAGTCCTGTCTGTAAAGTGCGCTGTATTATATGATCTTATGAAGTATGTCTTGTACCTATGTAACTAAGCTGAACGTATCCTTATGTCTTGCGCCCTGATACCCGAGGGTCTGGTGCACACTATAAATAAATAAACAAACAAACACGCAGGTCCAGAGCGGACAAGAGAAAGGCAAGTGAGAGGCATAACACCAGTTAAAGTGAATCAGTTGATGAAGACTGCAGAAGCAGTTCTAAATCTGACAAATATAGTACGTCAGAAAGTCAGACCTCCTCAGAATACGGTGGGTGGGAGCCCAAAAACAAAAAAGGCAAGAGGGAAGATGATGAGTCCGATAAGGACAAATTTGACCTGGACGAATTGGTGCACCCGAGGTCAAATGAGTGGGAACCCCCCAAAAGAATTACAGAATATATAAGGAAGAGACTGAGAACACCCTTGAGCAAGCAAGCTAGAAGTAAATTAAGAGCTGAATGCCGCAGGCCTAGGGTACCGGACGGGGTGGCCGAAACCCCAGATATTGACAAGACAATAATATCTCTGGGGAGATATGGAAGCGACGTGAAGAAAGGAATTGACAGGTCCTGGAGATCCTGTCAGGACAAACTGTTAGACATGCTGGGTCCTATCACTAGGATATGGCAACTCGCTGAAGAAGCCAAAGTAAAGAAAGAACCCATCGATCCGGAGATAGTGGCTGGATGGGCGCAGAGAACACTATGCCTGATGGGGAATGCTAACACAGCTTTGGCAACAGAAAGGAGGAGATCCATACTAATGAAGATGGACTCTAGACTGGGAGAGCTGGCTTCTTCTGAACAAGCAGCAGCAGCGAAAGGCAAACCGTTTGGGGGTCTATTCATAAAAGATATGGCAAAGTTCGCCAACACGTATGCGTCCATGGACAAAGCTCAATCATCCCTTAAGAAAATCTTCAGAAGAACGTTTTTTGACAGAGCTGGAGAAGGAAAGGGCAGCTCGTCCTGCCGTTATTAATACAGAAGGTCCTATAATGACAGAGCCAACTGGAAGCAAGAGGACCAGAGGTCGAACCCTTTCTTCCCTTCCAGAGGAAGAAGCAGGGGTAGAGAGGAAACAGTAGACAGCAACACCAGAATAACACAGGTGAGAGAAATAAAAGCGCTGGTGGAAAAGAAGGAAACACACATTCCTCCAGTAGGAGGGAGAGTGAAGTTGCATGTAGAAAAATGGGAGGAGATGTCCTCAGATGCATGGGTGATGCAGACAGTTCGAGGTTTTCAGTTAGAATTTTGACAAGAAACGTCACAGGTAACCACTCCAAGGCAGATAAGGTTCAGTAAACAAGACGAGGATCTGTTAGACAGAGAAGTAGAATTACTCTAAATAAAAAAAGCAATCGGCACAACCTCACGCTGAGACCGGTAATAAATCTCAAGGGTCTGAATTATTTTCTAATATACAGACACTTCAAAATGGAAGGAATTCACCTTGTAAGGGACATCCTACAGAGAGGGGGTTGGTTAGCAAGGATAGACCTCAGAGATGCATATCTAACGATTCTGATTCAACAGAATCAGAGTAAACTGTTACAATTCCTCTGGAAAGGAGAGAAGTGGGAGTTCAAATGTCTTCCGTTTGGTCTAGCATCAGCTCCAGGATGCTTCACAAGATTCTGAGGACTCCTCATCGAGTGCCGCCAGAGGGCACAGGGGCAAGAGGAGCAAGCCTATACCGAGGATCTCGAGTTAAATGGTACAACATCAAGACTAAGGATTCCACAACCAACTCTAGCCACTCTGCCAAAAAAATTTCAAGATGCCAACTTGACAGACCATGAAAAACTCAACTATGAATGGATTTTACTTCCCTTCTGACAAACCATCAAAAACCGTCTTCACAAAGACCACCGTCACACATACAATCAAGAAATTGCTGAAAGAAAAAAATGTCTAAACCGAACAATACAACAGCTAAAGAAAACCTCATCTGCAGAGTAGGAACCAGATCAAATCCTTGAAACAGAACCACTCCAATTGGATCAAATCCCAAAAAATCGTCATCCAACAAGCAGACGCAGAAAACATACTCAAACTCCATAAGACTCACAATACCAGAGAGCTCTGGAACTTGCTCAATGACAACCACCAAAAACAGCACAAACTTACAGCTAACGTACCACAAGAAACTTGGATAACCCACTTTGCGAACATCTATGTATCACGAAGAACAGACCCTCAGAACACACTTTCTGTAATAGAACCAACATGGAAAGTACACGTAGAATTCGAAGACTTCATGCAATTGATCAAACATTTGAACACCTCCAGAGCACCGGGCCATGACGGCCTATCCAATGCTGTCATTAAACAAGACCCAACTGCCTGGGCGAACTTCTTGTGCCACATTACAATTTTGATCAACACACTTCACCGAATACCCAACTCTTGGAGGTCGGCAATAATTGTACCAATTCACAAGCAAGGACCAAGGGAAGATCCTCAAAATTTCCGTCCGATTGCCCTCCTCGATCCGTTAGGGAAACTATTTGCAGCAGTACTCTTAAAACAACTAACCACATGAGCTACAAAAAACAACAAATTCTCAACTAGGCAAACAGGATTCACACCAACGTTGGAACGAATCTCAATTTGATATTATTACAACTAATCAAACATGAAGCCATCAATTCTAACACCAAAATATACCCAGCATTCATTGACCTAAAGATGGCCTTTGATGCAATCTCACGTGAAAAACTATGGGCGAAACTTAGAACATGGAATTGGCCGCCGAATATCCTTGAACCGATCATCCTACTGTACTCAGAAACAACCATAAAAGTAAGATTATCGAAACAAGGAGCCACAACTTCTGCTATACCAACAGCAAATGGACTAAAACAAGGATGCCCTCTGGCAGCCACACTCTACAACCTTTACACTGTTGACATTGAAGAACATCTAACATCCAACAAAACCAACCCTCCAAAAATGAACTCGATACCAGTTCCGGCAATGGCATATGCAGAAGATATTGTTCTGCTAGACAAAACACCAACTGGACTGCAAGCCTCTCTGACAACCTTGAGTCAATACATGGGAACTAACAAATTAACAATCAACACTGGGACAACCAAGACAATGATTCTCACGAAACCACCCACAAAAAAATCATACCAACCGACTTTTACCATCAACGACTCCAAAATTGAAAACGTGACATCCTTTAAATACCTTGGCATTCCAATAAATCAATCGAAATCAGAAGACCAATGGATAGACAAAATTGATCAAACAGCCCAAACCCTATCAAGACAAGGATGTATACTTCATAGAAAATATGGCAAGTTTTCTTTCAATCCCATCATCGCCTATTACAGACAGAAGTACATACCGATATTAACATACGGAACAGAGGCAATGCTGAATGCCTACACAATTAACTGGACGAAATACAAATCAATATTTTGGCGAAACATCCTTCGGCTTCTACAAACATACTCAATGCCAAGAATACGCTACAAACTGGTAACCCAGTCAATCGACTCCTTTGTACAATGGAAAAGATTAGACATTTACCGCAAAATACTTACAGATGAAAAAACACCAGCTATCCAAATTCTACGAGCAAAAGAAAACACCTTTAACACTACAATACTACAAAAATGGAAAGCCTCAATGAGAATTGAAATGGAAAACAAAGATATATCAGAAGAACTCCTCACGCTCCGCCCACACTATGCAAAAATAAAACTCTTGCATAACGACTGGATAAAGACCATTCAAAAAAAGAATACCTACAAACAGAATCTGCAATGCACAAAAGACAATAGAAAAATTCATGAACCACCAGCCTACTTGCAAATCTTCCCAGACCAAACCATTCGTACAATGTTCCTAAAAATACGTCTGAACATTCTTCCCACAATTTCATACTTATCTATAACAATACAGATTGATGCTGTAAACAACTACTGCTGGTATTGCAAAGACAAAGAAATAGCTGAAACTATTTTCCACTTGGTCATGGAATGCAAAGAACTCTCCCCTCAACGTAAACAATTTGGAACGTTCTTTCAACTGTCAGCCAAACAAATGACCACTCAAGAAAGGTGGGCCACACTCCTCAGCGGTAATAATAACAAATACATCTATACAATTTTTCTCTTTTTAAGCTCTATACTCGAACTAAACAAAAAAAATAAACAAATAAATAAACAACAATAATTGCATTTTAAAGCACTAAGCTTACATACAAACAAAATCTGGGAAAGGATGAAAAAGTTTACAAATAAACTAGATCATCAAAAAAAAAATAGATGGAATCTCACAACAAAGGACGGATATCTATTCAAGGACAATCGCTTGGTCATTCCCACTCCTGGACTGAGACAAAGGATCACAAGCCTATGCCATGATACCTTTCATTCGGGAAATCGTGGGATTACCAACACCCTCCATCTAATACAAAGACAGTTTTGGTGGCCGAAGATGAAGGATGATATGAGGATCCATATCCAGACATGTGCAGTTTGCAATCAGAACAAACATGATAATAAGAAACCGGCAGGACTCCTACTCCAACCAGCAATACCAACAAGACCCTGGGAAATTATTGCCACAGATTTTATCGTGGAACTACCATCCTCCAGGGGCTATACGACTATCATGGTCACTATTGATTTGTTTGCTCATATGGCTAATTTTACACCTTTATCCAAACTGCCATCCTCATCTGACCTTGCCGGAATCTTCCTGGAACATGTATTCTGGCTTCATGGGCTACCTTCCAAGATCATTTCTGACCAAGGACCCCAGTACATATCTCAGTTCTGGAAGCAATTATGTCGTATACTAGGAATCCAATGTGCCTTGACTTCAGGCTACCACCCACAAACCAATGGGGCTACTGAACGTGTAAACCAAACTCTTGAACAATACCTTTGTTGCTTCGCTACCAAGGTCCAAGATGATTGGTCACTCTTAATACCTGTGGCCGAATTCGCTTATAACAATTCAGATCATTCAGCTATCAAGACCAGTCCCTTCTTCTGTAGTCAAGGATTCCATCCATCAGTTCTACCCTCTGGACTCCCATACCCTACCCCAGTGCCTGCGGTAGATTCCTGGATTGAAACTCTTATTACAGTACACAAAGAAGTTAAGGAACACCTAGAAAGGGCCCGAAGAGATGTCTAATGTTATGCTGACTCCAAAAGAAGACCTGGACCTTCCTACTCTGTAGGCGATAAAGTCTGGTTATCCTCGAAGCTCCTTCCTCGACATCTACGCCCAAATAAATTGGCTCCCAGGTATTACGGTCCCTTTTATATACAATAAATTGTCAACCCAGTGGCCTTTCGACTTCGGTTACCAGAATCCTGGAAAAGGATCCACCCAGTATTCCATACTTCACTGCTAAAACCATATATTCAGTCATCTCGAACAGCTCCTAGATCTAGCCATGTGATTGTAAATGACCAACTAGAATACGAGGTTTCCAGAATCTGTGACTCCAGATACCGACGTGGTCAACTACAATATTTGGTTGAATGGAAAGGATACCCTCCCAGTGAGCGCACCTGGGAATCCATGTCAAACATGAATGCCCCCAGGCTGGTTCGAAGATTCCATCTTATCCATCCAGACAAGCCCGGAGGAGCAGGGTTTCAGAGGAGGCATACTGTCATGAACCGTCGTCTGCGTCCCTTCTGGACCTCCTGGTCCCTGACCCATAGGGGATTGAATGCAGTGATCCTTTCAACATGACCGCTCGGAACGGAACGCTCCTGGTCAGTCTCTACGTTCCACGCTGCACGCTTTACAAAAGAGACACGCCCCCGCGGCTCTGCGCGTCTCAACGCTACCGCTTGTTGTAGTCGGACGTGTGTTGCCTGAGTTTGTTCGGAGCTCCCTTTTGAATCCTTGTTCCCGCTTCCGTGAAACCCCGTCCCTCCTCCCATTCCTCTACCTATCTTCCTGGAATTCATCCGCGCTCGGGTCACGGCATTCCGTGCCTCCAAGCGTACCTTCATTGCATCCTGGTATCCATCCTGGACTTCTGAACGCTCCCGGGAACTGAATAGCGAACCTCACGCTGGAATCCGAGGACCCACGTTCGGGTTTGTACAAATCCCGGACCGTGAGAAAGAAGACATCCCAGAAGGTTGCAAGCAAACAACAAAAGCAGGTGAGTAGGGGAGAGATTGTGACACCCAGACCCCCCCTGGGTTTCTCCTAACAAAGTGCAGCTGCCACATTGCAAACAAGAAACACGTTTCAGCTTCTCCAAAGTCTCTGTTATTGAGGTGGAGAAGATCATACTTGGACTCAAACCATCCAATTGTAAGGGTGCTCAATGCCCAGCACAACTTATCAAGGATGCTGCTAGAGAACTTGCACCCTTCATCACTAAACTTATTAATGCCTCATTCACATCAGGTACTGTCCCTAGTAATCTGAAAGAATCGTGGGTACTAACCGTCCTTATAAAGCAAACCCTTGACCCAACAATACCCACAAACTATAGACCTATAACGACTGTGCCATTTCTCTTAATATTTTTAGATAAAGCGGCATATATTCAAATCCAGAATTTCCTGGAATCTAACCTCTTACTAGGATCTCGCCAATCTGGTTTTCGTCCTCAACAACGCACAGAAACAGCTCTTCTTGATCTTAAGGCCCAAATAGATGAAGTCAGAGATAAGGGTCAACTAGCCCTACTCCTCCTCCTAGACCTTGAAGGCAAGCGTCCCCAACCAGCACGATCCTCCCCGCAATGAGAGACAATGAAGGACTCTCCCAAAATGGGAATAAGGCCAAGACAGAGTGCGGGTGAGCGTAAATGGGAGTTTATCAATCAGAATAGGGCATGCAAAGAACTCTGCAAACTCCGAGAGAGCTCTGTCTGACAATAGCAAAGACAGGCGTATATATTTACAAAAAACGTCATAAGAACCTACACACTATAGGGGGCACAAGTTCAATGGGATTGGGTGGCGACGACTAACTATAGGTGCTGCTGCGATGTGGTTGGCTTTGGCTGGAAGACGTCACTGGTCAGCCTCGTGGGTTGGGCTGGGCCTGGCAGGTCAGATGAGTTCGTCCGGACGGTGTTGTTGTGCCATTGTGGCCAGTGTCAGAGATGAATGTCTTTTCGTGACTTGGTTGCCCTATGCCATGCACACCGCAGTCATGCAGTCATTTCAATATTATTTTCTTCAGTAAATCTTCAAATAGGTTATACTACAGGTTAATGCAACACAGGAGGAATGTACCTTGTGAGGGCTCTGGGGGTAATACGTCAGGACATGGTTACTAGTGTCCTGTTGACCGGGGCCATAGGTCGAGGGGCTAAGCTTCAGGGCCTGGGACGGGCGGTACAGGTCTTCCTGCCTTGTTAGAAGTTGTTATGGATGTTTCGCTGTGTGTTGTCAAAGTGTTGGGTGTCCTGATTGCACAGGGCCATAAGTCTGAGATGGTCCGGTGGGTTGTGGGGTTTACGAGGGGGCGCGTGTGTTCAGGCAGAGGTTTACTGCTGGGCTGTAAATAATGCAGGTGGCGGGCCGCGGCCTTGGGTGCTACAGAGGGGATTACAAATCTTTGAAGCGGCTCCAGTCTGGTTGGGGGAGGTAAAGCAGTGCGGCGCGGCCTCTGTTCTCATGCCTTGGCAGCCTTCGCAGGGTGGGAGGGGGAATGGCCTTGCACGTATTTCACAAAGGTATCTCCCTCGTGTGTTGCCGATTTTAGGTAAAGACATCACAAACATTTGAACACTCTATAATACTTATTCAAATCAATACAAAACATGCATTTAAACTTTGCTGGATGTGTCTCGATTATACCCAGTCTGAGCACCTTATTCATACATTATGTTTTAACAACTACAGTATTTAGTTATATGCATATATATTTGCAGTAAGTGAGGTACAATTAGGATTGGTGAAGTACATAGAAAGTAACCCGCCACTGTTCGTGACGGTGGTAGCACATGTGGGGCCTAGACATGCACACATGACAAGCGCCTTCTCGTGCATCCTTCACATAAGCCCTCTGTATGGTTACATTCGTCTTCTCGTGTCCTCTAGCAGCATTAGTTCAGTTATGGCGCAAGCCCATAGAGTGTAAGTTTCCCAGTGATACACGTAACAAATAGATCCTGGTGCGTTCCTTTGTTATTAGCACCCAACTGCAATGGTGTGGGCTCGCCATCGCTTATATCATGGAAGCATGCTTTCTTATGTTTATACATTTTACAGGCTTTTGTAATATAAGGGATTTTGTGGAAGAAAGCATACTTTGCGAGTGGTCTTGACATTAATATATAAAGACTGTTTGCCATCTGATGACCATTTTACTGTTCTTTTCATTTCCCTGGCCTGCTGGCCGGGTCATGCTGGGAGCGATGATACACTGCGGGAGGTGAACTGATACAATGTTAGTGTATTACGCTAGCTCATGTCCGTCTTGTTCGTGGGAACGTGCTCGCAGCGGATCTGCCAGGGTGCTGCGGCGACAGGGATGACTGAGACTCTCCAAGGGTGGGGGCCGCGCTACAGTGCGCTGAGCTCACACCATCTTTACCAGACAAAATGGTTTCTGGGCCTAGCTAAATTTTAATACATGTGGGCAATCAATACGTGTGGGCAATGTCTCCAGCGGGTGAACCCTCCATCACCTGGGCCCGGGTGGCATGAGGGGACGCCCAATGAGCCATAGCCCTCACCTGGGGAGAAAACGCAGGCGAGGGGGCTCTCCTGGACCAGTCCTCCCCTACATTTCCCCCCTTTCGTTACTTAAGTAACGAATTCTTTAAATCTTCTATCCTCCTACATTCTGCTTCGTCCATCACTGCCTCATCCCATGTGGGAGTTCCTTTGATGGGCATCCATGCTCTGCACACCCCCCTTAAGCTCTCACCTCTCCTGGCGTATTCATCTGGAGTACACGTTAGATATATACATCCACCATCTCCTTCCAAATCTACCCAAACTTCCTCGTACCATTCTAGTATACGGGGCTCTTTGATGGTGGTGTGCCACAACTTATCTACAATATCCTTATCGTGGTACATAGGCACCAGTTGGTACCTGGGTGTGTTATCTATCCCTGTTTGTACTTGTGCTTCTTGCATCGTTTTTATTGTACCGTGTGAGTTGCCCACTGTCACCATCATCATTGCACCATTTGGTACTGCGTTAGCACAAACTCGAAGACCCACCTGGCACAGGCAAAAAATTAAAAGGAGGAACACCACAGCTGGCATCAAAAATTTCACAGTTATTCCAAGCCATGAGGGGACCCAGGAGAAGATGTTATCGAACCATGTACTGTCTTCTGCTCCACCTTCCATTTTCATTTTTTCTCCTACGTTGTGGACTGCTTCGATCACATGGGACAGGGAGCCGTTCTCTGCGTCTTCAGAGGGTACGAAAGTGCAGCAGGCACTTCCTATTTTTCGGCAAACACTGCCGTCCATCGCCGTCAACAGGTCCAGGACATACCTGTTTTGCATGGTCATCAGTCGTAAAGCTCTTAGTTCCACTTTTATTATGTTGAACCCTTCTTCAGTGTCGTTTGCCAGTTGAATCAATTCCCAGCGGGTTATCTGGAGCCATTTTGCGTTTACCCTTGCTTGGACACTTGAGACGAGCGAGGCAAAAAATGTTTCTGCTGAGCTGAATAATCGATATTTGTCTGGGATCTGAGCCAGTAGTTCTGATGATGCCTTTGATATGTAATTTGATGCTCGTCTGTTACGGGTCAGCACCTCTCCCTTGCTTCCGGAAGACAGGACATACATTTGTGACTCTGCAGTTGGTTGAGCCACGCTCTGTTGCATGCGTTCCTGTGTCCATTTGCTCCCATCGATGTGGCTTTCTGGTATCATCATTAGGGCTGAGTGCAGAGTGGCCATTGAGCAGCTGCCACTCCATGACGGGGGGAGGTGTAGGTATGCCTGGTTGCCGCATACCCAGTACGTGTCCATAAGGGCCGCAGTCCCTTTTCTTAGATCTGGGATGGTGAGGGTCTTGTTACAGCTCTTGTTTGTTCCCATGGAGGTCCTCCCTTCTCCTTTAAAACACAGTTCATAGTCCATTTCGCTCTGTAGTTTGAAAGGTTTTTCGATGGCGGTTACCCAAGTTAATTTTGAAATGTGTTCTTTCCATACTGGTGTACATGTTTCTTCTATCCACTGCAATTTCTCCGGTGCCACACCTCTCAGTGCTTCCGCTTTGCACACTACTTCTTCATCCTTCCGCTTGTTATCAGAAAAAAGTGTCCCTTCAATTACAAAAAATGGTTCTTTCAGACATACCACCCCTGCCGTTTTTGGGTAGCACGTTTTCTCGTTCTGCAGCATTTGAAAAGTCACTTCATGTGCCTGGAAGGTGTTCTTAATCCTGCATAACGTGAGATGAAGGAGACATTGGGTATCTATAATTTGTAACTCTTTGGGTAACAATACTTTGGGTGTACCTGATGCGTGAGGGATGCGGGAGCAGACATAACAACTCTCGTTTGTTGTTTGTTTAGCTGTGGCACTCATATCTGCATACCACTTATTTGTTTGGTGGGGGTGTCGTGGGTCTTCCATCTTATCTAGACCTAGCCCATAGCACTCATCATACTTCCTCCTCCCTGCTTCCCTCTTCCGTCTGTTGTTCTTGTTCCTCATGTACTTCCCAACTCCCTGGGCAAGGGACAAACTAGACCCCCCTTTCTCATTCCCGCCCCCCTTGGCCCATGCATCATATAATATTTTGTGTATTGCTAGTAGCTTTTCCTCTTCCTTCCTGACGTTATCTGGCAGGTTGTTGTTTAGTATGGGGGCAGGCTGGCTGGTGGGGGTGTTATACAACCATGATATGGCAGACGGGTTTCGGTCATTTAAACTGTGGGCATTGTAATTGTATACCCCTGGTGGAGACACTGTGTTGTTCTGCATTCCACCTTGTGGCTGTTTTCTTTGTAAGATGACAGCACTGGATGGTGTGGTATGATACCCCCATACAAGTTTAGTTCCGTCTCATATTAAAAAATCACCTTCCCTTGTATTGGCCCTTGTAGTTGTATTGGGCCCAGTAGTGCTGTTAATCCCTCCCCCCTCGTTCATCTCGATAGATATGAATGCTACAAACCAATATGTAACCAGGCCAAACATTAGCATAAAAAACAATGTGATGCATACAGATAATCCACACTCATACGAATATCTGCATACCTCATGTACTAATTCTCTCATTCTACTAATTCTATCCGTTGCAGGCTGCCCGTTAGATGCCATGGAAGCTCCTGTTTGAGATATAAAAGTGCATTAAGTGCATGCATGTAAACATTTTGCTAGCACCATCAGTGCCAATATATATTTGACGGGGAATGGAAGCGGGTGGGGATGCGGGGAGGGGTATTCACAGACAAGGGTGTATACAGGCCATAATTTGGTCATTCCATTAATTATATACAACTCAACAAGACAAAAGAGAGAACATTTTTTTTTTTTTTAAGTATCCTTATCAGTTATTCTCCCATTCAAGTCCAGTACCAACACACACACACACGTTCATATTCAGACATTCTGCTCAGTTGCATCGTTTGCTGTTGTCTGTGCCTCCTCATCTACCTCCTCTTGTACATTGCTATATGCCTTCCTTACATCGGTCAAGTGCACCCAGTACCTCAAGCCCTTCACCTTCACTGCCGTGGGCGTGCAAAATATTACCTCGTATGGGCCATGGAATCGTGGTGCATTCCACCGACGCACAAAGCTTCTGACATAAATTGAGTCACCTGGCATCAGCTGTAGCTGTTGCTCTGGCTCCGTGACAGATCCTGTTACGTTTCCCTCTTCTCTAGTGAAGGGTGGGGAGAGTTGCTTTGATATCACGCGCGCTGCCCTTGTCAATTTCCTTAAATAGTCTGTGAACTCATCTCCCATATTGCGGCGCTTCTGTGAGCATCTGAGTGTTCGCGCCGTGGAGAGTGTGCTGTGTTCATTCGTCTCCCAGTCACGATCTCGTGTGGGGACAAATGGTGGTCTTTGCTTGGCTGATTTCTCAATTCAAATAGCGCAAGGGGTAGACAGTAAATCCAATTCTTCTTCAATGAAAAGCATAGTTTTGATAACCTGCCCTTTAATAGTCCGTTCATCTTTTCCACCACGCCATTACTTTGAGGATGATAAATCGAACACAATTTATGTTTTATTCCCAATAATGTAGTTACTTCCTTGAAAAGCTCATTCACAAAATGAGTGCCGTTGTCTGAGCGAATCACGTCACAAATTCCCCAGCGCGGGAACACTTCCCTTACTAGGAACTTGGCGGCACTTTTGGCATCAGGTCGCGCACAGGGTCCTGCTTCCACCCACCTTGAAAATGGGCACACAACCACGATCATGTACCGCGCGCCATTACACCTTTCCCCCATGTCTGCGTAATCTATATGCAGTTCTCTGAATGGGCCAATGGGTTTAGGAATTGTTCCCCGGAGAGTGCGTAATGTCATTCCTGAGTTGTATATTTGGCATGTTGTACATTCCATTGCCAATCGAGACACATGCTCCTGGAGACAGGGCACGAACCATTCTTCCTGTGTTTCTGCTGCGATGTGCTGTTTGGTGTTATGTGCAGGGAAGTGTAGCTGTTGAAATGCAATTTCTAGTAACTGTATTGGCATTACCACTTTCCCTGAGTTATTTTGCCGCCACAGCAGGTCTGTTCCCGACTTGCTGCACCCCTGGTTTGTCCACATCAATTTTTCCTCTGCACTAGCTCCTTCCTGCAATTCTAGTATTTGTGATATGGGCATCATGCTGTATCCTTCTGGGGGCTCTTCGTCTCTCTTGTGCTTAAGCATGTACTCACGTGTGTCATATTTCTGAAAATAGGAAGCCTCCTTGGCGGCAGCGTCCACTGCCGCGTTCCCCAAAGACACAACATCTGTGTTGGATGTATGTGCTTGGCACTTTACTATTGCTACTGCAGTAGGGTTTTGTAGGGCCTCAATTAGCTCTTTCAACAATTCTGCATGCTGTACTGGTGTTCCGTCTGCCCGTCTAAATCCCCTACGCCCCCATCTTGCTAGACCTCCATGTACTGTCGTCGTCATGTAAGCTGAGTCTGTGTATATTGTCACTGCACAACCCTTTGCTGCATGTAGTGCTTCTATGAGCGCAATCAGTTCTGCTGCCTGTACGGAGTAATGTGATGGGAGGCGGTATTGTACTAGTGTTTCATACTCACCGTCTTCTAACCTCACTACTGCCATGCCAACGTGTTTTTCTCCCGTGTCCACGTCAATTGATGCAGACCCATCCACAAAGTACACTTCCCCCTCGCTTAGAGCGTTCTCACACACCACTGTGTCCTCCCCTCTTTCTCCTGTGTAAGTTGCGCAATCGTGGTTCTGCATGTCCTCTAGTGTGCACGCTTCTGTAATGAATGTGGCGGGGTTCACTGTCTTGCATCTCACTATATGGATGTTGGCGCTGGACAATATAATCTCGTAGGCTGTCGCCCGCTGTGTGGTCAGTGTGCTTTTTGATCTCTCAAGTATTGCAAATAATGAATGTTCCACAAACAATGTCACAGGGCAACCCATTACTATTGTAGCACTTTTCTCAATCGCGAACGCGGCTGCAGCGAGTGATTGCTCGCACGCGAAATGGCCCTGCATCACGGCATCTAAAGTACCACTATAGTAAGCCAATGGCTTGTGTCCTAAGGACGTTTTTTGTGTCAGTACTGCTGTCATGAGTGTTTCCTTGCAGTGTGAGAATAGGTAAAATTCGTGTCCATAATCGGGGTTTGCTAATACTGGAGCGCTTGAAATTAGCTCCTTCAATGATTGAAATGATTCGCTCATTTCTTCTGACCATTGTATTTTTTCATTCTCCTGTTGTGCTTCCTTGAGTGCTTGTAGGAGGGGCCTCGTGTATGCTGCATAATCTAATATCCATGCTCGGCAATAGTTGCACATCCCCAAGAATGTCTGCATATCTTTCACTGTTGTGGGTTCTCCTACTGATCTTATTGCTTCTACCCTGTCGGGAATTATTCTTTTTCCGTCCTTTGATATGAGCTGTCCCAGGTATAAGACCTCAGTCAGGCAGTACTGTAGCTTCTCCTTGTCTACCTTGTATCCCTTGTTGGCCAGTAAAGTCAGGAGCGTTGTTGAATCTTTTCTACATGTTGCTTCGTCTTGTGCTCACACTAATAGATCGTCTACATACTGAATAATCGTACTCTCAACTGATAGGTTTCCCAAGTCTTCATGCAATATGCGGTTGAATATGCTCGGGCTCTCACAGTATCCCTGTGGTAGTCTGCAGTGTTCATATCTCTTACCCCCCAGTGTGAAGGCTGTAAGGTATCTACTCTCTTCAGCCAGGGGTATTGAGAAAAATGCGTTTTTCAAGTCTACTACTGTGAAATGTGATGCCACTTTCGGGATGCTGCATAGTATCGATCCGGGGTTCGGGACTAGAGGGAACTCCTTCTGAATTACATCATTGAGGGGGCGTAAGTCCTGTATCATCCTCCAAGACCCTCCTTTCGCTTTTTTGATTGGATAAATACATGTGTTACATGGGGAGTTTGAAGGCACTATTATCCCTTGTGCTAGTAGTGCATTTATTGTTTCTTTTATCCCTTCTTCAGCTTCACGGGACAATGGATACTGTTTAACTCGGGGTAAAATTGCTCCTTGCTTTAGTTTTATTACCACAGGTTGTACTCCGTGCAACAGCCCTACATCATGGGGGCCTGTTGTCCATAAATTGTTTGGTACGAGCCTCATGTCGTCATCAAAAAATGACGGTGGTGCTCCTACCACTGTCATCAATTGGACGGGGGTCTCCCTGGCTTGGATTAAAATGTCACAGGGCACCGCTATTTCCATTACTATCTCGCCATCCCCTTCTGTGTCTGAAAAGAGATCCTCATCTGTTACCTCTAGTAGGGCGATGTTGGCGTTTGTACACAGCACTGTGCGCCACTCACATCCTTCCCTGCCCACTCCAATCACAGCGATCCTTCTCGCTGATACCTGTACAGCGTGCAAGTCCAATGATACCACTGATCCTGGTGCTGCGTTGGGACACACTATGGGGCGGAAGAGGAACTCCGCTGGAATCCTCCAGTCCATGCTTCTTAGATCTGGAATTATGAGGGCCAAAGTCTTTAGCCCTTCAATGAACATTTCCTCATTTTGTGGCAGCCCTCGTATTTCCTGTGTGGTTGTGTAGGCTTGCACTACCAGCATTGCATGCAAGGGGCATATCCCGGGTGTAGAACACACTATTCCTCTCTCGGTAAATGATATGGTCATGTTAAGTTTACTCAGGAGGTCCCTCCCTAATAAATTTATTGGTGAGTTTTCATAGTACAGTAAGGGTGCCTTTACAGTTTTACCCCCCACTGTTACATCCAATGTTTCTGTGTAAGGAACTTCAATTACAGCCCCAGAGAACCCCTGCGTCTCTAACTTCCTGTTAGATAACGGGAACCGGCCCTCTCTGACACATGATTTCTCCGCTCCCGAATCAACCATGAATATGAACTGCTTGTCTCCTATCTGCGCCCCTACCAATGGTTCCTCTGCTGCATTGTAGGTGGTGGATAGAACTGGACACGCAAGTGTTCTCTGTGGGCTGTCCTATGCGGGGTGTCTCATTGCCCCCCCTTCATTAAAGACACTTCCTGAAACCACTGACATGCCGTTGTAAGGTGCTGGCGCGGGGGCCCCGTTTGCTGTTGTCGCGAAAGGGTTACCTGGCGTGTATTGCACACTGTCATTGTTTTGTGGGTGGTTCTGTGTTCTGTACTGGGGTCCCTGTTGCTGGCCAGCATTACCCTGGCCTGGGTTTCTTAGTTGCTGTTGTCCCATCGGAAGGCCATATGGGCTTCCCGGGTGGGGATGGCCATATTGTTCTACCTCTTGGAACCCGTTGTTGGCTCTGCTTCTGCACTCTCTAGAGTAATGCCCCCATCGCCCGCAGTTCCAGCAACTTCCTTGTGCACCTCTAGGACCCTGCCATCCATTTCCTCCCATTCCCCCGTACCCTGGTCCACCTCCTCTTTGGCCCCTGTACCCACCTCGTCCCCCTCGAGGGGTCCACTCTTGCCACTGCGGTCCTCCGCCTTGCTCCTGCTCATTCCACTGCCGCTGTCCTGTTCCCGCCCAATTAGTTGCCACCCTTCCTTGTAGTGCTATCAGCCCCTCCTCCTCATCATCTCCCTCCCTGCTGTGTGGGAGCGCGGCTACTGCTGCTGCAACCTTCACCAACTTTGTCTGTACTAACTTCGCCTCGTCTGCCAATCTTTTCTGCGCCACCTCTTTCTCCCTCTCCTTGATTCGTTTACAATGGTGTACTATTATGCTCTGAATTTCTGGCCATCCCTTTGCTTCAATACCTGCTATCTTGTCGAGCGCCTTCTGCACTTCCTTTGGGAGCCCTCTTTTTATAATGAAGTAAAATAAAGATGTCGATTGATACCAGGGCGTGCCCGTTTCTGCTCTCCACATCTCTTGGACCCAAAAAATGTAATCCATAGCCTCCTCCCCGTCATTCATTGTACACTGCATCACTGACTGTAAGTCTGGTGTATCTGGGAATGTTTCGCGTAAGGCGTCCCACACCCTGGCACGCACTGTGTTAAAGGAGGCCCCATCATGGCGGTCACAGTCTAACGTTACTCCCGGGAAACCGGCTTTTACCCATACTCTTTCAGCCTGATCGCCCACTGCTGATACGAGCAGACTTTTCACATCTCCTATAGCTAGGGGTACCCCAGCAGTATGTTTCTCAAAGGCGTATATCCACTTACTTGCCCCTCCTGATAACGGGGGCAATAGCTTTAATAAATTGGCTTTATCCATCTGTGCCCATGGGATATAGTTAGGCCTCCCTCCTCCCCTGTGTATCAACGGGAGCTGTAGCCTTCCTTTCGTCGTTGCATCCAGACCCGTTTTGGCTGCTGAGGTTCCCAGTGATGCCATTTTCCCCACTCTGTTCCTTAATCGCCCCGTCCACTCATCATCCAGTGTTCTCATCGAACACGTACCATCCCCCCATTCGCTTCCCCCTCCCATTGCCATGCTCAACCTTTCTTCTAACTCGTCCCTTATGTCACATAGTAATTCCTCTCTGTCCCCCATGGGCCTTTCTTCATTGTCAGTATCTTCCTCTCGCGTCCCTATTTCAATTATTCGTGTCGGTTCTTCTTCAATTCTGAACAGTATCTCACCTTTTTTCCACCCCTCTTCAGGTTTTCTATTCTCACCTGGCGCTCTAGACGTGCGCCCTGATCTAGTCGGGGTAAGTGCTGTTTGTCCGCACATGTCTTTTATCCTCGAGAGCTCATCTATTGCTATTGAGAGTCTTGACTGTAAATCATCTGTGAGCTTCTCTATGTCCACCCTTTGTGTACTCGCCTGGCCTCGCTCTCTCGTACTTTCATATGGTGGGGGTGCCGTGGGCCGGTGGGGTGTAGTAGTTGTCGGGGGAGGCACATATGTGGGGTCACTGTATCCTTCTGCGGGTACAGGCTTGTTTAATATCGGGTACAAACTTATTACCTCTACTGGTGGCGCTACACTTGACACTTCTTTGACATCTTTCTGTATCAGTAGTGGATTGTCTGTGGTGGATGGGAGATCAGGATTTAATGCTGGTGTTTTAGGCGGTGGTATCTCTTCAAATAACCTCCAAAGATCTAATATTTCCCTCCTATTTTGCAACTGCTTCCCCTTGTACTTCAAATAAATGCATGTGGTCACCATATCCAGAACACTTTTATCAAATGACCCTCCCTCTGGCCATATCTGGGGTAACCCCTCTCCCGTCAGCTCAGTTATCCATTGGTCGTGATATTTCTTAATCCGTTCTGCGTACCCTGGGAGATTCTTACAAATATGTGATAAGGGTGTTTCAGCCCCCATCTCTGTGCCCTCCTAGTGCTTGTGTGTCTCTGTGTGTCTGCAACTACAATGTAAATGTAATATCAATATTATTTTTTGTATTCTACTTCACATTCAATGTTAGGCTCGTTTGGGCTCTCCCCCCCTTGACTGCACAATACAAAACTGACTGTACACAGTTTCTACTCTGATCTCTTTGGGGGGCACATACAAGAGCAACCCATCATTTATTTTGACAATATCAACCCGGAAATCAAAAGGTACCCACTCACTTCACTATATCAACGTTGTCTTCAAAAAAATTTTATCCGGTCACACTTACCATGACCATTTAACTATTATACATTTATAGCCGTTTTACACATTCGCAACATCAAATTGTCTTCTGACACATACGAGGTGCACACACCTCTTGGTACCACTCAATTCACCATTCAAGCTGCCCTCCCTTTCCTCCCTAGCCGGCTGTCCCTGTCCGTCTTATTTGAATATATGGATGCGCATACATATATATGTTAGCCTGCTCTCCCCCCTTCTAGTAAGACTCTTTTTCTCTTACTTTTCCCCTAAGTTTGTGTTAATCTCACTTTTTATTCTAGAAGTAATAGCGGTCACTAATATGTTCTCAGTGCCCCCTTTAGCTGAACACTTTTATTTTATATTCCACTTCTTCATATATTCCCAGTACTAGTCAAGATAGCACTATGCGGCGCTGCCTTCCACCCCCTTTCAGAGCTAGGTTCCCGTCACTTTTATCTCTTATTCACCTCGTAATCCTAATGGCCATATGCAAAGAAAAAGCAAGGAAAATTTAAGATGATCCTTAGTAGATCTGCGTACCCCCTCTTCGTTACCTGTCCTACACTTCTCTCCCCGCTCCCCTTACAATCGCTCGCACTCAGTACTCACGTGCCCGTCTTGAACCGATAGTCTCCGAAACTGGGTCCGTCCAGGCAGTGTCGCCGTCAGCTCAACAGTCAGCCCCGGCTCCGGCGAGCGGTACTCAAAGGGGATTTTTCAACCGGGATCCCGTACCCTCTCTCTATTGAGTGCGCACTTCTTAGTGTACCGGTCGCCGTTGGCGGGCAGCCTCCCGGAGCCGGCTCACCGTGCGTATCCCTTTTCGACCGGAGATTCTCGTGCCAAAAGGGGACGGTAATGTTAGGTTGGGAAATAATAATAATAATAAAAATCACGCTTTCGGGGTCACCACTGAAGGCAAGCGTCCCCAACCAGCACGATCCTCCCCGCAATGAGAGACAATGAAGGACTCTCCCAAAATGGGAATAAGGCCAAGACAGAGTGCGGGTGAGCGTAAATGGGAGTTTATCAATCAGAATAGGGCATGCAAAGAACTCTGCAAACTCCGAGAGCGCTCTGTCTGACAATAGCAAAGACAGGCGTATATATTTACAAAAAACGTCATAAGAACCTACACACTATAGGGGGCACAAGTTCAATGGGATTGGGTGGCGACGACTAACTATAGGTGCTGCTGCGATGTGGTTGGCTTTGGCTGGAAGACGTCACTGGTCAGCCTCGTGGGTTGGGCTGGGCCTGGCAGGTCAGCTGAGTTCGTCCGGACGGTGTTGTTGTGCCATTGTGGCCAGTGTCAGAGATGAATGTCTTTTCCTGACTTGGTTGCCCTATGCCATGCACACCGCAGTCATTCAGTCATTTCAATATTATTTTCTTCAGTAAATCTTCAAATAGGTTATACTACAGGTTAATGCAACACAGGAGGAATGTACCTTGTGAGGGATCTGGGGGTAATATGTCAGGACATGGTTACTAGTGTCCTGTTGACCGGGGCAATAGGTCGAGGGGCCAAGCTTCAGGGCCTGGGACGGGCGGTACACGTCTTCCTGCCTTGTTAGAAGTTGTTATGGATGTTTCGCTGTGTGTTGTCAAAGTGTTGGGTGTCCTGATTGCATAGGGCCATAAGTCTGAGATGGTCCGGTGGGTTGTGGGGTTTACGAGGGGGCGCGTGTGTTCAGGCAGAGGTTTACTGCTGGGCTGTAAATAATGCAGGTGGCGGGCCGCGGCCTTGGGTGCTACAGAGGGGATTACAAATCTTTGAAGCGGCTCCAGTCTGGTTGGGGGAGGTAAAGCAGTGCGACGCGGCCTCTGTTCTCATGCCTTGGCAGCCTTCACAGGGTGGGAGGGGGAATGGCCTTGCACGTATTTCACAAAGGTATCTCCCTCGTGTGTTGCCGATTTTAGGTAAAGACATCACAAACATTTGAACACTCTATAATACTTATTCAAATCAATACAAAACATGCATTTAAACTTTGCTGGATGTGTCTCGATTATACCCAGTCTGAGCACCTTATTCATACATTATGTTTTAACAACTACAGTATTTAGTTATATGCATATATATTTGCAGTAAGTGAGGTACAATTAGGATTGGTGAAGTACATAGAAAGTAACCCGCCACTGTTCGTGACGGTGGTAGCACATGTGGGGCCTAGACATGCACACATGACAAGCGCCTTCTCGTGCACCCTTCACATAAGCCCTCTGTATGGTTACATTCGTCTTCTCGTGTCCTCTAGCAGCATTAGTTCAGTTATGGCGCAAGCCCATAGAGTGTAAGTTTCCCAGTGATACACGTAACAAATAGATCCCTGGTGCGTTCCTTTGTTATTAGCACCCAACTGCAATGGTGTGGGCTCGCCATCGCTTATATCATGGAAGCATGCTTTCTTATGTTTATACATTTTACAGGCTTTTGTAATATAAGGGATTTTGTGGAAGAAAGCATACTTTGCGAGTGGTCTTGACATTAATATATAAAGACTGTTTGCCATCTGATGACCATTTTACTGTTCTTTTCATTTCCCTGGCCTGCTGGCCGGGTCATGCTGGGAGCGATGATACACTGCGGGAGGTGAATTGATACAATGTTAGTGTATTACGCTAGCTCATGTCCGTCTTGGTCGTGGGAACGTGCTCGCAGCGGATCTGCCAGGGTGCTGCGGCGACAGGGATGACTGAGACTCTCCAAGGGTGGGGGCCGCGCTACAGTGCGCTGAGCTCACACCATCTTTACCAGACAAAATGGTTTCTGGGCCTAGCTAAATTTTAATACATGTGGGCAATCAATAAGTGTGGGCAATGTCTCCAGCGGGTGAACCCTCCATCACCTGGGCCCGGGTGGCATGAGGGGACGCCCAATGAGCCATAGCCCTCACCTGGGGAGAAAACGCAGGCGAGGGGGGTCTCCTGGACCAGTCCTCCCCTACAACCTCTCGGCTGCATTCGACTTGGTAGACCATAAAGACCTATGCAGTCACCTGGACTCTGCAGCCCATTTCTCCAAGGACGCCATAATATGGATAGAGTCATTCCTGAGCAATAGGAGTATGAGAGTCTTCTCAGCATCAGCAGATCATATCCATATTACTTGTGGTGTACCTGAGGGATCCTGCATTTCGCCGACTCTCTATAATGTATTCAACAAACACCTCTTTCACGAAATGGACAATTTGGGTATCGCCTACACTAATTATGCAGACGATACCCAAATCCTCCTACCGACCTGGCTTTGGTGAATATAATTTATGGCATCGTTCATGCATGGATGGCCACTCATGGACTCTGCCTGAACGATGATAAAACAGAGTTTATCATCTTAGGCACTACGGCCCATTTGTCCAAACTAAGTCTGGATTACGCATACTTCACCATTGCCGGCAATGACATCAAAATAGCTAATGAGGTGAAGACCTTAGGCTTCTATCTAGATGCCACCCTAAACTTTACAAAACAAGCTAACTCCGTAGCATCTTCTTCTGAATATACGTGAAAACTAATTAGAGCAGGCAAACAATTTCTATCCACAAACAGCTGTCTAATTCTCTCCAGAGCTCTCATACTCTCCAAATTGGATTATTGTAACGCCTTGTACATTGTTGCGAGCAAACACATCATCCAAAAAATACAGATACTCCAGAACAATGCCCTGAGACCAGCACTAAATATAAAAAGAAAAGAACATAGCTCCTCCACCAGAAGAAAATACAAATGGTTATCTACTTTTGACAAAATTCGACTCAAAATAGCCACCCTCACCCACAAATGTCTAAATAATAAAGCACTGCCTTACTTAACGGACAGGATTATCAGAAGAACTTCCCTTAGACTGACCAGATCAGCCAATTCCAACCGTCTCCTTCTACCACTCTTTAAACTATCCACCATCGGGGGGTACCATCTTCCCAGTTAAGGCAGCTCAACTGTGGAACTCCTTACCTCCTCCCCTAAGAGAATTCCCAAACTTCGCCAAATTTAGACAGAACATGACCGTTTGGCTAAAAGAAAACGACAAGTAAATTGCCATGACATAGTGGCCATCACTATGCAGATGCCAGTTTAAATATTCTTGCTATACTCTGTACCTGATTTTCATGCTCTTTCTCATTGTATACTTTTCTGTATATTGACTCCTAGTACTCTGTAATTAGTCCTGTCTGTAAAGTGTGCTGTATTATATGATCTTATGAAGTATGTCTTGTACCTATGTAACTAAGCTGAACGTATCCTTATGTCTTGCGCCCTGATACCCGAGGGTCTGGTGCAAACTATAAATAAATAAACAAACAAACACGCAGGTCCAGAGCGGACAAGAGAAAGGCAAGTGAGAGGCATAACACCAGTTAAAGTGAATCAGTTGATGAAGACTGCAGAAGCAGTTCTAAATCTGACAAATATAGTACGTCAGAAAGTCAGACCTCCTCAGAATACGATGGGTGGGAGCCCAAAAACAAAAAAGGCAAGAGGGAAGATGATGAGTCCCATAAGGACAAATTTGACCTGGACGAATTGGTGCACCCGAGGTCAAATGAGTGGGAACCCCCCAAAAGAATTACACAATATATAAGGAAGAGACTGAGAACACCCTTGAGCAAGCAAGCTAGAAGTAAATTAAGAGCTGAATGCCCCAGGCCTAGGGTACCGGACGGGGTGGCCGAAACCCCATATATCGACAAGACAATAATATCTCTGGGGAGATATGGAAGGGACGTGAAGAAAGGAATTGACAGGTCCTGGAGATCCTGTCAGGACAAACTGTTAGACATGCTGGGTCCTATCACTAGGATATGGCAACTCGCTTAAGAAGCCAAAGTAAAGAAAGAACCCATCGATCCGGAGATAGTGGCTGGGTGGGCGCAGAGAACACTATGCCTGATGGGGAATGCTAACACAGCTTTGGCAACAGAAAGGAGGAGATCCATACTAATGAAGTTGGACTCTAGACTGGGAGAGCTGGCTTCTTCTGAACAAGCAGCAGCAGCGAAAGGCAAACCGTTTGGGGGTCTATTCATAAAAGATATGGCAAAGTTCGCCAACACGTATGCGTCCATGGACAAAGCTCAATCATCCCTTAAGAAAATCTTCAGAAGAACGTTTTTTGACAGGGCTGGAGAAGGAAAGGGCAGCTCGTCCTGCCGTTATCAATACAGAAGGTCCTATAATGACAGAGCCAACTGGAAGCAAGAGGACCAGAGGTCGAACCCTTTCTTCCCTTCCAGAGGAAGAAGCAGGGGTAGAGAGGAAACAGTAGACAGCAACACCAGAATAACACAGGTGAGAGAAATAAAAGCGCTGGTGGAAAAGAAGGAAACACACATTCCTCCAGTAGGAGGGAGAGTGAAGTTGCATGTAGAAAAATGGGAGGAGATATCCTCAGATGCATGGGTGATGCAGACAGTTCGAGGTTTTCAGTTAGAATTTTGACAAGAAACGTCACAGGTAACCACTCCAAGGCAGGTAAGGTTCAGTAAACAAGACGAGGATCTGTTAGACAGAGAAGTAGAATTACTCTAAATAAAAAAAGCAATCGGCCCAACCTCACGCTGAGACCGGTAATAAATCTCAAGGGTCTGAATTATTTTCTAATATACAGACACTTCAAAATGGAAGGAATTCACCTTGTAAGGGACATCCTACAGAGAGGGGATTGGTTAGCAAGGAGAGACCTCAGAGATGCATATCTAATGATTCTGATTCAACAGAATCAGAGGAAACTGTTACAATTCCTCTGGAAAGGAGAGAAGTGGGAGTTCAAATGTCTTCCGTTTGGTCTAGCATCAGCTCCAGGATGCTTCACAAGATTCTGAGGACTCCTCATCGAGTGCCGCCAGAGGGCACAGGGGCAAGAGGAGCAAGCCTATACCGAGGATCCTCAGGGTGACAAATTCGACCCAGATGCCTTAGTTCACCCAAGGTCATCCGAGTGGGACCCTCCGGAGAACATTACAGCCTACCTAAAAAGAAGTCTCAGAGCACCCATGAGGAAAGAGGCCAGGAGTAAGATAAGGGCGGAATGCCCTAGGCCCAGCGTTCCGGAAGGGGTAGCCGAGACACCCGAAATTGATGATCGCATGCTGACCTTCATAGTAAGGTACGGCAAGGACATCAAAAAAGGCACCCATCGCTCCCGGAGGACTTGCCAAGACAAACTACTCGATGTGGTTGGGCCAATCACAAAAATATGGCAACTGGCAGAGGAGGCTAAGCAGAGAAAGGAAACTGTCGACCCAGAGGTCCTCTCAGGCTTGGCTCAAAGGTCAATATGTCTTTCGGGCAACACAAATAGTTCCATTGCAGCAGAAAGGAGGCGATCTATTCTCATGAAGATAAACTCCAAGTTGGGAGAACTAGCGCCATCAGAAGCAGCGGCAGCTGCCAAGGGCAAACTGTTTGGGGAGACATTCATCAAGGACATGGCAAAGTTTGCTAGCACATACGCCACACATGATAAAGCACAGGCCTCTCTGAAAAAGATCTTTGGGAGGAAGATTTTCGACAGGGCTGGCAGAGGGAAGGGCTGCTCGACCAGCCGGTACCCCTACTATAGGTACTTGGGGCACAGAGCTCATTGGAGGGAACAGGAACACCAGCGGGCCAACCCCTTCTTCCCATCCAGGGGAAGGGGCAGAAGCTAGAGAGGCAGCGGCAGGCAGCAGCAACAAAACAACACAGGTGAGAGATCCCTCCAGTGGGGGGGGGGAGTGGCACAACATATGCAAAGATGGAAAGAGTTATCCTCAGATGCCTGGGTTTTGCAAACAGTACAGGATTTCCTCTTAGAATTCTGGCAGAAACCAGTGCAGGGGTACCCTCCGAGACCAATCAGGTTCAGCAGGGAGGACGACATTGTTAGACATCGAGATATAAAAGCTGCCGCTAAAAATGGCAACCTTGAACCAAACCAAAGTTCCAAAGAAAACTCTGGCTTGCAGCAGTCATGCGTCCGCCACTAGCTCGCTGCATTTCTTCGCCCATATTTCTTTTCTGCTCAGTTAGTCTTCTCCTGTGGAGCATAGAAAGGTAATTGTCATTAGGGTGGAGGAAATGCATTGTCTCTCGTGTCATAAACAAACAATATAAATAAATTATCATATCATATATATCATAATTATCACAGTGCATGCACTGGGAAGGAAATCAATGCTCGCCTCTGTGTCTTTAATAGAATCAAGACTCCTTGCGCAATATGCAGGGGTAATCTTCATTCTATGTCAAGACCGGAGGCCAGCATTATGCTTGTTCAAAAGCTTCCCATTTCTACTGTTGCTATAGTTCCACGGATACCGTAAGGCCTACAGGCCCGCACAGCCTTCGTCTCACCTCTTTCTCATTTTGTGAAGTAGGTGAATTTCTGCAGTAGAAGACCCTCCTGGGCCTCTGCTTGGGTGTTTTTTTTGCCAATTTAGCAGCCCCCAGCCCTGTTGTGCGCCTTCTTGGTTTCGATTCCCCCAGCCCACTTGCACTTCCCGGTTCCCGACTCCCTGCCCGCCATCCATCCCTGATTGGTGCGTTCCACGGATACTGTAAGACCTACCAGCCCGCACAGCCTTTTGTCTCACCTCTTTCTCATTTTGTGAAGCAGGTGAGTGTCTGCAGTAGAAGACCCTCCTGGGCCTCTGCTTGGGCAATTATTTGCCAATTTTGCAGCTTCCAGCCCTGTTGTGCGCCCTCTTTGTTCCGATTCCCCAGCCCGCTTGCACTTCCCGGTTCCCGCCTCCCTGCCTGCCCTCCATCCCTGATTGGTGCGTTTCACGGATACTGTAAGGCCTACCAGCCCGCGCAGCCTTCGTCTTACCTCTTTCTCATTTTGTGAAACAGGTGAATGTCTGCAGTAGAAGACCCTCCTGGGCCTCTGCTTGGGTGTTTTTTGCTAATTTAGCAGCCTCCAGCCCAGTTGTGTGCCCTCTTCATTCTGATTCCCCCAGCCCGCTTGCACTTCCCATTTCCCACCTCCCTGACCAGCCTCCATCCCTGATTGGTGCGTTCCCCTGGTCATAACTGACCCTCCTTGGGCAGCCCCTGCGGCTAAGGGCCCCAAGGCAAAGGGCGGCTCCTACAGAGGCAGCTCCATTTCGTGTTTGCAGGTGTCAGCAGGGGAAGCCAGTGGCCAGCCGTCAACCAGCAGCTGCAATCAAGGTAGGAGTGGTCAGGGCGAAGGATAGAGCAATCAATCTACCGTGGAATCCCTACCACTTAGCAAACTAAAATACACTGTGATAGTGCTTTGAATGTTAGCCTGCTCCTCACTTTGATAGTATTGTGACTATTGTGATAGTACTGTGAAGACTAACCTGCACCATACTGTGATAGTGTTGTGAATGTTAGCCTGCACCACACTGTGATAGTATTGTGACTATTGTGATCGTGCTGGAAAGATTGACCTGCGTTGCACTCTAGAGATTTGTTCATGCTGACGCGATTCATATCTAGAGAGTACCATACCCTGATATTACTTTGAATGTTAGCCTGCTCCTCACTGTGATAGTATTGTGACTTGATTCATATCTACAAAGCTCCACACTGTGATAGTACTGTGACTTGATTCATATCTAGACGGATCCACACCGTGATAGTATTGTGACTTGTTTCATATCTACAAAGCTCCACACTGTGATAGCACTGTGACTTGATTCATATATAGAAGGATCCACACCATGATAATATTGTGAAGTTTAGCCTGCTCCTCACTATTATTGTATTGTGAATAGATTCATATCTAGAAAGCACCACACTGTGAAAGTCAACCTGCACCACACTAAGTATTGTGATTGCTCACCTGCGTCGTACCCCAGTGAACTGTTCATACTGATGTGGTTCATATCTGGAAGGTACCACACTGTGATGGTGTTGTGAATGTTAGCCTGCACCACACTGTAACAGTTTTGTGATTGACATCCAGAGACACACCCTAGAGATGTGTTCACATCGACTTGAATCATATCTAAAAAGCTCCACACGGTGATAGTAATGTAAAACTAGCCTGCACCATACTGTGATAGTATTGTGAATGTTAGCCTGCCCCTCACTGTGATAGTCATGTGAATAGATTAATATCTGGAAAGCTCCACACTGAGATAGTGCTGTAAAGATTAGCCTGCGTTGCACATTAGAGAATTCTTCACAATGACTTGAATCACATCTAGAAAGTACCACATTGTGATAATGCTGTGAATGTTAGCCTGCACCACACTAACATAGTATTGTGATTGTTAGCCTGTGTCGTTCCCTAGTGAACTTTTCATACAGACGTGATTCATATCTAGAAAATAGCACACTGTGATAATATTGTGAATGTTAGCCTGTACCACACTAAGATAGTATTGTGATTGCTAGCCTGCGTCGTACCCCAGTGGACTGTTCATACTGACGTGATTCATATCTAGAAAGTACCACACTGTGATAATATTGTGAATGTTAGCCTGCACCACACTGTAACAGTTTGTGATTAACAACCTGCGTCACACCCTAGAGATTTGTTCACATCGACTTGAATCATATCTAGAAAGCTCCACGCAGTGATAGTACTGTAAACATTATCCTGCACCATACTGTGATAGTACTGTGAATGTTGGCCTGTTTCACACTGTGATAATATTGTGATTGCTTACCTGCGTCGCATCCTAGAGAATTGTTCATATCACACTGAGATGGTACTGTAAATACAAACCTGCGCCGGCTCCTACTGTCTATAGCCTGGGCCTCTCTCCCGTTCCCCAGGAGCCTTAATTCTAGACATCCTAAATACTGCCTGCCACTTTCTGAAGCCTAGGCCTCTTCCCGCTGTCTGGGTGCCTCAGATCTAGGTACTCATCTACTGCCTGCCACTCTTTGAAGCCTAAGCCTTACTCCCGTTATCAAGGTGTCTGAAATCCAGGTGGTCTAATCCCATTATCCGGGTCCCTCAGATCTAGGTACTCAACTACTGCTTGCCAATCTTTGAAACCTAGTCTTGTCTCAAGCTAAAAAGGTCGGTCAAGTCCAGCTGCTTTAATTAATATCTGCGACTGTTTGAAACCAGGGCCTATCTCCCACGTCTAGATTTATCAAATCTAGGCTTTAAGCACTGAGGGATATTCCCTACTATAACATCAGTGAAACCTAGGCTTCCCCTATCTTGTCACCCCAAACCTCTGGGCACAGCATCGATACCCACCTTAATTGAGTCCTAGGCCGCTCGACAACTAAGAACAACCAGCAGCCTCAACAGCCAACCAACTACCTTGCTTACCCTTCTCCATAGGCCCTAATAGCCGAACCCCACGCCCCGATCCCAGTACCCCTCATCCCACTGGACAGTGCTCCTACAGGAAAAACACTGTTAGGCAGAATCCTGTGCAGTTCCCTTAGGGAGCACTACAGAAGATTAAGACTACAGGTATATGCAATAAATACCCTTTGGTATTGTAGTGATAAACAGAACCCGCACCCCCTGGGATCCAGCCCTTTGTGCAAAGTAAATCACTCCTAATTACCTTCCCACACAAGTAAGGTTTATGACGCACGATGAATTCAGTCTGGAAAAAAGCCAATCACACAGAATATATGATGCTTGCATTTATTATCTACACTGTCTAATGAGAACTAAGCAGCAATTTACAATAATATGGAAATAGAAAGTGCAAGCAGTATAATGCCAATTGTCAATCACAGATGAATTTGCAATTATTTTTTCTTACGCTCCTAATAAAATGTAGATGAAGGTACGATCAGATCACACCCGGGATCCTCGCCGCTACAGGTGCCCGGCACTCCTCGGGAGAGGAGGGAAGGACTGGCCAAGCCCCCACAGTCCTACACCAGAGCGGGGATGTGATGCTAGGAGTCTCGGCCCAGATAATGCACAGCTGGTCGTCCAGGCACTGTTCCTCTTGGTACGCGCGTCTCACCAACAGCCCAGGATGAGTCCCTACCTCACTGGTCCAAGTATAGTTCTCTTATTAGGGGCTGCACGTCAATCATCATGACGTATCAGCTCTTCGAGAAGCTTTTAGGCTCACCCTTCCGGGCAGTAAACATGTTTTCGCTTGGAAAGTTACAAGACTGGAAACAGCCAGTCTTGGCTCCCAGTCTTCGCGCACTGTGTTTTGAGAAGATCTGACATTCTTGCCTTATCAGTGCACCTGACTCGCAGAGCGAAGACGAGCAAAGCTGTGCAAATCTGTGCCTGGCTCCCAAGGGCTGCGTAGAGCCTCTTGCAAATGCTAGATGTTTTATGTCTTCAGGAAAGGCCTTCGCAATTAACCCCTTGCAAGCATGCAGGCTCACCCAGTTCGAGAGGCCTGGTTGATGTCAGCATTTTCCTTCACGCTTCGAATAGGCTCTAATACACACAAGATAGCTCAGTGGGTTAGTGCAAGTGCAGGTTACTGCAAGCGCCTAGCAGCTTATCATGACATTCCACCCCTTTCGAAGTGAGGCCTGAAAATGCTGACTCAGTTCCACGATTTGGAAGCATGTACGGTGTGCTGTAGGCCGATTAAACGTTTCTCTAGCGCAGTCATTCTAGTATAAAGGAAAGACATTCTGCGCAAGAGCCCGATGAAAACGATAAGGATGAATATTAGGGAAATCAGCAACCACAGCAATGGGTGCAGTATTATAGTAAGCAGCGTAGTGGAGGAGGGAGACCATCCAGTGAATACATCCCACCAGTGGTGAGTAGTAACTGATTGCAGATGGTCAGCAGTTTTGATTCATTGGTTTCTGTCTATTATCAGCTTGCACTCTACAGAATAACCAAGGTAGCTAGCGTCTGGAAATCTTTCCAAGCAGTTTGGGCAAATTGTCTAATGGCTTGAAGCCGGGCAGTAATCACCCCATAGGGTAGAGTCCAGTTAAGCAAATGCGTGAGCTCATTATGCAGAGTAGTGTGAGACCACTGGATTAAAGAATATAAGGTATGAGTAACAATGTCTAAAATAGTCACAACTTGATCTACGCAAAAGACTTGAGGCTTCTCTAATAGCTTATAATTGTTAATAAGCAAGGAATGATTAGTAATTACGCAAGCTTTATGCTGATCTATCTGGAAGATGTCAGTCCCATTAATGTGATATTGCATCCAGGTGCACTCCCCTGCTACGGGATGCATGCATGGGTCCGGAACCCTCCCAGTTAGGGGACACACCCACCCCTGATCCCAGGGCATGCAGGTGTGACTGTGGATGGTGTAGTTTTGGCTGTCTAACCATTCCCCTCGTAATTGCGGAACCCACCAGGAACCATTGATTTTCATAGGCAATACTATAAAAGGACACCATATTTCTAGAGCATAAGCGGTCCTACTAACTTGCATTAACGCATGGCATGTGTTATTCATGCAATCAAAAGCAAGCGGTTTAATCTATATGTTTGCTGGTAACTGTAGCTCTGTGTGCCAGTGGGTTGAAGATAGTCACCCCCATTCAGAGCGGAAAGCCAACACCTGCTGATTTAGCAAAGTTTGCCATAGAATGCATTGTGTGTCTTTAGCAGTCTTGTTGACCTGCCCTATGGCAGAGAAAATGTCTTCATAGCTGAAATTCTGCCACTTCCAGTGGTTGCCAATACTTGTAGCAGTGTTGCGCAGGGTAGGGCTTATCAATGGGCCCCACTGGGCCAGAAGCTTTATAGCAGCGCTGGCATCAGAACCCATAGTGGCTAACTTGTTGCGCACAGTTTCTATGTCAAAAGCATTTAAAGCCCCCCTTCCCACTCCCGCTGCACCCGCAATCAATGAATCTAACCCCCTAGCTACGCGCAATTTGGTGATGGGCCATAGAAATTGACTCCATTTATAGCAGCTTGGTAGTACTAAGGAAACATTGCCTCGTGATAAATCTATGTCTAAGTGTACCTCTGTAATGATAGAAGCGTGCATCACATGTCTGCAATTTAAATGTTGTCTTACTACTGGAAAATCTAGCATGTTCACAGTTTCTATTTTGTGTGATTTGAAAAACACCATCCTCCAAGTGGGATGCCTACCATATACAATATTGGTTTTTGATACAAACACCATACTACCATCTGGTAGAGGCTGTTTCAACGTACAATTGTATGAAAGGCATTTGGTCAAGTTATAGTCCAGAAAATCTTGGCGAGTACTAGGGCTGTACCGAATAGCATATTTAGTATTCGGCCGGATACCGAATAGTTTGTCAACTATTCGGCCGGAGCCGAATAGTGAGCCGAATAGTTTTTTTTTTTTAGGCCCCCCTATGCAATACAATCTCGGGCCACCGGCTTTGGCCCGGTGGCCCGACAAACACAACATTATTGCGGTGAGGCCGCGGGGGTTCCCTGTGGCCCCGCGGCCTCACCGTGCTCAAGGGGTGAGGCACATTTCACAGCGAGGCCGCCGGGGTCGGCAAAGTGCCCCGGCGGCCTCATGAGTCTGGGGGGGCCGCTCCTGTAGGAGCGGCCCCCCAATGCAAAATAAACATCGGGCCACCGGCTTTGCACCGGTGGCCCGACAAACAAAACATTATTGCGGTGAGGCCGCGGGGGTTCCCTGAGGCCCCGCGGCCTCACCGTGGTGAGGGGGATGGGGGGCACCGAGGCCGCCGGGGTCGGCAAAGTGCCCCGGCGGCCTCATGAGTCTGGGGGGGCCGCTCTTGTAGGAGCGGCCCCCCAATGCAAAATAAACGTCGGGCCACCGGCTTTGCACCGGTGGCCCGACAAACAGAACATTATTGCGGTGAGGCCGCGGGGGTTCCCGGAGGCCCTGCGGCCTCACCGTGGTGAGGGGGATGGGGGGCACCGAGGCCGCCGGGGTCGGCAAAGTGCCCCGGCGGCCTCATGAGTCTGGGGGGGCCGCTCCTGTAGGAGCGGCCCCCCAATGCAAAATAAACGTCGGGCCACCGGCTTTGCACCGGTGGCCCGACAAACAAAACATTATTGCGGTGAGGCCGCGGGGGTTCCCTGAAGCCCCGCGGCCTCACCGTGGTGAGGGGGCTGGGGGGCACCGAGGCCGCCGGGGTCGGCAAAGTGCCCCGGCGGCCTCATGAGTCTGGGGGGGCCGCTCCTGTAGGAGCGGCCCCTCAATGCAAAATAAACGTCGGGCCACCGGCTTTGCACCGGTGGCCCGACAAACAAAACATTATTGCGGTGAGGCCGCGGGGGTTCCCTGAAGCCCCGCGGCCTCACCGTGGTGAGGGGGATGGGGGGCACCGAGGCCGCCGGGGTCGGCAAAGTGCCCCGGCGGCCTCATGAGTCTGGGGGGGCCGCTCCTGTAGGAGCGGCCCCTCAATGCAAAATAAACGTCGGGCCACCGGCTTTGCACCGGTGGCCCGACAAACAAAACATTATTGCGGTGAGGCCGCGGGGGTTCCCTGAGGCCCCGCGGCCTCACCGTGATGAGGGGGTATGGGGGGGGGCGTCACTTACCTGGTGATTGGGTCCGGGTGCTGGCATAGGAAGTGAGGGACGGGAAGAACTGTTCCCTTCCCTCGCTTCCTATTTCAACACGTTAGGCTGGTTCCTCTGTGGTCAGACTGCAGAAGCCAATAGGCAAACAGCTTGTTTGGCTTCTGCAGCCTGAACACTGTCAAACATTCTATGATTGGCTGTCATCTCCCAAACAGGGAGAGGGCAGCTAATCATAGAAAGTGGACTTCGGCTTCGAGTCCCTAAACAGAAACTATTCTGCCGAAGCCGGATAGCTGTATTTCAGCCGAACTTCGGCAGAATAGGGACTCGAAGCCGAAGTTCGGTACAGCCCTAGCGAGTACACTCGCTGCAGTTCTTGGGGCAGAAGAAACATCAAACATCAAACAAATTATTTGATCCATTCACTGAAACGTTTGGGCCTAAGATTTCATAAGCACCAGTCATATGAGTAAGTGACAAAAGGTGTCCGACAATGTGCCAATCTAGAACTCTTGCAGTTCCATGTGGATACTCATTTGTAACGCTTTTCTCACAGGTTACGGTGCGGTTGTAGTTATCACGCAGGACTGGAGCATCCGGTGTAGTGCATGCGATTCTTAGAGTCCATGTAGCGTCTTGCATCAACCCATTCTTTACAGAGAAAGCGTTGGCTTGGCAGGCCAGGAACACCCACAGCAAGGTAAGTCCCATCCCCTTCATACTGCTCTGCGTTCGTGGTGTGAGCCTAGTAGCGGGAATATAAACAGGCATGTCAGAATTATGCAAAAGTACAACATAAGTACTTCCAACACCTTGACTTAACACTTCCCCAGCCACAGGCTTTTTGTTAGGATGGTGCACCCACACCTTTTTTCCCGTGCTACCGAAGCCTCCTTCCCCCCTCAATGTAGTGTCTGGGGATTGCTTGCTCTCTACCACTAGGGGAACAACTGCTTGCTCACAAATCAATTGTGCAATTCGGTCATATTTGGTTGTTACTGCAGATGCACCAGCATTATGTAAAAGCACCGAAACAGTCCCTCTATAATCAGGATCAATCACACCTCCCAATATGTCAATGGGCCTCATTAGGACCCTGGCGGAGAGGGTATTACGCCAGCGTAGTGCATGGCGTACCTCTCCGCCATACTACGAGTTCCCGTAGCGCCATGGAGGTTTTCTCCGCCTGGTTTTACCAGCCGGAGAAAACCATGGCGCTACGGGACCTCGTTGTTAATTACGCCACCGTATTTTACGGTGGCGTAATTAACTCCTTCCCCACTCCCATTATACCCTATGGGGCGAAAATGGGAATGGGGAAGGGCAGAATGGGGATTGGGGATTTACCGCTCCGCCGAGGTCGGAATGGGGCGGTAAATCCGCCAACCCCCATGGCGCTATCGGCGGCTTTCCGCCATGCTTCGCGGTGCATTTAGCACCGCGAAGTCCGCCTGGGTCGTAATGAGGCCCAATGCCTTGTTTCGCCAGGCTGGATCGTGCAGCAATGCGTCCATAAGTGCCAGCTGGCAATTTGATGCTAATACCCAGCGAGATGGATTTGGTTTGCCCCGCCGGTATAACATCATCTTCACAGGTAGATAGATCAAGTCCAATGCTGCCCGCAGTGGCTTGCACAGGCAGCTTAGCTTCTTTGTCGGTTTTCCACACAATAAGAGTCTTTGTGGATTCCACTTTCTCACTTGTCACTCTCACAAAGGGTGTCTGGCGGTTTCCCAGTGGACGACTGTTCAGTTCAAACAGCGCTTGTGCCAGATGTTTGGACCACCCCTTGAGAGTGTGAGTCTTAGTCAGCGTCTTTATTTGTTGCTTGAGCAGCCCATTGCTACGTTCCACCAGAGCAGAGGATTCTGGGTACCGGCTGATGTGAAGTGTCCATTTTATGCCTTGCTCTAGTGCCCAGTCCTGCACATTGTGTCCAGCAAAATGGCTGCTTTGGCCTGATTGGATTTCATCTGGGATGCCATAGTGTCTGATGAGGTATTCCATGCCTTGCAAGGTAGCCTGTTGATCTGCATGGGCGACTGGATAAGCTAATAGCAGTCCAGAGTATGTGTCTACCATGGTCAACACATAATGCTTTCCATTCTCGGGCGGTAAAGGGCCAATGTAGTCAACTTGCCATACGCTAGCAGCTCTTTCACCTCTTCTCAAAGGGCCTTGAGGCTTCCTCTCCAGAGGGTAGTGCTTCACTTCGCAGCACACGGAACATTGGGAGGCAGCTTGTCTGGCTTGATCCATGGTAATGGGCAATTGTCTCCTTTTTGCCCATTGATAAGTTCCTGTTTGCCCTAGATGCCCTGAGGTTTGGTGTGCCCAATCCGCCATCCCTTGCAGCACATCAGCTTCTTGCGGTGTTGTCACTGGGCAAATCTTTGCCATTTGGTCCACTTCATTGTTGAACAGGGCAGCCAGTGAGGTGTCGGGGAGCATGTGTGCATCGACATGCCCAATGTAGATTTTGCACCTCTCACCTTTGCACCACATCTCTTCCCAGATGTCTGGCCCTCCCCAGATCGGAGTGTTCTTGATCTGACAGCCGTCTCTTCTCCATGCCGGTGCCCAATGTGTCAGGCCTTGATATGTGGCCCAACTGTCTGTGTATATGTATGCAGTCTCTATTTCCTTCACCTGTTCAATCACGGAGGCCACCGCCTGCAGTTCAGCATATTGACTTGATCCTCCCACACCTTCTCTCATTAGCAGTGTTTCTCGGTGGGGCTGGAATGCAACAGCTTGCCAGTGTCTTTGCCCTTTATCATACTTTGCGGTGCCGTCCGTGAACCATGCAGACTTTTGTTCTTCCACGGTCAATGTATCATAGGCGGGTGCGACTTTGAAGGGAGATTCTGGCAACGCCACAGGGGTGTTTGGTTCCGGCATCGCTTCCAGATCTACTGCCTAGCATTTGTTCTTGCAGTCTGGAAACCCCTGTGCGGCCAGCTTTCGCACGTTGCTGTAAATACCATTTCCATTTGACATGAGTGGCGTCTTGTGCTCTGCCACTTTTCCCGCTTGCAGCAGTGTCGCGCACCCAGCCCATGATCGGAATTTCTGTGCAAATTGTCACTGGTTGCTTGCCTGTGATTCTTTCAGTCTCAACTAGAGCCCAGTACACTGCAGCAACTTGTTTCTCAAGCGGAGTGTATCTTGTCATAGGATCTGTGAGCTTCCTTGACCAGAACCCCTGTGGCACTCTTTTCTGTCCTTGCTTTTGCCACAAGCTCCACACAGCCACGTCATTGTAGACAAGAATTTCCAATTCAAAAGGATCCGTTTTTGTCATGGGCCCCACTGTGATGTAATTTTGCAATGCGTCTTTAGCCTGTTGGAAGGAAGTCTGTTGCTCTAGGCCCCATGTAAAGTCATGTTTCTTTCTGGTGACTTTGTAAATGGGTTTCAGTATCAGGCTTAAATGAGGTATGTGATTTCTCCAAAAACCCATTAACCCAATGAATCTTTGCGCCTCTTTTTTATCTGCTGGTGGAGCCATATGCTGAACCATAGCAATTACCGGGTCGGGAATTTTCTTAACTGACCCAGACCAGATTGCACCTAGAAACTTCACCTCTTGGGCAGGCCCCTGTACCTTTTTGGGATTTATGGCCCACCCCCGATTTTGCATGTGTGTGATCAACTTTTCAGCAGCTTTTTCTACATGTTCTTTCTCAGCACTGGTCAGCATGATGTCATCAATGTAATGAGCAATATATACATCATCCAACTGCACCATCTTTAAGTCTCTGGCAATCAATCCATGACACAGAGTGGGACTATGCAATTACCCCCGGGGCAATTTAGTAAAGGTAAATTGTCTGTCTCCCCAATTGATAGCAAATTGGTCTTGTGATTCAGTGTCAATATCAATGGAGAAAAATGCATTGGCCAGGTCAAGGACCACATGCCATTCACCCACTTCTTTCGTAAGGTTTTCAATCAGAGTGATGATGTCTGGCACCGCCGCAGATAAGGGCGGCACCTTCTTGTTCAAAATGCGGTAATCTATCGTCAGACGCCACGCCCCATCTGGGCGGCGGACCGGCCAGATCGGCGAGGTGAATGGACTGACTGCCGGCCTCATTATGCCAGCTTTCCCCAATGACTCAATAGTTTCACCAATCTCTTTATGTCCTCCTGGCAACCGGTACTGTTTCACGCACACTGGCTCAGCAGGAGGAGGTAAATGCAAGGGGGACCATTTGGCATGCCCAACCACAACGGGGTTAACAACTCTCACATGGATTTGTCTATTGCCAAAAACAAATCCACCTAAATCTGTAGTCACACTTTTGCCCAACAACACATCCATGCCAAGGATGTACTCCGGTATATCTGCAATCAAAACATTTGCTGTGAAAGGCAATCCCTCGCCAATTGACATTTTTACATTAAAGGCTTTTGCAACAGTTTCTGCTCCCCCATAACCATTGACCAAAACTCTGGGACCAGATAATTTACTGGGATTGCCATTCAGAATGGTCACCTCAGCTCCTGTGTCTAATAGAGCCAAGACATGTTTTACTTTCTCATCCAAATACAATGTAAGTGGCACAAAAGGACATCTGTCTCTGGGACTAGTTCTCTTTATTAACCATACCTCAAAGACAGAGCCAGCCCTTCAATCAAAAATGGGGTCTGGGACCCCCCACTTGTGTTTTGCCAAATCTGGGTAACCTTTTGCTCGCACTTTGGGCTTCAACACCTCTTCTTCAGAGGGTGCAGAGGGCTTAGTTTTTCACGATCCCTGTTTTCTCAATTTCTTCCATTTCTCAAGCAGCACAGATGTGGGTTTACCGTCTATCTCTTCCCTTGGAATTCCCGCTTTTAGCAGGTCCACCCACATTTGTCTGCGTGTGATCTCAACAGTGTCAGTTTTCTCTTTAGACTTTACATTTTTGCCACGCTTTTTCTCTGAATCATTATTTGCAGCCACTAGGCGCGCTGCTTTACGCACATCCAGCCCTTCTAATTGCCCTAGCAGAAGTGCCACTTCACCAATGGCTTTGTCTTGCGCTGGACCCAGCAATGAAAGCAATGCGCCCTTCATGTGACTCGGTGCATTTCTTAACAAACGTGCGTGCATGCCAGCTGTAAACAACTCCATGTCAGGCCCTGTAACATTGTCACTGTACAGTGCACACTGTAAACCCATCTCTCTAAGCTGATCTGTTGCTTCAGTTAGTGACTGCCAACCGGCCCAATTCTCTTCCATATCCATTGGACTCCCATACAAAGTTAATAGGGCAGTCTGAAGCCAATTAAACAAGGAATGAGAGCCTTGCTGCCCTAGCGCACCGCACACTATCTGTCCCAACATTACATTAGTAGTGAGTGAACCCATCTTCAACAGTTCTTCTGGGGTTAAGAAGATCCCATCGGCACCTTTATCCCAGAGGCGGAGGTACCACTTCAGAAGTGCTTCACCTGGCCTCTGTCTAAATAACTTAGCAATGTCTAAAAGCTCTGTCTGTGTATAATCGCAGATAATCCTAGTATTCTGAATATTTGCACCGCCAGCTTGGCCTTTTGACTAGTTAGTGATTAACGGCCGCGCTGGGTAAACATATTTCTTTGGAACACATTCCAGCTCCTCTTCGTCAGAACAATCTAACTCTGCAAGCCTGAATTCAACAGATTCATTCCAGTCATATGTTTGCTCAGTTTCGCTGTCACTGACTTCACCCGACCATAAATTTGGGTCCCAGTTATCTTTCCTAATTAGCGCGCAAATCCTTATCTTTGACGGATTGCCCCGCCACTGTCTGTGCGTGTGCATAGCTACACGCACAGCTAAAGAGGCACACCTGTCCTCCATCTGATCAGCCCGCTTAACGGACGATTCAAGGGTCTCTCTCATAATGATTTGTTGCTCCTGGACCAGAGAAATCTCATCTGTTAGTTTGCGAATCTGCGCATCTTTAAGCAATTCATTCTCATGCACCTTTCTGAGCGCCTACAGGAATAACCAGCCTATGTTTCCTGCTGCCTTTAGCTCCCTTCTGCATTTCTCAAGCTGTAAACTCTCCAAGCACTTACTAATTACCGCCGGGGAAACATCATTTTCAAGAATGTCCCATGCCCTTGGTGCCGAGTACCGATGCAAAATATCTGCCACACCCGACCAAGCATTTGATGCCAGCCATCCTGGAATGTGACAGAGTGCACTATCTTCCCCATTGCATTCATCTTTCGCATGTTTTTTCCAGAAAGGCATTGTGCTCGTAAATCCTGCTCACAGCGCCAAATGTAGTGATAAACAGAACCCGCACCCCCTGGGATCCAGCCCTTTATGCAAAGTAAATCACTCCTAATTACCTTCCCACACAAGTAAGGTTTATGACACACGATGAACTCAGTCTGGAAAAAAGCCAATCACACAGAATATATGATGCTTGCATTTATTATCTACAGTGTCTAATGAGAACTAAGCAGCAATTTACAATAATATGGAAATAGAAAGTGCAAGCTGTATAATGCCAATTGTCAATCACAGATGAATATGCAATTATTTTGTCTTACGCTCCTAATAAAATGAAGATGAAGGTACGATCAGATCACGCCCGGGACCCTCACCGCTACAGGTGCCCAGCACTCCTCGGGAGAGGAGGGGAGGACTGGCCAAGCCCCCACAGTCCTACACCAGAGCAGGGATGTGATGCTAGGAGTCTCGGCCCAGATAGTGCACAGCTGGTCGTCCAGGCACTGTTCCTCTTGGTACGCGCGTCTCACCAACAGCCCAGGATGAGTCCCTACCTCACTGGTCCAAGTATAGTTCTCTTATTAGTTCTCTTATTAGGGGCTGCACGTCAATCATCATGACGTATCAGCTCTTCGAGAAGCTTCTAGGCTCACCCTTCCGGGCAGTAAACATGTTTTCGCTTGGAAAGTTACAAGACTGGAAACTGCCAGTCTTCGCTCCCAGGCTTTGTGCACTGTGTTCTGAGAAGATCTGACATTCTTGCCTTATAAGTGCACCTGACTCGCAGAGCGAAGACGAGCAAAGCTGTGCAAAGCTGTGCCTGGCTCCCAAGGGCTGCGTAGAGCCTCTTGCAAATGCTAGATGTTTTAGGTCTTCAGGAAAGGCCTTCGCAATTAACCCCTTGCAAGCATGCAGGCTCACCCAGTTCGAGAGGCCTGGTTGATGTCAGCATTTTCCTCCACGCTTCGAATAGGCTCTAATACACACAAGATAGCTCAGTGGGTTAGTGCAAGTGCAGGTTACTGCAAGCGTCTAGCAGCTTATCACGACAGGTATCAGTCTGTACCACAAAGATTTAGTTGGTAGCTGTGGCTAAGCAGTCAAACATATCTCAAGAGGGAGATGAGCAGTATTCAGGGTTTACACAATAGGACGACAATACCATGGCACAAGGAAACACTGACAAAAACGTTGTGTTAAAAATAATATATATATTTATTTTACACAATTCTAGTTCAACACATCTATCACAATTATCAAAGCAAGTTAAAATAGTCAAGAAAAGTATACACAACTCCCCTTATAGACAGGTTTGAGCAAGAGTGAAAACTGAGCAAAATGGCACAGTGTCAACCAAGCAAAAATGGCACTCTAGTAATTTCTCAAAAGGGAGGGAAAGGACAAGTTATACAGAGTTGACCTCTTAAACACTCTAGCAACACTTCCCAAGTGGATTGTGAATAAGTTAGGCAAGGTAGCACTTTAGCAATAGTCATACAAATGGCACTTCAACAATACTTAAGAGGGAAGGAAGAGTGATTATAAGAGTTCTTGGTGCACCAACACAGTTGAGGGTAAAAAGCAATCTAGCGAAGGCAGTTGTAACCGATTTAGCCAAAGTCAATAGGACTGTGCCACAGTTAGTGGTACAGAGCAATGTGCCCAGGATCAAAGTGTTCTAGTAGCTGCAGTCAAGTCTTTGGTTTAACGATTCAAAAGTAGGGTGCAGAAGGTAAAAGATAATGTTAGTCGATAGGGGCAGCCAACCCAGGAGGTAGGTAAAGGATTTCAAACACCTTCAGCAGCACCCCGCCAAACGGGAGGCCTGGCGGAACAATGTACTTGAAAAAGTGGAAGCGGCTCCTGCGGTGGCGGTGGTTTCTGGCAGTTCCTGCAGTTCATGTTGTCCAACAGAGGAAGAGAGGCTCTCGTCATCCAGGAAGGTTCGAGTTACTGCACTGCCCTTGGAAGAAGCCAGCCGCGGTGATGCCGAAATGGATTAAAAGGTACGCTCCTTTAAATCGCGGTTGTGGTGGACGGGTGCCTGGCTATCCAGTCTCCGAGTGCAGGGCACTGGCCATTCGACCAAGGCAGGGCCTGGAAGGCGATTGGCAAACTGGTTGGCCCCACCAGCTCAAGGGGAGAAGGCTCTTGCAGATGAAGATTTTCTCTTGTCGTGTGGAGAAAAGTGGTGAGACGCTGCAGCAGGGCTTCACCGGTGGTTCAGTTGCTGCAGATGTCTTTGGCTTCTCTCCTCTTCGGCTTCTTAGTTCCAGTGGTGACGTCTTGTCCTCCAGTCCTCAGGACACTGCTTTTATGCAGCAAGACCCCCATTCATACAGCCTAGCTGTCACTCACACAGTGGGGTGGCTCTCCCGGCGGGAGAACCCCCCCAGCCTATCAGGGCAGCGTGCGACTTGGGTTGCATAGGCAACCCTGTCCAGGGTCCCTATTCCCCCTCCCACACATCCTGTCTACCCCAGACTCAGTGGTGCCGAGAGGAGGGCTTCTGTGCAGAAGCCCGCCAAAAGGACGAACAAAGGATCCCCGACCTGGGTTAGGACTATAGAGAAAGACACGAGAAAGAAATTAAATCAAAGTTCTGGCAATAAAAACCTACCGGAGTTAAGTTAATATTAAAATAAACCGGTGGTATGTTAGAGGCTGTCAGTAAAAGTGGTAGCCTCGAACAATGGGAAAATCCCATAGGAAAATATTTGCGGTCAAATATTTATGGTAGAAACCACTGCAACCAGCCAGAAACCTTTGAGAGAGGGACTTTACAGTACCCCCTCGAAAATGAACACTAGGGAAAAACTATTAACCCTTTCCAGTACTTACATATTAAGATGGGTTGTACTGGTTTTGTTCATAAGGATTGACTAGTAAAGTCAATGGGGACTTTACATGCCCTGGGAGACAGTAGTCAGTCCCAGGGTATGGAGTCTATGTTTGGGGGGTCGCTATGACCTATGAGAATGCTCCCTAAGAAACACATAACAAAATGACACAACGGACAGATGGCTGTCGAGAGCCCCCTGGCATGGCAATAGCAGAAAAAACACCAATACTATCCTAGCACAAGACACGATATACAGCCGTTTGCCCTGTAAACTCTGCACCAAGACCAATTGTCGCCACTGAGGACACAGAAATGTACGCCGACAAAGAGAGCAGAAACATGGAACAACCAATATGGATACATAAATTCAACTTCCCCAAGTAGAAGCGGCCTTGAATGCAGAACACACCCCGCAAAATACTGCTATTAACAGAACAAACATCATAAGAGAAAAATCCTTCTACCTTAGACCATACCCCTCGTGACAACCACAGAATCTCGATTCCTCAACACTGACATCTCAAGACTAAGAATCCCCCAAACAGCCAGAAAAAAGACGGTGGTGGGAATATTTCAACCCCCTCGCCCCATACATCACAAGAACAGAAGGGCACTATCGATACCCACAACATACCATACAGGATGACGAAGCTCTAACAATCAAAAACCAAAGCACTAACCTAGCAGACCGATTCAATGAAGAAGCAGCCTTTGCTGATCTTCATCCAATCAACATCAACACAGAAGCGCCCTGATTGAACAACCACAAACCAGAACAAGGTACAACAAACAAACAAAACCAAACCAAAAAGATCCATTGCAATCTAATCAACGTAAGGTCAATGTCCAAACATGCCACCGACATCTACGACCTCCTATGTGACGGTAGTATCGACATCCTATTTGCAACTGAAACATGGCTAGATGACAACTACAAGATCACCCTCAACAACTGCCTGCCAGAGAACTTCCAATGTTCCAATGTGTCCAAGCAAACAGGAAAACCAAAAGAGGTGGTGGACTGGCAATCATCCACAAGAAACACCTGGTTATCAAACTGGAAGACCCATTAAACATCAATAAATGCAAATCCTTAAGCCTACGCCTATCAGTAAGCCACAAAACAAACCTGAAATTCATATTGATATACAGACCGCCAACCTACGATGCAACCTTCGTAGATGCCTTCACAAAGCAATCACCAACCTAGCCATCGAGCATAGTCATCTGATCGTCCTCAGAGATTTCAACATCTGGTTCGATGATAAAACCACAACCTCACAAAAATCTCTAACCAGCCAACTAGCAGCAATGAATCTACAACAACTAGTCAAAGGAGCAACATACATGGCAGGTCATACATTTGACGCAATCTTCGCCAATAAAAAACTCATTACCACAGCACCGCCAATTCAAATACTCTTCAGCGACCACCTCATCATTCCCTTCATAATCACACTGACCACTCCAATAAACAAGCACCAAGATAAACCACTGATCGGTATGAAAAGAAACTGAAGAACCATCAAAAACTCCAACCTAACTGAACTTCTGGAACTCAACAAACCGCTAGCAACAACTAGGGAAGGAGCTGACCTGGACAAAAAAGTAGCTCTACTCCACAACTAGATCACAACAACGATCGACGAAATCACCAAAGAAAAACCTTTCAACCCTTCACACAAAAGAGCTACGGAAACATGGTTCACCCCTCTACTCAGCGCCATGAAAAGGAAAAAATTAAAACTGGAACTAGAATGACAGATCAAAAACGATTGTGGAAAAAAATTGAAATTGCAACAACCTATCCGATCATACAAAAAGAAATACAAAAAGCAAAAAGGAAATACTATGACAACCGAATCTTCAAAGGACCAAACACCCAAAAGAACATGCCAATACCATCAAAGAAAAGATGCAATGACCTAGCAGAACACTTCAAAAACAAAATCATTACCATCCAACAAACCATACAAAACAGACCATGCGATCAGATCAGACTATGGATCTGACCTACCCTTACGAGAAACGCCCGAACAAACTCTGAAGCTTCCCCGAAATATCAGTGGAGACTTTTGTCAAACTGGTAAATCAAAGCAACAAAACAGGGTCTCCTGCAGATCCCTGCCCCCAGACATATACAAATCAATCCTCAAACAAGGAACACTCATGGAATACCACAGGAATGTCTTCAAACTCTCAATCTCAACAGGGAAAGTGCCACAATTCTTCAAATCAGCGTACATCAGGCCACTACTCAAAGATACAGCAGGAAATGTAGAGGACCTCTTAAATTACAGACCCATCTCCAACATCCCATATCCAGCTAAACTGCTCGAAACATACATATACAAATCTACTCTAGAATACGTAGAAGAGTTAAGCACAACATTCTCATCACGAGATTGGAAGGACTGGGAATCACAGACAGTGCACTACTGTGGATCAAATCCTTCTTAACAAACAGAACAGAGTCCATATGGTTGAAACCGTTCAAATCCAACCCTAGAGAATGCACATGCGAAGTACCACAAGGATCATCCTTCGCCCCGTTATTATTCAACATCTACCTATCTCAGCTAATCAAGATCATCACAAGACACAGCCTCACTTGCTACAACTATGCTGACGATACTCAAATAGTCTACAAAATACAAGACACGCAGGAAAAAAACACAACATTAGAGAAACGCCTTCATGGTATATACCACTGGATGAACTCCAACTACCTCAAACTCAACCCAGGCAAAACAGAAATAATGATCATCACAAAAAACAGAGGCGACAAACAAGACATCCCTTGGCCAAGGGAAGTGGTTACAACCCCAACCCCATCGTCGATTGTAAAAAACCTGGGTGTCCTGATGGACAACAAACTTTTTCTAGGGCCACAAGTAAACGGTCTACTCAAGAAAAGCTTCTTTCTCCTCCGAGCGGTAAAAAGGATCCTACCATTCCTCTCATTCGCCAACAAAACTTTTACCATCACTGTCTTTTCTCCTGTTTTTCTTCCTGTTTTTCTTTTAAGAGTTGAAGGTTGAAGGTCAAAAAATGTATTTATCTGTTCTGGATCTACTTCCTTTTAAGCTTTTGGTTTTATTCATAGCTTAAATAATTTGTATGTTTGTGAAATGTTTGTAACCAGATACAATAAAAATAAAATAAAAAATAAAAGCTTTTACCATCATCGCTCTCGTGATGTCCAGAGTAGATTACGCCAGCAGCCTGTACCTGGGCATGCCTGAACGACTTCTAAAAAAACTACAATGCATAGAAATTGCGGCAGCCAGATTGCTTCTCAAACTACCCCGAACAGAACACATCCCACCAGCGCTAAAAACACTACATTGGCTACCAATAAAACAGCAAATCAAATTCAAATCAATATGCATCACGCACAGAGCAATCCACAACTAAGGCCCAGAGTTCCTGAGAGAGAAATTAAGCCTACATCGCCCAACATGGACACTCAGACCAAGCAACGACATCCAGTTGGAACCGAAACCCTACAACAAAAAATTCGGAGGATCGTCATTCTCTCGCTTTTTTTTTTAAACACATTTTATTAACTTTTACAATAATCAATTATGCACATAGCATCACTTTTAGCGGTATATGTTATACATTTCACATAGCTTGTGTCGTATTTAAACCAAGGCCGCCAACAAAACAAAAAAAAACAAAAAAAAGGTAAATAAAAACCCCATTGCCCCCCCCCCCACCTCCTCCTCAACAACATGAGCTTTCAGTTGATATACCAAACAATTATCACCCTATTACCAACACAGCATTCTTGCTTAAGATTCTGGACCGTGTGGCGTACATACAAATTGCAGATCACCTAAAATCATACCCCATCCTTAATGACCATCAGTCAGGATTTCGAGTTGGATATGGTACTGAAACCACGCTTCTTGAACTCAAGTCTAAATTGATGGCACATATGGATAATAAGGAGGCATCTCTACTTATGCTGCTTGATCTCTCTGCGGCTTTCGACCTGGTGGACTGTGATATCATGGCCACCAGGTTGTCTGAAGTGGCCAACTTCTCCCCACTAGCTTGCAAATGGGTTTTGTCATTTCTCAATAATCGAGATAGTAGAGTCTTCCAAGCAGTGCTGAATCTGAGCCTATTGTTACAACCTGTGGTGTTCCTCAGGGTGCTTGCACTTCCCCCTGTTTTTACAATATATTCACAGCTCCTTTGTTCGCATTGCTCAACCATGAGAACATTATATTTACCAACGACGCGGATGACACTCAATGTGTCATCCCGCTCCATGGGTTCCACAGATTGGATGAAATTGACATCAATAGAGTCTTTACTCTAATTGAAACCTGGATGGTTCATAATAAGTTAGCGCTGAACAAATCCAAAACTGAACTATTGGTAGTTGGTTCACCACATACTATTACTAAACTTGGTCCACAGTATGATAACTTCCAGCTGGGAGAAGAATCCATCAAACCTCTAAAAAAAGTGAAAACCCTGGGAGTGACTTTCGACCAACACTTGACTATGAAACAGCATGTCAGTAGTATTGTTTCATCATGTGCATACTATCCCTTGGGGGGTCATATACGCTCTGTGAGTCACATATAGCTGGATTTGTTGCAGCCTTGCATTTCTGGACACCTTTTTATGATACCTTTGAGCCCTCTGCCACTGCCCATCATTCATACTTTCTCCCACTTCCTCTTCCCATTCTCGTCTCAGCTGGAGCACTTCCTTCCCTACTTTAGTCATCAGCCATTCATAGATTCGGGAGACCTCATGCCCTCCAACTGCAATATCATACATTGTATCTATCACTGTATCTGGTTGATCTTCTAGCACTATCTCGGACCATGTTCCCCTGACCTGACGTACCAGTCTAGTATATGTGATATGTTGCCCCAAGTGTAGACCCGTATCCTCTACGAGTGCATTAAATGCCAGTATGTTCCTGTCTTGCCATATGTCTCACAGTGTAGCAATAACCACTGGTTCCCAATATCTGCGTATCATCTGCCTCAGTTGTGCATCCCCATTGGTCAGTGCTACAAGCGGCACTTGCGGGGAGCACAGGGTCGGGCCCGCCATAGCCTGGCAAGCCTTCCACCACATTTGCCATCCCAGTGCCAGCATTCTCGGGCACCCCTTTATTGCAGCTTTGGGCAGACATATCCATTCTTTCAGGAAAAATGGAGCACAGTCTGGCCGCAGCAGCCTGGACTCAGCTGTTGACTCTTCCGATAGCCACTTGGCTACGTATTGCAACTGGTTGGCCCAATGGTAGAACTCGAACTTAGGAAGTTTAATGCCACCTTTATCGTATGCATTCTGTAGTTTCCACAGGGCGATTCTGTTTCTAGTGTTGTGCCATATAAAATCCCTGCATATGCTTCGGAGTTTGACTAAGAACCGCTTAGGTATCAAGTATGGTACGTTCCCGAAAAAATGTATCAACCTAGGCAACACCACCATTTTTAACAACGCTACCCTACCTGTCATAGCCAGTGGGAGTTTAGCCCAAAATCTCATGCTGTTCTCAATGTTCATCACCGCCTTTTCTGTGTTATATTTGTGTTCATTCTCAACAGCATGGTAGATATCTATTCCCAGGTATCTGAAGGTATCGGTCTCCCAGTGTATTTGTAAAATGGGCAGGTGCTCTCGCAAAATCCCGTTATATCTCCCCAGGGGGAATATGCATGTCTTTTTTGGGTTAACTGCAATGCCCGAGAACAACGCAAATCGTTCCATAACTTCTAGGATGCATTGCAGGTTTTCCTCTGGGTATCTCAAATACAGCAACATATTGTCTGCATACAGTGATATAAGATGTGGCCCTCCTTTAGTGAAAATCCCCACCTCTCCGTACTGTTGTCTTAGGTATATAGGTAGGGGTTCTAGTGCAAAATGTATAGTATCGGGGACCAGGGACATCCTTGTCTAGTGCCTCTACCAAGTTGCCATCTTTCTGAGATTACCGCACCCGTCTTAATTCTAGCCAATGGTGAGTTGTACAGTAGTTTAACCCATTTCAGATATTCGGGCCACATCCGATATTCCTGCAAAGCTGCGATCAGCCACGGCTATTTAACAGAGTCGAAGGCCTTCACTGCATCTAAAGAAACAATTGTGCGTCATTCTCTCAACTTGCGCCGAAAACTTGGAACGATTTACCAAAGAACATACGTAACACAAGAAACAACCTACTATTCAGACAACTCCTCAAATCCTGCCACTTCACTGCATAACTAGAAGACCACCTACAGGGGGATAAACATAGCTGAAACAATGATGAGTGAAGAAACCGATCCCGGATCCCACTAAGCAACCCACTACAAACAGAACCTAAGGAAAACATTCTACGACATACCAAACTTACCAACTGAGAGATAGCTATGACAGGACACCAAAGATTAAATACATAGCTAGACCAGGACGGAAGGACAAGGACGATTTATCAATAGCACCCTGGCCTCCAATTACACACTAACACCTACAGACCACTACAGAATAGATAGCAAGGGAGTAGGGGACTGCTAATCTACAGCACCAATACCTAAGGGTGGGATTAGACACACCCGCCCGATTTCACTAAGTTCAAATTCAACACAGCCTAGCATATTGTGCTTGAAACCTACTGCATTGTGCAACCTAGGCCTCTCTCCCACTATACAGGGTTCCTACAACTATGTGCAGCCTCCATCCTAGCATATTGTGTTTGAAACCTACTGCATTGTGAAACCTGAGACTCTCTCCCACTATGCAGGACGCTTACATCTGGGTGTAGCCTCTGTCCTAGCCTACTATGTTTGAAACCTATTACATTGTTGGGCCTGCGACTCTCTCCCACTGTGCAGGGTTCTCAAGTCTAGGTGTAGCCTCCGTCCTAGCATATTGTGTATGAAACCTACTGCATTATGAAACCTAGGCCTCTCTACCAATGTACAGGATTCTTACATCTAGGAGTAGCCTCCGCCCTAGCCTATTGTGTTTGAAACCTACTGCATTCTGAAACCTGGGCCTCTCCCACTGTGCAGGATTCTCAGGTTTGGGGTAGCCTCCGTCATAGCCTATTGAGTTTGAGGCCTGGGCCTCTTCCCCACTTTACCGGATTCTCAAATCTGGGTGTAGCCTCAGTTTTAGCCTACTGTGTTTGAAGAGTCGTTTCGTTGTGAAGCTAGGCCTCTCTCCCTCTGTGCAGAACTCTCTAATCTAGGTGTAACCTCCGTCGTTGTATACTGTATTTGAACCGCTTTAGTTTGAACCTTGGGCCTTTCTCTCACTATGTAGGACTCTCAAATCTAGGCATTTAGCCAAATTGCAAATGGTAGTTGCGAGACATATAACCCACTAATCAAAAGCTCAAATCTCTGCATACTTAGCTCACACAAAAACCCACACAACCACCTCTCACACAGCAAACTGCACCCACTTCTCTACACTGCAACAACAAACAAACAACACATACACCGCACCAACAGCACACGAGGACTGACATCAACCCGATACTCGCACCCAAACTCAGCGCACAGTGAAAACCGAAATGACGCTGCCAACAGGTCACCACTTCTCTCACTATCCTACTCTCTCTTCACCCTACTAACCCATCCCACCTTCTGGTTTGCAGATCCGCCTGAGCGCCTGGGGACCAATTTCGATTGGTGACGGTGAGCGGTACAAATACCTTTAGCATTTAACATTAGACAAGATTGTGGGAATAGAAGCAAAAGGGTGGCCACAGATACAAGCAACATTAGTACACTACTGCAAACGAAAACAGGAGAGTAAGAAGCAGGCGGACGAAAATGCTGCAAAAGCAGAAAACAAACTGGTACAAAAGAAACTTGCAAAGTATACAATGGAAGGGGCAATGCTTGTGCCCAACACTGCTGCAGCAACACCCGCCCAACAGGGAGGGTTTCCCGTGGGGAACTGTTTTACTTTTCTGACACGTGTAATGACCTCAGAACTACTCACCCTATTACATGGACCAAAAAGTTCTTGGACTTAGGAAGGCAATAATATACACCTAGACCAATAATTGGAATATAATTGGCTCTTGACAGGCCCTTATTACAAACAAATTATAAGCATATAAATAACTATTGGAATAAATTATGTTGGTTATACATAAACACACAAACAAGGATAGTTACAAAGGATCTACATCACCGTTAGTGCAGTTGTAGGAGAAAACTTCATCTCAGCCACAACGACACTACCCAGTCCCAAGGCAGGTAGGCAGAGAGATCACACGTACTAACGAGGTCTGGAGCGGAGCATCCTCCCTCTCAGCGAGACTTCATCAACAAGGGTTCCAATTTTCTGTCTCCTCATCAGGATACCTCTCTTCTTATTGGGGAAAAATCCCTGTCCCTCATAGGTTGAAGACTGTCATCGGCCGAAGGACAGACAGCAAGCATGGGAGACAAAGAGCGGAAAAATCCAGACATTAATGGAAAACCCAGCTTCTCTACTGCACGCTCGTTCTCAGCACCCCTTATCACTGCACCTGCACATCCCTGACTCCCTTCTCGGCTCGTCCTTCCTTCTTAGTGAGCTCATCTGTTTCATAATATAATATTGCAACCATTGCAGAATTCATGTCTGCCTTCTAACTAAGCTCAAAGAAACATAGACTTTTATTGCAGTTTTGAAGTGAATGTCCAAGATGGCTGTGCACCGGCGCCATGTTTTAGATCATTTTCACACATGTATTACAGGAACAGGCCACAGCAGGGGGGGTTACATGCAGCCTCAGTATATGCCGAAAGAGTGAGCCCTACAGCAGGGGAGTTACATGCATGGGGGATTTTCTCCAATGGGGAGAGGGTGTCAGCAACGAGGAAGAGGAGGAGGACATAGAGGGACAAGATATAGGGTCTTTGGGTGTGCTTCATATGCCAAAACACGGGTCACCTGGGATGGTGGAATAGCATCCCCAGCAGTGGCACAAACACCAGCTGTAGCCACGGGAAGTACAGTGTTCTTAGGACAGAACGTGGTGCCACACTATACCAGGGTCACTTTTGACAGGGGAAATCCTTTTCCTTCCCACAGGGCAGCCCGCAGCAATAGGGGGGGGCTGCAGAAAGCCCAAGTGTGTCCAGAACTAGTAGTAACTGATAGCCCTGAGGAGAACCCTGAGGTAGCAGTGAAAGTAGGACCAAGAGAATTCTCATTTCGCATAGATACAGGAGCCACCAAATCCTGTATACAGGAAGGAGGATTCCTGCTGTCAAACAAGGTGATGGATACGCAGGGCTTCTGTGGGGCGGTGGTAATAGTTCCAGTTCCAGTAACAAAAGATTTACCATTAACAATTGGGACGCAGCACATCATAGGGCCACTACTGTATTCCAAAGACACTCCTATCAATATACTTGCTCAGCAAGCTAAACGCCACAATATAATTCACAGAGAAAGGGATGGTGTGCACAACACCGGGCATTTACTACACATGAGTGGCCGCTCTTCTTCTGGCGGCACACGCACAGAGCACACTACAAGGCCAACCCATGTACCTGAGCATCTTTTTGTACGGGGTCGAGATACTTCTAGGATGGGTCCCCGGAATATAAGGGACATTTTTACGACTGGCATCAGAATTACTGTTCAGACCACAGTACCGGGCCAACCCCTTCTTCCCATCCAGGGCAAGGGGCAGAAGCTGGAGAGGCAGTGGTAGGCAGCAGCAACAAAACAACACAGGTGAGAGAACGGTTAGTTCTGGCAGGTGCGGTAAACGCAGAGATCCCGCCAGTGGGCGGGGGGGGAGTGACACAACATATGCAAAGATGGAAAGAGTTATCCTCAGATGCCTGGGTTTTGCAAACAGTACAGGGTTTCCTCTTAGAATTCTGGCAGGACCCAGTGCAGGGGTACCCTCTGAGACCAATCAGGTTCAGCAGGGAGGACGACATTGTTAGACAGCAAGATATAAAAGATGATGCTAAAAATGGCAACCTTGAACCAAACCAAAGTTCCAACGAAAACTCTGGCTTGCAGAAGTCATGCGTCCACCACTAGCTCACTGCATTTCTTCGCTTCCTTCTTGCTGCGAGACAGCCCATATTCCTTTTCTGCTCAGTTAGCCTTCTCCTGTGGAGCATAGAAAGGTAATCGTCATTAGGGTGGAGGAAATGCACTGGCTCTCATGTCATAAACAAGAGATATAAATAAAATATCATATCATATATCACAATTATCACAGTGCATGCACCGGGCAGGAAATTAATGCTCGCCTCTGTGTCTTTAATAGAATCAAGACTCCTTTCGCAATGTGCAGGGGTAATCTTCATTCTATGTCAAGACCGGAGGCCAGCATTATGCTTGCTCAAAAGCTTCCCATTTCTACTGTTGCCATAGTTCCACAGATACCGTAAGGCCTACAGGCCCGCACAGCCTTCGTCTCACCTCTTTCTCATTTTGTGAAGCAGGTGAGTGTCTGCAGTAGAAGAACCTCCTGGGCCTCTGTTTAGTGTTTTTTTGCCAATTTAGCAGCCCTCAGCCCTGTTGTGCGCCCTCTTCGATCCAATTCCCCCAGCCTGCTTGCACATCCCGGTTCCCGCCTCCCTTCCTGCCCTCCATCCCTGATTGGTGCGTTCCACGGATACTGAAAGGCCTACCAGCCCACACAGCCCTCGTCTTACCTCTTTCTCATTTTGTGAAGCAGGTGAGTGTCTGCAGTAGAAGACCCTCCTGGCCCTCTGCTTGGGTGTTTTTTGCTAATTTAGCAGCCTCCAGCCCTGTTGTGCGCCCTCTTCGTTCAGATTCCCCCAGCCCGCTTGCACTTCCCAGTTCCCGCCTCCCTGCTCGCCCTCCATCCCTGATTGGTCCGTTGCCGTGGTCATAACTGACCCTCCTTGGGCAGCCCCTGCAGCTAAGGGCCCCAAGGCAAAGGGCGGCTTCTACAGAAGCGGCTCCATTTCGTGTCTGCAGGTGTCAGCAGGGAAAGCCAGTGGCCAGCCTTCAACCAGCAGCTACAATCAAGGTAAGAGTGGTCAGGGTGAAGGATAGAGCAATCCCTCTACCATGGAATCCCTACCACTTAGCAAACTAACCTACACTGTGATAGTGCTTTGAATGTTAGCTTGCTCTTCACTGTGATAGTATTGTGACTATTATGATAGTACTGTGAAGACTAACCTGCACCATACTGTGCTAGTGTTGTGAATGTTAGCCTGCACCACACTTTGATAGTATTGTGACTATTGTGATAGTGCTGTAAGGAATGACCTGCGTCGCACTCTAGAGATTTGTTCATGCTGACGCGATTCATGTCTTGAAAGTACCACACTGTGATGATGTTGTGGCTGCTGGCCCGCGTCGCACCCAGAGATTTGTTCGTACTGACGTGATTCATATCTAGAGAATACCATACCGTGATAGTACTGTCTTGATATTGGGCAAATCTTCCTCGGGACCAGCCCTTGGGAGCAAAAATTACCCAATTCAGCCCAAAATACAGGTTCTATTGTGCCGAGCAGTGATCTCATGCTAGTGTAACGCTCACCTGATTCCCGCAGAGGCGCCGGTCTTGACTGGGTGAATGCCGTATCTTCAAAGGTGATGTGTAACACACGGGTGGCTCTTTGGGCTGGACCTCTGTGCACTGTATGTCTGACTCGAAGAGTAAGATGTCTGCAGATAGAAAATATGGGATTAATGAACTGGGGTTATTGGGTGCCTCTCTCCTCTTCCCTTTCTCTTCTCCTGTAGAACCCCAAAGGTTAACGCCCTCACCTTAGGTAAGTGAATGCCGAGCTCTCCATCTGCCTCGGGGCAGGGTGCCGTAACCAGTTTCTTCACTGGATAAGGGTGCAGGCCTCTTGACCTCAGAGGACTGCTGTCCGTCGTTAATTGCACGAACGGTAAGTTCTGGGCACTTCAAATGTCTTAAAAGTCTTTTGTAATGATATCCCTTGTTTTGCAGGGTTCCGGCGATGGCGGATGGCGGGCTGATGAGAGTTGAGGCTCGAACCCGCGTGAGGAATAGAAGCGCCTGGAAGCACGTAAGTAAGCGCTTGTAGCCTGCTTCACGATGCGCACTAACTGTCCCTTTTATCTTGCAGGTACAAGTTCGGAGCTTTAGAGAAGCTGAAGGGTGCTGGAATACCCACTGGATTCGGCGTGGGAAGGAGTAATGGCACGTGAGTAATAAAGTTGCCCAATGTCTTTAAACGCACCTTCTTTTGTCTTTCAGATGCGGGATGCAGCGCCGAAGGCCTCCGGAGCGTGTGAAGAGCTGGTAAGCTTTTGTCTTTCAGATGCCGGAATGCAGTGCGAAGACCTCCGGAGCATGCGAAGAGTAGGTAAGCCTTTGTCTTTCAGATGCCGGAATGCAGCGCGAGGCCTTGGTGACAGCCGATGGACCAGGTAAGAGATGCGCTGCCACTGAAGACCGTAGTGCTAACCTGTTCTTTCTTCGTCTTTAAGGGTGTCTTGATATGGGCAAAATCTTCCTCGGGGCCAGCCCTTTGAGAGCAAAAAATACCCAATTCAGCCCAAAATACAGGTTCTATTGTGCTGAGCAGTGATCTCATGCTAGTGACAAATGACACCTTTCAATAAGTTTTAGTATTTATTCTAAACAGTGAATTTCATATACATTTGGGATTCAAGTTAGAGAAGATTACAAAGCACAAAACTTAGAGAAATGCAAAATATAGAGAAACATAGAACTTAGATAAACATAAAGAAACATAGAGAAACATAGAGAAACACAGTCTTACGCCCCTTCAATCAGCACTGGGAGACCCTGGCCCTCATCAGAGGACAGCGCTGCAGGATGCCGTCAAGAGCTCCAAAATTCCGGGCACTTGATCTTGCACGAACCAAGTCCACAGGACGATCTCCCACCCGAGTCATGTGAGCATGTGTATTTTATAATCTCGTGCTGCCCGTCTGTGACGCACAGTTCCAGAACTTTCCCTGTGCAAAATATAGGCTGGCTCATGGAAAAAACCCAGCTCTGTTAATTTCCACTGTGCTTCTTCTGAGCCCCTCCCTGGCCCATCTGCGCGAAAGCTGAGGAATGTCTTATCAGTGCCTTCCCAGAGAAAAGGAAGATTAGCTTGGGGCCATGCAGGGCTACCGTTAGTGAGGCAGAATATTCTAGGGGAAGCAGGGATGTATTAATCCCATCTGCAAGCTCTAAAAGGCATGCACTCATAGCTTAGTGTTTATAGCGCTTAAGACTGGCTATCTAAGCGCTATATAGGTGCCATAATGTTCCAAACACTCCAAAAATACCTATTAGCTACAGAGCTAGGGCCCTCTCCCTGCCTGTCTATCAACAATGCATAATGTGACCTATCACTCATACTAGGCCTGCATATTCCTTGTAGCTCACTACTGCATAATGGAAGTGCTACAACAGACTACTGTCAGCATTTTTAGCACATACTTTGAATACACTATTGGCTTTCAGCGGCTAATGCTGTCATCTAAAGCCCTGATTGGCAAGGTTGCAATTTTGTGTATCACTACATTCCATCCCTATTCAACGTGTGTGCGACAAATGCTGACTAATACACATCAATATAGTATTTAGTGCAGTGATAAAGACCTTGGGGCTTTGCAAGAGGTTTAAGCAAACTATCTTCTAGCGGTTAGTTAGCGTGGCATGCAAGGTTAGTAAAAAACACTACCTAAACAAAAATGTACACAAAGTGAACAGTGACATATACCCTTGCCAAAACCTGGCCTACACAAAAATACCTACAAAAAGTAAACATGGACATTTACTCTAGCCAAAACCTGGCCTACACAACAATACCTAAATAATTATTGTATAACTGATTGTCAGTTAAAAAGCAGCATGCAGTTAAAATGTCAAGGCAATCCAGTGTAGTCTAATCTACAATGCACTATTGCATTTATATATGGTTACCAATTCTAAAACCTGGCAGCCTTTCACTCTCATGGCCTACCCTCCCCCCTGATCCCAGGGCATTCAAACGTGACTATGGGCTGTGTGATTAGACACTTCCCCCATGTATGTGGAACCCAACCAGAAACCATCTAATTTCGTGAACAAGGTGAACCCATGGGCACCAGGTTATCTAAATAAAAACAATTCTACTAATTTGCATCAAAGCATGGCATGTGTTATTCATGCAATCAAAAGCAAACAATTTGATCCATATGTATGCTGGTAACTGTAGCTCTGCGTGCCAGTGTGTGGAGGATGGTCGCCCCCACTCAGTAAAAAGCCAACACCTGCTGATTTAACAATGTTTGCCATACAATGCATCGTGTGTATTTAGTAGTCTTGTTGACCTGCCCTATGGCAGAAAAAATGTCTTCATACCTAAAATTCTGCCATCTTCAGAGGTTGCCAATACTTGTAGCAGTGTTGGGCATATCAATGAACCCCACTAGGCCAGAAGTTCTATAGCAGAGCTGGCATCAGAACCCATAGTGGCTAGCTTATTGTGCACAGTTTCTATGTCACAAGCATATAAAGCTCCTGCAATTAATGGATCTAGCTCCCTAGCTACGCGCACTCTAGTGATGGGCCATAGAAATGGACTCCATTTGTAGCAGCTTGGTAGTACTAAGGAAACATTGCCTCATGATAAATCTATGTCTAAGTGTATCACTGTAATAATGGAGGTGTGCATTACCAGCCTACAATTTACATGTTGCCTTACTACTGGAAAATCTAACATGTTCACAGTGTCTACCTATTGTGACTTGGAAAATACCCTTCTTCAAGTGGGATATCTACCATATACAATATTAGTATTTGCCACAAACACCATACTACCCTCCGGCAGTGGCTGTTTCATCACACCATTGTGTAAAATGCATTTAGTCAAGTTATAGTCCATAAAATCTTGGCGAGAACACTCGCTGCAGTTCTTGGTCAGAAAAAACATCACATTAAACAAATCGTTGTATCCATTCACTGAAACATTTGGGCCTATGACTTCATAGACACCAGTCATATGAGTCAGTGACAAAAGATGTCTGACAATGTGCCAGGCCAGTACGCTAGCAATTCCATGTGGATACTCATTAGTAGCGCTTTTCCAAAGAATTATTCCAAATGTCTACAATCAAAAGGTGACTCTTTGCATTAGTGTGCTGGAGACAGCTGTCCCCACAAAAACATGAAACTGGTTGGTTTAACAAAAACCGTGTCACATACTGTGTCATAAAATCAAACATCAAGTCAGTCATGGTTTCATTTACCTGCCTTAAGCTGGCTGTAAAAGTATCCAGTGTTTCAAAGGTTACCATCTCAAATTAGAGCTCACACACTTGGCAGCATTACTTCAAATTAAGAATCTTAACCTACGCACAGGTGACTTTGATGTGCGCACTCATCTTATCTCAAAATAAATTACGCTCCTACTTGCATAATCCTGCTGCCCCAACAATTCATAAATCATTTTCCTGCCTACGTGCAACGTAGAAGTTTTTTTTTTTTTTTTAAAGCAAAACATCTCTGGTTAAAGCAATTCAGTTGGAAGAGCAAAACCATTTCGTTTTTTCAGATTCATCTCAAAAAGTGCATTTAAAAACCATTTTTCAAGGTGTTAGCATTCAAGTGCTGTGTCACACAGCTGTGTGTGGTGCATGATGTCACAGTCCACAACTCATTGTCCACAGTCCTTTAAACAAGAAAGGCAAGACATGTCAATTAAGTTATTTCCAGCAACTGAATCATTTGAATGTGTAGCATCAAATATTTGATAACTAGCCAAGTCTGCACCGTGCCAGTTCAGCAAAAGTTATTACTCTGTTGGACACCTTTCGCAGGTTGCAGAACAAATAACAGCATTGAGTGCGGTGCAGGACACGTTTAAAGTTGAAATAGCATCTTGCAGTGACTCGCATATTCTCTGAGATCAGTGTCACCCGCAAATTGAACACATCTATGCCAATAAGGGCACGCTATTGTCTTGCTTTTTTGCCTAGGCAAAATACAAACAGAAATGTTAGGATGTCATCAAAAGTACAATGTCATTATTCATCAATATCAGCGTTATCCACCCCTTCCCTGAACACCACCCCCATCTTCAGAAGTCTCATCAGGTAACTACACACTTTATCATTGCTACTGCAATTATTTATCACCCTTCTGCATGTTTCTGGGGGCTTATTTAAACTCAACCATACGGGGTGTAACTGCCTAATCACAAACTCATTTGTGCAATGCGATCATAGTTGGTCAATGGTACCTCAGACTGATCTGTGCTTTTACAAAAGCCATATGATAAGTACCCAGGTCGCACAATGCTTTTCTTTTTTCACCAAAGCGATCACAAATGCCAGGCGCCAACTTGCTTCCAGTGTCTCATGATCTTGATTTAGTTTGCCCTGCTGGCATCACTCCATATTTCAAAGGTAAAGTCTTTCAGTCCAATATCGCCTGCAGTTGCACAAGCAGCTTTGTTTATTTTTCTCCATACAGCTAGTGTCTTTCAAGCCTCTGGTTTTTCACTTGACATTTTCTCAAAGGGTGTTTGCTAAGTTCTTGGACCACCCCTTTGAGCGCGATAGTCTAAGTCAGTTTCTTTTGTTGCTTCAACAAATCATTCATTCTTGCACTAAGCCGTGAGGCTTCTGGATCATGGCTAATGTGCAGTGTTCATGTTGTACTCCAAAGCCCCGCTCTGCATGTTGTCTCTTGCAAAACGGCTAAGCGCTTTTTGTCAGTTTTGCTTCCATCTGGAATGCAATAATGTCTTTGTCAGTTACTCAAGCGCCTGGCAATGTAGCTTGCATTTTGCCAGCTGTGTATTTTCTCTTCTCAAAGCGCCTAGAGGTTTCTTCTCCAGTGCACAGCCCTTTACTTCAGTTCACATCACATGGAGCACTGGAATGCAGCTTGCACAGCAATAGCGTTTCACTTCACATCACATCACATGGTGCATGGGAATGCGGTTTGCATGGCAATGTCTGTTGGAATGGGCAGCTGTCTTTTCTTAGCCCATTCACAGATGCACAGGTTCCCCAAATGTTCAGATGTGATGTGCCCGTCTGCCATCCTGCATGCAGCCTTTGTTTTCCTTCCAGTGTTACTGGGCAAATTCTTTACTTCTGATCAGCATTTCTGTCTTTGCACCCCCTCTCCTCAGTTTTCTGCTCACTGACGGTCTCTCACAGGGGATGGAATGCAGGAATGTCATTGTTTATCTTTCGCGCAGCAAGCTTATCTCTTTGCTCTATAACTCTTAAACTGTGGCGGCTTCAATGGAAGGCACTCGTTTCAGACAGTTCATCCAGATTAACTCTTTCCTGCACTGCTCCAGCAACTCAGAAAAGCTCTCATATCTGAAGCACCATTTCATTAGTTTTTTTTTCTTCGCGCACCTCGCCCAAGACAGCTTCAAGGCACAAGCTTTGCACACTGCAAGACTCTTATTTTCAAAAGAGGCACTTTCTCTTGTCATCAGATTCTATTCCATGTAATTTTGCAAAATGTCAAAGCGTCTTTTAGCCTATTTTAAACTGATTAATGTCCCATTTAAAAGCATACTTTTTTTTCCTTCTTTTTCCTCGTAAACTTGTAGTTTGGCTTCACGAGCTCAATCCATTGCAATGTGCGATCTTTCAAAAGAATCCGCAACCCACTAAATCTTTGTGCTGTCTTATCACACACAGATTTGTCATTCTGTTGTACCATTGCCAGAATATAACCACTTATTTCAGTGCATTTAAAAAATAAAAATGCCATGTTTAGTGCAGCTCCCAGCACGGTTTTCCTGCAAGAACAACCCACACTCCCTATATTGCTTGTGGGCTGTTAAATGTGTCAACAACATTTTTCACCATATATCACAGTCAACAGGTCACTATTTCCAAACATGCATCACTTATAAGGCAACAGTACAAATCCATGGCATAGCCTGGGAACAGTCAAAAATACTCCAGGGGAAATTTAGAGGCAATTTAGAAAAATATAAATTGTCTTTCCCCCCAAACCATTGCAAACTGATTCTGCAATTTCAAATCAATACACAAAAATCGAAAATCCAAATAACATTCACTCACTTTCTTTTTTAAGTGAGTCTCTCACCCATTATAAGCATGGCACAGCTTAAAATGCAATATAACCATTTTAGTGTGTTTCCTTTAAACAGAATTCGCCACCAGCACATGGAATTTACAGTTGCCAAAAGAAAAAAAAACCCTTTAGGCTCTCAGCACAGATGTTACTCTTTCTCCTAAGCACGGCTCATTCCCCACGTTATTTTTCAGGAATGTCAACACTTCAAAAGCATACATCAAAAAGCGAACCTTCGCCTCCGAACATTACAGCCCCCCACTCGCTAGCACAATGGGGCTGAGTCAATGGTTAAATTACTGTTCACAATTTGCATGTCAAATCCTTGCAATTATTTTTCCCTGCCCTCATGACAGAATAGAGTTTTGAACTCCGTCTCACTTTGCATTTCAAATTACAACTTTAAACTGGGGAAACCGCATGATAAAATTCTTTTCTAATTGAACATACATCTTTCTTGACCATTCATCGGAGCGCTTTAAACTAAGCCATTTCCCGCTTGTTTATCGCCTTGTACTCCCTTGGCTCCATTCCCAAGCAATAAGTCAGTCACGACTGATTTACTGAAGGGAGTCTTAACCACACAAGCTATCGGCCACGGCAAGCCGACACAACGCTGCTGTCTTTTGAAGTCTCAGAGCTGCAGTGAGACCCCCAAGGAAATGCCACAGCCTGCTCTTCACTCTACACTGTGTTCTCTCACACAATTTGTCATTTCACAGCAAGGCACTGCTCTTCACAAATCCCACAAAGCTGCCACCAAATGTCTTGATATGGGCAAAATCTTCCTCGGGGCCAGCCCTTTGAGAGCAAATAATACCCAATTCAGCCCAAAATACAGGTTCTATTGTGCTGAGCAGTGATCTCATGCTAGTGACAAATGACACCTTTCAATAAGTTTTAGTATTTATTCTAAACAGTGAATTTCATATACATTTGGGATTCAAGTTAGAGAAGATTACAAAGCACAAAACTTAGAGAAATGCAAAATATAGAGAAACATAGAACTTAGATAAACATAAAGAAACATAGAGAAACATAGAGAAACACAGTCTTACGCCCCTTCAATCAGCACTGGGAGACCCTGGCCCTCATCAGAGGACAGCGCTGCAGGATGCCGTCAAGAGCTCCAAAATTCCGGGCACTTGATCTTGCACGAACCAAGTCCACAGGACGATCTCCCACCCGAGTCATGTGAGCATGTGTATTTTATAATCTCGTGCTGCCCGTCTGTGACGCACAGTTCCAGAACTTTCCCTGTGCAAAATATAGGCTGGCTCATGGAAAAAACCCAGCTCTGTTAATTTCCACTGTGCTTCTTCTGAGCCCCTCCCTGGCCCATCTGCGCGAAAGCTGAGGAATGTCTTATCAGTGCCTTCCCAGAGAAAAGGAAGATTAGCTTGGGGCCATGCAGGGCTACCGTTAGTGAGGCAGAATATTCTAGGGGAAGCAGGGATGTATTAACCCCATCTGCAAGCTCTAAAAGGCATGCACTCATAGCTTAGTGTTTATAGCGCTTAAGACTGGCTATCTAAGCGCTATATAGGTGCCATAATGTTCCAAACACTCCAAAAATACCTATTAGCTACAGAGCTAGGGCCCTCTCCCTGCCTGTCTATCCACAATGCATAATGTGACCTATCACTCATACTAGGCCTGCATATTCCTTGTAGCTCACTACTGCATAATGGAAGTGCTACAACAGACTACTGTCAGCATTTTTAGCACATACTTTGAATACACTATTGGCTTTCAGCGGCTAATGCTGTCATCTAAAGCCCTGATTGGCAAGGTTGCAATTTTGTGTATCACTACAAAGGGTGCTGCTGAAGACTGGATTCCAGGATGGTAAGCCTTTGTTCCCTTAGGCCCAGGATCAGAAGCAGAAGACACGATGAGCGTTCTGCTGCAGAGAATGCAGAATAACGCAAAGCAAGATTCATCCATCGGGTGTGGTTTAAATAGCCTCTTGTAGTGCTTAGGTGTCTCCTTCCACAGCCTCGCCTAGGTAAGAAAAGAGTTCCTGCTTTCCAGAAGAGTTCCAGTGTTCTGAACCTAGGGAGTGGCTCCTGCCCCACCCAACAGGAAAAGTAGTCCCAAACAGAAGAGGATCAGGGGCTCAACTGGCAGGTAAGTAAGCAGCATGGTCTGCTGCAGGTAAGTCCACCCAAGCATTATGAGCCCGGCGCTTCCAGCGCTGGGACTGGGCATCTTTATGAGCCTGGTGCCACTGGCGCCAGGACAGGGTGCAAAAGGTCCCAATTGGGACTGGCTGGCACTCGGAACCGGGGTTATGGGTCTGCTTCCAAGGGAGTCGGGCAAGTCCTGATCTTTTGGAAGCAGAGATCATGACAGCTAGTGACAAATGACACCTTCAAAAAGTTTTAGTATTTATTCTAAACAGTGAATTTCAGCAACATTTTGGGATTAAAGTTAGAGAAGATTACAAAGCACAAAACTTAGAGAAATGCAAAATATAAAGAAACATAGAACTTAGAGAAACATAGAGAAACACAGTCTTACGCCCCTTCAATCAGCACTGGGAGACCCTGGCCCTCATAAGCTAGCTGTAACAAGCCCTGCTCAGAGGACAGCGCTGTAGGGTGCCGACAGAGCCACAGATTCCGGACACTTGATCTTGCTCGAACCAAGTCCACAGATCGATCTCCCACCTGAGTCATGTGGGCATGCATTTTTATAATCTCGTGCTGTCAGTCCATGACGTACAGTTCCAGAACTTTCCCTGTGCAAAATATAGGCTTGCTCATGGAAAAACCCAACTCTGTGAATTTCCACTGTGCTCCTTTTCTGTGCCCCTCCCTACTTGGAGCCCATCTGCGCGAAAGCTCAGGAATGTCTTATCAGTGCCTTCCCAGAGAAAGAAAGGTAGGTTTACGTAGCCATGCAGGGCTACAGTTAGAAAGGCAGAATATTCTAAGAGAAGCCGAGATGAATTAACCCCATGTGAGCAAGCTCTAAAAGGCATGCACTCATAGCTTAGTGTTCATAGCGCTTAAGACTGGCTATCTAAGTGCTATATAGGTGCCATAATGTTCCAAACACTCCAATAATGTCTATTAGCTACAGAGCTGGGGCCTTCGCCCTGCCTGTCTATCTACAATGCATAATGCGACCTACCACCCCTACTAGGCCTGCATATTCCTTGTAGCTCACTACTGCGTAATGGAAGTGCTACAACAGACTACTGTCAGTATTTTTGGCACATACTTTGAAGAAACTATTGGCTTTCAGCGGCTAATGCTGTCATCTAAAGATCTGAATGGCAAATTTGCAATTTTGTGTATCACTACAAGTACTTTGAATGTTAGCCTGCTTCTCACTGTGATAGTATGGTGACTTGATTCATATCTACAAAGCTCCACACTGTGATAGTACTGTGACTTGATTCATATCTAGAAAGATCCACACCGTGATAGCATTGTGACTTGTTTCATATCTAGAAGAATCCACACCATGATAGTATTGTGAAGATTAGCCTGATCCTCACTATGATTGTATTGTGAATAGATTCATATTTGGAAAGTACCATACTGTGATAATACTGTGAAAGTCAACCTGCACCACACTAAGATAGTATTGTGATTGCTCGCCTGAGTCGTACCCCAGTGAATTATTCATACTGACGTGGTTCATATCTGGAAGGTAGCACACTGTGATGGTGTTGTGAATGTTAGCCTGCACCACACTGTAACAGTTTTGTGATTGACAACCAGCGTCGCACCCTAGAGATTTATTCATATCGACTTGAATCATATCTAAAAAGCTCCACACAGTGATAGTAATGTAAACCCTAGCCTGCACCATACTGTGATAGTATTGTGAATGTTAGCCTGCCCCTCACTGTGATAGTCTTGTGAATAGATTAATATCTGGAAAGCTCCACACTGAGATAGTGCTGTGAAGATTAGCCTGCGTCGCACATTAGAGAATTGTTCACAATGACTTGAATCACATCTAGAAAGTAACATATTGTGATAATGCTGTGAATGTTAGCCTGCACCACACTAAGATAGTATTGTGATTGGTAGCCTGCGTCGTACCCTAGTGAACTGTTCATACTGACGTGATTAATATCTAGAAAATAGCACACTGTGTTAATGTTGTGAATGTTAGCCTGTACCACACTAAGATAGTATTGTGATTGCTAGCCTGCGTCGTACCCCAGTGGACTGTTCATACTGACGTGATTCATATCTAGAAAGTACCACACTGTGATGGTGTTGTGAATGTTAGTTTGCACCACTGTGTAACGGTTTTGTGATTGACAAACTGCGTCGCACCCTAGAGATTTGTTCATATCGACTTGAATCATATCTTGAAAGCTCCTCACGGTGATAGTACTGTAAACATTAGCCTGCACCATACTGTGATAGTACTGTGATTGTTGGCCTGTACCACACTGTGATAATATTGTGATTGCTTACCTGCGTTGCATCCTAGAGAATTGTTCTTATCACACTGAGATGGTACTGTGAATACAAACCTGCACCGGCTACTACTGTCTATAGCCTGGGCCTCCCTCCCGCTCCCCAGGAGCCTTTATTCTAGACATCCTAAATACTGCCTGCAACTTTCTGAAGCCTAGGCCCCTTCCTGCTGTCTGGGTGCCTCAGATCTAGGTACTCATCTACTGCCTGCCACTCTTTGAAGCCTAAGCCATGCTCCCGTTATCAAGGTGTCTGAAATCCAGGTGCTCTAATCCCGTTATCCGGGTCCCTCAGATCTAGGTACTCAACTACTGCTTGCAAATCTTTGAAACCTAGTCTTGTCTCAAGTTATAAAGGTGGGTCAAGTCCAGCTGCTTTAATTAATATCTGCGACTGTTTGAAACCTGGCCTCTCTCCCACCGTTTAGATTTGTCAAATCTAGGATTTAAGCACTGAGGGCTATTCCCTACTTTAACATCAGTGAAACCTGGGCTTGCGCTATCTTGTCACCCCAATCCACTGGGCACAGCATCGATACCAACCTTAATTGAATCCTAGGACGCTCGACAACTAAGAACAACCAGCAGCCTCCACAGCTATTAATTGAAACCAACCAACTACCCTGCTTACCCTTCCCCATAGGCCCTAATAGCCGAACCAGACGCCGGAACCTAGTACCCCTCTTCCCACTGGACAGTGCTTCTACAGGAAAAACACTTAACCAAACGACCCAACAGTCAGATGGCAGTCGAGAGCCCCCAGGCATAGCAATAGAAGAAAAAACACCAATACTATCCTAGCACAGGACACGATATACAGCCATTTGCCCTGTAAATTCTGCACCAAGACCAATTGTCGCCACAGAGGACCGAAAATGCCCAGACGCAGAAATGTACGGCGACAAAGAGAGCAGGAACATGGAACAACCAATATGGATACATAAAGTCAACTGCCCCAAGTAGAACAGGCCTCGAATGCAGAACACATCCTGCAAAATACTGCTATTAACAGAACAAACATCATAAGAGAAAATTCCTTCTATCTTAGACCGTACCCCTCATGAAAACCACAGAATCTCGATTTCTCAACAACACTGACATCTCGAGACAAGCAAACAATCCCCCAAACAGCCAGAAAAAAGACAGGGATAGGAAGATTTCAACCCCCTCACCCCATACATCACAAGAACAGAAGGGCACTATCGATACCCACAACATACCATACGGGACGACGAAGCTCTAACAATCAAAATCCCAAGCACTAACCTAACAGACCGATTCAATGAAGAAGCAGCCTTAGCTGATCTTCAACCAATCGGCATCATTAGAGAAGCACTACGATTGATCAGCCCAACTATCAATTTACCAGACCACTTCAATGAAGAAGCAGCCTTCGCTGATTTTCATCCAATCAACGTCAACACAGAAGCACCCTGATTGAACAACCACAAAGCAAAACAAGGTACACCAAACAAACAAACCCAAACCGAAAAGATCCATTGCAATCTAATCAACGTAAGGTCAATGTCCAAACAGACCACTGACATCTACGACCTCCTATGTGACGGTGGTATCGACATCCTATTTGTAACTGAAACATGGCTAGATGACAACTACAAGATCACCCTCAACAACTGCCTGCCTGAGAACTTCAAATGCGTCCAAGCAAACAGGAAAACCAAAAGAGGTGGTGAACTGGCAATCATCCACAAGAAACACCTGGTTATCAAATTGGAAGACCCATTAAACATTGATAAATGCAAATCCTTATTCCTACGCCTATCAGTAAGCCACAAAACAAACCTGAAATTCATATTGATATACAGACCGCCAACCTACGATGCAACCTTCGTGGACGCCTTCCCAAAGTAATCACCAAACTAGCCATTGAGTATAATCATCTGATCGTCCTCAGAGATTTCAACATCTGGTTCGATGATGAAACCACAACCTCACAGAAATCTCTAACCAGCCAACTAGCAGCAATGAATCTACAACAACTAGTCAAAGGAGCAACCCACATGGCAGGTCATACACTTGACGCAATCTTCGCCAATAAAAATCTAATTACCACAGCACCAGCAATTCAAATACTCTGCAGCGACCACCTCATCATTCCCTCCATAATCACACTGACCACTCCAATAAAGAAGCACCAAGATAAAACACTGATCGGTATGAAAAGAAATTAAAGAACCATCAAATACTCCAACCTAACTGAACTTCTGGAACTCAACAAACCGCAAGCAACAACTAGGGAAGAAGCTGACCTGGACAAAAAAGTAGCTCTACTCCACAACTGGATCACAACAACGCTCGACGAAATCGCCAAAGAAAAACCTTTCAACCCTTCACGCAATAGAGCTACGGAAAAATGGTTCACCCCACTACTCAGCACCATGAAAAGGAAAAACCGAAAACTGGAACTAGAATGGAGGATCAAAAACGATTGTGGAAAAAAATTGAAATTGCAATAACATATCCGATCATACAAAAAAGAAATACAAAAAGCAAAAAGGAAATACTATGACAACCTGTAGTGATACACGAAATTGCAACCTTGCCAATCAGGGCTTTAGATGACAGCATTAGCCGCTGAAAGCCAATAGTGTATTCAAAGTATGTGCTAAAAATGCTGACAGTAGTCTGTTGTAGCACTTCCATTATGCAGTAGTGAGCTACAAGGAATATGACAGGCAGGGAGGGCCCCCAGCTATGTAGCTAATAGGTTTTTGGAGTGTTTGGAACATCATGGCACCTATATAGCGCTTAGATAGCCAGTCTTAAGCGCTATAAACACTAAGCTATGAGTGCATGCCTTTTAGAGCTTGCAGATGGGGTTAATACATCCCTGCTTCCCTTAGAATATTCAGCCTCACTAACGTTAGCCCTGGCCCCAAGCTAATCTTCCTTTTCTCTGGGAAGGTACTGATAAGACATTCCTCAGCCAGCGCAGATGGGAACAAGGGAGGGGGTAGGAGCGAGCAGGGAGCATCTCAGAGAGAGCTGGGTTTTTTCCATGAGCCAGTTGCACAGGGAAAGTTCTGGAACTGTGCGTCATGGTGACTGACAGCAAGAAGTTATAAAATATCCATGCACACATGGATCAGGGGGAGATCGCCTGTGGACTTGATTCGTGTACAGTCAGGTGCCCGGAATTGGCTCTCACGGTGTCCTCCAGCCTTGTTTTTCTATGAGCGGGGCTTGTTTTACAGCTAGCTTATGAGAAACCCAGGTCTCCCAGGGCTGATTAAGGGACGTAAGACTGTGTTTCTCTATGTTTCTCTATATTTCTCTATGTTTCTCTATGTTTATCTAAGTTCCATGTTTCACTATATTTTGCATTGCTCTAAGTGTTATGCCTTGTAATATTCTGTAACTTGAATCCCAAATGTATATGAAATTCACTGCTTAGAATAAATATGCTAATAACACTTTGAGGGTGTCATTTGTCACTTGCATGAGATCACTGCTCAGCACAATAGAACCTGTATTTTGGGCTGAATTGGGTATTTTTGCTCTCAAAGGGCTGGCCCCGAGGAAGATTTTGCCCAATATCAAGACATTTGGTGGCAGCTTTGTGGGATTGTGAAGAGCAGTGCCATGCTGACATGACAAATGGTGTGAGAGAACACAGTGTAGAGTGGGGAGCAGGCTGTCGCATTTCCTTGATGGTCTCACTGCAGCTCTGAGACTTCAAAAGGCAGCAATGTTGTGTCGGCTTGCCGTGGCCGATAGCTTGTGTGGTTAAGACTCCCTTCATGGGATTGGTGCCAGGGAGTACAAGGCAATAAACGAGCGGGAAATGGCTTTGTTTAAAGCACTCCGATGAATGGTTAAGAAAGATGTATGCTCAATTAGAAAAAGAATTTTATCATGTGGTTTCCCAAGTTTAAAGTTGTAATTTGGAATGCATAATGAGACGGAGTTCTCATCTCTATTCTGTCATGAGGGCAGAAAAAAAAAAAAAAAAAAAAAATAATTGCAGGGATTTGACATGCAAATTGTGAATAGTGATTTAACCATTGACTCAGCCCCAGTGTGCTAGCGAGTGGGGGCTGTAATGTTCGGAGGCGAAGGTTCGTTTTTTTTTTTTGATATATGCTTTTGAAGGGTTGGCATTCCTGAATAATGAGGAAGGGGAATGAGCCATGCTTAGGAGAATGAGTAACATCTGTGCTGAGAGCCTAAAGAGTTTTTTCTTTCTTTTGGCAACTGTAAAATTCCATGTGCTAATGGTGGCAAATTCTGTTTAAAGGAAACACACTAAAATGGTTATATTGCATTTTAGGCTGTGCCATGCTTATATTGGGTGAGAGACTCACTTAAAAGGAAAGTGAGTGAATGTTATTTGGATTTTCGATTTTTGTGTACTGATTTGAAATTGCAGAACCAGCTTGCAATGGTTGGGGGGAAAAACAATTTATATTTTTCTAAATTGCCCCTGGAGTATTTTTGACTGTCTCCATGCTATGCCATGGATTTGTGCTGTTGCCTTATAAGTGATGTATGCTTTGGAAATAGTGACCTGTTGACTGTGATACATGGGGAAAAATGTTGTTGACACATTAAACAGCCCACAAGCAATAGAGTGTGGGTTGTTCTTGCAGAAAAAAAAAACGTGCAGGGAGCTGCACTAAATATGGCATTTTTATTTTTTAAATGCACTGAACTGAGTGGTTATAGTTTGGCAATGGTACAACAGAATGAAACATCTGTGTGTGATAAGATAGCACAAAGATTTAATGGGTTGTGAGTTCTCTTGAAAGATCGCACATTACAAGAAAAAAAAGACGCTTTGACATTTTGCAAAATTACATGGAGTAGAAAAATGACAAGAAAAGTGCCGCTTTTGAAAACAAGAGTCTTGCTGTGTGTGCAGAGCTTGTGCCTTGAAGCTGTCTTGGGCGAGGTGTGTGAAGGCAAACAAAAGCAGAAACAGTACAAGAAAGAGTTAATTTGGATGAATTGTCTGAAACGAGTGAAGCCGCCACAGTATAAGAGTTATAGGCAAAAGAGATAAGCTGCGTGCTAATGGCGCTGCCAGGTGCACACGAAAGATAAACATGCCTGCATTCCTGAGGAAGGGGGAGCAAAAACAGAGAGCTGTTCAAAAAGTAAAGAATTTGCCCAGTAAACTGTGGTACGGAGCAAAGGCTTCATGCAGGATGGCAGACGGGCACATCACATCTGAACATTTACCTATGCATCTGTGAATGGGCCAAGAAAAGACAGCTGCCCATTCCAACAGACATTACTGTGCAAACCGCATTCCCATGTGATGTGATGTGAAGTGAAGTAAAGCGCTATTGCTGTGCAAGCTGCATTCCAATGCTCCATGTGATGTGAACTGAAGTAAAGCGCTGTGCACTGGAGAAGAAACCTCTAGGCGCTTTGAGAAGAGAAAATACACATCTGGCAAACTGCAAGCTACATTGCCAGGGATGGAGTAACTGACAAAGACATTATGGCCTTCCAGATGGAAGCAAAACTGACAAAAGTGCTTAGCCGTTTTGCAAGAGACAACATGCAGAGCGGGGCTTTGAAGTACAACATGAACACTGCACATTAGCCATGATCCAGAAGCCACACGGCTTAGTGCAAGAATGAATGATTTGTTGAAGCAACAAAAGAAACTGACTCAGACTATCGCACTCAAAGGAGTGGTTCAAAAACAGCAAACGCCCTTTGAAAAAATGGAGTGATGCCAGCAGGGCAACCTAAACCAAGATCATGGGACACTGGAAGCAAGTTGGCGCCTGGCATTGGTGATCGCTTTGGTGAAAAAAGAAAAGCATTGTGCGACCTGGGTACTTACTATATGGCTTTGTAAAAGCACAGATCAGTCTGAGGTACCATTGACCAGCTATGATTGCATTGCACAAATGAGTTTGTGATTAGGCAGTTACACCCCGTATGGTTGAGTGTAAATAAGCCCCCAGAAACATGCAGAAAGGTGATAAATAATTGCAGTAGCAATGACAAAGTGTGTAGTTACCTGATGAGACTTTTTGAAGATGGGGGTGGTATTATGGGAAGGGGTGGATAACGCTGATATTGAAGTTTTGATGACATCCTAACATTTCTGTTTGTATTTTGCCTAGGCAAAGCACGACAAGACATTTCATAATATAGGAAGATAATGTGCAGTTTGTGGGTGACACTGATCAAAGAAGGGTCAGACGCATTCTCAGAGAAAGCGAGCCACTGCGACATGCTATTTCAACTTTAACGTGCCCTGCACCGCACTCAATGCTGTAACCTGCGAATAGTGTCCAACAGAGTAATAACTTTTACTGAATTGGCACGATGCAGACTTGGCTAATTATCAAGTATTTGATGCTACACATTTAAATGACATGTTTTGCCCTTTCTTGTTTAAAGGACTATGGACAATGAATTGTGGACTGTAACATCAGGCACCACATACAGCTGTGTGACACAGCAATTGAATGCTAACACATTGAAAAATGGTTTTTAAATGCACTGTTGAGATGAATCTGAAAAAACCAAATGGTTTTCCTCTTCCAACTGAATGGCTTTAACCAGAGATGTTTTGTTTTTTGAAAAAAAAAATATTCTACATTGCACGTAGGCAGGAGAATGATTTATGAACTGTTGGGGCAGCAGAATTATGCAAGCAGGAGCGTAATTTATTTTGAGATAAGATGGGTGCGCACATCAAAGTCACCTGTGCGTAGGTTAAGATTCTTAATTGAAGTAATGCTGCCAAGTGTATGAGCTATAATTTGAAATGGTAATCTTTGAAACACTGGATACTTTTACAGCCAGCTTAAGGCAGGTAAATGAAACCATGACTGACTTGATGTTTGATTTTATGACACAGAGTGTGACACGGTTTTTTGTTAAACCAACCAGTTTCATGTTTTTGTGGGGACAGCTGTCTCCAGCACACTAATGCAAAGAGTCACCTTTTGATTGTAAACATTTGGAATAATTCTTTGGAAAAGCGCTGCAAATGAGTATCCACATGGAATTGCTAGAGTACTGGCCTGGCACATTGTCAGGCATCTTTTGTCACTGAATGGATACCATTTGTTTAATTTGTCTAATGTGATGTTTTTCTGACCAAGAACTGCAGCGAGTGTTCTCGCCAAGATTTAATGAACTATAACTTGACTAAATGAATTTTTTCCATGGTGTGATGAAACAGCCACTGCCGGATAGTAGTATGGTGTTTGTGGCTAAAGTTAATATTGTATATGGTAGATATCCCACTTGAAGAAGGGTATTCTCCAAGTCACAGAAGGTAGACACTGTGAACCTGTTAGATTTTCCAGTGGTAAGACAACATGTAAATTGTAGACTGGTAATGCACACCTTCATTATTACAGTGCTACACTTAGACATAGATTTATCATGAGGCAATGTTTCCTTAGTACTACCAAGCTGCTACAAATGGAGTCCATTTCTATGGCCCATCACTAGAGTGCGTGTAGCTAGGGAGCTAGATTCATTAATTGCAGGAGCTTTATATGCTTGTGACATAGAAACTGTGCACTATAAGCTAGCCACTATGGGTTCTGATGCCAGCTCTGCTATAGAACTTCTGGCCTAGTGGGGCCCATTGATATGCCCAGCACTGCTACAAGTATTGACAGCCAATTGAAGATAACAGAATTTTAGACATGAAGACATTTTTGTCTGCCATAGGGCAGGTCAACAAGACTGCTAAATACACACAATGCATTGTATGGCAAACATTGTTAAATCAGCAGGTGTTGGCTTTTTACTGGGTGGGGGCGACCATCCTCCACACACTGGCACGCAGAGCTACAGTTACCAGCATACATATGGATTGAATTGCTTGCTTTTGATTGCATGAATAACACATGCCATGCTTTGATGTAAATTAGTAGAATTGTTTTTATTTAGACAACCTGGTGCCCATGGGTTCACCTTGTTCACGAAATTAGATGGTTTCTGGTTGGGTTCCACCTACCTGGGGGAAGTGTCTAGTCACACAGCCCATAGTCACGCTTGAATGCCCTGGGATCAGGGGGAGGGTAGGCCCTTAGAGTGAAAGGCTGCCAGGTTTTAGAATTGGTAACCATACATAAATGCAATAGTGCATTGTAGATTAGACTACACTGGATTGCCTTGACATTTTAACTGCATGCTGCTTTTTAACTGACAATCAGTTATACAAAATTGATTTAGGTATTTTTGTGTAGGCCAGGTTTTGGCTAGAGTAAATGTCCATGTTCACTTGGCGTAGGTATTTTTGTGTAGGCCAGGTTCTGGCAAGAGTATATGTCACTGTTCACTTTGTGTACATTTTTGTTTAGGTAGTGTTTTACCTTGCATGCCACGCTAACTAACCGCTAGAAGATAGTTTGCTTAAACCTCTTGCAAAGCCCCAAGGTCTTTATCGCTGCACTAAATACTATATTGATAGGTATTAGTCAGCATTTTGTCGCACACACGTTGAATAGGGGTGGAATGTAGTGATACACGAAATTGCAACCTTGCCAATCAGGGCTTTAGATGACAGCATTAGCCGCTGAAAGCCAATAGTGTATTCAAAGTATGTGCTAAAAATGCTGACAGTAGTCTGTTGTAGCACTTCCATTATGCAGTAGTGAGCTACAAGGAATATGACAGGCAGGGAGGGCCCCCAGCTATGTAGCTAATAGGTTTTTGGAGTGTTTGGAACATCATGGCACCTATATAGCGCTTAGATAGCCAGTCTTAAGCGCTATAAACACTAAGCTATGAGTGCATGCCTTTTAGAGCTTGCAGATGGGGTTAATACATCCCTGCTTCCCTTAGAATATTCAGCCTCACTAACGTTAGCCCTGGCCCCAAGCTAATCTTCCTTTTCTCTGGGAAGGTACTGATAAGACATTCCTCAGCCAGCGCAGATGGGAACAAGGGAGGGGGTAGGAGCGAGCAGGGAGCATCTCAGAGAGAGCTGGGTTTTTTCCATGAGCCAGTTGCACAGGGAAAGTTCTGGAACTGTGCGTCATGGTGACTGACAGCAAGAAGTTATAAAATATCCATGCACACATGGATCAGGGGGAGATCGCCTGTGGACTTGATTCGTGTACAGTCAGGTGCCCGGAATTGGCTCTCACGGTGTCCTCCAGCCTTGTTTTTCTATGAGCGGGGCTTGTTTTACAGCTAGCTTATGAGAAACCCAGGTCTCCCAGGGCTGATTAAGGGACGTAAGACTGTGTTTCTCTATGTTTCTCTATATTTCTCTATGTTTCTCTATGTTTATCTAAGTTCCATGTTTCACTATATTTTGCATTGCTCTAAGTGTTATGCCTTGTAATATTCTGTAACTTGAATCCCAAATGTATATGAAATTCACTGCTTAGAATAAATATGCTAATAACACTTTGAGGGTGTCATTTGTCACTTGCATGAGATCACTGCTCAGCACAATAGAACCTGTATTTTGGGCTGAATTGGGTATTTTTGCTCTCAAAGGGCTGGCCCCGAGGAAGATTTTGCCCAATATCAAGACACAACCCAATCTTCAAAGCACCAAACACCCAAAGGAACTCTTTAAAATCACAAATGAAATACAAAATCCACCAGGCTGCAACAACGTGCCAATACCACCGAAGAAGAAACTATGGAATGACCTAGCAGAACACTTCAAAAACAAAATTATTACCATAAAGCAAACCATACAAAACAGACCATGCGATCGGATCAGACTGTGGATCTGACCTGGCCTTACGAGGCACGCCTGCAACAAACTCTGAAGCTTCCCCGAAATATCAGTGGAGACTTTCGTCAAACTGGTAAATCGAAGCAACAAAACAGGGTCTCCTGCGGATCCCTGCCCCCCAGACACATAAAAATCAATCCTCAAACAAGGAACACCCATGGAATACCACAGGAATGTCTTCAACCTCTCAATCTCAACAGAGAAAGTGCCACAATCCTTCCAATCAGCGTACATCAGGCCACTACTCAAAGATATAGCATGAAATGTATATGACCTCTCGAATTACAGACCCATCTCCAACATCCGTATCCAGCTAAACTGCTTGAAACATACATATACAAAACTACTCTAGAATACGTAGAAGAGCACTGCTTACTAGACCAGGCACAAGTAGGCTTTAGACCAATGAGAGGAACGGAATCGGCACGCCTCTCAATAAGGGATGACCTAAAAGCAAACGCAGACTCGGACAACAGTACTGCCTTAATACTTCTAGACCTCTCTGCTGCATTTGACACAGTTAACTACAACATCCTCATCATGAGATTGGAAGGACTGGGAATCACTGACAGTGCCCTACTTTGGATAAAATCCTTCTTAACAAACATGACAGAGTCCATATGGATGAAACCGTTCAAATCCAACCCTAGAGAATGCACATGCGGAGTACCACAAGGATCATCCTTCTCCCCGTTATTTTTCAACATCTACCTATCTCAGCTAATCAAAATCATCACAAGACATGACCTCACTTGCTACAACTATGCTGACGATACTCAAATAGTTTACAAAATACCAGACACTCAGGAAGAAAACACGACATTAGAGAACTGCCTTCATAGCATTTACCACTAGATGAACTCGAACTACCTCAAACTCAACCCAGACAAAACAGAAATAATGATCATCACAAAAAACTGAGGAAACAACCACTACATCCCTTGGCCAAGGGAACTGTATACAACCGCAGCCCCATCGTCGATTGTAAAAAACCTGGATGTCCTGATGGACAACAAACTTTTTTCTAGAGCCACAACTAAACGCTCTACTCACTCTTGACAGGAATAAGGGGATATTAGGCCCGGGGCAGTCGGTAGCCGTGATTAACACAGGAAACGTCATTGGTTGGATAAACAACAACAAGGCAGACCAAGTAGTAATTTTTAAGCAAATCCCCTTACTTCGCTCTATTACCACGGATGACATAGACGCCATTTCTCTACCAGCGCATAAAAATCTACGTATGGTATGTAACTTCAACTCCGAGATGGTGGCGGACATGGTTAGAGCACAAGAAAAGAATTTTGAATCACTGGGATTTAATTTGCGGACACTTTCTAGTGTCAAGGAGGCTGATATCTTCCTTGCATATAAGGAATCTGTTGTGAATCCAGTGGGTCCAACGATAAATATTGGCTCAAATCCTTCTATAACCTCTGCACCTGTTCTGTGCTTGATATCCAGTCTCTTGAGTAATGGCCAGGATTGGTCCTGGCTACAGCCAGCCCTTAAAACCCTAGAGACTTCCTGCGCATGAATTTAACTAACATCTGTCCTCGTATTTATCTATTCCAGGAAACCATGATGGATGACCATCAGAGCATAGAGGGTTTTCACACATTTTCCCACCCTGCCTCTAGGGGTACGGTGGGACGTCCTAGTGGGGGCTTGACTATAGCCGTAGATTCCAATTTCGGGTTTAAGTGTAGGGGGGTATGTAGTGTGGGCTGGCTTTTGGGCATCGCTCTGGATACCGATAAAGTGTCAGATCCTATATTGGTGTTGAACCTCTACTGGAATCCTCTAAAGGTACCTTTTGAGACAGTGGAGGAGTCTCTCAGTGAAATACTAGGGGAATGGTGTAAGAAAGGGTTTGGACATCGCATTGTGTTGGGAGGGGATTTTAATTCACTGTGCGCAGAAGGTACGGATTGGAATGACAGGGAAGCCATTCCTAAGATCCTCTATCTGAACCTTGCCAGGGGGATACGGTGGGCTACCTTCTTGGATGGCTGGGATTTGGGAATGTTGGACCACCCTTACCATGCGAAAGAACCCAAACACACGTGGAGAAGGGGCTCCTATGGTTCTAGGATTGATTTCATCTATGTGTCTAAGGTTTGAAATCAACGTTTGGGAACCTGATTCACATAGACACTGATTTGGGGGATCATATACACTTAGACTGACTTTGGTCCTTCCGGCTATCCAAGTAAGACCGGCTCTTATGGGTCTGTCTTTGGCAAATCAAGGGAGATCGGTTAACTGGAACCATAATACCATTAGGAGATTTAACACATTCCTTACAGAATATTTAGCGAAAGCCGCCCATTTTGAGTTCAGGGATAGCTTTCTTTTACAAGGTGGAAACCTATATAATAACATCATGCTTACTTGTGCATTTAAAATCAGTAAAGCGGGTAGCAAAACCACCAATAAACCAGAGACCTTTAGATGGGATGACAGAATCTACAATTCAAAAATTAACAAAGGAAGGGATTTGGTGGCTCTCCAAAAACAGTCCCTACCGTCAAGGGTGTTTATGGTTCTGAAGAAAAAGTTAATCATGAAACATATAAATCTTGTGAAATCGCTTAGGATGGACCATTACTTGAACTCCCACCAGTCCATGATGGAAAGTCTCTGCAAGGGCATGGATGGCAAATTCTGGGCTACTGTTAATAGAATCTTAGTCCCCTCTAAGGACAGCCTAGACTGTCCTATCCAAGCCGCGCTTGGACTACATCCTACTCCAACAAATGTGCTCTTCCTGCGAAATTTGAAATAGGTACTAGCATGGATTTGGGACCCCCCTGTTAAGGGAGCATGTACTTGGGACCACGAGGATATTGTATGGGCGATACACAAACTGAAGCCATCTAGAACCCCGGCCCTGACGGCATCCCGCCCTTCGTAATCAAGGCTGCCACTGAGCTATGGGCCAATCTTTTAAAACCAGTATTTGATCACATTTCTGAGACGCAGACAGTACCAGATTCTTGGGTCCAATCTATCATCATGCCCATACACAAAAAGGGTGAGGTCTTGAATCCAAGTAACTATAGACTCATAGCGCTCATTGGTGCAGAAAGGAAAGTCTTTGCCATCCTGCTCTTAAGGCACCTCAATAAAGTGGTCAGATATAATTTGCATCTAAGCAAATTCCAAGTTGGCTTCAGGGAAGAGCTGGGAACTAATTTGAACGCAACGATTCTGGCTCACCTAAGAGATTGTGTTCATCAGGCCAATATTGGAGATGTGTTTATAGCATCATTGGACCTCTCAAATGCTTTCGATGGAGTAATAAGATCGAGACTGTGGTAAAAAATGCTGGCTTTAAAGATCCCTCGTAAAATAGTTCAACTTCTTGCATTACTCCATACGAACACATCCATCAGGTTTCGTTTGCCTAAGGAGGGTGCTTTGTCTGGGGAAATAGCCACTTATGTGGGGGTCAAGCAGGGCTGTTCACTGGTGCCTATTCATTTCAACCTGTACGTGTGCAATGTGGAGGGAGTGTGGCAGGGACCTTCAATCGCGCCGGCCAGATTGGGGAGGAGAAGGTTTGCAGATTCTCTCTGATTCTGATAAGGCGTTATTATGTTGCTAAATGCGAACCTATTCTACTTTATGGCCTCGATATCTGTACCCATGACATGAGCTCAATTCTCAATACCATTCAGGGAAAGTTGTGGAAAGAGCTAGTGGGCTTATCGATGGTTGGGCCCAATGCAGCTATTCGCCACAAGCTTTGCCTTATATCCCTTAAAGCGAGGTACCTCTGGAAACAACTTTCCCTGTATATGAAAATAAGTGACCCTCCCCAGAATTCTCTTTATGAAACGCTAAGAGAGGTGGCTAGATCCGAAACAGTCCCTTCTATGATAAAGTTCTGTGATGGGATGAACTTAATACTTCGGTCCTTAGGACTTACTGAAGAAGATTTTATACAACGCCCATGATTAGTGAAGAGGTTCCTCCTTAGGGCTGACACGGTGGAAACGGTCGACAGTGTTAACTCTTATGCTACCTATAAAGAATATTCAAATTTTTGCCACGCAAGGGAATGTTTGCCCCTTTATTTGCAGAGGTTTCTGTGTGAGAAGGGAAGAACAAGCTGCATGCGTTTTAGGCTCAACCAGCTACCGACCCTCGAGAGGATAATACACTGGGGTATTAACAGTGGTCCTAGGCCGGAATTCCTAGACTTGGGGTGTTGTTTCTGTGGGGATACCAACTCCCAAGAGACACTTGAGCACTTAGTGCTTGGGTGCTCGTATTTCGAGTCTATACACATCTTGACCCTCAAAGATAGGTACAAGAAAGATTCAGAGTTCTCAGTGAATCTATTCTGGAATAGATGCATCTGGGGTTTAAACATATCCCTAATCGTGGCATTGAATGCACTTTTGCACGGTATAACTAAAGGCTTAGGCCAAATGAACTTGGTTACATAAACGACATTTTATGGATGTGGGAACTTTGGACTTATCTAATGTATTCTGCAATTTGATTGATGTTTACCTTATTTTCTGTGATGAATTTTATATACAGGCATATGTGATGTATTATGTAATATGGATTTTTTAAAATTAATTATGTATTTTATATGATATTTTTTCTATATGTTGTGTAAGGTTTTCTGTGAACTAAAAATGCAACAATAAAAAAAAAAAAGAACAAGCAGTTCAAAGCTGGTCCTGGAACAGCTGTGTGCATAAAAGGTGAACTTACCTTTACGGAAGGCGGCCTAATGCTGCAAGGACTGACAATGGTGGTCCCTACGGCTCTGATTCCAAGAGTGTTGGAACTGGTGCACCCTGGACACCAGGGAATTGCGGAGAGTAAGGCGTGTTTGTGGCTTACTGTGTCGTTTCCTGGCCTTAGGGAGAGTGTGAATGCTACGCGAAGGTATGAATTTGGTGCCAAGCAACAGCTCTGAAACAGAGAGAACTGCCAATCGAGTCCATGGCGAAGAGCAGAGAACTGTGGGAGAGCATCCACATGGACTTTGGGTCAACATGCAGAGACAGTAATTTCCTAGTAATTGTAGACCAATGGTCTCGTTACCCAGAGGTCGAGTTCATCAAGTCCACGGCACTTACTGTTGTTATCCCAGTGATGGAGAAGGTGTTTGCACCCATGGGTTTCCACGGGAAGTGTGTTTCCGACAATGGTCCCCCCTTCCACAGTGAGGGTTTCTCCGAATTTCTGCAATCCTGTGGGGCCCATCACTGGATAATCACTCCTGTGTGACTAAGAGCGAATGTGGAGGCCGAAAGACTCATGCAAACTTTTAATAAAGGGTTCAGAATTGCACATGGACAAGGGACATGTTTGCAGAGGGCGCTATACCAGTTGCTGTTAGAATATTGCACCCCCCATTAATCTACTGGTGTGCCCCCGGCAGAGGCTCTATTTTAGAGGTGTCCCCGAGGATTCCTCCCGGACCATGAGAATCGTAGTCCAGGTGTGATTGACGACTAGCTGGTTCAGGAGGAAAGGGAGAGAGTGAATGAAAAGGAAAATGTGAGAAGAGGGTTGCAGTACTATCCTTTATCCAGTGCTTAATTTGTGGGGGTGGTTGCCGGTGCCCAACACCGGCACTCTTTTTTGGGCACCGGAACTCATGCGGGGTCAGCGCACGTGCAATTGCTTTGTTTGTTCTTCCACTTCGCTTTGCTTCGATTATAAATCATTGGAATTTGTCATTCTGATCTCGATCTCTCTCGTGCTTGCAGGCTGCAGGCCATGGCTGGCTGGGCGTAGGAGGGGCCAGCAATAGCAATGGACAACAAACTGTTACAAACAATAGCCAATGAAAACTACCATTCTGTTGTTACTATGCAGTATTTGATGCATTCTGCATAGTAACACAGAATGTGCAGTTTTCATTGGCTGTTCTTCTGAGCCAGTGAAATTACATGGTGCCATGTTGTTGTTGCCACAGGAGGCAGCGCAGCGCCACCTTCATTTCACAAGTTACTTTGAAGTGAAGGTGTCGAGGCGTGGCGTCGTCTGTCCTGACTTGTGAGAGAGAGAGCCTTCCCTGCTGCACTGCGTGGTGCGGCCTAGTTGCTTCCTGCGGCCCCCTCTGCCTGCTTTTTCATTTGTGTGGGTGCCAGAGTGCACACCCGCCCCCCCCCCAACCCTGAGGCCCCGACAGGAGACCAAGTCCCAGCCGGCAAAGCAGGTAAGTCACTTTTTGTTGCGTGATGTGAAGCCTAAGCCTGTCAGTCAAGTGATCAGGCAAGGAAGGCCAAGGTCGGGGCCTGGGTGGCGGCACAGTCCCCTAGTGGCATCCTGACTGCCCAGGAGTCAGGACCCCACCAGGGGCCCGTCCGTCCACAGGCTTCTGTCTCTGTGACCTGTGTGCAGTGTGCTGTTGACTGCAGTCAGTGCCAGGCCCAGGCCAATTTTTCCGACCAGGGGCTGCCGGCTGCCGCAGACTGAATCGGATGACTCTGCCACGGGTGGCTGGGCCCATGGATTGTGCCCAAAAGTATGTTTTTTACTTTTTTCTTTGAAAACCTGACCTTCCGTGGGGCCGGTGGCCGGGGCCCCGTCCCACAGGAGGTAGATTTTAAAAGAAATAACTTATTTTGAGTGGCGGCTGTGGCCCATCACTTTGAAAGTGATGGGCCCCAGCCACCCAAATATATGTTTTTTCTTTTAAAATCTTACCTTCTGTGGGGCCACTGCACCGCGCACCTATTTTTGTCATCAGGCTCAGCATGGCCGTGGCGGTGGTGGCCCCACCGAAGGTAGCCTAAGTGATTGAGGCAAGGCAGGGCAAAGCCCAGGACCGGGCGGGGCACGGGCGGCAGCGTGGTCCCACTAGTGTCTGCCACAAAAGGAATGAATTGTCGTTTGCAACTTTGGCCACTTTTTCATTGGTGCCGAGCCCGACTCGAGACAATTGTATGCCCTAGTCCGACCCTGGATAGCATTCATCTAAGCGAAACATGAACTTTGAATTTTTGCCTGAGTGTTTCCGTTCTTCCTTTTAATGTTATCGGCCTCATTAGTTCACAAACGAGCTTCAGCGAGGGGACCCGGAATGGTGCACGTGTTCTGCTGAAACCGAACCGGCTGCACTTCGTGAGAAAAGCCCATGCAAAGACGAACTTCCGAAATGCCATTTCAGGCTTAAAGATACACACATTGAAACTAGACGGGGATAAACATGGTGCTAATCTGTCGTCATAAATAAAAGCACTAGTTGAGTATTCATGTATAATTCTCAACCGTCTTTTGCTGTCATTTTTTTACATAATTCCAGCGCATGTTTTCTGTCCTGATGTGTGGTTTATACACCAGATGTGACCTTAACCTGGGTACAATACGCTCAGAGCATGTGCTCCGAATGAGAGCACATGCAATCCTAGATAGGGAGGTGGGTGTCTGTTACACCCTGCAGTTTAGTGAAGTATGTCAAGAACATGTCAGTGGGAAGGAGATATCCGAATATGCATTCTCCTCTGGTTCCAGAATATTGGATGACAAAACATATTTAGTTTATTAATATGGGTTAGGGTGGAAAGAGGCCCTAAAGCAGAAGTAGCACAGGCCGTTGATTTCACAACAATGTCTTGCAGAAATTACTTTTTCCAAGTTATACAACACCATGCTCAATGCTGAAGGAAGGGTGAAGGGGATGCATTTATGAGATGTGATGACTGAAAAGGGCTTGAGAGTAAATTGATTACACAAAACACCTGGATGAGGTCACTGAAGAACGGGCCTAGGGGAGGGTGCTCTTCCTTGAGGTAACCGATTAACAATATTTGGTGTACTTTAACAGACAGTCAGATGGGGCAGAAGGGGTAGAGACAAATACAGTGCAACTGTGACTGAAACAGAATGCTTTATTTATTTGCATTTTTAAAGCGCTCACACAGCCCGGCGCATCGAGGTGCAGTTACAGGAGGAGCATGTCTTAGTTGCGTATTTACTACTAGCCTGTGCCAGCAGTTGCTGCAGGGCCAAACATGTGACATGGAGCAGCAGCAGTGTGATGGGCGGGTGGTGGGCCGATCTAGGTAGGTATAGCACTGAACTGGCGCGGCCGGCGCGCCCACGCTGAGGGTGGCGCTGCAGCCGGCATTATGGGGGCCAATATTTTTTGGGCACTGGCACTTCTTTTTTTACAAATTAAGCACTGCCTTTATCCATGGGGATGCAGTACTAGTGTGCTTAAAACACCCTGGTGGGAAGTTGTCAATCACTTACGAGTCCATACCTTTTTACATTGTAGATATGAAAGGACCTATGGTGACAGCGTCAGATGGTCATGAGACGGTGAGACAAAATTCCTGTTTCTTTAAGAAGCTGGTGGGATCGACTGCAAGAGAAGGTGACGGTAACCCTGCATGGAATGCCTCCCCTACGAATACAAGACGGAGTGCAGATAGTGAGTGCGAAGATGATGAACAGCCGACTGGTGAAGAGAATACTGCTAGCCCCCAAGGTGAAAGATGCTGTCAGGAACCTACCACTCCCGGTTGAGACAGCGAGAAGAAAGAAATCCCATAAGAGAGCATTGTTGTCGCCCTGCACATCTGCAAGACTATGTGGTGGATGGGTGACGAGATGAGTGCCTGTTCCATGTTGAAAGTTTTATGAGTGACATTTAAGTCATAAGTGTTATATGGCCCCCCCCAGTGGGCCTCGTACGAAGGTAGCCCCAGGCCCCACAGATGACACAGGAGACAATGTTAGCCATCCGGGCTCTGCTCCTCCACTGATGTACCGTAGCAGGGACACCCCATTTATTCACGTGACAGAGTTATGTCCCTCCGTTGCGTGCTTTTTAAAGCACCCACACCACACTCCTCCTTTTTCATAACAAAAACAAGAAGAGTGTAACACAATTCAACATCAATAACTGTTATAAAATGTGTACCAACAATCAACCAGTGTCCCATCACAGTTATGAGTCCAGCTCATAGTCATTTAGACGGGAAGGCCTACATCGGCTGGTGCATTGTGGGTAGTGTCTGCCCCCTCCCCAGCTCAGCCTCTCCTCGGTCCACCGGTTCTTGGGGACTGCCACCCCCTCCACCTTCATCAGGCTCTTCCTCACACCCACTCCATGGCGTGATGCTCCTATGACTGCCTTCACCTACTTTCTTGAAGAAACTACTGTTCCTCGTGACTGTAGTTTTCGCATCAGACGTATTCACCATTGAGCCTTTCACCTCTAATACGCCCATCGGACTGGGCTCATATGACAGTGATAGCTTCCCTTGCGGATGTTGATTCCTCACAAGCACTTCATCTCCCGGAGCCAACTGATGTGTCCGGAGACCTCTCAGAACGTTCTCACCCTCATTTCTGGCGGTCCTGTCTTTGGCCACCTTCTCGTCGTCGATCTTCGCAGGCGCCCTCTCTCTAGAGTCTGGTAACAGTCCTCTGGGACATCTTTTGAACAGCGTCTCTGCGGGTGCAACGCCAGTTGAGCAGTGGGGAGTCGCTCGATACTCCCTCAGGAATTGATAGAGGGCTCTCTTCAGGCACTGGCTCTGTTTGTGGGCATTGCGGAACACCTTGTAGAGGGTTCGCATGAAGAGTTCAGCTTCACCGTTCTCCCTGAGCCACACTGGCGATATCTTTTGATGGTGAATGCTGCACTCCCTCAGGGATTGGCCAAAACTCTCTCCTTGAAAAGGTGCCACGTGGTCCGAGCATACCACTTACGAGAAGCCATGCATGGCAGATACTTTTTCCAGTGCCGCTGCAGCATAGTCAAATGCCACCGACTCAAGGAACTCCACTTCGGGGTATCTTGTCCATTGGTCGATCACCACAATGAAATGCGTGTCTCTTCCAACTGAGCCGAAGTCCACATGCACATTTTCCCAGGTTTGTGAGCTTCGGGGCATGGACTCTATCAATGGTTCACGTTGCAACAGGACTGCCGCTTGACACTACACGCACGAGGCCACAAACTCATCCACTCGCTTCTCCAGGTTCGGAAAACACACCTGAAGTCTCAGGCGTGCTTTAGTCTTGGCTGTCCCTTGCTGCCCCTGGTGAGCCAGTGTTATTAATTGCTGGATTTTGCTAGCAAGAGCCACCATCTTCGGTCCTCTGAGTAGTAGGACTGAGTCAGTGAATGCTAGTTCCTCTCTGATCTTCCACAGATGTTCGAGCGTGGCACGCGCATCCTGAGTCCTTTTGTTTAGACCTTCCAAAATTCCTCTCTACTCTCCCCACTGCAACACCCTTCGAAGAAGATGAAAACACTTGTCCTCTTCAGATGCCGCTGCGATTTCCTGGATGGGCATTGAGTTCCGGGTGGTCGACTCAATGATGACCTGAACGTATTCTTCGCCTCCTCAGCACTATTTACGCCGCCTAAGTGCCCCCCCCTGCAAGATGCCTAAAGAGGTAATCAGCAGCATTGTTGGCCCCGGGTCTGAACACCAGGCCTACTCTATACTCCAATAGTACCAGCATCCACCTCTCCATTCTGCTCTGTGGTTTGGAAGACGAGCCGGCCATGATCGGAATGAGAGGCTTATGGTCAGTGACCACCGTCACGGGTCTCCCCAAGATATATAGACGGAAATGCTGGCACCCCCAAAGTACTGCCAGAGCTTCCCGCTCAATTTGGGAGTACCGCTGCTCCATCTCCGAGAGGGCACGGCAGGCGAATGCCACCAGTCTCACCAGTCCGCTGGCATAGAGCTGCGTCAGCACTACACCCAGACCAAACGGGCTTGCATCAACCATGATTTCTGATGGGTCAAAGAATGCCATGGTGTTGTTTGCCGTGAGAGCTTACTTGACCTCGTCGAATGCAGTCTATTCCAGTGGGCCCCATTGCCACACAGTGTCCTTCTTGGTAAGGTTTCTTAACGGCTCTGATAATGTGGCCAGATTCCTAATAAAGCAACCACAGTACGTCACCATCCCCAAGAAACTGCATGCTTCCATCACAGTCTCTGGGGGTTTTTGGCCTCTTTAAAATGTGCCTCACTTTCCCTGGGTCAGGTGAAATGCCCCCCTCCTGGAATAAAAATCCAAAGAAATGTATGCTGGTCTTGAGGGACTCACATTTCTCTTTGTGCAGAGTGAGACCCAGCGACTTGATCCGTTCTAGTGTCTTAACCAGTCTTTCCATGTGGTCAACCTCAGAGCCAGTGAAAACCAGAATGTCATCACTTATATTCAGCACACCCTCTAAATCAGCTAGGGTGCCCCTGATTATGTTCTGAAGGACTTCTGCAGCCGAAGACACTCCAAAGTTGAGGCGCTTGTACCGACACAGTCCTCTGTGTGTCGTAAAGGTGGTTATGTACCTCGACTCGGGGTGGAGTACTACCTGATGGTATCCAGCCCTTAGATCAAGATTTGGCTCCTTGGAGTTCTGCAACAATGTCATCAATAGTGGGTCCAGGTGCTGTTCCCTCTTTATGGCTTTGTTTGGCAACCTCATGTCCATTCAAATTCTTACTGAGTCAGGTTGTTTGGGTTTTCTTGCCACGACAATAGGGGATACCTATGGTGTTGGTCCTTCTACCTTTTCTATAACATCAAGCTGGATAAGAATATGATGAAAATGAATCCTCCTGTGTTTCAGGGCTATTGGACGAATGGACTGGTCTATGTGAAGTTTGACGGGATCACCTAACAGTTTTTTGATTCCTACAAACACCTCGGTAAATCTCGCCAGCACCGCCTGGACATCTTCAACATACAACCCATATGTGAAGATTAGCACCGCACAACTCAGTAGGGTGTTGCCACTAACATCCATGACGAAAACCCTGGCCTTAATAGAACTGGATGCATGCTCCACAAAAGAGACAAGTGCGCCCAACAGTGGGATGGGTTTGTCCCCTACAAACATGAAGATGTGCGCTCTGGGGTGGTTGGTTTAGAGCTGGAGTTTCTGCCACCGTCTCACAGTGTCTCAGTGCCATCACTTTCGCAGAGGCTCCGGTATCCACCAGCACGAGAACTTCTGGCCCGTTGACTCTAACTATACATTTTGGTTGTCATCTGGTTCTCGCCTCGATTTCACTCACGTTGGAGATGAAGAAAATGTTCTCCTCATCCTCCTCTTCCATGTCCTGTCCACTAAGGTCTTCTTCCTGATTCACCAGGGCCAAATTCTGGGGACGTCTTTGTCCGACCGACTCCATTCTGGCTGCTCCTCTCTGCACCACCACTGGGAGCGGTGCCCGACACATGCGCGCATTGTGGTCGGGATTTCAACATCTTCCGCGCGCTCTAGCCTTTGCGGGACACTCAGCTGCATCTGGGAGGTCATACCCACATTGAAGGCAAGGGTTAGGTGTCAGAAGGCTCACCCTTGCAGACATCACATTTCTCTGCGCCCCTCTTGTGCCTTGAGGTCGCCCCACAGCACAGACATCATCAATTTTTAATGTGCGAACAGCCATGTCCATTTTGGAAGCTTGCGTATCTGTGACCTCCCTAGTTCGAAGACCCGTGCCAGGGTTAGGCCAGGCATTCTCTCTGTACCTGGCATCGCAGCTTTCCTGACACGCATCCTTGAATTAGCTGATTGCGTATCATTCCTTTCTCATAGTCCCATGCACACGTGGATGAAAGATGTCTCAGTCTGCCATAGAAAGTGTCCACTGGCTCATCGTCTTTCTGTTTAGCGATGCACATTATGAATCTCTCATAGTCCAGATCATCTATGGGCCTGAAATGCTCTCTAAGAACATTTTTCGCTGCTATGTAGGAGTTATCAATTGGTTGCAGTGTCTTGAAAATAGGATGGACAGCAGGCCCCGTCACATAAATGAGAGTTGACATCTTGGCATCATCATTGGTCTCCCCTGTTGACCTGAAGTACATCTCCAGGCGTTCGATGCATATGTTCCACTTCTGCCCCAGACTGGATGGGGCACCAGAGACGTCAAACTTCGTCATCAGGGCAAGGGAACCCTGTTGGCGGGGCATTTGTGCACCTGCTGGGGCAGCCGCTGCGGCCACAGCCACATTTCCTTGAGCTACATCCATGACGCACACTTCACACCCCCACCTGCACCTACTGGGCGCACAGGCACCCCCAATCTACTAGGGGCCGCAACCCAGTGCCAACTGCCGGTGATTTAAGGGAGACCGTCAAACCCCTTGGGTGCACCTGGCTGAATCAGCTACTCTGGCATCCCTTTCGTGGGCCACTGTCAGCTCTGTGAAACAAAATGTCAAATGGTGCTCCTCCTCATGACTACACATCAAGAGGCCAGCCTTGGGAGTCGCCTCATGAAGGGTTGGGTGATGAATCAAAATTACGAAGGAAAAGGGAAAAAAATAATTCTTTTAATTCAACACATCCGTGGATGCTAAACAATTGCTGCTGGAGACACACGTGCACTCCCCAGGGGAACCGCAACCTCTGTGATGCGGGTTTAATATAAAACTCCTCACGGAGAAGACGGTTAGCCGGTCAGGTTCTGCTCGTCCACTGACGACGCCCCATTTATACACGTGACTGAGTTACATTACTCTGTTGCGTGCTTCTTCTTAAAGCACCCACACCATACTACGGTTGTTATGTTTAAACATATTAAGTTATGTTTATAAAAAGAAAAATGTTTGGTTATGAAAAAGGAGTGTTATGTCTGGCCCTTGAAGGCTGTGGTGTGTTAGTGCATCAGCGCGCACACCCAATGAAAAGGCTCACGCAAAGCACGCTAGTTAGTGGATTGTGATTTGTGTTTTCTGCGAGTGTGTTGACACGACCTGCATGCGCCTTTCGGCGGTTCATGGTCTCTGCAAAATACCCTGACCAGGGCCTCTCCCATGCCAACGTGGATGCGCCGTTCAGCCGGCCATGCTCTTTTCCAATCCTCGGTGGAACCTGCGGCCAGCCAGGTAATTAGTTTCTCCGGCCATTGAGCTGGCCTTTTGGCAGCCTTTAGCTCCCTTTAGTGGTGGGAAGCTGCGGCCTTTGAGCCCGCTTTTACCTGCATCAAGTAGCAGCTTTCTTTCTCGCCCTTTTTTAGGGCGTACCAAGTCCTTTTAAGGACTACTGGCTGTAGGCCAAACTGGGCTACCGGAATCCGCTCTACCTCCAGCAAGAGCTTTTGCACACCTCCCAATTGCCCTTGTTAGGGCACTGAAAGTGCTACTAGCTTCACTGTCCTTCTAAGGAAAGACACCAACCTCAGACTGCCTCACCAAGCAAGACCAATGGAGTAACAAGCGGACAATGTGATGGAATTTGTAGAGGTTCGCAATCAGAAGTGTGGACGAGAGGACTCGGACTCGGGCAACGCCTCCCATACAGATACCCCAGTGAAGCCTAAGTTATTAAAGAACCTGGATTCCAACGGCATCTCAACCCAAAATCGGTTTACTGCACTTGAGAATGAGGATGACTGCCCAGGTACCGACGATCAAGAGGAACAGACTACACATCCACTGATGAAACAGGCACGCATCCCACCAGTAATCGTGAAAAATATGAAGACTCATAAGGACCTTGTGTGTACTCTCGATGAACTCTGCGACTCCAGATTCACCATAAAGCCTCGCCTAGACAATGGAAAGATTACCCTAACCACCATGGCGGACTATTAGAGCGTGACCGACTCCTTCATGAAACAAAGGTTTGAATATTACACCATCCCAATGACGAGACTAAGGCCCCAGAGGTTTGTAATCCGAGGATTGACGGCGAATGTCTCAGTGGGGGAGATACCAGGACCTTATGGAATACGGACTACCCACCAAGAGTGTTGTCCGGCTCACCTCACCAGTGGACAAAACCAGGAAATACCTGCTGTTTGTGGTCACGCTGACGGCAACCCCCAACGGACAGCCACGCGACCTGACTAAGTTTACCAGGCTCTGCAAATGTGTAGGGACCACCGAAGTTCCCAAGGGAAGAAACTGACCCATCATGTGCTTCAACTGCCAACGCCTTGGGCATACCACATCCTTCTGCCACCAGAAGCTGCGCTGTGTGTGCTGCAGGGAGAGCCACACCTCAAAGGACTGCCCTTGAGACAAAAATAAGAATCCCAAAACCTGCGTAAACTGCAACGAGCCGCGCCCAGTTACCGAGGATGTCCTTACCTTGCTAAGGCTAAAAAGGAACAGCAGCAAAAGCAGACATCCGAGCCTCGACAGGCGACACAAAGGAATGCACCAGCTACCCAACGCCAAGATCCCACCTAGGCAGAGCTGAGTGCAGAAGCACTGCAAAGAGAATTGGAGATGAGAGTGCACAACTTGTTTATCAAAAAATTAATATAAATTCAAATAACAGAAACGTAAATTAGTAAAGGCCTCATTCAAGAGGTATTCAAATCATTTCAGGTGCAAATGGGCTGGCATCACAAGACCACTTGGGACACAATAAATGCACAAAAACCAGAACCGCTTATTACTAAGCAATAAGCCCGGATGCACTCCTAAGGAACCGTAGTTCAATTCTTTGAGTCCTGTCAGATAGGTAGAAAATAGATTCTATGCAGTATTATTCGTGTATTCCTAAAGAATATATATGCATCACAATTACAGTTTGAAGTCTATACTGAAGACTAACCTCCAAATAAGACAACATTCACAATGGTTCCTAGAGATTATGGTACATTTTAATTGTCCAATCTCTATTAAACACAATTAAATTTTCAAAACAAAGTTTCTAAGGAAGAGTCATACATTACACCATAGCAAAGTGATAAGGTAAAGTAAAGCACTACACAATATGTATTCACAACAATATACACTTAATTCAGAGTTACATTGATAATAGAAAATTGAGTTTTCCTTAATTTCAAAGGACAATCTACAGTCCGAAGCCCTCTTTTTCTTGCAGGTATTAGCAATTAACCGACGCGTTTCGGATCAAATGATCCATCTTCAGGGTAGGAGAAGTAATTAATTGCTTAGTAATTAGCGGTTCTGTTTTTTGTGCAGAAGCACTGCACTCAACTATGGAACAAACAAGGACCACCCAAGACATAACTTGCTGGCAGACAAACTCTTGCTGAAGTCCTTAAGTCACCAATCATGGGCACCCCTACTGGCAGCCAGCCCGGCGACCCTAGGTGAAACGAGCAGCGCCATCAACTGGATTGACATTATCGTGAAGATTGCAAATGCATTTGCAGAGATGGATATTCACCCCGTAATCACAGTGATGGCAAGGCTCATCTCGACTTCATTCCAGGGAGCAAACACCAACCACCAGGGCAGAGTCTAAACACGGTTGCTCCATTGTGATGTGGAATGCCAATGGCATTCAAAAGAAAACAGGCTAACTTCTTCACCTCAGGGAATCAAGGAAAGTGTGGGTGGCCCTTCTCTATGAGACCCATCTGCAAGGATGCCACAAGCTGCAGTTGGCAAATCACATGGTGTACCGGGCTAACCGAACCACAGGAACCAAGATAGTGGCTCACTATCACTGCTGTGATAGTGAGCACACGGATCAACCATCACGAGCTGGCGCTACCACCCCTCAAAAGCATCGTAGCCACCGGAGTCCAGGTCAAGACTGCAGTGGGACCCCTCCGATTGATTGCAACATACTGCCCTACTAGAGCAAAGCTGGACTTGGGAGACATGGATGTCTTGCTTGACTCGAATGTCCCAACCATTATTGGAGGGGATCTGAACGCTAAGAACTGATGCTGAAACTCAAGGAACGTCAACTCCAGGGGAGATCCGGTTTTGTTGTAGCACGTCCTATAGACCCCACACGCTACCCAGCCACAGCTAGCCACAACCCCGACGTGCTGGACATCACACTGCTCAAGAACTTCCGACAAGCGGTTTAACTAGAAACTCTTGCTCAGCTGACCTCGGATCACAACACTTTACTCAGATCACTTTAGGGGACAAGGTGGAAACCTACCAGCAGACTGTGAAGTATGACTTTTGTAGAGCTGACTGGAGCCGCTACAAGGAAGAGCTAAGCAATCTCACCCCCTTGTGCACCAAGGGAGACATCTACAAGGCTGTGGACGCCTTTACAACTGTGGTTCAAGAGGTAATTTAACACAGTGTGCCGAAGCAGAAACTGAAACGCTGCTCAATATACGACTTACCAAGAGGCATCAAGCAAGCAATTGCTGAGAAAAACCAGGCTCGGTGACAATGGCAGAAACACTGCACATCTGATCTACTACAGAAGTATAACCAGCTCACAAGGCTTCTAAGAGAGCAGATCAGGGAATCGCTGGGGTGAAAAATGGGAAGCTGCTACAGCCAACTTAAAAGAAGCAGACAACTACATTTGGAGGATGACTCATCGCCTGACAGGGAAGAAGGAACTAAGCCCCCCTATGCAGGGCCGGAACCACCTTGTATGCAGTAACAAAGACAAGGCAGAGGTGCTAGCAGATGCCCTCAAGGCTTCATCTATGCCAAACAAAGCCAGGAGGATAACGGACTATTAGGCAGAATTACATGCAGTACCCTTTGGGAACACTACACACAATTAAGACTACGGGTGTAAGCACAATCTCACCCCTGGTACAAGCCTGTACTACACAGTTATGTGGTAGCAGTGGTGAGCAGCTAGACATGTCTCAAGAGGGATGTGAGCAGTACAAGATGTTAAACAAAGGACTTGCAATCACAGTAGTTTAAGCAAACAATCACTTAAGGTTTCTTGGTAAAAGTATATACATTTATTTACACATTTAGTTAGAAAACATTCCCCTAGTAAGAAGCAGCTCAATATCACACTATAATACACTACAGTACACAACCAATAGGTTTCTGAACAAGTTAGGCTCGCATGAAGTGGGAGCAAAATGGCACTTCAGTAACTTTCAAAAGGGGTAGAAAGACAAAGGTTATAAGAATCAAAACACAATGACTTTCAGAGGCAGGGCAAATAATCTCAGTTCACTACAAGAGGCAATTTAATTCAATAGGCATGGGCCAAAGTCAATGGTTCAGTGTCTTGGATAGGATAGCACAGTTCTGGTAGTAAACAGTTAAGTCTTTGCCAATGTTCTTAGAAGTAGTTTGCCAGAAAAAGAGTTATATGTTGGGTTAGGAGCGAACAAGACTCCAAAGTTGGGAAAGTTTCACAAACTTTCACAGCGGCAGAAAGGATTTCCACACCGCGTTTGCACAGTACCTTATGGATGAAGAAAAGCTGTAGCTGAGGCAGTTGTTCCTGGCAGTTCCTGCAGATCTCGCTGTTCCTCAGCTTCAGTAGTGGGGACAAGAAGAAGGACGTCGGGAGGTTCCTGCGCTGCCCAGGGAAGAAGCCACAAGCTTGGCTAAACATCCGTTTAAGGTGCGAGTGCCTTAAAGTCCACAAAATGGTATCCTTCTCACTGGCTGTCCGGTTTTCAACAGAACTCTGAAGAAAATTCGACCAGTATGGAGACGGTGTCCAGGTGCCTTGCGAGTTGGTTGTTCCTGCTAGCTCAAGCGAAGAAGTCGTCCTTGAAGGGGCTTCTCTGTCGAGGGAGTTTCAGGCAATTCGGACCTGCAACAGGGCTTCACTGGGCAAAGCAACGTTCCAGAGGTTGCAGCAGTCGTCTTCCTTCAGCTCGTCTTCGGTTCTTTCGTTCCAGTGATCGACTTTGCCTTTCAAGAGCCAGAGACCTGCTTTTAAACAGTTTTCTCCCATTCATTCCAGCCTAATTGTCACTCACCCAGCAGGGTGGCTATCCTTGCCGGACAGTCAGACAGCCAATCACGCCAGAATGCATTCAGATCTCCTAGGAGACTAAGCACAGTGCGTTTCGGGCACCTCCCTCACATCCTGTCCACCCCAGACACTCAGGCGCCAGAGGAGGGCTTCAGCACTGAAGCCCGCCCAAGGCAATCGAGCAAAGGGACCAAACCTGGTTTGGCACGCAGAGATAAACACTAGAAGGACCTTTCCTAAAAGGAACGGCAAAAAAAGATGACTGGAATCTGTTTTTACAGAGGGGTCTTGGGCGCCATATTGAAAAACGTGGCTGACCCGATTTTTAGCTACCGGTGTTCGCGGTCAGGAAAAATCATGGTAGTTTGTTCTAAAACCACTGCCACCAGCCATTTCAAGAGGAAAGGGTAACATTTGACTGTTACATGAGTGTTTAGACACAGAGGATGCTAGGAAGCCCCTCCAGCAATCTATAGGAAGATAGTTTGTGCTGGGTGTATGCACTGGGAGACAGTAGTCAGTCCCAGAGAAGGTATTTAAACCTTGGGAAGTCTGAAAGACATCCCTGTGCCACTGCACTGAAGGTGCTGTGTGACACACAAGAAAATGATGATGCCTATGGAGTTTGTCTAAAAACTCCATATCCAAAGAACACAAAAGTAAAACACATTGAAAATGAAAAGTTCAAAGTCCCAAAATTTAGCAAAAGAGCTGCAGGGCTCTAGGGTAGAGGGAATTTAGCACTTGGGCGAGAATTCTCCCTAACACTCATCCCCCCCAGACTAAGGGACAGGAGGGTTTAATCCCCAACAGGATGGATCTCCTGTTGCGAGTCAGTTAAATGGTCTGCTGAGTACGCCAGCAACCTTTTGTAACCCTTGCTATTACACTTTTTATCAGTGGTTTTCATTTGTAAGCTATATGAGCTACAAACCTGTTGTGGTACATCTCTTTTATTTAAGGTGTAGGGGATCTGATCTAACAGTCCCTCAGAAGTTGTGACAACCTCTGAACCTACAATAGGCTTTTTCAAGGGGTCCTTAGAAAGGAATCCCTTAGATCTAGAGGGGCCTCCATGGTTCCTCACCACCTCTCTCTCAAGAGCAGGTTGGGTTTCAGGTATCTTGGTTGGAGGGGTTGTGGTCAAGCAAGGTACGTGCTTCCACTTCCTCTGAGATCTGGTTTTACGTGGCTTAGAAGTTTCCCTCCTAACACTAGGATTTACACCTGAGTCTTCAGTAGAAGATCCAACAGTCTTAAGGTGTTTAGCCATAGATCTATTTTTCCAGGGTTTCCACCAGCTCTGAGAATTACCAGTTCTCACAGGCCTAGAGAGGGGTCCAATTTGTCTATCCACCTCTTCCTCAGAAGCAGGGTGGGTCAAAGACTTTATAATTGGATGGGCAATGATGGAGCTTGCTTGGGGCTCCCATTTCCCTACTATAGTAGCCTCAGATTTGCCTTGGTTAGAGGTCAACTTACTAACACAAGGGCTTACAGTAGGGGTCTCTGTAGAGGTTCCCACAGGCTCAGAGTGGTCTCTTAAGGTTGCCTCTCTAGCCAATTTGGTTTGGTTCTGTTTTCTCTCACTGGGAGGCCTGGGGGTACTGGATACTACTCATAGGGCCTCATTATGAGGTGGGCGGTAAGGGATTACCGGCACCGGTAAGGGCACCGGTGCCGGTAATCCCTTACTGCCCTGCTACGAGTTCCCTTTGTGGGTCCTCCCTTAACGCCTGGTTTTACCAGGCGTTAAGGATGGGGCCTGCAAAGGGACTTTGGAGCTAATAATGGTACCGCAATTTGCCGGTACCGTTATTAGCGCCTTCCCCATTCCCATTGAGCCCTATGAATGGGGAAGGGCCCTGGTGAATGGGGAATTACCGCCCCCGCCAACCTTGGAATGGGGCGGTAATAGCTCCATTCACCAGGGCGGAGTCTGAACAAGTTTGGAGGCAGCCATGGCGCTAATAGCGCCATGGCTACCTCCAACCTCGTTATGAGGCCCATAGAGTTTTTAAATTATTCCCCAACAGGACTCTCCCAGGCACCTCATTCTGGACACTGACATGGATCCTCACTGTCATATTATTACACTGAATGAGAGCTGGTAGAATTGGAACCTACTGGACAGAGCCTCCAGAAAATTCAGTGGGACCTTTGGGTTCCTTAGCAACATCCTCAGGCTCGAAAAAGCTTTCATCCACAATTGTTCTGCTGGCCCCAATGTCTCTCATGGCAGGGGTGTCCTGACCATTTACAAGAACACTGTCCATATAATATCCTTTGGAGTTTTCTGGAATGGAGTCACACACCCATATTATGTTACTTACCCAGACCCATGGACTCTAAGGATACAGTGGCCTGAAGACCCAAGGGTGCTTCAGCAAGTAGTTGAAATTGGGCACTGGCCATTTGTACTTCTTCCTCTGGGGAGAAGGCTAAGGATGCAGTGCTGATCCCTGCAGGTTTACCCTTGCATCTGGGACCTCTTTTCACATGGTCAGTTGACCCACAAACATAGCATTCACCAAATGCTTTCTGGAATGGGGGTTTCTGCTGACCTCCCTCTGGTTGGGCACCAGAGGATTCACTAGACCTACCAGGTTTCCCATGGGGTCTACCCTTCTGTTGTTTGGGGGCCTCTTCTGGTTGGATGGATTTAGAGTTATCTCTATTCTCACCTTTGTGCTGCTTCCCCTCATCCTTTTTATGAGTGACCCCAGAATCCTTATGAGTGGCCTTGTTGGCCACCCAGGAGTCAGCTGCTGTTACGCTCACCTGATATCCCCCGGGGCGTCTGGAAGGCTCTGAGATCTGGAACCCTGGATGCGTAGTTGCCCAGTGCTGAATAATGAATCTGCAATTACAGAAGGGAGGATTTGTGATAACTGTCACTAATGGGTGAATCTCCCACCTCCCTCTAACCGATTCCCTTCCCACTGGGTTCTTTTCTCACCTTAGTTATTTGTAGCATGAGCTATCCGTCCTCTGTTTCTTGTGCAGGGGCGCTTGACGTTTGTTGGCGAGCTGCCCGAGTTCCTTCACTGGTGCAGTACGCCTTCCTGGCCCCAGGCCTGCTGTGACCCCGAATCTGCTGGTAGGCAGGTAGGTTTGCTAATTGTAAGTCTTTGTTCTGTTTATGGTTGGAATTTGTTAATGTCTTTATCTCCTTCTTTTCAGGTACGAAAGTCTTGATGCTGGCGTGCCGGATGGAGAGGCACGTTTCAAGGTAAGAGAAGCGCGAAGCGCAGCGCTTTTATTGTCTTTTAAAGCTAACCTGTGTTTTTTTCTTCTTCTCCTCACAGGCCGCTGTGGTGCTGCGAGTGGATGAAAGTGTGATGAAAAACAGGCCCCCGGAATCTGTTAAGGTAAGTACAGCGATATGCGGTTGTTTAATATTGAAAGCAAACCTGAATATTTCTCTTTTTCCTTTGCAGATGTTGCTGTGGTGCTCCGGATGGAAACGCAGATTAGCGCGATGGAATTCAGGTAAGACTTTTGGAATTCGATGTTTTGGACGCACGCGCGTTCTAATATTGTTTTTCCTCTTCTCATTATTGAAGGTCGCGATGTTCGAGCAGCAGCTGTGGTAGCGGTTCGCCGGAAGTCCTTAAGCTAGTACTCACAGGTGAGTGATGTTTCTTCTCCTCTCGGTTTCCACAGATTGCAGCACGGTTGAGATGCTGAGTGCTGGATGGTGTTTTTTCAGGTAAAATAGAATAATCTTGTTCTTGCAGGACTACAGGAAGATACTGAAGACCAGGAGCTGGACACGGTGAGCGTCACACTGCTGTTTGCAGAATAACACAAAGCGTGTTCTGCAGTCAGTGTGTGGTTTATATAGCCCAGGTAAAGTAGTATGAGGGAAAGTAGTTCCAGGCTTGCCACACCCAAAACACTAGACCGCATGGCTTGGTTCTTAGAACTAGGCTGTGTGGGTGCTTCCATGTTGGATTTAAAGGCCCATGTACAAAAATGGGACCTAGTTTGAACAGCCCTTCCTTCCTACATATGAGCCTGGTGCCAAAGGCGCCAGGACTAGCTCCAGGAGCCCTTTTGCAGTGGTTTTAAGGCCCTCTGGGTTCTGGTGGGAGCCTGCTTGTGGCACAACTTGTGCCCCCTCACAATGGTCATGACAGCTGCTCTTGTCAACTTTTTGGGATCAATCTCATTTGAGTCAGCCAAGTGCTGGCTCAGCTCAGGAGAGCAAGCATCATAGATAGATTCTAACATAAACAGATTTCTCATACCTTCATACGTGTTAACTCTGTAACCCTTAACTCAACTATCTAAGTTTTTCAAACATTCACACACCCAGGTAGCCCAAGGGGTACCATCATGCTTTTTGAGGGTTCTAAACCTCTTAAGATATTGGGAAGGAGTTTTCCCAAACCCAGCTATCAAAGCTAGTTTCACACTTTCATACTGCATTCTGTCTATTTCTCCCATCTCCATTACAACATCAGATGCAACTGGGGGTAGCCTAGACAAAAGCCAAGGAATCAGCTGATTCCCTGTAATTTCCTGAATCCCATGGTTATATTCAAAAGTTGCCAACCAAACCTAAATATCAAGCTTAACCTCATGCATACTTTGGGCATGTGAGGCCTCTTAGGGCTGGAAGACCTAGAAGACTCTGGGAGAGAACCATTCTCAAGAGACAATTTCTTCATTTCAAGAGCATGTTTTAATTCCATTTTCCTTAGTTTAAGTTCTTGATGTTTACTTTCAGTTTGGGCTTGGATTCTTTTGTATTCTAACTCAAGTCTCATCTTCTCAAGAGAGACAAACTCTGGACTCAGTATTGGCCCTCGTGGGGCCCCTGTGGCAAAGGGTTGAGCCCTAAGAGCAGGTAGAGGTACAGTCGGGCCTACACCTTGAGACTCTTCTGTCTCTTCTAACTCATCAATAACATTTGAGTTGGACGCTGAAACTTTATCATCGTCATTTTTCACATTTTCATCAGAAGTAGGTATTGCAGACCTATTTCTTTGACTTTGTCATTCCAACAACTTTTCTGTCAATTAATCCTTTTTGCCTTTAACAGTGAGGTTCCTAGCTTTACACACTTCACTCAGTTGATCAACTGTTAAAATGACTAGGATCTCCTGTCTGTAGCTATCCATATCAGGAATGATAAAACCATTGCTTTCATAGTGGTGCTTAGCCTTGTGAGGGTTACTTGAACAAAGGTAAGAACAGCATTCTCAATGTAGCAACTAGACTTTATCCTCACCACTTGCCACCAGTGTTGGGCAGAATTACATGCAGTACCCTATGGGAACACTACACACAATTAAAACTACAGGTGTAAGCACAATCTTACCTTTGGTACAAGCCTGTACTACACAGTTACGTGGTAGCAGTGGCTGAGCAGCCAGACTTATATCAAGGTGGGTGTGAGCAGTACGAGATGTTACACAGAGGACTTGCAATCACAGTAGTTCAAGCAATCACTTACTCAAGGTTTCTTGGTGAAAGAATATACATTTATTTACACATTTAGTTAGAAAACATTCCCCTAGTAAGAAGCAGCTCAATATCACACTATAATACACTACAGTACACAACCAAAAGGTTTCTGAACAAGTTAGGCTCCCATGAAGTGGGAGCAAAATGGCACTTCAGTAACTTTCAAAAGGGGTAGAAAGACAAAGGTTATAAGAATCAAAACATAATGACTTTCAGAGGCAGGGCAAATAATCTCAGTTCACTACAAGAGGCAATTCAATTCAATAGGCCTGGGCCAAAGTCAATGGTTCAGTGTCTTGGATTGGATAGCACAGTTCTGGTAGTAAACAGTTAAGTCTTTGCCAATGTTCTTAGAAGTATTTTGCCTGAAAAAAAGTTTTATGTCGGGTTAGGAGCGAACAACACTCCAAAGTTGGGAAAGTTTCACAAACTTTCACTGCGGCAGAAAGGATTTCCACACTGCGTTTGCACAGTACCTTGTGAATGAAGAAAAGCTGTAGCTGAGGCAGTTGTTCCTGGCAGTTCCTGCAGATCTCGCTGTTCCTGACGTTCAGTCGTGGGGACAAGAAGGAGGACGTCGGGAGGTTCCTGCACTGCCCCGGGAAGAAGCCAGAAGCTTGGCTAAACGTCGGCTTAAAGTCCACAAACTGGTATTCTTCTCACTGGCTATCTGGTTTTCAACAGCACTCTGAAGAAAATTCAACCAGTATGGAGACAGTGTCCAGATGGCTTGCGAGTTGGTTGTTCCCACCAGCTCAGGGGAAGAAGTCGTCCTTGAAGGGGCTTCTCTGTCGAGGGAGTTTCAGGCCATTCGGACCTGCTGCAGGGCTTCACCGAGCAAACCAACTGTCCAGGAGTTGCAGCAGTCGTCTTCCTTCAGCTCGTCTTTGGTTCTTTCCTTCCAGTGGTCGACTCTGCCTTCAAAGTCCCAGAGACCTGGTTTTAAACAGTTTTCTCCCATTCATTCCAGCCTAGCTGTCACTCACCCAGCAGGGTGGCTGTCCTTGCCGGACAGTCAGCCAGCCAATCACGCCAGAGTGCATTTAGGTCTCCTAGGAGACTAAGCACAGGGAGTTTCGGCACCTCCCTCACATCCTGGCGCCAGAGGAGGGCTTCAGCACTGATGCCCGCCAAAGGCCATTGAACAAGGGGACCAAACCTGGTTTGGCACGCACAGATAAACACTAGAAGGACCTTTCCCAAACGAAAAAGAAAAAAATGACCAGAGTCTGTTTTTACAGAGGGGTCTTGGGCGCCATATTGAAAAACATGGCTGACGCGATTTTTAGCTACCGGTGTTCACGGTCGGGAAAAATCATGGTAGTTTGTTCTAAAACCACTGCCACCAGCCATTTCAAGAGGAAAGGGTAACATTTGACTGTTACATGAGTGTTTAAACACAGGGAGTGCTAGGCAGCCCCTCCAGCACTCTATAGGAAGATAGTTTGTCCTGGGTCTATGAATTTAAAAAGACTAGCAAAGTCAATTTAACTTTACATGCACTGGGAGACAGTAGTCAATCCCGGAGAAGGTATTTAAACCTTGGGAAGTCTGAAAGACATCCCTGTGCCACTGCACTGAAGGTGTTGTGTGACATACAAGAAAAGGATGATGCCTATGGAGTTTGTCTAAAATCTCCATATCCAAAGAACACAAAAGTAAAACACATTGAAAATGAAAAGTTTAAAGTCCCAAAATATAGCAAAAGAGCTGGAGGGCTCTAAGGTAGAGGGAATTTAGCACTTGGGTGAGAATTCTCCCTAACTGTTAAGAAAAGCGTCTCGTGAGCGCTGAGTACCTGAACTTCCAGTTGATGGTCGTGGTGAAGTAGCCAGGCTGTCCGACTGATGGTTGCTGAATGTGTAACGCGAGGAACCAGCGCAACACCCACCCTGAATTCAAACAAGGTCAGTGGTGAACCAGCTCCCAACGCCACGGATGCGCACTTCCCTGATTTGCGTGACGTCGGGACAGTGCAAGCACTGACAGGGAAGGCGGGTCTTGACTGGATGGAAAATCCACAGCAGGATACAACAGCAAGGCTCCAAGAAGAAGCAGTAGACCGATGAAGAGAACTGAAGTTGGCAGGTGCAGTAGAAGGATAAGTAGGCAGAGTAACTCCAGAGAAGGCAGGAGGCAAGGCACTGAACCAACAGGCAAGGAGGCAGGAGGGACTAGGAACCCTGGGGCAGAAAGAACTGGAAGGCAGGAAGGGAGCTCGGAAGAAGATGGCCCAGGGAACCTACTGGCAAGGAAGGAATGAGGCTAGAAAACTCCCAGAGGCAGACAAGGGAAGGAAACACCAACAGGGGAAGGACAAGGAACAAAAGGCTGGGAAGGCTGACAAGGTGCTACTCAAAAGTAACACAGGCGAGGACGCGATCAGGAAACAAACCGCGTTGAGACGCGGTTTGTTCAAGCAAACTGGCCCTTAATATAGGGCAGGCAGCACCCGGGAGGCTTGGAACGCAAGCCGTGCTGTCCCCGGGTGCTGACGCGCCCAAAACGAGGCTTGGGAAGCAAGCTTGCGACTTCCAGAGCGCTCTGTGGACGGCGCATGCGCGGAGGGCGAAACACGGCCTTCCGCGCCTGCGCGAACAACGCAAACGGGAAAACCCGGAAGCGGCATGAGCCGCAGATGACCGAGGTCCCCCCAACCTGTATCGGGGGTAGATGCGCCAGGACGGGAAGCGCCGGGACCTGCAGATGCGCCCCGCACCCCAGGTAAGTGGCTTGACACTATGTCCCTTCCCAGAAAGGCCAGGGGCCCCAGGTTTCCAAGGGAATCAGAGGTAGAAATCACAAACCAGACGGGGAGCATGCACATAACTGCATGGTTCCCAAGTGCGATCACAGGCCGGGTAACCCTTCCAGTCCACCAAGTACTGAAGTACTCCCCGTCGTATGCGCGAATCACAGATCTCCTGTTCTTCAAATTCGGGCACTCCACGGACATCAACAGAGGCAGGACGGGAAAAAGATCGCTGGAATGTGTCAACCATGTAAGGCTTCAAAAGGGAGACATGGAAGACAGGATGAACCCGCCAGGACTGTGGCAACTGTAGGCGATATGCTACAGAGGACAAACGCTTAGTAACCTTGAATGGGCCAAAATAACGGGGAGCTAGTTTGGTAGGTAGATTACGCACTGGCAGATTCTTAGAGGACAACCAGACTAAATCTCCCACCTGGAAAATTGGTTCAGGAGTGCGCCCTTTATCAGCCTGTTGTTTCATGCGCACCTGTGCCTCTGCAAGAGTACTGCGTGCCAACGAGTGTTGCTTTTGGATGGTGACGACCAGATGATCAGCAGGTGGAACTGCACTGGGTGGTACAGGATGAAAAGGTACCAATCTAGGATGTTGACCAGAAGAACAGTAAAACGGACTGAGTCCGGTAGCGGAATGTTCTTCATTGTTATAAGAGGCTTCAGCAAGAACCAGATGTGTTTTCCAATTGGTCTGAGTGGCATTAGCAAAGCACCGAAGGTAGTGCTCCAAAGTTTGGTTAGTTCTCTCAGTCTGGCCGTTAGTGTGTGGATGATAACCCGAACTCAGGGCTCTGTGAATGCCTAGATGATTACACAACTGACGCCAGAAAGAGGACAGAAACTGGGATCCACGTTCGGATATGATCTTTTCTGGTAATCCATGTAGCCTGTAAATTTCCTGGAAGAACGCCAAAGCCATCTGGGATGCCGTGGGTATCCTGGGAAATGGGACAAAATGGGCAGTCTTGGTGAAACAGTCTACAACCACCATGATGCAGGTACATCCATCAGATGGAGGAAGGTCAACGATGAAATCTGCGGCAATGGTATGCCATGGGTAGGGAGGTATCTCTGTGGGATGAAGTAACCCCAATGGTCTTTTCCTTGGGGTCTTGGTCTGGGCACACACAGGACAGCTCTTGACATACCGCTCAATTTCTTCGGCCCAACCTGGCCACCAGAATTGCCTGGATACTAGTTCTTGGGTGGCCTTTATGCCACGATGTCCACCAACTCGGGAATCATGGAACCCGTGAAGTACAAGAGTCCGAAGAGAGACAGTGGGAATATATAATCTGTTCCGATAAAAAAGCAACCCATTGCGTTCAGTGATCTGTGGTCGTTTCAAGAGGCTGGCCCGAGCTGGATCTGTTATGGTGTCCTGTACAATCGTCTGGAGATGAGGTGAGAGCGTAAGTAGAAAATGCTTCGGAGAGATCAGTGGCTTGTCACTACAGTCGCTCTTAACGTCTCCTTCCAAAGAACGGGATAAGGCATCAGCTTTCAAGTTCTGAGCACAGGGAATGTAAGTTATGTGGAAGTCGTAGTGAGAGAAAAAGAAGGCCCATCGGGCTTGGTGAGAGGTACGGCACTGAAGAGAACCTAAATACTGTAAATTGCGATGGTCAGTACGAACTTCCACCGAATGCCGTCCCCCGAGGAGATGATGCCTCCATTCTTCAAATGCTGCTTTTATGGCCAACAGCTCCTTCTCAATCACAGCATAGTTCTGTTCACTAGGAGTGAGTTTGCGGGAGAAATAAGCCACAGGATGTTCCATGCCGGATTCGGATTGCTTCTGCAGGAGAACAGCACCAACAGCGAAGTCGGAAGCGTCTGCCTCTACGATGTATGGTATCTCGTCATTGGGGTGACACAGAATGGGTGCTGTGCTGAAGGCTTTTTTCAAGGTGTCAAAGGCCATGGTGGCCTGCGAATCCCAAAGAAAAGGTACTTTGCTGCTGGTTAGTCGAGTTAAAGGAGTCGTTAGCTGTGAGAAATGGGGTATGAACTGCCGATAGAAATTGGCAAACCCTGAAAACCGTTGCAGGGACTTCAGATCGAGAGGTTGGTTCCAGTCCTGAATGGCTTGTACCTTAGCGGGATCCATGAAGATGCCTGATCCACTGATCACATAGCCCAAAAACTCCATGCTTTCCTTGTGAAAAGAGCACTAATCTGCTTTTGCGTACAGTTGATTCTGGGACAACCGTCTAAGCACCTCTCGGACGTGTTCCACATGTTGTTCCTGGGTAACGGAGAAAATGAGGATATCATCCAGATACACCCAAACTGAGATGCCAATTAGGTCACTAAAAATGTAGTCCATAAAGCGCTGGAAGACAGCCAGGGCATTACACAAACCGAATGGCATTACCCGATATTCGTAATGCCCGAATGGAGTCTTGAAGGCCGTCTTCCATTCATCGCCTTCCTTTATCCGGATCAGATGATAGGCTCCACGGAGATCTAACTTGGTGAAGACTTGAGCTGTTCGAAGTGATTCCATGATATTCCGGATCAAGGGCAGTGGGTATCTGTCTTTTCGCGTGATGTCGTTCAATTGGCGGTTATCTATACAAGGACGTAAAGTACCTTCCTTCTTCTTCACAAAGAATAAAGGAAAACCAGCAGGGGATTTCGAAGGTGCTATGTATCCCTTCTTGATGCAGTCAGCCAGATATTCCTCTAAGACCTGTTTCTCGGTTAAGGACAAGGCGTACACCTTCCCATGAGGTATCACCGAACCTGGTATCAAATCAATGTTCTGTGAGGTGGTAGAGGTATATCCCCTGGCTCGGAAAAGATCATCTGAAAATCGTCGTACACTTGAGGGATTGGGAACAATGAGCAAAGACCAGGTGGACTATTGCTTCTTGTAAGAGGTGTGGAGGTGACAATGTTCTGAGGCCTGCCAGGCAAGCAACAATTCCGGAGGCAATGAGCGGAAGCAAAAACCAAAGTACGTGCTTCCCAATCGATAGTTGGATTGTGGCATAGCAGCCACGGTAAACCCAAAACTACTGAATATGAAGGTGATTTGGTGACGTCCAGAGTGATTCTTTCACCATGTTCCTTGATCTGGATAAATAGACCCATGGTATGTTGACGTATTGGCCCCGAGGATAAATGAGTCCCATCAATCACCTCCACGGGCAGAACATTCTTCCGGGAAAACAAAGGTATACCATGCCTTGCTGCGAAGGTTTCATCGATGTAATTACCAGAAGCTTCACAGTCCAATAAGCCAAGAACTTCCACCTCTTTGTCTAACCATGTCAGTTTGATCTCCAGAACTAACAAGACAGCAGGTTGCATGGGCTGAAACAAGGAGCAGGATCCGGAAAGGACTGAAAGTGAAGGGAGACCTGTCGTTGCCTTTCCTATAGACGACAGGTCTTCTAGTTTTCCGACTTCCTTTGGGGGCGTAAAGGACAGGTACCCAAGTAATGCCCGGCGGCTCCACAGTACAAACATAATCTTAGACTTCTTCTGCGTTTCCGTTCAGCTTCTGATAACGGACCCCTCACAGCACCCACCTGCATGGGTTCTGGACCGGAGTCCGAAGACCCAGGAATCCCGGTAGACGTGTTTGCTGGTCTGGGAAACAGCCTCTCAGCTCGACGTCTCTCTCCTCTTCGTTCTGCCAGTCTGTGATCAATCCGCAAAACTTGTTCCACGAGTTGCTGAAGGGTGTCGGGCTCTGGAATGTGTAATAATTCATCCTTATATTCTTCTCTCAATCCCCGACAAAACAGAGTCTTTTGGGTTACTTCAGGCCACTGGGAATCGGTGGCCAATTGTCGGAAGCAACCAATATAGGCTATTATGTCCATGGCTCCTTGCTTGAGGTCCATCCATTGATTCTGTGCCGCAGAAGCCAGATTGGGTGATTGAAAAACCTCTAACGCTTTTTCGAAGGCTGCAAAGTCGTTGAGAATGGGACTATTGGCAGCCACCAAAGGCGCTGCCCAAGCAAGTGCGTTCCCAGTCAAATTACCCAGAATATACCCAATCTTGGCTTTGTCTGAGTTGAAATAGGAGGACCTGAAGAGGAAGTTTATTCTACAATGATTACAAAACTCGGCCACACGTCTTGAATCTCCATCGAATTTGATAGGTGCGGTATGAGCCATTGCACCTTCGACCTGAGGTGTAGCCCCGGTACCTTGTGCCACCATCTGTCTTAGACCAATGTTCTCTTGACGGAGCGCAGTCCTCTCGGCTCGAAGGGCCCGCATCTCTTCCCGAAGTTCCTGGGCTTGATCCATCTCTGAATCAGAAGGTAGGCGTCTCAATCTGTTAAGAAAAGTGTCTCGTGGGCGCCGAGTACCTGAACTTCCAGTTGATGGTCATGGTGAAGTAGCCAGGCTGTCCGACTGATGGTTGCTGAATGTGTAACGCGAGGAACCAGCGCAACACCCACCCTGAATTCAAACAAGGTCAGTGGTGAACCAGCTCCCAACGCCACGGATGCGCACTTATCTGATTTGCGTGACGTCGGGACAGTGCAAGCACTGACAGGGAAGGCGGGTCTTGACTGGATGGAAAATCCACAGCAGGATACAACAGCAAGGCTCCAAGAAGTAGCAGTAGACCGATGAAGAGAACTGAAGTTGGCAGGTGCAGTAGAAGGATAAGTAGGCAGAGTAACTCCAGAGAAGGCAGGAGGCAAGGCACTGAACCAACAGGCAAGGAGGCAGGAGGGACTAGGAACCCTGAGGCAGAACAAGGAGAAAGAACTGGAAGGCAGGAAGGGAGCAGGGAAGAAGATGGCCCAGGGAACCTACTGGCAAGGAAGGAATGAGGCAAGAAAACTCCCAAAGGCAGACAAGGAAAGGAAACACCAACAGGGAAGGACAAGGAACAAAAGGCTGGGAAGGCTGACAAGGTGCTACTCAAGAGTAACACAGGCGAGGACACGATCAGGAAACAAACCGCGTTGAGACGCGGTTTGTTCAAGCAAACTGGCCCTTAATATAGGGCAGGCAGCACCCGGGAGGCTTGGAACTCAAGCCGTGCTGTTCCCGGGTGCTGACGCGCCCAAAACGAGGATTGGGAAGCAAGCTTTCGACTTCCCGAGCGCTCTGTGGACGGCGCATGCGCGGAGGGCGAAACACGGCCTTCCGCGCCTGCGCGAACCACGGGAAAACCCAGAAGCGGCACAAGCCGCAGATGACCGAGGTCCCCCCAACCTGTATCGGGGGTAGATGCGCCAGGACGGGAAGCGCCAGGACCTGCAGATGCGCCCCGCACCCCAGGTAAGTGGCATGACACTAACACGGACCAAGTGAAATGAGAAATTGACAAATATCTCTCAGAGCGCTCAGCCGAGATAGGAGTTGAGAGCATTGAGGAATACACATGCTCTGAAGTAACAGGACTTGCTCGGAAGCTGGCAAATGGCAAAGCACCAGGAAGCGACTTAATAACCAACTTGGTCATCAAGATGCTCCCACCTGAAGCAATGGAATGCCTTGCGGGAAATCTTCACTGCATGCATGCGATTCCAACACTTCCCCAAATCCTGGAAAGAAGTCAGAGTCATTATGTTCCCAAAGCCTGAGAAACCACTGAGAGATCCTGCAAACTACAGCCCTATCAGCCTGCTCTCAGGACTCTCTAAACTCTTGGAAAGGACCCTTCCCACCCGCCTCAGCAATTTTGCCTCTCAAAGGAATCATCTAATCAACGAACATGGATTTCGTAAAGAGCATGCAACGAACCACCAGCTACTAAGAGTGGTGGACAAAATTACACATGGATTCAACATCCACAAATGTACCGGGATTGTCTACTTGGATGTGGCCAAAGCCTTTGATCGAATATGGCACAAAGGTCTTCTGCACAAGATGATTCACCTCAGATTCCCAAACTATTTGGTGAACCTGATTGCAAGTTACTTGGACGATCGATCCTTTCACATGACCATGCAGGCAGAGCTCTTAACAAGACGCCCTATCCAAGCAGGTGTGCCACAGGGAGCAATCCTTGGAACATTCCTGTTCAACATCTTCACCAATGACATCCCTACGGATCTTCATAAAACAGACCTGGCATTGTATGCAGATGAAGTTGCAGTCATCTCACAGTCTTTCAAGGAAAAGGAATTGGCGAAAAATCTACAAAATCCTTGGACAAGATGTCAACATGGTACAGCGACTGGCAGATTTCACTGAACACCAGCAAGACGACGAAAAAGAACATCAGGGAGCACCCGCGTATTAGCCTCAACTGAAGGAACATCAAGGGGGAGAGCAGCAGCCATTACCTGGAAGGTACCCTGGACAGCAAGCTCACCTGGAGGAGCCACATTAAAAACACCCAACAGAAAGCTTCCGGCAAGCTTGCAGCACTGTACCCACTCTTGAAGTCAAGGTCATTCCCATCCGGAGTAAAGTCAACATCTACAAGATGATTATTAGACCCACCCAGACTTATACCTCTCTGGCATGGAGCACTAGTGCAGAAACTCACCAGAGGACTCTTCAAAAGATGCAGAACAAAGCCCTGATTTACAACCCAAGAAGGGAAGGGTCACACAGAACTAGGAACCAAACTTAAAAAGGATTATACATGACTTAAATCATCAGCACTAGGGAGGAAATAGGCCAAGTCAAAGAAATAAAAAAAGAAACATATTTATTTTATTAGTCAAATATCAAAAAGACAATAGAAAAAATAAACACATAATATATCATAAAAATACATATTTCTTTGGCGGAAGTGCTTGGCGAAAGTGTTTGGCTGTCTCGCTGCTCGGGACATGTCTCCTGCTTCTGGTGACCCGGAGCCTCCTTTCCTGCCACGTTACAACGTTATCACGTCATCACGTTGAATTATCTGCAATTGGCTGACTTTGGTAGGCTCAAGAATTGGACATGGACTTCTTTGAAGCCATTTTTATACCAAGGACAGGCGTTAAATATCCATTTCTGTTTTTTGTTGTCACTTAGTGCGGAATCCCGCCCACAAGCCTGCCTTTCCTCTACAAATCATTCTTGCACGCGCGTGAGCATGCACACGTGGCGCAAGTGCTTGGTGAAAGTGTTTGACTGTCTCGCTGTCTAGCTGGATAGCGGGAGCGGGAGTGCTGGTATTTTTGTGAGAGTGGCCGATTATTTTGTTGTGTCCTAGTGTTTTATAGTTTTTAGGTTTGGTCATGTCAAGACAAATAAATTCATTAAAAACGGTTATGCCGGAGAATGGGACAGATATTTATAACCTTCTGCCCCTACAATCCAAGAAAGCCTTTATTGTTAAAAGGCTTAAAGATAACAAAGACAGAAAGCGTGCAAGTTTTTTAAATGTAGATATTCGCACGTTTTGTAAAATAGACACAGTGATATTGGAAAACATGATGCCTGTTTCCCCACAAAGAGATGCAAACGTACAATTGGCATGCAGTACGTCCTCTGATGTAGCCTTGCAAACGGCTACTACTAATGTCCCAGCTGAAATACAAATGGCTGCTAACATTGTCTCAGTTGAAACAGTGATTGATCCACAACTATGTCCTTCTAGTGTGCAACTTGAGAAAGCGGGAGAGAAGTGGCGGACACAACCATTGCCCTAGCATGTAAAACGGGAGAAATATGTAACTCCCAAGTAACCACTACTGATGACATACCTTCTGCTGCCCAACCTATCAAATCGGCTACAAATATTCCTATGTGCTCTGTTCAAGCTCAGCACTTATTGCGAGCTGAGTATTAAAAACTATCAGCAGTCGGTGACATTGATGAAGAAACATTAGCCTTTATGAATCTATCTAGCCATCATGAATCAGACACACCAGAGGTGATGTACATATGTTCCAACTCAGGTGACCTGATCCAACTTGAAGATAAATCATACAAACAAACATCAGATCGCAAAGAGACTGAACCATCATCTGAAAACAAACCACTAGTGGAGAAAGAGAATCAGGAATTATACAAATCTCCATGTTTATTTGAAAAGTCACCATCTAGCATCTCAAACCTCTCATTTGTAGCTCCAACGCCCAGACGAACTAGATTCAATGAACCTGATAGTAATCACCCTTATTTTATATGTGATAGCCAGGTGCTGTATAAAGAGAACAGGTTCTCCTCTCCTGAGGCGCCGGCACTAAATAATACCTTGAGCGCAATGAACATGGCTCTTTTGTCTTTAGCAAAGTTGTATGACTCATTGGATGATAAAATGACAAAACAGACCAAAGAAATACATATCTTACGTTCACTATTTAGTAAAGAGCAGCAGGTACAAAGCTCAATTTTTAGTAAACGTACATCCAACTTTGTAAACCAATGTACCCAGACAAGTCCACTACAGGACTCAGATGTGATAGTAGAGACGTCAAAAAATCAGTAAAAAATATGACATCTGCAAAAGTAGCTACCCCTGAAGTAAGTCTCGAGACAGATATTGCTATACTGACTGAGGTGATCCCGAAGGTGCAAAGCTTATCTTTTGCGACAATGTTTACTAACTTAAATGTTCAGTCTTCGGTGCCCGCACGGACCATTGAACAAGATATACACTGTACAAAACGTAGTATGACTTCCAATGGGAAGACTGTGATAAAAGCTAAAAAAGCAGCGAGGCTTGTCATTTCTGCTAAGAAAAAAAGGAAATTGAATCTTAATTTAGAAAGTCAGCAAAGAAGGAAGGAAGCTCTTAAATATAAACCACTTGATGATCTACTTGCAATTGCGGCATCTTCTTCCCAGTCCACACTAACTGGAAGTGAAAATGTCCCAAATGTAGTCAACTCTATACAATTAAAAGTTGTAGAGGAATCACAAAACTTAACTTCTGCCAGTAAGTCGCAGTCAATAAGTTCTAATGTGGTTTCTCCTAAAGCAAAAGCTTTGCATGGAAATGAATCAAGAAATACTCTTGGCATGATACAGGACCTGTGTGATGAAATACGGGCCTCATTTGAAAAATACACCAAGGAAAATTATGTCCTCACGCAGTCCATTATAGCACCTGTCAGTGAGATCCAAGTAACAAAACCGAATGTCGTTATTCCCGAAGCAAAAGTGGTACATGGAAGTGAGACAAGAAATACTGATGGTATGTTACAAGACCTGCGTGATGAAATACGGGCTTCATTTGAAAAATACACCTGGGAAAATGAAGCTCTTACACAGTCCATCGGGCGATCCAATCAGGTGATGCCAAATAATTCTGATCAACCCAACCAGGTCTCCCACAACGACATACCTAATACCGAGCTACTACTAAAAGGCCCAAGGATGTTTCAAACAACGATAGCCCAAGAGCCTTCAGACCAGGGGGGCCTAGGGTTGATATCAAATAGCAGGTCGGTTAAAACCCAACCGAATGATCGTATTGGTCATATGGCATCCAGACATATTGGGGAAGCGCAATTCAAAAACCATCATCGTCTACTCATTAAATATCGTGGCTATCCTTTTGCTATCTATGATCTCAATCGAGCCAGTTTCTTGAACATCTGTGCAGAAATCACTGCACTCAAAGATTTGACATCAGCTGATATCATCTTAGTGGAATTTGTTAACAATACAGATCTAACGGAAGCTTGTTTGTTCATCCAGTCAAGGGTTGTTTTCAATACCTTGTGGTTAGGAGGAACAGCATTCTACAATTTGGGTTTTATACTGAGACAAGATGTGACTACTTATGATACGAAACATATAATTTCTGATCGCCCAAAAGTTAGAATATATGGTGATAATGCAGCTTCCATGCCGTCAGTGGTTAGAAGCACACAAAATCAAACCTGTAATATGAGATCATAACAATCCCAGATGTTTGAAACCATCAGCCTAGTCTCCTGGAACACGAGAGGACACAAACATTTCTTTAGTAACAGGAGTAAGGAGCTCCTCCAATATGATATTCTAGTGTTCCAGGAAACGTGGCTTCGAGCTATACCCGTTTGGGATCAATATAATATCTATGTGGTCCCTGCAATTGAGCCGCTGAAGGGACGTCCGATGGCTGGCTTGTTGATGGCCTTTCGTAAGGATACAAATTTGGAAGTCATATGGCATAGATCTCCGTCCCCCTGATTTCAATATGTTAAGATCCAGTGTGGTCAAAGTTTTAGTGCCATTGTTAATATTTAGTTGGGTAAAAAACATCTCTCTCCAAAAGCATTCTTCGAGCATCTATCCATGATTCTTGATCAGCTGTTATTAGAAGAAACCATTACTAATACCTTCATAATGGTAGACTTAAATGTACATCTATTGGCTACAAAACATTATGGATGTATGTTGGATGTACATCGTTGGTCATCAATAATGGCTGATTGAAATGTTATTATGGTGAATGGTTCAATACAAGGAGATGTCCTCCGCAAGGCCACCTGGCATAATGATGGTAGTCATGCAATTTTGGATTACATCTATGTGAATGATCACTTCCTGAGTAAAATATCAGCATTTTCTGTTAAGCCAACAATCTTGAGCGACCATCGTCAACTTTGTCTCACATGTGAATGGCCTATAACAAAGAAACAGACCATTAATACTAGCATGTCTAATTTGCAGGTCAACAACTCTGGCAATCGTGTAAAATGGTCTAAGTTGAAACTATGTCGGTATAAAAATGTTCTGTGTGATTTATATTCTCATGATAATGATTGTGATAGTGGATGTTATGTTCATGCTATGCAGCTATTTTCAACACAGAGGGCGAACCCTAAACGAGGTAATCAAATCCACCTTCATGCCTTTGACCTTGAGGTCAAATGTAAAAAGAGTGAATTAAGGAAACATATAAGGATGCTAGCAAATGTGCCCAGGTCTACTATTGCAGCTAACCATGAGCAGATAAAACAATTAAAAAACACATATAAAAGATGGTTAAGAGGACGTCGTGTCTCCCAATATCAACAGGATGGAGAGGTTATGATGAGACAGATCATCCTGAAATCATCTGGGGGTATATGGGCTTTACTAAATAACACCTTGACTAAAAATCAACCAGCAATGCAAATAAATTCTATTTGTGAACAACAATGGAAACATTCTTTGGTAATGTATATGCCACGCTGTTCTCGAATATTTTTCCAGAGTGGGATAGAATTGTTGCTGATCAGAATGTGAAATTTGATCGGGATGATATACATTTTTTCATATCGAAGTTGAGTACCTCCAGAGCCACTGGGCCTGATGGGCTTCATAATGCTATATTAAAAGAAAACATAGATCTGTGGACTGAAATATTACACCCTATATTTAAGAACATTATGGTGACAGGGCGTATTCCCTTGAACTGGAAAACATTGATCTTCCTCCCCATATTCAAGAAAGGAGACCGGGCAAACCCGGCCTCCTATAGACCAATTGCTTTGTTAGACTGCCCGGGGAAAATCTTCGCCCGTATGATTCTGGGCGAGTTTAATAAATGGCTAAATAAATTGAGCTATAGAGATCCCTTTCAGACAGGGTTCCTACCTGGCTTAGGTAAAGCCATCATCCACCAAGGGAAACAGTGTAAACAACCCATATATGCTGCATTTGTGGACTTTAGGTCAGCTTTTGACCTTGTTCCTAGGGAACTACTATTTAAGAAACTGATGGATCTGGCATGTCCTTGGTACATATTAAAATGGATCCTTAAATTACATTTGAATACCTCAATCGAGACTGGCCTGAGTAATGATGGCTTGCTGTTCCGAACCTATAGAGACCTCTCGGGGGTTGCAACAGGGTTGTTTGCTAGCCTCTGCCCTGTTTAGTGTTTTCCTTCTAGACATTGGGTCTAGCTTTAGGGGGCTGATTATCGGCCCACCAAAACTATATGGGACAGCAATAAACTGGCTCCTCTATGCCGATGACCTGGTGCTTGTATCCAAAACACCAGCAGGACTATGCACCATGTTGAATACTCTAAATATCTATGGTAGGAAAAACTACATTAGCATTAATACCATGAAAACTCAAGTCATGCAATTTGGCGTGAAAAAGGGACAAAAAAAATGCCGTTGGCAGTTGCAGAATAGCGATCTCCAGGTAGTAAACTCATATATCTATCTGGCGATATGTATGAATAATCATGTGTCCGATAAACCATATGAAGATCATATTCAATTGAAACATCTTACTGTTTTATCATAGGTACGAATTATTCGAGCGAAATATTGCAAATTCACCATAGACCCATTAATTACATACTATAAACAAAAGTTTATTCCCACTATTTTATATGGGTCAGAATCCAAAAAAATTCAATCCTATGCTTACTGGTATAAATATAAAAATGCCTATTGGAAAAAATCACTTATGCTACCAAACTCAGAATCCATGCCGATTATTAGACACGAAATGGGTCTAATTTCATTCTATGCAGTATATAAATGGAAAGTATGCCAACTGTACAGAAAATGTATTATGCAGGATAATACTAATGGGCTACTTATAATTATATCCCGACATTTAATGCTAGCAGATGATATCTTTGCAAAAAACTGGCGTGATCATGCTAAAAAATGTTTAAGGGGAGCTGATATTTCAGAGACCTTACTAATTGAGAATCCAAATAGAGCCAAATTTTAATTGTGGAGATCCGATTGGATTAAGATAAGAAATGCCTGCATGAAAGTTCATAAATTCATTCAGAATCCATTTGATCTCAAAGTTCAAGGCCATGTGGAAAAATATTTAAAGGAATCCCCTAAGCCAAGCCATCGTGCAGATTTCTTGCGATTCAGATTAAATATATGGCCCACATGAGAAATATCATATAGATGGAAGCAGATATCCGATCAAGTATGTCGATTTTGTAACCAAGAGGTGGAAACATTGAAACATCTGGTAGTGGAGTGTGTTGAATTGTTATCAGTGCAAATATTTTATTTTAAACATTTTTTTAATGAAACCACTGTTATTATGCCTGAACAACTATGGCTATTATTACATAGTGGACATTCTAAATGTTTGAGATATACAGTTGTAAAATATTTTCATTCCTTGAATATAAAGCAGAATGATATTAATAGTGGTTAATGTAATGTAATAATCTGTGTTTAATTGTAAAATAATGATCCTAAGTTTACTTTGAATGTTCATGTAAATGCAAATAAGAAATATGTTTTTTGTAATGTTTTCTTTTGCTGGTGTGGTATTTTAAATTTTGTATAAATGTGTTGAAAGGTCAGGTTTTACTGATCAGAACAACAATAAATAAAATAAAAAACATATCAATACACAATTCATAATACTGCACAGATTAGATTTAGTGCAAAAAATAGAAATATATGTCTCACAATATCCCATGCTGCAGTAAGGGATAAAGAGCAGCAATAGAATTGTAATGTGCTGCTAGAAAAGAAAAGAAAAAAATAACAAAATATTCACTCGGAGAATCCTAACCAGCATAATAACCTGGACTGATCAATGTGTGAACAGTAGATTCAAAAATGTAATTTACACCATATGTGCAATGCTTGAAACCATTTCTATCTTAAAAGCCAACCACTGAAACGTTGTAAGATCTAAAACATTCTTGAAAATTGCATGGCATAACTAGTACTTATTAGACAGTAGAAGTTCGACGATCTACCAAAATTGTCTACAACGTGCCTCTCTAAACAGGGAGGGACGAAATGACCGTCGTCTTCTTCAGGACTAGCAAGAAACGGAAAATATAATGATGCACAACTAGACAGCTTAATTCTCTTCCATCTGTTGTATCATATCAACAATCTTCTTCTGTAAACATGAAGAATCTTTTAGTTCAGCCTGTGTATGATTATTCACTGTAAACAAATAAAACCATCAAAAATACAACCAAATAATGCAAATATTCTAAAAAAAATTATTAAAAACCTTGACCTGGCCTAAATCCCCCCATTAAAGTGCCCCAATTCAAATAAACACCAAATTAGTTCCTTACAGAAATCTAAATGGGGAAAGACAGCTTGGAATAGTCATCTTATAAAACATACGTATAGATGAATGGTAAAAATCCCACTTCTACCCACACGAGTAAAGTAACACATGCTCAAAAGGAGCCAATCTTCAAAGACGTAAAGAGCAGAGGAGAGGAAACAACTCAATTAGGACCTCTCTACTCTGCCTATGGACACTAGACACACAGACAGGACACACGACCAAAAAATTGCGGGGCCAATTTACGTACCCTGAGGTGAGTAACAACGGACTCAGCCTCTGCTTGGAAATGGAAACCAGGCCAATAGGGTCCCAAATGGAAATGTCGCATTTGTATAGATTCTCATCCATCTATGTAGAATCTCTCATGTGTTCACCAAAGCGCTTGCTCTAAGAACAAAAAACAAACAGAAAAACCAAGATGCCCCAAAGGCATAATGAAACCAGATGTAAATAGACAATCTAGAGAGCTGTGCAATATGCTATATATAGGCTAACATCACTGACTACTCTGGGCTTCTACTGTCTTATAACATAAGGGCCCTATACTGTCTACAGTCCAGGATTCATAGAGCAAATAGGTCCCAATAGCCAATATAAAGTGGAAATTGGACCCGTATCATGCAAATTGTCTCATGCCATTATATATAGATGCAACATGCTCAAATGCAAATGTACAAGCTTTCATTCCGCATCTATGACCTTGCGCATTTGTGGCCCATAAATAGTGTCATACAATAGGAGCATAGTGTCCCCGTCTGCCTAAAATCTAATGTTGCAGAGCAATGGCCAACCAAAGCAAAAGATGAAGAGGGACGTGGCTGGAGCCCCACTTTTTACAAGAATATCCAACCTGAACAGGGATCTGGGAATCGAGAACATCTAGCGAAGCTAAACAGGATGTTCTGCCATGGACTGGATCAGGACGCAAACCCTATGATCAAGAAACTTGCAACGATTACTGCAAATCGTCTTGAGCGCTAGCCGTGGCCCCTCACGGCGCAGACGCTTCAAACCGTGACTACACTCTCAACCAGAGAAATGGGAGTAATGAAGCACAGCCTCTGTATCCAATATCCCCCACTGACAGATCAAAACTGTCAGCAAGAGAACGTTCTCTCTACGCTAGTTAGTGCATGAGTGGAGACCTGAGTAACATCAATCAAGTCTCTGGGGCTCATTACAACTATGCTGGTCCGTTAACCGCTGTTTCGGCACTGTTGTTTCCGGACCGACATATTACAGGTCTGCCTGCCGGAGCCGCTGTACCTGGCCGGTCTGACCCTGCTGGGCACAGCTGCCATGGTTGGCAGACCGTCACAGAAGCACTGGCACCGTTAGCAATGGTGCTTCTGTGTTCCCCAGTCCCATAGAGTGCTATGGGAACGGGGAACAACATTTTACTGGTAAATCATTACGGGTCCAGTGGCAACCCGCCGGTAGCACCGGCACAGTTACTGCTGGACCCGTAATGAGCCCCTCTGTGTCTTTATTTGGGGCTCAGGGACACAGAGGAACACCACCAACACTCCTAACAATTTTGAATACTTCAGATCTCTGATGATGTAACATCACTACTTGCTTTCGCTGCATGTCACTGAACCAAAGCCCCATCCCAGGCAGCACAGCACAGAAAGAACTGCATCAGCGCAAAGACAGGAGAACTGTGCAAAGAGTGATCAGAGAAGACAACAATCACACCTGCTCTGCCGCGGGTGTGGTTAATCTATGTTTAAACATCCTACATAATCTAACCCTGAACAGCAGTCTTTCTTCAACAACCACACATCCCCTTCTAACCTAAATACAGCAGTCACTGCATAAATCTAGGGGTCTGCAACTTTGGTCCTCCAGTTGCTTTAGACTACAACTGACATTAGCCCTAGCCAGTGCAGCCAATGGTGAAGGATTATTGGAGTTGTGGTCTAAAACATCTGGAAAGCCACAGGTTGCAGGCGTTTCGCTCTGCCAGGTCTGTTTCTATACTGTGAACTTTTCAGTCACTTTTTTTTTTTTTTACAATGCAAATAAGAATACACCAACGCATAATACATTAACATTATATACAAAGTCACAGAAACAGTAAATAAACAACAACATTTCAGGACCCAAACCCACCCAACCCCATGTTCACATCTCGTTGCCTACAAGATCAGATCAACACAGTTCTAAAAATGTTCCCCAAATCTTAAGAAACAAACCTATTTTGCCTTGCTTTCTATACAGTTGTTCCTCCATAGCTGCCAAATTCCCCATTTCAGTCAGCCACAGCTCTTTGTCTAATGTAGCAATCGACTTCCAATTTCTGAGGATAATCTTTTTACCCATTGCAGCTCCTCTGAAGAACCATTTTTTCTGGCACTGAGTGAGATCTTCCAAAATTGAATCATTCCCCAGAATTAACGTCTCAAAATTAAAATCAATTGTCACATCCAAGATATTCTCACAGATACCACTGATATCATTCCAAAACCCACGGACCTTCACACAATCCCACAACATATGTTCCATAGTACCATCCTCCTGAACACATGCCCAACATTCCGGTCCATCCTTCAAGCCACTCCTCCACAATTTTTCCGGGGTCCAGTACACCCTATTCAAGATTTTAATTCGTCTTGCCCGTTCAGTCAGTCCCAAGGAACACAATTTGACATTCTCACACATCCGTATCCAACTTTCCTCAGTAATGTCCGCTCCAATTCTCCGACCCCATTCAATTCTTAGGCTATCATTGCTTTTATAATTATTAACAATCTGCCTATACACCCGCCTCGCCAAACCGCCCTCATTCACCAATGATTTCCTCGTAAGAAATTCCAGGATTAGACCATTCTGAAAATCAATTATACCAACTGCTAACTTCAATTTCCTGTAATCCGATAATCTTAATCCATCAATACTGAACTCACTTTGCAATTCCCTCGCAATTCCCCCGCAGATTTCCACACACCATCATTGAAGAGATCTCCAATCCATTTGATACCTCCCAAAAACCATACAGGCCAGAAAAAGGATTTGCCATTCAATTTAATAGACAGATTCATCCAAATAGACGCACTCGGATCCCTGTACGCGTCCACACCCAATAAGACACTCAAATTCTTCCAGGAATCTCTCAGTGATGTAGTCAGTATATCCTTTACTCCCTTTGATATTAACAATGCCCTAGGAGATAATGGACCATTTGCACTTGCCTCCGCCACAGCCCATACACTAGGACTCAATTCCATGTAATCCACCAAAAAAGCACAATTGAAGGCCAGATGGTAGGCCCTGAAGTTTGGTACACCTAAACCGCCTTTCTCTATAGGTAGTTGTAACTTTCACAAACTCAATCTTGCCGGTTTATTGTCCCACAAGAAACCTTGTATAAGCCTATCCAATTCTTTCCAATAAGATACATTAACCTTCAACAGGATCATACTTAAGATATAGTTAATTTTAGGGGCTGACATCATTTTTAATGCGTTCACCTTTCCCCAAAGCGACAGCTTCAGTAACCCCCATCATTCTAAATCAGATTTAAAAGCCACGGTAATCACATTCATGTTCACTCTTACCAAGTCACAAATCTTCGGAGTGATCCAAATCCCTAGATACAACATCCTATCCGGACACCACCGAAAACCTAGATCAGTGACATATTTTCTGTTACACCCAGGAACCAGCGGCAACACTTCAGAAGCGTTTCATCCTTGCCCTTCTTCGGAAAGACGGATATCATAGCGTGCCTAGTCGACGCCGGCAGTACACCCTCAGCCAAAGAAGACACATGCATATCTTTAAGAAGATTCAGGGCTGAATCAGGCAATATCTTGTAGAATTCTACTGGGAAGCCATCAGGCCCCGGCGATTTCCCCACATTTAGTTTGCCGATAGCCATCTTAATCTCATCTATTGTCAGATCCTCCTCCAATAACTGTGAGTCACAATCCGAAACACTAGCAAGATTCACACTATCCAGAAAGTCAATAGTCCCGACAGGCACAACAATTTCACTCTTATATAAATGCATGTAATAATCCCGAAAAATATTGTTTATTTCTTTCGGCATAAAAGTGATTTGGCCATCCTTATCTTGAATAGATGCAATTGATCTTTCAGCCTCCCTCATTCTCAATCTATATGCCAACCATTTATCACACTTCTCACCCTTTTCAAAATAATCACATTTCAGGTTACAATATATTCTTTCTGTCTTCTCCTCAATTATGCCATTAAGTTCCTTTTTCAGTACCCTCAATTCAGAAATAGTATCTCTGTCAGATGGGTCAGCCATAACTGTCTTTGATAAAGCATCAACCCTAATTTCAAGTTCCTTCTGTCTATTAGCAGTTTTCTTTCTCAATCCGCACGTCAAATTAATCGGATAATCCCTCATAGTGCATTTTAAAGCTTCCCAGACCACTTCTAGCCGCACATCACCAGTATGATTTACTGAAACAAAAAAGTCAATTTCTGCCTTCAACTTATCCACCTCTTTTTCCATCTTTAAAAACGCATTATCCATTCTCCACATGTACGTTCTCCGAATAGTATTTCCCAAGTCAATGTTCATCCTTACGTGAGCATGATCCGACAATAAGATCGGGCCAATCTCGCTTGACATAAAATTCTTGGTCATCAGACCAGCTGTCAACATGTCTAGGAATAAACTGAATGTGCACCTGAGTAAAAACTGTACTCTCTAGCATGCGGATGTTGCAACCTCCAACAATCTCGTATAGCATGTTCCTCTAACAAGTTTTTAAGAGAAACATAGTGACGATCACTATGTCTAAAATTTCCTGGCACACTCCTATCCAAATCCTTATTCAAAACAGTATTAAAGTCACCACCAAGAATGATGTTATCTGAACCCAAGTCTTGAAGCGTCTGCGCCACTTGCCTAAAGAATGAACCATCATCTACTGACGGGGCATAAATATTACATAACGTCACCAAACAACCTTGAATATTAACCAGTAAAGCCACCATCCTGCCCTCATTATCTGATATTTCCTGTATAATCCTCAAAGGACAATTCCTCCTGATTAAAATTACCACTCCTCTTGATCGAGATGAAAAACTTGAGCCATATACATAGCTCCCAACCTTTTTTGTCTCCAAGGAGGGTGAAAACACCCGATTTTCTTTTTGGCGGGTGAGAGGCCCATAGAAGTGAATGGGCGCCTCAGGGACTTGGCGGGTGATTCATCTGCTTTCAAGGCGGGTGACACCCGCCAAAAGCGGGTGAGTTGAGAGCTATGCATATATCCTTCCAACCCAACCTTTTCTAAGGCTACCAATTTCCTCTTTAAGTAAATGAGTCTCTTGAACAAAACAAACATCGCACTTCAATTCTCAGTCACTTTTCTTAAATGCTCTCTGGCTATGCCACCCCTTCTCTACTCGTCTCCACGCTCCTTCCTTCAAAGCTAGTATCGCCATCTTTTTTTATGTATTTTTAGTGTTAGTTTAAATTAAACGTTCACACTACTAAAATATACAAAATGCCTACATATATTAACCGGCACCTGTATAGGTAAACCCAGGCTCTTGGGATCTCTCACCATCTATTCATTCCTCTTTGCATACCATCCAATGTCTCAAACAACACTGGAGCCTCTTTCATTTATTACTGCTGTAGCCTTGTCTCATCGCAACGGTTGGCGTGCTAAACTGTTCTGTCAAACATGGGTCATATGCATAAAACACATTTCACTATGAAAGCGAACACCAATTGGTTTGCGCGTGCTGGCTCTTCTATCGCTGCCATTACAGCACTGAAAAAGAGCGCGGTTTTTTTGTTAACACGAAAAAAAGGCGCGAGGGCGTCTTTTTTGCTAGGTGACCGACCCATTCCGGTGCACGGGTGCATGTGTTCTCTACGAAAGAAGGAGGCGCTGCTTTTAAGTTTAAGGGTGGCTTGTATTTCGTGTTTCCTGTGGGCAGTCACTGCCTTTCTTTTTCCCGCCCTCTGGAATCTACAGTATGTGTCTGCACTGCAGTAGGAGGGAGGTCTTTCTGAAATCTCCCACTTCGAAGGGGGCGGTCCTATATTTCCCCCCTTCCAGTGAAGGGGCAGGCTAGGCGCGGCTATTGGTTGCGTGCAGCGAGCCCTTTAGACAAGTAGTATATTGGTGGATAAAAGGCGGGTAGTTCAAAACCCCTCAGAACAAATTAGCGATAGCCGGGCCATTACAGCGAAGCACTGCGATCTCAAGCGGACTTGCCCTCCCCCCTCATTCCAGGGTCGACATGGCGACTCCCCCCAAAAGGATGTGCATCAGCCCAGTGTTTGAGAGCAGTTTTGAGAAGCGATCTCGGAAACTGTCGATTGAGGGAAACATAGGTGAGTGCTGCTTTCGTCCCGGAAGGCAAAGTGCATGTGACTGGCTGATTCGACCGAGCCAGGGTCTGAAGTGGAGGCATCAGCAAGTACCTTTGTCACCTAATGGACGTGTGTATTCTCTGTTTGTGTAAGCTAATTGGGTGCTGGTCGTTTTGTATTCGACCCATGTTCATTTGGCGCCCAAAGGCATTGGCGCCAAATTAGCGTTTGCCGCCTGATGCCTTGCTGTGCTGGTGCCCACCCGACGTTCGTGCGTTGCAAGGAGTGGCTTTATTTTCAGCCGCATTTCCCTGATATAGCCAGTTATGCATCTACGACAGGGGCTCTGAAACCTCACTATTTCGGGGGCATCGGTTAAAGCAGCTGTGTTTCATGAATGACATTGAGGTACACCTCGGTCTGAAGTTGCTTTTTCTGTATCCATGCTCCCCAACACTCTATCTGTCAGGAAGGGGGATATTTTGAGAAAGGAACTGAACGTGTCCTTTAACTTGCATTCGTTAGGTTTTTGAATGGTGAATGTACACATTAAAATAGCAACATTTCCTCAAACCTAACTTCTCCCTTCTCAGACACGTAGAGCTGGCGTATACGTGTACCATGAGCTGCATGCAGTATGTTCGGATAAACAACAACTTTCTTTCAAGTTACTTTTTTATTTACGTTATTTTGCGGCGTTTGGTAACATTACGTCACGGTATGTAGAACTCGCACCCCCAGTCATAACCACCACCACTGACCCAATTTAAAATGTGCAATGAACCGCTGGCATGGACGATTTTAGTGTATTGCAGTACAGCTAGGGGAATGGCCGATGGGGGGGGGGGGGGGGGGAGTCTCCAGGTGTTTAGTTAAGTGCCCACTGATGGCCATGCTAATCCATAGCCATTCCTGGCTCTGCCCGCCCAAAACACCTCCTCGTGGGAACTCTTTGAGCTCGCTTTACTCAACAAGCCTTATCAAACTTTGCACTGGAAGTGCCTGCCAGTGTTTGCTCAAAGCAGTCTTGTGAGAGTAATGACTTACGTGGAGTTGTAAACACGCTACTGGTATGTTTTACTAAGCCATCTCTTAGCCACTCGAATTATGAACACGTCATTCCCCGAAGTCCTGTTTCAAACAAACATTGGCAAAGCCAATATTTTTGTTGCTTTGCGCATACGCTTTAAGCACTTGCCAGGCACTCCTATTGGCTGCCCGGGTATTCGCACTTGCTACCAACAATGGGTAGTTAATACCGCTACGATTGTGCCTGGGAAGTGTCTTTCCCATAACTACACCAGCCCATTGCCAATACATTATTATCCGGGCCTCACCCCATGTAAAGTTGAACATTCCTATGTGGGAGTATTCTTTTTCATTCGAACAAAGTGGAGACTTTCCTGCTCTTGAATTTGATTTCTAACTGTTTGACCGGTTGGGGGTGTTTTCTTATAACCATGGGTGCATTACTATAGTAATTATACCCTGAGCAGAGGCTCATTTTCTTATAAACATTGGTTTGTGGACTTTCTAAACCGAATCTTGGTGCCTTGGGGTCCCGATTGCCGCTGCACTTTATTGCCAGAGCCCCATCCCAAAACATGTGCTTTAACCATTTGATGAAAATAAACTGCACGGGAAAGAATTAGACCCAGACCTCTCTGCCAGCGCCTTGATTTTTGGGGTGAAAACATTTGATTATTGGGATGTTTCCTACAGAGTTTATTTTTTGTTTTGCTTAGTATGGGAAAAGTGTTGTGGAATGTGTGGAGCTTGCATCGCAGAGCTCCACTCCACCATCTGTCATGCACCTACCAGGCATGGAGCATTTCCCACTGAAGGGTCACTGCCACTCAGTGCTCCAGATAGGATTTTGGCGTGAGAGTATTTTACTCCCGATTTTTAGAATTGGAGAGTAAATCCAATTTCAAGAATAAAGAATTGAGTTGCCTCCTTTACAAAAGTAAACCGTGTCTGACAACTATCCAAATGTGCGTACAATTAAAACTGTACGAAAGAAAACATTAGTGACAAAATCTTGTAGATGCGTACCACCCTGCTTCATCTTTATGATACTTTGACACTAAAACTTTGTTACGAACTACTAATCAAGTCCGTCACTCTACCAGCATCACTTCTCTTCCTCTTGGGCCTACTGTTGCTGCCTGACACTACCTGCTTGACAGCCACTCCATTCACTCCGTTTCCCCTGAATATATGATGCTCTGCCTCACCCTGAAGTGTTGCTATGTCACGTTTTCCATTGCTCTCACTCTGCCTGTCCCATCTCTGCATTCTACTATTTCCCTCCTACATTGTGCTGTATCGGTTGATGTACATCTCTTCTGCTCGTGTCATTACTCTGGCTATATCGGTTTTTCATTTTCTCTGTTGTGGCTGCTACTCCTTTGATTATCGTTCTTGCACAGCTTCTTATGTTATTGTCTAGTCTTGCTTTTCGATTCCCCGCTCTCCCCACCTGCTGTTCATCTGTTTTCTTATTTTACTGTCTTTTGCTCTGCTTTGATCCCTCTCCTATTGCGTGTGTACCATTTACCTCTATGTCTCACTTTCTTTGTTGCTCTCTTCCTCTTGCTTGTATTCCTGTTTTGAATTTCTAGTACGTTCTGTTCTTTCTCCCCCGGCCCACTTTGTTCTCCTGTATTGCTTATGGGTTCAGAGTAGCTCTTCATCTCGTTATTTCTATTTTGCCATTGACTCTGGATGATAGATCAGGGGCAACGTGCTAGCCTTGGAAGAAAAACAAAACGGCACAACACAGGTTCGATCCTCATTTGCATTTGGAAACCTCTGGCTATTAAGTACGTTATTTATCATAGCATCAACCAAAATTAAAGCTGAAAATGCCCTTTTCTATTTACAAATCTAGTGCAGCTTTACTTGGATGTGCGCAGATCTTCTTTTGGTCATTGGGCTGGGAATGAGTTGGAGGTTTGTCTCACCAGATGCAGCACTTGTTTGAATGCAGATGCTTTTCACCAGCACTGAATGCCGTTACAGGTGTGGCAGCCCAGATGAGCTACGTGTGTTCTGTGCATTACAAATATAGCAGCTCTTGTGGGAAGGGCATGCTCTAATTCTGAGCCATTACAAGTATAGCAATGGGGGGCAAATTAACCTGGATATCTTGTCTTTGATTTGTTCCAAAGGAAAAATAATTTTATTTTCCACACAGATTTGTGCGTTGACATGATGGTTTCTGAAAGAGTTTATTTAGATTTTTATATAAAGTACAGACAGGGGTACTCATGTCCCCATGTGGTCAGACGACACGTGTTTCGACCCGTAGGTCCTTCTCAAGGCTGATGCATATCCAAAATCATGTATTGTGCCAGTTTGTGGTTTAGGTGACATTGGTGTGACATGGTGTATGTAACATATGCGCAACGTGCATGATGTTAGGTGAGAATTAGTGGTGTAATGCATTACATCATACATTTTCATTTTGAGTCGGATCTATCATTAATGAGAACAGGGGAGATATAAGGAGAGAGGGAAGTAGGCAAGGTCAGCATGGGATCTGGGTAAGAACAGTGTATTTGTGTTGTCAGGATTAGAGTTCCTCTTGTATTCCGGTCCAATGCCCCCTGTGGGGTTCTGGTAGGAAAATGGATTGGTCCTGTATATACAGTGTTTCCAGTTGGGCCCTGTTGTAAATAGATAATGGAGTGGGTTAATGGTGGTGAGGTGGGGATCCCTAGTCCTATGGGCTGGAGTGATCTAATTGTTAATTGGCCATATAGTAGTACAGGTACCCTGGTGATTTGGGGGTCGCCTGTGGGTGGGTTATCCTGCTGATAGGTGGGCTGTTTGTCCCGTCTGTCTTGTGGCTGGTGATACTAATATGGTGCAGCTGACTTGGTAACGGTCCATTTAGAGTGTCATTGCACGTGTAGTTAAGCATACCAGTTCCTGCTGTGAATCCGGATGGCTGATTTACTACGTTGCTTGCGGTGATTAAAGCTTGGTTGCAAGTTAGTGGGCTTGGTTAACGTTGTAGGTAGTGCTAATCCTGTTGCGTGGTTGGCTCTGTGTGGCCAGTGTGCACAAGTTTATAGGCTGGCAGTGATGAGTGAAAGCGCTTGCTAGTACTTGGCCGGGGATCTAATAGAGGGATGAGGCCAGCGGTGTGCGTGGGCATGCACCTAAAATTAATATAAGGTTGTCTTGATGCGGTCAATCCACGTGCACAGGGTGCCTTGCTGGTGGGTTCTAGGGCAATTCATTTTTTTTTTTAATTCAGGGAGCCTATTTAGGCCTGGTGGCAGTTGCCCTAATGTGGCTAAGGGTCCCGAAGGGCTTGGTCTACACTACTCGGGGTGCTTACCTGGCTTTTTGCTGCTGCGGCCATTGTGAAAAAAATGACTCAATTTGAGCCATCATGCAGTGTAATGCGAATGAGTGAGCAGTGGTCCCCGTCTAATCTACGCATGCCCACTGTTTGAACACTTTGCATTCGTGCACGGACACTCGAGGTGGAAGTGACCAGCGATTCTTGACTCGTCTGCGCATGCGCACTAGGTGCATGCGCACTAGGTGAACACTTGTATTCGCGCGCATGGGCACTCGGGGTGGAGAATTGCTGGACGGATGCCTGGAAGATCCCACAGTGCTCCCGGTTGTGGGTGCGTGGATGAGGTGAGGGGGAGTGGCATAGCCATCCCAAAAGCAAAGGTAGCACAGTTGGGGGGGGGGGGGGGGTTGTGTAATTTGCTAATGGGGAGGTAGTGTGGAGCTGATTGTCTCCTGGGGGTTGATGCCCATAACTTTATTAGGATGGTGTGGAAGAAGTGCAATTGCTAGAGTAATTAAAGAGGTTGGTATAGATAACTAATGGTCCTCAAACCATGCTTTAAGATGTCTTTGGTATCGGTGACCCATGGGAGTAGTCGATGGGTGATGAGGCCGGGGGTGGCTGGTCCCACCTGGGTTGATAAACATGGGTTGTTTGGATATGTGACCCATGGGAATTGGGTAATGATGCCCTGAGTGGCTTGTCTCGCCCGTGTTGTGGGCGGTCTATTGGACTGACGGGTTGTGGTGTAGTCAGTTGACTTGGGGCCTGTCTAATTTAGGGCTGCATGGTGTATATTACAGGTTCCCTGGTGGTTGATATGAATGGAGGTCGAAGGTCATGACTCGTGGGCAGCGCAGGGAGGGGTAAAAAAAGATACGGCAAAGGTGGGCAGTGGCTGTTACAGAAATACATTGTGATCATGTTCGCTATTTAGAACATTTTTCACACATCTATAGTGGCAGATGATTCTTGCTTCTTCCTGTCGTAGACTCAATATTCTATTGCCTCCTCTTGCTCCCATCTTTACTGTCTGTAGTCCGATGAATCTTATCTTCCATCTGGTGGTTCTTCTGCCATGGTTGGCCAGGGGCAGTGTTGGGTCCTGGGAGTGAATGCTGTTCAGATGTTCTTATTCTGATCCGGACCTCCCGGATAGTGCTCCTTATGTATATCTTGTCACAGACACATATGTGCATATATTAAATATTTAGTTTACAGTTGAGGTGTTCAGTGATTTTGAATCGTGATAGCCTTTGAAAGTTGCACATTTGGTTTGGGTTGCATATCTGCACATCTAACATATGCCACATTTTGTGAAGCCAATCGGTATTTGACTGCTGAGCCAATCTTTTGCTGTGATGCTTTTCTGAGATAGAAAAGATGGGCGTAGTATGATGCGTAATGTTGGAGCTCTGCTAAATGATAAACTTGATAAGGTTTTAGGCAAGGTCTAATATGTTCGTCCATTAGTAGCAGGTTCCAGTGTTTTGCCAGTATTCTTTGTATTTTGTAGCTGTCCATGTTGTACCTGCTTACGAATCTGATTGTTGACTCTGCAGTTGTTGGTTGATCTTTCTTGGGGTTAGTAGTTTCTCTCTTGGTATAGCGGCTGTTATGAGTTTTGCTTCTGTGAGGTTTTTGTTGGTGTAGCCTCTGTTTATGAACCTTTGATCTAGTAGCTTGCATTCTTCGTCAAAGTGTTCTTGTATATTGTGGATCACACTTTTCCTGTGGCAGCTCTTTGCATGTAGGACCGAGTTGACCTCAGTTGGTTTACGAAAAGTTCTTGTAGTGATTTGGTTGTCTTGTATTATGATTTTTGAATCCAGAAAATCAATTTGATCAGTGTTGATGTGACTAGATGGTTCTATTCCATAGTTCCTCAGATTGAGGTAGTCAACATATTTTAGTTCATCTGGCGTTCCTTTCCGAGTATGACATCGTCTATGTACCGTGACCAGTTAACAATTAGGTCAGTGAATCTTGTCTCTCTCATGGCGTGTTTCTGTTCGTATGAATGCATGAAGCAGTTGGCTAATGCTGGAGCATAGCTGGCTCCCATTTGAGATTCCCCTTGTTTGTTTTATAATATTTGCCATTGAAGATTAATATGTTGGTTAATGAGAATTTGAGAAATTCCTTAGTCATTTCAGCTTGTTCCAGGTGTGATGCTGATTCATTGGTTAGTAGGTATCCCAGGCTTTGGATAGAAAGTTCATGATCGATCGATGGATGTGTATAGGGCCTTTACATCTAATGTGGCCATTAGGAAATTGGGTTCCCATTTGATCTGTGAAAGTATGGCCAAGGTGTGCATAGAGTCTCTGAGGTAAGTTAGTGTCCTGACTAGTGGTTGGATGACATTGATGTATCTTGCAAGTGTTTCTGTTAGTCATCATATTCCACTCATGATAGGTCGTACTTCTGGTATTTTGTCAAATTTGTTGTGAATTTTTGGCAGGAAGTAGAGGGTGGGCATAATCGGATGATCTGTAATGAGGAAGTCATGATCTTCATCTGTGATAAACCCTTGTGTGTTAGTGCTTTAGTAGATCCTTGTGCTCTATCAAACATTTTTGTTGGGGGTTATTGCAGAGTTTTCCGTAACTGCCTGGCGCCCTGAGGTGGTTTTCAGCCATTCTGATAGTCTGCTTTGTCCATTATGACAATATTTCCACCTTTGTCCGCCTCCCTAATTATAATACTTTCTTCATTCCGTTCTTTCAAGGTGGTAAATTCGATTCTGGACAGATTGCCTCTGTCTTGCTTGCGATTCCGTTGGTCTTCTAACTTGTGTAAGTCGTTGGTGACTGCCTGCTGGAATGTATCGATATAGTTCTCTGCGGTTGAGGTGTGAACCTGGATTTGTTCTTGAGGTCTGGGATACTCATTGATATGTTTTTGATCCCAAGTTCTCTCTACATTCGGTCTTGATGTATGCTAATGTAATCAAGAGGTGGATGTCTTCCAGGTCACCTATGGTAAGTGAACTTGGTTGAGGTGTCTCTTGTCTAGGTTTATATATCGTCTGTTTGGTGGCAAATAATTTGGTCAATTTGAGGCGACGCGTGAATTTGAACAGGTCAATCTGAATACAAATTGTTGCTTGAGGGCGAGAATGATAATCCTTTGTTTAGTACTTCGATCCCAACTGTTCTTTGCAGGATAGATTCATAACTAAATGTTGTTCGCCTGTCCCGCAGCTTGTTTGACTGTTCTTCCTCCATTTCTCTTGCGTCGTTTGCCTGGTCTTCCGCCTCTCTGGTACCATGAAATTTACTGTTTTCTTTACTTGCGGTTTGGTGCTATTTGCTAGTTGGTTGTTTGTCCGTTGCATGTTTGTTTGGTTCTGCTGTTTCTTCTTGTCCGCTGAGCTCGCTAGTGAGCTGTTAGGTGTACTTTCTCTGGATTTTGGTTTATCCTGATCGTATTTGGCTTGATAGGTGAATACTCTGTCCTCTCTGTAATCTTTGTCGTCTCAGAAAAATGTTGACCTCGTCCTGGTGGGTTTTGAGGATTCTGTACATTGTTTTAAAGTTCTTTTCTTTGGTTCCGTTTGGTGCATCATAGTCTTCAAGTTCTTCAATGAGGGTAACAACTCTTGCATGTTCTATTAGTAGGTGTTATAACAACAAACAGGGTTAAGTTGTGGAGAAACAAGGGAGGGCACGGACAAGCCGTTGGTTTCCTTTGAACCGTTAATAGGATAAGACGTGGTAGCACAAAAATAACGGTTTTATAGGAAAATATGTTTAATTCATCAGTTTCTAAAGCAAAGAACTGGAGTTCGAGGATCTTTAACCCCAAGTGCAAGGGGTGACAAGGGAGTGGCAAATTTGGGTTGGTACATTGCTGTCCAGAACTGAGGATTAGATTCTGTGGCGGTGATATGACCTGGATTAGGTCAACTGTTCATATTCCGTTTCCTGTGTGGATATTTTAATTATTCCCGTGGGTCACAGAGTCAGAAATACTTGAGGTCCAACAACTGGAAATGCACAGACTAAAAAGGGCCAAGGCCAAGTGGTGAGGGGAAGCTCTTCTAAAAATTGCACTCTTTCCATCTGGGTGCACGCAGGAACGGTTGTTATCTCACAATATCTTATTCCTTTAAGTGGAGATATTTGATGAAGGTCATGAGAGCCCTCATGACCTGTGGGGTCGACCGGTTTCAATGGCACTCATTAAAGGCCATCTTCATCAGGACCGTCCTTCCATGGGGGGTTAATCCGAAAGTTTCAGTGTGTCTGAAACGGAGACGAGCTCCTCCTCTTTGCACAGTGCGTGTGCTGAAGGTCTGTCACAGGCTGGCTGATCAGCGTCTCCGGTGGAGGTGTCTGCTTTTTTCAGTGGAACCGCTCGAAATGATTAGTAGGTGTTTCATCGTGGTTGAGCCTTGTATAAGGTTTGTTTCACACATCAGCTAGGTCTGAGTCTTGTGAGTCATCAAAATCCGGAAAAATTAGTATTCTTGGGCTTCTTGGAATTTTCTTTTGGTTCAGCATATTCCTGTGCATCTCTTCTATACATTTTTGGTTGAGGTCCTCTTGTTTGGTTGCATCTCTAAAATCATTCTGTAGATCCCCCCCTAGGGGCAAACAGTGCTCTGATGTCTTCATTTCTTGACATCATATATGCTACCATTTTGTGTGCGCATTCTTGGATTCTGTGGTATATTCCCAAGAGCAGGAGCAGTGGTCGTATCCCTAGTGTTTGGCAAAGTTAATGGATCTTGGGCTCTGATGGTCCTTTAGGGTTTACTGGGTCACAAGATCACAGGTTAGTGTTGAGGCATGGCCCATACCTCATTTGTTTTGTAGAAAAGGGGTGGGGGGGAAATTAACCTGGATATCTTATTTGTTTTGTTCCAAAGGAGAAAGTTTGATTTTTTTCCACGCAGATATAGACTAACCCCTCTTTGTGTGTGTAAACTTCCCTGCCGATCAGCAGGCTACATCCAACCTTGAGGCCTTAAAGTCCTTGCTGGCAGATGTGCATTTAAGAGGAGCTTTAAAAATGTCCCCGTTTTTGTTTTAGCTGGAGAATTTGGTTCTGCCCTGGTCACCATAGGATGCCACCTAGCAACCGACATTAAATCGTGCCAGACCTGCTCTCTTCATATATGCTGGTCTTTTTAAATTGACTATGTCGGGTGGGTGAAAATTACAACAGGCATAGAAAGTCACTCATCTACATCAGTCCTACACACAAGCGAACCCATACATTTCACCAGTTATTTGAATTTTAAATGAAGTAATTGTAAGATGATTTGATTACTCTGTATGGTTATCTTTGGTTTGTATATTTTTAATGTGTATAAAGTTTTCATTGACCACAGCACGTTAAAGTTTGTAGCATCATGCATTTGTGCACTAAATTGCTAAATATTTGAAACTTTTTTATGTTTTCTGTAGCGGCTGGGAAATCGACGTTTGTTCGAATGCTGGAGAAGGCAAGCGATGAGTGGGAGGTTATTCCTGAACCTATTGCCAAGTGGTGCAACGTACAAACCGATGAGGGCGAACACGAGGTCTGTCAGAAATGAGCTAAATATATTTCTTGAGCACCAATACTGCAGCAGCTTGGATGGGTAGCCTTTGTACTTTGCTCAAGATGGGATTGATGTGCTTGAATTAAGTGAGCAGCCGCTGCATGGTGGGCCTCTTTAAACCCCCCCCCCCCTTTTTTTTTTTTAGACTGCAGGGCTCGAAATTGAGGGGAGCTATTAAGCTCCTGTTTCTAGCTGAGGAGAGCTTGGTTAGCTTGACAACAGCTTCCCGGAGATACCTATGGCTTCCCTGGCCAATTGGTTCCTTTCAAACATGCACGTGTGACATTAACTTTTAGTATTTGAGAATGCTAGGAAAGAATAAATATGACACGTCTAGTACACATTTAAATATAACGGACAACGTTTCTGTGCATCAAGTTAAATTTGCGGTGCGCTCGGTACTCGCTCCTGGTTGCCCAGTGGTAGCTTGTGCCTACTGTGTTATGCCAGACACCCAGGGACTCATTTAGCTCCTGCTCAATGAATCTTGATTTTGAACCCTGATGTTTTCTAGACTTGCTTAATGTAGAAAAGTGTACGTGTATGTGGCATTTGCTTGGGTCATAAAATAACAATGTTAGAGAGGTGTGATTCAGTGGCTAGTTTGCATATGCATAACAAAAGCAACACTTGCTTGAATCTCTCTAGATTTCCACTTTATTTGCTGGCTAAAAAACATGCAAATTAACATACTCATTTGGTTCATATTGCAAAATGACTCTGGACAATAGCTTTACATGAAAGTCTGTTTTATATGAAAGTTTAAAAACATTAGGACTAAAGTGTTGCAATAACTTTTTTGTTAATCATTCAAAAAGAAAATATTTCGCAGGTCTGTAATTCAAGGCCGCTGAGGGCCATTTCATGCCTGGTGAACTATTTCTAATGGTTTCTGTGATGAATCCTGCACAGTCCTCACTAAACCCCAGCCTTAGTCTCCTCCCACGTGGCCAGGAGAAGGCAGTCTCTACCTGATCCTAAACCTGGGGGTGGTATCATGAGGGAGGATCACATGGCAGGAGACGGCTGTCGGGGAGAAGTGTTGACTCCCCTGGGAGAGATGCAGTATTCATTTTGCTATGAAGATGAGATTCCCATAATCCCCCAAATACCTAATGGCATGCTGTCGGTGTACAAGTCCCTCCTATAAAACTACCCAAAGAGCATGCTATGAAAAGTCATCTAACCAAAATAAGATGCATACTTTGGGTGCAGGAATTAAATGGAACATACTCCTAATTGTCAAGATCATGCCTTAAATAGAGATCCTAACCCAATCTTAAAACACAAATCTTTTACACACCACCTAACTCTAATTTCACAAAGCAATCCCATACTAATCAAAATCCTAAAACTACTATGGACTTCAGGATCCATAATGCTCTTGGTACTGGACGAGGAAGAGGGGCTCACGAGTTGGTAAGGATCAACAATGCCATTGAGCATTCTAGTTGTTACAGACCTGAACATCTGAGTGCTGGGTCCGCCGCAGAAAGGAGAATGCTAGCTGATGCAAGTCGGGGAGGCCTGCAACTTTGCAGTGTAAGTACAGTGGGAAGCAGTGTCTGGACGAGAAGCCCAGCTGAGTGAGATGTGATCTGTTAGTTAATATCTTTTCTGACCTGTATGAACCCCAGTACTTTGCTTGCACTTGGTCATTATTTTCCCTTGTCCCTAGGTGAGTGAGTTCCCCCCCCCCCCAATCCCCTCACCTAGTTTAAAAATGTTTTATGTGTGACATTTATGTCCCTCCATAGTGTTTGGATGGAGTTTCCTATAACCTTTGGCATCGGCTGGGTTGCCCCTGTGAATTTCTCTTTCAGGTATTTGGGTGTACTACTGTTCCCAAGTAGTAAAGAGGGATTGTCAACCCCTTCACATTTTCTAAGTGAGCCAGCACACCCCACCTTATGTGGAGCACTGGCGGGGTGAAGCAATGTATCCCCTTTCTTACCTGGTAAAATTTTTGTTACAATTGCACGTTTACTTGAATGGCTGGTGGCAGTGGTTACTCGCAGGCAGTTAATTCAGCCCCGTTAACACATCATTGTTAGAATGGTGGGTTCCTTCGTTTTCGCCATTTTTGTGTCTGTTGCTTCGAAGGTCTCTTAGTGGAGAGAATCCGACCAGCAATACTTGTTCTTAGACTGCTGTAAAAAGGTGCCAGAGCCTCGAGTATCTATAGTATCCATTGCTGGGAGCCTCCTCTGACGACAGCGGCTGCAAGTTCCCCATCAGTGTCACTGTCCAGTTCGCTCTTCACCAGACCAAGAATCCAGGGACTGGGTCCTGTGCGGCTGCATCCTCTCTGAAGTGCTTCTTTTCTCCCAAGGTACTGTGGGCTTGTGTATCACTGTCTGGTGTGCATCCTGTGAGGCTGAGTGGGGGATTTGTGTGGTTGGGAGTTTTCCTGTATCACTTGCCCAGGCTTCTTGCTGGAACACCTTTAGGGAGCTTTCTTAGAAGTCCCCGAACACTTTAACTAACTCAAAGTGAATACTTGTTGAAGATAACCTATGGAACTTTTGCCTACACCTGGACCCCTAAGGGCCCTCTTCTACCTCTGAAAGAACTCCTGCAATAGACTAGGGAAGGACTAAAGGGAGATTCTGCCTTAAGTATAAAGTGAAACTACCTACTTGCTAAAGAAGTTAGTTTGGTATCTATCCCTGTGAAAGAAGTTGGTGTTTAAGTTTATGCTTAGAGTTGCAGTGTGCATATCAAAGTTGCTTTACTTTTGAATGGCGTTTCCCCCTTCTGAAAAGGAAAACGTTGGTACTGTTTTATCATTGCTTAACTGAATGAGTATAAAAGCTTACCAATAGGGTTTACCTGCCTTGAATAACACTTTGTTCAGTGTACATAAGGTGTTACTTTTCCTGATCTGCTTTACACAGACCTAAACAGTCATTGAGTTAATACTTGCCTTTGAGTTGCTTGAAGCCCTTTTAAAGTATATGGGTCCTTGGTTACCTTGAATAGCTGCTGATCATCTCCCCTGAGAACATTTCCAAAATGGTAATGAGGCCCATTACTTACTTTGCAATACCTTGGGTCCGTCTTAAAGTGTAATTGGGGTTTACTTTCCTTGAATTGCTGAGTGCATTCAGAAATGGATATTGTGTGTTAATACTTTTGTCATTGAGTAGCTTAAGGCCTCTCCAGAAAGTATGAGTTGTTTTTAGAACTCTGAACGGAGTTCTAAAAAGTAATGTTGCAAATAGTATACCAACCGGGCTGGTTGAGTGTCGTTGCATGACTGACCGGATCTACTACCCTTTCATTACTGACTGTATTATATCGAACCTGGTTTTACTCCCCAAGAATAGCTGATTGCATTCTGAATGTGTAATCGGTTTGACTCACCTTGAGCTGCTGATTGCTATTCTTAAAGTTGTGTTTTGGGTTGTATCCCCTTTATAATTTTGTTTGTTATTCTTTATTGCCCCAAAATGTATCTGGGCTTAATTGTTTTTAAATAAACCATTTATTTTTACAGTACATAGTGTTTCTTTGGACGGCATGTATGCTACAATTTCTTTGTACCAAACTACAGCTCGCTCTTTTTCTTGATAAGCCGTGCTGCTCTGTCCATGCTAACAAATTCCCAGGTGGTAAAGTCTTGTACTAAGAGTGGAGCTTATGTACTGCCTCTGATGTATGGTTTTATGAAGCCCTTAGTTGGACTCCAGAAAACAGTTGTAACATGCTCCTGAGTATGTGTGCGCGGCGGAACAACTGAGCTGTCGGAGCTCCGGTAGGCAGCTGGGCAGACCGCTGAAGATGCGCGGGAGCCAGCAGCGGAACAAACTCCAACGAAGACCAGTGAGTATGCCTGACACTAAAGTTGACCCCTCGGGAGCTCCGGAAAGGACATTGAAATACTTTTGATAACACGCAGCAAGGTTTGCAATTCCCCTTATATGGGACGCCAACTGAAACCTCTAACGCACATTGCCAACTACAAAAAGGCTGCAAAGGAGAAATGCAAGGGTGCGTAACACCCCTCTTGGGACACCAAATGGGGAAACCTGGTACCCACCTCAGGAGAGGGCTCAATAGTTAGTCCTGGCAGGCAAGTGGACCAGGAACAACGAGGTTTTGAAGCAGTATGATTGTGGCAAAACGTGTGGCCTGCTCAAAAGTAGTTGCTTTCATATCCTGACAATAATCAGAAGAAAGTGTGGCACTACCAGAAGTAGTTGCTGTGCTATCCTGACTTGCGTTTTAAGTGTAATGATACCTACTTTACAACCTATAAAAACAATTCCTTTGATGTTTTGAGAAACATTTGCATTAAGAAGGATATTGGGAAAGACACCAGTTGCTTTGATTTATGAACTTGCGACGTTTGCATTACCAAGATGAATATTGAGACATTGATTTGTGGAACAAGTGTTTATGAAGGAGACCTTTGCTTTGACGAGCAGAAGATCGCTTTTAAAGGAAAAGCTCTTTTGTATTGAACTTATTATGGAACTTCAAGGATATTCCTGCATTGATCCAGGGGAAGGGAATCCAACCCTGGTCCTAAGGAGCACTAACCATATTACTTTGAACTTTTACACTACTGTGTTGAAGACAGCCAAGTATTCCTTATGCTATTGTGTTGTATGTATTAATGTGAGGGTCAGACTTTTGAACACTACGTCATCTTTCTTTAGTTTAGTTTGCTAGGTAGGGAGATCCTCGTTAGGATAGGGAAAGATGGGCGTTTTACCTCAAGCTTTTTCATTTATAAATGACGATCTTTGAGAAAATGTTACTTCTGTGATGTCGTGCATTTCTGACCCCTTGCAGTACTAAGGGAACACCCTATAATTGAAGGCTGACTTAAATTAACCAGTCAGGAGAGGCTGAACTCAGTAGTGATCCCTTGCTCCTAATGTACCCCACCCGTTGTAAGGTATAACCTCATATCCAAACCTATTCTTTAAAGTCTGCAGCCCTATTCTACAAAAAACGTTCCAATGAGAAGGCCAGGAGACCTTTCTTAACCCTATGCCTAATGAGCATTATACACCCGGCTATCCAAGGATTTGAACAAAGCAACAGTGCGAAACCAACTCTCCCAAGCAGAGCATTGGTGTGAAGTCCTTGGAAAAATTTGAGGGGGCGGGAGTGCCTCCCTCCCCAACGGCTTTCATTGCTATATCCTTCTAAAGGGGTCTGCATGACTACCCGTGGAGTGGTGGGGGGCTTTAGTACCCTCCCCGTCAACCTTAATACATAATGAATTTGAGTGCCGTTGATTCACCATACTCTTCATAACTTGGTGCTTCACGCCAGATTCTGTGCTATGGGCTTTTTGACCCTTGCACTCCTTATGTACTACACTTATGCCGCATCAGTTCTCTGGTGCCATAGAGCTGTGAGTTTGGACCTGGCAGACTGAATGGTCAAAGTCCACTTTACCTTGGATTACCTGCATGTAGTCTGCCGCGTGGGTGCCTTACTTCAGCACACTATTCAGGATAGTCTATAGTTGCATGTTGAGGGGGCGTGTGTGGTGTGTGTGGGGGTGCTGGGGGGGGGTCCCCAATCCACTGCCCTGGGTGGAAAGGTAAGACTGCCCAGTCCTGTGGCATGGTTTACATTTGTTTCTGAAATCAATCTGCTCACTCAAGTCTCAGTCCCCTCCATCTCACGAACCTGTCACTTCACAACTGTCAGACATGTCTGTCAGTCTATTCTGTCGCTGATGCTGTCGCGAATTGGCTTTCAACCTCCCAGCCAGTGGAACATGCTGCCTTCCAAGGGGCCAATAGAGAGCTCGGACCCCAGCACGGGCTAGAAAACTCGCTGATGTGAACTTGGGAGATGTAAATTTTGGCTCAGAAGATCACATCTTCTCCTAAAGAGCCGAGCAATGACCCTCTCTGTATCCTTGGCCAGAGAATTCCTGCTTTCACTAAAATTTAATAAGCGGGCACCAAGCCAAGGCGCTTGCTCTAACATTGCATTTCATGATCTACAACCGTTAGTGTTGCCAAACTCGCGCAGCAGTTTAGACCCACGTGTTCCTAATGCACATAGGAAAGGAGCAGAAAGAGCACATTGCACTGAAAATGTTACCCTTCAGATAAGCAAACACTTAACACTTAACGCATACGCACGCAACACACCATACCTTGAGGGAGGCAATAAGTGAACGCCCTCTGTATACAGAAATAGGACACTTTGAAGCACAACACTAACCCTCAACAAATCTCACTGTTGCAGGTTTAAACTTTATCCCCACTTGCGGCATAAACCAATTCCACGCTTGCATTTGCAATAAGCTCCACTTATACTACTAATGGTTAAAGCACAAAGCGTTTTGAACTAACATCTACTGACTGTTAGTCATGGAAGTTAAAAAAAAAAAAGTTGCTTCTAAAGTAGTTCAAAGCATCTGTACATTCTCATATGAGGCATAAAACGTCTCGAGGTAAAGCATTGGCATTGAAATATACCATCTTAAATAACATTTTACTAAAAGCATTATCAAACCACGCAAGCCACATCTTGGCATCTTCAAGTATTGGCACTTGTCTAAGGGAGGAAGGGCTCATCCTCTGACAAACTGGCCTGTCACCTACTCCAAAGGCAATAGCTTCTCAATCCGTTCCACGAAGAGGGCCCACAGCTAGACCTGTATCCTTGGAGGCTGTAACCAGGGTGGAGTCTTCAAAATCTGCAAGAAAATAGCCAGTAATCTGCAGTCTCCACCTCCATACTTCTGTACTGCACTGGCCACCCATTCACCTCAAACTCTGGACATTCTGACCGCTCTTCTCTGCCTCCCTTGGCCTCTTCCATGGCCACCTACTTTCTCCTCCTCACCTATCGCAACAGCTGAGTTCTCTAGAATAGTCTGCTCTATGACATCCTCTTAGACTCCCCTCTCTCTCTCCTTTACTCCTCGCATCTTGGGCCTTGCCAAGAAGGCCCACTTTCAACTTTACCTCCGAGGCATTCTCCCTTTGCTCACCTTCCCTCAGAAGCTCAATGTCTCTAGAGCTCTGGTCCCCTCAAGGCTGGATTACTGTAACAGCCTCGCCCTCAACTTTGCTCTTTTTTCACTCCGTCCTTCAACTAATCCAGAATAGGGCTGCAAAACTTATCCTTATCCTCCAGCTCTGTCGCTGTATCCCTCAGCTCTCTCACTCTCCACTGGCTCCCAGTTGCTGCAAGGATCAAATTCAAGACCCTTTTCATCATCCACAAGGCTGTCTGGTGCCACACTAACTGCAGTTTTCTCTTACCAAATACTCTTCTTCCAGATCCCTTTGATCTTCTCGCTCCAACTCTCTGGTGGTCAAATGTTTCTCCAAGCAGAGAGCTGGGGCAGATCCCTCTCCTCAGCCGGCACCCTTCTATGGCAGTATCCTGATCTCGGTCTTGATGGACCCTTCAGTTCCGCAAACAGTCGAGACCTTTCTCTGCTCTCCTTCCCTCTCAAGCGCTAACCATCCCCTCGATTGGTGAGATTGGCAGCCTGGTCCCTCAAGTCATTAGGATCCTGGCCTTCTGCCCACTTGGCTCCAGCATTCACCTCCTGCTCCGCACTCTGGGCCCACACCCGCTCGTCAGGGTGGATTGCCTTTGCCTTGCACTTACCTGTTGGGTGGTAGCCCCCACCTGTGCTTGGAGTCACTTCCCATGCACTTACGGGGGTCCCTAATGGCGCTCTTCCCCACCCCAACACTTTCTTTTTCTGTCACATGGCCTAGTAGGACCGCTTGATTCATTGTCAATTTCAAAGTTTATTTGTTCCCTGGTCTTCTTCCCTTTTTGTCTTGTGGAGCTTTGGAACAGTCTTGCTGTATAATGTCCAATAAATATCTACAAGGGTCACCACTGTGGAAACTCCCTTCTTACCTAATCTTTTCACGGGCCCCTGGACCATGTAACCGCCTACGCGTAACCAAAACCGAGCTCTGAGAAGATCTGCTCTGGGCCATGTGCAAAGTGTGGGCGCAAACCATCCTCTAGCAGATGCCCAAACAAACTATGTATGGCGTCTAGATGGTTATCAAGTTGTACCCAGATCAAGGGAAAGGATCGCTATACGTGGTGTAATTTAGATGCTAGAGTCTGAACCAGGCAAGGTGCTTGGACTCCCTAAACAAAGCCATTAGCTAGATTAATGCATCTTGTAGCACGCAACAGAACTGTGTGATGCAAGTTGGAATCTGAATCTGTGTTTAATGATTGGATGAATGCTGGCTCAAACCGATCTGTTGTGTCCATCATTAGAAAGCATCCTCATTCTATAGATTCTGTTTACCACTATGTCTAATGCATTACTGTGGCGCTTGAGCGCTTCAAGGCACTTGCCTACGTGACATCAAGCAATGATCCATGTGCTACCTACATTAGCAACATGATGAACATGTCTTCACAGAATATTTCTAACACCAGAAATGTGGTGTTTACGTTTTAGGTGAAGTTATTCTGTGTAGGCCCCCTAAAGCCAAAACGAGACTAGTCTATTATGAGCAAACGTGAGGCATGAATCTGTGACTTTCCTATCCCTCTTGACCCCTACACGGTAGACTGGATAAAATACCACGTCACGGAAACCGCAAGGGGGTCCATTAATGCAGTCGTCAAATTGCAGGTTTGATGCCATGTCAAGCTCTGTCACGGAGTTCACAGCTCACCATTACAAGATAAAACTAACAATAAAACACTTTGGCTAGTTCCAAAATGGCGCTGGGTTTAGTCAACGGCTTGGCATTTCCTGCAAAAACCTGTTTTGGATGCATGCTCTTAAGAACATTGATTTTGTGAGCTATTAAGACTTGTTCAGGAGACCTGAATCTGTCGCCGACTTCACAAATATTAACTTCTTTGTTAACATCATTTTTTTTTTTTTTTTTGCATTTTCAGGAGCTTTCAACTTCTCAGAAAAGTGGTGGGAACCTGCTGCAAATGCTCTACGACAAGCCTTCTCGGTGGGCTTACACTTTCCAGACCTATGCTTGTCTGAGTAGAGTCCGAGCACAGCTTAAACCTGCATCTGCTAAACTGCTTGAAGCAGAGCGACCTGTTCAGTTTTTTGAAAGATCGGTTTACAGTGACCGGTAAGTCTAGCATATATTAACCTAATGTAATCTCTACACGTTTGTTGTGAACTGCAGCAAGTTGTTGGTGGCAGAGGTCAGGGTAGGTGACAAGATCCTAAAGGGGTAATTCAGTGAAAAATGTTATGATTTAAAAATGTTGGCCATAATAAGATAGTGATCAGTTAATGCTGTGCTCGCAACAATCGAGCAAAAGTCCCCTACTGGGAGCTTTTGCTTATTGCTGCTGGATAGCGGAGAATGCGCAGCCCGTTTAATTTTCCATCCAGCTGCCAATGGGAGCTAGGGGATTAAATGGCTATGCACCGCTAGCTTTAAGGTACATTCTCAGTGGCACCCTAGCCAACATTGTTGGCTAGAGTCTGACACACACCCCCCCTCTGAAGGCGTTGTGCAGTAGTAGTGTTAGCACAATGGTGTTAGTGCTCACGTATAGTGCAGGTACACTGCTCGGCCCCATGCTGCTGGCCAGGGACATCCTTTCCAAAGCTCTTCCCCTCCCCCCCCCCCCCCCCCTGCAGTACATGTTGGTTTTTGTGGGAGTTCACTTAAAAAGAAGGAAAAAGTGTGCTGCATGTGTAATATACGGGGAGGTAGAGACCCTCAAACATGTATTTACGGAATGCCGAACCATGGTCAATATTTATGACTATCCTGGGGGAATGGGTCCATAACTAAGACCATAGAGTGCTGCATTCTGGATGTATTGCTTCAATTCTGACTTGGAAAGCCTTCATATTGGCCTCTATTGTCTGTGGGGCCATGCCAAGCGATAAATAATAGATAAAGCGAAACCCTAAACTGAAATGGATAGTGAGAAAAAATAATGGTGGTTGAAATATGATCAAGGTTATTGTATGATTAAGTTATAATGAAGGTATCTTAAATGTTGTCATGGTGATGTTGTACATGAATAGATTGTACAGGTGCAACAATGGAAATATGAAAAATATACGTTTTAAACAGAAACCGTGACCAATTTTAATAGGTTAAACATGCATAGGCTTGGCTACAATGACATTATGATTTGCGCCAGATCTGCCCTCCACCATAGATGCAATATTCGTCCTGCTTTTATGTTGGTATTAACCAAGTGTTATTTACCAACGTATAAGGAACAAGTTACTTACCTGTAACTGTTGTTCTCCAGCATGGGTCTGGCATGGATTCACATGCTCATGAATATTCCCCGTCGTCAGGCTGGGAATCCTCGGTAAAGAAAAAACCAGTATCAGTTTCGTTTCTGATCTGTCTTTCGTAGTAATTACGAATCACTGGTCTCTGCGTCATACTGACCACAGCCAATGACTGCCCTCTACCTAAGCACCGCCTCTGGCAGCCATCTTCAGATTTGGAAGCACGTGAAGTGGCAGTATGACCAAGTGAAGAGCCGCAGAGGGGTAGGCGGGAGGGTTCGCATGTGAATCCATGCTGGAGAACAACAGTTACAGGTAAGTAACTTGTTCCTTCTCCAGCATGGGGTCTGGCATGGATTCACATGCTCATGAATAAAGAATACATAGCAGTACACACATGCACAACCACGGGAGGTGGCAAAGGCTCAACATTAAGCATCACATCAACTCAACATTAAGCATCTTACCTCCTCACCAGGCTCACCTCAGGCGAACAGGTTGCGCAGCACTGCTTGGCCGACCCTGGACTCCTCCCTGGAATCCCGGTCGACGCAGTAGAATTTCGTGAAGGTGTGCGTCGACCTCCACGTAGCAGCCCTGCATATGTCCAGCAGGGGCACACCAGATAGGAACGCCGTGGTAGCTGCGATCGCTCTGGTGGAATGGGCTCTCGGACGGCCAGGCAGCGGTCGGTTTGCCAACCGGTGACAGCACATGATACAGCCGGAGAGCCATCTGGAGATGGAAGCCTTCGAGAGAGCCTTCCCCTGATTGACAGGTCCAAAGTTCACAAAGAGTTGTGACGTCTTCCGAAAACCCTTCGTGCGGTCCACGTAGAACTTCAGCGCTCTAGCTACATCCAGCGAGTGCAAAGTCCTCTCAGCCGGCGACGAAGGCGACGGGAAGAACACAGGTAACACCAAGGGTTCGTTGAGATGGAAGTCCGACGGTACCTTGGGCATGAAGGAGGGGTGCGTCCTGAGCACTACCCTCGTGTCGTGGAAAGTCAAGTACGGGGCCTTGCAGGAAAGGGCCTGGATCTCTCCCACTCGTCGTGCGGAGGTGATGGCCACAAGAAAAGCTGTTTTCCACGACAGAAACTTCAACGGGGCCGAGTGCAGAGGCTCGAACGGAGGTCCCATGAGCTTGGTCAGCACCACGTTGAGCTCCCACGCCGGGGCCGGAGCCTTCACCGGCGGGAACGATCTGAACAGTCCCTTCATGAACTCTTTCACCAGACGATGAGACCACAAGGACGTCCGCCCCGTGGTTCTGGTGTATCGGGAGATCGCAGCAAGATGAATCTTGATGGACGCGTGTGCCAGACCAGCTTTGGCCAGCGTCAGCAGGTACGGCAGTACTTGGGGAGCCGTAATCCGTAGAGGGTTAATCTTCTGTGCGTGGCACCAGACAGAGAACCTCTTCCATTTGTGTCCGTAGCATTTAAGAGTCGAGGACGCCCTGGCCTTTGCAAGAACCTCTCTGCAATCAGCCGGTATGTCGTATCCTCCAAACTCTAGCGCTGCAGGAGCCAGGCCTGCAAGTTCAGCGACTTCGGGTCGTGGTGGAGGATGGCGCCTCCTTCCCTGGAGAGTAGATCCGCGTCCGCCGGCAGCTTGATCGGCGGGGACGCTGACAAGTCCAGAAGGTCCGGGAACCATATCTGCCTCGGCCACGCAGGTGCGACGAGGATCATCCTGCACCGTGACCTCTTGAGCTGGTTGACGAGCCGGATTAGCAGAGGCAAGGGAGGGAACGCGTAGAGGAACAGGCCCTCCCAGGGGAACGAGAAAGCATCGCCCATGCTCCTCGTCTGGGGAAACCTGCTGGCGAACCTCCGGCACTTGGTGTTCGTCGCCGTCGCGAACAGGTCGATCTGGGGTGTGCCCCACCGTCGGAAGAGGCGATCCACCAGATCCTGCCGTAGTTCCCACTCGTGGCACGAGCGCAGCTCCCTGCTGAGTGAGTCGGCGATGGTGTTTTTTATCCCTGCCAGATGAAACGGCACCAGAAAAATCCCTTGGGCGACGGCCCAATGCCACAGGTCCTGCGCCTCCTTGGACAGCGCTGGGGACCTGGTTCCGCCCTGTTTCCTGATGTAAAACATGGTGGTGGTGTTGTCGGTGAAGATTCTCACCACCTTGCCCTTGAGGGACGGAAGGAAGGACCTGAGGGCCCAAAACACTGCACGGAGCTCCAGGACGTTGATATGCAGGGACTTCTCCGTCGGGAGCCAGAGTCCCCTTGCGTGCAGATTTTCGGTGTGCGCTCCCCACCCTTCCAGGGAGGCATCCGTGGTCACAGTCTCCTGGTGGGCTGGGGTCTGGAAGTCCATGCCCGCCGTCAGATGCGCGCGGGTGCCCCACCACCGTATCGCTCGTCGGAAACTCTCGGCGAGCTTGATCCTTTCCTCGAAGCTGCCCGTCGTCTGGATCCAGCGCGCATCCAGGAATTCTTGCAACGGGCGCATCCGGAGCCTGCACATGGGAATGAGGTAGATGCAGGAAGACATCATCCCGAGGAGGGACTTGATGGGCCTCACTTTGGCCGCGTCGGCCACCAACATCCGTTGCACCTTGCCCAAGATGGTCCTTGTCCTCTCCTCCGACGGGGAGGCCAGAAGGGACACTGTGTCGAGCCTCGCTCCCAGAAACAGTGCGACTTGCGCGGGCACCAGGTGGGATTTGGCGTAGTTCACGGAGAATCCCAGGTCCGTGAGGAGTTGGACGGTCCTTGCCGTGTGGACCACGGCGAGCTCCCTCGTCTTGGCGCGGATGAGCCAGTCGTCCAGGTAGGGGTAGACGTGAATCCCCTCGCGGCGCCACCGGTGCGCGGCACTCGGTGAATACCCTGGGTGCCGACCGTAGTCCGAAGGGAAGGGCTTTGAACTGGTAATGACGCCCTTGGACCACGAATCTGAGGAATTTGCGGTGCCCCTTTAGGATGGGAATGTGGAAGTAGGCATCCTCCAAATCCAACGACGATAGGAAGTCTCCTTCCAGGAGAAGTTGAGGGACGTGAAGTTCTTTCCTGGCCACGGGGGGGACGCGCGGGCACCTTCTTTGAAACTCGAGCGCGTGGCCCCGGGCCAGGGCGTCCAGCACCCAACGGTCGGTGGAGATTGACTCCCACACGCTGACGAAGCCCGCCAGCCGGCCTCCCACCGGGGTGCTTCGGTGGGGGCCCGACCCCACGGCCGGTTCAATCCTGCTTGGACGCGGCCTTGCCGCCTTGACCTCCTTGGCGACGACGGCGGGGTCCGCTAGACTTGCCTCGTCCTCTGTAGGCCTCTTGCGACGACGAGCGGGCCGCTTGACGGTAGGAAGCGAAACCGCCGCCGGAACCTTTGGAGGCGCCCTTGCCTCCGCCGCTCCGAAAGGGCGTCCGTCGTTGCAGGACTCCAAGGGCCCGGGCCGTCTCAGTATCCGCCTTGATGGCCTGAAGGGAATCGTCCACTGTCTTCCCAAACAGGTTGTTCCCGTCGAAGGGCATGTCCAGGACTCTGGTCTGGACGTCCTGCCGGAAGTCCGTAGCTTTGAGCCATCCACGACGTCTAAGGCAAACGCCGTTGCCCAGCTGGCGGAACCCAGTGTCGGCGATGTCCGTCGCCACGGTGATGGCGTGGTCCGAGGCCACCTCACCTTCCTGCAGGATCTCAAGGGCCTCCGCCCTCTTGTCGTCCGGCAGAAAATCCAGCAGGGGAGCTATCTTGTACCAGAGCTCCCTGTCGTAGCGGGCCACGATAGCCAAGGCGTTGGCCGCTTTAATCGTCGTCGCTGCCGACGAGATGACTCTACGTCCCATAGTATCCAATTTCTTTCCCTCGCCATCCGGCGGGGAAGTCGATGTGGAGGCCGCACCCCCCCCCCCCCCCCGCTTTCTTCCTGGCTGCCACGGAGACGACGGAGTCCGGGGTAGGCTGCGCCCGGAGGCATAGGGGGGGCCGTGTCCGGGACCCGGTACTTTTTCTCGTACCGGTCTCTTCTAGCTGGCGTCGTGGAAGGGTTCTTGAGGAGGGAAAGGCCCTCATCCCAAATGTCGTCCAACAGAGGCACTGCGAGGACCGTCTTCCTCTTGGCCTCGCGCCGCTGATAAAGGAAGCCTTCCTTTTTCTTCTCCTCAGGGCAGAGTTGGAAAAGCTCGGAAGCCCTGGAGATCATGGAGTGGAAAGATCCGATCTCGTCGGGCGGAGAGGCCCTGGTGGGAGGCGACGACGGAAAATCCTCGTCGTATGCCTCGTCGTCCGTACCCGTCGCTGCCGTGTCAGTCCCCGTATCATCCCCTCGGGTGGACGGGGAGGAGGGCTGGAAGGGGCGCGACGGTTGAAAAGGAGGTGGTGGATGGATCCTTCTTTTCTTGGTAGGGGGAACACCAGAAGGTCCCGGTTCTGGATCCCCCGACGGGAGAGGTTCCTCCGTCGGTAACGGTAGCCTCGTCCTTATCTCGGAGCATAAGGACTGTATGGCCAACAAAATGGCCGCCGAGTTGTCTTGCGGCGCTGGCAGAGGGGAATCCGACAGGCGAGCAGGGGCCCCGTCGGTATCCTCGTCGTCACCTGCGTCGGGGTCCATTCCGACGGGCTGGCCTTCTTCCACGCCTAGGCCGTGGCTTAAGACCTCGATCAGCTCCTCCTCTGAGGCTGAGGCCGACTCTACGACGACGCCCTGCCCCCCCTTCTTCTTCCCCACGGAGGGTTTCACGGGGGTCCTATCGATGGGCACAAAGGAAGACTCCCTCCGAGGAGGCAGGGAGATTCTGGGCCCTGAGGTCGCCACCACTGGTGCAGCCACCACAGGCTGAGCCAGGGCCGCCGCGACCGTTTCGATAGAGGGCTTGGTCGGATGGATCAAGGCCTTCACCACCTTAGGTGCGCTCACCGCCTTATCCTTGAGGGAGGGGGCACTGCCACGCTCCTCCTCTGCCTTAGAGCTCGACCGGGGCCTCTCCAGGAGCTTCGCCGGGTGCTCGGCCTTCCTCTTACCCGACCCAGAGCGTTGGCTCGTGGTTGATGGTGCCGGGGAGGGTGCGCCCTGCCTGGCGCCCGTAGAGCCCGACCGTTCGGCGCACCCGGTGCCAGCGGACTCGCGGTGCTTGGCCTTATGTTGGGCCCCCGTCGCCGGGGCGCCCTCAAAGGTCTTAGAAGACCGCTCGGATTTCTTCTTCTCGCCAGACGGGCTCTTACCCTCCAGCCAGTTGGCGAGACGTTGATGGCGGTCCTTCATGGTCCGTTCCGACATATTGCCGCAAAACGCACAGTCCTTTTCCACGTGCGTCTTGTCCTCATGAAGGCAGTAAAGGCAGAAAGAGTGTTCGTCCTCCTTGAAGACGTTCTGCAGCTGGCATCCAGGGCAGACCCTGAACAGCTTTCCGGGCGTCGAGCTTCCCTTCTCCTGGGCCATCTCCGAGACCGGGCCTGAGAAGCTTCTGGAGTCCTCCGAAGTGTAGCTCGACGGATCTTCACCCTTGAGGGGCACAGATGAATCCGACACGGGTCCCCGTTGATCGGATGTAGGATCGGTGGAGCTTGAGGCTCTTTTGACCGAAAGAATTGAAGTTTTTTGTGAAAAGCGCGAAAAAATAGCACTAACGCTCGAGAGCAATAGCACGAGGATCCCAACACATGAACGTGCGGTAAAAATCTGAAGATGGCTGCCAGAGGCGGTGCTTAGGTAGAGGGCAGTCATTGGCTGTGGTCAGTATGACGCAGAGACCAGTGATTGGTTATTACTACGAAAGACAGATCAGAAACGAAACTGATACTGGTTTTTTCTTTACCGAGGATTCCCAGCCTGACGACGGGGAATATTCATGAGCATGTGAATCCATGCCAGACCCCATGCTGGAGAAATGGTATGTCAATTTTAAAGTATGTATGACCTTTTTTTCTTATTAAAGATTCTTTTAGAATCGTATGCAAATAAAGAATCGTAATCCTTTTGCCGGGAGAGGGAGAGGGACCGACCCTACGTTGACCTCAATTTACCTGCATTGGCCGTACAGCTGGTGCTTGCCAAAGGTGCCTCCACCTGTGGTTTTTTTTTTTTCTTTTGACTGACTTATTTTTTGTTTTAAAGAGCATCTGAACTTTGCCCATTGACTTTGGCTGTCCTGGCTACATAAAGGCCTCCTCCTGAACCTATTGGCTTTGGCATGCTTGTTCCTTCGCAGGTTTTTTTTTTTTTTTTAGTTTTTTTTTCTTCAAATTTGAAGTTTATTAAGTTTTTTTCAACCACATTACAATATATAATGCACAATCTGGAGGTGCTGGAATTCACTGAGGCCCCGAAGGGCGGCAAGCATTTAAAACAACCTGAAGTAACTTCCCACCCTCTCAGCGCTCCTCCCCCGGGTAATAACACTGCTGTGTTCCCCAGGCAATTTATATAATGAAAAATCAGTCTTTGGGTCCCCATTGCAATCAGTTTTCACTAATCGCCTCCACGCTGTTTCAGATCCACCAAGGGGGCCCGCCAGGCCATGTCGCTCTGCAGTTCTTTCTGTTACGTACAGGTTCCTAGCTACACTACGCCACTCACTCTTGCAGGGGGTGGTTCTGTCTCCATCTGGTTTCTGTGCAGGCCCTTGCTGCAATGAAGCACCCATTTTGGGGGGACTCATATATTCCCCCATCCTCTGACCCAAACAGAACCAGGCGGGGGACTTTGTCTGGGCCACTCCACCCTTGTCCCCCTCCCCCCCCGGACCTTGTCCCTAAAGACCTCAACCCTTGGGCAATCCCACCACATATGGCAGTAGATCGGTGTCCCTTCCACACCACCTCCTACACTTGGGACTTGTTAGGGAACATCCTAGAGTCTGACTGGGTCATAGTGCCATCTATGGAGTAGTGTTTGTATTGGCAAGAGATTTCTGTGCTGCGCCCCTGCTCAATTTGTCCCTTAAATCGGTTTCAATGTTGGCCCCAAGTCGCATCCCCATTGACCTAGTGCGCAAGTTCCCTTTGTATTGTTGCGCCTCTGTGGGGGTCCCTTTCAACTTTAGGTAGGTGAATAAAGAAAGCTTACCTATTCCCAGTGACTCCTTCAGATCAGTTATAGTGACAAAATTACCTCTCCTCCAGAGTTGGCCTATCATCTCCAGTCTGGGACTCCGGCCTCATGCCATTTCGGGAATCTCTCAGGGTTTGGTATCCTGTCATGCACCCCCGAACCCATAGATCTCCAACGACGAGAGCCATGTGGTGAGCACCATCATGGTCGCCTACAATGGGGTGATCACGAATCCTGGTAGGGATTCTGTTTTTAAGGACCATAATCATTCGACCACCGTAGCAGGATTAAATTGTCCAGCACGCTCCACTGAAGGTCACGCTGAGATCGAAGATGAGGTATGAGAACCCCCAGTGGATTCCTTACGTAAAGGAGCATATCGTTGGTGTATAATGCAATATATATATATCCCCACCCCTCGGTCCTCTCTAATCCTTCCGGCTAAAGACTGCAAACGGTATGGGGCAGCCCTGCCTCGTTCCCCTGCCCAGTCTGAAACAACTATCCTCCATTTACCGCAATAACACTCGCTCTGGGGGATGCATGAAGCTCCTGTATACCACAGAGCAAGCCGCTGCCCCATACCAAATTTGACGAGGACGGCCCTTGTCAATGTTGCGATAGAAGGGATCTTCTGCATTGTATCTGCCCCCTGTCTCCCCTTAATTTACCTGATTCCGGATGGCGAATACTGCCATATGCCCCTCCAATCTGGTCACCAGGATCAGAGTGTATATTTTGCATCTCTATTCAGTGGTGAAATCAGGCGGTAGGATGCACGTCCCTGGGGGGAGGTCCCTCCCCTCTGTGTATTACGGTAATGAGTGCATTACCAAATAATTCCAGGGCCTTCCCCGTAGTGAATATTTCATTGAACAATTCTGTCATAAATGTTGACAGGACGAGGGGGGGGGGGACTTAACCCAGCCGTATATCTGTCCTCACCCATAGCCTTAACCCCACTGCTCTCTTGACCTCTTCGTCTGTTATGGGGGCCTTTACTGCCTCTAATTCCGCATGGGGGAGTTTGGGTAGTGAAGTCTCTGCGAGGTACCAGGCTGGATCATCTGCTTCCTGGCCCACCTCTGAGAAGTACATGACTCAAAAGGTTGCGAAAGCTTATGCAATCCCATGTCTCGGTAAAGCAGTGTCACCGTCTGCCCCATCAATTCCCATAACCCACCTTTCTGCCCATTGATACCTCAACCTACCCGCCAGTAATGCATCTGCTTTATCCCCCCCTTCTCATAGAACCTTTGCTTCAAATACTGGAGGTTTCAGGGTACCTTCCCCTCTTCCAATAAGCAGAGTTCCTTCTGTTTACGCCTTGCAGCTGATACGTTGCTCACGGCTTCCGGGCCGCTCATGTGATTTGTCCAACCTTATGATTTCTTCATGCAACCTACCTTCTATTAGTGCCTGTTCCATTTTCCCCTCCTTGCCCCCTCTCTAATTAGAATCCCTCTCCATGTGGCCTTTCCCACCTCCCATGTGATGTCCCGTGCAACCTTCCCTGTGTGATTTGTTTTGAAATATTCCCTATTCCTCACTGTACTCTGTGTGAAATACAGGGTCGTTCCAGTGTGATTCATTGCACCTCCATTTCGTTGCCTTGGGTATCAGACTGTTCTCCCCCCCAAATTGGAATTCGTTTGGCTGTGACCACGATATCGGGGTGATCTCCATCGCCTCTTCCCACAATTCCATATGTGTAACCTCTCTCATGGGGATGGAAGTGTCTCCACATATCTCACCCATACCCACTAATGCTACCTGGAATTCGCAGTGTCTTGGTCCGTGCGAGTACTGTACAATATCCTGTGTGTATCCCCCCCCCCCCCCCCCAGTGATAAGGTGGCCCGTGCTCTCAACCAGTATCTTTGCTAGCACATTCTGAGCTCGCCCTGGTTTGGGGCATAAACCATTGCAAATGAGAACTGCCCCCCCCCCCCAATGTTTGCCCCTCCCCCGCTCCCCTGGGCAATCTGTTCCTTCTGGGAAAAGGCACCAGGTTGGAAACAAACCACCAGCTTCCCCGGTCACCCGGGCCCAGCACTATCCAAGCTCTTTCCGCAAACATCCCTAACAGAATTTATCTTGTTCGTACATGTCTAGAAGACCCCATTAATAACAATAGTAAGAAAATCACTATCAATATAATTCACACAATCTCAGATCCTGGACCCCCCCCCCCCCCCCCCCCCCCTGCCTGGCAACATTCCAAGTGGTAGAAACGTCACCATATGGCCGCGCACTGAACCATGGGTCACTAAGTTATGGCTCAACCACCGGTGGGGTGCCCTACTTCTGGTGATGCTGTGTATCTCTTCCATGGAGAGCCGGTATTTGAACCATATGTCACTGATCCTTTGTTCTCGCCCTTTTGAGAATCTTAAGCCTGTCGCAATAGTTATAGAAGCGGGCTAGGCTAGGACCGACCTGGGGCCGCCTGTCGTCCAGCCTTATGGATCCTAGGCTTCTTCCAGTCATTGTCAAAAAGGGTCTTCAATTCTGCCTCAGTCGCTCCCTCTGGGATACTAAAAATGTGGAGGTTGTTGCACCTCTCCCGATTTTCAAGGTCATCCATTTTTTAGTAGCATCTCCACCTCCGAAAGGCGAACATCCGTCTGGGTCTCCAGGTTGTCGGTTGTCGAGGGAGGACTGGTTATGTTCCACCTCCTCGAGCCATTCTTCCATCTTGTCAATCTGTTTTAGTGTTTGTTTAAAAAAAAAAAAAAATCTTATTTTTGTCCGCTCTCGTATTCCTAATCTCCACCACCTGCAATGTCTTTCTTAGTCGCCGCTGACTCCTCATTACCCTACGATGTGGTGTCTGTTTTGTCCGTGCCTTCTGTGTCTGATTTCGGTGTATATATCTGAAATTCACTAGTTTTGCCCTTGGGCCCATATGCTTTGCAGTGTGGATGGTTCCGGTCTCCTACTCCGTGATGAGGAGTTGCGTGGGTCTTCCAGGGGCTCCCTTATGTGTTCCACCTGCTGCCAAGGGGGAAGCCCTCAATCCTCAGCCGGTGTCTAGGTCATGAGTCCCCAAACCCACCAGTGCCCCACTGTCCCCGGCATCTTTGGGACCCACGCACAGTAGCTAAGAAACTAAGCCCCGGGGGATTGGTATTACTGATTTAACTGTATCACGTCTGTTTGCTAGTTGCCTTGCCCAATTACTGAAACCTTGATCGTGACAAAGCCACCAATGGACTGCTGAAGGCTTGGGATTGCATGCCAGTGTTCTGGTCCATCTCAAAACAAAAGAGGTGGTGGCTAGAAGATTTATAATTAATCTTCAGTCTGGCATTGCTTTGGGCAACCCTCCAGACCACTGTTCTTCGCCTGCCAAGCCATTACAAAAGGGGAAAGGCCCCATGCAGTGAGTCTTGGTCCCACCCCCAAAAAAGGGCAATCCAGCCCATACTGATTGGCCACATCCCTTCTGCACGGGACCACACGCATCCCCTGGATATGTATCTGCCTCATTGGGTGATCTGGTCATCAGGTTATCGCTGCATTAGATCACCGGTTGTGGAGACCAGTCATGGACAAACGTACCAATCTACCTACAAACCCATTTAATAAAGTCTGAACATGGGTTGTCCCCAATGTACATTAGAGCATTATTTTGGATGTTCCCTCATCAATATATACATTAATCATTCAAATTGTTCTGTTTCAGAGCCTCTGTTAACCCATCCATACAGTGAGTTGGACTAGAGGCATCCCCACTCCTGTTCATTGGGATTGGGTACCAGCTGGTCAGTTCACTGACCCGCCCATATCTCAGTGCCATACTACTGTTGGCATACATCCCCTGGATGGCTTCTAAAAAGGTGTGGGGGGAGGATCAGACCTCCCCTCCCACAAAATCTCCATGTTGATATAATCAGAGGCCTGCCTCAGATCTACGAAACTCCTGCAGAGCGCGCACCATCAACTTTTAAGTCTGCCCCTGGCGCACTGAATCTGCTTGAAAGGCTGACCATACTTCTGGCCCCTCCTCCCTGTCCTGCTAGTGTGCCATTTCTTTGTAGGTACTATCCAACAGTGAAGCAGGGTGGTATGATGCAGGGAGGGCCCTAGCCACTTTGTGAATACTGGGATGGTGATCGAACTCCCAACACGGTGGATCCTTCCTGTGGCTCTTACAGTGTAAGAATGCTGGTTAAACGAGGAGTCAACAATCCAGGGCAAGATCTGTACAGCCCTGGGGCTTTCCAGAGTCCAAGGCTATATCAACCTTGTCTAACTCTAGCGGCGGCATTGGATGGCAGGTGTATGCTACGAGTGCTTTAACATTGATGGTTGCCGGTTGTGACCTATGCTTATGGTGAATGCTTGCTTGTGCACAATTTTCCTTTATTTCACAAATGCTAAACTTTGAAATGACTATTCTCCGATATGATTACGAGGTTGGCAGATGCTTTAGATTTGTAGTACAGTGTTTGATTGTGTTTCCGTAATAAGGATGGCTCTCAGCCTCAACCAGCCATACTGATGTGTCAGTCACTGGTCTGATGTGTGACTGAGGCCCACCCTCCTCAATTGCATAAGGAATAGATGCATGTAACTGAAAGGCTGGCCTAGTTGAGGATTTGGGTATAATTTCCAGAGCAATGTTTACTTTCAGACTTCGGTAAGATGATCACGGTTTTCAAACTCTGGGTGCTAACAGCTGAAGCACCTCCATAGGCAAGAGATGATATTCTAGTCTGCTTCAGCCAAGCAATATGGTGTTCACATGAGGTTAATGTCCAAAATGGTAGTGGTGTTCAACTGGCAAACCCTGTTTTGTATCTACTTTGTTTATTCTCCCTGCATGTTGAGAGTATTTCTGCATTTGAACTTTTCTTTAATCTTTTATTCTACGTTACCTTGGAAGATGAGTCTTCATTGCGTTCAGGGGGGGAAATGGTTTTAAGATGGTGACTTAATGGACCTTTTCATTTTAGGTATGTATTCGCGTCCAACTTGTTTGAATCTGGAAACATCAATGAAACGGAATGGGCCATCTATCAGGACTGGCACACGTGGCTTTTGAATCAATTTGAATCTGAAATTGAGCTGGATGGGATGATCTACTTGAGAAGTACACCGGAGGTATGCCATTGTTTATTTAGTCCTTGCACCATTTATGGAAATGAATCGCTTGCTGCTCTTCTGAGACCACCAATCCTTCATTGCCAATTCTATACCCTCCCATACTCGTACCCCCCTTACTAAACAAATGGCCTGTGCTGGTTAGCTTGTGTGCAGTTTGCTATGGCATGTGTCTGCAGGGTATACTATACCAAGGTGTAAGCATTCAATATTGCATTAGCTATTCCTCTGTCTCTTGGCTGGTAGCACCAAGTATACGTTTGCATTCGATCTGCTGTGCTCCTGTAAACCGCTATTGGATATTTTTGGACATAATTTTAATAGCCACCATAGGGAATGTAGTATTGATCTGTTAAACTGCCAGTCTCAATCCTGCTATACCATTGCAGGAGCAATTTGATTGGGGTTTGTGGTCCTGCTTTGCTATCTGCCTGGGCACTTCAGGCTTATGAATCAAGTTCTGTGTGATCTTTTCAGTGCACCAGCTCTTATCCATAATATTACTGGTTTTTGCTGTGACTGGGTACCCTAGAAGGTTTGATGGCGAGTACTTTACTCCCATGGTTCATAAATTTAATACACAGTGGATATTAGTCTAATCTATGTTTGTGCCAGAACGTATTGCACAACATCCACCTTAAAATGTGAAGCTGGGGTGAATGTGCAGGGCTACTTGGGCTCACAAACGCACCGCCAGGCCCCCCCCCCTACTCTGATGGCCTCGACAATTGGCAGAGATCATGGGCCTTGCACCAAATTAATCATTTCTGATGGTTGATGGCTCTTTTGTCGGGGACTGATTATCTCTCGTAATATGGGGTTTACTAGTTATAGGCCATGACTGCCCTTTTGTTAAATCCCATGTGTGCCCTGCCTTGAATATCTATAGATGATTCCTGGCACCCGTGATGCTTTCACTCCCGTTAGATGCAGGATAGAGCTCTTCAGGGTGCCCTTTGTGGCCGTTTCTTTGCAGATGTTTAGGTTCTGGTGAGTGTTAAGGCCATGTCTCCTCAGCAGCCATTCCTTACCTCTTCCAATGCACCGCCAACTTCCAGAGGCTCTCTGCAGTTGTAGTGTGGCTTATCACTCTACCGGGCCATCTACAAGTCTCCTGGCAGGCAATACCGGTGCCACAAGTGTCCTTCTGTACCTTGAACTGTAGCTGACTCCAAGGTGGCACTCGTGCAACCTTCTATTATCGAGGCTCAGATTAACACATGGGCTCGTCCTTAAGGGTGTTGAGCATTTGGAATGCCAAGCACAAACTGGGATTTCACCAAGGATACACTGGACAACTATTACTTGGCCTGACTTCTATTGTTCTTTGCTCCCGGTCCCTTCAGAACCCTGGGCAGATGTTAGGGAGTCAATTCATTTGGCACACACGGGAGCTACACCCAGAAGTGTGCTGCCCCACCCTCCAACACATCCCTTTCTATCACTCTGGGGGAAGACCAGTTTTTCCATCAAATTCTGCGAGAATGGATATGAATGCGATGGAGGACAATCTCAGCCAGCTTTTCCCTTGTCAGTGACCGCAGTCTTGGAGTTCCTGTGTCTCCTGGTCTCGCCCCTCTGGCAAAGATATGTGATAAGCTACCATGCTCTTAAATGGTGCGATTGTTACGAGTGAGGTTGCCCTTAGGAGATCTACAACTTGTCTTAACTATTGGACACCACATAAAACTGATTGATTTTGGGCACTACTGTCTGGAAACCTGTTTCTCCAGAAACCACAATCTCAGCCCTCTTAGGCTGCGGCAGCCATTCTGTTGTTTAAAGGTACTGCTGCAACCTTCTTTCTCGCTGTGAATTCAGGAAAAGTAATTGGCCTCCATTGGCAGGTGGGTTTATCAGTATTACTCCCAAATCTGTGCCCACATGGTAAAGCCACAAACGTTAGGAGGATCTGGTCAACTATAGTATCTGCAAGTAGGTAAACTGGGTCAATAATCTGCTATACGCTGAATATTTAAAGTAATGAGCTTTTCCAATCGCAGCCTTAATTGTTGCCATACTATGGCAATAGGCCTGCTACTGGCTTTCTTCCACCATTGGGCAGTTGAAATCCTGGCGGCTGGAAGAATTTGCCCACTGGGATTAAGGAGTTTGACTTCAATCCACCTATGGTAGGACTGAAGAAGACTCACTCTCAGATGTACATGGCTCCAACTCTTGGGTGGGGGCCTGAGCCAACCAAAATGTTTGGTAGCAACAGACTAGCAGCCAGGCTCATTCTAGGAGTAAGAAGGGCTTTAGGTAAGCACAAACCACTCTGGGCGCACCTATAGTTAAGCACACACTTCTACATAGTAGATGTACAAAAAATATGGTTATTATAAATACTAGGGTAACTCCATATTAGAATCACAGGTAAGTAAAAGTTTTCATTTATACATAAGACATTTAAGCATTACTCAAGGCAATAGTAGACTAGATGAATACAGGTAAGAGTAGAAAATCGATTCTTTAACTAACATTAAGGTAATTAGGCAGCTATCCTGTCCTATCTGGGGGATGAGGCTCCAAGTCAGTAGGTGGTTCAGGGAGGTCAGGTAGACATTCTGAAGGATTGTAGACTAAGGACCAGTGTCCTTCGCCCTGACGTTTCCACACGTGTCTCAAAGCTCAGGAGGTATCTGATTTAACACAGCAAGCACCCAGGTGAGTACCTAGGAGAGGGACAGTACCTTTCTTTGAAAAAAGATTGTGCCAACCGGGTGGTCTTCAGGTGAAGCAACAGCAGCTACTGTTGTGATTCTTTGCCTGGAGGCAGGAGAAGGAACTTTGGCGGGAGCAGATGGTCAGATTCTTGTGATGGGTCGCCCTGCAGACTACCTGCTTGATGCTGCGTTGGGACTTGACACAGGCTTTGGTTCAGCAACGGTTGTCACACGGCAGGCTTCTGTTTCTAGGTCCCGACTTGGAAGGGGCGATGTCTCGGAGCAGGAAAAGCACTGTAGGTCCAGCAGGATGCCCACGAAGTTCCAGACGAACTGCACTTGAGCATGCACAGTATATTGGTCCAGGTCCCGAGTATTGAGGAATTGCAGCCCAGAACAGTTGCAGCTCTACACGAGCGGGTTCAAAATGCAGGTTGTCTTGAGACTGGTTTGGCCCACCAGTCCAGGGAAGGAAATCGTCCAATCTGGATCTTCCCTGATCAGAAGGAGGTTGGAGCAGCACCGTTCACTCGGCAGTCAATGCTGGTTGCTGGAGGTGGCTGCAAACATCCTTCCTCAGGTTCTTTGGCCCATGGGGCGACTCTATTGCTGCTCCAGGACTCTCTCCTTTATACAGGGAAAAACGCTGTAACGCTCTCCACCATGCAAGCCTTGCATGCAAATCTGGGGGCTGCCTTGTCCAAAAGGACAGCCAGCCTCCCAGTTCGAACTGGACCCAGGCATCCAGCCAGGTTAGTGTTGGTCACCTCCTGTCCTTTCAGGCACTCTGTGCCATGGCAGGTTTTTGATGGGCAGCGTGCTAAAGAGCCAGCTAGGTAGAAGGGTCGACCGGACAAGTCGCCAAGAGTTGGCAAAAAAAGAACTGGTAGTTTTAGGTCCATGGTGACCCATGTCCTATACTGCAGCTGCGACAGCAGCTTGTGTGTTAAAAAAAAAAAAAATATAAAAAAAAAAAAATCAGTCGTTAGAGTGGCTGGTGGCAGTGGCTATTTTCTAACTTGCCACTGTAAATGGAAGTGGTGAAAGGGATACTTTGTCTCCTCAGCACTTCACAAAAAGTGGGGTGTGTGGATTCCACAAAATAAGGTAGTATAAAAAGCATCCCTAGAGCTCCCAGCAACACTGCGCTGCAATGATAAATTGCAGATTCCTTAAACCGTGGTGGAAAGCATTAGTCTAAAACCAAAAAGGTTCCCAGAGATGGCGTAAGAGTGGGGGGGGGGTATTGAGGTTCTCACTCGGGAGAACTGATAATAAAAAAAATGCAAGATTCCAGCAAAAAGTGCTGGTGGACGCTCAAGTGGGGATAATTTTGCACAAACATGAAATTCTACCTACAGTGTCAATGTCGGCCAGTAAGGCTACTGAAGGGTACCAAGGCAACCTGGTTATTTGCCACCAATTAATCTGATCTAAACCTTATTGTACGTTTAGAGTCTTAGAACTCCCATGGGATGTGGAACATGACTTGTTGAGCTGTAATACCTGTTGCCTAGAGAGGTTGAGGGGGAAAATACTTCTGACCTGGGTCCTTCCATCTCGAGGGTCTCTAAGCTGAATGCAATGGGACTACAAAGCCACCCTCCCCAATGTCTAGTTCAGACTGATCCTGGAAGCTCTGTGCGCAACTCTATGTATTGAAAAGCTCATCTCTCAATACTTTCCTAATTGTGTGTTAATGAAAATATGACAAACATGCTGGCGGACAAGAATAAAAGCCTCTGCACCAGTACACTGGCTCAGCAGTTTTTTTTTTTTAAAAATCATTATTTTTGTTTCTTTCCAGAAATGCATGCAACGGTTGCGCTACAGAGGGCGAGAAGAGGAGCAGGGAATTGAGCTGGAGTATTTAGAGAAACTTCACTTCAAACATGAGATGTGGCTGCATGCAAGAACGATGAAGTGAGCAACCCATTTTCTTTCTGCATGCCAATGTTGTCAATGCAGTCACCTTTGACTTGAATACTATTGTTGTGGGTATGAAGTCCTACAGAATACACTTTTGGGCCCCATTCTAAGTGGTGGGTGTGTGTGTGACAATTCTGTGACCTGTGTCTGTAGTTTTGTAGCAGAAGGGCATGTAGAGTATGAAATTGGTTGTATACTCCTTAAGAAGGGCACAATTGGGGGGGGGTGGGGGTTGGGGGGAGCGGATAGGTGGATGCATTTGTCACTCGACTAAACAAGTGGTATGTGGTCCAATGATTGGATCTGGATAGGTTTTTTTTTTTAATTTTTGTTTTTTTAACCTAGTGTGTATTGAAGACCCACTCCTGGTTTGTGCAGCCGCATCTTTTCTTAACGTACTATCGTCCGCATGACTGAGGTACCTAGAGTGCTTCTGTATGTAATACTGACTGTTGTCGTGGCTATTTTCTTATCTGCACAACTTGGGCGCGTAGACACTGGTGTGGAGGTCACGAGCATCCCAGTCTCTTAACATGCCACATACATTTTACTATGGGAATTCCTGCCTATGAACCTTATGTATGCTTGTTGGTATGCATGGGGTGGCGGGTTTTAAGAGAGGCATCATACCTAAGCAGCAGGTAAGCCCATTATGAGCCTGCACAATTTTGTACTGTCCTTAAGATAACCCAACCCTTTTATATGGAGAAGACCCTAGGCCTGATAGTTGATGCACAACACATGTTGGTTGAGTATGTGGGGGAGAAAAGGGAAATCGCCACTCTTCATCTACCAGAAATGGTTAACATTTTTGACGCCGCTGATCCACTCACAACCTCAAAACCCCACCCCACCACGATGCAAGAAAATTCTTAGATGTAATGCACATCTTGTTATAGATCAAAGCCTAAGAGGGTTGGTAACAATGTTAAACTAAAGCTAAACGTTTTAACTTCTTTTTTCAGTAATGGTTATCTTAATACATTTTCAGTGGCATAAATGTACACCGCTACCAAGGTTAGTTGTAAAGTTTTTTTTTTTTTCTTTAAAAAAAAAACACTAAATGGGGATCCTGAGGGGCATTCCTGGCCTCAACAGAAAGCTTAGATAATTTGCTTAAGTTATTATCCTAGACCAACTTTGGACAACATTTATGGTTTAAAGTAAAAACATTAGTACCGTCAATAGCCAATGTGCAGTGTCTGGCCAATATCTTGGGACTTGTTGCAACAGTTTGCTGAGACCCCTGGATAATGGGGGTGGGAGGAGGCTGGTGGTTGGGGGGAGGAGGACTATATAGCATTCATTCTGGATGTTACTGAACTGGCTTTGCTGGATGTTGGAGATGATGGTCTGTGTGGAGGATGGAAATAAATTGCTAGTGCTGCTTTATTTATCAGAACCCTTAGTCACTGGACCATTCCGGGTTGACTTGGTTTAGTGGCAATGGTATTTAATAAAACTTGTGACTGGTTAATGCTGCTTCTTGCTAATATCTGCATTTGCCTCAATGGTCTTGTTACAGACAGCACTCCCTTGACTCGCAGAGTTCCCAAGATTTCTTTCACCTTCATCCATCTTGCACCTCTTGATGTCAGCCTTCTCTCTCTTGACCTTGGTTTTATCTAAATAGCAGTTATATCCAAAGTACTTAAAACTCAATAGCAATCAATCCTTGGACAATATCAAAATAATGGTAATCCATATAAAAAATTGTTTAGGTGTAAATGGTAGTAAACCAGAGCTCCTCATAATGTCCACTCCAGCTAATTAGATCTACGGTGTTACCCATTTTGAGCAAAACACTGGGACCCTGATGCGCTCCTTCTTAAAACCCCTGTATTTGAATCAATAAAAAATGTTGCTGGATGCTACTATAAGCATGTTTTTCTTTAGGCCTCCCAGCCTTTCCCCAGCCGACAAATCTACCGCTAGGCTCTCCAACGCCGCGGTAGACTGTAAATCAAGTCTAAAGACACGCCATGGTACCCCAATACTCACGAAACCTATGAGGATAGTCGGGAGTCTCTGTCCAACACCCTTGGACAAATTTCGATGCCGAGGGTGGAAAACGACATTTTTCCTCTAGGCCCTTCTGGTTCCTCTAAGTGGACAAGGGAGAAATTCGAAGGGTGCATGGATAGTCTTGAAAGGATTCTCACTTTCTAAGCATCTCCCTCGCCCCCCCCTAAGAGATCTCGTGAAGACCCTCCTTAAGATCATCTTCACATTTCCAAGAAAATCTTTCACCCTCTGCTTCTGTCCACCATGAAGATGTGGTCCAGATGGACACTTACCAGGACAGCAACGAGCAAGACAGCTCCAACTGGGAGGAAACCCAGCAAGTCGAAATGGAGCCATGGATGCTCCCCACGCAAGATAAGGAATCCAAAAGGTACGCACTAGCTAAGCGTGTTACCTCGGCAGCTGTATACACCACCCGCATAACGAAGAACACCACGCTGCTGGTCAGTTATGCAGTCCCACAATGGAATCTTGCACAAGAAGGTCTCCAGGAGGTTCCTGAACCCGCTAGGTTCAGGCTTCTCACCGTCGTGGCCGAGGGCAGGCAGGCAAATCAGAATATAATCAAGAACACTCTGGACGTTGCTGAGACAGCAGGCAGGTCTCTGGCCCATGGCACTCTACTCAAGCGGCACGCTTGGCTTTGCAACTTGGGTATCAAGCCTGAAACACAGGCCGCACTTAACAAACCCATAGAAGAGACCAATCTCTTTGGGAAAGCAGTTGACGATGCCCTGAGATGGCCAAGAAAGAGCATGAGACTCCTTAGTCCTTGCAACAAAACTCAGAACCCCCCCCCCCCCCCCCCCCCCCCCCCCCCCCCCCAGGAGGGGGGGGCGCGATCCTTTCGAGGGCAGTCCTGTGCAACACTACAGCATGGGAAACTGTAACTCTGGACAAACGTCAGGAAGCCCTGCCTATTACCCACCTAGGGGTCAGCAACAGAGTCCCTAATCCCAGAGGAGCTGCAGCCTCTGGTCAGAAATGACCAGAGCCAGGTCCCCGCCCATGTCACCCCGGTCAGGGGGTGTTTAACATCTTCCCTCACGGCATGGAGGGGATAACTTCAGACCAGTGGGGTTATAAAGCTGGTCGCCCACGGCGTGGAATTCGCCTGACCACCACAGTTCAGACCACCACGCTCACGGTGCCTCACTGGACCATCTGCAGAGCTTGAATCAAGAGGTGGACGCGCTGCTGGGAAAGGACGCCATAGAAGCTGTCCCTATTCTTCAGGTAAACCAGGGTATTTATTCAGTTTACTTCTTGTACCCAAAAAGGACCACCATGTGCCCTGGTCTAGACCTGCACCCAGTGAACAATTTTATAAAACCTCAAAAGTTTCACATAGTAACGCTACAGGAGGTGATCCCACTGCTGAAACAGGGGACCACATGGCAACATTGGACATGAGAGATGCATGCTTTCATATTTCAATGTTGCCAGTGCACAGGAAATATCTAAGGTTCATGATAGAGGACAGGCATTACCGATTCAAAGAGCTCCCCTTCGGTATCGCCTCGGCGCCAAGGGTGTTTACAAAGGTCCTGGCAGTAGCAGCAGCACACCTGTGCAGACTGTCCGTCCCGGTTTACCCTTAACTCGACAACTGGCTCATAACGGTGGACTCTTACGACACATGCTTTTTGAAGACTGTAGACCTTCTGTTCAGTCTGGGATTCTCCATCGAGAAAATCCAGTCTAGTCCCCAGGTAAAACAATTTCTGGGGGCTCTAATCCAGATGAAGGATGGTTCCGTCCGTGTCCCCCCCCCCCCCCTCTGAGAGGGGTCAGAACATGCTTTTTCAGATCCCTTAATATGTAGCCCGTCGGGAGGTGACGGTACGCAAAGCCATGCGCTTGCTAGGTATGATGGCGTCCTGCATATACCTGGTTCCCCGCGTGCGACTGCGCATGCGTCCTATGCAAGAGTGGCTCAACAGCCAGTGGTGTCAGGCCAGGGGACACTGGGAAGATCTGGTAGTTGTCTCGCCAGACCTCGTTCTCTCTCTGCAGTGGTGGTCGAGGGCAAACCTCTTGAAGGGGAAAACCTTCATCACCCCCTGCAGTGGAAGACACTCTTGCGACAGACTCGTCTCTCGTGGGCGGTGGTCCCGCCCCGCTTCAGCAGACGGCGCATGGAGTGTGGTTCCCCACAAGTAGCATCCAACCATGTAAATCTAGAACTATTAGCAGTGTTCAAGGCACTGAAAGCATTTCAAACGCAACTACAATGTAAGACGGGGCTGGTTCTGACAGACAGCACCACAGCCATGTATTACTTGATCAAACAAGGGTGCATACTCCAGGGTTATCCAAGCTGTCCCAAAACACTTGGATGTGTGCTCTCAAACACAAGATGTTTCTGTTGTCCCAACACATTCCAGGGGAACTCAATCTTCTGGCAGATGTGCTCAGCAGAGATTTCCCACTGCCCATAGAATACGAATGGCGTTTGCATGAAGACATTGTGTCCAACGTCTTCGCAGAATGGGGCACATCACCCATGCCCACAAACTCTGAACTTAGCAGCCTGGCTCCTGAGGTCCTAGAGTTTGGACACCTTCAGCTCCCTCAGATGCATGGACATCTTCAGGGAAGCTAGGAAACCTAACGCCCGCTATTGCTATTCCATCAAATGGAAACGGTTTGTCATCTGGTGTAATACCAAGGGTGTCAATCCCATAAATTGCTCACGCACATTGTGCTGTACCTACCCATTTGTTAGACACACAGTTGGTCTTCAATTGCCTAAAAGTTCATCTTGCTGCCCTCGGCCTACACCACAACAGAATGTGTTGTGGTGGAAGATACCAGTGATTAAAGCTTTTATGGAAGGGGTTAAGATGAGTCAATTACCCCCGCCCCCCCACTCTCCCCAAAAAAACTCACCCAGCTCCTAGATGGGATCTAAATCTTGTTTTAACCAGACTCCTGGGATCTCCCTTTGAGCCAATGCATAAAGTGAGTCTAAAAGACCTTACTTACAAGACAGCCTTCCTAGTGGCTATTACTTCTATTAGAAGGGTTGGCAAACTACAGGCCCTTTCTGTCCTAGACCCCTTTTGTTAGTCAACAGGGATAAGGTAGTGCTGCGCACTTATCCCAGAATTGCGCCTAAATTAACTCGCAAGTTCTATGTGAACCAATCGAACTACCTACTTTTTCCAGAATTCCACTAGCCTGGCCGAAAGAAGCCTACACACTAGATGTGTGCAGGGCAGTTATGTTTTAGCTGGAACGAAACCACTGTGGAAAACATTTTTCTTTTCAGTGGCAGTTTATGGGGATCCTGTCTCTAAATCCGATATCTCAAGGTGGATTGTCAAATGCATCACACTGTTTGCATAGCATTCATTGCAATGTTCCCCTAGAGTCCATTTGCAAAGCGGCAACCTGGAGTTCTGTACACACCTTTACAAAATATTGCGCAGACACTCCTAGGTCTGGTTCTCAGGTGGGACAAACAATACTAAGACCTATTTTCTCTACTATTCCTTCTCACAACCCACCTCCAACTCGGGTACTGCTTGCTAGTGTATGCGCAGCGTGTGATTCTAAGCAGATTAACAAGCATCAGAAGACATGTATTACTTACCGCAATAGCATTTCTGATGATTGTATCTGCTTAGATTTACATGCGCCCTTCCTGCCTCCCCGCTCGGGTGGAAGGAACATAGACTTCTTACTACTTTCTCTCTTCATGTACTCACAATAGCCTTCGGCTCCCTCATGGCAGAAAAAATACAGGAGGGATCTCGGCGCGTGAGCGATTTTTGGTTACACTACATATTGCGATGGGGATAGTGTTACAGACACGCCTATGCCGACGTCCCCTTTCGGGCAGGCTATCTAAGCTACAATCATCAGAAATGCTATTACGGTGAGTAATGCATGTCTTTTGCAAGAATACACAAAGTGCAACTTGGGGTCGAGCAGTAAACTTTAGTTGCAAGATGCAGGTACAGTACTTTATAAATACGGTTAGGTGCTGGGAAATCTTATATTAGGGGGTTACAGCAAGACGGGATAGAAACCGTTATTAGTGGTGATTAGAGTGGCAAAGCGACAACCAGAAAACGCACCAACCGTTCTCCAATACTGTAACCCGCTAGACATCTGCCATTATGCTAAGTATTCCCTTTTCTATAATAGTGGAAGGAACTGTAAAGTTACAAAGATTACTATAAGTGTCACGGCGGAATTGTGGCGGGAGCTACTCCCCACAACGGTAAAGCAAAAAACGAGTGCATCAAAACTGGACAAAGCCGGCAGCAGTCTCAAAGACAGCTTAGCAAGTTGTTTTACCAAGACCTGCGAGCAATCTGCAGGACAGATGACCACTATCTCCACGAGACTGTCTTCAGTTCACCAGGGTAGGTGGAGGCACCATTTGCGTAAAACAATTAGTACATTACAGTGATGGAAGCAGCCTGTAAACCACCCACAATGTCTAATGCATGAAATATATATATATATATATATATATATATATGCACAAACTAGTTACCAACTAGATTTTCATATACACTAATTTCCCCCCCCCACCCCCCCCCCCCACCACCACCACCACCACCACCACCAAGTTGACAAACCCCTGAAGTAGTCTATGGCACAGTAACTGCTGCCATGCAGTCACCCCGCCCCCTGTAAAATAATATGATAGTTTATTTGAATAGCGCCTATGCACAATGTGTTTCAAGGCAAGGTAGGGAACAAGCGGAAAAATACAAACCGTGAACATTCTTACATGGCCTTGAACAATAAGAATGTGACATTACTATCATACTCGGCCTGGTGACATTTCAGATAGTGCAAGAGCTAAGGATTAAAATGGGGAAGAGGTGTGTGTGGGGAAGGGATTGGGAACAGACGGGCAACTAACGTACTAGGCCTGACGACATTTGCATACTGTACGTGAATTTATGAAGCTAAGAACACAGCAATTTGTCATTACCCGTTGCTGCAAGACGGCAAGGGTTCTGTGAATAGACCAAGAAAATGATCCCAGGAACTCGTACCCAGGGGCCTGAGGGGCGGGCGCGACATCATGGTGGGCTGACCCGAAAAACCGCAAAGACAGACCACAAAGGCAAGTAAGATTGCTCAAATAAAGAAACTGTAGTTAAGGATTTGCCCAAAAAAATGCTCCATGGCTTCAATACTAGAAAATGCATAGCATGTCGTATGACCTACCTAGCGATCACGTAGATTCCTTGGGGGCATGTTTAGGCGCATTGAGCTTTTAGTTAAAAACTGGAGTATTAAAAAAACCACATTGTCGGTCTTTGTGGTTCTAACGTTGATATGTGGCCACCTTTTTATTGGCGCTTTAACGCCATTTAAATCCACTGTTTCAAAGTGTGTACTACTGGACGTTTTTCCATGCATGTCACGTATTCATCTTTGCCAGATGGGCCAACGCATCATAGCTGCACACTGATGGAACATTTCTGGCCAATATTTTGGTTGATATCTAACAATATCCATTTCTACAAATAACTGAATGTTGGGCATGCATTTCTATTTGTCCATTGTGCCATTTCCAGCTCTGCAAAAGAAAATGGCAGATTTTTCATGAGGCACTGCGAGTACTATAGAACATTTCTGACAAAGACATGGTGCGAACAAATACACATCTCGCCCATAGACCATTTGAACTTATTTGTGGACAATTGAGCTTTCCTGTCCCTTCTTTGCCCATTATGGTCTTGCTGAACTTATGAAAACAATACTCTTCTGTAATGCAGACGAGGGAGGTCCTGTGTATAGCGGTTGCAGGTACTCTAGTCGCGCAGCATCAGCCAGCGGGACAGCTGATGCGCAGGAGCTGGTACTGCAGTTGTGGAGTGTTGCAGGTTTGGGCTGAACTGTTCAGTGCGGATACACCGGAGGGTAGTCTAGCATGGTCTTCATGGAGCTCGCCAGACTGGCCTTGTTTCTGGCCCTCTGATGTTCCTCAACCACCGCATGCTAGGTCCATACTTACTGCACAGCCACAGAGCCCAGGAAGTGTGGGTGTACCACTGCAGGTGGTTGTTGCTTTGAAATACAAGGGCAATGGCGTTGTCTTCCCAGGGCCCACCACTGCCCCACAGTCCACTGGAGGAGGCCGCTACAGCAATAGTAGGTCCTTTGTCCCCCCCCCACTTTCCTGGCTCGGCCTAGATCGACATTGCTACATCGGCCCGCCTGGCCTCTGCCATGGTCTAGAGCAATTGGCAAGCAATTTAAGGTCCTGCGTGCAACACGTTTGCGCTGGAATATATTTATTTTTTAATATTGATTATCAGAGTTTCTGTGGAGGGAGATGTTTAGTTCCGGTGCGAACACGTTAGCAAATTGTGCAGCCATAGTGCTGGCACTATGAAAAGCATTGTGTATGTTGAGGGTGTGGAATCAGTTACAGGATGTGTTGCGCATGGTGCGAAAGGCAAGCCTGTATGGTATTGGGCTGGTGCTTCTATCCATTCAAATCCTGGCATCATAATGCACATGTAAAAAACAGATACCTTATAATTTCACTGGCAGTAGCGCCTCTGGGGGCCCTGCTTCGAGCAATGGCACGAACAGCATGTACGCATGCCAAAAAATGCTGGTAGCCTCCTCACCGCTGGCTGGCTGGCTGGCTGGCTGGCTGGCTGGCTGGCTGGCTGGCTGGCTGGCTGGCTGGCTGGCTGGCTGGCTGGCTGGCTGGCTGGCTGGCTGTGAGCTCGGCCTCTTAGTCCAGCTCACCCGTCCTGCAAGTATATAGCAAAACTTGCCCAGGGAAGTGAACACTATGGTGTTCTATGCAGACTGCAGCTTTACTGCCTTTGCAGAACCAGTCCCATAATGTCTGCCTCCAGATAGCAGAACGCAAACCTTCTCCGAAGTACAATACAATTTGAGCAACAATTCATTAACTAAATCTAATGGAAACTGTCCTTGTGTAATGGGAATAATCTAAAATGGATATTCTGTGCTAAGTAGGCATAGTGCAAGCTGGCCATGATTTGCTATCTGGAAAGAATAGAAAGTTAATGATCTGTTAAGTCAGTTGTGGGCATAATGTACTGAAATGGCCATACTAGTGCACTTTTCATTAAAGTGGTATATCTTGATGCAACAGTGCGAAGACCATGTGAGATCACAGGTCATTCAGTTCATTCTAGCTGGTATTGCAAGGAGATCTGGTAGGAGAATTGGGGAAGAAACTCCATCATGATTGATCTGGGGGAGGCTGACCTCTGATCGCTGCCTTAATCCCCCCACCACATAGATGCATATCTATGTTCGGCCTTGAATCAACTTTCTGCAGTGCTCCTTAGATTGAGCAGAGCACTAGAATAAGTGGATCACCATTCTGATCATGGGTAAATGTAGGAGACCCTGCTCCTGGTGAGGGGTTCTTGGGAGACCGTGCTCTTCGGTCTCAAATGGTTTGGACAGAATTTGGTAAGAACCTGGGGGACATGGGTCCTTGGTCAATGAGAATATTCGATTCTGAAAGAATCCTAGTTTTGGAGAGCAGCCAATACTTCAGCCCTGAAGAAGAGCAGTTGCTTGAAACATGTCGCCTGGGCACACGTTTGCTCAAGACAATTTGGATCACCCACTGCTAATATTACCCATATCGTTTGGACTGCATATATTAAATCATTGTCCCAATTTCAGTTGTTAAAGCTCAACATTGGCCAGTTATATATTTGTGTAATTGGGAATTGATAAACCATTGAATTCAACCATTTCAGTTGTAATATGTGCACCAACATTTATACTAACCCACTGAATATGTTGTAAAGTGTATGCAATTTGTTTTACGGTTTCAACATATTAATCACAATGCACTAATATGGAAGTCATTACTGCTAAATTTGTGTGCGGGGCTTGGTGTGACAGTTGTTTGCACTTCACCCAATTTACTTACATTGAACTTTACATTTGTTAACTCACCTGAAGTATTGCTGATGTTTTCTATTGTTAGTTAAATAGTACTTGCATAACTGACTTGTGTACAGTTTACTAGAACTACAAGCGTGTTTCTTTGGGCCTATGTATTTACTGAATGTGCATAAAGAGGTCTGGGGAAGCCCTCTGCCGGTATGATCCCGGCCCATTGACCTGCTCTTGGGTGGATGGCCCTGGGATGGTCTCAACCACGCTTTAGCTCACTATACTTTTCCATCACTTTGTCCTGCACCAAAATGGTAGGAAATTCTCCTCTGTACAATATTACCAACGTCCTCTATAAGCACAGTGAGCAAGGGGTCACTGTGCTCCGAGTGGCACAGCTCCACCTCCCTGATGAGGCCCAACAAGGTTGAAACACGTGTCTGGGGTTACTGTTGGTACTCTTGTTCAGAAGAGAAAATATCCATATTTAATGCATTTGTTAGACACCCAAACCCAATGGCTTAGCATGTTGTACTGGACTGCCTATGTGGGTGGGACAAAGACTGATGGATATTTCCCTTCTGTGAAAGTATAGTGAGGGAGTGGGTACCTTGCCAAAGAACAGGCCATTTAGCCGTGTTTGTTCTCGCAGAGGGGCGCCCATGACTATTTTATTTTTTGTGTTTACTGAGTTCACTAACTACAGCTCACATCCTCCTCCTAAGATCAGCTCTGCCATTTTAACAAACCTTTGGGTAGTACCTCATTTAAGAGTTGGGCTTGTATGTCAAGGGATAGTTTAATTATCTCACCTGCTGGTAGACTCCCCAACCCCTCCCCCAAGAGCTTTAGAAGACAGGGTAGGGTTTTATTCTTGGCTTTCCTTGGATGTAAAAGATCCGACCGAAGGCAGGCTGATCCTAACTTCAAACTTTCCTATCTGCACTCTCCCTGAAAAGTTCAAGATGGTGACTGCAGCACAAATTTGAACAGGTGATATAGCAGTGTAGTGGACCTACAGGAGAGTTATCGTCACTTCCTTTTTTCATTTCTCATTGGGTACTTGCAATAACTGGTATTACTTTTGGTTTCAGCACTGCCCCAGTGTTCTCCCAGATTATAGGAGTGGTGGCCCCATAGTTTACCTGGCAACACAAGATATGTTAAGTGACTGGTCATTCTCTCTAGACATCTGCCCACTGGAGGGAGACTTCGGAGCACACCACATTGCCTGTAATTTATTGGCTATGTCTGGGGACACTGGTTGGGCAGGTCCTTGCCTCTGGAGCATAGGCCAATGGTCCTTTCTCATTTGTGAGCTTTGTTGTAGGAGGGGGTTGGGGGCCCTCTTTCTGTTTTACTGTTTACAAAGTGAACATGTGTGGTGGCTGGGTTTGTGGCAAACAGTTCCACACCATTTCACCATCTGCACCAAATTTTGCATAGTTAGCCGGGACTCTCCGGACATGAATGTCTGGCTACATATCATTTTTTGGACACCCAAACCCTTTCACTCGATTTCAGCACCTTCACACATGAGACAGTTGCCTGAATTTACAAAACCTCAATGTGGTTGTAGGACTGGTCCTGACACAAGGAACAAAACTCTAGGTCCTTATGGGACCTTACAAACCACACTTCAATGCCCTAGGATGCACGGTTTCTGAGGTAGTTGCACCACAACTACCAACCACACCAGGGTGTGGCAACAGGCCGGTAGAGCACCCATATGGTCCCAGTCTGCAGCACACCAACTCTCGCCTCTGCAACGTCTGTCTTCTTCGGTATGCCAGCCGGCCATAGGCGCCCATTCTCAGTGCAGTTAACTTCAGGGTACAAATCACATCAAGCGATGAGCAAATCAGAACAGCAACCTACAGCATAATTGATTTTCAACAATTGACTGTTCTCGTGCCTTCTACAGCACTTGTTCGGAGAACGGGTACTTCTGTTGATTTCTTATTGCACGACACACCCTTGGGTCTCGGAGTGCTGAAATAACAAGGACATTATCCCAGAGAATGGTACTTAATTTATCAACCTATTACAAGGATGACAGACCGGGTTGAGCTTGCCAGGATTCTAACCTGCCACAGCAGGCTGCACATAGATATTGAGGGTTACACGTTCAACTCGCTGTACTATCTGAGCGCCTAAATCGTGACCTCTTAATCCGTAACACCTTTTAAATGTGCTTTTCAGCCCACCCTCAAAGGCCATTGTGTATTGATCCTCATGGACAACAGGGCGGCAATATCAATAAGAATGGACTCTGATCTTTTTTTTTTTTATTGAGCAATCTGGTTGTGCAAAAGCCCAGTGTTCCCCATATGCAGGCAGACTAGCTCAGCAGGATGTTGCAAGGCAAACCGACAGTTGTGGCAGAGATTTTCTGGGCTACAGGCTCTCCCCAAGTGGAGTTTTTGTTCTGGCTCAGACTCCCAATGCTCCTTTCATGCACTGCAGAGTACGGGGGGGGGGGGGGGGGCAGGGGGGGGTGGAGATCCATTTCTCTTGTCTTGGAAGTGGCAGTTTTTGCGTCTCTCGCCTTCTCCCATAGGCAAGCTAGTTCACAAAATCTAACCATTTATAATTTGCCGGGTGCTTCTTACTACTTTTTGAGCCAATGATGTACTGTATCAGATCTCCAAAAACTACTGCGTCTTAGTATAGCACTCTTGCTCCAACAGGTGGCACCATTTGTCGCCCCCTCCTCACAGTTCAGTATAGCACTTTAGTCTCTAGTCTAATCACTCTGTATGTGGGCACCTGAAGAGAAAGTATCGACCTTACAAGAGGGCTGCAAGTCCACAACTAGATAATACTTGAGAAAAAAGTTAAGCTTCTACTAAATGTCACATGTTACTACATAACGCATCATTTCGTGCATAATCCAAGATCAACCGGTTTTAGTTTGCATCCAGTATAACCCCGCTTCTCCAGAGGGGAATCGCATATTTGCCATGGTTGTTCTTAAATAGGCACTTCTTATTAAGGTCCCATTCCACATCTCAACCATGTTCAATCCGGTGTGTGTGTGTACGTCAATCAATGCCCTGAAATGGTCTGCTTGCACAGTCTTGCCCTGCCGTTTAAGGACTGAGCATTCCATTCCAGCGAGCAGATTTTGGTAAGCAGGGTTAGCCAGGCTTGTTTGGTGGGGGCTTTGTCCGCTTTCCATTGAATGATCAGGAGCTTGTGGGTTGAAAGAGTATTGTACCAGTTTCCTAACCATGGGGGTCGGTATGCCAGTCCCCCCCCCACCTTAGCCAAATAACATTGGAGAAGCCAGTTCTACAATGGCTCCGGGAGTCTGAGCAGCTTGTTCCCATTCTCCAATATGTTGATCCTTGGGCATGTCCATAGGCTACGGGCCATTGTGCCTAAAGTCTCTGCACTGTCGACAGCACGTGGGTGATTGTGTGAGACCATCTTGTAGAGTTTTCTGGGTGTATAATAGTCTTTGGCTCAATGTTGTGGGTATATCGTCAAAGTTGTAATGTCCACTAGGATGTTTAGATTGTTGGACCATTGTGTTGCAACTGTTTGTGTTTGGTATTGTTATGGGCATGTATGGTGTAGAATGTACGGTTCAGCCTGTAGCCCCTGTCTGGTTGTGTTCGAACGGATCCCTGCGGGTAAGGTGTAGTATTGAAGCCACTCTTTGTGCTGTAGTAGTTGGCTAGCTTCCTGGAAGCGGATGGGTTTGTCCCTATCACATAGGTCCATCGCTCTAATCCCTGGCCAGTGAGTCTTGATTTTTATGTAATGTGTGGTCTAGACGGATCGAGAGAATTGGCTGTACGCCAGGGCCGCCCGAGCTTCCGAACCCACAAGTGTTGTCATTGTTGGGCCTATCGGTGGGTGTGTCCTCAAGAGGGAAGGCCAGAATTCCACAGATCTCAGTTGGATGTGTCTGTTGTATTGAGCCAGCGTTTGGCCCAGCATGTTTGGGCTGACTAGTAGTAGGTCCACAAAGCTGGCACCTATACTCCATCCTCTTTGGTAGCCTGTAGTACTTCCAGATGAAGCCTTGCCTCTTCTGCCCCCCCTCCAAATAAATGTGGTTATGTGTTGAAGTCCTAATACTACATTGTGTAAGCCCATGCTCTGGGAGAGGTAGGAGAGACAATGGGTATCTTGACTGCGCTCCTAGCATGGCGGTGAGCCTACAAGGGGTCACCAGTACCTTAAACAGTTTGGGGGGTGGGCCAGGGTAGTGGGCGGGATATTGTGGCATTGTCCGCGCGTATAGAATTTGTTTGCTTGATAGCAATGAGTTCGACAGCATACTCTGCCCCTGAAGTCGCAAGTAAGGCAATTGCTATTACATATGCCATGGGTCAGGGGTGGTTGGATATAGTGGTCGATGGATCATTGTATAGTGAGGTTGCTGATAGAGGGATATTGTGGATTAGAGTCTTTCAGGTCGGAGGTAGTGTCTTTACGGCCAGGTCCACTTGGCCGACTGACGGGATTGTTGCCTTTTACCCTTAGAGCGTTGTTGGTGCCATTGTGAAGATTCTGCACGGTTGGTCCTTAGTTTCTACTGACTTTCCTGCCGAAACGGAAGACTATCTTGTGCTGTTTTAGGAGGCGCCAGGCTTCCCCCTAGTCATTGGGAGTGACATTTTATTTTTTTCCTCTTCCAAATGGATGCAGCAGACGGCTGGGAATTTTAGATAATAGTATTTATGATTTGAGGGTTGTAGTGCCTTGAATAAGGAGCTAAGTCTTACTTCAGCAGAGTAATTGTTAAATATACGAACATCTGCACCTTCAGCGCAGATTGTACCTACTGTTCGGTATGTGTGCAGGTTGGCCACCTTATGTTCAGGAGGCGCATGGTGATGGGACATAGTCTTTCTCCTGCTGCCCGTCTTGGAATGTGTATTCTTTCGATCACATAGGTCATTGGTTCTTGAATGTGCAGATGTGAAAGAAGTGTGCAGATGTGAAAGAAGTGGTATGTGTATGCCTCAAGGTTTGGGTAAACCCGACCAGGCGGAGGTTGTTGCGCCGAGAACAATTCTCCTGGTCCTCAACTTTAGACCAGTGGCGCTGGACCTCCCTTATCGGACCGTTCAGTTCTGTAGTGGCCACTAGTGCACTGATCATTGTCCGTAGTGCCTTCTGCTTTGACATCCAGGCGAGTTTGTACATCCTGTAGATCGCGTTTGATTGCCTAGACTTTGGTGTTTGTCTCTTGGGTTCTTTGGCCAATAACCCTCATTTCTGTGAATAGCTTGCGGTTGATTTTGACATCCATCCTGGGTTGTTGGCGTGAAGAGCGGTGTATGGATGTTCTTTTTTTAAAAAAAAAATATATATTTTTATTCTTTATTTGCATTTCGTTCAAAGAACTTTCACAATTTGTATTAAAATGCATTAAATTACTATTAAATTGTTACAATGGTAGTACATACCCAGCTTTCGTACCTGGTGCCATGTAAAAATGGTTAAATCTTGTTCTAAAATTCATTACATTATGCAAATGCACCAATAATTTAATGTACTTTAAAGATCCTTAATTTTATATACATACTTCAAACACACTATTAAAATAAATAGTTCATGCTAAAACATAGTAACATCCAACACATTCCTAAAAATAGGCACATGGTTCGACTGAGCAACACATAATTACTAGTGCTGGCATAGGTCAGCTAAGAATACATTCTTTACATTTAAGTTAATCCCAGGAAGAAGTGTATATTAATCAACTTGTCTCCCCCCCCCCCCCCTGCACTTATTGCCTATACAGCAACACGCCATAGTTGATATAATGCAATGTGCACTCCAGTAACTCCAAGTCCCCTGTTTTATATAATCGTAGTCATGTGGGGCCCAATCTGATCATATACGCGAAACCAAGCAGTTTTCGCTCTGTAAGAAGATGTTTAGCAGTTTCTAATACTCCCGGAATTTTACATAATCGATACTACCGGTAGCTACACCAAGGAAAACCTGAAGCATAGTTCATTAGTCCGCGCCTCAGTAGAAAATATTGCATTGCCGGACTTGGACACTGTCTCGTATATTTTGGGCTGGAGGAACATATGAATAACATTGAAAGGATACTTGGAATTCAGCGAGGATAAGTACATATAGTTATTTGTCCACTGGACTTTACTTTTAATAGACGTTTTAATATGGCAGTCCTGTTACCTCGAGCCAAGTCGGGTAACCAACCAATACCGTATTAATCCATCCTATCCTCGAATTCCATACTACTACACTTAAGCCGCATTCCATTAATAGGGCCAATAGTTGGCATTTGGGATAGGAATTAATTTTTACATGGAGCAATTGCAATCTAATCAATAATTGACCCTTTAAGGCAGCGGTATTCAAACTGGGGGGCCCTGAGAGCTCAGCATGAAATTTTTTTTTAGATTTGAAGAAATGGGCAAGGCTGGCACACATGGTTGAGCTGAGCATGACCCTCTCGGGTGACAATGAGAAAGTGGCCCGCAGTTGTAAATGGATATTCATTCCTTAAGTCACAGACTGGGCCTCATTACAACTATGGCGGTACGGTAACCACTGTGCCGGTAAGCTACCAGCACCGTTGCTACCGGGCCGCCATAGTAAGAGTTGTGCTCACCGGTTCTTAGACAGCCCGCCAGGTCTGACCTGGCAGGCCGTGTGGCACCCGTGAGCACAGCTTGTCGGATGCACTTAACGGTGCTGGTGCATCCGAGCTCCCTAGTCCCATTGAGCCCCATGGGGCTCAAAAGGGAATTGGGGATCTACAGGTACTGCCACCTGCGACAGGGCAATTATCGGGTCCGCTTAACTCGGCATGACCCGGTAATTGCCCATTTGTGGGTGCCGGACCCGGATGCAGCAGCCGTGCCGGTTTTATTGGCACAGCTACCGCCAGGGTTGTAATGAAGCCCACTGTTTAAATAGTACCCAAGGGGGTAATTATTTATGTAAATTGTGATCTATTCAGCAACAATGGTCAAAATTACTAACTGCATAGTTAAGTAACTCATCAAACGGGTCCACATTGGCCAAAATGGTGGCCCATTTTGACTGGCCCACACTAGCAATTTACATTTTTGGTACAGGCATTGCCCTATAGGCCAGTCCGAGCCTGGCTGCTCATCCATAATGGCGAGGGGGCGCCCACCCAGTGGCCCCTCACCCATTATGGAGGAGCTAAGGAGCCAGCTCAGTGAAATGGTGAGCACTTTTTCAGCTGAAGGAGTACTCCTGGGCTGGCTGAACTATCAAAGGGGAAACCCTGTTTCCCTTCAGTTTAGTTCCAAAGCCGCACATGCTCACTGAGCCATGCAAGTGCTGGGGCGTTTTGCTTCGCCAGCATTGCATAGCTCATTGGAAATGCTGGCTGGGGCATTGCATGTCTATGTCCGAGGGGGGGGGGGGGGCTCCTGCGCCTCCTCGCACATATGGCCAGAGCAGCTAGGAGCAGGGTGTGTCAGCACCCACACGCAGGCCAATGCACAAGTTACGTTTATGTTCATTGTTTTTACTTAAACATGTGTATGGATGCGTGTATGCTTATGTTATGAGTGAGTGTATGGTGATGGATGCTCGTGTGAATGAGTGATTGCTGTATGAATGTGCAGCGCCTTGCATATACACATAATCCTGTTGATTGTGTTGGGCCCAGGGATGATATCTTTTTACTGGACAGCGATCATCGATGTCCAGTAAAAAATGTCATGCCTGCCCCCTGGGATCCACCCAATCCTCCCCAACCCCCAAAACCCACCTTTATTGGTTCGGGCGCCCTCGCTATGCTTGGTTGCTATGCCATTTTTGGGGGAATAGTTATGCCCCTCCACTTAAAACTTTAAAAAACAAAATCCCCAGCCGCCACTGGCCCTCGGACTGTTGGGAACGGGATGGGGGGAACCCAGGGACTCTGGTGGGAGCACAATGGGTGGGAACCATGGGATAGTGGTGGGAGCAGAGTGGGGAGAGCACAGGGTGTGATGGGGTGGGGAGAGACCAGGGACTGGGTAGGAGTGGGGATGAGGGAGCCCAGCGACAGATGGGAGCAGGTGATGGCGCGCAATATATACTGTCCATTTGGCATTTCTGCGGGAGGCGGGGGTGGTCCCGACTGGCCCAAATATTGCTCAGGGGGAGCCCCGGCCCAAAAAAGTTTGAAGACCACTGCTTTACGGAAACAAGGCCCAACTCCACCCTGAGGTATTCAATAGGAGTCGATTGAGGTCATTTCAATAGTCTTTTCCAGATGTATCCCTCAATGACATCCAGCCTTTTCAGGTCTCATGGCTAGGGCCTCTAGGCCAAATAAGACAAAATCACTGAGTGTATAAGGTAATGATACCTTCCAGGGAATAACCAGCAGTTTGCCTAGCAAATTTTGCAATCTTGTGTGTCAAACGGCAGGCCTTTATCGCCTTGCGTCTTTTATTGGGACCTACGACCTACTGGCACTCCTATCCAGGCCAAGATAAGGATAGGACTCCACATACTTTAGAGTCCCCAAACTGGTATTAGATCTCGGCTGTTTGATCTTTTCAGGTGCTGCCACCAATACCTTGGTTTGTCCCAATTTGATGGTGAACTCATTTTCGTTTGCAATGTTTTACTGAAATACCAAACATTGTATGTACAATTAAACATAACCAAATCATCCGCATACAACCTACCCAAGGATTGGTGGTAGTCTGGTACTGTGTAACGCATACTGAAATAAAACAGAGGGTGAGGTCTGCCCTGAATGCATTATACAGGAGTAGTCCCAGGGTACACCTGTTTTATTTGCACAGGTTCATCAAGCTTACTATGACGGGGATGAGAGAAAGAGGGAGGGTTCTAATTTGACTGTCCTTAGTCACACAGATGCAGTCTTTAGACTTTGTGTACGTAGAGGGTCCGCGGGAAACACTGGGGGAGGGGGCATTTTGGAAATGTCCACCTATCCAGTGGGCCCTTCAAGATCACAGTTCGTTTGGATCCATCTGCCTGAGCTCTGGGGACTTTACTGGCTTATGATCTCCAAGAGGCCTCCGATGCCGCAGAAGAGACAGATCCGTGTTTCTGACCTACCCCATGTTCCAGTATTACTGCTCACTTATGGAGTTGTAGCAGTGCAAGGCATCTCCTCTGGTAAGGTATCTGGGAGCCACACCTATACCCTCGTATTGGACCCTCTTTGTGGACGGCTTACTACTGGCTGGGGTGTTATAACCTTCCCTCGCATATCCCGTTCCAAAAGTGTAACCGACTTTTCCAAACCACGATGGTCAGATGCCACCACAAAGCATAAACAATGCTTCTAACTTTGTCATCATTGTCTTTCGGTATGGAATGATTAGTTCCACAGCCAGGAGAGTTGCACAGGGTGGAATTGTATCTCCTGGCTCTGTTTTGGGGCTGTTAGCTTCCATATCAGCAGCCAAGGCCTCAAGATTAGGGCTGCCAGATTATTGGGTTGGATATCAAGACATATATTGATTGTATCCTGGGGATTGCCTCGTAATGATTTGCACAATGTGAGCAGGGAGCCATTATTATCCAAGGACTGCATAGAACTAGATAACTGTGCACAGGTGTCGCAAGTCATGCTAAGCTGTAACCCGGTGGGCAGAGCTGCATCATTTTTCTCATACAGGTAATTTGGGCATCAGACATTAGTAAGCTTGCTGAAGTTCCTATGTTACTCAATTGAGTTGACACCTGGCCAATGGCAGCAAAGAAACCTGAGATCCTAGTTTGGGTGCTTGGATGGCCACAACCCCGCCCAATCCACCCAACCCTGGGCCATGTTTTTATTTTATTCAGTTTTTTTTTTTCTTTTCTCCCCGTTTTTAGCTTTGGGTGCTTTTGGAATTTTATGGGCGAGCGTGGGACTGTTGCGCATGGTCTTTCTGACCCCCCCACTCCGTCCCCCCCCCCCCCCCCCCACAACCCTCCCAGTAAGGCTTCACTACTTAGTCCCGATCTTTGCCTTATGTTGGTGCCTTCTTCATACCGTGATTCAGTCAACTCAAGAGTGCAACAAGAAAAGGGAGGGTTCAGGGGAAGATGGGAGGGGATAGAAGGGTCGGAGGTCACAGCCCACAAGCAGCTAAGAAGAAAGGAATTAAAACTACAGAGGTGTCCAGCAGTCGCAGAGGCGACGATTTATCCACTTTTGAACGTACGTACGGGTTTTGTCACCACACTGTGCTCAGTTTTCCTCTTTCAATACAGGTGCCCAGCGAGAGAAAGGAACCATTAGCAAAGTTTATGTTGGGAAGCCGCGAACTGCACACTGTGAGTGCCCCTGCGCCGGGATGGGGCTTATGAGGAAGTAGGTAGAGCTCCAGGCAGTAACAAGTGACGCCATTCTCGGTGGTTCCTGCCGTCACTGTGAACTGCACACAGGCACAGCCCGCACACCTTAATGTTTCTGCTGCGCTCGGGGTCGATGTCTGTGCTGATGTTGCCCTCCGGTGTGGGTTTTGCCATGCCTACAGGGTGGGTAATTGGGGGCTAGTATTTGAAGCACACTGTAGCTGGTCTCAGTTCATTAGATGTAGCTAGGTATTCGTTGTGGTGGTTTCAGCGTGTGTGCTTTCTGCCTCTCGAGCTTGCCAAGCACACCGCGGGCGGGTATGTGCGTCTGGAGCGTGTTCTTGGTCCAATGTTTATTTTTTTAGTGTCCAGGGTAGCCGGTTTACCTTATTGCTGTGGCGTATATTGTGAGCGATCTAGTTTTTGCTGCTGTCCGTGTGAGATGATATGAATCTCCCCTCCTGCTTTTTAGCCAGTCTGCCTGCCCCCAAAGGTCGCTGCGTTCCCCCCCCCCCCCCCCCCCCCCCCCCTACTGTGGTGTCTTCCTTTCTCTGTTCAGTTGGGATTGTTATATGGGGGTCTGTGTCGCACAACTGAGGCTGTTCCCTGTGGGAGAGCAGCAAAAGCGTGTCATCCAGCACTATGGGGCAATATGTAGCAGGAGGAAGGTCTGGGTACTTATGTGTTGTATAATTTTCTCAATAACTGAAAAGAGGCAGTGTTGCTTCAGGTGATGTCCTTTTATTAATATGTGACATCAACGTAGATCTGCAACTTATTAGAAAGGATTTGCAAAGGGCAACAGGCCCTCGAACAGTGGCACAGCTGGTGCGATAGTCAATAGTCTCTCCTTAGGCACTGGGGCCTCTGCTGGGGAGGAGTGCCCAGGAGCACGTCTCACTCCGGTGGCTTGCTCTGAATCCGCACTTCCGGCCGTGCACGAGATCTCGCGAGACCAGCGGTTCTCACGATATATCTACACACCTCCCTCTGATAATGCAAAGGCAGTTTATTGCAAAACAGTCATTGTATCTCACCGGTCTTCTGTGTTCCCTTCGTGGCCGATCGCCTCTCACTGCACACGTCCTGCTGGTCATCTTCTCGCCCTACCATGGGTGCATCTGCTTCAAACTCATTTTCTTCCACTTCTCTGCTATCTGTCTCCGGCTCTCGGTCTTCCCCTCTCTTTGTCCATTACCCCTTCGGCTTAAGATCTTTCCAAGGTCTTCTCTCTTGCCTCTTTTCAAACATGGCTACTCTTTCCATGTTTGCCCATCTTTGGTGCGGACATGGTTGGCTCCTCGGTGAATCACCTTCACGGGTCTGCTGAACCGTGAGCCCGTGATTTGATCCTTGGTCGGTAACCGTATTTTGATCCAATCTCCTTCTTTAACATCTGACCCTTGTTTTGTCCTTCTGTCACTACGTGTCTTGCTGTTCTCTATTCTCCACACCACTTCCGACATGTCTACTTCGTCTTCTCTTACTCTGGCCAACCATGGTGGCACTAGTGTAGAGGCTGCTCTCCTCCCTCTCAACATGCGAAAAGAGGAGATTTGGGTGATCCCGTTGGGAGTCAGTATGTGAGCTGTGATGGCCTCTTTTGTTGTTTTGAGAGGGTCCACTCCGGAAGCAGTCGCTAATTGGATGGCTCCCTTGATAAACCTGTTGGCCCTCTCGACAAGCCCATTAGCTTGGGGATGATAGAGTGCTGCTGTCTTCTGGTGTATGTGGTGCTTCTTCAGGAATAGTTCCATGTCCCTGGATATTAGCTGTACCACGTTGTCTGTAACTAACTCATTGGGGAGCCCTTCCCTCTGGAAGATGGCGGTGAGGACCTCTATTACAGTTGCGGTCGTAATGTTGGGAACAAACTCTGCCTCGACCCACTTCGATAAGTAGTCCACTAGCATTATGCCGTAACGATGTTCGGGTGCCATCGCCTCCAATGGTCCTAAAGTCTAGCCCTACTTTTGACCACACCGCTTCTGGGGTTTCTGTGGGAATCATGGGTGCCTGTCTGATCTTCAGTCGCTTATCACTGTTGAGACCATCATGGCATCTCTCGATCATGGAGCGGATCTCCTGGTCCATTGACGGCCACCAGTAGGCTTCTCTCACTCTGTGACGTGTCATGGTGTTCCCCAGATGGCCCGCATGGGCCCTGCACAGAATGGTCTTCCTCATGCCTGTGGGCGGGATTACCTGGTCAGTTTTCATTATTATGCTGTCGGCTTCTGAGATCTCATCTGCCACTTTCCAATACGGTCTCGTACCTTCTGGCACTGCCCTTTCACCTGGCTATCCATTTCTGATCCATTCTCCTGATTCTCACCATGGTCGGATCCTTTCCGTCTTCTTCCATCCAGTGTTTCTCGCCGAGTTCCAGGTAGTCTGGTGCCTTGAGATCTGTAATGGATGCTACAATGCATTCTTCTTGCAAGAAGGTGGTGGCATTGTCCTTGCCCTCTGGCAATCTTGACATGCAGTCCGCCTGCGAATTCTTCCATCATGAGATGTGTTGTACCTCAAAGGTGTATTCCTGCAGTTTTGCTGCGATGCGTGCTAATCTGGGTGTTGACACTTTGGTGCCGCCTGAGCTGAGCATGTGGATGAGGGGTTTATGGTCGGTTACTAACTTGAACTTTGTGCCCCACACATGTTCTGAAATGTTCCATGGCACAGGCTAGCATCTCCTTCTCTATGGTGGAGTAGATTTGTTTGGCTGATGATTCGAGGCAAATGCTACCACGCGTTCCGTATCAACTCTCTTCTGAGTTAGGACAGCTCCTAGTCCATATGCACTGGCGTCCATTGTGATGACTGTACTCCACTCTGGGTTGAAAGGTTGCAAGCACGGCGCTTCCACTATGTGCCGTTTTATGCTTTCTTCTGGGCTTCTTACCATGTGTACTCCGACCTACCTCCCAAGCACACACCCCCCCCCCCCCCCCCGCCACCCCTGTTTTGAGGAGCTCGTGGAGCAGCTCTGAGGTTTCTGAGAATTTGGGGATGAATTTTGCATAGTACTCTGCTAACCCGAGGAATAACCTCACTTTGTCTTTGTTGGTGGGTTTAGGAGCTTTAGCTACGGCCTGCAGTAAGTTTTGCTTGGGACTAATGCCTTGCTCTGATATCTTGTACCCAAATACTCAACTTTTGCTTTGAATATGCATTTTTCGTACCTTAATCTCACTCTCGCTTCTTGCAGTTTGGTGAGGACTGTTCTCAAAGTGACATTGTGCGTCTGTTCATCCCTTGCATAGACAAGGATGTCATCCTGGAAATAGGCCACGTTTCTAACGTTCCGCAGTAGAGCAGCCATCATTCGTTGAAACGCTAAGGCTGCGTATGATGAGCCAAATGGCATCTTGGTGAACTGGTACGTGCCAAACGGGGTAATGAAAGCGGTGAGTGGCTTGGACTCCTTGTGCAGTTGTATTTGATGGTAGGCGTTCCTCATGTCCAGTTTCGAGAATATTTTGGCTTCCTTCATCATGAGGATCAACTCATTAATGCTCGGCAGTGGCTAGCTATCCGCGATGACCTCCAAGTTTAGGCTGCAAAGATCAATGCAAACCCTTAGCTCTTGTGAATTCTGTTTCTTTATGAGTACGACTGGGCTCAGCCACTCGGAAGCTTCAATTTCTTTGCTGCCATCCTTCTTCATTCTGTCCAATTGGCTTCTGAGTGTGTCTCTTGCAGTTGCTGGCACTGGTCTTACTCTGTGTTTGACTGGGACTGTGTTGGTTTTGTGTAATATTTTGTGGACAAAGCCCTTGAGGTGTCCTGGTTCCTCTGAAAATGGTTTAGGACAGGGGTGCACAACTGATTTTGACAGAGGGCCGAAAGTACCTTACATGAGGGCTATAGTGGGCCGGAAAGTAAATGTGGGCGGGGCGTGGCAGGAGGCTTTTTAAACCCCCAATTTCTACTAAACACATGGAAAAAGAATGTTTTTGAGGGGGTAACGATTTTTATTTGCATTTCAAACTTACATTTCGTACTACACATTTTCCATTGTTATAATTTATTTCTATTTAGTTATTGTATCTCGCATGTTTAGTTAACTTATATATATTTTATTGACCCTAGATTGGACATGCTGTTATTTTGGACTGCTACAGTTTGCTATTTGGGTTGCCCAAGAGGAGTATGGCCTTCATTGAGTCAGGTTTCCTCAAAAAGCCAAAGATGAACATCTCCCAACTGTGCCTGTTTTAGCTTTATTATTGGGTTCACTCTTGGAGTGCAACACTATGCCCCATGTCCCTCACCCCCAACCAAAAACTATGCCCCATGGCCCCCTCACATCCAACCAAACACTATGCCCCATGGCCCCCTCACATCCAACCAAACATTATGCCTCATGGCCCCCTCACATCTAACCAAACATTATGCCCCATGGCCCCCTCACCCCCCCCAACCAAACATTATGCCCCATGGCCCCCTCACATCCAACCAAACACTATGCCCCATGGCCCCCTCACATCCAACCAAACACTATGCCCCATGGCCCCCTCACATCCAACCAAACACTATGCCCCATGGCCCCCTCACATCCAACCAAACACTATGCCCCATGGCCCCCTCACATCCAACCAAACACTATGCCCCATGGCACCCTCACATCCAACCAAACACTATGCCCCATGGCCCCCTCACCCCAAGCAAACACTATGCCCCATCACCCCCAAGCACTATGCCCCAGGGCCCCCTTACCAACCAAACACTATGGCAATTGGAAAAAACATCTTTTTGGAGGTGTACCGTTTTATTTGCATTTAAAACTTACATGTTGTACTATACATTTCTCCAAATCATACAGGATGAAACAGTGAACCAGACATAGTTGATCAGTGAGAAACATTGCAGCGTTTCTCAGCTGTCAGTTTCTGGATCTCGGGCTCCAGTGAGGTTGTTCCTACTCTCAGGATAGCATGGAGATGTTGGTCAGTTAGTCTTGTCCTTAGGCTGGATTTATGTAGTTTCATTTGTGAAAAAACTTGCTCACAAATGTAAGTACTGCCAAACATAGAAACCATCTTTAATGCTTCCCGTGAAAGATTGGGGAATTGCGCAGTGTCCAGAGACTGATAGAAGACTAATAAAGCATCTCTCTGTGCTTATTTTTGAGGGCACTACAGCACTGAAGTTCAATCAGTTCCAGTTCAGGTTGCACACTGTCAACATCAGCTGAGAAAGGGTCTGCAAAAAGTTTAAGAGGCTCGCTGGGATTTGAATTGTAAAACGATTCTCAAAAACATTTTGCAGGACCTTCACATGCCGATACCACCCTCCATACTTGTCATGGGGGGAAAACCTCTGCACATGCGGGGTAGTGTGCCAGCATCCCTTTCTCCAGTTGGGCTGTCAGAAGCCTTAACTTTATTTCAAAGGCACAAACTGCCTCAAACAGATCCGATATGAGATTTTGGCTTCCTTGCAACTGTAAATTTAAATCATTGAAATGGCCTGTCAGGTCAGTCAGAAAAGCAAAGTCGGCTACCCAGTCAATATCTAGCATGACAGAAGTGTCCATTACCTTTGCATCAAGGAATGCTTTTATTTCGTGCTGTAAAGCAAAGAATCGCTTCAGCACATTGCCACGACTAAGCCATCGAACATCGGTGTGATATAGGACATCACCATAATCCGCCTTTACCTCTTCTAGAAACGCCTGAAACAATCGGTGATTTAAAGAGCGTGCACGGACAAAATTACCGTTTTCACAACAAAGTCCATCACTTGAGTGAATTTCGAATGTTTTGCACATAATGCCTCCTGGTGGATTATGCATTGATAATTTTTTAAATGGACAGCCTTCTCGCCTAAGTGCCTTTTCAAGCAGCCAATAAACCCATGTTGCTCCCCAACCATGGCTGGCGCCCCATCAGTCGTCACGCCTACCAACGCATCCCATGGCAATTTTAAATCATTAATGACTTTTTGAAAGGCATTAATGTCAGCACCAGTAGTCCTGCCATGCAAAGATACCAGGGAAGCCAGTTCCTGAAATACTTTGCATTGATTATCGACCCCCCCCCCCCCCCCCGAATGAAAATTAAGAGTTGGGCTGTGTCACGTGCATCTGTGCTCTCATCAAGGGCAGCTGAAAAGAACTTGACATCCTTACACTGCATTTTCAGTTGCCTGTAACAATTGTCAGCCATATCTACAATACGCCGCTGGATACTCATACGTGAAAGGGGAACATTTGTAAAAACATCATTTTTTTTTTTTTTCTTTACACACTGCCTCGCAAATCTCCATCAGGCAGTCTTTAACGAAATACCCATCTGTGAAAGGACGTGCTGACCTTGCAATAAACCGAGCAACCTTATAACTCGCAAAGGTGGCACATTCAGATTCTTTTTTTTTCTGGGCAAAAACACCCTGTTGCTTAGCCAGCTGTGTTTTTAGCTCCCCAGCTTTCTTAATTCTCGCTTCCCCCTGCAAATCCTTATATTGTGAATGTTTTGATTCACAATGGCGGCGGATATTATATTCCTTGGGGACTGCTATGCGTTCGAGAAAAATGAGACACGAGTACACATCAGGTTTGGACTCGCTGAAAAAAAACTTCAGTCCACTCATCCTTAAATTGACGGTGCTCCTGGTCAATCTTTTTTTTTTTACTGCACTAAACATTGGCAGGGACATCTTTAGATAGATATGAAATCCACTGTTATGCTCCCACTACGACGGTCCAAGTCTAGAGTATATACAAATTATATACTTTTTGGAGAATCCTAGAAGCGACAAAAGAACAAGATCAGATAAAGAACATAGCCTTGCCAGCATACCTTTTCATGCACTTATTGATGGAAACTTTGAGGAATAGTGGGCTGCATGGCATATCAACCTGCTATGTTTGAGATTAAGGTGGAAATTGAGGACATACTTTTTTTTAAAAAAAATAACATTTTAAAGCACAAGCTGTTGCCAAATTATGAGCTTTTGAAAGGAATTATCACAGGATGACCAATTACTTTAGTGAACATACAAAGAAAGTGATCTCAGTTTCTTCCTGGGCAGGGCAAAACTGGCAGGAGCACCAGAGAAATAGTTTCTGCTTGTGCTTCTATCCCCCTGAACAATGATTGATGGGGTTGTAGAAGGGTAACAATTACCCACACTCAATGGGTCTCAAACGCTTGATCGAGGTTTAGTTGCAAAATTACAGGAGCAGACATCATCCAGGACCTTACTAGAAAAGGCTGCAGCCGATTTTGAAAGCTTTAGGAATGTACAAATAACCACACCCACTGCTGACCCTTGACACTCTGGCCCAACATCTCTAAGGATATGCTATGATAGTTTATTTCTGGTAGAGCCGGAGAATTACACAAGGTGAAGGAGAGGGGAGGGGAGGAGAAAGGAGGGAGAGGAACAAAACAAGCTTTTATCGTACTAGGCCTGACGACATTTCAGATAGTGCTGGAGAGGGAGAGGGGATAGTAAGTGGGGGTGGGGGGGGGCAAACATTTGTTACTATCATACCATGTCCAGGGACAATTCTGGACCTAGGAGTATGATCTTTAGGGGACTGCAGCGAATGCCAAAGGGCATCACTAAATGGGAACAGAGCTACATGGTGATGCCGATTTGGGTTTGGCCCGGGATTTACACACTGGATGCAGTTGCTATACATCAGGCCAGTGGCCAGGGTTCGCACTGGCAAACACATTTCACTTGCCTGTGTGATCCTACAGGGCACCAGGCAAGGCTGCCAGTTGTCTCTGATGTTATTCACCCTGGCCCACCTCACCCCCCAACTCAGCACACACAAACATGCACCCATACAGACCCGAACCCCCCCACTCCAAACCCCCACCCCCCAAATCAGCACACACAAGCACCCAACCAGACCCGAACCCCCCCCAACTCGGCACACTCTCAAACATGCAAACATACAGACCCGAACCCCCCACCCCCAACTCAGCACACACAAGCACCCAACCAGACCCGAACCCCCCCCAACTCGGCACACTCTCAAACATGCACCCATACAGACCCGAACCCCCACAACTCCAAACCCCCACCCCCCAAATCAGCACACACATGTACAAGCACCCAACCAGACCCGAACCCCCACCCCAACTCAGCACACACAAACATGCACCCACAGACCCGACCCCCACCCCAAATCAGCACACACAGACCCGAACCCCCACCCCAACTCAGCACACACAAACATGCACCCACACAGACCCGACCCCACCCCAAATCAGCACACACAGACCCGAACCCCCACCCCAACTCAGCACACACAAACATGCAGCCATACAGACCCGAACCCCCAACTCCAAAGCCCCACCCCCCAAATCAGCACGCACAAGCACCCAACCAGACCCGAACCCCCACCCCAACTCAGCACACTCTCAAACATACAGACCCAAACCCCAACCTCCCAACTCAGCACACACAAACATGCACCCATACAGACCCGAACCCCCATCTCCAAACCCCCACCCCAATCAGCACGCACAAGCACCCATACAGACCCGAACCCCCACCCCAAATCAGCACACACAGACCCGAACCCCCCACCCCCAACTCAGCACACACAAAATGCACCCATACAGACCCGAACCCCCAACTCCAAACCCCCACCCCCAAATCAGCACACACACAAACATGAACCCATACAGACCCGACCCCCCCACCCCAAATCAGCACACACAGACCCGAACCCCCCCCACCTCAGCACACACAAACATGCACCCATACAGACCCAAACCCAACTCCAAACCACCACCCCCCCAAATCAGCACGCACAAGCACCCAACCAGACCCGAACCCCCAACTCAGCACACTCGCAAACATGCAAACATACAGACCCAAACCCCCACCCAACACCCCCCACCCCCGCATCTCAACATACACACAATACATTCAAATCCAAATATCCGACACACATCCGGCCCCCCCCCCCCATCACAACATACACACACAAACAAAGCAAAACAGACCGACACACAAACAGACCACTTACCGGAGATGTGGTGGAAGGCAGGCAGGTAAGCGGCAGGTAAGCTAGAACGCTGGATTTGTACTACGGCTGGCGTGGTCCAAGGCTGAAATGCCTTCCGGTATCAAGCCTTATGGACCACGCCAGCCGTAGTGCTGGCCCTCCATTGGTGCAGCACACACGCATTACGTGGCTCGTAGGAGCGACGTGGTGCGTGTGTGTGTGCGCTGAGCAAATGAGGGCCAGTGTTTTGTCCTTCTCTAAAATTAATTTGCCTTCACTTTTCTGATGTTGGTGTGAACCACCAGCATGTTGCAGATGAGACTCCGCATTGTTACCAAGTTGCAGAGCGCCGCCAGTTCGCAGTTTGGTAACAGTCATCAACAGGTTCGGACGCCTCTTGCTTGCGGCTATAGAACCAGATTCTGTGCATGATGGTATTCTCCTTGCTAGCGAACCTTTTAACAATCCTTCTTGCAGCCTCCTTGAAAACTTTGTCGATGTCACTGGCTACCGGCTCGAGACTCTCAAACACCCTCTGCCCTTCGACGCCGAGGGCATTAAGTAACATCGCCCTGTGTCTTGCCGCCAAGTAGCCTGCACCACCCAAGGCCTCTACGTACGTTGTGAATAAGGGTTGCCATTGTGGCCATGGAATGGCAGGTCTACCTGGAGTTTGCAGGAAGGGCGGTGGTGGTGTCGCTCCTTGCATGGCTCCGCGCGGGCTTCAGTGGTGATCCTCGTCACCAATTATGTTGTATAATTTTCTCAATAACTGAAAGGAGGCGGTGTTGCTTCAGGTGATGTCCTTTTATTAATGTGACATCCAACGTAGATCTGCAACTTATTAGAAAGGATTTGCAAAGGGCAACAGGCCCTCGAACAGTGGCACAGCTGGTGCGATAAATAGTCTCTCCTTAGGCACTGGGGCCTCTACTGGGAGGAGCACGTCTCACTCCTGTGGCTCGCTCCATCTCAATCCGCGTGGGGGGGTGGGGGCGCACTTCTGGCCGCGCACGAGATATCACGAGACCAGCGGGTCTCGCGATATCTCTACATTATGCTCATTTAATCCCACTGTAGTCTATGGCCTGCTGTATAATAGCGTTCACCGGTCATGTGCCCCTGGCATTCGGAGGTGCCCCTGTCACGGTGCGTTCTACGGTTCATGTTTTGTCTGACTGTCCCTGCATCATGCTCGGTGTGGGGGGGGGGGGGGTATTCAATCCCATGTCAGTCTGCGTAGACCACTGTCGCGTCAGCCGGACTTTTCTTGCTATATATAGCTGAGGACTTCCAATCCGTGAGGGCACTGCAGTGCAGTCTTTTTTGCTGTTTGTGTACCCGCCCCGACACCGCCCACCGCCCCCCCCACCCCGGTCAAAAAATAATTTTGATAATACCATTAGGATTATCCCAGTTAACTGCATTGATGTGTACCAGAAGCCACTATATAATTTAGTTCACATAATCTAACCATATTCTTTTGTTTTTGTGCCCTACAGTGTTGATTTCGAAAATCTCCGGGATATTCCCATTTTGGTCTTGGATGTTAATGAAGACTTCAAAAATGACAAGATTAAACAGGAGGCTTTATTGGAAAAGGTATGTACAGGAGATTAGTGTTCAATATGATTGGTCTTCTTCAGATATATAAATGTTTCCGCTCGGTTAGTAATTTCATCCTTAATTAAATCTGAGAGGTTGGACAGTCACACCTTTTCCTTCAGTGTTAATGTTCATTTTATTCCCAGAGTTTGTAGTAAAATGTGTGCCTAGAGGATTGCTTTCTTGCAAAGACTTTACTGCTGTGGACCTTAGTTTTTTCTTCCTCCAGGTTAGTACATTGGACCCATCATTCATGTAGCCTAACATGGCTTCTAGAATCCCCCTACTCCATTCTGTGGCCGACTTCTGCTCACTCTGCTGCTTCCACACTGCACTGGCTGGCTCTGCTGCCTCCGTTTCACCCCACCACTTTTCTTCCCCACCCCCGTTTAGGCTACTCTCCTATGTCTTTACACCCCGGCCCCTGCCGTGACTCCTCCCTCACTAATTACTACACCATCACTCAGCCAGAAATCTCAAACTGGTGTCAACTGTATGGCAACTCCAGCTTAAAAGGAGTGTTGTATGTGATCATTTGATGTTGTGCCGGCATCCTCCTCTGCCATCCCCATTGTTTGGGAGGGGGGCGGGGTGCAAGGAGGCGACGGGGGGGGGGGGGGGGGGCGGTAGAGTGTTCATATCAAACATGGTCTGTGGCTCAAGTGCTAGCCAGAGGAACTGCTGGGCCCCCTTGCGGGGGGGGGGGGGGGGGTAGATGTCTGGCCATGCCCAACTTCGTGTTTTGGATTCCCCATGTTAAACCTCATGCCTAGCTATTCTGTAGCTGCTAAATTGGCCCTCACCTGCTGTGAAAAGGACTGGTGGTTGGGAGCCAAGGAGCATATGGGGGGAGGAGCCGTTCCCATGCAATCACCCTTTTAGATTTGTTCTATAATGGAGCTGGGCAGGTGGCATCCCTTGGGTAACCTCAAAGCTATAAATGTTCACCCTTTGTGGCCCATAGGCTTTCACTAGCCCGGAGGATCTCCACATGCCTCTTTTCAAATTGTTTGCCAAAACAAATCCCGAGGCTGCAACTGGTGGGGCGAGGGTGTATTAGGAAAAATAGTCCATCTGGTTGTCCCTTCCTGAACCTTGTGGCAAGGTAAGTGGTATAGGACACCCTTCTCCCAATAATGTTGGCTTCAATGCATAAAGTCAGCTTGGGGGTGTGTTGGAGTGGGGGGTGTAAGACAGGGCCCAAACAAAGTTGTATACCAGGATGAAGCAATAAAGCCTTTTCAAAAGTTGCATAGTAAATGCCCTCACACCAGCACCTTCATTCCTCTCGCCCAACCGTCGCTTCTGGAACCTCCATGCACCCAACACTTGCCTTGGGAACTTTTTTGGTCACATTCTATATACTGTAGTGGGTCGGAAGGAGTCAGACATTTCTTTTTATGAAAATTATAAGTAGAAGGCTAAACATTTGCTATTACTAAAGGGTGTACCCTATCCAAAAAAAACAAACGAAAGGTGCTTGTCCGTTGTCACAAAGTCCACGAGTGTTCGCAGAATTTCTCATGCTCACTTGTGCAACCTTGTTCTGATGAGGTCAGGATCTTATCTGAAAGGTTTGATACCAGATTTATGCTTTGAACTTTAATGTATCCTGGTCTGGTGGTGACCCTTGTTACATACCTTTCTTCTGGGGGGGGTTCACCCACCCCTTGTATCGAACTCTCTGTATCCAGAGTTGACACATCTGATGAGAGGTTCTTGATCTTATCTGTTTAGTGGAGGACCCGAGGTTCCCCTGCCTGTAGCTCCAGATCTGTTCTAAAATAAAATTTGTGACCAAATATATATTTTACCTCGGGTGATGAGGCTAGTGTACTATCTGAAGCTCTTCATTTGATCAGCGTGTTTGGGCTAGTCCTAGATTTTCTGAGTTTCACTTAATTCTGGTTAATTTTAAGAATGTCATGTATGGTTTTATAGTGTTTCTGCTTTGTAGCCTCTGGGGATGGCTTTATTTTTTTGTCTTCAATGTAACAACTTTTTTTTGTTGTAATTCTTTTTTTCTGGCATGTTCTAGTAAAAGAGCTCTCATTACATGAGAGCTGTGGTTCAGATCTTGCTATTTCTGGGCACTATCCGTATCTTGGGTTATTAAAATCTGGAAATATCAGAAGACCCACTCCTCCAACCCCCTGGTAATCTTTCATTGATCTATTGTATTTGTCATTTGTATAGCGCCTTACCCATTTGTATGGCATCAATGCACCTTGTGGTTGGAACGCTCTCGGCGACCGAAGCCTCTGTGTGGGACATAAGAGTTAACTTTAAGGTGTGTGTTTTTTGCCAGGAAGGACTATTGAGCTGGCTAGGCTCCAGTAAGCAGCCCAGAGATCAGGCACGTGGGTGGTTTAGTTCACAGTGCTAGTGCTGCCCAGCTAGACCAACATAGGTTGTCACTGTCTACTAATGGCAGAGGTGTTGAGGCATGTCAAGTGTGGACGGGTATGCAAGCTGCTAGATTTGATTTGCATAGCCATGGCTGGGCGTCCACAGACGCGGTGCAAGTTGTACATACCTTAAACTTGGATAGCGTCGCTCTTCGATGTAGTCTTCCTACGTCCAACGCGATTGGCTGGTTTGCAAGCTGTGGTCTCTCCAGATTGAGAACCTGAGTAGTGGGAAGGAGGCCTGGAGGGATGTGGGAGTGAACTCTGCCTGCACTACCTCAACAATCTCATATTACGGTGAGCCACTGGCATCTGTGGAGGTTTCGGTGGATGGGTGCGTTGTCTGGTTTGGGCCAGTGCTTCTGTGCGTCTATCACAGTATAGAGTGCAAGAAGGTTTCAAGAGCAGACAGGAAAGAGCCAGGTTTTGAGGGCCTTTCTGAATGCCAAGTATTTGTCTGTGGAGGGGCAGAGTTCCAGATTGGAACTTGGATGGAGAAGGAAGATCATCCCAGTCTGGGGCAGTTGTAATATGGGACAACTTGGAGATGCTGTACTGGATCCTTGTACTTGAGAGGTAGTAGTGAGTTTGTCTTGGAGGAATTCCATGCCGGTGCTGTGGATGGTACAGCGAGTGATGCACGTGGCTTTAAAGGTAGTATGTCGACCAATAAGGGAGCCAGTGGAGGACTCTTAGTGTAGGGCTGATGTATTCTCTGGGAGGGAGGCCATTGAGCAGGGGGGGACACAAGTTATGATACTTAACGGTTGGAGTGCAGCAGTGATGGGACTATTACTTACTAGCCAGCAAACCTTGGTAAGCTATGTTATGCAGGTGAGTGGGGCGGTAGGGCTTTCCCCGACTACAGTAAATGTATTTCCACACCCTGACCACTCTTACCTTGTCAGTTGCTGCTGGTTGACGGTGGCAGGTTTCCCAGGCAAATGCAGGTGAAGATTCGCCTTTGGAAGCTCCCCGAGCAGGAGGCTTCCCTGGGAGTGTTGTAGATGAGGTGTTTCATGTCAGGGGGGCCCTCCTGGGCCAATCAACGGGTATGGCGCTAGGTGTGCAGAGAGGAAAGCCCCAAGGTTAATCAGAACGAAAAATGGGAGTGCTGCAGCTCTTACATTAACCCCCCCCCCCCCCCCCCTTCCCTTGATTCCCAGAAGTCGTTGGGGGTGTAGGGCTAAACTGTAGGACCTAGTGCCTTGGTGAAGCTTCTGGCCTGTGGACCAGTGGAAGGAGGTTGTGGTAGGGAGAGGGAACCACCAAGGAGGTGGAGCAGGGAGGGGAAACTTGCACGGAGTGTGCAAGGGGATGTTAAAGTGACCAAAGGTAATTCTACATTACTTCCACCTCCCTTTGGGAGATTTTGTTCGACTAACATTTTTGACACAATTTCTCTTGTGTCCGCTGAATATTGCAGGATTGTGTTGCTAGTGCTGGCCCTTGGCGCAAAGAGCACTTGGTGTCATACCTTGTTAATAAATATTCTGCCATTCTTAGTTGGATCCCTGCAACTGTAGGATGGGCCATAAACAGTCCATTGAAGCAAAGAAACATTTACGCTAGGGCTGTGCAATATATTTGTTTTGGAAGTATATTGATCTATTTTCAAAAGTGATGTGTAAGATTAAACAATCTTGTTAACATTGAGATATATATATTTGTTGCCCATGGAATAATGGCAAATCAATATGACAAAAAGGTCACTTAATGCCTACTTAGTACATATAGGATGTGTATCTTATTTGATTGGTTTGTTAGTATTGCTGTTATTGTTGAGGATGTACTTTAAACTCAATTGCAATTTTATGATTGGTGGAACTGTCAATGTTAGATTTGTTTTGCATTTACTGATCAGTGCTAGTACTGTTGGCATCTCATGTAGTTGATTTACAACTAAGCAATTAACCCACACAAACATTATGGAGACACAGCTTCCTTAGTAGGTGGCACCAAACATGTGGGTTTAGATTACTTTTCCTTTTTTGTTTGATGCAGACAGCCTCGAAGTAGGTGGTTGTGTTGACAGCTGTCATTGGCCATTGCCTGACCATGACGATTGTTGTTGGGTAACCCCCTTATCAACCCAGAAGGGGCTTTGCTGTTGAATGCTCCTTCCGAGGTGAGAAGGTCACTGGCAAAGTCTTTGATGATAAGACAGTTGGTGGCTTTGTGGGGGTGATGTTGCAGATGGTGTAGACACCCCCGGGATCCCAAAGAAGTGGTCTTGGGATCCATGGTCCTTAGAAATATCCCCTAGGGTGCCCTAAGGAGTTGGTGAAGGGGAGGAGCAGTGCTGAGAAGTTGATGGGGCAGAGTAGTAGTAAGATTTACTTAGAGGGAGAATAGAAAACTGATTGAGGAGTAGAGCTGGCAAGGTGAGAAAGTGCTGATTGGACGAAAGGGGGCAGTGACGAGGCGGTTTGTAAAATGCAAAGGATTTCAATGGAACACCAAGTGCAAAACTGTCAGTGTGACGAGGTGTTGTGGGATAAGAACATGGAGTGAGTCCATGTGGAGGGGGGGGGGGTGAATAGTGTCTTGAGGCTAATTTAATCTTGGAGACAAGAATGATGTAAACCTCGACTAGAATTATCATAGGGTTCAACCTAATGTCTCTAGGCCACAGCCGATCATAGAAGGATTCATAAATGTCTGGCGTGCAGGTACATGTCCAGACAATATAAGCAGTGGTGGGCCCAGGCAACGAAGGACAAAGCAAACTTGATACAGAGGACGAGAAGCAGGCAAGACACCCTAGCAGCTAAAATGCAAGGCCCAAGAAGGTGTGTGAATACTGGGACCACCAACTCCCCTCCCTGTAGGTGAAAATAACATTCCATCACTTAATGCCGCCCCTGTACCCTGCTTCCCAGAGTGAGCTTGCCTACCAACCCTCTTTGCTAAATGTCATGTCTACTTTTTTAAGTGTTAAACTGCCACCTCTACTGCACCGTCTTTCTCTCAGGCTACTGTGAAAATCCAAATGGTGCTCTTCATATAACACATTTTATTTCTTTGATGGCCATCTTTATTTTAGTGGGGAAGGGCAGTTTGGTGTAGATGTTACACACTCCCATACTAACAAATAAAGAACCGTTGGTACCACAGTCTTCCTGCTAGAATTGATTTAGTTTATTGGGCATTTGTATGGTGCTTATACACAAGTGTTTCCTGAATGTCTGGAGTACTGGGGTCTACTGAGGGGTAATGTCTTGCCTGGTAATTTAGTCAATGCCTGATCACCCTTACACTGTTATATTTCTTTTTTAAATGATTCTTTTTATGTTTTGCAGGTCAAGGTTTTTCTAAACTCGCTTTAACCTTTGAGGATGGGGATCCTTCTAAAGGAAATGGTTATTCTTGGATGCTCCATCAGACATTATCCTCTGCAATACAAACAGATACCAACTTTATTGTATATTTGTGTGTATATATGTATAAATGCTGTCATGTATACCATGGCTAACTGGTTCTGAGAACTGGGAAATGCTATTGTTTTTAATGTAAATTGCTGCTTTGTTTTTATATATTTATATACTTTTTTTTAACCTTGCCTTATAAAGGGGATACGTTGCATTGTTCTATAGTCTGAGGTCAAGGACACGAAGGGCCATTTTACTATGCTATTGTTGGTGCTCTGTTTTTAAAATAATTTTTTTTGCTATTCCCGTTCATGGAAGCAGTACAACATATTGCCCCACTATTCGGAGTCTGACCTACTATAACTGCCACTAAATGCTAGGAAGTGAACAATGGTACTAGCACCTGCTTCCGCCATACATCTTGCTCTAATATGGAAATCCACTTGAGAGGTTTGTTAAGAATGCAAAAAAAGGCCTCAGAAAATCACTAGTGGTGCTTTCCCAAACATCTGACTTCTCTTGTCAAACCCCCAATAATTGACTGAGGAAAATGACATCTTCTTTGGGACAGCTACTTGGGGGCGGAGAGCTTCCTGTACCTATTTGGTTGCCTTCTTGACCTTCCTAATGGTTCTTGACTGGGAAGCTGAGTAAACAATGAGCTGCGCGGAGCCTCATAACTCCCCTGTGTTAATTTCCTTTTGTGAGCGAACTATTGCTGCTTAAGCATCCACTCCAATTGGTGACAAGTCAGGTGTTTTTTTTTTTTTTTTTTATTATTTATTGCTCTCTGGGCACATGCAAAGCATGTTTGGGCAAAAACACCTTGCATGGCTAAGGTGGTTCTTCAAAACCCTTCTGTCTCACTCTCCCATGCCCCCATGATTGTTAACCTATCTTGGTATGCAATACAACACTTACTTATGCCATATCCTCTATTTGGAGGACCAACACAACTTGCTTTTAAGGACGGCACTAGGATTGTACTTGGATCGGCACAAGTTGGTTTTCTGACAAGATGTGGTGTCCCTAAACTGGAGAAAGTGGTGTTAACCTCTTGACATCCATTGAGTTGTTTCATTCTAGAGTCCATACCAAATGGCCTCACCTGATTATGTCATTGCTGTGGAGATCCAGGCAAAAGCAGCTTCATTTATGGATTAGAGACCAATACTGTAAGATGTTCTTTTCAACACAGCTACTTGGATGTCTGGGTGACCGTTTGTTCAGACTGTGTTAAGAAATCTTAAAGAGGCCAATAACCAACATTGCCCTACTCTAAATGGTCCATACCGTCAATCTTCTGTGAGTTTTAAAATCTGGCACTAGGATGTAATAGTGTTGTTCTCATAGTTGCTGCCTTATTCGTAAACCACTTTCTTTCATGTAAACCATCCTTCCGTTTCTTCTGCTTTGTATCTATATAGGTATATATTGTTTTAGATGGTCTTATTAATGTGAGAGCTACTCTATCACCAATTGGCCCTTTCAGTGTTTGGAGCCATGCATACCATGCCCTCATCGCTTTCTGTGCTTGGTGTCTCCTATACTCTATAAAGGCCCTCTTAATTTTTACCCTGGGTTATTATCACTCCGCAGTTTACCTAATCGAAATGTTTGGGCTTTCCTCTTGAAGATGTAGTGGGGCACTTTATAGATTGTGAACACTACATTACTGACTTAAATATTTACCTATATTCTTGAATTGATTACCACCTGCAGTTACGATTAGTTGCTAGTGGAACTGGTAGCTACGGGGTGTTGTGGTTAAATCCTAAGGTTGAGGTATTTCTTTGTACACCTTTAAAATTATTTGAATTTAAACAATTAAGGGAAGTGTCATAATCCCAGTGCCCCACATATTTGAATAATATTTTTTAACTTTTTGAATGTAATAGATTCAACCATCTTGATGTAAATGGATTTTATTTTGCTGGTGGACTTGCATTAATATTTCCCAGCATATTCCCTGGTGAGGAATCACTTGGAGAGTTTAGGGTTCTAAAGATTGAATGCCAGTTTTTTTATTCATAATTTTCTCATGTAGGCTTTCCATGTGACATTCAAGGTGCAGCCCAAAGTGTCCTATGTACTAGTTGGAACATCTGTATGTCAAAACACGAAACGAGGGCATCGCGTGTGGATTGCCAGCTTTATCCGATTGGCTGTCCAGCAGTTAATTACTTTATGATGCAAACTGGAACCTATGGATGTTGTGCACTAATTATTCTGTAAATCTAAGCTATTGAAAAAGTGAACATTTGGGCTGACGCCTTCTGGTACCCTGGAAGATTCTGTAATATGCAGCTTGTGTTTAAAATGCATTCTGATGTATTTTTTTTCCTCATCTGTGTGAGTTGTATTACCTTTAAAGCTTTTAGCCTTCTTTTTCAACGTTTGGTGCTATAAAGTAATATTCGTATGTCTGTGGCTACTAGTTTACATAAAGTTCTACTTTACACCTGCTGTTCTGTCTGAAAAATGTGAATGTACATGTTTGTGAAACTGCAGTCTAGGCATCCAATTCACATACGTGTGGCTCTGACATGTACTTCACTGAAACCTAAAGGGCTTTTTGATGCACAAAAGTACTATTGTTAACTCTGACCGTACTATAGACTTACTAGGTGCAAGCCAGTAAGTCATTTACTCCTAGTAAATTTGTGAAACAAATAGCCATCTGTGTGTGTAAGTGAAGGGTAACTCTGTTACAAATGTAACATTGACCAATTGTGGCCTAAACTGCACACATTGTTGCCCAGTGTGAGTTATTACATGCAGTCACAGATGAATACCCAAATGTATAGCCCACATTGTTTGTACAGCTATCTTGCAATAAATGTGTTTTCAATTGTTCTTACTGTGCTCCAGGAATTTGTGTTGATTACATTTTCTTGTTTTGTTCGTGCCTATGTCTTAGAACAGTTTACCATTGGGTCATAATCCTGCACTATGTAATTCAATACATGGTTTCCTCCTTGAAACAATCCCAAAAACCCAATTGTTTGTGCAGAAATCATGCCCCGTACCATTTTGGGATATGCATTAGCCTTCTTTCGTCCCGCCTCATCAAAAGTTTTGCCAGAAGCTCTTCCCTAATGTAAATAATATTGAGTTTGAAATACTTGGGAGGCAGGGATTCCCAAGCGCTTGCACTGTTGAACGTTGACTAGTGCTTTCCAATTGATGTCACCCCATTCCTCGCCACCAATTTGGCACTATTAGTCCTGACCCTGCTTAAGTGGATTGCCAACTCAAAATTTGTTTTTTCGTCTATATGTTGGCTCCTGAAAATTGCTGCTTCCCCCTTTTCTAGGGGTGCCTTTGTATGATGAAAAACATTTTCCAAACACTGCAAAAGCTTGACATTTATTGTGAATGGCACACATCATTTGAGTCTTGAAGTCAACCTTTCAAGTTTGGTGGGCAAAGCTCATGTTCTGTGGCATATACGGCCCTGAAACATTGATCTGGATCAATTCCATGTGCTTGCATGGACAGCGCATGAATTGTCGGATCTTTCACAAATTCAAAATCCATCTGCTGGAAGATTGGCTTTGACATCCACTGTTTGTGTCTTTTGGTAAAATCCTTGTAACGAGGCATCCTGAGGATTCCTATTTTGCTTGTGCCTTTCCAGCGTTCTTGTTGTGTGCAAGGCCAGTCTTGTTCTGGCCTCCATGCCAAAAATGAAACCTTTTAGGCACATATTATGGAACATCTCCAATGTCTCGTGTTTTGTAGTACACTCAAGTACTGTGTGGGGGAGGAGCCTGGAACCAACCACCTTTGCTTTCGCTCCTTCTCCTTGGTACATGTGCACATTTGTGGAAATGTTGTCTTTCCAAGTTAGAACAGTGGTGCATCAATGAACACAATTTTTCAAGCAGAATAGCTACAGATCCACCACATGTTTGTGGGCTCCACCAAAGATGGTTGCTGATAGATTGTGACCAATGTAAAATGTTTTCTGTGCCAGGCATACTATTGATGCTTTGTCTGGGAACTCCTCTTGCACAGCCTTGGTTATTGAAATGTGCCTGTGGCTATCGGGTCATTTGCATTGCTCTAGATTGCAGAAATTGAGTAATTTAATTAAAAAATATTTTATGACTGAACTCACTATTTTTTTGGGGGGTTTACATGTCTTGGAAGTGGTAAGTGCAGTATTTAGCAGAAAAACCTGCACTGTCACACCATCCCCAGCAAGCCAGAACAGTGAGAGTATGGACATCTGCTGGGCTAATAGTGGGGAACAAGACATCATATTTGTAGTGCTGGGTTTTTGAAAGGGAGTCCCACAATGTTAAAAGAACTTGAAGTTGTACTGTATTCATCTGCTAAACAAAGTGGATGAACAAAATACATTTCTAGCAGGCACTTTTCCAAGCATAGATTGAGCAGACCATCGGGTACACGGCTACCCTTTAACCAGGTTGGTGCCTTCAGACAGCAGTCAAATACAATGCATTTTTGTTCCATTAATAGCCAATTGTCCATAGTGGTTTTTGAATCCAGTGTGGTGGATATGTCCTCAGAAAATGCAAAAAGAAATTGCACACCCTATATTACAAATAAATTGTTAGTCTAAGTTAAAGAAATTCAAAGCTCCAATGGCTTGTTCAGTCGTTAAATACTCTTTAGGGGTGCGGGGGAGAACCAACAACCTCCGTATCAAAGGTCAGTAATATAATGAAAAAACATGGAATTCCTATTAATAATAGGAACTCCCATCCCCTGCACACCTCTTGATATTGGGGGGGGAAAGAGCCAACCAAAATGTAAATAAATGTCACAATTTTCACTGTTTTTAGAACTAAATTTGTAAGTCATTTTGTAATTCTTAATTTGAAAGCAAGTTTCAATATACAGTGTTGTACAAAAATTATTTTATCCACATGATATTTTTAGTGCTGATTTTAAACAAAAATCAGAGTTCAGTTCACTCAGGGTTACATAAAATGCAAAACATTCTTGATATGGAGCTCTACGCGTTTCGAGAGTATGCCTATCCTTCAGGAGCAATAACTATTTCATTAAACAGTGTTTCCTAATAATGTTTATAATTCAACAATACTCTAAATATTTCAACAAATGATTTCTCTTCCAAACACAAAACAGTGTTTCTTTAGAACTTCAAAAGTCCATTTTGATGTGGGGTGATGGAAACGTCATTTTATGAGACAGTTCTCATATGTTCTGGAAATGTGCATTAGATAATGGTTAGATCAAATTGTCACTATGGTGTTGGAAGGATAAGTATCCTTGTTCCTACCTGTGTATTGTTGTCAAGGCCTATGTTTCCAGATTCTGTAATACACTGTGTCGTCGTGTTTATCCACCGTAATGCCTAGTCAACTTACATTCTATATAAGGTATAATATGTGTTGGGCTATAATAAAACGCTTTTCCAATTCTACAAGTTTAGATGCAAAAGTCTGTTACCTGTGTGTTGCTGCAGTATTGGGTAATAGCGATGATAACAAGCCCAGCACGGAAGTAGATTCCCGTTGGTTCTCCAAAAATCTACACAAAGAATAACGAGTGTAAAGTGTTTTGAATGATCAACTAAGTATCAGTCATTTTTAGATAGAGGTCATCCACATTCTTACCTGTCAGTGATTTCCTCGCCTCAAAAGATGTGGCCTACAGCCTTCTCGCGGGTAACACGGTTCACTCGCTACCTTTGGTTATTTAAAGTAATGTGATGTGTGATTTAATGTCATGTGACATATGATCTCCGTCACGTGATGTCCTCAGCCCTAGGAAGAGAGAAGTCCACATCATGAGCACACTCGTTAATCAGTAGTGAAGATGCTTTGTTTACTTCTGTGTGATCTTTCCGATTTATCCACATGCATTGGGGATGCAGGGAACATTGTTAGATGGCATTCACTTTTTTGGATTGTGTGAGCGGTTCTGCAAGCAATTATGAAACCTTCTGTTTGTTTCTTCTGGGTGACGTGTGTTGTAACAATGATCCAGAGTTACTTACATGGGTTACTGCTGAAATGCAAATTCTGTCCGCTGGACATTGCATCTTGGCTCTAAATCTTGCAAGGACCATGGTGAGTCTCAAAATGTAGCTGGCTAGACACATCGTTACTTTGTGTAGTTGTGAGTCTTGGTGCTTATCATCTTCCTAGGCAAAAAAAAACAGCACATGTACAAAATCTATTGGTCGCCAATTACCTTGGATGAACTTGATCAATGCTGATCTGCCCCCTCCCTCATGTGACATTAGCCAACATGTCTAACAATCAATGTAACCGATTTTTGGATAGTGGCCCCACCAATCCAAACGAGTGAGGGGCTAAAAACTGCCATCAATCCTGGTTTACGCAGGATCTGTAGGTATTAAGAAGGAAAAAAAGGCAAGCGGAACGTTTATGGGCAACAAATCAAACGAAAATTAAACTGCTTGGAAAGCCTTAAAAGTAACCCACACATTCCCAGAGGCTTAGCAAACTTTTTGTAACAACGAAATAGAGCAGGCAGGGAAATACTAAAAAAAACACAATTTGAAATCTATCAATCTTTGTCCCAATGGCCACACCCCTTCTAGAGTAGTTTGTGTGATGGTACAGCAGGCTTGTACCCACAATATCTCAATGGTAATGGAGGAAAAACTGTGCTACATATGACAGTGTACCAATAAAGGGGACCATGCACATTAGTTTTGCTGCCAACCCATTGCAAAAGCTGAAATGTGCATCCTTCTTAGATCCATGTGCCCTAGACACTGTCGAGGGGATATCCTCCCCTCAAAGCTCATTCTAAGTAACTGCTACTTTTGGCCCTTTCCTGACATGATTTGTGAACTCTCCGTTTATCACAGTGCTGTCCCTGATGTGATCAAACAGATAACTTGCCCCCACTGCTAAAAAAACAAAAGCTGCGCAATGATTCAAATAATTTTAAGTCCCATAACGAATGCCTTCAATCTCTTAAAGATTGACAAATTGGTGTTCTCCCAATTTCAACATCTGGAAAAATTAGACCTTCTGCACCCTATGCAGTCTGGTTTCTGGGCGCAACATGTTATGGAAAGCACCCTTCTGTACCTGCAGTCACATGCTTAACTTTCTGGAAAGGGGGAAAAGCTGGCCTTCTATTACTCCTAGATTTGTCAGCTGCTTGCGATCTAGGCGTTTACTAAAAGTCATGTGCACCAGCGGGGAGTGCTCGAGTGACACAGTAAACTGGATTCACTCGTTTCCGAGCAACAGTGTTTTGTGAATATGTTGGGGGGGGTGATGCCTCATCAGACGGGAAACGAATACTCTGCAGAGTCCCTCAGGTAGCCTGCTTATCTCTGGCCTTGTTTAATAAACATATGAAGCCTTTCTGCAACCGCCTTAACCAGCTTTGATGTCTAATTAGCTGATGACGTCCAGCTTGTGATTGAGCGGAGACTAGGAGAATGATGCATCTAGAATAAACTCTCTTTTTGACTCAAGTGGATGTCCAGTAACTGGATTTGCTTAAATCCCTCTAAAACTGCGCTTATGATTTTCGGCTCCAAGAGCAAACCTGAGTCTGAAATACAAACCTGTGTATCTGCATGGAAATGGCATAGGACCTTTAGAGATGGTCAAGAAACTGGGAGTCTATATAGAAGCTTTGCTTGGCTCCAGAGGGTGTGTTGGAGTGGCTAGCAATTCACAATAATAATCTGAGGGTGTTGAGATATGCTAAACCCTTCTTATCCCAAAAGGAATTGCGATGTCCTGGTGCAAACCATCATTATGCCCTGGTTGGATTACTGTAATGCTCTTCTCATAGGAGCCAACAAACCATGCATAACCAAACTGCAGTTGATACAAAATGAAGCGGTCTGGTTCATATTCTACATTCCCAAGAGGGAGCATATCCCTGGGGCCAGGATAAAAAATGCACTGGCTGCTTAACTCTGCTTCAAGGCCTTATTGGTTGTCCACTGTTGTATACACAGGAATATATCTATCTCAAGAAATGCATAATGCCCTACATAACTTTCAGAGATCTTCGATCATGCACCCAAGGGCACCTGGTTGTTCCATGTTAAAAAAAAAAGCTAAAGGAATTGAACGATCATTTGACGTCATTACTGCTGTTGCATGGAATGCACTACCCCAGAAATTACGCCTGGAGGAATGTTACTTGGCATTTAAGAAACGGCTGAAGACCTTGCTGTTTGAATAAACTGCTCACTCTAGCATGCTCTCCTGGTTCGACTCCACGTTGCCAAACTGTTCTTGTCCTGGTGTTTGTTTCTGCACCCTGATGCTTATGGGCTTTTGGTGCAAATAAATGAGGGGATGTGGCTAGCTGGAGACGCTGCTGGATGCGACTGAGTTCCTGATCCTGTCCTGGTGGTCGTAATCCCCTTTGTGAGGTGAGCGAACCCTGAAATGTAGGGCATGGTCCCCTGAATGCTAGCAAAGTGGCAGGCTGAAGATACGAGCAGCTAGAGAAAGTGGAATAGGTGAGCTGGAGTCCTGTGGTGACAAGATGGCAGGCGCAACACCGTATGAAGGAGGGTGGTCTCCAATGGTCGGGATGGAGGCAGTGGGAGGGTGATACCTGGCTTCTCCAGCATTGGATCTTTCATGGATTCACATGCTTAGAATATTCCCTATTGTCAGACTGGGAACCCTCGGTACATTTATAAAGTCTTTTCCATAGGACACAAACGTGTCAGAATTTTTCCTATCTGTCGTTTTGGGCTGCTTATGCATGCCCCAATAGGACGTAGCGGTATAAATGCCCCGCCCCCGCGGCTCCCTTCAGATTTCAACTGTCTTCCAAAGTAGTGGGATCACCTTGCGTCATTTACTATTTTTGCTAGGTTGTTTCGTTGTCTTTTTCCTAATGTCTGGAAAAGCTTTTTTTTCGCCCGCGTGCTACATGCGGGCTAAAGAAAAGTGTATGAAGGAGATGGCCATATGCACTGTTTGTCTCCACCCTCACCATTCGGCAGACAATTGTGACATCTGTAATGGCTTCTCCCAGAAGACTCTTCGAGACTGGAGTTGGTGGCTTGGTTGAACGACGGAGTGGGTGCGTCCCCCCCTTCGGAGGTAGGCTCCACGCATAGCTTGGCCCCGACAACAAAATCCTTAGGGGCTCCCTGCCGTTCAGCATTGGCTGAACCCCCGGTGAAGAAAGCGTATACTACAGAGAAAGGCTCTATGGAAAAACATTCCACAAGAATATCTTTGCTAAAAGCGAAAACCTCGTCATCCTCATCTAAGAAGGAGAGGAAAGAAAAGTCAAGATCCTCCTCAGGTGATCATCATAGATCATCCTCGAGTCGAGATTCTGAGAAACACAGGTCAAGTTCAAAAAAAGGCAGGAACGCCTCAAGGATCTGTGCAGATGCCACTGTCGTTGACGGGAGGGTGATCGTCCATGCCCTCGCTACCAGTGACGCAGATTGTTTCTTCAGGTGTTCTGCTGCAGGTAACGACGATGACTGCGACAGTGCAAAATTTGGCCTCGTCTGTCGACAGACTCCACAGGAGGCCTGGCGACCGGAGGTATACGACCCGGTTTTGCCGGCATCCTTGTTGCAGCAGGAGGCAGCCTTGTCCATATCCTCTGTGGAACGACGAGTGTGAACAGGTGGCTGGACCTGCAGAACTTGGGTTGCAAGAGGTTAGCAGACTGACTCTTTCGAGCGGGACAAATATCCCGATTACAACCCCGTTGCTTAACCCTCAGACTGTATCTCATTGCAGACCTTGTTAAAGAAATTGGATGAGAAGTTACCTCAGGTGGCAGCTCCGACGACACCAGACATCGACGAGCCAGGTCCTTCCCATCGACCAACTCCGTCGGTGGTGAAGGCCTTCCATGTGCACGCCTGGAGGAAGGAGGGCTGCTGAACTACGAATCAGACAGAGGGTCCATATCGGATATATCGTTATCCCTCTCTAGGGACCCAACCTGGGAGTAGGAAACAGAGTTAGAAACTCCAGAAGCCCAGCTGTCGCCCCCCCCCCCCCCCCCAGACGACATTGGTTCTTTCCATGCCATGATGAGAAAGGCTTGTACCGAATTTGGATTGGCCCAGGAAGAGGAGAAAAAAAGACTTATTTTTTTTTTTTTTTAATTTTCTTCAGTCCCCATCCTAGATCATGTATGGAGAGAAGGACTACAGACGATGCCTCATCCCTTCTTGGAGCCCGCAATAAAAGGTAGACTGGAGAAGAAATTTAAGGCTCCCGAGTCCACTCACAAATGTTTGTCCTCTCAACCAACCCCAGAGTCGGTGGTATCAGCGGCTGCGGCGAGAAAGGCAAGGTCTCAGCACAAATGCACGACTCCTCTGGCAAACGAGGCCAGGAGACAAGATGCCTTTGGCAAGAAGGTGTTGTCGGTGGGTGCAACAACAATATAGGCGGCCAATTCTCTGGCTATTATGGCCAGGTATGATGGAGAGATGTGGCACTGGTTGGCACCCATACTAGAACATCTCCCAGACGAACACAGAAAGGCGGCGATGTTACTCGTCCGAGAGGGGGAAGAGGCCTCTAATCATTCTATAAATATCGCTGTGGACCTGGCAGAATCGGGTTTTAAGCAAGTTAACAACAGGGTGGTTCTATGGAGACAAGCGTGGCTTAAATGCACCAAGTTTAGACCTGAAGTGCAATATAAGGTGTTGGATATGCCTTTTGAGGGAGACCTTCTTTTCGACGAAAAGGTGGACGAGGCCTTGAAAGGCATGAAGGAGGACACTGACACAGCACGTGCTCTGGGTGCCCTCCAGAGTGGAAGAAATTTTCATTCATTTAGCCCCTTTAGAGGAGCGTTAGGAAACTCCTGGTTCTCGTCATCAAGGGACCGTACTTTCGATAGACCGACGTACTCCTCGCAGGGCTACAGGTGGGCTTCTCAGACGTCGAAAAGACGTCGAGACTATCAAGCCTCTAGGAAGAGGGGAGGTTACTCCTCGTCGTCGAAAGACAAACACTCTAAAGACCAGCCATGACGGGCGTCAGAACGTCCTGGGAGGCAGGGTGTCGCATTGTGTTGATGAATGGGAACAGATAACCACGGACCAGTGGGTATTGGACACTGTAAAGTTCGGTCATTCCTTACAATTCAAAAGCAAGCCACTGCACATTCCACCAGTGTTTTTGGCTCAACCCCACCTGAGCGTGTTAAAACAAGAGGTAGTACTTATGCTACAAAAAAGGGCTATAGAATTGGTACCTGTGTCGTGGAGGGGGCAAGGAGAGTATTCCTGATACTTCGTGGTGAAGAAGCCCAACGGAACATGGCGTCCCATTCTCGACCTTCGAGACCTCAACAAAACGTTAAAAAATTCAAAATGCTCACACTTCAGGAAGTGATCCGGTCCATTCAACAAGGGGACTTTCTGGTGTTGTTGGACCTCCAAGACGTGTACTTTCACATACCAATGCGTCGACGACGCAGAGTTCCTAAGGTTTATGGTCGGGCGGACCCACTACCAGTTCAGTGCTCCTTTTTGGACTAAAATCCTCTCCCAGGACGTTCACGAAATGCCTAGCTCCGGTTGCAGCATGGTTGAGAAAACGGGGGCATCGTGTTTACCCGTATCTGGACGATGTTGGTGAGGGGATCGTCCCCTATGGCAACTCAAGCAAGTCTACAGGCCACCATGCAGCTTCTGCGACGACTAGGATTTGCGGTAAACTTCGAGAAGTCCTCATTGACGCTGTCGAAGATTAGTGTTCTTGGGTGCACAGTTCGAAACTCAGTCAGGATTGGTAAGACCATCCGTGGAGAGGATCCACAGACTCAATCAGCAGGCAAGGCAATGGAAGTGTCGGTAAGAAGATATGTCAATACTGGGCGCCATGGCGTAGTGCATCCCTTTGGTGAACAACTGCCGCCTTTTCATGAGGCCAATTCAAGAATTCCTGGTGGTCCGATGGACCCAGAGCCAGGGACTTTGGTTGGACAAACTGACTGTTGACGATGAGCTCCTGCGAGCTCTTCGATGGTGGCAAGTCTTCCAGAACCTATCCAGGGGAGTACCCCTGCAAGAACCAGAGTTCCGCATAACCATAGTGCCGGATGCGTCGCTGACTGGATGGGCGGCACATCTGGGTGCTCTCCAAACGCAAGGTTGGTGGTCGTCGGAGGAGTCGCTCCTACATATCAATGTACTGGAGTTGAGGGCAGTACGTTGGGCCCTGAAAGCTTTTTTACCACACATAAAAGGGTCAGTGGTGAGAATATTGACAGACAATACGACGACAATGTTTTACTTGAGAAAACAAGGAGGTTCTCGCTCCAGAACCCTTTCCACCCAGGCTCAGGAGGTATGGCAGTGGGCTCTTCAACAAAATATAACCATTGTAGCCCACCATCTTCTGGGAGTAAAGAACGTGCAAGCAGATTCCCTCAGCAGGGAAATGGACCAGATACACGAGTGGGAACTGGACGATCTTCAGTTGTCGCTTTTTCAGAAAGTGGGGGCAGCCTTCTCTGGATCTCTTTGCAACAAGGGATAACAAGAAATGTGAACAGTATGCCAGCAGATGGCCGCAGGTCGATTCGCTGGGGGAAGCGTTCTCCTTCCCGTGGACGGACAAGTTTCTGTATGCCTTTTCCCCCGTTTCCACTCATACGGCGGACCCTGCAGTGGATTCACAGATACCGATGTCGAGTGATCTTGAATTTTGCAAGCCGCGTGAGCTCCGTCCACGAACACTTCTCCACATGCATGCATGCATATGGAGATTCTGCGTGTGGTGTCAAAATCAGCCGGGGTTGCAGCACCTGAATATAACTCCGGAACAGATTCTACCAAATTTGCTGCATTTAGCAGATAGTTGGTTATCCTTTTCATCGATAAAAGTACACCTAGCAGCCGTTTCAAGGTTCACGCGGAGAAGGCAGTCGTCGCCGTTGTTTAGTGATAGACTGATAAAGCACTTCATGAAAGGTTTATTCTGTACATTTCCACCGTTTAAACGCTTTCCTCCGACCTGGAGTCTTAACTTTGTGTTGGCGGAGCTAATGAAAGCTCCCTTTGAACCGATGGCTTCCTCGTCTATGAAGTTCTTATTGTGGAAGTTGGCTTTTCTGGTAGCTATCACTTCAGCACGGTGGCTCTCGGAGATGCAAGCATTGGTCATAGATCCGCCGTACTTGAGGTTCTTTGGGACAAAGTGGTGCTGGCAACCAACCCTCATTTTATTCTGGAAGTTCTTACTCTTTATGTCACAGATTTCCCCCTTTCTCACCTGAGATCGATCCTTGCAGGATTTCTTGGGGGGAGTTTTCTTGCGCACGGATCGGTTTTGTACAAGCCCCATTTGGCACCAGTGTGCGTTCAGTGTTCCGGGATATTCGGAGGCTCTGGGAAGTCCAGGAAACGAGCAATGTGTACACTAAGACGGCACACGAAATCCGGGAAGCAAGGTAGAGAGAAGAGGGAGTAAGGGAAATGGGATTTAGAGTGTCCGGGAACCAGGAACAGGAGAATAGTTCAGCGAACTACGGAGCACACGTCTAGCCACTACCAGCGATGGCGTTGAGACGCGTGGGGGTGTGGTCTATTTGTAGAATATGCTACGTCCGACGTGGAGGCTGGTGGAAGGCGCACCATGTTAGACGGCCATGTTGGGAGTACCAAGAAGTGCAAGCCCCATTGTGATAGGGACCAGGAAGACCAAAACGGGTGTGTTCTGTGGATCATGACAGCATGCCTCCTCCGAAAACTTGTTCCACCAGGTTTGCCCGGGTGTATGAGATGATACCTTCTGAGCAATCGAGGGGTATTCAGATTAGAAATTGGTTCCCAGGTTCTTTCACTAGGAGGATATCCTTTCCACTCGACCAGGTATTGGAGTTGATCCTGTTTGTACCGGGAGGCACATATTCTGGTAACTTTATATTCCAGCTGGTCGTCCACAACCACGGGGTTGGGTCTGCAGGATTTCCGGGAGGATCGGATGTAAGGTTTTAATAAAGAAGTGTGGAAAAACTGGATGAATCTTCTTCCAGGAGTCTGGCAACTTGAGCCGGAATTGGACTGGGTTTATGATTTCCTTTATGGAAAAGGGACCATAATATCGGGGGGCCAGTTTGTTTGGTCGTAAATGTCAAGGCAGTAGTTTCGAGGACAGCCAGACTTGATGACCGATGGCATAAGAAGGCCCTAGTCTTCTTTTGGTATCCGCATAACGCTTAGTGTGTGTTCGGGCCTTTTCTAAATGTTCTTTGGCTTCGTTGTGTACGTTGATGAGAGTTTCAATCCAGGAGTCGACGGTTGGTACTGGTGTGGGATGTGGGAGAATGGAAGGTAGAACGGACGGGTGGAATCCTTGGCTGCAATAAAAAGGGCTGGTCTTGACTGTTGAGTGATTCAAATTATTGTAGGTGAATTCAGCCACGGGTATAAGGAGCGACCAGTCGTCTGTACCTTGGTGGCGAAACAACAAAGGTATTGTCCCAGGGTCTGGTTCACACGTTCCGTAGCTCTGTTAGTCTGTGGGTGGTATCCTGATGAGGGGGCACGGCACGTTGGACTCCTAGAATGCGACATATTTTTTTCCAGAATTGTGAGACGTATTGAGGTCCTCGGTTGGATATGATCTTGGAAAGGAGTCCATGAAGGCGAAATATATGTTCCAGGAAAATGCCAGAGAGTTCTGAGGAAGATGGCAACTTGTAAAAGGGTGTAAAATGGGCCATGTGGGTGAATAAATCAATGGTGACCATAATAGTTGTATAGCCCCTAGATGGTGGTAATTCCACAATAAAGTCTGTAGCGATGAATTCCCAGGGCCTAGAAGGTAACATAGGTTGAAATAGGAGACCTGCCGGTTTCTTGTTATCATGCTTGTTTTGATTGCAGACTGCACAGGCTTGAATGTACCGTTGAACGTCAATTTTCAAATTAGGCCACCAAAATTGTCTTTGTATTAGATGGAGGGTGTTGGTGACGCCACGGTGCCCGGAGTGAAGAGTGTCATGACAGAGGTTAATGATCCGTAGTTGCAGCTTCTGTGTGGGAATGACCAGGGCATTGTGCTTGAACAGGTACCCGTCTTTAGTTCCAAGACTCTACCGATTTTATTTATTTTCCATTCCCCCCCCCCCCTCCCTCCCATGAATTCTTTCCAGATCTCAGAGGACTGGGTTTGCATTTGAATATCTTCTAGAAGAGACTGACTGCTTGGGCTACAAAGATTGTGTGGGGAAACCTCTTTGGATAGGCCTGATCTTCAAGAGTTTCGTAATCGGGACGTTGAGATAAGGCGTCAGCAATTATGTTTTGTGATCCAGGGACATGATGGATGTGGAACTGGTTCTGGGCAAAGAAGAAGGCCCAACTGGCTTGACGACTGTTCCTACACTCCAAAGATTGTAGAACTTGGAGATTTCGATGGTCCGTACGGACCTGGACAGGATGTTTAGCTCCCAGAAGTAGATGTCGCCATTCTGTGAAGGCTTGGCGGATGGCTAACGGCTCCTTTTCCAAGACAGAATAATGAGTCTCGCTGGGAGTTAGGGTTTGTGAAAGATAAGCAATGGGGTGCTCCAATTTGTCCTCAAATTCCTGCTTTAGCACTGCTCCTATGGTGCAGTTGGAGGCATCCGTCTCCACTAGGAATGGTCGATTAATATCAGGTTGAGCTAGGATGGGGCTTGAGTAAACTGTTTTTAATCGTTGGAATGCCTTTTCTTGAGCTGAGGTCCAGAGAAAGGTAGTATCTTTCTTCAAAAGAGCAATGATCGGTTGAACTATCTCAGAAAAGGACGGTATGAACTTCTGGTAGAAATTGGCAAGCCCCAGGAAGGATTGAATCTGTTTCACGGAAGTGGGAACCGGCCAAGATAGTATGGGTTTTACCTTTGAATGGTCCATTCCAATTCCTTGTGGACTAAGGACAAATCCTAGGTAATGAACAGAAGTGACATGAAAAAGGCATTTCTCTGGTTTAGCTAGGCGTTTGTGTTCACGTAGCTGTTGCAATACTGCCTTTACATGCTCTTCATGCTCTAGAAGGTCCATGGAGTAAATCAAGATATCGTCCAGGTAAACGATGACGAAGAGGAACAGCATGTCAGAAAACACCCTATCCATAAAACCTTGGAAGACCGCGGGGGCATTAGCAAGCCTGAAGAGTATGACCAAGTATTCAACGTGACCAAAGGGTTTTCTAAAGGCTGTTTTCCATTTGTCTCCTTCCCTAATACAGATTATAGCTCCTTTCACCGCTTCCAGGATATCAGAGATTAAGGGCAAGGGGTAGCGGTCCTTGAGGGTGCATTGATTTAATCCACGATAATCAAGACAAAGTGTAAGCTCTTTAGTCTCTTGGGAACAAAAAAACAACAAAGCTCCAGCTGGGGATTTAGATGGTCTTATGGTGCCATTTTCAAGGTTAGTATCCAAGTATTCTCGAAGGGCCCTTTTTTCCGGTTCGGATAGAATGAACATCCTTCCAAAAGGAATCAATGCTGAAGGTTCTGTATCTATAGCGCAGTCTTCGGGTCTGTGAGGAGGTAGGGCCTGGACTATAGCAGTTGAAAACACATCGGAGTATTCCTGATAGGCCTTAGGAACCTGTATGATATTAGAAACCATGAGCGGGCCTTGCTGGTCTATTGGCGTGTTTTGGGAAGATGTCAAGGAGGGATCCAGGAATAGACAGTGGGACATGCAAAACTCAGAACCAAGAAACAAGGATCCTGCTGCCCAGTTGATATATGGATTGTTTTTTTTGTAACCAGGGCATGCCCGGTACCATGGGGTAATGAGCCGACTTAATGTCAAATTTGATCACCTCTTGGTGATGGTTTATCGAGAGTTGGATCTCTTTGGTCTGCAAGGTTATAGGTCCTGAAGTGAGAGGTCTTCCGTCATTCGCCTCCACAGGTTGCATGATGCTTCGTGTTTCGTATGGAATGTGGTGGCTAAAGACCCAATCTTGATCAATGAATATTCCCATAGCTCCACAATCCTCCAGGGCCAAAATGGGGTAGGTCTCATTCTTGGATGGCGATAGGAAGGCCTGTAGAATTGCTAGGTTGTTCTGTCCAGGAGAGTTCAAGGATGGAATAGATGTGGAGCAAACATCTCTCTCCCGAAGCCTTGCTCCATCTAGGATCGGGAGCTGGCGTTTCCCGAACGCTGTGGCGGGGCTAGAGGGCACTCTCTAACTAGGTGTTTATCCGAGGCACAATACATACATAACCCCGTATGGATACTTCTCATCCTCTCTTGCGGGGATATGGGTCCACGGAAATCCCCTATTTGCATGGGTTCTGGATCGTTGACAGAGACTGGAGTAGGGTCGGGTTTCGATGAGGTCTCTGACACCTTCTGGACGGGCATCTTGGACTTTTTCTTTTCTGCCTTCCTTTCCTGGATACGAAAGTCTATCTGCATGGCAAGATCCATAAGGGCCTGGAATGAACATGGGCAAGCCACTCTGGCTAATTCGTCCTTGATCTCCTGATTTAACCCCCTTCGGAAAAAGGGTAAAACTTGCTTCTGAAGACCAATCTGCTTCCTTAGCCAATTGTTTGAATCGAGTTACATATGTAAGCATGTCCTAGGATCCTTGCTGGAATTAAAGTAGACATTCCTGGGCGCTATAGACCTGTTCTGGACGGTCAAACATGGTCTTAAGGGCCTGTATAAATCTGTCGTAATAATGCAGGAGGGCATCTCCAGAATTGACCAAAGGTGTAGCCCAGGTTAGTGCATTTCCGGAGAGGTGTGAGATTATGAAGCCCACCTTAGCCCTGGGAGTTGTAAAGTAGTAGGGCTTAAAGGTAAAGTGGACAAAAGAGGAATCAAGGAGTCCACGAAGGGTTTTTGCAGACCCATCGTATTTGTCTACAATGCCGCCCAGTAGTACGCTTTCCTTTGTGGCAGAATCACGGGACAAAACTAATTGTTTTAATGCAGCGTTTTCCACCTTTAAATTCTGCACCTCGGTTGTTAATTCTTGCATGCCACGCATGAGAACCTGAACGGCCCTTCCATGTTAAATTCAACTTTGGTCGTTTGGCGTCTCAAACTGTCACGGATGTCCCCCTTTCTCACCTTGATCCTTGCAGGATTTCTTGGGAGGAGTCTTCTTGCACACGGATCGGGTTCTCTACAAGCCCGCGCGAGCCTCTTCTGGCTTCAGCGTGCGTTCAGTGTTCCGGAATACTCTGAGGCACCGGGAAGTCCAGGAAACGAGGAAGGTGTACACGAAGACTGCACACGAAATCCGGGAAGCAAGGTAGAGAGAAGAGGGAGGGAGGGAGGGAGGAAGGGAGATGGAATTTAGAGGGTCCGGGAACCAGGAACAGGAGAATAGTTCAGCGAACTATAGAGCACACGTCTAGCCACTACCAGCGATGGCGTTGAGACGTGTGGGGCTGCGGGGGTGTGGTCTATTTGTAGAATATGCTATGTCCGACGTGGAGGCCGGTGGAAGGTGTACTATGTTAGACGGCCATGTTGGGAGTACCAAGGAGTGCAAGCCCCATTGTGATATGGACCAACAAGTCCAACAGGGGCGTGTTCTGTGGATCATGACACTTTATCATAAGCATTCGTCAATTGTTCTACCTACCTTTTTCGCGACTCCTTCATAGGTTGCGGAAAAAGCCCTCCATACTTTGGACGTGAAAAGAGCTCTAAAGTTTTATCTTCATCGGACTCAGCAATTCAGGACTACGCAACAACTGTTTGTGGCTTCTGGTCCGTTGACGAGAGGAAAGGCAATCTCAAAACAAGGACTAGTTCGATGGGTCTTGTTGACGATTGCTTTTTGTCACTCCACGGCAGGGAAACTGCTAGAAGGACGTCCGAGAGCTCATTCCACGAGATCAACTTCGTCTTCGGTGGCGTTGTGGGCCAGAATTCCGCTGTCAGACATTTGTCAAGCGGCATCCTGGTCGGTGCCACAAACATTTACCTGCCATTATTGCCTCGAACGGCAGCATGCAGACGATGTACAGATGGGGCGAGCAGTCCTACGGCATCTGTTTCAGTGAGGTAAGCCCTATTCAGGGGAATGAGCTTATTCCATATATATACGTATATCTTAATGTATATTGTGGTTGTTGTTGTTTTTAAACCAACCTGTAACCGCTGCATTTTGAGGAAAAAAAAGAAAAAAGTGTGCTTAGGATGGTACTGGATTGCATTCACACCGCCATATCAGGATTACTGCTAGACAATCTATTCTAAGCATGTGAATCCATGAAAGATCCAATCCTGGAGAAGGGAATAGTTTCTTACCTGTAACTCCATTTCTCCAGCATTGGTATCTTTCATGGATTCACATGCGCCTGCCGGCCTCCCCTAATGCAATATATATATAACACCCCATTCTACTTTGGAGGGGTTAAAATCTGAAGGGAGCCGCGGGGGCGGGGCATTTATACCGCTACGTCCTATTGGGGCATGCGTAAGCGGGCCAAAACAACGTAGATAGGACACAAAAGTGTTGGAATTTTTCCTATGGAAAACGGCTTTATAAATGTACCGAGGGTTCCCAGTCTGACGACGGGGGATATCCTAAGCATGTGAATCCATGAAGGATACCAATGCTGGAGAAATGAAGTTACAGGTAAGAAACTATTCCCTTTGGCGGCGCCCCCAGTAAGGAGCAGCTAGGGAGAGAAAAGCGTGTAGGGAGGAAGGCGTGCACCCCACCCCAGCAGTGCCCCAGGGACCGTGAGGTCTGAGGATCAGCATGAGCTGCTGATCTCCATGAGGGATCCCAGGCGGGCACTTGTGGATGCGCGCACTCACGGTCCAAGGCGATGACTGAGGCGTGAGGGGAAGCTGGAAAGAAGCTCGCCGCTCCCCCCGTCACGTTGGGAACCCTAATGCACTCACTGCTGGGGCCAAAACTCCATCCCCACAGCGCAACTTCAGGAATCGAGCCAGCCTAGACTCCAGTACCATTTATGAATTCTGCTGACATATTACCAGGGGGTGAACTCTGCATGGACTTAATCCTTATAGGCCAAACTGATCACACTGCCCAGTTACCCCAGCGCTAGGGAGGCACACACAACCAGTCCATGAGGGTGTGGACAGAACTCATGGCTTGGAAAAGAGTAAAGTGGACTCTCTGGAGGTGAGCTCGCACAGTATGGGGCTGAGGTGGGAAAGCGAGAGGAGATTGGGGGAGTAGACCAAATTCCACAACACAAACGGACAGAGTAAGATGAAAGTGAAGCCCTAACAGCTCGAACACATGGGAGACAGTGGAAGGCAAAGGACTCACCTGGCCCCTGAGGTGAAAGAATAAGGTGCTGAACACGTGCTGGGCCCCTTCAGCTCTACCCTATTAAAAACAAAGATGGCAAATGGGACATTAACCTCCCGCATATCCTGAGGACAAAAGGCAGGCACAGTGTGACGGAGGAAAGACTTCAAGGTGGTTGGGGAGGGGGAGAGGAGCCTTTAGGTCGGGGCACAAGCTTGAAGAGCAACCACCGCTCCCTGGGACACTGAGAAAGGAGTGTTATCACTGCCACAAGGGAGAAGAGTGCTTGATCCACAGTGTATAGGACTTCGAGGCAGGACTGGGAGTCTCCCTCCCATGCGACTAACCCCATTTTAGAGTCCCAAGGGTGAAGAACTAAGACAGTAGTACAACCAGCATGAAACCATGGCCAACAAAAGCTCAGCGAAGGGGCCCACAATCTGGGGACATCAAAGCGCTTATGATGTGCGCTGAAACTGGTGCAGCAGCAAACGAGCATGCCAATTCATACTCCACTGGCAACCCTCCAAGAAGAGGAGGCACCCTTTCTCAGATCAGACCTACAAGCCATGTTAGACATCAGGGAATGGACTTAACAAAGGCCATTTCAGATATTAATAAAAATGTCATGGTAAGGAGAGTGGATGAGCTGGAGACGGTTATGTGCGAGCAGGGGCATGATCAAGAAATCCTGGTGCAATGGGTGGAGGCTGTGGAAAAACGAATCCAGAGTATCCTGGACAAACGGAAAGACACAGGTGGAACATAGGAATTCAGGGGGTGTTCCGAAAGCAATTGTAGACGAGGACCTAAAGGAATATATGCATGGATTATTTCAATCCATTTTGGGCAGAGAAGGCGAGCAAGAAATAGTGCTGTATCGTACTCTAGTGTACTCGTCATGGCAAGCCACTAAGTAGGAACCTTACACTGGATATCTTGACAAGTGTACACCTGTATCGGCTGAATGAAGAAATCATGAAGGAGGCACGCAAACGGGAACCGGTGAAGTTCAGGCATACACCACTGACTGTTCCAAGACTTGGCACAGGTGACATTGTTAACGGAAAATGTTGAGTGGTTACTGAGTGGCTTCATTCCAATAAGGTCAGTTACAGGTGGAGTTTTCCATGCGCTTTACGATTTGAGTGGCGAGGGCATCAATTTTCGATTTCCAAGGAAGAAGAAATGGCCTCTTGTCATGGAGGAGGGAGAGCAGGGACAGACAAGGGAACCAAATGGGGCCCAGAGGGAAGAGGATACGTCCCCTCAGGAAGACAGGAACGATGGAAATCGACACTGCCTCAGTTGAAAGGCAAAAGTATACATAAGACAGCTGAGGGGGCAACCTGCAAGTCGTTTGGAGCATGCATTGGTCAGAGCTGGCGAGAGGGGGCAAAACGGGCATGTAAAAGTTGGGGTCTAGCTAATATAATGTTGGAAGGGGTTTTAAAAGGGGGGGCAGGGTTGTGGAATCAGTCAAGCCCTCATCATTCTGGGTGATAATACCCAGTGGTTGACGAAGACATGGTTGTGGGGTAGTTGGGAAGGGGAGATAGGGGGGGGATTATTCCCTGCATGTTAGGGGTGGAAAGGGGGGTGGGAACTGGTGGTATATGGAAAACAGTCTGGTAGCTGAGGGAATGGCGTGAAGGACAAGTTTTTAAAAGTGTCCCGAAAGGGAATAGGATGACAGCTGATGTGCACATGGTGTCCCTAAATGTCCAAGGACTTCCCCAGTTAAAAGGTGTTCTATCCTGTGACGCTTAGTGGAGTTGCAGGCCACAGTGGCCTGGCTTCAGGAAACTCCGACTGGATAAAGATGAGATATGCCTCAAACACAAGTTCTTCTCTAATCAATTCTTGCCTCTAGTGGTGAGAAGAAAAGGGGTGTGGTGATCTTAATTGCGAAAGATGCGGCATTCGTCAAATGGTTCGTACACAGAGGGGAGATACTTTGTGGTGGGGGGGGGAAATAAGAGGCCAACTGGTGACGCTGGTGAGTATCTACGGTCTGAGTGAGCAACTGGATGCCTTTCTAACTAAGGTGCAGTGGGAAATCTCAGGTTGGTGTGGAGAAGATAATAATGGGAGAGGACTTTAATTGTGTGATGGGCCCACACGTGGACAAAACTCTCCCACCAACAGAAGCGGATGGCAGAAATAGATTGGCACTGGCACAATTTCTTAGGGCATTACAGCCCATAGAAACCTGGTGCTTTTTCCAACCCCACGTCAGGGAATACACCCACTAATTGGTGGTTCACAGGGGGTTCTCCCAGATTGGCATGATTCTGGTTTCGGACACGCTTCTACCCCAGGCAACTGACATAGAAATTGGGGTGAGGTTCCTCTCAGACCATGCTCTCTACATTTGGAGCCTCTGATCGGGGCACCAGAGGGGCGGAAAGCATGGTGGCTAAACCCCTTTATATCTAGGACACCATGAGGTACAGAAGGGGTGAATTGGGGAGTGGTGTGGGATGCAAGTAAGGCTGTCATAAGGGGGAATTTATAGTTCAAACAGCATTGTACATGCGAGGGTGAGACTGGCACTGGAGGTGGAAGTCAAAGAAGCAGAGGGCTTACATAAAGAAATGGGGTCATGGAGGGCTCTGATGAAGGTTAGGGTGAAAATAGAAGCACATGTGGAGAGATCGGCAAAATTGATGATCCAGACCGAGCAAACATATATACCAAAGGGGCTAAGGCAAATGGATTCCTATCAATGAAACTTCGAAAGCAACAGGCGAAAAAATATATTTCACAACGGAAGAATGGGTATGGCCAATTAAAATGGGGAGAGGAAGAAAAGCGGGAGATCATGTATGATTTTTACTCTGAAGCTCTACTGGGGGAGTATCTCAAAGAAGAGGATCCAAAGGAATTCCTGGTGGACGTGATATGCCTAAGCTGTCGGAGGAAGATAGGAGGTCACTAGAGGTGCCTTTCACGGAGGAGGAGACTGGGAGGGCAATGAGTATGTTGGAGGGGAATAAAGCTCAGGGCCCAGATTGGTTCGGGAATGAACACTATAAAACATTTCAACTGATTTTAACAGACCCCTTGACAAGACTTTTTAATCTCATAAGGGATACTGGAAAGGTATCGGGATATGGGGCCCTCTATTACCGTTCTTTTATTAAAGCCTGAGAAGGAACATACCCTGTGTTCTAGTTACTGCCCATTCTCGTTGCTCAATGGCGACGCCAAAATATACTCAAAGAAAATTATCTCCCTTAGACTAATGAGGTTTTTGCCCAAAATTATTCACCTGGACCAGGCAGGTTTTATAATGGGAAGACACACTCTGAACAATACACGCAGGGCAGTGAATGTGATAGAATGAGGGAAGAGGACTGGGCAGAAATTCTCAGTAGCGGCATTGGATGCCTCCCATGCATTTGACAGCATGGGCTGGAACTAGCATAAACATACGCTGGAACACCTAGGGTGTGGTGAAACCTTCATGCAGATGATTTTTAAGCTAATTTCCAGACCTCCTCTATGAAACTATATGAACTGGAAGAATTCGGAGTCCATAGCTATTCGCAGGGGCACGAGACGGGGATGCCTGCTCTCCCCTTTATTTTTTTTCCACGGCCACGGAGCCGTTGGCGCATGCGATTTAGGTCAGAGGGGAGTGATAGTGAAGGGGTCAGAACAGAAAGTGGCATTCTATGCCGATGGTGTGCAACTGTTCTTTTTTTTTTTTTTTTTTTTTAAACTTTATTTTATTAACATTTTCATAATATAACAAACAGGCTGGAAGCTTTACCATGTAATAAATGTGTCATCAGCCCCCGAAATAAGAAAAAAGAAAAAGCCCCCCCCCCGCCCTCCCAGAAAAGAACGAACCCTCCCCCCCCAATAACTTGGATCCAGTAGAACCCCCTTCACAGGGAGATGCGTAGCAAACTTTGTGTGGCCGGAGTTCGGGAAAAAAAGCACAAAAATTCCAACTGCGTGTTTGGCTGCATGTCGTCCGTTGTCCCCCGGGACGTGGGTCCCCATTTCCATCCACGTTCCCTCCCCGAGCTTCAGTGGACCTCCCAACCCCAGATCTGCTGTACCCCGTACCAGTTAGTCTGAAAAGAGTTTGTGTCATTGTTCATCATCGCTGTTAATTTGTCCATCAAGAACATGTTTTTAACCTTGTGTATCCAGTCCTCCTTCGTGGGGGTCTCCCTGCTCTTCCATTTCTGGGCCAATGCCACCCTCCCGGCCCTCAGCATTGTTTCCCACATTCTCGGGTATCTGTGTACCTCCGTATCCTCTGGGGGGAGGCCCAGCAGCACTGTCAGGGGATTATGGGGAAGCAATTCCTCCGTGACTTCGGCGATCCAACCCCTTACCCTCTCCCAGTATGTTTGCGCTTTCGGACAGTGCCACCACATATGGCCCCCCGTGCCTGCCTGGTCACATCCCCTCGGGCAGGCGGGGGATATTCCCGTGAACATTTTTGACAGTTTGACGGGATCTCTGTGCCACCCCTGTAGAATTTTAAAGTTGTGCTCCATGTCTGCTGTGAACAGGTTCCCGTGGAATGCTATTTTGAATATCCTCGACCAGGAGTCCTCCGAAATTTCTTCCCCGGCCAGATCGTTCCAGAAAGTGCGGAACCCCCTCCTTCTCCCCAGGTCCACTGTGTTAAGGATTTTGTACATTGCAGATACCGCCCCCTTCCTGGAGGTTGCAGTATCGAGTAGTTTCTCAAAGGGGGTCATCTGTCTCTTTAGCCGCTGGCCCCATGCCTGATCGCACAGGATGCCCTTCAGGCGGAGGTACTCGAATATGGAGATTGACTCCGGGCCGAGGGCGGTCCTCAAGTCTTCATATGGTAGGAATTCTCCCTCTTTAAACAGTTGTCCAGCCCATTCCATCCCTGAGTCTGACCAGGACTGTGCATTACGGAACCCCCTGTTTCCCAGTCTAAGTGGGTGACCACAAAGGGATGACATCGGGGACGGCCATGATGTCAGATGTGCCGTTTGGGGGGCCCTCCCTCCATATTGCCCAGAGAACTCCCAGTGTTGGGTGGGATTTGAGCCTGTTCGGGATGAATTTAGGTGGGGCCCATAGGAGGTCGCGTACCTTAAGTGGGTGCGCATCCATGTCCTCCAAGTACGACCAGTATGTGCCCATCCCTTCCCTCATGTGTTCCAGGAGGACGCGCAATTGAGCGGCGCGGAAGTAGAGGTGAAAGTCAGGGAGCCCGAACCCCCCCTCCTCTCTAGGTAGGGTGAGAATGTTCTTCGCGGTTCTCGGGGTCCTACCCTGCCATACAAACTCGCGCACCGCATTCTGGAGGACCCTGAATGTTTGGTCGGGGACGCTGGTGGGGAGGGCGGTGAAAAGGTATAGTAGGCGCGGGAGTATATTCATTTTCACTGCCGTCATGCGACCATACCAGGACAAGATCATGGAGCCCCATCTCCTTAAATCGGCGGTGACCTGTGACATAACGGGGTCATAGTTGGCAGAGGCGAGGTTGTGCAGGTCCCTGGTCAGAAATATCCCCAGGTATCGGATTGAGGTCTTCCCCACCGCTATTCCCCCCAGACTGTCCCGGGAATCTAGGCCTGGGTCCCGAGTTCTCATGGGGAGGAGGACTGATTTAGATGTGTTGATCTTTAGGCCTGAGAAGCGCCCAAATTCGGACAACAGGGACAGGAGGGGGGGGAGAGAGGACTTTGGGTCCACCAGATAGGCCAGGATATCGTCTGCAAACAGGGAGAGCTTGAATTCTACATCGCCTCTCCTGATCCCCTTGATATCTGGGTGTGATCTGATTGCTATTGCCAGGGGTTCCATAGTTAAGACATAGATCAGCGGGGAGAGTGGGCATCCCTGTCTCGTTCCTCGTGATAGAAGGAGTGGGGCCGACAATTTACCATTCACTTGGACTCTGGCCTTTGGGGCCCTGTACAGTGCGGCCACCCAGTCCCTAATGTGGGTCCCGAAGCCCATCTTCTGAAGAGTGAGCTCCATGAACTTCCACTCGACCCTGTCGAATGCCTTTTCTGAGTCTAGGGAGAGGACGCTCGTGTCTAGGTCCGACACCTGGGCGTAATGAAACGGGTCTATGGATTTGCGAATATTATCTGAGCCCTGTCTCCCCCTAACGAACCCCACCTGGTCACCATGGACCAGCTTCGGTAGGACCCCCTCCACCCGGCTCCCGATGACCTTAGCCAGGATCTTAACATCAATATTCAACAGGGAGATCGGGCGGTAGGAGGAGCACTCCGAGGGGTCTCTACCGTCCTTTGGGAGCACTACAATAACTGCCTCCATCATGGAGTCCGGGAGAGGACCCCCCTCCAGAACCGCATTAAACACCCTGACCAGGTGGGGGAGGAGGGCCGACCGAAACCTTTTGTAGAAGTACACTGAGTAGCCATCTTCGCCCGGGGAAGTGCCCACCTTCATGCCACTGATCGCATGTTCCACCTCCTCCTCGGTCACCGGACCCTCCAGCCCCTCCGCCATCTCCCTAGTCAAAGACGGGACCTGGATGGAGTTTAGGAATTCCCCGATCTCCCCCCCCCCCGTCCCCTCTGTACTCAGACGAGTATAGCCTTTCGTAATATCGGCGGAAGGCCTCTCCAATGTGAGAAGTATCATGTCCCAGCTCCCCCGCCTCGTTCTTCACTGCCTTCACCATTCTGCTCCTCTGTACCTCCCTCAGCCTCCAGGCTAGGATTCTATCCGCCCTGTCCCCTTTTTCATAATACTTTTGTTTAACCAGGTTGAGGCTTCTCTCCGTTTTATGGAGGAGAAGGTCTTTTAGTTGGAGCCTGTAGTCATCCAGGGCGGCCACCCGGTCCCGGTCCAAGGGCTCTGTGGGGGAGCCTCCTGGTTGAAGTTGGGCGATTCTTCCCCTCAGATGCCGCTCCTGGGCTTCCCTTTCTCTTTTCCTCCGGGTTCCCAATCGGATCAGGACTCCCCGCAGGGTTGCCTTAAACGCGTCCCACAGGGTGTGTGTACGCACCTCACCGTTGTCATTGAATTCAAAGAATTCTGTAATGGCGTCAAGGATCTCCTGGGCTAGGACCTCGTCCTTCAGAAGGGAATTGTTACACTTCCATCTTCCCCTGTGTTCGTTAAGGCCCCCTCTCGCTATGGTGACTCGGACCAGGTCGTGGTCAGACCAGGGGACTGGATCCACCCTATGGCCAGTGACAAATGGGTACAGGGTCTCGTCCACCAGGACATAATCTATCCGGGAAAATGATGTGTGCACGGGTGAGTAGTAAGTGAATATAGGGGTGTCCGTTCTAGGGGTCGGAACCGTGTCCACCAGGCCCAGCTCCGAGTTGACCCTCTGGAAGCCCCGTGCCATGATCTCATCGAGTGCCCTGGGGGCCTGGGGACCAGCTCGTTTCCTGTCCCGGATTGGGTCCAGGACCATGTTAAAATCCCCCCCCACCACCACCGTCCCATGGACGAAGCCTTTAAGTTTGTCCCTCACCTCCTCCCAGAACTGGATTTGGCCTTCATTTGGGCCGTAGACAACGGCTAGATTAAGTGGGGCTCCCTGTAGGGATCCCCGCACCATCAGGTAGCGCCCCTCTGGGTCCTTCAGCACAGCCTCTTTCTCAAGCCCCACGTTCCTCGCTATCAAGATGGCCACCCCTCTCTTTTTATTTTTGTGGGATGCACTGAAGACCTCCCCAATACCTCCTCCCCGGATTTTGGGTTCCTTCCCCCGTGGCCAGTGGGTTTCCTGCAAGAAGAGGATGTCGAGGTTGGTCCTTCTGAACTCTCTACAGACCAGGGATCTCTTTGTGGGCGTATTTAAGCCCCGTACATTGAGGGAGCCCACTCCCAGGGCAGGTAGACTATCAGCCATAGTCCCAGATTCCCTCCCTCCCGGCCACTACCCTCGTATCTCTTTCCTTCGCGTGCTCCCTTGTTTCTACTTTGTGGATCCCTTCTCCTCCCCCCCGGAGGGCCTGAAACACCCCAACTGCCCCCCGTGTCCCAACCGTGTCTGAACAACCCCCACTCCCGAATATACCCCCACCCCCCTCCCCGGCGTCCAGCCAATTAGTTCTGCCATAGCTGGCTTTTGGCCGAACCACCAGCCTGCCCACCTCGGCCAGGCATTTGGAGACATGGGGTGAATGGGGGTAACGATGCAAAGGGTGTTTGATCTCATGGGAACCTTTGCAGAGGTCTCAGGATGGAGCGGGGCTTACCCATTGGTGTGGGAAAAGGAGCACTTGGAGTATCTGGGGGTAAAGTTGCCCCCACGCACAGCAGGAATTTCGATGCCAATATCCTGGGACTTAAGAGAAGCCTTAGAGAGAACCTTAAAAGCTGGGACCTGCAGGAGTGCTCCTGGTTTGCAAGAATTATGGCAGTCAAAATGTTGCTCCTTAGATTTTCTATATGTGGTGAGTGCCCTACAGGTATGGACCCCCCCCCCCCACACCCACATTCATAACACGGCTACAGAAAGAGATATCGCAATTCATATGGGGGAGGGGTAAGTGTCCCTGGTTAGCCAGAAGAATCCTGTTCAGATGCCCGAGAATGGGGGGACTGGGAGGGCTTGGGGGTCCCTGAGATGTCCTGCTACCTTTCGGCAGCACAGCTAGCACCGGCCCTCACAGGAGGTTGAGAGAGGGTGATGCGAGTTGGAACAACTGACTCCGACAAAAGGCCAAAGCAAGAGAAGCAGGGGGACGCCTGTTAGCCTCCACAAGGAACACACTTCGGTACTGGGATAAAGCGCTGGGGCCAAGAAAGCTCAGCCCTGGGAAGGGGTCCCTTACCCCATTGAGTCACAACAGTGAGTTTTCTGACTGGTCCACTCCCAGGGCTTTGGGCAAGCTGGGAGGGGAGCACCATGTTAACACTAAAGGACTTTTTCCAAGATGGGGTTCCTATGCAGTTTGAGGTGTGTAAAACAAGATTCCCCCTTGCGGAAAGTGAAAGGTTCCACTATATCCAAATTAGGCATTGGATCACATCTAATGAGTGCAGAGAGCCGTCTGGTAGAGACATGGTGGGCCTGGAACTCACAATGAAAGAAGGGGCTCCAAGAAAGGGCATTTTCGAGATTATACCGACTTCTAGATAGAGCTGGAACGGAAGACAAATTGCTGTAAATGAGACGTTGGGAACAAGACCTGGCCATGCCTACATCGGAGAAAGAATGGAGGCAAATCTGGGGGAGGGCCCAGGAAAGCTTGAGATGTTCTATGATTAAGGAGTTAGCATACAAGATACACATGAGATGGTTTATGACCCCACTGAGGCTACACAAGGCGAACCCAGACATTCCGAGAGAGTGTTGGAGGGGATGTGGGCAGGTAGGAGATCTGGGACACGTGGTGTGCATGTCCAAAAGCCAGAAGTTTTTGGAAGGAAATCCTAGGTCCTGTTAAAGGAATTCTGGGAATACAGTTGACCATGTGTCCAAAGGTGATCCTGCTGAGGGCAGTAGCGGAGGGCTTATATGGCCTCCGAAACAAACAAACTGGCAATGTGGTGGGTCCAATTGTGGGGCATTATGGCCATGGAAAAAGTGTGTGCATTGGCGATTAGTAAATACCAGAACTATGTGACGGTCTGTCTCCCTTTTCATGAATTCCTAGCTGAAAGAGACAATCAATTTCACAAGCCAGCCGTACTAAAAATGTCTGTGCTGTGACCCCATGTGGGGAAGAACTTGGCCACTGGGTGGGGCACTTTGAACGTTGTTAGGGAGAATTCTCTGTTTAGGCTGAATTTCCCTACCTAGTGAGTCCCCCAGCAGCTTTGCTGGATTTCTGGGGTTTCTTTTTTTCTCCTGCCAAGAGTGAGACTCTTTTTACCCTCACTCTTGGGCATGTTGAAGTGTGTTTTCTTGGTTAAACCTTGTGTTGAATGGGCTATGGGGTCTTTTACTCCATAGGGCCTCATGTATTTTTGTGATGTGGGTTACACAGCACCCTCTGTGCCGTGACCCAGGGGTGTCCTAGGGACTCCCCAACATAGACTCCATACCCTGGGACTGACTGTCTCCCAGGGCATGTAAAGTCACCAAAGACTTTGCTAGTCTTGAATCCTGAACAGAACCAGTACACACCATCATATTGTGGACGTACTGGCTGGGGCAATTCGATTGCCCCAGGGTCTGTTAGTCGAGGGGGCACGTCTCCGTCCCCCCTGATCGAGTTTTGGCTGGTGGCAGTGGAAACTACTTTTTATATTCGACCGCGAATATTTCCCTATGGGATTTCCCATTGTTTTAGGCTAACACATTTAATTATTTATTTACGGTAGCCTTAAACATACCGCCGGTTTATATATTTATTATTATAACTCCGGTTGGGACTTTTTGCCAAAACTTGATTCTAAAATGGCGTTGGCGTTCGCCTCTGTAACTCTGACCCAAAGTGGAGCCCTTTGTTCCACTTTTGGCGGGCTTCTCCACAGAAGCCCTCCAAAGTGGTGCCACTCTGTCTGGGGTACTTAGGAGGGGTGGAGGGGGATTTAGGCACCCTGGACTGAGTTACCTTGGTAACTCAAGTCGCACTCCGTCCTGATTGGCCCAAGTGGTGAGCCGGCCGGCTCACCACTTAGCATGTTTGAGTGACAGCTAGGCTGGGTGAATGGGGGTTTGCTGCATAAAAGCAGGGCTTTGGGGACTGGAACTTCAGAAGTCGCCACAGGACCAAGAATCCGACGAGGGAAGAGCTGAGCCGACCTGCTTCGACGACACCACCCGGTGGAGCCCTGCTGAACCGTCTCACCACTTTTTCCCAACGACCGAGGAGAACTCTTAACGGAGTGGCTCCTTCCCTTGACTGGTGGGGACAACCAGTTTTCACCTTCTTTCCGTTCTTCAAGGTATCCCGTGGCCGCCTTGCCAGTGCCAAGCACCCCGGCAACCGGAACCCCACCACTTTTACCCCAACCGCGAAAGTCGGTACAACCCTTTAACCGGAGGACTCCGCGGCTGGTTTCTTCCCGGGCAGTGCAACGACCTTCTTCTTCTGCTCTTCAGCGAGATCTTCTTCTCCCCTGACCGACGTCGAGCCTTGCTGCCACTGCCTGGAACAACTGCCACCGCTGGAGGATCCTTTCCGCTTAAGGTACCGTGTTCCGCCTGGCTTCCCTTGCCACCGACTGTACGAGGTAGTTTTAGCCCTCGGCTTTCGATCCTGGGATTGCCTGGGACACTTTGGCTAAACTTTCTGAGCCTCTCTAACTCTTTTCCGAACTCTTTTGCAAGACTCTGAATCCCTACCAACTGTGTGATCTTGGGCACGTTTTCGCTCTGTCTGCTCTAAGAGGGGGCCCTGCTTAGTGACTTTTGCTCACCTGTGACTTTGTGCTTCTTTGAGCTTACCAAAAGTGTTCTTGACCTTAGAGTGGTGTGTTTATCCTAATTCTGCTCTTTTTCCCTCCCTTCTTTAACCTACTAGAGTGTCATCTAACGTTAAGCGCTCACCTCTGTTTTAATTATGTGGTGTTAACCTGGAGTTGTCTAGATAGGAGTAAGGGTTGAAACTGCTTTCATTATAACTGTGTCTGAAGTGTTTTTACTATATTTTGCTACAGTGATTTCAACTTGTGTGTTTGATAAATAAATAACTATATACTTTTGAAACCAAGCTCTGGTCAGTGTTTGCTTGTGCTATTGTGCCTGAGTACATATTGTGTATACTTTACATACTGCCTAACTCTTCTTGAGGGAAGTCTGACTGCTCAGCCACAGCTACCAGGTAAATCTGGGTGGTGCAGACTGCTACCAAGTGGGTTTACTGCTATACCTGTAGTCTTAAATCTTTTGCAGTGGTCCCCAAGGGAACTGCACAGGTTTCTGCCTAACAAACGTCTAGGCATTGAGCTTAACCCTGAACACAAGTACGTATTATTGGACTGGGCAACTGAATGAATATACCACCACTGTTAAGTTTGTGGGAGTTGGGAAGTGGGTGGTAGGAGGTAGGGGGTGGCAGGATAAGTTTGTTTATTTGGTAATGCTCTCCGAACTCTTAGGTAGCTGGGCACAACAGAGCTAAGTAGACTCCAAGCTTAGTTGCAACAGATAGACATAAAACAGCGTAGACAAACGTAGTCACCGCATGCGTGTTTACATAGGTGCAGCAGTGCTAAGGGAACCATGGTGCAAAGGTGCAAATCATGGACACACTTAGTCACCGCGTGTGTGTTACAGAGGTGCAGCGGTGCTAAGGAACCAAGGTGCAAGAGGTACAAATCGTGGACATGGATTACAGGGACTTCATGACTTGGTAACAATAAATGCAGTGGGTGCAATAATGAGAACAGTAAGACATAAGTGTGAGTGTTGAGTTAGTGGTTTACAGTGATAGGGAACTAGGTCAGTGATGATCAGGTGTTAGTGGTCATTTGTTCGTAGCCAGTAGAGCATGTTATGTCTGACTGTTCAATAAGGTTGTCAATTCTCAGGTCTAGGAAGTGCCTTTGAGGATGTGGCTGCTTTGATCGGGAAGCTAGAGCTGCCCGCTTTGGTTCGTTTGAATCTCAGGATCTCAAGAAGGTGGGCATTGGCTGATCTGTTTAGTCGTGGTGAGGTTTTCCTATTTATGCTTTCTATGAGGTATGGGGGTGCTATATTGTTCAGACACTTTGAGGTGAGTGATGCTATTTTAAGAAGAATCCTATCATTTATTTTTAACCAGCGGACATCTCTTCTGAAGTTAGAAATGTGCTCTCTGTTAGGAATATTTAGTGCTGCTCTTAGGGTGTTGTTTTGTAACCTTTGAATTTTGTCTAAAATGTATTTGTTGGCACCCGAGTATAGGGCGTTACAATAGTCCAGTTTGGACATTATTAGCACGTTGGCAAGTGTGAGGCAGCTAGTTTCAGAAAGAAATGGACGACAGGCTCTAATAAGTTTACAAGCATATAAAAATGAGGATGCAAGGGAGTTGACCTGTTTTTTGAGTGTTAATGTGGAGTCCAGGTAAAAACCTAGTGTTTTTACTACAGGCATCACCTTAATTGTTTTGCAGTCAATATTGAAGGAGGCGTAACTGGTGCTAAGTTTGTTTATGTTGGACTCTGTGCCCGGGATCAAGATCTCAGTTTTATCCTCATTCAGAGGCCATGGGATGCCATCCATGCCTGAATGAGGAGGTATATTCTATTTACCAAGGCTGTGTCCTTGACAAAGTTGCCCAAAAGGGGAATGATGATCTGAGTGTCGTCTGCATAGTTTGTGTAGGTGACGCCCAGTCTGTCCAATTTGTCGAATAGGGGCTTGGTAAAGATATTATACATGGTGGGTGAGACACAGGATCCCTGTGGCACACCAAGAGCTTTGGATAGGGTCTGCGGAGGTTGATGGACAGAAGACTCTCCTCGTGCGGTTTGCTAGAAAGGATTAGACCCAAGTTATAGCATTACTTTAGAAATTGGCAGCTAACTCGGTGTGTCTGCATAAGACTGCATGATCCACCAGGTCGAAAGCTGCCAATAGGTCAAGGAGGAGTAGCATTGCTGTTTTCCCATTGTCGTTCAGCGCATCAATTTGGGTCTTAAGGTCTATTAATGCCGTTTCTGTGCTGTGTTGGGGACGAAAACCAGATTGGCGGGATCCTAATAGGTGGTTAACTTCAAGGTAATCCTGGATTTGAAGGTAGGCTACTCTATCGATTATTTTAGGGAGGCTGGGGACTGTGGTGATTGGTCTATAATTAGTCTGGATGGCAGGGACTAAAGTTTGCTTATTCAATAGTGGGAGAACCCAAGATTCTTTAAGGTTATTGGGCACTGTTTGTTTTGAAGGAGACGTTAATAAGCTTAGAGTTGAAGGGGGCTAATTCTCTAGCTGCATCCTTTACAATTTGTGCCGGACAATTGTCACCCTGGCAATTCGAGGGCTTCAAGGAGAGTATTATTTTTTCAGTCTCAGGAATGGAAATGTTAGTGAATATGAATGGGGTGGTGGATGTATCCAATGTAGCAAGAGAGGCAGGTTGTGGATCAGTTTGGAGCAATAAGGACTTTTTGTTAGCTATTTTAGTTTGGAGGGTTACGATTTTGTTAGACAGGGCATTTTGGATGTCAGTGCACCATTGCTTGTCTTTAGGGGCATTGTCTGTACGGGGAATAGGGGCTTCCATTTCCCGGAGGATGGTAAATAATTCTTTAGTATTGGAATTAGCCTTTGATATTCTGTCATTGAATAGGTTAGCAGGGTCAGTTAGTTTAGCTTTATTCTCAACCGTAGGAGAGTGTCGCCATGTAGCTTGGAGTTTTCGTTTTTGGAGTCTTAGTTCTTTGAAGTATGGTGTGGACCAAGTATTAAGGTGAGATTTCTGCCTAATTTTGTGGAGTTTAGTGGGTGCAATGGTGGCGAGGGCCTTTGTCATGGTGTTGTTGAAAACCTCCACTAGAGTGTTAGGGTCAGCGTTCCTGGCAAGGGCATTGATAGATGGGAGGAGGTGAGGTAGAAGTTTATCCTTTTTACTTGTGGTTGGGAGAGGGGGTGCCATGGCAATCGCTTTAGAATTGTGAAGATCAAGGGTGGAGGAGAAGATAATGAGGTGGTGGTCAGTCCAGGATGTTCTGGTGTGAGTATGAGAGGAGGGGGCGTGCATAATTATGCCTCACCTTCTGCTGAAGCTTGGGTTTAAGTTCCAGTACTCTTGGGGGTGGGGGGGTAGTGTTAGGTTTAGGGAGGTTTTTTTTTTAGGATGGAGTTATTATTAGTCTTTGGCTCGTAAAGACAGGGGAGTCTAGATCTTAGTCTGCTATTTCTATGCTGACTTGTGCATGGTGCGATCTTAAGAGGGCCATGGTAGTGTAGAGGCAGAGTAAAAATAGGAGTAGTTGATTCAGCTGGGTCTTACTTCTGTTCTTGGCTGTAACTAGGGTATTTCACAAAGGAATAGGCTGGCCTGGAATGTACCAGATATTCACAACTTGGCTAATGCACTATATGTAATGCAGTGTAACAAAGGCTGGACTGACTTGGGCCATCCGTACACAGTTAGGCTAGTCCTCTAAGGTCATACAATGCACAAGTAGGCCAGTCTGACCGTTCATTATTGGCTAATCCACTAAGGTAATGCATAAATATGCTGGTCTAGTATTGGCAGTTCACTCTAGCAGGCAGTTCACAATTAGACTCATCATCTCGGGTCATACAGTACACAGATAGCCTAGTCTGACTTTTGCAGGCTGTTGGCAAATAGCTAATCCTCTAAAGTAATACAAGCTATACTGGTCTAATATAGGCAGGCAGTTCACAATTAGTCTCATCAACTAAGGTTATCTAGTGCACAGAAATGCACCCTGATACAGTTGAGCACAATTCAGCACAGGATAAGGCAAAAAAAATGTACAGTGGTCTAATTTGACTCAATAGCATTTAGGGCGGTGAGGCAGTACATTAGGCACAATAGGCTAGATTAACTGAGATTAGAGTTAGGCTCGGTTAGAGTAGCAAAGTATGGGTCAACACAGTTTAACACCAACTAGTTATTTAGTGCATGGTAAGCTTTTGTTTTCATTAGGGGCACCATGGGCAATGATGAGTTCTAAGGCTCATGTAGGAACAATTAGGTGCAGATCGGGTCATTAATGCGGTTTGGAAAAGTGTAAAGCACATGCTCATTGTCTCGAATACAATAGGCTAATTTAGCTCGGGTTTAATAGAATAGCTAAATCAATTTGCTGTAAAAGCAAGGTACCGAAGGCTAGTACGAATGATATGGGAACCGCGTTTACTCCGTGTAGTTCGTGAAAGAAAGCAGGAACAAGCGTTGGAGCAGTACATCAACAATGCAGGATTCAAGTCTAAGGATCTTTGCGTGATCAATGAGGACGTGGGTCTGTACTTAGTACCAGTACCTGGGGAGAGTAGGGATGGCACAGATAGGGTTTCCGGCTCAACGGCACGTTAGATGTCCACAGGCAAAGACAGGAGTCGGCCTTGTTCCTTGGGCGTTATTCTGGAGGGCCGGCTGACGCCATCTGGCGGCTGCCTACCAGGAATATAGGCACGCGGGCTCAATCAAAACAAACTGTGGACTGTATTGTTTGATCATATGTTCTTTGGTTGGTGCTGATAAAATAAAATGTCACTATGGAAACCATTCAAACCTATTAAATATTACATCTCGGTTAAAATAACTGATATTTTACTATCATGTATACCTCTTGTCCATGCGTGTCTTCAATTTTCGACTGCTTCAGTAGAACATTAGTTGTACATAACAAATTTAATGAATATTGATTACATTGTTAAACAATTTGTGGGATCAAACATTTTAACATAAGTACACCTTGATAAGTGGATTTAATGATTGTCCACCTTCCAGTATCAGTTAAACTATGTAAAAAGATATGATTAATCGTCTGATTCCATTTTTAAATTCGTATTAACCTAAAGTCGAAAACTGTGTACATGTCACATTTTAAAAATACCTATTTGAAAACTACCTGATAACCTTCAGAAATGTCTCAAGGCGTTGGTGCAAGATCATTCTGCAAAACATATTGATTACATTGTGGCCCCTTTAATGCGTTGGAATGTTATTTTGTTTCACTACTTCCATTTTATTTGCGAAGTTTATAAACATACACCATTCATATAGTTAAAGGGTCTATGTTATTCAGTGACAAAGTACATTTTTCTGAAGGTTTACTTTCATTGTTGCGTGCGTTTCTGAGATAAATGCATCATGGTTGTTGATCTTATGCTTTGCAATTTGCTGACCGTATTGAAAATTATCCTAAAGATAAGTTAAAAAAGACATTGTTAATAAATAACTATTAGTATAAACTGATACATTATCACTTCTCATACCTTATCCTCCAGACCGGTTGCAGTAGAAGAAAGGTACGCTGTTGAAGTTCCAGGCTCTGCCTATATAACAGTAATTGTAATAATAAAAATGTAACATCAAAAAAAAAAATCATGCAAAAGATGGTTGATATTGACAAAGCCTACAAGCCAGTTTGTATCAAAAGCTAATATATAACAATATGTTTCAAATTGAACATCTGAAGGAATATTCAAATAAAATTACTTGAAAGGTGAGTGGGGTTGCTCTTGACTCCAGAATAGTGGTTGATGCAGCATGACAGTCTTTAATTGATGTATATATTCATACCATTGTTCAATAGAAAATGGACATTAGGATTCTAATTTAGATCACATCAAAAAACGATAAAGTTTGTGTGCAAGTTGCTTGGCCTCACCATTAGGATGTTGGATGACTCTGGGGTTTCCTCCATGGTAACGGTCGGTAATTCCATCATAGTGGTTAACGTAAAGACAGACATGTTGATTTTTTTTTTTAAATTATCTATTTGTAAAGGGCGCAATGTGAGTGTGTTTAGAATACTTTGTGCATCCCTACTTTAGAGATGCTCAAATAGTTCAGTGCAATGGGAGCGTTCAAAATGTGCAAACCACAGTACATAGTGTCTCAAAGTAAGCTTGTGTAATAAAATATCAATGAAAATGTTCCCCAAAGAATGAAAACTGTTGATTGTTACCTATAAGACGTATAATAGAAAATAGTCTTAAAATGTCAGTGTCCACTACTCACTTGAGTCGGCGTGTGCTAAAATTCAGTTGGCAATGCATTGGTAATTTATGAAGGAGCATACTGAAGACAAGTCTGTACCACCTGTATAAGAGATGCAGAAATACTTTTCTTGAATTAACCAAATAATACAATGTTTGTACTACCTTGTAAAATGTAATTGTTATGCTTTTAAAAGTACCTTTTCGTGCAAAGTACTGACCGAGTAGGGATCAATTTGAAATGTGAACGCACATTCCAGCAAAAACAGTTTGAGAGATACTTCCAAGTGAAAGAAATGTAATTGTTCATACAATAAATCTAAAGATGAACATTTTGGTTTAAGATTAGAATGAGTAATGTATTAAATTTACAGAATAACTTTCGTCAGTGATCCATCGTAGTTATATTGATGTAGGGGGGAACAACATACGATGTTAGCTGTCTCGTTCTCAAACACTATATATATATATATATATTTATATTATCAGTGATATCATCAATGACATTTGTGATTATCATCTTTGATGTCCTGGGTGTTAGTGTTAGCAGTGCACAGTGGTGCGGGCAGTTATGGTTGCTTAGCATACCATAACTGGCGAATTTCAGGGCTTTTTCGGTTTTACTTCGAACCATAATGTCACGTTTATAAAGTTTTTTTTTTATTTAGTGAATTTCACAGGTTTTTAGTAGCGCAACATGACCATAACGTCCCCTTAACAACGTTTTTTTTTACTAAACATACACTTTCATCATGTGAATTTGGGAGATATGTACTATAATTCCCTTACTTTATATACATGTAACATAAAACATACGGAACCCCCTCACTAATGATATTTGAAAGGCACGGAATGAGCACCTGTCTGCGGACGGGCGCAGACGAGATCAACAGTACCCAAACAGTCAGGGGGTATCTGAAATTGTACTATTGTTCCATATGAAAAATGCACAAGTTTAAAAAAGAACATATAAACACATTATAAGTACTAATAAGTAACTAATTGAACCTATATGTCTCAAACATTACCCATGCATTTAATTACCATGTAGAATTAAATGGATTATACCATAACAAAAAAAGATATGCCTCCAACGTAATTACCGCACAGAAACTGTGCAGCCATGAGCGACAGTAGACGCACACAGCACAACGAAGACAAATCACAAGAAAATAGTAAGTGAACTTCATTTTTCTTATGTGTGTGTACATTTTTGTATGAGGTGCAGAAAAAATAATGTAGTTCTGTTGTTTTGGTACAGAAATGTGCAGTACTTTGGAGTGGCTGGAGGAGAATTTTCTGCATGGGGAAATGTCGGAAGATAGCGATAATAATGGTACACACTTCTCTTCATAAGCAAATTAATAGTCAGTATTTTATGGGCATTTAACATATATATATATATATATATATATATATATATATATATATATATATATATATATTTAAGAAAGTCCACCAAAGGACACAGAACAAGACAGCCTGAAACGGATAGAAGAGAAAATGGACAAACTAAATGAGAATTTTAACGGGTTAAGGCAATTTGTGGAGGAATACATGAGAGGAAAAATAAGATATCGCTGTCCAACCTGTACCTGTCCCCCTTCTCCATTTCCTAGTGAACCATCCCCAAACCCTCAAGAAGAACATAAACGTTTTGACGAAACATCCATCCCTTCATCCCCTCACAACCAGCCCGTGTTAAACCCTAATTCCCCTATATTTGTTTCAGTATCTGCTTCCCCCTGTATTTCTCTTGATTGATGTATGTGTGTGTGTATTATTCTTTTTTAATGTTAGTTGTAGTGGAATGGTTTTGACCAAAACATTTTTTTTAAAAACAGTTAAAATGTCAGCGGACAGCGTGCCTGTTCAGGCTGGCCGTAATCAATATAATATGGATGTTCTAAGGGCAATACACCTACCCGTACCATTCGCAACCAAGATGGAACTGATCTTAGAACGCACCAGCTGTCCAAGTTGTCCGTAAATGAACAGAATGGGGGCATCCTAAGGACATTATACCCCTCCGTACTGGTCACAACCAAGACAAAACATGTTCTTAGAACACACCAGGTGTCCGGGATGTCTGCAAATGAACAAAATAGGAGTGTCCTAAGGACACTATACCTCTCCGTACCGTCCGCAGCCAAGATGGAACTGTCTGTAGAACAGGCACAGTGGCCGGCATATCCGTAGTCACACAAAATGGAGGTGTCCTAAGGACACTATACCTGTCCGTACCGTCCGCAGCCAAGATGGAACTGTCTGTAGAACAGGCACAGTGGCCGGCATATCCGTAGTCACACAAAATGGAGGTGTCCTAAGGACACTGTACCTGGCCGTACAGTCAGCAGAACATCTACGCACATGCGCACGACACCGATAAGTACTGCGAACATCGCGCCTGTCCGTAACTGTCCGTTTTACTTGTGTCACACTTTTAATTAGTTTCAGGACCCGAACACTGTCCGTAGAACACCCGCACGCATGCGCACGTCCGTTACTCTGCATTTGGTGTCCAGATGGCACCCATTTCCTTCGCGGATGTGTTCACGATGTCATCATGTGACCGCACCCATGCTGAGTGTGTTTCCTAATTTGCGCAGTTTGTCTGCTTCCGCAACATTTCAAAAGAACTTATACAGACATGGGAAATTATTTTACAGTATAAAATCACCATTTCACATGTGCCATACAATGGCCCTACCTTTCAACGTATTGTTTAGAATTTTTGCAACGCTTCTGAGTGATCGATATGGTCACGAGGCGCACCCCTCCACCCCTATAAAAGGCCGCACCCCCGAGCTCATCTTCATTGTACTTCTGGCTATAGCAGATTGAGTTTTGCTGCCTTTACTGCTGTGGAGAAGATTAGCTGACCAACCCTAATGGCATCCATGGCTGCTGTTGCTTCATTAGCCTCAGCACCACCCCCAAACCCTCCACCGCAACCACCTCCCCAAGGGCCTGCAGAGGGAAATACGGATGAGGATGTAAAGACCGAGGAAGAAGAGAATGAGGTGGAGGAACTCCGCACTACAAGCACTTGCCGGGAGTCATGGGTGTGGCGGTTGTTTACCGTCTCTGGTAACGTACCAAAAGCATGTGCGAACCAGGTCAGGTGTAACCAGTGCAAGTTGGTGCTGAGTCGCGGGAGACCTGGTGCGTACAGCTTTGGTACGACACCATGAAGCGACACCTAACTTCGTTCCACAGTGTGGACATTCGCAAGGTGGTACCATGTGAAGAACATAGGTTGAGTTCCTCTGCAGCATCCTCTGTGTCCGATTCTCTAACCACAAGAGACACTCCTGTGGGAGAGTACATCCCTCCATCTGCCTCACAGGCCATTCGCGATGCTGTTGACCCTTACCTTGCGAGGGTCACAATATTGTGGATGTACTGCGACGCAGTACTCTGCAGGGGGAGAGTCTTAGAAGTGCTTTTGAAACTACGGTCACGGAGCACCAGAAGAACTGCTCCCTACCTAAGTAAAGCCCAACCTACATCTTTCTCTCTCCACCTACCCTTTCTTATCCCCGTGGTTGGTGTCCCTTCCTTAACCTCCTTTACACTTCTCTCCTAGTGTGTCGTGTGTAAAAAAAATTAAAAAATGGAAAACAAAAATTACAAAAAGGCTCTTTTCAGACTCGCCTTTCTCAGTTTAACAAATGAACTATCAAGTGACCGGTGTAGGCCCCCGTGCATTTTTCAAAAGGTCCGCGGACAGCCGTAGGACGCACAAAAATGGAGGGTGCAAGAGGAGCAAAACCAATGCACTTTTCGCTGGGAATAAGTGGTGGCTCTGAAAAGAGCCTTTTGGTGGTGTTTTGTATGTTTGAAAAACTGTGGATTCGAAAAAATGGATTACCAAATAGGTTACTATGAATCGGGGGTGTTGCTAGGTCTGGAAATGATCCGGGGCTACACTAATATCAGGATTATTGGGATTCGGGGCTAGCTATAGCCTTTTGGTTGTAGACCCTGAGATTCTATCCGGGGCAACGCCTCTGCTATGAATCCAAAAAAGGTTGCAATGCATTTTGTACGTTTTGAAGAAAAATCTGATTGCCAGCATATGTGAGATGGACTCCATCTCTGCGAAAAATGAAAGTGCTGTGAAACAAAATGTTTTCATTGTGGAAAGAGGACATGCCAACATCTCTTAGAAAGGCACAAACAGCCTTATTGACATTGCGCCTCGCTTTCTCACTTTGTGGGCCAAATGTAGAAGAACGCAGCAACATTTGTCTTTGTGCAATACGGGAAAAAAGTACTTGGCAATTTGGAAACATGTCCATGACCTTTGCAAGTCCTTCCTTCATTGCAAATTGCAAAGAAATTCCAGAGACATGCCCTAAACTGTTTCCTCCACGATAAATGATAATTATATCAGGATGACACTCTGTCTGTAAAGTAGCACAGAGAGGTACCAAGTCCAGCCACTTCATTCCACGCACTCCATGCCAGTGCACTTCCACATGAGAAAATCCAAGATCTGCATCTATACCACAACTTTCTGCATTCACCTTCAACCAATGTATCCATGAGTCTCCCAAAATCCAGATAATCTGTTTTCGAGCACACAGAGCCATAGCTGTCTGGTCTCCTGTCAGGAAAAAGACATTCTCACTAAATCTCTCCGTTTAGAACACACCCACTGAACTTTACTGACCCTAGCTTCGCTCATTCTCATTTGAATGTTTCTCCACCCCAGAAATGGTCTCCTGTCAGGAAAAAGACATTCTCACTAAATCTCTCCGTTTAGAACACACCCACTGAACTTTACTGACCCTAGCTTCGCTCATTCTCATTTGAATGTTTCTCCACCCCAGAAACCTCGCTGGTAATACGCGCTGCCTGCAGACTACCACCATGTCTGCAGACACGTAGAGGATCTGAGCGTGACGACTGTACATTTTAAATAGTATTCCCCTTTTCCCCTTTAAGGTGGACTCTGAAAAGAGCTGTTTTTTTGTTTTTTGGGCAGCTGCCTGACAGACACCTATTTTTTTGATTTTTTCTTTCTTTCTTCTTACTTTACTCCTACAATCATCACAGAACCTTCTCCAAAGCAAGCCTTACATTCCAAAGGAACATGGCATTTCCCAAAAAAGATAATGAAACACCATCTGCTTCAAAATAAGCAGCATTACTGGAAACAATGTTCTCGTGGCTGCAGAAAAACATACCAGCTTGTAACATGAAAGCACGCATGCCGCGATTGATGGTACACCTCCCAATACTTTGATGGGACAAAAAACAGAACTGTTGTCCCATTTTCCTCTAGGGATTAATCCAGAAAAAAATACTTTCGCAGTTGGAAAGATGTTAATGACGGCTTGCGCCAACTGTTCCAAATCTTCCAACAAAGTAGGTGAACTCATGTAGCCCAAATGGCAGGCACCATAGTGCAAAACTACCACATAGGGACTAGTCATCCTACACATATCTCTGCAAACTTGGAGAATTGCCGCAACATTGCAATCACTCGCAGCGCTCCACGCCACCTCCACTCCTCTAACATCGAAATTGTGTGCCACATGCCTACTTTTGGAATAGTGCTGTAAACCATGGACAAAAATATCTTCGAGCACCAACACCCTGACTGTCTCCACCTCTGCCATCTTCACTACACGCACTGTCTTTCGACACAAATGAGCAATGTGAACATCTGATTGGCTGATGCCTACAGTCCCTTTTCCATGCTGAATTTGCTGTAGAACCCCGTATGTGGCACGCCCTAGCCGCGGACAAGCACGGTGTCTGTGCGGCACGTAACTCTTAGCCAGAGCTTCTACCCTTCCCACATCACTCGCAAATTCATTCCCTCATTGGACACAGCTAAGCAGTCACACAACTATCCACCAATCACATTCAAGATCTCTACATCTAACTCTGTCATCAGAGTTCCGCACTTCAAATATACTGTTGATCACTCTGAATGCAAGTCGCAGATCATTGCAAAGCACCTACTTCAAAAATTACTGTGCAAGTGTCGCGGATTTCTACTTACAGCTCCATGCATACGCACATGCATGAGTACAAAGTACAGGTATGCACATTTTATTCAGAGAACATGTGCAACCCTTATGATTTCATTTAAACAAATTAATGCCACTAAATCTGCATAGCCAATACATACCAATGCTTTTGATATGCTACAGTGGTTGTGGGCAGGACCTAGAGTCTTGGGTGTAAGGCCATAGATATTTGAATGTATGGGTGTGCAGTATATAAAAATCATAGTGCCTTATAACTCCAGTGCTTATAACTTTCTTCTTGGGGGCATGGCCTTTGGCCATGCACCCAAGACTCTAGGTCCTGGCCACAACCACCACAGCATATCACACCCATTGTGGCTTGTAACTTCACTATGTATAAATTTGGTCTTCGGCCATGCACCAAAGACTGTACACCCTCCCCACAACCATCTGAGCGATAAGCGATACTACGGGTGTATCCATTGCTGTGATATGCTACGTTGGTTGTGGCCAGGGCCTAGAGTCTTGGGAGTATGGCCTATGGCCATGCACCCAAGACTCTAGGCCCTGGCCACAACCACTGCAGCATATTACACCCATGGTCGCTTATAAATCAGTAGCACACCAATAGAATGAAACATTTTAACTGTAGCATGTACTCAATTTGCACCCAGGACTCTAGGCCCTGCCCCCACCTACCAGATACATAATTGATTGTATGGGTGTGATGTATGAATGTGATATGCTGCAGTGGTTGTGGGCAGGGTCTACACTCTTGGGTGTATGGCCTACGGCCTGCAGCCATGCACCCAAAAGTCAACGTCCTGCGCACAACCACCGCACTATATAAAACCCATGGTGGCTTATAACTCCAGTGCTTATAACTTTTTTCTTGGGTACATGGCCTTTGGCCATGCACCCAAGACTCTAGGTCCTGACCACAACCACCACAGCATATCACACCCATTGTGGCTTGTAACTTCACTACGTATAAATGTGGTCTAGACTGTAGGCCCTGGCCACAACCACCGCAGCATATCACACCCATGGCGGCGCATAAATCAATAGCACACCCATAGAAACAAAAATTTTAACTACGGGATGTACTCAATTTTAATGTTAGCTAACACCATGCATGTCCTTAGAACAGTTTCAAGTTGCCTGCGCACAGCACAAACTGAAGTACTATCCTTATGAGACCCCTCATTTTCAGTACTTACCAACATTCCGGACAAGGCAGGCATAGGAAATACATCAATAACACCTGCCGCCTCAACAAATAAAGTATTTCACCCTTCTCTTACTCTCTGAACCTCCCCAAGCACTCTGACACACCAAAAATGTTTCGGAAACAGCATTCCGCCTCTGGTCGCCGCCGCCGCGCTGTCGGCGGATCCAAGATGTCGGGCGCATCCAAACAATCTGACGCACATCACGGCACACTGCAGCCAATCGGCGGGGACATCGCGTGTCCGCGGTCATGATGCCAACCCCTTAGCCAATCGGTATGTTGTCCGCGGAGCGAACAGGGAAGTGTGACCGCGGAGCGGACATAGATATCACTAATTCTTTGAGACATACTTTTTGGTCGTTGTAAAGGAAACTACTGGACGGATTGTCACCAAATTTACAAAAGCACGCTTTTGGGACCAAGCCCCTGCCCGTGGCGCAAATTTGGTGAAAATCCGTCCAGCAGTTTGGCCTGTAGGCATGTGCAAAGCTTTTCCACCATTCAGTCTATGGGAAAAAAAGATGTTTTTGGACCCCCCTGTAACATTTCCTCCCCTGGACCAAACATCACCAAACTTTGCAAAGAAATTCAGAGTGGCCCATTTAATTTTTTTGCAAAGTATGGGGGAGCGGAGTTATAAGCCGCGCAAAAAGTGCTCTTCCTATGGAAACAGCAACTTAACCATAACTACACAGCCACGGTAGTGGCTGTGTAATATATATATGAGAGTGAGAGAGAGGTAGCTTACTTGTTATTTGGATTGCTAGGGTGAACTGTAGCTTGAAGTTTTTCCCTAAGGACCATCATCATTTGCAACAAGGATCTTGGAAGGCAGGCAGCCCTGAAGTCGTGCAGATCGGCAACGCATCACGCTGGTGTGTCTTCTTCTACACTGTAGGCCAAGCAGCCAGAGTTTTCTCTGCAACAGCTGTTCTCCACCAAAGTAGGCATGAGCTCACAACAATGGCAGGTACACCAGGTGGAAACGTGTTCTATGCGACTGGGTTCAGGCTCCGGTGATGGCCTCATGACTTTCATCTGATTCCACATCTTCACGTTTCTTTCTCTTTCAAGGATTTCCTCTTCAGAATATTCAGGCTCGTACTGATAGGGTTGAATTGTTGCCCTAGTTCCTGAATAGTGAGAAGCACAGAATAAACAGTGAGATAAATAAAAACATTTTTGTTTGTATTCATGAGCGTTTTCCCATGAACCTTGAATGTTAAAGAAAGTCAAGTGAAGAAACAGCCATGTTACAAAAACACATTGTGAAAAGACAAGGATTAACAGGCTCAAACTTTAAAAGGTTTCTAAGTACACATGTTTTAATATGGTTTGGTAAAGACATTTGTCCATAATATAAGAAATAAAAAGCAAGTACCGGTTCTCAGTGTGGCGTACTTGGCAGATAGATGAACAGAGCAAAAACAAGTTGGGGAAGCTCGAAAAGAAATACACTGACACGAAGGAAAAAGAACTCCAGTGTTGTGTTATCAGAAAGGGTTTGTTTACACTTGTCGAGGAACGAGGCATCTTGACATTTCCATGGAGATACTTCAGTAGATTGCACACAGAGGACGTTGACAAGGGACGTGCATCAGCGTTGGAAATGGGGTGTGAGCATCTAGTGATGTCAGCGTTAGGGGAGGGTGATCTGAATTATTACCGTGAGGGCACTTGAATTTAGGACAGTAGATAACATTAGCACAAGATGGGAGTACCCAATCTGTCGTTTTCGCATGTGTTCAAGTGAGAAAAACTTGGATAAAGTGCATTGGAATTTCTTTTAAGAACGATTGATGTATGATCTAAAATACATGCCTGAACGATTGGGCCAATAACATTTCTAACCAAACTACCCCTTTAAGTCCAGAAACTGTCAATTTAATTGAAAGTTGTGAGCTGGGATTAGGCAATGAGCACCCTCCATTTGAGTGACTGGGTTGTGTGACGATTCACAGGATATTATCACTTCTCCCTGGAGGGGAGTCCTTCCCTCTGAGGCTAGGGAGGTGAGCCTGCTATGCAACAATCTCCCTAGGGGTGGTGCAAAGCAGAACCCCACAGGGAGAGACTCTCCTCATTAGGACAATGACTCCCATTACATAATGTAACTCCCTAACCCCCTTGCCTTTGGGACCATGAAATCCTTGAGGTCCTCCAATAACCAACCTGAAAGCACTACTGCTTGTCAATATTCCCTCCTGTCCTCACTTAAGACTTAATACTACCAAGACGAGGAGGAACATACAGAGTGATAAGTCATCTCCCAAAAGTACTGGGACGAGGAAGATTAATGGAGTGAAGCAAACTACTCCTTTTCCAAGTCTAGACAGTATTGACAAGAGGTGGCCACAAGGAGGCATGAAGAATATTCCATTGATACAAATGAAGGACTATGGCACTCTGCTGGGGGAGGACCCAGCTACAGGACATATAAAAACAAAAAGGGACTCCATGATTGGAGAACCCAGCGTGAGGTCTGTCAGCCCCGGGAGATTCAAAACTGGGCACAAGGAAGTAAGCAGGAGAAGTTGGTCCCCTGTCGCGAAGACACTCTGGAACGGTCGGCAGAGCCCTACATAGTCAGACTTAGACTCGACTGCCATGGAAGCTGTAGAGAGACTGACGGCATGACCGCTGAGAGGTGGACAGTGTGGTCCTTCAACTACGCCAACATTGGCGGGCCATGGAGCCAGCACGGTGCAGCTGGAAGTGGAGAGAGACACAAAGGGCATTAGACAAGTGTGAGCAAGACCAACATCCTGTGAAGTACTGGTGACGTGCCCCCACCACCCAGAAGGTAACACGAGCCATGGGAGACCTGGTATAGGTTTGGTCAAGAGTAAAGAGTATCTCGGGAGTAGGCTACCCTTGCCACAGTAGTTGCAGAAAGATACCAAGAGTAAAGAGTACCTTGGGAGTTATCTCACTTGTCACACTAGTAGTCATTAATTCTCGTGATTTGTATAGTGCCTTTCACTGTAGGTGTGGTCCCAACATGCTGTAGGTTGAACGCCCTGGGTGGGACAAAGTCCAAAATATGGGAAAATTGGAAGTGTTATGTGTGTGTATTAAAGCCATTACAGTAATTAGGGTGGCCAAGTCCCTGGTAGACAACCATGTCTAAATGGCATGTGGATGAGTGGAAACGGGTACACTAGAGAACTAAACGGGAGAGGTGTGTAAGAGGATAGATAACTAGCGATGGTTCAAACTTTTGTTCTGAAAGGTAGTTGCATTCGTATGACAGGGGTGTTGTCCAAAGTGTTTGAGTTGTATCTGAAAGCAGCTGTGTGTGGGAGTGGGGCTTCCGAAAGTGCAACAGGAATATGTACATTAAACCTTGCCCACCTGCTGGATTCCATCTAGGTGCAAACCAATACTTTCAAAAATCATGTAAGTGCAATACAATGGACACCCTCACTGCTCCTCTAAGTGTGGTATATTTCCCAACCCCAGGTCCTTCCCAGTGCAGTACATTTGCCACTTTAAGATACTAAGTCACAAGAAAGCTACCAAGAGTGAAGAGTATCTCGGGAGTGATCTCTCTCGTCGCAATAAATGCAAGGGAGATATGATATGGCATTTATAACATGCCTATACACAAGTGTTTCAAGGATAAAGATTACTACACGAGTAGTATCACTCATCAGAGAGTTTATGGAAAAAACCATGAACGTTACAGGAGTGATCTTGTTGCAATATCCAAGAAAGAAAAACTGTTGGACCTTTGACCAAGCACAAAGAAGCGCCTGGAAGGAATTACAAGGGTTTATCAGAACTGTGAACAAGAGACAGCCCTTAAGGTTAAACCAGGATAAGGGAGTCCTTCTATCTAATTCTGAATCTCTTCTGGCCATCCCTCGTTACAAGAGTAGTAGGGCTGGAGGAACCAGTTTCCCAGTGCAGGCTCCCACTCTCTGGAACACCCTTCCTAAGAATCTCAAAACCGAATCATCTTTCCCTATATTCAAGAAAGTACTAAAAACATGGCTATTTAATACAGTCTAACCTAGCTCGACCCCATCTCAGAGCCAGTCGCCCTCCCCGTTACACCTATTGTAACCAATCCCACTGCCAACACCTAATGCATACTGCCTTTACTTTTATGTTTTTACCCATTTGCAATTGAAATTGCTCACTAATTCTGTGTGTATCTACCTTCATACTTGTATATTTTCTTGAATAATGATTGGAATTGTGTCCTAAGCTGTCTGTAACTACGCCGTGATACCTCCGGGTCTGGGCGTATAATAAATGCAATAAATAAATAAATAAATTCTCCTGGCTTCATTTTTGTTTGCTGAATACACATGATTGGTGGTAGGGTCAGGGCACTGGTACAGAAAGCGTGGCTTAGGTGATCAGGGCAGTGAGGTACATGCATACAGTACAGGTAAGTGACCATTGGAGGACTTTAGACCCACAATAAATCATTGTCTAGTGTTTAGGTAGAAACTGTGTTACAGGTCTTGGGAAAAGAGCCATGTTTTGGGGCTTTTGCAGAATACCCAGATGGAGGATTCCACTCTAAGAGATGGTGGAAGGGAATTCCATTGTTTTGCGGCCACTATCTGGAAGCTGCAACCTCTTCCGCCCCCCCCTGTGCCCCCCTCTCCAGGCCCTGCTCTTTCCAGTTTGAATCTAGGGATGGTGAGGAGCAGTCAGTGTGTGACCCTGGTGGGTCTGTTGGATTGAGGTCTGGAGAATTTGCTTGTCAGATATCCAAGTGCAGTATTTGATAGGCAATTGTGCGTTAGTGTGAGGCTTTTGAACAGAATTCGCTTGCGGATCGGCAACTAATGGGCATTTCATCTAGCAGGTGATATATGGTCTTTTTATGAGGATATTCAGAGCTGCCCTTACGGCAGAGGTCTTCATGCCACGCAGGGGAGTGCAGCGGTATCCGGGGGGAGGGCGCAAGAGCTTTATTTTTTTGTAGACTGGAGGAAATGGACAGAGGCGGCTCACATGTCTCAGATACCAATGAAAAAGTGGCCCGCAGATGCAAATGGATATTCATTCCTTTAGTCAGACTGTTTGAATAGTACCCAAGGGGGTGTTTTTGTTAAAATGTAAGCAAATTGTGATATTTAAAGAATGTTTATTCAGCAACTATGGTCAAATTACTAGCTGCATAGTAAAGTAACTCATCAAACTGGCAAACATTGGCAAAAAAGTGGCCCATTTTGACTGGCCCACATTAGGATTTCTGGTACCCTCACCCATTATGGAGGAGTCAAGAAGCCAGCCCAGTGAAACACTGAACACTCCCTCAGCTGCTTTTTTCAGCTGAGGGAGTGCTCCTGGGATGGCTGAACTGTCAAAGGAAAACACTGTTTCCCTTTGCCAGTTCAGTTCGCCAGCCGCACATGCTCACTGACCCATGCAAGGCTGTCCGGGTTTTGCTTTGCCAGCCTTGCATAGCGCATTGGAAATGCTGGCTAGGGCACTGCATGTCTGTATGCGAGGGGGAGCTCCTGCGCCTCCTTGCACATACCGACAATGCAGCCTGGAGCGGGCGTTTCAGCACCCACAAGCAGGCCCCTGCAGAAGGTACATTTATGTTTTATTTAAATATGTGTATGGATGCGTGTATGCTTGTAGTATGAGTGAGTGTATGGTGATGGGTGTTTGTGTGAATGATGGTGATTTCTGTGTGTGTGTGTGTTTGCTTTGTTCCGTTGAGCTGATTTTGGTGAGTGGGAGGTACAGGGGGGAAGGAGGATTGTACAACAAAGGCATTTTAAAAATGCCTTATGCCTTTGTTGCACAATCTCTCTGCGTTTCTTCGTGTATGAGGCAATTGCGTTTACCTGTCTAGTACGTGAGAGCGTGGAGTCTTATCTTAAAGTGCTAAATCTTCGTAACCTAGGTAGAACCGGGCAACCACATTCATAGAGGGTTAGGAACCTGGCTGCGTACCCGTACTTAACCATCAATAGCGGTGGTTCAGAAAATTCAATGAAGCAAGCATTCCTTTGTCATGGCCTGTAGTGAGAAAGCTGGTAGTTTAGAAAAACATCTATACTAACAACAGTATCTGCACTTTCTGCTGCTCAATATTTCTCTGAATGCACAAACTGGAGATAAGTTCAAACCCGACGTCCCCTACCGACAAACAACAATGTCTACCAGTAGTATAAGCCTGGTGGCTCCAAGGGAACAGGGTCCCCATTGCTACCGAGCAGGGAACACATTTGTGTCTGTCTTGACTTTTTAGAACCGTTTTTCTTTTCTGCACCATCTTCTCTCATTCAGTACCCTGGTGAGAGAAACTGGATGTTTTCTCCTCTGAATTTAAGGCCTGGTCCTTCTATTGGGAAGTCTCCTTTTTGGACATTTACTGCTGCCGCCTCTACCCACACAATCCCTTTATTAACAAATCATACACACATAAGTAGCCCACTGTTATAAAAGCATCTAACCGTAGCTCCTTGCGCCTCACCAATGCAGCGCTTGGAGGGTTCACAACTGGACCTTTGTTTCGCTTAACTCCTGACAAATGTGTGAACAGGTTATCAACAGGGTTTACACTTGAATGATTGTTTAAATATGGTGGCTCTACCACGGACACCGGCACTTTTGATTCCAAACGCCAGTGCCCCCCCACCATCTTTGCGGGTAGTCTGGGGAGTCTGTGTCTGTATCCACAGTTACTCAGACCAAGGAAGGGTATGCTTTGCAGCCTACACATCTGTACAACGGGCTCAAAGCTATCCAAGTCCAGGGCATTTTACAACTAGAAACGCCTCTAGACTGGCTCTGTCAAAACTGTATCCACTACTTAATTATTGGAAGCTTCTTTGACAAAAACCTCAAGAGTTTCACAATTAAAAGTCTTTGGACCAGACAGTTAGGACGCCTAAAGATCAATGTTAAATGGTTTCTGGAAATATTTTGGCACAGTCTGGTGGCCACAGCAGCATTAGAAAAGGTGAACTGTTCAGGTGGCCCTGAACCTTTTACGCGCCCTTGACTGAGAAGCAAAGTCTTGGGAAAGTCAGGCTAGAAATATTACCGAGACTCTACATTGTGTCTGTGGCAAATCGGCATTGTTCCTAATGTTCTCTTTTAGCCTGCAACATGGTGCAACCTGAATGTTGACACATTTGTCACCAGTAGATGCTCCAGAATTATGCTGGGGCTTAGTCATACAAAAGAATGCTTGCACTGGGTAATTGTACATTGCACTTTTAACTCCTGCAGTTCTGTACAAAAGATTTTTTTTTGTAAATTAGATTTTATTGATTTCAAGAAGACATAGAAAGGTACAGCCAAACTGAAGGGTGCAGTCCCTCTGCAAGTGATTCTCCAACTCATTATCACTAGCCCACGTCTTTGATACATGCCACGACCTCAGCCTAGTGCACCTGGACCTTTGGGCACCCCCACCACATGTACCAATAAGCGGCTCTGTTCTCACAACCGTGCCAATACTGAGGATTCACTGTGGGGAACATCTTAGATAGCTGCATCGGGTTGTATTGCCACCGGTGCAGTAATTTCAAACCGTGGACTCTATACTGACAGGATATTGATGTTTTAAAAGCCCTTCTGCACGTGAGTTGCCAAAGATGGTCGATCAGATCTAGGGCCAGGTCCTTCAAATGCGCTCCCCCTTGTCTCTAGCAAGGCCCTATAAAGAAGCGACCCTTCATCTCTGTGTGTCCATCGAGAACCTTCTTAACTGGGGTAAGGTCTCTCTAAATCCGTTCCCTCCAATTCTCTGTGGTGAAAATCCCTTTTGACCCAAGGTAGAAGAGCACAGATAGCTTACCGATACCTAGACTAGCCTCCAGCTCCTGCATCCCTATGAACCTCCCTCGTTCCCAGAGTTGACCCACTCTGGCGAGTCCTGCCTCAAACCATTCCTGGTATCTCTCTGGCTCAGGTATTTCGTCTCGCACAGGGCTAGGGCCACGTGGTGACTCCTCTCGTCCTAGCTCCTCTAATCAGCACCTCCCAATGGACCCCCAGAAATGGGTGCTTGCGGACTCTCCTCTGGAGCTGCCCCCTTGGGATCCAGAGCCATTCCCCCACCATTGCTGGGAGCATGTGTTGGTTTTATCAGATAGACCCACAGGTGTGGCACCATTGCTCTGAGCTCTGAGGCTGTATAGTATAACATCAAGTATGGGAACCCCACATCTCCACTGTCTTTCGGCAATATTAACGTGTTGTATCCCACCCTGGGTTTCTGGTTCTGCCATAAGAACCACAGCATCCAGGCCTTGGCCTCCCTCGGGCAGGTCTCTGGGGGTCTGACTGACAGCATCTGAAAGAGATACAGCACCCTCAGGAGAAGGTTCATTTTTATGACGTTGAGCCGCCCCGTCCAAGATATGTGTTCCTAGCCCCAGGTCGTCATCTCACTAAATAATTTGTTGAAGAGAGGAGGGTAATTGGCTTCACCCAGGTCCTCCCCTGGTCTAACAATAGTAACTCCCAGGTATCTAATGCTCTCCAGCTGTACCTCTAGCCCGAGGGGCCGGAGCTCCTCACCATCCCTTCGGCCATCTCCTGAGCAGTGAAAGATGACTGACTTTTCCTTATTCACCCTAAAGTCAGAAAAAAATCCATACTCATTATTGCTAAGGCTGCTGGGGTAGAACTCACTGGGTTGACTAGGTGCAACAGGACGTCGTCTGCATAGAGCTCCACTTTGAATTCTCTCCCACCTGGGGGGGGCCCTCCTGAGACGTTGCACGAGCACCTCCCTTGTGTGCGCAAACTGGAGTGGCAAGAGGAGGCAGCCCTGTCTTGTACCCCTCATCAGGTCAAAGGGCCTCGACTGCCTCCCATTAACTGTCACCCGGACCACCGGGAAGGCGTACAATGTTTGTATTCCCTTCAGCATCCAATCCCCAAACCCATATTTGCACAGAAACCCGTAGAGAAAACTCCAGTCCCCCTGATTGAGCGCTTTCTCAGCATCAAGTGTGACCAATACCGGTTTTCCCTTCTTCGCTGCGACCTCCAAGTGCAGCTTTTTGCGTAATGTATCGGCGCCCTGCTTGCCCTGAATAATAAACCCTACCTGGTCCGAGTGGACCAGTTTTGGCATGAGCCCCTCCATTCTTGTGGCAAAGGACCCTGGTAAAGATTTTGGCGTTGACATTTAAGAGAGAGATAGGGCGGTATGACTTACAACTCTCTGCGTCATGTCCTGCCGTGGGTATGACCGTTAACATTCTACCAAATGAGGGGGGAGCCTTCTCAGTGGCCAGGATGCTATTGAACAGTTTCACCATATGCTGAGCCAGGGAGCCTGAGAAAACCCTTATAACACCCTGCTGTGTACCCATCATCCCCGGGGGCCTTCCCCAACTTCAATCCGCTTATTGCACTCAGCACTTCCTCCTGGGTGATCAGCCTTTCCAACTCTGTAATCTCACTAGGCAGGGGCACACCCTTTAGGTATCTGTCATGCCCCCCCCCCTCCTCGAATCCCCCTTCTACTTTCGTATAGTTGTTTGTAAAACATGGCAAATTCCTGCACCTGTGTTGGAATGTAGTTGCCCCCTAGAGTTCTTAATTACCGATACCCACCTTTCAGGCCTCTGAACCCGGAGCTTTGATGCCAGCAGGGCCTCTGCCTTATCCCCTTCTCATATCGTCGTTTGAGGAACTGTAACTAAAGATCACCTTCCCCACCTCTGATTCCTTCAACTCCCCACGTTTTTCCTTGCCAAACCGTAAGTTGTCCTCCTCTCTCCCTGCCTCGTCCAGTCCCAACGTTTCCAACCCACAGATCTCACTCCTCAGCTTCTCCGTCAGGTGGGTCCTGACTCTTTTCTTGTATTAGTCCTCTCTTATCAGGAGGCATCTCCAGGTCACCATGGCTGCCTTCCATACCATCCCTGGTTCCACCTCCCATGTATCATTGAAGCGAAAGTAGTCCTCTATCGCCCCCCTCATTTCTTTAGCAAAGGCACCGTCCTTCAGCAGGATATCATTACATCACCATAGTGATTCCGTGGGTCGTAGGCCTGTCATTACTATGCCCATGTCAACCATATTGTGGTTCGACCAGCTAATAGGGATGAGGTTGCTAGTGGAAACCCTTTGAACGTGCTGCTGATGCGCAAACCAGTAGTCAATTCTTGTTCTGGATCCGTGCACTGGGGAGAAAAAGGTGAAGCCCTTATTTGCAGGATGGCATTCCCTCTACTTATCTATCAGACCCCTATCAGTCATTTGGCCAATGAGCCCTCCTTCTGTTTGTGTTAACCCACCTCCCAGTGTATCCGGGCCACCACTGTGATCCATGGATTGGTCTGCCCACATGTTAAAGCCGCCCCTCCCAGCAAAAGTAGACCCAGTGCTTGGGTGAGTGTTCCCCCCCATGACTTCCTGTAAGAACTGAGACTCCCATGTTTGGGCAATATTCTGTGGCAAGGGTCACCTGAATTCCTTCGAGGGTCCCAGAGATCACCAAGGCCCTTCCATCTGCCCTCCTCCAGACCAGTGGGTCACCAACGCTGGTACTCCGATTGAGGAGGATACCAACTCTGCCCCGCTTGGTGGGCCCTGAGGCCCAGAAGACCTGCCCAATATGGGCCCCTGGGATGTGCCTGTACTCCCCGTGAACTAGCCTTGTCTCTTGTACCACCATTATATTCAATCATCTGTTGTGGAATTCCCTCCCAAGTCGCGATTGCTTAGTGGGAGAGTTCAGGCCCTTCACATTTAATGTCCCCACTTTGAGTGCATCAGCCCGGCACCCATTATCAATGCGCAACATCAGGAGGTTGAACACATATCCCGACCACTCTAATCTGCGTAAAGCCCCGAGAGCCAACTTCTCACGGACTGTATCTCCCCTCAGACAGCACCCTACCTTTCAACCCTTCTGTCCCTTGCGATACCAATGGGGCTCACAGGATCTCGTTTGCTAACACAGATACCCAACCCTTCTGCAATAAGCTACCTCCCTCCCTTCTCCTGCCCCCCTTCCTCCCACTTTCCTGCGACATGCCCACCTTTTGATGAGCCATCAGGGGGGTGACCACTGCTTTGCCCACCGTCTTACATAAAATCTCCCTTCCCCTATCTGTTCTAGTGTGTTCCTGGCCGCATGGGGCCTGTGTCTAGGAGCTTAGGGCCCCTTAGGAATGTGCATGTTATGGATGGGATCACACAGAATAACTCCCAAGTCCAAATGACCAAACCAACTCAGGAAGATGGCAAAGTACTGTTTTATTAACAATTATCTAAAATGGAGTTGACAACGAACATCAACGAACATATGCTCATGTTCTCTCAGCGATCTTTTCACATACAATAGCTTTTATATAAAAAATACATCAGCAGTGACGACATACTACGTGGCAAATAGTGAAAAACCTAGTAAGGGTTGGTATTGGCTTAAGGGGAACATTTATGTATGCTTTCTATAGGAACTAGGATTGTGATTGGCTGCCCACTGTCAGGTGGACAACTTATGCCTACCTCTAAAACATGTCATCTTCAGAAACATTAGGTACACAGTTTCTCATTGGTTTTCAAACTATAAGGTCCTTTGTTATATGGACCACTACAATTAGTTGGCACGCTTGTGCCAGGTCTGGAACATTCGGTTCACTTGGCAGCATGTAAGCCCAGATCCAGGTGCAAGGAGATGGGGCATGACACTTCCTCCCCACCCAATAAGCCCAGCATCTCCCATTGACCCATGCCATCTGTCATGAAGATTGTCTTTGAACTTGGCCTTGCAGAAGTATACATGGGAGTGAAAGTACTCGCTATCATGTTCTGGGACTCCAAGTCCGAACTTTATTTTCATCCTTGGCTCACGTGACATGACCCCACAATTTGATCCATTTTCAGGTTTTAAATGCTTTAAATGAATTAAACTTGCCACTCTTAGTGTTCTTTCTTTGCACATTAACAAGGGATGATTCATCCTTCGCACATTCCCTCCTTTCTAGAATAGATATCTGACCATGGCTGCTTCAGTCTGGACTCCAGGCCAGACAACCTCGCCATGCAGTTCCATGATTCTGCTTATTCTTGCTGCAACACAGTTTTCTCTTCCCTTTTCATGGGTCCTGGCTTACTAAATTTATGATCCCGATGTCTAGCTTCTATACAATGGTGGCTTTGCCTGCATTCTATACACTACATATAGCCAGCTTCTATGATGACTTAGTCTACCTTGTGTTTCAGCAGCTGTACAATTATTGAACGGTTGATTCTCTGCAGCACTTCGTGCACGTGTAATCTTCTTTTTCGTATTTAAAAGTTCACTTGATTCTTTACTTCATCATTAGTTTCTGTAGGATCCATGCATCCTCTTCAGCCAGTATTTTGGGACGTCGTATATGTCTCTTGTGACGTCACTAGCTTCTTTCCTTTCTCTTTTTCATATTCCTTCAGGGAGTTCCTTCCTTAGGTTGTCATCACTTTTGGGGATACATTCGGTAGGGTTGTCTCAATGGATATTTTCTCTCCAACACACACTGCGGTATTGGCACAATTGCTGGTGTCGAACATTGCACAATCTCAGGTCTCCAACATATGGGAGGTAAGGGGGCAGGGTTTCCTACAACGGCATGCAGCTGCTCCTCCACATTCCTCCCTCTGGTCGAGTCCTCAACCACCTCCTCAATCGTTTCAACACCCTGGTATTTTCTCTTGAAAGGGTGTTTCTCTGTTGTCCATATCTTCATCATCCCGCCCAGGTTGCCTGCTGATTTGACATGTTCATCAACACTCCATGTCATGTAGTTACATTGTCCATTCGGGGTACAATAGACCCATCGTCCCACATAATTCTTTTTTTTCCCAACATTGTTTTTATTGTTTTTGGCACAACAAGCTTTGCAAATATTCAAGTGTTACATGCTTTTAGGACTTGTAATGGCATTCAAGAAAAGAAAACTGCAATTAGTACAAATGAATCATAACAAATCATAGACCTCTGAGAACAGAACAAATAATAACTAGAGGGAGGGGGGAAGGGGCAAGGTTCAGGATAGGAACGGGAAGACTGCTTCATTCACAGTTGGCATGTTGTGAAACTACCGGTAAGTCTCAGTATTTGGGCTTAGGCTGGGTTCCTCCGGGGATGTCTCTGCGGATTTGTGCCTCTGCTCTACACAGTCTTTAGCGACTCGGTTGTAAACAGGAGTCTTTCCAGGCACCGGCTATTTGTTATGCCCCTTTCCTTTCAGTCCTGGGTTTCCATCCAATGCAGCGCCAGGGGCCGTCTTGCCATGCCAGGGAATTGCTGTACATAGTCCAGGAAGGGGGCACAGATAAGCTCAAATTTAGATATGTTGCAGAGTCTGACTTTTTCGGCTGCTACGATTTCCCAACATTTGGACCCCCACATTTGCGTAGATGGGTCTTCCGGGTTTTTCCATAGTCTGGCAATGGAGATTTTGGTGGCTGTTAAGAGGTGAGAGCAGAGGTCCGCCATGCAGCCTGTTAAGGGGAATTGACTATCTCCCGCCCGTCGCCCCCAGCAACACGATTCCCGGGTCCCAGGGGATAGTGAGCCCAGTAATTGCTTTGATCTGTTCAAAGATGTTCCTCCAGAATTGGGTGGCTTTCGGGCAAGTAGAAAAGAGGTGGAACAGGGTTCCTCGATCTGGGCAGCCCCTCCAGCACTGAGCGGGCATAGCTGGGTTGCACTTGTTTAGGATCTCATGGGTGTGGTACAACCTATAGCAAACCTTGAACGCTCCTTCTTTGTTTGTCACACATTTTGAGCTTTTTTGCGCTGAGGTCCAGATATGATTCCATTCCTCCAGTTCAATCGTTCTTCCAATGTCGTCTTCCCAATTTAGAATGTATGGCTCTTTATTGGTGGGGTCTGTTCTGTCCAGTATTTTCTACAGCGTGGAGATTTTCCCCCTCGGCGGGTTGGCAGTGAGACTGTGTTCTAGTGCTGTCAGTTCTCTGCTGCCATGCTTCCTGACTAGTTCATTCGAGAGCCAGTGCCTCAGTTGCGTGTAGCGGAACCTTTCAGTTTCCGGGATCTTAAATTTGGCTTTGCACTCCTCAAAGTTTAGTGGGCGTCAATTCTCAAAGAAGTTTGCCATGGTCTCTAAGCCCCCGTTTCTCCATTTCGTGAAATGATTTGGTGCGATTCCCGGAGAAAAGTCTGGGTTGTCCCAGATTGGTGTGAGGGGTCCCATTGTACTTCTGCACTTCCATAGGCGGGCTGCCTTTTTCCAGCTAGCGACTGTATTTCTCGTTGAGGGAAGAGGGCCCAGGTCTTGGGTCCCCTTGGGTTCTTTGCTGTGGGGCAGCGTCTCAATCGGGGTCTTGCTCCAATCTTCTTCCATTTGTAGCCACCGGGGGCGGTTAGCGAGAAGTTTCCAAGCGAAGGCTGGGTCTAGCTGGGCTGCAAGGCAGTACCTGGCCACATCCGGGACCCCTAGGCCGCCCGTCGCGGCACTCCGGAGCATGATGCGTTTCGGGATGCGTGATCTCTTTACTTCCCAGACAAGGTTCAGTATGTCCCCTTGCAGCTTTTGTAGGGCTTTTTTCCGGATCACCACTGGAAGGGCATGTGCGAAGTATAGCAACCATGGGATTAAATTCATTTTTATCGCTGTGATCCGACCAAACCATGAGATTTCTTGTTTTCTCCAGTGTCCAATGTCGTTTTTTTAACTCTTTGAAGAGTGCCGGAAAGCTTGTCTTGTACAGCTTCTCCGTTTTGCTGGGTAACTGGACTCCTGTCTGCTGATGCTCCCCTTTACCCATGGGATCCGGTACTCAGCTTCCAGTGCCGTTTTGAGGTTTTTTGGGACGTTGATGCCCATCGCCACAGATTTGGAAATGTTTATTGTGAACCCCGAGGCTGTTCGGAATTCTTCAAGGGTTTGCCATAGGGCTCCTATAGATTCTTTCGTTTGGGAGAGTGTTAGCAGCACATCGTCCGCATATAGGGCTACTTTGTAGGATTCCCTCTTGATTGTGAGACCTTGTATCGATGGGTTAAGGCGGACTCTGTCCGCAAATGGCTCCATAGACAAGGCGAAAATGAGTGGGGAAAGGAGACATCCCTGTCTTGTACCTCTGGTTATGTTGATTCTGTCGGATTTGGCTCCATTTAAGCGTAGTCTCGTGGAGGGACTTTGGTAATTGGCTAGGACCCATTTTACCAAGTTCGGGCCAAAACCAAAATGCAGTAGGGTTTCCTTTATGTATCCCCAGTCGAGCATATGAAATGCCTTATGCGCATCTAGGGAGAGGACTGTCAGCTTCGAGCCCATCCTGTTTGCCAAGTCTAATATGTTGATGGTTCTGCGGATTTTGTCCTGAGTACCCCGCCCGGAATGAACCCTGCTTGATCCAGATGGATGATCTCTGGGAGGAGCGGGGCAAGCCTGTTTGCCAATATTTTAGCGAATATTTTTGCATCGTTGTTTAGAAGAGTTATTGGCCTGTATGATGCGCATTGCGCCCGGTCTTTCCACGGTTTTGGGATCAGCACCGTTAGAGATTCGTTCATGGCCGCCGTAGTGGAGCCTGTAGAGAGAAATTAGTTGTATAGGTTTGCCAGATGGGGTGCCAGCAGGTGAGCAAACTTCTTGTAGAATTTTGAGGTCAGCCCATCTGGTCCGGGAGTGGTGTTTTTCAGGAGGCGGATTGTCTCGCTTACTTAGTCCACTGAGATTAGGCGCTCCAGTTCGGGCATTAGGGGATGTGGTTGCTTCTTTGGGATCGGGGCCAGGAATTGTGCGGTGGCCGGGCCCGGAGTCGGGGGTCCTGCCATGATTTCATTGTGATGCTGAACTATTGTCTCAAGCTTTTCTGGTTCCGTGTGGTGTGGGGTGCTGTTTTTGTCGACCAGGCATTGGATAAAGTTCCTGGTTTGGAGTTTTTTCAACTTATGCGCTAGGAGACAGTTAGCTTTGTTGCTGTTGAGGTAGTAGAATTGCTTGGTGTAGGTTAATGCTCTGGCGGCCCGATCTGCTAGATGTATTTCCAGCTCCCTTTTCACTCTTTTTAGGTCTCGGTTTGTTGTTTTCGTGTAGCGCTTTTTGAGCTTGTTTTCCAGTTCTACATCCCTTTCCTCCAGCTTTCGTTGCTTCAGCAGATTTTGTTGCCAGAGTCTAGCTGTTGTGTCCATTGTCACCCCTCGAATTACAGGTTTCATGGCGTCCCACACAGTTGCTATTGGGGAGTCTGGGGTTGTGTTTTCTGTGAAATAATTCTGAAGCGCCTCTGCGAGGTCAGAGCTGGCGGCTGCGTCAGACAAGATATGATCCTGCATTTTCCATTGCCGTTGGGCAGGTTCTGGAACTCCGTGCAGAAGCAGATTCATCGTGACCGGCGCATGATCTGAGATTGCTATGTGCCCAATTTGGATTTCCTCCACATAGGGGGCCATTGTGTTTGCGACGAGCAAGAGGTCGATCCGCGAGTAGCCTCTGTGGACATGGGAGAAGAAAGTATAGTCCCTTTCTCCCTGGTTGCGCAGTCTCCATATGTCAATCGTCTCGGTTTCCCGTAGGAATTCGGCCATAGCCAGGGCTTTGCTAAAGTCTTCCCTTGACGATGGTAGGGTCTTGTCGAAGCTCGGGGGTGGGGGAAGATTAAAGTCTCCTCCGATTAGTAAGTGGCCAGCAGAGAAAGCAGTGATGGTCGGGAGGAGGTTGCGAAGAAACTGGTCTTGCTCTTTGTTTGGACTATGGATTGCCACTAGGGTAATTGGGAGTTCAACCAGTAAGCCTTTTAGGAGAAGGAATCTCCCATCCGGGTCTTTTTTGGTAGTGATCTGAGATAATGGCAGATTATGACCTAGCAGTATTGCAACTCCTCTTTTTTTCTGTGCGACGGAGGCGAAGTAGCATTTAGGGTAACGTCGGAAGCGTATCTGTTTTTCGTCTTCTGCTATCAGGTGAGTTTCCTGGAGGTAGACTATGTCGGCTGCTAATTGGTCTAGGCTCTGTTCCACCGATTTCCACTTTCTTGGGGCGTTGAGACCCTGTACATTCCACATCGTAATGGAGTGTTTTGTTTAACAAACCCATCCTTTGAGCCCATGATAGTTCAGTTCGTAGTCTTCCTTGGAGGTTACTTGTTCCCAACCTTTCGGCTCCTTTTGCCGTTGAGCCCCCCCCCTCCGTGTGGACCCCCCTCTCTGAAACCCTCCCCTTTCCTCCCCTCCCACCTCCCCCCCCAAAGAAAACAGGTTTTCCGGACCAGCCTTCAACCAACGGGGCAACCGGCCGGACCAGTGTACTAATGCTGATGGAGGCAACAGTACCTCTTCTGCAACACAGTAAAGTTTGAGAATATTCGGCTTTCTGATCTTAGGCGGGACTGGTACCAGTTTTCTGACGGTGTTCAGGCTTCCCTCCCGGGCTAAGCAATTTTGGATCGCTTGGGCATTTTGGCCTGAAGGTCCCAAAAGATAGACAGTCCATGGTTTGGGGCAAGCGGCAGCTGTCTCGGGTTCACTCCCTGCCCGGTAAGTACTCAGAGGCCTGGAGGGGGACCCGCTAACTTCCCCAGCTTGGAGTTGTAGTTGAAGGGGCATCTTTCTCGGAGGTTGTTATTCCTCTTATTTTTGGTTGGGGGGGGGGCCCCGGGGTCTGCGGCGCCCCTCTACCTTAGTCCAGGGCCTGGAGGAGTCCCTTTGGGGTCTTTCCGTGTCTCCTGCGGGCCCCCTAGAATCCCCCGCCTCATTGTCTGGGTTCATGAAGCGCTCGGCCTCTCTGGGGGAGGGGATTAGTTCTGGCTTGCCATCCCATATGAAAATGAGAGCCGTGGGGAACCCCCATCGATAGGTCAGCTTCCTCTCCCACAACCATTCGGTCAGTGGTTTAAGGGCTTTTCTTTTTGCGAGTGTAGCCGCTGCTAAGTCTTGGTAGAGGGATATTGAGGCGTCTCTGAAGCCAATTCGGGCCGAACCTCTGGCTTCGCGCATGATTTCTTCCTTGACTCTATAGATATGGACTCTCGCTAGGAGATCTGGTGCGAGGTTGCCTTCTGTTTGACTCTAACCCTGTGGACTCTGTCAAGTTCTAGGGGGGCTTCATCTGGGAGCATTAGAATGAAGCGGAATAAGTCGTTGACATAGGTATTTAGTTCTTGCTCGGGGACAGAACTCGGGATTCCTCTCAGGCGGATGTTGTTGCGCCTAGACCTATTTTCCTCTTCTTCCTGCTTGTTTTCGAGGGCCTCACACCTGGCCTCCAGCGCAGTGAGCCTGTCGTCCCCTCCCCAATCTCGAAGCTTTGCTCATAGAGAGTAGTTTCGATTTCTTCTGTTCTGGTTTCGATTTCGCCCACTCTCTTGTCTAGGGACGAGATTTTGCTTTTTAGTTCTTCTGTGCCTTTTTGGTATTCCTTGGTTATGCCTGAGAGGAGCTCTTGGAGGTCTGCTTTTGTAACTGCTTGGGTCGGCAAATCAGCATTGAGTTTAGGGGATGCTTTGGGATTTGCATTGTCATTGCGCTCCCCTTTCTTAGACTTCTCCCCCATGGTGGTAGACAGCAGGGTAGATATATCGGTCTGTTCGGAAGGTTTAGGGTTCCTAGACATTGTTCTTTGTTATTGTAACGAAGAACTGGTTCAGCCCTTCATGCCTAATGGGCAGCTTTGGATAACAGAAGACGCTCTTTTAGCTCAGACTCCAAATTCACACCCTGGAGTCTTCCCAGGGTTGTTGTGTGCTGTTTGGCGACACTGCCGTGGGGCGCTGAAGCGTGGCCGTCCTCAGTGCTCTACTAATGTGCTGGTGCCCCGGGGGGGATCCTTTGCTGGAGAGGAAGACCTCCGGCCCCCACCCGGGGAGTGAGAGGGCCGCAATCGGCGCCCAGCTGTGCCCTCTCCTGCAGGAAGCTGGATGTAGTCGTTGGGGTGAGATGCACTGGGATCCCTGGGACCGCAGCCAGCAGGCCAGGACCGGGAGCACCGGCCCGATTTTGGTCCCCCCTGGATGGAGCTGAGAGGGAGAGACGCGGTTGCCTTTCCTGGGTCTGGGTGGGCAGTTGATAAATTTCAGACTGCAGTCCTGAGGTGATCCGGGGCGGCCGGGCCCTCCTTGCTTTCCCCGGAGAGCTGGGGGCCGTGGAGTCAGCAAGTGGGGCTACGAGAGTTCCCAGGTGGTGCGGCAGGTGCCGCCCTACCTTCATCCGGGAGCGGATGCCGTAATCTGGATGCAGGGCCACTGGAAGGCCACCTCCTCCTCCCACATCGGACGCTTGCTGGAGATGAACCGCAGCAGCGAGACGTGCCAAGTCCCCGGAGCTGATCGGGACGCCGATTGCACTGGGCTGACGGCAGAAGCCGGCAGGGAGCTACCAGCTCAGAGATGTAGGCGGTAGCAGGCTGGTTGTTGGAGGGATTGGCAGGAGCCTCTGTTGCATACTTTTGCGGTGGGGCCCCTCTCGCTACAGTTTGCCACCTTCGGTCTTGATTGCCTGGCGTTTATTAGCCAGAGCGGCTTGGTCTGCTGGGTCTCGGCGGGAATCGGGTTGTGCTACGTCCGCTCCCAATCACGCCGGCTGCCGCCCATGGGTGAGCGCACCCCCCGGGGGCTGCTCATGGATTTGTCCCATGTCGAGTCAAGGAATTCACCGCTGCCGGCCTCCGGGTTAACTCCTGTCCCCCCCTGCCAGGGCTGATCGGAAAGAGGGGGTCGGATTAGGTACCGCTGCTGTCCGCCATCTTGGGACCCTTCCGACGCGCCAAGCCGCCTCGTTAGGAAGCTCGGCCAGAACTCTGTCTCCCCTGGGCTAGGAGTATCGAGATTGTACCATGAGCTGCCACAGCCTTCTGGCTCCTCGGGGCGCCGCATTTTCACACCAGAGATTTGGCTTTACTGGGGCACTTTGGATAGACACACGGTCTCGGCCGGGAGCTGTCACCGGGCCAAACCGTCCACCATGGTGCCAAGCCATGCCCTCCGTCCCACATACTACTTATGATTCTTTGGGTAGAGCAACTTGGTTCCTTCAGGTGCTACGATGCTAGCCTCTATGTATTTTCTAACTGCATCATCAGTCAACTCCCTGGCGTTCAGTTCAGGTTTGACATCGATCATGATCTTCATCCCTAGCACCTTCTTTGCCGCTTTCTTACATTGGGCAATCACCATCCTGACTACACAGAATCCAAACATTACTAACACCAGTATCTAACTGTATTAACTGGATCAAAGAAAATGACCAATAGTCCTGCCCTACACCAACACAACTACTGTTCTACCGACGTACTATGCACATAATTATATACTCTCCATCTCCTACTGCATATTTCCTGTATATATTATGTTATATGCTTATACTATACTCAATGTATATTCTCCCTACTGTCCTGCATTATGTAATTTCTACGATGTACCACTTATAAGCATGCGTAACCTGTAAAGTTTAAAGTATCCTTGAACAACGCGCCCGGTTACCCTCGGGTTTGGTGCGCGCTATAAATAATAAACAAACAAACAAACATTACTCCAAGAACCTTGAGTATATTTGCCAACCCCTGTGGGATCCATGAAAACAAAGAGGCAAACCAGCTGTCTTCTTCAATGTCATCTGTCTCGTCTTCCATCTTGGTATGGAGGTCTGTCAACAATGTTATGGCCTCTGTCAAGGTTCCATTCTGGCCATCATGAGAAGGTGTAAATGTGCAACATGATGGTGCAAACTAGTCCTTCCATCACTGTGATCATATCAAGGACATACCTATTCTGGAGAGTCATCAATCGTATGGCTCTCAGCTCTTCCTTAATGGCATTGAATCCCTTTATGGTAGCATTGATTGTCTGCAAAAGCTCCCATTTGGTGATTTGCAACTGTTCGGCATTCGCCACTGTTTGGATCCCAGGCATAAATACAGCTGTCATTATGATAGCAGTTTTGCTGAACTCAGGAATGGTATCATACGCTGTTATCGACTTAGCTGAGAAATAAGTTTCTCTTTTTGTCTGTCAGAGAATTTCAAGCAATCTTTTTCTCAAATGGTCATCCACTTTTGGAAATTCATCAATGTTTAGATCGCTCCAAGGAATCACTAATGCTGGAACATGGATAAGCACCACAGGACACACTCTGCCCCAATCCTTGGGCAACTTCATTTAGGCTCTAGATCCACAAGCCCAATATCGATCCATAAAGACGGCTGTCCTTTCTTTCATCCCAGGAACATCAATCGTGGTCTTGCATTCCTTTTTTATATCCTACATGATGCTTCCCATGATTTTGGAAACATAGCGTTGTATTAACCAATGGAACTACAACTACTGGGCCTGATTCGTCTTCTACCCATGTCAACAAGTTAGAGTGCTTAGCCCATGACTTTAAGCATCCATCATTAACTTTCTGCACTTCTTGTACGTAGTCCATCTTCAGCAGATGAGCTGCACAGGACACCATTCCTTATTCCCATCCCTTCTTGGTATGCACTCGTCCATAGATCAACATTTGAGTTTGTTCCCAACATCCAGATGATCCTGTTATTTCTGTCACATCAGGACAATTAATTCTCTTCATTTCTTCAATGATCACCTCATCCTGTCCTGCAGAAGGATCTACAAGCATTTTGCTTTTCCATCCAGGCTCCTTCTCCATTTGTGTGGTTTTGATATAGTCATCCTGGTATTGAAACAACCATTTTGATCTCTATCGCAAGGTCGCCTAACTTCCTTGGAACTGTCCTCGATTAGTACATGCTGCAAGATGGCTGAGGCATTTCGCATTGTGTGCTGAAACCTCCTTTGAAATGAAAGTTCTTACTGTATTCATGGCATAGGGCATGAGAGAGCAGACATAGCAACTCTCATCAGATGCTCTGGCCCGCACTTTGATCATGTGTTGATACCACGTTATTCTCCAGGTGAGCTGAAATATCTAGATAGGTATTTAGCCCTTCATTTTCTTCCTCTGCATCTCTCTTATGTCTCCTAACATACTCATAGAGATCAAGGAATTTGTCATCATTCGTAATCCTAGTGAGAACCATAGGAACTCTTTCTCCAGTAGAAGCATTAAAATGATAGAGACTGTGAAAAATGAGGAACAGAAAGACAATGAGAACAATCATGCAAATATAAATTATGCATAGAGATCTGGGCAGCCATTTTTCACGCCATCCTACTGCTTGCTGAACTTGTTCGCTCTCTATGATCATGCCATCTTTTTCATTGATCATTTTTAATACAGTCATCAAGTTTCTTTTATGTCTGCAACTGTACAGTTTGTTCAATTATAACAATGAGGAGTCTTCTTGTCACTTGACCGTTTTTAGGATCCTGTAAAAAGGTGTGAATATTAACCACCGCAACCACAAGCCGATGGAAGTTACTGTCAGCAGCTATCATATGTTTTTAACACTTAAAACAAATATTCTCCACAAAATGAATCTGGATATTGGTGTTTTTTCCAATTTCTGATCAAGAACTGACGTTAAGGCATACTTCAGATGCATCAAGCACTACTTCCATTCAAAGTCTGCAATTCTCTGCAAGTCCTTGCACTCTCTGCTAAAATATATATGAGGAGTGTCTATTGAATTCCAGTCCAAATAAAGTATGTGTTAACCACTCGTTGCTTTATTGTCCTTCTTAGTCATCGATCGAGTCTGCACACACGGAAATTCTTCTTCTTGTCTTGCTTATGGATCAGCAACGGTGGAAGGATGGGTCTGGCCTTTATAAATCTTCACGTCGTTTAGATGCAACGAGGCTCATGGCACTTCGAGTAAATTTCTTGATCAGGATTAGGTCCCCAACATATAAATTAGGTGATGGTAATAGTTCATTTGGATTGGTTGCCAAATTATCTTCTTCAGTGTTCTAAGACCACCCACCCGTGATGCTTGACTTGATCTGAAAGTAAAGAAATACTGGTAGTCATACATGTCAAATAATCATGCATCTCATCACCTAAAGTTTTTGCTACACTCTGGGCATTTCTAATCCTAGACGGAGGTGTAAGGGGCTTTCTCATTTGACACCCTGTAACTAGCTCATGTGGGGTGAGGTGGTGGTCTGACCCTGGTTGATTCCGAAGGGCATAATAAGGCCAGGGGTAGGCAATACAGCCATCCCTTTTTTAAAGTCAATTTAATCTTGGAAATCCTCTCTTTGAGGAGGCCATTGAGTCTCTCACATATCCTGTTCACTTGCGGGTGATACGCAGAAGAAAACATGTGCTTTATACTTAATAAAAGCCCTATTTGTTTGAATAGCTAATTGACAAAATGTGGCCTTTTATCGGATCTTAGTACTTCACACACACAACCCACCTCGGAAATACTCCAGCAAATTGGGAATAAACCAGTCTTCTGCAATATTGGCAGCAAGACTTTCTCTAGTTACATGCGCGGGGTAATGCAGCTGTTAAAACACGACTTTTAATAAAGGTACTGGCATCACTGGCTTTCCAGTGCTGTCCTGTCACCATAAAGCTACCGTGGGGAATAAAGAACATCCCCTTTGTTTCCACAGTTCTTACTCTTGCTGTGGTGCGCTACCCTGAATCTATATTAATTGGGTTATCAACAGCATATTAAACCCTTCCTGTACCAACAAGGTTGTAGCTGAATTTTCTTTAATATTCTCAGTATCAAAACTTGAAATTTCTGGAGAATATGCAACCCTTTTGACTTCTACACCCACGACTTTGTTTCCGCAAGAGATATGTGTTTGTTTAGTATGCGCTGCGCAATTTTAAAAGCACTATAGCTACTGGCAGTTGTGGTACCTTAATGAGTCTCTCCAATAAGGATGCATGCTGCACTGGAGAGCTGTCTGTGCGGAGGTATCCCCTCCTCTTCCAAAGTGCCAACCCTGTGTGTACGGTTGACGTCACATAGGCAGTCCTTCATGTTTTTCAAGTGCGATAATAATCGCTACTAATTCTGCTGCTTGCGATGAAAAATGAGACGGTAGCCTTGCACTTGCTACCACCTCGAATTCCCCATTGAATCTGTGTCTTACTACTGTGGCACCTGAATGCATTTCCCCAGTAGTCTGATGAATTTTCAAAGAACCATCAATAAAAAGAATCTCCCCTCCCGCTAAGGCATTCTCCTTCACATGAGTTATATCATCATAAAATTTAACATAATTGACACAGTCATGCACATGATCACCTTCTACGGGTTCAGCTATAAATGTGGCTAGGTTCACTATTTTATATCTTACCATTTTAATTGCTGGGTTAGACATCATTACCTCATAAGCTGAAGCTCTTTGGGATGTCCATGTGCCCTTGGGTTTCTCTAAAATGGCAAACAAGGCATGCTCAACGCAAAGGGTCATAGAGCAGCCCATGATAATATTTGTGGACACTTACAAACGCTGCGGCTTCCAAAGATTGTTCGCAAGGGAAGTGTCCTCTCATAACTGGGTTTAAAATGCCACTGTAATATGCCAATGGTTTGTACCGTAATGTGGTTCTTTGTGTATGTACTGCTGTCACTACAGACCCATTCATGTGTGAAAACAATAAAATTCCTCGCCATAATTGGGAATTCCCAAAATTGGGGCTGTACACATTGCTTTTTTCAATTCCTTAAATCCTTCCTCCGTTTCTTCGGTCCATTCTAGTCATGGGCGTTGGACATGGGGGGGGCAGGGGAGACAAATCACCCCCCACAATTTTAAGTGGGGGCAATGTAATGTCATTTATCCCCCCCAGAATATGTGTTTGGTGTGTCGTGCAGGGATCTGTTTTTGAAGTGGGGGGAGGGACTGCTTACTATGTAAGCTGCCCTCTTCCCCCCCTGGACCCCAAAGCATGGGGGCAATACCATGGTGGCAGATGGGTGATCATCTGCCCCCAGGGAAGGGGGGCAAACAAAACAAAAAAGAGTTTTTTTTAAAACTTAGTTTTGGGTGGGGTGGGTGCGGGTGGGACCACTAGCCACCAGGGATTTTTGCAAGGGGGGTGGCCCTCTCCCCCCACCCTAAGTGGATGGGGGCACTTTATGTAGCCCTCCCTGGGGGCAGATTTCTGCCCCTAGGAAGAGGTACATGAGATGCCCTCCATCCATTTGGGGCGGGGAGGAGATGCCACTGCAAATATTGGCAGAGCCACCCCTCCCAAACCTGGGGCAGTACGTTTTGACCGCCCCCGGGGGGCAGATGGCCACACACATGTCCTCATCTGCCCCTAGGGAAGGGCAAAACAAAAATATATATATTATAACTTGTTTTGGGTGGGGTGGGGGGCCCACTAGACCACCAGGATTTTCTGTGTTTGAAAGCGGGGGTGGCCCTCTCCCCCCACCCTAAGTGGATGGGGGCACCTTATGTAGTCTCCCCTGGGGGTAGATTTCTGACCCTAGGAAGGGGTACATGAGATGCCCCCATCCATTTGGGGTAGGGGGGAGGCCACTGCAAATATTGGAAGAGCCACCCCCCCAAGCCTGGGGCAGTACGTTTTGCCCCCCCCCCCCCCTGGGGGGCAGATGGCCACACACATGTGCCCATCTGCCCCTAGGAAAGGGGCAAAAAAAATGATAACTTGTTTTGGGTGGGTGTGGGGGGCCATTGAACCACCATGGACGGTTTTAGTGGAAAGGGGGTTGGCCCTCTCCCCCCACCCCAAATGGATGGGGGGTATCTCATGTAGCCCTCCTTGGGGGCAGATTGCTAGCACAATCTTCCCCTAGGAAAGAGGCAAAACAAAAACAAAAACAAAAAAAAGGATAACTTGTTTTGGGTGGGTGTGTGGGTCACTAAACCACCATGGATGTTTTTAGTGGAAAGGGGGGTGCCCACGGGTGTCTTCCTTTTGGAAATGCATGAGGTTCTTTGTTTTCCTTGGTGGCTTCGACACCCTAGGCCCAAATCTGTAGGTTGTCCACATGAGCAAAATCTGCTTTGCCGAAAGGCTTGGGGTTATCAGTGGGTTAGCCTTTTCCCTTTGCGCCGAGGTAGGTGTATCCACACATGTGAGGTACCGTTTTCGTCGGGACACCTGTGGGAACGCGGGAATGTAGGACATCTGTTGTTGGCGGCGTGTTTCGGTGGGTGGGCAGAGGGAAATGTCTCTGAAATTTGGTGTAAAAAACCACAATTTTCAGACATTTCACTCTGGCCACCCACTGAAACATGCCGCCAACACCACATGTCCTACCATCATGCATTCCCACAGGTGTCCCGACAAAAACGGTACCTCACATGTGTGGGTGCACCTACCTGGGCGCAAAGGGAAAAGGCTAACCCACTGGTAACCCCAAGCCTTTTGGCAGAGCAGATTTTGCTCATGTGGAAAACATACAGATTTGGGCCTAGGGTGTCAAAGCCACCAAGGAAAACAGGGAACCCCATGCATTTCCAAAAAGAGGTCACCCATGGGAATCCACAGAGGTCAATCCCTGGCAAAGTCTGAAATTTGGTGAAAAAACAACAATTGGGTGCAAAGGGAAAAGGCTAACCCCCAAAGGGTTTGGGGAGACAACCTACAGATTTGGGACTAGGGTGTCGAAGCCACGAAGGAAAACAGAGTACCCCATGCATTTCTGAAAAGAAGACACCCGTGGGAATCCACAGAGGTCTGACTTGATTGAATCGCCCCAGAATGTATTACCCACAATCCCAGACAAAGTGCAAATTGTGTTTTTTCCACTGAATTTCAGACTTTCTCAGGGATTGTGGGTCATAAATTATGGGGCGATTCGCGCAAGTCAGACCTCTGTGGATTCCCACGGGTGTCTTCTTTTCGGAAATGCATGGTGTTCCCTGTTTCCTTCGTGGCTTCGACACCCTAGGCCCAAATCTGTAGGTTGTCCACATGAGCAAAATTCCTGAAAATCTGCTGTGCGAAAAGACTTGGTGTTACCAGTGTTTTAGGCTTTTCCCTTTGCACCCAGGTAGGTGAACCCACACATGTGAGGTACCATTTTCATCGGGAAACCTGTGGGAACGCGGGAAGGTAGGCCATGTGTTGTTGGCTGCGTGTTTCGGTGGGTGACGAGTGAAATGTGCGGAAATTGAGTTTTTTTTCTGTCATTTTCCCAATTTCCCCCCAAACTATGAAATCTTTCCCTACATAGTTGTTACCTGACCTGTGCAAATCACCCCTTCCTAAACTTGGAATATTGTCTACTTTTCAGAAATGTATGCCTTTCTGGCTTCCTATTCAGCTTTCCTAACCTTTTCTTCCATTCCGTCCACGCATGTCCTATTGGACAAAAAATGCCAAAATCGCCTACCTCTCACAAAATGGCTGATTAGCATATCAAAATATGTTATTTTGGTTTCCACTCAATCTGTTCATTCTTGAAAGTCTGGAAAATGGCGAATCCAGCACAGCAAACCATTTGTTCCTAGCTCTACAAAGGAAAACACCACAGGCTTCTTTGTACAACATTTTATTGGCATTTTCTGAAGAAAAAAAAAATGTTCTCCTTTTTGGTTATTTTCTCTCACCCCCCTACAGCAAACTAGGATTCCTGGGTGGCGTTACGACCGCCTGAATGTGGGGAAAAAGGGCCCAACTTTGGCCGAGATATCTCATGTAACAAAGAAGTTACAAGGGATTGAATGGCGACATACCGAAATCACCAAAACAGGCCTTGGCACTGGGGGAAATACCCATGGCAGTTAAGGGGTTAAGACGGTAAAGCCCCAGAGGAGATATCATTTGTAAGGTAGCTCAGTTAGTTAATTCTCCAAATGGAGATTGTGCACAGGAATATGTAACACCGGTGTTCAGCACCTGACTTAATCTTCCGGTGGGATAACAGGCAGAGTGAATGCATTCAGCTTCCGATGCACCACAGTATTTTCCAGGTCAATTGGTTCAGAAAAAGTGGAGGAAAACACTATTACTGTCGCTTTTTCTAATTGGTTATATTTTCATACATTTTCTGGATGGAGTTCGGGAGCCGAGTGGACACACCAGGACCCCCTGTATTTCCCGCTCCACCAAATGCGGCCTAAAATAAGGAAAGGGTTTCCTCTGGGATCTGCTTGGAAATGAAACCTGGTAAAAGCGGGCGGAGTCCAGAGGAATCCATTGTTAATTCCGCCAGCAATCGCTAATTGCGTGAGGTATTTACACTCTTCCAAAGTGGAAAAGCAATGTGATTTCACCTGCCTTTTACGCTAAAATCTTCCATTTTGTGGCGGAAAAGTAAAAATGTGTGCCAATGGAAGTGGTCCACTCCATGCAGTTTACTTTGCGCCTTGACGCTTGGGGGTTTTGCGTGATGCTATACATGAAATAAATAAATTTACCATGACCCCAGATAAATGCCAATTCGTTATCAGAATGAGTGAGCATAGCATGTCGCTGGTAAGAGGGTGTCCTGTGCTTCTTGAGTGCGTTGGCAAATGCCCTTAATTGCCATCTCGCGTTAAGCAGGTGCTGAAACCCATCAGTGTGGATTGCGCAATAATAAGTCAACAGAGGTATTTCAAATGGCCAATTCCGCTCTTTGGGTGACATTGTCAAAGTAGGAGAATGTTGCCCAGCATGTGCCACTTTCTCTGCGGAGTGAATTCTGCCCACCCCGAGGAAGAAGTGTGAAAAACCCACAAGGGCACTCTGCCCTGCTCTTTCTGTGTGTGTCTTCCCCACAGGGCGACAGATGCCGAGTCAGACATGGGTAAATCTCAGGTGGCAAGCCTGTACCCTAGTTGATGTGGCAAAGGATTCCAGACTTCTGAGGCTTATAACATTAGTAGCATTGAGTTAAATGCCACCTGACAGGTATGTGTGATAAAGTTGCAAAGCAGAGCTGGTAGTGGGCTAAAGCAGGAGGCAATGTCTGCCCACCCTCAAAGGGTACGTACAACCAAAAGTAATAGGCCCCTCCCCCCCATCATGGCTGTAGGGGCCAGGCTCCAAAACAGGGCAAGAATGCCCTCCAATCATCCATGCCCACGAGTAGGGTACCCCTCGTGCTCCAGGAACCCTGTTGAGCAACCTCTGTGCTTTCCAGGTGATACTAACGTTATTTAAAGCCAGAAGTCTAAAAGGTAAATCGCTTAATTGCAGTTGGAAATTAGCTCCTGGCGTGATCAAAATGTCTTAACCAAGTGTGACATCATCCCCTTCCTTTATAAGCAATATGTGTGCTCTCGCGTTTCTTCATCCACTGAACTACTGTTAGAAACAAAGGCAAGAGTTGTGTCTCTTGTGTAGGCATTAAGAAGGCAGTTGCCAGCCTCTGGCATAATATGCCCATGTTCTTCCAATATTGGCTAGCTGTTGCCCTCTTATGGCCAGGTAGAACCATCATGGCAGTGACTGGCAAATGCATTTCCCCTGCAGACAGAAAAGCGGAAATAAGAGGCCAATTCAAGATACAGAACAAATAGAAGTTAAGAGAGACTGCAGCTGCCTTTGCTGTGTTAGGGAGAATATGTTGAGTGTTCAAGCAAGGAGGTATGTATTAAGCAAGCAAGCAGTGAGACAAGGGAGAGGCAAAAAAAGGCCAGAGGGGCTCTTTGAATAATGTAACAGGGCAGAGGAACCATGCTCTGCCGTCCTAGTAACATATGAGAGAATCAAATAGATCAGGCTTTGCAGCAAATGTTAAACGAGAAAGGAATAGAGTCCAGCTCTGCATTCAGAATAACAAAGGCAAAGAAAGGCTAGGCTCTGAAGCCAGCATGAGATGGAATAAGAGGGACCAGACTCGTAGCTGCCCCTCTGGCCACCCCCCTGGGTCCACATACACCCCACCTACTAGGCATCCCCTGGGTCCGATGCATCCAGCTGCGGACCTGGGGAGTGCTTATAACGGGGTGGGCTTGCGATCGCTCATCCTCCTTGTTTGCTCAACCCCCCCCCCCCCCCCGGAGCACAGTCAAAGCAGCAACATCACACACCTGGTCCCTCTACTCCCATAACAGGGTTTACTCAGAGGTACAATCAAGATTTCCTCTTTCTTTGAAACACCCATCTTTCCATTCCAAGAGACACACACGTCTCCTTGCCGCACACAAAAAAAGTAGCAACTTGCAGTTAGTAGAAAAGGCTTCAACTCCTTTATTTGGCAGGAGTCCACTTACAGGTGATCTGCCTCTTAGTGAGCTGGCGTCCTAGCTGTGGCCCACTGGGAGTAATTGTTATTTCCTCTCTCTTACCATGAGCTCATAGATGAAAAATCCAGAAATGCAACATACAAAGACATGTTCTTTGCTGCTGCATCCTTTAGTTTTCTTCTGTTTTCTTTTCTTCTTTTCTCTTGTTTTATACAGCGATATTTGTAATTTAATACATACTGCTATTTTAATTCTAATTTTGTGACAAGTCGAGTTCTTTGACTAAATCACAATAAATAAATAAAGCAAAGTCCCCAAGATGTCCCCTGTCCCCCCCAGATTTTATGAGTCTCTTACGCCCCTGATTCTAGTTTTGTTTTAACAACTTGTGCTTTTTTCATTGCTTGCAGGAGTGGCCCTGTGTATGTGCTATAATCAAACACCTAGGCTCTAACGTAATTGCATAAACCCAGAAACTGTTGCATCTGTCTCACTGTGTTTGGTTTGATGTTTTCATGATTGCCTCAACTCTCTCAAGTGTCACTGTCTTTTCATTATGCGAAATCAACTGTCCTATGTATAACACCTCTTCTTGGCAGTACTGTAACTTCTCCTTGTCCACCTTATATCGTTTGTCTGCTAGAATAGTGTTACGCTCACCTGGCTCCCACAGAGGCGTCGATCAGAACTGGACAGCTGCGGTCTCCACCAATGTGACACGTAGGGCCGAGATGACGGACTGGACTGGCCCACCTAGCTTCATTTGCTTGGCCCGTAGGAATATTCTTCTGATGGTTTGAAAAGATGAGCTCTCCATCCTGCATTGAGCGCAGGGGCGCGTTGATAACCAGTTGCTTCACTGGCTCGAAGGAATTGGTGAGTTCCAGAACAATATTGACTCCGAGATTCCCGGCAAGACGCCGTAAGTATAAAGTTCGTAAGAGTTCAAATGCCTGACTTTCACTCTTGTCCGATTCCTTGCAGGTTGCAGCTTGACTCTAATGAAGAGTTCCTCGTGGCAACCGGTAGTATTCTGGTAAGGATTTGTATTTTCCAACACAGTTCGATAAAATAATGTCAATATGTAACCTGTTGCTTTCTCCCTTATTCAGGCACTGAGAGAAAGTATGAAGTCTTGGGGAATAATACCTCCGGCGGTTAAATCAGGTAAGTCTATTGTGGTGAGGAGGGTTCCCCTTGTTAGTCCCTTTGGTTCACCTTGCTGTCCTTTTGTTTCCCCTTAGGGGCCGGGGTTCGGCAAAGATGCAGTGGAAGCAGCGCCAACCTGTGAAGAGGAATAGTACCCCTGGTGGTATAATCAGGTAAGTCTATGGGGGGTAACTAATATTCATCTGTGTATTCCCTTGGCTCACCTTGCTGTTCTTGTCTTCTCCTTAGGTGCCGGAGTGCGGCGGGAACATGCAGGAGGATGCAATGGAATGTGAAGATGCTGCGAAGGCCGGTGAGTTCAGCGCGGCGCTGGAGCAGGCGAGGCGACGTGCATAAAATAACTTCTTTCTTCCAGCTCGAAGGGGCGATGGATCGGGAATTCGGGTAAGGATTAAAGGTATTGCTCTTGTTCTAACCTTTTCTCCTTCTTTCTCCCTTTTTCTAGGAGCTCCAAACTCGAGGCGGGCGTGGCAGAAGGCTGGATGCAGACTTGCAGGCACGGTGAGCGTTACGCTGCTGGATGCAGAATAACGCGAAGCGTGTGCTGCTCTTCGGGCGTGGTTTAAATAGCCTCCAAAGCAGTCCCAGGTAAGTATTCCTCCCCAGCCCCGCCCGAGTAAAAAAATAGTCCCTAAGTAAAGTAGTCCCTTCCAAGCCTCTTTTGGGTTGGAGCTCTTGCAGCATGGTCTGCATCAGGTAAGTTTGCAGCATGGTCTGCATCAGGTACGTTTTAATCTATGAGCCTGGCGCCTATGGCACCAGGACTGACTCTCCATATGAGCCTGGTGCCAGGACTGGACCCAAATAGCCCCTAGCAGGGGTTGATGGGCTTGCTTAGGGTAACTTGATGCCTGCTTCCGGGGTTGCTGGACAAGGTCTGGGTCCCCCGGGGTAGGCATCATGACAAATAGTCATTAATCGGATAGAGTCCTGTCTGCACTCATCCTCTGTTTTACTGAAAATCAATAAGTCATCTACGTGCTGCATCACCACACTTTCGAGATCGATATTGCTTAGATCCATCTGTAGAACTCTGTTTAAGATTGATGGGGACTCGCAGTACCTTTGAGGCAAACTAATATGTTTTAGTCTTTTTTGGTGAAACGGAAATGAAGTCAAGTCTTGGGAGTCCTTGTGCAACCAGATTGAGAAAAACGTATTTTTCAAATCGATCACCGTGAAGTTTCGAACTTCTACTAGGATACTACACAATATTGTCGCCAGATTACAAACTAAAGGAAACTCAGCATTTACAATCTGGTTAAGAGGTCTCAAATCTTGCATAAATCTCCACAACCCTCCTTTAGATTTTTTCATCGGATACACCGTGGTATTACACAATGATTCTGATGGCACCAGAATCCCCCTGATTAATCAGTGCTGAAATAGTCTGAAATATACCTTCATCAGCTTCTCAAGACATGGGGTACTGTTATAATCTGGATAAAATTGCTCCTGGCTTAAGCTTTATTTTAACCTCCCCTATAGTAAACCTACGTCATAAGGGCCTGTGATCCATAGGGCACTCAACAATTTTTCAAGATCCACCTTAAAGAGAATACTGGTCGCTGCCGCATTATCGCCATTCTTTGTATTTGTATTTTGTATTTGTTTATTTATATTGCGCAGCCTGCCCACGGGCATCAGGGCGCATGTTTAGAAAGGTGGTTACAGTAAAGTGTTACAGAAGGCAGTTACAGATTACAAATTATATATACATAGAACAAAGATATATACATACATTTACAAGGGGAGTCAGTCGGCTCAGTATGTACAAGGTAATCGAGTGGGAGCAGCATGCAGCAGGTGTTACAAAAGGGTGGCCGGAGCATCGTCTTGCTCAAAGAGCCATTGTTTTGTTCTGTTTTTGAAGGATTGGAGGGAAGGGACATTCCTGAGATCGTTGGGTAGGGAGTTCCAGAGCTTCGCTGCAAGGACTGAGACGCTCGAACCTCTGGCAGTCTGAAGCTTGAAACTGGGAATGATGAGTGTGTGTGCTTGTGCAGATCTGAAGGGTCTGGAGGCTGTGTGTTGGGTGAAGCGTGCTGACAGGTAGGCCGTTGCCGCATTGTTCTGTGCTTTGTGGCTTAGAACAAGACTTTTAAGGGCGATACGCCATGAAATGGGGAGCCAATGTATGTTGCGTCTGGTGGATGAGATGTGGGCGCACCTGGGTATGTTAAGAGCAGCCCTGATGGCGTTATTCTGGGTTACCTGAAGTTTATCAATGTTTCTTTGGCTCGTTCCGCGGTAAAGGGCATTACAGTAGTCAATTTTAGATAAGATGAGGGTTCTGGCGAGGATCAGGCAGTTGTCCATTGTTAAGAAGGGACGGCAAGCAGTGATTAGTTTACACGTATACGCAGATGGTGAGACTACTGAGTTGGTTTGTCAGATGAGAGAGAGGGTGGAGTCTAGGTAAATTCCGAGGGTTTTAGTGACATTGGTGACCTTGCTAATGTTACCATCAATGTTGAAAGCCTCATATTTACTGTCAAGTTTTGAGTGTTTGGACTGAGAGCCTAGGATGAGTAACTCGGTTTTCTCATCATTTAGGCAGAGACCGTGGTGGGCCATCCACACCTGGATGACGGTGTAGACTGCATTGAGAGCTTTGTTGGTTACATAATCACCAGTGATAGGGATGAGTATCTGGGTGTCATCCGCATAATTTGTGTAGGTAACACCCTAACATCCTAGTCAAGAATATCAAAGAGTGGTTTAGTAAATACGTTATAGAGTGTAGGTGATACGCACAAGCCTTGTGGGACTCCGCAGGGGACGTGAGCTGGGTCAGCAGTGGCAAGAGGTGAGAAGAGTCTCATGGATCTGTTAGCAAGGAAAGAGCTGATTCAGGCGGTAGCTGCATCAGAAAAATGGGTGGCAGTTTTGAGGTGCTGGCAAAGGATTTGGTGGTCCACCAAATCGAAAGTGGCGGACAGATCAAGAAGGAGTAGGAGCGCTTGTTCGCCCTTGTCTTTCAGATCCTCAATTTGCGTTTTTAGATCTATTTGTGGGAATTCCTTTTTCTCTATCCTTATCCACTATGTAATGCTCATGAAGAACAATACTTCATCATTGCTTCGGTCTTCCCTAAACATATACTCATCAGTTATGTCAGTCAATCTGTACCCCTCCTCAAGGGCTATCACTGTTCTCCACGGTCTACCCTCATCATCTATCCCTTTGAGCATTGTCATTTCTTTTCGTACTATAGCTGCTTCTAACTCAATAGGAATAGTTGCTCCACCCTCCTCATACATAGATATTTGTGGTCTAAATAAAAACTTGTCAGGTATCCTCACAATCTTTCCTACCAGGCCAGGTAGCCATGTCAGTAAAATGCTTACCCCATATGGAAAAACCTCTGGATCTACTGGAACGCCTCGCAGAGTCACTTGTCCTGTGAACGCCAGTATGAACTCTCCAATGTTTAAATTGTGTATTCCTGGTGTGGCGCACACTATTCTTTGATCAGTAAATTAAATCCTCATGTTAAGTTTCGTTATTAAATCTCTTCCTAAAATGTTAACCATTGTCTGTCATGAATATAACAGAGGAACGGCATGTTACATTCTCCTATTGAGACTGGTCATTTATCAGTAAAAGGAACTCTACTCGTAGCTCCAGAGAACCCTTAAGCATTCATGGCAATACCTGACATTGGATATTTTCCCTCTCGTATACACGAACGAGTTGCTCCAGTGTCTACAAGAAAAGAAAAGGATTTGCCTTCTGTCGTCACAACAACCCTTGGTTCTTCTTGGGGGTCCGGTGTCACAGATAGTACTGAACACATCAAGCCACCCTGTGAGCTGTCCTATTGTGGATACCAGCTCATCCATGTGAAAGGATTTCCTCCTACCACAGTGACACCTCCTATTCTAGGTATCAATACTTGTCCTGAATTTGCATACTGCTGTGTCTGCATAGGGGCTTGTTGCGACTGCCCTTGTGGTGGATTCATTTGTGCTTGTCCCTGCTGTTGTACCTGCTGTACTTGCAGTGCTTGTGCCTGATGAGAAGTGTGATCTTGGGCAAATCTCTCTTAGGTCTATGTGTTGTATGGGGGAGGATAAGCTGCCCCCCTCTGGAAAATTGGCCATTTTGCACATTCCCTTGGCTCCCACATACATGCGCAATATGTCCTGTCATTCCCATAATTCCAACTTACTGGGGTAACACTTCTGTTAATCCTTCCTTGGTTAAATTGTCCCTGATCACTCTGGTTCTCATTCTGTATATTTTGGAACCCACTTGGTTATTCTGAAATCCTCCTCCTCCTCCTCTTCCCCTATAACCCATACCTCTGCCTCATGGCGTGAACCCATACCTACCTTGGTCCATCGGGGACAAATTATTCACATACGATGTACCTGTCTGGAATTGGGTCTGGGGCAGGAAAAGGCATGTGGTGTGTGCGAAACGCTAACAGAACTACATTTCCCAGCAGCCGTTTGGAGTTTTTGGAGTCCTAGGCTTGGCGTACAATCACAGCTGATTGAGATAGTATTTCTAATGCCGCCCGTGCTCATGCATGGTTTATTGGTGATATCCAGCATGGGTGGTCATGGCAGCGTGTATGAGGGATTCTGGAGCGGACGGGGACACCAAAGGAATGCAGGAGACTTTTCAGCCCGGGCCACAGCGGTAAAGGTGTCCATGGCTCAGCAAGTGCTTCGCTCTGCAGCTTCAGGTCCGGGGAGATGTCCTGCAGTGCCCCAGGCACTCAGATAAGTGCTCAAATGTTGTTATAAATCCACTGATCATGTTTATGTTAGCGAGGGGATATTTCTCGTATGACTACTTACTTTGAATAAGCACCACGCCGCATGAAGCACAGCTCTTCAGAGTAGGGGCTGGCTGAACTGTCAAGCGGCAGACTTTTGTGTTTAATTGTGTGAGAGGGTGTCGTGAAAAGCATCTAGACACTTGCAGTAACCTGCACTTGCATTAACCTACTGAGCTATCTTGCGTGTATTTAGAGCTTATTTGAAGTGTGGAGGAAAATTCTGAACCAGCCAGGCCTCTCGATCTAAGTGAGCCAGCATGCTTGCGAGGGATTAACTGCGAAGGCCCTTCGAGACATAAACATTTAGTTTTGCATGAAACCCTGCGCAGCTTGTAGGAGCCAGGCATGGCCATTCTCCTCTGCGCTCTGCGAGTCAGGTGCACTGATAACACAGGAATGTAGAAAGGCGCTTCCCACAACAACGTACACTGAGCCTGAGAGCCAAGACTGACAGTAACTTTCCAGTCGAAAACATGTTTTGCTGCATGGAAGGTTTTAGCCTAGAGGATTCCCGAAGAGCTGGTGCGTCATAGTGATTGACGTGTAGCCCCTAATAAGAGAACTTTACCTGGGCCAGTTAGGGGAGGACTCTTCCTGGGCTGTTTGCGAGACGCGCGCACGGAGAGAAACAGTGCCTGGATGACCAGCCAGCACTAGAGGGCAGAGGCTCCTGGCACCACATCCCGCTCTGGTGCAGGCTTTTGGGGGCTAGGCCAGTCCCTGAGGGGTGCCGGGCCCTGAGTGGCGTGGGTCCTGGGTGTGGTTCTATCGTATCGGCATCAACGATTCCTAGGAGCGTAAGATCAATTTCATATTTATCTGTAACTGATAATTTGTATTATTCAGCTTGCACTTTCATTCCCATACTATTGAAAACTGCTGCTTGATTCTGATTAGTTACTGTAGTAAATAAATGCAAGCATAAAATCTTCTGAGTGAGTGGCTTTCTTCCAGACTGAGTTCATTGTGTCTCGCATAGCTTCTTACTTGTGAGGGAAAGTGATTAGGAGTGATATTGCACTAAGGGCTGGCCCCAGGGGGGTGCGGGTTCCTCTTTTCACTACAGAGGGAGCGCCACAGTTAAACGCAGAAGACATGTTTTGGACTGAGAAATAGCGTGCGGTTTTGAGTTCACCATCATTACATGAGGAGAAAGGGTGCATGAACCTACATAGCATATAAAGGGAAAAACCCTTGAATGTAATGAACTGCTGTGTTTGCTTTCGCTTGCCCAAAGGGCCATGTGTTTGTTTCTTCATCAAAAGGGAAACCCCTTGTATGTGCCATCCTGCTTGCTATTGTATCTATATGTGTTTTACATGCTGCAATAAGCTCAATGTCCTGTGTTGCCATGCAGCAGTAAGCTCTATGTCGTGTGTTTCCCTGCTGTAATCAGTTTCATGTCATGTGCTGTAAGGGTACAGTGAAGTTCCATGTTATGTTCCTGCCTGCTGCTTACGTTCTATGTTGTGTGTGTTTCACATTTGCCAGCGGTAGGCTCTTAGGTTAGGGTAGGGGTCTTCAGGTTCAGGTTCATGTTCTAGGAACTGGTGCCATGAATATGTATTGTGAAGAGTAGGTCAGGAGTGCTGGCATAGACATGTTGCCTTTCCTAACTTCCCCCAAACCGATCCAATTACGTTTCCCTTATCCTCTTCACGGTTTTCCTCATTCCCCCTCCCTATCCACAACCTCTCCCTAATCCCTCTTACCCCCATTGGCTGCCACGTGGTTACCCGTTACTCAAAATCCAGGTGCCCATGCCAACCACAGTGGGAGGGCCAATCTGTTCGGCTTCTGTGGTTCGGGGAGAGTGTCGATATTCTCTCCTCCTGTGAATCTTGACAGTACCTATTGCTTTCTGCACTCCCAATCCTTCTCCGCTTGTCAGTACCGCACCTTCTATGACATACTTTGACAACTTTTTCTGAACTAACTTGTCTTCCTCAATCTTTCTATTCTCATCTTTCTTCTTGTTCTTTTCTTTTAATAACCGGCAACGGTGTACTATTGTCAACTGTATTTCAGAATCAAAAAATAGGGCTCCTGGTGTGGAACCTATTCTACCCAGGAGGGTTAACTAGGAAAACAAAAGATACAAATGAATAGGTCCAAGGATGCTAGGCTCAGAACAACACCTCCACATGTATTATCAAACGCTTCATTGCTAAGGAAGGAATCACTCTTCAATAGTATGTTGTAGAGATAAATCTCATTTTTTTTTATATTAGAGTTGTGTGCAAAAAGACATAAATCCAACATTTAGAGAAATTAAGACATCAAAATGGTTTTCTAAAACAGAACAATCAGACAAAAAAACAGAAAGATATTTACAACACACAGTGCCAAAAAAACATTTTTTGGGACAATCTCCAAATTGTGTGTGTGCAACAAACCCGACTCCTATTAGGATTTGCCAAGAAATTCACATATTACAGTGTACCTATTCAAGTCAACATTTGTGGAAAACACATAGAACAATGGTGGGTACACAAAATTATTTTTCTTGCGTAAACAGCATTAATGTGCTGTAGTTTTGGGGGGAGTAGTGCGTCTACACCAGGTGTTTCAGCCGTTTCTAGGTGGGCTAGGTGTGCCTCATCTTTAACACGGCCTTCATCAGGACGGAGTTCTGTGTAGATTGACGTCTGTGCTATGGGTTAATAGATTTCACAGGCGCTAAATTTGAGATCTGCTACCGGCTGGGGTTCCTCCTGTCCCGCTGTTCAGGGCCTGCACTGACACTCGCCGGAGGAGGTAGAGCTGCTGCCTCCCCGTGATTATTTTTGTGGGCCCAGGACCCATGCTTCTCTGCTTGTGTACGCCCTCAAGGCCTGCTTCCCTTCGGTGTCACCAGTGAGCGTGTGCCTCAGCTGGGCTCCGCGTCGGGTCCGTGGTATGGGCCTCTTCACTGCTCAGGGCCCAAGAAGGTGCTTCGCTGGCTGCTATGGGGGATGCAAAGATCACTCATGAGAGAGTGCTGCATCTCTGCGGGTGGGCTGTTGGTCCCGGGACTCCCGCCTCACCACTGGTGTGCCCCAGGACGGCTTGGTTGCCTTTGAAATAAAGCTTGAAGGATTCACACCTTTACCAACGACTGTGGTCTCTGGTTCAAAATACACATCATTAATGTTGCTAAAACAAATGCAGAAGGCATTGTTTTGGGTCAGATCAATTCAGGAGACTTCATTTCACAGCACTGGCTGAGACCAATTCCAAACTGATACCCCATGTAAAGAAAAGAGTAAGCCTATTCCCTCAGAACCCAACATGCTTATATACATTTAGGATTCAATAATAAGGGGTGGATTTTCACTAATCTCTTCGAAGTGGAACTAACATGTTGTGTTCTAGTCAAACCCAGGTACCCAAGATCAAATACATAGTTAACAGATACAACCTGCAGCTGGGCAAGGGAATAAACATAACTGACTTTGAAGTCTGTCCATGAAAACTAGCAGAAGTCGGAGGTATTCAGTATTCTTCCTCCTTAGGTTAGTAGTGGGCACAGTTGACAATTCTAAGTATACTATGTATACAACGGCAGTGAATACAAATTGTTTTTCTCTCAATTTAATGTGTAACAACTCTTGATGGTTTCCAACCCAATTGGGGCTCTTTGCTTGTACATGTTCCTGGGAATTCACATTCTATTCTACTTTGAATTCTGTTGTTACCCCATACAAAGAAGACCCAAGCAGCATGGTACCAGATCCTGCTCCTCCCATAATGTTAAGCACCTCCCCTGCACAAACGCCACGCCCGCCTCACAGACGTCTGATACCCCCCCCCCTCCCCGAAAGCGGTCAGCAAGCTGCAGCATGCTACATCACATGACTAAGAACATGTGACTGCATCATCATCCTCCCCCACCCCCTCCTCCAGAGGAGCTGCACTGCTTACCTCATTGTTTTTGAAGACATCCTGCATCACCTAAATCGGACCCAACCAAAACTCCACTCTACCTGTGTTCTGATCTTGGTGGTCAGCCTTGATGGTCGTGCAGCTATAAACTACCTCCGTCCCCAAGTACCGCTCGAGCAGGTATAGAATACTGCCCTAGCAATCTTTGAGGCCACAGGTGTGGAGTGGCGCCGTCAGTCTGACACCGGGAACACCGGAAGGACCCCTGAGTGCTGTAAAGCAAAGGTTAGGATCAGGTATACTTTGAAAGGAATGGCAGTGCAAGCAAACAAGGTAAAATGACAAAGCTTACCCCGTGGATGGTAGAACTGGTGGGAAACCTGAATGGGCAGCAAGGGAAGGCAAACAGCAGGCTGGGATGTACTGCAGTTCCTCCAACCCACACCTGCAGCAAGAACGTGACCAGTTAGTGAGCCAATACAAGGTCCAGGTAGTGTGCACAATAGTTAGTGAACCTCAGGTGGTTCAGGAGGCAAAAGCGTGATAAACAGGAATTGTGTGGTTCGTAGTTCGCCAAGACAAAAGGGTAATCCAGAGCAGTACCAGGGCCAGAAAGGGAAGTCAAGAGTTCCAAGGGTCCAGAAGATACGTCGAGTCCAGAGGAAAATCCAATACAACTCCAAAGCAACGTTCCGTGGTCGAGATCCAAACTGTAGCAAGAAGAGATAAGTAACGCCGAGCAGGTCTCTGGTAGAAACAGCTGTGAAGCGCTGAGCGTTTCCTCTCGGCTCCTTTTGAGATGGAAATTGAGGTCACGTGACAGGGCACGTGACCGCACAGGAGTGTCACGTGAGGCCGGACGCCAGCAGTGATTGGTGTTGCCCAGTGTGTGGACGCCGGCGTCGTCGGCAGACGAAGAACCCGTGACTAATCACGTGATCGCCTGAGCGAGACGCGATTGGGTTCTCCAGTGCACGGGAGCTGGAGCCGACGGCCCCGGAGCCGTCGGGCATGGACGAGACGCCAGGGCAAGTGCCAACATGGAAATGGGCGGAAGGAGGTGGTCCTGGCCCCTCTGACATCCCGCCTGCAGTGTCTTCCCCGTTGGTGTGGGTGGTGGGTATGAGAACGGATGGTGTCGGGTAAGTGTCGGAAGGAGGGCAAGATTGAGGATGTGACAGAGCCCCCCCCCCCAAAGGCCCACGACCGCGTGGGCTCGAAGGGTTGTCATGGTGAAAACGGGCCAACAAACGGGGGGCATGAACATCACGGGAAGCAACCCACGACCGGTCCTCAGGGCTGTAACCCAACCAGTCCACCAAATACTGCAGGACACCCCTGTGGACACGAGAACCCAAAACAGCCCGGACCTCAAACACATCGGGAGAAGAGACAGAGACAGGGGCAGGAGGAGACACCAACCGGGTAGGGCCAAGGCAAGGCTTAAGGAGAGAAACGTGGAAAACCGGGTGGATCCGCCAAGCGGGGGGCACCGCCAGACGCAACGCCACCGGGTCCAGAACCTTGACTACTCTGTAAGGACCCACAAAACGAGGCAACAGCTTGCGGCAGCCAGGGATATGTAGGTGGCGAGTGGACAACCAAACCCGATCCCCCACCCCGTAAACGGGCGGAGCAGCCCTTTTTTTGTCAGCAGCCACTTTCATGGAAGCCTGTGCTTCACGTAAGTGGACCAAGGTATGGGCATGGACCAATATGATGTCTCGGGCACAAGCCGAGGTGGCGGGGGTGTCGGAAGAGGAAAAGTCTGGAATGGGGAGAGTACGAGGATGCTGACCGTAGAGTGCAAAGAAAGGTGAGTACCCGGTAGCCGAGTGCAGAGCATTGTTGTAGGCAAACTCCGCGAGTTGTAGCAGATTGAGCCATGTGTCCTGGTATTGCAGCGTCAGGCAGCGCAGATACTTTTCCAACGTTTGGTTGACCCTTTCGGTCTGTCCGTCACTCTCCAGGTGATACGAAGAGGAAAAGCGAGCATCAATGCCCAACAGCGGTTAGGGCCCGCCAAAAGCGGGAGGTGAATTGGGAACCACGATCAGATACCAACACATGGGGCAATCCAAAGAGACAGAATACATGCTTGAAGAAATGCTTGGCCAAGGCAGGGGCTGAAGGTATTCCCTTGCACGGTATGAAACGTGCTAACTTGGTGTATGAGTCGACTATGACCCAAATAGTGTCAAACCCATGAGTGCGAGGGAGATCGGTGACTAGGTCCATGGAGATCGTATGCCAAGGTCGTGGAGGTATCGGGAGAGGAAGGAGAAGGAGAAGACCCAAAGGCCGACCCCTGCGCGATTTGCCCTGGGCACACACCGCACAGGTATTAACATAGTCTCGTACGTCGCGCTTCATCGTAGGCCACCAGCACCAACGCTTAAGGAGGTCTAAGGTGCGAAGTTGTCCAGGGTGACCGTTGATGGCGGCGTCGTGGGACCAGGCCAGCGCTTGATTCCGGGTTTCACTTGTGGGTAGAAGGAGTTTCCCCCCGTATACGAAAGGCAGCCCTTCTTGCATGACCGGGTCCCATTCCGCTAGTGATTGCGGGTACTGGGAAGCCCATTGTCGGATAGTGGATAACAAGGAGGGAGTCAGTGTGCATATACAGACTACGTGATTTTTTCCCAACAAGGCGTCCGGAAAAGAGGGAAGGGTCTCACCCCCAGGTGAACGGGACAGGGCATCGGCTTTGCCGTGTCCAACACCGGGCCTGTGTTTGACCACGAAATCATACGCGGCAAAGAAGAGATACCACCGAACCTGGTGACTGTTTGTGCATTTCAAGGAAGCATGGTCCTGGAGATTTTTGTGATCAGAGAACACTACGGTCTGGTATTTGGCACCTAGGAGGTGGTGTCTCCAAACCTGTAGCGCATCCTTAATAGCCAGCAGTTCTTTTTCTGTAACCGTGTAGTGCAGTTCGGTAGTCGTGAACTCACGTGAGTGGAACGCTACTGGATGCAAACGGTTGGTGGTAGGACAGGACTGGGACAACACCGCACCTAATGCATAGGAAGAGGCACCTGCTTCGAGAATAAACGGAAGGTCGGGGTCAGGGTGCTGTAATACCGGAGCGGTGGTGAACAGGGTTTTCAGTGTATCGAAAGCGGATTGCTGAGCCATAGACCAGATATAGGAGACAGAAGGGCTAGTGAGTGCAGTGAGTGGAGCCGCAACAGAAGAAAACCCTGATATGAATCTCCGATAAAAGTTCGCGAACCCCAGGAATGATTGCAGCTGCTTGCGGTTGGTCGGAATCGGCCATTCATCGATCGCCCGAACCTTGGTTTGGTTCATAGATAGCCCCCTGGGCGTGATATGGAACCCTAGGAATTCCACTTGATCGGTATGGAACGAACATGTCTCGGGTTTGGCGTAAAGAGCATTGTTTTGTAGTTGCGACAACACTTCCCTGACATGTGTGATGTGTTCATCAAGGGAGGCGGAGAAAACCAGTATGTCGTCTAAGTAAACTACTACATAAGTGTTCAAGATATCGTTGAATATGTCGTCCATGAAGTGCTGAAAGGTAGCCGGGGCATTGCATAGACCAAAAGGCATGACGGAGTACTCGAATAGGCCTTGTCGTGAGCAAAAGGCCGTTTTCCATTCATCACCGTCACGCATGCGTATGAGATTGTATGCCCCGCGGAGGTCTAGTTTGGTGTATATCGTAGCATGGGTGAGCTTGTCCAGCAACGGAGTGATCAGAGGTATGGGGTTGCGGTTCTTCACTGTGACGGCATTTAAGCGCCTATAATCGACGCAGGGGCGGAGGTCCCCTTCCTTCTTCGGAACGAAGAATATAGGACTTGCAGCCGGAGAGGTCGATGGGCGAATATGACCTAGCCGTAAAGCCTGTTGGATATACTCCTGCAAGGTCCGTTCTTCAATCTGGGTCAGGGAGTAGATACGACCCTTCGGGACAGATGCGCCAGGAATTAGGTCGATGGGACAGTCGTAAGGTTGGTGCGGGGGTAGGCCCTCTGCAGACCTCTTGTCGAATACCGCCTGGAAATCGTGGTAAACCGAGGGTATCCCACCCGTGACAGCCCCTACCGTGTGTGTATCGCGGTGGTCAGTACTGTCCTCTATAGCCAAGGATACGACGCTTCCCAGGATTCCCGCGGGACTGGAAACCTGGGGCGTTGCCAGTAGGCAGTAGTATTGACATGTTTCGGATTCAAATGAGACGTGACCCGTCCCCCAGTTGATGAGGGGATTGTGCAACCTTAGCCAGGGAATGCCTAGAATCACCCCAAACTGAGGGGTGGCAATGAGATCAAAAGAGATCGTCTCCTTGTGGTTTTCCTGAATGATCAGCTCCAATGGAGCTGTCTGTTGCAGGATCGGACCAGAAGCAAGAGACGTACCATCCACCGCCTGGACCGGTTCGGGACATTTCTTCGTGACCAAAGGCAGGTTCAGTGATCATGTCGATGAAGCAACCTGTAGCACCTGAATCTATCACTATTGACACTGCATGGGAACCCGTAGCGTGGTTGAAAAATGATTGAACTATCACGGGTCGCACAGGACCGAAAGTAGGTTCAGAGGTATTCCGTATAGGACTCGCTCCCACCTCTGATCTTAGGGGCGAGCCTTCGGAAAACCCGGGTTCCTGGTTTTTGGGCGGCGAGGACACTCTTTTACGAAATGCCCGTTGAGACCGCAGTAGAAACAGGCATTGTCCGTTCTCCTGCGCTCTCGTTCGACATGTGAGATGGGGCTGCGGATCCCGCCTATCTGCATGGGTTCAGGAGTAGCATTGACCGTGGATGGGGATGGGAACGAGGATGATCCTTCCCCCCGTCGCTCCGATCGTCTGGCATCGACTTGTAACGTTAAGTCCACCAAATCAGCATAAACTGTGGGAAGCGCAGGCACTACAGATAAAGCATCTTTCATGACCCCGATAATACACCACAGCCTTTTTATTTTCTGGCCAGGAGGTCTCAGCAGACAGTTGATTGAACCTGGTGATGTACTCTATGAGGGTTGAACGACCCTGCGTGAGATCCAGGAGTTCCATGTCCCTAGACTGTGCTTTGTACCTAGTGTCGAATACCTTTGCCATCTCTTGGGTCAATATCTCAAAGTCGTACAAAGCAGGGTGGTTGTTTTCCAGCAATGGATTGGCCCATGTGGCGGCTACCCCGGATAGATGGGAGAGAAGAAAGGCTGCTTTTGATACGGAATCGGGAAAAGCCTGAGGACGACAAAGGAAATGCAGCTTACAGTGATTGATGAAGGTGCGGTATTTCTTTGGGTCGCCCTGGTATCTTTCGGGAGCTGCCAAGGGAAAAGGGTTTTGGATCACCACAGGGGAGGCCGGGAAGGAAGGGGGTATGACAGGAGGTGGGTTTTGGGGAGGAGTGGTTTCATCAAACTCAGCATCTGCGGGTAATGGGTGGCGTGCACTTAGCACCGTGTCGAGGCGGTGGTGTAATGCAGTAGTGGCAGCGGTCATATCAGCGCGTAGGGTTGCAGTAGCGGTTGCCATGTCGGCCCTGAGTGCTGTCACTGCCTGCATTAAAGCCGTCACAGGGTCCCCGGCTGAGGTATCCATAGCTGGATGACCACGAGGCTTCACAGTCTGTTCTGATCTTGGTGGTCAGCCTTGATGGTCGTGCAGCTATAAACTACCTCCGTCCCCAAGTACCGTTCGAGCAGGTATAGAATAATGCCCTAGCAATCTTTGAGGCCACAGGTGTGGAGTGGCGCCGTCAGTCTGATACCGGGAACACCGGAAGGACCCCTGAGTGCTGTAAAGCAAAGGTTAGGATCAGGTATACTTTGAAAGGAATGGCAGTGCAAGCAAACAAGGTAAAATGACAAAGCTTACCCCGTGGATGGTAGAACTGGTGGGAAACCTGAATGGGCAGCAAGGGAAGACAAACAGCAGGCTGGGATGTACTGCAGTTCCTCCAACCCACACCTGCAGCAAGAACGTGACCAGTTAGTGAGCCAATCCAAGGTCCAGGTAGTGTCCACAATAGTTAGTGAACCCCAAGTGGTTCAGGAGGCAAAAGCGTGATAAACAGGAATTGTGTGGTTCGTAGTTCGCCAAGACAAAAGGGTAATCCAGAGCAGTACCAGGGCCAGAAAGGGAAGTCAAGAGTTCCAAGGGTCCAGAAGATACGTCGAGTCCAGAGGAAAATCCAATACAAGTCCAAAGCAACGTTCCGTGGTCGAGATCCAAACTGTAGCAAGAAGAGATAAGTAACGCCGAGCAGGTCTCTGGTAGAAACAGCTGTGAAGCGCTGAGTGTTTCCTCTCGGCTCCTTTTGAGATGGAAATTGAGGTCACGTGACAGGGCACGTGACCGCACAGGAGCGTCACGTGAGTCCGGACGCCAGCAGTGATTGGTGTTGCCCAGTGTGTGGACGTCGGACGCCGGCTTCGTCGGCAGACGAAGAACCCGTGACTAATCACGTGATCACCTGAGCGAGACGCGATCGGGTTCTCCCGTGCGCGGGAGCTGGAGCCGACGGCCCCGGAGCCGTCGGGCATGGACGAGACGCCAGGGCAAGCGCCAACATGGAAATGGGCGGAAGGAGGTGGTCCCGCCCCCTCTGACATCCCGCCTGCAGTGTCTTCCCCGTTGGTGTGGGTGGTGGGTATGAGAACGGATGGTGTCGGGTAAGTGTCGGAAGGAGGGCAAGATTGAGGACGTGACAACCTGGCTGACAAACTTGCCAACCCTGCAGGTCAATGAACACTATAAGCTATGACAATGCAGATAATACCGCCCCCTAGCCCCTCCATCTTGCACTTCAGGATGGACCTGCGGACCCTACTCATAAAAAAAAAACTGCATCCCTCCAATCAATCACTCTACTCAACCCTTCTTCTCACACCTCTGGAGAGCCCTCTAATTTAGTTTTGAAATAATTTAGTTTTGAAGTCCAATATTGGCTATATGTAACATAACATTTAAGAAGCACCATTGGCCAGTCAAAACTCTTGTTTTTTTCCTTCCTTTGCCATTAGCCATATACATGCCCTTACAAGGAAGGTGAAGCTTGGACTCCACTATGAATGTAATTTAATGTAATGTTTTCCTTTGGCATGACACCAATTCTTCCTTGAATGTATTGTCTCCAAAAAGTAATTGCTCAGCCCTAGCCATCTGGCCATTTGTTAATTGCATTTTTTGCTGCAGTTTTGTTTCCCCAAAAACACTTTATTACACCATAGTAAATAGGACCGAACTAACATCACAATATAAGGTCAAAGCCCAGCTTCTCCAAGAACAGAACACATATACATGACTATACCAGTCTTAGATTGAACTCTCCCTGGCTCAAAACTCGTCATCTCTGGAGACCAACGCACCTTCAAAAGCCATGACCTTGCCGGACTGAAAAAACATTATTGGCACAGTATGACACATCTAGGAAAAATGCCTTGTGTTCCTATGTAGCCTACCTCTGCAACAGGTTACCAGTGTACACGAGGCCACTCCATCCTACACTTCAGGAAGGGCTTGAGAACCAATCGCTGGCCATTAATGTGCAGTGCTCATGTCTTTGTAACATAACAAGCACAAACCTAGCTGACAAAGAATGTTTACTGCACTTGTAATCAACGTCTTCTGGCATCGAAGATTCTCGATAGAGCCAGGTGGTGTATTTTGCCTCTGCCAGGGATGAACCAGACTCTGTGGGAGAAAGTGGAAACAGGGAAGACAAAGAAAGGCGGGAGAGTCCTGAGCGACAAGGATTGCATCTTTGACAGCTCAGAGACTCCACATTGCTCTAGGACTTCAAAAATGCATTGGCTCCCAGTAGTGGCCGGTATTATTTTGAAACCGCTCACATTTGCACATGGAGCCTTATATGGAAAAGTGCATAGATAATTAAAAAATAAGCTCAAGTGGTGCCAACCCAGCAGATATCTTTGCTCATGCGTAAATGTCTGATTGTATCACCACGTTTCAAGTGCGCAAAAGCCTTTGTGTGTTCTTTTCAAGTGCAGGTTGCACCACTCAGGGAAAACTCTTCTGGAAGAGGCTCAGAGGACGGATCAATTGCTTACCATTTGTAAGTGGTTGAAGGTTCCTCTTTTTCAATAATACATAAAGTACGTTTGCTCTTGTAGTCTGTTTTGGTTTTGACAGTACAGTGATATCTGTTGCGGCATGCGGAATACAGCCAAATATCTGGTTTCAAAGTAAATAAAACCAAGTCGATTTTGTTCCCCCTACAGGGGTCCGCAGAGACAAATGAAGTTAAATACTCCTCACTGGGTCTTACGATTGAACATTGTAAGCTGAAATATCTAGGCATACGAATTACAAGAAAGCTAGAAGACCTATATGAAGCCAACTTCCCAATCCTTCTTCAGAGTTTCCATGCAGACTTTACTAGATGGAACAAACTGACAATATCCTGGCTGGGACGGCTCAATGCAATAAAAATGATCTGTTTCCCACGGTTCTTATATCCCTTTCAAATGCTCCCTATCAAGTTGCCAGGACACTTCTTCATGGAAGTCAAGAGAAGAAAGACATAATTGCATACGATACCCTGACATTATCTAAAGACAAGGGCGGGCTGGGTCTCCCGAATCTAAGGAAATATTATGAGGCAGCCCAACTACGGTTGTTAATTCCCCATCTTCGTAATCAAAAAACCCCAGTGGATCTCAATGGACAACCACTATCTATCCCCGGCCACGGTCTCGGAGTGGTTGTGGGCCCCAAGGAGGAAACTCTTAAATAGATTAAAAGAACACCCGATACTAGAGACCATATGGGAAAGGAGGGAGGGCACAGCGATGAGGAACATTTCCACATCGCCATCACCGTTGAGCCACCTGTGGTCCCCGGGTATTAATGAACATATCCCTAACGTAGAGAGATTTCAAACATGGTATGAAGCGGGTTTGGAGAGAGTGGGCCAACTCTTGAAAAACAACTCCTTCATCACTCTCCCAGAGCTAGTAGAGGCCCTGGGAATAGGTGTGCTGTCTACCTTCCAATTTCTGCAGATTAAGGGCATCCTGACGAAAGCAGAGTGGAAGGATAAACTGAAGAGGGAACTTACCCCCCTTTGAAATGCTATTAAACTCCAGAACAGAGATGAAGGGTCTAATATCAGCGGTGTACAAAGAATTGGTAGAGGCAGGTAAGGGAACTATGGAGCCCCTGAGAAGGAAAAGGGAGAGAGATTTAGGTGACCATATTGATCCAGACACGTGGGGGAAAATGTGCCGAGCGGCGCCTCAAACATTTACATCAAGTCAGTACAAACTGCACGCTATCCAACTACTACACCAGTGGCAGTATGACCCACACAGACTCTCCAAAATGTATCAGTCAGCTAGCCCACTATGTTGGTGTGAATGTGGTGAAGCTGCGGATTGTTGGCACATGTGGTGGGGATGTCCCTGGATTAAGGTTTATTGGGACGAGGTCCTGGGATGGATCAGAGACCTAGATGGTGTCCACAGAACTGCAGACCCCTACCTCAATTTGTTTGGCTTTGAGAAGTATGAGGATGAATGGAGAAGGATTAAAGGTCTGGTCACACAGCTGTTGCTAGCTGCCCGGGCTTTGCTGGCTATGAAGTGGAAATCCACAACAATCCTGAGCGAGCGTGAATGGGTTAATGTAGCATGGAAATAATAACATCATCCCTACACGGGAGATCCAGGCAATGTGATACTCTGTGGATGGACTTCACAAACAAATGAGAGAATGAGGGACGGGAACGGTCACTTCAAAGACTTGCAGACTGAGGTTGTTTGAGTACACAAGGTTTATGTTTGAATTTTCATTGAAAAGTCCTCAACTTTGTTCTGTAATCAAATGCTTGTATTTTTTCTTGTGACCTGTTTGTATAAAAATCGAATAAAATAAAATAAAAAAAACAACAAAAAAAACATGCCGGACCATCTGAACATGGTGGTTAATACAGCTTCTTACGGGTGTAAAACCCCTCATTTGAAAACCTCACAGAAAAGCAATCATGCTTACTTACGCCAGTGAGTAAGCGTAGTGATTGCAGTACTGTCCCCAACACAGATATCGGCAATGTCTACCCAATAAGAGCAGAAGGTGGAAATGCGTTTCAGAACAAATTGAGTTTAGATGACAAAATACCAGTGTCCATTGTACAGGAGAATGGCAGTGGGAATAATCTGGCATTGGCTCCTCCTAGATCTACCATGGGGCTTAAACCTGCTCAAGTGATATCGGATCAAACGATGCTATGTGTATCTCACTCGCCCAGGGTTCCCTGCACTGATGATAAAGTGCTAGCAACCATGTCTCCAGACCAGCGAGTGCTGGACATATCTCTCCATGCAAGCATCAATGAGATTTCCCAGAGCATGAATGACACCTTAGCAACTAATCAATATGAGAGGTGCTCTATGGACTCGCCGAGTCAATTATATATGCGCAACTGACTCTGCGTAGACAACTATTGTCACAAGCTAAGTCTCCAGAATGCCGTACAAGTAATAATGCTATGCTGGAAAATATGCTAACAGCAATGAACACTACAATATCGAGTTTGCTCAAATTATATGAGACATTAGATTCGAAAATATCATGTCAGTCAGCACAAATACAATCAATAGCTGACTGGATTGAGCAACAAAGCCCTATGCGTAAGAGTGAACGTATGATGGTGGCTGCTCCCAAATCAACAGATCCAGGTCTTACACATCTGGTTTACAAGAAAGTGATCAGCAAATAACAGCTTTACCAACTGCTGTTCCTCAATTTCACCAAGTCATTCGGCCTGTGAGTGATGGTTGGCATAATAAATCAGTAGTTAAAATAAATGACTCTTGGATTAGTGTGGAAGCTGATCAACCTGAAATGTCAACTGATAATGAAGTAAACCCATTTGATACATTTACTGCTCCAACAGCTAAGAGGGGGAAACACACATCATATAAACACACATCGAATCCTTTGCCAATTGATCACAAAAAAAACATGCATGCTACAAAATCAGACAATTTTAACAGCGCAAAACCTTTTATTCGAGCCATATGCAAGGCATTGAAGAGCCCTAAGAAGGGCAAGAATTCTCCTACGCTGACATGTGACACGGCAGACAAGAACAAAGCATTACCTGCCATATCTTTAAATCCATCCATAGAGCATTCCCTGACACATGAACCATTAAATGAACTAATTGCAGTAATCGAAGAAGACACACTTAAACACCCAGCAAAAATAACTGCATTGCCAGTACCTATACCAATCAGATCAGAAAGTCAAGAAACTAGAACAATAGATATCAAAAAGGAAGTTGATGCATACCTGTTTGAACGTACCCAAAACTAAATGTTAAAGAATACCCAAAAGATCGACCTCATGATATTAGATCTGATATATCATGTAAGGAAGGGTCACAAACACGCTTGCAAATGATGCAATATGCTCAGATAGTAGCACAATCAGGAACCCCTAGCTTTACCTCGAACGTGAGATCTACCATAGATAAGTTGCAAAACAGGAAAAATTTGAAAAACAACAAAAGCTTGGTAAATGACCACATAAAAACAAATAAGGGGAAACATGCTAGAAATACTCCAACCCTGATAATGAAATGTCGAGACCAGCCGGACAATAATTATGATCTGTCCAGAACTAGTGTACTAAATATATTTTCAGATGTACCAGCTGTTTCAACCATTGACATTGAGCAGGTTGAATTCTTGGATGACAATGATTTATCCATTGCATGACTCTGGATACCCTCTGGCCTAGTTTTAAATGCTATTTGGAATGCAAAAATTGAGCTTTTTAGATTAGGCTTCATTATAGCACAAGATCCAGAAGTGAGAAAACTTGCATTACAGATCAATGAGAGGGTGCCATGTACCACTACTTGTACGTGTGCACATGTAAATTCCATTAACCAGATACAAGAGAGGGCATAACCACCAGCCGAGAATCCTTGCACTCATTTTCGCCTGGTGATTTGGAATGCCCGCGGGAATCATCATTTACAATCAAGCAATGTAAATCACTTAAATGGTTTTGATATTGTGGCCTTACAGGAAACATGGCTTACAACATCACCAGTATGGGGCAATCATGAACTAATATTATTACCGGCAAAAACAGCCGTTAGAGGCCGACCCACATCATGCTTGATGATAGCTGTAAAAATGAGCTCTGGGCTGTCCATCTTGCCATGGGCCTCTTCTAATAACTTCATGAAATTAGTCCAGATAAGTTGGTCTGATCAGAAAATAGCCCTTTTGAACATCTATAGGAATCCTGTGGGGATCACGGAAGATATCTTTTACAGCACATTAACCTCATTGCTTGAGACCATTTTATTGACTGTGGGCATTGCAACAATAATCATTGTTGGAGACTTAAATTTGGATTGCATCAACTTAACATCTAAAAATAAACGGTTGGATACAACTAGATGGCTAAAATATATGAAATCTAGAAACATTAGGATGGGAAATGGTGCGGTAGCAGGTGATGTCCCGGCACAAAGTACATGGCAGAGAGGAGCCTCACAGAGTATCATTGATTACATATATCTAGAGGAGTGCCTCTTCAATGCAGTATATACATTTGAAATACTTCAACAGCCCCACAGTGATCACAACCTGTTATCCCTATCCTGGAAATGGCAGACAAAAACGAATAATCTGTTACCTGAGTTCTATACGCCTTCTTTCATTGTAAACAAAGCAAGAACTCACTTTCGCTGGTCGAGTAATGAGTTGTCATCACTCAATACTAAATTGATCCAGTGTAACCTAAATCAATCTACAAAACAATACACAGAAATCTTGGATGATTTTAAGTCTCTGATCAAGGCAGGTACCAAAGCTTTCCATCATACACATTGCTTTGATGAAGAGATGCGAGCTAGAAAGTGCGCATGGAGAAAGGAAAAAAAGAACATTATGAGACTGCCAAGCGAAGTCCTCTAAATGCCAATATCATAATTGGGTGAGAGGTAGACGAGGTTAGTGGTTTCAATTAGATAGTAAGGCTATGCTGGAATCCTTTCAGAATAAAAATACTGCACAAATTTGGCACTTATTAAATAATACCAATACTAACATTAAAAAAGAAAGTCAAATAACTGGTGTAACTGAATCTGAGTGGCTTAAACACTATACCACCTTGTACGCTGACCCAGCATTTGATAGCATAAATCTTAACCACCATCCAAATAACATCTGGAGCCTACTGTAGAAGATATTGAAGATCTGATAAAGAAACTGAGTGGGTCAAGAGCCACGGGCCATGATGGCCTTAGCAACCTCATGTTTAAAACACATTTCCAAAGCTGGGTTGCAATTCTGTATAAAATCTTTCAAGATACTCTAAACACGCGCTCACTTCTCCAGTCATGGTGCAAATCGCTGATTGTTCCTATTTTTAAAAAAGGCGACCACTCAGTGGCATCCAACTATGGGCCTATAGCCTTGTTGGATGCGCCTGGGAAGGTATTTTCACGTATCGTGCTGCGTCATTTTAATACATAGAAGCAGTCACATGACCAACGAGACCCATTTAAAACTGGGTTTGTGGCCGGTATGGGGACAGGAGTGAACCTGCTTTGCCTTAATGCCATGAAGGCCCAAGCATTTACAACAAGACAACCTGTTTACTTTTCGTTTATTGATTTGTATGCAGCATTTGATTCTGTGTCCCGTATTCTTCTCATGGCCAAACTCAAAAAAGCAGGCTGTCCACCTACTCTGTAGGATATAATCTATGCCTTACAGTCAGACACATCGGTCCAAATAAGACTTATAACCGAGGGTTTGCTGTCCAAGTCCATTCACACAGCGCGGGGGCTGAAGCAGGGTTGCGCTCTAGCTTCAGCCCTGTTAAATTTTTTCACTCATGATGCAAAGGACATATTCAACAATGTTGCTCATGATTTGCCCAAATTAAATGGTATACCTGTATCAGCTCTATCCCATGCAGATGACATAGTATTCATTTCCAAAACACCAATGGGACTCTAGAAATGATTGAACAGACTACAGAACTATTTTTTAAAAAATCAATTGATGATCAATTTTCAGAAAACTCAAATTTGAGTGTGCAACGCTGGTAAAACAAAGTGTGGCAAAATGGTGTGGACCACAGAAAAAGACTGGTTAGAAGTGGTGATTAACTAGCCTTATCTGGGGATCATTATCGATCGAGGAACTCATAATAAACTCATTTTGAAAATCTTGATCTAAGATTAATAGCAGCTATATCACAGACCAAGATCATCCTACATAGGTATGGTAAGTTTTCAGTAATGTCGGCTGTATCATATTACAAACAGAAGGTCACACCAGTTATATTATATGGAATGGACGCCAGTGCCATTCCGCTGACACAATTTTTTGAACAACTAGAAGGGAAATACTGGCGACAATGATTAAACCTGCCTCAATGCGTACCTGTCGCTCTAGTCCGTTATGAACTAGGCTTAACTTATCTGAATGCACTATATCAATGGCGACTGTGTGCAATGTGTAGGAAATGCTTGACTTGTCCACAGAATAATATACCTTGCTCAAAATGTTGTCAGAATATATATTGAACTCCAAGAAATCGTTCCCCAATTAATGGATTATGACTATCTGTAGTATATTGGCTAATGCAGATGTCACTATTGAAATCTTAATATCCGACCCGCAACATGCCAAAAACAAAGTATATCTGATGGACTGGATAAATACACGGGCAAAGTGTCTAAACATATAAGAACTTTACAAATAATCCATTTGCAATAAAAAGATTGGGGGAAATTGAGTCCTATTTATACCAATCTCCATCTCCTGCTACTCGTTCTGCTATTCTTCGTTTCAGATTACATCCTTTGCCAACTCAAGACCTTATGGCCCAGAGACGCATATTACAAGCAGATGAGAATTTCTGTCGGCATTGTAAGAATTTCAACTCTAAAGAAACATTGAAGCATTTAATTATGAGTTGTCCAGCATTAATACACATAAGACAGAAATACTTTGCACAGCACTATTCCTATTTAGGACTAATTGTTCCAGACATGCAATGGCAAATATTACTATGTACTCTATTAATTAGTATAAGAATATCTACGATCAAATTTTTATCTGCTTTAGCGTTATATGATTAGATGTAAGCACAGACTGAGTGAGAGACATCCACTATTGTTTGATATCTGGTTCCCAGCTTCTATTACTCGTAGCTGTGGTGTTCGCTGAGAATATGTAAATGGTATAAAAGTCTACTTATCAGGTATTAGCACCGATTAAGCCCTTTATTTTTTTCGTGACTCTAGGTGTACTATCTCAACGATAAGTATCATTTCTAATGTGATAACCCACTCTCATTGATATGAAGTGAACATGAGTATGGCTCCCGTTCAGTCAGTGCACGTTAGTATAATTCTCTGTAGTTTGGTTTCATTTTGACTTGGTATGATTGTTTTATTTTGGGTTGGAATTTTTAAGTGTGCACCTATCCTCATTCTATGATTTTGATTTGGTGTATTGTCTGATCTTGTCTAGCAATTGGTTTTGAATTATCAGAATTTTACTGAAATTCTATGACATAGCAAATCAACAAGCATCGTATGTTCATATGAGTTGGTTTGCATGTCAAAAACTGATTTTTCAAATGTTTTATGAGAAAATATTATTGGTTTTAATGTATTTAACAAGTTAAATGAATTGTCGAAAGTAAATTGAAAAGTTCATTAATTCAGCTGAAGCAATAAAAAAAAAGAAAAGCTGCTGCCTCGACGCCATTGTTCACCCTTTTCTTCAAGGGATCTCGACGATCCGTGGCTCCTGCCTTAAAGGGAGTTCACTCAAGAAGGATCTGTCCACGACCCGACGTCGAACTCTGCTAAACCAGGTACAATGGGGTAGTAGAACATTTGAGGAAGGAAATAAGACTCTGCTAAACAATATATGGACTGGGCTTGCCAATATACTTTATTTACAGGTTGCCGAAGGTGGGGGGATCCTCACACAGAACTGCAAGGCATACATTAGTTTTAAAAAATTGATTAGCAGAATTTGCTAATTAAAACTTTTTTGATTAGCAAACAAACATATTTGATTAGCAATTTCGTACTAACATTTAATGTCACCAGAATTAGTTGTACCCCAAGACATAACACTAGCAAGAATGCAGAAATGATTTCTATGTACCTCTGAAGTATAACATTAGTGCAATGTCTGTAAAATGTAAAGGTTTATTGCATGAATGGACAAACAAATGATAAAGAAAGCTCTAAAAACGTTTTTCAGTTCAAGGCTCTGTGTAGCTGGGTTATGCAGTCAGTGTTGCAGCACAGTGCTGCTTTAACTGGAAAATGAAATGGTCTTGGTAATTGTCACAAGTCTCGCTGTCATGATGCCTACCCCCGGGGACCCAGACCACGTCCAGCAACCCCGGAAGCAGGCACCAAGTTATCCTTAGCAAGCCCAACAACCCCTGCTAGGGGCTATTTGGGTCCAGTCCTGGCGCCTATGGCGCCAGGCTCATATGGAGAGTCAGTCCTGGCGCCATAGGCGCCAGGCTCATAGATTAAAACTTACCTGATGCAGACCATGCTGCAAACTTACCTGATGCAGACCATGCTGCAAGAGCTCCAAGCCAAAAGAGGCTTGGAAGGGACTACTTTACTTAGGGACTATCTTTTTACTCGGGCGGGGCTGGGGAGGAATACTTACATGGGACTACTTTGGAGGCTTTTTAAACCACGCCCGAAGAGCAGCACACGCTTCGCATTATTCTGCATCCAGCAGCGTAACGCTCACCGTGCCTGCAAGTCTGCATCCAGCCTTCTGCCACGCCCGCCTCGAGTTTGGAGCTCCTAGAAAAAGGGAGAAAGAAGGAGAAAAGGTTAGAATACCTTTAATCCTTACCTGAATTCCCGATCCATCGCGCCTTCGAGCTGGAAGAAAGAAGTTATTTTATGTGTGTCGCCTCGCCTGATGCAGCGCCGCGCTGAACTCACCGGCCTTCGCAGCATCTTCACATTCCACCGCATCCTCCTGCATGTTCCCGCCGCACTCCGGCACCTAAGGAGAAGACAAGAACAGCAAGGTGAGCTAAGGGAATACACAGAGGAATATTAGTTACCCCTCGATAGACTTACCTGATTTTACCACCGGGGGAACTATTTCTCTTCACGGGTCGGCGCAGCTTCCACTGCATCTTCACCGAACCGTGGCCCCTAAGGGGAAACAAAAGGACAGCAAGGTGAAACAAAGGGACTAACAAGGGGAACCCTCCTCACCACAATAGACTTACCTGATTTTACCACTGGAGGTATTATTCCCCAAGACTTCATACTTTCTCTCATCGCCTGAATAAGGGAGAAAGCAACAGGTTACATATTGACTTTATTTAATTGAACTGTGTTGGAAAATACAAATCCTTACCTGAATACTACCGGTTGCCACGAGGAACTCTTCATTAGGGTCAAGCTGCAACCTGCAAGGAATCGGACAAGAGTGAAAGTCAGGCATTTGAACTCTTACGAACTTTATACTTACGGCGTCTTGCCGGGAATCTCGGAATCAATATTGTTCTGGAACTCACCAATTCCTTCGAGCCAGTGAAGCAACTGGTTATCAACGCGCCCCTGCGCTCAATGCAGGATGGAGAGCTCATCTTTTCAAACCATCAGACCAATATTCCTACGGGCCAAGCAAACAAAGCTAGGTGGACCAGTCCAGTCCGTCATCTCGGCCCTACGTGTCACATTGGTGGAGACCGCAGCTGTCCAGTTCCGATCGACGCCTCTGTGGGAGCCAGGTGAGCGTAACAGAACGCGAAGCCTACCCACAAATTCCCACCCGGGCGTTATGGATACCTCAGGGACTGACCAATTGGCCCAATTACTAGGGGTACTGAGGGCTGAAGTGCATTCCGCCCGTCAAGAAACCAATGCTCTTAGGAGAGAACTGATTTTGTCAAAAGAGCGAACTGATGACCTTGCTAGGCAACTATTGCAAAGCCAGGCTGGACAAGCACCCCTACCTGGTTCCGGGGGAAATCCAGCTCCTGTGTTATCAAGTAACCCTGTGCAGATAAACCTACCAGGAAATATTCCTTTAGCTCCACCCGAAAGCTTTGCCGGAGATCCCAAAAGGTTTGCTGTGTTTATGAACAAATGCCGCTTGCACTTTTTATGCAGACCTGGAGCCTTCCCAAATGATCAAGCCAAGGTAGCCTTTGTATTGTCATATCTCAGCGGCAGTGCAGCTGATTGGTCAATTCCACCAGTTACTCAGGATGACCCAATTCTTCAGGATTTTCAGGACTTTCAAACAATCATGGAAAGACTATTTGCCCGGCACTCCCAAGGACAGGCCCTGGATAACGAACTTTTGTCCCTACGACAGGGTAACCAGGACCTTCTATCCTACATCGCAACCTTTAATAGGTTGATAGTGGAAACTGGATGGCCTGAGGTAAAACAAATCACGTTATTTCATCGAGGGCTTTGAGGAGAACTCAAGGATGTCTTGGTTCAAGTCGTGAACCCACCTCAAGACTGCGCTCAATATATAGTCTTAGTGGTCCAGTTAGATCACAGACTTCAGAACAGAAAGGCTGATCGAGCCAAGTTTGAGAATCGGGTGTTGGTCAAAACCCACGCTAACCCCAAAGGAGCAGATGCTTCATGTCCCATGCAAATCGGAGGGGTTAAAGGATCCTTAACCCAGAAGGAAAGAGAAAGGAGACAGCAAATGCAATTGTGTCTATATTGTGGAACTTCTGGGCATTTTCTACGGGATTGCCTTGTAAAACCACCCAAGAAGGTGGTAGGAGCTGCTGATAATAGCCATATGGAGTCAGACTCGGGAAACGACCACGCCCGACAAGCATAGAGGTCCGCTTGCCGAGCTTGAAGAAGGATACTCAGACCTTGCATTTCATCATACCAATGGTCCTCGTAGATCCATGGCAGCCATCGCGTATGCACGCAGTAAGGGCATACATTGATAGCGGGGCCATAGGAAATTATGTGGACTATGAATTGGCTTCCAGGATGAATCTACCTCTCTGCTGAAAAACCACCTCAGATGTCATCACCACAGTCGAAGGAACTGAAATTGCCTCTGGGCCTGTAACTCATTCCATCGCAGAGATGACACTATTGGGTCAGGATGGGCATCGAGAGACTATTGTGTTTGATCTAATCAAAGCCCCACAGTTCCAAATAATACTGGGGATACCTTGGTTTGAAACACATAATCCTTGTATTGATTGGCGAGAGAAGAGAATAACCTTCCCGGATTGTGCACAAACCTGTTACCCAAAGAAAAGTCAGAACGCAGGCCTGGCCACAGTAACCACAGCAGTCATGCAACTACCTCCAGAATACCAAGAAATCCAGGATGTCTTCCAAAAAGGACAGGGAAACACCTTACCTCCTCACAGATCGTACAATTGTCAAATTGATCTCATACCCGGTGCACAACCCCCTTGTAGCAGGATCTATGCCCTTACGGAACCTGAGAACCTTCACCTACGACAATACTTAGACCAGTACCTTGCCAATGGCTTTATTCGCCCATCCAAGTCCCCTGCATCTTCAGCTTTGTTCTTCGTGCCCAAAAACGAAGGTGACCTCAGAACGTGCATAGACTACCCCGCATTGAACCAGATAACTGTTAAGAACCGAAACCCATTGCCTCTGATCCCTGAACTACTAGACCAAGTGAAGGACGCTTGTATATACACTAAATTAGATCACCGGGGGGCATACCATCTGGTACGTGTAAAAGAAGGCGACGAATGGAAGACTGCTTTCCGCACTAAGTATGGGTTATTCGAATACCAGGTGATGCCTTTCGGGTTGTGCAATGCACCAGCAGCCTTCCAATACTTCATGAACGATGTCCTTCGTGAACTCATTGACGTTTGTGTTGTCGTATATATCGATGATATTCTAGTATACTCCTCTTCAGAATCTGAACATGTGAAGCACGTCCGAGCAGTCCTTGAGAAATTGCGCCAGCACAAACTATATGCAAAACTGGAAAAATGCATTTTTCATGGCACAGAAGTTGAATTCCTTGGGTTTATCCTGACCCCAAAGGGAGTCCGAATGGACTCACGAAAGGTGCACGCAATACTTAAATGGCCATCACCAAGTTAAGTTAAAGGAGTACAAAGCATGCTCGGCTTTGCCAATTTCTACCGCAGATTCATCCCAGATTTTTCACATGTTGTACATCCCATCACAGCACTCTTGCGAAAAAATAAGCGCTTTATGTGGACTGAAGAAGCTGAAAATGCCTTCCAAGAGCTGAAAGCGAAATTCACGTCTGCACCTGTATTAAAGCACCCGCACCCTGAACTTCCATACATAGTGGAAACCGATGAATCCAGTCTAGCCATGGGAGCTGTCCTGTCTCAAAAGGACCCTGAAACTGGCCAGCTTCATCCAGTAGCATTTTGGTCCAGAAAGTTCTCGGTACCCGAGTTAAACTATGCGGTTACCGACAAGGAGTTATTAGCCATTAAATCCGCCTTCAAGGCTTGGCGGCACTATCTTCTCGGTGCCAGGCATACCATTACTGTGATCACCGATCACCGGAACTTACAGTATTTAAAGACAGCCAAGGCCCAATCGTCATGTCAACTCCGATGGGCATTGTTCTCTGCCGAGTTTGATTTCGTAATAACCTATCGACCAGGTTGTAAGAATGGTAAAGCAGACGCCTTATCCCGAATAGGGATGGAAGAGGCAGAAGTGAACCCAGAACCAGTACCTATAATTTCCGAACAAAGAATTCTTGGCATGACTACTCTACAGACACTAAAGGACATTCAGGTAAAGATCCAGCAACTCTTTGATCCTACAGCCCTGCAGGACTGGGTAAAAAAAGGCCCGGACTACTCTGTCACCAATGATCTGCCTTATTACCAAGGGCGGCTATTTCTGCCACACAAGGAACTACAAGAGCTAGTCATTTCCCGTTATCATAATACCCTAATGGAGGGGCACCCAGGTATTGCAAAAACTGAAGCTAAAATTAAAAGACAATTCTGGTGGCCCACCTGGCGAAAGGATATTAAATAATTTGTGATGTCTTGTGGCATTTGCGCCCAAAACAAAAGTCAAAAGAAAAAAACAGCTGGACTCTTACAACCTTTAGACATTCCGCCTACACCATGGCACACCTTATCGTTAGACTTTATTACTGATCTACCCCCATGCAATGGATTTAACACCATTCTAGTTATTGTGGATCTTTTTTCCAAGATGGCCCACTTTATTCCTTTAAAGGGATTACCTTCAGCTTCAATCCTGGCCAAGGAGTTCCTCGAAAACATTGTTCGCATACACGGATTTCCCTCCATATTGGTCTCTGACCAGGGCAGTCAATTCATTTAACATTTTTGGAAAATATTCTGTCAATTGGCGCAAATCGATGTGAGGTTATCGACCAGTCACCACCCCCAGAACGATGGGCAAACGGAGAGGACCAACCAGACTCTCGAACAATACCTGCGTTGTATGTTACATCAGACTGAGAGTAATTGGAAACACATTCTTTGGATCGCCGAATATGCATACAATAATTCAGTACACTCTGGAACTGGACAAAGCCCCTTTTATACCTTATATGGGCACCATCCTCGAACCTCAGACCTTGACTCACCCCAACACATAGAAATGCCCGCAGTAGACCATCTGCACGCTATGATTACACAAGCCTTTAAGGAAGCAACTACACACTTAAAACAGGCGAAATACAAGAAAGATGCTGATCGGCATAAAAGTGATACTCCACAATACAAGATAGGGGACCAAGCATGGTTAACCACAAAACATATCCCTCTAAAGGGAACACAGACCTTTAACCCCAGATATTTGGGACCTTACTCTATTAAGGCCATTATCAACCCGGTGGCTGTCAAGTTGGACTTACCTGCTAATATGCGAATTCACCCCGTCTTTCATGTGTCACTTTTGAAGCCAGTGCAACCAGGGACAAGACTAACCAAGCCACCAGACCCTATCCTTGTAGACGGAGAACCCGAATTTGAAGTTAAGAACATCCTGGACTCCAAGCTGATAAAGTCAAAACTCTTTTATTTAATCGACTGGAAATGTTACGGACCACAGGAAAGGTCATGGGAACCTAGTGACCATGTTCATGCACCCCGATTGGTGAAAAAATTCCACCGAAATTTCCCAGACAAACCGAAACCACAAGGAAGAACGACTTTAGGAGGGGCCTTGGGGGGGGGGGGGTGCTGTCATGATGCCTACCCCCAGGGACCCAGATCACGTCCAGCAACCCCGGAAGCAGGCATCAAGTTATCCTAAGCAAGCCCAACAACCCCTGCTAGGGGCTATTTGGGTCCAGTCCTGGCGCCTATGGCGCCAGGCTCATATGGAGAGTCAGTCCTGGCGCCATAGGCGCCAGGCTCATAGATTAAAACTTACCTGATGCAGACCATGCTGCAAACTTACCTGATGCAGACCATGCTGCAAGAGCTCCAAGCCAAAAGAGGCTTGGAAGGGACTACTTTACTTAGGGACTATCTTTTTACTCGGGCGGGGCTGGGGAGGAATACTTACCTGGGACTACTTTGGAGGCTTTTTAAACCACGCCCGAAGAGCAGCACACGCTTCGCGTTATTCTGCATCCAGCAGCGTAACGCTCACCGTGCCTGCAAGTCTGCATCCAGCCTTCTGCCACGCCCACCTCGAGTTTGGAGCTCCTAGAAAAAGGGAGAAAGAAGGAGAAAATGTTAGAACAAGAGCAATACCTTTAATCCTTACCTGAATTCCCGATCCATCGTGCCTTCGAGCTGGAAGAAAGAAGTTATTTTATGCGGGTCGCCTCGCCTGCTGCAGCCCTGCGCTGAACTCACCGGCCTTCGCAGCATCTTCACATTCCACCGTATCCTCCTGCATGTTCCCGCCGCACTCCGGCCACACTCCGGCACCTAAGGAGAAGACAAGAACAGCAAGGTGAGCTAAGGGAATACACAGAGGAATATTAGTTACCCCCCATAGACTTACCTGATTTTACCACCGGGGGTACTATTTCTCTTCACGGGTCGGCGCAGCTTCCACTGCATCTTCGCCGAACCCCGGCCCCTAAGGGGAAACAAAAGGACAGCAAGGTGAAACAAAGGGACTAATAAGGGGAACCCTCCTCACCACAATAGACTTACCTGATTTTACCGCCAGAGGTATTATTCCCCAAGACTTCATACTTTCTCTCAGCGCCTGAATAAGGGAGAAAGCAACAGGTTACATATTGACTTTATTTTATCGAACTGTGTTGGAAAATACAAATCCTTACCAGAATACTACCGGTTGCCACGAGGAACTCTTCATTAGGGTCAAGCTGCAACCTGCAAGGAATCGGACAAGAGTGAAAGTCAGGCATTTGAACTCTTATGAACTTTATACTTACGGCGTCTTGCCGGGAATCTCGGAATCAATATTGTTCTGGAACTCACCAATTCCTTCGAGCCAGTGAAGCAACTGGTTATCAACGCGCCCCTGCGCTCAATGCAGGATGGGGAGCTCATCTTTTCAAACCATCAGAAGAATATTCCTAGGGGCTAAGCAAACAAAGCTAGGTGGGCCAGTCCAGTCCGTCATCTCGGCCCTAGGCGTCACATTGGTGGAGACCGCAGCTGTCCAGTTCCGATCGACGCCTCTGTGGGAGCCAGGTGAGCGTAACACTCTCCCCTTCTCACCTGTCTTTCCTGTTTGCTTGCGACCTTCTTTTGTGACTTCCTCCGCACGGTCCAGGATTTAAATAAGCCCGCGCGCGGGTCTTCGGATTCCAGCGTGCTTCGTTCTGATAGTCCACGAAGGAACCAGGAAGGAACAATGTCCGCGTGCGGAGGCACGGAAATCGTGACTCTAGCACGGGCGGAAATCCAGGAAAGTTCGGTAAGTTTGAGAGATGAAAGGAAAGGAGGAGGTATCAAGGAACTGGGAATAGAGAGATCAGGAAAATAGCCCCGAGCGAACTCCGGCAGCACACGTCCAGCTACGGCGAGCAGTAGCATTGAGATGCGCAGAGCCGCGGGGGCATGTCTGTTTTGTAGAACGTAGAGCGTGTAGCGCAGAGACTGGCAAGCAGCGTTCCGCATCAAGAGGCCATGTTGGAAGAATTACTGAGTTCAATCCCCTAGTTGTCAGGGACCACGAAGTCCAGAAGGGACGCAGACGGCGGTTCATGACAGGTAATATTTCTTTGCACCTAGTTATTCATGCACAATAAAAGCTACAGCTTTACTTCTGATCAGGCAGTTATAACAGTAGTTTCTTCCTGTGGTACTACTTGCATTACTGGTCCAAACATATCCATGGAGCTGCATGGGTGAAAGCAGGTGCAGAAGGTCGGTTTCCTATTTTTTGTTGCAAGTATTTGTACTCACAATTTTTATTTTTTGGGAGTTTTTGCCTTTCTTTAGGGAGCAAACGTGGCTGATAAACCCCTTATCTGTAGGGCTGAGGCCACTGACACTGCCTAAGGATAACATGCACATTTCTATTCTTGCCAGCACTGGTGTGGTTGGGTTGGGTCAAATGATTTGCCCAGGATCACATACTTTGGTTAAGCAGTGAAGCCAGAATGTGCCAGCAATTTAAGCAACTTACCTGCCACACACTTCCAAGCTCTAATTAGTACACATTTGTTTTTTGGTTTCAGGAACCTCAATGGTCTTGTTTATTTGCAAAGTACACCCAAAGCAACCTCCTTGGAGTATTTGCACCACCCTGAACAGAAGACTACAAATCTCAGAATGCAAAACCATGTTTGACCTCATGGATGAACTTGGCTTTAAAAAAAATAGCTTTGAGTCACTTTCTGTGCAAATGTGATATTTAAGGCATCTAGCTTCTTTACACGTGTTGAGTTAGCTTTAACGTTAAATCAGTATGAACTCTCGGGTCTCCCATTCACTCTTGCTTCTAAGCACTATTGTGATGCAAGTGCTAACATCCCTGATCACAAATCAAATATTGCAAGTCGTAGTTGCTGCTGACAAGTTTACAGCTGTAATCTCTGTGCCTTTGTTATCTGTGCAGCCAGCCAACAGGAAAGAATACATTATTTAGCTTTCTGCAGGCTTTGTTATCAGTGCAGAGCTGCTTGCTAGCAAAGGGCTGAGCCTAATATTTCCTCACCAAATGGGATAAAGCAGCCCTGCAATTTTAACACAGCATGGTGGCAGAAAGAATTCAAAATATTCTTTCAAATGTGATTGAAAGAATATTTAGAAGGCTTTCAGCCAGCACTGGCTGTGTTTTTAGTGCAGGGCTGAGTGCACCCGAAAAGGTGGTAAAAAATGTATTCCCAGCGCAGCCACTTTCTAACAGCCCAGCAGCAGTAACACATCCTGCTTGCAGAAGGCCTTTGAATAGTCTTCCATTCTCATGATTAAAGCGCTACCTGTGGCACCAAAAACAAAAGACATTTTTTTTTAGACTAAAAAGTTGGGCTAGGCTCCTTAACGCTCCGGCCTGTGTTAGCAAAGTCACAGTGGGAAGGTCCTCTCTGCCTAATCTTCCTCTACAGACAAATTCCAATTCCTACAAAATAGGCAAAAAGCAACTGATTACCAGAGCAATGCACAGGCTCATTATCGGGGGGCTCGAGAATCGACAGGGCCCCTCAGCACCGGCCATAGAATGGAAATAATATTTCTCACACCCGAACAGGCGGGAGAAATATTATTGCCAGCGCAACCACTTGCTACCACACAGCCCTGCAATCGGGGACAACGTCAGGGCCTTTCGACCTTTACAAACAAAAGAGGCCACAAGCCTCTGTGGGCCCAGCAACTGCCCCCATGTTTCCAGTCCGCAAAGCACAGCAAGAAAAGTCTCAATTTGCATTCTAGGGCTTTTAATATGCACTTTACAGTGCTTGCATTACAGTTATGGCTAGTTAGTGTAAAACTTCCTGCTGGCTCTGGCTGCCTGCCTCATGATAAATTTGGCAGCTAACCTCCATGCACCACTGTTTTCACTCTCAGCAGGCAGGCTCGGACTGGCCTATAGGGCAATAGGCCTATGGCCAAACTAAAAACACAAAATGATGGGGTGGGCCAGTTTTTTGGGTCAAAGAGGGCCACTGACTTGGCCAAATAGGCCAGTATGATGAGTTAATTCACTCTGTGGCTGGTCGTTTTGACCAGTGTTGCTGAATACATAGGGTGACCAGGTGTCCCGGTTTTCCCGGGACAGTCTGCGGAAATCACCTTCTGTCCCGGGTTTGCATGGTTGGCTGGCTACAGCCCTGGTTTTGCCGGGACCCGATTTCGAAATCGAGTCCCGGCGCAAGTTGGCCACAGAATTAAATACCGCCTTTAAATGCCCCATCTGATTTTTTGGGATGTAAATATCTATTGAAATACAATCCAATGTGCGGCAGCAGCTTGCGAGCAGGGGGCCAGTAAATGAGTGTTTGCTTTATCAGCAGGTGCTCCTCTTCACCTCTCTGCCTACAGCCCCTCGTCCCGCCCCATTTCGGGGCTTCAGTGGCCGGAACCAGCTATCCTGGCACTCCCCACCCCAGGAGCACCTGCCTGGGCGAGTGCCAGGTGAGGAGGCGTGAAGTTCCGGCTAACGACCCTGCCACAGTGGGCTGGGGGAATTGATGGCTCTATTATTGTGCTGTCCCAGGCTCCACAGGGGAGGGGCAGGCCTTCCCCAGCTCTGCAAAAGCCACTTAAAAACAGCATTAAAATTAAGGCATCGACTACAAAAAGAAAATATAACTGGACGACATAGCCCAAAATTCCCACATCTACAAAAGGCGGGACCTCGGGGGCCAGAATAGGGGATTAAGTAAGGAGCCCCTGCTGATAAAGCAAACACTCATTTACTGGCCCCCACCTCGCAAGCTGCTGCCGCACATTGGATTGTATTTCAATAGATATTTACATCCCAAAAAAGCAGATGGGGCATTTAAAGGCGGTATTTAATTCTGTGGCCAACTTGCGTCGGGACTCGATTTCGAAATCGGGTTGTGGCAAAACCAGGGCTGTAGCCAGCCAACCATGCCAACCCGGGACAGAAGGTGATTTCCGCAGACTGTCCCGGGAAAACCGGGACGCCTGGTCACCCTATGTATTCAGCAACACTGGTCAAAACGACCAGCCACAGTCCTCCCCTCCTCTACAGGAATAACCTTTGGTGCTCCTGTAGAGATTTCCCTAGTGTCCCTTGGGGCCTGGGACCAGTACGCAGAAGTACTGGCTAACATCCCACAGTCCACTCCTAGATTTTTGAGAAGTGGCCTCATGAATGGCCAGCCTTCTACTGGTTTGAGAGACACTGGGGCAAGCATGACAGTATTGGACAGGACCCTGGTCTTGCCAGAGGACTATGTAGGTCCTCCTCTGAGAACTACCAGGTTAGCTGGTGGGCCTCCCAAATTATCTCCTGTAGCACTAGTCACCATCACGATTGTGGACTAGACAGCAAACCTTCCTGTCATGGTTCAGGACAATGTACCTGCTAACATTTTGTTAGGGAACGATCTAGTGGAGTTGGGGTTGATCTCAGATGGTCTCCTCCTGACTGCTGATGCAGTCACTAAGTCACAGGTAACACCGGGTCTGACTGTGAGTTGGGTACCTAAGCCAAAGGGGAGACCCAAGGCAAGAAGGAAGAGCAAGAAGGCCACCCCTGTGAAGGGGGTTCCTTCTCCTCCTGCTGTTTCAACAGCACTCACTGGGATTCATGCTCCGGACGGGCTGGATCCAGTCATAACCTGAGTCTCAACTCCTGAGGGAGAAGAGCCAGAAGATCCTCCTGCGGGAGAGGTGCTCAACCCAGATGACCACTCGACCTTCAATGCCTGCTGGCTGAAGGGGGGCCCTCTAGGGGAGACTTCTGTAAGGGTCAAAGAGAGTGCCACTCTCTCGAGGGTCTAAGGAAACTGGCCCTGGCCCAGGCACAAGGTGAAGTGCCTAGGTCTTTCCAGATTTTTTGGGAGCGTGAGCTCCTTTGTTGTGAGCCCACTAAGCCTGAACCTGGTACCCTCAAGAGGTTGGTGGTACCCCAGGTTTACAGGCCCTTCCTACTGCAGTTGGCACAAGAGGTGCCCTTAGCTGGTCATCTTGGTACCAAGAAGACTAAGCAGAGGCTCTCTGCCCATTTCTACTGGCCCCAGATGGGAGTAGAAGTGGAGTCTGACTGCAGGACCTTCCCAACTTGTCAGTTATCTGGCAAGACTGAAGGCAATGTTTTAGCACCACTGCAGCCGTTGCCAGTGGTTGGCACACCATTTGAGAGGGTGGGCATTGACATTGTCAGTCCCCTTGACCCTCCCACTTCAGGTGGACATCGGTTCATCCTGGTTTTAGTTGATCATGCCACCAGGTACCCTGAGGCTATACCCCTTCAGATTGTAACTGTCAAGGTGGTTGCCAGGGCTCTCCTGGGCATTTGTACTAGGGTTGGATTCCCTAAGGAGGTTGTCTCTGAAGGAGGATCCAACTTCATGTTGAGTTACATGAAAGCGATGTGGAAAGAGTGCAGAGTAATCTACAAGTTCTCCACCTCCTACCATCCTTAGACCAATGGTCTGGTCGAGAGATTTATTAAAACTCTCAAGGGCATGTTGGGAGCCTTGGAAGAGCCATAAGGAGGAAATGGGATCTTCTCCTGCCATGCCTGCTGTTCGCTTACAGAGAGGTACTTTAAGAGGGTGTTGGCTTCAGCCCCTTTGAGTTGCTCTTTGGACATCCTGTGAGGGCGCCCCTTGCCTTAATCAGAGAAGGTTTGGAAGCCACCCCTCCAGGTCCTGCCGAGCAAGTGGGGGATTATGTGTTAGGCCTCAGACGGAGATGATGGGCCAGGCGACAGCGAACCTTAAGGCAAGCGAGGAATTGAACAAATACTGGCATGACCTTAATGCATCACAAGCGGATGTGACTCCAGGTCAGGAGATCTTTCTGATGGAGCCTACCAAGCCTAGAGATTTGGCAGATAAGTGGACTGGACCCTTCCAGATAATCTCCAAGATGGGCGAAGTCAATTATCTGGTTGACATGGGAGTCCCTAGGGTAGCCCCTCAAGTATTCCACGTCAACAGGCTCAAACCTTTCCATAGGCGAGCAGATGTCTCATGCCTCTTGCTAGCTTCAGAGCAAGAAGAGGATGAGAGCGAGCCTCTTCCTTATTTGCTGCATAGCAACCCTTAAGATGGTTCAGTGGAGGGAGTGCATCTCTCTCCAGATCTGACACCAGAGCAGCAGAGGGCCTGCAGGGCTTTGCTCCAGCAGTATGCCCCTGGGTTCTCACTGACACCAGGCCTCAACCCATGGTGCAGGCAAACAATTGACACGGGTGACAGTGTGCCTGTCAAAAGCAGGTGCTACCAAATGTCAGACATGGTTAAGAACCACATCTAGGCTGAGGTCGCCAAGATGTTGGATCTGGGTGTTCTTGAACCCTCAACCAGTCCCTGGTCCAGTCCAGTGGTCCTTGTCCCCAAGGCAAATTCCAAGGCAGGTACCAAGGATTGGCGGTTCTGTGTGGACTACAGAGGGGTCAATGCCTTCACCAATACTGACGCGCACCCATTGCCCGCGGCTGATGAGCTTGGGGACACCATAGGTGCTGCCAAATTTTTGAGCACCTTTGACCTTACCTCAGTCTATTGGCAAATAGCTCTGTTGGACCATGCCAAGGAAAAGACTGCATTCTCAACGCCTGAGGGGCTCTACCAGTTTAGAGTCATGCCTTTTGGGTTGAAGAATGCACCTGCCACCTTCCAAGATTAGTCAACCATTTGCTCGGTGGGCTGGAGGCCTTTTGTGTGGCCTACCTAGACGACATTGCTGTCTACAGTTCCACCTGTGAAGAGCATTTGACTCATTTGGATAAGGTGTTGCAGGCCTTGAAAAGGGCTAACCTCACTATCAAGGCCACCGAGTGCCAGATAGCTCAGGGGAAAGTCACATATCTTGGTCATGAGGTAGGAGGGGGTTGAATCCAACCTCTCCCCAGTAAGGTACAGGATGTATATGACTAGAACACTCCCACTACTTAAACCCAGGCGAGAACTTTTTTGGGCCTCACTGGGTATTACCGCAATGTCATGGCGTACTATGGAACGATATCTGCCCCTCTGAAAGCTCTGACTTCACCCAAACAACCGAGGAAGGTTAATTGGACAGAAGACTGTCAGAGGGCCTTTATTAGCTTGAAGGAAAGTCTGTGTAGGGCACCTGTGTTGTATGCGCCTGACTACAGCAAACCCTTTATCGTTCAGACTGATGCATGCAATACCAGAATTGGAGCTGTTATGTCCCAGTTAGGTGACAAAGGGAGGGAACATCCTATCATATTCATCAGTAGAGAACTGAAGGGTAGAGAACTTAGGTGGGCTACTGTTAAAAAGGAATGTTTTAGCATAGTTTGGAACCTTAGGCGTTTTGGGCCCTACCTTACGCGGTCTACCTTCAAGGTCCAAACAGACCATAAACTATTAAAATGGCTTCTGCAGATGAAGGGTGAAAACCCAAAACTGCTCAGGTGGTCCTTTAGCCTGCAAGGCCTAGACTTCACCATTGAGCATAGGCCAGGGAACAGTCATGATAATGCGGATGGCCTTTCCAGAAGGTATGTTGACCGTCTGGATGAGGGCGTCAATACCGTGGGAGATTAGACCACCCTAACCTCAGTCTGGGGGGGTGACTGTGATGCTGGAATTGCATTGGAGGGACAGGGCCTCCTTGTCCTGTACTCCTTTTATCATGTGTGTTCTGTGTTATTTTCCCACCAGGGTGGCTTATAGTGTCGGCTGCGGCTCGCTGCTAGAACCCCTCTGTAAATTCATAGACCTATTTCTCCAACCCATTAGTCAGGGTATGATCACATACTTGAAAGACATAATGGCGACAATACAAATATTTGAAGGAGAGAGCTTTGATATGAACAACAACTTCCTTGTCACCATGGATGTAAAATCTCTCTATACTAACATACCCCGGGAAGAAGCAATAGAGACAATATGGAGCTTTCTCACCCAAAATGCTACACAACAAAGGGTCCCAGCAGAATTCATTGTAGAATTTATGTCCATCGCACTACGGAAAAATGTCTTCCAATTTGCGTGGCAGTTCTACCTCCAAATCAGAGGTATGGCAATGGGGGCAGCATTTGCACCAAGTCTGGCTACACTATTCATGGCCAACTTTGAAGAGCAATCTGTCCTTTCAGATGCCGATCAATACAAAGCTCAGAACAAGAAATGGTAAAGATATATATATGATGTCATTTTCATCTGGCAAGGGAGCCTTGAATCCTTACAGGACTTCTTCGCATATCTCAACAACCTACACCCCACAATAGAATTCACAATGGAATATGACCGCCAATCCATTAGCTTTCTGTACCGGAATATCAAAGTAGAACTCAGACATCTGGATTGCACCCTGTATAAAAAAACACAGATAGACACACAACTCTGCACTTCTCCAGTTTCCACCCCAGGTCCCATACAGTCAGTTCCTTAGGTTAAGACGCAACTGCACAGCTATTACTGACTACTACTTCCATGCGAATAAACTGGCTGGCGACCTAAGTGAAAAGTGAAAAGGGATACCCCAAAAAATTGGTATCACATGCCCTCAAAAGAGCAAGGTTTATTTCGAGAGAGAGAGTCTCCTCGAGCCAAAATTAAGACCCAACACACAAGACAGAATAAGCTGTGTGACCACATACATTTTTACCAGCGCCCCCGTTTTTCGATCCCCTCTGTTTCACCCCCAGGCACTGTCGTAGCACACCGAGCATGTGCACCACCTATTGCCAAGTGGTCCCAGCTTATATAGCCCCCCACACAACTCCCTCTTACATTACCATGCGGCACACACAGGAACTGCGCCTCTTGCCATTTTTTTGTCTATTTGAAGTTTTCAAGGCAGTTTTCAAGAGACCTTCCAAGGCAGCCCAGGACCGCGCATCCTGCCCTTTTCTGTCCATTCTAAATATGCACAGGCTACATTCAAGAGCTTTTCCCAGACTTTGACACAAGTGTAATTCCTCGCTTGTCCTCAGTTACACGGTGGCACCTTCGGAAGTCGTAACTATTTACATGCACAACTCCCGACGCTGTACACCGTCTCCAGGGCAACCTGCCCATACACGAAGAAGACGCTGTACTGCATTTCCTCGCAATTTAAATGCGAGCAGCTGAATTCAGCTCTTAGACGACTCGTCTCTACACCGCGCTCTGCGGGTGTGCGGCAGTCCGGAATCTGGATGCTACAACCCATATTCTTTCACCACAATGGGTAGATTGCGTCTCTCCACAGTGCCTACCTGGCCACAAGTACAAAGTAGGCTTCTTTCTATTAAAGTGACGGCATGTTCGCAGTCACATCCCAGCCAGGCCAGCAATAATAATTACACGCCAGGTTTCTCTGCCAATAAGTTCACACATATTCTATATCTTTCCAGGTTTGCCTTACCTTTACATCCTACGCTGCAGACATCTTCATCCCCATAAGTTTGTTCCTCCCCTGAGGCTTTTCCAAACCAGCAGAAGTCACCCAGCAGTGGCGCCGTTCTCTTCCTTACACCTTACTGAAGGCATCCACTTGTGCATACTTGTGAGTTTTTCCCAGGATGTTTGACATATTCTCACGTATGTACCTGACTCACCTGCATGCTTTCACATCATCATTCAGTGCCGGGCCCTAGCAGCACTCCTGTCTATGTGAGAGGTTGTCGACTCTGCCACCGCCTCTGAGTCGCATAACACACTAATAGGCACTACACTAAGATAAGCATTTGCCTACTCTGTGCCTACTTTTAATTCATTTCCATGTTATTACTTTTTGCACATACATACTCATTCTATTGTGCATGCCCAACTTGCTGTTCCAGGAATGACGTTTATAACTGGCAGAGTAGCCATTCTTTTATATGCCCAGCTCTGCGGGCCTCTGTTTAGAGTTTGTGTCTGACAGTTATGCTCTATCCTTTTACTGTTAGCTCGACAGTAGTCAGAAGGTTTCAACCACTACAATCTCCCCTCTTTCTCTTCATTTCCCTCTCATGTGTCAGTTCGATTCGACATACTTTTATGGGTCATGAGCAAGGCGGTCAACAACCCCATACCGCCGAAATGTAAAGACCCTTGCGTCTTCATCCTGCCATGCAAGAGGAGTGCGCTGCCCCGGACTATCACCAGCGCCATACGTAGACCTCGAGTTGACCTAACCGACACTGAGACCTATTAAAAACAACACTTTAATTTGCCTTGAACAAAACATTTTTTCCTTATTGTACTCTTATCAGCCATAAAGGACAGTCTCCCATTTCTCACGTTGACAAACCTTTAGAGAATCAACAAGAGACTTTATGTTGTCTACAGATGTGGTTTTGGTCAGAATATTGTGTCGAACAAGATGTGCAGACCATACTGTACAATTCCCTCTTTCCTAATAATTTGAACTGTTAGCTTATACTGTATTGATTACCCTGACTTCCATATTTTCATTTGTAAACTTCCTGACTTGTTTTAGATCCTTCCTTTTTTATGAGTTTGTGCAGCAATCTATGTATATAGAATTTGTAATTATTTATTTATTGTTGTCTACAAAGAATAAATATGAAAGTTACACAAATGCTAAGGATTCAGCACAGTGTGTTATGGCTCCTTTAACTTGAGAGCCTATACGAGGACATAACATCACATGTTAATCATTAACACGGGGTTCTAGCTCTCTTTTCTGAGAGTTTGCACAAGGACACCACATGAGGTGTAAGTCATTAACACAGTGTATAGAGTGTCCCCCTTCCGTAGCCATCCATTGAGACATTCTACAGTGACTCATTCCAGTGGTATACTACACAGTTTTTCCTGTCGGGACAATCCTTCTTTTTCTCTGTGTTATTTTCTGCACAGGAATCCATGTGGGACTCCTGGCATTGCAGCTCTTCCTCTTTTTGGTTTGGTGACCAGACCCTTGGCATACTCTTATGGCACCCATGGGTGGGGGTACAACCCTGTACCCCTAGTATGTGTTGTTGGGCACCTGTGTGTGGGCCACAGAGCAGGGTATGGGCTGGTGCCAGCTCCATGCTGAATTTGACAGGTGTTCTGAGTATCCTCCATTTTGGGATACCCAGGCCCTGCCACTGGAATCAGTTGATTCCTGATAGAAGATAAGATGGCCCATGTGGTCTCTTGCTTTCTATTGCCTGTTACCTTGTTTTCCCAAAGTCCTGGGAAGCCCTGACTATGTCCCTTCCCCTGACTTGCTGTTGGGTGGAAGTTCCATATATGGTATTGTGTGGAAGTCCAGACCAGACTGGCTGGAGCCTTCCCAATGACTGTATGTTGTGGGTATACCCTTGGGGTGGGACCTGGGTGAATGGAGTGTGGGACCAATATACATTTCATGTAATGGGTGTCTGGTTTCTGGTGTGTAACACAATTAATGAGACAGCCCTGCCCTAAACTGGTATGAATGCAGTGTGGAGTGCTAAATGGCTGGGTGCCTGTCCCAATCTACATTCCTTGTTGTTAGTGTCTGGATGGAGAAGAATGGCCTAAATGCACTGTGAGCCCGATTGGCTGCCTGCCTGCTGAATGGCCTTCTGAATGATTGGCTGCCTGGGTCTGGCTCAGCAGTTTGAATTGGAGAGAGAACAGTATATCTGGGGACCTCTCACTGACTAGAATCGTTCAGAAGCTCAAGTTGAAACTTGATGCTTGATCTCGAAGCCAAGCCGGAAGAAGAAGAAGAAATACTGCTGCTTTCCTTTGAAGCAATCTGAAAGTTGTCGTGCCTTCGAGGATTGATCCAAGAGAAGACCTGGCTAGGAGACCTCTTCCCGAGCTACGAGGGAACATCGTGCACCAGTTAACCTTCACCAAGGCTCCCTTTAAGTCAGTCATTGAAAGGCTGCTGACCGAAGAAGGGGACCGCCGAGGAATCTGAAGTGAAGTGCCAGGACGTCAAGGCCATCGACTACCGCCACCGTCAACCGTGGTTCGGAGGACCGCTGTAACCCCGTCGACTGGAGCCGCAACGCCCCATTGCCTAAGACACTTTCAAATCAATGACTCCCTTGCTCATCACTGTCGGTCGCTTTGTCCCGCCGGAGAAAGTCAAGGTCACCGACGAACCGAGGAGAATCCGCCGGTGGGTTTCCCGCCACCCGAAGTCCTCAAAGATTCTGACAAAGATCCAAAAGCCAGTCGTGGCCGAGTCCTGATTGCCAACGCCAAATGCTGATGACCTGACGCCCTTGCTGGGCCTATGTTCTTCATTGACTCTTTGCAGCAACAAACTATCGTCGTCAAGGTGCACTGCACGCCTCATCTTCGCAGGATGTCCATGACCGATCATCGACGAGCACCGTCAGGACCGAAGCTGCTGCCTCGATACCATTGTTCACCCTTTTCTTCAAGGGATCTCGATGATCCGTGGCTCCTGCCTTAAAGGGAGCTCACTCAAGAAGGATCCGTCGACGACCCGACGTTGAACTCTGCAAAACCAGGTACATTGGGGTAGTAGAACATAGGTTGAAGGAAACAAGACACTGCTAAAGTATATATGGACTGGGCTTGTCAGGTTGCCCAGGTGGGGGGGGCGGTCCTCACACAGAACTCTGTCTTGGGTAGGGACCCAGTATTCTGCCAATTGTTTAACCAACTTGTTTTCCTCCTATGTCTATGGTTGACTCCTTTTGCTATTGATTTGTATGCCATTTGAAACTGTCAGCAGTTGGTGCATTTTAATGGAGTCAAAGAGTAATTGTGGTACCACATAGAACTTGTACATTTATCATTTTAGTATTGCCTGAGCACAACGTGTGTTACTGTGTGTGTATATAACTTGAACCTTATTCATATAAAGAGCTCTGTTATTACTAACATAGTGTGTGGACATTCCTTTGTGGGGGTCTGGGGACTACACTGTACTTAAGAACCAGCCTGCATCACCTCCTGCTCCTGAGAGCTTAAGTCTTGATTGCTCGTCCAACTTTACCATATAGAGAATCTTGGTTGGGGTGCTCTGTGCTTCTACTCTGCCATATCGAGAGCAGGAGTACACATACCCCCATCCAGTCTTTACAATATGCAATAAAGTTCATGCACAGATAAATAGAATGGGTGCATTTAGTACACATGAGGGTAAGCAATTAGGTTGTACACCAAATCTAAGGTACAGGGAAGAAACCCTTGCATCTGAATTATAAGAGCCTGGGGTGATGCTCTTTTATAAAAATACAATTAAGGTCCTCCTAGGGGACATTTACAATGTAGAAGAACAAAAATGAGACACTGAAAGTATACAACATGTCCTGAAATTTGTTGGGTGATAAAATCATGATCTAGGTTAAGAAAACTTGTTTTTCTCTGAAGGATGAGTTGGTGGTTTGAACCTGTTTTTAGGGGCATTTTTGGCTAAATTAGTTCTTGTCATCAAACGGCTGCTTAGTTTAAAATGTATCTTCATGATATCCTTTCGCTCAAATACTGTTAGTTCCAGTGCACCAGCAGGCATGTTCACTTCGAGGAAGGTTGCTAGTAAACAATTCACATGATATGTTGGGCACTAACACTTTTTTTTCCAAAAGCTCTACTTTGGATATGGAAAATGCAATGGGCTTGTAAAGAGGCTAGGAAATGTCTCTAAGACGAAGTAAAAAGCTCTTTCTCGGCAATGATCCAGATAAAAAACACCCCCAGGGGGACTATGTGGCTGATAACTATAATGTCCCACTGAACATCAAATCCAAGGTACGACCATTCGTGGCAGTGTTGGAAAAAAGTTAACTATCCTTCAATTCCAAAATAAATAACCTGCTGTGGACCGATTTGATGAATCTATTCTCCAGCATTGGATCTTTCATAGATTCACATGCTGTTCGCGGATTCGCCGTCGTCAGGCTGTGAATTTTCGGTAACATTAAGGCAGTTTACATTCAAATTTGAAATGGTAATTGCTTTAGTATCCTCTTTGTCATTTTGAGTCATATTGCCCCACAGCCACTAGGCACAGAGTACTTTAACTTATCCCCTTCATTCAATGACCTGCACACATTTTTCTTTGAATTTCATCTTTCTACTGATATATTTGGAAAGTCTCTATCGAGTGATTTCATAATCTGGTGGTTGGGAGTGTTTTGCTTCCTTCGTGCTTTCTTGCTGGCCATGCCTTTGTCACCTCAAAATAAAGTGGCCCACCCCTCACCTCAAAAAAGTGGCCCTCAGTCCATCATCTGTGAATCGCGTCAATTCACAACTTTACAGAAAATGATACTTATCAAGTGGCCAGATGGTCGAGGCCCCCAAAAACATGTACACGGTTATATTGTAAATGAGAAGAACGTTTTGGAAATTTTGCCAACTCACTCACACTTCAATTGAGGTGCGTTCTATTGTCATTTCATGCAATTTGTAAATTCGATTTTAAACATTCATCACAAAAAAGTGCCAAACCAATCCATTTAAATCAGGGAACTATGTATTAAGACCATTCCCATCGACACAAAATGACCCATCATACCAAAATGTAATTAACGGGAGACATCACCTCAATGCAGCAATTCAATGGTAGACTGGCGGGCAGGCCAAATTGGAAACATTTGCATAACCAAAGATCACCCCACTCCCAAAGAGTAGTTCTCGGTGCCCTTCTCTTAGATAAGTGGTTGCTAATGCATCCCCCTATTGAGGAAAGCTGGGCAGATGCGTCACCCCTGACCTGGTTCATTTACCATGCCTCGGGTGCGTGGAAGTCGAGTATTACGACTTGTCAACCGGTTTAATCCCCCATTGCACTCCAAGGCACTGAAGCAGATAAACAACCAGTGTGGTTGCTGGAAGGGTCAGGAAAACCATTTCTTTATTGTTTCTTTGTTGTCTCTGACAGAAGTGTTTGTTGGAACAGTGTAAAACACAGAACAGGCCGGAACGCTACCCTAATATATAAAACGGCAGCAAAAACCACCTGAAAATGATGCAAACACACATGAAGAACATTTCGGAAATGGGGAAGATTGAACAATGTGCTGTCATTAACCCATTACTGCCCAAAATCTGCATTTTCCCATGAAAAAGTACCCGGAACGGGCCGGAACGCTACCCTAATATATAAAACGGCTGGAAAACTGACCTGAAAATGATGCAAACACACATGAAGAACATTTTGGAAATGGGGAAGGTTGAAAAATGTGCTGTTATTAACCCATTACTGACCAAAATCTACATTTTCACACGAAAAAGAACCCGTAACCGGCTGGAACGCTACCTGAATATATAAAACGGTAGCAAAAATCACCTGAAATTGATGCAAACACACATGAAAAACATTTTGGAAATGGGTAAGGTTGAACAATGTGCTGTCATTAACCTATTACTGCCCAAAATCTACATGTTCACACGAAAAAGTACCTGGAATGGTACCCTAATATATAAAACAGCAGCAAAAATCACCTGAACATGATGCAAACACACATGAAAAACATTTTGGAAATGGGGAAGGTTGAAATATGTGCAGTAGTTAAGCCATTGCTGCCCAAAATCTACATTTTCACACGAAAAAGAACCAGGAACGGGTCGGAACGGTAACCTAATATATAAAACGGCAAGAAAACTGACCTGAAAATTATTCAAACACACATGAAGAACATTTTGGAAATGGGGAAGGTTGAACAATGTGCTGTCATTAACCCATTACTGGCCAAAATCTACATTTTCACACGAAAAAGTACCTGACACGGGCTGGAACGGTACCCTAATAGATAAAACGGCACCAAAAATCACCTGAAAAGGATGCAAACACACATGAAGAACATTTTGGAAATGGGGAAGGTTGAACAATGTGTTGTCATTAACCCATTACTGCCCAAAATCTACATTTTCACACGAAAAAGAACCAGGAACGGGTCGGAACGGTAACCTAATATATAAAACGGCAAGAAAACTGACCTGAAAATGATTCAAACACACGTGAAGAACATTTTGTAAATGGGGAAGGTTGAACAATGTGCTGTCATTAACCCATTACTGGCCAAAATCTACATTTTCACACGAAAAAGTACCTGGCACGTGCTGGAACTGTACCCTAGTATATAAAACGGCACCAAAAATCACCTGAAAAGGATGCAAACACACATGAAGAACATTTTAGAAATGGGGAAGGTTGAACAATGTGCTCTCATTAACCCATTACTGCCCGAAATCTACATTTTCACACGAAAAAGAACCAGGAACGGGTCGGAACGGTAACCTAATATATAAAACGGCAGGAAAACTGACCTGAAAATGGCACAGACACACATGAAGAACATTTTGGAAATTGGGATGGTTGAACAATGTGCTGTCATTAACCCATTACTGCCCAAAATCTACATGTTCACACGAAAAAGTACCCGGAACGGTACTCTAATATATAAAACAGCAGCAAAAATCACCTGAACATTATGCAAACACACATGAAGAACTTTTTGGAAATAGGGAAGGTTGAAAAATGGGCAGTTATTAACCCATTACTGCCCAAAATCTACATTGTCACACGAAAAATAACACAGAACGGGTCGGAACGGTACCCTAATATATAAAACAGCAGCAAAACTCACCTGAAAATGATGCAAATACACATGAAGAACATTTTGGAAATGGGGAAGGTTGAACAATGATATGATATGATATGATATGGCATTTGTAACGCGCCTATACACAAGTGTTTCAAGGCGCGATGAGGCAGGGAGGGGGGAACAAAGGGAAGACAGACAACGATCCTACTAGGCTAGGTGTCATTCAGATCGCGCAAGTGCAAGGGTAGGGGGGAAGGGAAAGGTGCAGGGGGAAAGGGAGAGGGGAAAGTGCAGTACAGGGGTAGAAGAATAACAAGATAAATAATAAGGGCCAGCTGGTGGCAAGTGCAAGGTAAGTGCAGACAAGTTCTGGGAAGGGGGGCTGTAGGGATGCAGAGACAGCCCCGCAGTGAAGGGGTTGCCAGGGAGGCAGTGCAAGGGGAGAGTGGCTGGGCCAAGGACCGAGATCGGTGAGAGTGGCCCAGTTGCAGAATCAGTGCAGTTTTAGTAGGAATTTAGCAGAGGAGAGGGGGAGAGAAAGCAGAAGCAAAGAGGAAGGTTTTGAGGTGCTTCCGGAACCGGAGATGGTTCTCCTCAAGTTTCAGGGATGCAGGAAGGCTGTTCCAGAGGGAAGCCCCTGCCGCAGAGAAAGATCTACCCCCAACTCGTTGCTTGGAGAAGCGGCTGACCCTGAGGGAGTTGGAGGCGGATGAGCTCGAGAAGGAAGATATTTAGGAAGAGAGGGTTGAAGGTATTTTGGCCCCAGGCGCCAGAAGGCCTTGTGGACAATGCAGAGGGTTTTGAACTTAATCCTCGCAGCCACTGTGAGCCAGTGTAGAGATTTCAGTCCTGGAGAGATACGGTCCCTGGGCCTGAGGCCAAGGACAAGTCTCGCAGTCCTGTTCTGGATGAGTTGCAGAGGGCGGAGAGTAGAGGCAGGCAGATTTAGATAGAGGCTGTTACAGTAGTCCAGCTTGGAGAGAACCAGGGCTCAGGAGACAGTGAGCTTCTGGGGGAAGGAGAAGAAAGGTAGAATACCTCTGAGGAGAGGAAGGACCCCAGTCGTACCTGGAAGGGTCGATTGGAGAGGAAAGAGGTCAGCCACGCCAGAGCCGGACCAGTGATACCCAGGTTATCACAGAGACGGTTGAGCAGATTGGCATGGTTGACAGTATCAAAGGCAGAAGAGAGATCGAGCAAAATGAGAACACACAGGGTGTTGGAGTCAAGGTTGGAGAGCAGGTCTTCACGGATGTTCAGGAGAGCAGTTTCCGTGCTTCTAGCAGCTCTGAAGCCAGACTGATGGTCATGAAGACTACCAACAGAATCAGCATGGAGATTAAGCTGGTAGATGGCCAGTTTCTCCAGGAGCTTGCCCAGGAAGGGAGTGATGGAGATTGGGCGATAGTTAGCCGGGCAGGAGGGGTCGGAAGAGGGTTTCTTAAGAAGAGGGTGCACAAGGGAGTGCTTAAGGGGGGAAGGAAAGACTATAGAGGCGAAGGAGTGATTGCAGAAGTCAGCTAGGTTAGGAGCCAGGGAGTTAATGTGGTCCTTGATAGTTTTGGAGGAAAAGGGGTGAACCTGTTTTGATGAGACTTTCATAGATCGGACTTGTCAGGAAACCTCTTCAGCAGAAAAAAGTGGAAAGGCAGAGAAGGAAGGAGGAGGGGTGGCTGCAGAAGGGCCAGACAAGCAGGGAATGGAGGGAGGGGGGTGATAGGAGGAGAGTGAGGACAGGATGTCCTGAGTTTTTTAAATGAAGTGAGAGGCCAGTGCCGTGCAGAGGGCCTGGGAGGGGACAGAAGAGGTAGAGACTGCAGCAGGGTTGGCCAGTTCCTTGCAGATTTTAAAGAGTTCAGCCGAGTTGTTAGATGCCGCAGAGATGCGGGCTTAGATAAGGGCTCTCTTCTTGGTGAGAACAGAGAGCAGGTATTGCCTTTGGAGCAGGCGGCAGGCCAGTTTGTCAGAGGATGAACATGAAGCACGCCATTTCCTCTCTGCCACCCTGCACTTGCGTTTTAGGGTGACGAGATCTGAGTCATACCAGGAGTTACATTTGGCTTTGGGCTTCAGGCGGATTCTCATGACAGGGGCAAGGATATCAAGAGTATCAGAAATAGCAGAGTGGAGAGTGGAGAGGGCTGTGTCAGGGTGGGAGTCAGCCTAAGGGGGAGGGAAGGATGAGATGTGCTGTTATTAATGCATTACTGCCCAAAATCTACATTTTCACACGAAAAAGTATCCGGAACGGCTGGAGCGCTACCCTAATATATAAAACGGCAGGAAAACTGACCTGAAAATGATGCAAACAAACATGAAGAACATTTTGGAAATGGGGAAGGTTGAAAAATGTGCTGTCATTAACCCATTACTGCCCAAAATCTACATTTTCACACGAAAAGTACCCGGAACAATACCCTAATATATAAAACGGTAGCAAAGATCACCTAAAAATGATGCAAACACACACGAAGAACATTTTGGAAATGGGGAAGGTTGAAAAATGTGCAGTTATTAACCCATTACTGCCCAAAATCTACATTTTCACATGAAAAAGAACACATAACGGGCAGGAACGCTACTCTAATATATAAAACGACAGGAAAACTGACCTGAAAATGATGCAAACACACATGAAGAACATTTTGGAAATGGGGAAGGTTTACCAATGTGCTGTCATTAACCCATTACTGACCAAAATCTACATTTTCACACGAAAAAGAACCCTTAACCGGCTGGAGCGCTACCTGAATATATAAAATGGTAGCAAAAATCACCTGAAATTGATGCAAACATACATGAAGAACATTTTGGAAATGGGGAAGGTTGAACAATGTGCTGTCATTCACCCATTACTGCCCAATATCTACATTTTCACACAAAAAAGTACCCGGAACGGTACCCTGATATATAAAACAACAGCAAAAACTACCTGCAAATGATGCAAACACACACAAAGAGCGCTACCCTAATATATAAAACGGCAGGAAAACTGACCTGAAAATGATGCAAACAAACATGAAGAACATTTTGGAAATGGGGAAGGTTGAAAAATGTGCAGTTATTAACCCATTACTGCCCAAAATCTAGCCAGCAGTGTTTATTTCGGGGGATGGGAAATATGAGGTAAATGATGGTATGGGTACAGCTATACCGAATGGTGTCATAGTATCGCTGTGTTCTAATTGAGTGGTGGTGTAAGGAAGAGAGTAAGCGTGGAGATGTGATATGGTGGTTTACCTTAGGTGTTTGAGATCGGGCCCACTCCAATAGTTCCATGCACTCCCGTCCATTCCAGGCACTCCCGTCCATTCCACACACTCCAATCAGTTCATTCACTCCAATCCGTTCATTCGCTCCAATCTGTTCGTTCACTCCAATTCGTTTGTGCACTCCAATTCGTTCATGCACTCCAATCCGTTTCATGCACTCTAGTCCATTCTGTGCACTCCAATCCGTTCCATGCACTCAATCGGTTCTTCCACTCTAATCCATTCCATCTACATACTTCAGCCATTCTATCCACATATTTTGTTTATTTTTTTTTTGATTGCTATAGCTGTTATTTTTCAATATTGAAATACAAATTTACAAAATTAAGTAAAATTCAACACACTACATTTTGATACTTTAAAATACTAGGCAGCAGATAAAGCAATCCAATCTAATATAAATGGGTTAAAAGGAAAACAAGAATAGAATATAGAAAAAAAAGAAAAAAGAAAAAGAAAAAGAATGTGGAGAAGGACATATCTCATAAATCATGTCATAGCAATAAATGTTTGTTCTTAAGCTTTGGAAATTGCTTCTTGAACTTGTAGTGGTACATCAAGTTTGTGTTCATCTAATTTTAGCTCATATAGAAATGCAATCGCTCTTATTGATACCGATGTAGAAATGCTGGATAGATTGTTCGCCACAATGTGTCAGATGTAGAAACGCCGAATGGTTCCGTTATTTGTTTGAAATATTTCACTCAATGGGTGAGAAGTGCGTTGCACTCAGTTAACAGATGTTTTAATGTTTCTACTCTTTCTTGATGATTACAAAATCTACAGTTCTTTTGATCTCTGTTGATGAGCTTTTGCCGAGCCATCACTTGTCTTGTTGGCCAGAGGTTGAGTCGCAGTCGAAGGAGGTCATTTCGGTGTCTCGTAGATGGTGACCTGATCAAGTATTGTTCTGGGTAAGTGTGGTTTTTTATTGTGATCATGGCGGGATCAAAATTACAGTAGCTGGAGCATTTTACTCTTGCATTTTCCCAGTCCATAGCAAATATCATAGTTTTTATCTGCATTGGATTTTGAAGCAGTGTTGTCAAGGTAGCCTCTATCGACGTTAAAGTGTGGATAACTTGATTATGCCAGTTACATATAAAGTTATCTTTGGATGCAAAGATGTAGGCGGCCAAGGTTCCCAATACTCTATTCGAGTTCCAGGCTAATAAACATTTTCTGAACATTGCTATTATTAACCATATGGATCTCATGTTGAGGGAGATCAACCCTAGCTCATATCTAATAATGGGTAATGAGGTTGATGTTGGTAAGTGAAGAACTTCCCGCCAGTACTTCCCCTCAAGATTATTCCAAAACACCTCATTTATAATGGGTCTTGTTTCTGAGGAGTACAACAGTACAGTTGATAACTTTTGGTTATAGAATGATAAAGTTGGGACTAGGGTAAACTTCCGATATTTTCTTTGTATGATCTTAGTTTGATGGATAAATGTTATTACCCTGTTTTGTTGCTGTTGTTTCAATGCGAGATTTTGATTTTTTGTCAAGATTGGAGCTCCCAAATATGTGTAATGGTTCACCACCTGGAGGTTCTCACCCATCAGATTCCATGCATGTGATTTTTTTATATCTTTTGAGTAACATTAAGCATCATAACTTTCTGCTTAGGTGATTGTCGTTAGTATAAATTATCACCGCATCCAGTGCCTTCTGTAGGCCCATTGGGGTTTTTGACATGATGACTAAGTCGTCCGCATACATTAGGAAAGGGATACCTTTGTTTGATAATTTCGGTGGATCTGAGCAAATGTTTGTGAAAGCCTCTCCCATATCAGAAATAAAGAAATTAAATAACGCTGATGCAAGCGTACAGCCCTGTCTCAGACCTCTAAATGTTCTAACCGCTTCTGTTAGTTTGCCTTTATTTGTTAATCTTATCTTTATGCTGTTATCTGTGTGCAAGTCATCGATAAGATGTATAATGCACTCCGGACAACCTTGACGCATTAACTTCTTTATTAGTAGCTCCCGTGAGACAGAATCAAACGCTGCTTGCAAATCTATATATATAATATATAACGGCTGTTTGATTGCTTTATGGTGTTCAATAACTGATGTTAAGTGTCAAAAGATTGACACATGTTCCCATCCAGGAAACAAATCCGGTTTGGAAAGGGTCTCTGGCTCCTGATTGTTTTGTCCATTGGTTAAAGTTCCTGAGAATAAATCTCGAGAACAGCTTGCCTGAGACATCAAGCAGTGAGATAGGTCTATAATTGTTGGGTAGCTTTCTATCTCCTTTTTTGAATATCGGGATAATTATCGCTGACTTCCATGTGGCTGGAATTCTATTGGTGTTTATGACCGGTTTAAAGATGAGGATAAGGATCTTTGACCATTGAACTGGATTTTGTTTAAACACGAAATTGCTCATGCCATCGGGGCCCGGTGCACGTGAATTGGAGAGTTTGTATATGTAGTATAAAATGTCCTCTTCTTCAATTTTAAGTCCTTCATAGTTTGAGCATTCTCTTAGTGCCGGACTTCATTGGGACTCTTCCTTCTGATAGATTTTAGTAAAGTATGATACCCTATCTGATTCGCAAACGCCATTAAGTTGTACTGCTTTTTCAGTGGCATTGTTGCTGATATTAATCAATGCCCATATCTGTCCCATATTTTTATTGAGACTACTCCTTAGCAAAGACTCTCCATCTTTTTGAAGCATGTGTATACGATGGGCTCTTAGCCAGTTTTTATATTGCCAATTTAGTGTTTTTAATTTCTAATTTTTATCAGAACACTTTGTACTTAGAATCAGTCTTCTATTTTTTCTTAGTGCTGTTTTTTTTTTTGCTTGTACGATAGCATCATATTCATGTCTTGGTTTAGAAAAATCTAAATTGTGCTCTTTATATGCTACATGGTAAAGATGGAGAAACGATGTATAGTCAGTTGTTGTCGATTGACTATCTTGCACATTGAGTTCTATTTTTTCTGCATGTTCCATTTTAGTCTCGTTCGGGCGTTATTCACTGTTAGCCGATGTGAGAAGGTTTCACTCTTCTCCTGAATGACTAGGTCGAACAGGTTCCATTTTAGGTTCAAGATATTGTGATCGCTGTATGGCTGTGTAGAAATATGAAAGCTTACAGCTCTATTGAATGTCTCAGGGTCCAGAAAGACATAGGCCCTCATTACAACACTGGCGCTAAACCATGGCGCTATTAGCACCATGGTTGGTGCCGGTGTTATAACGGGTCTGCCATGGTTCAATGCGGAATTACCACCCCATTCCAAGGTTGGCGGGGCGGTAATTCCCCATTTAACCATAGCCTTTCCCCATTCCCATTTTCGCCCCATAGGGCTCTATGGGAATGGGGAAGGCGCTAAGTACGGTACCGCAAATTGCGGTACCGTACTTAGCACCAAGGTCCCTTTGCGGGTCCCTACTTTAACGGCTGATGTAGACCAGCCGTTAAGGTCGGGTCCCGCAAAGGGACCTCGTAGTAAGGCGCTAATGTTTAACGGCGCTGCAGCCTTTTACGGCGCCGTTAAACACTTAGCGCCAGGGTCGTAATGAGGCCCATAGTCAATTATTGAGGATGTTACCCTCTTCCCCAAGTTGTGTTGGGATTAATGTCTCCTAATATCTAACCATTGCACATAACTAGTTTGCGATCCTTAACTAGTCGCATCCATCTCAGACAGGTTAAATTAAATTTCTTGTTATGGGTTGGTATGAGTTGTAAATTTATGTCCCCTGCCACAATCACTGTAGTAATCTTCGGGGAATCCACACTGGTGTTCAATAACAGTTATAACTCTAAAAAAAAAGCATCATCCGGGATACCTTTGACATTTCTGTAGACATTGAGTATAGCCATTATACCTCCCAGAAATTCCAACCTAACCAGTTGCAAGAAAGGGTTCGGAGTTAGCCAAGGAGAACGGCGCCAACTTCTATGATTCTTAATTATCCCCATTAAACCAGATGAAGGTCTTCCACACCTCGCAGACTTAGCTGGGTTTAGCAAAATAGTATGGTCTTCCCAAGTTGGACTATTTACTAGCCATGTTTCTTGCAAAATTATGATGTTGTGAGGGGCTAGGACTTTTGCACTGGGACCCAGTAAATGAGAATGTCCACAGGTGTTCCAGCTGATTAAAGAGATGGCACCTTGCTCTCTGCCTGGTTATGACTTTTGGGTCCACTCTCTTTCTTGGATCTGTGATTGAGAAATCATAGATCTACCCGAATTGTCATTTGTGTTGACATTGTTTTCATGGCCCTGTTTGTCAAGGTAACTGTCTTTTCTTTCCATCGTGATGTTTCCTTCCGCATCTATACCCATAGGGTCTCTGGCCAGTATGAATCCTAATGCAAATATCTCCATTCTGGCTTGCCATAAAGCATTTCTGGTTAAGTTAGATTGAATCCAAAGCCTTACTATGGAATGATCATTCTCTTTAAAAAAATTCAACCTGTTCAATTTCAGTGGTAGATGTATCTTGTAACGTATCCACTTCCTCACCAGTATACTTGTGCGATTTAGCACATAGTCTGGGTATGGAGCTGGGCGACATTTTACAATTAACCTGTGATACATATTCCACTTTTTTCTTAGGATGTTGTTAGTAGCATTGCCTTGTACCAGTTCTTTACTGCTTTTTTGTCTTTTGTCTTTCTCCTGTGGTTTATTAAATCTGTTCTGTGAACTTGATACTCAATCATAATTTCCCACTGTTGTTTCTTTGTTTAGTTGGCTTTGCTTGGCCATATTGAGTTTAAAGTAATTTTCGATTGCCCTTGCAATTTGGTCTTTCATTTCGTCAGATTCTGGTTGTTGTGTTGATGTGAACAATTCGATCTCTGTCTTTAGTTTGCTGATAATGTCTATCATCTTTTAAAAGTTCTGTCTGATCCAAAGACTCCTGCTGTGGTTGGTTTCTGATAGTCGTTAGTCTTGGTTGGATATTCTGTTGTTGTTCTTTATGTAACAGCGGGTGATTTTGTTGCAATCGTTGTACCTCTTGTTCGGACAGTGCTGTCTGTACCCCATTGTTATTCTGCCTTTGAGAGGCTATCGCTGGCTCTGCAACAATGTTTTGATTCGATAGGAGACTCTGGGGTGGCATCTTAATTAGTTGTTGTAGTTCCAGATATTTCTTTATTGAGTTTTCAATCTGGGCTCTAAGGTCTGCCAAAATCGAGAATTCTTCTCCATTTTGTTTTGAGTCTGACTTGTTCGTATTATTGTCACTCGTGTTGCTTAATTGAACATCCGATCTCTCTGACAAGTTGTTACTTATTTTGCCAGTATGATTCATCATTTGTGCTTCTCCTATTTTGGAGCTGATTTTATATGCTGTTTCTTCCTGCCGTGTCTCCAGTTGGTCAACGGTCTGGCCAATTAAGCTGGGAGCTGTTAGGCTTGGGTTGTTGATTGGCACCTCAGTTACTTCGATCGAAGCAATCAGTTGGTTTAGTGGTGGATAATCATCAATGATGGGTTTGATGATTTGGGCTGATTGTACAGACATTTTTTCCCCTCTTTTTGTTGTTCTCTTCGGCATCATGTTTAATTTGTTAGTTTCCTTTAATTTAGGCATCAGCCATTTTATTAAGTGTTTGATATTAGCTCTTGATCGCAGTGGTAGGGCGTCTTGATTTTTCGACTTTTTCTTGTTTATGTCAACACATTTACTGTTGTTTTTCTTATCATTTGCATTTTGAAATAGATCATATATCATTGGTGTAGCAGCAGCTGAACCCACCACCTCCTTTGTTGCAGACTGTGCCTTGTCAATGTTAGCCAGGGTGCTCATATCCGCATTTGCGCCCATTTCATGTTGTGGTATGTGTATAATGTTCAGATTCTCAGCTTGGTCTATGGACTCCCTGTTTTCAGTAATTTGAGTTGTCAGCACCAGTATCAATAGGATCTTCCTCAATTACATGACTTATTTCTGGAAGACTCTGGAAGACTAGCAAAGTCTCTTTCCATAGTGCCTCCATTGGCTAGAGCCCTTCCATTGCAGCAGTTGATAGAGCCTTGTGTTGCTGTCAGTTGGTTCATCCAATTTACTAGTTGGTCGAGTTGTTTTACTTGCATTGTTATTTTGTGGTCAAGGGTTTCAAACAGTTTTGTTAGAGTGACCACTGTCATGTGCATTGAGATTAGTGTGATTTCTAATAATTTGCTTTGTGATTGGGTTCTGTCTGCTGCATCTGTATTCTGCATCAGTATTTCACTTTGTCTTCGTGATGATTCGTGACGATTGGCCTTCCGTCGCTAGACCCGCCAGTGACATGTGTACAGTATGAACAGAATTGTCAAAAAGACTTGGTGATTGGTACAAACTGTTGTCCCTCGATGAAATCATGGAAGAAGAAGCTATAAACAATATTTTTTCTAGATTAATGTTTGAGCTCTCACTTCGATTTTCTAGATCAATAGCAATAGGTGAGGCTGGAGTGTTTTGAATCTCGTCTGCTAATAGATAATTTTCTAAGCTTTCCGGCTTTGTTGCTTTAGATATTTTCAGAATTGGTTGCACCTCTGGTGTTGTTAGGTTTTCTGTTTGAATTTCCGGACTTATTGGACTATTCAGTTTGGGCTGAGCATCAACTGAGGGCATCTGAGTATCTGGCAAGTCTTCATTTTGAATGTCCAGACTTGTTGCACTATTTAGTTTAGACTGACCATCAGCTGAAAGCAACTGGCTATCCGTCAAGTCTTCGATTCGTGATTCCGGGCTTGTTGCATTATTCATTTTAGGCTGACGTTCAGCTGAGAGCAACTGGGTGTCCGTTATTGAGTTATTAATTGAGATACTGGGCCTCATTACGACCCAGGCGGTCCGGAAATAACGGTGGCGGTAAATCCGCCGCCACCGTTGTTTCCGGACCGCCTGAGTCCGACCCCTGCAGGCAGGAGGTGATGTTCCCGCCAGGTCTGACCTGGCGGGTATAACACCGCCCGACTGCAGGCGGACGAGGAAACACCGGCAGCATTACGAGATGCTGCCGGTGTTTCCATGATCCCCATTCCCATCGAGTCCCATAGGACTCGATGGGAATGGGGATTAACACCATTCCGCCTCCGTGATTCACGGAAAACCGGGGTTGTAATGCCCCAGTAATTCCGGGAATCACAGAGGCGGAATGGTATTTACCGCCACGGTTACCGCCGGACTCGTAATGAGGCCCACTGTCTTTCTTAGAAGTTAGTTCAGCCGGCATATTCTCACTGGTTTTGGCTGCCGGAACATGACTTCATAACTTTGCTTTGCAGAACTCACGGATGTCACCTTCACAGTTTTTTTTCCCACAATAGTCCAGAGATTGATTCCGTATTTTTCTTTTCAGATTGGTGACTGCCGGAAGTGTGTTGGGTGTTGATTTCAGGGTTAAAGAAGTGCTAGAAATGTTTATATTCTTTGCCATCTTCGATCTTAAGTAGTAACCCCCGTATTGCATTACTATCGCCCTTCAGAGGGTTTTATTGCAATTTTTACTGGCATTAGCTTGCAATATTGATTTCACTATGGAAACAACCTCACCGGTGTTGTGTTTGATTATGATTCGTTGTGCTGCTCAAAGGGCATAGCCCCGCAGTCGCAGCAATTTCACAAGGTTTGTATTTGGTTTCTGTTCGTTTAGCTGCTCAAAGGGCTTTGCCCCGCAGTCGCAGCTAATTACAAGGTTTGAGTTTGATTACAGATTACAGATCATTTAGCTGTTCAAAAGGCATAGCCCCGTGGTCGCAGATACCCCACGTGAGTTGTAATTACTTCCTTGACTTTCGAATTTTTACAGCACACCTTTGAAAGTTATTACACCCAAATGAAAGTAGACAGTTTCATAGCATCAAAATGTCTTTTGGGCTCTTTAGAATGTCAGTGTAGAACTGCATGCTTATCTATTGCGAGACTTGTGGATGAAGACGGCTTCTCATTTCTAACATGCCCTGCTTATATCAGCGTGTAGAAATGGTGGCTTGTGCCGCGTCTCACCCCTGGCGCACCCCAAGCAACAAGGACAACACACTCGCCGCAATCCACCACGCTCCGCGTGTGGATGCGGTATTTGTGTTTGAAGCTCCTCCTCTACACCAGTAACCAGTGAAAAAAGACTCAGTCGCTGCAGCTCCTCTGGGGTACCGACACGGACAACACACTTGCCGCACTCCGGCAGAAGTCCGAAAATTCATCAGAAAATTTGTGTCCAATGCAGCCAGGAACAGCGTAGCCAGCAGCAAGACAGCCCACTCAGCAACCACTTGTTCCACATATTTCACCCGTTCCATTCACATACTTCACTGGTTCCAACCACATACTTCTCTCATTCCATCCATGTACTTCACCTGTTCCATCCACATACTTCACCCGTTTGCTCCACATACTTCATCATCTGTTCCATCCACATACTTCACCCATTCCATCCATATACGTCACCCGTTCCATCCACATACTTCATCCGTTCCATCCATGTACTTCACCCGTTCCATCCACATACTTCACGCGTTCCATCCAGATAACTCACCTTTTTCCATTTACATACTTCACCCTTTCGTTCCACCCAGTTCATCCGTTCCACCCAGTTCATCCGTTCCACCCAGATCAACCATTTCCCACACATACTTCACCCATTTCAACCCCATACTTCCTCCTTTCCACCCCATTTTTCACTCGATCGATTTCCCCGTTCCATCCACATACTTCAATATTTCTATTCGATATATTTGACCCATTTTGTCCACATAGTTCGCCCGTTCTTTCTCATACTTTACCCATCTCATCTATGTACATCATACTTTACCCGTCTCATCTATATACATCACCCGTTCTTCCAGATCCATCCTCCATTCCAACCACCCACTTCACCAGTTTCATCCCTTTACTACACCCGTTCCTTCCAACCACTTCACCTGTTCCTTGCAACCACCTCACCCGTTCCATCAATATACATCACCCGTTTGCTCCATACTCGACACCCGCTCTGCACTCTACACCAGCTTCATGCTCTGCATTCTGCGAGCCGGTTCGCACTCTACCCTCGCTCGGCACTCTATACCCGCTCGGCAACCGCACCATACTCTACAATCGCTCAATACCACAACTGCTCCATTCTATTTTCCATTCACACAGCCTACAACTGCACTATAATCTACATCCGCATTACGCTCTTATCGGTTCCGCGCTGTCATCCGCTACATGCCCTCACTCAATTTGCGCTCTCATCTGCTACATGTCCTCATTCAATTCGCGCTCTCATTCGCTCCGCACCCTCATCCGCTCCGCACACTTGTCCGCTCTGCACACTCGTCCGCTCTGCAGACTCATCCGCTCTATGTACTCACCCGCTCTACGCGCTTCATTTACTCTGCCATCTTCATCCGCACTACTCTCTTCGTACATTCACCAGATTCAGCCCACGGCAATTGTCGTACGCACTCGATCTGTTCCGTGCTTTTCGTCTGTCAGATGCATTACATCCGTCTCATGTACGCAAAACGTATATTCTGTACTTTCCGTTCATACCATGTACTCATTCATTCCGTGCCATCTGTCTGTGTACTCAATTGTCTCTTGTATTGATCTTTCCATCCTCTTCACTTTATTCATTTCGTCCATTTAGTTCCTTTTGTCCATTGCAATCATTACATCCATTTAATTAATGTCAACTGTTTTACATCTTTCATTCCTTTTTTTTTCACTTCCATTTTATTCCTCACTTCCACGTTGATCCTTTTGTTGATTACATTTATTTTGTCCATTTCCTTAATTTCAGCGACATTACTGCACTCGCATAATGTATTATTTTTATCTATTTCGCAAGTTTGATCATTTTTACTCAATCTATTTTGTTTGTCCGTTTTTAGCTAACCAATAGAGTATTTGTTTTCGGTTTCTCGCTTGGATCTTGTATTCTTTTTATCTACTTCGCACGTTTGATCATTTTTACTCAAACTGTTTTGTTTGTCCTTTTTAGCTAACCAATAGAGTATTCGTTTTCGGTTTCTCGCTTGGATCATGACGCCGCATTGCTATTTTACGATCTATCCTTTGGTAAGGTCATTGAAATGCTGTTATCAAGTTTGAGTTAGAATGAGTTTGGGGTCGGTTTTAGGAGAAGAGCCAAGTTTTCAGCAGTTTGCGGAAAAACGTGAGGTCTTCAGTGAGTCGGATGTAGGGTGGGAGTGCGTTCCACAGCGTGGGGGCCAAGGCTGAGAATGATGATCCGCCTAACCTGAACGAGTTTGTTTTAGGTATGACTAGGAGGCCGGCTGAGCTTGATCTTAGAGTACGTGGAGGGTGATAGGGTTTTAGTCTTTCTTGAAGATATTGAGGTCCGGTTTTATGCAGTGCCCGGTGAGAAATGCATAAGGTTTTGAAAGTCACCCTTCGGGAAACCGGAAGCCAATGCAGAGTTTTGAGGGCTGGGGAGATGTGGTCTCTCGGGCCGAGCGCTAGTAGAAGTTTGGCTGCGGCATTTTGTGCTCTTTGTAGTTTAGACAGTTGTTAAGCATGGACTCTGAGTTAGAGGGGGTTAGCATAGTCCAGTCTTGATATAACAATTGATTGCACCACGGAGAGTCTGTTGGGAAAGGAGAGGTATGGAAAAATGTGCCTAAGAGTTTTAAGGTGGTAGTGGCAGGACTTTGAGACATTGTTGACTTGGCGCGAGAGTGTTAGGTCGGAGTCTAGGGTGCATCCAAGGTTTTATACTTAATTAGAGGGAGTCGGTGAGTTGCCCATGGCCGATGGCCAAGGTAGTGGGTGAGGAAGGAGTTTGGATTTGCCACATACCATGATTTCGGTTTTGGAGGGGTTTAGCAATAGGTGATTTGTGGTCATCCAGAGTTCAATGTCGAGGAGGCAGGAAGCAAGGTCAGGTCGGCAGTTGGGTTTCGAGTTCAGGAGCTTTAGGATTAGTTGAGTGTCATCAGCGTAGTTGTAACACAGGATGTTGTGTGAACAAATTTTTCGTGGGAGAGTGGACATGTAGAGGTTGAACAGGAGGGCTGATAGGCATGCTCCTTGTGGAACTCCCGTGTCGACTGGTCGGGCTTGGGAGGAATAGGTGGAGAGTAGGGTAATTTGGTTCCTATTTTTGTGGAAGGATGCTATCCATATGGTGTTTGAGATGGGGCGGTAGTTTTTGGGGTCGAGGGAAGGTTTTTTAGAAGAGGCTTGACATGAGCGGTTTTGAAGGCGTCGGGAAAGATTCCTGAGGAGAGGGAGTTATTTATGATGGTTCTTACGTACTCTCCTGCACAGGTGGATGAGAATATTTCTTTGAGGATTGAGGCAGGGCAGGGGCCTGTCTTGAAAAGGGGTGTTTCTTCCCAGGGACTACCCCTTGAGAGCATAAATTAGCCAATTCAGCCCAAATTACAGGTCCTATCGTGCCAAGCAGTGAACTCATGCTAGTGAAATGACACCGTCAGTATAAATGTATCATTTATTAGACAAAAAGCATAATATAACAGAACAGTAAATTTAGCAGCAATGTGGTATTCAAGTTAGAGAAGAGTACAAAACTCATTAGAGAAACCACAAAACTTAGAGAAACACAGTCTTACGCCCTTTGAGATGGTATCATTAATCAGCGCTGGAGACCCTGGTCATCTTAAGCTAACTGCTGCCAACCCCGCTCAGAAAACAGCGCTGCAGGGTTCCGCACAGGGAGCATCAGGTTCCGGGCACTCGCTCTTGCTTGAACCAAGACCGCGGATCGATCTCCCACCTGGGTCATGTGGGCATGCATTTTTATAACCTTGTGCTGTCAGTCAACGTGACGCACAGTGCCAGAACCTTCCCTGTGCAAAATATGTTTGCCGTTGGAAAAACCCAACTCTCTGAGATGCTCCCTGCTCCTACCCCTCCCTTGAAGCCCTCTCCACAAAAGCACTGGGATGTTTTATCAGCGAGTGGGCAAGGCCGTACCAGGCCTTCTCAGGGAAAGAGGATTTGTTTACGAAGCCATGCAGAGCTACAGTTGCAAAGACAGAATATTCTAGGAGAAGCTGAAATTAATTAACCCCTAGTGAGCAAGCTCTACCAGGCCTGCACTCATAGCTTAGTGTCTATAGCGCTTAAAATATTGGCTATCTAAGCGCTATATAGGTGCCATAATGCTCCAAACACTCCAATAATGTCTCTATTAGCTACTGAACTGGGGCCTCCGCCCTGCCTGTCTATGCACAATGCATAATGTGACCTACCACCCCTACTAGGCCTGCATATTCCTTGTAGCTCACTGCTGTGTAATGAAGACGCTACAACACATCACTTTCAGCATTTAGCACATACTTTGAATAAGCTATTGGTTTTAGCTCTTAATGCAGCCATATAAGGCCCTAATATGGAAATATGACACTTTGTATCTCATGACAGGGTCTAGGGGGAGCCAGATGGTTTCTGGACAGAGAAAAGTTTAAGAAATTGGTCTCTTGATATTGGTGTGAACAAGTCGAAGGTGGGTTGGGTTGTAGTTGCTGTGGCAGGTGTGGGGGTGACTGGTAGGACGGGTGGATTACCTGGCGGGGATATGAGGGCTAATTTGTTGTTGAGAGAATTTGTTCTGTCGAGAGCAGTGGTGTAGAAGTGGAGAGAGAGTGAGTCGCAGAGTGACTGAGAAGGGGTCGACTGGGTGGTGGTACAGGTTGGTTTGGTGAATTCAGGAATTATTTTGTGGAGTTCCTTGCTGGGGTTTTCACAGTTGAGAATTCCAGAGTTGTAGTGCACTTTTTTTGCTTTTCGGATTTCGGCTTTGTAGTGGCGATGGTGCCTGCCAGGTTGCATCTACTTAGGTTGGTTTTATCTTTCCGCCATTTGCGTTTGAGGGATATATACAGTTGTTTTGGAGTCTTCAGTTCTGGTGTAAACCATCTGGGATAAGGGCCGCGGTGAGCGGAGGAATGGCAAGTGGGCGTGAGCAGGATTAATGAGATATTGAGCCACGAGTCAAAGGAGTCAGTGGTTAAGGGTTCATTACGTGGGGTGGTTGAGGGAGGAGTTTGAAGTAGTGCATCGGGGAGGATTTTTAGTTTCTTCCAGCATTTGCGTTGATTTTGGGGGTTCTGGTTCAGGTATGGGGAGGGGGCGGGCAAGGGAATGGTGAAAGGCACAATGAAGTGGTCAGACCAGATGATAGGTGTAAGGGGGCTTAGATGTATCTGGCCGTGGGAGCTAAAGATGGCATCAAGGGTGTGTCCTTTAGAGTGAGTTGGGCCGTTCCTGTTCAGGCAGAGGTTAAGCACATCTAGGGAGTCGACTAGTGAGTGGGTCATGGGGTTGGTGGGAATGTCGAGCCAGATACTGAAGTCCCCTAGTAGAGTGAGGGTGGGATGGTTTATTTGGATGGTGGCTATCGAATCACAGAGGTTGCTTGAGAATTGTCTGTCATAGCCAGGGGGTCTGTAGATGATTAGGCAGCTGTGGGAGAATGTTAGGGGGAGGGATAGTTTGACGAGAAGCGATTCATAGGAAGGGATGATAGTCTGGGAGTGGATGATTGAGGCAGAGAAGTGTGACTTGAAAATGATTGGTAGTCCTCCTCCTCTAGAGGGTCGGTTGAGTGGGATGAGGGAGTAGTCTGGGGGGAAGGCTTCATGGGTGATGGGGCAAAGTCGTCGGAGAGCCAGGTTTCCGTGATAATGACTAGGTCTGGTTTGTCTGAGGCGAGGAGGTCAAAGATGCTGTGTCTGTTTTTTGCTACAAATCGGGCATTAAAGGGGATGCATCTTACTTCGCCACGGGGGGATGTTGTGGAGGTTGAAGGAGCGGAGGTGGGGAGGAGTGGGTGGGTGGCTGTGAGGGGGGTTGGGGGATGGTGTGGAGTGAAGGGAGTGAGCGGAATCTGGGAGGTGAGAGAGGCGGGTTTGTCGATGGTGGTTGGGAAGAGTAGGCGGGCGGAGGAGGTGGATGTGGGAAGGATGGGGTTGGACAGGTGTGTGAGGGAGGTCGGATGGGAAGACGGATTTGAGGCTAGTGATTTGAGGGTGGAGCATAAGGGGTTAGGGGTTCTACGTGTGGTTGGTGAAAATTCAAGGGAGAGGGGCTCGAAGCAGGGTGTGGAAGGGGAGGAGGGTGGTGATGGTGGAGAATGAGAGATTGAGGTGGTGGGTTGGGATAGGAGGGGTGAGGAGTAGTGGGAGATTGAAGGAGACCAGGTTGTTTCCTTTTTTCCAGGGTTTTAATTGCAGTTGGTGTGTGTGAGAGGTTAGGGGGGTCAGAGGGCGATCAGGATGCGGACACTGTTCTTGCCAGGGTGAGACGTGAAGTTTTTAGGGAGTGGAAGGGATGAGGTTGGTGGAGGATATCAGAGGGAGTATTTGCAAGGAAAGGGCAGGGGGTGGTGGCAGGACGATGTGGTTCTGGGAGGGTGAGTGGGCGGATCGTTGGTGGGGCTGGTTGTGCAGGCATGCTGGGGGTCGGAGGGTGGAAGGGATTGGAGGAAAAGGGGTCTTAGGATATTTGGCGCGCCATTGGGTTCCTCTGGCTTGATGGTTGGATAGGCGGTGGGGAAAGGGCATCGTGGAGGGTGGGGTGATTTGGGATGGGAGGGTTCTACTAGCTTGAGAGTCGGATATGGGGTGGGCTGGGAGTGTTGTGGAGGGTGGGATGGCGTGATGCTGGTATCAGAGAAGAAGTCGGATTGATTCAAGAAGCACACGAGAGAAAGTAAACGGGATATGACAAACAACGTGCCCGTACAAGTTTAAAGGACACTGGGGCACGCCAGTGAGAAGATTAACCTCTCCTCCAACATGCAGTCCAGACACCTGAAGTGAATTGCTGTCTGGTACCCACACGACCAAACCACCCGACATCACGGCGAGGCTGTGTATGCAAATTCAGAGGGATCAGAATCTGTGGAAGTCAGAATCAGACAACACAGATATTATAAACCCTGAATCAGGCAGGGTGCAGTGTATTGTGTACATGAGATAGAAGTGGGCGGAAAGTACATCCACCTGAATAGTGTCACCATTGGAACTTTTTGTCCTAGATCACGGGGCTCAACCCATTTATCATAGAGGAAAACGACACTCACCTGTTATCCTCCGTCCTGAGGAAGGTTGGCTAAACAACTGGGGCAAGACATCCTGCACCCACAAAATACAACCGAAACACGTGTCGACAAACAATCATCCCCTACATGTGTATAGTGGGATACATCTGTGAAATATACGAGCAGAATTTAGGAAATGTGTTATATATGTTGGTTTAGGTTACATTAGATATCTATGCCAGTATATAATTTTTGGGTATGAATATGGCATGTATGAGTTATGAAAGAAAAGTTGAAAGGATAAAAAGTATGAGAGTTGGGTCTGTGATCAATTTGATGAACTATTATAATGAAATGAAATGAAGATTTTGTATTGGTAAAAACTTTTGAAAATATATACATATATATATATATATATATGGAATCCTTTCATCATTGTCTACTGGTCAATTTTGATTACTATTGGATATGACTGTATTCTGAAACTGAGTGTAGCAAAAAGGGACCAGTATGAGTGCATGAAGTCTGATTTGATTGCCAAGTTTGGCAAGACACCTACCCAATACCTTAAAAGGTTCAGGGATTTCAAGAAAAGAGAGAATGGGCCTCATTACGACCCTGGCGGAACGTGTTAAACGGTGCCGTAAAAGGCTGCAGCGCCGTTCAACCCGCTCTGCCACATTACAAGGTGCCCTCGCGGGACATGTTAAGCACGCCTGGGAAAACCAGGCGTGCATACCGGGTCCCGCGAGGGGAAGAGGGAGCAAACAACGGGCCATCTCGTAATGGCCCGTTGTTTACTCCCTCTCCCATTCCCATTCAGCCCTATAGGGGCTGAAATGGGAATGGGGATGAACCGTGTCCGTGTCCTCGAGTGAGGAATTACCGGGCCATCCGAACTCGGAATGGTCCGGTAAGTCCTCATTCCGAGGACACGGACACGGATGCGGTTTTGCCGGCAGCCATGCCGCCAATAGCGGCATGGCTACCGGCATACCTCGTAATGAGGCCCATTGTGTCTTGGGTTGACTTGGTGAGTGCTGCACATACGAACATGATGGGGTGGATTGATGGATACAAGGTGAAAACTTTGGTTGAATTATCCCACCTTTTGTTTTTTGAGCAATCGGAAGCCTGTTCACCAGAGCTGCGTCAGTATGTTGCTGATCAGACATTTTTGGATCCCTTTAAGCTGACCAGGCTGGTTGACAAGTGAGTCTCCCACCGGGAATCCCCTAAGGACTCCAGTGGGAAGGACAATGACAAAGAAAAGGGGACCTCTCAGAAAGCTGAGGAGTCCCAAAAACAATCACAGTCGGGTAAACCTTCCTCTCCTAAGACCCAAAGATCTAGAGGGGATAAGTCCTATGTGGGTGGGAATAAGAGTAGTGGTACACCTGCTGCAAAGCAGGCTCCCAGTGGTTCCAGTACCGTACTCCGCATTCCTGGCACTTGTTGGGACTGTGGGGCTCTGAATCATCACAAGAAGGCTGACCCCAAGTGTAAAGGTAAGGCACTTGGAGTCCAGGCTGTCAGCCTGACCTACCCTTACCCCATGCCTGAGGTGGAGGACACTGGCCTCCCCTCCTCTACAGGGATCACATTCGGTGCTCCTTTAGAGATTTCCCTAGTGTCCCTTGGGGCCTGGGACCAGTACGACTGTGACGGACTCCTCTGGACAGCGGCCTCCTCCTTGACCTTGACTTGCCCGGCTGCGGCCCTGGTCCTCCTTTCTGTCTGTGCGTGGCTGAGGCTCTCTGCAAGCTGCAGCCCAACCCAGTCCTCTCCGCGACCTGTTGTCAGACTAGTCTGTGCCAGGCTTCAGCTCAGCACAGCAGGGTCAGAGAGAGGCGGCCGGGCCAGTCTCGCTCTTGCTGCATTTTCATTGGCCAATATTAGTTGCTTTCAACTTTGCAAAGTGGCGTGCAACAAATTTATTGCATGCTTCCTGTAAAGTTGAAAGCACCTTTAATGTGCGTGCCACAGGCCCAGCCCAGCCCTACAGGTAGCCTCCAGGCTCCTCCAGCAGCCTGCCCTGCTGCTGCTCCAGGTCCTTCAATGGCGGGCAAACGAGCAGTTGCAGGATGTTACTTTTTTACAAAACACTGGGAGCGGGCTGGGCTGAGGCCAGCCTGGCCCGCTCCCAGTGTTTTGTAAAAAAGTAACACTTCTTTCACTGGCAAAGTGGCAGCTGTAGCCATGGTGTCTCGCGCCGACTCGCTTCCTGCAGGCCCTGATCATACTGAGCAGATCAGAGTAGGCAGGGCCTGCAGGCAGCCCTGAGCCCCGGCGCGAGACCGGCCCAGGCGCGGGCTTCAAATGGGCCTCTCGCCCGCCTCCAAATGATTTCGGACCGGCCACAGGCCGAACGGCCGATGGACCAATCCAACCCTGACGAGTTAGTTTAAACTCCCCAGGCACCGCCGAATTTAGGTAAAACCATTGTTTGCATGTACGTACAAATATGTGCCCCTATATACTTCAGTCTCCTTCACCATATTTGTATTAGGTGTCCGTCAACAGAAAACTCTGCACCGTAGCTTTCTAGCATTATATAAACAAAGAAAACACAAGTAGGCGAATGTAAACACAGCCACCATGAGCGGCCCCCATTTATTCCATTCTGCCAACCATTCCTAAACCTTATGTGGACACAACAAACACTTTTTTTTTACTATGTAGGCGAAGCTGAAATATTAAACACCTCCTTCATCTGCGGTTTTCCCCATAGATTGAGGATCGCTCATTGTCAGAATGTTTGGACCATATATCTGATACCTTCCTGTTACAGAAGGCCACAGGTCCAGCATACAACAACATGATACTGGATGTGGTTCTATACTGTTACAGGTACCTGGAAATCTTTCATTGTTGGAATTTAGTAATGCAAAACTAAAAAATTAGCATTTTTAGGAGAACAGAAATAACGGGAAGTTCCTCCCCCACTTCTCTCTCTGTAGGTATAGAGAATTTTGAAACACACTGACTAGCCAAGTGTTTGTTTGTTTGTTTGTTTATTGATTTATATTGCGCACCAGACCCAGAGGTATTCGGGCGCGAAGGCAGAAAGAGGAATGTTCAACTTAGGTTACATATTGCACATGAACCAGTGTGAAAATTAAGCGGCCTGACACCTCCAAAAAAGAAATGAAAGGTGGGTGAAATACTACAGTATTCAGTCAAACGATCCCCTGGTCTAGGTTTTTTTGTATTTCATTTACTGTGATTTCCAAAAGCGGCACCCCCCAATAGGGGTACCCGATTGTTACACACTGTGTTGTGCCGATGGTCCTGAGGAAAGCTCAGAAGGACAGCTTTAAGTGGGAACCCAGCAACAAGCTAATTATCAGCGGTTGCAAAGTAATCCCACCAAACCAGCAGTTGCGGCAGGCCACAGCACCCTGACATAACTCACGACGAATAGGCTGCCGTCAACCAGCATCAACGGATAAGGTAAGAACAATCTATTCTATCTACTGACACCATCATACAAACCTCCTGTACCATACTGCATCGTGAAACATAGGCCTCTCTCCCACTATACAGGACCCTTCTAAGTGTGCCCCCTGTATTTGATAGTGCATTGAAACTGCTTTTAAACTGCATTTGAAACTTAGGCCTCTCTCTCACTTATATGACCCCTCTAAGTGTGCCCCCTTATTTGGAAGTGCATTGAAACTGCATTTGAACTGTATTTGAAATTACATTTGAAACCTAATTTGAATCTTAGGCCTCTCTCCCACTATAAAGGACCCTCTAAGTGTGCCCCTTATTTGAAAATGCATGTATTTTATTTTTATTTATTTATTGCATTTATTATATGCCCAAACCCGGGGGTATCGCGGCGTAGGCTACAGAAAGCTTGCATCTCTGGTTACAGTGAGAAATGTTACACATACAAAGGCAGGCAATGCAAAAACAAACCGGGGGCAGGGAGGACACACTTTGACTAAGTGGGCAGACAGAGGTCTAGTAACAGATCGTTTTTAGCCCATTTGTCTAACCTGAAGGTAGGGGAGGAGCTACACGTGAGTTACAGGCGCTGGTGGTGCATGTTGTCTTAGCCTAGTATTTATTGAAAAGCCAGGTTTTTAGATTTTTTTAAAATCATGGGTGGGATGGCTCATTTCTCAACGATACTGGGAGGGAGTTCCAGGTTTTTGGAGCTAAGGCCTGAAAACTGCTTCCCCCTGCCTTTATGAGTTTGAACCGTGGGACGCAGAGTTGTGAACTGTTGATGGATCTCGGGGTTCTTATCGAGGTATTAAACGCGACTGTATTGGAGAGGTACATAAGCGCCGTCTTTGCTAGGCATTTGTGTGTCACGCATAGTGTTTTAAAGAATATTCTTGGCTTAATAGGAGGCCAGTGAACTTCCCTTCTTGCTTGGAGGTATGGTCAGATTTTATGATTCCAAGTGCTGTTCTCAGCGCTTCATTTTGTAAGGGTTGGAGTTTTGCTAGATTTGAATTAGATGAACCTACAAATCGCACAATTTGAAACTGCTTTTAAACTGCATTTGAACTGCATTTGAAATTACATTTGAAACGTAGGTTTCTCTCCCACTATACAGGACCCTTCCAAGTGTGCCCCCGTATTTGAGAGTGCACTGAAACTGCTTTAAACTGCATTTGAACTGCATTTGAAATTGCATTTAAAACTTAGGCCTCTCTCCCACTATACAGGACCCTCTAAGTGTGCTCCACTGTATTTGAAACCGCATCTAAAATTACATTTGAAACTTAGGCCTCTCTCCCAGTATACAGGACCCTCTAAGTGTGCCCATTGTATTTGAAAGTGCAGTGAAACTGCTTTTAAACTGCATCTGAACTGCATTTGAAATTGCATTTGAAACTTAGGCCTCTCTCCCACTATACAGGACCCTCTAAGTGTGCTCCACAGTATTTGAAACCGCATCTGAAATTACATTTGAAACTTTGGCCTCTCTCCCACTATACAGGACCCTCTAAGTATGCCCCTTGTATTTGAAAGTGCGGTGAAACTGCTTTTAAACTGCATTTGAACTGCATTTGAAATTGCATTTGATTCTTAGGCCTCTCTCCCACTATACAGGACCCTCTAAGTGTGCTCCACTGTATTTGAAACCGCATCTGAAATTACATTTGAAATTTAGGCCTCCCTCCCACTATACAGGCCCCTGCCAAGTGTGCCCCCTGTATTTGAAAGTGCACTGAAACTACATTTAAACTGCATTTGAAACTGCATTTGAACTGCATTTGGAATTACATTTGAATTGCATTTGAAACTACATTTGAAACTTAGGCCTCTCTCCCACTATACAGGACCCTTCTAAATATGTTCCACTGTATTTGAAACCGCATCTGAAATTACATTTGAAACTGCATTTTGGAACCAAGGCCTCTCTCCCACTATACAGGACTCTCGAATCTCAGCGTGCTCTCCTGTAATAATATACTGCACTCTGAAACCTAGGCTTCTCCACCTCAATACAAGACCCTCAAGAACAATTTAAGAGGATTAAAATCAACACTAGCCTGGCACGAGGCACCACAATTGGAAACTGCCCCTATAACCAGACCAACTCCTCCCACCTAAGACCCAAAATTACCTGACGCAGAATTGGACACATACAAAGAGAAAAGGAACACGGTACAAATAACACAGATACACAAGCTCAACCGCCCGCATCAGAAGACGTCTTCAATACAGAACACACCCCGCAAAATAATACTATCGACAGAATAAACATTGCAAGAGAAAATTAATTATACCTTACACCTTACCTCGCACCAACCAAAGAACCTACACCAACATTTCCAGATGGATAAAAAAAACACCCGAACAACAGAACAAAAGAAGAGGGGACCAGAGAAGAGAATGGGATGACGTCAACCCGCTTACTCCCTACATCACAAGAATCGATGGGCACTATCGATACCCACATCAAATGACAAGAGATGAAGAAACAATAGAAGTCATCAACCCAATTATCAATCTCATAGACCGATTCAACAATGAAGCCGCCTTCACAGAACCTCTACCGCTCGGAGGCAACATAAAAGCACCCCAACTGAACACCCACAAACCAAAACCGGGAACAAAAAAATAAACCAAATGACACTAAAAAGATCCACTTGCATTCTAATCAACGCAAAATCAATGACCTCCTAAGTGACGGAGGCATCGACATCCTTTTCGTAACAGAAACATGGCTAGATGACAACTACAAGATCACCCTCAATAACTGCCTCCATGATACCTTCAAGTGCATCCAAGTAAACAGGAAAACCAAAAGAGGTGGTGGACTGGCAATCATCCACAAGGAACACCTGGAAATTAAAGCTGAAAACCCATTAAACATCAATAAATATTAATCCTTAATCATACGTCTATCAACAAATACCAGAACAAACCTGAAATTCATACTGATGTACAGACCACCAACGAGCGATGCAGCCTTCATAGACAACTTCATAGAAGCAATCACCAACCTAGCTATGGAGCGTAACCAACTGATTATCCTCTGAGACTTCAACATCTGGTTCGATGAAGAAACCACAACTTCACAAAAATCTCTTACCAGCTAAGGAACTACATCAGCTGGTCAAAGGAGCAACACACACGGCAGGACATACACTAGACGCAATCTTTGCCAACAGAAAACTAATCACCACAGCACCACCGATTCAGATCCTCTGGAGCGACCACCTCATCATCCCCTTCGTAATAACACTGCCCTCCCCAATAACCAAGAAAGAAGAAAAACTACCAATCATCATGAAAAGAAACTGGAGAACCATAAAAAGCTCCAACTTAACGGAACAACTGGATATAACCAAACCACAAACAACAACCATGGGTGAAACTGACCTAGACACTAAAATAGATATACTTCACAACTGGATCACCACAACAATCGACGAGATCGAAAAAGAGAAACCTTTCAATCCATCCCTCAAAAGAGCAACCGCAAAATGGTTCACCCCACTAGTAGGAGCCATGAAAAGGAAAAAACTAAAACTAGAACTAGAATGGAGGATCAATAAAGACTGCAGAAAAAAATGCAAACTTTAACAACATTCCCATTCATACAAAAAGGAAATACAAAAAGCAAAAAGGAAATACTACGACAAGAGAATCCTCAAAGCACCAACCACCCAAAAAGAGCTGTTTATAATCATAAATAAAATAAAAAACCTTCCCGGCTGCAACAATACTACAATACCATCAAAGAAATTATGCAGTGACCTTGCAGACCACTTCACAAATAAAATCATGACCATCCAACAGACCATACAAAATAGACCATGCAACCACTACACTGAAGACACTGACCGATGCAAGAAACATCAGAACAAACTCAGAAACTTCCCGCACATATCAGTGGAGACTTTCATCAAACTGGTAAATCAAAGCAACAAATCGGGCTCCCCCGTGGATCCCTGCCCCCACCCCCCGGACATCTACAAATCAATCCTCGCACATGGAACAACAATGGAATACTACAGGAACGTCCTCAACCAATCAATCTCAACAGGAAGAGTGCCTCAAGCCTTCAAATCAGCATACATCAAACCACTCCTCAAGGATACAACAGGAAACAATGTCTTGAAAAGGGTTGTTTCTTCCCAGGGACAAGCCCTTGAGAGCATAAATTACCCAATCAGCCCAAATTACAGGTACGCTCGTGCCAAGCAATGAACTCATGCTAGTGAAATGACACCGTCAGTATAAATATAGCATTTATTAGACAAAAAGCATAATATAACAGAACAGTAAATTTTGCAGCAATGTGGTATTCAAGTTAAAGAAGAGTACAAAACTCATTAGAGAAATCACAAAACTTAGAGAAACCACAAAACATAGAGAAACACAGTCTTACGCCCCTTGAGAGGGTGTCATTAATCAGCGCTGGAGACCCTGGTCATCTTAAGCTAACTGCTGCCAGCCCCGCTCAGATAACAGCGCTGCAGGGTGCCGCAAAGAGCCTGTTCTGGGCACACACTCGGTCCGCGGATGAATCTCCCGCCCAGTTCTGGGTGCGCGCACCTTTTGTGCTCTCGTGCCGTCAATCAACATGACGCACAGTTCCAGAAACTTCGTCGTGCACAAAATAGGTTTGCCCATGGAAAAACCCAGCTCAGTAAATTTCCAACGTGCTCCCTTCTCTGCCCCCTCCCTACTTGGAGCCCATCTGCGAAAGCACAGGAATGTCTTATCAGTGTGTGTGCAAGGCCGTACCAGGCCTTCTCAGAGAAAGAGGATTTGTTTACGAAGCCATGCAGAGCTACAGTTGCAAAGACAGAATATTCTAAGAGAAGCTGAAATCAATTAACCCCATGTGAGCAAGCTCTACCAGGCCTGCACTCATAGCTTAGTGTCCATAGCGCTTCAAAGATTGGCTATCTAAGCGCTATGTAGGTGCTTTAATGCTCCAATCCCTCAATACAAGTCTCTATCAGCTACTAAACTGGGGCCTCCGCCCTGCCTGTCTATGCACAAGGCATAGTGTAACCTTCCACCCCTACTAATCCTGCATATTCCTTGTAGTTCACTAATGCGTAATGGATGCGCTACCACATTACTTTCAGCATTTAGCACATACTTTGAATAAGCTATTGGTTTTAGCTCTTAATGCAGCCATATAAGACCTTAATATGGAAATATGGCACTTTGTATCTCATGACAAACATAGAGGACCTCTCCAACTACAGACCCATCTCCAACATACCCTACCCAGCTAAACTCCTGGAAACACTCGTATATAGAACAACCCAAGATTTCATAGAAGAACATCAACTATTAAACCAGGCACAAGTAGGCTTCAGACCGATGAGAGAAACAGAAACAGCAATTATTTCAATCTGGGATGATCTAAAGGTGAACACAGACACAAACAACAGAACCGCTGTGATACTTTTAGACCTCTCTTCGGCATTTGACACAGTTAACCATAACATCATCATCATCATGAGACTGGAAGAATTTAAAATCACAGACAACGCCTTACTGTGGGTCAGATCCTTCCTAACAAACAGAACAGAAACAATATGGATGAAACCGTACAAATCATTTCACGAGAATCATCATGCAGAGTCCCACAAGGATCATCCTTCTCGCCACAACTATTCAACATATACCTGTCACAGCTAATTAAAACCATGAAAGACATGGCCTCACCTTTTACAAGTACGCTGACGATACCCAAATAATCTACAAATTACAAGACTCACAAGAAGACAACTCAACACTAGAGAACTGCCTTCGTGAAATATACAACTGGATGAACTTAAACTACCTTAACCTCAACCCAGGCAAAACAGAAATAATGGTCATCACAAAAAATAGAGAAGACAGTCTCTACATCCCATGGCCAACTGAACTTGGTGAAACCCTAGCCCCATCATCGACTGTAAAAAACCTGAGAGGCCTGATGGACAATGGACTCACTCTACAGCAGGGGTGCACAACTGATTTTGACAGAGGGCCGAAAGTACCTTACATGATGGCTATAGTGGGCTGAAAAGTAACTGTGGGTGGGGCGGTAGGCGTGGTGGGGCGTGGCGTGGCAGGAGGCTTTTTCAACCCCCAATTTTAATTAAACACTATGCCCCATAGCCCCCACCACTCAAGCAAACACTATGCCCCATGGCTCCCACCCCTTAACCAAACACTATGCCCCATGACACCCACCCCTCATGCAAACACCATGCCCCAAGGCACCCACCCCTTAAGCAAACACTATGCCCCATGGCCCCCACCCCTCAGCCAAACACTATGCCCCATGACACCCACCCCTCATGCAAACACTATACCCCAGGACACTAACCCCTCATGCAAACACTATGTTCAAGACACCCACCCCTCATGCAAACACTATGCTCCAAGACACCCACCCCTCAAGCAAACACTATGCCCCAAGACACCCACCCCTCAAGCAAACACTATGCCCCAAGACACCCACACCTCAAGCAAACACTATGCCCCAAGACACCCACCCCTCAAGCAAACACTATGCCCCATGGCCCCCAATCCCCGACCAAACACTATGCCCCATGACACCCACCCCTCATGCAAACACTATGCCCCAAGACACTCACCCCTCATGCAAACACTATGCCCCGAGACACCCACCCCTCAAGCAAACACTATGCCCCAAGACACCCACCCCTCAAGCAAACACTATGCCCCAAGACACCCACACCCCAAGCAAACACTATGCCCCAAGACACCCACCCCTCATGTAAACACTATGCCCCATGACACCCACCCCTCATGCAAACACTATGCCCCAAGACACCCACCCCTCAAGAAAACACTATGCCCCATGCCACCAAGCATGCACCATGCATACATGCTCATACAGACCAAAACCCCCCAACCCCTGCATACAAACTAACACGTAAACACCATGCACGCATACAGACCCGAACCCCCAACCCCCAACTCAGCATACAAACCCACAAGCATACACCATGCACCCATACAGACCCGAATCCCCCACCCCAACTCAGCAGACAAACCCACAAGCATACACCATGCACCCATACAGACCCGCACACCCCAGCCCCAACTCAGCACACAAACCCACAAGCATACACCATGTACCCATACAGGCCACAACCCCCAACCCCCAACTCAGCACACAAACCCACAAGCATACACCATGCACCCATACAGACCCGAACCCCGCACCCCCAACTCAGCCCACAAACCCACAAGCATACACCATGCACCCATACAGACCTGAACCCCCCACCCCCAACTCAGCGCACAAGCATACACCATGCACCCATACAGACCCCACCCGCCAACTCACCATACAAACTCACAAGCATACACCATGCATCCATACAGACCTGAACCCCCCACCCCCAACTCACCAAACAAACTCACAAGCATGCACGCATACAGACCCGGACCCCCCACCCCCACATCTCAACATACACTGAATGTGCACACAACAACAACAAACATTCAGGCAGACCCGACACCCTCCTCCCCCCCAGCATCTCAACATACACTGCACTTGCACACAAACACATTCAGGCAGACCCGACACACACCCCCCTCTGCATCTCAACACACACTGAACTTGCACACAAACACATTCAGGCAGACCCGACACCCCCCCCTCCGCATCTCAACACACACTGCACTTGCACACAAACACATTCAGGCAGACCCGACACACACCCCCCTCCGCATCTCAACACACAATCCACTTGCACACAAACACATTCAGGCAGACCCGACACACACCCCACCCCCGCATCTCAACATACACTGAACTTGCACACAAACACATTCAGGCAGACCCGACACACACCCCTCCTCCGCATCTCAACACACACTGCACTTGCACACAAACACATTCAAGCAGACCCGACACCCCCCCTCCCCCGCATCTCAACATACACTGCAGACATACAAATATAAACACACCCATATATACACACCCGACACACACCCCCACCTCCGAATCTCAATATACATACAAAAACAAAAAACACAGTTAGGACGGACCCGAGACAGACAGACACACACACACACACATACAGCCCCCCCACCATGTACTTACCCAGACGTGCTCGAACGCTGGCGAGGCTTCTGGCACTACGGCTGGCGTGGCCGTGACAAGGCTGAAATGCCTTCCGGCATCAAGCCTTACTGGCCACGCCGGCCGTAGTGCTGGCACTCCATTGGTGCAGCACACACGCACTACATGGCTCGTAGGAGCTGCGTGGTTCGTGTGCACTGAACCAATGAGGGCTATTGTTTTGTCCGGCCCGGAAGACAACAAAGACTTTCCTAATGGAGGGCGGCCGATGCTGCTTGCGGGCCGTCCTCCATTAGGAAAGTCTTTGTTGCTGGCGGGCCGGACAAAACGGCATGGCGGGCTGCAACTGGCCCACGGGCCGTATGTTGTGCACCCATGCTCTAGAACCACAAGTAAACGCCCTAATCAAGAAATGCTTTTTTCTCCTGCAATCGGTTAATAGGATCCTACCATTCCTCTCATTCACCAACAAAACAACTGCCGTCATCGCCCTCATCATGTCCAGACTAGACTATGCCAACAGCCTATATCTAGGCATGCCTGAGCAACTCCTAAATAAACTCCAGCGCATACAAAATGCACCGGTCAGACTGCTCCTTAAACTACCTCGAAGAGAACACATCATACCAGAACTGAAAATGCTGCACTGGCTACCCATCACACAGTGGATCAAGTTCAAATCAAGGTGCATAACCCACAGAGCAATCCACGACCAAGGTGCAGAGTTCCTCAGAAGAAAACTAAACGTACATCACATTACAAGGCCACTCAGATCCAGCAGCAACATCCGTTTGGAACCCAAATCATACAACAAGAGACAACTGGAACGAACTACCAAAGAACATACGGAACACAAGAGATCACCTACAATTCAAGAAACTCCTCAAATCATGGCTCTTCACCCCATGACCAGAAAGAATGCCATAAGGACATTACACAGAGGAACTAGGCCGAGAGAAGTACCTACCCTGATTCCCTAAATCCTCAACCTTATAAATAAGGATACACAGATCATTAACATATCCACATATCGCCTCACCACTGCCCTGAAACTAGACAGCCAGGACAGGGAAGAGAAGAATATACCACCAATGGACGACTGACAGTAAATAAATAGAAAGAGCTGGTGATGGATAATATTGCAAAGCAATAACAAAGAGGTGATGGCTGGAAGGTTTAGAATGAATCTTGACTACTGGCATTGCTCTGGGCAACACTCCAGACTATCGTTCTTCGCTTGCCAAGCCATTACAGAAGGGGAAAGACCATATGCAAATCAGGCTTGGCCCCACCCCAAAAGGTGCAGTCCAGCCCGAACTGCTAGGTCACATCCCTTCTGCAGGAGACCACAAGCATCCCCAAACATGTTTCGGCTTTGCTGGGCCTCAACAGTGAGGAGTAGCTTGGGTCTCTAGGCCCAGTAGCCACGGGACCCATGTCTGGGCATACCAGTCCCACTCGGGTGACAACGCAGAATGATAATATAACACCACTATCAAACTAAGGTATAATGATCACTGAACCTGGGGTACTAAGCCCAATTAATCTGCTGGAACCAGCCACGGTATCACCCCAGAAAATACACAATCAGTAAACCAAGAGAAAGAATATACCTATGCAGTATGACAACCTGATACATAAACTAAACTACAAGGATTATGAGACATACAGCCCACTAACCAAAACCTCAAATTTCTGCATACTTAATTCACACAGAAACCCACACAACCACCTCTCTCACAGCAAACCGCACAGACTTCACCACACTGTAACACAATCAACACATAGATCGCAACAACAGCACGCGAGGACTCGCTTTGATCCTATATGCACACCCAAGCTCAGCACACAGTGAAAACTGAACTGAAGCTGCCATCAGTACATCACCTCTCACTTTCATACGTCCTCTTCACCCACTATCCCACCCCCTGCCCCCCATCTTTTGTTTACAGATCCCCCTGAGTGCCTGGAGACCAACTCCATTGGTGACGGTGCGCTATATAAATACCTTTAACATTAACATTAACAAGATACAGCTCACCTTTTGAGCCAGAAACACCACTGTGTCAACCTTTTTAGAGACTTGACATTTACCAGTTTCGAAATCTTTTATGGAAATGTGCCATCCTTTTGGATTGAGTGTGACTGTGTTGAAACTGATACTAACCCCACAGTCATGTTAGGAATACACACTCCTATTGGACTACATTCCCACATGTTCCTGGGAAACCAGATTTGTCACAATATACTTGTGTTTTGCTTCACATATTACTTTCACATGTGTATGAATATTTTAAAATGTCTTGTGTTCTGTAATTTGAATAAATGCTATGTTAGTACCATGTACCGTGTTTGACCATATGTTGTGTTTCGAACTACACAACTCTACTGCAGTTCTTACTTGCCCTGGTGTAGGGTGGATGGGCAGGCAAGCCTGGGCTCAAACTCTTTGCTTTGATCTGAAGGTAAACAAAAGTCTCTTCAAGGCATACTTCACCTGTCCCTTGAGGAATCCGACATGGAAGACCAGCGTGTAGTGTGTATCTACTGCCTGTACCCGGACCACAATGTCAACTTGTATACTATCTGCCATTTCTTCTCCAACAAGACTCCCCAGGACTGGCACAGAAGGTTCGTGAGTTAGCTTGACGAGGGCACTGTACCCTCAGACACTGCTTTTGTTTGAAGCCATGCTCTGCTCTGCTATGGCAGACCCCAGGAATATACTTCAGCTTGCAAGAGGTCCCACTAGGAGCTATCTTCCTGTGGTAAGAGGGGGAGGAAGGAACATATCACCCATGCCGAATCTGCCCAGAATAAGGCAGTCCACGAGCCCAAGCTTCAACAAAAGAAGACCAAGTCCACGTAGACCACTGTGGCAGTTTGTCCATGCCCGCTCGGACATCTCTGCCAATGGCACATTCGTCCACTAAGAAGACTAAGTTGATGCCCTCCTCGTTGCCGGCAACGAAGCGCAGCAATTCTGCTTCCATCTCGTCCATGTCCTCGTCCACCACTCTACTGACGACGGCTTCGTCCATAGTACCGTTGACGACCAAGTCATCCACCTCGTTGATGAAAGAAATGTGGTTAACGACAGTTACCACTTCGTCGAACTTACAAACTTCTGCCGGCTCTCCTCAACGAATGCTCGCTTCTTATATTCCACCTGCTGTTCCAGGCCCTTCCCCGATGCCTCCTGAGAAAATGATTGAGCATGTGATATATATGGACTTTGAGGAACCAGAAGGTGTATTTTCGGATGACAACGAGGAAGTTCTGTCATTACTGCCACCTGTGCACCGGCAGCTCTTCAGACAGTGGGAGAAAAACTGGGTTTTTACATTTTTAAAACTCCTTAAACACTTTGCTGCCCTATAATGATGACCAGCCAATGCTAACTGCCATGTTTAAAAGTACCTTGTAGCCATTGATGTGTGAGCCTTATGTTCTAATGTGCATGTCCTAACCTCAAATGCTTCACTGCCTAGTGCCTAGCAGTGCTCGCTTCCACGTGCTTGCTTCTGACGTGTTTCCCTTTTGGCATATATATAAGCGTGTTTAATGCTGCTTTCTTAGGTAAGGCAACTTTAGCAGACGGACGTTGCCATATAGTTAGAGGGCCAGTATGCCCCAAACCATGAAGTGAATGTAGAAGTAGCTTGCACAGTAGGAATAGAAGTGTATCACTAAATGTTTCCCATCCTGATTATTGTCAGCATGCACAGAAATGTGCACTAACCTGCAGCATCTGGATGGAGAGGCAGGTAGCTGTATTTGGGGGAAAATCTGTGGTCAAAGGGAAAATCTCAGTTCAACAGAGAAAAAAACCTTTGCCTCGAAGTGTGTTTTCTTGCTGTAGTCATAACCGCTGACTGGAGACGAGGGTTCCCAGCATGAGACTGAGTATGGTGTGAAGTCACCTGGTGAGATGTTGGGCTGCTTGCAGACACAAGACAGGCTGCAAAGGGAGGCGCAATGGACTACAGTGACTTGCCAAGAGTGGAAGGTAGCGGAGCACTGTTACGCTGAAGTAAATTAGAATGGGAAAACAAGCAGGAACACAGGAGACAGGAAAGGGACAGGGAAAGGAAGCGAGGGACAGACCAGGAATGGGTGGGGAGTACAGGTTTAGCAGATGGGAATCAAACTAGCGTATCTACGAAGTAACAACGCAACGTCTCACCTTCTCCATCGTTTTTTCTTCTTGGATGCAGGTCTCGTGACTGGTGACACAGAAGCCCAGCAGGCCTCAGCGGTACTGCTACAGCAGTTCTCAGTCATGAGTGAAATGGGACGAAACGGACGCCATTTTAGGGGAAATCTGATTCCGTAACAAAGATGCTCCCACTTGTTCCATTCAGTCCAGGAAGGGCGATGAATCCTGCCAGTATGCCCTGCCTGTGAGGGGCTAGGGCCTGGTTTCCATGGATGATTTCTGTGGAACCTTTTTACCAATAAGGGGGCATGTACGGTGGTAGCATGTTCCCAAGTCTGTTCAGATGGTCCATATCCCAACCAGCCAATTAGGTACTGTAGCTGTCCCCGGTAGCACCTAGAATCACAGATGTCTTTCACTTCATATTCTGGCCCATATTCGGTGTCCACAAGTGGAGGTGTCTGCCTATCTTTTCTTTGAAACCGATATCTCACATGCGGTTTGAGCTGAGACACATGAAAGACTGGATGTATTCTGCACCAGGATATGGGTAAAGCCAGACGGTATGCCACTGGTCCTATGGGAGAAAGAATCTTGAAAGGACCAAAGTACTGTGGGGAAAGCTTTGACTGAGTGAGTCATTTGGGAAGGAACCTAGAGGCCAGTCAAACATTGTCTCCCACTTGGAAGATAGGTTATTTTGTTCTTTTCTGATGTGCGTACTTCTTGATACTGGCCCTAGAGGTGGAAAGGGCTCTCAAGGCTTTATTTTTGGCCAGGTTGATGTCAGTCACCAGAGCCGTCATAAAGGGAATGGTGGTGAGGGGAGGTTTCTGGAAGGGATACTGGAAGGATGAGATCCAAAGGTGCACAGAAAGGGACTCATAGAAATGGAGGAGTGTAGGGTGCTGTTATAAGCAAATTCAGCCAATGGTAGGACAGAACTCCAGTTGTAGGCAGATGAGGAGATGAAACATCAGAGGTATTGTTCCAAAGTCTGATTTAAATGTTCTGTTTGGCCATTGGATTGAGGATGACATCTGGAAGTGAGGGATCTTTTGATTCCAAATGTTCTGCAGATTTACGTCCAGTATTTCGATGTGAATTGAGGCCCTCTGTCAGAAAGGATGGAATCAGGTAGGCCATGCAAACGGAACACAGAATGGAGGAAGTGTTCCGCCATTAGGACAGCTGGGGGAACTCCAGATAACGGGATGAAGTGGGTGAGTTTAGTCATGGTATCAACCACTACCATTACTGCTGTGAAGCCGTCTGATAACCGTAAGTCCACAATAACATCAGTTGAGATGTGTTGGCAAGCTTTGGTAGGTAAAACTGGTTGTGTTAATAGACCAAAGGGATGGTGATGTGGGACCTTTACTTTGTTTAAATGCATATAATGCAGGCAGCAGTCGTGGGCGTCTTGAGACATATGCCGCCACCAAAAGTGACGAGAGAGAAGGTCACATGTTGCATGATTGCCCTGGTGTCCAGCAATGAGGGAATCATGGCCCATGCAAAGTACTTCTTTCCTTAGAGAGGTAGTCAGGATAACCAACTTTTGATCGTGATATAACAGATCCCCTTCCCGGGTCAGATGATGTGAGAGTATCCCCTGTTGGTACTCCGGAAGACTGGATGTCGCGGCACAGCACGAAATAAGCTACATATCCAAGAAAGAAAGCATTGGGAAACATCCTTTCTGAAAGAAAAGCTTGGTGACTGTTCTGGGTTTCAGTGGTTTGGAGAACTTGGAGGTTGCAATGGTCCGCCTGGTCCTCAATAGGGAATTGGGACCCTAGAAGGAGCTGTCTCCATTCCTTGAAAGCCTTTTTTATGGCCAGGAGTTCCTTCTCAAGAACCATGTTATGGGTCTCACATATTGTCAATGTCTTAGAAAGGTAACCAATTGGGTGTTCATCTCCATTCCTGTCTTTCTGCTTGAGGACCGCCCGATGGCTTGGTTGGACGCATCTGTTTCGACGATGAATGGTCGTAATTGGTCTGGCAATTGTAATCCTGGGGCTGTAGTGAATACCTTTTTTAGATCTTCAAAGGCGGCTTGAGTGCCGAGTTCCAAATGTATGCTCTTTCTTTTTAGAGAAGTGCCGTGAGGGGAAGAATCCATCGGGAAAACTCTGAAATGAACTTTCTATAGAAGTTTGAGAAGCCCAAAAATTGTCGGATGCCCTTTACAGAAGTAGGGGGCTGCCAGTCAGTTATCACTTGGATCTTAGAGGGGTCCATTGCTGTTCCTTTCCCTGATAGGATGTAGCCCAAGTAGAGTATTTTCAGTCTGGTCAAAAGAGCACTTGGACAATTTGGCGAAAAGATTACTATTTCGTAGTCTCTGCAGCACCTCTTGTACATGTAACTCATGTTCAGACATTGATTGCATATCATCCAGATACACGACCACTGAATGGAGAACTAGGTTGGAGAATACGTAATCCATGAAGTGCTGAAAGACAGTCAGGGCGTTGGAAAGGCCAAAGGGCATTACACAATACTCATAATGCCCAAATGGAGTACAGAAGGCTGCCCTCCACTCCTCCCCTTAATGGATATGGATCAGATGATAGGCTCCTCAGAGGTCTAATTTTGTGAACCATTTGGCTCCTTGAATGGCCTCAATGATGTCTGAAATTAGCATCATGGGGTACTCATCGAGAACCGTTATTTTGTTCAATCCCCTATAATCAACACGTGGTCTTAATTTGTGTGTGTCCTTTTTGGGAATAAAGAACAACAAGACTCCTGTGGGGGACTTAGATTCTCTGATAACGTCTGTAGGTATTCTTTAAGTGTTTCTTTCTCCGGTCCAGATAGCATATACATTCTGTCAAATGGAATGGGTTTATCAGGATACAGAGGGATGGTACGATCATCTCTTCGATTAAGTGGCAATTCTTTATACTCTTGTTCTGTGAAGATGTCTTGGAAGGCGGCATACTGATCTGGCAGAGTCTGGAGGGAGTCCACAATAAGAGTGAGTTTGTGGGGAGAAAGGAGACCCACTGAACCCTGGCTGAGACATTGAGAAACACAGTGTTCCGAACCCAAGAACAGAGAGCCAGTTGACGAGTGGATGTAGGGGTTGTGGAGCCTTAGCCAGGGGAGTCCCAATATCACTGGAAAATGGGCTGCCTTGATTAAATCAAAGCTATTTGTTTTATAATGAGAGGCTATAGCCATGGTCGCAAGTCCTGTTTGTTCGGTGATAAGACCTGAGGACAGGGGAGTTCCATCAGCACCCTTCACTGGGACTGAGAGAGCTTTTCTCTCTCGAGGAATCCCGTGTTGAAAAGCCCATTAGTTATCTATGAAGTTGCCAGCTGCTCCACAATCAATAAGTGCAGGAACGTGGCCACACTCCTGGAACCGAAGAGAGATTCCCAAAACCACCATGGATAAGTCCTTCTCGTTAGATTGTCCCAAAGGGGGACCCTGATTTCCTTCCCATGTCATCGTCCCCTTTATGACCGGGAGGAGGCTTTTCCCTGATGCCTAGGGGGTCCTACCGGGCAATCACGTACCAGGTGTGTATTGGCTGAACAATACACATGCATAACCCCTTGTTTTACGGCAGTTGCGTTCCTCTAAAGTAAGAGGTCCTCTTGCAGACTCCACTTGCATGGGTTTGTCCTTACATGTCATCCTGAGAGGTGGTTTACCTCCCTGTGCCGTTGCTTTTGGGACTCGTGACTTCTTCCTTTCGACAAGTCTCTCCTGTAGACTATAGTGTATTTGCATCACCATGGTGATCATATCCGCTAAACTTCCTGGTCTGGGCACCCAGGACACTTCGTCCTTCAGTTCCTCAGTCAAGCCCTGACGAAACAAGGTTAGTAAGGCATCGTCGGGCAAGGCAGTGCCTGTAGCGAGCTGTTTAAACTGGGTTATATATCATAAGGTGTCTATCGAGCCTTGTCTGAAATCAAGCAGTTGTTCCTGGGCTGAAACAGTGATTACCTGACACCCAAACATGGCACATACACATGCTACGATTTCGGGATAGGAATCCAAAACAGCATTACTGGACGTAACCAGTGGGGTTGCCCAAGCGAGAGCTCCACCTGATAAGTTTGAAATCATGAATCCAACTTTAGCTCAGTCCGTTGGGAAGAAATTCAGTTTGAAAGAGAATTGGATGGTGCAGGCGTCCAGGTATTATTTGAGCTTCTGCAGATTTCCATCATATTTCCCCCCGTTCACCCCCACCCCCGAAGGGGACCAGGTGGAATTTCAGGTATCACATGTGGTTGACCCATTATCTGCCTTAAGGCCGCATTTTTATTTTGTAATGCCTGAATTTCCATTGTCAGGGACTGAATGGCAGCAGCTAGTTGGTGGGCATTGCTATCTGTCTGCATGCACAGAAATGTGCACTTACCTGCAGTGTCTGGATGGAGATGCAGGTAGCAGTATGTGGGGAAAATCCCCTTTACCATCCGGTTCCTGGAGTAAACAGGAGACTGTGTGGTCCAAGGGAAGACCTCGGTTCAACAGAGAAAAAACGCTTTTCCCTGAATTGTGTTTTCTTGCTGTAGGCTTAACCACTGACTGCAGACTAGGGTTCCCAGCACGAGACTAGGTACGGTGTGAAGTTCTAAGTCCTCTGTTGAGATGTTGGGCTGCTTGCAAACACAAGACAGGCTGCCAAGGGAGGCGTGATGGAACACAGTGAGTCGCCGAGAGTGGAAGGGTAACAGAGCACTGTTACGCTGAAGTAGCTCAGAATGGGAAAGCAATTGAAAGGGGTGGCCATGGGGGCCAAATTTGCTCCCTCACTGGCCAATCTCTTTATGGCATACTATGAAGAAACCCATATCTTGAACCAAACCCAGTTTGCTGCCAATATCATCACTTGGCGACGCTTCATAGATGACATATTTCTGATTTGGAAAGGCACTGAAGATGCTTTTAATGACTTTCTCACTTTTGCAAACACTAACTCATTTGGAATCAGCTTAACTAGTACATGTGATTCCAAACAAATTGACATTTTGGATTTACATATCTTTGTAGAAGGTCAACAGCTTCTGACCAGTACTTACAGGAAGCCTACTGAGGTTAATTCTATGTTAGCAGCACAAAGCAATCACCTGTGTACGACTATTAACAATATTCCAACAGGAGAATTTCATAGGGCAAGGTGTAACTGCACGCGTCCTATAGATTATGACATGGAATGTAATATTATTAACCAGCGCTTTTTGAACAGAGGCTACAAAAGCTTAGTCATCGATGAAGCATACGCTAAATTCACTAATGTCACTCAGCTTGACCTCCTGAACAAGGTGCCAAAATCTAAAGAGTCCCTACAATACATCTCTCTGGTTACCCCATTTACGACAGACTCCTCTATGCTGTACAAAATGGTTGCTAAACATTGGCACATCCTGAGACTCGACAAAGACCTTGAACCTTTTTTGACACCTAAACCCAAATTAACTTTTTTGAGATCACCTACTATCAAATCACAGGTTAGTCCGTCATTTTTTGTGAATATAGTGGCCAACCCCTTGTGGCTACGACAACCGGCTGGTTTTCACAAGTGTGGAAACTGCAATCAGTGTTCTTTGGCCCATCCCAAATGTCAAACTTTTACAGATAAGTTTGGATCCAAAGTGGTTATACGGGATTTCATCAACTGTAAAACGACTCACGTGGTGTATGCCATCATATGTGTTTGTGGCAAACTTTACGTGGGAAGTACCATACGCCAACTCAGAATCCGTATTAGAGAACACTTGACCAGTCTCCGGATGTGTGAACCAAAATCCCCTCTAGCAGTTCACTGGCAGGCTGAACATCAATTGGATTTAACCTCTGATTTGCGTTTCATTGGATTAATGAGAGCGTATAAAGGGAAAAGGGGCGGGAATCTTCAATTGAAATTGCGGCAGATGGAAGCCAAACTCATCTGTCTACTGCGATGTACCACTCGTGGACTAAATTCTGACCACGAGATGCATGTTTTTCTATGAATCCGGCCTGTATTGGAAATGTCAATTTGAATGTACTGTTGTTTAAGTGTACCAATTTGCTTATCAATCAATCTTTAGCTGCCTGGCAGTAATTATCTTGATGTGGCCAGATAACACTGTTGCAATTCCCCCGTGCTTTTTCACTCGCCAGCACTCCTCTGCAATTAGTGCTAACTCACATGGTTTGATTATCCAACATAACTTTGTCGACATTGGATTGTTTCTCCTATCTGTCAAGCTACTGATTATCTGTGCTAATAATGAATTGTATCCGATTTCTAGTCATTCATGATAATTACGCGGTTACCGGGAACATGTTTTTAGTACCTCGGTCCCTTGTTGACATAACTCGTCATCTCTGCCATCTTGTTGAATTTTCTGTTGTGTTCTGTATATTTCTTGACATTGATTGCCATTCAACCACGATGCGTTCAAAGACTTTAACTTTGTATGAGTTATTGAATATTTGTTTGATTAGTGATTAGTATCTAATTATGAGTCACTTAGTCAACACGAACGTGGCGATCGCGATCACGCACACAGTACCTCGGCGTAATGTCAGGTCCTTTGTTGACAGTATACGTCATCTTTGCGACCCAATTGAATTTCACTTCTGCCGATGTCACTATGTTGACAATGTACGTCACTCACGCGACGTAATTCGCTCGCGCCGCCGCTGTCATCACTTTTGTGATGTACACGGCGGCTATCAGTATTTTAGAGCAACCCAGGTAAGCATTTGCTGGATTTGTCTCATTTAATTTGCTCCATACTCGATTTACCGAGTGAGTTTATATTCTTTTTCCTTCTTGCTCGTGGCCGTCAACTGATGGTTCTGTGTTCCCATCTCTCAATCATTATGCTACTTTTTCCAGGCGATATATTCGTCCCAGCCAATTGGCTTTTCATATTGAATCAAGATATACATTCTTCAACGGGTACTTACCCACCAATCTCCAGTGTGGTAAGTTTCATTAGTTATCGTTCTTTCTTTTTTTCAGTTGATTCCAGGTATGTCCTGGCTTCCATTACTAATTTACTCTTGGTCATGTTCCAATAGGTTCCCCATATTTATTGGCCATTTCTAAATCCTTATGGTAAGCGTATCTTTATTGGTTACACCATTTTATACTGACCCATATGGTACATTTGACACTCTGGTTTTGGGTTGCTTTGTATCGGTCACTTCACTGGATGTGGCGACTCTTCAATGGACGTTGTGCCTGGATCTAGCCATTTTCCTTAGTACCTTTTGCATTGATCCTGCAACTTCTGTTAAGGGTGCCATCTATATATTTTTTTTTCCTTTGATGAATATCGGCACCACCACTGATCGGACTATTTTTCTGGCTTGACACTACTACTTTGTACTTATGGCACTGTGCTGGTGCGTGATTTGCACGGGGGCCTTGCGAGGGTGTGTGTGGCATCAACTACACTTGAAGATGACACAGTATAGATTACATTTATGCTCATGTACATCCTCCATATCCTTGTTCTTTCTGCGATGTGCCTATATTGATCCATTACTGCTGTCCTACCCTTCTTACCGGATATGGTATGTCCCTCATTTATTCATTCATTTTTTCATGTTGTATTATTCAATATTTTTTCTTTCTTCTCTAATAATATGTCCTTTTTTGTGATTGTCTCACATATCTGTTATTTAATTTTGTACCTTATATTGCTATATATGCTGATGTATTATGTTATTGTCTATTGTACATGATACTTGAATGTGGTTTAACCATCCAGCCTTGAAGACGACGCAAGTGTCGAAACATGTGTCGGCTGTTCTTCATTTCAAACCATTAAAATACTGTAATTTCATTGTTGTCTCTTAGCCTAATGGTGTTTAGCGCAATCCCATCCGCCACATCCCACAAATTGTCTTAGAAAGGTAACCAACTGGGTGTTCATCTCCATTCCTGTCTTTCTGCTTGAGGACCGCCCGATGGCTTGGCGGTTGGACGCATCTGTTTCGACGATGAATGGTCGTAATTGGTCTGGCAATTGTAATCCTGGGGCTGTAGTGAATGCCTTTTTTAGCTCTTCAAAGGCGGCTTGAGTGCCGAGTTCCAAATGTATGCTCTTTCTTTTTAGAGAAGTGCCGTGAGGGGAAGAATCCATCGGGAAAACTCTGAAATGAACTTTCTATAGAAGTTTGAGAAGCCCAAAAATTGTCGGATGCCCTTTACAGAAGTAGGGGGCTGCCAGTCAGTTATCACTTGGATCTTAGAGGAGTCCATTGCTGTTCCTTTCCCTGATAGGATGTAGCCCAAGTAGAGTATTTTCAGTCTGGTCAAAAGAGCACTTGGACAATTTGGCGAAAAGATTACTATTTCGTAGTCTCTGCAGCACCTCTTGTACATGTAACTCATGTTCAGACATTGATTGCATATCATCCAGATACACGACCACTGAATGGAGAACTAGGTCAGAGAATACGTAATCCATGAAGTGCTGAAAGAAAGTCAGGGCGTTGGAAAGGCCAAAGGGCATTACACAATACTCATAATGCCCAAATGGAGTACAGAAGGCTGCCCTCCACTCCTCTCCTTAATGGATATGGATCAGATGATAGGCTCCTCAGAGGTCTAATTTTGTGAATCATTTGGCTCCTTGAACGGCCTCAATGATGTCTGAAATTAGCATCATGGGGTACTCATCGAGAACGGTTATTTTGTTCAATCCCCTATAATCAACACGTGGTCTTAATTTGTGTGTGTCCTTTTTGGGAATAACGAACAACAAGGCTCCTGTGGGGGACTTAGATTCTCTGATAACGTCTGTAGGTATTCTTTAAGTGTTTCTTTCTCCGGTCCAGATAGCATATACATTCTGTCAAATGGAATGGGTTTATCAGGATACAGAGGGATGGTACGATCATCTCTTCGATTAAGTGGCAATTCTTTATACTCTTGTTCTGTGAAGATGTCTTGGAAGGCGGCATACTGATCTGGCAGAGTCTGGAGGGAGTCCACAATAAGAGTGTGAGTTTGTGGGGAGAAAGGAGACCCACTGAACCCTGGCTGAGACATTGAGAAACACAGTGTTCCGAACCCAAGAACAGAGAGCCAGTTGACGAGTGGATGTATGGGTTGTGGAGCCTTAGCCAGGGGAGTCCCAATATCACTGGAAAATGGGCTGCCTTGATTAAATCAAAACTATTTGTTTTACAATGAGAGGCTATAGCCATGGTCGCAAGTCCTGTTTGTTCGGTGATAAGACCTGAGGACAGGGGAGTTCCATCAACACCCTTCACTGGAACTGAGAGAGCTTTTCTCTCTCGAGGAACCCGTGTTGAAAAGCCCATTAGTTATCTATGAAGTTGCCAGCTGCTCCACAATCAATAAGTGCAGGAACGTGGCCACACTCCTGGAACCGAAGAGAGATTCCCAAAACCACCATGGATAAATCCTTCTCGTTAGATTGTCCCAAAGGGGGACCCTGATTTCCTTCCCATGTCATCGTCCCCTTTATGACCGGGAGGAGGCGTTTCTCTGATGCCTAGGGGGTGCTACCAGGCAATCACGTACCAGGTGTGTATTGGCTTAACAATACATGCATAACCCCATTGTTTTACGGCAGTTGCGTTCCTCTAAAGTAAGAGGTCCTCTTGCAGACCCCACTTGCATGGGTTCGTCCTTACATGTCATCCTGAGAGGTGGTTTAACTCCCTCGGCCGTTGCTGTTGGGACTCGTGACTTCTTTCTTTCGACAAGTCTCTCCTGTAGACTATAGTCTATTTGCATCACCATGGTGATCATATCTGCTAAACTTCCTGGTCTGGGCACCCAGGACACTTCGTCCTTCAGTTCCTCGGTCAAGCCCTGACGAAACAAGGTTAGTAAGGCATCGTCGGGCAAGGCAGTGCCTGCAGCGAGCTGTTTAAACTGGGTTATATATCATAAGGTGTCTATCGAGCCTTGTCTGAAATCAAGCAGTTGTTCCTGGGCTGAAACAGTGATTTCCTGACACCCAAACATGGCACATACACATGCTACGATTTCGGGATAGGAATCCAAAACAGCATTATTGGACGTAACCAGTGGGGTTCCCCAAGCGAGAGCTCCACCTGATAAGTTTGAAATCATGAATCCAACTTTAGCTCGGTCCGTTGGGAAGAAATTCAGTTTGAAAGAGAATTGGATGGTGCAGGCGTCCAGGTATTATTTGACATAGCTCTCAACCATTTGCCTCGCAAAGGCGGGTGAAATCACCCGATTTTATTTTTGGCGGGTGAGACGCCCATTGGAATGAATGGGAGTGCAGGAGGCTTGGCGGGTGAGTCAGCCCTTTGCAAGGCGGGTGACACCCGCCAAAAGCGGGTGAGTTGAGAGCTATGTATTTGAGCCTCTGCGGATTTCCATCATATTCCCCCCCCCTCACCCCCACCCCCGAAGGGGACCAGGTGGAATTTCAGGTATCACATGTGGTTGACCCATTATCTGCCTTAAGGCCGCGTTTTTATTTTGTAATGCCTGAATTTCCATTGTCAGGGACTGAATGGCAGCAGCTAGTTGGTGGGCATTGCTATCTGTCAGCATGCACAGAAATGTGCACTTACCTGCAGTGTCTGGATGGAGATGCAGGTAGCTGTATGTGCGGGAAATCCCCTTTACCATCCGGTTCCTGAAGTAAACAGGAGATTGTGTGGTCCAAGAGAAGACCTCGGTTCAACAGAGAAAAAACGCTTTTCCCTGAATTGTGTTTTCTTGTTGTAGGCTAACCACTGACTGCAGACTAGGGTTCCCAGCACGAGACTAGGTACGGTGTGAAGTTCTAAGTCCCCTGTTGAGATGTTGGGCTGCTTGCAAACACAAGACGGGCTGCCAAGGGAGGCGTGATGGAACACAGTGAGTCGCCGAGAGTGGAAGGGTAGCAGAGCACTGTTACGCTGAAGTAGCTCAGAATGGGAAAGCAAGAGGGAACGCAGGAAAGGGACGGGGAAAAGAAGCGAGGGACAGACCAGGAACAGGTGGGAAGTATAGGTTTAGCAAATGGGAATCAAACTAGCGTATCTACAAGGTAGCAACACAGCGTCTCATCTTCTCCATAGCATTTTCTTCTTGGATGCAGGTCTTATGACTGGCAACACAGAAGCCCAGCGGGCCTCAGCGGTACTTCTACAGCGGTTCTCAGTCATGAGTGAAATGGGATGAAACGGACGCCATCTTAGGGGAAATCTGATTCAATGCTTCCACTTGTTTCATACAGTCCAGGAGGGGTGATGAATCCTGACAATTATGCCTTCCTGAGCGTGATAATGTAGCCTCTGCATAAGACGGTGTGCTGAAACACTGTTCATTCACCTGAAACATTGTTACTTGACAATATCATGCCATGTCGGAGCCTCCCTTTCCATTGAAATGCATATGTGCTTTCCTGTATAAAAGCTCTGTGCTTGAAGGGAGGAGGTGGGGGGTGCTGTGCAAAGTTTTGTTCTGTGGTTGAGTTGCTGTTGTCCTGTGTATGCTGGCTATGCTGACTGCTATGAAAATGTTCACCAATCCACTGGAAGAGTCTAGTTGTTCTTCCACAACAAGATTGGCGCTGTGACGCTGGATTCCTGCTGCACTGCGGCGCAACTCAGGGGTTGCTGTATGTGACTCCCAGTGATCCCTGTGCGCCAAAGTAAGATGATTTCGTCAGTAGGGAGGTGTGACCAGGGATTCAGGCAAGTAGGCAGAGTGAACGGCGAAGAGCCGACTGAAATTTGTGGGTTGATGAGCACAGTTTCATACATGCCAACATTTGGTGACCAAAAATCTGTAGGAATCTTAAAGTTTCAAAAATAGTCCGGCGAGGAGGTAATGATAGGATTAGGGCGCGTCAGCAGCCCATTGTCATTGAATGAGCCCGCCGCCGCAGGTGCATTCAATGACAATGAGGCGCCTGCCACGCCTTCTGCCACCACGCCAGCTAGGAGAGCCCTTGAAAGACTCCCCCAAGCTGGCGTGGTGGGAGGCTAATGGCGTTTTTTGTCAAAGGCACTCGCGGCAGAGGGGCGCATTTAGCCTGCCGCCGTGGGTGCCTTTTACATCAAAAGCCTGAAAGTCGTGCCTTCTCCCGCTACGCCAGCTAGGGGGAGTCCTTGAAAGACTCCCCCGAGCTGGCGTGGCAGGGCTAATGGCACCAGAGGATGCTAATCATCAGGGTCGGACTTGGACAAGAAATAGGCCCGGACACCCAAAAAAAAGTGGCCCATCCCTCACCTCAAAAAAGTAACCCACCCCTCGCCTCAAAAAAAGTGGCCCTCAAACCATCATCCGTGAATCGTGTCAATTCACGACTTTACAGAAAATGCTACTTATGGAGGGTTCATGTGTCTGTTACATTACAACACAACTCATAAAATAACATAACTTTGCATACAGTTCTGTGACAGGGTCCACAGCTCAGAGGCGCAGGAGTGGCATGAACCAACCACCCCCACTGCGATTTTGGGACCTGCTGCAAGTCGATGCTTATACTGGGCTCCGCAACACCAGCAGGGAAGGAGGGTTAGGGTGAAGATGGTTGGATACACAACCAAAAAGACAGTGCGGTAAACAGGTGGTCTTTGGCTTATTATTTTTTAATTAGTGAAAGCAAAATGGGCAGGATTTGCCAATTAAGACAGCCTAAAGATAACTTGCTAGATTTAGTGCCATGGGTTTCACCAGCTGCCATTTTACAAATCCCTCTGCAGAACCCTAGCAAAGAGCACAACAGCTGCCTGGCACTGTATGAAACAGGCTGTTGCGTCCATGCTGCAAAGTCCGAACCAGCTCACCGCTGCATTGATCAACCTTGCATTTTGTAACACTGTTCACAGTCTGAATATTGGTATTCTGCACAGTGACAGTATGCACAGTGACAGTATGCACAGTGACAATCTGCACAGTGAGAAGCTACACGTTGATAGCCTGTATGTACAGTGGCAGTCTGCATTTTGGTTTCTGCGCAGTGACAGGCTAAACACTGGCAGTCTGTCCAGTGGCAATCTGCTCTGCATATTGGTATTCTGCATAGTGGCAGTTTGTAGCGTGATAGTTGGCACAGTGACAATCTGAACAATCACAAATGGGGACTCCACTCATTAGTTAGAGAACTTTACACCTTTAAATAAATATTTAATACATACGCAGTTGTTCACGGATGTGCTGGTAGTCAGAAAGGGGTTGGCTCCTTACTCATATGTCAAAAATACCAATGTGAATGTCTGTACCTAAACAGTATAGAACCCAATTTCAAAATGTGTGTGGACACGAAAAAGCGTTTCAAGTCAAAATGTAATCTAAACATGCTCTTATGCAACCAAATGACTAATCATTTACATTGCAAGCATTTCACACAAAAGAGTTAACACAACATAATCACAAAATTGGATGGCGCTCTACCAGAGTGACTAGCCACTCAGTTCCAATTAAACAACGCGATATGCAGTGTTTCACAGCAAAAGACGTAAACACCAAACACTTATCTCATTGTCTCTTATTCATCTTTGAGTATATACACTTATAATACAGGTTCCAAAAATGTGTGATACTGTTGACGTACATCCTACGCACAGTGACAAGCTACCCAATGACAGTCTGGACAGTGGCAATCTGCATATTGGTATGCTGCACAGTGACAGGCTACACACTGGCAGAATGTACAGTGGCAGTCTTCATATGGTGCATAGCACAGTGGCAGTATGCACACAGGCTACACACTAACAGAATGTACAGTGGCAGTCTTCATATGGTGCATAGCACAGTGGCAGTCTGTGTTTCGAGGCAGGTACCTGCAGAGCTCCTCGAACAGATGGAAATTCCGTTTTCTTTTCTTCTCCTTCAGGCAGACGCGGATCCGCCGCCGCCTCCTGCAAGTGAGCATCACGGAAGACCCTGCACCCGCTTTCCTCCCTTAGGAAGGAGATCCCCGGAGACAAGGAACCTTTACCCCCGTAATCCAGAGAGAGACCCCTTAAGCAGAATGGAGCCCCAGAAAAGAGATCCAAGACTCCTGGGACAGGACAGTGGCCCTGAAACAACGTATTCTATTCCATACTTCCTTTTGTACACGTTATCCCCTATCAGAATACCCCTGAGTATCTCCGAGCGAGTCCTTCGACCTGCCCTGGCCCTGTGCCCCTCTGTCTCTCTCACAAGGGACTCCTTCTCAACTCGAGGGCTGCCACACGGCTGGCACCTCCCCTAGCAGGGGTTGTGTCTTGTGTGGCGTGCTCAGAAATTCCCCTGCCCTGCTCCCTCCCCCCACCCCCTGGGCCCAAAGCAAAGCAATTTGCAACTAGTTGCAAATGCGCACCTCCATGGCCACTTAATTGAATTCACTGGGAGCGTGCCGGGCTGAGGCCGCTCCCAGTGTTTTGTAAATACATCCTGCTGGCGCCGCCACCGCGCCATGGTGTCACGGCAGTCGGCTCAGGGTGCCTGCTGCACTGAACACGGTTGCAAAGGAAATCAATGTAACTTACGGTACTTAAAGTAACATAAGTTACATTAAAAAAAACGGCCCTAGGCGTGGGCAAAAACCGGGCCATGCGTGAAGTTATGATTACGCCCCAATCCGACCCTGCTGATCATGCTGTGCCAGAGCTCAGGAAGCCAGGCCCAAAAAAAAAAAATTACATATTAGTAATTAGTTGCCACTAAAACGGTAGGCGGTAGGACTGCTTAAAAAGCAGTATCCTACCACCTAAATCGGTAGGGTTGGCGCAAGTATGCAGTTAATTATGTTGCTATTTGTCATGTCTTGTTTACTGTTGTCAGAAACGGGTCATGGGGCCTCATTACGACCCAGGCGGTAATCTGCCGTCATTACCGCCATGGCGTAATGAGCGTTAACGCCATGGGCAGATGGCGTAAAGAGCGCCACATTACAACCCATCCACACGAGCATTACGCCATGGCGGTAATGCAATTAACGCCATGGCGGAAAAGGCCCCTACCGGCCTCGTAAGTCGAGCAAGGTGCACTTCCGCCACCGTAAGTAGCGGCCATCATAATTAGCGGTGGCCGCAATTAGCGGTCACCGTAAAAAGCAGAACCGGAAATAGCGTCATTGCGGCGGAACGGGAAACAGCACGTCGGCCATCTTTAAAAACACAATCCATTGCCATCCTACCGAACAACACCAGATCCAACCCAGACACCTGTCCCAACCAATCACCCACCCATCCAACTACCCAAAAATGCCTAAAGTTGTTAAGAAGGCATGTGACCGCCAGCGCCAGGAAAGATTTAGCCGGGAGGAACTCTGCATGCTTGCGGAGACCCTGCAAGACAACGCAGCTGTCGTTTTCTCCCCGGAAATGACCAGGACAGCGATAGCGAAAAAGAAGGCCATCTGGGCCCTGGTGGCCGAGCGCGTCAGCGCGGTGGGGACCGTACCCCGCACCCCACAGCAGTGCAGGAAGCGCTGGGATGACCTTCGCATACGGGTCAGAGCCGTCATCTCTGCGAACCGCAACCTTGCCCTGGGTACCGGTGGAGGTTCGGAATCCCCACTAAAACTCCAACCGTGGGAGGAGATTTGTGCAACCACGATTGGCATGGAAGGCATTGAAGGCGTCGGAGGGATGGAAAGGGGAGCTCCGACATCAGGCGATGAAGGTAGGTGCCTCAAACAATACATGCCATAGTCACTGCAGTCCATTCATGTGTAGCACAAGGTTGCCCTAGAGTGTAAATGCAACACATTAGCTCCACACTGCCCATAGCCACATGCGAGCACCAACCTGTATACACTGCTGGCACCCACATACCTGCATCCACATTCCACACAAAAAGGAGACAACCTGCATGGCCCTGCCTGAAATCTGCCTCATCTACTGACCAGAATCATGTCAATCATTGTCATTCCAAAGTCCGCAGACCCATCAATAACGCCCTCCCTCCTTTGCTCCACCACAGGCACAGATTCACACCCCGAGGACCAGGACACCCCTGCGACGAAGAGAGCCAAGAAGACAAATAATACCATCCCCGCAACCTCAACCTCAGCTGCAGTGAGGCATACCCCACAACAAGCAGAATCCACTGCAAGCAAACCGGACGGGCCACCGGCAAGCACCCCTGTAGGCAGCAGGCCAGCAGCAGCAGCTCCACCTGTACCAACATTGCCTGCCACAGAAGTCACTGGGTCTGCGGCCAGCAGCAACATGGGAGAAACAGCTGCAATTGCTGCATGTTCAGACTCTGACATTGAGGAGCACGAAGTCAGAAGCCCCACTGACCTACTACATTCCCCCTGTTTGTCAGACGCCAGCCCCCATGAGGATCACACACAGGGGCACACAGAGGTAGAGGAGTGGCCTTCTACCCCATGCCCAGTCCTCAGTCCACAGGAGGGGAGCAGCCCCTCCATCACACCACCAGCACTGGGCATGGCCCAGCAGGGGCAGCAGTCCCTCGAGGACATCATAGAACGGCAGCAACAACTGTTCACGATGCTGACTGAGCATGCCGCGGAATGTGTGGGGGCTAGGGCAACCATTGAACAGGCCACGGAGACCCTAAGGGTCGAAGTAGCGCAGAGCACTGCCACCCTGAGGGATGCCATGCAGGCCATGTCCAGGGACATCTGTGGTGAACTTGCCGGCTTGCGTCGTGCACTCACTGAGCTCACCCACACCCTACAGGACGTGCATGCACGGGGGCAGGCAGGGACATCCTCCGCTGCCAGTTCTGCACAGAGCAGCCCCGTCCGACGTTCCGGACTTAACCTGCGCTCCACAGCCAGGGGTGCCCCGGGGGCCGGGAGAGGGGGCTTGTAACAGCCTGTGGCCACTGTCACAGGCATCTGTTTACACCTACATGGCGTGTGTTGGGGTGTGCAGGGGGCTGGTGGGAGAGGGTGTGCAGGGGGGAGGTGGGAGGGGGTGTGTTGGGGTGTGCAGGGGGGGGAGGGGGTGTGTTGGGGTATGTTGGGGTGTGCAGGGGGCAGGGGGGAGTGGTTGTGTCACGACGTTTTATGATTGAAATACACTTTTTGCTTTCCCGAAATGAAATGTGTGGACATTTTCATTGCATATGTGTGCTTTATTGGTGTACAGTCCACAGTGTGCATGTCCCAGAGACACACAGTTCCCCAAGTGCAGTCTCCATGTGATACACACCAGCCGTGTGTGCTAGAAGCAGTGGTCGATGATACTTTGGCGCATTGCACGCCCCTCCTGTGCATCACCTCCTCCATGGGGTGCCGCCCCATCTGCACCCTCCTCATCCTCATCGTCAGGTGGTTGCAGTTCTGCGTCAGGGGGCAGGGGCACATTCCGTCTGACGCACATATTGTGTAGCATGACACATGCCATGACGATCTTTGCCACCTTCTCATGGCGGTACAGGAGTGCCCCACCAGACCTGCTGAGGCTTCGGAACCGTGCCTTCAATAGGCCGAATGTTTGCTCTATGACAACACGAGTACGTGTATGTGCACGGTTGAAGTCCTCCTCGTGCTGGTTCTGCGGGTTCCGGACTGGTGTAAGGAGCCACCTCTTCAGGGGATAGCCTGCATCACCTGTATGCAGGCGAGAATGTATGTGTCAGTCATGTCGTCTGATCAAGAACATGATGTGCCACCATGGCTTGCATCCAACTGTTACTTTGGCTCACTTCTACATGCACTAATTGATTCACGCAATGCAACCAGTATATGCTCATGGCTCCCATGGCCTGTTTTGCATGCCATCACCCAATGTATGCAGAGGGGTTGAGTGCATTGTGAGTGCCCATCCACTGTGTCCGTTCATGCCGTTTGGTTAGTTGGCCTGGCACATGTCCTATGATGGCAATGCGCACATCATTGCAACATTGCTGTGGGCCTCATCATGGCCCCAGTGAGCAATGCTGATGTAGACAGGGACATTGTGGGGGCCCTGCTGTCTGTGTAATGGTGTGTTGATGCTTCTGTCCGTCATGTGCCTCCTTCGTGGGCAGTTATGGGGGACAGGCCTATCGGTTGATGGTGTTTGGTGACGTGCATGTAGGTGCTTTTCATTGTTGACAATGTGGTCTGATTTGGTAGAATGCATTTGCAGATGGTTGTGTCATGGTTGGGACACAACCTCATTCACATGGTAGGGCTGCATGCATTGGCTATTGGCTTTACTGGTGTTGGGTGGAGTATGGGTTGCTTCAGGGTATCCTCTGTCTCCGTTCTCTCTGTTACTCACAGCCAGGTGGAGTATGCATCATCCCTCCCCCCTTTCAGCCAGGTGGAGTATGCATCACCCCCCCCCCCCTTTCAGCCAGGTGGAGTATGCATCATTCCCCCCCCCCTTTCAGACAGGTGGAGTAATCATCATTCCCCCCCCCCTTTCAGCTAGGTGGAGTATGCATCATTCCCCCCCCCCTCAGCCAGGTGGAGTATGCATTGGTACGTCATTCACCTGCCCACTTCCATGACATTGGACTCACCGAGTAGCCAGGATCTTGGGCCTGCATGTCGCTCCATGTAGCGTGGTATTGTGGAGTTCCTCAGGACCATGGAATCATGGGTTGATCCGGGGAATCGGGCACAACAATGTGTGATGATCTTGTTGGAGTCACAGACCATTTGCACGTTGATTGAGTGGAACTGTTTCCGGTTGTGGTACGGTACCTCCATGGCACGTGGAACCACCAATTCCACATGGGTGCAGTCGATGGCACCGATGCAACCGGGTATGCCGGCTAGTGCATGGAAACCCACTTTGGTGTTTGCAATCTCCTGGGCAGTCCGTGGTAATGAGATGTGGTCGTCTGTGTGCTTGAGGAGGGCATCGAGCACTTGGATGAGTGTTCGTGAGAATAATGGTTGTGAAATGCCATGCAAGTGCCCCACTGTGTGCTGGTAGGTGCCTGTGGCCAGGAAGTGTAGTACAGACACTACCTTCAGTAGGGGTGGGATGGCGGTTGGAGTTTCTATCATGCTGACGATGTCGTTGTGTGTCATGTCTACGATGGCGGTGATGGTGTCCCGGTCCAAACGGTACAGGGTGTGGATCTGCTCAGCAGTGAGGTTGAATGGATTGGCTCTGATGCGTGGGATTGGGGGCTGCCTGCGTGGTGGCACTGGCTGTGCTGGTGGGGCTTGCTGGGCCTGCCTTGCCCTCCTTCTCCTCCTGCGTCTCCTCTGTGCTGCCTGTTGTTGTTGTTGCTGTTGTAGCACTTGCATTGCTATCAGGTCCTCCAGCCCCAACATTGCTAGTCGTATTGGTATCATTGTGGAGTGTGACTGGGTGTGGGAAGGGGTGGGGTGTGCTCTTTTTGTACTTCTTGAGTCTGTATTGCCTTCACCTGTGCTGTTTCTGTGCACCTGTGGCAGCTGCATTCACTTTACATGGCCCTTTACGGTTGGTTTGCGATGGCGTAATTAGCACCATGGCGGTAAGGTACTTAACGGGCTGGGTGATAGAGTTAGGTGCATGTCCGCTTGGGTCGGCATTCGCGTACCTTTCCGCCATGGCGCTAAGTACCGTGTGGGTGGTCGCGTGCGCGCGCCCTTGGCGCAGTTAGCGGCAGCGTTAACTACGATGCCGCTAATGGCATCGTAGTTAACGGTCACGGGTCATGATCGGACCTGGCGGAAAACGATGGCGGTAACCATTTACCGCCATCGTTTTTCACTTAGCGCCAGGGTCGTAATGAGGCCCATGGTAATGTTTGTTTCTGGTAAAGGAAGTCTGAAATCTGGAAATTGTCTAGTTGTCTTTGGACATAGGAGGGAAATGACGCTGCCTATAAATATATTGATCTGATTAGAAAGAGTCAAAAGTGGTTTACCATTGCGATAAGAGTCACTGTGAAGCAGCGCAACCATGCACCCTACTGACTGAAGATGACATAAGGCTGTTGTACCAGTCGGAACGGAGTAGTATAGACCAGGGGCTGGAGTGTCTGTTTCTTGCACGAGTGCCCAGAAAACATTATTGAATGAGAGCCCTGTGCATGTCCTGTCTAGTCCATACCCCAATATTAGAAACCCTGTATGTGCAACTCAGTTGCAACCGCAACTTTGTATTCACACTCTCATCCATCCTAGTACATGAGCTGTAATAGGCTATGTTTGCTCTGTCTATTTGTCTTGTCTGTGACCCTTCCTCAACCCTCAATCCGCTCTACGTTGGGAGGGCAGGGATGAAGTAGGTTTTAGCCAAATGAATAGGGACACTAATGAGAGCTATCATACGTACGCACGTAATGATCAATGCAACTACTGCATGGAGTTTAGACACTGGAAAGTCGAATGTCCAAACCCGCCTCACTATGACGGTTGAGGGGGTCAGCGGCTAATTGGGATTGCCAAAGGGTTCCTGAACTTGTTGCACTGCTTAAAACTGATGCTCCCAATGTCAAGTTGTACAATTTCCGGTCAAAAGGTTTCATGTTTGATTGATACTGGAGCGTCATGCTCGGCACTGAACACTTCTGAATTTCTGCAGAATGTGCATTCTGATAAAATTGTCAATGATGTCAGGATCTGAGGTACTCCAATACCTTACCCTGTGTCTCCACCACTTATGGTTACCTTGTGTCCTATTTCTGACAACCATGCATTCTTGTTGAGTCTGTGTTCCCCTGTCAAAATGTTTGGGTTTGATTTATTATGTAAGCTAAGTTGTTCTATTTACTGTTCCCCTGATGGCATATTTTTTTACATCCCTACCCAAAGAGAACATTGTTTATTTATTTATTGTTTGTATAGTGCCAATAAAACACAAGACTGGAGGCATCACGGCGCTCACAGACAGAAATACAAACATACGAGAGGACAGCCATAAGGACAAGATCCCATATAACCCACAGAGGATGATGCTAATTAAAGCCAAGTGAGTCAGGCAAAAAGAGAAGTCTTCATGGCTCGCTTGAAAGGTTCCAGGATGCTACATCCCTGCAGCTCAGGTGGCAGAGCATTCCGGAGCTTGGGGGTGGCATAGTCAAAGGCACACTGTCCAGCTGATACCAGATTTCTTCTCACCACGGATAACAGGTTGGTGAGATTTTGATATCAAAGTTCTCTGTGCAGGTAGCCAGGAAATTATTTCCGATAAGTAACTGGGGTTAGCACCATATAAGCACTTCTGCGTGAGGGTAAGAAGTTGGACGGATATCCGAGCTTCCACAGGCAACCAATGAAGTGTGCGCCTGGACTGAGGGACGTGATCTCTTCTTCCCAATCCTTCAACAACTCGAACAACACTGTTCTGTATCACTTGTAATTTAGCAATACCGCCCTTACTTGTCCCATACAGCAGGCACAATAATCAATTTTAGCCCCAATGATTGCCCTTGCTATAGTAGTACAACTTTTCTTGGATATAAATGGTCTGAGATGGCTCAGCGGCTTAAGGAGATCTGCTGATTTCGATACAATGTTAGTAATATGAGCCTTCATGGACATTTCTGAATCTGAATAGATGTCTAAGGTTTTTACTATATCTGTGGTAGCGATGGTACAACCCGCAATAATGACGTTTTTATACTAAGAGCCTAGTTTCTTAAGTCTGATGGCCATACCTGCTAACATTAATTCTCTTAGAATCATTTAATGCCAGCCCATTATGAGCCATCTAGTGTTGGATGCAGCAGTACACCTCATTGATAACTGTGTCCTTCTAATCATCTGAAATGGGGATAAGGAACTGAGTGTCATCCGCATAATTAATGTAGGTGACACCCTTAGCATCCAGAAGTTCAAGCAGGGGTTTTGTGAATATGTTATATAAGGTTGGTGATAAACACATACCTTGTGGCACCCCACATGACACATTGACAGTATCTGCGTCTCCGTCCCGCTAAACACTCTGGCCGATCGATCGGACAAAAGATTTTGACCCATTTACCCGCCAGAGGCAAACAATTAGCAGAGAGAGACAATCTATCGACCAAGATAATATGATAGACTAGATCAAATGGGCTGATCAATCCAGTAGCATAAGTAAGACAATACTGCCTTTGTCCATGGCCTGCAAGATGTTAGTCTTCAAGTCCAACATGGCAGTTTCCGTGCTATGTGCCTGCCTAAAACCTGATTGACTTTTACCAAGAATATCTTGTTTGATAATATGTTCCTGAACTTGGAGATCCACAGCTCTATCCAGGATTTTCAGTAAAAATGTTACATTGGTTATGGGTCTATACTTAGCTGTGACATCAGGATCTAAGTTAGACTTTCTTTAGCAAAGGTGTAATCCAAGCTTGTTTGATACGATCCGGCACACAACCCTCTGAAAAAGAACAATGAATGAACTTTGCAATAAGATGGAATAGAAATGGAGCACAGGCATTAACCTAGATAGCTAGACAACCATCACCCTTACAGGTGGTGGGTTTAAGCTGGGCGACAATATCCGAAACCTCAGTCTCAGTCATTGACCTAAACACAAAAGAATTTGGCATTCCGCCAGGTGACATAATGGGTGATACCCCGGATACTTGCTCCAAGACCAGGGTCTCCACCTTAGTTGATTGATCTGCAACAACTTTAAGTCTATCCTGAATGTTCTCTCTGATCTTATTTACCTTTTTAACCATAGCTTCCTTGGTAGACGCACACCAGGATTTATCAATGATCAGTTTCTTTTCAAGAGCAACCAGACTTTCGAATTCCTTTAATATGTTGAAACGTTCGCTGGTGTGCCATACACAAGTCATAATCCAGTTTCTTGGCTGCAATGATGGCATCCTCATACATTTTTCCTGCGATAACATAGGCATCCCTGTTTTTGGGGGACATGGATTTGGCCCACACATTATGAGCTTTATGTTTAATAAATTTCAGATCATGTAACTCTGATGAAAACCAAGGTTTATTAGGTTTTTTGGACTGGTAGAGTACGAGATTTAAGTGGGGGCAATTTGCTCTACAGCAGTGGACAGGGAGGTCTGGTATGCGAGCGCTAAGCGACACAAAGTGGCACAAGACTCTAAGTTATGTTGCAGAGGAGCAATGAAAAGGGTAAGTACTCAGGCATTCCCGGAAACAATAGTGTCCTTCAGTGGCTTTTTCTTCTTCATTAGCCACACATGTGGAATAATATCAAAATGAATAAAGCTATGGTCAGACCAGGGGCATGACGTAATGGACACTGTCTCCAAGATGGTGTTACAAGTAGCTAGCCAATCGAGTGTGTTACCTTTTACATGAGTTGATTCTCTGACATGTTGAGTTAACCCCAAATCCGCCAATGATTGTTCAATAGATAATGCTATTGGGTCTGTTGTATTAAACAACGGTTATTCAACATATAAAATGTATTTCGAGATGGGGTTAAGCAAAGGTAACAACATTGCTAGGAGTTGTTCAGGTCCATCATGAGTAATTGATGTCTTTAAAGTAGCAACAGTTTGATGTTGTGATATGATCCATCAGTATTTCAGCATGGATGATATCACAACCCACAGGACCCTGCACACCAACCTGCTTTGGCTGCCCTACAGGAGACTCCCCGTCTGAACCCTGGAGATTGAACTATTGCTCCCTTACTGCAGCAGGGAGTGTTGGATAGAGTGCCTGCCAAATTAGGGTCCACACATGCAAATGATGCTGGTTATATGCTCAATGCTGAGCCAGTCAGAATCCCCCTGAACCCAGCCAAATCCCTGTCATGTGTGCCCACTATCCCATTTTCAGACGGGCAGAAGAAGGTATCCGCCCGTTATAGAATCCCTGCTTGAACAAGGTATAATTGTGCCCACGTGTTGGCCCTGCAATACCCTGGTCCTGCCCACCAAGAAGCCAGGTAAAGAGGTCTATTGTTTTATCCAAGACCTGCAGGCAGATAATGCTGCTGTCCTGCCAGCTTTTTCGCTGGACCCAACCCGGCCACTATCCTGTCCTGTATCCAAGCATCAGCCACCTATTTCACTGTTGTAGATTTGTGTTTAGACTTTTTCTTCCTTCCAATCCACTCTGACAGGCAGTACTTGTTCACCTTTACCTATAAATCTGCACAGTACAAGTTCACAAGTCCTCCTATGGGGTATGCCAAGAGCCCCACCTTGTTTTTCCAAATTCTGAAGAAGGATCTTGACTCGCTGGTATTCATGAGGATCACACACAGGGGCACACAGAGGTAGAGGAGTGGACTTCTACCCCATGCCCAGTCCTCAGTCCACAGGAGGGGAGCAGCCCCTCCATCACACCACCAGCACTGGGCATGGCCCAGCAGGGGCAGCAGTCCCTCGAGGACATCATAGAACGGCAGCAACAACTGTTCACGATGCTGACTGAGCATGCCGCGGAATGTGTGGGGGCGTCATTCACCTGCCCACTTCCATGACATTGGACTCACCGAGTAGCCAGGATCTTGGGCCTGCATGTCGCTCCATGTAGCGTGGTATTGTGGGGTTCCTCAGGACCATGGAATCATGGGTTGATCCGGGGAATCGGGCACAACAATGTGTGATGATCTTGTTGGAGTCACAGACCATTTGCACGTTGATTGAGTGGAACTGTTTCCGGTTGTGGTACGGTACCTCCATGGCACGTGGAACCACCAATTCCACATGGGTGCAGTCGATGGCACCGATGCAACCGGGTATGCCGGCTAGTGCATGGAAACCCACTTTGGTGTTTGCAATCTCCTGGGCAGTCCGTGGTAATGAGATGTGGTCGTCTGTGTGCTTGAGGAGGGCATCAAGCACTTGGATGAGTGTTCGTGAGAATAATGGTTGTGAAATGCCATGCAAGTGCCCCACTGTGTGCTGGTAGGTGCCTGTGGCCAGGAAGTGTAGTACAGACACTACCTTCAGTAGGGGTGGGATGGCGGTTGGAGTTTCTATCATGCTGACGATGTCGTTGTGTGTCATGTCTACGATGGCGGTGATGGTGTCCCGGTCCAAACGGTACAGGGTGTGGATTTGCTCAGCAGTGAGGTTGAATGGATTGGCTCTGATGCGTGGGATTGGGGGCTGCCTGCGTGGTGGCACTGGCTGTGATGGTGGGGCTTGCTGGGCCTGCCTTGCCCTCCTTCTCCTCCTGCGTCTCCTCTGTGCTGCCTGTTGTTGTTGTTGCTGTTGTAGCACTTGCATTGCTATCAGGTCCTCCAGCCCCAACATTGCTAGTCGTATGGGTATCATTGTGGAGTGTGACTGGGTGTGGGAAGGGGTGGGGTGTGCTCTTTTTGTACTTCTTGAGTCTGTATTGCCTTCACCTGTGCTGTTTCTGTGCACCTGTGGCAGCTGCATTCACTTTACATGGCCCTTTACGGTTGGTTTGCAATGGCGTAATTAGCACCATGGCGGTAAGGTACTTAACGGGCTGGGTGATGGAGTTAGGTGCATGTCCGCTTGGGTCGGCATTCGCGTACCTTTCCGCCATGGCGCTAAGTACCGTGTGGGTGGTCGCGTGCGCGCGCCCTTGGCGCAGTTAGCGGCAGCGTTAACTACGATGCCGCTAATGGCATCGTAGTTAACGGTCACGGGTCATGATCGGACCTGGCGGAAAACGATGGCGGTAACCATTTACCGCCATCGTTTTTCACTTAGCGCCAGGGTCGTAATGAGGCCCATGGTAATGTTTGTTTCTGGTAAAGGAAGTCTGAAATCTGGAAATTGTCTAGTTGTCTTTGGACATAGGAGGGAAAGGACGCTGCCTATAAATATATTGATCTGATTAGAAAGAGTCAAAAGTGGTTTACCATTGCGATAAGAGTCACTGTGAAGCAGCGCAACCATGCACCCTACTGACTGAAGATGACATAAGGCTGTTGTACCAGTCGGAACGGAGTAGTATAGACCAGGGGCTGGAGTGTCTGTTTCTTGCACGAGTGCCCAGAAAACATTATTGAATGAGAGCCCTGTGCATGTCCTGTCTAGTCCATACCCCAATATTAGAAACCCTGTATGTGCAACTCAGTTGCAACCGCAACTTTGTATTCACACTCTCATCCATCCTAGTACATGAGCTGTAATAGGCTATGTTTGCTCTGTCTATTTGTCTTGTCTGTGACCCTTCCTCAACCCTCAATCCGCTCTACGTTGGGAGGGCAGGGATGAAGTAGGTTTTAGCCAAATGAATAGGGACACTAATGAGAGCTATCATACGTACGCACGTAATGATCAATGCAACTACTGCATGGAGTTTAGACACTGGAAAGTCGAATGTCCAAACCCGCCTCACTATGACGGTTGAGGGGGTCAGCGGCTAATTGGGATTGCCAAAGGGTTCCTGAACTTGTTGCACTGCTTAAAACTGATGCTCCCAATGTCAAGTTGTACAATTTCCGGTCAAAAGGTTTCATGTTTGATTGATACTGGAGCGTCATGCTCGGCACTGAACACTTCTGAATTTCTGCAGAATGTGCATTCTGATAAAATTGTCAATGATGTCAGGATCTGAGGTACTCCAATACCTTACCCTGTGTCTCCACCACTTATGGTTACCTTGTGTCCTATTTCTGACAACCATGCATTCTTGTTGAGTCTGTGTTCCCCTGTCAAAATGTTTGGGTTTGATTTATTATGTAAGCTAAGTTGTTCTATTTACTGTTCCCCTGATGGCATATTTTTTTACATCCCTACCCAAAGAGAACATTGTTTATTTATTTATTGTTTGTATAGTGCCAATAAAACACAAGACTGGAGGCATCACGGCGCTCACAGACAGAAATACAAACATACGAGAGGACAGCCATAAGGACAAGATCCCATATAACCCACAGAGGATGATGCTAATTAAAGCCAAGTGAGTCAGGCAAAAAGAGAAGTCTTCATGGCTCGCTTGAAAGGTTCCAGGATGCTACATCCCTGCAGCTCAGGTGGCAGAGCATTCCGGAGCTTGGGGGTGGCATAGTCAAAGGCACACTGTCCAGCTGATACCAGATTTCTTCTCACCACGGATAACAGGTTGGTGAGATTTCGATATCAAAGTTCTCTGTGCAGGTAGCCAGGAAATTATTTCCGATAAGTAACTGGGGTTAGCACCATATAAGCACTTCTGCGTGAGGGTAAGAAGTTGGACGGATATCCGAGCTTCCACAGGCAACCAATGAAGTGTGCGCCTGGACTGAGGGACGTGATCTCTTCTTCCCAATCCTTCAACAACTCGAACAACACTGTTCTGTATCACTTGTAATTTAGCAATACCGCCCTTACTTGTCCCATACAGCAGGCACAATAATCAATTTTAGCCCCAATGATTGCCCTTGCTATAGTAGTACAACTTTTCTTGGATATAAATGGTCTGAGATGGCTCAGCGGCTTAAGGAGATCTGCTGATTTCGATACAATGTTAGTAATATGAGCCTTCATGGACATTTCTGAATCTAAATAGATGTCTAAGGTTTTTACTATATCTGTGGTAGCGATGGTACAACCCGCAATAATGACGTTTTTATACTAAGAGCCTAGTTTCTTAAGTCTGATGGCCATACCTGCTAACATTAATTCTCTTAGAATCATTTAATGCCAGCCCATTATGAGCCATCTAGTGTTGGATGCAGCAGTACACCTCATTGATAACTGTGTCCTTCTAATCATCTGAAATGGGGATAAGGAACTGAGTGTCATCCGCATAATTAATGTAGGTGACACCCTTAGCATCCAGAAGTTCAATCAGGGGTTTTGTGAATATGTTATATAAGGTTGGTGATAAACACATACCTTGTGGCACCCCACATGACACATTGACAGTATCTGCGTCTCCGTCCCGCTAAACACTCTGGCCGATCGATCGGACAAAAGATTTTGACCCATTTACCCGCCAGAGGCAAACAATTAGCAGAGAGAGACAATCTATCGACCAAGATAATATGATAGACTAGATCAAATGGGCTGATCAATCCAGTAGCATAAGTAAGACAATACTGCCTTTGTCCATGGCCTGCAAGATGTTAGTCTTCAAGTCCAACATGGCAGTTTCCGTGCTATGTGCCTGCCTAAAACCTGATTGACTTTTACCAAGAATATCTTGTTTGATAATATGTTCCTGAACTTGGAGATCCACAGCTCTATCCAGGATTTTCAGTAAAAATGTTACATTGGTTATGGGTCTATACTTAGCTGTGACATCAGGATCTAAGTTAGACTTTCTTTAGCAAAGGTGTAATCCAAGCTTGTTTGATACGATCCGGCACACAACCCTCTGAAAAAGAACAATGAATGAACTTTGCAATAAGATGGAATAGAAATGGAGCACAGGCATTAACCTAGATAGCTAGACAACCATCACCCTTACAGGTGGTGGGTTTAAGCTGGGCGACAATATCCGAAACCTCAGTCTCAGTCATTGACCTAAACACAAAAGAATTTGGCATTCCGCCAGGTGACATAATGGGTGATACCCTGGATACTTGCTCCAAGACCAGGGTCTCCACCTTAGTTGATTGATCTGCAACAACTTTAAGTCTATCCTGAATGTTCTCTCTGATCTTATTTACCTTTTTAACCATAGCTTCCTTGATAGACGCACACCAGGATTTATCAATGATCAGTTTCTTTTCAAGAGCAACTAGACTTTCGAATTCCTTTAATATGTTGAAACGTTCGCTGGTGTGCCATACACAAGTCATAATCCAGTTTCTTGGCTGCAATGATGGCATCCTCATACATTTTTCCTGCGATAACATAGGCATCCCTGTTTTTGGGGGACATGGATTTGGCCCACACATTATGAGCTTTATGTTTAATCAATTTCAGATCATGTAACTCTGATGAAAACCAAGGTTTATTAGGTTTTTTGGACTGGTAGAGTACGAGATTTAAGTGGGGGCAATTTGCTCTACAGCAGTGGACAGGGAGGTCTGGTATGCGAGCGCTAAGCGACACAAAGTGGCACAAGACTCTAAGTTATGTTGCAGAGGAGCAATGAAAAGGGTAAGTACTCAGGCATTCCCGGAAACAATAGTGTCCTTCAGTGGCTTTTTCTTCTTCATTAGCCACACATGTGGAATAATATCAAAATGAATAAAGCTATGGTCAGACCAGGGGCATGACGTAATGGACACTGTCTCCAAGATGGTGTTACAAGTAGCTAGCCAATCGAGTGTGTTACCTTTTACATGAGTTGATTCTCTGACATGTTGAGTTAACCCCAAATCCGCCAATGATTGTTCAATAGATAATGCTATTGGATCTGTTGTATTAAACAACGGTTATTCAACATATAAAATGTATTTCGAGATGGGGTTAAGCAAAGGTAACAACATTGCTAGGAGTTGTTCAGGTCCATCATGAGTAATTGATGTCTTTAAAGTAGCAACAGTTTGATGTTGTGATATGATCCATCAGTATTTCAGCATGGATGATATCACAACCCACAGGACCCTGCACACCAACCTGCTTTGGCTGCCCTACAGGAGACTCCCCGTCTGAACCCTGGAGATTGAACTATTGCTCCCTTACTGCAGCAGGGAGTGTTGGATAGAGTGCCTGCCAAATTAGGGTCCACACATGCAAATGATGCTGGTTATATGCTCAATGCTGAGCCAGTCAGAATCCCCCTGAACCCAGCCAAATCCCTGTCATGTGTGCCCACTATCCCATTTTCAGACGGGCAGAAGAAGGTATCCGCCCGTTATAGAATCCCTGCTTGAACAAGGTATAATTGTGCCCACGTGTTGGCCCTGCAATACCCTGGTCCTGCCCACCAAGAAGCCAGGTAAAGAGGTCTATTGTTTTATCCAAGACCTGCAGGCAGATAATGCTGCTGTCCTGCCAGCTTTTTCGCTGGACCCAACCCGGCCACTATCCTGTCCTGTATCCAAGCATCAGCCACCTATTTCACTGTTGTAGATTTGTGTTTAGACTTTTTCTTCCTTCCAATCCACTCTGACAGGCAGTACTTGTTCACCTTTACCTATAAATCTGCACAGTACAAGTTCACAAGTCCTCCTATGGGGTATGCCAAGAGCCCCACCTTGTTTTTCCAAATTCTGAAGAAGGATCTTGACTCGCTGGTATTCCCGGGAGGCTCAACGTTGGTACAGTGTCAATGATCTACTACAGGCCTCCCACTCCTTGGAAGCCTGCAAGCAGGATTCCCTTGTACTGTTCACAATGCTTGCCGAATAGGGTCACAAGGCAACTAAGGACACGCTACAGTTGTGCTTACGTCACGTGCAACATCTGGGCCGTGGGATTTGAACTGAAGAAAGACACCTATCCCAGGATTGTATTATGGCGATACAGAAAGTCCCCAAGCCCTGGACCAGGAAGCAAATGAGATTATTCCTCAAGATGATCAGTTACTGTAGAAAGTGGTTCCTGGGATATGCCAGTTTAGTTAAGTCCTTTGCACGTAATTCGACCCCAGAACCCCTGTGATGGTCCCTGAACACCAAAGACACCTTTGTCACCATAAAGCAAGTGCTCCCAATGGCCCTGGCTCTGCCTGATTATGACAAGCCATTTGTGTTTTGCAATGAGTGTGATGGGTTTGCACAAGGAGTATTAACACAGTTACATGGTGATAAGCATCAGCCCGTGTCATACCCCAGTGTCACACAGGACCCGGTAGCGGCAGGGCTCCCAACCTGTATGAGCTGTTGCCACTGCAGCCCTGTTGGTAGAAAAAAAACACTCACTGTTCCAAGTTCTTCCTGTCACAATCTCAGTACCCCACTTAGTGCTGGGCTGGCTGATTAAGGGGCATGTGTTCAATTCCCACCTCATACAGTATAAAAACGTGCTAATCTCTGCTGTGAATGTAATTTTGAGCTGCTGTCCTGTCACTGTTTCCAACCCTGCAGTACTGGGAACTGCACGACTTCTTGTGGTTGTCCAAACACTTCTGTTGCCATGTGCTGATTTATAACATGTCCCACAGCTCATGTCTATGTAACCCTGTGACAGGAGAACACAAACCTGTCTCTGGTTACTCTGTATGTGCCACCCTGCCCCCCATGCTGCCCTCGAGGCTTATTGATTGCCCAATGCCAAGTAAGCCCAGGTACCCGAAATCATAGCCCTCACACAAGCATGCGTCCTGATAACACATAAGCATACTACGACTAACATTGACTTACCGATATGCTCATAGTGTCATGCATGATTTTGGCGTCCTGTGGAAGCTGCTTGGTTATTGGATATCTAATGATAATCCTATACTGAATGGAAAATATGTGTCTGCCCTACTGCTCCGAGCTGCCATAGATATAGTTAAGTGCAAGAGACATGATCCTTCACAGTCCTTCATTGCCCACGGAAATATCTTAGCAGACCATGCAGTTCGTTCAGCAGCCTCAAAAGGGCCAAGTACTCCTAATGAAACTCTTGTAGTAGTCCAACAGTCACTGATTGCCTCCCTTTCCAGCCTGGCCATGCTATAAGACCAAGCTCCTGAACAGGACAAGGTGAATTGGACTCAATGGTTTAGTAATTTAGGCACATGTGATGGCATCAATGATGTCATCAATGACATTTGTGATGTCATCTTTGAGGTCATGGGTGCTAGTTCTTGCAGTGCACAGTGGTAGCGTGAGTTATGGTTGCATACCTTACTATAACTGGCGAATTTCTGGGAGTTTTTCGGTTTTACCTGTAGCCATAACGTCCCTGTAGCAACGTTTTTCCATTGAATTTCATAGGTTTTTTTAGTAGTGCAAATTAACAATAACTCCCCTTTAACAATGTTTTTGGTTGGTTTCATTCATAGGTTTTTAGTAGGGCAGTGGATCCAGAAAGTTCCTTCAGTAGAGTTTTTTCAGTGAAGGGGATATATTTTTAGTAGTGCAACGTAACCATAACATCCCGTTAGCAGTGTTTTTTGTTCATGAATCTGATAGGTTTTTAGTGGGCACTGTAACCAGAACGTTGCTTTAGCATAGTGTTTCCTGCGAAGGTGAAAGGTTTGTGGTAGAGAAACTGAATCATAACGTGCCATTAACAACATTTGTGCATGGAATCCTTGGCTGTCTTCATCACGAACTTGTTGAAAAGGCAAATTCCCCTGTGTATGTATCCATTTGTGCTACCCCTTCCCTTTGCTAACAGTGTCTGTGTATCTTAGAAATTGAAGGTGTACATGTTAAAGAAATGGTTCGGCCAAAAATTTTTATTGCAAAAAAAGATAGGCAATAATAAAAAAAATCGATTGGCACTTTTTTTTTTAAGTCCCTATGTAAAATTTTGAGAAAATGAAGCTCAAAGGGAAGCACATGGGGGCATCCATTTTGTGAAATAGATGCCCGCCGCTGTGCTTGCTTTGGCTTTTGCGGCACTAATGAAGGAAAAGCCAGCCAGCTGTAGTAAACAAAAGCTACCACTGGGTGGCTTTTCCTTCATTGGTGCCGGGACTCAGAGGACGCAGACCGGAGACTACAGGCAGAAAAGCTGCAGCTGCATCTCGGTAAGTGCCATTTTTTAAATAAAAATAAACACTAGCTGCGGTATTTTTTTCTACGTTTTCCGGGCTGGAGGAGCCCGGAAAACTTAGAAATAAAACCGCAGCTTTAAAAACGTATTTATGTTTGCGGTAGCTTTTGCAGCTACCGCAAACATAAATACAACGTTATTGTGTTTGAAAATGCTGCGGTTTTTCTTTCCAAGTTTCTCAGGCTCCTCCAGCTCGGAGGGGCCTGAGAAACTTGGAAAGAAAAACCGCAGCATTTTTGAAACACAACCGCGTTGTGTTTCTGCTGCCATGGCTATCACTTTGGGTCTCCGGTGCTCCCCCAGGGGAGTACCGGAGACCCAAAGTGAAAGCCAAGGCAGCAGAAACACAACGCGGTTGTGTTTCCATGCTGCTGTGTTTCTGCCTAAAGCTGTTTTCCCATTTGGGGCTCTCGGGCTCCCCACGGGGAGCCCGAAAGCCCCAAATGGGAAAGCAGCTTTAGGCAGAAACACTGCAGCGTTTAGCATTTCAGAAAACAACCGCATTGTGTTTCTGCATAAAGCTGCTTTCCCATTTGGGGCTTTCGGGCTCCCCATGGGGAGTCTGCAAAATGGCAAAGCTGGTGCGCCTTGGTCACTCACATACAAGTGCATGTTAAGAGAAGTAAACAAACAGCACATTCTTCGGAGCGCAAAGAATATCAGTGGTGGTTACAAAAATAGTATAGCTGCATGGGTCTTGCTGAATACTTCTCTTCCTGCTCCGTGTAATCAAGCTGCATTTCACCTTGTTGTAAGCATTCATTTATTGCAGAATGTATTCATGTCCGTGAATACTGGTCCGACGGCTAATGTCGTACTATGAAGTGTCTGTACTGCATGTGACGAGAACTGAAATCGAAGCACAAGGCACCAGTGGGTAGGATACTGCCCTTCCAACAGTGCACGAGGATAATTTCATGTACAGAATTCTGCACAGCTGCTCCAGCCACCAACAGGAAAAGTCATGTATGGCAGCAGATCCTTAAAACATCCCTGCACACCATAGGCTGCGCTGCAAACCCTTACCTGGCATAGGGCATGGTATTGTGCATGTACTGAGAGACACAACTCTACAAAGGGAAAGTATTTGGAAGTGCTTGGGAAGAGTCCATCCGGGAGCATGACAATGACTAACAGCTATTTAAGTGAGCATCACCCAACATTTCCTTCTCTTTGTACACTTCCCCAATGTTATCCCTGTAGGTGGTACCCCTTCTGTACCGGGCCTTGCCTTCCTTTACTTCTGTGTGGTGTGTTACAAGATCAAAATAAATGGAAAGCAACTGGAAGAGGAAAAACGTTCAATGAAAAAAGCTGCTTTCAGAGTTGGAAAGGCACAAATAGACGTCTTCACAATGTACCACGCTTTCTCCATTCCCAGATGAAATGAAAAGTAACGCAGCCACATCCGTGGCTGCGTAATGTGATAAAAATGTATGCATTAGATCGGAAACATACACATGACCTAGGCAAATGCCTCCTTCATCGCAAACAGTATGGAAACTCAGGTAACATGTTGTGCACTTTTCCCTCCACAATGAAGAACAATAATGGCAGCATGATCGCGCGTCACCAAAGTCTCACAAACCAAAAGCAGTCACTGCATTGAGGTACGCCATACAAGTTCAAATCCACACAGTAGAATCCAAAATGAGCAACCAATGCACAGTGTGTTCCATTCACTTACAATCAATGTATTCCGAACTCCCCCAAAAACCGTACACTGTGGCGCGTGAAGCACACAGCCATAAGCGCAACTTCCGCATTTGTATCGACAAATACACTGTGTATCGCAGTTTGTGTGTAAAAACCACACCCAGAAATGTTATTCAGCAATACCGTAACGTGCACAGGGCCATTGCTATGGCCACCATCTGCAAAAGGGCCGGATGTGGCACGTGCAACCTCGTATCTATTGCGATGTCCGTAGACTTATGCTGTGTGCGCGGGAGTGGGGTAATATATGTCAACCAGGTTAGGGGATTTCGTTTGCAGTGGTGGCTCTCAAAAGAGACTGGAAAATACCTGCAGAACTCGGAGGCGGCCTCTGTTGCTCTGTTGCTTTGCGAGCTGAGTGGTGCGGCTTGAGTTCACTTCGTACTGCGCACATGATTCAGGTCCTTTCAGGTCCTTTCTTCGAATCGAATCTGCCGAGAGCCGTGCATTCTGCATCCCGCATCCCTCATTCGGGTTTGTGCGTCCTGTGAACTTGCGCCATGACCACAATTACGACTGTGACCCCTCCCCCCCGGAGCCTCCTATAACCGCTGATCTCCGGAGGAGAGCCGCATCGAGCAGGCGGGCGGCAGAGGAGGAGACAAATAAATGAGGACCATAACCGGACCATGGTAAGAGGGTGCAGATGCTGTTTCAGACGCTGTATTAGCGCTGTGCAGCCACTGGCTTGCTCGCCTCCTTGGGTGTTGACACCCTGACACCTGAAGCTCTGAGGGAAACTCGGGTATTTTGATTTCAACACAGTACTACATAGTACATAGTACTAATACAGCATCGCTGCTATGGGCGTCAGATCATAAACACACGTGTTGCCTGAGGTGGAGTGACTGCGGTTTACATGTCCTTGAGCTCCCCTGCCACATAGTGTGTTCTCTACACCCATTTGTTCACCTATACAGAGGCTACTCCACTGCTGCCCTGAAATAAAGTCGTTCTTGCATTTGACTGTCCACTGCCCAAATAAGAACTTGTGAAAGAACCAAGAACCAAGCAAAGATCACAGCGCTTTCTACATAGCCTATAGCTGCAGTTGGCAACTGACAGACTATAGTCAAGCTCCGGCCAAGCCTGAGTGGCTGTGACTCTTTCCTGATTGACTAAATTACTGGTGCAATGACAGCCGTAAGCCCAATCAGTCTGGACAAAACCCCAGGAGGAGGTATAGATATTAGCCAGAGTCTGCCAAAAATACCATGGATCCTGAGAGGAACCTTGAACTTGACTTTGAACAAGTGCCTGAAAAAAACACCCCTCGAAACGGGACAGGTTCCGAAACACTACAAAACCAGCTAAATAATTCTTGTGTTTATGTTCAACCTGACCTAGAGGCGACTACAACAGAGTCACAGGAGACTAAGGACAATTGCCCAACGACCGATAAGGATACTAGTGTCACAGGCTCTACTCAACCTTATAAGGGGGACCGCCGACATCATAGATGAAGATGACGATCCACCTATGGCTGCTCTATCCTGTGACACGGCTTCATCCACTGGTCCACTTAAACCCTTGGAGCCCAAACCTTCTAAGAATTTTAATAAATAGGCTCCAAGGCGACAGGCATGGAAACCTAGTCGTCTAAGCTTCAGTTCCCATTTTGGGAACGTTTGTTACTCGCAGAGTGAATCCTCCTCGAGAACTCCATTCACTTCGCTACCTACTGCCGAGACACACTGCCTAAGTAAAAAGGTGGAGACACCACCCCCATGGAAAAGCCAAGAGGGTTGTCCCGGAAAAACAAGGCAAACCTCAATCATCCATCATATAACAACAAATTGTGCAGAGAAAAATCAGGGCAGCATGGGATTGGAGATCTCTTGTGAGAAAGAAGTAGCTCCTTTGAGGGAAAACTCAAAGGCGCTTAATTCCCCTTCTCGAGCAGGAAAGAGAGCGAATAACAGTGAAGAAGATGTAATTGAGAACAATGGGAGAATGAAGAACACCACTATAGCTAAGCTCTCAAGGCCTTTAGATCCTCAGCGCTCACTGGGGGCAAGTTGCCCCAGGAAACGGCGCAGGCTTTCTACATCAGTGGAGGTCGATCTGAAGAACAATGAGTCAATATCTGATGAAGATCTACTGTTGGACATGATTGCGGCTCAGGTGGAGGAAAAGTCTTCATCGAGTGCACTCTTAGATGCCAATATGATTGCAGCATTTTCTGTCACTATGAGTCCTTTTATGAAATAGTATGAGAGCATTGCGGACCAATTAAAAGATCAATCCACCCTGATTGCAATGCTCCATACTCAAATGATTTTCGTGGAAGGATTCATTTCGGCCTTAACCAAAAATAAACACAAGCAAGAGGAATACATCACCAACTTTTTGAGGTCTATCTTGGAACCTCTAAGTAGAGACAAAGAAAAAAGGAGGCAATCCTTGTCAAGTACTAATCAGAATGGCCCCATTTTCGATGTTGGCTTAAGCACTACATTCACAAACTCTGGGGAAAATGCTATGGATCTGGGTGTTACACCAACTCTGCCGACCATTTGTATGGATAACACAAGTGGCACTGTCACATCCTCTCGGGAAGGAACCAAGATGCCTTTAAAACAATCCATCAATGGAACATGCAAGGAAACATACACAGACGACCTCATGCCTCACCAAGGGGAATGGAGGTTTGTGGGAGTTAAAGACAGTCAGATCCCGGGGACCTCGAAGCAACTCCCCCCTAAGACGCACAATGGATGGAGTACCACCGATGGGAGAAATCCTAAAAAATCAAAGGAGATCGGGTCCGCTACGCCCAATCCCTTGCTACCAGGACCTACTGTGGCTCCTGGGTCACCTGCAGCATCGTCTTCATTTTTTCCAAAAACATATGACATCTTCACAAATTGTGACGTGGGACACAGATTTGCTGGAAAGTTTGGTTTCAGTTCTGGAAAGAGACCTACTCGGTCTAATAAACAAACCAAACATGTGAACTTTGCAAACAGAACCGCGAAAAGCAAACAATCATGTCCACCTGCGGCCATAAAAAACTTCATGGATTTGGCACTTAAACAGGCCATCAATCAAGATCCAAAACAAATACACCAACAAACGATAGAAAATGAAGACTCTTTCACGAGCATGGAATTGGATGAAGATGCACATGAAATCAGAAAGTCTTCTCACGCCTCAAACACCACAACTAAATCTAAAAATACCCCAAACCCAGTGGACTTAGAGGATCTGATGAACCTCTCAGTGTATTCTGCAGATTGGGATGAGGTTCTTGAGATTGATACCTCCTTGGAAGATCACCTTAAGGCATTGAAAACAATTGATGCTTGGGCATCTTCACCCAGCATCCTACTGGAGGCGATTAACTTTGAAGGTATTGATGGTGAGTCTTCAACCAATTCTGACTGCGAGGATCTACAAAAATTGCCCCTGCCCTTGATCATAAAAACCTTGACTTAGAACTAGATTTGCATCCAGAGTCCCATATGAATAGATCTTTCAGTGAGGATTCACCGTCTCTGGTGGGCAGGAGATTTATGACGCATGACCAAGATTGTAGGGCTAGAGACAAGCAATCAAAGGGGCTGACTAAGAGCTATAACGTGGACAACAGGCATTGTGAGAACAGCTCTGGAAAGGAGATTACTACATATCCCATTTGCATGGAATTATGTAGAATCCTTTGTATTAAAGATAACCTTGTCCTAAATAGAGCTAACATCTAGAGGCCTTCCGTAGCATCGATGCACTCTCTGGGCTTAATACAAAGGATTTATCACTAGTAGAGTTTCCGGATGAATTGAATTACGACAAAGTCATAATATACCTTGCCTCCATGGATGTGAAAACTGTACTACTGCTAAACTCTGAACCACTGAAAAACATGGGGTTTTCTCTAAAAGCCATATCAACCTCGTACCCAGAAAGAAGAGATGAGGAAAAATCCTATGACCCGCTAAATCTCATTATCCTAATAGTAACAATTCAGACCCGGGGAGCGGGAAGACAGGTAATGTGGATGGCGACCGCTCCTTGAGCACAAACCAAATCAGATGTTATGTTATGTTACTTTGCATTTATTTAGCGTCTTATGTACCATTGGTATGGTCTGAAGGAGCTGGTAGGTTGAACGCCTTCTGGAACCGAAGTTCAAGTCAGTAGAGAGAATAGAGAGAGTCAAAGGTGCGTGTGAGCACCGGATATGTGTGCATCTGGTGTGGCATTCGTGTGATAGCTGCTTCTTAGTGGTAGGTGTGGTGGTCGAGAGATCAAGAGTATGTGTTCGTTCTGGCAGGTTTTTATCCAGACCGATTCTGGCTGCGTTAGGCTTGAGGAGAACGCCTAGGCTGGAGGGTGTGTGACCAGCAGTGTTTAGTTAGGGCGATGGGGAGTATGAGGCAGATGATGGTATGAGAACAGCTATACCGAATGATGTCATAGTATCGCTGTGTTCTAGTTGAATGGTGGTGTAAAGAAGAGAGTAAGAGAGGTGTGATATGGTGGTTTATCTTAGGTGTTTGAGATCTGGCCCACTCCAATAGTTCCATGTACTCCAACCGTTCCATGTACTCCGACTGTTCCATGCGTCACGACCTTTTCAAGCACTCATAACCATTCTTTTCCATGCTCTTTTAAATGTTCCATGCACTCCAAACCATTCCATGTAAGTCGCACCATTCTATGCACTCCAATCTGTTCCATTCGCTCCAATCTGTTCCATGCACTCAAATCCGTTCCATGCATTCGAATCTGTTCCATGCACTCCAATCCATTCCATGCACTCCAAGCCATTTTATGCACTCCAACCATTTTATGCAATGCTCCTTTCATTCGTTCTACCCACGTTATCCTTTCTCCATGCATCGTCCATCCACATACGTGATCTTCATATGTTCCATCCACTTCACTAGTTCCACCCATTTCACATGTTCCATCCACTTCGCCCGTTCCACCCGCTTCGCCGGTTCCCCCCACTTCACCGGTTCCGAACACATCAGCCGTTCATCCACCTACTTCATCCGTTCTACCAATTCACCCGTTCCACTCACTTCACCCATTCTACACCCGTTCATCCGTTCCATCAACATACTTCACCCATTCCATCCACATACTTCACCCGTTCCTTCCACATATTTCACCCGTTCCATCCGCATACTTCGCCCGTTCGATCCATGTACTTCACCTTTCCATCCACATACTTCACCCTTTCAATTCACATATTTCATCCGTTCCATCCACATACTTCATCCATTCAATCCACATACTTCACCCATTCAATCCACATACTTCACCCGTTCCATCCACATACTTCGCCCGTTCCATCCATGTACTTCACCCGTTCCATCCACATACTTCACCCTTTCCGTCCACATTTTTCACCCGTTCCACCCTGTTCATCCTTTCCGCCTTGTTCATCCATTCCACCGAGTTCACCTGTTGCGCCCAGTTCATCCGTTCCGCCCAGTTCATCCGTTCCGCCCAGTTCTTCCGTTCCACCCAGTTCATCCGTTCGGCCAAGTTCATCCGTTCGGCCAAGTTCATCCGTTCCACCCAGTTCATCCGTTCCACACAGTTCATCCGCTTCACCCAGTTCATCCGTTCCACCCAGATTTATCTGTTCCACACACATACTTCACCCGTTCCAACCCCATACTTCCTCCGTTCCAACCACATTTTTCACTTGATTGATCCACTTCACCCGTTCCATCCACATACTTCAATCGTTCTATTCAATATATTTGACCCATTTTGTCCACATACTACACCCGTTCCTTCCTCATACTTTACCTGTCTCATCTATATACCTTACCCGTTTTTCCAGATCCATCCTCCGTTCCTATCACCCACTTCACCCGTTTCTTCCCCTTAGCCCTTCCTCTTACTACACCCGTTCCTTCCAACCAGTTCACCCGTTCCATCCACATACATCACCCGTTTGCTCCACACTCGACACCCGCTCCGCACTCTACACCCGCTCCTCACTCTACATCCGCTCCGCACTCAACACCCGCTCCTCGCTCCGCATTGTACACCCGCTTCGCACTCTGCACCCGCTCTGCACTTCACATCCTCTCTGCATTCTACACCCGTTCCGCACCCGTACCATACTTTACATCCGCTCAACACCCTACATTGGCTCAACACCACCGCTCCTTACATCGGCTCAACACCCTGCATCTGCTCAACATCATCACGCCCTACATCCTCTCAACACCCTAAATCTGCTCAACACACTACATCCGCTCCACTCTATTATCCACTCACACAACCTACATCCGCACCACAACCTACATCCGCACCATGCTCTTATCTGTTCCACACTCTCATCCGCTCCATGCCCTCATTCATTTTGCACTCTCATCTGCTCTACGCACTCATCCACTCTATGCACTCATCCGCTCCACGCACTCATCCGCTCCACGCACTCATCCGCTCCACGCACTCATCCGCTCCACACACTCATCCGCTCCACACACTCATCTGCTCCAAGCACTTGTCCAATCTACGCACTTGTCAGCTCTACGCACTCGCCCGCTCTAAGCACTCGCCCGCTCTAAGCACTCGCCCGCTCTATGCACGCATCCACCCTACGCACTCATCCGCTCTACGCACTCATCCGCTCTACACAGTCATCTGCTCACCGCACTCATCTGCTCAATGCACTCAACTGCTCAACACACTCCTCCGCGCTTCATCCACTCCACCAACTTCAACCGTTCCACTCACTTTGTTCATTCATCCTGCATCATCAGTTCAGCCCATGTCACTTGTCGTACGCACTCGATCCGTTCCGTGCTCTCCATCTGTCCCATGCACTATCCCGTCTCATGTACTCGAATCGTCTATTCTGTACTTTCCATTTATACCATGCACTCATACATTCCTTGCCATCTGTCTGTGTACTCATCCGTCTCCTGTATTCATCTTTCCATCCTCTTCACTTTATTCATTTTGTCCCTTTTGTTCCTTTCGTCCATTGCAATCATTACATCCATTTAATTAATTTCAACTGCTTTACTGCTTTCATACAATTTATTCTTTTTATCCACTTCACTGCTTTGATCTCCTTTAGTCATTCTATTCTGTTTGTCCTTTTAGTTTACATTAGAGGTTATTAGTTGTCGATTTCTCGCTTGGATCTTGATGTTGTATTGTTATTTGTTTTATTGTTATTTAAGATCTTTGGGTTAGTTGAATTGTTGTTATCCACTTTATTCCTCACGTTGATCCTCTTGTCTATTACATTTATTTTGTCCATTTTCTTAATTTCAGCCACTTTACTGCTCTCATATAACGTATTCTTTATATCTACTTTGCAGGTTTGATCCTTTTTACTCATTCTATTTTGTTTGTACTTTTTAGCTAACCAATAGTGGTTAATTATGATGTGGAAGCATCGCTAGACTGGCCATGATGGGCACGTATGGCTAGAAGGAAGGCTTGTTAACCTCACAGCTCCAGGTACGTAGTGTGAGGCTAATCTGAGCTCATAGTCATAATTAGGGTTCTGTGTGGCTAGACTCACAGCATGGTGTGTGATTAGTTATGCCAGTTAAGGGCAGCAAGTCGCAGGCGTTGCTAGAATGACAGTTCATTGGCAGGAAGGGGCAGTGTGGCTATGGTGACTTCTTAGAGAGAGGAAGGGTGCGTGTTGCTAAGCTGTACCGTAAATTGATAATTAGAGGAGGGTCTGGCTAGATTCAGCACTCACTGTCTAGCTGTGGGTCTAGCTAATTGGATTACTTAATGACTTTAAACGGTGAGTGTGGCTAGACTGGTGTGATGTGATGAAGGGCCGAGTAAAAATAAGGGTAAATTCAGAATTATGATTAACAACCCTAATGCATCAAAGAACACTGTTGGTGTGCCATGAGGGCCTTTGGGTAATAAAGCTGGGGACAACTGGGATTGGCTGGCCAGCTCATTGGCTAGAAGATCATAACACCAGAGCCCAGGTAATAACCATCCCCCGCCCTACATCCATTTGGGCAGTTGGAACACACGTGGCTTTAAACATCTACTTGGAGAAGGTAGTATTCGATTAGGAGACTTTGAGGTCATTTGTCTTCAGGAGACGTGGCTTCGTGTTCAACCAATCATTGAGGATTTTGTCGTCCTCATCAACCCAGCAATAAAAGGCCCAAAGGGCAGACCAATGGCAGGCCTATTGACCGCAATTAACGAAAGTTGCGGCCTGCGAGTAGTCTGGTGAAAGAACATTTCACCATTTATTCAGGTCAACCTGCTGGCATATCAAATCGGTGAAGAGGACGCTATCAGGCAGATCCTTCTGTGTAACCTGTATTGGAACTGCAACGACCCTGCAGCCAAGAACTTAATGGACCAGTTATTGGAGGAGGTCGATGCTGCTATGATTGACAAATCCAACTTGAATGTGATCTTATGTGGGGACCTAAATATTCACTGTTTCAATAATTGTGGCGCTCTCATAAATTACTATGCGAGTAACTTACAAGAAGTTGAAAAGCGAGGCCTGTCAATTTGGAAGGAGTTCCATCTGAGAAATATCTCATTACTAAATGGCATAACACCGGGGCATAGTCCACCAAATCCAACCTGTCAAGAGAGGGTTTGATTCTCACATTCTAGACTACTTCCTTGCCTCCGACAGCCTTCACTGTAGAGTAGTGGCCTTGACGATCATGGAAACTCCACAGAATGACCACAATATGTTGAAATTAACTCACGAATTGGGCAGGATCACAAAGTCTACGCCAGATGGAGATGCCCTGGAAGTACAGCCTGGAAGGAATAGAGTAAGATTATTGAGGAAAAATGTATCAACATTATGTAAAAACCTAAAAGATAACGGTAGGCCGGAAAACATACACTATACGCTGTCCTTGGCCATCTTCAGCGAAAAATCTGGCCCAGGAAGATTCAAGGGCTTCCGCCATAAATATACTTTCAACCATGAGGTTGCTACAAGAAAAAAGGAACTAAAAAAGGTGCAAAGAGTGCATAAGAAAAACCCTTCTCTGGTATTGCTTGTGGCCATCATGAAAATGAGGATTGCGTACAACAACTGGTTAAAGCAGCATAGACAATCACTATTGCAATCGAATGCTGAGCATATGCTGGAACTTGTTGCATCTAAAAACTCAAGTGAAATGTGGCAAATCTTTAACATGCTGGACGGACCTCAACAGAGTCTCATCTCCAACCCTATTCCGGCGAAGGACTGGATGGATCATTTCTCCAAGCTATTCTCAAAGCCCAATTTGCAAGCCACGAAGGCTCTAGAAAATTCATGCTCAAATTAGGAGTTTCAAACTGAAAGGGAGGATATCCTCGCCCTAATTAAATCATCCAGCAATTCCAGAGCCGCAGGTCCTGATGGCCTGCGAATTTGACACTAAACCAATATCTAGAGGAATGGGCAACCTTCTTACACCACCTCTTTCTACTGGTGAAAACAAAACACAGTATTCCGGCTACTTGGACGAAATCTATTATTGAACCGATCTTCAAGAAGGGTGATAGGTGTGTGACAGCAAATTACAGACCTATCGCCCTCTTGGATGTTATTGGTAAACTTTTCGCGGCTTTGATTCTGAATCATCTTATGGCCTGGAGTTGGGATTCCAAACATCGGGATGGCTGGCAAGCTGGGTTTGAAAAAGGAATTGGTACATCGCTGAACCTTTGTCTGATAAACTACCTGAAACTGAGAACGGCAAAAAAGAACAGTAAAAACGTATATCTCACATCAGTGGACTTGTCACAAGCCTTTGATTCAGTAAATCGAGAGAAACTTTGGCAGAAGCTAAAGGACTGGGGGTGCCCTACTGACATACGCGAGGCTATGGAGGCCCTTCATAATAATGCAAGTATACAGATTAAGCTGAATCAAAAGGGTGTCATGTCAAACCCCATCAATACAGGAGTGGGCCTCAAGCAAGGGTGTCGACTAGCCCCAGTTATCTTTAAATTATACATCTCCGACATGGGTGATGCCTTTACGGACATTAGATGCTTTCCCCCATGTATCGCGGGCTCCCCAATTAATAGATTTTTGTATGCTGACGATGTCATTCTCCTGGATGAAACCCCAATTGGGCTCCAGCGCCAATTGGACGCCCTAGCACTTTTTTTGTCTTTCAATGATGTAAGAGTAAATGCCACCAAATCAATGGTGCTTATTTTGGGGAAGTCAAGACGCAACTCCATGAAGTTCAAGGGTTGGCACATAAATGGTGACCAGATCCGAGAGACATCAGAATTGCTCTATTTGGGTATACCGATCAACGCAAGCTACAGTGAAGCCCCAAGAGAAGTAGCGCTGAGGCGCAAACTGAAGATGCTGACAGCCCAGGCAAGACTGATCAAACATAGATATTGCAAATTTACACTGACAACCCTGCTCCATTTCTACACCTTGAAGGTAGTCCCTATTGTGACCTATGGGGCTGAGTGCTATCTTCAGTTGAGTTGGAAGATATGGCAAATCCTAGTTGTCCTATTTTGGAGAGCTGTACTTGATCTCCCAAACTGTATACCTGTGGCCGTGATAAGAAAAGAGTTTGGACTGACTTCCCTCATTACTTATGTCAGCTGTAAACTCTATCCTTCTATCGTAAATGCTTACTGCCTCCACCAGATAGCAGTTTTGGGTTGCTGGGTCAAGCACTGAAAACAGAAAAAGAGCCTCTACGTGTTGAATGGCGTACCAAATGCTTGGGATTGTTGGACTCAATAGACTCTACTGTGAAACTACTCATTGAAAACCCAGATCTTGTGGAAAAAACGGCTGTATGAGTATGATTGGATTGAGTCCTCAGAGCTGGCGCAGTCATCCAAACTTTATGGTAAATACTGCATAGCTCTGAACAAGCGTGGTTTAGCTCCGTTGTATTTGAGTACGTTTCCTTCGGCTGTGTTGCGACAGCAATTTCTAAGACTTCGCTTTAATATCTTTCTGACCAAAGAAATTCTTGAAGCCAGAAAACAGAAAGGTACGAGAGACTATAAATGTCGGCTCTGTGGTCACCCAATGGAAACACTTCGCCATCTCATTATGAGTTGCCAGGGCATCAAGGAAATTCAATGCAACATATTGGGGAGATTTTTTGTAAATAATCGAACTCTAACTAAGAAAGACGTTTGGTTACAATTCCTACATGGCTCAAGACTATCTATAACTTTTGCCCTGTTAGAGATGATATCAATCATCTTTAAAAAGCTTGATGGAGAGAAGTGAGAAAGAAATGTTAATTTCTGCATAATAGCAATACTGTAGAGTGAGACAGAAATCACTGGCTAATTACTGTGGAGTGATACTGTGATTAGGTGCTCACGCCTCATAAGATGACACAGTGATTCTTAGCTCACGCCCTTCAGGGCAAGCCTGTAGTTAGTAGCTATACTTCTTAAACCCACATAGCTAGCTCACTGTAGTGAACCTCGTCCAGAGAGACGGACATTAAGGACAGCCATTGATAACGCCCAACGATATAACCCCTAACTACCTCCCCTACCTCACTCAAGACAGCGACTGAACAAGTCGGCAACACCAGCTGACAAGACCACCCACCGACAGAGCCCAAACTTGTAGCGGACAACTCTACACCCAGTACTACACCACAAGACAGCCAGACCAAAGCAAAAAATCAACTCGGCATCAACAAACAAAGACCAAAACAACTCTCAAGCTAAAAATGCTGTGCAAATGACCTATACAGACGGAAAGGAAAAGGAAAGAAATAACAAACACTCCAGAACAGCAAAAAAGACTTGCAACTGCAAAACACACTCCCACAGACCGGAACGAAAACCAAATCAATGCTGAGAGAAGAGACAAATCTCTCTACTTAACTCCATACCTCGCAAAGAAGCGGTCACCAGACGAACCAAACCAACGCTAGAATCAGCCACAGCAAACAACCAAACACAACCACGCAGAAGAAGGACGGACAACACTAGAACCAACAAAAACACAATCGACGCAATAACACCTTACATCACCAAAACAAGAGGAACTTCCACTCAACAACAGCAATTCTTGGAAGAAGAACCTGATAAAAACAAAAACCCAAGACAGAAGCTAGAAGAACTTTTCAACAACAGAGATGCACCTATACCAACACCTCAACTAGAGATTGACCAGAAAGGAAACCTCAAAGCCGATCAGAAGACGACCCCAACAATAAAGCCCAAACCAAACTACACCTTCAAACTCCACTGCAATCGAATAAACGCAAGATCCATGTCAAAACACTCAACAGAGATCTTTGAGCTACTCGATGACAATGGCATTGACATCCTATTCATCACAGAATAATGGCTGGACGACAACTACAAAATCACACTCCAAGGCTGCCTCTTAACCAACTTCAAATACCTTCAAGTAAACAGGAAAAATAAAAAAGGAGGAGGCATCGCAGTAGCATTCAAAGGACACCTGAAAATAAAAACAGACAAATCTCTCAACATCATCAACTGTGAAACCATGGTCATACACCTATCAGCAAGCCCAAAAGCCACCATCACATTCATCCTGGTGTACGGACCACCGACATAGAAGCCATCACCAATATAGCCATCAAGCATGAACATCTAATCATCCTGTGGGATTTCAACATCTGGTTTGAAGAAAGTCACGCCAACTCCCAAAACTCACTGATTGGACAACTTACAACCATGAAACTATGACAGCTGGTCAAAGGAGCAACACACTTGGCAGGACACACCCTCAATGCAATCTTCTCCAAGGAAAAACACATCACCACAGCACCGCCGATACAAATACTGTGGAGCAACCATCTCATCATTCCATTAGTGATCAGACTACCAACTCAAGTCTGCATCCAACCCCCCCAAACTCACAACCACCACAAAAAGAAACTGGAAAAGCGTCAAAGTGTAAGAGGATTCAATCCAGCACTACAGCTAAGTCAATGCCTAGTCTGGGATACTGAATGGAAACCCTTTTTGATATATCTTTATGTCCAGTTCATGAGTTCTGGATGACTACCCATATATATCCTGCATGGCTCCCATAAGTAAATATAAATATGCCGCTACCCTGGCAATCTTATTGTGCTCATCCTTGGCCTTAGGGGACATATATAGTTCACTCAGGGCCACATGTAAGGGACCCTGGTCTCTCCATATATCTGACCCTGTTTCAGTGATCTGGGGTGCGATTGCCTGCAACCAGACCATCTGGTCCTGATGAGTCCACTCACCTCTCACAAATAGCTTATGTAAGAAGTGCTCTCTGGCTATTTTCATATCTACCAAGGTCGTCATTCTGGAATTTGAGTTCCTTCCTGACTTACAGAAGTTTGTATTTTATTTTTGCAAAACAGACCTTTTCCTTAGGGCGTTCCTTTGAGGAGTGCTTTACAGCGTAACACAGCGTGGTGATCCGACCGGATATGTGTATCTGGTCAGCTGGCACACTGTATTAATCTGCACAAGTGATAGATCTAACCCAAACGTCCGGCTCGAGCCCCCACTTTGTAAGAGGATTCAATCCAGCACTACAGCTAAGTCAATGCCTAGTCTGGGATACTGAATGGAAACCCTTATTGATATATCTTTATGTCCAGTTCATGAGTTCTGGATGACTACCCCTATATAACACCCCCCTCTTGGAATTCCCCTGACCCTACTCAGCCAAGAAGTAGTTCTGTTTTGCAAGTTTAAAAGGTTTATTTGAGAAAAATTAAACAATATATATATATCACACTTTTTTGATAAATTAATAATTAATATCACACTTCAGAACATGAGCAGTTAACAACAATGGGTAATGTTCTACTAACAAACTGATTTGATTACCCAGGAGTAGTATAAAGGATGAGGTAGCACGCTTGGGAATAGGAACAGAAGAATAAGGTGGTAGAGAATGCTTTATCTAGTTTCAGATGGATGCAATGTTGAATGAAAATGCAATACAGAAAATACTCAATATGATTTCAACAAAACAATGTAATCACTTTTCTCTGGCAATCCACTCCCCCCCCCTTATGCAATGTAAGTAAATGAAGGGGAGAGCACACAGTTCTTAGAAATGCAATCAAATGTAATTCAGTTCACCCCAGCAAGCTTAGACTACAGAAGTTTGAAACACAGGCAAAAGGCTTTGAATATGATGACAATGCAGTGAGAAATATGCTGAAAATGCTTTTAATTCTCTTCAGGAGGTTCAGGGTGAGTGGTATCTAGTTAATATGAGTTCAGGCTCACTCTAGCAATGATTTAGGGCTGGTTCTTAAGAGGCAGACGAAATTTAGCAGTTCAGGCAAAAGCAGCTATCTTTTTACAAGTAAAGAAATCGGGCCAAATCGCAAATCGCGGCAAAATTTGCGAGTGCGAGAATCGTGATTACGGCAAAAGTATAAGGAGTCGGTTCTAAGCTTGTTGAAAAGCAGTGATTCTAAGCTTTCAGAGGAAAGTTAAACCAAGTTCCTAGCACAAACGGTTCCAGAGATACGGACGATTAAATAAAGGTAGTTTTTTCGGATTTTAAATTTTAAAAGTTCAAAGCGACACGTTACAGCTTGCAGCTAGAAAATGACAGGTGACAGGAGGCAGTTCTGGTTAGATTAAAATAGTTTGGATTAGATTATTTTAACTAAGAGATTGGTTCTGCACAGTTCTGCTAGGTACTCACAATATATTTTTGAATTAGGCCTCGCCACGGATCTGGTCAGGTTTTGGACTGGACTCCGGTTCTGGTCTTGGCACTTCACAGTGATCTGGATCAGCTCTCTGGTTCTGCTAACAGCGGTCTGGGTCACTCTGGATCTCTGGCCTCTGGTTCTGGATACTGCTCTGCTTTCTGTGGGTACAGCACTGCTTCTGGATCTTTCTGGCACAGGGTTTCAGGCCAGAATCAACACCTGGGTCCGGCTGTGAATAGTCTGCAAATGATTTTTGGGCCTGCTGACAAATACTTTTGCTTGCAGTGGGCCTTCTTGGTTCAAAGTTCTGTAGTCTCTGTTTAGCTTGGAAGTCTAAGTGTAGGATCTCTGGATGTGAAGTCGTCGGTCAGCATGCTCCGCAGCAAATGGAATTGAATGTCCTCTCTATCTTCCAGTGGCTCTTTTTATGTCTTTTGAAAGTGGGTGTGTGTGCAGCATCACTAGCCAGCCCCTCTTTCAACTGCCCATTGGTCAAGCTTTCCGCACTGCTTTGATTGGGGGAAGGAAATGTGTGTCATGGTGATGCTGTAGGTTTTATGGGTCAGAGGATCCTCCCCTGGTCAGTTTGCCCACAAACCTATATTTGACCTAAAGACATATTTCATAGATACACAGTGGTTTGAAATTACATGCACCCATCACGTATCACATGAGGTATACTCTGTTCCAACTCTGATGTTTCTAAGAGCTTGCATTCAGAAACGGCAACATTTTGTGTTTTTTAACTGGTTTTGCAATATTGGTTTTTCATTAAAAATTATACACATATACACAGCCTGTCCATACATACTCCAGTAAATTCCCATGTCTCTAGCTTAAACACAGAGTCTTTAGTATACATAAATAGCAGGGTTTTGCCCCAGAACATCACACAAATTCCCAACGCGTCTTAAAACGTGCACAGAAAAATCACAAGAATTATGGTATCATTTAAATCATTTTGACAAGTCCGCACCATGAGTTATACATCTTTCTTAAAATCATATTCTGGCCAACAGGGGTGTGTCTTCCCAGGTCACATGGTGGAGAAACCAGTTTATCCAGTTTCTGCCAAGCTCAGAGACCCTGCCCCTTCCAGCTTCTGCCAAGAGGAAGCTATTTTACGATTCCCCCAATAAACCATCTGCCTGGGCCCTGGAAGGCCCATTGTTCAAGAGGAAGCCATTTATGGCCTCCCCCCAATAAACCCTCTGCCTGGGTCCTTTGTTTAGTCTGTAGCAGTCCCTTGGTAATTCAATCAGAGAGGGGTAACCTCCCCTCAGAATGCAGCCAGGCCTGAGAACTGCTGTGGATCCAGTTTCACTCAAATTGGGGGGAAGTTGTCAGGCAGAATCCAGTTCCTTAAGCCAGGCCCCAGCTAATGTCACTTTTAGTTACCCAGTTTTCTGCATTCAAATAAAACTAACAATTTTTACACATGCAGCTAGAAGGCTGATTCTAAGTTCAAAACTATGACATTTTAACAGTGACAAACTATGTGGCAGTCACAAGTCTGTCCCTCAGTTTATTTACACATTTCGATTTTTGGTAATTTTAAATCCAGTTTCAGTTTAAGCCGCTGCAGACCTGCAGAGCTCAGCCAGTCTTGTTATAAACCTTCAAGTCACTTCAGAATATAACTTTACATTGTATCCACCTCTCAGTAAGTCTTTCTTTGGCCTGCTTTGGGTTCATTTATTCAGTTTTACACAAATGTCTGGTGTTGTTTTAAAACGCCGCCTTTCTGATAGTGGTGAGTACTGGTAATGCAACCATTTTTGGGATTTAAGAAAATTAATTCCCCACAATTCTAGGTTGCTTTTGGCAATCAGCATTGCCATTCCCAATGGTTTCAGGCTACTGTGTGGGTAGTCCAATGGTGGTTTTAGGCAGTGTGTCATGATCTCTGCTTCCAAAAGGTCAGGGTTTTCCCAACTCCCTTGGAAGCAGATCCATAACCCAGGTTCCGAGTGCCAACCAGTCCCAATTGGGACCTTTTGGACCCAGTCCTGGCGCCAGTGGCACCAGGCTCATAAATATGCCCAGTCCCAGCGCTGGAAGCGCCGGGCTCATAATGCTTGGGTGGACTTACCTGCAGCAGACCATGCTGCTTACTTGCCTGCCAGTTGAGCCTCTGATCCTCTTCTGTTTGGAACTACTTTTCCTGTTGGGTGGGGCAGGAGCCACTCCCTAGATTCAGAACACTGGAACTCTTCTGGAAAGCAGGAACTCTTTTCTTACCTAGGCATGGCTGTGGAAGGAGACACCTAAGCACTACAGGAAGCTATTTAAACCACACCCGATGGATGAATCTTGCTTTGCGTTATTCTGTATCCTCTGCAGCAGAACGTTCATCGTGTCTTCTGCATCTGATCCTGGGCCTAAGGAAAAAGGCTTACCATCCTGAATCCAGTCTTCAGCAACACCTATAAAGACAAGAAAGAACAGGTTAGCATTACGGTCTTCAGTGACAGCTCTTCACTTACCTGGTCCATCGGCTGTCACCAACGCCTCGCGCTGCATTCCGGCATCTGAAAGACAAAGGCTTACCTACTCTTCGTGCGCTCCGGAGGTCTTCACACTGCATTCCGGCATCTGAAAGACAAAAGCTTACCAACTCTTCGCACGCTCCGGAGGCCTTCGGCGCTGCATCCCGCATCTGAAAGACAAAACAAGGTGCGTTTAAAGACATTGGGGAACTTTAATACTCACGTGCCATTACTCCTTTCCACATCCAACCCAGTGGGTATTCCGGCACCCTGCAGCCGCTCCGAACTTGTACCTGCAAAATAAAAAGACAGTTAGAGCGCATCGTGAAGCAGGCAACAAGCGCTTACTTACGTGCTTCCAGGCGCTTCTATTCATCACACGGGCTCCATCTTCAACTCACTTCAGCCCGTCATCCGCCATCGCCGGAACCCTGCAAAACAAGAAACATCATTACTAAAGACTTTAAAGACATTAGAATTACTCGAAACTTACCGTTCGTGCAGTAAACGACGGACAGCAGTCCTCTGAAGTCAAGGGGCCTGCTCCCCTTATCCAGTGAAGAAACTGGTTACAGCACCCTGCCCCGAGGCAGATGGAGAGCACGGCGTTCACTTACCTAAGGTGAGAGTGTTAACCTTTGGGGTTCTACAGGAGAAGAGAAAGGGAAGAAGAGAGAGACATTCAATAACCCAGTTCCTTAATCCCATATTTTCTATCTGCAGACATCTTACCCTTCAAGTCAGACATACAGTGCACAGAGGTCCAGCCCAAAGAGCCAGCCGTGTGTTACACATCACCTTTGCAGATACGGTATACGCCCAGTCAAGACCGGCGCCTCTACGGGAATCAGGTGAGCGTTACAGAACGCAAAGCCTACCACAAAACTCCCGTCCAGGCGCTATGGAAACCTCGGATACCTTCCAGCTAGCCCAGTTACTTGGGGAACTAAGGGCAGAAGTGCATGCCGCCCGTCAGGAAACGAACGCTCTAAGAAGGGAACTGATTATTTCCAAGGAGCGAACAGATGATCTCGCTAGACAATTGCTACAGTCACAAGCCGGACAGACCCCGTTACCCGCATCTGGGGGAAATCTTCCTTCTACATCCTCTATGAATCCAGTGCAGATCAACCTACCTGGGAATGTACCTCTGGCTCCGCCCGAACGATTTTCTGGTGACCCAAAGAGGTTTGCAGTATTTATCAATCAGTGCCGGTTGCATTTCTTATGCCGGCCAGCAGCCTTTCCAATTGATCAAGCTAAAGTAGCTTTCGTGCTTTCGTACCTTAGTGGCAATGCGGCAGACTGGTCGATCCCTCTAGTAAATCAAGATGATCCGGTCCTCCATGATTTTCAAGCTTTTCAGCTCAGTATGGAAAAACTGTTCGCAAGACATTCACAGGGGCAGGCCTTGGACAATGAGCTTCTTTCGTTGCGACAAGGTAATCAAGACCTTTTGGCTTATATTGCGTCTTTCAACAGACTGATAGTGGAAACTCAATGGCCTGAGGACAAAAGGATTACGCTGTTTTATAGAGGTCTACGTGGAGAGCTCAAAGATGTGTTAGCCCAAGTAGTGAATCCCCCACAAGATTGTTCGGACTATATAGACTTAGTCGTTCAAATAGATCACAGACTGCAGAACAGGAAGGCCGATCGTTCCAAGTTTGATGCTCGAGTATTTTCCAAACCGCCAACTCCTTCCAAAGGAGTAGACCCCGGGGAACCCATGCAAATAGGGGGTCTGAAAGGTCCTCTAACACAAAAGGAGCGGGAAAGGAGAAAACAGTTGCAATTAGGCCTCTATCGCGGAAACTCAGGGCACTTTCTTCGAGACTGTCCGGTGAAACCTGCCAAGAAGGCAGTAGGAGCTGCAGTTACCAGAGTTACAAACTCTGAGCAGGGAAACAACCTCGCCCGACAAGAATAGAGGTCCTCTTGCCGAGCGTGAAAACCAGTTCCGTGACCTCGCATTTCGTGATACCTATGGTCCTCATTAGCCCTGATAATCCGGATCGATTACATGCAATTGAAGCTTACGTCGACAGCGGTGCCATCGGCAATTATGTGGATCATGAAATGGTTTTGAGGATGAATCTAACTCTTTGTCCCAAGGCTGTAAAGGACGTCATTACTACGGTGGATGGTACGGAGATAGCCTCCGGGCCAGTAACGCATACCACTCAAGAGGTGACGCTAGTAAGTCAAGATGGACACCATGAGAAGATTGTGTTCGATGTGATCAAGGCCCCTCAGTTTCAGATTATTCTAGGAATACCTTGGTTAGAGAAACACAATCCTCTGATCGATTGGCGAGCAAGAACGGTCCAGTTTCCAGAATGTGTCTCTACTTGTCACCCTCCACCTGGTGTTGCACTGGCAGCAATTTCTTCAGAGACTCCCCAGTTACCTCCCGAATACCTAGAATACCAAGATGTTTTCCGGAAGGATCAGGCTAACTCTCTACCTCCTCATAGGTCTTATGACTGCCAGATAGACCTGATACCTGGATCTACTCCTCCTTGTAGTAGAATTTATGCCCTCACCGAGCCTGAGAACCTTCACCTTCGACAATACCTGGATCAATACCTGGCAAATGGGTTTATTCGTCCTTCCAAGTCCCCTGCTTCTTCAGCTTTGTTCTTCGTTCCAAAAAAGGAAGGAGACCTTAGAACTTGTATAGATTATCGCTCCCTGAACCAGATCACCGTTAAGAATAGATATCCGTTACCTTTGATCCCTGAACTCCTGGACCAAGTCAGAAAAGCATGCATATATACAAAGCTGGATCTTAGAGGAGCTTACCACTTGGTACGAGTAAAAGAGGGCGATGAATGGAAGACGGCCTTCCGCACCAAGTATGAACTATTTGAATATCAGGTCATGCCCTTCGGACTTTGCAATGCCCCGGCCGCCTTTCAATATTTTATGAACGATGTCCTCAGAGAGCTCATAGATGTGTGTGTTGTTGTTTACATTGACGACATCCTCGTTTATTCTTCATCAGAATCTGAACATCGGAAACACGTGAAAATGGTCCTCGAAAGATTGCGTCAACACAAACATTTCGCTAAGTTGGAAAAATGTGTTTTCAACGTGACTGAAGTTGAATTCTTGGGATTCATATTATCACCTGGCGGAGTGCGTATGGATTCAAAGAAGGTCGATGCAGTTCTCAAATGGCCATCACCATCCTCCGTAAAAGGTGTGCGAAGCATGTTAGGCTTTGCTAACTTTTACCGCAGGTTTTTCCCCGAATTCTCTCGAATAGTCCAGCCCATCACTGCCTTGTTAAAGAAAAACAAACATTTTGAATGGTCTACCGAGGCGGAACAAGCTTTCCAGGATTTGAAGACTAAATTTATCTCTGCACCAATCTTAAAACACCCTCGCCCCGAACTCCCCAACATCGTGGAAACTGATGCTTCAAGCCTTGCCATGGGGGCAGTTCTATCACAAAAGGACCCGGTAACCAATCAGTTGCATCCCGTGGCATTTTGGTCCCGCAAATTCTCGCCTCCTGAAATCAATTACACGATTACTGACAAGGAACTTCTGGCTATCAAGTCTGCCTTTAAGGCTTGGCGGCATTATCTGCTGGGGGCCCGACACACCGTTACTGTGATTACGGATCACCGAAACCTGCAATATTTGAAAACCGCAAAAGCCCAATCCTCTAGACAACTCCGTTGGGCATTATTCTTTGCCGAGTTTGACTTCATAATTACCTATCGACCTGGTACAAAGAACGGTAAAGCTGATGCCCTTTCTCGGATGGGAGTGGAAGAACACTTGATCAACCCTAAACCTGTACCAATCATTCCCGAACAAAGAATTCTGGGTGTAATCGCCACAGAATCCATAGAGGAAGTTAAGGATAAGGCCAGGCAACTTGTAACTCCAGCAGACATACAGAATTGGCATCTGCAGGGAAAGGACTTTGCAGTAAAGGACAACTTATTGTATTTCCAAGAACGATTATACCTACCCAGCACAGATTTACAGAAAAAAGTAATCTCTTGTTATCACGATTCTTTAATGGAAGGACATCCCGGTATGGCCAAGACCTCAGAAAAGATCAAGCGCTACTTCTGGTGGCCGTCTTGGAAAAAAGATATCAGAGACTATATAATGTCCTGTGGAGTATGCGCCCAAAACAAGAGTCAAAAGGAAAGACCAGCAGGCCTCTTACGCCCTATTGACATCCCACCTCGCCCTTGGCATACGCTTTCTATGGACTTCATCACCGATCTACCTCCATGCTCCGGATACAATACGATTCTAGTAATCGTGGACTTATTCTCCAAGATGGCGCATTTCATTCCGCTCAAAGGCTTGCCAACAGCAGCAACTCTGGCCCGAGAATTTCTCGAAAACATCGTCCGACTGCACGGTTTTCCTTCGGTTCTAATTTCGGATCGAGGTAGTCAATTTATTTCTCATTTTTGGCGAAGTTGCTGTCGGTCGGCTCAAATTGATGTGAGACTATCGACCAGTCACCACCCTCAGACCGACGGACAAACCGAGAGGACCAATCAAACTCTGGAACAGTATTTACGCTGCATGCTGCAACAAACTGAAAAAACTTGGAAAGACATCCTTTGGATAGCCGAATATGCCTACAATAACTCTGTCCATTCGGGAACTGGGAAAACCCCGTTTTTTCTTTTGTACGGCAGTCACCCTCGAACCTCGGAGTTGGATCCCCTCCAAGATCTTGAAACACCAGCAGTAGACTACCTGCATTCTACAATCACCCAAGCCTTTAAGGAAGCTGTTTCTCACCTTCAAAGGGCTAAAGAACAATACAAGAAAGGAGCAGATCAACATCGGAAGGAAGCCCCTCAATATCAAGTAGGGGATCAAGTCTGGTTATCCACCAAATATCTACCTCTAAAAGGGCCATGCACATTCAACCCAAGATACCTTGGTCCCTATTCCATCACTACCATAGTAAACCCAGTAGCGGTCAAGTTGGACTTGCCCCCGCACATGAAGATACATCCGGTCTTCCACGTCTCTCTATTAAAACCCGTGCAACCTCAAACCCGACTAACTAAATCTCCAAAACCTATCCTAGTTGATGGAGAACTCGAGTTTGAAGTCAAAAGCATTCTGGACTCCAAGATCTCCAAATCTAAACTATTTTACCTAATTGACTGGAAAGGCTACTGCCCCCAAGAGAGATCCTGGGAACCTGCTGAATATGTCCACGCTCCTCGCCTTATCAAAAGATTTCACCGAACATTTCCTGACAAGCCAAAACCCCCGGAGAAGCCCGGTTTGGGAGGGGCCTTGAGGGGGGGGGTACTGTCATGATCTCTGCTTCCAAAAGGTCAGGGTTTTCCCAACTCCCTTGGAAGCAGATCCATAACCCAGGTTCCGAGTGCCAACCAGTCCCAATTGGGACCTTTTGGACCCAGTCCTGGCGCCAGTGGCACCAGGCTCATAAATATGCCCAGTCCCAGCGCTGGAAGCGCCGGGCTCATAATGCTTGGGTGGACTTACCTGCAGCAGACCATGCTGCTTACTTGCCTGCCAGTTGAGCCTCTGATCCTCTTCTGTTTGGAACTACTTTTCCCGTTGGGTGGGGCAGGAGCCACTCCCTAGATTCAGAACACTGGAACTCTTCTGGAAAGCAGGAACTCTTTTCTTACCTAGGCGTGGCTGTGGAAGGAGACACCTAAGCACTACAGGAGGCTATTTAAACCACACCCGATGGATGAATCTTGCTTTGCGTTATTCTGCATCCTCTGCAGCAGAACGTTCATCGTGTCTTCTGCATCTGATCCTGGGCCTAAGGAAAAAGGCTTACCATCCTGAATCCAGTCTTCAGCAACACCTCTAAAGACAAGAAAGAACAGGTTAGCATTACGGTCTTCAGTGACAGCTCTTCACTTACCTGGTCCATCGGCTGTCACCAACGCCTCGCGCTGCATTCCGGCATCTGAAAGACAAAGGCTTACCTACTCTTCGTGCGCTCCGGAGGTCTTCACACTGCATTCCGGCATCTGAAAGACAAAAGCTTACCAACTCTTCGCACGCTCCGGAGGCCTTCGGCGCTGCATCCCGCATCTGAAAGACAAAACAAGGTGCGTTTAAAGACATTGGGGAACTTTAATACTCACGTGCCATTACTCCTTTCCACATCTAACCCAGTGGGTATTCCGGCACCCTGCAGCCGCTCCGAACTTGTACCTGCAAAATAAAAAGACAGTTAGAGCGCATCGTGAAGCAGGCAACAAGCTCTTACTTACGTGCTTCCAGGCGCTTCTATTCATCACACGGGCTCCATCTTCAACTCACTTCAGCCCGTCATCCGCCATCGCCGGAACCCTGCAAAACAAAAAAAAAACATTACTAAAGACTTTAAAGACATTAGAATTACTCGAAACTTACCGTTCGTGCAGTAAACGACGGACAGCAGTCCTCTGAAGTCAAGGGGCCTGCTCCCCTTATCCAGTGAAGAAACTGGTTACAGCACCCTGCCCCGAGGCAGATGGAGAGCACGGCGTTCACTTACCTAAGGTGAGAGCGTTAACCTTTGGGGTTCTACAGGAGAAGAGAAAGGGAAGAAGAGAGAGACATTCAATAACCCAGTTCCTTAATCCCATATTTTCTATCTGCAGACATCTTACCCTTCAAGTCAGACATACAGTGCACAGAGGTCCAGCCCAAAGAGCCAGCCGTGTGTTACACATCACCTTTGCAGATACGGTATATGCCCAGTCAAGACCGGCGCCTCTACGGGAATCAGGTGAGCGTTACACAGTGCCCTTCTGTGCCCATAACATCGGCAAAAATGGGTGGCAGCCTATTCTTCATGCATTTCCCTGGGCATTTTCTGGGAAGCTCTGGCCATCATGATGTTTTCAATGCCAGTAATGCACAAGTTTTCTTTTTTTTTGGTAGGGCTCGGATGCATGGGTAAAAACATCCCACAAGAGCAAGCAACCTACTCGAACAACTGGAGATGGCCAAACCCTCAACTATAGACCTAGAGCTGGCTGACCTAGACGGGAAAGCCGAGCTACTACACAAATGGATGCTGATACAATTGATAAGATCGCCCCGGAAAAACCATTCACCCCATCAAAAAAAAGAGCAATGGCAAAATGGTTAACCCCACTGCTAAGCACCAAGAAAAAGGACAACAAGAAGATGGAACTGGAATGGAGGAAAGAATACAACCCAGAAAAAGAAATTCTGTTCCAGAAACAAATCTGTGCATACAAGAAGGAAATACAAAAGGCGAAGAGCAGGCATTACAATGACAGAATCACCAATGCCACCAACACACAAAAAGAAATGTTCAACATCATTAAAGAAATGAGAAACCCACCAGGCTTCGACAATACCCCAACCCCCTCAGAGAAACTATGCAATGACCTGGCAGACCACTTCAAGAACAAAATCAACGACATCCGACAAATCATCCAAAACAGACCAACCAACCACAACATTCAACCAACCGGACCTAACACAGAGCCAAAGCACAAACTCCAAAACTTTCCTGAAATATCAGCAGAGGCATTCGTCTGGTTGGTAAAACACAGCAAGAAAGCAGGATCACCCATGGATCCCCTGCCCCCCTAACATCTACAAATCAATCCTCGCACAAGGAACGCCATCAGAATATTTTACGGAAACCTCCTAAATCTCTCACTAGCAACAGGAACTGTACCAAGAGCCTTCAAATTAGCATACATTAAGCCACTTTTAAAAAACCCAAGTGGCGACGTGGAAGACCTCCTCAACTACAGACCGATTTCAAACATTCCCTTCCCGGCAAAACTCCTAGAAACATAGGTCTACAAATTAACCCAAGAACGTAGAAAAACATCACTTGCTAGACAAAGCACAAGTTGGCTTCAGACCTCGCAAGAGGAACAGAATCAGCACTACTATCCATCTGGGACGACCTTAAAACAAATGCATACTCCAACACAACCTCGGCTCTGCTTTTGTTAGACCTCTCTGCAGCCTTCCACACAGTTAGCCATGACACCTTAACCAAAAGACTAGAAGACATAGGCATAACGGATATGGCACTACTCTGGATTAAATCATTTGTAGCTGACAGAACAGAAACTGTATGGATAAAACCCTTCAAATCCACCCCACAAGTTAATGACTGTGGAGTACCACAAGGGTCCTCACTATCACTTCTATACTTCAACATCTACCAGACTCCAGCAATCGGAATCTTCAAAAAATACAACATTACATGCTACAACTACGCAGATGACACTCAAATCATCTACAAAATCGAAAAACACTGAAGCCGATCATTCGACCCTAATCGAGTGTCTAAAAGAAGTGTTTAACTGGATTAATGCCAACAACTTGAAAATCAACCCAGGAAAGACAGAAATCATGATAATATCCAAAAACCAAGAGAACAACACCTACATTCCATGGCCAACGGAAATGGCAACTGCACCAACACCATCTAAGGTACTAAAAAATCTGGGAGTCCTGATGGACAACACCCTAACCTTAGAACCACAAATAAATGCAATCATCAAGAAATGCTTCTTTCTCTTCCACACGGCAAGAAGAATCCTTCCTTTCCTCTCCTTCACCCACCAAACACTCACAATCATCCCCCTCATCATGTCAAGAATCGACTATGCAAACAGCCTCTATCTCAGGATACCAGAATACCACCTGAAGAAACTACAACGGATCCAAAATACAGCAGCCAGACTGCTCCTCAAACTATCCAGAAGAGACCACATCACTCCAGCACTAAAAACACTGCACTGGCTCCCAGTCAAACATCGCATCACCTTCAAAACAATGTGCATAAAACACAGGGCAATCAGTGGAGAAGGAGCTGAATTCTTACAAAAGAAAATAACAATCTACAAGCCAACGAGACTCCTCAAATCAAGCAACGAAATTCGCCTGGAACATAAACCATACCTTAAGAAAAAACTTGGGGGCTCCTCCTTCTCCCACTTAGCTGTGAAAACCTGGAACAACATCCCATAAGAAACACTAAAGACCACCTACAATTCAGAAAATTACTAAAAACATGCCTCTTCAAGACCACAGATTCAAACTGAATAACCGAACGGAAAACACAAAGGAAAGAATGACAAAATTTAAGAAGACACTGCCAACACCCAGAACCGACGAGAGAAATTCTTAATACAACAAGAGAGACGATGCCAAGTTAAATAGGACACAAGCGACACCCATGAGGACAGAATTCACCATCCCTAGCCAACTTCGGCCAACAACGTCACCCGCCCCATAATTGCAACCAGGTATCATACTTGGATAGAGTTGTGTGAATGTTAGCACTTACCACACTTGAACTAAATTGTGGACATTGGCACATCCACCCTCCAGACTGAACCCATCCAACTGATGTCCTCAGCACCAAACCTACCGCTAAGAAGCAGCTATCATGCAACAACCACACCAGCTGCACACATATCCGGTGCACCCACACACCATATGACACTCTCTCAACCAACTCCCAAGCCAGAGGAGCCCGCTGGCTCTCCAGTCATCCAAAGACCCCAGTTCCCCCCATGCCCCCCTGCGTGCCCTAATAGCGTCACTGTACCAAATCCTGCATCCAGATTGTGTTACAATTTGAATTTAGAAAGTATGGCCAACATCACTGAGTGTGCCTAATAGTGTCACTGTGTTAAAGTTTGAACTTAGAAAGTGTGCATAATAGCGTCACTGTGTTAAAGTTTTATATATGCCATGTACCTGTATCCCCATATTATCTGTATCACATGTTTACCCCTATCCATCCTGTCGCTTTATATACGTATGCCGTTATGTACGCCCCCCTGTCCTGCTCTCGTGCCTGGTCGCAGGCGCTTTACTGATAACCTCCATATCACACTACTACGCTTACTCTCTCCTATACACCATCATTCAACTAGAACACAGCTGTACCATGATAAATTCAGTCTAGCTGTTCTCATACTAACATGACCCCACAAACACCTCATCATCCTATTAAAACACAGCTAGCTGAGCACATTGCGGCTAGCTTAGGCGTCTCCTCAGGCCTAACGCAGCCAGAACTCAGTCTGGGTGTCCACCCTCCAGACTGAATACATCCAACGGATGTCCTCAACACCACACCGACCACTAAGAAGCAGCTATCATGCAACAACTACACCAGCTGCACACATATCCGGTGCACCCACGCACCATACAACACTCTCTCTCTCTACTGACTTGAACTGCGGTTCCAGAGGGCGTTCAATCTACCAGCGCTTTGAGGCCATACCAATGATACATAAGGCGCTATATAAATGCCAAGTAACATAACATAACACGGGCATTGACCGTATGGAGTAGTGAATGAAGGCAGGTGCCGCCCTGGACTTAATTGCAAGCGTTGGCATGTGCCACGTTTCGAAGGGGCTAGGAGCGATAGCCTGCATAAACAACTGAATAAAATGATGAATGCCAACCACCCACCACATATGGATGGAGTAGCATTGGCTAGTCAATGCCGTACACAGACTGGTTTGGGAATGCTCTCTGGGCCAGATTTGAAGAGATGCACAAACGCCTGCCTGCCCCACAGACAAGTGTCACGTAGGTGGCCGAGGCCGAACTTTGGTAAGGTTATGAATGTGAGTGGACGACATGTGTGAAAGGGACTGTGAGCATCGGACGGCCCAGATCAGGACAGACGCAGAGATGCTCTGGCACCCCACCTGGAGAGAATACAGAAATTCAGCGCCCCACCTGCGGACAGCAATACCAATTAACCAATCCACAAATTACATGTTAAAAAACATGGGTGAGGCGCGCACTCCAATTCCTGCCCAATATACTACCTGAAAAAAGAAAAATAATAAATGGGTTAAATCCCAAAGTGTCCAATTCACTGGGTTAGATCCCAATTGTTGCAAAAATATTCACAGGGTTAGATCCCAGTTGTTGCAAAAATATTCACAGGATTAAATCCCTTATGCTGCATTGGTACTGCTGTTCTCCTCCTTCAAATATTCACAGGGCTGGATCCCTTATGCTGCATTTGAGCTGCTGTTCTCCTCCTCCTAGCGCTTTTGTGTCCCAACACTCTTCAGGGAGGCTGTGTTGCCTTTCACTTCAGGTGAATCCAATTAAATTGCTAATGCAGCATCTAAGAAAGATTGCTCTGCTCGTTATGCACATTGTTTTGACCGTGATTCGTTGTTTGATTGCCAGCCAGTGCAACATTTTTAGCACTGGAGTGAGATGGTCCCTTCTTGACAGCTTAAGAAGTCTGCTGCTGCATTTTGGATATGTTGCCGTTTCTTTAGCAGGTGTTCTGGCATTCCGAGGTAAAGACTGTTGGCATAGTCTATTCTGGACATGAAAGCTATGACGGTCAGTGTTTTACGAGAGAAGGAGAGGAATGGTAGGATTCTTTTGTTCATGTGTAGGAGGAATAAGCATTTCTTGATTATTGTGATTAATTGTGGTTCTAGTGTTAGCGTGTTATCCATTAGGACTTTGAGGTTTTTGACTATTGGTTTGGGTGCTGTTCCAATTCAGTGGGCCATAGGATAGAATGGTTATTTTCCTGGTTTTTGGATATAACCATTTCTGTTTACCTGGGTTGAGTTTGAGGCGATTTGTGTTAATTCATAGAGTTCTTTTAGACAGTTTTCCAGCGTTGTGTTCTCTTCTTGTACATCTTCGATTTTAGATGATGTGTGTTGTCTGCATAGTTGTAGCATGGCTGTCTTTAAAATAAAAATGGTTAGCCTCTTTATTTAATGCTTTCAAGTTAAACAAGTAAAAGATTACAACTGTGAATTCTTCGAACAATCTGTTCATTTGCTATACATTGCTACAGAGTCATGTTGGTTCTACGCGTACGCGACGCTTGCGTGAGCGTCGCGCATGCCTTTTTAATAAAGGGGACGCCCGTGCTCGGCAGTTGCTGCTGGTTAACGTAGCAAGCAGGCCTATGTCTGAGTGCTTCTTGAGGTAAGGCAGGCTGGGCCTTACTTCGGAGGGGACCCCGGCAAATAATACCCTTTAACATACATCACTGCATAGGCAAGTATATCAAATCAATCTTAACCCTATTCAACCGATTTGTACGTTCCATCAATCAGGGCAAGATTCTTTCTTCACAGACCTAGTCTCCTCAATAACAATATACTCTTGCACATCAAACAGAAACTCAATAACAAGATACTCTTGTACATCAAACAGTAACACAATATAAACATTCAAAACAACCACAGAGACACACACAAAAAAAGAGGGGGAAATCCCATTTTACTATCTATGAACTCCTTCATCAACTCTGTATGACTAAAGATGCTCATAAACCAGTCAAACGTTCATCCACCATATAAGTCATTAAAAAGCATCCAGGGAGTCAAATAGCTTTCGTCTCTACACTGCCTCTGAAACATAACTCACTCAAACTCAGAGAGTATCAGCACGTCATTCACCGACTTCTCAACTTGCGGCTCCTTGTCTTTTACACTCTCAACACCTGCTTTGCTGCTATCACAAGCACCTTGTCAATCCATTGTTTAAACTGTCGAGCAATTGCACACTGCCCCTTATCTGATAACAATAGTACTGGTAAAGACGTCCTGGGGAAGCTTATTAATAATATTGCATTAAATCTGTCCAACACTTCCCACTAGAACTCTAGTGTTCGAAAGCAGTACCACAACATATGAATGAGTGTTCCCTTCTCCTTAGCACATCCCGGCCATACATCATTGTCAACCAGACCTCAATTTAAGGTCCAATTTACTCTTATAACTCACTCAGCACATTTGTCCCTATTCCCAAAACTCTACATCCCAATTCCTCCTCCCATTTTTTCCAGTAACTTTTTCCAGTATTCAGTAACGGAGCAACTCATTGGCATGAGAATTAAGTAAGTGGATACCATATGTGGCAAAAGAAATAGCGCGGTTGAGTTTGAGGCGATTTGTGTTCATCCATTCATAGAGTTCTTTTAGGCAGTCTTCCAGCCTTGTGTTCTCTTCTTGTGCATCTTCGATTTTAGATGATGTGTGTTGTCTGTATTGTTGTAGCACGTAAGGCTGTGTCGTTTGATGAGCTTGATTAACAGTCGGGTAGATATTTAAGAGTAGTGGTGATAGGGACAATCCTTGTGGTACTCCAAAATTGGTGTCTCCTGGAGTGGATTTGAATGGCTTTATCCACACAGTTTCCGTTCTATCAATTAGGAATTAATTAATCCAGAGCATGGCTAGATCGGTTATTCCTATTTCTCCCAGTCACTTGATGACTGTGTTGAACGCTGTGGAGAGGTTGTGGCAGTATCAGGGCAGAGTTTGTGTTGGAGTCTGCATTTGTCTTTAGCTCATCCCACATAGATAGGAGCACCTTCTCTGTTCCTCTTGTGAGTCTAAAGCTGACTTGTACCTGGTCCAGCAGCTGGTGTTTTTCTGTGTGTTCCTGTATTAGTTCGTAGACGTAGGATTCTAACAGTTTTGCTAGTTAGGGAATGTTTGAAATAGGTCTGTGGTTAGAGAGATCTTCCACATCGGCTGCCGTGTCCTTGTGGAGTGGTTTGATATACGCCATTTTGAATGATTGCGGTACTTCTCCTGTTGGGAGTGATATGTTAAAGAGATTTCTGTAGCATTTCAATGGTGTGCCCTGTCAGAGGATTAATTTGTAGATGTCTGGAGGACAGGGGTCCATGGGGGAGCCTGCTTTATTGCTATGTCTTACTAGCTTGAAGAATGTCTCCACTGATATTTGTGGATAGCTTTGGAGTTTGTTCTGTGGTTCCACGGTTGGTGGGGTCGGTTGTGTGTAGGTTGATTGGTCTGTATGATTTGATGGATGTCGCAGATTTTATTTTTGAAGTAGCCTGTGAGGTCATTGCATAGTTTCTGTGAAGGTACTAAGTGTTGTTGCATCTCTGTGGGTTCCTCATTTAGTTTATGTTGAACAGTTCTTTTTGGGTGTTGGCAGTTTGGGTGATTCGGTTGCCTTAGTATTTCTTTTTGGCATTTTAAATTTCCTTTTTGTAATCAGATTAGTTGTTGGTATTCTGATTTTTTTTCCTGGTTGTAGTCTTTCCTCCATTCTAGTTTGAGCTTCTTCTTGTTCCTTTTCATGGCACTGAAGAGGGGCGTGGACCATTTTGCCATTACTCTCTTTTGTAATGGGGTGAAAGGTTTTTCCCAGGGAGATGTTGATAGTTTCTGTGATCCATTTATGAAGTAGCTCTGTTTTTCCATCAACAAAGAGGTGATGGCTGGAAGGTTTAGACTTAATCTTAACCACTGGCAATGCTCTGGGCAACCCTCCAGACCACCGTTCTTCGCCTGCCAAGCCATTACAGAAGGGAAAGACCATATGCAAATCAGGCTTGGCCCCACCCCAAAAGGGGCAGTCCAGCCCGAACTGCTAGGCCACATCCCTTCTGCACGAGACCACAAGCATCCCCAAACATGTTTCGCCCTTGTTGGGGCTCATCAGTGAGGAGTAGCTTGGGTCTCTAGGCCCAGCAGGCACGGGACCCACGTCTGGGCATACCCGTCCCACTCTGGGTGACATAGCAAAAACAAAGAGGTGATGGCTGGAAGGTTTAGACTTAATCTTAACCACTGGCAATGCTCTGGGCAACCCTCCAGACCACCGTTCTTCGCCTGCCAAGCCATTACAGAAGGGAAAGACCATATGCAAATCAGGCTTGGCCCCACCCCAAAAGGGGCAGTCCAGCCCGAACTGCTAGGCCACATCCCTTCTGCACGAGACCACAAGCATCCCCAAACATGTTTCGCCCTTGTTGGGGCTCATCAGTGAGGAGTAGCTTGGGTCTCTAAAGACTCTGGGTAAGTCTCTCGTAACCAGGACTAATGTCTGGCAGAGGGACTCCCAGGACCCCCCTTGTTAATCTGCATATTTAAGTAACTTTGGGTCTCACCCTAAGTTACTAGGGGAATCCAGACGTGGACCCCTTGCTCACTAAATTGCAAGTTTTACAAAATAACGCACTCCGTGCCGCCCTCAATATTCCTAGAAGGGAACACATCTCCGCCACCAGAACTGCCTGCAAATGGTTGTCCATCCAACAGAAAATTGATTTGAAAACCATATGCCTTACTTACAAAGCCCTCAATCATCTTGCCCCACCCTACCTCTCGAACAAATTTACACTAAGACAGAACACTAGAACCACCAGATCGTCCAACTCATTACAACTAACAGTTCCCAAATACTCCCTCAAAAGAGCTGGAGGATCCAGCTTCCCAACCTTGGCATCACAACTCTGGAATTCCATCCCACTGGATATTAAATCCACACCTACTTTCCAACCTTTCAGAACCAAGGTCATTTCCTGGTTAACCAACAAATAACTGTCCTACCACATATATATGCACTCCGAATGTCCAATTTTATGTATATTGTTTGAATACTATTATCTATGCCCTATCAATACTGTACTATTGTCTTTTACCTGTAACCTGATGTTCAAAGCGCATATATACCCCCGGGTCAAGAGCGCTATATAAATAAATAAACAAACAAACAAACAAACTATTCCTAGAGAGGCACAGATCCACCCTACTGATGAGGTCCAACCAGACCGAAACACGTGTCTGGGGTTTCTGTTGGTACTCTTGTTCAGAGGAGAATTGCCTAGCATTTCGGTGCTGGACTGCCCCAGGGCAGGACAAAGACTGATATGTTTGGGATATTTCTTCTCTGTGAAAGATAGTGAGCTAAAGACTCTGGGTAAGTCTCTCGTAACCAGGACTAATGTCTGGCAGAGGGACTCCCAGGACCCCCCTTGTTAATCTGCATATTTAAGTAACTTTGGGTCTCACCCTAAGTTACTAGGGGAATCCAGACGTGGACCCCTTGCTCACTATTCCTAGAGAGGCACAGATCCACCCTACTGATGAGGTCCAACCAGACCGAAACACGTGTCTGGGGTTTCTGTTGGTACTCTTGTTCAGAGGAGAATTGCCTAGCATTTCGGTGCTGGACTGCCCCAGGGCAGGACAAAGACTGATATGTTTGGGATATTTCTTCTCTGTGAAAGATAGTGAGCTAAAGACTCTGGGTAAGTCTCTCGTAACCAGGACTAATGTCTGGCAGAGGGACTCCCAGGACCCCCCTTGTTAATCTGCATATTTAAGTAACTTTGGGTCTCACCCTAAGTTACTAGGGGAATCCAGACGTGGACCCCTTGCTCACTATTCCTAGAGAGGCACAGATCCACCCTACTGATGAGGTCCAACCAGACCGAAACACGTGTCTGGGGTTTCTGTTGGTACTCTTGTTCAGAGGAGAATTGCCTAGCATTTCGGTGCTGGACTGCCCCAGGGCAGGACAAAGACTGATATGTTTGGGATATTTCTTCTCTGTGAAAGATAGTGAGCTAAAGACTCTGGGTAAGTCTCTCGTAACCAGGACTAATGTCTGGCAGAGGGACTCCCAGGACCCCCCTTGTTAATCTGCATATTTAAGTAACTTTGGGTCTCACCCTAAGTTACTAGGGGAATCCAGACGTGGACCCCTTGCTCACTATTCCTAGAGAGGCACAGATCCACCCTACTGATGAGGTCCAACCAGACCGAAACACGTGTCTGGGGTTTCTGTTGGTACTCTTGTTCAGAGGAGAATTGCCTAGCATTTCGGTGCTGGACTGCCCCAGGGCAGGACAAAGACTGATATGTTTGGGATATTTCTTCTCTGTGAAAGATAGTGAGCTAAAGACTCTGGGTAAGTCTCTCGTAACCAGGACTAATGTCTGGCAGAGGGACTCCCAGGACCCCCCTTGTTAATCTGCATATTTAAGTAACTTTGGGTCTCACCCTAAGTTACTAGGGGAATCCAGACGTGGACCCCTTGCTCACTATTCCTAGAGAGGCACAGATCCACCCTACTGATGAGGTCCAACCAGACCGAAACACGTGTCTGGGGTTTCTGTTGGTACTCTTGTTCAGAGGAGAATTGCCTAGCATTTCGGTGCTGGACTGCCCCAGGGCAGGACAAAGACTGATATGTTTGGGATATTTCTTCTCTGTGAAAGATAGTGAGCTAAAGACTCTGGGTAAGTCTCTCGTAACCAGGACTAATGTCTGGCAGAGGGACTCCCAGGACCCCCCTTGTTAATCTGCATATTTAAGTAACTTTGGGTCTCACCCTAAGTTACTAGGGGAATCCAGACGTGGACCCCTTGCTCACTATTCCTAGAGAGGCACAGATCCACCCTACTGATGAGGTCCAACCAGACCGAAACACGTGTCTGGGGTTTCTGTTGGTACTCTTGTTCAGAGGAGAATTGCCTAGCATTTCGGTGCTGGACTGCCCCAGGGCAGGACAAAGACTGATATGTTTGGGATATTTCTTCTCTGTGAAAGATAGTGAGCTAAAGACTCTGGGTAAGTCTCTCGTAACCAGGACTAATGTCTGGCAGAGGGACTCCCAGGACCCCCCTTGTTAATCTGCATATTTAAGTAACTTTGGGTCTCACCCTAAGTTACTAGGGGAATCCAGACGTGGACCCCTTGCTCACTATTCCTAGAGAGGCACAGATCCACCCTACTGATGAGGTCCAACCAGACCGAAACACGTGTCTGGGGTTTCTGTTGGTACTCTTGTTCAGAGGAGAATTGCCTAGCATTTCGGTGCTGGACTGCCCCAGGGCAGGACAAAGACTGATATGTTTGGGATATTTCTTCTCTGTGAAAGATAGTGAGCTAAAGACTCTGGGTAAGTCTCTCGTAACCAGGACTAATGTCTGGCAGAGGGACTCCCAGGACCCCCCTTGTTAATCTGCATATTTAAGTAACTTTGGGTCTCACCCTAAGTTACTAGGGGAATCCAGACGTGGACCCCTTGCTCACTATTCCTAGAGAGGCACAGATCCACCCTACTGATGAGGTCCAACCAGACCGAAACACGTGTCTGGGGTTTCTGTTGGTACTCTTGTTCAGAGGAGAATTGCCTAGCATTTCGGTGCTGGACTGCCCCAGGGCAGGACAAAGACTGATATGTTTGGGATATTTCTTCTCTGTGAAAGATAGTGAGCTAAAGACTCTGGGTAAGTCTCTCGTAACCAGGACTAATGTCTGGCAGAGGGACTCCCAGGACCCCCCTTGTTAATCTGCATATTTAAGTAACTTTGGGTCTCACCCTAAGTTACTAGGGGAATCCAGACGTGGACCCCTTGCTCACTATTCCTAGAGAGGCACAGATCCACCCTACTGATGAGGTCCAACCAGACCGAAACACGTGTCTGGGGTTTCTGTTGGTACTCTTGTTCAGAGGAGAATTGCCTAGCATTTCGGTGCTGGACTGCCCCAGGGCAGGACAAAGACTGATATGTTTGGGATATTTCTTCTCTGTGAAAGATAGTGAGCTAAAGACTCTGGGTAAGTCTCTCGTAACCAGGACTAATGTCTGGCAGAGGGACTCCCAGGACCCCCCTTGTTAATCTTTCCATCAAGGACAATTTCGTCCGGAATAGTGGTCAGTGGTTTTGCTATAAAGTTGCTACCTTCGGGGGGCGTGGCTAAGCGGCCATGCGGTAAAACGCATTACTGGGGAGCTCCGCTGCGATCCTGACTAAGATCCGTATAAACTGACCAAAATCAGCCCAAATTCAACTGAAAGGTGTCGGAACACCTGTGGACCACTCGTCCTGATCCTGGAACAGAACCGGACCGGGGATCGAGGGGAAACGGACCGAAGAAGGAGCGGCTCACGAGAAACAAGATGGCGGCCGGCTGGGGTGATCTCTCCAGTTTGGAGATTTGAAGTGAAGCCGCGCCCCAGCAGGACGCAGAACAGGAGGTGCGAAAGCGGATCTAGGGCCAGGAAGACCTCCGCAGAAGCCACGGCAGAGACCCGGACACCCTGAAGGTGAGGAGATACGACCGAGGCGAAGAGCTGCCGGCCAACACAGCAGACGGGGAGCCGGGACGAGGCCCCGCCTCCTGGACGAGAATAAGGGAGCCCGAGGCGAAGCGCTGCCGGCTCGCACATGAGAAGGTGAGCCGAGACGGGAGCCCGCCCCGCTCCTCTCCTGCCCCCAGTACCACCGCGACCCCGCACACGGGGCAGGGCATCCCCGCCACAGACGGAGCAGGTGAGGAGGAGCTGGAGCGCTCCCCCGCTTCGTCCCTTCGACGGGAGACAATTTACAAAATCGGCGGGCGGTGCGGCCCCAAAGAAGATCACGGGAGGAGGGGAGGCCGAGGAGGAGCCTGAGAGGCGCCCAACACACCCTGGGAGATACAGACATGCCGGAATAATAAGACATATAAACCCCCAGGGACAAGGAAGAAACGAATTGTAGCTCCAGGATACGCTTACAGCGCCCAACAAGCCTCGAGGACATAAGCCCGGGGGGAAGTAAAAGAGGAAAACCAGAGGCCCACAAGCAGCCGGACACATACCCCCCACAACAGGCCACACGCAAGCACGTACGAACAGTATAATACGCACAGTGGTCATGTCTAACAAGAGAACAGAGGGGAAATCCAAATAAAGCAGCATGGACACTTTTACCAAAACACCGGGGGACAAACAGCAGAACCCACCGGACGCAGCAATGGCGGGATGAGCACCCCTCACCAGCCAGACCATGGAAAGGATGGCCACATCCTCGAGGCGATTGCCTCTCTAAAGACATCCTTGGAAAACAAAGTGGACGCCGCTATAGGAGCCCTGAAGGCATCCCTAGAACAGAAACTAGATACGGTCATGGTGGATGTTGGCCTCCTTCGCCAGGATGCAAGGAATCTGACAGACAGAGTAACGGCAACGGAGCAGCAGGTGCAACAAAACACCACGGACGCTACCGTTGCACGAACCCAAATGTCGGAAGTGATGCAGAGAGTCAAGATCCTAGAGCGAAGAGTTGAAGATGCGGAAGGCAGGGCAAGGAGGAACAATGTTCGCATAATAGGGGTTCCGGAGGGGGAGGAAGGAAATGACCCCACAGAATATGTTGAAAACATGCTCCTCCGAGAGGTCGGAGCTGGAACACTGTCCCAAAATTTTGTGGTGGAAAGGGCGCACAGAGCCCTAAATAGGAGACCCCGGCCCGGAGCCCCCCGAGAGCGATGATCGCCAAGATCATGGACTTTAAGGACAGAGAAAAGATACTAGCATTCTCCAGGGGGGGGGAGATCATCAGGGGCTCCTCCAGGGTCACCATATATCCGGACTATACAGCCACGGTCCAAAAACAAAGAGCGCAGTTTGGGCCTACAAAAGAACGCCTCAGAAGAGCGGATATTCGATACATGCTCCTATTTCCGGCTAAACTGAAGGTGCTGCATAAGGGCAAGACATCCTTCTTTGAGTCCACAGAAGAGGCCCACGCGTGGATGGACGCGCAGGGGATCCCCCAGCTGGAGCGGAGAAATGGCAACAACGAGGCAAATCAGCCCCGGTGAAGAGCCCCTCGGGCTGTAAGAACCAATGACGCCAAGCACCTGAGAAAAGCACGAGTCAGGATGAATGGGAATGCGAAGGAGCAATCAACCCTGCCCAGTCGCGTCAAGCCGAGAGCAACCTACCCCCGAGAAGAAGCGTAAGCTAGTTCGGATGTCAGTTCCAAGGCATCACGCTGCGGCGAGTCTGCCCCATTCAAAGGAGCAAGACAAGAGAAGCGGCGAGGCCCGAGCAGGAGGAGGGTGGCTTGGTGTTAGTTCTTTAGTTACAGTTCTAGTTCGAGTTATGGACTTGTTTAAATGGCATATGAAAGGCATTCGCAGCAAGGTCGGGGGGAAAAAATATGAAGGGGGAATTTCAGAAACACCAGGTGCGGGCGCAGGAGGCAGTGGACAAGCAAGAGGCTATGGGACTATGGAGCCGGACCGAATAATCACACATGGGTCCAGATGAACTGGTAATCGCGACCTGGAATGTGAGAGGGCTAAACCCATATGTTAAGAGGCTGCGAGTCTATGCCTGGCTGAACAAGATGAAGGTGAAGATAGCCATGCTTCAGGAGACACATCTGACACCAGAAAAACAGACTAAGGTTGACCAGAAATGGGGAGGACAAGTATATAGTGCAACATATTCAAACTATGCGCGAGGAGTGCTAATATGGATCGCTCCAGGGGTCCCATTCCAGCTTATAAAACAAGAGACTGATTCAGAGGGCAGGCTGGTGCTGGTACACGGCATGTTAGAGAACAAGGAGGTGTGTCTATTTAACACCTATGACCCAAACCACGACGCAACCGAATTCCTCAGGAAGCTGGCACCCAAGCTAGCCCAATACAGAGAAGCCACGTTTGTTTGGGCGGGAGATTTCAACTGCACCCTGGACCCGCTCCTGGACAGGTCGGACGACAAGCACAAGAAACCAGCACCCCTGCCAGGGAACTGCACAGGGCCCTCGACCGTCTGGAGCTGGAGGACGTCTGGAGACAGGTACATGAGGGGAAAAGAGGGTACACACACTACAGCGCACCCCATGGAATATTTACACGAATAGACTATATATTCACGGGCATTGAGACACTGCAGGAATTTACAATGATTGACATTAAAGCCCGAACACTTTCAGACCATGCCCCGGTGCTAGCAACATGGGCACATACACACCGGAGAGCCCCGATACCAACATGGCGGCTCCGGGCGGAGGCGTTGGGAGAGGGTGAGTTTGAGGAACACCTTCGGGAGGTGATCGAAGACTACTTCGAAAATAATGAGGGAAGTGTGGGAAGCAACGCTACACTCTGGGACGCATTCAAAGTGGTGACACGGGGGCGGCTGTTGGCAGGATGGGTGGACTGAAAGGCGCAGCCTTGGAAGAACTCAAGAAACTGGAGAGGCAGATATAAACAGAGGAGCGCAGAGCGGAGGCGGTGGGGGAAGAGCCTAGGGAACTGATGGAGTTGAGGATGAGATGTATAGAACTGTAGGAGAAACTGGGAAAGCTGAATTATGCGAGATACCTACAACGATTGCACGCAGAAGGGGATAAGCCTGGTAGGCTCCTAGCATGGCTCACCAAGCAAGAGACCAAGAGAGACCCCATAATAGTCATAGAAGACGAAACGAGGAGAGAGGTCAGGGACCAGCAGCATATCAATCAATCATTTGCCCGCTTTTACGAGCAACTGTACGCCCCTAACCCAGAAATTGACCAAGAGGACATCACAGACGCGCTGGCAGAGATAAGGCTGCCAAAGCTAGCAGAAGAGCAAGCGCAAATGCTTGATGCCCCACTCACGGAGGAGGAGATAGAGAGCGTAATCGCTGAGCTCCCCACTGGCAAATCCCCAGGCCCAGACGGACTCCCGGGAGAGTTTTATAAAACATACAAGTGTACCATCACCCCGAAACTATTAGAGACATTCCGAGACGCGTATGAAAGTGGACATTTACCGACTAGCATGTCGGAATCAATAATTGTACCGATCCTTAAACCAGGTAAACCGCCCACGAAATGTGCCTCATACAGGCCGATCTCCCTCATCAACCAGGATGCCAAGATACTCACGTCTGTCCTGGCCAACCGCCTGAAGCAGGTAATCCCCGCCTTAATACACTCTGACCAGATGGGTTACGTCCCAGGGAGGAACACGTTGTGGAACCTCCATAGATAACATCATGTGATAGATAGGACAAACCAGAAACAGGGGGAATGCGCGATAGTGTCCCTGGACGCCGTTAAGGCATTCGATTCGGTGAATTGTGCGTGGCTGCGGAGGGTCCTCGCTCATTTCAGCATTGGTGAAGGGTTTCTTAGATGGATTGGGTTATTGTACAGGGACCCCAGAGCAAGGGTAAAGACTGGGCGTCATATTTCGGGAGAATGGAGAATATACAGGGGAACCAAGCAGGGGTGCCCACTGTCACCAATGCTGTATATTCTGGCCCTGGAACCGCTGGCGGTCTTCCTCAGGGCGGAATATGGAGACACAGGCATAGACATAGATGGAGTACTGCATCAAATCTCGTTATATGCAGACGACATGCTGCTTTATGTGGGAAATCCGCGTGCCAACCTGCCCTGCCTCCTGGAAGCAATCGGGGCATACACCAGACTCTCCGGCATGGCAATCAATAAAGAAAAATCCCTGATCTTTCCCCTCGCTGGCCTGCAGTGGGTTCCCCTTGCAGAGCTCCCAGACCTGGGCCTAACCTGGGCACCACGCTCCTTCCGATAACTAGGAATAGAGATACATCATGACACCGCAGACTCTCACCAACATAACACGCAGGCAGCCCTGGAAAGGACACAGAGGTCTATGAAATTCTGGGGAACGCTACCACTGGGGATGATGGGTAGAGCGGCCCTCTTGAAAATGGTGGTACTTCCACGCCTACTGTATTACCTCACATCCCACATAGGATCCCCAAGACTTTCTTCAGCAAGTTAAACTCAATAGCAGGGCGCTTCTTGTGGGCTGGGGGTAGACGCAGAATTGCGCTGAAAACCCTACAGAGAGACTACGAAGAAGGGGGCATTAGACTGCCCGAATTTGAGATGTATTATCTAGCAGGGCAGCTCCAGTTCGCAGTCAAGTGGCTAGGGGTGGATGAGACGATTGACACAATTACTCTGCAGCCAACACTAAAAATATATTATTTGAGAGAAATACTATGGCTGGACAAACCCCTACTTAAGACCCTGCCACGTCTGCTTGGCCTTGCAGTGGGGTTGTGGAACAGAGCGTGGAAGATAGAGGGTGTACAGGACCCCCAGTTGGCGCAGATCCCTCTCGCGGGACTGGTGGGCACGGACACAGACACATTAGCAATCTACCGAACTGAGTGGGAAGGAAAAGATGTGGCACAAATTGGGGATCTGCGGAAAGAAGGGAGGTGGGCGGACTTCCAAGAAATGGCGGAGGAATTTGATATACATGAAGGCCAATTCATCCTCCATAACAGAATGATCCTCAAAATCAAGAAAAGATGGCCGGAATGGGAGGACCAGGAGGACACCATAAGGGAGCTAGACACGTGGTATGATATATCTGAGGGAACGCACGCGACCTCCAGGTTATACGACCAGATGCTAAAAGCCAGTAACAAGAAAGAACTTCAAATAAGACAGAGCTGGGAAGCGGAACTCCACAGGCCCTTTAGCGACCAGGAATGGAGCAGAGTGTTAAAATATCCAATGAAATTGTCCAGGAACGCAAGATTCAGGCAGGCACAGCTGTACGTGACTCACAGGGCGTACCTCACACCCAAGAGGATGAATAAAATGTATGAGGGAGATCAGAATAAATGCCCCCGATGCTCGGCTGACGAAGCAGACATGCTCCACATGTTCTTAGTCTGCCCAACCATACAAACCTTCTGGGAGGGTATTAGAGCCAAATTAATAGACAGTGGATTCCAGATACAGATGGAGCACCCAGAGAGGTACTTGCTGGGCCTCTTCCCTAGAGGGGGCAGACACGGAACGCATCTAGCTAAGATGAAAGACTTGATATGCAAAGGAAGGCCCGACAGTAGAGTCATAGTGGTCGGACCTCCGCAAGTGGACTTTGGCGGAAACCGCGGTGTGGATAAGAGCAGTGCAAAGAGGGGAAGGGGAAACAGCAGAGAAAATAGCAGCATGGAACTCTCTGGTTCAGCACTTATTTGGCCAAGAGGAGGAGGGTGGGGGAGATGAAGGCCTGGAGGAGGCGCGAGAACAATGATGGAGATAAGACAGTCAAGCACGGGCACTTAACAAATGGACAGCATAAATGGGGGGGTAGTACCTGCCCACACAGACAGCCGGCGACAAGATAGCAAGGCTGCCAACAAGCGCCGAAGAAATGAACCCACTAAAAGAAATTCGGAGAAATGCCAACATGCCAGTTATGTTATGTGTTTGTATGTTGTATTTGTGGTTCTTTTTTTCCGTTCTGTTTTCTTTTCTGTCTTTTCTGGAAAAACAATAAAGATATTTAAAAAAAAAAAAAAGTTGCTACCTTCAATGGTTTTCCAGTTTCTTTTTAGGATAGCAGGAGGTTTTTTGGGCTGCTTGGTTGCTTTAGTTGGTAGCGTGATCACAAATGGAATGATGAGGTGGTTGCTCCGGAGTATCTGTGTCAGTGGTGCAGTAGTGATAAGGTTTTTGTTGGCAAAGATTGCATCAAGCAGGTGAACCGCTGTGTGTTGCTCTTTTAACCATCTGTCGTAGTTTCATTGTTTTGAGTTGCTAACTTAGTTATTTTTGTGAATTTGCGTTTTCTTCTTCAAACCAAATGTTGAAGCCTGCGAGGATTATCACGTGTTCGTGTTTTATGGCTAGGTTGGTGATGGAATCTATGAAGGTGTCAGCGAATGCTGCGTGGCATGTCAGTGGCCAGTACGAATTTGAGGTTTATTTTGGAGATTACAGTCAGGTGAAGGACATGGGATTATGTTTAGGGGTTCATCTGTTTTTTATTTTCAGGTGTTCATTGTATGCTATTGCAAGTCCTCTTTTTTCATTCCTGTTAAACTGTGGGCATTTGAAGTTGTCGAGTAGGCAGCTGTGGAGTGTGATTTTGTAGTTGTCTAATCATGTTTCTGTGATGAATAGGATGTCAATGCTGCAGTGGCACAGCTGGTCGGAGATCTCCGGCACGTTTGGACATCGATCTTGCGTTGATTAGGTTGCAGTGGATTTTGTTTGGCATGTGTTTTTTTATATCTGCTTTGTCTTGTGATTGTCGCATTGGTCTGCTCCTATGTTGCTCTCAGAGTGTGATGGTTGTTCAGTGGCGTTTGTTTCGTCCTTGAGTAGGTCAGTCAGGTTACGTATTGGGTTCCTGATTTCTTCTAGTTCCTCTTCTATATTTTGTTATAGTTGATGGAGGTGACTATGCGTTTTTGTGATAAATGGGAGTGAGGGTGCCTATTTTGTTCTTTTTCCTTCTGGGTGTCTCTGGTCTTTCCCTGCGTGGTTCCAGTATGTTATTGGTACATCTAGCATTGTCAATGGTACCTAGTTCTGGATGGTGTTCAGTTGCAAGGTATGGTGTTAGGTACAGAGACTTTCCTCTTCTCCTGACGATTGTTCTGTTGCCCATCATGTTTGGGGGTGGGGAGGTGTTCTGCAGTCTTGACTATATCTAATGGAGAGACGCAGTGTCATTCTATTTGGTTTATTCCTTCTGTTTTTCTTTCAAATGGAAATTCATCTCAACAGTAGCCACCAGCGAGTATTTTTAAATACTCAGTCATGCAAAGTGGATCACTGGTGACTGGCTTGCACTTTTCTATGTGTGGGTTTACCAGCTTACTCTGTACAGGGATGGCTAGAGAAGGGGTACCCCCCTCTTGAGGATCCTTTTAAGCAAAGATTTCATAGAAGACAGTTTAAAACAAAGAAAATCTGTCTCCTCTTCATACTGAGGGGTCTGAATATGCAGCCACTCTGAGGAGGTTGGCATACAGTACTTGATCTATAGTTGGTGAGAAAATATTGGGAGGATCTGGCAATGGTAAAGTATCATCTGAGTCCGTTGTCCTCTTAATATAAACGCATCTGAGTAATTTTCCTCAAATATGCCCTCTTCCACCTGTATGAGCCTTTTATTACTTGTTTTGGATGTACCCTTCCCTTGTAGCTGAAATGTGGCCAACATACCCACTTTCCTCTTAAGGAAGTTAGAAGAAAACCCCATGAAATATTGCATTTTACCTAGTATAGATGCAAAGCATTCTTCTGACCAAGGTGTCCATAAACTGTCTGGTTGGTTTTCTTAATTCCTCCTCTCTCAATTCCCCCTTCAGACTGAAGAAACAGCACCCTTCTGAAATACAGCTGAAAGAGCCCCTTTTCCTTTGACAGACGTGCTTTGCAGTGTAGATGCAGTGTAGATGCATTTTGGCCTTTCAACACGAGCATAGTTTTTTCATCGATTTGGGCCTCCGCGTTAAACCAGATTGATCGGGTGTATGTTTGTGTAGCGTCGTCAGATTTTAATTTGGGTTCACGTTTTTCATGAGCAACCTTGTGGATGCCAGGGTTCATCTCCACAGCTAGAAATGTCGGCCTAACAAAACGGACGCCAGGTCCAAAGAAACACTAGTTTCCTCATCGGTGCTCTCCAAGCAGATGCTTACTTCAGACTAGTTCTTTCACTACAGCAGTATGCTTGCCCCGAGTATTTATTGCCTGCATAACATATGCTGCTGAGCATTTTGTTCAATGCTCCTTAAGTGTTTTTGGTTTAAGGAGCTTACAAGCTCAGCAGTGAGATGTGGTCGTTCCTTGGAAGACCACTATTGGACACCTCCTGCATGTCCTTACAAGGGAACTTTACATTTTGCCTTGCCAGTCATGCAACACAAATCACATATTCGCCACGGGGTGGAAAAATGCAAGTGTTTATTAGTGTAACTAAGCCTGGTGTGAAGGTAATTTTCTAAACAAATAAGGGACTACATGTGCAACCATAGCACTCTCCCTACAGCATTGTCTTTTTGGGGTGGTGCTCCTTTCGGGATGATGTCAACAGCTGCAGGCCTCGCAGACCATTTTGAAGCCAGTAAATCTAAATTTAGGCCTCGGACTAACAAGCAGTTCTGAAGAACAGACTGTGTTTTTGCCTCCAACCTAATGGAGGTAAAAACCATTAATACATCAACATGAATCATGAGTTCCCGGATAGTAGGGATAGTGTTACAGATACATCCTTTTAGACTTGCATTTTCGAATTCGAAAATAACAATGTTACTCCCAGAAGTGACTACCTTACTCCTAGTCCATAGTCCCCTTTACTCCATGCTTTTGGGACATTCCGTCCATCAGGACCGACCCAGAGCACTTTTCAAGCATCCTTGTCCTTTTATTTTTACGCAGGGCCACCGGACGTGACCGTAGCCCTGCCTTCCTGAGCTCCGCCCCACACATCGCCCTTTTCTATCGCCAAAGTCGAAGTACCATTAGCAAATTAGAGGATACTTTTTAGAGGGGACGGCAGGCGTATGGAGGAAAGGAGACTATGAACTAGGAGTAAGGTAGTCACTACGTTGAGTAACTTTGTTTTACTGCTACATCCAGTCCCCTTTCCTCCACTGACCAAAGAAACAGGAGGATGGAAATTTCACTTACTGGAAAAGGTTCTTAAGAACTGCCTGGCCAGACTGGGCATCAGCCTAGGAGCTCAGGTCAAGACAATAGTGTCTACAAAAAGCCAAGGGAGAAGCCCAGTTAGCAGTCTTGGCAATGGACTCCCAAGGAACAAATATATGGAAGGCAACAGCAACCACATTGCCACAGATCAAATGTGCATGAATGCCCTTTGTGGGCTGAAGGCCTTGAATTGCATAAGCCTGAGATAAATGAAGCAACCCACCGCAAGATAGATGCCTTTGGAGCCGGTTTCCCTTTTGGGTCACCGAAAGTAAGGAACAAGTTACTTACCTGTAACTGTTGTTCTCCAGCATGGGTCTGGCATGGATTCACATGAATATTCCCTGTCCTCGGAACCAATCACTGACTCTGGGTCATACTGCCCCCCCAAAGCAATGATTGCCCTATACCTAAGCCCCTCCTCTGGCAGCCATCTTCAGATTTGGTAGCACATAAAGTGGCAGTATGACCAAGAAGAGCCGCAGAGGGGCAGGTGCGAGGGTTCGCATGTGAATCCATGCCAGACCCATGCTGGAGAACAACAGTTACAGGTAAGTGACTTGTTCCTTCTCCAGCATGGGGTCTGGCATGGATTCAAATGCTCATGAATAAAGAATACAGAGCAGTACATCATTACACAAACACGGGTTCAACAGAAGCAATCTCTTACTTCCTCACCAGGCTCACCTTCAAGCGAACAGGTTGCGTAGGACTGATTGGTTGACTCTAGACTCTTCCCTGGAATCCCTGTCATCGCAGTAAAATTTTGTGAAGGTGTGAGTCGACCTCCATGTAGCAGCCCTGCAATTGTCCAGCAGGGGCACACCAGACAGGAACGCCTTTGTGGCAGCAATCGCTCTAGTGGAATGGGCTCTCGTACGTCCAGACAGCGGTCGGTTTGCCAACCGATGACAGTGAGTGATGCAGCCGGCGAGCCATATGGAAATTGAAGCCTTGGACAGGGCCTTCCCATGGTTCACAGGACCAAAGTTCACAAAAGGCTGAGAAGTTTTCCGGAAACTCTTCGTGCAGGCCACATAAAACTTCAGCGCTCGGGCCACATCCAGCGAGTGCAAAGTCCTCTCAGTCGGCAATGAAGGCGTCAGGAAAAACACATCTAATACCAAGGGCTGATTGAGATGAAATTCCGACGGAACCTTGGGCATGAAGCATGGGTGAGTCCGCAGCACCACCCTCATCTCATGGAATGTCAAGTAAGGCTGCTTGCAGGACAGGGCCTGGATCTCACCTACTCTTCTTGCAGAGGTGATGGCCATGAGGAAAGCTGTCTTCCAGGAAAAACTTGAGCAGAGCTGAATGCATATGCTCGAATGGGGCTCCCCCATGAGCCTGGTCAGCACCACGTTGAGCTCCCAAGGCAAAGCCGAATCAGGTATATATATATTTTTTAAATTTATAACGCGCACTAGCAGCCCAGAGGCATCGAGGTGCTGGTCCAAGGAAATGTCTTAGTTACATGGTACAAAGACTGCTACTGGTTACAATAAGCGTAGTAGTTAATAAAAGACAGTACAACACTTTCTTTTAGTTACATGAGTTATTTATGTACACAGTGAGCGGACAGTGAGCGTCTGGTCATAGAGGTTGATGGCAGGTTCATACGAAAAGCATGGTCTTAATCGCTTTGTGGAGGGCTAGGTGGGAGGTTATTCCTCTGAGTTGAGGTGGTGGCGAGTTCCAGTGGGAGGCAGCAATGAAGGGGAAGCTGGACGACATCATGCAGAGCAGCGACTTGATGGTCCTCACGTGGCGATTCTCAGTGCTAACAGCCATTGCACCTTGCCCAAGATGGCCGCTATCCTCTCCTCCAACAGAAACACCAGACAGGACACCGTGTTGAGACTGGATCCCAGGAACAGTGCGTTCTGCGATGGAGTCAAACAGGACTTTGCATAATTCATCGAGAACCCCAGGTTCGTCAGCAGCCGGACGGTCCTCACTGTGTGATCAACAGCGATGTCCTTTGACTTGGCCCAGATGAGCCAGTCGTCCAGCTAAGGATACACATGAATTCCTTGTAGCCGTAGATGGGCCACCACCGGTGCCAGGCATTTCATGAAGACTCTGGGTGCTGACTTCAGTCCAAAGGGAAGAGCCTTGAACTGGTAGTGCTTCCCCTGTACGACGAAGCAGAGGAACTTGCGATGCTTTACGTGAATGGGGACCTGCAAGTAAGCATCCTCTAGATCCAACAATGACAGAAAGTCTCCCTCCTCCAGCTGGTCGAGCATGTGCTGCAGCGTGACCATCCTGAATTTATGGGACTTTGTGTATTTGTTGAGTCGTCATAGGTCGAGAATGGGCCTCCAGCCGCTGGTCTTCTTTCTTACAAGAAAGTATCTTGAGTAAACTCTGGAGCCCCAAATCGCTGTGGAACCAGCTCTATTGCCCCTTTTCTTACCATGGCCCGAACCTCCAGCAGCAGCTGAGGGATGTGTTGTTCCTGTGGGGCCACCAGTGGTATTGGCAGACACTTCCGTTGAAGTTCCAAAGCGTGTCCGTGGTTGAGAGCGTCCAGCACCCATCGATCGGTGGCGATTGTCTCCCACACGCTGATGAAGTTCACTAGCCGCCCTCCCACCGGGGTGCACGGGTGGGGGCCCGACATCCTGGCCGGTCCAATACTGCTTGGAGGTCAGCCAGCTACCTTGGGGTCCCTGACAACGGCAGCCAACCTTGAAGGCCTTGGAGCGACCCTGCTGGCTTCCTGGGTCAAAGAACGGGAGGGGTGGCAGGAAGAGGATGAGCCCCTGCGAGAAACCCTCGGAACGAAAGGACGACCGGTGTTGTCGCAGTGTGCCCAAGGCACGGGCCATCTCCGTGTCGGTCGTGAGGGCCTGGAGGGATTCATCAACAGCCTTTCCGAACAGGTTGTCTCTGTCTAACGGCAAGACCCTCGTCTGGACCTCCTGCCGAAAGTTGGTGGCCTTGAGCTAGCCACGACAAACAAGGAAGACCCCGTTGCCCATCTGGCAGAAACCTGTGTCCGCAATATCCAGGTCCAACGCCATCTCGCCTTCCTGGAGGATCTCCAAAGCCTTGACCTATTTGTCATTGGGGAGGAAATCTAGGAGCGGAGCCATCTTGTACCAAAGCTCCCGGTCGTATCTGGCAACAATCGCCAAGGCGTTGGCCGCTTTGACCGTTGTCGCAGCCGAGTAGATTGCCTTTCTATTCATGGAATCCTGTTTCTTCACCTCGTTGTCCTGGGGTGTAGATGAAGAAGACAACGAACTCGACGTCTTCTTCCTGGTGGCCGCCAAAACCACAGATGATTGAGACCTCAGACACGTGGGCGCAGACTCTGGTACCCTGGTACTTTTTCTCAAGCCGTTCTCTCTTTGCTGGGGCTGAGGCAGGGTTTTTCAGCAGTGCCAGCCCCCCATCCCAGATGTCATCCAGGAGCGGTACCGACAGGATAGTCTTCCTCTTCTCCTCCAGGCATTGGTACAGGAAGCCCTCCTTTTCCAGGGTGAACTGGAAAAGCTCTGATGCCCGGGCAATCATGGAATGGAAAGATCCCACTTCGTCCAGCAGAGAAGCTCTTGGCGTCGGCGATGCAGGATCTCCCAGTCGTGCGTCATCGTCCGTATCAGTTGTCGCCGTGTCCGTCCCCGTGGCAGGGGGGAGGGTGAAGCAACAGTTGGAATGGAGGTGTAGGTCTCCTCTTCTTCGCCGGTGGTTGCCCCGGTGTCAATGGGGTCACCGGCAGTGACGCTGTCAGCAACCTCTTTTGAATCTCCGACACCAGCGTGTGGAGGGTCGAGAGGATATGCTGCGATATGTTTCGAGGAGGCACCTGGGGAACAGGGTCGCTAGGCCCAGCACCCATGTAGTCATCTCAGTCGATGTTGTCGCCGGGCTTCTACCCGACGTTCCCCTCATCGTCGTCACCACCGTGGATGCTGTGGCCGGAAATCGTCGGAAGAAGAAATATACATGCCCTTGAGTTCTTCTCTTCCCCCCCCACGACCCCCAAGACCCCTACTCCCCCTTCTTTGGGTCCTGAGGGGTCGGTCCTGGGCTAAGCGCCGGCATCCTCTTCTCCAGAGTCTTTCCTATTGGCTTGAACAAAGACTCTCGCACCTGGCAGGGAGAGACTCTCTGGGTGCCACTGGGGCACCCTGGACTGAATCAGCCCCTTTTCGCCTTTGAAATTAAGGCTACCACCAACTCGATTGAGGACGACGATTTGGCCTGGATCACCTGGGCCTTCACTGGCAGGTCGGCCACCTTGTCCTGCTTGGCCTTCTCCTGTGTTTCCCGCAGCTTCCCCGGGGTAGCTGACTTCCTCTTGGATGAAGAGCTGGAGCGGTGGCTCGAGATCGAGGCCGATGGAGACGATGAACGCACCCTGACCGTCGCAGGACTCGCTTGCGCAGCGACCACGACGGAAGCGGACTCGCGGTGCTTGGCCATGTGTTGGGCACCCACAGCTGGAGCACCCTCAAATGACTTAGACGCCCGCTCAGGTTGGCTGGTTCTGGAAGAGGCATGCCCCTGTGAATCACCCGGGGTAGAGGCCCTGGTCTTGAGCCACGCCACCAACCGGACGTGCAACCCTTCCTCATGCCCTTGGTGAAGCCACGGCAGATCACACAATCTTCTTCTTTATGCGTCAGGTGTAGACAATACAGGCACTGGAAATGCTAGTCATCTGTAAAAACATTCTGCAAACCGCAGCTAGTGCACAGCATGAAGAGGGACGCTCCGTCCTTCTCCAACATGATCCGGCACAGTGTAGGCCTGAAGACTTCTGGAAGCTTCCAAGAAGAAACACACTGCGATTTCTGCTCTTGAGGGGCGATGAAAGATGCCGAAAAACAGATCCCCGTTAATAAGAAAGATAAGCAATGGAGCACACGGCTCAATGGAACCGAAACCAGCTTTCCTACCAAAAACCACAAAAAATGCAGAAAGCTCAGAGTGAAACACGAGGACTCCCAAAACTTGAATGAGCAGTAAAAATCATAAGATGGCTGCCAGAGGAGGGGCTTAGGTAGAGGGTAGTCATTTGCTGGGGGCAGTAGGACCCAGAGCTCAGTGATTGGGTTATAGGAGAAAGACAGTTTAGAAACGAAACTGAAACTACTTTCTTTTACCGAGGATTCACAGGCTGACGACAGGGAATATTCATGAGCATGTGAATCCATGCCAGACCCCATGCTGGAGAAATGTCCTGCCACCAGAGTATCATGTGACGGATGGAAAACATTTGGATGGTTTGTCAGCATCAAGACCACCTGTTGTCGAAGAGGAAGCTGATGACCGAGAGAAACACCAGCCATTTTGCCTTTGCTGCTTGCGACGAGGTGCACCAGAGGAACCTGCTGCCTGGCATGCTCAGCGCTCCTGGAACCCTCTAAAACCGGAGAAGGACCTTGCCTGGGTCCCCATCTCTGCACATAGGCAGCTTTAGCTGGGATTTCCGCAAGGACCGTCAAGGAACCAGCAGTTTGCGTGCTTGCCTTTTTTTTATGGAGTGCCTCATCGGCGGAGTGGAACAGCTCTTTACCGTCGAAGGGAAGGTCGAGCACTTTGTCCTGAACCTCCTTTGAGAACTTTATAGCATGCAACCACGCTTGGCGGGAGATATCTACCCCAACCATAAGGCCCCGAGCAGAAGTGTCTACATGATGGGCCGTGGCCTCCAACAGGTCCTGAGCCCCAACTCTGGCATCATATAGGCCCTCTTTAAAATCTTCCAGCCTGACCGGTGGGATACATTCCTGAAATCCTGAAGCTCCTTCCACAGCTTGAGATTTGGATTTGCTGCTGCAACGATGACTTCGGTATTCACCTGCCCTCCCACCCGCCCCTCCCCTCCACAAAGTCAAAACATTTTCCTCTTTGGACAAGACCAGAGGAGCAGTGGCGGATGTTGAGAACGGCTTAGACTGGAGCGTAGCTGCTGCCACTACCGTTGATGAAGAGTGGACATGCAGTAAACGTATGTCCTCTGACAAATGAGTGTAGCTTGTAGCGAGCATACATTTTCCCATTTACATGCTGCCCGGAATGAGGTTCCTCCCAGACCTTGCAGGCTTCAGCAAGCACATCCTTTTGAAAGAAAAGGCCCGTGCACTCCTGGGTCATAAGAGTTAACACTCCTGAAAGTATTCCTTGTGGAGCCAGAGGCTCGGGTATTGGAATATCCAGCAACGCCATCATATCCATGACCCGATCATGAAAAGCTCTGACAGTGAAGCGGGTCTTCTCTATCCTGGTCCGGTTGGTCCTCTACAGTTGTGGCAGGAAAGGAAAAGTGATCCAAAGCACGTGGTACTGCAGACACTGTGGGCATACTTTATTTATTTTTTTTATTTAATTGTATAACAATTTTTACAAAAATGACAGTGCAGTACATTTGTAGACTCCTGTCTACAAACTTCCTTAAAACGTCCTTGATTTACTTTGATTTAGTTTATTTCGGACTTTTGTTTATAGCGTGTTGATCCTCCAGTTCAACTTGTGTCACGGGGGGAGCCTTCCGGTAGTTAAATAGTTATTAGTTTCCAGGTCGTTGTCAAGGAATGGGTTTCTTCTACTGTAGATTCAAAGATTTGAGGAACAGGGTAACTCCTAAGACGCATCGCTTGTTGTTTCCATTAGTCAGTAATGCCCACAGGTTTACCGCATCTACGGTTGAGTAGTGCTTCAGCGGGTCCATGAGAAATCGAGATCTTTCCGTTGTCAGGCTTGGGCAGTCCATTATCAAGTGCTTTGTAGTTTCTATGTTTCCCTCTATGTTGCAGAAACGACAGATGTTCGATCGCACTTGATTACGAATTAATAAGATCTCATTGGTTTTTATTTGGTTTAGTTTGAATCTCAGAAACATCCGGCTGAGGCTCTTGTTTGAAAATCTGTGGAGATAACCTCGCACTGCGTTGAGCTTCATCGGGACAGATGACAGGTTAGTTGTCAAGGAGTATGTATATGCAACTTCTTGCGTATGGATCCAATCTGCTTCGTACAGTTTTTTCGATACTCTGTTAGGGTTTTGGAGTAGAGTCTCGACCATCAGGTCCAGTTCTTTCAGGATCGTTAGGTTAGTTAGTTCCCATTTTGCAAGCATCCGATTGTTTTTGTTGACGATTTCTTTTCGTATGAGGTCCAACACTCGTGCTTCGGGGTTGTTGATGACTTTGCGATATAACATTAGACTGGCTCTCATTTTTGTTGCCAGCAATGATGATAAGCAGAGTTCTCTCCTTATTAACGCAATTGGAGTGGGTGCCGCAAGGCCTAGGACACTTCGCCAGAAGAAACTTTCAAATTTCTCCCATATGATGTTCGGAGTCAATGGCATTGCGTCCATGCCATATATCAAGGCAGGAACCACTTTTAACTTGAAGAATCTCAGGACGGGAATGATCGAGAAACGTCCGTATTTCTTGTCCACAGCCTTTGCTTGAGCTGTGAGATTTTTTAATTTTAGCCACAGGGTTTCTTGCATGGTTTTTTCGTCCCTGTCGTTGCTGATGGTAATTCCAAGGTATTTGAAGGCCTGGACTATTTCTAAGGTCTTACCATCGCAATGCCAAGAGGGTTTTTGTTTCTTGTTAGAGAGTTTGCCCAGGATTAGCACTTTTGTCTTTTCTTTATTGAGTCGAAGGTTGTTTTCTGACAAGTAAGAGACCAGGTTGTCGAGTTGGCGTTGGAGGCCTATGGGTGTCAAATCCATCAGGATGATGTCATCGGCGTACAGTAGACGATCGATCTTCTCTCCGCCCAGCGAAGGTGGAAAGTGCCTGATCGTGTGCGTTGATTCCTCATAATCTGCAATATAGGCGTTATATAAAGAAGGCGCTAAAGGACAGCCTTGCTTGACTCCTCTTGCTGTGCCTATCTCTTCAGACAAGCGACCATCCGCACTAAGGCGGACTCTGATGGAGGTCTCTTGGTGTAAGGCCTTTATTGGGTTAAGGATTGAGTCCGGACATCCTTTAGCTTCCAATTTTGCCCGGAGGCGCTGCCTATTGACCTGGTCGAAGGCTTGTACCAGGTCAATAAAAGCAACGTAGATCGTTTGGCCGCCTTGTACAACTTTTGCTTTCAAGGCACTCATGAGCAAGATGTTGGTGGTTGTTCCTGAGTTTCTGATGAAGCCGTTCTGAAAAGGGTCCATTGTATTTGCTGTACGTGACCAGTTTTGAAAGGCGTCCAATATAAGAGACGCAAAAACTTTCCCCATGACATCTAGAAGGGCAATGGGCCTATACTGGTTTGGGTCGTCGGTTGCACCTCTTTTAAAGATAGGCACAATGTTTGCTTTTTTCCAGGTAGGTGGGATTTCTTTGGTCTGATTGCAGTTTGAAAAAAGCTTACTCATGAAGTTGGCCCATAGCTCAGGATGTTTTTTGAGTTTCAGGTTGCTGATACCATCGGGACCCGGGGCCCTTGAGTTGTTCAGTTTCTTGAGTTTGTTTAAAATAGACTCTTTGTCGTTGGGGATGTTCCACAGAGTGTCGGATTTGGGACATTCTTTACTTTGAGGTTTATCTGTTTTTTCATCCATGATTGGAGCAAATAAGTTTGAGAAGTGATTAATCCATCGGGCCTCACTCACATTGTTTTGGATCTTGTCGTTGATGTTGCTTTGTGTTCCCTTGATCAGGTTCCAGAATTCCTTTGGCTTGTTTCCACAGATAACGGACAGCATGTGTTGTGAGTCGTTCAGGTATAGTTTATGGCGGTAGTGTAGCAGCCAGCTTCTATAGTCACCCACTGCCTTTGTCCAAATTGCCAAGTTTTCAAAGGATGGTACTTTTTGGTATAGTCTTTTTAACCTTCTGTGCTCCTTCCTTTTCTCCACCAGATCTTTGCTGTAGGAATGTGGGTGGTCTTTCTTTTGGGTGGGTGTTTTTGCTGTTGCCATGAGGTATCTGGTTAATAGAGGTGTATAGTCCAGATCGATCCCGCTCTTTTTTGCATTTGTCATGCTCTTGTGTCTTGAACGTGTATATTGAGCTTCTAATTCTAACAATCCTTTTTCGGAGATCTTTACTCGCTTTCCTTTCTCCGCTGTCTCGAGTGGAAGTGGACACGCAGTCGTTTGCGTTCCAGATGCCCAGCCTTCTACAATTAAGAGATTATGATCACTGAAGGTTGTCGGTCTAATAGCGAAGGAGTGGATCTCTGGCAGAATGTCTCTAGAAACGAATATGTGGTCTATCGTCCCATTTTGGTCGCATCTTTGCCATGACGGGATCGACAGGTTTGCTTCTAAACGCTGCCAGTGCAGATTGTACATGTCCCTGTCAGACATTATCTTGTCCAGGAGTTTCCCCCTCTCCCGTGCTGGAGATTTTTGATTAGCGCGGTTTCCGATTCCATCGCATATGGCGTTGAAGTCACCACTTATGATTGTGCTGTGGTCGATTCTGATTTTCTGGGCTTTATCCATGGCGTTCTGGAGTTCGTTCGTGAAGTCTTCATTCGTTATTGTCTCAGGATTCCAGTACACGTTTATTAGCAGTACTGGACTATTTTTTAAATCTGTAGGACAGTGTTTTCTTTTGAGTAGCACGACCTGGATCCAGTACGGTGTCGGGAAGACTTCAGTTATCTCCATGCCCGCTCCTGCTCTAATCGCAGTTATCAGTCCGGCTGAAGGTCGTCCAGTTTCCCCTTTCTTCGCGCTAGTGAAAATTATTTCATATCCGTCCAGCTGGGGTTTGTTGGTCAGCCAGGTTTCCTGTAAGCACAGAACGTCAAATTTGCCCAGGTTGACGTCAGTTTTCTTTGTGAGGTGTGTAAAGCCCCTCGTATTCCAGCAGCCAAGTTTTAGTAGGTTCAGCTCGGATGTTGACTTCGGATTTTCCTTATCCTGACAGATCTGAGGGTGGGTCTTCTTTTCTGGAAGTCGTTGCTAATGCTTATGCCTGGCATTGGAATCAGCTTTATGCCACGTCCACAGTTTAGGTATGTTTGTTCTTGGTGTTCCGTGGTTGCTTGAAATTCGATCGTTTTGAGAAGTTTGCTGTAACCTTTTGTTCCGGACAGAGTTCTGCTCTCGATTACGGTCAGACGAGGGAGTTTTCTCGGGTCTTTCACGTTCCCCCTGATTCGGGTTAAAGGTTCCTGATCTGTTTATTAATTTTGAGGTCTTCGAAGGACCGGCATGGGGCATCCTGCTGATATAACGAGTGTGGTTGTTCTTTGTCGTCTTTGGAGTATCCATTTGGTAACTTAGGCCTCTTTCAGTTCTTTTTGTTGCATCCTCTTGCTTGCTCGGTCGCCTAATTTCTGCTAGTTCAAAGCCCGCTGACGCCCGGTTACCGGATTCTCTCATTAGATGGAGCTTGGTGGCTTCGGAATTGAGATGTATATAGGAGTAGTCTGTTCTGCCAGACGTACTAGGTTCCACCATCCAAAGGTCTTTATTTCCAAAGTGTTTCAGGCTTGGAATTTGGGTTAGAATTTTGATGATGGTGGTTCTGTTCATCGTCAAGTCATTCTTCTTTGAATTGATGTTTTTCAATCTTAGCGTGTGAGCACTCACGATTGGCTTTGATTCTTTTTTCCGGTCGCGATCTTGTTCCGATCTGGTCTCTTCTTGTCTCTTCTTGTTCACCTCGAAGATGTATTCTAGATATGAATCCGTGGGTTTTTTCCCTGTTTCGTTACGAGACTTTGAAGTCATTTTCTGATTTTCTATTCCTCCCTGGGTCCGAGAGAGAGCAGGTGAGTGCACGTGCGCGTTCCTCTTCCATATATTTGAGCTTACTCTATGCTCTAGCTCTGGTCTCTTTTCCTTGGGAGCTCGTGGTTTTGGGTTTACAGTGTCCACATAGTCTACTTTTTGACGTCTTTGTGTTGTCTCAAAGGATTTTGTCGGTGAAACAGAGAGTTCATGTATTTGAACTTTGTATGGCGGTTCATTTTTGGGGGAATCTAGGATCCCTTTAGTTGCTTTTCTCTTTGATTGTTTCTTTGGGTTGTTTTCATACCGGTCTCGTCCACTGTCAGTATGCTCCAGTCTGATAGCTCCTCCACGACAAGGAGAGGAGCGTTATCTTTTGAGCTGTGGTTTCGTTTATCTCTCACTTGTTTTTGATGTGGGCTTGCTGTCTCCGTAGGTTTTGTAAGTGGCCCGTTTTTCCTGACAGCAACCTTCGTCTGCCTCGGCTGGGCTTGAGGGCCCGATGTTTCTTGTGGGTTGTTCTCATTCCACTTGATGTTTCGCTTAAGAATCGATTTTTGTTGGGTAAATATGCCGTATGTAAAATTCTTTGGATTTGCAGCTAGGCCTTTTTTTGGTCTTTGTGCTTCTTTAGCGTCCTTTATGTAAGAGAAGGGGTTAGTTACTTGTTTCTTCGCCCCTTCTCTGGTCTCGAGATCAGTTGACTGTGGGTGAACTTCTTCCTCCTCCAATATAGCAATAATGGCATCTAGGGGTTCAGTCCCTTGGTTGCTAATATGGATGTCAAGGTTTTCGTCCTGTTGCGGTGACGGTTTAGCATCCTCCTGAATGGTGTCAGGTATGGCGGTCGGTGCAACGTTGTTTTGTTGCGACCGTCGGGTTAAGCGATCATCGTTTGGTGATCGTGATTCTGTCTGTTGGTCACTGGGGCTAGGTTCACCCGGCCTTATCCTGCTCTTTTTTCCGTTGATATCTGGTCCTTGCGCCCCCATAATGTAACCTTCAAAGTAGTGTAATTTTGCTTGCATTAGGGCCAGCATTGACACCTGGTCACGCAGCGTGTCGTTGATGTTTTCATACAACTTGGTAAATGGGGCCTGTTAAGACGGATTTCTGAACTCTGTCCTGGTGGCGCAGAAGTTCAGAAGGCCAACCTAATTACTTGGAACAGGGTAACCTCTGGACAAGCCAGACCAATCAAGGTAGCGATCGCGGCGGTCAAGACTAGGTCTCAAGAGGGGTGAGGGTGACTGAAAGCCCGCAATGAGCACACAAAGCAAGAGCGCTTACAAACTACTCCAAACAGTTGTTATATCAAAAATAGATACACATTTATTTTAAGGCCTTTAAAACAATGACCGTAGCGAGAAAATCACAATATCACAATACTAAACCAACACATACCATATCAACACAATATATATACAAATACACAGTCGCAAGCGTTTAAAGCACGAAATATGTAGTCCACCTGAAAGGAAAGGAAAACAGGCAGTGCGATAACGCTTTAGACTCAGTTCGCCTTCAGAGGCACCTAACTAGATGGAAGTCCGAGCCCTGCGAAGAGTGGAGCCTTGTGCTCAAAGTACCTGCCACGCCGGTGCCAACGGGCAAAAGGGGAAGCTCTTCGGAGGAAGTCAGGCAGTTCGGGTTAGTGCACAGCAGAAGGAGAACAGGTTCCGCAACTCAAGCGCAGCCTCCACAGCGGGCAGAAGCAGAGCGCGAGTACGGCCAAAAGGGTGCTGTTTTTACACAGCAGGGAAAAGCAATGGGATACTGCAGGAGGGCGACCAGATCCTAGCTAAGCTACTCACCGGTCCCCGAAGCAAGCAGACCCAGGCTTCTCCACGTTAGTTTCAGCAGCTGGCAGGTTCAGAAGAGCAGGGAACGCCTCGTAGTCGTGTAGAGCAAAAAGACGTCCCAATCGACGAAACCAGCACAGTTTGTTGCCGCAGCAGGACAACGGAGCGGCCGTGTGTATTCAAGCCAAATGTACACTCCTCCCTTCAGACCTGGGGACGCCAAGCGTACGAAGCGTGGGAGAGTGACAAGGACTCGAAATACAACACAACCTGGCGGCAGTTACAGAGCAGGACTCCCTTGTAAGCTGGTCAGTCAACTGGATGGCCCAGAGACACTTCCGAAGGTTTACTTGGCAGGAGATGATGAAGTCGCCGGGAATAGCTGTTCCTGCTATTCCAAAGGTCGAAGCACCAGTACAGGCCTTCTGGTTCGATCCAAGGAGGAAAGGGTTTCACAGGACGACAGCAGTGCAAAGGAGGATTCCTTCAGCGGGTCACCAGCGATTCCTCGGTCCAGCCTCTTGGTTGCAGGATACTTGGCTCCTGTATTCCTTCGTTCGTGAGAACTCAGGAGATCGACATGGTAGTGGTGTTTCCAGCCCCCTCTTATCCACGGTTCCCTTCGCGCCAAAACAGAGGGGAGCCAATGGGAGATCCGCTCATCAACACACATACCATACGTGGACCAATCACGGACCACGGTGGTCCCAGGCACTCACACCACCCTAGACTCTCTGGCACCCAGGATGTGTATTGGGACCAGACATCCCAGCCCACACCCTGGAGGCACACAAACGACATGTAGAAGCCCGCGAAAGCAACCACGTTTCGCGGGAAAGTACATGCCCAAATAAGGAAGGCCCCGGGTCGCTCGACCTGGGGAAGGTGAAGGGAGCAAGACGGTCAGTGGACAAGACAAAGGAGCCTCGTGGTCTGGCCATTTTGGGAGCCAGGCCACCATTTTGGGTTCAGTGCGAAAAACGTGCTCAGAACGCCAAAAGGAGCTCAAAATAAACAAAACGATCGCTGCCACCATTCGAGTCCCTGAATGACTTGCACCGATCAAATACCATCCTAAAAGAGTATCTAGGGCCTGTAGAAGGCTAGAGACCCAAGAGAGCTGTAACTTAGCTTACAGTGCCCTCTTGTGTCATGTTGCACTAAAGCCGCAACATGATAAAAGAAACTACGGGAAACAGCGTTCCCCGGTACTGACTGTCTTAAGGGCATGTCAGTTTCCCCGTAAGAAAAGGAGCGAAAGCCCAGAGGAGTGCGGCAGAAGGCTGCACTTCTCTGGCAAAGTCAAGAACAAGGTGAAAACAACAGCAAAAAGTTTAGGGGTTGCCACATGGAAGGAAAATTACCTGCAATCATGAAATCTTTCCTAACACTCGCCCCTCCCAGACTATGGACAGGGGGAACTAATCCACCCCTGGATGAGTCTCTTGTTCAGGTCGGTTAAACATTCTGGACAACCCATCAGCATTGCTATGTTGGACACCTTCCATATGCTCAATAGTGAAGTCGAAGCCTTGTAGACTTATGGACCACCTAAGCAACTTTGGATTCTCCCCCTTCATGTTCATTAGCCACTTTAACGGCTTATGGTCAGTCTGCACAGTGAAGTGGGTCCCATAGAGGTAGGGCCTCAGCTTCCTTAGGGCCCACACAACAGAGAAACATTCTTTCTCTACCGTGGACCATCTGAGCTCTCTGTCCTTAAGCTGGCGACTAATAAAACCGATAGGGTGTTCCTTACCCTTCTCATCTACTTGTGATAGTACAGCTCCTATCCCAGTGTCAGAGGCATCCGTCTGCACGATAAAAGGTCTTTGATAATCAGGGGCCCTGAGCACAGGGGCCTGGCACAAGGAGTCTTTCAAGCCATTGAAGGCCTTCTCACACTCGTCGGTCCAAGTTACCTTCTTGGGTTTCTTCGGAGTTGTGAGGGCAGTCAGAGGAGCAGCTATGGTGCCATAGTCTGCCACAAAAGTGCGGTAATACCCCGTGAGTCCTAAAAAGGCTCTCACTTGGGTTTGCGTAGTGGGGGTAGGCCAGTCTTGTACTGCTTGTACCTGACTGAGTAGAGGCTGTATCCTCCCTCCACCTACTTCATGTCCAAGGTAAACCACTGAGCCTTGTCCACTTTGGTGAGGGGCCACTCGGACACCCTCAAAAGAGCTTTCTGAAGGACTGCTTTGGAACAGGTCGGGGAGAGGTTCAGACTCCTCTTCCTCAACGTCTGAAGCCAATAGCAGTGCTGCGATTTCGCCGCTTGGGACGAAAGCCTTCAGCCTATTCACGTGAAACACTTTTGGAGCCTGTCCAGGCCTTCCAAGGTCCACTGAATAGTTAACCTCACCCAGGGGCTCCACCACTGGGTAAGGGCCTGACCATTTGTCCTGTAAAGCTCGAGACCTTATGGGATTCATGATCAGGACTTGCTGACCAAGTGTAAAGTTGATGAGGGAAGCTTTCTGGTCGTACCAATGTTTCACCAGCGCTTGCCCTGCCTTCAATTTATCACTAGCCAAGCCCATCAGAAGTACCATCCGTTTTCTGAGCCCTAGCACATAATCAACTACATTGGTAGTAACAGGGGGAGTGGGCATCTCCCATCCCTCTTTGACGATGGCTAAGGTTCCCCGTACGGGATGACTGAACAGAAGTTCGAAGGGGCTGAAGCCAACACCCTCCTGTGGTACCTCTCGGTAGGCAAACAGTAAGCATGAAACAAGAAGATCCCATTTTCTTCTCTGAGGCTCCTCCAGAGCCCCAATCACGCTCTTTAACGTCCTGTTGAAACGCCCCCCCAGACCATTGGTCTGGGGGTGGCATGCAGAAGAGAACCTGTAGGTGACCCCACATTCTTTCCACATAGCCTGCCTATACTTCAACATAAAGTTGCTGCCATGATCCGACACAACTTCTTTAGGGAAGCCAACCCTAGTAAATATGCCGAGTAAAGCTTCTGCAACTGGCTTGACAGTTACAGTTGTAAATGGGACGGCCTCAGGATACCGGGTTGCATGGTCGACCAGCACCAGGATAAACCTATTGCCTGAGGATGTTTGCGGGTCAAGGGGACCAACCATGTCGATCCCTACCCTTTCAAATGGTACCCCCACAACTGGGAGCGGTACCAACGGAGCTTGGATTGTCGCGCCAACCTTACCAAACAACTGGCAGGCGGCACAACTCCTGCAGTGACTTTCTACTTGCTCCCCCATCTTGGGCCAGTAGAAGTGCATGGATAACCTTTGCTTGGTCTTCCTCATACCAAGGTAACCAGCAAGGGGAACTTCATGCGCCAACTGCAGGAGGAAGGGCCTAACAGCAAGGGGAACCACCAACCTCCTATGGTCTCCTTCTGTAGACTCTGTGGGCTCACTATACAGGAGTCCACCTTCCCAATAAATCCTATGCTTCCCAGGAGGTTCACCCTCAAGCTGGGAGCAGGCCTGTCTCCTTAGGCCTTCCAGAGATGGGCACTCACGTTGGCCTTTACTGAATTCGTCCCTATCAGGACCTCCTTCAACTAACAAGTCTTTTAGTTCAGGATGATCGTTGGGGTCGAATACTTCAGGCATCGCCACCTCCTCGTCAGGCCCGGGCGATTGACCAACTTCCTCCACCGCAGTGGTAGGCGAGCTCGGGGGAATATTCTCTTTCCCTCGTCTTGACTTGTAGACTCCTTTCGCCTTGGGTTTCCCCTGTGGCTGGGGCGGCGTATTGGACTTGGCCAATGCTGCCCGTGCTTGAGACCGTGTGTAGGGTCTTTCGGCAGTGTCTCCTACGAGCCCTAAAGCTCTGAGATCATTACCCAACAAGACCTTTCCCGGGACGTTTCTCTGAATGCTCACTGGAATCCTGACTGCTGTACCATTTAAAGTAAGATTTACAGGGATCACGGGAAACATACGGAGGGGGCCGTCAGCCAACTTAGTGGGCATCAGAGTAGCTCTGGCAACTTCCTCTGAGTCTACCAAGGTAGAATCCACTACAGTGCGACTGCACCCACTATCCCTAAGAGCTGGAGTATCCACTCCATTGATCAGCACACTGTCTTTAAAGTAGTGCTTGGTATTATCCGGAATCCTAGCATAAGCCTCTGCGACTTTAGGCTCCCAGGAACCCAGGGACACTATAACTACCTCAGCCTCTATTCCGCTGGGAAATGAGTCTGAGGAGAAGGATGCTCCTGTAATCTCTTCTTCCTCGTAGGAGGAGAAGGCCAGATTAGCGGAGTGGACCCCCAAAGGTCTAACCTTACACCGGGGATCCCCCTTCACATGGTCAGTTGCTCCACAAGAAAAACAAGCCCCAGTGGGTCTGTTTACGTAGGGAGGCTTATTGTAACCAGAGTTCTGTTTCGGAGGCGAACCTCCACTACCCTGTGAGTTCTCTTGTGTCTTACCCTTGTTTTTCTTTTTGTGGCCCTTATGGGAAGAAGATTTAGCAGATTCCCCACCCTCCATATCTTTGGACTTTTTCCCTTCCTCCTGCTTACCAGGATGAGTTTTGTCCTTATGGGACACTCAATGTGACACCCATAAGTCTGCTGCAATGGCCAGCTTCTTAGGATCTATCTCCTTCGAATCGGCCAAATGCTGCTTAAGCTCCGGGGAAGAAGAAGCAAAAATGTGTTCCAGCATGACAAGATTTATCATGCCTTCGAAGGTAGAAACCTTATAACCTTCAACCCAGCCAGTTAAGTTTTTCAAGGATTCCGCGACATAAGATACCCAAGTACCACCTTCCTTTTTCTTATACTCTCGAAAACGCTTTAAATATTGGGCCGGAGTCTTCCCAAACTTTAAAATGAGAGTTTGCTTTAACATTGCGAAATCAGCTCGCTCAGCCTTCGACATTTCCATAATGGCACTACAGCCAGAATGGGGCAGTCTACTGAGCAACCACGCAATCTTATCAGCATTGTCAACTTCTTGAACCTCGCATGCATACTCAAACGCATTCAGCCAGTCCATAATGTCATTCCTTTCTTCATACACACTGAGCAGATCTTTCGGAAACCGTGGATGAGAGGAAGCCCCAGACCCATGTCTAGGACCCTTGGATCCATTTGCAACCTGAAGCTTGGCCAGTTCCAACTGGTGATCCCTGTCTTTCTGTTTTTCTGCCTGTTCGATTTTTAGTTTGGCTATGCTGAATTCAAGCTCCTGCTGCCTAAACCGCAGCTCTTGCTTCTTGAATTCAAGCATAGCCTCCCCATCAACACTGGCAGAGGAAACATTAGACATCTCGTCCTCCCTGTCCTCGTGGTCGCGATGGATCAGTGCAGCGGCAGAACCGTCGGTTCTACCAGTGAGAGCAGCCCCACCACCTTCTGCACTGTCCTCAGAAGTTATAGCGTCAAGCTGCGCTTCTTGCCACGCCACGATTCTTTGGATCATTTCCAATTTCGTGCCTTGAGAGGAAACACCTCTCTCCGCACACATCTTCTTCAATGTTTCTGATTTGGAAGCATTTAAAGTTAACAAGGTATTTGTTTCCATACTGTTTGATAGGACTATGGCCTTTTTAAAGTTATACTACAACAATTCACTACGTGTACTGGTTGGAATAACCTGAAATGCCTTAGTTCGAGCGCAACACTGGATACCTTCAGTCGTATCCCACCGCTGTACACCAATTTGTTAAGACGGATTTCTGAACTCTGTCCTGGTGGCGCAGAAGTTCAGAAGGCCAACCTAATTACTTGGAACAGGGTAACCTCTGGACAAGCCAGACCAATCAAGGTAGCGATCGCGGCGGTCAAGACTAGGTCTCAAGAGGGGTGAGGGTGACTGAAAGCCCGCAATGAGCACACAAAGCAAGAGCGCTTACAAACTACTCCAAACAGTTGTTATATCAAAAATAGATACACATTTATTTTAAGGCCTTTAAAACAATGACCGTAGCGAGAAAATCACAATATCACAATACTAAACCAACACATACCATATCAACACAATATATATACAAATACACAGTCGCAAGCGTTTAAAGCACGAAATATGTAGTCCACCTGAAAGGAAAGGAAAACAGGCAGTGCGATAACGCTTTAGACTCAGTTCGCCTTCAGAGGCACCTAACTAGATGGAAGTCCGAGCCCTGCGAAGAGTGGAGCCTTGTGCTCAAAGTACCTGCCACGCCGGTGCCAACGGGCAAAAGGGGAAGCTCTTCGGAGGAAGTCAGGCAGTTCGGGTTAGTGCACAGCAGAAGGAGAACAGGTTCCGCAACTCAAGCGCAGCCTCCACAGCGGGCAGAAGCAGAGCGCGAGTACGGCCAAAAGGGTGCTGTTTTTACACAGCAGGGAAAAGCAATGGGATACTGCAGGAGGGCGACCAGATCCTAGCTAAGCTACTCACCGGTCCCCGAAGCAAGCAGACCCAGGCTTCTCCACGTTAGTTTCAGCAGCTGGCAGGTTCAGAAGAGCAGGGAACGCCTCGTAGTCGTGTAGAGCAAAAAGACGTCCCAATCGACGAAACCAGCACAGTTTGTTGCCGCAGCAGGACAACGGAGCGGCCGTGTGTATTCAAGCCAAATGTACACTCCTCCCTTCAGACCTGGGGACGCCAAGCGTACGAAGCGTGGGAGAGTGACAAGGACTCGAAATACAACACAACCTGGCGGCAGTTACAGAGCAGGACTCCCTTGTAAGCTGGTCAGTCAACTGGATGGCCCAGAGACACTTCCGAAGGCTTACTTGGCAGGAGATGATGAAGTCGCCGGGAATAGCTGTTCCTGCTATTCCAAAGGTCGAAGCACCAGTACAGGCCTTCTGGTTCGATCCAAGGAGGAAAGGGTTTCACAGGACGACAGCAGTGCAAAGGAGGATTCCTTCAGCGGGTCACCAGCGATTCCTTGGTCCAGCCTCTTGGTTGCAGGATACTTGGCTCCTGTATTCCTTCGTTCGTGAGAACTCAGGAGATCGACATGGTAGTGGTGTTTCCAGCCCCCTCTTATCCACGGTTCCCTTCGCGCCAAAACGGAGGGGAGCCAATGGGAGATCCGCTCATCAACACACATACCATACGTGGACCAATCACGGACCACGGTGGTCCCAGGCATTCACACCACCCTAGACTCTCTGGCACCCAGGATGTGTATTGGGACCAGACATCCCAGCCCACACCCTGGAGGCACACAAACGACATGTAGAAGCCCGCGAAAGCAACCACGTTTCGCGGGAAAGTACATGCCCAAATAAGGAAGGCCCCGGGTCGCTCGACCTGGGGAAGGTGAAGGCAGCAAGACGGTCAGTGGACAAGACAAAGGAGCCTCGTGGTCTGGCCATTTTGGGAGCCAGGCCACCATTTTGGGTTCAGTGCGAAAAACGTGCTCAGAACGCCAAAAGGAGCTCAAAATAAACAAAACGATCGCTGCCACCATTCGAGTCCCTGAATGACTTGCACCGATCAAATACCATCCTAAAAGAGTATCTAGGGCCTGTAGAAGGCTAGAGACCCAAGAGAGCTGTAACTTAGCTTACAGTGCCCTCTTGTGTCATGTTGCACTAAAGCCGCAACATGATAAAAGAAACTACGGGAAACAGCGTTCCCCGGTACTGACTGTCTTAAGGGCATGTCAGTTTCCCCGTAAGAAAAGGAGCGAAAGCCCAGAGGAGTGCGGCAGAAGGCTGCACTTCTCTGGCAAAGTCAAGAACAAGGTGAAAACAACAGCAAAAAGTTTAGGGGTTGCCACATGGAAGGAAAATTACCTGCAATCATGAAATCTTTCCTAACAGGGCCATTGCAATCGATACTGTGGACGTTATAGTTGTTAGTTCCAGCTTGTGCTGAGCAGGATTAAGCGGAGAAAGCTGTTGGGGTCCGCTAAATTTCCGCAATGGAATCGAAGTGTGGCTCAGCGGTAAAGTTTTTGGCGATTTGTTTCCAGTGTCTTTCTGAGAAGTGATTTGGCCAGAAACGTTGAGGTGCGCGATGTTTCGTGTCGTTGACGATCGCGCTGAGAGTTCTTGAGACCCGGGACTCTCCCCCCTTCTCAGTTCTTCGTTTCGAGATTCTAAAGCACGAATGCATGGTTCGGAAATAATTTCATGCGAACTGGAACTGGGCTTTTGTTTCAAGTCCCCAGCTGCAATGTGGTCAGTTTTGGTTCTTGGTTCGGCAAGGAGTATTTCTTGATTGTTCTTTTCACTTGTTTCTTCCTGAAGTTGGACGTTTTCAATCGTCGGAGTAGGTTTGTTTGAATAGTGCCATTTGAGTGGCGGTGCCACGATTGCCTTTGTCGTGAGTGCGGTGGTCTTTGCGGGTTCCGAAGATGTATTAGGTTTGACTGCGAGACAACCCAAGGATGATAGCTCTGCCTCGGTCTCACCTAGACTCTCCAAAATTTCGTCGTCCGACAGCTCCTTCTGGAAACTTGAAGAACTCTCCGTCTTTTTCCTGAAGAAATTGTTCAGGGCTGCCACTGTGACGGGCTTGGGGAGACCAGTTTTAGGGCCCATTTTCTTTTTTGGCGGGACCCTATGTCTAGAGGTCAGTCTTCTTCTCACCTTGTTATGGTTGTGTCGAAGAGTTTTTGTGATCAACGTTGGGAGTGAGTTGTAATGATCCTCATATTGCTTTCCTTGGTTTTTTTTAGGTGACTTTGCCGTATGCGTACCAGTGACTTCGGAGGCGGTTAGGTTTTCTCTAGGGGTACCGGGTTCGACCGCCGATTCGATGTTGTCTTTGTGTTTGCAGAGGACTGAATCGTATACAGCTGGGTTACGGCAGAGACTTCTGCGTTTCTTTTGCTCTCCGTTGTTTCCATTTAAGGCAGTTGGTGTTATAGGAACCTTCTCTGTGATGCTCCCCCTGTCCTCTGACAATAGCACATAGTGTACTTGAGCCGCACAGGTGGTTTTCGCTTGATCCCTCGTGGCGAGTGTCGGTTCATCTTGAGCATCTTTAATGGAGCTTGTGTGGTGAAGTGCCACACCTTCAGTAATTGTGGTCATCTGTATATCCCTTACTGAAGAGTTTTCGACCTGCTCGGTAGATCCAGCCTGTTTCTCTGAGGTTAACACACATCCGACTGCGTTTTCGTGGTCGGGCCGCTCAGGTGTGGACTGTGGTCCCTCACCAGTGAGGTCGCTGCTCACAGACTGGGGAATCGAATCAGCCGCCTCAGAAAGAGATGTGGACCGGGTCTCTGCTTGGCGAGGCTCACTTAGTGGCCCCGTTAGCGGTACTGCCGCAGGGTCCGTTTCAGCCTCAGAGATGGATTCATTATGGATGATCGTTGAGAGCCTCGCGGTTTTCGGGTGAAAGTCCGATGCGAGCTCGGGCTGGTCCGAAAAAATAGTCCGTTTCGGCACCCGCTTGGGCGCCTGTGGCTTTTCGCCCCGTCTCCTGGTGATCGTTTTTCCTGCCGGAGTTTCCTTCGGCGGTCGAAGTACCCGTCGAGGGACTTCAGCCTCTGAGCCAACAAGCGGGCCGGTGGGATAGGAAGGAGGGGACGGAAAGGAAGGGAGAGGAAGGGTTGGGTAAGAAGAAGGCAAAAGAGAAAGGGAAGGGGGTAAAAGGAAGGCAGGCCCGCGGAAACATTTTGCATCGTCTATGGCTTCCACTGAGGGGAAGGAAAGGGGCGTTGTACCTGTATCCTCTTGCAGCCCACTTCGTGGGGGTGATGGCAGCGATGTTGGCTGCAAGTTCGTTCCTGCTCCTTCCTTTACTGTTTGTGTTTCTTCTTTCGAATGTTCTGATGTGAAGACCATATCATCGGTTTCGCGATACTGTGAGTCCATGATGACAGTTCTTTTGTTGGTGACCGCGGTCGTACCACGGTCTGCCACAGTCTGCAACCTCACTCTGCAGCTCACTCCGCGGCCGCTCCGCGGCTGGAGTGAGTATTTGAAGGCTCAGGTAAAGTTCAGGAAAGCTGGGAAAAAGGTAGTCACTGCAGAAAGACTCAGGGTCAGGGTCTGCCACAGTCTGCAACCTCACTCTGCAGCTCACTCCGCGGCCGCTCCGCGGCTGGAGTGAGTATTTGAAGGCTCAGGTAAAGTTCAGGAAAGCTGGGAAAAAGGTAGTCACTGCAGAAAGACTCAGGGTCAGGGTCTGCCACAGTCTGCAACCTCACTCTGCAGCTCACTCCGCGGCCGCTCCGCGGCTGGAGTGAGTATTTGAAGGCTCAGGTAAAGTTCAGGAAAGCTGGGAAAAAGGTAGTCACTGCAGAAAGACTCAGGGTCAGGGTCTGCCACAGTCTGCAACCTCACTCTGCAGCTCACTCCGCGGCCGCTCCGCGGCTGGAGTGAGTATTTGAAGGCTCAGGTAAAGTTCAGGAAAGCTGGGAAAAAGCTAGTCACTGCAGAAAGACTCAGGGTCAGGGTCTGCCACAGTCTGCAACCTCACTCTGCAGCTCACTCCGCGGCCGCTCCGCGGCTGGAGTGAGTATTTGAAGGCTCAGGTAAAGTTCAGGAAAGCTGGGAAAAAGGTAGTCACTGCAGAAAGACTCAGGGTCAGGGTCTGCCACAGTCTGCAACCTCACTCCGCGGCCGCTCCGCGGCTGGAGTGAGTATTTGAAGGCTCAGGTAAAGTTCAGGAAAGCTGGGAAAAAGGTAGTCACTGCAGAAAGACTCAGGGTCAGGGTCTGCCACAGTCTGCAACCTCACTCTGCAGCTCACTCCGCGGCCGCTCCGCGGCTGGAGTGAGTATTTGAAGGCTCAGGTAAAGTTCAGGAAAGCTGGGAAAAAGCTAGTCACTGCAGAAAGACTCAGGGTCAGGGTCTGCCACAGTCTGCAACCTCACTCTGCAGCTCACTCCGCGGCCGCTCCGCGGCTGGAGTGAGTATTTGAAGGCTCAGGTAAAGTTCAGGAAAGCTGGGAAAAAGGTAGTCACTGCAGAAAGACTCAGGGTCAGGGTCTGCCACAGTCTGCAACCTCACTCTGCAGCTCACTCCGCATACTTTATTGCACATCTGGCATCTTAAGCATTGGTGAAAGTGTAGGCAGCGTCCCTACTGGAATTGGAGGAGGCACTACCGAAACCTGCTGAGGAGTAGGAATAGGCTGCAGCTCCACAGGCTTAGGATACATGTCTTTTAATAGATCCTTAAAGTAAGCCTTCATCAGGTCAGAGTGCATAAGGGCCTGGAATTTGCCAAAGAATGTGTCCTCCGAGTAAGGTCTATGCAAAGGAGTGGGTAGAGGCCACTCTGGAGGGGCATACCCCAAGGATTGTAATGAGGCTGGTTGCAAAGATGACCCTCCTCCAACTGGATCCACATAAACTAAGGGCACAGACGTAGGAAGAAGCGAGACTGTATGGGAGCAGGAACTGTGCACCCATCAATTTGCAGGCAATAAAGATTTCTATTATCCACATTCCGTGGAAAATGCTGCTTGGCCCCAAAAATAGGCCCCTCAGCACCAACCATTGAGAACATTGGTACGAAAGAGCTCATCAAAATGGCTGCCTTAGACTGCGCAGGTTGAACCACCATTTTGTCACTGCCTTATGTGATCTGGGTCACTGGTTTCAATGATGCCATTGTGACTGTAGGGAGTTATTTTTTAATATCCATTTTAGCCTGTGACAGGGAACCTCGGCAGAGCTGGTACTAGCAGATCTAGAGCACTTTTGAGCCCCCTTGGATTCTGCAGAAGAATTAGCCTTCAGTGAGGGAACCTCAGCAGGGCCGGTGCTTGAAGACTTAGGGCCTTTGCCCTCTAAGCAGGATCAGTACGACCACAAGATGGTTGTGGGAAGGCATAGGGTCACACCAGGTAGCCAGAGCCCCCAAAGGAGGCCCCTTGATATTGCTGGTCTTAATTATAGCCCCTATTCGGTGATCCTCAGGGTTAAACCCAGTACCTGTAGTCACTGTACAGGAAGCAGAGCCTAGGCTCGGTACGTTTAGTTCCAGACTTGGGAATAACCCCGGTCCAAACAGCCCCATAAACATTGGGCCTAGTCTTAGCCCCCAGATGGGGAACCACTGATGAAAATCCAGTCTTGACAGAGGGCCTCTGAGAAAACGCTGGAATCCAGGTTAGATCCCTTTCGGAATACCTCAGGTAGAACCCTGCCCTGGTACCAGAGCTACTTGGACCCCTCCTGGAACCAAAAGACCCCAGGAATGAGTCCCCTGGCCAAGGTGCCCTAAAAAGGAAGGAATTTACCAGACGCTTCTTTTTATTGTTGAACTGCTGTAAACATGGAGGAAGCCAGAGAGACTCACAGTAGAAACAAGAGTTCCACCGATGCTCCGGGTACAAGCACTCCAGGCAGAGAATGGGGATCCGCCCTCGTGAAACGACATTCGCACATAGAACAGGACACGAATCCCAGATGCAGCGGCATAGACGGAGGAAAGAAGACCGTGGAACCAGAGCAAGAAGATGAAGGACAAGGGAACAAAAAAAGAAAATTCCCTACAATGCAAATGCGTCTGACGCCAACTGTGCAGAGAAAAGGACTGAAGGGCGATGCACGGGGGCGGAGCTCAGGAAGGCGGGGCTATGGTCACATGCGGTGGCCCCACGTAAAAATAAGACAACAAAAAGTTATTTTTGATGCTTCAAAAGTGCCCCGGTCCCGTCCCGATGGATGGAATATTCCAAAAGTATGGCGGAAAGGGGACAGGAAAGTAAAATATTTACTACTCTGCACCAACCGCTTAATAGCCTATACAGATTCACAAGCTCCTGAAATACATGCACTCAATACAAAACCTAACTGCACATTGCAATAAAAAGGCTTTTCAGCATCGCCTGCTTTTACTGTTTCCAATGGGTTGTCGGACAGGGGAGAAGTGAGTAACTAACAGAGCCTGTGTAGATTCCTGGGGGGATTTGTTCCTGGTTTCTGGAGTGGCCATAGCAGTCGTAGTGATATCTACTTTATCCATAGGACAGTTTTATTAATTTCATAACCAAACATTATTAAAGGTAAAAAGAAAATTGGTCACAATAAATTTGTCAAGATGGTTTTACAGCTGATTCTGCACCCCCGTCCATTATTGAGGTGAAAACTCAGTCCCACCACCACCCTACCCAAGTACCTAATCGCCCACCGCCCCCAGATCTTAGCTGCCTTCTACAGGCACTCCCAGGCTATATATATATATATATATAAAACACAGCCAGCTGTAGCAGCTGTGTAGTTATGGTTAAGTTGCTAAACTCATAGGAAGTGGTGTGTATGTTGATGGTCATAGTTGGTGAAATGCATGGCGGCATTACATTGCTGTAGGAGTGTTGAAAGCCGTGTGCAGAATTGTTGAGGTAGGCAGATTGTTGTGAAAATGTTGTGGTTAGTGACAATACTTTGTGAATGGCTGTGGGTAGAAGTGGTGGAGGATGTGGTATGTTTGTGCATTCTGGTAAGTGCAACCTGTGTTCGTGATTGGGTGTTTTATGGTGTTGGGGAGTTGGGGTGAGGTGCTGCTACCTGCATGTGGCACGTTTGTGCAAAATGGTAGCTACCCACAAGGCCATTATGTTAATTGTTGCCATTTGTTGCTGCGTAGCGCCACGGCGATGTACAGGTTGGGTAGGAGTGTTGGTGGCAGTGGTGTCTATGTGAATTGTCGCAGATGCTGATATGGAGACATGCATGGTTGCATTACGTTGCCGTGAGTGTGTTCAAGGCCTAGACTATTGGATGCATGGCCGAAGGCCGTAGGCCATGCATTCAAGAGCCTAGGCCTTGAGGACACGCACGCCAGTAATGCATTTTTCAATGTGCATAATTTAGTGGGTGGTGACATGTAAGGAATGGGTGTGGAGCCCATTTAAGCTGTTATAGGCCACTGTTGCAAATAGATTGTGGGTAAGTTGGCAGTGGCACAATACTTTGCTAATGGTAGTGGGTACACCCATAGTATGTGATTGAAAGTTCTTAGGGATACAGGAGAGAGTGTCTTGTTTGTACATTATAGGAGCCCAGCACTGCACACTGCTCGCAGTAACGTGGAGCTGAGCAAGTGAGTGTTTTCAGGCTCGGAAAGTCCCCCTGGGCCTCCAGACCCGGTTTCCAGCTCGTTTCCAGCAGGCCCACGCCCCGTTGCCAGCCCTCTCCCTCCCTCTCCCTCCCGCTCCCTCCTTCCTGGTTTCCTCTTTCCAGCCCGCCCCTGCCTCCCGATTGGCTGGCCATCCATCCATTGAGGCCTAGGAGCCCAGCACTGCACACCGCTCGCCCAGTAACGTGAAACTGAGCAGGTGAGTGTTTTCTTGTCGTGGGCCTGTGAAACCCTCCTGGCCCTTTATTAAACATCTCTTGGGCTCCATTGGGCCCATTAGCCTCATCTCCCTCCCAGCTCCATTGCGGCTCCTTCGTCTTCCTCCTGCCTCCCATAACCGCCCACCCCCATGATTGGTCCAACCACCCTTCTTCACCAACGGGGGCTTGGGTGAGTAGGCATCTCCATCTGTGCCCTTAATGTGATATTTGCTGCGGCCCCCAGGCCCTTGTAGCCCGGCTCACAGTCCTCGTTCCCTCCCACACCCTTTACCTGGTTCGCTTCCCTCCCGCCTCCCGACCCTTTCACCCCCCTGACTGGCTATTGCTGCCGTAGCTGCTCGGGTCTTGTGACCTCGGCACAGCCGCCTGCCTCCTTTTCACCAGAGCTAGCAGGTAGGTGCAGCAGGTTGCGCGAACCCATCTGTGCCCCTATGGTGTTTTCAAACTTGCCCAGGCCCCGTGAGCCTTCGTTCCCCCCCTCATCCACCGCTTCCTGGTTTGTCTTCCCTCCTCCCGCCTCCCGACCCGTCCACAGAGCACGGTGAGCGCAATACCCATCCTGGTGAGCCTTTAATTTGATATTCCTGAGGCCCTGAGGCCCTTTGGTAGCCCCCAGCAGCCTGCGCCCACCCCACACCCTCTTCCTGCTCGGCCTCCCTCCCACCTCACGACCCGCCCAGCGCCACTCTCATTGGTACTCTCAGCCTTCATCACTGGACTTCCCAGGGCAGCCCTCTGCCCTTGCAGCCCTGCAGCTAAGGGCACAAGGCCAAGGGTGGCTCCAACGGAGGTGGCTCCAGGAAGTGTCAGCCGGGGAAGCCAGTGGCCAGCCGTCAACCATCAACTACAAGGACCAGTAAGGTAGGAGTGGCCTGGGTTAGGAGTAGATCCAACACTCTACCCTATAATCCTAGCCACTTAACAAACCAATATAAAACAGTTTTATTAGCTCCCATTGCCTCTCTCTCTCCCACACCTTGAAGAAATACGGTACTCATCTGACCTGCTGGCCGTGGGCCGTGGATCCCTCACCCACTATACAGGTCTCCCAAATTTAGCAGGGGTTTTGTTCCCAAATTGCATTGCGTGATATTCAGATTGCATTGATAGGCCTCTCACCCACTATACAGGTCTCTCAAATTTAGCAGGGGTTCTGTTCCCAAATTCTATTGTATGATATTCAGTTTGCATTGATAGGCCTCTCTCCCACTATACAGGTCTCCCAAATTTAGCATGGGTTCTGTTCCCAAATCGTATTGTATGATATTCAGATTTCATTGATAGGCCTCTCTCCCACTATACAAGTCTCCCAAATTTAGCAGGGGTACTGTTCCCAAATTGCATTGTGTGATATTCAGATTGCATTGATAGGCCTCTCTCCCGCTATACAGGTCTCCCAAATTTAGCAGGGGTGCTCGAAACGTACATATACAAAACAACCCAAGAGTTTATAGAAGAGCACAGCCTACTAGACCAGGCACAAGTTGGCTTCAGACCACTGAGAGGAACGGAATCGGCTCTACTCTCAATATGGGACGATCTAAAAATCAACGCAGACCCGGACAACAGCACTGCCTTGATACTCCTGGACCTATCGGCAGCATTCGACACAGTCAACCATGACACCCTCATAACGAGATTAGAAGGACTTGGAATAACAGACACGCCCTACTATGGATCAAATCTTTCCTAACAAACAGAACGGAAACCATATGGATAAAACCCTTCAAATCCAGCCCGAGAGATTCCACCTGTGGAGTACCACAAGGATCATCCTTCTCCCCGCTACCATTCAACATCTACCTGTATCTACTTATCAAAATCATCAAAAGCCACAACCCCACCTGCTACAACTACGCTGACGATACACAAATAATCTTCAACCCGGAAATAAACTCAACGCTAGAAAACTGCCTCCGCGATGTATTCTTCTGGATGAACTCCAACTCCCTCAAAATCAACCCAGGCAAAACTGAAATAATGATAGTCACAAAAAATGGAGGAGAAAACCAATTCATCCCTTGGCCAAGGGAACTCGGGGCAACCCCAGCACTCTCACTGATTGTAAAAAACCTGGGGGTCCTGATGGACACTAATCTCACACTAGAGCCACAAGTAAACGCTCTCCTCAAGAAATACTTCTTCCTCCTGCGAGCGGCAAAGAGGATCTTACCGTTCCTATCGTTTGCCAACAAAACAACCACCATCATCGCCCTTGTCATGTCCAAAGTAGACTATGCCAATAGCCTATACCTAGGCATGCCTGAACGACTCTTAAAAAAACTACAACGTATTCAAAATGCGGGAGCCAGACTACTCCTGAAACTACCCCGAAGAGAAAACACTGCACCAGCACTGAAAATACTGCATTGGCTACCAATAAAACAACAAATAAAATTCAAAACCATGTGCATTATGCACAGAGCAGTACACAACGAAGGCGCTGAGTTCCTAAGAGACAAACTGCGCCTACATCCACCAACATGTCATGACTTGAGGTCCACGTAGATTATAGTGCCTCCGTCCCCAAGCACCAATCAGAGAAGAGCTATACTACTCGCTGATCGGTTATTGGGGCCGCAGGATAAAGGCAGGAACACTATGCACCAGGTCCTGTATGGCTGAAAGGAAAGGCAGGGGTTAGAATGCAGGAATACAATGAACAAAGGCAAATAGGATCATAAGCGACACCTACCCCAAGGATGACGGTGCTAACGTGGGACCTAACTGTTCCCACTTAAGGGAGTGGACAGCAGGATGCAGTCAGGCAGTCAAGGTTGCTGTGAATGGAGGGGCACTGGAATCCAATATGGTAGCACCAGAACAATATCAGGAGTCACAATCCAATAGTCCCAAAGCAAACAAATCCAAAGGTTAATCCAGGTAGCAGTCCAGCAAGGGAGTCCAAGGGTCTAAAAACAGTTCCAGAATGTAAGGTTCAGGGGGCAAGTCCAAAAGGCAAACCCAGGTATGCAAAGCAGGGTCAAAATCCATGAAATCCAACAGAAGTTTCCAAGAATAGCCACTAGCCGCTGAGAAAAACAGCTGAGAAGCACTGAGGAGTAAACTGATGCTCCTTTTAAACGAATTTCCGGGTCACGTGACTGCCCACCTGGTCACGTGACCGCTTCATAAATTTCTTCCAGGTCACGTGACCGCTAACCATTTCACGTGACTCTTTACTGTGGAGCATCAGCTTCACGAGGTGCCCGAGAAGCCGGAGGGCACCCCTGCATCCTCGCAGGCACCAAGCCAAAACCCAGGACAGACGGGGGTAGAGGCACCAGGAATTCCACGAGAGGCGGGGTGCCAACGCGGAAGAAGACCGCGGTCCATGAGAGCGCCTGGGCTGTGGCAGTGAAGGTAAGGAGGTGGAGGCTTGCGAAGGCATGACACAACAAGAACACTCAGATCAAGCATGGATATCCGCCTGGAACCGAAACCCTACAACAAAAGAAAACTTGGAGGATCCTCCTTCTCTCACCAAGCCCAGAAAACCTGGAATGACCTTCCAAAATACATACGTAACACAAGAAACCACCTATTATTCAGGAAATTACTCAAAACCTGGCTCTTCACGTCATAACTAGAAAGACCGGCAAAAAGGGGCACACACACAACTAAAACATCAATGAACGTAGAGAGACCCTGATACACACCGATCAATCAATGGGGAAAAACCCAAGGTAAATATCCCATGACATACTAAACGACCGAACGGTAGACAGCCGCAATACGACCAAAGACCGTAAACATAGCAAGACAAAGACAGAAACACTAGGACGAATCATCAAGAGGACCATGACCTTAAATAATACCCATTCCCAACAGCGATAAGGACAAAATATAGAGAGGGAAGGGAAGCACTGCACCACGAGCCCCAATCCAGTGGTTGAGAAACAGAATGTTTCATCACTACACAGTCCACCAATACACAGCAGGAAGCACAATGCCCCACCACACAAAAAACTACAACTAAACAATAGCCCCAAGGATGTCCACCCCACGAAAACCAAAGAACCAACGGAAAGACAGTCAGGACAGAAGGAAACGGACAACTGAATACACAAGCTCACCAAGACGGATGCACTAGGATGCCACATCAACACCACTCCGACCCTGAACCGTTCAAAGCCTTGACCGAGCATTAGATATTTCCTACCCAGTCCCACACCTGAAGATAAGGTTCCGACGCACCTACCAATCGAAACAATACTCACTATGATACAGCTGGATCAGCGCAGCACCAACAAAGCGATTCAGACCACGAGGAACCAGCAACAACCTAACCCACAGATATACAACTCTAACGGAACCATAAGTACCTGAATCAGGATACAGACCCCACTAACCCAACTCTCAATCTTCTGCATACTTAACCCACACAAAGCAACACAACCATCTAACTCCCAGCAATCCGCACGCACTTTACCACACCGCAACAACACATAAACGTCACCCTCGCCCGATCCGATACTAGCACCAAAGCCCAGCATTCTGCGTATACCGAGGTGAAGCTGCCAACAGCCCACCACTTCTCCCACTCTCCTTCTCCCCTCCTCCCGACTAACCCTACCCATCCTACCTGTTTACAGATCCGCCAGAGTGCCTGGGGTCCAATTCCGTTGGTGACGGTGCGCTATACAAGTACCTTTAACATAACATAACATTATTGTAACTGTTGCTTTTTGATACTGCATACCTCCATGGCAGTGCTCTGTGGTTGGAGATGATGCAGTGAAAAGTCACGCTGTGTGGGTACTGGGTGCAATGCTTGTATACTGTCAGTATGTTACTGGGTATGATTGAAGGGCAGCTTATATGTGCTTGGATAGTGTGCTGTGTGCACAATGCTTGCAGCATGGGCAATGTTCTAAACATGTTGTGTTTACGTTGCCAGTGAAACAATCATTTCTGAGTGGAAGTTGGTAAGAGAATGGTATGTGAATGAAAGGGCGTAGAGGTGCCGGAGACAGTGTAATGTTTATACATTATGGTAACAGTTATACGTAATGATGTGTATGTCCATTGCAGTGTCGAGGTTGGTTAGGAGTGCTGGTGCCAGTGGTGCATAGTGGTAGTTGGCGATATGTTGACATGCATTGTTCAATTACGGTGTTATATATATGTAACACGGCCCGCGGTAGCGGCTTTGTAGTTATGGTTAAGTTGCTAAACTCATAGGAAAAGCACTTTTTCGGTGGCTTATAGCTTCGCTCCCCCTGGAAGAATCCTCACCAAATCTTGCAGAAAAAGTATATGGGCAGCTCTGAATTTTTTCACCTAGGTTTCATGCGGGCGGGAAAAGTTATAGGGGGGTCCCACATTTTTTTCCCCCCATATACTGAATGGGGAAAAACTTTGCGCACGGCTACAGGTCGAATGGCTGGACGGATTTTCACCAAATTTGCACCAGGATCGGGGGCTTGGGTCAGAAAGCGTGCTTTTGTGTGTTTGGTGGAAATCAGACCAGTACATTTTTTTGCAAAACACATGTTCCCAAAAATTTGTGCTATCTGGGTCCGCTCCGCTGACCCATTTCCCAGTTTGCTCCGCGTACAGAAGTGTCATTGGATCGCAGTACGGTGTGGTGTCGGAGAAGTTTGGAGGCGGCCAGTGGTTGGCTGGAGGAAAGTATGCTGTGCATCAACATTTTTTGGGAAAGCCGCCATGGTGTATTGGAGGACAGTGCAGCGGCGGCAGGGTCTGGTAAATGTACCATACGCATTGTGTTGGCGGCCATAAAGGAAGGAATGGCTGGGGGAGTGAGAAGTGGTTTATATGTGACATATGTAGGCTAGTATTTTCTGTGGTAATTGGAGGCAGCTGTCGTAACGGTCCCTTAGCTTTTGCTGCGACCTGTTTGCGGCAAACTCTTTTTGTGGTGAGTGGTCGCAGGTCATTTGCAGAGTGAATTGCACATGGCAAAGGTTGGGTGGGAGCACATTGGCAGTGCGCTGCGGATGGAATGCTGTAGGTGGGCACATGGAGGCATGCATGGGTGGATGAAGGTGCGGTGGGTCTGTGGAAGGATTACACTATTGGGTGCATGGTCAAAGCCTGCAGCCCGTAGGCTGTAGGGCATGCACTGAGGAGCATAGGGCTACAACATACACACCGCCGGAAGGCATGTTTCAGTCTGCATCCGGTACAGGGTGGTGCTTATATAGTGCAGTGTGTGCCGATTGGTTGCAGTAGTGTTAGTGCTGCAAACTGAATGTGGGTAGGTTGGCAGTGACAGTACTTTGTGAATGTGAGTGGGTACGCCTATAGCATGTGAATAAAAGTGTATAGGGGTGCAGGAGAGAGTGTTTTCCTTCCACATTGTGTTACCTGTTGCAATTTGTTGCTGCATAGCTACATGGTGGTGCACAGGTTGGGTAGGACTGCTGGTGGCAGTGGTGTGTATGTCGATGGTCGTAGTTGGTGAAATGGTGAAATGCATGGCAGCATTATGTTGCTGTAGGAGTGTTGAAGGCCTATGCTGTGTGCAGAATTGTTGAAGTAGGCAGATTGTTGAGAAAATGTTGTGGGTAGAGACAATACTTTGTGAATGGCTGTGGGGAGAGGTGGTGGAGGATGTGGTATGTTTGTGCATTCTGGTAAGTGCAACCTATGTTCCTGATAGGGTGTTTTATGGTGTTGGGGAGTTGGGGTGAGGTGCTGCTACCTACGTGTGGCACTGTAAGTGATTTCAATCCGGCACACATCCAAGTCAATGCCTAGCATGTAATGCACAACTGAAATCCTTATTTATTTTTGTCTAAATGTTCTTTATTCTAAACAATATACCACTCATATCACACCCCTCTCCTGGAACCCCCCCGGTCACACTGAACCAGGAATCAGGCTGGTTTGCAAAGTTAAAATATTTATTTATGTATTGACAATTTAATCACACTATGTTCTAATGGGTATACAATAATCACCAATCGGGTGATGTAACACTGAATAATCTCTTTAATACACAAGGAGTAATAGTGAGCAAAACAATTCAGCACAGAAATAATACTTTTGTATGTGTGTTCAGATCAAATAGCACTGTGGTTAGAGGTTCCCCCTGCACACCCCTCAACCCCCAATAGGTAATGTATAGAGATAGGAGGAGAGCAGGTATTCAGGAATGGCAAAATTCAAACAAAATATCAATCCCACTTTCCCCCAGCAAACACAAGAGAAAAACGGAATTGACTGTCAAGCTGTCAGAATGGCTTTTAAAGTTACCTTAGAATGGACTGGGCAAAAACACCAAATATGGTCAAAATTGCTGAAATAGTATACATTCTTATGGGAGCCACAAACACAAGCAATGATTTAATACCAAGAAACCAATTGAAATCTTAACATTCAAGTCGGAAGCAATCAAAAGTTGTTTTCCACGTGCAAGAATTTCCCTAAACGAAAATTTGTGGCAAACTTTTCACTGTGCGATAATTGCGATAACCGGGGAACCGTATGGATTTGGAATGTGGTTTTAGATGCGATTTAAAGCTGTGGATGATAGCTACAAGCAGAAGTTCAAATTTCAAGCACAGAAACTGAAGGAGTTATGGATGTTTTAGTAGAGGTTGTTTTTTTGAGATAGGCGCAAGAATGGAAACAGGAATGCACTTTTAAAATGACAAAAGGATTTCTTACACTAGAGGATAAGTATGAACAAAAGGAATACCACACAGGAACACAGCCACTTGATCAGAATGACTGCCTGCAGAGGAAACTCGCCTTCTTCAGATGAGAAAAGATCAGCGCAAAGATAGTTTTAGCAATACAGTACAGGAGGAAGATAGGAGGGATTGGATAGAGAGTTCAGCAATTCAAAAATACTCCCAACAATACAGGTTCTGAATACAAGATAGGATGGGTTTAAGATAGGGATTAACTAAGCAAGGTACATATGCTAGTGACAATTCTTTCTATAGATACTCACTAGATATGTTTTTTAAACAGAACCGTCAGGATTCTGGTCCGTCAAGATTCTGGTCAGGGAATTGGATCTGGTTTTAGGACAGACGACTGGGCACATCAGATTGGGCAGCGATCAGCAAGGCACTCTGGTCACAGCATGGCACAGGATTGGATTGGATCTGCCCTTCTTGGTTCTGATGATAATTATTTTTAGCAGGCAAGCAGTACAGCGCAGCCCGGCTGTATTTTGATGCTTCCCTTTAGATTTGTGGGGTTCTGGTTCTGGAATTTGAGGCCTAGCTGAAAATGGTTCAGCTATGCAATGGGTTTCTGCTTTGCCATGTTTCTGGAGTCTGGAGCAAGGAAGATGTAGATTTCTGCAGCAGGGTGCTCTGCCAGTATCAGGATAGTGAGTGAATTTGTCTTTCTTTTTGAGTGGTGAGCTGTCTGTATGCTATGATAAAGAGGGTGTGTGGGCTGGTTTAGCCTAAGCTCACCCCTTTGGCAGGTGATTGGATCAGAGTCTACTCTCTGCCTTGATAGGAGGAGAGAAACACAGTGTCACCTTTATGGTGTGATTTTATGAGGCTGAGAATCCACCCCTAGCCCCTTGAACACAAAATCTACTTTTGGCACCATACATATTTCCACATGTGCAACCTCTATAACAACCACATATACAGATTACATATTTTCCATGGCAGCTATTCCTCAAAACCCTGTAGCTGTGGGATCTTGTCTCTGTTTTTCACAGAATGTTGCCCTTGCCCTTTTCCTCAGGAACACAATGTCCAATTCTTAAAAAAAATTCTAAAAGTGTGCATGTTTAACATGAGCCTAAGTGTATAAAGTTTCATACTTCTAGCGGAAATACATTTTGTGTAAAATCACATTTCCTGCCATTTCTTTCCAGAACATGTCACACGATTTTGCCGCCTCTTGAAACGTGCAGCCAAAATTTAGGTTCACAAATCTGTTATTTTCATATTTTTCACAATTTTAAACAGTAAGTTATCTGTCTTTTTAAAATGTGTTCTTTGTCCTTGTTAAGCAACAAATGGTTGTTTTAGCTCTACCCCTTGGTCTCTTCCTGGAAGCGCAGGAGCCATCCCTCATGTTTGCTCTTTGCAGAGGCCATTTACGACTGTCCTCACACCTCACATTTCCTTAGCAGCAGCTGTTCATTGTTCCCTTTTTCCTCTGTAGACCAGGTTCTTTCCAAACCCTATAATTATTGCTTCGGTGTGACTATCTGCTGGGGGGGAAAGGCCTTCCCCCTCTGTGAGGAAACCTGTTATTCCAGTTTGGTAGCTTCAGCCAAGCTTATTTTAATTGTTACTTCTGTTGAATTTTCCCTTAGCATAAAACAAACTTGTGGTTTCAAATAGCAGCTAGAATTCTCATTCAGATTTTAAACCATGGGATCAAAACAATTACGAGATGGTTACTCTCAGTAACAGGCCTCTTAGATTGCAAACATTTGGTTTCAGTTTATATACATGTTTAAAGTTTAATCAGGCAGGCTCCTGACTGCTGTCATCCCAGCAGTCCTCTGCTGCACAGAGATGTTTGACTTCCACAGACAGGCCACTTTTGCTGTGGAAATCCCTTTATGCTTTCAGCTTTTCAGGACCTTGCAAGTTCACAAAGACTTCTTAAGATAAGTGAATTGTAGCACCCAGCAAGAATTTTGGATGTTTGACGGTATTTTGTACCGGCATTCTGCAGTTTCAGCAACAAAGAAAAAGGGATTTAAAGCAAGATATTGGGTTTCATTTAGCAAAGCACTTGTCATGATGCCTACCCCCGGAGCACCAGGCCAGACCCAGCACCCACAGGAGCAGGCATCACGCCCCCGGGTAAAAGCCCAGCGGCCCTTTATAGGGGCTCTGTGGACTCTGTTCTGGCGCCGTTGGCCAGGCTCATAAGGGGAAGTGTTCGGTGCACTTACCTGAAGCAGACCATGCTGCACACTCACCTGATCCAGACCATTCTGCATGAAGAACCAAGCCAAATGAGGCTTAGGAGGAACTATTTTTCTGATGGAACTATTTTGTTACTTGGGTGGGGCTGTGGAAGAATACTCACCTGCAACTTCTTCCAAAGCTATTTAAGCCACGCCCGGACAGCCACACGTGCTTCGCGTTGTTCTGCATCCCAGCAGCTGAACGCTCACCGTGTCTGCTCCTGCACCTGGACTCCAGCCACGCCCGCCTCGAACCTGGAACACCTGTAAGGGAATAAGAGAAGAGAAAGGTGAAAACCAAGAACTTATTCAACCTTCTTACCTGCATCCGGAATCTTCACGCCAGCATTCCTGAAGGAAGACTTCCATTTAAAAGCACTGCGTTGCTCGCTGCAGAGCCGTGCTTCACTCACCTGTTACCGAGACGCCGCCCGGCTCCATTGCGGCTCTCAGCACCGGTCGCCACATCTCTGCACCTAGGGGAGAGAAGAAGAGACAAAAGGTGAGCAAGGGAACACAAGAGGAAAGCCGAATTTTCAGCCATATTACTTACCGGCTTTTCTTGGTTAACCCATTCCACATCTCGGGTCGGCGCTGCATCTTTGGCAGGTACCGTACCCCGGCCCCTATGGGGAAAGGACATTTTTAGCCATATTACTTACCGGCTTTTCTTGGTGAATCATTCCACATCTCGGGTCGGCGCCGCATCTTTGGCAGGTACCGCACCCCGGCCCCTATGGGGAAAGGACAAAAGACATTACTGGGGAATTATAAAGACATTTAGAGGGGTCGCCCTCATCACTAACTCACCTGATTTTACCGCCGGCAATTTTGGAGGAATCAGAGAGGAACGAAGGGGGGAAGGGGGGAGCAAGCACACTATTCGGCAGACAGTTAATCCCCTTTCTCATCTGCAGAAGGATAATCCTACGGGCCCAACAAGCAAGATTTGGGGGTCCTGTTCAATCGGTGGTCCGAATTCTGCGCATCACGCTTGAAGAGGCCACAGCAACCCAGACCAGACCAGCGCCTCCGTGGGAGCCAGGTGAGCGTTACAGAACGCGAAGCCTTCCTACAAATTCCCACCCAGGCGCTATGGAAACTTCCGAGACTGACCAGTTGGCCCAACTACTGGGGGAATTACGGGCCGAAGTACACGCCGCTTGTCAAGAAACTAATGCTCTCAGGAGGGAAGTGATTGTAACAAAGGAAAGAGCTGATGACCTGGCTAGACAGCTTTTGCAAGGTCAAGCTGGACAAACCCCTTTACCCGGTCCCGGAGGGAACCCCGCTCCTGTGCTTTCCAGTAACCCGGTGCAGATAAATCTACCTGGAAACATGCCACTGGCCCCACCCGAACACTTTGCTGGGGACCCCAAACGATTCGCCGTATTCATGAATCAGTGTCGTTTGCATTTCCTGTGCAGACCTGGGGCCTTCCCTAATGACCAGACCAAGGTAGCCTTTGTATTGTCATATCTCAGCGGCAGTGCTGCCAATTGGTCAGTTCCACTGGTAACTCAAGATGACCCGATTCTTTGTGATTTTCAAGGATTTCAAGCAAGCATGGAAAGGTTATTTGCTCGTCACTCCCAGGGGCAGGCTCTAGATGACGAACTTCTATCTCTGCGACAGGGCAATCAAGACCTCCTTTCCTACATTGGAACCTTTAATAGACTAATTGTGGAAACTGGGTGGCCAGAAGATAAAAGAATCACGTTATTTTATCGAGGTCTACGCGGAGAACTTAAAGATGTCCTGGCCCAAGTTGTAAATCCGCCCCAAGAATGCTCCGAATATATAGACTTAGTGGTCCAATTGGATCACAGACTGCAAAACAGAAAAGCTGATCGGTCCAAGTTTGAGACCCGGGTGTTAGTCAAGACCCACGCTAACCTCAAGGGGGCTGAAGCCTCTGAGCCAATGCAAATTGGAGGAGTTAAAGGACCTTTAACGCAAAAGGAACGTGAAAGAAGACGGCAGATGCACTTATGTCTTTATTGTGGATCCTCTGGACACTTTCTACGAGATTGCCCGGCAAGGCCGCCCAGGAAGGTGGTAGGAGCCGCTGATAAAATCCATGAAACCTCTGTATCGGGAAATGACCCCGCCCGACAAGCGTAGGGGTCCGCTTGCCGAGCTTGAAAACGAACTCTCAGACCTCGCATTTCACTGTGCCAATGGTCCTCGTAGATCCGGAACAGCTTAAGCGGTTGCATGCAATAAAGGCATACATCGATAGTGGAGCTATAGGAAACTACTTGGATCGTGAATTGGTTTCCAGGATTAACCTTCCCCTGCGTCTTAAAACCAGCAAAGATGTCATCACCACAGTTGATGGAACCGAAATTGCTTCGGGACCGGTAACACATCCCACAGCTGAGGTGACACTTGTAGGTCCGGACGGCCATCGGGAGGCAGTTGTGTTTGATGTCATCAAGGCTCCACAGTTTCAGGTTATTCTCGGAATCCCTTGGTTAGAGACACATAATCCTCGAATTGATTGGCGAGCGAAGAGAATAACCTTTCCGGAGTGTGCACGAACCTGCTACCCAGAAAATCTGAAGATCAGTCTAGCATCAGTAACCTCTGTCTCCATGCAACTACCTCCGGAATACCAATACTTTCAGGACGTCTTCCAAAAGGAACAGGCCAACACGTTACCTCCTCACAGATCGTACGATTGCCAAATCGATCTGGTGCCCGGTGCACAACCCCCTTGTAGTAGGATTTATGCCCTTACTGAGCCGGAGAATCTGCATTTGAGACAATATTTAGACCAATACCTAGCCAATGGTTTCATTCGCCCGTCAAAGTCTCCGGCATCCTCGGCTTTGTTCTTCGTGCCAAAAAAAGAAGGCGACCTTAGAACATGTATCGATTACCGCGCATTGAACCAGATAACTGTTAAAAATCGTTACCCTCTGCCTTTGATCCCTGAACTCCTTGACCAGGTGAAGGACGCTTGCATATACACCAAGTTAGATCTCCGGGGGGCTTATCATCTGGTACGAGTAAAAGAAGGCGACGAATGGAAAACGGCCTTCCGTACAAAATATGGACTATTCGAATACCAGGTGATGCCTTTCGGGTTGTGCAAAGCGCCTGCTGCCTTCCAATTCTTCATGAATGATGTCCTTCGGGAACTCATCGATGTCTGTGTTGTCGTGTATATCGATGACATTCTGGTGTACTCCTCTTCGGAATCTGATCACAGAAAACATGTCAGGGCCGTCCTTGAGAAATTGCGCCAGCACAAACTGTTCGCAAAGCTGGAAAAATGCGTTTTCCATACCACCGAGGTTGAGTTTCTTGGATTCATCCTGACACCTAAAGGGGTCCGAATGGACTCACGGAAAGTGGATGCCATCCTCAAATGGCCGTCACCTAGTTCGGTGAAAGGTGTCCAAAGCATGCTTGGTTTTGCCAATTTTTATCGCAGGTTTATCCCGGAATTTTCACGGGTGGTGCAACCCATCACTGCACTCTTGCGGAAGAATAAATGTTTTGAATGGACCGAGGAAGCTGAACAGGCCTTTCAGGAATTAAAGCTAAATTTACGTCCGCACCTATTTTGAAACACCCGCGTCCTGATCTCCCATATATAGTCGAAACCGACGCATCCAGCTTAGCCATGGGAGCTGTCCTGTCTCAGAGAGACCCCGAAACCAACCAACTGCACCCCGTAGCATTTTGGTCCAGAAAGTTCTCGCCGCCGGAGATAAATTATGCAATCACCGATAAGGAATTATTAGCCATTAAGTCCGCCTTTAAGGCTTGGCAGCATTATCTTCTTGGCGCCAGGCATACCATCACCGTGATCACTGATCACCGAAATTTACAATATTTTAAAACTGCCAAGGCTCAGTCTTCACGACAGCTCCGATGGGCTTTATTCTTTGCTGAGTTCGATTTTGTAATCACCTACCGTCCCGGCTGTAAGAATGGCAAAGCGGACGCGCTATCTCGAATTGGAATGGGAGAAATGGACACAAACTCAGAACCTGTGCCGATAATTCCCGAACAAAGAATCTTGGGGATAACCACTTTACAAACCCTTGAAGACATTCAAGCACGGGTAAAACTATTCCTTGACTCTTCAGCCTTGCAAGATTGGATCAAGAGGGGATCTGCCTTTTCAATCAACAATGGCTTACCTTACTTCCAAGGACGTTTATTTTTGCCAGAAAAGGAATTGCAAGAACTGGTTATTTCCCGTCATCACGATACTCTGATGGAAGGGCATCCTGGCATTGCCAAAACAAAGGAAAAAATTAAACGACAATTCTGGTGGCCGTCCGGGCGAAAGGATATTAAATCTTTTGTGATGTCCTGTGGAGTTTGCGCCCAAAACAAAGGTCAAAAAACAAAACCCGCCGGTCTTCTTCAACCCTTAGACATTCCACCAGCACCTTGGCACACCTTGTCACTAGATTTTATCATGGACCTGCCCTCTTGTAATGGATACAATACTATTCTGGTTGTGGTGGATTTATTTTCCAAGATGGCCCATTTTATTCCGTTGAAAGGATTACCTTCAGCTTTTGTTCTTGCAAAGGAATTCCTAGAAAATATCATCCGTCTGCATGGATTCCCGTCCATACTAATCTCCGATCGGGGAAGCCAGTTTATTTCTCATTTTTGGAAAAAGTGTTGTCAACTGGCACAAATGGACGTAAGACTCTCAACCAGCCACCACCCACAGACCGATGGTCAAACGGAGAGAACGAACCAGACCCTTTAACAATATCTACGGTGTATGTTGCACCAATCGGAGGGTAATTGGAAAGATATTTTATGGGTGGCTGAATATGCATACAATAACTCAATACACTCTGGAACTGGTCAGAGCCCCTTTTATACCCTATATGGACATCACCCTCGTACTTCAGACTTGGACTCACCTTTGAGCCTCGAAATGCCCGCAGTGGACCATTTGCATTCTACGATTACTCAAGCCTTCAAGGATGCTACTGCACACTTACAACATGCAAAAGGGAAATACAAAAAGAATGCGGATCTGCATCGAAAGGAGGCGCCTCCATACCAAATAGGGGATCAAGTATGGTTGGCTACCAAACACTTATCGCTCAAGGGACCTCAGACTTTTAATCCAAGGTATTTAGGCCCTTACTCGATCAAAGCTATAATTAACCCAGTGGCAGTCAAGCTAGATCTACCAGCTAACATGCAGATTCATCCCGTTTTTCATGTGTCGCTTTTGAAACCAGTGCAACCAGGAACCAGATTAATAAAGCCACCAGAACCAGTCCAGATAGATGGGGAGCCTGAATTCGAGGTGAAGAACATTTTGGACTCTAAGATCTCAAAATCAAAACTTTTCTATCTAATTGATTGGAAGGGGTACGGGCCTCAGGAAAGATCTTGGGAACCCAGCGACTACGTACATGCACCTCGGCTAGTAAAAAGGTTCCATCGGAATTTCCCGAACAAACCAAAACCTCCTGGGGAAAAGACCTTGGGAGGGGCCTTGGGGGGGAGTGCTGTCATGATGCCTACCCCCGGAGCGCCAGGCCCAGCACTCACGGGAGCAGGCATCACGCCCCCGGGTAAAAGCCCAGCGGCCCTTTATAGGGGCTCTTTGGACTCTGTCCTGGCGCCAGGCTCATGTTGGACATCAGTCCTGGCGCCATAAGCGCCAGGCTCATAAGGGGAAGTGTTTGGTGCACTTACCTGAAGCAGACCATGCTGCACACTCACCTGATGCAGATCATGCTGCACACTCACCTGATGCAGACCATGCTGCATGAAGAACCAAGCCAAATGAGGCTTAGGAGGAACTATTTTTCTGATGGGACTATTTTGTTACTTGGGTGGGGCTGTGGAAGTATACTCACCTGGAACTTCTTCCAAAGCTATTTAAGCCACGCCCGGACAGCCACACGTGCTTCGCGTTGTTCTGCATCCCAGCAGCTGAAGGCTCACAGTGTCTGCTCCTGCACCTGGACTCCAGCCACGCCTGCCTCGAACCTGGAACACCTGTAAGGGAATAAGAGAAGAGAAAGGTGAAAACCAAGAACTTATTCAACCTTCTTACCTGCATCCGGAATCTTCACGCCAGCATTCCTGAAGGAAGACTTCCATTTAAAAGCACCGCGTTGCTCGCTGCAGCGCCGCGCTTCACTCACCTGTTCCCGAGACGCCGCCCGGCTCCATCGCGGCTCTCAGCACCGGTCGCCACATCTCTGCACCTAGGGCAGAGAAGAAGAGACAAAAGGTGAGCAAGGGAACACAAGAGGAAAGCTGAATTTTCAGCCATATTACTTACCGGCTTTTCTTGGTGAACCCATTCCACATGTCGGGTCGGCGCCGCATCTTTGGCAGGTACCGCACCCCGGCCCCTATGGGGAAAGGACAAAAGACATTACTGGGGAATTATAAAGACATTTAGAGGGGTCGCCCTCATCACTAACTCACCTGATTTTACCGCCGGCAATTTTGGAGGAATCAGAGAGGAACGAAGGGGGGAAAGGGGGAGCAAGCACACTATTCGGCAGACAGTTAATCCCCTTTCTCATCTGCAGAAGGATAATCCTACGGGCCCGACAAGCAAGATTTGGGGGTCCTGTTCAATCGGTGGTCCGAATTCTGCGCATCACGCTTGAAGAGGCCACAGCAACCCAGACCAGACCAGCGTCTCCATGGGAGCCAGGTGAGCGTTACAGCACTGCTTTTTCCTTCTGTACTCCATTTTCACTTGTGGAGCCCAGTGACATATTCCAGGAGCGAGAGCTCTGTTCCACCACTGACAACATGCATTACAGATTGGGCAACCATCTTTTTGTGCTTTGCAAAGCGCAATTTTCAGAGGTTTTGGCGCGCACGAGGGTTTTGCAGCCATTTTGATGTTTCTGGCACCATCATAACACAGTGATGCCACATAGCAGAGCATAAGTGGGTCAAAACATCCCACAGAGCCCCCCCTCCTGACTTGAGGTTGACCGCCCGTCAAGGGGAAGTCGGGAGATTGGGATGTTCTTTCTTTGGTCCAGGTGGAGAAAGTCATCTGCTTCTCCCATCAGTACTGGATCGACATGCTCTCCTCGCCGGTTCTGGATGGGAGCATGGAGCGATACTCCGGGCTCCTTGGGTCTTTCCTCCCGGTCCCCGAGTGGTCCTCCTTGGTAATTAGAAATTCTTGGTTCCAATGCTATGAGACAGAACAGAGCATGGTTATGGACATCTCCCCAGTACTACTCATGCAATGGGGCAGATGCATACATTGAATAAAATTTACAATATTCCCCGTCTGTATTTACTAATGGTTTTAACTAATTCTTCTAGGTTGCCAGAATATCCCCCTCTGGGTTTCCGGTTGGCTCTTCTATTTGCCGCAAAGTATGCATGGGATGGCAACTCTTCAGCTGGTTTATGTGGACCCACTTGTCTTCCTCTTCTGCCAAACTGCCCTTGGTGATGCAGATTTTGTAGGCAACTGGTGAGATTCTGTCTACAATTTCAAAAGGACCCCTCCAAGTTGGGAGGAGTTTGCGCTGTTTGGCTTTGTTCCTTTGGGAATTGTACAAGTAGACCCGGTCTCCTACTTGGTATTCTTTTTTAGTTGTCTTAAGGTCATAGTGGGTCTTCATACTGTCTGCAGATCTTTCTAGATTACGCTGGGCATAGGCAAAAGCCTGTTGAAGGTGTTTTCTCAGATTCTCAACATACTCATCAGTTGTGGAGGCATTTATCAAGGTCTGCTCTTGGGTTCTGTAGAGCAGATGCTGGGGAAGCACCATCCTTCGTCCAATTATCAGCTCAAATGGAGACATTTTTGTTGCAGAAGAAGGGGTAGATTTGATGGTCATCAGGACAAGGGGTAATCGAATGTCCCAACTTGGCCCAGACCCTGCCACAGACTTTTTTTCATATGCTCACAATGGTTTTGTTGCATCTCTCAACTCCATCACTAGAGGCTAGCCGGTAGGCAATGTGTAGTTTCCTTTTGACCGCAAGTATCTCCCACATCTTTGTCATCACTTTGCTAGTGACGTGACTGCCTTGGTCTGACTCAATCCTTTGGGGTAGTCCAAAACGCGAGAAGATGTGATTGATCATGAGGGCAGCTGCTGTTTCTGCCTTGCAATTTGGGGCTGGGAGACATTCCACCCATTTAGTGAACAAGCAGGTTACGGTCAACATGTACTTGTTCCCCCTAGAGGAGCGAATCACGGGTCCGATAAAATCGACTTGCAAATCTGACAAAGGCAGTGTCATCCCCCTCGTGTGGAGGGGAGCACGGTGTGTGAGTGATGTTGGCTGAAATTGTGCACACACAGACACCCCTTCAAGTATTGGTCGAGGTCCTGCCCCATGTGTGGCCAGTATGCAACCTCTCACAAGATTTCTAGTGTCGTATGAAACCCCCAATGACCGGCTATCGCTACATCATGGGCGTGACTTAGCATCAGGCTTCGGAAGGAGGTGGGGACCACCCACTGGTCATGGCCAGCTATGGATCCTCACCAACAAACCGTCTTGGATTCTGAACATTTTTGGACAATTCATCAACACTCTGAGGTCCTCTTTCCCTATGTAATCGGTATCCGTCAGGGGAAAGTTCTCACGGTCCTCAATGTGTTGATAAAACGTACCAATTATTGGATCCCCTTTTTGAGCCGTAATGAAATAAGCATCTGGGGTCTCCTTACTCCATTGTGCAGTTGAGAGTTAATTGTGAGCATTTGTCTGGGACCTGGTGATAACAGTGACCTGGATTTCCCCCAACAGGGACACGATCTCAAGTAGATCCCCTTGGATGGCTCTGGTTTTGGCCAACTGATCAGCTAGATCATTTCCAGTTTTGGCTGGTCCCTCTACTTTAGAACGACCCTTGATCTTTTTCCAGTAGATGGTCATCCCATTCAAGGTGACCAGATCATCAATATTTTGTATCAATTTTCCATGTTTCAATGGTTTGTTATTAGCACATAGCATGCCTCTGGTTTTCCAGTTAACCAGGTGCTCCATGAACCCGTTCCGTACATAATCTGAATAAGTGATTATGACCAGTTTGTGGAGTTGGTGTTGGACAGAAGTGAGGATGGCTTGATGCACAGCCATCAGCTCTGCCACTTCACTACTTCGGGGACCGATTTTGCACCCAGCAGAGGGTTCTGAAGCATCATTCACCCATGCATTTCCTGCGCCGGCCACAAGTGCCTTTTCCCCGTTGTTGTCAACATGGTAGGAGCACCCATCCACATAGACAGTGGGCATTCCCTCACACTGGTCTTCTTCATAGACTTTGTGTGGGGTATTAAGGTATGCCTCCATGTTGTCCTTGATTTTAAGACTTCCGTCCTCGAGACAGTTTTCTCTGGCACAATCATGCAAGTCAGCCAGACCTTGCGCGAGGGGACACTTCTTGTTTTGGCCATATCTGACCTCCACAGGAAAGCCTTGCATTGACAAAATCTAGGAAGTAATTTGGGAATTACTCACATTTCCGGCCCGGATTCTGTCACTTTGAAGATATTGCAAAGGATGGTGTGGAGTCTCCACTATGATGTGTTCCCCCTGGATAACCGGGTGGTAATTCTTCAATGCCCACACCGTTGCCAGGAGTGCCTTCTCACAATCGTTGAATTTTTCCTCCACAGAGGATAAAGTCTTACTTGCATAGGAGATTACTTTATTGACCTTGTCATGCTTTTGATACAATACTGCAGTCAAGCATGTATTTGAGAACCCTGTCTCCAAGAAGAACTCCTTTTTTTTGACAGGGTAAGCTAGGCAAGACGCTTGTCAGAGGTTTATTTTGAGTTGTCTTACTGCCTCGACTTGTTCTGGACACCACTCCCACTTGATCCCCCCTTCAACAGATGGATCAGGGGTCTTGTGATCTCTGCGTAATCCTAAATGAACTTTCTGCTGTAATTAGTCAGTCCAAGGAGGCTCCTTAGTTCCCGCAGAGTTGTGGGGTCTTTTATGCTCTGGCGGGCTTCTACTTTCTTTTCCTGGGGACAGAGACCCTGAGGAGTTATCTCATGCCCCAAGAAATTGACACAGGTTCTGCACCACTGTGCCTTTCGGAATGAGAGTTTTGTTCCGGCAGCCCTCAACTGTGTCAGGACATAACGGATCACCGCTATGTGTTCCTCCACAGTTGAGATTTTGACTAGAACATCATCTACATAGGCCAGGTTACCCCCTTTCACCCAGGTCGCTCATGGCCTTATGTAGACAGATGTTAAATTCATTGCCGGAGTTGATGTATCCGAAGGGAGTCCGGGTCCAAGTGTACTGCTGCCCCCTGAAGGTAAAGGCCAGCTTGTATGGGTCCTCCCTACTAACAGGTACAGTCCAGTACCCATTGGTCAGGTCAATGGTAGTGAATACCTTTGACCCCCTGGATCTGGGCCAGTCCTTGGTCTATGTAGGGAAGAGGCCATCAGGAAGTATGGACCTGTTTGTTGAGCTCCCTTAGGTCAGCACAGAGTCTCCACTGGCCATTTGGTTTCAAAATCCCTAGCACCAGATTATTGAAGGTGCTGTGGACTGGACGAATCATCCCACGGGACTCAAGGTTCTTAATGATTTCAGTAAGGGACTCCATTGATGCGAGAGGAAAGTGATATTGCTTCACAAACACTGGAGTCATTCCAGGGTCAGTGGAAATTGTTGCTGTGTGGATGTCGGTGCGACCACAGTCATATGAGTCAACTGCAAAGAGATCTTGAAAATCTAAGAAAACTTGTTCCAATTTTTGCTATTTCTCCAGAGTCTCACAGGCATCAATTAGGTTGACTTTCTCTTCAACTATCTGCCTGAAGCCTGGAAAGACTTCTGGTTTGGCTATCTCAGCAGCCTCCTCCAGCTGGGTGGAGAAGTCCCTGGTCAAAGTGTTGATTTGGACTGATGGCTTCAGGTGGGGAAGGCAGTCCTTGTGGACTTGAAAGATCACCTCATCCCTCCTGAAGTCACAGGTCACATCTTCCTTACCATAAGGGCAGGAAGAGTACACCAGGAAATTCCCTCCATGCCGGGTGAAGATCCTGTCTGCTGATGTGTCATTGTCGCTATCACTGTCAAAACAGTCCTTGGGGATTGGTCCTAACAGTATTTTACCTAAATCTATGGAACAATGTCGGTCATCAACCGCCATTCCAATAATGGTGCCTGCGCCCAGAGTGATACTCTTTAGGTCGCTGTTATCCACCTCTATTGGAATGGTGTCGTGTTCTATGTTGACTAGTGGTGTTGGGTTTACCCCCAACCCTTGCTGTTGAAATTGAGCATTAAGATGGACATAGGCGTCAGCATTTTTCAGTTTCTGTACTCTTTTAATTTTTACTTTCAGTGAGAATTGTTGGGTCCATTCTGGGATGGTGACCGCCTCTCCAATCTGAATTTCAACTGCATATTGCAGCAGTTGAGCTGACCGAAATGCTTTCTCTGGGTCATCAAAGTCCATGGGATTACCCGCTAATCGGGACCAAGCTTTGAAGTTTATTAGGTCCAAACTAATGGCAAAGCGATTGAGAATGTCACTGCCTATGTAAAATGCAGCAGGTACATCTCGCACGACCCAACAATTATGGACTATGCTCTTGTTGCCTATGGAAATTTTGAGCATACACCTGCTAGGCAGGAGATGTTTGGAATTGGGTGTTTCCAGGTCCATTTCCCATTTGTCTAACAGTTTAAATGTGGGAATGGCTGGATCTTTTGGGAGTTTGCGGAACATGGCCTCGCTGATGAAGCTCTTACCGTTCTTCACACATACTCGGACGAGAACAGAGTTCTTCCCCGCATTTAAGTGAATAGGGATGAACAACTGCTCTTCAATTTTCTGAATATCAGCCAAGCATAGCGCTGATTTCTCATCATTTTGGACTATAGGAATGGGATTTTCTGATTGTGAATTTGTATAGAATTTCAGAGCGTTTCCTTCCAGTGTGGAATGCCACCTTAAACTGGAAGTAAGGTTGATTTTCAGAAATAGAGAGGACTCCCCATCACCCGTTTGTTGTCCTACTGCAATTACTGTCACGTCTGGGATTTGATTATTCTGGAAGTGGAAATCAATTTGGTCAGGTTTTTGTTCAACCATGTGGCATGTGCCATTTAAACTAACATGGTTGACACTCTGTTTCAATTTTATTGGCCGGTTAGTCTGGGTCCAGAGGACCTTGTTTACACAATCGTCGAGGTGAGACAATCTATGCAGGATGTCATTCCCTAGTAAACATGGTGTGCCCTCTGGAGTCACAACTATGACCGGGTGCTTCACCTTGTGTCGCCCAATTTTAATGTCTAAATTCGCAGTCCACCTTGACAGGAATTTCCTTCCCGTCGAAGTTCTGAAGTTGTCCAGGAAGAGGGGTGAGAGAAATTTGGTACTTCTCCCCCCTTCCCGAATTCAGCTGATCAAAGGCCCTTTTTGACAGAAGGGTAGTTTGGGATCCAGTGTCCACCAGTGTCAAAATTGTACATTGCCCCTGTATTTGGACCGAGGCATAAAATCTTTCCTCCTTTTCCTCAAGGGGGCAAAGATCATGCACATTTTTGGCCAACTGGTGGGTTAATTTGCTTGCTTTGGATACCAACAGAGAGGTGTTTTAGGCAGGATTCTGTTGGGATCTTGGGAACCTGTAAGAAAAAGGTGTCAGCTAAATATGGGGGAAGTTTTGGGTTCACCTGGTGCTGATTCTGGGCTGCCCCCCCTTTTTGGAGGCAGTCACCAGAATGGGTTTGAACAAGGGGATTTTCGTGCTGGTCATTCTGGGGTTTGATGATGGGCAGTTTTAACTCGGTCCCCACATCTACCCAGTCTGGATTGGGATCCTTTGGGACCCATTTTTCTTTGGGAGGAGTTCCCCCATCCCTGAAGGAGAAGATCATTTTCCCAGAATCCTCTGAGGACCCCTCTCCTTCAAACTGGAAGATTTCCAACTCCTCCACAAAATGGGCCTTTTTAGGCTCTTTATTTCTCCTCCCCACCCTCTGCTCCTTGGGTTGCAGACTTTTGGGGGCAGGAGATTTTGGTTCCGGTTCCTGGGTTTCCAGGGGCTTTTCACAAGTGGGGAAGGGAGCTTCCTCCAAGGCTTTACACCCCCCTTCCCCTTGTGCCTCCTCCCTGGGAACTAGTGGGTTGTCGGGGTTCTTCCCCCATCATTGTTCTGGAGCACCAGACCCTGGATTCGAGTAATTCTGAGCCGCCATGCTCATCTGAGGGTTCTGTTGAGCCCTCAGCATGCGACCCAGATCCTGTGCCATGTTCTGGATCTGGCGCTCTAGTTGGGACACCCGCTCTGGCTGGTACGGGGTCCTCAGGTCTACCCTGGGTTGATCCCGGGAAGGGTAACTATCCCTTCTCGCATAATACCACTGGTTAGGATAGTTTGGTTAACCCTCCACCCTTGGCCTCCCCTCTGCCGGATTGGGCTGTCTGGGCTCAGGAAAGTGGGGAAAGAAAAAAGGGTTGTTTTCGGGGTTGAAGTTTGGCGGGTACCGGGGAAAGAAATTTGGTCCGGCATTTGGGGGATTACTGCCCTCCTGGGAAAAGTGAGGAGGGAAGTTTCCTGGGTTTCCAGCTGTCTGGTTGGACCCGCCCCCCCCCCTTGGGCTGGAGAAGTCCACACATAGCCCAGGATGGGTCTATTTCCCTTGTCGCGTGGGCTGATGTAGTCAGGGGAGTTAGGGGTCCCATTTGTGGGGTTACCTCCCTGGCTCCCTGTTTAGGATTGGCCCGAGGGCCTTCTGGGTTTGGGGTTGGTCGGATTCTGTGCGGGAAGATTTTTAGGCCCCCCATCTCCAGATCTAAAATGGGGGCAACCTTCACCTCTGCCACCTTAGCAGCAGCAGGGGGTGTTGGTTGGTTTGGGGCTTTTGCTCATATTTTTACTTTCCAGCGACTTCTGTACCTCATAGATGCACGTTGCTTGTTCAGTGACCCACTCTAGTGATGTTTTCTCATGAAAGTCCCTCACTAGCTGGGTCATAATGATTTTAGGGAGTGCATGAAGAAGGTGTTCACAAATTCCTTACTGTCAGTGCGCACCCTTCTAGTGGTCTGCGCAAAGGCACGTTTCAATTCCTAAATAAATTCTTGTGGGGCCCGGTCTTGCCCACATTGTAAGTTGTATGCTGTCTTGCGGGCCTCTTGAGGGTTCCTATGAATGGAAAAATGTTTCAGGATGGCCGCCCTATAGGTGGACCATCTGGAATGGTTCTGATCCTCCAGCCCTGCAAAGAAGCTGGAGTACTCAGAGGAAAATGTCCACTTTACATATTGAATACAGCTTTGGCTGTCCTTCAGGTGGAAAGTCTTCATCATCTGCTCAAATAATTCAAGGTGCTCCCAAACCAAATATTTGGCATTTTTGTGGTAGGGCGTGATGACGCTCCTAATAGCTTTTATTTGCTTCAGGGGATCCTTGAGTAAAGCCCTCTTAACTTTGTTAGCCTTTTTAGTTCTCGTCACCCTGGTCCACTCATCCTCTGACTCAGAAGCACTGCTACCAGAGGTGACTGTCTGGTCTTCTAGACTCTCCCGGATTCTGCAAGATTGGGAATGGCTGGCAGACTGTGGGGGCCTAGTCTCAAGGGACCTGTGGTGCTCAGAAGAGTCTTCTGATTCTCCCTTGCTCACAGGATTGGTTGAGCACCCCCCCCCCCCCACTGTCCTAGCTGGGAAGAGGTTTTTAGCATGCTTTTAGTGGGCCTAGTCTCATGGAATTCCCCACCAAATGTTTCTGCCTGATCTCTTGGTAGGTTATATTTCTGAGGATCCATTTCTCTGATTCTCCCCTCACTGGAGTCTCCCTGATCAGAGAAGATGGCCCTAGCACTTGGGAACCTGTACAAAGATGCCCACCCATCCATTTCTGGGAGGCGCTGACCTATTAGCCCCATATTTCCCATTGGGTTGAAGTCTACCATCCCCATGGCCCTTGGCTCATGTGAGCCAGTGGACAAGGGGGTGGCAGTCTATGGAATTGAAGGGATTAAAGTCTATGGTGCAAGGGTTCCTGAGGTTATGCTCAGGGGTTTCCCTCTCCCATCTGACCTCATCTCTCTCAGCCCCTACTCCCTGATGGCATGCAAGAATCGGACCCTTTTGTTCTTCTATTAAGGCCTTACTGGTCTCTATTAGTTGTTCCTGCATGGCTATCTGTCTATGGAGCCTGTCATTCTTTTCACAGAGAGCCTCATTGTCTCTCTGTGCTTCCTGTCTGCTTTGGGAGTATTTGGCCAATTTTTGCTGTAGGAGGCTCATCACCTGAGTCTGATCCTTACTAGTCTGGTTATTCTTTGGCAGAGCATCTTCCACCCTCCTAGTGTGCTCTAACAGCTTTTCATAGTCCATTTTGAGTTCACCCAGTCCCTGAAGGGCCGGGTGATTTTCTTTCACCTTGGTTTTTAAATGGCTGACTTCCTGGCCTAAGGCATCCCTTTCCTGAATTAGAGTACCCCTCTGTGCAGCCAGGTCGTCCCTTTGTTTTCTAATGGCACATCATTTCTGGTGCTCCTCAACAAAATCTGTTTAAGTGTGGAGATCCTTCACTATTAATTTATTATTTTCCTCCTTAATTTCATCAAACTGATTTTCTAGGGCAACTATCTGCCCTGCGCAGACTCTATTATAACTTAACTGCTGCTCCAGCTTTTGTTGGCTCTGTTGTAGAGAATCCAACCTTTCTTGACACTCTTTTTCCAGTGTCAGTAGTTTGGTATCTTGCTCTACCTTCTCTTGCTGCAGGAGATCCAGATATTCCTTTACTTTTGTCAGGCACTGTCTGGTTTCTCTCTCTGATTCTTGGCTCTTTTGTAGCCTTTGCTCTGCAGAGTCCAAATCAGTTTGGGTTTTCTCTAGGAATTGTACTTGCCTCTTTGCCAGATCTAGGTTTTAAGCATATTTTTCCTGTATTACTCCAATGTGGAGGTATAGGTAAGCCGCTATTTTGGCAATTTTACATTGCTCTTCTTTTACTTTTGGGGCCATATACAATTCACTAAGTGCCTGGTGTAATGGACCCTGGTCCTGCCATGTATCTAATTCTATGGCAGTGATTTGTTGTTTGATTTCCTGCAGCCAGACATTCTCATCCTGCTCTACACATTCATCCCTGACAAACAATTTGTGCAGTGGGTGTTCTTTTGCCATATTGATTTCCACTGGGGTCGCTATTCCGGAAATATTAATTTCCTTCTTATCTTATCTCAGGGTTATTTTACTTTTGCAAAACAGGCCCAACTCCTTTGAGTAATTCTATTGAAGGGTGTTTTCACAGTGTAGTATAGTATGGTAGTCCAACAAGGTGTATGTACCCCATTAGTTAGCACGCTGTGTTAGACTGTCACAAGTGGTATGTCTAATTCAGGATCTTGTGACGAGCTCCCAAGCTGTAAGTGATTTCAATCCGGCAAACATCCAAGTCAACGCCTAGCATGTAATGCACAACTGAAATCCTTATTTATTTTTGTCTAAATGTTCTTTATTCTGAACGATATACCACTCATATCACACCCCTCTCCTGGAACCCTCCCCCACCCCTGCCCGGTCACACTGAACCAGGAATCAGGCTGGTTTGCAAAGTTAAATATGTATTTATGTATTGACAATTTAATCATAATATGTTCTATTGGGTATACAATAATCACCAATGGGGTGATGTAACACTGAATAATCTCTTTAATACACAAGGAGTAATAGTGAGCAAAACAATTCAGCACAGAAATAATACTTTGTGTGTGTGTTCAGATCAAATAGCAGTGTGGTTAGAGGTTCCCCCTGTACACCCCTCAACCCCCAATAGGTAATGTAAAGAGATAGGAGAGAGCAGGTATTCAGGAATGGCAAAATTCAAACAAAATATCAATCCCACTTTCCCCCAGCAAACACAAGGGAAAAACGGAATTGACTGTCAAGCTGTCAGAATGGCTTTTAAAGTTATCTTAGAATGGACTGGGCAAAAACACCAAATATGGTCAAAATTGCTGAAATAGTATAATGTCTTATGGGAGCCGCTTTGGGATAGTTGCACACAAACACAAGCAATGATTTAATACCAAGAAACCACTTGAAATCTTAACATTAAGTCGGAAGCAATGAAAAGCTCTTTTACACGTGTAAGAATTACGTGAGAACCGTATGGATTTTGTTTCTAGCACAAAAACGTAGGGATTTATGGACGTTTTAGTAGAGGTCGTTTTTTCGAGACTTTTAAAATGACAAAAGGATTTCTTACACTAGAGGATGACTGTGAACAAAACGAATACCACGCAGTAACACAGCCACTTGATCAGAATGACTGCCTGCAGAGGAAACTCGCCTTCTTCAGATGAGAAAAGATCAACGCAAAGATAGTTTTAGCAATACCAGTATAGGAGAAAGATAGGAGGGATTGGATAGAGAATTCCGACAATTCAAAAGTACTCCTAACAATACGGGTTCTAAATACAAGATAGGATGGGTTTAAGATAGGGATTAACTAAGCAAGGTACATATGCTAGTGACACAGTTCTTTCTATAGATACGCACTAGATATGTTTTTAAACGGAACCGTCAGGATTCTGGTCAGTCAAGATTCTGGTCAGGGAATTGGATCTGCTTTTAGGACAGATGGCTGGGCACATCGGATTGGGCAGCAATCAGCAAGGCACTCTGGTCACAGCACGGCACAGGATTGGATTGGATTGGATTGGATCTGCAAGGCACTCTGGTCACAGCACGGCACAGGACGGGAATGGAGCTGCCCTTCTTGGTTCTGATGATAATTATTTTCAGCAGGCAAGCAGTACAGTGCAGCCCGGCTGTATTTTGATGCTTACCCTTAGGTTTGTGGGATTCTGGTTCTGGAATTTGAGGCCTAGCTGAAAATGGTTCAGCTATGCAATGGGTTTCTGCTTTGCCAAGTTTCTGGAGTCTGGAGCAAGGAAGATGGAGAGTTCTGCAGCAGGGTGCTCCGCCAGTGTCAGGATAGTGAGTGAATCTGTCTTTCTTTTTGAGTGGTGAGCTGTCTCTATTTAAGCTATGATAAAGGGGGTGTGTGGGCTGGTTTAGCCTAAGCTCGCCCCTTTGGCAGGTGATTGGATCAGAGTCCACTCTCTGCCTTGACAGGAGGAGACAGAGTGTCACCATTATGGTGTGATTGTATGAGACTGATAATCCACCCCTAGTCCCTTGAACACAAAATCTACTTTTGGCACCATACATATTTCCACATGTGCAACCTCTATAACAATCACATATACAGATTACATATTTTCCATGGCAGCTATTCCTCAAAACCCCGTAGCTGTGGGATCTTGTCTCTGCTTTTCACAGAATTCTGACCTTTTCCTCAGGAACACAATATCCAATTCTTAAACAAATTTCTACAAGTGTGCGCGTTTAACATGGGCATAAGTGTATAAAGTTTCATACTTTTAGCGGAAATACATTTTGTGTAAAATCACATTTCCTGCCATTTCTTTCCAGAACATGCCACAAGATTTTGCCAGCTCTTGAAACGTGCAGCCAAAATTTAGATTCACAAATCTGTTATTTTCATATTTTTCACAATTTTAAACAGTAAGCTATCCGTCTTTTTAAAATGTGTTCTTTGTCCTTGTTAAGCAACAAATGGTTGTTTTAGCTCCACCCCTTGGTCTCTCCCTGGAAGCCCAGGAACCATCCCCCATGTTTGCTCCTTGCAGAGGCCATTTACGACTGTCCTCACACCTCGCATTTCCTTAGCAGCAGCTCTTCATTGTTCCCTTTTTCCTCTGTAGACCAGGTTCTTTCCAAACCCTATAGTTATCGCTTTGGTGTGATTTCCTGCTGGGGGGAAAGACCTTCCCTCTGTGAGGAAACCTGTTATTCCAGTTTGGTAGCTTCAGCCTAGCTTATTTTAATTGTTACTTCTGTTGAATTTTCCCTTAGCATAAAACGAACTTGTGGTTTCAAATAGCAGCTAGAATTCTCATTCCAGATTTTAAACCATGGGATCAACACAATTACAAGATGGTTACTCTCAGTAACTGGCCTCTTAGATTGCAAACATTTGGTTTCAGTTTATATACATGTTTAAAGTTTAATCAGACAGGCTCCTGACAGCTGTCATCCCAGCAGTCCTCTGCTGCCCAAAGATTTTTGACATCCACACGACAGGCCACTTTTGCTTTGGAAATCCCTTTATGCTTTCAGCTTTTCAGGACCTTGCAAGTTCATAATGATTTCTTAAACTAAGTGAATTGTAGCACCCAGCAAGAATTTTGGATGTTTGAGGGTATTTTGTACCAGCATTCTGCAGTTTCAGCAACAAAGAAAAAGGGATTTAAAGCAAGATTTTGGTTTTCATTTAGAAAAGCACTGCTTTTTCCTTTTGTACTCCATTTTCACTTGTTGTGGAGCCCAGTGTCATATTCCAGGAGTGAGAGCTCTGTTGCACCACTGACAGCATGCATGGCAGATTGGGCAACCATCTTTTTGTGCTTTGCAAAGCGCGATTTTCAGAGGTTTTGGTGCGCACAAGGGTTTTGCAGCCATTTTGATGTTTAGGGCACCATCATAACACAGTGATGCCGCATAGCAGAGCAAAAGTGGGTCAAAACATCCCACAGCAGGTTTGTGCAAAATGGTAGCTTCCCACATGGCCATTATTTTAACTGTTGCCATGTGTTGCTGCGTAGCACCATGGCGGTGTACGGGTTGGGTAGGAGTGTTGGTGGCAGTGGCGTCTATGTGGATTGTCGAAGATGCTGATATGGAGACATGCATGGTGGCATTACGTTGCCGTGAGTGTGTTCAAGACCTTGACTATTGGATGCATGGCCGAAGGCCGTAGGCCATGCATTCAAGAGCCTAGGCCTTGAGGACATGCATGCCAGTAATGCATTTTTCAATGTGCATCAGTTAGAGGGTGGTGACATGTAAGGAATGGGTGTAGAGCTCTTTTAAGCTGTTATAGGCCACTGTTGCAAATAGATTGTGGGTAGGTTGGCAGTGGCACAATACTTTGTGAATGGTAGTGGGTACGCCCATAGTATGTGATTCAAAGTGCTTAGGGATGCAGGAGAGAGTGTCTTGTTTGTACATTATGGTAACTGTTGCAATTTGATACTGCATACCTCCATGGCGGTGCTCTGTGGTTGGAGATGATGCAGTGAAAGGTCACGCTGTGTGGGTACTGGGTGCAATGGTTGTATACTGTCAGTATGTTACAGGGTATGGTTGAAGGGCAGCTTATATGTGCTTGGATAGTGTGCTGTGTGTGCTGTGTGCACAATGCTTGCAGCATGGGCAATGTTCTAAACATGTTGTGTTTACGTTGCCAGTGAAACAATCCTTTGTGAGTGGAAGTGGGTAAGAGAATAGTATGTAAATGAAAGGGCGTAGGGGTGCCGGAGACAGTGTAATGTTTATACATGATGGTAACAGTTATACGTAATGATGTGTATGTCCATTGCAGTGTCGAGGTTGATTAGGAGTGCTGGTGCCAGTGGTGCATATGTGCATAGTGGTAGTTGGCGACATGCTGACATGTATTGTTCAATTACGGTGGGGGGAATGGGTGCAAGGAACAGACCCACTGGAGCAATGCAGGTTTGGCAGGTTATGCAGCACAGGGTGGTGATCTTTGGAGAATGCGTGTGGAGCACATTGTCGACGTGCTACAGCAGGACAAGTGAGTTGCAAAGCGTGTGTTGTGCATTCTATGGTTGTGGTGATATTTGGAACATGCCACAGTATTTGGTGTGCGGCAGGAGATGGTGCAGTGAGAAGTTGGGTAGTGTGGCCACAGGGTGCAGTGCATACGTAATGTGAGTATGCAAGTGGGTATGGTTGAAGGGCAGCTTATATGTGGTTGGTTATTCTGCTGTGTGCACATTTATTGAAGTAGGCCCAATGTTGTGAAGGTGGTGTAAATAGGTTGCTAGTGACACAATAGCGTGTGAATGGTAGTGCGTAGCGGTGGTGCAGGCTGCGCTATGCTTGTGGCTTCTGCTAAGTGTGACATGTTTTCGTGAATGGGTGTTTTATGGTTTGGAGAGATGGGTAGAACTGAAGCTACATATGTAACGTTTGTGTATAATGTTAGGTGCCCACATTGTCGCTTGCTTCAATGTGTAGTGTTGCGGTGGGTGTGGAAAGGGTTGCAATGTTGTGTGCATACCTAAATGTGTGCTGGGTGCGTATGAGGATGTTTGTGGATGCTGCAATAGCTCCTTCTTTAGAAGAAATATCTGGTGGAGGGGCTTTGCAATCAAACGGAACCCGTACTGAGAGTGTTTAACGGTTAAAAAAAAGGAGTGGTGTATAGAAATGACAGTGTGCCATGCAGAGGTTTTGTATGCGATTGGTGCATGCGTGTTTTGAAATGTGACAGCACCCAATTTGGGCACTGCTGCAAAAAGTGACTGTGCAAAGGGAAGAAGTATTGTCAGGGCTTTAGTGGGCCATGGACCTCACTGTAGATGGGAAAGCGCACGTGCACATCCTCCCATTATGAGCAGGGTGGAAATGGAATTGTGGCAAATAGGTAATTAGGAGTTTAGGGCGTGGTTCATAGGAAGGGGCGTTACCATTTTTTTCGCAATACTGTGTTGTGAGTGTGGTCGAGATGGAGAGACGCACAGTGCTTATCGTCGGTGATACCTTTGTGCGCCATCTGCACAGGTGTTGTGTGCAAAGAGGCGTTGCTGGTAATTTTGTGTTGGAAGGACTGGACGCTTTCTGGGCCTGTCAGGGTGACTACAGTTTTGGTGGGATGGTTGGCCTTTGCAGATATGTGGCGTCCGTCATGAACGTGGACTGTGTCGTGGTGCACTATGGAAATGCACATTTGGGTTACATGTCGTGTGGACGATTAATCCGTCTACTGATGAGGTTGCTGACCGCAGAGATGCGCATTTTCCCTACTGCCAAGGTGGTTTTCTCATGCATAACACAAGATCAGTGTGGATAAATGACGGTGTAATTTGTCCCCAGCCAGCGGTCGGAATGTGTGTTATAAACAGATTTCTGCGTCAGTTTATGCAGACTGCTGGCATGTTCTCCACCCACTAGGAGATCATGAGGTCGCAAAATAGGCAGTGGTTCCGTAGAAATGGCATTTATTTGAGCGCCATTGGCAATGGCGTTTTCTTTCACACTGTGCAAGAAGCATTGGCCAGAATGTTGTAAAAATGTGAGGACAGGCAAACAGAAACGCATATAAAGAGAAATACAAAAAAAGAATTTGCTCGCACACACTTAAAAAAAACAACACTTTATACATATACGCTGGAAGACTGAATCCCCTGCCTAGTTTCATATTATTTACCAAGCCACCTCACCTATCATGAAAAGGTAGTGGCTTACGCAGTACTTTCAGGATGGCACGCACCACATCCTGGGTGGCTATGTGGATGTATGCGGATGGAAAAATCATGCATACTTTTCATTGAACTTTGTAGTGGACATGCTTTGGAATGGCATGACATTTGTACTGCAAATGTGTAACGGTACATTTCAAGTGTTGCACAGCAGTGACAGTAACCTAAAGAAGTAGAGAAGATAGTGCAAAGGGAAGGACTGTTCCAGCTTTACAGGGGTGCGGCCCACACGCTACTTTGGGAGGCGCACATGGCAAAATCTGCACTTTACATCACCTTGCCCAATTGCCATGGCAGTGTGGGGATTAGCCAATTAGGTAGTAGAGTGGGTGTGGTTAACAGGAAGGGGAGGTGAAACGGCTGCACATTATACTCTGCGTACCGAGGGTGGCTGACATAGCGAAACGTATTGTGTTGCCTGTAGGTGATCCCTTTGTAATAGATGTGCACAACTGCGCTCTGCAAAGAAACATTGATGGCCATTTTAGTTTGGAAGGAGTGGACGCATTGTGGAACGCTGTGCACGAGTGCCATTTCGTCGATATTCATGCACTTTGCAAAGACCTTGCCACGTTTCCAGTAGTAGATGTTATTGTAATTTATTACGGCGCCATGCATATGGGTTACCTGTCTTGCTTACATTTGTCCCATAGACTGAGGAGGTTGCTGGATGTCGTGAGGATGATTTTCCCATCACCAAGGTGCTTTTCTCATCTATAATACTGCGAAGAGTATGGCCTACTGCTCATGCATATTGTTCCGAGCCAGACGAAGGAAGGTGTCTCATCAACATGATGCACCTTTTTGCACTTTGTGCACTTTTTTGTTCACTCGTGGAATGTTCTTCTGCAACAATGACTTTATTACTTGTGGACATGCAGTGTTTCCAAGAAAATGGCATTTTGTTGTCCTGCATTGGCAAAGCAGTTTTGTTTGCTTGTCTACAGGATGCAGTGAAGAGTTTACTGAACGAATGTGCATAGAAGAAAACACAAAAGCCACTGAAAAAAACAAAAAATGTGTTTTTGTAGAAGGATCTACACAACAAAAAATATAAAAAAGAGTCATCCCTTACTACGAACTCCCCCTGCGCTGGTTGCAAGTTACTCCCCCACAACCGGACGCAGCACGAAAGTCACATGCAGGGATTTTGCGGGTGGTGGCAATGAAAATGGAACTGTGGAGATTGTCCAATGAGTTACTTAGGATGTGTGGCAATAGGAAGAGGGACTCCTGCTGCACTGGGGAACGGCCCTCGACGTACTTGGGAACCCGCACGTGCCACATTCGATGCTCCTCACCATGCTGGCCTATGGAAATGGGACTGTAGTGATTGCCCTATCATGTGCTGCTCAGGGTGTGCGTCAGAGAAAAGCACGCCAATAGGAAGAAGGACTCCTCTGGCTTACTGGGGCACGGCCCTGGTGGTACTTGGAAAAAGGCACATGCCACATTCTGCATTTGTGAGCATGCTGGCCAATAGAAATGGGATTATGCCCTTTGGCCAATGAGGGGGTCAGGGTGTACGTTACAGAAAAAAAGCACCAACAGGGAGGAGTCCTGCTTCACCGGGCTGCCTCCCTCGCAGTGATTGGGGAAAGGAACGTGCCACATTTTGCCCTTTTCACCATGTTAGCCAATGGAAATGGGACTATGGCCTTTGGCCAATCAGGTGCTCTGGGTGTGTATCACAGGAAAGGGAGGCATTCACTTTTCCAGAACTTTGTGTACTGCGGCTGCCAAACATGGAAAGACACAGTTTTCGTCGTGGGTGATAACTTTGTGGAAGATCTGTGCATGTATGCCCTCCAAGAAGACTTGTCTAGCAATTTAGGTTTTGAGGGAGTGGACGTTTTTGTGGAGTGGTATGGAATCGTGCTGTTTCGGCAGACTGCTTCTAGAATGTCGACGCGTGGCATCTTCGGCAACTGTACATGTTGTGATCGTGCACTTTAGCGGCTTCTTTTTGGGTTCCATGCCTTGTTCCTGTGTGTCATGAATGAGATGTGTGTTGGCATCTTTGATGTCATGGGTGTTAGTCCTTGCAGTGCACACTGGTGGCACGAGTTATGGTTGCTTAGCTTACCAGAACTGTCGAATTTCAGGGGGTTTTCAGTTTTACCTGTAATTATAACGTTCCTGTAACAACATTTTTCCATTGAATTTCACAGGTTTTTTTTACTAGTGCAACTTAACCATAACGTCCCTTCAACAAAAAATTTTGTTAGTGAATATATAGGATACATTACTCACCGTAATCGTATTTCTGATGCTTGTATTTGCTTGGATTGACATGCTATGCATAGGCCGACATCTAGTGGAAGCTGCAGAGTATTAAGGTTGTTTTTAAAACTCGCCCTTAACAACAAAATTACAGGACTCCAAACCAAAATTGAGGACAAACGCCAACAACTCTCCAATAACAAGGTCACCAACCTTAGCCCACCCACACCTAACAACACCAGTTCAGGCTTCATATTTAAAAAAGTTACCACACTTGAAGTACAAAAAATCATCACCTCCTTAAAACCTTCAAACTGCAAAGGAGATAGCTGTCCCGCCCAGATCATAAAAGACGCAGCCAGAGAACTCTCCCCCTAAATCACCAAACTTATTAACCTATCCTTCACCAACAACTCAGTCCCCAGCAACCTAAAACAATCATGGGTTCACCCACTTCTAAAAAAAAAAAACAATCCCTAGACCCAGCCATACCCACCAATTACAGACCCAACACCACAGTCCCTTTCCTACTAAAAATCCTGGACAGAGTCGCCTACATCCAAATTCAGGAATACCTGGAATCCAACCAACTACTAGGAATCCGTCAATCTGGCTTCAGACCTCAACACGGAACAGAAACTACCCTTGTTGATCTCAAAAGCCAGATTGATGAAATTAACGACAAAGGCAACGCTGCAATTCTACTCCTCCTAGACCTCTCAGCAGCCTTTGACCTGGTCAGCCACAAAATCCTTTGTAGTCACGTAGTCACCTAGCCACCGCAGCCCACTTCTCCCCCTCAGCCATCATATGGATACAATCCTTCCTGGCAAATAGACCCATGCAGGTTTTCTCCACAACAGATGCAGCAGACCCCATCCCCATATCATGCGGGGTCCCTCAGGGATCCTGTGTATCCCCCACTTTGTACAATATATTTACAAAGCCCCTATTTGACCAGCTGGACCATCTGGGTGTCACCTACACCAATTACGCAGATGACACCCAGATACTCCTCACCATCTCAGGCAACTACCATGCCGATGTCTCCCGGATCAATGAAATATTCTCCATCATTCAGGCATGGATGGCCTCTGTCTGAATGATGAGAAGACAGAGCTCCTTATCGTCGGCTCCCCCAACACCCTACCTAAACTCAGCCCCAGCTACAATAACATCACAATAGATGGTCACTCCATCCCTATTGCCAAAAATGTGAAAACCCTCGGCTTCTACCTGGATGCCAACACCAACCTCTCCAAACACACCAATATGATCGCCTCAGCCTCCGCCTATACTGGCAAGCTCATTAGGGCCAGCAGACCCTTCCTATCTCCCAATAGCTGTCTCACTCACGCCAGAGCCCTCATACAATCCAAACTAGACTACTGCAACAGCTTGTACTTAGGTGCTAACCAATCCGTACTCAACAAACTACAGGTACTGCAAAATAACGCTCTGCGCGTAGCCCTTAACATTCCTAGACGAGAGCCTATCTCCACTACCAGGAAAGCCTGCAAATGGCTCTCCATACGCCAGAAAATCGATCTAAAAACTATCTGCCTCACGTACAAGTCCCTTAACCACCTAGCACCTCCTTATCTAGCTAACAAATTCACCATGAAACCTACCAACAGAACCACCAGATCCTCCAACACTTTATGCTTGACCGGGCCCAGATTCCACTTAAAAAGAGCTGGAGGGGCCAGTTTCACAGTACTTGCCTCCCAACTCTGGAACACCTTACCTCTCAACATCAAAACTATCGAGTCCTTCCAGATCTTCAGGAAGCAGGCCATCAGCTGGCTCCTGAACAAAGAGTAGCCTATTGACACCTGACCTTACTGCCCTTGCTCAGCAATCTGGTGCATGCACTGTATATGATTGTATATTACAACTGTATTCTTGCTAACTGTATATTACTTTTTAACATATGACTGTAAATTGTAGTATTCCTTTATATATTATATGTATGTATGGATGTACGAAGTATGCAACACAAAGATACTTCACATATATGTAACCGTCTTCTTAAGCGCCCTTCTACCTCCGGGTTTGGAGCGCTATACAAATAAAATAAACAAATAAACAAACGAAAAGGGACAGCGATAGGGTGTGCCAGTAATACTATCCCTAATGTGACATCCACTGTACCCATGATCCTTCACGCGTCGAGGCTCCTCAGATTGTTTTGTTTCTGACATGAGGTTGCATGAAGTGTAGTATGAGTACGGGTGTATCCAAGCAGATAGATAACAGAAAAGCTCATGTAACATCTATGCACCTTCTCTCAGGGGAGGAAAGGGTTGGCGCATGTGAATCTAAGCAGATACAAGCATAAGAAATATATGTTTACAGTGAGTAATGTATCCCTTCTGAGGCTTGTGGAATCTGCTTAGATCACATGCAATGCATAGATTAGCGAGCAGTGTTAGGAGAAGGTGGTGGGTCGTGAGAAGGAGCAGAGGCAAATAGATGTTTTAGAACCTCTTGTCCCACCTGTGTATCTGCTTTGGAATGAGTGTCAATGCAGTAGTGCTGAGTGAAAGTGTGTACTGAGCTCCATGTAGCCGCTTTGCAAATGCGGTCTACGGGGACATTTGTGATAAAAGTAGCTCCTGTGCTCCTTGTGGATTGAGCGCTTGTGTAAAAGGCAGTGTCTTGTTTGATAATGAATAGCATAGTTGTATGCATCTGACTATAAATCTTGAGATGGCATTCTCGGAAATGCGGTCTCCCTCTCTGCCTGGTGCTACGGAGACAAACTCTTGGTCTGTTTTCCTAAGCAGCCTGGTCTTGTTTACATAGCAAAGGACCGCCCTCCTCACATCTAGTGTGTGGCGTTTTACCCCAGCTGAACTAGTTGGATTCTGAAAGAAAGTCGGTAGCTGAATGGATTGGTTCATGTGGAATGTGGAAATTAATTTAGGGGTAAACCTAAGATGAGTACGTAAAACCAATTTGTCTTTATGGATGATAAAGAAAGGGTCCTGCACTGACAATGCTTGCAATTCACTAACTCTTCTTATGGAAGTAATAGCCACTAAGAAGGCAGTTTCTGTATGTCAGGTGTTTAAAGCTTGACTTATGCATAGGCTCAAATGGGGGCCCCATGAGCTTTGAAAGTACTACATTGAGATCCCATCCTGGCAGTGGGTTAGAAATTGGAGGGTGGAGTCTTTTTACTCTCTCCATGAACGCCTTAATGACTGGAATGTTCCACCACAATACTTTACTTTGAGAGGTGGTATATGCTGATAAAGCCGCCAGGTGGACCTTTATGGAGTTGAATACTAACCTAGAGTCACAAGTGGAGCATATCATTTAAAATGTGGGATGGAGTACATTCTATGGGGTATTTGTTTAGAATGGCACCAAATTACAAATCTCCTCCACTTGTCAAAATAACCGTGTCTAGTGTTTGTTTTCCATGCCTCTTTGAGGCTATCCATACACTGTTGTGGTAGATTAAGATGGCCGAACTCTATGACTTCAGGAGCCATACTGCCAAATTGAGTGTGGTTGATGGTGCACTGTTATTCCCCCGTGTTGGGTTAAAAGATTGGTCTGACACAGGAGTTTAATGGGATCGCACATCGCCAGCTTGCGCAGATGTGGATACTATGGCTGTCTCGCCCACATGGGAGCAACTGGGATGAGCGTCATTTGTTCTCTGTGAATCTTGTTTTTTTTTTTTTTTTTTATTGTTGTTTTGGCAAGGAAAAATAAATTTTTCCAACCTTTCAACATTTCATTTCAATCTTTGTTACAAACAAAACAAGTTTAAATTAGAAATTAAGTTAAAACCACTGTAAGCAGTCAGATTTTTCAGAAAAAAACACAATACATATGATTCATTTTTTTTCCTTTCCCCATTTCTAACACAAATTTTTCCCAACATGTTCAAATCTTCATGATTTTCAAAAAATGAATAATCGCATACTGTATCGCTTTCTTATTCGTATGAAACAGTGTAGACCATAATTGGTCATAGGTTACGTTGACATGCCCTTCAAAGAAGGGTTTGAACAGTTTCACTCTTAATTCTGTCCAATGGTCACAATCAACCAGTAAATGGCGCACAGTCTCCAACGTATGATGACAGAACCTACATTTGTTTTCTTCCTTTGATAGAATTTTGCACTTATAAAGAAGGTCAGCTGTAGAGCACAGTCCTAGTCTAAAGCGCATGAAAGCCTGGCGTTACTGAGGGCTTGGGGAGATCAGTAAGTACCGAGCAGTTTGACCAAATCTTTTTGGCTCGAATGGGTTCTCCTGAAATTTTTTATATTGTGCACACTGGGCAATAGTGAGAATCCAATCATATCGCCACATGTTTTCTTTAGCCTTACAGGGATTATCAATTAGCAATTGGGTGGATATGTTAGCATCATCAAGCAATTTCAACACTCTTTGCCTCCAGACTCTTATGAATACATCATGGGTTTCCTGTGCAGCGTAGTCGGCCATAATTCGAGTTAGGCCATTTTCTAAATTACCCATTACAAGTTTACGATACAAGGAGCACCAGAGCCACTTATATCTGGCATGAAATTTTGCCCTGATGATTCTTGCTTGAGAAATTGCATTATGAAGTTTTGCTCTCTTAGCTTCCTCAAAAGGTAAGTCAGTCGGATGGTTAGTTATTAAAACACCTAGATAGGTATACGTTGAGACAATGCTTAAGGAGCTGTTCTGTAGTATCCATGTATAGGTTCTACATCTTTGTCTAGGGTTCCCAAATTGAATAATTTGTGTTTTGGAAATGTTGATGGCTATGCAGTTGGAATGAGCATAGCCCTCAAGAGCTTTCAACATACTTTTGAGTCCCTGGGGGGTCTTAGACATAAGAACCATATCATCTGCATAAAGCAGATAGTTTATAGGCGTTCCCTTAAGTCGAGGGGCATCAGTTCTTATACCCTTAAATACAATACCTATATCCGAGATGAAAAAGTTAAAAACTGCCGAGGCCAAGATACAGCCCTGTTTTAGACCTCGGTCTGTTTGGATGTGACCGGATAGAAGTCCATCCCTGCGAAGTCGAACCTGAATGGTTGTGTTGGAATGAAGCTGAATTATCCATCGCAGGATGGGCCAAGGACAGCCCTTTGCCAGAAGTTTTTTGAACAATAGTTCACGAGGAACACCATCAAATGCCGTGTGGAAATCTATAAAAGCAACAAAGATGGGCTGCTTCCTTTGCTTATGCGCGTCTATCAAAGAATTCAACGTAATTAGGTTTATAGAAGTACCAAGGCCGGCTACAAAGCCTGTTTGGAACTCATCCTTAAAGGAGTTTACTGTTAACCAAGAGTTGAATGCTACTAACACGATGCGCGCAAAGATTTTACCAGGGCAGTCTAACAGGGCGATCGGTCGGTATGATCTAGCATCGCCCCTCGAGCCTTTCTTATAGACAGGAACTATTATAGATTTTCTCCACAAATCAGGGATTTTACCAGTCTGAAATACATGTTGGAAGATGTGGTTCAATATTGCCGCCCATCTTGTTGGATTTTGTTTCATCATTAAATTACTGATGCCATCTGGTCCGGCTGCGCGAGATCTGCTAAGTTTGGAAATACAATGTATGATGTCATCTGTATCAAAATGCAGTTTAGAATTCGCTCTTATGAGAGTCCAATCAATTTCAATTTGCGAGAGGGGAGAGCGGTAGAGGCCAGCATAATAGTCATTCCAGATTTTTTCAGGGATTGGGTTAATTTGGAAGGCGCTTTGCAGCGTACCGACCGCCTCATTAAGGAGAGACCATATGCCAGCGGTTGTCTTAGTAAGGCATTGAGACAACATTTTTTCTCCGTCTCTCTGGTACCGCAATGACCTCCGTGACCTGCACCAGTTCTTATACGTTTGTTTTAGATTTTTTATCAAATTGATGTTATTGGGTGTCAGGTCGAGTGATAGATGTCGGATATCTTTGCGTAATTGGGCCTTCCTTATTTTAAGCTCCAAGTCAAACGCATGGAGATGCTTGACAACATGACAGCGTCCACCGTTCCCCCTAGTACCAAACATTTGCATAGAATGGATGTAACATCCTCCTTCATTATTATGATACGGCCCAAACTCATTTTCCAGGGCTTTGCCAAATAGCATGAGTTTATGATCCGACCATCGAACACGGTTCCCAGCTTGACTGATCTCAACAAGTTGCAAGTTTTTTTTAATATTTAATTCTGGAAGATCAGACCATTGAGCCCACTTCCAGGTTAGACGCAGTTGATTGTGATCACAGATGTCATTTTCGCATATCTCCAAAGATGTTGAGGCATCCATGAGAGCATGGTTGGCATATATATAGTCTAAGTGTGCTCGCAATAGCTCTCTATGCCATGTTGCCTTGGGAGGTATGTCTCCATCTATGATACCATTTAGCATCATGAGGTTCCTCTCTTTCATTAGTTGTAACCAATGGGACTCATGGGATAGATGATTCCCGGGCTTAGATGGGAGGAGGTGCAAGTTTAGATCACCTAGGAGAAGTATATATTTAATGGTTACATCCATGGTCAATGAGTCGAGTACATCAGTGATATGTGCAAAGAATAATTCTGCTGATAGATGTTGTTTTCCCCAGTATATATTAATTATCACAGTTGTGTCAATTGACCTTGATAATTTTACAACTTGAATGTAAGGGGAGGAGGTTTTGCAGGGAATAATGCGCAAGTGTAAGGATTTCTTTACGGCGATCAAAAGACCCGCCAGAGGTCGACCAAACATGTTTTTTATTGCAGGAACCATGGAGATGTAATGTGTATCCCAAATAGGTTCCTCAACAAGCCAGGTCTCCTGCAAGACAACAATATCGTAGGCATTCAGTTCTCTGTTAGATGTGTTTAGAAAATGCCTATGTCCACGTGTATTCCATGATATCAACGAAATGTCTTTATCTGACCTGGATTGTTATGAATTTCGCCTTTGAGAATCCACGCCCCTGCTTATGTTCGCATTAGCATTGGCATTTGCCTGTGGAAACTCCAGAGTGTTAGAGTAATTCTCTGACAATGAGGTTACTTCGGCTGGCATTTTTTGAGCCAAATCTTGTGAAATGAGAAAGCCCAAGGCATAGAATTCCGATCTAGCTTGCCAAATGGCATTTAGGGTGATTCCCGATCGCATGAATATTCTAACCCTGGATAGATCATTGTGAAAAATGAATTCCACCAGGTCAATGTCCGTGCTCGATAAATCTTGAAGGGAGGACACCTCGGCACAGATGTTTAGAATACTCCTGCGATTTAGATCATACTTAGGAAATGGTTGGGGGCGACATGATACTATCAGCCGATGGCAGTGGGAGTATGCGCTATGAACAGGGTTTTGCTTACTACAGTCCGTTTTTCCTGAAGTCTCAAATTCAGGCACTTGTTTATTGAATCCTAAGAATTCCGAGGCATCGGATGTTTTATAGGTTTGAGAAGAAGGCCTTATGAATGTTGACCCATTTGGTTCAGTCATCGGTCCCTTTAACAGCTGTGATACGTCTGGCATCTTGTTCAATGACTGCTGAGACAGTAAGGTGTGACCCAAAGGATCTGGAGAATGGTGCAAATACTGTACTAATGCAGCTCTAATTTCCTCCCGCAATTCCTGACGGTCGGGAGTTTGCCCCGCCACGGTATCTTGTCCTTTCAGATTCATGGTTTGAATGGAAGTGTCTTGTTGGGCCAGGTTAGAGGGTACCACCAACGCCGCCATGTGCTGTGAAGGAACTTTTTTACCATCACGTTGCATCTCTTCCAAGGTAGGGCAAGATGTAAAATTGTTTTGAGTTTGAGCAGTCCAAGGCAGATTTATATCATCAGTCAGTTTGGAGTGAGTGGGGGCCTGAGCATTTATAACAGAAGATGTTGTAATTTGCGCAAAGTGAAGAGCTACTATTCTAGCAATCTCTTGTCGTATTTCTTCAGGAGGAAGATTAGACTGAGTGACATCATCACTCCGGACTTTTTGAGTCTCTGTTATGATGTTTTGAAGAGTTGTATCTGACAATAGCGCCACTAGTTTAGTCAGGGGTTCGTGTTCTTGGGGCATGTCATCGTAGGATTCTGTACAACTACAGCCGAGGTTGGTTGAGTTACAACCATGGTCGATGGTTGTACTGTAGTAGATGGAATCAAGTTAACAAAAGACTGGCTCAGTTGTGGAGCAGCTAGAGCCAGTGGTTGTTTTGCTGCAGACGCAATTGATGTGACCATAGGCTGATTCGATTGAGTTACTGTAAGAGTCGATGACTGAGCCATTGTGGGAGCAGTTAACTTGACACACACTTTCTTTGATGGAGGAGGCTTCGAGATTTTACGTTTATTTAACATGCCTGTTTTTTTCCTTTTTTCCTGCAATTTAGGACCTGTCTTGCCCATCAGGGAAAATGGGTTAGTCACCTTGCTGAAGAGGAGCTGGACAATAGATGGATCTTTATCAAACTGAGACTCATCTACTAGGAGCTCCTGAGGTGGCCCCCCCATCTCATTGGCATTTCTTGAAGTTCGAAGTAAAGCTGGATTTTTTGAACTTCCCTTGGCGCCCACTTCCTGAGATATATCCAAACAGATCACTACTGAAGGTGTCTCGTTTATAGTAACAGGTTCCAGATTTGGAGTTGGTTTTGGGCTAGCCACAACATTATTTAAGATAACAGATGACCCTTCTGTTCTTGGAATTTCCAGCAGCTCTTGTTCACATTGTGTCAATCTTTGACAAACATTGGGTCATTCTGTTTGCGAGGCAGTGCTACATGCTGCTGATGATTTTGGTCTCAATGAATTCAAATTTAAATCTCTTCCTCTCGTCTGTGCTAGACCCAAACTATTTGATTCTTTATCAAGCAATTGTTGTAGTATTTGGGTCTGCACGTTCATCTTACTCTCCAAGACTTCATAAAGCCTTGCTATTGTTAGCAGGGCGGTGTTCATGGCACTCAGTGTGTTATTGAGAGCTGGGGCTTCTGGAAAGGATGGGCGACCAGATCTCAACCTGTTGATGAAGAAATTATTATCTGAGGGCTGTACGTCAAATCTTGAGCCTCTTGGAGTCGGAGCAATGAAGGATACAGAGTTGTTAGATGAATCACCTTGAGATTTGTCAAACATGGCTGGAGACTTAAATAGTTCATTAATCAGTGTTCTCAATTCACCCACTACGGATTCCGCATGACTTGCCGTCACGTTAGGCGAAGACATTGGCCCTCATTACGACCCTGGCGGATTTTTACCGCCATCGACGGACTTTCCGGCCATGGCGCAAAGTCCCTTTACGCCATGGCGGATGGCGGACTTACCGCCCCATTCCGAGGTCGGCGGGGCGGTAAGTCCCCATTCACCCATTTACCCTTCCCCATTTCGGCCCCATAGGGCTCAATGGGAGTGGGGAAGGAGTTAATTACGCCACCGTAAAATACGGTGGCGTAATTAACACCAAGGTCCCAGAGCGCCATGGATTTTTCCGCCCGCAAAAAGCGGGCGGAAAAATGACCATGGCGCTCCAGAAACTCGTAGTTGGCGGTAAGGGGTCCGCGCAGCTAACGCTGGCGCAGACCCCTTAGCGCCAGGGTCGTAATGAGGCCCATTCTCTTTTGAGAAATAACTGTTTTGTCCTGTTCCAACTGGCTTAAGTCACCTGTGTTGGAACATATATACAAAACCTCACTCGGATCAGTGCAGGTGGTGTTTGAGGAACCTATAAAACTAATCATGTCCTCCTCTATTTCACCTGTTGCGATCATTGCCTCATGGGCAGCTCGCAATTTTTGTTGGGCGAGGACTGTGCAAAGTGGTATAGGTTGTGTCAAAGATACAGTGGATTCAGTTAGAGTTGTTTGTTGGTGGCTAGACGGCTCATTGTTACTGCATGCAGCGAGAAGAGTCAGGTCTGAGGTCTCTTTACCCAGCACTACTGATGACACATCGGGAGTTTCTGTCAGCAGCACTTCTTGGGTACTAGTAGCAATAAACATTGAGTGTTGCAATTCCTGATTTGTTAAGGAAATTGTTCCCGAGTACATTTGGGCTGCCACTGTGATTTGACCTATTGTCGATTGAGCTTGTATAGAATCGGTTTGTGGGGGACAATTGTCTGGTTCACTGAGTGGATTCTGAGCAATACCGTATGGCACAGAGTTTGGCGGCACTATTGAAAATTGATCCCTCAAGTCACAAATTGATGGATCAATCGTGCAAAATTGCCGTATGTCAGAGGTAAAAGAGATAGATCGTGCTTTCTTTCTCTGTAATCCTCCTACTTTAGTTTTCGGGGACTGTGATATCAATCTTGTTTTTTCCAGATTAGCTGGATGATTAACCGGCATACCTGACTTCAGGGTGTAAATGCCTGAGGCCATTAGTATGAAATTTCTTTTTATTTTTAATTCTTCTTTTCTTCCTCTCAAATTCCCTTTAAATTCCAGCCTATAACTTTCCCCCTCTTCTTTTTCTCTTCAGAATAAAATAACTGTGATGACTTATTAAATAAATAACTATTAAAACATACTGAAAGTCAGAAACACAGAAAAAAGGGAAAAAAAAATAACTTTAACTAAATCAGAAAATCACAATAGGAAAGAAAGAAAGGATAAAACTGAATACAGTGGAAAATAGCACAATAGTGTTGCACCTATAAAATTAAACCACAATTTAGCAAAAAAAAAAGTACAGCTTAAGAAGCAACGTTTTAAGTTTTACTGCATCATGTGCATATGCATATTACCCAGGGATTTAACGATATTCAAGGTAAATTGGATCACAGGAAGCACCGCACCGCACCCGAGCGCGCACAGCAAACAGTACTTTTCGTGCTTCACAATGCGCGCCAACAACCACAAATTTCTTTTGGCACACCCTCCAACCCCGGCCATCCACGGACAGCCACAGACAGCAGCCCTTAGCACCAAAGCCCTTTTCACCAAAGCGCGCGCGCGCGTGTCCATGCAGTATATTGGTTTATGGGTAAAGAAGGAGGAGTTGGGGACTTAGAAATTTTCCTGGGATTCCCTCCTGAAACAATGGAAACGAGAGTTAAAGTTGCCTCGCAACTTTTACAATCCAAACAATGGAGAGTTCTTAGGTCTTTCAGAATCCGTACCGTGGTTCCAGCTGGGGAAAAACACACGAGATGCAAAGTGAAATGGAACAGCGTCTCCAGCAGCCACAGACAGCAGCCCTTAGCACCAAAGCCCTTTTCACCAAATCTTGTTCATTATCCTGCACATTAATGGAATTGGGGGAAAAGCGTAAGCAAATTTCCTGACTAGTTCATCCATATGGCATTCCCCTTGGAGTCTGGCTGGGGGAACCTGGACGCAAAGTCTGGGCATTGCTGGTTTTCTCCTGTAGCGAACAAGTCTAGTGTGGGGTAACACCACTGAGAGAAGATGTCGTCTACAACACTTGAGTATAGTTGCCAGTCATGTTCTTCTGGTAGGGGATCTCTGCTCAGAGAGTCTGCTAGAATGTTGAGTACCCCTGTAACGTGCTGGGAGGATAGGGACATCCCCCATCTGAGTGCCCATTTCCATATTTTCTGCGCCAGCTTGGACAGACTTGGAGAGTGTGCCCCCGCTTGTTGACATAGAACAGTGCAGTGGTGCTGTCTGTTAGAATTTGTACCGACTGGTTTGTCAGCTGCGCTTCGAATACTTGAAGTATTTTGAATATTTCTAGTAGTTCCAGCAGGTTGATGTGGTTCTGTGCCGTGATGTGAGTCCACAGACCATGTACTATGTGGTGAAGGTAATGAGGCCCCCCCCCCCGGACAGTGATGTGTCTGTTGTATCGATCGCTTGCACTTCCGGATCGTGGCAGGGTTTTCCCTTTAACAGGTTTTCTCTTGTCCACCAGCATGGGTTTTGAACTAGTGTTGGCGAAACGACCACTAGATCATCCCACTGACCACTTGCCTGAGACCACTGTTTTGTCAACCACTCCTGCATTGGGCGAAAGCGCAGACATTCGTGTGGGTCCAGGTATATACACAATGCCATCATACCTAGTAAATGCATTGCTTTGCGTACTTATCTGGAGACCAGCTTGATACTGAGGTATTTGCCGAAGCATGTTTTGCACTCTCTCCATGGATGGAAGGGCCAAACCTGCTCTTGTGTTCAATAAAGCTGCTAGGAACTGTTTTGTTGGGTTTGGAACAAGACTTGAGTTTTTCTCGTTTATTGAGAAACCCAACTAAAAGAGAAGGTTTATGGTTCTTTGTGTGTTTAGTTTGCAAAGATGGGGTAATTCTCCTGTGATCGGCCAGTCGTCAAGGTAGGGGTACACTGGGATTGCCTCCCTGCGCAGGTGCACCGCCACCACCACCGCCACCAGTACCTTGGTGAATACCCTTAGAGCATATGCTATTCCGAAGGGCAGCACCTTGAATTGGTAGTGCTGGTTTGCCATCTTGAAACGCAAGAGTTTTCTGTGCCCTGGAAACATTGAAATATGAAAATAAGCATCATTCATATCCAGTGTTGCCATGTAATTCCCCCAGCTTTAGCAGGGGGATTACCTCTTGTAGCGTGGTCATGCAGAATTTTTGTGGCTTTACAAAAGTGTTTGCCGGGCGTAAGTCTAACACTGGGTGCATAGTTCAATCTTTTTTTGACACAAGGAAGTAGGTTAAATAAATACCCTTGTTTACCTCATTGGGCGGCACAATCTGTATGGTGTCCTTGAGAAGCAGCGTGTTGACCTCTTCGAGAAGGCTGAGTTGTTCTTCCTTTGTGGTCTTTCTCTGGCGCAGGGGATGGTTTGATGGTATTTGGAGGAGCTTCACACAATAACCTCCCACTACTGTCGATAGCACCCACTTGTCCGTGGTTATTCCCTCCCAGCCGTGGGTGAAGTGTGAAATCCTTCCCGCTACTGGGGAGGCATGGGAGGGGATCTGTAGCAGGCTGTCATTATTTGGGAGATGTTCCTCCACCTCTAGATGAGGAGGACCTCCCCCGGCGGTGGGATCTGCGCTGGCCTCCCTGGTAACCCTGGGACGCTTGACCTTGGTTGTTATTCCAGGAAGAATTTTGAACTTGTCCATATCCAGAGCCTCTTTGGAATTTTGGCCACGAAAACAGCGTAAATTGTTCCCACCCCTGTGGCCAGATTATTAGTTAGTTGCCCGAGGGATTTGAGGGTGTCGTATTCCTCCTTGGCGGACTTCAGGGCGTCCTCTACTGCTTTGACGAATAACACGGTCGGTTCCACTGGCATGTTAAGTAATGTTACCTGGGTCTCAAGTTTGAAGCCTGACAGGCATAGACAAGCGTGGCGTTTGATTATGGTCCCTTCCGCGATAATTCAGCCTGCATTATCTGCAGCGTCAAGGTTATTCTTGAGAATGCGGCTGGCAGTAGCTAATAGGGCAAGTTTAGACTTTAAAGTCTCTGGAGCAGAACCAATTAGGGTAGTTATTTCATCCCATTTATGGCAATCATAGCTTGCCAACAGTGTGGAATTATTGGCGATTCTAGTTTGAAATGCTGCCGAAGTCGCTACCTTCCTTCCCATGGTGTAGGGCTTCTTGCTCTCCTTCTCTGGGGGAGCCTCTGAAGAGGCTAGTGGTGTAACCTGCCCTCTTTCGGATAGCTGTGACCACAAGCAAATCCAGCTTAATCTGGCCCCTGATATACAGTGGGTCAGACGGCGCTGGGCGGAACGTTTTTCTACCCGTGGGTTTACGGCGCGTGTTTGATTAGGTGTTTCCAGTGAAGGTTGGATTCTTCTCTAGACAGATTTTAAAATTGGGATGAATTGGGTGGCAGCTTTTTTGTCTCTTAAAACATCCTCCACAAAATCCTTGTCTTGCTGAGTCTCTTGTGCCTGGATACCAAAATGTTCAGCTGCTTTGATTAATATGTCATTGTGAAGGGGCTGATTATCCACTGGCTAATCTTGTGGAATTGGTGAGGGCATGGTATACACCTCTGCCTCTTCATCATCATCACCATCATAATAGTGATCGGATTGCTGGTAGTCCTAATTATCACCATCAGTGTCTGAATGAACGTCATATCGCTCAGCTGGACGAGACCTCTTTGCTGGGGGTTGGGAGCCTGAAGCTAGGGGCTGAGAGCTGGAAGCTGCAGTAGTAAGAGGTGCAATTTGAAAGTTTTCGAAACAGTGAGGGCTTTTTCAAATAAATTGCCCATAAACAGGTCTTTCCTGTCATTACCCTACGTCCTCTGCAGTCCATTGTGCTGAACTGGGGATGACCCCAGGGAAATTAATAGTTACTCACCATAGTGACTAACGTACTCTTATTCCATAGTCCCCTTTCCTCCCCACTGTATGGTCGTCCCTGGCGAGGGACAGGAGCCGGAACCTTTTTCACCCAAAACATATTCTTCCCCTTTAAATTTAGAGGCACACGGGGAGGCGGACCGGGCAGCATGCGCTTGCCTGACTCCGCCCACCAGCGCCACTCCTCAGTCCCCATTGACGCGTCAGGTAATATTTAGCATTGCCTAATGACACCAGTATTATTAGGGGGGGATGGTGGGACGTATGGAGGAAAGTGGACCGTGGACTAAGAGTACGTTAGTCATTACAGTGAGTAACTATTAATTACTCTTAAGTCCCGTCCCTTTTCCTCCATACTGTATGGGCGATTACAACTGAATGTAGCTCCAGGGTGGAGAGGAGACCCTCCTTAAGCAAACATGTTTCTTAGAACCGCCTGCCAAAATGCCACATCTGATCTGGAGGAGGCGTCCAAACAGTAGTGCTTACAGAAAGCTGAAGGGGTGGCTCAGGTAGCCGCCCTACTGATGACCTGCCGCGGCACATGCCGTTGAAAGGGGATGGCCGTGGCTTTGGCTCCGACTGCATGGGCATGCAAATTGGCCTGCACTGATTTTTGCTACCCCTCATAGGCCTCTTTGATGGCTGCGACCATCCACTTTGCTATGGTGGCCGGGCCTTGAACCACCAAAGGTGATAAAGAGGGCATCTGACTTGCGGATGTCCTTGGTCCTGTCCAGGTAGTATTTTAGCACGCATCTGACATCCAGACGGTGCAAGACCCTCTCAGGCTCATACTTGGGGTCGGCGAAGAAGGTGGGTAAGACTATTTCCTCATTCAGATGGAAGGAGGTCACCTTGGGTAGGAACGCAGGGTGCGCCCGGAGGACCATCTTGTCCTTGTGAAAGGTCATGTAGGGTTCTGACACCATGAGTTTCTGGATTTTGCTGACGCTATGCGCAGAGGTGAGGCCTACGAGCAGCGCTGTCTTCAGGGTGACCAGCCTGATGTCCGCAGACGTCATTGGCTCGAACAGTTTGTGTGCCAAAGCGCCCAGGACAACATTGAGGTCCCACACAGGGTGTGGCTTGTTTATGAGCGGGTAGAGCATGTGGCGGCCCGCCAGATGCCGCTTGACCATTGGGTTAGCAGAGGAGAAGAAGCCTTCGCCGAATTCCTGTAGGCTCCTATGGCTGTCAGATACGTGCAGCATGTGTCCACCTGAACTCCGGAGGGGGCGAGGTGTGCCGTGAAGGAGGCATCATCCAACGTGCACCTAAGGGGGTCCGTAGAGTCAGCCCAATGACAGAATCTGGACCATTTGCTCGTATATTGGCTCCTGGTAGCTTTGCTTCTGGCGCCCTGGATGATCTCCAGGTTAGCTCGAGATAGGCTCAAGTGTTTTAGTGTGACCTGCTCAGGAACCACGCTGCGAGGGCTAGCTTGTGAGGAGCGGGGTGGAGTACCCTGCCCCCCTGCTGGGTCAGGAGAGGTGCTCGGCCCAGCGGTAGGTGAAAAGGGGGCCTGTCTGAGAGGCTGAGCAGCTCAGAAAACCACGGTCGGCCCAGCCGCCATGGAGCTATCAGAATGATGCTGAGGTGGCAGGATTCCTTTATCCTGCGGTTCACCCTGTGTACCAGGGGTGTGGGAGGGAAAGATGTATGCCGTCATGTAGTTCCATTGTATCTGGAATGTGTCACCCAGGCGCTGTCTCTGCCAAGAGGCAATCTGCTGGCATTTTCTGTTCTTCCGGGAGGCAACCAGATCCACTTGGGCTTGCCCCCACCTGAGGAAGGTCTGCTTCAGTACCAGGTCGTTCAATTGCCACTCGTAATTGTCTGCCCCCATTCTGCTGAGCCTGTCCGCCTCCAGGTTGGACTCCCCCTGGAGGTGGACAGTGGTGAGGAGGTAGTTGTTCTTCAGAGCCCATTCCCACATGCTGACTGCAAGGTTGCACAACGGAGGGGATCTGGTACCCCCCCTGCTTGTTGATATAGTACATGCTGTTGGAGTTTTCCATCTGGATAAGTACTGTCTTGCCATCCTCCCTTGAGTTCCTGCCAAGTCCAGACTCCATGGACACTGTGCCTGCCCAGCGTGGCTCCGCAGCCTTCTAGAGAGGAGTCTGTAGTGACGGTGACCTGTGGGAGAAGGTGCCAGAAGGGCTTTCCCTGCCACAGGTTGCAATCTGCAGACCACCACGTGACGTCCGGGTGGACAGATGTAGGAATGTCAACAGGCTCAGCTTGTGAGCCCCTCTCCCGATACCATGAGGCTGCAAAGTGCAGCTGTAATCTCCTCATCTTGAGTCTTGTGTGAGGTACGGCCAACAGGACCGTCGCCATAATACCCAGCAGGTGTTGGAAACACCAGGCTGAGGTCACTGTCGTGGAGAGGAAGTGAGTAGTGGCTCTCTTGATAGTCGTGATCTTGTCCTCCGTGGGAAAGACATTCTTGGAGCTGGTGTCCCAGATGAGGCAGAGGAAGGTCAGGATCTGCGTGGGTTGGAGCGGAGACTTCTTGAGATTGATCGTAAACCCCAGGTTGTGGAGTGTGCTCATAAGTGCGGAGGAGGTGTGGATAACGCCCTCCTGAGTTGAAGCCCGGACAAGTCAGTCGTCCAGGTATGGGACACGTGGTTGCCTCAAGGAGGGCTGCCACCGCATTCATTAACGTGGTAAATACCGTGGGTGCTGAGCTGACGACAAAGGGTAGCACCTTGTATTGAAAATGGCAGCCCATGATCCTGAACCGTAGAAAGGACCGAGGTGGCTTCCAAATAGGGACGTGTAGATACGTGTCCTTCTGATCCAAGGAGCACATCCAGTCTCCCATGTTCAGTGTCTCTGCAATGAGTGCTGGCGTAACCATCTTGAATTATTGTAGAGGAAGGGAGTGGTTTAGGGTGGAAAGGTCCAACATTACTCTCAGGCCAGCCTGGTTCTTCTGTATGGCAAAAATCCTGGTATAAAAGCCCAACCCTCGCTGGGAGGCTGGGACTTCCTCCACTGACTGGCTCTCAATGAGCAAGTGGATCTCCGCCAACAGAGTTGCTGTCCCAATCTGTGGAAGAGGAGGGGAAGATAGAGGAGAGGAAGGGACGGGCAGGCGGTACCCTGTGGGTACTACAGAGAGGATCCAGGGGTCCGAAAACCTTTGGCACCAAAATTGTATGTGGAAGGCAGGGCTGCCCCCCACTGGTGACACGTGGACCCAAAGGGGCGTGTCATGCCTTCTTTCCCTCTGAGGCTGTTGCAGAGGAGGGGAATTGGAAAAAGCCCTTGCTCCCCCCTCCCTTTGTTGTTTCCTCCGGTGCTGACTCAGAGAACGGTCAGGTTGTCTGGACCTCCGTTCTTGGAAGCCCCAGAATCCTCCAGACATCTGCCCCTTGTCGGAGCATTGATGTGACTGGGAATACGCCTTGGGCGTGGCCTTCGTAAGAATAGATAAAGACTTTGCCGTTTGCAAGCTGTTCTTTTTATCTAATTCTTCATCCGTGGTGGAGTGGAAGAGGTCATTACCTCGAATGGAAGGTCCAATATGCATTCCTGGACATCAGGGTTAAACTTAGTAGCCCAGAGCCAGGCCGTCCTTCTCAGGTCCGTGGAAATGCAGATGGCCTGGTAAGAGGTATCGATATGGGCTACCGTGGACTCCATGATGTACTGCGCTACCAGGCTGGCTTCTCCTAGACCCGCCTTGAAGCGAGCTTAGCTGTGTGCTGGAAGTTTCAGGAGGAAGTCCACAATTTCCCGCTAGAGCCTTTGGTTAACAGTTACCAACATTGCATCAGCATTGGCTTGACACAGGTGCAAGGAGGCGTTGGAGTACAACTTTTTCCCATACACCTCCAAGATATTCTCTTCCTTGCCTAGCCGTGTCGAGGACGAGGAAGCTGAGGACGACTGAGGCTTAAAGTAGAGTGACGCTGCAGCAATCACTGAAGAGTGTGGTTGAGGGTGCGCCAAAAGCAAGAGTGTACCCCACTCCCACCCATCTGCCTGTACTTGGCGTTGACGTGCTGATTGACAAGCTGGGCCAAGTGTGGCTTGAGCCACCCCTTTTTGGCCAGGGCAACAACAGGTTCTCAATCGGGATACCAGTCTTGGTAGGGGGGTCTCTGCCAGCACTGCCAGGCATTCGTGGAAGGCCTTGGCTGAAGAGGGCATGTCAGGGTCCTCCTCCTCATCTGAGTCCACCTGAGTGCTCAGAGGATCCTGATCAGGTGGAGGTGTACTGGGCACTGTGGGCTGCAGTGTGGAGACTGGAGTCGGTGGCTGTTGTGGAACTGCCTGCGGGGGAGCCAGGATCGGAGGAGCCGGCAGGGGCAGCGCAGGCTGCGCTGGGGCCTCAGGCACCAGAGCCAATGTAAGAATGACTATGGGTGCCGGTGGGAGGGCCGGCAGGAGCATGTCCCCGATAGTATCCCGAAGGATGGCCGCCATCTGGGGGGGGGTTCATGTCAGCGCTAGGAACCTTTCAAAGAACCGGTCTTCGGAAGCTGAAGAGGTGGCAGGTGATATTGACAGAGTGGCTGCGGGAGTCTGGGCACGTTCTGTCTGGGGTGCAGGGGAAACCTGCCCTGCGCTGCTGATGGATTAACTGTAGGCCATGTACCTGGTTGACACCAGTCCCACCTTGTGACTCTTTCGTCCACCCGCTCTGCTAGAGAGGGTATTGGATGAGCGGCCATCTTGTCTGGCACGGTGGCCATTTTGTGAAGCTATGTGCCAAAGTCATGGTGCCTGGCTCATTGTATCCAGCCCCGTCCAAGGCGCTTGGTGTTGGAACATAAGGCCTATCCAGACCTCAGGCCTAGACCTGGAAGGCGTGTTGCCCTCAGCTGAAGTGCCAACAGTGCTGCGTGAAGGCGCCCCTCGGACATGATGCCAGTAGTAGGGCGTTGCCCCTCAGTTGTAATCCTGGTAAAGAACCTTGAGGTCCCTCAGCACTGGCACCGTAAGGATTTGGAGATCCCTCGGCCGTAAGGCCGGTAGGTGGACTAGCCTCAGTATGTGCCCTGGTAAGAGAACCCAAGAGGTTCCTCCCAGCCGGGTGCTTCCTTGGAAAGGAGTCGCCCTTACAGGGTGCAATGGTAAATAGAGGCCTTGCCTTTGGCCTCGAGCAATGTTTGACAAAGTCCTTCAGATCCTCCGTAGGTGACTTCTGGAAGAGCTCCCTCCGCCTAGCTAGCTTGTTCTTCAGTGCACGTGGAGTCAGTGCATCGCACGCGGAACAACCTTCCTAGCCGTGGTTGGGGCCAAGACAGCAGAGGCAAAGGGCGTGGGGGTCAAATGCAGGGAAGAGCCTCTCACAGACTGGACACCTGCTGAAGCCCGCTGAAGTCAACATGCACCGGGGAGGAGCGAGGCGTTGGAGAACCAAGTACCTAATTGAAAAGAAAAAAGACAAAGATAGAAGAATATCCAGGGAAGAGCATGTGGTATTACATGGCCGAAGCCAAACCCAGGAGCACGGGTGAATTCGACCAGTTCCCGTCGACGCGAAAAAGGGGACTGAGGAGTGGCGCCGTTGGGCAGAGTCAGGCAAGCCCATGCTCACAAATCTCTAAATTTAAAGGGGAGGATGATTTTTCTGGTGAAAAAGGTTCTGTCTCCTGTCCCTCGCAAGGGATGCCTATACAGTATGGAGGAAAGGGGACGGGACGTTAGAGTACTGGGGAGTAGGTACTTGTACTAAAGATGCAGGTGTGGATAGGCCATTGTCTTGTAAGGCTTCAGCCAAGGAATCCTCCTCCTGTGGGACAGGTATTGTTTCCTTAGAAAGGGTCAACTTGTCCTTATGGGATTTGTCCTTAGGATTAGAACTCTTGGAGGAGTGTTTTTTGGAATGAGTAGCCTTTATCAGGCTCTCATGGACATGTTTAACAAACCAGTGTTTTTGACCCTACAGCCGATTTAGACGAGTGATGTCGACTCTCGGTAGTGGGATGGACCTCCACCTCGTCTGCAGACGTTCGGTCGATGTTTTATGGGTGGCGTCTTTCGTTTTCCAGGGCCTGTCATGGGCGATCGGGGACCTTGAGTGCCCAGAGGACAGGGAATCTGCAGACCTCCCCCCTTGACAACGCAACTGGGTGTATGGTCGACTCATCGCCCCGGGATTTAGTTGCGGGGGGTAGTGGAAGTGCTCTTGCCGCCGGCTGTCGTCCCTGTAACAGAGCCACCGGCTGATGTCTTGGGGTCAGTGGTTTGCACTTGGGAACTTGACTGTTCTCCATCACCTTCGCCACCCAAAAAGGCAGCGACGCTGCCGTCACTGGAAGCTCACTCCACATCAATGGTGGCCTCGGCCTGCATTGCGTGATGGGCCCAGTGCTTGTTTCTATGGTCTTTAAGAGTCTTAGGTTTGAAGAGCTTGCAGGCTCGACAATGCCCCTCGTCAGACACAAGTTACACACACTGCGCTTGTCGATCCACGGAAATGGTTTATTACACGTGGGGCAGAATTTAAATGGTGTTCTTTCCATGTTTGGGAAAGTCAGCCAGGCAATAAAGGGAATGGGTGGGAAAATGCATTGTACAATGACCGCCCCCCTTCCCCACTCTCTCTACTGTAAGCGCCTCCAAGGCCAAAAGGGTCAGTCGAATCTTGAATTCGTCCTACAGCGCTGTCTTTTCCACTGCATCGATTAATTTTGTAATTTTTTAGTCAGAAAGAGTAAACTATTTTTAAATCATAAACAAATGGCATTAGCCGAAATTGAACTCTGCAAAAAGCGTCCACTCACGATGGTGGAATAAAGTCTGAGGGACCTAGACTAATGAAGGACCATGGGTACAGTGGACGTCATTAGGTATAGTATTACTGGCACACCCTGTCGAAATCCCTTTTTGAGTATCAAAAACAACTGTAACACTCTGCAGCTTCCACTAGATGTCCACTAGCCTATGCATAGCATGTGATCCAAGCAGATTCCACAAGCCTCAGATATATATATATATATATATATATATATATATATATATATATATTCATAAACACACCCACACACATTATTCTAGGGCCACACAAATGTCTACATCAGCCACCCATTGTCTGTATTGCGGACCTCCCCCCCATTTCTTAGCAATGTCCCATTTTACCAGTCCAATCGCTGTGGATAAAAACAGTTTTTCATATGGATATGAGTTTTTACCCCAAAGTAACAGCTTATGGTGTAGAGGTATCTCCATACCAAGTGAGAGATATGTTATTGTAGCATGCCGTCCTAAAGTGGCAAACCCATGGACACTACCACAGAATGTGAATAAAAGTGCCCTCCTCTGTTCCACATCTCAAACACTGGGGTGCCGTCGATACAACCCCATCAGACCAGCAAGACTATGGGTAGTACAACCCATCGATTTTTAATGGCACCAGGTAGAATCTAGAGGAGACTGCCACCTCCCTGGGAAATATCAGGGCTTCCCACCCAGTTCGCCAGTTCGATAGATCCGACATCCGCCTCCCACCTGGCCCCAAGATTGGATAGTACGGGGGTTGCAAAGGCTGTTATGGCTTGGTATCGGGCTAGAAATAACTTTAGTTGTAATGCGTTCCAAGAGAACATTCCTTTCAAGTGGAGAGAATTGCTGCATGTCCAAAGGGTTGGTGAGCTGCGTGTGACAATTACAAGTAGTGCTAACGCTCCAACTCTGGTAAGCCAAACACCTGTTGGAGTTCTGCAAATGGGGAATATTGCCCTTCCACCACAAATGGTTTTAAAGCCCACCTTCCTCCCACCCAGTCAGTACCAGCAGTTTATTCACCTCCAGTAGCAAGGCTTTTTTCCCAAAGCAGTTGAGCCAAAGTCAGTCTATTGACCCCATCCAATATACTTATGGGCCTCCCTCCACACCCTCACTGTGTGTAGGGCCATTGACTGAGAGGGGGCCTTTTGTGGCAGTCAGTAAAAGTAACGGAGCAGAGTTACACCCTCAAAGCCCATCCGGTCCACCCAAATATGTGGTAGGCCAGGATCCCCATGTAGCATATCATTGACTACCGCCAGCTTACTCACCCAATATTAGCCTTGGATGTGTGGTAGCCCAATTCTGCCCTCCCAGACCGATCTTTGTAGTTTGGACAGGGCAGTACGTGGTTGTGTAGCCCCCGTCAAACCTCCCAAAGAGCAGAGATTATTATTCCAAATTCAAATTTAGGAATTTGTAGTGGGGCTTTCTGTAAAATGTACAAATACCATGGCAGTGTGAGTATCTTCAAAAAGGCAGCCCTTCCCAGGAGAGAACAGCAGAGCCCTCCAGTGTGGACATCTCTAAGAAAGCGTTCCATGATAGAGTAAAGGCTATGGATGAGAAATAATTTGTGGTCTACAGTTATATGGATGCCCAAATACCAAAACCTCTTCCTCTCCACTCAGAATGGGCAGTCTGAGGGAATCCCCAGGTTAGCACCTTGGGCCGGGAAGAGAATGGATTGGTTCCAGTTCACTTGCAGCCCGCTAAATGTTTCATATTCTCACAATCGCTGTGCCATGATTGGGCAGGAAAGGGCTGGAATGCCCAAGTATATCAAGAAGTCATCCGCTTACATCAACACCTTGTCCTCCCCGCTTGGCCAGCAAAAGCCTTGCCCAAGATGAGTCTTGGCAGAGTTGTGCTGCCAGAGGATCAATAACAATTGTAAATAACAGGGGTGATAATGGGCACCCCTACCGCACACCCCGCTCTAATGGAAAGGATCTGCAATCCTACCGTTCACCCACAACTCCACAATTCGTAGAGTAGGCGACTTAAGACAAAGCTGTTCCCGATGCCGATTCCGCCAATTATTTCCCATATGCTGTCCCAGAGTAACAAATCAAATGCTTTTTCAAAGTCAAATGCTAAAAGCGCCAACAGATCCCTCTTAACAGAAGCCCACTCAATTGCTAAGTGCCACTGCCGAATGTTCATGCAGATGATTTATCTGGCATAAATCCACACTGATCGTGGTGGATCAGAGATGAAATGTGACATTATACAGAGGATTAATCACAGTCCAGGTCTCGACTGGGAAGCTATTGGGTCCTGGTGTTTTCCCAGAGTGGAGTTGTGTAATGGCTTGGGCTATCCCTGCACCGCTAGATCAGCTTCCAGCTGTAGACACTGGGCCCCAGACAATTGGGCAAGGGTCAGATTATCAACTATGGTGTCATCCACAACCCAGACTGGTTCCGGTAAAGTTCTGCATAATAATCGGCAAAGACTTCAGCTATAGCCCCATCTGTCCTTTACATCATCCCATGCTGAGAACACAGCTCCCCAACGTGCCGGTGCCCTTCGTCCCTCCAAGCCACACCAACAGTTTCCCTGCCTGATCGCTTGACTCGTAAATGCGGCTACGTATTTCTTGGTGAGCATGCCTAGCGTTGTCCTAGGAGACATTATTAAGTATTTCCTCAAGCCGTAAGGAGCGACTGATGTGCTTCAGGGGAAGCCGAGGTCAAATATGTCTCCCGCTAGTCTTCCCCCTCTAGCACCCACTGAAGTTGGGCCTTCCTTCGGGCCAATATCCAGGAGATCATTTCCTCTCAGAGGACTATTTTATAACCCTCCCACAGCGTCACTGGACTGTCCACAGAGCCTACCTTGATCTCAAAATATTCAGCGGTCTTACACTAAATATGGTCTACAAAACACCCAGGTAACCATTCAGGTGCCAACTCATGGCAGGCCTCGTATTGTTATTTTGAACTTCTATTAACAATAGGGAATGGTCCAAAATCCAGCGGTCAAGATACTGAGTGATCGTCACATCGTAAAAATCTGGATAGGGGAGGGGGGAAAAAAGTAGCTCACCTGTGAAAGAGGCATGGGCCCCACAATGGAATATCTGCGTTCATGCAGGTGCAGATCACTCCATACATCGCAGAGGCCCAGCGTCGACGAGAAGGCAGCCAACTTCATGGGTGCATAGGGATTCCTACCTCAGATGCATGCAATCTAGTCACATCCATGTCTTCATTGAAGTCACCAACTAGGACCCACAAGTCTACATGGTGTTTCATAAAAGGTCCTGAATATCCATAAGGAGTTCTGCGGAAAGAGGTGGAGGGGCATACACGGCCAGGATACCAATTGTTTTTTGTTAGGATGTCCCCTGATTTCACTGAATCCACTTCACCTAAAGGTGAAACATTTGATTTTTTTTAATAGTGCAGGTTTGGGGGGGGGGGGGCAGCTCCCCTCCACTTCCACGTACCTTATCCTATCCCTCCCCCCACCTTAACTTATCCCTTACCCCCCCCCCCCAATCAATGCTTTAAAATGTATCTATTTACCTTTTACATTCGAAGAAAAGAAAACAAATTGGAAGATTTCCCATTAGGTGAAATTGGATTCTGTGAAATCTACTGTATCGGTTTTGTTAGATGGTGAAGGAACAAGTTACTTACCTGTAACTGTTCTCCAACATGGGTCTGGCATGGATTCACATACTCATCAATATTCCCTGTCATCAGGCTGGGAATCCTCTGTAAAAGAAAATACAGTTTCAGTTCCGTTTCTAAACTGTCTTTCGCCTATAAACCAATCACTTTGCTCTGGGTCACACTGCCCCCAGCCAATGACTGCCCTCTACCTACGCCCCTCCTCTGGCAGCCATCTTCAGATTTGGTAGCACATAAAGTGGTAGTATGACCAAGAAGAGCCGCAGAGGGGCAGGCGGGAGGGTTTGCATGTGAATCCATGCCAGACCCATGCTGGAGAACAACAGTTACAGGTAAGTAACTTGTTCCTTCTCCAGCATGGGCTCTGGCATGGATTCACATGCTCATGAATAAAGAATACATAACAGTACATACATACACAACCACAGGAGGTGGCAAGGCTCAACAGAAGCAATTACTCTTACCTCCTCACTAGGCTCACCTTCAAGCAAACCAGTTGCGTAGCACTGCTTGGCCAACTCTGGACTCCACTCTGGAATCCCAGTCGACGCAGTAGAATTTTGTGAAGGTGTGCGTAGACCTCCACGTAGTAGCCCTGCAAATGTCCAGCAGGGGGCACACTAGACAGGAATGCCGTCGTCGCCGCGATCGCTCTGGTAGAATAGGCTCTCAGACAGCCAGGCAGCGGTCGGTTTGCCAACCAGTGACAACGAGTGATGCAGCAGGAGAGCCACCTGGAAATGGAAGCCTTTGACAAAGCCTTCCCATGGTTCACAGGACCAAAGTTGACAGAAAGCTGAGAAGTCTTCCAGAAACTGTTTGTGCGGGCCACATATAACTTCAGCGCTCAAGCCACATCCTGCGAGTGCAAAGTCCATTCAGCCGGCAACAAAGTGTTGGGGAGGAGCTAGTGCCTTCCTGCACCTCCCAAGCGATTTACAATTAGGCAAGAGTTCTCCAAGCACTATAGCACTGAGAAAGCTTTTTTTCATGCAAAAATAATCACACAGGCGTGGCCAGGCACTAAATGAGATGTTTATTTGCACCTTATATTTGAATACTATTAGTTGAATACAGTTTTAAATGTTATTCCATGTAGTTTTAAAATCTCAAAGCACGGTGAATGCAGTCTGTGCTTAAAAAAAAAAAAAACTACAGGCATTGCTTGCTGTCCGCTAGCTCTGGCAGAGCACACAAAGTGGCTGAGCAGCAGTTCACTGTCCATCAAAACCCCAAGTCAGGCTGGGGCACATGTACACAATGTAACAGTATGGGGAAAATAAGGTTTTAAGGAGAGTTACTGGATCAGATAAAATATGAGTATATTGATTGAAGCGTGGAGAGTATGGTGGGAAGGTGTGTTTATCTTCATTTGCTATATTATAAACTATAAACAGGAGCTACAATGTATTCCTGCCTAGGTAGCAGTATGCCAAGGAGTTTTGTTCTAAATGGAAACCCGGCCATACAAGAAGGAAGACTGCAGTGTCCCTTGTGAAGAAGGACAGTTTTGGATGAGCTATGCCAGTCCTCCTCCTCCTTGTACAGATTAAATTTGTTCTCCTTGCAAGATAGACCCTTGGCCTTAATTCCCTAGAGGTGCGAACTATTAATCTGGTGCAAGCGTGATTAGGGGTACCCATATTTAAGGGGTACCCCTGTAAGTATGGGAAACCTTTCAAAAGTTGTCAGAAAAACACAGGTAACACCAAGGGCTCGTTGAGATGAAATTCTGATTGAACATTGGGCATGAAGGAGGAGTGCTTCTGCAGCACCACCCTTGTCTTGTGAACAGTAAGGCAGCTTGCAGGACAACACCTGGCTCTCACCCACTCTCCTGGCAGAGGTGATGGCCACGAGGAAAGCTGTCCCCCCCCCCGCTTCCAGATGTAAAACATTGTGGTGGTATTGTCCGGGAATACACTCACCACTTTGCTCTTAAGGGATGAAGGAGTGACTTGAGGGCCCAAAATACCACCCATAGCTCCAGGACATTGACGTGTAGCACCTTCTTCTCTGGCACCCACAATCCTGTGGCATAGAGATGCCCGGTGTGTGCTCCCCATCCCTCCAGGGAGGCATCCGTCATGACAGTCTCCTGGTATGGAGGGCTCTGGAAGTCTGCACCCCCAGTGATGTTGGAGCACACACCCCACCATCTCACCACTCAACGAAACTCCTCGCTGAGCGTGATCCTGTCTTTGAAATCTCCAGATACTTGGATCCAACAGGCGTCCTGGAACTCCTGGCATAGTCGCATTCACAACCTGCAGAGCCGGACCAGGTAGATGCATGACGACATCATGCAGAGCAGCGACTTAATGTTCCTGACCGTGGCGATCTTCATTGCTAACAGCAGTTGCACCTTGCCAAAAATGGCTGCTATCCTCTCCTCCGACTGAGCCGCCACACAGGACACCATGTTGAGCCTGGACCCCAGGAAAAGCACGTTTTGCAATGGAGTTAAGCAGGCCCTTGCATAATTCAGAGAACGCCAGATCCGTCAGCAGCCAGACAGTCTTCGCCGTGTGATCGATGGCGATGTGCTTCGACTTGGCCCGGATGAGCCAGTCAAGGTAAGGGTACACATGAATTCCTTGCAGCCGTAGATGGGCCGTCACCGGCACCAGGCATTTCATGAAGACTCTGGGCACTAACTTCAGTCCAAAAGGGAAGAGCCTTGAACTGGTAGTGCTACCCCTGTACGACGAAGTACAGGAACTTGCAATGCTTTACGTGAATGGGGAACGTGGAAGTAAACGTCCTCTATATCAAACGATGACAGAAAGTCTCCCTCCTCCAGTTGGCCAAGCACGCGTTGCAACATGACCATCCTGAATTTCTGGGACTTGATGTATTTGAGTCGTCGTAGGTCAAGAATGGGCCTCCAGCCCTTGGTATTCTTTCTTACCAGAAAGTATCTCAAGTTCACTCCAGACCCCCAGAGTCGCTTTGGAACCAGCCCTATCGCCTCTTTTCTTAACATGGACCAGACCTCCAGCAGCAGCTGAGGGATGTGTTGCTCCTGCCGGGCCACCAGTGGTATTCGCAGAAACTTTAGTTGAAACTCCAAAATGTGTCTGTAGGTGAGAGCGTCCAGCACCCAGCACCCATCAATCAGTGGCGATGTTTTCCCACATGCTGATGAAGTTCACCAGCCCGCCTCCCACCAGGTTGCAGGGGTGGGGACCCAACATCCCAGCCAGTTCAACCCTGCTTGGAGGCCGGCGGACCACCTTGGGAGCCTCGACAACGGCAGTAGCCACCTCCGAAGGCCTTGGAACAACCCCTGTAGGCTTCCTGGGTCATGGAACAGGAGGATTGGCAGTAAGGGGACAATCCACTGCAAAAACTCTTCAAAGACCTCTCCGACTTTCCTCTTGAGGGACTGACTAAAGGACAGACGGTGCTGCTGCAGCATGCTGAGGGCATGGCCCGTCTGTCAGTTTTGATGGCCTGAAAGGATCTGTCAACTGCCTTGTATTATATTTGGTTATTTATATAGCACTCTTTCCCCTCTCATGTGGCCTCAATGTGCTTTTTCCTGGTTGGAACGCCCTCAGTGACCATAATCAATATGGTAGAAAGTTCTAAGGAGTTTAGTTTAGGAGATGCATGTCTGCATTTTGCCATTCTAAGGCTTGGGTGGCTGGCAAGGCTCAACTAAGCAACCCCAAGAGAGGTCAGACAACTGGGTATGTGCCATTGAGGGATTGAGCTATATTGCTATTGTTGAGAGAGGCTATGTGAGGCCAGCTATACCAGGTTCTTTTCGGGTGGTAGTCGCTGTATGCTAGTGGCAGAGGTGTTGAGGTACGTAATGCATTTCAGTCTGGACAGCTCTGTGATGCTGGACCAGATGTGTTTAGCCATAGCCATATTCTATCGTGCATGGATGCCTGGCTGTGCCTGCGTCCACACTAGGGTCCAAGCTCCGCGTGCATCCTCGCTTCCCCAGCTCCCTTCTTCATGCTTCCCCTCCCTCTGCTCGCCTCCCAGCCCTCACTCCACCAGTGATTGGCTGAATCTTAGCTTTCTGTATTGAGTAAGCAGCTGCACCATAACCCCTTTGCCACTCAGCATTCCCAGGTGAGCTGATTCAGGCTCTCTGACCCTCGTGGGCCTTTTGAAAACTTAGGCCGTGCTCCTGGTTGCCCCCAGGCCCCGCGTGCAGCCTCGCTTCCCCAGCTACCTTCTTCACGCTTCCCCTCCCTCAGCCCGCCTCCCAGCCCTCCCTCCACAAATGATTGGCTAGTTCTCTGCTCTTAACATACCCTCCTAAAGCAGCCCCTGTAGCTAAGGGCCCAGAGATAAAGGGCGACTCCAAGGTGCGTCTGCCGGTGTCAGCGTGGGAAGCCAGTAACTAACCGTCAACCAGCAGCGACAAACAAGGTAGAGGTGGCCAGGGTGGGGGAGTAGAGCAATCACTCTACTCCAGAAGCCCTGCCACATAACAAGTACTGCAATTAGCTTGCACCTTCTAGGTCAGTACTGGGATTACTAGCTTGTGCCCTCTAGGTTAGTACTGTGATTATTAGCTTGCACCTTCTAGGATAGTACAGTGATTCCTAGCTTGCACCTTCTAGGATAGGACTATGATTATTAGCTTGTGCCCTCTAGGATAGTACTGTGATTATTAGCTTGTGCCCTCTAGGTTACTACAGCGAATATTAGCTTGCACCTTCTAGGATAGTACTGTGACCGTGATTATTAGCGTGTACCCTCCAGGATAGTACTGTGATTAACTTGTGACCGCTAAAATAGTACTGTGATTATCAGCTTGCACCTCCAAAGATAGTACTGTGATTATTGGCTCACTCCTTAGGATAATACTGTGATTTGTAGACTGCGCACAGAGATTAGCACACATTGCCCCCCCCACAAGGATACTACTGTGGTTATCAGACTGCACCCCACCCTTGGTGATCAGCACCCATTGACCTGAATCATATCTAGACAGAACGCTATAAAATAGTACTGTGATTATTGGCTTATCTTCTGGGATAGTACTGTGGCTACTGGCCTGGGTCACACTGGGATAGCTCTGAATACTGGCCTACCTCACACCACTATAGAACTGGCCAGGCATTTAAACCACTTTTAGAGGGTACCACATGGGGACAAGGCTGTAAATATTAGCCCCACTGCACCAAGATGGCACTGTGATCATTGGCCCCAACATTCTTGGTGCTGTGAACAATACCATGCTTCACACCAGTTTTGTTCGTTGTTGTAAGTCTCTGCCAGGTAGAGCCACATTAGAGACAGCCTTTGGAATACCCCAGTAGACCCTCCCCAACCAGACAATCCAAACTCAAGACATCGACTGAACGACCCCATCTATATCACCTGACTAGACCACACCAACAGACAGAGCCCAGGCTTTTATCAGACAACACCCCTCCACCCCCACACCAAGTCCAACATCACAAGACAGCAGGAGCAAAAGCACAAAGACCAACTCTACAACAACGAACCAAAGGTAAACCCTACCAAAAAACACACCAAAACCCAAAATATCCTGCACAAACAAATTGGAGCAAAAGGAAAGAGCAGAAAGAACAAACCCAATTGAACTCCACCGAAGACTCAACTGCAGAACACTCCCACAGACCAGAACAAGCGCCGAGAGAAAAGAGAAATCCTTTACCCAACTCCATACCTCGCAAATAACCACTCAACGGAACAAGCCAACCAAAACGTACAAATCAAGAACCCCCAACAACTAATCACAACCACGCAGATGAACGGACAAAGCTAGAAATAAGAATAGACGCCCTAACTCCTCACATCACCAAAAGAGGACCCTCTGCTAGATAGCCACACAATTTAGAAGAGGGGCCTGATGGAAAACAAAAACCTAAGACTGAACCTAGAAGAGCTTTTCAACAACAGACACAACTGTACCAACATCTCAACTAGAAATCGACCTGGAAAGAAACCAGTCAGAAAACAACGCCAACAATAAAGCACAAACAAAACTATACCTTTAAAATCCACTGCAACCTAATAAATGCAAGATCCATGTCAAAAACAGTTAGCCGAGATCTTCGACCTCTGCGACAATGGCATCTTATTCATCACATAAACATGGCTGGATGACAACTACAAAAATCACACCCCAAAGCTGCCTCCTCGCTAACTTGAAATGCCTTCAGTTAAACAAAAAAATAAAAAAGGAGGCCTCGAAATAGCATTTAAAGAACACCTGAAACTAAAAACAGACAAACCCCTTAACATCATCAACTGCGAAACCATAGTCATACACTTATCGGCAAATCCTAACACAAACATCAAATTCATACTGGTTTACAGACCACCGACATAGGATGCAAATTTCCTCGACAACTTCATAGAAGCAATAACCAACATAGCCATCGAACACACATCTAATAATCCTGGGGGACTTCAACATTTGGTTCAAAGAAAAACAAGCCAACTCTCAAAACTCACTATTTGGGCAGCAAACAACCATCAAACTACAACAGTTGATCAAAGGGTCAACACACTCGGCAGGAGACACCCTGGACGCAATCTTTGCCAAGAAAAAACTAATCACCACGGCACCACTGATACAAATACTTTGGCGCGACCATCTCATCATTCCATTTGTGACCACAATACCAACTCAAGTCAGCATACAGCCCCTCAAGAATACAACCACTACAAAAGAAACTGGAAAACTGTCAAAGCAAGCAACCTAATAGAACAAATGGAGAAGACAGACCTAGAAGGGAAAGTGGAGCTACTCCACAAATTGATTACTGATACAATCGAAAACATTGCAGCAGAAAAACCTTTTACCCCTCAAGAAAAAGAAAAATGGCAAAATGGTTCACCCCACTACTAAGCACCATGAACAAGAAGCTGGAATTGGAATGTAGGAAAGAATACAACCAAGATAAGAAAACCGTTCCAGTAACAAATCCGATCATGAAAAATTCAAAAGGCAAAAAAAAGAAAAAAGAAAAAAAAGAGAAAGGCCATGATGACAGAATCACCAATGCCACCAACAGACAAAAAGAAATGTACATCGGGAAAGAAATGAGAAACCCACCAGGTTCCGACAACACTCCAACCCCCTCAGAGAAACTATGCAACAACTTATCAGACCATTTCAAAAACATCCAACAAATCATACAAAATAGACTGACCAACCTTAACAATCAACCAACCAGACCAAGAGCCACAGCACAAACTCCAAAACTACCTTATCAGTAGAGACATTCTCCGCCAAGCTAATAAAACACAGCAAGAAAGCAGGATCACCCATGGATCCCTGCCCCCCTGATATCTACAAATCAATCCTAGCACAAGGAACGCCATCAGAATTCTACAGCAGCCTCTTAAATCTGTCGCTCACAACAGGAACTGTACCACAATCCTCAAATCAGCATACATTAAGCCACTTTTAAAAAACACAAGTGGTGACGTGGAAGACCTCCCCAACTACAGACCGATCTCAAACATTCCCTTCCCGGCAAAACTCCTAGAAACATAAGTCTACAAATTAACCCAAGAACGTAGAAAAACACCACTTGCTAGACAAAGCACAAGTTAGCTTCAGACCCCGCAAGAGGAACAGAATCGGCACTACTATCCATCTGGGACAACCTTAAAACAAATGCAGACTCCAACACAACCTCGGCTCCGATTTTGTTCGACCTCTCCACAGCTTTAGACACAGTAAGCCATAACACCCTAATCAAAAGATTGGAAGGTATAATGGACATGGCATTACTCTGGATTAAATCATTCCCAGCAGACAGAACAGAAACTGTATGGATAAAACCCTTCAAATCTACTCCACGAGTTAACAACTGGAGTACCACAAGGATCGTCACTATACTTCAACATCTACCATACTCCAGTAACCAGGATCTTCAAAAAATACAACATTACATGCTACAACTACGCAGACGACACTCAAATCATCTACAAAATCGAAGACACTCAAGCCAATCACTCAACCCTAATAGAATGTTTAAAAGAAGTCTGACTGGATGAATGCCAACAACTTGAAAGTCAACCCAGGAAATACAGAAATACAGATTATATGTTATGTTATGTTAATTTGCATTTATATAGCGCCTTATGTACCATTGGTATGGTATCAAGGCGCTGGTAGGTTGAACGCCCTCGGGAACCGAAGTTCAAGTCAGTAGAGAGAATAGAGAGAGTAATAAAGGTGCGTGTGAGCACCGGTTATGTGTGCAGCTGGTGTGGCATTCGAGTGATAGCTGAGAGATCAAGAGTATGTGTTCGTCCTGGCCGGTTTCATCCAGAACGATTCTGGCTGTGTTTGGCCTGAGGAGAATGCATAAGCTGGGGGTGCGTAACAAGCAGTGTTTAGTTAGAGTGATGGGGAGTATGAGGCAGATGATGGTATGAGAACAGCTATACCAAATGGTGTCATAGTATCACTGTGTTCTAGTTGAGTGGTGGTGTAAGAAGAGAGTAAGCGTGGAAATGTGATATGGTGGTTTACCTTAGGTGATTGAGATTGGGCCAATTCGAATAGTTCCATGTACTCACCCGTTCCATTCACTCCGACTGTACAAGCATTGCGACCATTTCAAACACTCAGAACCGTTCTTTTCCATGCTCTTTCAAAGCTACCATGCACTCTAAACCGCTCCATGTAAGTCGCGCATTTCTATGCACTCAGGTCAGTTTCATGCACTCCAATCTGTTCCCTGCACACTAATCAGTTCCATGCACATCATGCACACACTCTATTATCCACTCACACAACCTACATCTGCACCACAACCTGCATCCGCACCACTCTCTTATCTGTTCCATGCTCTCATCCGCTCCGTGCCCTCATTCACTCTGGGCATTCATCTAATTCGTCCATTCTACGCACTCATCCGCTCTATGCACTCATCCGCTCTACACACTCATCTGTTCAGCGCAGTCTTGCGCTCTCCGCACTCGCCCGCTCTCCGCACTATGCATTCATCCGCTCTGCTCTATGCATTCATCTGCTCTACGCACTCATCCGCTCTGGGCACCCATCTGCTCTGTGCATTCATCTAATTCGTCCGCTCTACGCACTCATCCGCTCTACGCATTCATCAGTTTTATGCACTTATCTGTTCAGCGCACCTTTCCGCTTTGCGCACTCGTCCGCTCTACGTACTTGACCACTCTACGTACTCGACCGCTCCACTCCTTCGTTCATTCATCTTGCATTATCGGTTTAGCTCATGTCACTTGTCGTGCGCACTTAATCCGTTCCTTGCTCTCCATCAGTCCCATTCGTTACACCCATCTCATGTACTCAAATCGTCTATTCTATACTTTCCATTTATGCCATGCACTTAAGCATTCCCTGTCATCTGTCAGTTTATTCATCAGTCTCGTATATATTCATCATTGTATCCTCTTCACTTTATTCATTTCATCCATTTTGTTCCTTTTCATCCATTGCATTCATTACATCCATTTCATGAATTTCAAGCGCATCACTGTATTCGCAAAATTTGTTTATTTTTTATTTTATTTTATTTTTCTCACTTCACTGTTTTTATGTATTTACTCATTTTATCCTGTTTGTCATTTAGTTTGTTAGTTGTTGATTTCTCAGTTGGATCTTGATGTTGTATTGTTATTTGTCTTAATGTTTATTTCTCACGTCCACATTGTTCCTCTTATCCATTTACATTTATTTGTCCATTTCCATAATTTCATCCACTTTACTGCTCTCGTACAACGCATTTTTTTTTTTTTTAATCTACATCGCTGTCTTGATCCTTTTTTCTCGTTCTATTTTTAAATGTCCTTTTTGGTTAACCAATAGAGGTTAATTTGTTTTCGATTTGTCGCTTGGATCATGATGCTGCATTGCTATTTATGATCTAGTATTTGGTAAAGTCATTGAGATGCTGTTATCCAGTATGAGTTCATGTTCAGTTTTAGGGGAAGAGTCGGGTTTTCAGTAATTTGCTGAAAGACATGAGTTCTTCAGTGAGTCGGTTGTGGGGTGGGAGTGCGTTCCACAGCGTGGGGGCTAAGGCTGAGAATGATGATCCGCCTAGCCTGACTGAGTTTGTTTTAGGTATAACTAGGAGGCCGGCTGAGCTTGATCTTAGAGTACGAGGAGGGTGATAGGGTTTTAGTTTGTCTTGCAGATATTGAGGGCCGGTTTTATGCAGCGCTCGTTGAGAAATGCATAAGGTTTTGAAGGTCACCCTTCGGGCAACCGGAAGCCAGTGCCGAGTTTTTAGGGCCGGGGAGATGTGGTCTCTCGGCCCGAGCGCTAGAAGTAATTTGGCTGGTGCGTTTTGTGCTCTTTGTAGTTTAGTCAGTTGGTATGCGAGGACTCCGAGGTAGAGGGGGTTAGCGCGAGAGTGTCAGGTCAGAGTCTAGGGTGCATCCAAGGTTTTTTACTGACTTAGAGGGAGTCAGTGAGTTGCCCATGGCAGATGGCCAGGGTAGTGGATGTGGAAGAAGTTCGTAGTTGATACATACCATGATTTTGGAGGGGGTTAGCAAGAGGTGGTTTGTGGTCATCCAGAGCTCTATGTCGAGGAGGCAGGAAGCAAGGTCAGGTTGGCAGTTAGGATTGGAATTCAGGAGTTTTAGAATTAGTTGAGTATCATCAGCATAGTTGTAACACAGGATGTTGTGAGACCAAATTATTTTTGGGAGGGTGGCCATGTAGAGATTGAACAGGAGGGCTGATAAGCAAGCTCCTTGTGGAACTCCTGTGTCGACTGGTCGGGCTTTGAGGGATAGTTGGCGAGTAGGGTTATTTGGTTCCTGTCTTTGAGGAACGATGCAATCCATATGAGGGGACCGGTAGGGGATGTGGTGGATGGGGGGGGGTTTGGGGAGTGGGAGATGGGAGGCAGGGCTGGCCGGAGGGCAGGGGCAGTGCACGGGGGTCATTTCTGGTAGACCTTGGTGGAGTGGGTGCACTCATGGTCTACCAGAAACGATAGGATAGATAGGATGGAAGATATCGTTCACACCTTCACACTTTAGCTATAACACCCGATGTAAATTTTTCACTCTTTCTGTGATTAACAGAATCACAGCAGTACTTGCTATTCGGTACAGTTTTGGATGCAAGTTACACTTTGTATTTGGACTTTGTAAGTTCAGCTATATCACTAGGTCAGATTATTAACGGTTTCCCCAATGGGCGAGATGTGCAGAGAAAGAGCACATCGTCCAGGGAACATGCCAGAGGGTTAGTGCCCCTAGAATCTGCCCAGTGGCAGAACCTGGTCCACTTGTTTATACTGGGCCCTGGTAGATTAGCTCCTGGCGTGCTGAATGATCTCTAAATTAGCTTTAGAGAGGCCGAGATGTCCTAGCGTGACCTGTTCAGAAACCACGCTGTGAGGGCTCATTTCTCTGGTGCAGGTGGATGACCCTGCCCCCCTGCTGTGCAAGATGTGCTGGGACCATCGGCAGGCGCATGGGAGGCCACTCTGAGAGGCTGAGCAGCTCCGAAAGCCTTGGCCTGGCTGGCCACCATGGAACTATTAGGATGATGCTGAGGAAGTTCGAAAACCTTGATCTTGCATATTACCCTGTGAACCAATATCAATATCAACATCAATATCCAAAAACCAAGAGAACCAAAAACCAAGAGAACACCACCTACATTCCCTGGCTTGCAGAAATGGGAACAGCACCCACACCATCTAACCTTAGAACCACAAGTAAACACATTAAGAAATGCTCTTCCTCCATCACACAAAAAGCAGAATCCTACCTTTCCTCTTCTTCACCCACAAAACACTGACAATCGTCGCCCTCATGTCCAGAATAAACTACACAAACAGCCTCTACCTCAGAATGCCAGAATACGTTATGAAGAAATTACAATGCATCCAAAATGCAGCAGCGAGACTCCTCAAACTGTCCAGAAGAGACCACATCACTCCAGCACTAAAAATACTACATTGGCTCCCAATCAAACATTGTATCACGTTCAAAACACTGTGCATAACACACAGGGCAATTAGGACACAGGGAGCAGAATTCCTACAAAGGAAAATAACCTACAAGCCAACCAGACTCCTCATATCAAGCAATGAAATCCACTTGGAACCAAAACCATGTCAAGAAAAAACTAGGGGGCTCCTCCTCCTCCCACCTGACCGCAAAAACTTGGAACAACCTCCCGAAAGAAATAAGAAACGCCAAAGACCATCTAACATTTACAAAACTGCTAAAAACCTCAGAACCAAAATGAAACTAAAACAAACAGAAAACAAAGAACAGATTGACAGAACACACGATGGCACAGGCAAACCCAGAACAGACTAGGGGAAACTCAGAGACGCTAGATGGAATAGAACACAAGTGACAACCCCGTGAGGACAAAGATTAGCATACATGACCAACACCCTTACTCAATCAGAAAGGACATAGGGTACGGCCATAGCTCACAAGTAAATCAAGCCAAAAAACTAGATTACAGCAAAGACAAACTGGGATAAAGGGCTGACCGATCACAAAGATGGAAACGCGCTAACTAAGCATAATGACAGATGAGACATCCTTATCTGGCTGAAACTTACAGCACACGACAGACTCCGAACTGAACACACGTACATGCGCGGCATACAGTGTTAACCAAACCAAAGCTGCCAACAGTACTTCACAGCTCCCTTGCGCTTCTCCAAACTTTCTCCTACTAACACGCCTAACCTACCCCTTTGTTTCAGATCCACCAGAGGGCCACTCCAGTGATGATAATGTTAAAGGCTATTGGTACCGCGCACTAACTAGTGGTGTGACATGTATCATTAGCTGGAGATTGTTCGGCTGGGGCGATATTTGTCCAGATAGAGAATTGAGTCATACCCATGGGCCTAGATTTCACTGTTAATGTTAAAGGATATTTGTACCGCGCACTACCACCACCGGAGTGGTCCCCTGGTGCGCTGGTGGCTCTGAAAGAGGGTGAAAGGGGGGTTGAGTTAGTGGGATTTGGCTGGAAAAGTACAAGATAGCCGTGATGTGCTGTTGGCAGCCTCAGCCCGGTGGGTCCGTTGGCTAGGCTTGGGGTGTATTACGGTCAGTAGTCGTCGTGTGCTGTTGTGCAAGTCTATGTGCGGTTTGTTTTGTTGTTGCAGTGTAGTGAAGTTTGTGCAGATTGCTGCGTTTTAAGCTTGTGGTTGGTTAGAGTTTGAGAGGTGTATGAAGAGGGATAAAACAGTTAGTGGTTTGTTTAGTTGGCATTTCTATCCTTACAATTATGTGAAGGTGTGAATCTTGCTGTCATTCACTATTCCATCAGAGTGTGGTGCTAACTAATTTTGAATATTCTGTCTAGATGTGAGGCAGGCTAGTGATCACAATTCCATTCAGGTGTTGTACTTATCATTCACAGTTTCATTCAAGTGTGGTACGTGCTAACATTTCACATTTCTATCTAGATGTGACGCAGGCCAACGTTAAGAACTCCATTTTTTTTTATTTTTTTTTTATTTATTATTTGTTTTAGCTGGTAAACCAACTTTTCAAATATTTACACTTATTATCATTTTTGTAGTTACATTTCCATACTTACAACGTTAAAAGAAAGTCAATCATTCTTTGTATCTCATTACAAATCATTACAAAGCAGCATAAAACAATAAAATGTATAATGTTATGACTACCAGATTGCCTTTTACTTCACATAGATACAAGCAGTCTTCGTATCAGGAAATATTTGATTAAGAAATTGCACAATTGCAAGCTGTATTGTTAATCTTGGGTTAGAAAATAAGAGATTCCATAACTGTCTGTGACTAGTATCACTCTGGACCAACAATTTATTTCCAAAGCATTTTGCTCTTATGTTATATAGGGCGAGGCATTCAGTTATAAGATGTTGCAATGTTTCGCATTGTCCTTTGTCATTACAGTGCCGACAGAAATTCTGATCCTTTGATATTACTCTCCTTCTATATAAAATCTCATTAGTTTCATATTGATTTAGTCTGAATCTTAGATATTTCTGACGGCATGTAGGTGATGGATATTTTAGTAGATACTCTGATATTACCCCATGCCTTTTAACACCAAATGCTTCGGGGTTAAAATCCTTAAGTTTTGAGCAGATTGACATGTTGAATATCCAGTCTGCTTGGTGAATTTTGTTTTTGGCACGATCAGGATTTGTCAATAGAAGCTCGATCGTTACTGAAGCATCAGAAATCGCATTTAGCGTATGATTTCTCCACTTCAACGACATACCAATTTTGGTGGTTAATAAATTTTGGGCCAATACATGTAGAAGGCTGCGTTTCCCCATACCATCCAACATTTTTCGGAGAAGAGCGCATTGCTTCCATAATACATGGGTATATAGGGAGATCAGACCCAATTCATGTCGCAATATGGCCAAAGGTGTTCCTGGCGAAAGTGTTAAAACTTTTTTCCAATATCTAGCTTCTATGCTATCCCAAAATTTACGATTTTGTGGGACCAGGGCCTCAACACCATATAGCAGAATTGGAATTGCTTTGGCCTTATAGAATTGCACAACATGTTTCACTGTGAATTTCCCATATCTTCGGAGAATGATTTTTGATTGTGAAATCAAGGAGTTTAACTTTACCCTAGTTTCAGTTGTCGTGGTACTTAGGGTTTTTTTATGTTCAATATAAACTCCAAGATATTTATATTTGACGACTTTGGTTAATACACAGTTTTGAAGAGACCACTCAAGGTGATATTTTTTTGTGAAGTTGTTCTTGCACACTAATATTTGAGATTTAGCTGTGTTGATCACAAGGTTGTTTGATGTTGCATATGTGCCTAATTGATTTAACATGTTTTGTAAGCCTATAGGTGTACAGGATAATAGTACCAGATCATCTGCGTATAGTAGATAGGGAACCCTTTGAGAGCCTATACGAGGCGCATCTGTTACACAGTTCATTAGGACAGGGCCTATATCCAGAATATAGAAGTTGAATAGGAAAGAGGCAAGAGCACAACCCTGCTTCACTCCTCTGTGGGTCTGGATGGCAGGTGATAGTCTTCCTCCCATGTTTAATTTAACTCGCATAGATGTAGAGGTGTGTAGTAATGCCACTAGATTTGTGAGAGAAATTGGACATCGATGTTGTCTGAGTTTGGTTATTAACATGTTTCTGTCAATGTAGTCGAAGGCAGATTTGAAATCAATGAACCCCAGATATAAGGGGAGTCCACCATCTGCTTGCTCCGATTGAAACACCATTTTAGTGTGACGTGTGCTAACATTCATAATCTTGTCTAGATGTGACGCAGACTAAGGTTACGAATTCCAACTAAGTGTGACGCGTGCTAACATTCATAATCCTGTCTAGATGCAACGCAGGCTAAGGTTAAGAATTCCATCTAAGTGTGGCACATGCTAATATTCATAATCCTGTCTAGGAAATCTGTTTAGAAAGTGTGCCCGAATAGCGTGACTGTGCTAATATTGAGTCTAGCTGGTATTCCCAACATCATTGAGTGTGCCCAATAGCGTCACTGTGGTAAAGTCTAATCTAGAAGGTATTCCCAACATCATTGAGTGTGCCCTAATAGCGTCACTGTGTTAAAGTTGAACTTAGAAAGTGTGCCCTAATAGCGTCACTGTGCTAATATTGAATCATGACGGTATTCCAACATCATTGTGTGCCCAATAGTGTCACCATGTTAAAGCTGAACTTAGAATGCTTGACTAATAGCGTCACTGTGCTAATGTTGAATCTAGAAAGCGTGCCCTAATAGCGTCACTGTGTTAATGTTGAATCTAGAAAGTATGGCCTAATAGCATCACTGTGTTAATGTTGCATCTAGAAAGTGTGCTCGAATAGCGTCACTGTGTTAAAGTTGAACTTAGAAAGTGTGCCCAATAGCATCACTGTGGTAATATTGAATCGTGACGGTATTCAAACATCATTGTGTGCCCAATAGCGTCACTGTGTTAAAGTTGAACTTAGAAAGTGTGCCCTAATAGCGTCACTGTGCTAATATTGAATCATGACGGTATTCCAACATCATTGTGTGCCCAATAGCGTCACCGTTTTAAAGGTGAACTTAGAATGCTTGACTAATAGCGTCACTGTGCTAATGTTGAATCTAGAAAGCGTGCCCTAATAGCGTCACTGTGCTAACATTGAATCTAGACGGTATTCCCAACATCATTGAGTGTGCCCAATAGCGTCACTGTGTTAAAGCTGAACTTAGAAAGCGTGCCTAATAGCGTCACTGCGTTAATGTTGAATCTAGAAAGTACGCCCTAATAGCGTCACTGTGTTAATGTTGCATCTAGAAAGTGTGCTCGAATAGCCTCACTGTGTTAAAGTTGAACTTAGAAAGTGTGCCCAATAGCATCAATGTGGTAATATTGAATCGTGACGGTATTCCAACATCATTGTGTGCCCAATAGTGTCACCGTGTTAAAGCTGAACTTAGAATGCTTGACTAATAGCGTCACTGTGCTAATGTTGAATCTAGAAAGCGTGCCCTAATAGCGTCACTGTGCTAACATTGAATCTAGACGGTATTCCCAACATCATTGAGTGTGCCCAATAGCGTCACTGTGTTAAAGCTGAACTTAGAAAGCGTGCCTAATAGCGTCACTGCGTTAATGTTGAATCTAGAAAGTACGCCCTAATAGCGTCACTGTGTTAATGTTGCATCTAGAAAGTGTGCTCGAATAGCGTCACTGTGTTAAAGTTAAACTTAGAAAGTGTGCCCAATAGCATCACTGTGGTAATATTGAATCGTGACGGTATTCACAACATCATTGTGTGCCCAATAGCGTCACCGTGTTAAAGCTGAACTTAGAAAGCGTGCCTAATACCGTCACTGTGTTAATGTTGAATCTAGAAAGTACGCCCTAATAGCGTCACTGTGTTAATGTTGCATCTAGAAAGTGTGCCCAATAGCATCACTGGGGTAAAGTCGAATCTAGAAGGTATTCCCAACATCACTGAATGTGCCCTAATAGCGTCACTGTGCTAATATTGAATTGTGACGGTATTCCCAACATGTTATGTTACTTTGCATTTATATAGCGCCTTATGTACCATTGGTATGATCTCAAGGCGCTGGTAGGTTGAACGCCCTCGGGAACCGTAGTTCAAGTCAGTAGAGAGAAAGAGTCAAAAGGTGCATGTGTGCACCGGATATGTGTGCAGCAGGTGTGGCACTCGTAGCGGTAGGTGTGGTGGTTGGGAGGTCAGGAGTATGTGTTTGTTCTGGCAGGGTGATTCCAGACTGATTCTGGTTGCGTTAGGCCTGAGGAGAACGCCTAGGCTGACGGGTGTGTAGCCAGCTGTGTTTAGTTAGGATGATGGAGTATGTGGCAGGTATTGGTATGAGAACAGCTATACCGAATGTGTCATAGTATCGCTGTGTTCTAGTTGAGTGGTGGCGTATAGAAGAGAGTGAGCGTGGTGATGTGATATGGTTATTTTCAGTAGGTGCTTGAGATCGAGCACCTTCATGCTCCATGCATTCCATGCGCTACAACTGTTCCATGCACTCCGACCGTTCCATGCACTCCATGAGCTCAGCCGTTCCATGCACACCAGGCGTTCTGTGCACTCAGTCGTTCCATGCACTCAAACCATTCTTGCACAATGTCCTTCCATGCCCTCTAACTGTTCCATACATTCCATCCGTCGCATGTACTCCCTCAGTTCTATGCACTACATCTGTTCAATCCGTCCCATACATTCATTCCAATCCATGTACTTTGTCCAATCAGTGCATTCCACCCACTTTTTCCGTTCCACCCACTTCGTTACATCCACTTCATCCATTCTGACCACTACATCTGTTCTATCGGCTTCCCTTTGGCATATACTTCATCCGTTCGCTCACTTCATCCATTCCACCCAAATTCATCTTTTTCGCACATTTTGTCCGCTCCGCCCACTTCATCCGTCGTATGCACTCCATCCGTCCCATGCACTCCATACATGTCATGCACTCGATTCATCTATTTCGTTCGTTCTGTTCATTCATGTCATTCCATGCCATCTATCCGTTCCATGTACTCTATCTATTCCAAGCACTCCATCCGTATCATTTACTCCTCCTTTCCATCCTCTCCTACACTTTATTCCTCTCGTCAATTTTGATCTTCTCGTCCATTTCATTTATTTTATCCATTTCATTTATTTCATCCACTTCACTGCTTTCATCCAGTTTATTCCATTCAGCCACTTCACTACCTTCATCCACTTTACTTGTTCTATTCAGTTTATCCGTTTTAATTTACATTAGGGGTTATTAGTTTTCGATTTCTCACTCGGATCATGCTGCTGGGTTGTTATTTACAATAAAGCAGCTTTGGGCTAAGGTTATTGCTTGCTGTTGTCGGGTTTGAGTTAAAAGTCGATTTTAGGGGAAGAGCCATGTTTTCAGTAATTTGCGGAAAGACATGATGTCCTCGGTGAATCGGATGTGGGGTGGAAGTGCGTTCCACAGAGTGGGGGCCAGGGCTGAGAATGATGATCCACCTAACCTGACTGAGTTGGTTTTTGGTATGACTAGGAGGCCAGCGGAGCTTGATTATAGAGTGCGTGGAGGATGGTAAGGTTTTAGTTTGTCTTGAAGATACTGAGGTCCGGTTTTATGTGTTACTCGGTGAGAGATGCATAAGGTTTTAAAGGTCACCCTTCGGGCAACCGGAAGCCAGTGCAGAGTTTTGAGGGCTGGGGAGATGTGATCTCTTGCCCCAAGTGCTAGTAGTAGTTTGGCTGCGGCATTTTGTGCTCTTTGGAGTTTAGTCAGTTGGTACGCGTGGACCCCGAGGTAGAGGGGGGTTAGCATAGTCCAGTCTTCATATAACAATGGAGTGGATCGCGGAGAGTCTGTTGGGAAAGGAGAGGTATGGAAAAATGCACCTAAGGATTTTTATGTGGTAGTGGCAGGACTTGGAGACGTTGACTTGGAGCGAGAGGGTAAGGTTTGAGTCTAGGGTGCATCCAAGGTTTTTTACTGAATTTGAGGGTGTTGGGGAAATGCCCATGGCAGATGGCCAGGGTAGCGGGTGCGGAAGAAGTTCGGTGTTGCCACATACCATGATTTCAGTTTTGGAGGGGTTTAGTGGTCATCCAGCGATCTATGTCGAGGAGGCAGGAAGTGATGTCGGGTTGACAGCTGAGTTTTGAATTCAGGAGTTTTAGGATTAGTTGTGTGTCATCGTTGTAGTTGTAGCACAGGATATTGTGCGGGCAGATTATTCGTGGGAGGGTGGACATATAGAGGTTAAACAGGAGGGCTGATAGGCATGCTCCTTGAGGAACTCCAGTGTTGACTGGTAGGGCATGGGACGCATAGGTGGAGAGTAGGGTTATTTGGTTCCTATTGTCGAGGAAGGATGCTATCCATTTGAGAGCGTTTCCACTGATTCCTAGGGAGTGTAGGCGGTCAAGGAGGATCGAGTGGTTGATTGTGTCGAAGGAGGCGGATAGGTCAAGAAGGATTAGTGCAGCGCATCCCGCGGAATCAGCAGTGTTTTTAAGGTCATCCCAGATTGAGGTTAGGGTGGTTTCGGTTCCATGTCGGGCTTTGAAACCTGATTGAGCAGGGTCTAGGAGATTGTTGGCTTCGACAAAGGCATTTAGTTGGGAGTAGACGGTTTGGTCAATGAGTTTGGCAAGGAACCTGGTGTTTGAGATGGGGCGGTAGCGGTAGTTTTTGGGCTCAAGAGAGTCGAGGGAAGGTTTTTTTTTTAGAAGAGGCTTTACATTAACAGTTTTGAACGCGTCAGGAAAAATTCCCAATGAGAGGGAGTCGTTTATGATGGTTCTTGCGTGTTCTCCTGCGCAGGTAAATGCAAACATTTCTATGAGGGTTGTGGCTGGGCAGGGGTCTAGCGGGGAGCCGGATGGTTTGCGGGCAGAGAGAAGTTTGAGAAATTGGTCAGTTGATATTGGATTGAAGGAGTCGAAAGTCGGTTGGGTAGCGGTCGCAGGCAGTGGGTTGGCAGGTAGGGTGGGTGGATTGTGTGGTGGGTGTAAGAGAGCTCGTTTGTTGGTTAGAGAGTTTGTTCCTTCAAGAGCTGTGGTGTAAAAGTGTAGAGAGAGTGAGTCACACAGAGATTGTGAGGGGGTGGGAAGAGTGGTGGTACATGATGGTTTGGTGAATTCGGCGATCATTTTGTGAAGTTCTTTGCTCGGTTTTTACAGTTTAGGATTCGGGAGTTGTAATGTGTTTTTTTGGCCTTCCGGATTTCAGCCTTGTAGTGGCGATGGTGCCGGGCCAAGGTGGATCTGCTCAGGGCTGTTTTGTCTTTCCACCATTTGCGTTCTAGGGATTTATATAGCCGTTTAGTGGTCTTCAGTTCTGGTGTGAACCATCTAGGAAAAAGGCCATGGCGAGCTGATGGTTTGCAAGTGTTGAGCCATGAGTCAAAGGCGTCGGAGGTTAGGAGTTCATTGGGTAGGCGGGTAGGGGGAGGAGCTTGAAGGAGTGCATCGGCTAGGTCGGGAAGGATTTATAGTTTCTTCCAGCATTTGCATAGATTTGGAGGTTCTGGTTCGGGTAAGGGGAGCGGGTTGGGTGAACAAATGGCGAAAGAAATTAAGAAGTGATCAGACCAGATGATAGGGGTGGGAGGGTTTAGATGCATCAGGTTGTGGGAGATGAAGATGGCATCAAGAGTGTGCCCTTTATAGTGAGTCGGCCCGTTTATGTGGGTCTGGAGGTTAACCGCGTCTAGCCCGTTAACCAGAGAGTGGGTCATAGGGTTGGTGGGGATGTCAAGCCATATGTTGAAGTCCCCTATAAGGGTGATGGTGGGATGGTTTAGTTGGAGGGTGGCAATATAGTCGCAGAGGTTGTTTGAGAATTGTCTATCTTAGCCAGGAAGTCTGTAGATGATTAGGAAGCTATGGGAGAACGAAGGCGGAAGGGATAATTTTACAAGGAGTGATTTGCATGAAGGAATGGACGGCTGGTTGTCGATGATTGAGGCGTAGAAGTGAGACTTGAAGGCGATTGCTATTCCTCCTCCTCCTCCTCCTCCTCTAGAGGGACGGTTCAGTGGGATAAGGGAGTAGTCTGGGGGGAAGGCTTCATTGGCGATAGGGGCAAAGCAGTCAGAGAACCAGGTTGCCATGATAAAGACCAGGTCCGGTTTGTCAGAGGCGAGGAGGTCAAAGATGCTGCATCTGTTTTTTGCTACAGATCAGGCGTTAAAAATGGGTGCAATTTACTTCGGTACAGGAGGATGAGGGAGTTGCGGAGGTGTGGTGTGGGAGGGGAGAGGGTGGGAAATGGGGAGCGAGTGCAGCTGGGTGGTTGGTGGTCGATAGGAAGAGTAGGCGGGCAGTTGAGTAGGTGGGTTTGGGTTGGACGGGTGTGATGGGTTGATTGGATATGGGTCAGAGGATTTGAAGGTGGGGTGTTGGGGGTTAGGAGTTTCAGTTGTGGTCGGTGAGAATTCGAGGGAGAAGGGTTTCAGGTAGGGTGAGGCGGGGGGGTGGTGATGATCGAGATTGGGAGTATGAGGAGCTGGGTCGAGACAAGAGTGGCGATGAGTACTGAGGGATTGAGGGAGACCAAGTAAGTTTTCTCTTCAGTGTTTTTGTCGGGGTTGGTGAGTGAGGGAGGGGTCAAAGGGGGGAAAGGGAAGCGGCTACTGTTGTTGCCAGGGTGAGGCGTGCAATTTTTACGGAGGGGAATGAGTGGGGTTGGAGGGGGATGATGGTGGGAGTTGATGGGAGGAGTGGGGGGGTGGATGGTAGCGGGCTGGGTGTGCTTGGGAGGCTAGGCGGGCCATTAGTCAGGGGAGGGGGTATGATAGTAGGCGGTTGGGAGGAGGGGATGGCAGGAACAGTAGTCTTAGGATGGTTGGCACTCCATCGTGCCCCTCTGGCTTGGTGTTTGGATATGGGATGGGTAGGGGATGTGGTGGAGGTCAGGATGGTTCGGGGAAGGGGGGATGGGAGGTAGGGCAGGCAGGTAGGGTGGAGTGTGCACAATAGCGTCACTGTGTTAAAGATGAACTTAGAATGCTTGCCCAAAAGCGTCACTGTGCTAATGTTGAATCTAGAAAGCGTGCCCTAATAGTGTCACTGTGTTAATGTTGAATTTAGAGGGTATTCCCAACATCACGAAGTGTGCCGTAATAGTGTCACTGTGTTAAATCTGAACTTCGAAAGCATGACCTAATAGCGTCACTGTGCCAACATTGTATCTAGACAGTATTCCCAACATCATTGAGTGTGCCCAATAGCGTCACCGTGTTAAAGCTGAATTTAGAAAGCGAGCCTAATAGCGTCACTGTTAATGTTGAATCTAGAAAGTAAGCCCTAATAGCGTCACTGTGTTAATGTTGAATCTACAAAATGTGCCCCATTAGCATCACTAGGTTAAAGTTGAACCTAGAAAATGTGCCCAAATAGTGTCACTGTGTTAAAGCTGAACTTAGAAAGCGTGCCCTAATACCATCACTGTGCTAATGTTGAATCTAGACGGTATTCCCAACATCATTGAGTGTGCCCCAATAGCGTCACTGTTTTAGGGTTGAATTAAGATGGTATTCCCAACATCATTGAGTGTGCCTGGTCGCATACACTTTACCGATTTCCATCACACTACTACGCTTACTCTCTCCTATACACCACCATTCAACTAGAATACAGCGTTACTACAACACATTTGGTAAAGCTGTTCTCATACTAACATGACTCATCAAACTACCCATCATCGTAATTAAACACAGCTAGCTAGCACATATCGGCTAGTTTAGGTGTCTCCTCAGGCCTAACGCAGCCAAACCTCAGTCTGGATGTCCCCCTCCAGACTGAACACATTGAACTGATCTCCTCAGCACCACACCTATCGCTAAGAAGCAGCTATCATGCAACAACCACACCAGCTGCACACATACCTGGTGCGCCCACGCACTTTATGACTCTCTCTCTCTCAACTGACTTGAACTGCGGTTCCTGAGGGCGTTCAACCTACCAGCGCCTTGTGATCATACCAATGATACATAAGGCGCTATACAAATGCAAAATAACACAACATGTGACGCAGGCTAAGGTTAAGAATTCCATCTAAGTGTGGCACATGCTAACATTCATAATCCTGTCTAGATGCGACGCAGGCTAACGTTAAGAATTTCATCCAAGTGTGGCACATGCCAACATTCATAATCCTATCTTGATGTGACGCAAGCTAATCTTGACCGTTCTCTATGGGTGTGGTGCCAGTTAACATTGGCAAGTATGTTAGTGCGTAATGTAATGCAACATTTACAGTCCAGCCAAGAATGGATTTTGGCTGGTGGTCACCAATCTCGAAGTATGCATGTTGTAATTCTATGGCAGTCTACGTTATGGAGAGGTAACGTAGAGTGGCGAGGGCTTTCTGGAGTAAAGTAATTGCTCTACACCCCACTCATGCCACACTTAGTTTTGGTTGGAGTCTGTTGGCCACTGGCTTCTTTTGCGTCCCCTGCGGACACCTCCTGACACATCTTGGAGCCACCAATGTAGGACCTGCCCTTTGCCTTGGGGCCCTTAGCCGAAGGGGCTGCCGGGCAGAGGGCTGCCCAGGAAGGGGCAGCTATGACCAGCTGAGATTAGCCAATCAGGGGTGGGGGGCGGGTGCTCTGATCAGGAAGTGGATCAGGGACGGTCTAACGCTGCGCACAGGGTCTGGGGGCATGCTGCACTCGAGATGAGGGCCGAAATGGGGGCGCGGGATCCAGCCACACACACCTGCTGCAGGGATTTGTAAAAGCAGGCAGCTGTGGGCCAGCGAGTCGGAAGACTCGAATCACCGGAGAAATGGCCCAATCAGGGGTGGGTGCGGGTGCTCTCATAAGGAAGCAGATCAGGCACAGTTTAACACTGCGCAAAGGGCTTGGGGGCATGCTGCACTCAAGATGTGGGCCAAAGTGGGGGCACGGGATATCCTGCGCTTCTCCAAACTTTCTCCTACTAACACGCCTAACCTACCCCTTTTGTTTCAGATCCGCCAGAGCACCACTGCAGTGGTGATAATGTTAAAGGCTATTGGTACCGCGCACTAACTAGTGGTGTGAGATGTACCATTAGCTGCAAGATTGTTCGGCTGGGGCGATATTTGACCAGATAGAGAATTGAGAGTCATACCAATGGGCCTAGGTTTCACAGTGCAACAGGTATCAGCCTATGTTAAACAAAGATGTAGGCTATACCTATATTTGAGAATCCTGTATAGTGGGGGAGATACACAGGTTTCAAATGTGGTAGGGTTCATCATATGATGGACAAAGGGGGCTAATCCTAGATTCAAGAATCCTGCACGGTGGGAGGGAGGCCTAGGTTTCACAAGGCCGTAGCTTAGAGCATATAGTACAGCAAGTTTCTGCAATGTTCCAGTCATCAATGGTTTGTTAAACCTAGTTTGGGAGTACATCTGTAGTGGGAGGCAGCTAGTATGGAGAGTGATTCTTTAGTGACGCACAGGTGCTACCCTGGGCTATTTATCTCATGGTTCGTGTTCCCTCATGTGGACAGGCAGGCATGGGGTGTAGTGAGAATTTTGTGGGTGTGCCACAGCGAAAGCTGCTGGTTTACTTGGAGTGCTTGTCAGGTGGGAGTGCTGTTGTGCGTGGGTTGACAGTGTTTCAGGTGTGCCACAACAAAAGCAGATGGCTTACCTGGAGTATTTGTCAGCTGGCAGTGTTGAGCAATTGGTGGTGGTGGTGGTGTCAGGTTAAACTACGGCAAGAGCTGCCGGCCCATGTTGTGATTGATTGGCGCTTGGATGGAGAAAGAGCTCCAAGCCTTGTGGCACTGTGAGGTGGGATCACTAGGTGAAATGCTGTGCAAGATCTGAGGTTCCTGGAAGGTTGGTAGGGGAATGTTTTGTCTGAGGAATTCCGGCCCAGTGTTATGGATGCCCCAGTGGGTGATACACATGGCTTTAAAGGTGTTGCGTAGAGCAATAGGGAGCCAGTGGAGGACTCTCAGGGTAGGGCTGTGTTCTCCGGCAGGCAGATTAATGAGCAGCGTGCTGCGCATTTGATTCTTTGGAGTTTCCTTACTTGGGACGCCAGTGCTCATAGATCGAGGCAGTTGGCACAGTCTAGGTGGGACAGGATGATGAATTGATGGCCGAGAAACTGTGGGGATAGGTGCGGTAAGGGAAAATCCACCTGAGAATCCATAGGTGAAAGAAGCATGTTTTGGATACAGTGGTGGTGTGTTAGGTGAGGGATAAATCTGAGTCCAACTCGCATTCAAGGTATTTACAATGTCATAGGGTGCCAGTGTTGGTCCTAGTGCTTTGGGCCACAGGATTGGTTGGGGAGGAGCAATGTTCTCCCGCAGACTAGGATTTTGGTTTTCCCCAGAGTTGAGGATAACGTGGTTGGTCGTCATCCAGTGGTCAATGACAGAGAGGCATGAGGACAGGTCCGGGCTGCTAGAACCTTCAGAATTTTTGATTGAGGATGATCTGGGTATCATCTGCACAGTAATAGTAAGGTTGTATGAGGGGATGGGTTGTATGTAGAAGTTGAAGATTAGAGGTGATGTGGACGCTCCTTGGGGTACACCTTTACATACTGGTCTTGATATGGATGTGAACTGGCCTAGGTGCATAATTTGCAACTGGTTAGATATAAAGGATGAGATCCACGAAAGGGCTGAGCTTTTGATTCCTAGTGTTTGTAGTCTGACTAATAAAATAGAGTGATCGATGGTATCAAAGGCTGGTAGTTTTGGGGGAGGAGTGGGTCAAGAATAATTTTTTTGGGAATGGGTTTGGTGTAGGATGTTTTTAGGGCCTTCGGGAAAGACCCTGATGTGAGCGATTAAGGATTGCACGTGCGACGTTACCTGCACAGGTGGAGGTTAGTATTTTTCAGCATGGAGGGTGGGTACGGGTCTTGAGGGGAGCCTGACGGACATCTGACTGCTACAAGTGAGGAATTCTTGGTGTGTGACAGGGGTGAATGAGTCGAAAGAAGGTTGTGGGGGGTTTGGGCGGCAGACTGGGCGGTAAGAGTTAGTTTAGCAATGTGGTGTGTCTCTCGTTGGCAGCATTGTAGAAGTGGAGCGAGAGGGTGTCGCATACGGATTGGAGTGGACAGGCATGTGCATGAGGGGGATTTGAATTCTGCTATGATTTTATGCAGTTCCTTGGGTTGCGAGCATTTTGGATTTGGTTCCCACAAAATTATCACTTGCTGTTTCTGATTTCCAACCTGTAAATTCTGGTAGTCCTTGCTAGGGCAGTTTTGTTCTGGACGGACAGGTCAGCTCTCCAGGCCTGTTCCAGATGGTGCTTGAGAGTTTAGTTCATTTGTTGGAGATTGGGGGGGGGGGCAGGGGCGAACCACCTCAGCATTGGTCCAGATCTCTGCAACGTACATTTTGTTAAATTTTTTTTAGTTTCTGTTTCTTGATTTTCACATATACTGCAGATCAATAAAACAAAAAAATAAGAACAACATGAACACCCCTATACCCCTATGAACACCCCCCCCCTGTTCCCGGTTGCAGCACCCAGATAAAAAAACATCCTTCAAGCTCAGTCCAGCCATTCCGGCCTAGCAACTGTAAATGTCCAACAGTTTTAATCTCTGTGGGCACCATTGTTCCCTGAATTCACCTTTCAAATAGTCCAAAGTCTCACCCCAGTTCGCCGCAAAAGTCTCCAACCTCCCCTCAACTGCATAGGTGGCCCACTGCAAGGAAACAATACCCCAAATTTTCCTGAGCCAATCACATTCCGTGGGGATCATCGGCCTGACGGACATCTGACTGCTACAAGTGAGGAATTCTTGGTGTGTGACAGGGGTGAATGAGTCGAAAGAAGGTTGTGGGGGGTTTGGGCGGCAGACTGGGCGGTAAGAGTTAGTTTAGCAATGTGGTGTGTCTCTCGTTGGCAGCATTGTAGAAGTGGAGCGAGAGGGTGTCGCATACGGATTGGAGTGGACAGGCATGTGCATGAGGGGGATTTGAATTCTGCTATGATTTTATGCAGTTCCTTGGGTTGCGAGCATTTTGGATTTGGTTCCCACAAAATTATCACTTGCTGTTTCTGATTTCCAACCTGTAAATTCTGGTAGTCCTTGCTAGGGCAGTTTTGTTCTGGACGGACAGGTCAGCTCTCCAGGCCTGTTCCAGATGGTGCTTGAGAGTTTAGTTCATTTGTTGGAGATTGGGGGGGGGGCAGGGGCGAACCACCTCAGCATTGGTCCAGATCTCTGCAACGTACATTTTGTTAAATTTTTTTTAGTTTCTGTTTCTTGATTTTCACATATACTGCAGATCAATAAAACAAAAAAATAAGAACAACATGAACACCCCTATACCCCTATGAACACCCCCCCCCTGTTCCCGGTTGCAGCACCCAGATAAAAAAACATCCTTCAAGCTCAGTCCAGCCATTCCGGCCTAGCAACTGTAAATGTCCAACAGTTTTAATCTCTGTGGGCACCATTGTTCCCTGAATTCACCTTTCAAATAGTCCAAAGTCTCACCCCAGTTCGCCGCAAAAGTCTCCAACCTCCCCTCAACTGCATAGGTGGCCCACTGCAAGGAAACAATACCCCAAATTTTCCTGAGCCAATCACATTCCGTGGGGATCATCGGGCTCTTCCAGTTTTGTGTAATTAGCCCCATTGCTGCCAATGTATAGACTATATGCGCCTTGGGGGTTCTCGCGTTTCCTCCTTCCCCATCAACCCCCCTCTTTACCAACAGAATCTCTCTAGGGCTTCGGGGCTCCCCTAGCCCTGGGGTCTGAGTTGGAGCACCTGCGATTTCACACCAAAATGGTCTAATAAGTGGGCAATCCCACCAAATGTGTCGCCGTGCCCACCTCCCCGCAGGCCCTCCTGCAATCACCTGAGTTCGTGGGGTACATCGCGTGCAGTTTGGCTGGAGTGTAGTGCAAATCAAAGATGTATTTATACCAGTCTTCCTGTAATCGAGGTGCTCTGATTATTTTAGGAATCAACCTCCATAGCCTCTCCCAGTCCCCTCTTTCCATCCCCACCCCCCCTCTGCTGCTCCCAGGCCTTCATATACGGCCACTTGACCATCGGACCCGCGCTCTCCAGAAGTTTATATAAATCCGATATCAAGCCCCTGGCGCCATCATGGGTCAGGAGGAATCGTTCAAACTGTGTTAGCTCCCGCGTGGCCCCTCTCCTCACCTCAGTCGACATTACCCAATGTCTTAATTGAAAATATCTGTGTCTCTCTCCCTCACCAATTCCAAATTCCTGCTTGCATTCCCTGAAGGTTTTTACCATGCCATTGCTAAACATGTCCCTCAGAGTTTTGCAGCCCCCATCGTCCCATGTTCGAAATGCCCCCGTCTCCAACCCCGGTGTGAAATCTCCATTGTTAACAACAGGCGTAAAAGGAGACGGGAAAGAAGAAATCCCTCGACTCTCCACCACCCTGTCCCAAGTGGCCACTACTCCCTTTGTAATGTCGCTCAAGTAAATGTGCGACGGTTGCAATTTCCACGGGAGTCATAATACTTCCCCCAAATGATGTCATGCGACTGCCCTGTCCATTTTTACCCAGGGCTTTTCATGGTTGTCTGCGAACCATTCACTAATTACACGAAGGAGTGCGGGATCATGGTACCGCCGGAAATCCGGCAGCCCTAAGCCCCCAAGTTCCGTAGACGCTGTGAGGAGGCGCCAAGATAAGCCCGGTTTCTTACCCTCCCATATGAACTCCCCGACCACCCGGTCGAGTTCCCTAAAAAAGCTTGGGGGAATCGCCATAGGGATCGCTTGAAAAAGATACAATATACGAGGCAGAACCACCATTTTGACCACTTCTCTCCTCCCTAGCCTAGAGATCTTTAGGGCACTCCAACGCCGTAGATCCCTCTTGATCTCCTTAAGCAAAGGGGGATAGTTCGCGCTATACCACCCACCCAAGGAGGGGGTAATCCGAACCCCCAAATACCTAATCCCACCTGGGCTCCACCTAAACGGGGAGACTGTCCTAAGTACCCGTGCCTCCCTCTCTTCTAAAGATAGGTTCATCAACTCGGATTTTTGCAGATTGATGCGCAATCCTGATGCTTCCCCGAATTTGGTCAGCATTTCAACGCACGCCTTGATAGACTCCGCGGCCGTGTCAACATAAGCAGCATATCGTCTGCAAATGCTGCCACTTTATGCTGGCCTCCCCCAAACGGTACGCCCCGGATTCTATAGGACGCTCTTATGGCCAATAATAGGGGTTCCAGGTATATTGCATAGAGCAAGGGGGTCAGGGGACAGCCTGTTTCTTACCTCTCCTAAGCCCGATTGGGTTAGAAGTTTCACCAATGACCAGTATCCGCGGCCTGGGGTTCTTGTAATTTGCCTCGACCATGCTAACAAAACCCAGCCCCATCCCCATCCGCTCCATAACCTGGAATAAGAACGACCACTCCACCCGATCGAACGTTTTTTCCGCGTCCAGCGCTAAAAGAATCGCCGGAGTATTCGTCTTCCGTGCCTTCTCAACAATGTGGGCCACCCTCCGAATATTATCAGCCGTCTGCCTCCCTACCACAAAGCCCGACTGGTCCTGGTGAATCAGCGAAGGAAGGTACCTCTCCAGCCTCTTTGCCCGAATTTTAGTATACATTTTTGCCTCAGTGTTTATGAGGGCAATGGGACGATATGATATACATTCCTCGGGGTCCTTGCCTGCCTTGTGTATAAGAGTTATTTTAGCCTCCTCCATCGAGGGGGTGATGCAACCCCTAACCCTGAACGAGTTAAATAATCGCGTCAGATGCGGAACGAAGAGGTGAGAGAAATGCTTATAAAAGGCTGCTGGGTAACCATCCGGGCCAGGGGCCTTACCACGGGAGAGGGCTGATATGGTTGCCCGCACCTCATCCTCTGATATAGCTCGGCCTAATTCTACCCCCTCTTCATCAGAGAGCCGTGGGAGCGTAAGACCCTCCAAAAACCTCCTCCGTGAGTCACCCGACGGACTCTGTGAAGAGTATAGATCCTCGTAAAACTCTGCTAACCTCCCTTTTATATCCTCCGTCTTGGTAAATCTCACCCCCTCCCTGCTCCTCATTGCCATGATTACATTGCGTTCCCTCTCACCTCTCAATAAATGCGCCAGGAGCGAGTCAGCTTTGTTAGCTTTTGCATAATACTTCTGCCTAACCCGGAGCATGAGGATCCTCAGTTGACCTTCGACCGCCCTATACTCCTTATACAATTTTTTAGAGGGGGTTTTCCCCAACCCGCACCCTGGCGGCCTCCACCTCTCTTTCCAACTGTTCCTCTAGCCTCTGCATCTGTCTATGTCTCTCCGCCTGCAGGGCGATTAAATCTCCCCTCAACGTAGCTTTGAAGGCGTCCCATCTAACTTCCAGGCTTGTGTCGAGATCATTGTTCTGTTCAAAATATTCTCTGATCTTTCCCTCTATCTCCTCCCGTGTCACCTGATCTCTCAGGAGTGCCTCTGGGAACTTCCACCTCCACAACCCAGACCTCTGACCCCCCCCCCCCAACCGTAGCCGCATTTGAACTACCTTATGGTCCGCTATCCCCATAGGGCCTACCTCTATAGAGTCAACCCCCCCAACCAAGCTCGCAGATACTCAGATGTAATCAATTCTAAACTGCGACCTGCGAACATCTTAAAAAAATGTAAACCCCTCCTCTTCACCCCTTAGCGCTCTCCACACGTCTCGCAAACCCGCTTCCTCCCACCATTCCTTCAATTTTTGCGAGGCTGCCACACCCCCCCTTTCACCCCTGCAGCTGCGAGCGATTACTCCTTCTGTCCCATGCCAGGTTCAAGTCCCCCATCACTAATACCGGTCCTCTTGCAAAGTCTTGTAGAGTTCCCACAACCTCACGCAGGAACTGGTCTTGCCCCACATTTGGGCCATACACCGAAGCTGTGCTGAAGTGCGAACCCATGTACTCTCCCGAACCATGATATATCTCCCGTTCTTATCCCGGATAGTGTCAGAAACCCGAAAGTCTAATCCCCTTCCAAATGCCAATGCCACCCCTCTTTTCTTGGCAGGACCCGATGCGAAAAGTATTAGCGGGAACCCCTTCAGCCTCAGCCTCCGTTGATCCTTCCGCAGTAAGTGGGTCTCCTGCAAGGCCAAAACATCTGGCTTGTGAGAACTGACAAACTGCGCCAATTTGAACCGCTTGAGCGGGGAGTTCAAACCCCTTACATTATGTGTCATCCATCTGAACCCCAATCTCGTATACAGATTGTCCTCGGGGACCTCCCCTCCCTTGCCTCTCCGGATCCGTGCCCTTAACTCCCCCCCTCACCAACGAGACGTGGGAAGGATCCCTACCCTTCTATGTTTCCAGCCTCATTCCTCGCAAATTCTAAGACTGAAGCTCTCCCAGTTGGTGCTACAACCCCCTCCCGACCCCACCCCCCGCCAACCCCTCTTCCACCCTGCAACCCCAATTTAGGGTGGAACCAACACCCCCCATCCCACCCAACTTGTCATAACTCCCCCAAACCATTACTCTCACCTCTACCTCTTGTCTTCCCCCCCGGGCCTCTTAGCTCTTACTGCCCCCAATATGTTGCCCTCCTTGACTCCGAGCTCCTTTGTCAACCTTAAAGATCCACCACCCCTTATTTAACCAAAGTATAGACTAGACATTAGCCCTTCCGTCAACGCTGCCCTCCACGCAGGCCCCTCCTCCCTCCCTCTGCAGACTACCATTTCCCCCTCCGTTTTTTGTCCGCCACTGTGGACCACTCCCAGGGCCTCTACCGCAGCCTGTTCCCCAAGCCACCCCCCTCCCTACTCGTAGAGCCCTCCTCCAGATCCAGCCGCAACAAGTCAGCTCCCTCTTGGACTGACGTTATTCGTTTCAAAGACCCTTCCCAATCAAAAACCAAACCAAAAGGAAACGTCCACCTGTACCGTATCCCCCGTTCAATTAGAACCTTCAACACTGGTACCATCTTCCTTCTTTTCATTAGGGTGATATTAGCCAGGTCCTGGTACAGAGCTATCTTCTGGCCTTTAAACAAGATTGGTTCCTTCTTCCTTGCAGCTAGAAGCACTGCCTCCTTCTGAGAGTACCTGGAAAAGGCGGCAAGCACGTCCCACGGCCTTGAAGCAGGTCCTTTAGCGAGCCGTCCAACTCTATGGACCCGGTCTAACTTGATATCGCCCGGGGCGACCTCTCCCAAGATATCCGCAAACACACCCTGCAATTCCTGTTTCAAGTCCTTGTCCAAGATGGATTCCGGCAATTGCCTCACTATAATGTTAATCCTCAGAGATCTGTTTTCAACGTCCTCCATCTGTATCTCCAGGTTCCGAGTCGCTATGTCCAGGCGCTCCAACGCCTCACTATTAGCTGTAGTCTCTCTTTCGACCTCTTGCAGACCCCTCTCCAAGAGGTCCGTCCTGTCTCCCAATTGCTTCATTTCCCGCTTGATCTCCCCAAGCGCTTCATTTAGATCAGCTCGCATTAGCTGAAACTGGTCTTGAAGGGTCTTGGCTAGGTTGGCGTGGAGCGCCTGAATTTCCCCCATGAGGTCTTGGCCATGCATCTGGGGACACACCTGCGTTCTCTCTGTCGCGATACTCCTCTCCATACCCTCATTGCCATTCCTAGAGCTTTCCCCCATATCCTACAGCGCCCACAGAGTGGAGTGTGCTCTGAGAGTCCCGTGGAGGTTGCTGCGCCCTTCCACTCTTTCCTTTATTGCGAGTGGCCATCAACAGGGACCTGAGTCTGCTGCGTGGGGTCCAGCTGGGAGTCGACCTCCACCCAGGCCCCTCCAAACAGGCCAATCTGCTGCCTCAATGCCCGCTGCGTTCCAATATCGGGTCTTAGGCTGCCCTCCCCTTTCTGCCCACTCCTTCGCCCAACGGCGCTTCAATAGGGAATACAGCAATATGTCCTCAGGATGGGCCCCATCCGGGAGAAGGAGGGGTTGGTAATTGATAGGGTGTCCAGTTGCTAACTCCAGACTAACTGGCCCCTCAGTATCTCCAGCTAGCCCCTGACCTGCTGGCCGTAGCTGGCCCTCCTGCCAGCACAATTCTCCGGATATTATCCTCAGCAAGACAAGGGAGGGAGGAAGGCCAGCAGGCACCAACGCTTCTTGATTCTCCCTTCAGATCCCTACGTACTCCAGGCCCTCACCAGTTTTGCCCCCTCAGAGCTGCGCAATTACTAGAGTGATTATCAAAGTCCTTGCAGCCCCATACATACACACTCCCGGCGGTGTCGTGCTCCGAGCGCCTCTCCTCCCGCGCTGAGTTCCTCCTCCACCCAGATCCGAGTGCAGCCCACAGCCGAGCGGCCGTTCTCCGGGGGGGCACCTCTTCCCCCCGGCCGGGGACCTTGACGTGGCACTCCTCAGCGAGCTTCCCACCGGGGCTGCTCGTACGCGGCGGTGCACTTCGCCAATGGGCACTCTTCAGCCCGTCTCCACGTAACTATCCCCACACCGGGATTCTGTTCCCGCAACCCACGGACCCAACTCCAAGGGGGTAGTTCGGGTCCTCTTCCTGCCACCGGAGCGCGAGCCGCAGGGGGCAACCTCCCCGCTCTCCCGCCGCTCAAGACCCGCCGGCACAAACGACTCCTAAGGCGACGTTTCCCTTCTTCATGCTCCCCTGGTGCCCCGACGGGTGCCTGGAGATCAGCCCCGACTCCACACGGGCCACTGGAGTGCCACAGGGTGGTGGACCGCCGTACTTCCACTTGTTGCCCGGGAGAGCACGGCCGGCACAGCTACTCCATACCCGCCTTGAGTCCTCTGCAACGTACATTTTGACGGGATGAGGGGTATGGGGGCATTTGTCAGCCAGAGGTCAAAGGAATCTATTGCTGGGGGGTCCTTCCGAGAGATAGAGTGAGCTGCAGCATGAGATTTCAAGATCTGGGACGATTACCACTTTGTTCCATAGTGGGAAAGTAGTGCAAGGGGTTGGTGGTGGCCAATGGCCACAGTGGTATGCTGAAACAGTGCTGAGTGGTCAGTCCTTGACAGGGGCGTGGGTAGATGGGTTTGTGGTGTTGAGGGTGTGGCCTCTTATGTGGGTGGGAGTGGAGATGTGGTGTTTCAGTTTGAGTGGTTCTAGATTGTCTGAGTGACCTGGTCAGAGTTCAATGGGGAGTCGAACTATACGTTGAAATCTCCTAGGATGGCGAGGGCTGGGTGTAGGACAAGGTTGGCAGCCAGTGCTTCACCAAATGTGTCTGCGAAGTTTGTTGTAGCCACGCATGGGGGGGGGGGGTCTGGAGGAGTAGAAAGCTATGTGAGCTGGAAGGTGTGAGTTGGAGTTTTACCAGGAGGGATTCGTAGTCTTTAATTATTAGCTTGAATTAATCTTTGTGTAATATCGCAAGCCTCCTCCCCTTCATGATCTGTTTCAGACAGAGAGAATGTAACCAGATCGGTCTCGTGCACAAAGGGTTCGTAGACAGAACCAGGTCTCAGTAATGAATAGGATGTATGGGTTTTTTTCCGTGATGAGGTCATAGATGTGAAGTTTATTTTTGGAGCCTGACCTGGCGTAGCTGAAGGTGCAAGATATTTGTGGGCTACCTTTGTGGGTAGGGTTTGGGGGACTGGCAGTGTGGGGGGAATGACAAGGAGGGTGGTGGAGTGTGCAGATGAGGGATACATTGGTGTGGGGTGAGTGGGTGTAGGGGAAAATAGCTAGGACTGAGTTGGGTGAGGGCGGTGAGGTTTTGCTCGTATACTCTGTGAACTGTGTTGGAGTATGGGTGATGCTAGGGGGCATTAGGTGCCTCTGGTCTCACCCTTTCCTCGCATTGTGGGTGGTCATGGGTGTGTGGGAAAGTGGACGGATCTCTGGTGATTGGGGTATTGGCTAGAACTTCTTTTGCTGCGCAAAAACTGTGGGAGTTGGTGATGGTGTGCAGTTGGTTGGCAAAAACGTGAGGTGTCGGTGGTTTGCTGCTGGCATGGTTGGAGTGTGATGGGCATATGGGTGGCTCGCTGCATTCTCTTGTGTGTTTCGTGGGATGATGTTATGTTATTTTGCATTTATATAGCACCTTATATACCATTGGTATGGTCTGAAGGCGCTGGTAGGTTGAACGCCCTTGGGAACCGAAGTTCGAGTCAGTAGAGAGCGTCAAAAGGTGCGTTTGCGCACCAGGTATGTGTCCACTGGTGCGGAATTTGTGTAGTAGCTGCTTCTTAGTGGTAGGTGTGGTGGTTGAGAGATCAGGAGTATGTGTTCATTCTGGCAGGATTTATCCAGACCGAGTGTGGCTGCATTAGGCCTGAGGAGAACGCCTGGCTTGGGGGGGGGGGGGGGGGGTGGTGTAACCAGCAGTGTTTACTTAGAGTGATGGGGAGCTGTTGATATGAGAACAGTTATACCGAATGGTGTCATAGTATCTCTGTGTTCTAGTTGAGTGGTGGTGTAAAGAAGAGAGTAAGCGTGGGGTGTGGTATGATGGGATATATATGCTTTTTTCAACTGTTCCCTGCATTCCAAACCTTACTATGTACGTCACGCAATTCTATGCGATCAAGTCCGTTCTATGCACTTTCATTCATTTCATGCGTCCCAGATTGCCCTACACACTCCGGTCTGCTCTATACACGCACGCACTCCTGTATTCCCCATGCATGCGGTCCTGTCTGCCCCGCGCATGCACTCCTTTCTGCCACATGCGCTCCTTTCCCCACCACGCACTTGTCCCCACTCTGCGCTTATCCCTTCTAGATACTTGTCTACTCTACGCGCCTTTCTATACGTATGTACTTGTTCGCTCATCTGCTCTATATATTTGTCAGCTCTACCAGTAGTCTATTCTATGCAGTCCTCGACTCCACATTCTTCCGCCCAGCTCATCAATCGGGCTATGCTTATCCATCCGATCCCGCACTCATCTGTTCTATGTACACATCTGTTCTATGTATTCATCAGCTCTGCATGCATTCCGTACTCATTCGTTCTTCCTACTTATCCATTCTACGCACTCACCCGGTCAATGCAACTCATCCGCCCTAGGTTTTGTCTGCCTTATGTCCTCAGATGCACCACATCTTCATCTGTTCTACGCATTCATCCACCCTACGCAGTCACCATCTCCTCGCACTCACTCGCTCTCCGCACTCACCTGTCCCTCGCACGTATCCACTTGTCCGCTTGCCACACTCGTCCGCTCTCTATGTTCATCCGTTCCCTGCATTAATCCACCCCCTGCACTCATCCGTTCTCCGCACTCCCCGCTATGTACTCATCCGCTCTATGCACTCATGCTTTCCACACATTCAACTCAACTGCAGGCCTCACTCATCCGCTCGCCACCCTTCATCGGTCGCCACACTCATCCACTCGCCACACTCGTCTGCTCCCCGCGCTCATCCGCTCTCCGTAATCATCTGTTCTCGGCACACATCCGCACTATGTACTCATCCGCTCTAAGCACTCGACCACTCTATGCATTTCTTACCTTCCACGTATTCGACACGTCTGCTCTCCGCATCCGTGCATTTCTTGCCTTCCACGTATTCGACACGTCTGCTCTCCGCATCCGTGCATTTCTTGCCTTCCACGTATTCGACATGTCTGCTCCCCGCATCCGCCCTACCCACACTCATCTGCAATATGCTCTCAACAGCGTCTAAAGTCATTCACTAATACGCACAACGCACTCATCCACTCTGTGCGCTCATCCGGTCCACACACTCATCCACACTACACTCTCATCCGGTCCACACACCCATCCGCACTACATACTACTCTTCCGCTCCGCACACTCTTCCGCTCCGCACACTCTTCCGCTCTCCACGCTCGTCCGTTCTGTATAGTCATCAGTTCTACACACTCCTGCGTTCTATTCGCTTCTCTGTATTTAGGTATTCATGAGCTCTACCCGCTCGTCCGCTCTACACACCCAACCACTCTACACACTCATCCGCTTAGCATGTTCATCTATTCTATACACTCATCCGATCTACATACTCATTTGATCTAGTCATCTGTTCTTCCACTCATGCACTCTTCCACTCAGTGCATTCATCTGTTCAACACACTTCATCCGTTCTAACTATTTCATACACGCCATTCACTTCGTTCCCTCCTCATGCATTATGTCCATTTCAGCAGTTTAGATCTCCTTACTTTTCCATATGATTTATTCATATTATCCACTTCACTGTTTTGATTTACTTTACTCGTTTAGTTCTGTTTGTCTTTCTAGTTTACATTCGAGTTTATTAGCTGTCGATTTCTCGCATCAGGTAGTTTGTTGGGTCGGTGTCATTGCGACGCTGTTAGTTTTGAAACCGGTTGGTTTTATGGGAATAGCCAGGTTTTCAGTAGTTTGCAAAAAAGACCCTAAATCCTCAGTTAGGCGGATGTGGGGTGGGAGCGAGTTCCATAGGGTTGGGGCCAGGGATGAGAATGATCCGCCTAACCTGACAGTTTGTTTTAGGAATTACTAGGAGGCCGGCTGGGCTTGATTTTAGGGTACGAGTGGGATGATAAGGTTTTAGTTTGTCTTGAAGATATTGAGGTCCAGTTTTATGAGTGCTCGATGGGAGAAGCATAATGTTTTGAAAGTCACCCTTCGGGCTACTGGAAGCCAATTTAGCGTCTTAGGGGCTGGGGAGATGTGGTCTCTTGGGCCAAGCGTCTAATCAGTCTCTCCATCTTGTCGCTCTTAGTTGCACAGAGCGGCATCTACAGGTGGGGTATAGTGCGAGGTTGAGGGATTAGGAGTTGTGAAGGCGGGGGAAAGGTGGGGTGAGGGATGCATGTTGGAGGTGTGCTGTGAAGGGGGTGGACTGTGTGATGGCAGGGTAGGGAATGACTGCTGTGGGTCACATTGGGCCTAGTGGAGCGCCAGTATGCTGCTCTGTTGTGGCCTGTGAGTGACATGACACAGTTGATTATGTTGCGCGGTTGAGGCCTAGGTTTGAGAACGCAACTAGTGTCCTGTTATAGTGGGAGAGGGAGGCAGAGGATAGTAATCACACAATTGTCACAATGTAGTTCATTTGCTCAGTGGTTGGGCTTCTAGAGTAGAGTAAATTACAAGTTACTCACTGTAGTGACTAGGTTACTCTTAGTTCATAGTCCCCTTTCCTCCATACTGCATGGACATCCCTCGCGAGGGACGGAACCTCTCTCTCTCTCTCTCTCTCTCTCCCCCCCCCCCCCCCCCCCCCAAAATCTTCTTCCCCTCTAAATTTATAAGCGCAGGAAGGGGCGGCCCTGGGAGCATGCGCTGCCCTGACTCTGCCCTCCGGTGCCACATCTCAGTCTCGAAAGACAAGTCGACAGTAGATTTACCATTGCCCAATGACACCAGATTATTGGGGGGGATGGTGGGACGTATGGAGGAAAGGGGACTTTGGACCAAGTACATTCTTCACTACGGTTGAGTAACTTATAATTACTCTTACGTCCCATCCCCTTTCCTCCATACGGCACGGGCAATTAAAACAATGTAGTCCCAGGGTGGAGAGGAGACACTCCTTAAGCAAACAGTTTCCAGAGAACCTCCTGTCCGAAAGCGGCATCTGACCTGGAGCCAGCATCCAAACAGTAATGCTTGCAGAAAGCTGATTGAGTGGCCCTTGTGGCCACCCTGCTTATGACCTGCCAGGGGACATGGCCCTGACCGCGTGGACATGCATGTTTGCCAGAAGGGGTCTATGCTGGCCCTCGTAGGCTTCCTTGATGGCAGACACCATCCAGCAGTAAATGTAGGCTTTGAATTCCCCGATAGCCTGGCGCCCCAAAGGTGATTAATAGGGCATCTGACTTGCGGAAGCCCTTGGTCCTGTCCAGGTAGAATTTCAGGACACGCCTGACATCTCGGCAGTGCAGAATCCTGAGGCTCGTCCTTCGGGTCAGCAAAGAATGTAGGGAGGACGATCATCTCGTTTAAGTGAAAGGCTGATGGCACTTTAGGTAGAAATGCCAGATGGGTCCGCAGGACCACATTATCCTTGTGATAGGTAGTGTACAGCTCTGAAGCGACTAGAGTCTGAATCTCACTGACCCTGCGCGCTGAAGTGAGGCCAACTAGCAGGGCCGTCTTGATGGTGACCAGCCTGATGTCTGCAGATGCCATATGCTCAAACTGCTTGTGTGCGAGGGCGCCCAAGACTAGGTTCAAATCCCACTCTGGGTGCGGCTTCCTGATGGGCGGGTAGAGTCTAGCAAGTCCGGCCAAATGTCTGACAATTGGGTTGAGGAGAAGACCCCTTCCTCCAAATTCCTGTAGGCCCCAATGGCTGAGGTATGTGCGGCAGATATCCACCTGCACGCCAGAGTTGGCAAGGTGCGCCGAGAATGGCAGCACGTCATCCAATGAACAAGTCAGCGGGTCAATATCCTTGGAGTGCACCCAGTGGCAGAACCTGGTGCACTTACTCTTATACTGGGCTCTTGTAGCCTTGCTCCTAGCCCCCTGTACGATTTCCAGATTGGTTTGGGATAGGTTGAGGTGGCCGAGCGTCACCTGGTCAGGAACCACGCTGTGAGGGCCAGCTTCTGAGGGGCAGGGTGGACGAACATGCTCCCCTGCTGTGTCAGAAGATGTGCTGGGCCCATCGGGAGGTGGATTGGAGGGACCTCTGAGAGGCTGAGCAGCTCCGAGAACCATGGCCTGGCTGGCCACCACAGAGCTATCAGAATGACGCGCTGAGCTGGTGAGACTCCTTGAACTTGCAAAGCACTCTGAATCAGTGGAGTGGGCGGGAAGGCCTATGCTGACATGCCATTCCACTGAATCCATAAGGCGTCGCCCAGGGAGCCTAGGCCTTGTCCCTGTCAGGAGGCGAACTGAGGCACTTGTGCCTGGTGGCAAAGAATCCACCTGGGGGAGGCCCCATGTTCGGAAGATTTCCTGTGCAACAATGTCGTTCAGCTGCCACTTGTTGTCTGCTTCCAACCAGCTGAGCCTGTCCCCTTTCAGGTTGGATCCCCCCAGAAGGTGGACTGCCCTGAGGAAAATCTTATTTTCCTCAGGGCAGTCCATTTCCATTCCCACATGTTGATGGGCAGTCTGCACAGGGAGGGGGACCTGCCACCCCCTCCCCCTGCTTGTTGATGTAGTACATGCTGGTCGAGTTGTCTGTCTGGATGAGAACAACCCTTCCCTTAAGAGGTGGGAGGAAGGCCCCGAGCGCTAACAAGATGGCATTCAGTCCAGCCAGTTGCCATGGTGTTCTTGACGGGTCCATGTGCCGTGGACCGAGAGATCCTCCAGGGTGGCTCCCCAGCCCTCTATGGAGGAGTCTGTGGTAATAGTCCCCGTAATAGTCATCTGTGGGACATGGGGCCTGAAGAAAAAAAGAAAGTGGGACGTAGCCCTCCTGATGGCCGAGATTTTGTCCTCCGAGGGGAAAACCCTCTCGGAGCGCGTGTCCCAGATGAGGCCCAGGAAGGTCAAAAACTGCGTGGGTTGCAGCTGTGACTTCCTGAGATTGAGCGAAAAGCACAGGTAGTGTTCCTCGGTGCATGAGAGGAGTGGTGCATTGCTTCTAGAGATGTAGCCCTGACGAGCCAGTTGTCTAGGTAGGGGTATGAGGCCCTGAGCCCGGACAGGGCTGCCACGGCATTCATGAGTCTGGTAAAGACCCTTGGGGGCCAAGTTGAGGCCAAAAGGGAGGCCCTTGTACTGAAAATGGCAGCCCAGGATCCTGAACTGGAGGAAAGGACGATGGGGTTGCCAAATCCAGACGTGCAGATAAGCGTCCTTCAGATCCAGGGAGCACATCCAATCTCCCCTGCACAATGTCTTTGCAATAAAGGCTGGTGTAAACATCTTGAATCTCTGAAGAGGTGAGGTTGAGGGTGGAAAGTTCCAGTACAACTCTCAGGCAAGCCTGGTTCTTCTGAATGGCGAAGATCCTGGAGTAAAAGACCGAGCCTCACTGGGAGGCTGGGACTTCCTCCACGGCCTGGCTCAGGACAAGTGACCAAATCTCCACCAAAAGGGTTGCTGTCCTAACTTGTGGGAGAGGAGGAGGGAGGAGAGGCAGGAATAGGTACAGTACCCAGAGGAGACTACCGAGAGGATTCAGGGGTCTGCAAAGTTCTGTCACCAGAAGTGTGCTTGAAGAGCAAGCATGCTTCCCCCACCCCCCCCCCCCCAGGCAACACATGGACCCAGAGGGGTGTGTCAAGACTTCTTACCCTCAGAGGCAGAGGAGGACTGGAAAAAGCCCTGATGGTTGCACCAACTTGGGGTCGGCGAGCGTTCCGGCTGCCTAGACCTCCGTTCCTAAAAACCACAGAAGCCTCCAAATGAGCGACCCTTATCTGAGCGTTGCTGAGACTGGGAGTACACTTTGGGCGTGGTCTTTGTCAGTATGGATAAAAACTTAGGTGTATGAGAGCTGTTCTTTTTATCCAGCTCCTCGTCCGTGCTGGAGTGAAAGAGGTCACTGCCCACAAAGGACAGATCTAGAATGCGTTCCTGGACATCTTGGTTGAACTTGGTTGCCCAGAGCCAGGCCATCCTTCTCATGTCTGTGGTAATACAGATGGCACGTCCAGAGGTATCAATGTGTGCCAGGGTAGACCCCATGATATCCTGAGCCACGAGCTTGGCTTTGGCTAGCCCCACTTTGAAACGCGATTGGCAGTGGGCGGGGCGTTCTGTGAGGAAGTCAGCAATTTCTCGCCATAATCTCTGGTTGGCAGCTGCCAGCATGGCGTCTGCATTGGCCTGTCGCAGATGCAAGGAAGCATTGGAATACAGCTTAACGTATGCCTCCAAGGTTTTCTCCTCCTTGCCTAACAGCGCCGCAGATGACAAAGACAAGGACTGGATTACAGTGATGCCACAGCAATCACTGAGGAGTGTGGCTGAGGATAGAAGGACAGCAAGAGTGCACCCCCCCCCCTCCCCTGCCATCTGCCTGTGTTTGGCTTTCAGGCGGCGGTTGACTGGCTTGACAGTGGTATTTGAGCCAACCCTTCTTGGCGAGGGACACCATATCGGTCTGTAGTGGAATTCCCGTTCTGGCAGAAGGGCACCTCGTTAGGACTTCAGTGAGGACACCCCTCTGCCGGATGTGCTACCTGGGGCTGGGGGAGGCCCAGGTATTCTGCCAGGCCCAAGACACTTTTGTGGACATGTGTGTTAGTGGTCCTGTGCGAGGGTCACTTTTCCTCCCCCACACCTTAAAAAAGTGTTGGATAACTATATAGATTTGACAAATTCAATTTTCTCATAAAACACAAGTGGAGTGCACCTACAAACCTTTTCAGACGTTTGAGGAAGGCCCTAGCCGATGGTGTGTCAGGATGATCCTCTCATCAGTATCCAGAAGGTCTGAATGATCTTGTGGAGGAGGTGGTGTGTCCGGAGGCTGGCACTGGGACAATGGTTGTAGGCTGAGGAAGAGGTGGCTGGTATGGTACCACCTGCGGATTAGGCTGAGGAGCCGGAGGAGGCGGCTGCGTCGGGGCCAGAGGTGTCAGCAGAGGCGTCTGTGGGGCTAGCATAGTGGCAAGGACTTCCCTGGCTGTGTCCTTGATGAAAACCCCCATCTGTGGAGACTTCATGAGGCAAAGGAAGATCTGGTCATTGCTGGCCGCAGAGGAGGAGGGGCACAGACAGGGTAGCTAGAGGCAGCTGAGGCCGCTGCCGACCCTGTACATACTGATGCAAGGGAAAAACAGCCCTGCGCATAAGAAGGGAAGGCCGTAGGCCATGTACTTGGCTGATGCCAGTCCCACCTCGATACTCTTTCTTCACCGAAGTCCTGCAGAGGTGTCCCTTTATGGCACTCCTGGCACTTCTGCCTATCAGCCCTCCTGTTCAATCTCTACATGGCCACCCTCCCACGAATAATTAGTTCACACAACATCCTGTGCTACAACTATGCTGAGACTCAACTAATTCTAAAACTCCTGAACTCAAAACCCAACTGCCGACCTGACCTTGCTTCCTGCCTCCTCGACAGAGTTCTGGGTGACCACAAACCACCTCTTGCTAAACCCCTCCAAAACCGAAATCATGGTATGTGGCAACACCAAACTTCTTCCACACCCATTACCCTGGCCATCTGCCATGGGCAACTCACAGACCCCCTGTAATTCAGTAAAAATACCATGGTTGCACTTGAAGGCGAGCGTCCCCAGATAGCACGACCCTCCACGCAATGAGAGGCAAGAATGGACTCCCACGAATGGGAATAAGGCTAGGACCAAGTGCCGGTGAGCTTAAGGGAAGATTTATCTAAGTCAAAATAGGGCATGCAAAGGACTCTGCAAACTCCGAGAGCGCTCTGACAATCGCAAAGACAGGCGTTTATATTTACAAAAAGTGTCATAGGCACCTACACACTATAGGGGGCACATGTACACGGGGATTGGGTGGCGTCGACTAACTATATGTGCAGCTGTGATGCATCGTTCCGTGGTTGAACAACGCCGGGTGCCAACGTGGGGTGGGCAGGTCAGCTGGGCTCATCCGGGAGGCGCTGTCCGGTCAGGCGTGGTCAGTGTCATTGATGGACGCCTTTCTTGGCTTTCTGCCCTAAGGGCCAGGCACACCCCATTCATTCAATGCTGCAATGTCAGTTGCCCTGTAAATCCTACAATAGGTTATTCTACAGGTTAATACAACACAGGAGTAATGTACATTAGGTGGGGTACTTTGGCGATACATCAATACAGGGTTGCTGTTATCCTGTTGACTAGGTATGATAGGCCACAGGGTCGGGTCTCAGGGCACGGGGTAAGCTGTCCAAGCTTTGGGTCTCGTTAAAAGTCATGACGGATGCTTTTACACAATGTTGGTGCAATATTAGGTGTCTTCTTTTATAAGCATCATTAATCTGGGGTGAACTGGTGGGTCGTGGGACCTATGAGGGGGGCGCCTCTGGTTATGGCCAGATTTTGCTGCTGGGCTGTAAATAATTCAGGTGGCTGTTCGTGGCCATGTGAGCTGTGGGGGAAACATGAATGCTTGAAGCGGTGAAGCGGTGTAGCTCGGCCTTTGCTTTCTCTGGCAGGCTTCAATGGGAAGGGAGGGGAGGTGGCCTTGGATATGCTGGCGATGATAGCCTTCTCGCAAGCTGCAAATTGTATTGGATTGCATTGAAGACAAAGGGATTCGTATAATGTATATGTATAATGTAAAAATGGCTAAGGGGTTACACATCTATAGTATTTACATCAGTACATATTCATTTCAGAATTCGTTAACTATATCAACAGCTCTATTAGTCACTACAGGGTAAGTAGTTGCAAGATTAGCAGTTTTAGCATCACATTATAAACACGATACGTGAGGTAGCATTAGGGTTGGTGGAGCACGCAGGAACACCAGACCAATACTGTTGACAGCAGTAATGCACGTTAAACCTGTACATTTACACTTGATGCCATTCTATGTATCTCATTTAAACAATTTACATGAGCTCACAATACTGTCGCGCTTGTGTTCCTTTGCACTCTAGCAGCATCAGGGTAGTCATGGCATAAAGACTTGGTATCACTCTCTTTGCATTACCCCTAGAGAAGCACATAGTAGGAGGCCAGGCGCCCTGAGTGTGTGTGTGTGTACTGAGGGGGTTTGAGTATCGTGACACATTCTTCTGTTCGTACAGTGTTTGTAGATTTTTGACACGGGGGTCATGCAGAAGGGATATCATTGTAATGCAATATGTATGTATATATATATGTATGAGCAGTTTCTTGGTGTGGGATTAAGGCTTTTGTTTCATCAAGGACGGTTTAAAGATATTTTCCAAGCCAGCCCCGTTGCCCGGGTCACGGTGAGGATAATGATGTACTGCGGAAGGTGAAAGATAGTGTTCGCTCTAACACTAGCTCATGTCCGACTGCTAGTGGGAACGGGCTTTCAGCGGATCTGCCAGGGAGCGGGGGCAACAGGGTAGGCGAGGATTCTCTGGAGGGGGGGCCGTGCTGCAGCACACATGGAGTCATGTCTTAAGATGGCGTTCTGGTTTTCAAAATGGTTTCCTGGGCCTAGCCGAATACAGTACGTTTGGTCAATGTGTCGGCCAGTGGTCCACCCACCACCTGGGCCCTGGTGGCAGGGGGTCCCCTGACGAGCCAGACATCATAAGGTGGGGACTGCAGGGGATGGGGTCTCTTTGCCCTGTCCTTCCATACACACTCTAGACTCTGACCTAACATACTCGCACCAATTCAACAACATTTCAAAGTCCTGTCACTACCACCTTAAAACTGTGAGACACTTTCCCATACCTCTCCTTTCCCAACAGACTCTCCGTGGTCCAATCAATTGTTATATCAAGACTAGACTCTGCTAACCCCCTCTACCTAGGAGTCCACGCATACCAACTGACTAATCTATAAAGAGCACAAAACGCCACAGCCAAACTGCTACTAGTGCTTGGCCTGAGAGACCACATCTCCCCAGCCCTGGCTTCCAGTTGCCCGAAGGGGGTCTTCAAAAACCTTCTACATTTCGCACCGAGCATGTCATAAAATCAGACCTCAATATCTTCAAGACAAACTAAAACCCTATCACCCTGCACATACTCTAAGATCAAGCTCAGCCGGCCTCCTAGTCATACCGAAAACAAACTCAGTCAGGTTAGGTGGATCATCATTCTCAGCCCTGGCCCCCACACTGTGGAACGCACTCCCACCCCACATCTGACCCACTGAAGACCTCATGTCTTTCCGCAAATTACTGAAAACTTGGCTCTTCCCCTAAAACCGACCCCAAACTCTAACTCAAACTGGATAACAGCATTGCAATGACTCTGCCAAATGCTTGATCATAAATTGCAATGCAGCATCATGATCCGAGCAAAATAGATAAAAAGAATGAGTTGTACGAGAGCAGTAAAGTGAATGAAATTAATTAAATGGACGAAATAAATGCTTTGGGCAAGAAGATGGGGACATGAGGAATAAAGTCGATAACAATTCAAATAACTCAAACTACTAGACCTTAAATAACAATAGATCAGTGAAGTGGATAAAAGAACAAATTGTACAAAAGCAGTTGAAATAAATGAAATGGATTGCAATGAACGAAAGGAACAAAAATGGACGAAAGGAATAAAGTGAAGATGATGGAAAGATGAATACACCAGACAGATGAGTGCACAGTCAGATGGCATTGAAGGTATGAGTGCATGGTATAAATGGACAGTACAGACTAGACGATTCAAGTACATGAAACAGGGGTAGTGCATGGGACAGATGGAGCACGGAACAGATAGAGCATGTGCGTCAAGTGACATAGGCTAAACCGATAATACCGAATGAATGAAGTGAGTGGAGCGGATAAAGTCGGAGTGGATTAAGCGCGCAGAGCAGGCGAGTGTGCGGCGCGGACAAGTGCGTGGCGTGGACAAGTGCGGGGCACGGATAGACGTTGGTGCAGAAGTTGGATGTGAGTGGATAATAGAAAAGAGCGGATGTAGGGTGTTGAGCATATCTACGGTGTTGAGCAGATGTAGGGCGTGATGGTGTTGAGCAGATTTAGGGTGTTGAGCAGATTTAGGGTATGGTGGTGTTGCGCTGATGTGTGTTGAGCGGATGTACGATATGGTGCGGATGCGGAGCGGGTGTGGAGTTACGGAGCGGGTGTAGAACACCAGAACAGAGCGGGTGTAGAGGTTTAGAGTAGGTGTCGAGTACGGAGCGTGTTTCGAGTGTGGAGCAAACGGGCGATCTATGAGGATGGAACGGGTGAAGTAGTTGGAGGGAACGGGTGAAGTAGTTGGAGGGAACGGGTGAAGTAGTTGGAGGGAACGTGTGTAGTAAGGCAAAGAAATGGGTGAAGTGGGTGGTAAGAACGGAGGATGATCTGGAAGAACGAGTGATGTATATGGACGAGACAGGTAAAAGGATGAGGAAGGAACGGATGAAGTATGTGGATGGAACGGGTGAAGTGGATGGATCAAATGAAAAATGTGGTTGGAATGGAGGAAGTATGAAGTTGGAATCGGCGAGGTATGTGGGTGGAACGGATGAAGCGTGTGGATGGAACGGGTGAAGCGTGTGGATGGAACCGGTGAAGTGGGTGGAACCTGTGAAGATGACGTATGTGGATGAATGATGCATGGAGAAAGGATAACATGGCCAGAACGAATGAAAGCAGTGCATAAATTGGTGGGAATGCATGAAACGGTTGAAGTGCTTTGAACGGGTTGGTGTGCTTGAAACGAAGTGGAGTGCACGGAACAGATGCGAGTGCACGGATTGGATTGGAGCGCACATGGAATGGTTTCTAGAACATGGAATGTTTGAAAGAGCATTGAAAGGAATGGTTTGAAGTGCTAGAAATGATCGGAGTACTTGAAACGTATGGAGTACATGGAACTATTGGTGTGAAGCACCAAATGTAAACCACCATATTCTCATCTCCACGCTTACTCTTCTTTACACCACCACTCAAATAGAACACAGCGATACTATGACACCATTCGGTATAGCTGTTCTCATACCATCAGTTGCCACATACTCCCCATCACTAACTAAACACTGCTGGTTACACACCCTCCATCCTAGGAGTTTCTCCTCGGGCCTAACGCAGCCAAAATCGGTCTGGATAACAACCTGCCAGAAAGAACACATACTCTTGATCTCTCAGCCTCCACACCTATTGCTAAGAAGAAGCTATCGCACGAATGCCACACCAGCTGCACACATATCCGGTGCTCACATGCACTTTTTGACTATTCTCTCTACTGACCTGAACTTCGGTTCCCGAGGGCGTTCAACCTACCAGCACCTTGAGACCATACCAATGGTACATAAGGCGCTACATAAATGCCAAAATAAAACACATCAGCCATTTTGTTGAGCTGCCTACCACGTGGCTGCGACATGTTGCTTGGCTCGCTGGGGATGGCTTTTGCCAAGTCTCATGTGTGAGGCATGCTACTTGCCCCGCTCCTCAGGCACGGGCCCGGCATGTGTACAAACCTCAACCGGGGGTCGTTAGAGCTGTGTTCAGACGCCCCCCCTCGGAAGTACTGCCGTTAACAGGGCGTAGCCACTCAGCCATGATGCCGGTACAAGGGCAGAGCCCCTCGGGCGCAAGCTTGGTAAAAGAGGCTAGCGGCTCCTCAACACTGGCACCAGGAGGATCTGAGGACCCCTCAGCCCGGAGGCCGGTAGCTGTGACAGCCTCGGTGCATGTGTTGGTATAAGAACCTGACCAGCCCCCTACATTGTGGGGTGCGGATGAAAATATAGGCCCTATCTCAGGCCTGGATCGATGCTTCATGAAGTTCTTAAGATCCATAGAAGGAGACAGCTGGAAGAGCTCCCTCGACCTGGCTAGTCTGTTCTTCATTGCTTTTGAGGACAGCGAGCCGCACGCCGAACAGGCTTGCCAACCATGGTCTGGGTCAAGGCAACATAGGCACAGGGCGTGGGGTGTCTGAAGTCAGGAAGAGCCTGTTACAGGATGGGCACCTGCTGAACCCGGTCGAAGTCGACATGCGCCGGGGAGGAGCTGTGGCGTTTGAGGACCCAGTACCTAATTGATAAAACGAAACGATATGAGGAAGAATCCGTGCGTGGAATTACATGACTGAAGCCAAACCCAGGAGCGCTGCTGAATTGGGCCTGTTCCCGTCAATGCAGAAAAGGTTACCGAGGTGTGGCACGAGAGGGCGGAGTCAGCGCAGCGCATGCTCCCAGGGCCGCACAAATTTAGAGGGGAAGATTTTTCTGGTGAAAAAGGTTTTTCTGTTAAAACAAAAAATGACCAATCTGGCGCTGGACGATGCTTGTGTACATACGAACACTAACCAGCAAGGCTTTGCATACTTCTCACGCGTCTATGGTACAATGTCATGGATATACTACCTATGGGTCTCTGCACACATTCTGGGGAAAATTCAGAAGGTAGAAACAGGCTCCATCTCACTATCTGATCATGCCCCTCTGGGCAGAGATCGCACTTCTTCCTAAGACCCCGGGTTTATGGAACTGGCGAATCCCAGAGGAAATAATCAGGGAAACACTATTAGGGAATACCCTTCGGGAAAACATCGAACAGTCCTTAGAGCTGAACAATCTACCCGAGATATCTACTGAGACCCGATGGGAAGCCATGAAAGGAGTCACGAGAGGTCAGCTGATTGCACTTAATCCCAAAGAGAAACAGATCAATGGGAAAAAGAACTAGAAGCAAATATAGCCAAAATCCAAGTCGTAATTATGCAAAAACCCACGATTAAGCTACAAAGAGCACTAAGACACGTCCAAGGCCAACTAGACTCCCTTTGTACTAAAAAAAAGCTGGACATGTTAAAAATAAAACACTGGTACTACATAAAGTCTAATAAAGCGGATACACTTCTGGCCAGACAGGTTAAAGGGAAGGGGCGGGGATTGAACAGTGAAGGCACTGGAGGATGAGAAAGGGCAAAGGAAAACACAAACAGCAGACATAGTGCACATATTTGAGCAATTTTATGGGCGCCTATATACATCGGACCTACCAGATGAGAACACACACCAATAGTACCTAGATGGAGTAAAACTCCCGACATTGACGAGAGACTAATAATGGAAGAAGATATAACACAGGAGTAAGTACAAATAGCAATTAGAGAACTCGCCAGACAGCTATACCGCACTATTCTATAAGACCTACAAAGAATTACTCTCTGGTCCTGACAGTTCTATTCAATTCCTTCAAGGAAAAAGGAAATGTCACCCAAACCATGAATGAGGCAAAGATGCTGGTGATCCATAAACAAGGGACAGACCCACATATTTCTAGCTCATATCGTCCGATAGCCCTCAAACCAAGACGCTAAACTGTATACAAAAATATTAGCCACCAGGCTAAAGCAAGTACTTCCAAAATTGATTCACCAAGATCAGTCTGGGTTTGTCGCAGAAAGACCAACATGATATCAGAAGGGTCATCCACCTAGTAGAGAAACAGGCATAACACAGAAACCGGCAATAATACTGGCCTTGGACGCAGAGAAAGCGTTTGACCGAGTCGAGTGGTCGCTCCTCTTTCTCACGCTGAGGAAAATGGGAGTAGGAGACAACTTCATAAAGATGGTGAAGGCAAACCATAACACCCCTAATTATCAGAGTGGCGGTGAACGGATCCCTATCCAACAAAATCAATATTGGGAGGGGCACAAAACAAGGGTGCCTGCTGTCACCCCTGCTATACGCTATATTTCTGGAACCGCTACTAGTGAAAATAAGGGACGACCAACAGATAAGAGGCATTGAAATGGCAGGATATCCAGGTAAACTGCGATTTTGTGGATGACATTCTAGGAACTCTTGGAGAACCAGACGCATCCCTCCCAACTCTCATCCAAGAGATAGAAATATTTGGCTCGGTATCAGGATTAAAAATCAACAAAAATCAGAAGTTTTAATTCTGGCAGGAGACAACGCAAATACACAACAGCCGCAGACCTGAACCTGAAAATAGCGAACACACGGGTCAAGTATCTAGGAATTACCCTGACAGGGAAAATCCAAGACCTATATGCACAAAATTACCCCAAAACTCTTCAAAACATATGTTGGTGGGGAAGGATTACTGCTATCGAAATGACCATATTGCCAAAACTACTATACTTATTCCAAGCCATTCCGATGAGGATCCCTCCACCCTTCTTCAAAACCCTAGCGAAAATCACCACTGCTTATGTGTGGCAAGGGAAAACCCCAAGAGTCTCGTCAGCTGTACTCACTGCCCCAAGGAACGAAGGAGGATGTGCGCTCTCACACTTTAAGAAATATTACAAAGCAGCTCAACTTATGGGTCCTGAAAGAATGGATACCAGACAACTCCGAGAAAATATGGGCGGCACAGGACAGAGCCGTGGCTACAACACCCACCAGACATATGCTATGTATAGGAAAAAATACAGGTACGTTAACACAAATTTGTGAAATATTGAAGGCCACGTTAGAAATCTGGGACCAGGCGACGCAGAAAGGAACATTGACCAAATACCCCGCCCCTTACATGCCCCTACTCAAAAATCCTGAATTCCCTCCAGGAATGGAAAATAACGCTTTCCAGAAGTGGGAAGATGGCGGATGCAAAATGGTCAGATATGTACCAAGAACAAAAAACAACATTTGAGGAAACCAAGTCTCTCCTAAAGCTGAACAGCAAAAGATACAAATAAGACCAATTAATCCACTGGCTAAAAATGCCCAAAATTGTAGAAGCTGCATTGAGAGAGTTAAAGGAATGGTTCGGTCAAAAACATTTATTGCCCCTACGGGTCGGCCATGTGTTTTTAAGCCTAAGTCGCTCGATTTTAGACAAATTTCCTATGGACCTTACCCGAGTTTTCGTCCATTAAACACACGCGAAAACAGGCACCAGGGAGCTGCCATTTTGTGATAATCCTATCACTCGCCGCATCGCCCTGGCTGACCTGCTTTTGCTGCACTAAATCATATCCCCCGCCCCTGAGCCTGACATTATCAAAACATTCATATTCCCTGCCTCGCTCCGTGACGTTTCTGTGCTACGTAGGCAAACGCGCCCAGTTGTCTTCTACGCGACTTCACACAGAACCTGGAAATCCACACAGATCAGCTCACAACACAGCGCGCCACAATTCTGAATACGAAACTGTACTTTAAAATCAAACAGCAACACGGTAAATTTGGTAAAGTACATTTATTTGACATTAAATGTTTATAGAATATTCAGCAATTGCCATATGAACTCCGAAAGTCATTTATTTTCTTTTATCTCTATCCGCAAATCCGTAAAATTTTATCGTGAGTCACGCGCTGTTCCTTTATGGTACAGAGGGTGTTGGTTTTCGTTCAAAGAAGCACTTGTCGCACGTTGAACCACAAGGCTGTTCCATCAAGTAGGCACTAGGCCAGCGTAAAGGTTATGTTGCTTCTAGCGGCTAGTAACGCGTAAGGGCATATGGGCCCTTGGCGATCGTCCCATAAGATAATCAGAATGGTGCAGTTTACATTAAGCTGCAGCTGGCGGCTGAAGAAACCGTCTGCCGGTGTCTGAAACTGGTGGCAGTGGCAAAATGGAAGTATATACCTGTTTTGAAAACATAAAATTTATAATTAGTCTCGCCAGCCGATCTTTATTAATATTATTCATTTTATTTATTACGGCCGAGCTGAAACTATTTGCTTTCAAGGATAGTGCAATGGAGTATGGTCGGCTCTAAAATCGATGCGAAAACTAACAAAATAAATCGAGGTTAGTACACAATGAGAAAAGACTTTTTGTCTACATGCGTGTGGAATGTGGACCTGCATGCCCATGTGCCCGCTACAAGGACGATCCCACAAACGTTTTCAAAGCTCTTCATTCATTCATTCATTAATTCTTCATTCCGGTATAAAAGCATCTAAAGAGTTACTTACATTATATTTGCAGTTTCCATTGTGTCTCTGCGTAATGCAGTCCGTAAATCCCACTGTGCTCTTGACAACGATTTTTCGTATACTGAACTAACATGAAACTGTCTAGTTTAAGAAATTTCTGCCTTATCGTCTTACGTTATTGTACCCCCCAAAACCCCCTTCAAATGAAGTTCTTTCGGCATGGTCCCTGTCGCTCAAGGTCAAAAAACAATAGAACCTTATACTGCCAGTGCGAGTTGTGGGCCTCTTCAGGGCGCGAGCTGAAAATCAAAGCCGCTGACCTTCACTAGAAATGAGCATACATTCTTGCTTTGCAACATCCCGTAGTAAAGCCATCTGTGAGAACTTGAAGTTTCGAATACATCTATCTACTGCGCCTCAATGTGCAAATGCGAACTGGCTTCTCTCCCATCTGCAACGGCTCGCTTTGTGCGTTCTAAGGCCCCCAATTTTGTCCTCGCGTGCGAGCTTTGAAGCCCCAAAGAACCATAACTATTGAAACTTAATTTTTGGGGGAAGGTCAGGGTAAGTATAAAGTACCCGAGGAGTTGAGTTGAATGTGAGATTTATTGTTTGTTTTATTATTTGCAATACGCAAGCCTCCCCTCGGTTAACAGTGCCCAGCATTTATAAGAGATTGCGAAAATTAGTTACATCAACAAAAATATATACATACACATATAGACAAGGTCAGCAATATAAGGTGAATAGAGAGAATTCAAAAATGACACCCAGGTAGTTCGGCACCCAGGATGGTGAAGGTAGGGGTTAGGTTAGCGTACTTTGTATGCACACTGTACAATAAAGTTTATTTACAAAAAGACAATCGTATTACAATTATTTAAACCAGGATTTGTACTTCACAACCAGCTCTCCTTTGGGTGGACATGGCACAGTGGCAATGTTGGGTGGCAATGGATCAGTGCTCTGCACAGAAACGTTCAGAATTCCGTATCTGTGCTTCTCTAATACAGCAACAATAAGGCTTTTGACAAAGTCGAACTCCATTTCCTCATAGACTGGTTTGATCACCCATTGCTTACTTCTTTTTGAAAAGGCCTTAGTGTAGCGAGGCATCCTTACATTACCCTTAGTCCTAGATTGTTCACGGCCAAGATTCTCGTTATGGGCCAAGACAGCAAGTAGAGTCCTATGTCTCATGCCCTGTATGCTGAAATGCAAGCGCTTTGGCCTGTACTTTAGGCACATATTGTGGAACATCTCCAAACCTCCAGTGTGACAGAATTCTGTCAGTCCCCTCAAATCTCGAGAGTTTTATCGAAAACAATCTGCTCAATGGCTTTGTCCGTCAGTGAAGATGGATTCAACCACTTCTTCCGTGCCTCCACTGGGGATAAAGGGCCATGTTCACATTGGTGGAAATGTAGGTTTTCTGACCAGCGGTGCACGTTGGTACAGTGGTGCATCAGTGACCGCCATTTTTCAAGTAGTATTTCCACTGACCCTTCACAAGTTTTGGAGCTCCACCAAAGATGGTTGCTGATAGACTGGGACCACTCTGAAATACTTTCCAAACCTTTTTTTTCCCCTGCACCCGAGATTTTCTTTTTGATTGATTTAGCAAGATGCCATACGTCAAATTGATGTTTAATATGTGGGAACTGCTCTCTGTCTTGGCAATTGAAACGTGTCTGTCCGTGGCTATGAGGTCGATGTGCATTCCACTCGATTGCAGATATTCCACTGATTTTATAAATCCTAGTTTCTCCATGGCCACTGAGGATGTACATTGTGTTACCTGCACGACCACCAAACTCACCAATTTTCTTACTATCCATGTCCTGAAAGTGGTAGGTGCAGTACTTGGCAGAAAATCCAGGGCTGTCGCACTGTCCATCGCCGGCTAGCCTGAATCGTTTGCTTTCGAATGTACTTGCTAGAGACAATTGTTCAATTTTCCAAGTATCACTAATGGAGGGAAACAGATAATCATGTTGGTATTTGTAGTACTGTGTTTTTTAAATGAAATGGAGTCCCACAAACTGAAAGAAAGACTAACTTTCTAAAACTGGAGCCACTAAAAAGTGATGCAGCTGCACACAGATTGCCTGCTGGCAGTTTCCCCAGCATCGGTTGTGCAGACCATGAGAACGTATGATGTAATCTACAGGCGGCATGTATTGTGACGTTACTGCCTTGTTTTTGACGAGTCACATGAATCAATGGCTTCCCACATACCTTCCCTCTGACGGAATGCCCACATTTCAGCATACTTATAATATCCATCAAACAAGTGTCGAATACTATGTATTTGTCCTCTTTCATTAGACTGTCATCCTGCGTCAAAGTTGTTTCGGCCTGTGACGTTGAGGACATATCACCACATTTGAAAGAAGGAACAAGTTACTTACCTGTAACTGTTGTTCTCCAGCATGGGTCTGGCATGGATTCACATGCTCATGAATATTCCGTCAGGCGGGGAATCCTCAGTAAAGAAAAAAATCAGTATCAGTTTCGTTTCTGATCTGTCTTTCGTAGTAGTAACCAATCACTGATCTCTGCGTCATACTGACCATAGCCAATGACTGCCCTCTACCTAAGCCCCGCCTCTGGCAGCCATCTTCAGATTTGGTAGCACGTGAAGTGGCAGTATGACCAAGTGAAGAGCCGCAGAGGGGTAGGCGGGAGGGTTTGCATGTGAATCCATGCCAGACCCATGCTGGAGAACAACAGTTACAGGTAAGTAACTTGTTCCTTCTCCCGCATGGGGTCTGGCATGGATTCACATGCTCATGACTATAAGAATAAATAGCAGTAGACACATGCACAACCACGGGGGGTGGCAAAAGGCTCAACATTAAGCAATACAAAAAACTCAACATTAAGCATCTCTTACCTCCTCACCAGGCTCACCTTAAGCGAACAGGTTGCGCAGCACCGCTTGGCCGACCCTGGACTCCTCCCTGGAATCCCGATCGACGCAGTAGAATCTCGTGAAGGTGTGCGTCGACCTCAACGTAGCAGCCCTGCAGATGTCCAGCAGGGGCACACCAGATAAAAACGCCGTAGTAGCAGCGATTGCTCTGGTCGAATGGGCTCTCGGACGGCCTGGCAGCTGTCGGTTAGCCAACCGGTGGCAGTGCATGATGCAGCCGGAGAGCCATCTGGAAATAGAAGACTTCGAGAGAGCCTTCCCTTGATTCACAGGTCCAAAGTTCACGAACAACTGATGTCCTCCGAAAACTCTTCGTGCGGTCCACGTAGAACTTCAGCGCTCTAGCCACATCCAGCGAGTGCAAAGTCCTCTCGGCCGGCGACGAAGGAGACGGAAAGAAAACAGGTAACACCAAGGGCTCGTTAAGATGGAAGTCCGAAGGCACCTTGGGCATAAAGGAGGGGTGCGTCCTAAGCACCACCCTCGAGGCATGGAAAATCAAGTACGGTGCTTTGCAGGATATGGCCTGGATCTCTCCCACTCGTCGTGCGGAGGTAATGGCCACCAGGAATGCAGTCTTCCACGACACAAACTTCATCGGTGCGGAGTGCATCGGCTCGAATGGGGGCCCCATGAGCCTGGTCAGCACCACATTAAGTTCCCACGCCGGGGCCTTCACCGGCGGGAACGACCGGAACAGTCCTTTCATAAACACTTTTACCAGTCGATGGGACCACAGGGACGTCCGTCCTGTGGTTCTGGTGTATCTGGAGATCGCCGCCAGATGAATCTTAATGGAGGCGTGGGCCAGCCCAGCCTTTGCCAGCGATAGCAGGTACGGCAGCACTTGAGGGGCCGTAATCCGTAGGGGGTTGATCGTCTGTGCTCGGCACCAGATAGAGAACCTCTTCCACTTATGACCGTAGCATTTGAGAGTCGAGGACGCCCTGGCATTTGCAAGAACCTCTCTGCAATCGGCCGGTATATGGTAGCCTCCAAACTCTAGCGCTGGAGGAGCCAAGCCTGCAGTTTCAGCGACGCCGGGTCGTGGTGGAAGATGGCGCCTCCTTCTCTGGAGAGCAGGTCCGCGTCCGCCGACAGCTTGATGGGAGGGGACGTTGACAAGTCCAGAAGCACCAGGAACCAGATCTGCCTCGGCCACGCCGGTGCGACGAGGATCATCCTGCACCGGGACCTCTTGAGCTGGTTGATGAGTCGAAGCAGCAACGGCAACGGAGGGAACGCATACAGGTATAGGCCGTCCCAGGGGAACGAGAACGCATCGCCCATGCTTCTCGGCTGGGGAAACCTGCTGGCGAACCTCTTGCACTTCGAGTTCGTCGCTGTTGCGAACAGGTCGATTTGGGGTTTGCCCCATCGTCGGAAGAGTTGATCCACCTGATCCTGGCGCAGTTCCCACTCGTGACACGCACGCAGCTCCCTGCTGAGCGAGTCGGCGATGGTGTTTCTTTCTCCTGCCAGGTGGAAGGGAACCAGGAACATCCCCTGGGCGACCGCCCAGTGCCACAGATCCTGTGCCTCCTTGGTTAGGGCTGGGGATCTGGTGCCTCCCTGCTTCCGTATGTAAAACATTGTCGTGGTGTTGTCCGTGAAGATCCGCACCACCTTGCCCTTGGGCGACGGGAGGAACGATTTGAGAGCCCAGAACACGGCTCGGAGTTCCAGGACGTTGATGTGCAGGAGCCTCTCCTCCGGGAGCCAGAGGCCTCTTGCGTGGAGATCTCCGGTGTGGGCGCCCCAACCTTCCAGGGAGGCGCCCGTCGTTACCGTCTCCTGGTACGCCGGCGTTTGAAAGTCCTTGCCCGCCGTGAGGTGCGCTCGAACGCCCCACCACTGAATCGCCCGCCGGAACACCTCGTTGAGGGGGACCCTGTCTTCGAAGGTGCCCGTCGCCTGCATCCAACGGGCGTCGAGAAATTCTTGAAGAGGGCGCATCCGTAGTCTGCAGAGGCGCACCAGGTAGATGCAAGAGGACATCATCCCCAGGAGGGACTTGATGGACTTCACTCTGGCCACGTCCGTGGCTAGCAGGCGCTGCACTTTGCCTAGAATGGTCTTCATCCGTTCTTCTGACGTTGCCGCCAGGTGCCTCACTGTATCGAGCTTCGCTCCCAGAAACAGGGCCACCTGCGACGGCACCAGGTGGGACTTTGGGTAGTTTATGGCAAATCCCAGGTCTGTGAGAAGCTGGACAGTCCTCGCAGTGTGTTCGTCGGCGAGTTCCCTCGTCCTTGAGCGGATGAGCCAGTCGTCCAGGTAGGGGTAGACGTGAATCCCCTGCAGGCGCAGCCGCGCCAGGTGCTAGGCACTTGGTAAAGACTCTGGGGGCCGACTTCAATCCGAACGGCAGTGCCCTGAATTGGTAGTGGCGTCCCTGGACGACGAACCTGAGGAACTTTCGGTGACTTTAATGGATGGGAACATGGAAGTAAGCATCCTCCAGGTCCAACGACGATAGAAAGTCGCCTTCCTCCAGCTGTCCCAGTACGTGCTGGAGGGTGACCATCCTGAACTTTTGTGACCTGATGTATTTGTTCAAACGACGAAGGTCCAGGATGGGGCGCCAGCCACCCGTCTTCTTCCGGACGAGGAAGTACCTTGAGTACACCCCGGAGCCTCTTCGGGACAAGCTCGATGGCGCCTTTCCTGAGCATCGCCTGTACTTCCAACAGCAGTTGCGGGACGTGATTTTCCTTCCTGGCCACAGGTGGAACGTGAGGGCACTTCCTATTCGATAGAGTGTCCTCTTGCCAGGGTATCCAGCACCCAACGTTCGGTGGAGATGGACTTCCACACGCCGACGAACTTCGTCAGCCGGCCTCCCACCGGGGTGCTTCGGTGGGGGCCCGAGACCACGGGCGGTTCAGTCCTGCTTGGAGGTGGTGGCCTTGCCGTCCTGGCCACCTTGCAGATGGCGGCGAGGCGCTCCCTGCTTGCCGCGACCCCTGTAGGCCTCCTGAGACGAGGAGCGTGCCGCCTGGCGGCAGGACGAGCCACCGCTGATCCCTTGGAGGCACCCTGTCTGCCTCCGGAGCTCTGAAAGGGCCGTCATTGCTGAAGGACTCCTAGGGCGCGGGCCGTGTCCGTCTTTATGGCTTGGAGGGATTCGTCCACCGCCTTCCCGAACAAGTTGCTGCCGTCAAACGGCATGTCCAACACCCTGGTCTGGACGTCCTGACGGAAGTCGGTCGCCCGGAGCCAACCCCGTCGTCGTAGGCAAACACCGTTGCCCACCTGGCGGAACCCAGTATCGGCAATATCGGTTGCCACCGTTATGGCGTGGTCCGACGCCACCTCGCCTTCTTGCAGTATTTCCAGGGCCTCGGACCTCTTGTCGTCCGGTAGGAAGTATAATATGGGGGCCAGCTTAAACCAGAGCTCCCTGTCGTAGCGGGCCACGATCGCCAGGGCGTTGGCCGCTTTGATAGTCGTCAACGAAATGACCCGCCGCCCCATGGCGTTCAACTTCTTTCCCTCGCCGTCTGGCGGGGAATTCGACGTCGAGGCTCCTGGCCCCGCCGCTTTCTTCTTCGCCGCCGAGACGACCGAGTCCGGCGTTGGCTGGGCCCTGAGGCACAGGGGAGCAGTTTCGGGGACCCGGTACTTCTCGTACCGGTCCCGTTTGGCTGGTGTCGTGGAGGGGTTCTTGAGAACCAACAGGCCCTCCTCCCAGATGTCATCTATTAGAGGCACCGCGATGACAGTCTTCCTCTTGGCCTCCCGGCGCTGATAGAGGAAGCCTTCCTTTTCCTGCTCCTCCGGGCAGAGCTGGAACAATTCGGACGCCCTGGCGATCATGGCGTGGAATGAGCCAATCTCGTCGGGCGGCGAGGCCCGTGCGACGGGAGACCCGTTCCGTCGTCGCCCTCAGAACCCGTCGTCGAGCACATCGCACCTTCATCTCCCGACTCGTGGTAGGATGAGGACGGAACTGTAGGCCTTACGGGGATGAGTGGAGGAGAGGGTTGGGTCCTCCGTCGTTTGTTCTGAGGACTTCCCGACGGGCCAGGTTGCGGGTCCTCCGGCCTGGGCCGTGGGAATCTCGTCCTTCTCAGAGCATAAGGACTGGATCGCAGACAAAATGGCCGCCGAGCTATCCTGAGGCCAAGGTTCCGGCTGCGCCGGAAGGGAAGGCTGCTCTTCCTCGCCATCGTCCTCGGTTATCTATCGAGGATCTTCCTTACGGGATCGAACCTTCTCGAATTGGACTTCGAGGTTCCTCACGGCCTCGGTCAGTTCCTCCTCCGAGGCTGACTCCGAGCTTGAGGAGGCTACCGTGCCCCCCTCGCTTCTTCCATCATGGTGGCCATGACGATGGGCTGAAAAGAGGATTCCCTCCTTGGCGGCAGGGAAACTAGTCCCGGAGGCAGTCTCCGCTGGCGGGGTCTCTGCCGGCTTGGCCAGAGTCGCTGCGATCGCCTCGATAGAGGCCTTTGCCTGCTGGGTAGGGGCCTTCACCACCTTAGGTGCGTCCCGGGCCTTCTCCTTAGGGGGAGGGGCGACGCCTCGCTCCCCCTCTTCTGAGATCGGACGGGGCTTCTCCCGAAGCTTATGCGGGGTCTCGGACTTCCTCTTCCCCGAACCGGAGCGCTGGCTCGTGGACGGTGCCGGGGAAGGCACGCCCTGCCTGGCGACCGAAGAGCCCGACCTTTCGGCGCTCCTGGAGCCAGCGGACTCGCAGCGCTTGGCCTGGTGCTGGGCCCCCGTCGCCGGGGCGCCCGCACAGGACTTAGAAGCCCGCTCGGACCCTTTCTTCTTCTCACCCGCTGAGCCCTTCTCCAACCAGCTGGCAAGACGGGATCGACGGTGCCTCATGGTCCGCTCCGACAAGTTCTTGCAGAACTGGCAGTCCTTCTCTACATGAGTCTTGTCCCCATGAAGACAGTAGAGGCATCGCGAATGCTCGTCCTCAAACACATTCTGCAGCCCGCAACCAGGGCAGCTGCGAAACAGCTTGGGTCCGGGTGACGAACTCGCGTCCTGGGCCATCTCGAAGTAGGCCGCGAATCTTCTGGAATCCTCCAAGAAGTTGATTTGACAAAATCTTCACCCTTGAGGGGCGCAGGAAAATCCTGTAACGGGTAGCCGTTAACGGGAGTAGGAACGGTGGAGCTTGAGGCTCGATTAACCGAAAAAATGTGAAAAATCACTTGAAAAAGCGCGAAACACAGTAAAAGCTCGAGAGCTAAGCACGAGGACTCCCAACACGAACGTGCGGTAAAAATCTGAACATGGCTGCCAGAGGCGGGGCTTAGGTAGAGGGCAGTCATTGGCTGTGGTCAGTATGACGCAGAGATCAGTGATTGGTTACTACTACGAAAGACAGATCAGAAACGAAACTGATACTGATTTTTCCTTTACCGAGGATTCCCAGCCTGACGACGGGGAATATTCATGAGCATGTGAATCCATGCCAGACCCCATGCTGGAGAAATATCGCTGCTATCAAGTTCTGATGCGTCAGTGAATGCTGCTGCCGGTTCATTCTCTGTCATTTCAACATCTGCTACTTCAACATTGATGGGAGAACACAACAATGTCGACAGCTTTTTTGGTGGCAATTTTTTGGTGGGTGTAGATTGTGTAAATTGATCTGCGACTACTTCAGAGCTATCTTCAATACATCCAGTATCATGTTGCGGTGGTGCGGTCGTACTGTAGCAATGGTCCAATACAACTTTGCTGGATTCTCCGGACACATTCATTTCATTTTCTGTACATTGGACATGAGCATCCGAGTCCCAACACGCCGCGTCTGAATAAATAGTTCCTCCATAGTGTAAATGGTCTGGCAAGCAACATCTCTCATTCGCTTCACTGTCTGTGTATGTATAGTTCGTAGACCCACGGGTAACTAGAGGACAGATTGGAAAAGGGATGTTCAGTTTAAACACAAGATAAAGTATAGTACAATTGACTTTAAAAAAACAAAATAGTCCCCAGCACAAAACAAATTCTAAAGTTATGAACTGTTTGTAACTAAACTTATTTGTTTCTTTGCAACCTTTGACTCGACCTGCAACATCTGCACGCTGTTGCTCCGATACGTATCCGCATGTCTCCCCTTCCTCTTGCGCTGCAACGACTATTTTCTGTATCCGCATAGACAGCACGGAATGAGACTCCATCGACTCCCTGAAACATAGTATTTTCATTACTGTGTATCAAAATATTGTTAGCATAAAACGCACGTGAGGACGAACACACATGTCCATCTCAATAGCCAAACACGATTTAAACATTGTGTGGAACAATCAAACGTCATGTATTGGAGCTCTGATGACCTAGTTCGATGGAGCCGTCAGTATCCATACCTCTGGCTCTGCATGGACTGCCACGAATGATTGTATTGAAGACGAGGCATCAGCAACTCCCTGAAACACACTACTTGCGTTAGTATGGTTTTCAATATCGTAAACATAACACAGTTGGGGTCGACGGCACAGGTACATATAAAGAGAACCACAAATGTTGCATTGTCTAGAAGAATCAAGGAATATTTAAAAATGATCAGATTTAATCGACTTATTTCTGCGATTTCTTTACATCTGCATCTAAATGGGATCTTGTGATTGTAGTGGAAGCTCCATGATCTCCCTGAAACACAGTACTTGCGTTAATAGGGAAGAAAGTATAGCAAATGGAATCACGTTATATGATCACGCTCGATGGAACTGTCAGTATCCATACCACATGCTGCTGAAGAATATCTAGGGCTGTTGTCAATGTGGTGCGCACTTCCGAAAGCTGTTGCGCCGATTCGTATCCGCATGGTCCCGCTTCCACCGGAATTACTTGAATGTCAGTCTCCGCATCAAGTGCGTGGGTTGACGATTCAACAACTGCCTGAAACATAGTATTTGCATTAGTAAGGATTACAATATTGAAAACACAACACACGCTTGGGGTCGACCGCACAGGTGCATATCAACGGCTAACCACAAATGAAACATGGTGTAGAACAATCAAACGACAAGTGTTCCAGTCCTGATGATCACGGTCAGTTGAGCTGTCAGTATCCATACCTCGGGCTGCTGAAGAACATCTAGGGCTGTTGTCAATGTGGTGGACGCTTAAGCATCTCCCTGAAAGACAGTACTTGCATTAGTATGGATAACACGAATTATAACTGAAAACAAATACCAGGGGACGACAACTAAGGTGTATATCAATTGGAAAGCACTAACCAAACAATTGGTAAAATAATCACACGATAAATACAAACTATTACTTGACATGCATAAAACAAGTATGTAGCGGAATAGCCAAGTATGATTACCTGATACGCGCTAGAAGTGGTTGATAACTGCGCGCACGTGACGGAAGTAGAATGTTCTTGCTTCAGATTCAAGGGATAGTCAAGAAGTTGTAAAGGTAAATTGTTTGATAATGAAATGCCAATATTTAAAATTGCCATGTAAGGAGACAGAATACTTGAGTAATGCGCAATATAGCACAGTTCCCTGTGCCCATATATAGATTTCGTTTGTGGGTTATGAAATCTAAAAATAATATATTGATAAATGTCATTATTGAAAAAGCTATACACTCATATCAATGTCGAAGGTATTACAAATTGGATTGTGGACGAATAGCGTGGGAATAGTGTTTGCGAGCAATTTTCGTGTCGATCGCCGTTTATTCTTCTTTGATACCCAAGATGTGGTGTACATGTTCGAGGGAAAGTGCCGGCTGCAGATGCGGTATCGATCACCCCTCTTGTCCTCAAAGACTTGTTGGACTCTACTTTCCAGCTCATCCAGTGGATATCCACAATGTCTGACCCATTCTCTTATTCGATCAACAGTTTTCGGGAACACATGCATTGTAGTGCCTTCAGATTAAGCATGGGTCTTCGAAGGGCAACCGCTAATCGAACAGGCAGGCATTGTTGAAAATTCTGAAAAGTAAATATCAAGATTATTATAAAACCTTGATGAATAAAAATGTCATAAAAAAGTAAATGAACCATACCATGCTCAATGCAAGGTTTGTTTTGGTCGCCAGAACTATACCAGTTCATCATGTGCGGCTTAGTATTTGCATAAGTTAGACATTTTTTAAATTATGTGACTAAACTCTGAACATGTGACTCGTCCCTTGGATGTTCTGTCTTGCACGAAAAGGAACCATGCTTACATTATAGACTGGACCCCCGAAGGATGCAATTCGATGACAATTGAGACAGATGAAAATAGATCTATTGATAGCATAACAATTGAAACTGAAGTCAATAGCAATGAGACCAATGACCATAGCTCTATTGGGTACTGTAATAGCAAATAGATTGAAATGTAAGAATGACCGAAATATGACTAGGATACATGGCCTTACCTTGACCAACAAACAGTTGGATTCAGCAGGCCGAGCAGTATGTTGCAGGAGAACAGGTAGATGGCCACAGGTAGCACACTGACGAGTTTGCTCGAAGCTGTCACAGATAGCACGGCGACGAGCAGATTAGCATAGATCTCAGTGCTTCTCAGGTAGAAGGTTCAGGAGTTGACTTGCAAAGCACAAAGATGTTCTCATGAGACATATCAAGTGGTTTATAAAGTATTAGAAACAGGGGTGTTTGTGTGAATGAATGACGTGTATGTCGTGGTATTATGTTTATTGCAGGGGGGCGGCCTGCCTGGAGACACGGGGTCTGAGGAGGCCATGTGAGCGATGGCCCCTGGGCGTGGTATACCTTTTGAAGTGTACATGCTGTTTGGCACCTTGGCCGTTTGCGCCCGTCACAGCCCCCCATGCCAGCGCTCATCCCCGGGTGCAAACCGCCTTTGATAGAGGGAGTAGGATGGATGGGCCTGGGGCGTAAAGATAAGGCACACGAAGACTGCTGAATGGAGACACTTATGTGGATTGCAGGAGGGCGGCCTGCCTCAGGGGAGGCCTGCCTGGAGACAGGATCTGAGGAGGCCATGTGAGCGATGGCCCCTGGGCGTGGGATACCTTTTGAAGTGTACATGCTGTTTGGCACCTTGGCCGTTTGCGCCAGTCACAGCCCCCCATGCCAGCGCATCCCCAGGTGCGAACTGCCTTTTGGCAAGTGTGTGGGAGCGAGGGGCCATCAGGCCCCTCATCCTTTACTTCTCAGTAGAAACTCGCACCAAGTGCCTCCAGTAGTGGGTTCGCCCCTTGCCCTTATGTGATGTTAACTTTGGATGACATTCGCATAGAAGGGAACACAGAGCAGGACACGGGGCATCCATTTTTGTACCCCCTTTCCACTCCATTTTGGTGACCAGGCCTCACTGCGATAGTACAGCGCGCAGAGCACATGGCCCACAGCCTCGTTCCCACTCTGACTGGAAAACTCCAGAGGTATTTGCATGTGAACTGGCCTGAACCAAGCACATGGCTCGTTCATCTCCACAAACGTGTCCTTGTCCATGCACCCTCACCAGTGGAAACTTACTGCCATTATGACCCTGTGTCCCTGCAAGGTATTCTCTTCATGTGCCAGACCACTGACCACGCCATGATGCCCACCTAGCAGATCCCCAACTAACATTAGACCCCTACTGCAGTATATCGTTGCCTATCAATAACAAATGCCACATACCGGAGATTCTTGTGAGCACAGACCGACACTTCAAACAGTGTATTATAGTGGTCAAGACCCTTGACCTAAGGCCTGTATCATCCAATGTTAATTGATAGTATAGATATATGTGTGACTTTTAGAGACATAACCGAATGAAAGACTTTGAACAAGTGTTATTTAGTGCACGCATTATTGATAATATATTATGTTAGCTTAGATAGTGACCACCCAGCTTCACAGCGACCTGAACTTCACCCATTCCGGGCACAGGTGTCTGACGTCCATCCTTGAATGAAGACCCACTTGATTGATTTAAAAAATCGAAACAACCGTTGTTAAAATATATGTGGTGTTTTATTTTGTAGCTTATTTTGGATGACAAAAATACAAAACTTTACACATTGTACAGTTCAGTTTGCAGCACAGTGAGAAAATCCCTTGTACTGACCGCTGTCACTCGGGAACGTTTCTCTTATGGCACGAACGGCACAGGCGGGTATCACTCTTCGAACGCGGTGTCCAAGCCTCCCGTGAAGCCACCATGTAAAGGAACGATAGCCCACCAGCCTGTACCACCTGTGAAAAGGAATGAAACAAACTGTTTTTAAATGACCAAGATAAGTTTAATAAATGTTTGTTGTCAATGACAATTCTTGTAACTAATGGCATTCTGCTCGGACAAATGCCATCTAGACACTGCACACTATTGAACGACTTTCATGCGTTACAATGATATGTATATGTAATTTTGGATATAGGAGACCATGAAATGGGAGTGGCATGGCAAGCAGAGTATACTTACTCGTTACTCGGATTACGAGGACAAACAGTTGTGCGATGTTCGTGCATAAGCACCATCATTATCCTCAACAGGGACGTGTGAGGCAGGCTGCCCTGAAGTTAGTTTGTTTATTATTTGTAATGCGCCAAAATACCCTAGGGTAACAATGCGCAGCAGATAAAGGAATTTGCAAAGCTTAGTTGCAGACAATATATATATACATGGCATATACACAATAATAAAAGAAAAGCAAGGAGTATATTCATATATACAGTTACCAATTGTGTGTACGGCATATCCAAGTGGCACGAGGGAGAAGCAGATCATGGCTCAGTATGGTTGTACAACGGCTGCCTTCAGCCAAGACATCATCTTGAAACTGAAGTTTTGGTAGGGGAAGTCCATTCTAAGAGTGGGTGGTAGGGACTTCCACAGTTCAGCCGCTTTCACTGGGAAGCTGTTAACCTATGGTAGAGCGTTTGTAGTTAGGGACGGAGAGGCAGTCTCTGTATGCTGCCCTTGTTGGTCGCAAGGATGTCGGTCTGTGAAATCTGTCGATCAGGTAGATAGGAGCCGCGTTATTGAGGGACTTGTGGGTGAGTGAAGCAGTTTTTAGGGAGATTGTCTGTGATAGGGGTCCAGTTCTGTTGACTGTGTACTGTGATGTGGTCTCTTCTGGAGATGCCAAGGGCCGCTCTGAGTGCATTATTCTGGAGGATTTGTAATTTGTTGTTGGTGGCTTCGGAGGACCCAAGATAAAGCGCGTTACAGTAGTCTAAGCAGGATAGCATGAGGGCTGTGGCCAGGGTCAGGCAGCTGGTATAGGATAGAAAGGGTTTGGCTGCACGGATCAATTTACACGTGTACGCCGTGGAGGAGGCTAGTGAGTTCACCTGTCTATTAAAGGAGAAGTTGGAATCTAGGTAGAAGCCCAAAGTTTTGACTTTGTGTCCCACTCTGATAATGTTGCCATCGATCATGAAGGATGAGTAGGCTGGGCTTAGTTTCTTTAGGCTGACAGTGGTACCCAAGGTGATGAGTTCAGTCTTATCATTCAGGCATAGTCCATGAGTGGCCATCCATGCCTGGATGATATAAACCCTATTCACCAAGGCCAAATCCTTTCCATAATCTCCAAAAAGCGGAAGGAGGATCTGGGTATCATCTGCATAATTAGTGTAGGTGATACCGAGATGATCCAGATCATCGAAAAGGGGCTTGGTAAATATGTTATACAGTGTAGGGAGACACAAGAGCCCTGAGGTACGCCACAGGTGATGGGTATGGGGTCTGCAGCATCAGTAGGCGAGAAAACCCTCATGGTTCTGCCATCGAGGAAAGATCTAATCCATGTAATGGCCTCGGGAGAGAAGTGGGCGGCCATGTGTAGGTGAGTGCATAGGACCGAGTGGTCGACCAGGTCAAATGCTGCAGAGAGGTCGAGGAGGAGGAGTAAGGCTGCTTGGCCATTGTCTGAGCAGATCAATCTGTGCTTTAAGGTCGATGAGAGCTGTCTCAGTCCCATGTTGGGGTCGGAAGCCTGAGTTTCTGGCTCCTAGCAGATGGTGTTTTTCCAAGTGCTTCTGTATTTGAACATAGGCGACCTTGTCCAGGATTTTTAGGAGGAAAGGTACAGTTGTTATGGGTCTGTAATTAGTAGGGGTAACTGGGTCAAGTGTAGGTTGAGTAATGGTAATACCCAGGATTGTTTTAGATTGGTTGGGATAGATCCAGTGGTGAAGGAGGCATTGATTAGCTTTGTGATAAATGGGGAGAGGTCACGGGCAGCGTCTTTTATGAGCTGTGCTGGGCACAGGTCTCCCTGGCAGTTAGAGGGCTTCAAGGACAAGATAGTTTTTTCAACTTCGAGTATGGTCACTTTGGTGAAATTGAATCGGGTATATTCGCTTGTAGTCTGCTTCTCGGGTGGTTTGGACAAGACAGGGTTGTTCAAAGATGCTTTTTTACAAGAGATTTTATTTTGTAGAGTAGCGATTGTTGGCCAAGGCATTTTGGATTTCAGTGCACCAGTTCTTGTCTTTAATGCAAGTGTCTGGTGGTGCTATGGGGGTTTCTACTTCTTTCAAAATAGAGAATAGTTCCTTCATGTTTGAACTGGCTTGGGAGATATGGGAGTCAAAGGAGGTACGTTTTGCTAGGATTTCTTTTTTATACAGGGCCGCTAGTTTGGCGAGTTTGATTTTATTAGCTACTGATGGGTCTCTTTTCCAGGTGGTTTCACAATTTCTTTTGTGCGGTCTTAAGGTTTTGAGGAATGGTGTGTACCATTTGTTCAAGTGTGTTTTGGGCTTGCTTGGCCTGAGTTTGAGAGGGGCGATTAAGTCCACGGAAGTGGACATAATGGTATTGTATTCCTCAACCAGGGTCTCAGGATCCAGGTTGTCAGGGAGTGTGGGGAATAGGTTGGGGATAAGTCTCCACCGTGATGATCTTTTTGTTTCTCGTGTGTGTGGGGCCCTACTGGACTGCATAGGAGGAGGTCTAGTGGTGGACAGCGAGAACGATACTAGGTGGTCGTCGGTCCAGGCTAGTGGCGAGATGTCGGTAATGTTAGTTAAGCAGTTGTAGTCAGCCACCCAGTCAAGTATTCTGCCCTTGTCATGGATGAGTTTCAGGCTTGAGTAAATCCTAATTCGGTGAGGGTGTTTAGCGTGGTAATGGCGGCTTGGTCTTCAGGGTCGTTGAAACCCATGTTAAAGTCTCCAAGGGCGAGCACCTGTGTGGCGTTTTTTAGGTTAGTGGATAGGATAGTGTTAAGATCCTCATCGAATGTGCCTAATGGGCCTGGAGGGCGATAGATCACAGATGTTGAGGGTTTGGGCATTGGTAATGGGAACTTTGAGAGTAGTTCGCACGAAAGGACACTAATGGTGGTAGCTATTCTTATGGGAAGGCTACATTTATGAATGATGGCAACACCACCTCCTCTAGCGTTAGGTCGGTCTTGTCTCAGGATGGTGTAATTATCAGGGACTGCTAACATAAGCATGGGGGCCTGCTGCCGGATGGAGCCAGGTCTCTAGCAAGGAGGTCCAGGTCTTCATTGATAATTAGGTCTGCAATATCGGTTGCATGAGCTACTAGTGATCTGGCAGCCCGGTGATGCATTGCGGTCGTGGCTCACCTTCCGAAATGTAGGCCACGCATCCCGAGTTTTCACAACAGCAGCAGTTCTCGTCCTCGGTTGGCATTAGCTCGCACCGATTGCATGTGCACCAGGTGGAAACACCGTCCATGCGACTAGGTCCAGGCTCTTCAGCTGTTGAATCGTCCTCCCAACTGCCGTCCGAAGATCCATCGTTTTCGCATGTTTCCCTTTCCAGTAGTTCCTCCTCGGAAAACTCGGGCTCGTACAGGTAGGGCATTACTGTATCCATTGTGTGTTAAACAAACTAAAATAAATTGATAGCGGTGGTACTGGTATCTGTTCACACGGGCTACAAGCAACGAAGGTAGCTGACCAGAGCACAGAAACGAGTCACAGAATACTCAAACAGAGGAATGGAATCGAAAAATCTGCTGCTGTGTTGTGAAACTGTCTGTTTATACTTATTGAGGAAAGAGGCGTCCTGCCATTTCCATGGCGACACATTAGCTGAAGCGCAGCGATTGTTGACACGAGACGTGCTTTGGCGCTGTGAAATGGGCGGTACGAATCTGCTGACAGGCTCAGGGGCGGGGGATATGATTTAGTGCCGCAAAAGTAGGTCGGCCAGGGCGATGGGGGAAATGATAGGATTATCACAAAATGGCAGCTCCCTGGTGCCTGTTTTCGCATGCGTTTAATGGACGAAAACTCGGGTAAGGTCCATAGGAAATTTCTAAAATCAAGCGACTTGGGCTTAAAAACACATGGCCGACCCGTAGGGGCAATACAAATTTTTGACCGAACCATTCCTTTAACCCTGTTCGAGCAATACATAATGATGAACACGGGAACGAAAAAGTATCTCAAGCACCTATAAATATATAAACACAGGGGGGGGCGGGGGGGGAGTAAAATGGACTTATATCAAACGATGGGAAAAGACCCATCAAAAAACAATCCCCAGAGGACAATGGGAGTACATATGGGGGGGGGATGATACCGAAACTAACTAGGGCAATACAGAAAAGAAATGTGGATGAAAATCCCCCTGCAATGGCATTCTACACAAGAGACTCCACCAGTTCATTCAGAACTCCCCAAACAAATGCTGGAGGGAATGCGGCGGGGAATGTGACTGGCGTCACATCTGGTGGGAATGCCCGAACCTACAGCAGTACTGGAGGGAGATCCAATCGCATATGAAATCCATGTTCCCAACATTGCAAAAAGTAGGGGAGGAAGTATGGTTATGCGGCCTATGGGATCCTAAAAATAAACAACTCACGAAAACGAAACTTTATGGGCCTACTGATTGCAGCGTGGCTAGAAATAGCCCAAAAATGGAAACAAAAGAATCCGCCTCAGGCCCTCGACTGGATAAGGAGAGTCTGGACACATATCCCTGGGGAGGATAATATACAATCGGCAAGGCGCACACCAAAGATTCCGGGACGACTGGGGAATAGCCTTTGAAAACCTCCAGAGTGACTATATGGAGCAGTGGTGCTCACACAAAATAAGAATTCTGGACATGTTTAACTGACAAAGTGCAAGAAACCTTGGACAGAACACAACCTATGGATGATCCTGGCGAGGGGGGGGGGGGGGGGAGGAGGGAGGGAATGTTATAAGTTACATGTTGTAAAACCAATAAAAACAAGTTAAAGTTTTTCTGCCGTCTCTCGCGAGGGAAGCCTATGCAGTATGGAGGAAAGGGGACGCAAATATTCCTCTACTCCCCCACCCAGGCCACTCCTACCCAACTAGTAGCTGCTGGCTAACGGCTGGCCACTGGCTTCCCCTGCTGACACCTGCAGACAAACTGGAGCTACCCTTTGCCTCAGGGCACTTAGCTGCACGGGCAGAGGGCTGCCCTTGTAGGCGAGTATTGAGTACCAATCAGGAAGGGGCAGGTTGGGAGGGATAAGGAAGTGGAGGTGCCAGGGACAATGAGGGTTGCAGGCCGGGTCAGGGGCTACCAACAATTGCTAAAATCACAAAATAAACTAGGCCCAAGAGGGTCACTGGACAACGTTAGTCACCTGTAGCCGAAAAGATTGTCTCAATCAAACGGCATGTCCAGGACCCTTGCCTGGACCTCTTTATCCTTCAGCCAACCGCAATGACGGAGGCAAACACTGTTCCCCATCTGCTGGAAGCCAATGTCTGCAATGTCCAGGGCCACGGTGATGGCGTGGTCCAACACCACCTCACCTTCCTGAAGGATGTCCATTGCCTCTACCCGCATGTCGTCTGGGAGGAAGTCCAGGATTGGGGCCATCTTGTACCAAAGCTGTTGGCAGCCTTGACTGTCGTTGCCGCCAAATGACTTTCTGTCCAACGGCATCCAGTTTCTTCCCCTCGCTGTCGGGGGCATGAACGCAGACATTGACTGGACAATTTGTTTCTTGCCGCGGCCTGTTCTGGCGATGGATGCGACCTCAGACACTTTGGTGCAGACTCCAACACCCGATTCTTCTTCACTTGCCAGTCTCTTAGCCGCAGCCGAGGAAGGGTTCTTCAGGAGCAACAGCTCCTCATTCCAGACGTCGTCCATGAGTGGTACGAACAAAATGGTTTTCCTCTGGGTACAGGAAAACCCTTTTTCTTCTCTTCCGGTGCGAGCTGAAAAAGTTTGACAGACTGGCTATCATGGGATGAAAGGATCCCGCCTCGTCTGTTGAAGACCTTGCTGGCAGTGAGAGGTTGCCGTCGGTGTCGATCATAGCCGTGTCTGTCCCCCTGTGTGTGAAGGGGAGAAAGAATAGCCTGCAACAGATCCCTGGAGGGTGTTTGGAACAGGTTTGATGGGCCCAGTGCCCGTGTCATCGTCCCCGTGCCCCGTTGCCAGCAGGCAACTCTGATGTCATCGTCCCCCATCTCCTCAGGGATGGTGTCTTCTCCATCTGCTTGGCCAAAGCCTCCCACCTGGCCGCCACTGGTGTGCCCTGGGCTGAGGGCTGCAGCAAGCATCTCGATGGAAGGCAAGGACTTGGCCTGGGCCACCTTGGCCTGCACAAAAAGGACAGATCCCTTGACCTGTCTGACCTTTTCCCACAGCTCCCTGGGGTAACGGACTATTTCTTCGACGAAGAGCAGGAGAAGCAGATTAAGATGATGAATGCGCCCTGACCGTCGTGGGACCTGCTTGCGCAACAACCCCGTCAGAAGCGGACTTGGCCTTGTCTTGGGCCCCCACAGATGGAGTGCCCTCAAATGATTTTGAAGCCCCTCAGGTTGGATGATCTGGATGAGGCATGCAAAAGAGAAACACTCTGGGTAGAGGCCTTCGGCCACATCGCTAGTCGAAGGTGGCAGTCCTTAATCATGCGCTTAGAGAAGCCACAGCAAATCTCACAATCTTCCTCCTTGTGCATCGGGTACACACAATACATGCACTGGGAAGGCTTGTCCGTAAAAACATTCCGCAAACTGTGCAGAGCATGAAGAGGGAAGCCCCGTCGTCCAACATGACCCAGTGTAGGGCTGAACGACTTCTGGAAGCTTCCAAGAAGAAAGACTTGACAACTTAAGCCTTTGAGGGGTGAAGAATGAAGCCAAAAAAAAGATCCCCGTTGATCGGATGGACCACACATGCTCCATCCGACAAAATGTTTTTCTACCGAAAAAGCGCAGAAAAACAAATCTCGAAGAGCAAAACACGAGGACTCCCAACACTTGAACGTGTGGTAAAAATCTTAAAATAGCTGCCAGAGAAGGGGCTTAGGAAGAGGGTAGTCATTTGCTGGGGGCAGTATGACCCACAGCTCAGTGATTAGTTTATAAATGTCTTTCCCCTATAAACCAAAGTGAATCTTTTTTCTTTTACCGAGGATTCCCATTCCCAGCCTGGCTGGGAATATTCACGAGCATGTGAATCCATGCTGGAGAAGTCTGGGGTACAAGTCTACCCCTCATGTCCTGCTGCACAAATATCATGGAGGGGAAGGCACCTACGATTAAAGACCAGAACACCGCTTGCCCCCCACTAGAGAAAACGGAATGCAATGAGGTCTTGTAGTTTGACCTACGAAAAAGTGCATGTCGACCCAGCCATGTGTGTCTTGTTAAGTAGGGCTATGTCAGGGGTGCATCTATTCAGAAATCAATGCCAAAAACCTCAATGCCAGAGACTAGGCCATTGACGTTCCTCGTAAGGAACTTAAGGGATCTTGTCGCTACATCAGCCATTTTGATTTAAGCGAGAATTCGGCAGTTTACAGCCTGACCAAAGCTGGCCTGTGATGATTCCTGTCATGTTGGACTGATACATACGCAGTGACCAAACAAGAACCAGAACTCCCCCACCTCACTCCACCCTAAGCCGAAGTACTTGTCACCCAAACATTCTAAACATCAACCCTTAAACAACAAAAAGGAAAAACAAAGAGGGGCAGGGTGGTCTCCCAATGGCCAATGCTCAGCCATCACCCGGAAAGAGTGGACTTGAACAAGTAAAAGCATTTTTTATTGTACAGCAGGTCTTGGGCCCCCAGTTCCTCCTGCACCATCATCCTTGGTCTTGCAGGGTTGGGATGTCCCTACATTGCATGCCTGGCAGGGTCAGTGCCACCCCTCAATCAGGGGGGGTGGCCTCTGGATTAGAGACCAGGGTGGTTGGCCCCTCGTCCAGTGGAGCCCAGTTCACTCCCTAGATTCAGTTTGGCCCATGCCTCGAAGATGCGTGAAGTGGTGGGTGGCCAGTTATAACACCTTGAGTTGAGCAGGGAATAACAGACCATAGTTAACTCCAAGGGTTTGTAGGCCTTCAGTGCGTCGATCCTGCCTGGCTCGCTGCACCTCACGTGTAGTTGGGGGGAAGAATGCAATTTTACATCCATTGTAGGTGACCGGCCGCAAAGTGCAAACCATCTGTTATGTTACTTTGCATTTATATAGCGCCTTATGTACCATTGGTATGGTCTGAAGGCACTGGTAGGTTGAACGCCCTTGGGAACCAAAGTTCAAATCAGTAGAGAGTCAATGGTGCATGTGAGCACCGGATAGGTGTGCAGCTGGTGTGGCATTTGTGTAATCGCTGCTTGTTAGCGGTAGGTGTGGTGGTTGAGGTCAAGAGTATGTGTTCATTCTGGCAGGATTTATCCAGACCGATTCTGGCTGCGTTAGGCTTGAGGGTGGCTGGAGGGTATGAAAACAGCAGTGTTTAGAGTAATGTGGAGTATGAGGCAGATGTTGGTTTGAGAACAGCTATACCGAATGGCATCATAGTATCTGTGTTCTAGTTGAATGGTGGTGTAAAGAAGAGAGTAAGCGTGGTGATGTGATATGATGGGTTACATGCTCTTTCAAATGTTCCATGCATTCCAAACCATTCCATGAGTCGCGCAATTCCACGCACTTCAGTCCATTCCACGCACTCCAATCCGTTCCATGAATTTCTAAGTTGTTTTATGCACTCCATTCACATATTTCACCCGTACCGTCGACATGCTTCCCTGCACCCTTCATATATTACACCAGTACCTTCCACATACTTCATCCGTTCTATCCACATACATCACTCGTTCTATCCGCATAAGTCACCCATTCCGTTCGCTCTACATACTCATCTGCTCTACGCACTCATTCGTTCTAGGCACTCACCCGCTCTTATGTTATGTTATTTTGCATTTATATAGCGCCTTATATACCATTAATATGGTCTGAAGGCGCTGGTAGGTTGAACGCCCTTGGGAACCGAAGTTCAGGTCAGTAGATAGAATGCGGGCGGGGTGGGGGGGAGAGTCAAAAAGTGCGTGCGCACCATGTATGTGTGCAGCTGGTGCGAAAACAAGTGGTAGCTGCTTCTTAGCTGTAGGTGTGGTGGTTGAGAGATCAGGAGTATGTGTTCGCTCTGGTCGGCTTTATCCGGAACGAGTGTGGCTGCGTTAGGCCTGAGAAGAACGCCTGGCTGGGTGGTGAGAAACCAGCAATGTTTACTTAGAGTGATGTGGAGTAAGCGGGAGATGTAGATATGAGAACAGTTATACCGAATGGTGTCATAGTATCTCTGTGTTCTAGATGAGTGGTGGTGTAAGGGAGAGAGTAAGCGTGGGGTGTGGCGTGATTTATGTTTTCAAGAGTTTCCTTCATTCCAAGGCATGTTAAGTATCGTCCGTTGCACATAATCGTCCGTTCCTCATACTCTAACGCTCCACACATTCGTCCAGTCCGCACCCTACGTTTGGTTCGCACCCTCGTCCAGACCGCACACTTCGTCAGGTCTAGACACTTGTCGAGACTATATGCTCGTGTAGTTTATCCACTCGTCCAGTCTACATACTGGTCGAGGTAGGACACTCGTTCAGTCCATAATCAGTCGTGCGTTCCCCACACTCATCCGCTCTCAAAATCGTCCGCTCTCCGCTCTCGTCCGCTCTCACCCGATCTCCATACTTATCCGCTCTCCATAGTCCTCCACAGTCCTCCGCTCTCCACGGTTCCTCATACTAAGCCGCTCTATACACTCAACCGTTTTCTGCACTCAACCGTACTCCGCGCTCATCCGCTCCCCACAACTCGTCCGCTCACACACTCATGCGCTCTCCACACTCATGCGCTCTCCACACTCATGCGCTCTCCACACTCATGCGCTCTCCACACTCCCGCACTCATCCGCTCATCCTCTTCACACTCACCCGCTCAACCACTCACCCGCTCAACCACACTCGCCCGCTCACCACACTCTCCCGCTCACCACACTCGCCCGCTCTCCACTCATCCGTACTATGCTCTCGCTCTCATCTGCACTACGCTCTCCTCCGCTCATCCGCTCTCCACTCAACCGCTTTCCACAACTCATCTGCTCTCCAGTCAGATCCTCATGCTTCCGTTTAGTGTAATTGTCTGTTCTGTACGCTTCTTCCAGTCTGTTTCATTTATGTCATTCACTGTATTCCATTCGCATTCATTATGTCATTTTGATCGGTTCAGATTTCCTGAGTTTCTCAATGATTTATTCGTATTTTCTGTTTCATTGTTTTGATCTACTTTACTCGTTTAAGCCTGCTTGTCTTTCTAGTTTACATTCGAGTTTATTTAGCTGTCATTCTCGCTTCAGGTAGTTTGGTGGGTCGGTATTATTGTGATGATGCTGGATTGGTTTTATGGGAAGAGCCAGGTTTTCAGTAGTTTGCGGAAGGACGTTAAGTCAGTTAAGCGGATGTGGGGTGGGAGTGAGTTCCACAGGGTTGGAGCCAGGGCAGAGAATGATGATCCGCCTAGCCTGACTTTGTCTTGGGAATTACTAGGAGGCCGGCTGAGCTTGATCTTAGGGTGCGAGTGGGATGATAAGGTATTAGTTTGTCTTGAAGATATTGCGGTCCAGTTTTATGCAGTGCTCGATGCGAGAGGCATAAGGTTTTGAAAGCTACCCTACGGGCTACAGGAAGCCAGTGCAGTGTTTTAAGGGCTGGGGATATGTGGTCTCTTGGACTGAGCGCAAGTAGTAATTTGGCCGCTGCGTTTTGTGCTCTTTGGAGTTTATTCAGTTGGTAGGTATGGATTCCGAGGTAAAGGGGGTTTCCGTAGTCCAGTCTGGATATAACGATTGGACAGCGGAGACTCTGTTGGGAAATGAGAGGTATGGAAAGACGCGCCTTAGGTTTTTAAGGTGATGGTGGCAGGACTTTGAGACATTGTTGACTTGGCGCGAGAGTGTTAGGTCGGAGTCTAGGGTGCATCCAAGATTTTTTACTGTTGGAGGGTGTAGGTGAGTTGCCCATGGCGGGTGGCCAGGGTAGTGGGTGCGGAAGAAGGTCGGAGTTGCCGCAAACCATGATTTCTGTTTTGGAGGGGTTTAACAAGAGGTGGCTTTGGGTCATCCAGCGCTCTATGTTTACGAGGCAGGATGCCAGGTCGGGTTGGGAGTTGGGTTTCGAGTTCAGGAATTTTAGAATTAGTTGAGTGTCGTCCGCGTAGTTGTAACATAGGATGTTGTGTGAACGAATTATTGGTGGGAGGGTGATCAGGTAGAGATTGAAAAGGAGGGCGGATAGACATGCTCCTTGAGGGACTCCCGTGTTGACTGGTCGGGCTTGGGAGGTAAAGCTGGAGAGTGCCGTTATTTGGTGCCTGTCTGAGGAATGAAGCTATCCATTTAAGAGCGGTTCCACGAATTCCTAGCGAGTGGAGGCGGTCTAGGAGTATCGAGTGATTGATCGTGTCAAAGGCAGCGGATAGGTCAAGAAGGATTAGAGCGGCACATCCCGCGGAGTCTGCTGTCATTTTTAGGTCGTCCCAGATCAAGGTTATGGTGGTTTCAGTTCCGTGACGTGTTCTGAAACCCGATTGGGCGGGGTCAAGGAGATTGTTGGCTTCAACAAAGTTGTTTAGTTGGGAGTAGGCGGTTCGGTCAATGAGTTTGGCGAGGAATCTGGTGTTTGAGATTGGGCGGTAGTTTTTGGGCTCGGGAGGGTCGAGCGAGGGTTTTTTAATTAGAGGTTTGACGTGTACCATTTTGAATGCTTCGGGAAAAATACTGGAGGAAAGGGAGGCATTTATGATAGATCTTGCGTGTTCTCCTGCGCAGGTGGAGGCAAAGATTTCTTTAAGGGTTGTGGCTGGGCAGGGGTCCAGAGGGGATCCAGATGGTTTGCGGGCAGATAGAAGTTTGAGAAATTGTTCTGGTGATATTGGACTAAAGGATTCGAATGTTGGTTGAGTTGAGGTTGTAGTTGACTGGCTGGCCGGTACGGGTGGAAGATTGTCAATTGGTTGTAAGAGCCAGTTTGGTGTTTACAGTTTTTGTCCTTTCAATAGCTGTGGTGTAAAAGTGGAGGGAGAGTGAGTCACAGTGATTGGGACGGGGTCGGGACGGTTGTATTACAAGTTGGATTGGTGAATTCGGAGATTATTTTGTGGAGTTCTTTGCTTGGGTTTTTGCAGTTTAGGATTCGGGTGTTGTAGTGGGCTTTTTTAGCTTTCCGGATTTCAGCCTTGTACCGGTACAAGTGACGGGCCAAGGTGGTCCTGCTTTCGTGGGTTTTCTCATTTTGCCAATTGCGTTCTAGGTATTTGTAGTGTCGTTTACTGATCTTCAGCTCAGGAGTGAACCATCTGGGGAACGGGCCACGGCGGGTTGATGGTTTGCATGTAGGGGTGAGTCGCATCAGAGATGCGTTGAGCCACGAGTCAAAGGCTTCAGGTGTTAGTTGGTTTTTAGGGTGGCGGGGACTGGAGGAGTGCCTCGGCTAGGTCAGGGGTGATTATTAGTTTTTTTCCAGCATTTGCGTAGGATCGGAGGTTCAGGTGCGGAAAGGGGGCCGGGTGCGGGGATGGCAAACGAGAGAATGAAGTGATCGGCCAGATGATAGGAGTTGGGGGCTTTAACTGAATCTGGGTGTCGGAGCTAAAGATGGCATCGAGTGTGTCCTTTAAAATGAGTCGGTCCATTTATGTGGGGTTGGAGATTAATTGCATCTAGACCGTCGATTAGGGCGTGTCATAGGATTGGTGGGGATGTCGAGCCATATGTTAAAGTCTCCGAGAAGGATGAGGTTGGGATGGTTTATTTGGAGGGTGGCAATAGAGTCGCAAAGGTTGTTTGCGAAATGTCTATCGTAGCCAGGGGGCCTGTAGATTATTAGGAAGGTGAGTGAGAGCGACGGGGAGAGGGATACTTTAACGAGGAGAGATTCGCAGGATGGAATGGAGGGTTGGTTGTCCACGATTGAGGCGCGGAAGGGAGATTTAAAGACAAATGCTACCCCCCCTCCTCTGGACGGACAGTTCAGTGGGATGAGGCAGTAGTTGGGCGGAAAGGCGTCATTTGTGATTGGCTGAAATCATCAGAGAACCAGGTTTCAGTGATGAAAACTAGGTCAGGTTTGACAGAGGTGAGGAGGGCAAAGATGCAATGTCTGTTTTTTGCTACAGAGCGGGCGTTAAATAGGATACAGTTCACATCGGCAGGGAAGGTTGGTTTTGGTGCTGGAGCGGGATGGGGCGGAGGGGGAGAGAGTAGTGGGAGAGGGGTAGGGTTGGTGGTGCTAGGGAAGAGTGGGCGAGCCGAGAGTTTTGCAGGCTTCGTGCGGGGTTGGGTGGATGTGTGTGATGGGATGATCGGGATTGGGGTGGGGGATTTGAGGATGGGGGAGGGCGGTTGGGAGTTTCGGTTGTGGTGAAATAGAGGGCGAGGGGTTTCAGGAAGGGCGAGGCCACGGGGGAGAGGGGGATTGTGGGAGAGAGGTGGTGGGTCGAGACAAGGGGGGCGAGGAGAGCAGAGAGGTAGAGGGGGACCAGGAACGCTTCCTCTTTAGTTTCTTTGCTGCAATTGGCGTGAGAGAGAGGGTAGGAGGGTCAGAGGGGGAGAGAGGCGGCTTCGGTTCTCGCTAGGGCTAGGCGCGCAGTTTTTAGGGAGGGGAAAGGGTGCAGTCGGATGGGGAAGGTGGCAGGTGTATGATGGCGAGGCGGGGGGGTGGATGGTTGCAGGGTGGGGTGTGGTAGTGGGGAGAGCGGGCATGGGCAGTGCTGGCGGGTCGGCGGTGGGGTTCAGGAGATGAGTGGTCTTGGGGTGGGTGGCACGCCATCGTGCCCCCCTGGCTTGGTGTTGAGAGGGTGCTGGCAGGGATTGTGGAGGAGGGTGGGTTGTCTTGGGAGCGGGGGGGCGAGGGAGGGCAGATCGGAGAGTGGAGGAGGTTCATGGGAGTCGTTTGACGGGCATTGGTGGAGTTGGTGCGCTCATGATTGGTGTGCAATTGGGTTCACATCTAAATGCAGGTGGGAGACGATTCCAAGTTCGACTTTCACAGAGAGGCTCTTGGGCGTGACTTCTAAATGTGATTGGGTGCACTTCTAACTGTAGGTGGGAGCAATTCTAAATTCAACTTTCTAAGGGAGGGTATAGGGTACAGATTTAGATGCGGGAATAGTTCTAAATTCAACTTTCACAGAGAGGCTATTGGGCGCAGCTTCTAAATGGAATTGGGTACACTTCTAAATGCCGTTGGGTACGTTTCTAAATGCAAGTTGGACCAATTCTAGATTCAGCTTTCTCAGAGAGGCTGCTGGGTACCCCTCCGCTCTCACGCACTTGTCCGCTCTACCCCCTTGTCTGTTCTACACATTCATCCACTCTACACACTCCTCCATACTTACATACTCTTCCGCTCTGCACACTCGTTCTTTCCACGCACCCATCTGCTATATGCACATCTGTTCCACAAAGTCATCCGCTCAAACGCACTTATCCGCTCTATACACACCTCCGCTCTGCACATTCATCTGCTATGCACTCCTGCGTTCTACACTCCTCCACACTTACGCACTCATGCGCTCTACACACTCATCTACTCAACACATTCACCCGCTAAGCACACACTCATCTGTTCCATGCGCTTCATCCATTCCAACAATTTCATCCACTCCATTCACTTCGTTCAATCATGCATCGATTCAGGCCATGTCAATTGTCATATGCACTGGATCCGTCCCGTGCTCTCTATTTCATGCACCACTCGTCTCATGTACTTGAATAATTTATTCTGTACTTTCCATGTATGCCACGCACTCATAGTCAGTCTCATCTGTGTACTTATCAGTCTCTTGTATTCATCTTTCCATCCTCTTCTCTATTCATTTCACCCATTTTGTTCATTGCACTCATTACATCCATTTCATTAATTTAAACCTTATTACTGTTTTTGTACAATTTCTTCTTTTTATCTACTTCACTGCTTTGATCTACTTCACTTGTTCTATTCTGTTGGTCCTTTTAGTTTACATTAGCGGTTATTAGTTGTCAATTTCTCCCATGGATCTTGATGTCGTATTTGTCTTATTCAAGATCTAGTAGTTTGTTGGGTTGGTGTCATTGAGATGCTGTTATTCAGTTTGGGTTAGTTTGCGTATGGGTTGGTTTTAGGGGAAGAGCCAAGTTTTCAGTAGTTTGCGGAAAGACATTAGATCTTCAGTTAGGCGGATGTGGGGTGGGAGTGCGTTCCACAGCGTGGGGGCCAAGGCTGAGAATGATGATCCGCCTAACCTGACTGAGTTTGTTTTAGGTATGACTTGGAGGCCGGCTGAGCTTGATCTTAGAGGACGTGGAGGGATGATAGGGTTTTAGCTTGTCTTGAAGATATTGAGGTCCTGTTTTATGCACTGCTCAATGAGAAATGCATAATGTTTTGAAAGTCACCCTTCGGGCCACTGGAAGCCAGTGCAGAGTATTAAGGGCTGGGGAGATGTATGTCAGGCCGAGCACTAGTAGCAGTTTGGCTGCAGCGTTTTATGCTCTTTGAAGTTTATTCAGTTGGTAAGCGTGGATACCAAGGTAGAGGGTGTTAGAGTCTTGATATAACAATTGATTGGACCACGGAGAGTCTGTTGAGAAAGGAGAGATATGGAAAGATGAGCCTAAAAGTTTTAAAGTGCTAGTGGCAGGACTTTGAGAAGTTGACTTGGCGTGAGTGTGTTGGGTCAGAGTCAAGGGTGCATCCAAGGTTTTTTACTGAGTTAGAGGGAGTCGGTGAGTTGCCTATGGCAGATGGCCAGGGTAGTGGGTGAGGAAGGAGTTTGGAGTTTCCACATACCATGATTTCAGTTTGAGGGGTTTTAACAAGATGTGGCTTTGGGTCATCCAGAGCTCAATGTCGAGGAGGCAGGAGGCGCGGTCAGGTCGGCAGTTGGGTTTTGAGCTCAGGAGTTTTAGAATTAGTCCAGTGTCATCAGCGTAGTTGTAACACGATGTTGTGTGAACGAATTATTGGCGGGAGGGTGATCAAGTAGAGATTGAACAGGAGGGCAGATAGACATGCTCCTTGTGGAACTCTAGTGTTGACTGGTCGGGCTTGAGAGGATTAGGTTGAGAGTAGCGTTATTTGGTACCCATCTTTGAGGAATGAAGCTATCCATTTGAGGGCGGTTCCATGAATTCCTAGGGAGTGGAGGCGGTCAAGGAGGAGATTGAGTGATTGTGTCGAAGGCGGCGATAGGTAAAGAAGGATTAATGAGGTGCATCCCGTGGAGTGTCATGATTTTAAGGTCATCCCAGATTGAGGTTAGGGTGGTTTCAGTTCCATGTCTGGCTCTGAAACCTGATTGTGCGGGGTCTAGGAGATTGTTGGCTTAGACAAAGGCATTTAAGTTGGGAGTAGGCGGTTCGGTCAATGAGTTTGGCAAGGAACCTGGTGTTTGAGATGGGGCGGTAGTTTTTGGGCTCGAGAGGGTCAAGGGAAGGTTTTATTTATTAGGTTTGACATGAACCGTTTTGAAAGAGTCGGGAAAAATACCCAAGGTAAGGGAGACATTTATGATGGATCTTGTGTGTTCTCCTGCGCAGGTAGATGCAAACATTTCTTTGAAGGTTGTGGCCGGGCAAGGGTCTAGCGGGGAGACTGATGGTATGCAGGCAGAGAGAAGTTTGAGAAATTGGTCGGGTGATATTGGACTAAAGGAGTCAAACGTTGGTTGCGCAGTGGTCGCAGGGTTGGCCGGAATTGGGGGGGGCCAGGTTGCCTGGTCAATGTAAGAGCTAGTTTGGTGGTTAGCGCATGTTCTTTCGAGAACCGTGGTGTAAAAGTGGAGTGTGAGTCGCACAGTGATTGTGAGGGGGTCGGGACGGTGGTAGTGCATGCCAGTTTGGTGAATTCAGTGATTGTGAAGATTTTTGCTGGGGTTTTTGCAATTTAGGATTCGGGAGTTGTAGTGGGCTTTTTACTTTCCGGATTTCGGCCTTGTATTGATGAATGTGTCAGGCCAAGGTGGCTCTGTTCTCTTGGGTTTTGTCGTGGTCATTTGCATTCTAGGCATTTATATAGTTTAGTGGTCTTCAAATCAGGTGTGAACCATCTAGGGAACAGTGGTAATAGGGGTGTAGTGGAGCACACCTTTTCTTGGTTTAGTCCTTGTTGATATTGAAATGGTTTTTTATATAGAGATTAAGAGATCTTCTGAATACTATTTAGGTGCTGACAGACACATTCTGGGCTACAGAATCCAACAGAAGAATTTTACAGGGTCACAACATAAATGACCTAGTCTGCGTGCACACTTTTGGGCATAAATCTATGCATAGTGATTTTCTGTCACAATTCTGTTATAACATTCGTGCTAATGTTTTAAAAATATATTTCATAAACAAAAATATATGTATATCTATAACATTGATAGTTGTCTCTGGGTACATACTCCATTCTGTAATTACGCATTTCCTTATGCTTAATCAAGCTTAATTCAGTTTCAACAAACTAAATTAGTAAAGAAAAACACTTGGCTCATTATAATGCAACTCAGTCTCCGATAGGAAAAGTCCGACATTCCTGGTCTGTAGGAGCATTTCCTATTCTTTCAAGAAAGTATTAGTCCATATGTATTAGTCTTTTCTGTAACTTGATGCAAGTTGCCTTTTGTGGTGTTCTCTAATGCACAACGCGTTTCGGGCAATTGATGCCCTTCATCAGGTGCGGACAATTATCTTGTTCCAATGGATTGATTTCTGAAATTTGAACAAACAAATGTTCTAATCAGTGCCATTTTTTACTGTATGTTCAATATAAGCTAAAGTTAGCTCTGACCTTAGTTGACTGACTCAGAAGATACTGTCTTCTTTATAACACGTTCCACACGTTTGGTTTGTCAGTGGACTCTACAAGTACTTAATTTCTTAAAGTGCAACGGGAGGTCTTTGTTTAATCTGTAAAAAACGATTGATATTCGTTTTGTTGGGAGCTGTTTGTTTAAAAACATACAAGTGCGGGTTTTGCACCGGGACCAGTCGCTTACTCATAGCGCTGTGTCCCAGTAACAAAACCCTGACTAGATCATTTATTTTAAGTGACCGTGAAATTCTTCCATCTAGGGAACAGGCCATGGCAGGCTGATGGTTTGCAAGAGGGTGTGAGCCGTATTAGTGAGGTGTTGAGCCACGAGTCAAAGGCGTCGGGGGTAGCAACATTTCACACTCTATAATTAAGCAGTTTAGCAATTACCGTGCGAGGTACAGCACCAGGAATAGGTCGACCAGAGTGTACCCGGTGAGCCGTCAATGGAGAAAATGTTAAAGAACTTCTTGGGTGCCACTAGATCAGCCACCTGTTTGTGAGCGGGAGGGAGAGATGCTAGGGCCCTCTGATTTCTCCAGAATGTGATCATTGTTGGGCTGAGATTGCCCTTCCCCTACTCTGCTTTCCTTTACTTTGAGCAGTTGACCATGGTTGACATTTGGGGCTCGAGTGTTTTCAGGGCATCTTCAGCATCCGATAGGCAAGTGTTCGGCCTCCATAAACATGTAGATAACTTGTGCAGGCCGTGCCTCGAGAGATACCTCCGAACAGAGGGCATCCATTTTCTCTTACATAGATGACCGGGAGACCAAAATGGCAGCCATTACACATCTTTCAATGAGAGAACCTCCTCAGTCACCCAGGCCCAGCACTATCACAGTAGGGGCACTAAGTTTCCTGCATGTGGCTCCATTTTACAAGGACTGGGGACCCTGAGGTATGTATGACCCTATATCACGAACCACTCACCAAACCCATAATTAAACAAGGGGATTACTTCCCACTGCATCTCTATGCTTCACCCTCAATTTAGAGGAAATTGAATCATTACTCAAGACTATACCAATCTGACCAGCTAGGCAGACCTCCCCACCTCTATATAGACCTTTACAGGTCTCAAATCTAGTAGGGGGTTCTATCTCCAAATTGCACTGTATGACATCTAGATTGCATTGATAGGCCCCTCTCCCACTATACAGGTCTCAAATTTGGTAGAGGCTCCATCGTGTGATATTCAGATTGCATGGATGGCCCTCACACTGTACAGGTCTCTCGGACTTGGTAGGGACTCAGTTTCCAGGCTGCATTGTGTGATTTTCGGATTGCGTTGATGGGCCTCCCCCTATGCAGGTCTCTCGGGCTCAGTAGGGGCTCTAGTTCTAGATTGCAGGGTACGATATCCAGATCTGACAGATCCTTAGACAGGCCTCCCAATCCCTGTAATCCCTAAAGGGAGACAGAACCCACCAGTGAATTACTATTAAGTGACACCCTGATTTAGAGGCTAACACCTCATAAGGCATATGTCCTAACTACACCCCCCCCCCAATCACCCTTCAACTAGTAGATATCCTCCTTCAGGCCCTCACTGCAGTGAACCACGTATACCCAGACAGACACTAAAGGACCACCGAGAACACCCAACGATATAACCCCTAATCCACCTTCCCTACCCCTCTCTAGACAGCAACTGAACGAGCCGACATCAGCCGGAAATACCACCCACAGACACCCAACAGTTAGCGGACAGCCCTCCACAAACATTACGACAAGACAACCAGACCAAGGCAGAACCAACTGGACATCAAATAATAACTAAACAACCTCTAACAATGCCGTGCAAACGACCCATTCAGAGGGAAAGAAAGAAACCGAAGCAACACTCGGGGGAAAAACAATAACCATAACTACAGGACGCAACCCCAAACTCAGTAACAAGAATCTAACCAACACAGAAGAGACAAATCCCTCTACTCATCTCCGTACCTCGCTGACAACGGGTCAGCAAACCAAACCAATGCTAGAAGCCGCATCATCAAACTAACCCACACAATTGCGCACAAGGATGACCACAAGAAAATTGCTGATGCGAGACCACCATCACCAAAGCAAAAACCTTCCAATCGACGACCACAACTCATGCAAGACAACCCCAAAGAAAAAACCCAAGACAGAACCTAGAAGAACTTTGACACCCCAAAACCCACACCTCAGAAAAAGATCAACCAGGAAGGAAACCCCAACACCGTTCAGAAGACTACCTCAACAAGAAAGTCCAAGCCATACAAAATCTCCAAACTCCACTGCAATCTTATAAACGCAAGATCCATGTCAAAACACTCAACAGAAATCTTCGACCTACTCGATGCCAACAGCATTGACATCCTGTTCATCACAGAAACATGGCTGGACAACAACTACAAAATCACGCTCCAAAGCTACCTCCCAACCAACTTCAAATAAACAGGAAAATCAAAAAAGCAGGCATTGCAATAGCAAAGGACACCTGAAAATAAAGATAAACCGCTCAATATCCCCAACTGTGAAACCATGGTAATACACCTAACAGCAAGCCCAAAACCCAAAGTCACATTCATCCTGGTGTACAGACCAGACATATGATACCTTCCTCGCCGACTGAACAACTCGCCGACTGAACAACTCGCCGACTGAACAACTCGCCGACTGAACAACTCAGGACAACCCTGACGCAATTTTCACAGAAGAAAATCGCATCAACACGGCACCATTACGAATACTGTGGAGCGACCATCTCATCCCATTCGTGATCACTCTTCCTACTAAAGTTTACATCCAACCCCCGAAACCCACAACCACCCCCCAAAAAAACTGGAAACATGTCAAAGAAAGCAACCGATTCAAACAACTGAGTTAACCAAACCCCCAACTACAGAACTAGAGCTAACTGACCTAGACGGAAAAGCAGAGCTACTACACAAATGGATCGCAGATGCAGTCGACAAGTTCACCCCAGAAAAACCATTCACCCATCAAAAAAAATATAATTAAAAAAAAACGCAATGCCAAAATGGTTCACCCCACTATTAAGCACCATGAAAAAGGAAAATTAAATATGGAACTGGAATGAGAAAATACCTGGACCCAAAAAAAAAAACTGTTCGACAAATTTGGGCATACAAGGAAATTCAAAAGGCGAAAAGGCATTGTGATGATAATCACCAATGTCGCTAACATACAAAAAGAAATTAAAGAGATTAGAAACCCACCAGGCTGCGACAACACCCCAACGCCCTCAGAGAAACTATGCAACGACCTGGCAGACCACTTCAAGAAAAAAAATTCTGACATTACATACAAGAACATATAAACCGACCACAACATACTACTAAGAGAACCAATCACAGAACCTCAGCGCAAACTCAAAAACTTGATTGCTGGTAAAATAAGAAAGCAGGATCACCCATGATCCCCGTCACCCGGACATCTACAAATCAATCCTTGCACAACGCCAGCAGAATACTACAGAAACCTTATGAACCTTTCTCTAGCAACAGTAACTGTACCAAAGACCTTAAAATCCGCATATTTCAAACCACTTCTGAACAACAAGTGGCGACGCAGAAGACCTTTCCAACTACAGGCCAATTTCAAACAGACCCGGCAAAACCCCTGGAAACCTACGTATACAAACTAGCCCAATATGTAAAAAAAACACCACCAGCTAGACCAAGCTCAAGTCGGCTTCAGACCCACAAGAGGAACATTACTACTATCCATCTGGGACGACCTAAAAACAAATGCAGACTCAAATGCAGACTCAAACACAACCTCAGCCCTCATTCTACTCGACCTCTCAGCAGCCTTCAACAGTTAGTCATGACACCCTAACCAAAAGACTAGAAGACCTAGGCATAGGCATAACAGACACAGCACTATTCTGGACTAAGTCATTCCTAGCAGACAGAACAGAAACCGTATGGATTAAACCCTTCAAATCCACTCCAAGAGTTGACTGCAGTGCCGCAAGGATCCTCACTATCACCACTGTACTTCAAAATCTACCAGAGACTGGTTATCCAAATCTTCAAAAAGTACAGCATTACATGCTACAACTACGCAGACGATACCCAAATCTACAAAATCAGTGACAGCCAAGCTGATCATTCAACCCTAATCAAAGTGTGTTAAAGAAGTGTTCAACTGGATGACTGCCAACAACCTGAAAATGTATCCAGGTAAGACTGAAATATTGATCATATCCAAATACCAAGAGAAAGAAACCGCCATCCCGTGGCCAACGAAAATGTGAACCACACCATCACTTTCTAAAGTGATAAAAAAATCTGGGAGTCCTGATGGATAACACCCTAACCTTAGAACCACAAGTAAATGCAACAGTCAAGAAATGTTTTTTCCTCCTCCACATGGCAAGAATCCTACCATTCCTCGCCTTCACGCACAAACTCACTATCATCGTCCTCATGTCAAGTATAGACTATGCAAACAGCCTCTACCTTGGAATCCCAGAATACCTCCCGAAGAAACTACAATGGATCCAAAATGCAGCCGCCAGACTACTCCTCAAACTATCAAGAAGAGAACACATTACTCCTGCCCTAAACACTACACTGGCTCCCAGTAAAACATTGCATTACCAAACAATGTGCATAACACACAGGGCAATCAGTGGACAGGGAGCAAAATTCCTACAAAAGAAAACAAGCCACCAAGGCACCTCAGGTCCAGCAACGAAATCCGCCTGGAACCAAAACCACACCAAGAATAAGCTACGAGGCACCTCCTACCACTTAGCCGCAAAAACCTGGAACATCCCAAAAGATACAAGAAACCATTTAAAATTTAGGAAATTACGAAAAACCTGGCTCTTCAACACCAGACTCAAACTGAAAACCGAAACAGAAAGGAAAAAGGACATAACTGGAGTGGACACCAACAATCACCAGTACAGACGTGACATCTCTATGTGAAGTTCCCACGGCACCAGGACGAAGGAAGCTGGGTAGAGGGGAAAACAGGCGACAAACTGAGATGGAGTCATCCCACCCACCACCCGCCCCATAGTTACCACCAGCTAACACAATAGGACAATGCATTACTTACCGTAAAAGCATTTCTGATGGTTGTATCAGCTTAGATTCACATGCTGTGCATAGACCGACATCCAGAGGTTACCGCGGAGTATTGCATTTGGTTTTTCGTAGTCAAAAAAGGGGATGTCGACAGGGCATGTCTGTAACACTATCCTATAGTGACGTGCGGTGTACCCACAATCCCTCACGCGTCGAGGTCCCCTATTTTTTCTGCCCTGAGGGAGCCTATTAGACGTGAGTACAGAGTGCTGGAATAGCAGTAACTAGCGTTAGGTTTTCTAGTCTCCCTAAGAAGGTCCATGCATCTTTGAGGGAGTTGTAAATGCCCAAATTCTATGACCTCAGGAGCCAGGCTGCCAAGTTCAGGGTCTGTGGGCATGGGTGTAGTGTTCTGCCCTTGTCCCGAGACAGCATGTTGTACGGGCAGGGAAGTTTCAATGGAGGAGATGGAGACATTTCCATCAAGTTAGTGAACCATGGCTGCCGGGCCCACATAGGGGCCACTAGTATCATGGTAACTGGTTCCTGGTGAAGCTTGAGAAGGGGAGGTTGGGGAGCGTAAACAAATTTCCCTGACTATTGTATCGATAGACCGTTCCCTTGGATTGGTTCTGGGGGTACCTGGAGGTGTAATCTTGGCATTGGGAGTTCTCCAGAGTTGCGAACAAATCTATTTCTGGAATCCCCATTGTGTGAAAACGAAGACGATTTCTTCTTGTAACCGCCATTCGTACTCTGCGGGCAGAGGGAAGTCTCTGCTGAGTTAGTCTGCCAGCAGATTGAGTTCCCCTGGTACATGTTGTGACAACAGGAACATGTGTTTGAGAGCCCACTTCCAGATGTTCTGGGACAGCTTGGACAGTCCTGGAGAGTGAGTGCCCCCCTTGCTTGTTCAGATAGTACATGGCTGTGATGCGGTCTGTGAGGACCATCACTGTCTTCCCTTGCACGTGTGCCTGGAAAGCCTTCAGTGCTTTGAAGGCCGCTAGCAGTTCCAGCAAGTGATTTGTGTTTGGAAGCTACACTCCGAGTCCAAACTCTGTGCAGTCTGATGTGATAGGTGAGTCCCCCCCCCCATCCTGTGAGGGATGCGCCTGTGGTTAGAGTGGCATCCACTGCGGGGGTGCTGAATGGTTTCCCCATTACAAGGTTTTCCTTCGACCACCACCGTAGCGAGAGAACCAAGGCCTGCAAGACCACCACTAGATCGTCCCATTGTCCGCTGGCCTGAAACCACTGGCTGTTGAGCCACTCCTGCATTGGGCCCAGTCACGCGTGAGGTACCAAATATATACATGACGCCATCATTCCTAGCAAACGCATTGCTTTGCGCACCGCCACCGAAGGTATTTTCTGTGCGCTGGCAACAAAATATGAAAGTATGCATCTTTCATGTCCAGTGTTGTCATGTAATCTCCCTGCAAAAGTAGGGGGATTACTTCCTGTAGGGTCACCATGCAAAATTTGAGGTTTGACAAATTTGTTCACTGGGCTTAGATCTAGTACAGGGGGCATGGTTAAGTCCTTTTTGGGTACAAGGAAGTACACTGAATGAGAATGCATTACTTACCGTAAAAGCATTTCTGATGGTTGTATCTGCTTAGATTCACATGCTGTGCATAGGTCCGACATCCAGTGGTCACTGCGGAGTATTGCATTTTGTTTTTCGTAGTCGAAAAGGGGACGTCGACAAGGCGTGTCTGAAACACTATCCCTATAGTGACGTGCGTTGTACCCACAATCCCTCACGCGTCGAGGTCCCTCTGTTTGTATTTTTCTGCCCTGAGGGAGCCTTCTAGACGTGAGTGAGTACAGAAAAGAGAGAGATATATAAAGGAAGTCTATGTTCCTTCCATCCGAGCGGGGAGGAAGGGCGGGCGCATGTGAATCTAAGCAGATACAATCATCAGAAATGCTTTTACGGTAAGTATTCTCTTCTGATGTTTGTTAATCTGCTTAGAATCACATGCTGTGCATAGACTAGCGAGCAGTACCCGGAGTTGGCGGTGGGTTATGAGAAGGAACAGTAGAGAAAAGGTGTCGTAATACTGCCTGTCCCACCTGGGAGTCAGATCTAGAGTGTGTATCTAGACAGTAGTGTTTTGTAAAGGTGTGCACAGAACTCCAGGTAGCCGCTTTGCAGATGGACTCAAGGGGAACATTTGCAATGAATGCTATGGATGCCCCCGTGCCTCGAGTAGAGTGTGCTCTTGGCCTAAAGGGCAGTTCTCTCTTAGCAAGAGTATAGCAGAGAGTGATGCATTGAACAATCCAGCTAGAAATAGTGGATTTTGAAACTGCATCTCCCTCTCTTCCTGCTGCCACCGAGACGAAGAACTGATTAGTCTTCCTCAGTGGTCTGGTTCTTTCCATGTAGAACATGACCGCTCTGCGTACATCTAGAGTGTGCAGAGTCCTTTCTCCCAAATTGGAAGGATTTTGAAAGAACGTTGGTAGTTCTATAGATTGGTTTACGTGGAATTTAGAAATAAATTTCGGAGCAAACCTAGGGTGAGTGCGTAGAACCACTTTATCTTTGTGAACTGTAACGAAGGGGTCTAGAATAGAAAGCCTGAAGTTCACTTACTCTCCTGATGGAGGTGATAGCTATTAAAAAAGCAGTTTTAAGCGTGAGGTGTTTAAGAGATGCTTTGTGCATGGGTTCGAATGGAGAGCCCATGAGTCTGGTAAGTACCACATTAAGGTCCCATCCGGGAGCTGGGTCAGCTATCGGGGGGTGTATTCTCTTTACTCCCTCCATGAAGGCCTTTATAACAGGGATCCTCCACCACGACACCTTGAGTTGGGAAGTGGTGTATGCAGAAAGTGCAGCTAGGTGGACTTTAATGGAGTTAAACACTAGACCTGAATCCAATAGGTGGGTCAGGTATAGGACCACATGTGTGGGAGAGCAGTCAATAGGGTTGATGCTTTTACTCCTGCACCAGATGACAAATCTTTTCCACTTGCTAGAATAGCAGTGGCGAGTGTTCGGTTTTCGGGCTTCCCTGAGGATGTCCATGCATCTTTGCGGGAGTTGTAGATGTCCGAACTCTATGATCTCAGGAGCCAAGCTGCTAAGTTCATGTTCTGGGGGCATGGATGCAGAGTCCTGCCTTTGTCCTGAGACAGCATGTTGTACGGGCAGGGGAGTTTTACTGGGGGGGGATAGAGACATCTCCATCAAGTGAGCGAACCATGGTTGTCGTGCCCACATTGGGACCACTAGTATCATGGTCACTTGTTCCTGGTGCATCTTGTGCACCACTTTGTTGAGAAGGGGAGTCGGGGGAAAAGCGTAAACAAATTTCCCTGACCATTGCATCGACAGACCGTTCCCCTTGGATTGGTTCTGGGGGTACCTGGAGGCGTAACTTAGGCATTGTGAGTTTTCCAGGGTTGCGAACAGGTCTATTTCTGGGAATCCCCATTGTGTGAAGACGTCGAAGACGATGTCTTCGTGCAGGCGCCATTCGTACTCTTTGGGCAGGGGGAAATCTCTGCTGAGACTGTCTGCTAGCAGATTGAGTTCCCCAGGTACATGTAGTGATAGTAGGAACATGTCCTGTTTGAGAGCCCACTTCCATATATTCTGGGCCAGCTTGGACAGGCCTGGAGAGTGGGTGCCCCCTTGCTTGTTGATGTAGTACATGGCTGTGGTGCTGTCTGTAAGGACCATTACTGTTTTGCCTTGTAGGTGTTCCTGGAAGGCTCTTAGCGCCTTGAACACAGCTAGTAGCTCCAGTAGATTTATGTGTTTGGATGCTACGTTCGGAGTCCACACTCCGTGAGCAGTCTGATGGGATAGGTGCGCCCCCCATCCTGTGAGGGATGCGTCTGTGGTTAGAGTGGCTTCCGCCGCGGGTGTGGCAAAGGGTTTCCCTTTTTCCATGTTTTCCTTTGTCCACCACCGTAGCGAGAGAACTAAGGCCTGCGAGACCACAACTAGATCCTCCCATAGTCCGCTGGCCTGACACCACTGGCTGTTGAGCCACTCTTGCATTGGGCGCATGCGCAGGCGCGCGTGAGGTACCAAATAAATACACGACGCCATCATTCCTAGCAAGCGCATTGCTTTGCGTACCGTCACCTCTCGACCGGTTACATATTGAGGGATTTGAAACAGCATGTTTTGGACCCTCTCTTTGGAGGGGAAGACGAGGCCGTCCCTTGTTTGAATTAGAGCCCCTAGGAATTGTTTGATTTGACTGGGGTCTAAACTGGACTTCTTTTCGTTGATGGAGAAGCCCAACTGGAACAAAAGGTCTACTGTCTTTTGGGTATTGGAGAAGCATGTTTCGTAAGAATCCCCTGTTATGAGCCAGTCGTCGAGGTAAGGGTAAACTGGGATGGACAACCTGCGCAGGTGGGCCGCTGCCACTGCCAGCACCTTCGTGAATACCCTTGGTGCTGATGCTATGCCGAAGGGTAGCACTTTGAACTGGTAGTGTTTGCCCTCTATCATGAACCTGAGGTATTTTCTGTGCGCTGGCAACATTAAAATATGAAAGTATGCATCTTTCATGTCCAATGTTGTCATGTAATCTCCCTGAGAAAGCAGTGGGATTACTTCCTGTAAGGTTACCATACGAAACTTTTGGGGTTTGATAAAGTTGTTCGCTGGGCGCAGATCTAATACAGGGCGCATGGTTAGATCCTTTTTGGGTACAAGGAAGTACACTGAATAAATAACTTCCGTTACCTGAGATAGAGGCACGACCTCTATGGCTCCTTTTTCCAGTAGTTGTTGTACTTCTTGGAGAAGGATGGCAAGATGTTCCGGTGTCATGCGACGTCCCCTCGGGGGGTCTGTAGGATGGGGAACTGTTGAATTCGATACAGTATCCGTGGGCTACGGTGGACAGTACCCAACGGTCTGACGTTATCTCCTCCCATGCAGGAAGAAAGGATGTTATCCGGCCCCCGACCGGTGTTGCATGGGAGGGGACGCGAATCTTCGCGTCACTTGGAGTTGTTGGGGGCTTGGGAGCCTCTGGGGGTGGATCCCCGACCCCTCCCTTTGCCTCGGCGTTGGCCTCTTTGGCTGTACTGCCCACTATTGGTTTGGTAATTGGTGGCAGGGTATTGCTGATGTTGATTTTGTTGTTGGTGTTGGCCACGAAAAAAGCGTTTGTTGCCATAGCCGCGCCTGGTAGTGGGCTTAGAGATCTGGTCGAGAGTCTTGATAGTGTCGAACTCTTTTTTAGCCATCTCTAGGGCTTCATCTACCGCTTTTCCGAAGAGGTTAGCGTCCTCGACAGGTTTATTTATCAAAGACGCCTGTGTCTCTGGTTTAAAGCCTGAGTTGCGCAGCCATACATGGCGCTTTAGGAGTATTCCTTGTACCAAGGAACGTCCTGCTGTTTCCGCCGCGTCCAGAGAGTTTTTAACAATGCTCTGGTTCACTTGGGTTCCTTCGCCAATAGTTGACAGTAGGCGCGTACGTAAAGGCTCCGGTGCTTCCTCAGCGTCTTTTCGCAGTTTGGCCCACTGCGCGTCTGCGTAGCTTGCAAGCAAGGAATTGTTGTTGGCAATTCTTGCTGAGAAGGCAGCCGAGGAAGTAACTCTTTTTGCAAGGGCATATAGCCTCTTGCCCTCCTTGTCAGGGGGTGCCTCACTGGTGGAAAGTGGTACCCCTGCCCTCTTTCTAGTATTAGAAACCACTAGGGAATCAGGAATGGAATGTCCCCTAATGTAGAGGGGGTCTGAGGGTGAAGGAGTGAAAAGTTTTTCAATCCGTGGATTGACCCCTCTGATCATAGCGGGAGTGGACAGCGAAGGTATGATCCTTCTCTTTACTGAAGCGAGGAGTGGAATGGTCTGGCTGACCGGGGGTTTTTCCTTAATCACTCTTTCTACAAAGTCCAATTCTGGAGAGAGTTCCCCGGTGTCGAGTTCGAAATGCGCTGCTGCTCTGCGCAACAGTGCATTGAACGTCGGCTGATCGTCAATTGGAGACGTGTTCCTAACTGGAGAATTGTCCGGAGGAGTTAGGTTTAGGACATCAGTGTCGGAATACACTGATGGTGATTGCCAGGGGTGTGAAGGTCCCTCTTCTGGGTTAACCCCGAAGCCTTCTTCTATAATGTCTGTTCTGTTTTCCAGACATTCCTCCTGGTTCTGTTCTTCATTGTCCATGAAATCATCTTCTTCCTCGAAGTCTTGCTCCTCCCCAGTGAGGTCATATACATCTTGGAAGTCTGAGGCTGTGTCCTGCTGGGGATCGACTAGCCTCGGATTTTTGGCCCTGGGGTCCTCCTGAGGCCCTTCTCTGGTCCTCTTGTGTGTTTGAGAGGCATGGGTGCTCATGAACTTTTCCATCCTCTCCATACAGAGGTGGAGTCTTTCCATAGTTTCATGGGGTACCCCAGAGCGGTCTGGCGGGGGAAACATAGGGTTATCTAACTCGAAATGGCTCGACCTCTCCCAAAGCGTCGAGGAAAGTGTCCCGTCGCCCTCCGAAAAACCTTCTGGTGTGTCGGGAGACTCCCTGCCTGAACGGGGTAGTCCCTGCTTCCCATCGGGCTTTTTCGGCGTATCCTTTAACTTATGCGTAACGCTCGACGAAATTTTCGGCGTACGCTTTTGGGCGTCGGCTACAGCGATCCTTGCTAAGCTATCGGCGACTCGCTTGTCGGCGACTCGTTTTTCGGCGGAAGCTTGAGTTTTCGACGCTATGGGTATCGAACGCTCTACGGCGGTCTGCGCTTTCTGTTGATGCGCACCGGCCGATGGTTTGGTGGCAGCGCCCTTGTTTGCCGAAAGCCCAGTCGCAGGTCGCGGCTGCGAGAGGGGCTTCGAACCCGAACGGTCCGAGGAGGCCGCCGGTGGAACCTGCGTCTCCTTGGGCGCCGAAGGTCTTTTCGACTTCGTCGAAGAAGAGCCGTGGGTTGTGTGTTTATGTGGATCTTTGTGTGCGTCTGTGTCGCCGGGGTGTTCATCCCCATAAGCAGGGCGTGAGCCGGGGCCGGGGACAGACGACGAAGCGCGTAAGCGCTCCTTAGAGGGGGTTTCGACTTCCGTAGCGGAGGTCGTGTTATCGCGTTCCTCGTCACTGTCGGTGGTAGCAGCAGCGGGTGAACCTTCGGCATCGCGTAGGCCGCCCACCTTTTAACCCTTCGGGTCTTTTAGAGTTTTAGGCTTAAGAAGCCGACAAGCCGCGCACCTTTCCTCCCTGTGATCGAGGGGCAAGCAGCGGTTACACCGTGAGTGCTTGTCCTTCCAAGTGAATTTGCCTTTACAAAGTGGGCAAAACCTAAACGGTGTCCTCTCCATAGCCGAGGCAATAAATCGCGATAAACACCCCAAGGGAAAGGAAAGGGAAAGGGAAAGGCATTCTCAGAAAAGACCCAGAGATGTCCCACGACCCCACTCTCCCTACTGTATATGGCCTGCGAGGCCAGGCCACGTGTTCGGCAGCGCCGAAGGATTTCTTCCGCTCGACCCTCCGTCGAAGATTCTTTTCGGCGGAGAACAGCTTACAACTGCGTCGAGGGAGGGATTATTAATATTAGAGAAAAAACGACCAAAGGTCGAGGAGTTGCAATGTCTCTCGAGGAGCTCCGCGTGAAGGCGACCAGAAGCTGGGCGGAAAAAAACAATCTGAGGGACCTCGACGCGTGAGGGATTGTGGGTACAACGCACGTCACTATAGGGATAGTGTTTCAGACACGCCTTGTTGACGTCCCCTTTTCGACTACGAAAAACAAAATGCAATACTCCGCAGTGACCACTGGATGTCGGACCTATGCACAGCACGAGATTCTAAGCAGATTAACAAACATCAGAAAAATACCTTCCGTTACCTGTGATAGAGGCACGCGCTCTATTGCTCCTTTTAGTAGCAGTAGTTCCACTGCTTGAAGAATGGCTAGGTGTTCCGGTGACAGGCGGCGTCCCCTTGGGGGTCTGTACGCGGGGGACCGATTGAATTCTATACAGTACCCGTGGGCTATAGTTGACAATATCCATTGGTCTGATGTTATTCCCTCCCATGCTGGTAGGAAAGATGTTAACCGGCCCCCGACCGGTGATGCATGGGAGAGGATTCGAACCTTTGGGTCATTTGGTGTTAGCCGGGGAACCTCTGGGAGTGGGGCCCCGACTTCTGCCCTTGCCACGGCACTGTCCTCTTTGCATGTACCGACCACTGGTTCCCCGAGTAGAGGACCAGTTGCCTGCAGTGTACTGTTGCTGCTGTTGGCCTCAAAAAAAGCGTTTGTTGCCGAATCCTTGCTTATTGGGAAGCCTTGATATTTGGTCTGAGGTCTTGAGGGTGTCGAACTCCTTCGCAGTCTCCAGTGCGTGGTCCACTGCCTTCCCAAAGAGGTTAGACTCATATAGGTTTATTAATGAGGGACGCCTGGGTTTCTGGCTTGAAACCGGAATTGCGGAGCCAGACGCTTTAGAAGAATTCCCTGCACTAAAGAACGGCCAGCCGTTTCTGCAGCATCAAGAGTGTTTTTAATGATGCTCTGGTTAACCAGAGTTCCTTCTGTTACTGTGGCCAATAAGAGTTCTTAAGGGCTCAGGGACCTCGAGGTCTTGCAGTAGTTGTCCCCATTGGGCATCAGCATAACTTGCCAGTAGTATATTATTGGTATTTCTGGTTGAAAAAGCTGCCGAGGCTGTAATTCTTTTACCCAGAGCATAGAGCTTCTTTCCTTCTTTGTCTGGGGGTGCTTCGCTGGTTGACAGCGGAACCCCTTCTCTTTTCCTTGTGGTAGTTACCAAGGAGTCCAGAATTGAGTGACCCCTTATGTATAATGGGTCTGAATGAGAGGTAGTAAACAATTTTTCAATTCTGGGATTGACCCCTCTTACCAGTGCAGGTGTGGACAGCGATGGAATAATTCATCTCTTAACTGAGGCGGGGAATGGTTTGACTAGTGGGAGGTTTTTCTTTAATGATTCTTTCTACAAAATCAGTATCAGGGGTAATTTCACTAATTTCAAAATGCGCTGCTGCCTTCCGAAGTAGCCGTTGAAGGTGGGCTGATCATCTATTGGTGATGGATTCCTGACTGGTGTGGTCTGAGGAGAGGGAAGGTTTATGATGTCAGAGTCTGTAGACTGTTGGTGACTGCCAGGGCTGTGAGCCACCTTCATCTGAGTCTTCCTCTAACGCGCCCCCCCCGTCAGTGTTTTCATGAAAACCTATTCCGAGGTCTTGTTGGTCTTCACTATTTAAGAGCTCCTCATCTTCCTGGAAGTGAGAGTCTGCTTCAGTGAGGTCATAAGTATTCATGTCCTCTTGAAGGGGTTTAAATAATCTAGGATATTTAGTCCTGGGGTCCTCCTTAAGTGCCTCCCTTGGGTGTTTTATTTTCAGGAGTGGACATATATCTGTCCAGCTTCTCCATACATGACTGGAATATCAACAGTCCAGTATGGTAAACCAGAACTATCTGGAGGCGAAAAAGGAGGTTCCTCTGTCTGTAGCCGTTTAAGTCTGTCCCATAACGTCGAGGATAAGGTCCCTTCGCCTTCTGAGAAACCTTCTTGCAGGCTAGGGGGAGTGGTCCCCGCCTTCCTTACGGCATCTTCGGTGCTTCCCTGGCCTTGTGAGCGGTTTTTGGCACGTCACTCACAGTCCGTTTCTGGCCGTCCTTGGAAACTATACGTGCCAAGCTCCAAGATTAGTTTCTCCGCCGAAGGTTCGTCTGGCGTCGTGCTGGGTGGTGGAGTCTTTTTCGGCGATGATAGCACTCTTACGAGGCGCGTCGCCCTATGTTTTGGTGGTAGCGCCCTTGTCTGCAGGTAGCCCAGTCGTGGCTACAGTGGCGGGGAGGGCTTGCGACCCTTACGGTCGGTGGAGGTCGCTGGTAAGCCCGGCGTCTCCGTTGGCGCTAGGGCTGTCTTCGACGAAGACGTGCCGTGGGTTGTGTGCATGTTTGTGTTGTGTTCGTCAGTGTCACCGGGGTGTTCATCCGCCAAGAAGCAGGGCGTGAGCCAAGCTCGTCGAGGCTCGGGACAGACTAGGAGCGGGAACGCTCCCTAGAGAGGTCTACAACCCCCGAAGCAGAGGTCGGGTTATCACTATCCTCGTCACACTCGGCGGCGGGTGAGGAATCAGACCTAGACATGGCGTAGGCTGCCCACCTCTTGACCCTGCGGTCCTTTAGTCTTTGGCTTAAGAAGCTTACAGGCCGCACATCTGTCCTCTGTGGTCGAGGGGTAAGCAACGGTTGCACCGTTTGTGCTGGTCTTTAAGTGAATTTGCCCTTGCAGCGCATCTAAAGTAAGTCCTCTCCATAGCTGAGGAAACAGTTAAATGTGATAACGACCCCGAAGGAAAGGGAGGGGGAAGAGAAAGGCATTCTCAGAAACAAGAAATGTCCCACGATCCCACTCCCAACTGTCTTAGGCCAGCGAGGCCAGGCCACGTGTTCGGCAGCGCCAAAGGATCTCCTCCGTCTAAGCCCCCGCCGTCGAAGTTCTTATTCGGCGGTGAAACAGCATTGCAGCTACGTCAAAGAAGGGATCTAATGTATAATCTTAAATAACGACCAAAGGGTCGAGTAAATGTTTACAATTTCTCAAGGAGCTCCGCATAAAGGCGACCAGTATCTTTGGGGGGGGGGGGGGGAAATCAATCTGAGGGACCTAGACGCATGAGGGATTGTGGGTACACCGCACGTCACTATAGGGATAGTGTTACAGACACGCCCTGTCGACATCCCCTTTTCGACTACGAAAAACAAACAATACTCCGCAGTGACCACTCGATGTCGGACTATGCACAGCATGTGATTCTAAGAAGATTAACAAACATCAGAAAGTGGAATTATCGGGATATTAGCAATCGCCACAATTTGAGCTGTGGACATGGGCAGCTGCACTAGACGTATGAGTGGGACGGGAAGACAGAGGCCAGATGTGAAAGGTACCTCGGCAGTCGGACCCGGACAGGTGCTCCCGAACCCCCCGGGGAGATTAAAGAAGCCCAGCATCTCAACTCAGGATAATGGATGCCAACTAACCAATTGCACTAACAATTTGCCCCATCTGCATACACCCCTCAAACTCCAAACCACCACAAACCGCAAAAACCTCACTACATGGCAACAAAACAAAAAAGACCTGCACAACAGTAAATGACTAGCAGCCGCAAAACACCCAAGGCCCTGCCAATGGACCCACCAGGCTGAGGCCACCAACAGCACATCACTGCTCTCTTGCACTTTTCCAGCTCCTTCCCACTAACCACCCCTTCCTCTTCCTGAGCCGCCAGAGTGCCAGGGGACAACTCCGGGGGTGATAGTGTGCGGTACAAATGTCCATTAACATGTGAAGGGGCCACCAAGGATGCACCACAGGTCTCAGGTTAAGCAGTTACAAGGAGCAGTTGATGCTGGGGGGTGGAGGACTGGACTGCAACACCAGCGATACCTAAAGGATGTTTAGCAGGCCACAGAGGAGCTGAAGTATAACAAGTCTATATACTCCGCTGGCTGGCCACGCCCCGATAGATCCGCTTAATAGAACCACATCAATGCCCGCTGTCAAAATTAATAAAATGTAAAAATAAACAATCATACCATTGGGCAAGCCGACAACTTAAAATGTTAAAACTGCAAAAAAACTGCATGCAACGATGCACACTATAAAACCAGAAAATATATTTTATGAAGTGTGGGTAGGTTTATTTGTCACATCAGGATGTTTTAGTAATGAGTAACAATTCAAATGCAATTACACAATGAACAGAAGGTATGCATGTGCTAATGTTTACACAAGTAAATCCAGCTGCACACAAGATACACCCGAAAGAGGGCCACTGATGGCAGACATTTACGGGAAGCTAGGAAAGAAATTGCAGTCACATTAACTCATGGAGCATTAGGTAAGAAAAGCAATATTGAAAAAAACATTTGCATGACAAACTATCAATTTTAAAAATAGTTGACAGGTTTATACATTTCAGGAAATCAGTATTTGTAAAACCCAACAGATAAAAAAATGAAAGACTAAAAAGGAATGGTTTAGCTAGTAATACAATAAGGTAAAATTGCTTTTCATTCTTTATTCAATGGGTAGGTTTCAAGACGAGATTCAACACTGGAAGTGGCATATACCTTTGCAAGGTACTCCAAAGATAGGTTTAAACGACAGAATGTTACCAAAATTCACTCATTCCCACAATTAAATGGAACATCAAAAGGGCTGACAACTTAAATTGTTAACACAAGATCTACACCAGTTTATTACTAGAACAGAAATTACAATATTTTCATGAACTATAAGAATGCTTTAAAAAAAATAAACATTTAAAACCACAAAAAATACAATGAACCGTTTCAGTTTGTTTGTTTCGTTTTGATCTGATTAGATGCTGGTTTTTCCAGGGATTTCTGTAAGAAATAAATTGGTTCAAAATACTTTAGCAAAGGGTATGTAATGTAAAAAGCACAAAACCTACAATTTAGTCAAGTAAACATTTTAGAGAATTGATACAGCTGAAACAAGAAGAGTTACCACCGACCTGCAAGCTGCTACTCCTAGTACAGAAGAGCCCCAGAACCATTTACTCACATGCTCATGAATATTCCTTCGTCAGGCTAGGAATCCTCGGTAAAAGAAGTTTCACTTTCGTATAAACTATCCCTATACCCCAATCACTGAGCTCTGGGTCATACTGCCCCCAGCCAATAGCTGCCCACTCCCCAAATCCCTCTGGCAGCCATCTTCAGATTTGGTAGCACGTAAAGTGGCAGTATGAACAAGAGTCGCTGCAGAGGGGGGCAGGGGGTTTGCATGTGAATCCATGCTGGAGAACAGTTACAGGTAGGTAACTTGTTCCTTCTCCAGCATGGGGTCTGACATGGATTCACATGCTCATGAAGAATACATAGCAGTACATACACACCACGGGAAGCAGGAAGGTTCAACAGAAGCAATCACTCATACTTCCTCATCAGGATCACCTTTAAGCAAACTGGTTGCGTAGAACTGCTTGGCCGACTCTGGACTCCTCTCTGGAATCAGTCAATGTAGCAGAATATCGTGAAGGTGCACATAGTCCTCTACGTAGCAGCACTGCAGATGTCCAGCAGGAGCACACCAGACAGGAACGCAGTGATCGCTCTGGTAGAATGTGCTGAGACAGCAACGGTCCGTTTCCCAACCGGTGACAATTAGTGATGCAGCCGGACAGCCACCTGGCGATAGAAGCCTTGGACAAGGCCTTCCCATGGTTCACAAGACCAAAGTACACAAAAAGTTGAGATGTCTTCCCGAAACTCTTCGTGCAAGCCACATAGAACTTCAGAGGACGCGCCACATCTAGCGAGTGCAGAGTGCTTTCAGCCGGCAACAAAGGAGTCAAAAAACACAGGCAACACCAAAGGTTTGTTGAGATGGAATTCCGACGGAACCTTGCATCATGCAAAGTTCTATAAGGCTGCTTGCAGGATAGGGCCTGGCTCACCTTCCGGCAGAGGTGATAGCCACAAGGAAAGCAGTCTTCCACGAAAGGGAGGCTTGATGCATAGGCTCAAAGGCCCCATCCCCACAAGCCTCATCAGAAACCACACTGGGGCGGGTGCCTTTACCAGCGGGAACTATCAGAACAGTCCTTTAAAGGAACTCATTGACCAGACGGTGTGACCAAAGCGAAGACCGTCCCGGAGATCTGGTCTAGCAGAAGATAGCCACCAGATGCACCTTGGAGGTGTCAGCCAGCCCCGCCAAGGACAAGTATGGAAGGCTCTGCGGGGGCATCATCCTCAAAGGGTTGATCTTCTGTATCCAGCACCACATCGTGAATCGCTTCCACTTGTGCCAATTGATGACGCCCTGGCAAGGACTTCCTGCTGTCTGCCGGAAGCGCATACCCACCAAACTAATGCTGCAGGAGCCAAGCCTTCAGGTTCAGCAACCATGGGTTGTGATGTAGGATTGCGCCCCCTTGTCTGGTAGTGATGTTGACAGGTGGAGGTGGTCCAGGTACCAAATCTCCTCGGCCAGGCCGGGGCGACGAGGATCATCTTGCACCACTGTTTGAGTCGATTGATGACTTGCAGCAGGAGGGGCAGAGAAGGAACCCCATACAGGAAAAGGCCTTCCCACCGGAAGGAGAACTCTTCCCCATGCTCTTCGGCCAGTGGACCCTGTTGGCGAACCTCTGGCATTTTTAGTTTGCTGCCGTCGCAAAGAGGTCGATCCGGGGCCTGACCCACTTGAGGAACAGACAGTCCACTTGATCCTGCCAAAGCTCCCAATCACGACAAGAGCGTAGCTCCCTGCTGAGCGAGACAGCAATGGTGTGCTAGACTCCAGCCAGTTGAAAACAAATTAGAAACATGCCCTAGGCAACGGCCCAGTGCCACAAATCTTGTGCCTCTTGAGGGCTGGGGACCTGGTGCCCTACCACTTCCTGATGCAGAACATTGTGGTGGTATTGTCCGCGAAAACCCTAATCAAGTTGCCCTTGAGGGACGGGAGGAATGACTTTAGGGCCCCAAACACCCTCCCAGCCCCCTCCTGACTATATTGGAGCACACGCCCCACCACCTTATCGCCCGACAGAACTAGTCGAGTGCAATCCTGTCTTGGAAGACTTTGGACACCTGGGCCCAATGGGCATTGAGGAACTCCTGTAGAGGGCACATCCGCAACCTGCAGAGCCAGATCATGTATGCATGACATCATGCAGAGTTCAGGCTTGCATGGATCCCTTGCAGTCAGTCATAGATGGACCACCAAGTCAGTGACGCTTGAGAACGCAAATACTTGGGTGCAGAATGTCACCCTGTACTTTTCCAGCGGTCCCTCTTCGCTGGGGCTGTAGCCATCCCTGCATCTCAAAAGTTGTCCAGGAGCAGGAACGAAAGGATGGTCTTCCTCTTCGCCTCCTGGCGCTGATATAGGAAGCCTTCCTTTTCCTCTGGCTTGAGCTGGAAAAGATGATGCTTGGGTGATCATAGCATGTAAAGATCCTACCTCATCCAGAGAAGCACTGGGCTCCCACCCCGCCCTAGTCATCCGTGCCCGTTGTACTCCGTGTCCAACTAAGTCATATGCTGCTGCTTCCTCTTGGCTGGTGGTTCCTCAACAGGGTCGCCCGGCACTGATGCCACTGGAGACGCGGGCGGTGGTGCCACCAGCATTCTCGGACACCAGCATGTGTAGGGTTGCGTGCATGTCCAGTCAAAGGTCTTCTAGGCGGTAACTGGGGCGTAGGAGTAGAGTCCAGGACGTTGTTGTCCTGGGGCCCCTTGTCGTAGCCATCATCCTCGCCCCCATCAAGGGGATAGTCCCCGGCGTTTCCCTCATGGATGGTATGGAAGAAAACCATCTCATCCTACTCAGCTGAAGAAATGTCAGTCCCTGAAGGCCTTTTCTGCCCCCCCTCCCCCCCTCTTCGGGTCCAGCAGGGTCCGTCTCAGGCTGAGGGCTAGCATACTCTTCTCCCAGGGTCTTCTCAACCGGCTTGTTCCAACGAAGCCTCCCTCCTGGGAGGAAGGGACACTTGCTGGGGCACCCTGTGGGTCCGCCCCTACAGACTTTGAAAGACACTACCACCTCGAGGAAGGAACAAGTTACTTACCTGTAACTGTTGTTCTCCAGCATGGGTCTGGCATGGATTCACATGCTCATGAATATTCCCCGTCAGGCTGGGAATCCTCGGTAAAGAAAAAACCAGTATCAGTTTCGTTTCTGATCTGTCTTTCGTAGTAGTAACCAATCACTGATCTCTGCGTCATACTGACCACAGCCAATGACTGCCCTCTCCCTAAGCCTCGCCTCTGGCAGCCATCTTCAGATTTGGTAGCACGTGAAGTGGCAGTATGACCAAGTGAAGAGCCGCAGAGGGGTAGGCGGGAGGGTTCGCATGTGAATCCATGCCAGACCCATGCTGGAGAACAGTTACAGGTAAGTAACTTGTTCCTTCTCCAGCATGGGGTCTGGCATGGATTCACATGCTCATGAATAAGAATACATAGCAGTACACATGCACAACCACGGGAGGTGGCAAAGGCTCAACATTAAGCATTACATCCAAAACTCAACATTAAGCAATTCTTACCTCCTCACCAGGCTCACCTTAGGCGAACAGGTTGTGCAGCACTGCTTGGCCGACCCTGGAATCCGGATCGACGCAGTAGAATTTCGTGAAGGTGTGCGTCGACCTCCACGTAGCAGCCCTGCAGATGTCCAGCAAGGGCACACCAGATAGGAACGCCGTGGTAGCTGCGATCGCTCTTGTGGAATGGGCTCTCTGCAGTCAGCCGGTATGTCGTAGCCTCCAAACTCTAACGCTGCAGGAGCCAGGCCTGCAAGTTCAGCGACTTTGGGCCGTGATGGAGGAAGGCGCCTCCTTCCCTGGAGAGAAGATCTGCGTCCACTGGCAGCTTGATTGACGGGGACGCTGACAAGTCCAGAAGGTCCGGGAACCATATCTGCCTCGACCACGCAGGTGCGACGAGGATCATCCTGCACCGCGACCTCTTGAGCTGGTTGATGAGCCGGATCAGCAACGGCAACGGAGGGAACGCGTATAGAAACAGGCCCTCCCAGGGGAACGAGAAAGCATCGCCCATGCTCCTCGGCTGGGGAAACCTGCTGGCGAACCTCCGGCACTTGGAGTTCGTCGCTGCGAACAGATCGATCTGGGGTGTGCCCCACCGTCGGAAGAGGCGGTCCACTAGATCCTGTCGTAGTTCCCACTCGTGGCACGAGCGCAGCTCTCTGCTGAGCGAGTTGGCGATGGTGTATTTTATTCCTGCCAGATGAAACGGCACCAGAAACATCCCTTGGGCAACGGCCCAATGCCACAGATACTGCGCCTCCTTGGACAGGGCTGAGGATCTGGTACCGCCCTGCTTCCTGATGTAGAACATGGTGGTGGTGTTGTCGGTGAAGATCCTCACCACCTTGCCCTTGAGGGACGGAAGAAAGGACCTGAGGGCCCAAAACACTGCACGGAGCTCCAGGACGTTGATATGGAGGGACTTCTCTGTCAGAAGCCAAAGGCCTCTCGCGTGCAGATTTTTGGTGTGCGCTCCCCACCCTTCCAGGGAGGCATCCGTGGTCACGGTCTCCTGGTGGCCGGGGGTCTGGAAGTCCATGCCCGCCGTCAGATGCGCGCGGGTGCCCCACCACCGGATCGCTCGTCAGAAACTATCGTCGAGTGTGATCCTCTCCTCGAAGCTGCCCGTCGTCTGGATCCAGCACGCGTCCAGGAACTCCTGCAACGGGAGCATCCGGAGCCTGCACAGGCGGATGAGATAAATGCAAGACGACATTATTCCGAGGAGGGACTTGATGGACCTCACCCTGGCCGCGTCCGCAACCAGCATCCGCTGCACCTTGCCCAAGGTGGCCCTCGTCCTTTCCTCCGACGGAGAGGCCAGAAGCGACACTGTCTAGCTTCGCTCCCAGAAACAGTGCGTCTTGCGCGGGCACCAGGTGGGACTTAGCGTAGTTTATGGAGAATCCCAGGTCCGTGAGTAGTTGGACGGTCCTTGCCGTGTGCTCCACGGCGAGCTCCTTCGTCTTCGCTTGGATGAGCCAGTCGTCCAGGTAGGGGTAGACGTAGATCCCTCTAGGCGCAGCCGCGCCGCCACCGGTGCGATGCACTTGAACACCCTGGGTGCCGACCTCAAATCGGAGGGAAGGGCTCTATACTGGTAGTGACGCCCTTGGAACACGAATCTGGGAAACTCTGTCCCTTTAGGATGGGGATATGGAAGTAGGCATCCTCCAAATCCAACGACAGGAAATCGCCCTCCTCCAGTTGACCCAGGACGTGTTGGAGGGTGACCATCCTGAACTTCTGTGCCTTGATGAATTTGTTCAGTCGTCGTAGGTCCAGGATGGGGCGCCATCCTCCCGTATTCTTCACGAGGAAGTTTGAGTAAACTCCGGTGCCCCGAAGCCTCTTTTGAGACGAGCTCGATGGCACCCTTCCTGAGCATCGCCCTTACCTCCAAGAGAAGTTGAGGGACGTGATGTTCCTTCCTGGCCACAGGGGGGACGTGCAGGCGCCTCTTTATAAACTAGAGCGCGTGACCCTGAGCCAGGGCGTCCAGCACTCAACGGTCGGTGGAGATGGACTCCCACACGCTGACGAAGCTCGCCAGCCGGCCTCCCACCGGGGTGCTTCGTGGGGGCCCAACCCCAGGCCGGTTCAGTCCTGCTTCGACAAGGCTTTGCCGCCTTGTCCTCCTTGACAGCGGGGTCCGCCCGACTTGCCTCGTCCCCTGTAGGCTTCCTGTGACGACGAACGGGCTGCTTGACGATAGGTGGAAAATCCGCCGCTGGAACCCTTGGAGGCACCCCGTTTGCCTCCGCCGCTCCGAAAGGGCAGCCGTCGTTGCTGGAGACCACCAAGAGCCCGGGCCATCTGTGTCCGCCTTGATGGCCTGTAGGGAATCGTCCACTGTTTTCCCCAAACAGGTTGCTCCCGTCGAACGGCATGTCCAAGACTCTGGTCTGCACGTCCTGACGGAAGTCAATAGCCTTGAGCCATCCACGCCGCCTAAGGCACACGCTGTTGCCCAACTGGCGAAATTCAGTGTCCGCGATGTCCGTCGCTATTGTAATGGCGTGGTCCGACGCCACTTCTCCTTCCTGCAAGATCTCTAGGGCCTCCGCCCTCTTGTCTGGTAGGAAGTCCAGCAGGGGGCGAGTTTGTACCACAACTCCCTGTCGTAGTTGGCAGCCTTAATAGTCGTCGCCGATGAGATGACACTGTCCCATCGTGTCCAATTTCTTTCCCTCGCCGTCCGGCGGGGAGGTTGACGTAGAGGCCGCCCCCCCCCCCCCGCATTCTTCCTGGCCGCCGCGGAGACGACCGAGTCCGGGGTCGGCTGTGCCCGAAGGCACAAGGGGGCCGCCCCCCCCCCCCGCATTCTTCCTGGCCGCCGCAGAGACAACCGAGTCCGGGGTCGGCTGTGCCCGAAGGCACAAGGGGGCCGCGTCCGGGACCCGGTACTTCTCATACCGATCCCTTCTAGCCGGCGTTGTGGATGGGTTCTTGAGGAGGGAGAGACCCTCATCCCAGATATCGTCCAGTAGAGGTACAGCGAGGCCCGTCTTCCTCTTGGTCTCGCGCCGTTGATAAAGGAAACCTTCCTTCTCTTCCGGGCAGAGCTGGAAAAGCTCGGATGCCCTGGCGATCATGGCGTGAAACTATCCAATCTCGTCGGGCGGGGAAGCCCGGGTGGGAGGTGACGGGAGATCCTCGTCATCAGTGCCTGTCGCGGCCGTGTCAGTCCCCGTATCATCCCCACGTGTCGTGGACGGGGAGGAGGGCTGAGCAGGGCGCGAAGGTTGAAAAGGAGGTGGAGGATGAATCCTTCTCAAGAGGAGGGCTCCCAGAAGGGCCTGGCGGTCGGGAGCGGTTCCTCCGTTGGTGGTAACGGCAGTCTCGTCATTATCTCCGAGCATAAGGACTGTATAGCCAACAAAATGGCCGCCGAGTTGTCCTGCAGCACTGGTTGAGGGGGTTCCGATGGGCGATCAGGAGCCCCGTCGGCACCCTCGACGTTCTCGTCGTCTCCCTCCCGACAGGATGGTCTTTCTCCACGCCAGCGCCGTGGCCTAAGACTTCGATCAGCTCCTCCTCAGAGGTTGAAGCCGAATCCACGATGACCTCCTGCCCCCACTTTTTCTTCTCCGTCGGAGGTTTCACAGGGGTCCTGTCGATGGGCATGAAAGAGGACTCCCTCCGCGGTGGCAGGGAGATTCCGGGCCCCGAGGTCGCCACCACTGGTGTAGCCTCCACAGGCTGAGCCAGGGCCGCCACGACAGTCTCGATTGAGGCCTTGGCCGGATGGATAAAGGCTTTCACCACCTTAGGTGCGCTCACCGCCTTCTTGGATTGGGGGGGTCACCACCTCACTCCCCCTCCGATGGGGCCTTTGAGCACGACCGGGGTCTCTCCAGGAGCTTCGCCGGGTGCTCGGCCTTCCTCTTACCCGAGCCAGAGCGTTGGCTCGTGGTTGATGGCGCCGGGGAGGATGCGCCCTGCCTGGCGCCCGTAGAGCCCGACAGCTCGGCGCTCCCGGTGCCAGCGGACTCACGGTGCTTGGCCTTCTGTTGGACCCCCGTCGTCAGGGCGCCCTCAAAGGTCTTAGAAGACCGCTCGGACTTCTTCTCGCCCGACGGGCTCTTCCCTTCCAGCCAGTTGGCGAGACGCTGATGGCGGTCCTTCATGGTCCGCTCCAACATATTGCCGCAAAACGCAGTCCTTCTCCACGTGCGTCTTGTCTTCATGCAGGCAGTAAAGGCAAATGGAGTGTTCGTCCTTAAAGACATTCTGAAGCTGGCATCCAGGGCAGACCCTGAACAGCTTTCCAGGCTTCGAGCTTCCCTTCTCCTGGGCCATGCTCGAGAAGGGCCTGAGAAACTTCTGGAGTCTTCCAAAAGCGCGGCTCGACGAAATCTTCACCCTTGAGGGGCGTAGAAGAATCCGACACGGGTCCCCATTGATCGGAAAAAGAAACGGTGGAGCTTGAGGCTCTTTTGACCGAAAGAGAAAATTTTCCTAAGAAAAAGCGCGAAAAAAGCACTAACGCTCAAGAGCAATAGCACGAGGATCCCAACACTTGAACGTGCGGCAAAAATCTGAAGATGGCTGCCAGAGGCGGGGCTTAGGGAGAGGGCAGTCATTGGCTGTGGTCAGTATGACGCAGAGATCAGTGATTGGTTACTACTACGAAAGATAGATCAGAAACGAAACTGATACTGATTTTTCTTTACCGAGGATTCCCAGCCTGACGGGGAATATTCATGAGCATGTGAATCCATGCCAGACCCCATGCTGGAGAAGGGCGACTTTCACCTGGTGCACCTGCACAGAAAGCTTAGACCCATTGTCTTGCTTGGCATTCACCTTCATGGCCCGGTCTGAAGGCTTGTCCTGTCTGGCCTTCAGGGGCGGGTCTGACCCTTTCCTTGGTCTCCTTTGGCCTGCACCAGTCACGGGACACTGTACCCTGCTTGGCCTTCAATGTTCTCCCTCAGTTTAGCCGGGTTATACAACTTCCCCTTGGATGAACAAGAGCTTTGACTGGAGATCAATGTGGAGAACGATCTCGTCCCGACAGTCGCAGGACCTGCAGCAGCGGTGACCTCAACGGAAGCAGACTTGTGGTGCTTGCTTTGGTGGGGCACCCTCAAGGACTTAAAAAGCCCACTCAGGTTTTCCGTATCTGGTAGAGGAATGCCCCAGGGTACCACCCGGTGAAGGGGCCTTGGCCTGCAACCACAATTCCAACTGTTGGTGACGATCCTTGAACGTGCGCTTTGAGAAGCCACAGCAAAGTAGTCTTCCTCCTTATGTGTCGGGTGAGGGAAGCACCGTCCTCCAAAATTATCCACGTGGTGTAGGCCTGAAGAATCTTCTGGAAGCCTCCAAGAAGAATACTAGACGAAAACAGGCCTTGAGGGGTGCTGAAAAAATCTGAAAAACTGATCTGTTCGATGGATGGATGCCCGATGACGCACACAAGCACAATTGATCGAAAAATAGAGTAACTCAAAACTCAGCAAAAAGCTTGAAGAGCGAAGCACAAGGACTGCCAACACTTGAATGTGTGGTAAAAATCTGAAGACTGCTGCCAGAGGACGGGGTTTAGGTTGAAGGCAGCCATTGATTGGGGCAGAATGACCCAGAGGTCAGTGATTGGTTTATAGGAGAAAGTTTAGCAATGAAAATAAATGTTTTCTTTTAACAACGATTCCCAGCCTGACGGGGAATATTCATGAGCATGAGAACAAACTAATCTTTGGGTTAATAAAAAGTATCAATTTTCCACACCAAGCTCACAAGAAAAAGCTCAATCTTTGCTGGCAACGTAAACCGCTAGATTCTAAATAACTCGCTCACAGGCATTCTCCACAGAAAATACAGACTATCCTCTCCCCATCCAACTACTGGCCATTCCTAACTGACCAATCTCCATCACCTGCTTCATAGCCAAATTAACCACGCATCATAAGGAACTTAGCCTCTTGACAGAAGCCAATAATCTCCTTGACCCTGCCCAATCCAGTTTCAGACCCCTGTGGTACAGCAACCTCATAATCTGGGACGACCTAAAAAGAACAGACTCAGATCCTGGAGGATGAGTGCAGCACACCCTTCCGTCAGTGGCCTTTGACACAATAGACTACACAATACTGAGGAACAGGTTCCTCACCCCAAGCAAAGACTCCACCGCTCAACAGGATCACCTCATTCATCTCCAAAATCGTTAACCTTTCACTCTGCCCTGTGATAAAAGGGGCACCGCAAGGAACCTCCCTCACCACTCCTTTTTAACCTCTACCATAATCCTTTGCCAGCCCTCATCCACTCACACAACTACCTGCTACAAATACAGACGATACCCAGATTATTTTCAAAATTCCCCAATAAAGCAAGCCTCGCCACTGCCGGACCTCACATCTGGTCTTTAAGATGAACTGGACGACAACCACCTAATCCTCAAATCCGGGCAAATCAGATCATGTGGCAAAACTGCTCTAATCCCACAACATCTACTGTGGCTGACTGCCCTTGGAACACCAACTGGCCCCTCCACAGATTCTCAGATGCACCATGGACAGACTTTTCCCTTTCAAAGATCAACTGTGTCCAGAACCTGCCCCTTCCACCTATGCATCCTAAACAAATCTCTCTGCCTCACTTACCCTCAAAAGGTTTGTGATCCTGGTCATTGCCATCTGCTGCCTGGACTACGCCAACTCCCTCTATCTTGGGATCCCAGCATGTCATCTAATTAAACTTTAATGTATCCAAAACACGGCATTGCCTGCTCCTTGCCCTCACGCCCAGGAGAACACATCACCCCTGCACTGGCCCCACGTCAGCTCAAGAGCAACCTTCAAAGCCATATGCATCACACCCCAAGCTCATCATTCGGGACCAGAGTTCATTCAGAACAAAATCATCCAATACAAGCACCCAGAAAGCTCGGATCAGGCTCAGCTCTGCTCCTAGCTATGCCACAGCACAACTACACTAGAGTTGGCGGTTTCCCTTCATCTATCCTAGCACCCACCATCTGGAACACTTTCTCTACACATCTGCTGCACCTAAAACTACCTCCTAAAAACCTGTCTCTTTACCGCTCTAGCCTGAAAACCTCATTAACCCGAAGTATACGAATGGTCTCCCCAAGCAGGGAAGGCTGCGTTCTTGGCATCTAAACACCTGCCAGTGCCAACTGTTTCGCGGCGGCCCAGACCACACTCTTAAACACCCATCACAACCCTGTCTTCCTGCAAAACGCCATTGCTGATTCACAGCATTCTCACGTGTAATGTCACAGAATTCATTGACGGAGCTTGGCAAATAGGCAGAAAACTGGTTTTATTGGCCAAATGCACACATTAATCATTCGTGCCCCAGAACCTGCAACACTCTTCAGCCCCCCTGGGAGATACCACTAACATTGCAATGAAACAATGGTCAAATTGGTGCTATACAAATAAATACAATGGAAACCTAAAATGTGTTACTATGAAATTAGTTAACATTGATTTACCTTTAATTTTTGATAATGATGCAGACTGCTACAATGAGTAACTTTCGCAACATCTTCGGTAGTGTAGAACAATGAGCAAAGTTTGCAGTAAAATCCAGTCTTGGGCACTACGTGCTCCACACCTAAAATACAAGGAAGTTTTAGGATTACATGCAAGCAAACATTTCTAGTCAACAGATATACAACATGACTAATGTTCAGTATAACCATGTTAGAGGAAATTTGAAAATGTTACTTGCAAACAGCTGCTAAATAAACATGCTAACACTTATCTGGCACAGAATATGCACCTCATTTAACAATGTCAGATTCACAATATGAATGAAGACTACTGGGCAATCGTGTGGTATATTGGGTCAAATCAGTCAAACTAAAACCAAAAATAAGTTTGTCCTCCAGGACTTTTTCAAAGTTGTATATGCATTTTACTAAGAAAATTACTCCCCGTAGTGGGCACTGGACTATAGTCCATAGTCTTCTCCCTATACTTTCCACATGCATGGGACTAGTGTTCAGTAACACTGCAAAAATATCCCCTTTAAATTTGCTGCATGCACAGTTGTGCAAGGAGTTTGTGGGCAGGCGTGACCAGGCACATCTGTCCTTCCCACCCGTCTGCTACTTCCTAAGCAATAAAAGCAGCTCAGACGGTGGGTTGCATGGAGGTAAAGTGACTATGACATAGTCACTGTAGTGAGTAACCTAGCCCATTGCACTGCCCCCTTTCATCCCCAACTGCTAAGATTTTACAGCAAACAGATTTGGGAATGGCACAAACCCACTGGTTCTACAAGCATTACACAGGCAGACACCAGTTTGGACAGGTTCCCACATGGATGGAGCACCCTCAAAGGACTTAGAAGCCTGCTACCCGGACAGGCCGGTCCTGGGTGAGACATGCCCCCGCTTGCCACACAGCCAACCCATGTGACTATCCTTGACGGTGCGCTTTGAAAAACAAAGGCAGATTTCACAATCTGCTTCCTTGTGGTTCGGAAGGAGCCAGTAGAGACAATGGTAGTGTGTCCTCCACAAAAACATTCTCAATCTGCAGCAGGAGCAGAGCTCCAAGAGGGAACCTCCGTCCTGCTCCTCCGACGTGTGGTGTAGGCCAGATGGCCTTCTGGAATCTGGTGGAACTCAAGATTCTTGCCCTTGAGCAGCAAGAAAGATGCCTACAAACGGATCCCCACTTGCCAGGCAAGGGAGCCAAAGAGCACACATGATCCATTTGACAAACATAGGAACTTTAATGACAAAGCGCAAAAACGTGGAAAAGCTCAGAGCAAAAGAGGACGCCCAACACAAAGGTTAAAAAATATGAATATGGCTGCCAGAGGGGGTTTAGGGAGAGGGCAGTCATTGGCTGGGGTAGTATGACCCAGAGATTGGTTAGGAGAAAGACAGTTCAGAACAAACTGATTTTTTCTTCGAGGATTCCCAGCCTGACAGTTAATATTCATGAGCATGTGAATCCATGCCAGACCCCATGCTGGAAAAGTCCAGAGAATCAGCCCTGAGGAGCTGTGTGATCGAGTCATGGATGGGACCGCAAGGACTCCATTTCCATAGCCTGGGACACAGCTTGGGCCTCCTTAAACCTGCGCACCCCCCCCCCCCCCCCCCCCCCAAGACATCCTCTTCTCCGGCATGGCAGCAGATTTAGGCAAAGTCACTTGAGCAGTTTCACATTGGAGGTTGCGACACCTGCGCTGTGGGGGGGCTACCTGACCAGGGGTCAGTGCCTTTTGCCTTCGTGAGAGCAAAAAGTTATGTTAGTTGGCATTTATACAGTGCTCTATACATCATTGGTATGACCACAAAGTGCTTCTAGGTTGAACTCTCTCGGGAACCATAGTTCGGATAGTGTTGTAGGGTGTGGGGGTGCAGCTGATGTAATTGCCGGATGGTAGCTGCATCCTAGCGTTGGGTGCAGTGCTAAAGATATCAGTTGGATGTGTGCAGTCTGGTGGGTCACCCAGACTGGGTTCTGGCTGTGTTAGGCCTGAAGGACGCATATGTGGGAAACTAGGCTGGAATATGGTCGACTAGCTGCATTTTGTTAGGGTGATGAAGTGTTCATGGGGTCGTACTCGTATGAACAGCGAAGCAGAATTAATCAGGGAAATAGCGGTGTTCTAGTTGAGTGGTGTAGTGACCAGGCACGTGAACAGATTGGCAGGGAGCAGAGCGACATCGACGGACAGGAGGGGGGATATGGATGTATAGCAAGAGGAAAGCAGGGTACAGTGACACGTGTGGGGCATGTTAACATTTATATAAAGATGGAACCCTTAAGAATGTCATGTTGGGTCTTAACAGGCAGAGTACAACACAGTAATCTTTGAGCAGACTATATAGAAGAATCTTTGAGCAGACTATGGAACAAGTTTGTAAGTGTTCTCCAGCATGGGTCTGGCATGGATTCATATGCCCATGAATCTTCCATGTCGTCAGGCTGGGAATCCTCAGTAAAGAAAAAAATAATCAAGTTTCACTTCGGAACGGTCTTTCTCCTAACAACCAATCACTGGTCTCTGGGTCATACTGCCCCCAGTCAATGACAGCCCTCTACCTAAGCCCCTCCCTCTGGCAGCCATCTTCAGAAAGTGGCAGTAGGACCAAAAGAGCCGCATAGGTATAGCCAGGAGGGTTTGCATGTGAATCCATAGCAGTACACGCACAACCACGGGAGGTGGCAAGGCCCAACATTAAGCATCTCTTAACTCCTTACTAGGTCCACCTTCAGGCGAACAGGTGATGCAGCACTGCTTGGCCGTCTCCTCCCTGGAAACCCGGTCAACGCAGTAGAATCTCGTGAAGTTTGAGTCGACCTCCACGTAGCAGCCCTGCAGATGTCCAGCAAGGGCACCCCAGACAGGAACGCCATAGTTGCGATTGCTCTGGTCGAATGGGCTCCCAGCCAGGCAACGGTCGGTTTGCCAACCGATGACAAAGGGTGATGCAGCTAGAGAGCCACCTGGAAATGGAAGGGGAAGCCTTGGAGATTGCCTTTCTTTGGTTCACAGAGCCAAAGTTCACAAACAGCTGTGATGTCTTCCGAAAACTTTGTGCGGTCCACATAGAACTTCAGCACTGTAGCCACATCCAGTGAGTGCAAAGTCCTCTAAGCCGGCGACGGGAAGAAAACAGGCAACACCAAGGGCTCGTTGAGATGGAAGTCCAACAGCACCTTGGGCATGAAAAGGAGGGGTGCATCCTCAGCACGACCCTTGTTTTGTGGAATGTCAAGTACAGAGGCTTACAGGATAGGGCCTGGATCTCTCCCACTCGTCGTGCGGAGGTGATGGCCACAAGAAACGCTGTCTTCCACGATAGGGATTTCAGAGGCGCCGAATGAAGAGGCTCTAACGGAGGACCCATGACCCTACTCAGCACCACATTGTTACTGCCGGTGAAGGCTCCGGCCGCGGCGTGGGAGATCAAAGGGAAAAGTCCTTTCATGAACTCCTTAACCAGGCGGTGCGACCACAGCGACGACCGCCCCAGCACTAGACGATTGAACCTCTTCCATTCAGGTCCGAAGCACTTGAGTCAAGGAAGCCTTGGCAAGTAACTCTTTGCAGTCCACCGGGATGTCGCAGCCTCCGAACTCTAATGCTGCAGGAGCCGGGCATGCAGGTTCAGTGACCCTGGGTCGCAGGGCAGAATCCCACCTCCTTCACTCGCGAAAAGATCTGCGTCTGCTGGAAGCTTGACTGGAGGGGACGCCGACATGTCCAGAAGGTCCAGGTACCATCTGCCTCTGCAGTGCGACAAGGATCACCCTGCATCAGGACCATCCGAGTTGATTGATGCGTCGCAGAAGCAAAGCAATGGGGGAAATGCATAGAGGAACAGGCCGCCCCAGGTGAAGGAGAATGCATCCCGTGCTCCCCGGCTGGGGAACCTCCGGCACTTGGGTGTTCTTCGCCATCGCAAACAGATAGATCTGGGATTGCCCCATCGTCAGAATAGAGGATCCACTTGGTCCTGCCGAAGCTCCCACTCATGGCATGAGCGCAATTGCCTGCTGAGTCGGCCGCAGTGTTCTTCACTCCTGCCAGATGAAATGGGACGAGGAACATCTGTGCGACGGCCCCTTTGCCATAGGTCCTGCGCCTCCCTGGAGAGCGCCGGGGGATTTGGTGCACCCTGCTTCCGGATGTTAAACATGGTGATGTTGTCTGAAAATCTGCACCACCTTGCCCTTGAGGGACGGAAGGAAAGACCTGAAGACCCAAAACACAGCCCGTAGCTCCAGAACATTGACGAGCAACGACTTCTCCGGTAGCCGCAGGTCTCTTGCGTGGAGGAGACCTACATGCGCACCCCACCCCCCCAGGGATGGTCTGTCGTGACAGTCTCCTGATGAAAGGGGGGGGGTCTGGAAATCCACACCCGCCAGATACGCATGGACACCCTACCACCAAATTACTCGACGGAAACTCTCGTAGAGGGTGATCTCGTCCTCTAAGCTTCCCGATACTTGGGTCCAATGGGCTTCAAGGAACTCCTGCAGTGGTTGCATTCGCAGCCTGCACAGGTGAATGAGGTAAATGCACAACTAAATGCCGAGGAGGGACTTGATGACCCCACCTGTGCAATCTTCAGGGTCAACAGCTATTGTACCTTGCCCAGGATGGCCACTATTCTCAGACCGAGACGCCAGACAACACTGTTGAGCCGGGACCCCAGAAACAGCGCGTCCTGCGATGGCACCAAGCAGGACTTCACAAAGGTTGAGAACCCCAGTTCTGTGAGTAGCCGGACGGTCCCCGCCGTGTGCTCGACAGTGGTCTATATCGACTTTGCTCCCAATCGTCCAGTTAGGGGTAGACTTGAATTCCCCTGCAGGCGCAACTGTGCCGCCACTGGCGTCAGACACTTGGTGAAAACACTTGGTGCCGACTTCAATCTGTCGGGAAGGGCCTTGAATTGGTAATGCTGCCCTTGGACCACGAAGTGCAGAAACTTGCAGTGTCCCTTGTGAATGGGGATGTGGAAATAGGCACCCTCCAGGTCCAGCAATGATAGAAAATCCCCTCTTCCAGTTGTCCCAGCACGTGCTGAAGGGTGACCATCCGAAACTTCTGGGACCTAATGTACTTGAGGTGGCAGGGGTCTAGTATGGGTCTCCAACCGCCAGTCTCTGACGAGGCAGTACTGGGAGTACTCGAGCCCCGGAGCCTTTTTTGGGACAAGCTTCATCGCCGCCCCCCCCCCCCCCACCCACCCTCTTGCCTCAGCATGGCCCGTACCTCCACCAGAAGTTGAGGGATGTGGTTTTCCTTCCTGGCCACTGGTGGAATGCATGGGCACTTCACATGAAATTCCAGTGTGTACCTGTGGGCCAAGGTGTCCAGCACCCAACTGTCAGTGGAGCTGGACTTCCACATGCTGATTAAGTTTGCCAGCCAGCCTCCCACCAGGGTGCACAGGTGGGGGCCCGACATCACAGCCAGTTCAATCCTGCTTTGCCATGGGGCTTCACCTTGGCGGCGGCCTCTTCCGGACTTACTGCAGCCCCTGTAGGCTTCCTGAGCCGAAGAGCGGGATGGTTGACGATAGGATGACGAGCCACCACCGAAACCTTTGGAGTATCCCTGGGACTTTCCTCCGAAGGCCCGAAAGGACGGCCGTCGCTGCTGGAGCGTGCCCAACGGCCAGGCTGTCTCAGTATTCTTGATGGCCCGAAGAGACTCGTCCACTGTCTTGCTGAATAATTTGTCCCCGAAGGGCATGTCCAACACCCTCGACTGTACATCCAGGTGGAAGCTAGTGGCCTTCAACCAAACTCGCCGAAGGCAAACAGTTCCACCTGACGGAAGCCCGTGTTGGCGATGCCCGTGGCCACTGATGGCATGGTCCGATGCCACCTCGCCTTCTTGCAGGATCTCCAGCGCTTCCACTCTCGTCGGGAAGTCAGTCCAGGAGGGGAGCGATCTTGACCCACAGCTCCTAGTCGATTATCCTCACCGCTCCACACCCACTTCGCCGGGGTCCATCCCATAGGACCTGGCCTCGACGAACTTATCCAGTTTCAAACCAGAAAGCTCCTCCGAGGAAAACTGATCCTTGCAGGACTACCGCCCCCTCCCCTCTTCTGCTCGACCAGTGGGGACAGTCTAGGGGAGATGATTGGCATAGTCTTCAGTGGTGTCTTTTCAATGGGTAGAAAAGACGATTCCCTCCGAGCAGTTTTCGGGGGACGCCTCATGAGAATATGCAGCCCTAGCAAGGGACGCCACAACTCCTTCCAGGGAGGACTTTGCCTGGTGAACCGGGGCCTTCATTACCTCGGGCACGCTTGAAGCCTTCACCTTGGGGGGGCGGTTTAGCACCCCCCCCACCCTTGGCTTTCTACGTCGAAGTCGGCTGGGGCTTCTCCAGAAGCTTAACCGGATGGTCCGACTATCTTCTTCGTTGACTCAGAGCATTGGCTCGTGGTTGAGGGTGCTGGAGATGCTGTTCCAGACGTGGCCGCAGAGGAGCCAGTCCCAACGGGGCTCCCAGTGCCCGCAGGCTCGTGGTGCTTTGCCTTATGATGGGCCCCGTGGCCGGGGCGCCCTGAAAGAAGACCACTCAGATTTCCTCTTGCTGGGTGAGACTTGCTGGCTGGGATCTTTGTCTGGAGCCTCTCTGAGAGCGGCTTGCAACGGTCCTTCATGGTTGCAAGGAACCATATCCTTGCAGAACGCACAGGTTTCCTTCACGTGCATTTGGTCGGAATATAGGCAGTTAAGGCATAGGGAGTGCCCATCATCCAGGGCACATCCTGAACAGAGGCGGCAAGGCTCCTTTATCTTCAGCCATGTCCACACAGAGTAGGCCTCAAAGAATATTCTGGAATCCTCAAAGGGAACTAGACGATAAATCGCCCTTGAGGGACGTAGACAGTTCCAAAAAACGGGTCCCCATTAGTCGAATGAGGGATAGATGGAACAAGTTACTTACCTGTAACTGTTGTTCTCCAGCATGGGTCTGGCATGGATTCACATACTCATGAATATTACCCGTCGTCAGGCTGGGAATCCTCGGTAAAGAAAAAAACCAGTATCAGTTTCGTTTCTGATCTGTCTTTCGTAGTAACAACCAATCACTGGTCTCTGCGTCATACTGACCACAGCCAATGACTGCCCTCTACCTAAGCACCGCCTCTGGCAGCCATCTTCAGATTTGGAAGCACGTGAAGTGGCAGTATGACCAAGTGAAGAGCCGCAGAGGGGTAGGCGGGAGGGTTCGCATGTGAATCCATGCCAGACCCATGCTGGAGAACAACAGTTACAGGTAAGTAACTTGTTCCTTCTCCAGCATGGGGTCTGGCATGGATTCACATACTCATGAATAAAGAATACATAGCAGTACACACATGCACAACCACGGGAGGTGGCAAAGGCTCAACATCAAGCATCACATCAACTCAACATTAAGCATCTTACCTCCTCCCCAGGCTCACCTCAGGCGAACAGGTTGCGCAGCACTGCTTGGCCGACCCTGGACTCCTCCCTGGAATCCCGGTCGACGCAGTAGAATTTCGTGAAGGTGTGCGTCGACCTCCACGTAGCAGCCCTGCATATGTCCAGCAGGGGCACACCAGATAGGAACGCCGTGGTAGCTGCGATCGCTCTGGTGGAATGGGCTCTCGGACGGCCAGGCAGCGGTCGGTTTGCCAACCGGTGACAGCACATGATACAGCCGGAGAGCCATCTGGAGATGGAAGCCTTCGAGAGAGCCTTCCCCTGATTGACAGGTCCAAAGTTCACAAAGAGTTGTGACGTCTTCCGAAAACCCTTAGTGCGGTCCACGTAGAACTTCAGCGCTCTAGCTACATCCAGCAAGTGCAAAGTCCTCTCAGCCGGCGACGAAGGCGACGGGAAGAACACAGGTAACACCAAGGGTTCGTTGAGATGGAAGTCCGACGGTACCTTGGGCATGAAGGAGGGGTGCGTCCTGAGCACTACCCTCGTGTCGTGGAAAGTCAAGTACGGGGCCTTGCAGGAAAGGGCCTGGATCTCTCCCACTCGTCGTGCGGAGGTGATGGCCACAAGAAAAGCTGTTTTCCACGATAGAAACTTCAACGGGGCCGAGTGCAGAGGCTCGAACGGAGGTCCCATGAGCTTGGTCAGCACCACGTTGAGCTCCCACGCCGGGGCCGGAGCCTTCACCGGCGGGAACGATCTGAACAGTCCCTTCATGAACTCTTTCACCAGACGATGAGACCACAAGGACGTCCGGCCCGTGGTTCTGGTGTATCAGGAGATCGCAGCAAGATGAATCTTGATGG